>NC_083897.1:89533091-92318950 GCF_032452875.1 Bos javanicus
CTCTAAGTTGGTCTCAGGAAAGCCAGGTTGGCCCTGAGTGGGTTCTCCCAGGCTAGAAACCTCACCCTAAGCTGTCACCCATGTCTTTTACAAATGCAGTTAGATTGTCTCTCTCTCTTTCTGGCCATGCTGTGTAGCATGCGGGATCTTAGTTCCCCACCAAGGATCGAACCCCATGCCCATGCAGTGGAAGTGCAATCTTAACCACCATACCACCAGGGAAGTCCTAGATTTTCTTTTGTTCCAGCAGAAAAGGCAAAGTAGGAGACAGGGTGATCCCAATTTAGTCTCCCTCTCTGACACTGTCAGAAAGCCCCGCTGCCTAAGACACATCACATGCCAGGCTAATTCTAACCTCCAGGCCTTACTGCTGGCAGGCCTCGCCTGGAGGTTTCCGTATCTTTCCATCCATCTGTCCTGCCTCAGTCTGATCTGCCTGACCCCTTGTGGAATCTCTGACTTTCCCCCACCCCTCATCCAAACCCCCACACATCCTCTCTGTCTCTCCACTTCCTTCCATCTGTCTAGTACCCTCCCTTCCCCCAGCACCTCCACTTTGTCTCCAGCTTTTTTTGGCTGCTGTCTCTTCCTCCTCCTCCTCCCTCCTTCCCTGACGCTGAATAATCAGGCCTGGCTGTCCTGGTTTCTGGAAATACCCATATGTGGGCAGTGGCTCAGGGCTGATACAGGGGATGGATAGATGGGAGCCGCTGGGCAGCCCCAGGCCTCCAATGCAAAGACACCAAAATCCAGGAGTGTGGTCCACGGCTGTCTCCTTCTGAGGAAGGGAGGGAAGGAAGTTTATTGAGCAGTGGGGGAGGGGTAGGACTTCAGAGGGCATGGACGCAGGCCATCTCGTCTCCTAGGTCCTCCTCATCAAAACGGGAGAGGATGGACTCTTCGTCACTATACAGTGAGCTGGTCCCCTGTGCCAGCAGGTCACTGGCAGCACTGTCCATCTCGTCCAGGGTCAGGCGACATGCATCTGCAATCTCCTGCTTGGCCAGGGCCACGAAGCGTGGGTCTCGAGCAAAGAGGCCCAGGCCCTCAGAGATGAGCACCTGGGGGGCACAGATGGGATATGTGTTGACAGTGGGTGCAGCATGGAAGCAAGGCAGTATGCACAGAAAGGCTGCTGTGAATTAGTGATGAACCCATGAAGGCACACAGGGATGTCTGTGGGGGACAGTGGGGCACACATCTTGCTGAGCAGAAGTTGCAGAGCAAAGAGAGAGCTACGTGCACAACACAGAGACTGGGGACCCCTTTCCCCTCCTTCCCAAGCTCCCACCTCCTCCCCTTCTCTCCCGTCCCTCCTGCCCCCTCCCCTTCTGGACTCACAGCCTCCACCAGGCTGTCAGCACTGCCCCTTTTGCCATGGCTGGGGTCCGAGTGGGTTCCAGGCACATGCAGACAGGTGAAGGTGTGCAGCGGACTGCTGGATTTGCCGATGTATCCCTCCCCTGCTGCACCCTCCTCCACCAATAGCAGTGGGGCATATAGGAGTCGGCCCCGCTGAGGAGGGGTTGCCCAGGAACCCTGGACCAGAATAAACATCAGGGGCATAGTGATGGATGGATGGGGTATGAGGATCTAGGAATCACTCCCATGCCTACCTCTTACCCCAAACCACAACTGGAGTCAAACTTAAAGGGTATAAATCAGACTTGAGTTTATTTAAGAGCACAGAAGGCCTGGGTTTGCCACCTACTAGCTGTGTGATCTTGGGTAAGCCTCTCTGGGCCTCAGTCTCTTCATCTGTAAACTGGGGCTAATAGTACCCACCTTACAGGCACAGTGAGGATTGTGTGAATTCACATGTGCCCCCTTCTTCAGAAGGAACTAATATATAGTGTATTTGATAAATTCAGCCTCGGCTGCCCCCACCCCTCCAGACCTCAGCCTCCCTCCCCCACCTCACCTGTGCCCTACTGGGCCCTGAGTTTCGTCCACGATGATAGGTGCCTGGGATGGGTAAATCTTCACAGCTGCCCTGGCGCCGCAGACACTGGATGGTGAAGGATGGCTTCCGACCTGGGGGTGTGGGGGGCACCATGGGCAAAGAGGAATGTCAGTGCCTCCCGAGCCCTCTGCCCTGATGGCCCAGGGAGGGGGGCCCGGGCCCACGTCCACTCTCACCTGCAGGTGTTGGGGGCAGCAGACGGCGGCGTGGTGCTTGGTGGCCATCCACGTATCTCTGGGGTCTGTGAGATGGCAAAAGGATGGGGTGTGGGGGAGCCCCTGCCTGTTCATCTAGGTAGGAGAGCCTGTTCATGAGGAATGGCTGGGGTGAGCTCAGGCCTGGGCATGTGCAGTGGGTTACCATTCCACCCACACATGGGCTCATGGGCTCATCCTACGTGTCGTGGCCAGAGTGCTGGCTCAGGACTTCCTCTTGCTCATCCTGCCTCTCTTGCCCTTTGGTTGCCTTGGACTGAGAACTTCCTTCTTCTGGAATGGTGAAAATGAGAACCCCAGAGCTTCTCCTGGGGAAAGTGAGGCAAGTTAGGCAGACCAGATCCTCTCAATGTGGTCCTGAGCCCCTGATTCCCTCTCATTCCATGCCCTACCTTCTACAGAAACACCAGACTTTTAATTTTTTCCTAATTGAGAAAATTCACAAAACATAAAGTTAACATGTCATAATTTTAAGGCAAACATAAGCTTTCTTTTAACAGTTGTCCGTCTCATTGGAAGCACCCAAAGTTTCCAAAAAATCAAAGCAGGCTCTCTCTTTGGCCTATTGAAGAGAGAGCTTCAACACAAGAACTGGACGTGTGTTGAGGAGGTGGTGAGGGGGAGGCTGTAAAAGCTAGGTGTGACCTCATTTCATCCATCATTCCCATGAGGTAAGTGCTACCATCACTCCCCATTCACAGGTGAGGAAATTGAGGACCACAGAAACTAAGTGACTAGCTCAAGGTCACTTAGCAAATGGCAGAGCCAGGATTTGAACTTAAACCCATTTTGCTTCACATCATATGTTTTTGTATATTAAACCTCTTTATTGCCTCTCTCATATGAATCTCTTATTACCCTTTGTTCCCACCAGAGCCATTGAATCCCCTCCATTTCTCCCCACATTTCCATTTGAAGGCCCTCTTATGCTAACCACCTCTGCGCCCTGAAGTCCCCATATAGTGGCTAGTCCCTGTCTTCCCTCACAAGCCTCCTGTAGAGCTTTGGTCATACCTGTGGGCATGGGACCCAGATTGGGGAACATTGGACTGTCTGGAGTTGGGAGCCCCCCCATCGTCATCACTGGGTCCAGGGGAAAGTGAATCTGGAGGTCTGTCTCCAGCAGGCAGAGACACAGAAATCACGGAGCTCCGGCGAGATGGGGGCTGGGAGCCCATCAGGGCCTATGGAAATCACAGGATTGAGGATTGCATCCAGGTTATAACTAAGTCACTTGGTCACATAGTATGTATCCAGCAAGTGCCCCGGGGGCTGAATCTGGGTCTTGCCCCCAGCCCAACAGTGGGCTCAGTTCAGTTCAGTTCAGTCACTCAGTCGTGTCTGACTCTTTGCGACCCCATGAATCGCAGCACGCCAGGCCTCCCTGTCTATCACTAACTCCCAGAGTTCACTCAGACTCATGTCCATCATACCAAATAAACGTTTGTCTACTGTAGGGTGTCTTCTCTGGGGGGCTTCCTCCCAGAGGCAGTATGGAAGTCACTCAAAGGGTTGAGGGAGTATTCAGTTCAGTTCAGTCACTCAGTCTTGTCCGACTCTTTGAGACCCCATGGATTGCAGCACGCCAGGCCTCCCTGTCCATCACCAGCTCCCAGAGTTTACTCAAACTCATGTCCATTGAGTCGATGATACAGTTGGCCAAAAAGTTCATTCAGGTTTTTCCATAACAGGGTACTGAAAAACCCAAACAAACTTTTTGGCCAACCCAATATTTTACGATCAAGAGTGTCTGGGGGAATGAAAGCTTATTGTCCTTACTGTGTATGTTTCCAGGTCCTCATGTTCCTCCTCTCCCTCCTGCCCCTCTTCCCCTTCCTCTTCCTCTGTGTCACAAGTGAGGGCCTGCCGCATCTCCGGACCCAAGTCTTGCAGGCTCCTCAGGCCAGCCTGTGAGGGTAGAAAAATAGGGAAGCAGGCAGCTCAGGGTCTAAACTTCCCTGCCCTTGGGTAGGAGTGTGGGGTGGGAAAGGAGCCCCACAGCCACCCCTGACCCTCTATGGGTCCTGGGGCCTCAGTTTCTTCATCTGTGACATGGCTTCCATGAGATCAAGAAGGCAGTCAACCTCAGCTACAATGCTCCCACATATCCCCACCCAGCTCAGCCCCTGCTCCCAAGACCTGAAGGGCAGAGGAGGTGCTTGGGGGGGCCTCGGTGCCTAGTAGCCCCTTTTCTTTCCTCCGCCGGAATTTGCGGAAGTAGTCCTGGATCAGAAATGTGGCGTAGAATTTGCCCACAGTAACTTCTTCCTCTGGGAGCAAGGGAGAAGAAGCAAGGTCACACAGAAGTCCTCTGTTCTCCCTGCTTCTCCCACCAGGGCTTGGACTCTCTCCCTGCACCCCTCCGTCTGTAGCCAGGGATGGTTTGGTGGTGGTGAGCAAATCCTCGACATTCAGAGGCAGGTTTAAGAAATTGGGGTGGAGCCAGCTCACCATCAGCTGGTGGGATGACCTCATCTAGCAGCTTCTGCTTCATCCGTTTCCAGATCTTTTTGATGACAATCCGCAGCTCCTGATTGGCTTGCTCCAGGTTTCCTGCATCGGGAGAGGATATGGGCATAAGCCAATGGGAAGAACACTTCACAGCTACTCCCTCACTGTTGGAGGGGGCGTCACAAAGCTTCTACTGCAGCCATACACTGCTCCGGTTGGACAGGTGGGAAAACAGACCTGGAGAAGACAAACTCACCTATTTTGAGGTTCAGAGCTAGGAGTGGGGCCCGTTCTCCAATTAGTTTGCTCCTGGCACCTTACCCAGGCACCCTCTCCCTCCTGCCCCTCCCCCTCTTCCCCACACACCTTCCGTCTTGATCTTCAGTGATGTCCGGACCAGGGCAAATAGTGTGGCGTTGAATGTCACTGTCCCATCTGAGTTGAGGGGCATGTTCATCGCCACAAGTCTCTGTGCACAGCAGGGATATGGAAGCCACTTTGGGCAAATGCCAGGGATGCAGGCATGTGATGCCCAAGGGCAGAAGCCTTTGAGGATGCCACCAAACACCCCTTCCCCACCCAAGGCAGGGTCCCTGCCCACCCCAGTCATATGGTGGACAGTCCTCTCCAAGGCAGTGGTGGGCAGGTGCACAGACCTTGCAGGCCACTCGGTGTGGGCACAGCTTCCCAAATCCCAGTGGGGGCTGGATGCGTCTCAGCAGGGCAACCACATCCAGGTGCTTGATGCGGCCTCTGGGGAAGGTAGGGGTGGATAGGAGGCACTACTGGGTTGGAGATAACCCCTCTAGTCCTTACTCAAGATCCCACCAGCTCATCACTCCCTCCCCGCACCAACACCCTATAGCCTGCCAGGGGAGAGTTGGGAGGGGAAAAGGCCGAGGACAGCAGCAGTGGGAACCTTGGAGCATCTACTGCCTGGGTAATGGGAAGCACAGGTGAGTGGTTCTGGGGTTGGAGGACTGTGTGGGGCAGTACACTGTCCTCTGGGATCCCAGGTATGGGGTTAGAGGGCATACTTGGCCCCAGGGTCATATTCAGACCAAATCCTCTTGAATTCATCGAGGTGATGGGGGCCCAGGATGGACCAATCTCTGGTTAGATAATCAAAGTTGTCCATGATCACAGCCACAAAGAGATTTATGATCTGTGGGCCAGTGAGTAGGAGAGGTTAGGTGAAGGGCAGAGCAGGGTATGTGGGTTTGGTGGGAGGCTGAGGTAAGCTTATATGGTCACTGACTCAGGAGTCCTTGGTTTGATCTTGTCAGGCCAGCCCTTTTATCTGCTCTGAAGATCTGGGCTCCCCACCTCATCCCCGGACTTCCTCAGAGCCAGCCCCTGGGACAGTGGTAATAGTGGTGGGGAAATGGTCCTTACCAGGAATGCACAGAGCATGAAGAAGCTGATAAAATAGGCGATGGCAAAATTGCTACCACAGCTAAACTCCTCACCAGGGCCGAAGTCAGACTCAGGGTCACACCGGCTTCCAGGAAGGCTGGCAAGCATTATCTCCTGCCATGCCTCACCAGTAGCACACCTGGGGGGTCACACAGGGATGCCATCTTGGAGGGGAGGCTGTGACATCATGACAAGGGGCTGTAGGGGCCAGAGGGGTGAGGAGATGACCTACTTCTTGCCAGGCGCAACATCTGGTAAAGATAGCATTTCAATATTTTAAAAGCTGGTGTGGCCATGTTGATGACTATCATGTTTTCATTTTATAGATGCAAGGTCTATGAAAGGTATACATCTTGCAGCCAGAAAAAGGATGGCTGAGGCTAGACTATTCTAAAAGATTCTTTAGAACACAACCAGAAAAGGTCTTTGGGAATATGGAGTCTCACAGCACCAGCACTAGTGTTAGTTGCTCAGTCGTGTCTGACTCTTTGCAACCCCATGGACTATAGCCTGCCAGGCTCCTCTGTCCATGGGATTCCCCAGGCAAGAATACTGGAGCGGGTAGCCATTTCCTTCTGCAGGAGATCTTCCCAACCCAGGGATCAAACCTGGGTCTTCTGCATTGCAGGCAGATTCTTTACCATCTGAGCCACCAGGGACACTCCATGGAGTCCCATGCTGCCCTGTTATTTCCATAACTCAGGCAGTCTGGGGCCCATAGAGGCTATGTGCCCCCCCCCAAAAGCATGCTGGAGATCAAAGCAGCAGGGAAGGGGTTTTTGTGTCACCTGAACAAAAGCAGTACAGCCTGTGGAAAGGTCTGGAAGTTGTTGTTTCGGTTGATCTGTGTGCCATCCTGAAGAGCCACCTTGCCAAACATCTGTGGGCACACAAGAGCTGTGTCAGAGGGGTGACTCTGTGCCCTTTACAGGATCCCACCCATTTCACAACACCTAATACCTGAAGGATCCTCACCACGCTGACAAGCAGGCACTGCTGACCCCATTACACAGATGTGTGGACTGACTCAGGGTTATGCGGCTTGTCTTTATACCCCCACTTTGGGCTCATTCCTGTCTAACCCCTTTCAACAGAAGAGTGCCTGAGGGATTCCCCCTAGTGTTTCCACGTACCTGCATCCCAATGACTGCGTAAATGAAGAATATCATTGCGATGAGAAGAGCCACATAGGGTAAGGCCTAGGGGGGTAGAGAGGACGATAGGTACTCAGGTCCAGGCAGAGAACTGTAAGCCCCAGAATGCACTGCTCCCTCAAGCCTGGGCCATATGAGAGATGTGGTCCATCCCCAAGGTGCCTACAACACAGTATTAAGTACAATAGAGGCCAAGACACGTTGGGAATTGAAAGCCCACAGAAGACAGAAAACTGGAAATAGTAAGCTGCTGATGGGTATGACATGCTGGAAGGGGTAGTTCTGAGAGTGGTAAAAGGACAAGCTGAGAGGTGTGAGGTAGGGATGAGGAGTGGACAAAGGAGTGAGGGAGTTACCTGAAAAGACTTGATGAATGTCCAAAGTAATGTGCGAATCCCTTCACCCTTACTAAGAAGCTTGACCAACCGCATGACTCGGAAGAGGCGAAAGAAGGTGATCGAAATGCGGGAACTGTCCTCAGAGCTCTGGGATTGAGTGTGTGGTGAGTATGCTCAGTTCACATTTGCTTCAGCCACCTCCCGGTCTCATACTTTGACCTCCCGAAGCCATCAAATCCCTCAGAACCCAGGCCCCAGAGTGGTTAGGGAACATTTCTAAGGACTTTCAGGCAGAAAGGAAAGGATGGTAGGTGAAGAGAAAGGCATACAGTCCCTGCTGTGAGGTGGGGGGGTTACCTCGCCCAGGTGGCCACCATTCTGGATGGAGATATTACCAAAACAGAGGTGATGAGATCACAGGGTCAGTGAACAAGAGGAGAAATGATGGAGCAGATACGAGGGATAGTGGATGGCAGAGTTATTATCCAGGGATGATGAGGAAGGTTATGTAGTGATGGATCAGGATGGTTGAAGGAAAAGTTGGTAATAAGGGTGAAAGGGAAAGAAGGTGCAGAAGATGATGGAGGAGAGATATTGCAGCCAGTGGAGGAAATGGTGGAGCCAGTGGTTTCATGGACATGAGAGAACCGATGAAAGATCCAATGGAGAAGCCAGTGATGGAGATATGGACCCAGCAGCATTGTCAACGGAGGACCACGTAGTACCCAATGAAGAAGATGATGGAGCCAATGGTGCAATCAGTGGTGATGACAGAGCCGTGAAAGACCCAGTGTCAGAGACGATGGTGTTGGTGGAGGAAATGGAGCCAATAAAGGAATCAGAAGAGATGATGGAGTCAAAGCAGGAGTTGGTGGAGATGATGGGGCCAATGGAGGGGGATGTAGAGGCAATGAAGAAAATAATGGTAAAAACAAGAGAGTCATTTTAGGAGCTGCTGGAGGCAGGGCATAACTTGCAAATAAATGGGAGGGGGAGGGCTGGGAGAAGAGGGCTTTGGCTGAACCCAACAGAGACTCAGAGAGAGAGAGCTAGAGGAAGGAGTTCTGAGTCTCTGGGAGTGAGTAGGATGTGAGTGGGAACCACCTCCCCATGAGAGAAAGCCCTGGGGTTGAGGTGAGAGAAGGTTGGTAGGAGTAGAGTGGGTTAGTAGAGAGGCCAGTCCTCACGTTGACTTCAGTGACGGCAATGTCCACTACGCTGCCCACCACAATAAGAGCATCAAATGTGTTCCAGGCATCAGTAAAGTAATGCTGTAGACAAGAGGAAAGCAGTGTCCTGTCTTCTCAGAGCTAGCAAGCTAGGGTATGGGGCTAGTAGCAGTTGGGGACATTGGGGAGGCAGGGTCTAGGTTGGACCATGATAGGGCTGCATCTAGATCCCTCTTCCTCCTTAGTCTCCTGACTCACTGGTTGCTGCCCCCCTGGTGGTGGTGGTTTAGTTGCTAAGTTGTGTCCAACTCTTTCGACCCCAGGGACTGTAGCCCACCAGGCTCCTCTGTCCGTGGGATTTTCCAGGTAAGAATACTGGAGTGGATTGCCATTTCCTTCTCCAGGGGATCTTCCCAACTCAGGAATCAAACCCAGGTCTCCTGCATTGCAGGCAGATTCTTTACCGACTGAGCTATGAGGGAAGTCCCCCCTGAGAGGTACGCAATGAGCTCCACCTTAAGGAATGGATTAGGTCTGGGAGGAAGGTACCTTGGGTTTGAAGGCAATGATTTTGAGCACCATCTCGACAGTGAAGAGGCCAGTGAAGACCATGTTGAGGATGTCCATGGCATAGTTGAAGGGAGCAGTCTGCTCATAGTGCTGCAGGAGAAAATCAGATGTGGGGATACAGCATGAGGCAGAAAACCACCATAACAATCAAATATTCTCTGGCTTGGACGGAGGTGAGTCTGGGGATGTGGAAGCACAATGAGTTGGCCAAAACTCTCACACTGTCTGCTTCCCATTTTGGATATTGGAAAGCCCAGCTCTTGATTTCTTAGCTTTCCTTGCAGCTAGTTCTGACTAATGAGACTGAAACATAAGCTTGCTGCTGCTTGGACAGCTTCTGTGAAAAATATTTTTGATTTCCAATAAAAGGATCAAAGAAGGAAATGGCAACCCACTCCAGTATTCTTGCCTGGAAAAATCCCATGGACAGAGGAGCCTGGCATGCTACAGTCCATGGGGTCACAAAGAATTGGACACGACTCAGAGACTAAACAACAAAAGGGTCAAATGAGGAAAGTCCCTTACTGCAACCTTCCTTCCTTTTTCCTGCTTTGAATGTGGTTTTGATGCCTGGAGCTATGGCAGCCATTTTGTGACCATGAAGCAACAATCATGAGAATGAAAACCAGCTTGCTAAGAATAGTGGAACAGAAAGAGCCTGGGTCCCTGGTGGGCAATAAGCAAATAGCCTACCTCTGCTTGCTATGTGAGATAACTCACATTTATTGATTCCAGGATATACATCTTTTCACATTTTAGAATCTCTGAAATTTGGGTGCATTTCACAGTCAATGGCAACTTATATTTGCCATCTGCCATATTTTTTCACATTCTGACATCCCTGAAATTAGGGTGAATAGGTCTGTAATTTGAAAAAATGTGACACATATCTTCAAAGCTAAAGTTTCTCTCAGTTGGGGGTTTTGTTACTTGCAGCCTAAAGCATTTCTGATGGTTCTCAAGGATTTGTGTGGACAGAATAGGGTCAGGTGTCTGGTGGGGGTCAAGGTGGGGAGTTCAGACCTGCATGGCTAGAGCAACCGTGTTGAGCAGGATGAGCAGGAACATGAGATACTCGAAGGCAGCAGAGTTCACAGTGGCCCACACACGATACTGATGTGGGTTCTTGGGGATATAGCGACGGAGTGGTTGGGCCTTGAGGGCGTATTCTACACACTGGCGCTGCATATGGGTGCAAGGCATGAGTGAGCGGTGGTGTCCCAAGGCAAGGAGTTGGGGAGGGGAGTTGGTGAATCAGGGGTCAGAGGTCACCTGGTTCTTATCCAGCTCACAGTCTTGGTACTCCTGCTCGCCCTGGGCTCGGAAGGTGATGATGACAAAGCCCACAAAGATGTTCATCATGAAGAATGCAATGATGATGATATAGACAATGAAGAACACTGAGATCTCCACGTGGTAATTGTAGATGGGGCCCTTGTCCTCTGCGTTTGCATCAATGGCCTTGTATAGCAGCCTGGGGAGCCAGTGCGGGGAAGAGGGGGGATATCCCAGACTCCTACAACCTACCCATAGACACCTTAGATACCCCAGAATATCCTTCTCAAATATCCCCCACCCCCCCGACCTAATCACCTGAGACCTCCACATCAGGTCATCAAAGACTCCCAAAGCCCAGCCCTCCAGAGACCCAGAGATCCCCATCCAACCCTCCAGAGAATTCCCCAATCAGGCTCTCTGGGACCCTCAAATCCCTTAAGTTCCCACAGATGCCCAATTCTCCTCCAGTCATCTTGGGGTCCCTATGCAGCTCCCCAGAACTCCCCCACAAGCCCCCAAAGATCTCTAAGTCCTCTGTCCCATCAGCTTGAATTCCTTGTTCCATCTCCCCCCAAACATCTTTGACTAATACCATGAAGACTTGTGCAGGTATCTGGAAACCACTGAATCTCCAGCTCCATCTCCTCCAAGACCTCCACCCAGCCCCCCAGACCCCTACCCGGGTACCCTCTAAATCGTATCCAGTCCTCTCTAGACTTCCACCTAGTGCCTCAGAGATCTCTACTCAATTCCTGGAAGCCCCCTCACCCAGGTCCCCAAAGCACCCTCAACCAACTTCTAGGAGATCCCCACTTAGTCATCTGATACACCCACCAGTCTCCAGAAAACTCTATCCATTCTCCAGAGACCTTCATCACATTTCAAGTTACCCTTCCACCCATCCCCAGGATATCCCACTAGAGACTCTCGCCCAGTCCCCTGCCCATCCCTAGGGCCCTGTCCCTCACGCAGGCCAGCCTTCGAAGGTGGAGACAGTGAACAGGGCCATCATGGCTGAAAGGACATTGTCAAAGTTGAAATCGCTGTTGACCCAGAGCCGCTCCCGGACCAGAGGCCTTGACACATCTCCATCGGGGTAGACCAGGAAGGAGCCCCTGTGGATGTTGCAGACATGCTGGATGGATGAGGAGGGGTGGGGAGCTATGGAAAGGTGACTGGTGTCTCCAGCATGGAGGCAGCAGGGCATAGTGGTGGAGGTGAATAGCCTGGGTTCAAATCCTGGACTTCCATTTACTGACTGGGTGACCTTGGGCAGTTAGCCTCTCTGTGCTTCAGTTTTCCCCATTTATGAAATAAGGATAATGACAGAACATATTTCTTGGCTTGTCACAAGGATTAATTTTGTCAATCAATGAGAACAGTGTCTGGTGCATTGTTGGGACCATATACATTAGCTATCGTCACCATTATTATCATCATCATTGTCATCCAGGAAAAAGCAATACTAATAATACCCAACATTTATCAGCACTAAGTATATGCCAGGCTCTGTGCTAGGCTTTACATGTACTACTCTTACATTGTAGTACACTCTCCATGTAGTAACTCATTTACTCTTCACAACAACCTTGTGAAATCCATACTCTTTTGATCCTCATTTTTCAGTTAAGGAAAATGGGACTCATTGAAGTTAAGAAACATACTCAAGTCTCATGAGATGAAATTGAACCAGGAATGTCTAATTTCAGTTAACTACTACCCTCTACAGGCTTCCCAGGTGCCCTAGTGGTGAAGAATTTGCCTGCAATGCAGGAGATGTAGGAGATGCAGATTTGATCCCTGGATTGGGAAGATCCCCTGAAGTAGGGGGACCCACTCCAGTATTCTTGCCTGGGAAACCCCATGGACAGAGGAGCCTGACAGGCTACACTGTCATGGTGCTGCAAAAGAGTCAGACACAGCTTAGTGGCTAAATATCAACTACCCTCCATAGGAGTCTCAAGGTGGAAGCTGGGGACTTGGTGGTGGTGGTGGTGGTAGGTGTTTTGGAATTGCCAGGGGGAGTGGAGGTAACTCTGGGGAATGTGAAGAGGGGTTTGGGGCAGTTACTGGGGGTATCTTAAGGATTAGTGAGTTCTGAGAGCCTTTGCAATTCTTAGAATTCTCAGGGTGTATCTTAGGGCCTTGAGGAATTCTGGGGTCTTGGGGGCCTTGATAAAATCTGGGGGTGGCACTTACCTTGTGGTCCAATGGTTAAGAATCTGCTTTGCAATGCAGGGGATGTGGGTTTGATTTCTGGTTGGGGAACTAAGATCCCACATGCCACAGAGCAACTAAGACCACGTGCTCTGGAGCCAACGGGCTGCAACTACTGAGCCTATGTGCCATAACAAGAGAGTTCCGTGCACTGCAGCTGCAGCAGAAGATCCTGTGTGATGCAACATAGATCTGTGTGCTGCAACTAGGACCCGACTTAGCCAAATAAATATGTGTGTGTGTGTATGTGCGTAGTCGCTCAGTCACGTCCAACTCTTGTGACCCTTTGGGCTGTAGCCAGCCAGGCTTCTCTGTCCATGGGATTCTCCAGACAAGAATACTGGAGTGGGTTTCCATGCCCTCCTCCAGGGGATCTTCCCAACCCAGGAAACGAACCAGCATCTCCTGTGTCTCCTGCATTGGCAGGTGCATTCTTTATCCACTGAGCTATTGGGAAGCCCAGCCAAATAAATATTTTTAAAACTCTGGGGGTCTCTTAAGTTCTTTGGAGGAAGGTCTAGGGGTTTCAGAGGCCTGGGTGAGATCCAGGGACCTCTTTGGACTCTGGGAGGGGTCCTGGGCTGCATGGAGGGCAGGATTTGGGCACTCACTTGCATTCTTGGGGTGTGTGTTTGGCCTCATCAGTGCAACTGTAGAATTTCCCCTGCAGGGATGATATTTGTCAAACAGATTCATCCTTCATCCCCACCTCCCCACCTTGACTCACATCTGAGCCTTTCCAGTGTTTCCTCTCACCTTGAAGAGCTGCACACCAATGCAGGCGAACATGAACTGCAGGAGCGTGGTCACGATCATGATATTTCCGATGGTCCGGATGGCCACGAACACACATTGCACCACATGCTGCAGACACCCACAAATATGGCTCATGGACACCGCAGGCCATAACAGCCAGGGGGCACAAACTCTTGGCATGTGTGGGGCTCAGGGACTTGGGTTGAGAACATGCGGTCTTGGGTGAAGGACATGTGGGTACCAACTGGAAATAAGTGTTTGCCAGATGGGTATGAGTCCACACATCAGAAACCTGGGTCATAGAAATGTGGCCTTTGGTAAGAAATGGACAGTAACTGTGCCCACTGTTCAGGGCTGGGTGGTTACAACATCAGGTCCAGGCTATGTGGTCAGGTTGTGGTTTTAGTCGCTAAGTCGTGTCTGACTCTTTGCGACCCCATGGACTGTAGCCTGCCAAGCCCCTCTGTCCATGGGATTCTCCAGGCAAGAACTGGAATGGGTTGCCATTTCCTTCTCGAGGGTATCTTTCCCACCCAGGAATTGAACCTGGGTCTCCTGAATTGAAGGCAGATTCTTTACCGACTGAACTACGAGGGTCAGGCATCACTGCAAATGGCCACTCTGACCATGATCTTTGGCCCCAGGGGTGGGGCAGAGTCTGGGTCCCATGAATTTGGGTGGGATGTGGATACCTTGAGTCCTTTGGCCCTGTTGATAGCTCGAAGGGGCCGCAGTACTCGGAGCACACGCAGAATCTTCACCACTGAGATGGCGCTGGAACTGAGGAGAGGGCAGTCCTCAGACCATGGCCAGGGCCTGGCCTTGGCTCTTGGAAGGATGGAGTGGGCAAGGTATCACTCACTGGATACCAAAGGAGATGAGGGACACGCTGACCACCAGCAGATCCAGCAGATTGAACCAGCTACGGCAGAAGGAACCACGGTGCAGGAAAGCCCCGAACACTGTCATCTTGAGAGTAGGGGGATATAAGGCTAGTTAGACCACAGATCTGGAGATAGGGAGGGCAGTTGGGGATGGAAACAGGAGTGGTGGGCTACAAGGGTTGGTGGGGAGTAGGTTGGGGCAACTGGGGGTATGGTGGGGGCATATCAACTGTTGTTCAGTTGCTAAGTCGTGTCCGCCAACTCTTTGTGACCCCATGAACTTCAGGGGCCCATTCATACCTTTAGTAGAATCTCCACAGTGAAAATGGAGGTGAAGGCATAATCAAAGTACCCCAGAATCTGGGGGGTGAGAAAGACGGGGGCACCAAGTCATGGATGAGGGGGATCCTAGCTGTGTGTCCCTCTCTGTAGGTTTTGCTGTTCCTCCTCCTTCCTTCCCTCTCTTCCTCACTCTCTCCTTCCTTCCTTCCCTCCCTCTCCTTCCCCTCTCTCATCACCATCAAGGACTTCTCTACAAGGCAAAATCCTTGGCCATCAGAAAGACAAGGCTTCGGATCTGGCCTCCTTTCCTTCTACCCAGCTCCATGGGCACCCTTGGTCTGCTCAGCCTCTGAGTACAGCTTCCTCCTCTTCCAAATACTGGTCACCTCCCCGGTGCTTCCCCAAGGGTGTTGCGCACGTAATAAAGGCTAGTACTGCTGCACCTACCATTATTTCTTGTCTCTCTCTGCCTAACTAGGGGGTCTTGTCCCTGTCTGCACCCTGGCCATAGCTTGTATCCAGTAGGACAGCCCTGGGAGTGTCCCCTTGAGCCCCCAGCCCAAGGCTCACGTGGTTGCGGAAGGAGTGGGCTCGGATGGGATCCTCAGCGGCCAGGGACACACTGCTGAGGATGATAAACACCAGGATGAGATTGGTGAAGATGTGATGGTGGATGAGGGTGTGGCAGGCCTTCCTCAGCCTGGGGAGTGGAGAAATGGCCGTGGTCAGAACCCAGGACCACAGAAGTGACTGAGGGAGCCCAAGGGAGACAGCCTGGGCCCTGTTGCATCAGGCTGTGCACCCCACCTGAGCCTTGGCTGCTCCCTGGTCCTCCCCATCTCCCTACCCAAGGCCCTCCTGTTTCCCTCCCCTCCTTTGCCCCCCTCCAGCCCCCACCCCCCCACACATTTGCAGCACTCACGGGTTGGTTTGGCTGAGGCAGAAGAAAGCACTGCCCTCAGGGATGGGTACCACCTTCTCCTTGGGTACAACTTCCTGCAGGAGTTCCACATGCCCGGCCCCCACTTCCTCTTCCTCCTCCTCCTCCTCCTCCTCCTCCTCTTCCTCCATGCCTGGCACCAGAAGATCAAAAGAGAGAGAATGAATTGAGAAGATGTATGTAGAGCACCTAGAACAGTGCTTTCCCATGGTAAAATTCTCATCTCCCTGCTAGAATGGCAGCGCCTCAGAGAAGGGATTTCAGTTCGTTTTGTTTACTTCTGTGTCCTCAGCACTTAGAACACAGGATCGAACCCAGGTCTCCCACATTGCAGGCAGAGTCTTTACCAGCTGAGCCACAAGGGAAGCTCTGGGACACAGTAGGGGCTCAGTAAATGTGTACTGAGTGAACATCGCCACCTTCAGGACTGTAGCCCACCAGGCTCTTCTGCCCACGGGATTTCCTAGGCAAGAATACTGGTGCAGGTTGCCATTCCCTTCTTCAGGAGATCTTCTGTATCCAGGGATTGAACCTAGGTCTCCCACACTGCAGTTAGATTCTCTACCATCTGAACCACTGGGGAAGCCCCTCTTCAGGCATTTACACACTATTTTATAACAAAGGCTCTGAGAAGTTCTGCAATAAAACAAAATATTGGTTTCTCTTTTGGGGCTTCCCTGATGGTTCAGTCAGTAAAGAATCCATCTGCAATGTGGGAGACCTGGGTTTGATCCCTGGGTTGGGAAGATCCCCTGGAGGAGGGCATGGCAACCCCCTCCAGTATTCTTGCCTGGAGAATCTTCATGGAAAGAGGAGCTTGGCGGGCTGCAGTCCATGGGGTCGCAAAGAGTTGGACACGACTGAGCGACTAAGCACATCTTTAATCTCAGTGTCTTGAAACTTCCTGACCACACACCAAGTCCATTATTTTCAAGACCATCTCATAGAAGGCTTCTCCCCAGAGAAGAGGGTCTCAGGGGTCACAAGGTCTGCCTGGGTGGTTTCCCCAAGGTCCCACGCCTCTTCCACCTGACCTGCCCACTTGCCTGCTCCTTCATTTTTTGCAGATTCCTCTTCCTCATTCTCCCCACCAGGCACCTGGGGACAGGAAGATGGAGGTCATCGATGATGGGGGGTTTACCAGGGGATGGACACAGGGGAGGCACAGAAGGGATGCAATAAAGAAGGAATGAATAGGCAGAGGATGGGGGTTAAAGACACGCACACAGATACTGGTGGTAGTGGGAGGTGTAGACAGTGCCCAGGCTTTTAACTCACCAGTGCTCCATTCTCCTGTGGAGTTTCCTCAGTGATCTTCTCCCTGGGCAAAGAAATATAGGGGGTGGTGTGGGCGGTGACTGTTAAAGATTGAATCAGATAGGCAAGGCTGGTGGAGGAGGGGGTCACTGTAGTCAGAACAGACCTTTCTTAGGTCCCATAGAACCTCCCTGCTTCCTCCCTCATCTCCTTGGTCTATTCTCATAGCAGCAGAAGAGATCCTATTAAGTTCTAAGTCTGGGACATTCCTCCTCTGCTCACACCCCTTCCATGGCTCCTCCCTTACTCAGAGCAAAACCGAAAGTCCTCACCATGGCCCAGGATACCCTTGATCTGGCTTCTCTATTTCCCCCTATTTGAGCTCATGCCCTATCACTCTCCTCCTTGTTCATGCCACTCCATGGCATCCATGGTGTCTCCATGGTGTTGTTTTTTTTGCCACTCCCAGCAGCATGTGGCATCTTAGTTCTCTGACTAAGGACTAAACCCGTGCCCCCTGCCCCTCTGCAGTGGAAGCATGGGGTCCTAATCCCTGGATCACCAGGAAAACCCCTCCATGGTGTTTTTAAAATGTCCTAAGAATATTATCACCTCAAGACCTCTGCACTTGCTGTCCCCTTGCCTTGAACTCTTACTCCAGATATTGGCATGGCTCACTCCCCTACTTCTTTCAGGCCTCTGTTCAGTAGTCACCTTCCTTGATTACTCTAACCAAAACAGCAAGCATAGTATCTCTCTATTCTCTTATTCTGCTTTCTTTTCCTTCATTACATATTGTAAACATATATTTAATTAAATTATATTGTTATATATTCATTTGTTTGTGTTTTGCTTGCCTTTCCCAGCTAGAATGTCAGCTCCATGAAAGCAAGAACTCTGTTTACTTTGACCACTGCTGTCTCCTTAGCATTTAGAACAGGGCCTGGCAAAAAGTGTGCATGTATGTATTAGTCGCTCAGTTGTGTTTGACTCTTTGGGACCCCATAGACTATAGCCCGCCAGGCTCCTCTATCCATGGGATTTCCCAGGCAAGAATACTGGAGTGGGTATTCCTCCCCATTCCCTTCTCCAGGGGACCTTCCTTACCCAGGGATTGAACTGGGTAACAATGAGTCTCCTGCATTGCAGGAAGATTCTTTACCATCTGAGCCACCAGGGAAGCCCTGAGCCACCAGGTAAAAAGTAGGTGCTCAGTAAATGCATGTCCAATGAATGAGGACTGGCAGGTTGGATCTGCAGATAGAGATTTCCAGGGAGACTAAGGCATCTTTGGTGGTGTGGGATGTGTGTGTGAGGGTCCCAGTCAGGGATTCCAGGGCGAAAGTGTCTTGGAGGCAGAGTCAGACCTCACCTGCCCTTATCTTTGTCAGTGCCTGCATCTCCACTGGCCAGGTTGTCCACAGCGATGGCAAGAAACACATTCAATAGGATGTCTGGGGTGAGCTCAGGCTAGAGAGGATGGAGAAGCAGACTGCCTACAGAGTGCCCAGGTCCTCATTATCCTCCCCCAACCCTGCCATGATCCAGCCTCCCAAGGCTCTGAGGATACAATTGCCGCAGATGAAGAGGATGATGAAATACACGCACACGAGCATCCCTGGGAAGAAGGGGCCGCCATAGGCCATGATACCATCATACATGACCACATTCCAGTCCTCACCCGTCAGTATCTAGGGGTGGGAAGTCACCATGAAGTCCTTAGGACCCTCTCCCCAACCTTGGGTCCCTCCCCACTTGCCCACCCATCCCATGATCTCCAGGTCCCACCTGAAAGACAGTGAGGAGGGCCTGGGGAAAGGTGTCAAAGGTGCTTCGCTTGGTGTGGGTCTGGTCAAAGTTGAACTTGCCCCCAAACAGCTGCATGCCAAGCAGGGAGAAGATGATGATAAAGAGGAAGAGGAGAAGCAGCAAGGATGCAATGGATTTCATTGAATTGAGTAGAGACGCCACTAAATTGCTCAGAGATGCCCAGTGCCTGCAGCAGAGATGGAGGGGGAAAGGTTGACATGTCCAGTGGTGAGTCAGGAGCTAGGGCAGGGCTTCAGCTTGGGGTGTACTGGGGCGGGTTAAGGTGAACTTTGATGTCACTGTTGGATGTGATTTTGGAGTTAGAGTGAGGTGAGAATAAGAAGGAAGGGGAAGGGGTTATTTGAGGTTAGGGTGGCGTTAGGGAAGATGAGATTAGTATGGTAGGTATATGGAAGTTAGTGAAGCTAGAATTGGGTTTCAGCCTGGGTTGGGCCTGGGACTGGGTTTGGGGTAAGGGATGGTAGCTGGCGATGGGCTTAGGGAATATTTGGAGTTGTAGATGACCAAGTTGGGGATAAGGTTGTGGTTGAGGGTTGGGATAGAGGAGAGGATGGATGGGGATGAGATTAGGGCTGGGAATGGGGACGAGTTTGCAGTTGGAGATAGGCTAATGGTTATGAATTTGGGATGTGGGGGTTGTGGTTAGTGATGGGGATGTATCTGGGAGTTAGAAATGAGGTTGGAGGTGGGGCTGGGCTTGGGCTTGGATATTGGGGCTGTAAATGACCTTGTGGATGATGAGTGGCTGGTGGTTGGAGTTAGAGATAGTGTTATGGTTGAGGGTGAGGGATGGGGTTTGGGTTGGTGATGAGTATGGGGTTGAATTTGGAGATGGGGTTGGGAATCATATTCTAGCTGAAGTTGAGGCTGAGGAAGGGGAAGGAAGTGGAGTAGACACCCTCCCCAACTGACTTCAGTCTCTAGGAAGGCAGGAGCTATTGTCTGCTTTGATTCCTGGTGTTTCCCTAGGGCCTGGAAGGACACCTTGTATGCAGTAGGCACTCAATGGATATTTGACAAATGAATGATGATGCAAATATAGTCATCATTGGAGCTGGGGTGGTGGCTGTTGCAGCTGTGTTTGGGGTCTCAGTCTTCATCCTTCGCCACATACAAACACACCCCCCACCCCACCCCCCACATACCTGGTGACCTTAAAGATCCTGAGGAGGCGCACACAGCGGAGTACCGAGATGCCCAGGGGCTGCATGGCACCCACCTCCACCAGGGTAGTCTCCAGGATGCCCCCACAGACCACGAAGCAGTCAAAGCGGTTGAAGAAGGAGGACACGTAGACAGAGGGCCCCAGACCATACAACTTGAGAAGCATCTCCACCGTGAATAGACAGAGTAGCACTTTGTTGGCATACTCTGTGGAGAGAGGGGCAGGGGTGAGTGGGCTAGCCAGGTTTATGGTGACATGTAGGGAGGGAGGGGCCATGGAGCGATCTGGGGCAGCTGGTGTCAGACCAGGCACAAGCTGGTGATGTGGTTAGGATTGAGGATAGGGTGAGTTTGTAGGTCAGGGTGCATGAGGTTTTGAGAGTTTTGGAGCTGGGGCGAGGGCAGAGCTGGGGTGTGGGCCTCAGTTAGCCTCTGTGAATACAGAAAAACTCTGATTCACGGGTAGACTTAGAGCCTAGCTTTTAGCTGGGACTGGGGCTGGTTTGAGGGTTGGGGTTAGAAGTTTGCTCAGTATTCAGGTTGGGGCTGAGATTAAAATGAATAATAGTAAGGGCTATTAATAACACTTATACAGTATTAACTCCATGTGGGTCAGGCAACATTCTAAGCATTTTTCACTTTAACTCATTTAATCCTCCCCACCATCCCTGGCGGCTCAGATGGTAAAGAATCTGTCTGCAATGCGCAAGACCTGGGCTCGATCCTTGGGTCAGGAAGATTCCCTGGAGAAGGGAACGGCTACCCACTCCAGTATTCTTGTCTGGAGAATTCCATGGACAGAGGAGCCTGGCAAGCTACAGTTCATGGGGTCTCAAAGAATCAGACAGAACTGAGCAACTAACACTTTCACTTTTGCTTTTAGCATCCCATGAAGTGGATACTATCACTATCCCCATTTTGTAGATGGGGAAATTGAGGCACAAAGGGTTTAACTTGTCCAGACAGTGTGGTGTTAAGAGCCTGAACTCTAGAGCCAGGCTGCCTGGGTTTGCCACTCAGTAGCTGAGTCCTGGGGTTAGTCATTTAACTCTTCAGGACCTTGGTGCTAGGCCTCTGTGCCTTAGTACTTAATTCACATAAAGTTGCAGTGAAGAGAAATTGAGTGAGTACATGTAAACCGCTGAGAACAGAGACTGACACACACAGCAAGCGCTACATAAGTGTAAGCTGCAAGGTAGGATGGGACAGGTTTTCTGCATTTACTTGGGTGGGAGGGCCGTATCTGGGGATCTAGGGCACCCAAGAGATCCTGCATCTGAGCTTCTGGGGTGGAAGGAATTGGGGGCTGGGGAGAGGGCTGGCAGGCTGGGGGGTGCACCCTGGATCTGGGTGAGCCAGAAGGGCTGCCCGTGGTGCTCCGAGGCGATTGTCAGAGTGTTGAGGAAGACGAGCAGCAACACGGCCCAGTAGCAGGCATTGGACTTCACAGCCCTCCGGCAGCTCGCCCGAAGGCCCCGGTTGGCTCGGCGGAGACGGCGGCTGTGGGGACAGGGAGCCCACTGACAGAGATCACTTACCTGAACCTGTCCTGAGGGCTCAGGTTGGGGAGCCTGTTGGTCATGGGGGGCTTGGAGGTGGGGTTCACAAAGTCATAGGGTCTGGGAGTCACATAGCTTTCCCAACTCACCAAACGCTGGTTTTCACGATCTTATTTCTGGAAAAGGGGAAGATGGGAGGTGGGCATCACTGGGGGCTGAGGGGCACTCAGCAGCAGGGGTTGGAGGTCAGGGCTAGGAAGTTGGAGGCTGAAGTCAGGACTGGGGCCAGGATCTGTTCCGGGTTCTGGGCTGGGTCAGGGGTCAAGGGCCGGAGCCTCACAGGCAGCGTGTACAGCTGGCTAGAGTGCCCTCTTCCTCTTCCTCGTCTCCTTGGGTCTCTGCCATTGAACCGGTGTCACTGGCTGGGAGGCTGGCTATGGGCAGGGTGGGAGAAGAGGTCAGCACATGAAGATGCCAGGGTTCTGCTCTTGGCCTTCCCCTCTGCCTACTCTTCCCACCCCCTCCTCAGTCTGGTTGGATCCTCACTATGGCTGCTGGTGGAGTGGGTGGAGTGACTGAACCAGCGCAGACGTCCTCGTCTCCTATTGGTCAGCTCTTCCAGTTGTGGCCCTGTAAGCACAGGGAGGACATTTGAGGAACAGGGTCTGGGGTGAGGTTAGGGCTCTGGGGTGAGGGGTGTTATTTGGAGTCTTTGTTCTGGGTACAGTCTGGGAAGGGTATCTGAGTCTGGGTTCTGTGTCATAGACCATAACCAGAGGCTGGGCCTAGAGTTGCTGAGGGCTGGGGCTAGATCTCAGGAGAGCAGCCCACATCTGAGGGACGCGTGAGGCAGGGAGTGGGCTGGGTTGAGATTGCCTACGGTGGCCGGCCAGGCCCTCTTCAGCCACGGAACCAAAGTTGCCAGCAGCTGAGGGGTCCTCCATGTCCAGCTCCTCCGCCTGTGTGATCCAGTCCAGGTAGCCCCGGAGGTCCTCCTCCAGCTGCTGCTTCTCCCGAAGCTTCTGGAAATCCCCTCGTGCTTTTGCCTTCTCCCTCTCTTTGGAGAACTCCCTGAGGAAGGAGAATAGAGGGCTACACAGAGGAATCACCCTGGCCCCCTTGCCATCACCATCCCAGCCACACTGACCTCCTTGCTGTTCTTTGAATATGCTAGGAACGTTTTAGTTTTGGAGACTTTGCACTGGTTCTTCCTTTTGCTTGGAACACTCTTTCCTCAGATATTCAGTATCTTTCCCATTTTTACTCAGATAACACCTTCTCAAGGAGGCCCGTCCCTGCTTGTCCTTATTTGTAATTACAATATCTCCCCATTCCTTTCTTTCCATAGTATATATTTCATATGAGACAAAACACATATGTGTGTATGTATGTATGTAATATCCAATAAAGCAGAGACTTCTGTCTTTTGTTGCATTCCTAAAACAGTGCCTCACACACAGTAGATGCTCAGTGTTGACTGAATGAATGAAGGGGTATTTTAGATGGGTTTTGAAGGATGCCTAGAAGTTTGCAAGGAACAAAGTAAAGGGACAGGGGCTGAGGGGTTGGGTAAGTGTCTAGGCTCCTCACCCACTCAGGACACCAAGCACAAGGTTGAGGACGAAGAAGGATCCAAAGATGACGAGACTCACAAAATACACCCAGGGCAGCTCATACCCCATGGCATCCTGCATCTAGGGAGGGGGGAGGACATGCATCTCTCAGTGTATGCAGACCCTCCTGCCTGAGATCAGGGAAGAAAGGCAGGTTCAGCTTCTGCACTGGGTGTCTGTCATTTCACCTCACCCAGTAGAGCACGTCGGTCCAGCCTTCCATGGTGATGCACTGGAAGACTGTCAGCATGGCGAAGAAAAAGTTGTCAAAGTTGGTGATGCCTCCGTTGGGCCCTGCCCAGCGCCCGCGGCACTCCGTCTGGTTCAGTGTGCAAGCACGCCCTGATCCTGAGGACGCACAGGGTGACGGGTCCTCCTCCGCCTCTACGTCTGTGGGAACACTGGAGCTCTGGAATCCGAAGTGCACCCACCCACAGTCATGGGCACCTTGGAAGCCCGCCTACCTGGGAAGTTTGCCTCAGGGTTCTAGATTTTTCTAAATCAGACAACCCTTAGGGCTTCTCTGGTGGCTCAGTGATAAAGAATCTGCTTGCCAATGCAGGAGACCAGGGTTTGATCCCTGGTCCCAAAAGATCCCACATACTTCAGAGCAACTAAGCCTGAGTAGTGCAACTATTGAGCCTGTGCTCTAGAGCCTGAGAACCGCAACTACTGAGCCCGTGAACTACAACTACTGAAGTCCACACTCTACAGCCTTTGAGCCACAACAAGAGAAGCCTGCACACTGCAATAAAGACCCAGCACAGCCATAAATAAATATATGAAATTAAAAAAATAGACAACCCTTAGCCTCTGATTGCTGGGTCAAGACTCTGAACCGCTGGGAAGCTGTGAAGCCTAACCACAGAGATCTGGGGACTAGGACTGTAAATTTTGAGGCAGAATCTTGTGAATAACAGTGAGCCATGAGCCTAGGAGCAGAGTCTTGTGAATTTCAGAGGGTCATTTGAAAGGATGGGGGCAAGCCTTCGGTTTGGGTCTGGATAAAAAAGGCCTGCCTAGGAGTCTTTACTTCCCTGGTGGCTCAGTGGTAAAGAATGTTAATGCAGGAGATGCGGTAGACACCGGTTGGATCCCTGGTTTGGAAGATCCACTGGAGAAGAAAATGGAAACCCACTCCAGTATTCTTGCCTGGGAAATCCCAAGGACAGAGGAGCCTGGTGGGCTACAGTCCATGGGGTCACAGAAAGGTCTGCGATTAAGGGTAGAGTCTTGAATACATGGGGTGTGCTGTGTGTGTGTGCTAAGTGGCTTCAGTCATGTCCGAGTCTTTGAGACCCCATGGACTGTAGCCCGCCAGGCCCCTCTGTCCATGGGGTTCTCCAGGCAAAAATACTGGAGTGCATTGCCATTTCCTCCTCCAGGGGATCTTCCCAACCCAGGGACTGAACCCGTCTCTTATGTGTCCTGCATTGGCAGGTGGGTTCTTTACCACTAGCACCACTGGGAAGCCCAAATATATGGGGTAGGGCTTGTTGATCTGGTGGCAGAGCCTGAACCGGGGAGAAGAATCTCGTGTATTTGAGTACGTCTCCTTGAGAACAGGGTGGGGCTTAGGAGCCAATGGAGGAGGCATGCCCTGTCTCGGGATGGGTGGGCTTGCTGACCAGATCCCAGGAAGTAGCACGTTTTATGCATGCGTCCGAGGAACAGCTCCAGTCCAATGATGGCGTAAATGATGATGACAAAGAGCACAAGAAGTGCAATATGCAACAGCGGCACCAGAGCCTTCATGATGGAATTGAGCACTATGTGCAGGCCTGTAGGGAGCCATGGGTGGGCAAAGTAGGGGCAGGGTCAGCTCAGCCCCCCACTCCTCCCACTCCCGTCCATCACCTCCAAGCCCGGGGATGTGCCACTCACTTGGGACCCCAGACACCAGCCTCAGTGGCCGCAGCACCCGAAATGCCCGCAATGCCTTCACATCGAAGCCCCCTGGCTTCCCTCCCATATGCGGGGTGTCCCCTGGGCGTCCGGGACCCTGCTCCAGCAGCACGCTGAACAGCCTGATGGGAGAGCATGAGAAAAGGAAGTAGGGGGTCAGGCCTTGGGATCCCCCCTTCCCTTCCTTTCCTTCTCCTCTGAGAAGTACAAATCCCTGTAACTGGAAATGCAAATAGGTTTAAAATATGTTAATATTCCTGATTCTGGCTGCCAAATGGGGGCAGTCTGAAGCAGTCACTTCCCCGAGCCCCGAATTTAGCAGGTCTGTGGTGGGAAGTTGAACTAGGGTAGGGTGTGTCCCCTGCAGATGCGCACCCGACCACGACAATGATGAAGTCGAGCAGGTTCCAGCCGTTGCGGATGTAGGCGCTGGGGTGGAGCACCAGTCCATAGGCCACAATCTTGAGCACTGTCTCCACAGTGAAAATCACCAAAAATACGTATTCCACTTGCTCCTGGGGGCAGAGCCGGGGGCGAGGTGGGAGATTGGGAAGTTATTTGGGAGTGGGGTTTGTTTGATAGGGGGTAGGGGGAGGCGGGTCTTCCCTGGTGGCTCAGAGGATAAAGAATCCGCCTGCAATGTGGGAGACCTGAGTTCGATCCCTGGGTTGGGAAGAACCCCTGGAGAAGGGAACAGTTACCCACTCCAGTATTCTGGCCTGGAGAATTCCATGGACAGAGGAGCCTGGCGGGCTACAGTCCGTGGGATTGCCAAGCATCCAACACAACTGAGCAACTTTCTCTTCAGGGGGAGGCCAGCAAAGCAGGACGGAGGGTGGGGCTGGGCAGGAGAGGGTCATCTGTGTCAGCAGGGGTGGGGCCTGGCTGGAAGGCTTGAGGTGTGGCTCTACTGGAGCTATATCTAGCTGGAGGCAGGGAGGGCAAACCTCACCAGGTTGTGGTTGGCAGTGTTGGAGTCGTCCTCCGGGAAGGGGATGTAGACTCCCAGGGCCACGCAATTGGCAAAGATGGTCAGCAAGATGAGGATGTCGAAGGGCCTCAGGTGGACACAGTTAAGGACCCAGGCAGAGTGGCCTCAGAATATGACATTTCCTTGGGGCCCTCCCCACCCAGTGCTGACTCGACTCTAAGATGACCAACCTTGACATTCCTGGCCCCTGCTCTGACCAAGGCCTTGACTCTGACCCCCTGGGAAACTTTTAGCATCCTCAAGTCTGGCTGAGATTTAGTCTTTGACTCTTGACAACACCCCCTCCTCCAGACCCTCACCTTTCTCAACTCTCCCTTGAATCCAGTTCTTAACCCTTGATCCCTGGTGATCTCAGCCCTCTTTCATTCCAGCTCTGGCTTGATCCTTGACTCTTGGTACCCTGATGACCTTCACCCCTGAGCCCTGTCCCTGGCCTTCAAGGATGCTTCCATTCCACAATGCTGATGCAGGACCGCCGCAGGGGGTTTGCCAGGGTGAGGCAGAAGAGTGCCCGGGGTGACCGCTGGGCACTGGCTACTGCCACTGTCTTGTGCTTACTGTGCTGAGTCTTTCGCTTAGGGGTCCCTAGGCCCGATGCCCCGCTGATTTCACCATCTGATGCTGGGGGCCCAGGGCACAGCCCCCATTCGGGCCCAGGGCCTGTCCCATTGGCTGGACTGGGCTCTGGGGTGGTGTCTGTGTGAAGAAACCAAGTCAGGGTGAGGACAAGGTATTGGTTGCCTCCTACCTGATCCTACTCTTCTATCTGAGGGAAGGAGAGAAGAGCATGTAAAATTAGGGAGAGTTGAGGGTACTTGGGAGTTGGTGGTGGACAGGGAGGCCTGGCGTGCTGCATTTCATGGGGTTGCAAAGAGTTGGACGTGACTGAGTGACTGAACTGAACTGAACTGAACTGAGGGTACCTGAGTTAAGGATTGGGGGATGAGTTGGTATTAGAATTGACTGAGGGTAAAGTGCAAGTTCATAGGTGAGAGAGGGTGAGATTATATTTCTAACTGAAGTAGAGTTTGTGTTAGATTTGTGGGGGGGGACAGCTTAAATTTGCATGGGGTAGGACTAAGTTTATAGCTAGAAGCAAATGTAGGGTTAAACTTAAGTGGTAGATTTTGGGTTGGGTTTAAATTCAGGTGGGAGTAAAGTGTGCTTAAAATATGATTTAGGGTTAGGCCTAGATAGTTGAATGAGTTGGGATTTGAATCAGGATCAAGGTTAGCGTTAAAGTTGAGTTTGAGTTCAGGTGGGATCTGAGTTTTACATTGGGGTTTTCAGCTAAATCCATTCCCAGTTCCCACGGCCTTATTTCAGCCTCCAAGGGGTAGCGGGTTGGTCTGGTTAAGATACCATCAGCTTTAGAGGGAAAAAAACTATTTGAGTTTAAATCCTGATTCTACCACTTTGGTAGCTTTCTGTGGCCTTGAGCAAATTATGTAATCTCTCTGAGCCTTAATTTCCTTATTTGTATAATGAGATGACAATAAGAGTACCTACAACATAGGGTTGTTGTTAGGATTAAATGAGTTCAGCATTCAGAAGAATGTCTGACACACAGTATTATTCCCATTTTTCAGGTGGAGAAATTGATGCAAAAAGAGAGGTTAAGTTATTTGAAGAAGCGACTGAATTGGGAGTTAAACCCAGGGAGTCTCTGACTCTAAACCTTCACGATTTATTACCACCATCAAGTATGCATTCTGTCTTTCTCTCTGATCCTTAAAAATGGGTCTGTGCTCTTTCTGGAAAATCAGAGACCCATTCGCCAACAGTGCTGATATCCAGGGGTTGGGGTTGAGTTTAGGTGACTTTAGAGCTCATGGTAAGGTCTGTATCCATGTTGGGATTTGGACTCTAACAGGGGTTTGCCCTCTGGTTGGTAAAGTTTGTGTTAGGATTAAGCTTGGGGCTAACATTGGAGTTGAAGTTGGGGTGGGTGCTAGGATAGAGATCAGGGCCAGGATTGGGGTTGGGTTTCAAATTGGGATCTAAGGCTGTGGGCTGTGTTGGGGCTGTCTGGGATGGGAACAGGGTAATATGATTCCAGTCCCCAAAAGGCTCTCCAGGGGTAGGATCCTGGTGGGCAGTGGGTGGGTCAGAGGGGCAGAGGATAGAGCAGAGCCCAGGCTTGCTCCAAGGGTCTGTAGGAGTGGAAGGTTGCTCTCACCTTTCCCGCCTTCAGATGCCGACATCCTCCTTTCGAGATTGAAGAGCCATCTGCACACAGCCCCTGTCTCTTCCCCCAGCTTTGGAGGGATTAAGGTCACAGGGCGGGGCCATAACAGGGTCGGATGGGAGGGTGAGGAGGGGTGAAGATGGGACACTTGTGGGCCAGAGCCTGGCAACAGAAAAGGCACTGATTAAAAAAAAAAAAAAAAAAATATATATATATATATATGTTTATTTATTTTACAAAATATATACCAGCACCAGAGGCAGAAACTAAAATAAGAAAAATGATAATTGTTTTCCAAAAGTATCTGAAATTTGAAGTATGCAGGAATAGACGTAAGATAACATATGTACAAGATCTCCATGGGAAAAAATTATCAAATATTATCAAATGATTAAAGGGGATCTAAATAAATAGATAGATTAAATTTACTAATTAAAATAGTCAATATTATGAAGATGTCAATTCCTCCCAAAGTGATCCAGAGATTTAATGCAGTCCCAAATAAATTTCTAAAGATTTTTCCTTGACATTTGACAAACTAATTCTAAAATGTATATTGATATACAAAAGACCTAGAAAAGCAAAATCTTTGAAAAATAACAAGATGGGAGGACTTGCCATATTAGATATCAAAACTTGTAATAGAGCTAGAGTAATTAAGAACAAAATAGAGTTCAGAAACTCTATTTTGTCCCACATGATTTAATGACAAACGTGGCACTACTGATCAGTGAAGACAGGGTGGTCTTTTTAATGACTGGTGGTTATATGAATGCTTACTAGGTAATTATACTCTGGAGTGTACATATATGTATAACATTAAAATAAAGCATTTATTGAATGCATGAATACTAGTGACTGTAGCTTAGTAGCTAGTAGCTCAGTCATATCCCACTCTTTGCGACCCTTTGCCTCTCAGGCTCCTCTGTCCATGGGATTTTCCAGGCAAGAGTGCTGGAGTGGATTACCATTTCCTTCTCCAGGGGATCTTCCCGACCCAGGAATTGAACACGGGTCTCCCACATTGCAGGCAGACGATTTACCGTCTAAGCCACCATAGTGCTTTTTTTTTTTTTTTACTGTATTATGTATCACACACAGTTTAACAGCTGCTTTACATGCATTAGCCTCCAATGCGGGAGACCTGGGTTTGATCCCTGGGTCGGGAAGATCCCCTGGAGAAGGAAATGGTAACCCACTCCAGGATTCTTGCCTGGAGAATCCCATGGACGGAGAAGCCTGGTAGGCTACAGTCCACAGGGTCGCAAAGAGTCGGACACGACTGAGCGACTTCACCTTCACCTTACATGAATAATTCTCCTTTAATCCTAGGAAACAGGTACTATGAATAGTCCCATTTCACAGATGAGGAAACTAAGACAAAGGAAGCTATGTAACCTCCCCACTGTTGCACATTTAGCAGGCTGTGGAACTGAGACTCAAACCTAGTTGCTTTGTGCGAAAGCCCCTGCCTTAATTAACTTGTACACTTTTACAATCTAGAAGATGAATGCCTTAAAAGGAATGAGTCAAGAAGCCTCTCTCTCTCTCTCTCTCCCCCGTCTCCTTCTCTCTCGCGTGCTCAGTACCATCCCTTGGCCACTTGGAAGAACGCACTGGGCTGTAGGCAAAACAAAACAGAACGGAACCTACAACTCCCAGCAGCCATTGCGCGCTCAAGCGTGCACGCGCTCATTCACACCAGTACGACAGGCACCCGGCTTGCGTCAAACGCGCTCTCGGGACTACACTTCCCGACTCTCCTCGCGGAGCCTGTGACACTCCTTGGACCGCGAGCGGGGAGCGGGCTTTCCTCAGCTGCGCCTCTCTTCCTCGGACCCGGCCCTGGACCCAACTTCGGACTCCAAAACGGCTCCACCATGGAGGAGGCGGACCGAATCCTCATCCATTCCCTGCGCCAGGCCGGCACGTAAGGACACAGCCCCCGCCTACCTCGGAATGCCCACATCCGGGACTCCAAAACTCCGGATCCAGTCACCCGGGAACCTTAAAACCCCAGACCTTAACATCTAGGGATCCAACCTCCAGGACCCTAAGACCCTCCCTCCTCCATACACACACACACACAAACACACACACACACACACACACTCTCTCTCTCTCTCTCTCTCCCCCCAACCTTTGACCCCTACACTTGGTAAACCCCAAACTCCAGGACCTAGGCACCTCGAGACCTTAAAACCTTGCAATCTCAAGGCCTGAGCTCCTGAAGTCTGTGGATCTTAACATCAGTCCCTGGAACCCTGATATCTGGAGATTCTAAAACACCTGTATCCTGAGAACCAAGGAACTTAAAACCCTGGGGTCCTGGCACTCAGGGACTCCAAAACCCTCTGGGACTGGATACTTGGGAACCTTCAAACCTCTTTTCCCAACACCCAAGGCTTTTACAATCCCAGGACTTTAAAATCTGGTGTTCTTAATGCCTGGTGACCCTGACACACTGGGACTCCTGCATTCGAGGGTCCTAAAAGCCCAGGATGACAACATGTAGGGAGCTTGACTTCCAGATTGCTTGAGACTAGGTGGTCTTGATATCCAGGGACTCTGACATTTGGAAGTCCTGAAAATCCCAGCTTCCTGACGTCGAGTCTCAAAACCCTAGCAGTTCAATATCTAGGGGCCCCTGACATGCAGGGAACATGATATCTGGGGATGCAGAAACCCAGAGACCATTCCATCTGGGCTTCTAGGCCTTCCCAGACCCCAGGAATTTGGGACTTTTAGGCATAGGGAAATTTGAGATTTTTTGAATTTGGATCTCTTCCATCCACCATTCTACACTGAGGTCTTAGGACCTAAGGACTACCTCCCACCACCACCACCATTTTTAGTTTTACAAATGGAAGTCAGCCAGCAACACTGAGGACCTGTCTGAACTGTGTCCATCCTCACCACCCCATCCCAGTATTAGGGCTTACAGGAGACTGTACGGCTATGCCTCATCCCTGTTTCCTAACTACTCCCATCCCCCTCATTGAGTCTGCCCCCTTCTTCTTCAGGGCAGTTCCTCCAGATGTGCAGACCCTGCGAGCCTTCACCACTGAGCTGGTGGTAGAAGCTGTGGTCCGCTGCCTGCGTGTGATCAACCCCGCTGTGGGCTCTGGCCTCAGCCCCCTGCTGCCTCTTGCCATGTCTGCCCGTTTCCGTTTGGCCATGAGCCTGGCTCAGGCCTGCATGGTGAGTGCCTTCCTCCCGATATACACAGCCTCTTCCTTCCTCCTTTATAGTCGCCAGACTCCTTTGAAACTCTTTTGACTTTCCTCTCTGCTACCTCCCCTTGTGACTTAGTGGTTAAGGCTGCTGGCTCTGTGGTCAAACTGCCTAAGTAACTGAGACCCTGGCTACAGCACTGGCTGTGTGTGACCCTAAACCTTGTAGCCCTCAGTTTTCTTCTCTGTGAAATTGGGATGATAAAAGTAGGGTTGTTAGGATCATCAAATGAGTTGATCCAGTTTGCACCTGGGTGACTCCTGGCTTCCATATTTTGAGCTTGCTGCTGCTGCTGCTAAGTCGCTTCAGTCGTGTCCGACTCTGTGCGACCCCACAGATGGCAGCCCGCCAGGCTCTGCCATCCTTGGGCTTCTCCAGGCAAGAACACCGGAGTGGGTTGCCATTTCCTTCTCCAATGCATGAAAGTGAAAAGTGAAAGTGAAGTCGCTCAGTCGTGTCCGACTCCTAGCGACCCCATGGACTGCAGCCTACTAGGCTCCTCCATCCATGGGATTTTCCAAGCAAGAGTACTGGAGTGGGATGCCATTGCCTTCTCCGATTTTGAGCTTAACACCAAGTATTTTTCTAAATCCTATAATATCCATTTACCAGTTCTGAAACAGCCCTGTTTGATTAAATGCTCAGGCTGAATTAACCACCTGTTCTGATTGGCCCAGCCTGGATCCTATGGTCATCCCTATAGGGCACTGTGAGTAGCTACTCCATCAGGATCACATGGAGTTGGGGGAGGGAGGGTTATCCAAAGGAAGATATGCTGGTTAATTTAAACAGTGTCTGCACTAAAACTTCACTCTGCCCTGTTAGCCAGATAGGCTTGATCTGGCTTCTTGCATTCCAACAGCCTGTAGCTATGTAATGAATGTCAGCATACCCAACATATGCAGTATTTGGTGGTAGAGGGCCAATAGTGTTAACTACAGTAAAACTTTCCACTTAGCCCCAAGGGACAGGGTGGTCCGGTTTCTTGAATTTGTGCCTTGCTTGTGTAGTCTCTGTCTCTTAGAAATAGGCCTCTACCCAGCCTTCGGCTCTCAGGTTCACCTAGCTCTTAGGTGTTCTTGGGTTCTTCTGTCTCGGGCTTTTGGTGGCCTTCAAGGCGAGCAGTCTGTCCTCTGGCCTGGGGTTGTCTTCTTGAGAATGGCACTTTATAAGGGGGAACGTGGGTCCTCTGTTTGTCTAGACGGGGGCACAGTGAGACATGTTGAGGAGGGGCTGGGGCTTAGGCTTCCCCCAGTTTTCTGTTACCTCCTTCTCTCAGTGTTGTTTCCCACTGGATTTGATGGTTATTTACTTTTCTGCACACTAACTTTTGCGTGGGGAAGAGAATGTGGCTTTTTCAGTGATGGAGAAGTTCACGTAATTGTCTGGCCCCAAAGTCTTGGTTTGGCCTGAGCATCTAGAAAGCCTGCTGTGTGTCCAACTCTTTGTGACGCCATGGACTGTAGCCCGCCAGGCTCCTCTGTCCATGGGATTTTCTGGGCAAGAATACTGGGGTGGGTTGCCATTTCCTTCTTCAGGGGATGCAAAAGCAAGTAGAGAAAGTTTCTTAACTCAGCTGGGTGCTGCTTCTGTAGCACACCTTGGCTCAGCACTGCCACCTTCTGGTGTCTGCCTTGTCATGTGCCCTACTGCTGACACCGCTTTCTGCGACTCAGCCACCTTCATATTTTGGTGTCTGTCATTTCACACACCCCACTCCTGGAATGAGTTTCTGTATCAGTCACAACTCTTTGATTGCAGGTGTCGGGAAAAACCCAAAGTAAAGTAGCTTAAAAGACAGTGGTTTTCACACTTTTTGTCTGCGACCCTCTGAAATAAATATGTCCTACATTGTGACCAAATACACATATGTCTGTATAATAACGATGTTATATATAATCGTGATGTTTTCTGAGTGTTGCTCTGTGCTGGCTGTTGTGGTAACTTGGCATCAAGCCATTGAATTATTGAGCCAGCTTTCTGAAGTAGGCACTGTTGGTATCCTTTTACTCAGGTGAGGATAGTAAAGCTCAGAGAGGTTAAGTGATTTGCCTGTGGTCACACAGTTGGTAAGAAGCAAAGCTTAGATTTGAATCCAGAAAGTCTGCTTTCAGAATCCATGCAGCTCCAGACCAGAACCTTGATGGGCCTTTTTACCACTTAAGTGAAAATGAAAGTGTTAGTCACTCAGTCGTGTTTGACTCTTTGTGACCCCTGGGCTGTAGGCTGCCAGGCTCCTCTGTCCAGGGGATTCTCCAGGCAATAATACTGGAGTGAGTTGTCATTCCCTCCTCCAGGGGATCCTAATCCAGGGATCAAACCCAGGTCTCCCACATTGCAGGTAGATTATTTACCATCTGAGCCACCAGGGAAGCCTTTTTTTTTTTTTTAATCCCTTAAAGCATCCACATAGAAACAGTACTGTCAGCCCCATTTTACAGCTAGAAACTGAACTGGGTGGTTAAATAATGAGTCCAAAGCTTTATAGTGAGTCAAGTAGCACAGGTTAGATTTCAGCTGCAACCTTTTTGACTCCAAAGCCCATAGTCTCTTTTGAAACCATTATTTACTGTTTTATGGAGGTCATTTTTATCAGAGTCCAGTCCAGACACAGAAACCCTAGCAGTAATTTGAATAGGGAAAATTTAATATGAAGAACTGTTGCCTTTCGACACTATCTAGACAGGGGTCCATGTGGCATTGTTCTGGGTTCCCATCATAACTTAAAGGGGAACTTTCACAGTGTCCAGAGCCCTTGATACCCTACAGGTGAAGGAGGAGGATGTCCTTGAATTCCTTGCAGCAGGAACCCACTTAGGTGGCACCAACCTTGACTTCCAGATGGAACAGTATATCTACAGAAGGAAAAGTGATGACATCTACATCATAAATCTGAAGAGAACCTAGGAGAAGCTTCTGTTGGCAGCTCATGCCATTGCCATTGAAAACCCAGCTGATGTCAGTGTCACCTTCTCTAGGAATACTGGCCAGTGAGCTGGGCTAAAGTTTGCTGCTGCCCCAGAGCCACTTCTGTTGCTGGCCACTTCACTCCTGGAACCTTTATTAACCAGATCCAGGCAGCCTTCCAGGAGCCAAGACTCCTGGTGGTTACTGATCCCAGGGCTGACCACAAGCCTCTCACAGAAGCCTCTTACGTTAACCTGCCTACTGTTGCTTGATTCAGCACAAACTCTTCTCGGCAGGATGTGGACAGTGCTATCCCATGCAACAACAGGGGAGCTCACTCAGTGGGTCAGATGTGATGGATGCTCTGTGCCTGTGTGGCACGATCTTGTGTGAATACCCATGAGAGGTGTAGCCTGACCTCTACTTCTACAGAGATCTTGAAGAGATTGAAAAGGAAGAGCAGGTGGCAACTGAGAAGCTGTGACCAAGGAGGAATTTCAGGGTGAATGGACCACTCCAGCTGCAACTCAGCCTGAGGTGGTGGACTGGTCTGAAGGTGCTCATGTGCCTTCTGTGCTTATTCAGCAGCCTGCCACTGAAGACTTGTCTGCAGCTCCCACTGCCCAGCCCACTGAATGGGGAGGGACAACTACCGAGGGGCCTTAAGCTGTGCTTCTACAAACTCTTAAAATGGAAATTCAGTTGAGAGAAAATAAACAGTTTCTTAAAAAAGAACAAGAATTGTTAACTAGATGAAAGATGGTTAGTTACTGAAAGAGTAACTCTCCAAGGTGTGACAGAAGTGACACGATACCTTGAGAAGTCTCACGTGCACTCCAAACCATTCACCTGATTACCCTTACCTGGCTGCTGAGAGGGGGATTACTTTGATTAGTTTCTTGTGTATCTTTCCAGTTTTTCAGAAAAAAATGAAGATATAAGCAAATATAAATATATATTCTTATTTCCCCCCTTTCTTACATAAAAGAAAACATATACCTAAATTCTTATCCTTTTTCCCCCCTTGCAGCATATCCTGGAAATCATTTCATATCAGACAATAGAGCTCTTCCTCATTTTTTTCTTTGTGAAGCTGTAGAGTAGTTCATTGTATGTACGCACTGTAGTTTATTCAACTACTCTCCTATGCTTGAACATTTAGGGAGTTTCCAGTATTTTGCAAATAATGCTGTAATGAATAATCTTGCACATCTATATTCATGAATTGTTGGAGGCATATCTTCATGGTAAACTAGAAGTAGGATTGCTAGGTGAAAGAGTAAATGCATGTGTCATTTTGTTAGATTTTGCCAAATCACCTTCATTGGGATTGTTTAATTTCTGTATTTCTGACAGCAGTATATGAGAGAGTATCTGTTTTCCCACAGCGTCTTGCACTGAGGAAGTGTAGTGTCAGAGTTCTGCCTGTTCAATAGGTGAGGAATAGTATCTCCAAATAGTTTTCCCGCTAGTTTTGCACTTTGAAAAGCTTTTGAATTTAAGGAAAAATGAAAATAGAAACATAACATCTTTCTCCTAGCTTCCTATACTGTTAACATTTTACTTCATTCTTTTCTATCTGGGTACACACACACACATTTCTTTTCTAAACCATTTGAAAACAGCAGACATTGTGATACTTCATACCTAAAACTTTCAGTGCACCTCTCCTAAGTACTGATAAAAGGACAATCACCAGTATAACCGTAGTACCATGATCACACCCATGAAATTGAATATCGATAGAATAATAGTATTTAATATTTGTACATGGTCAGATTTCCTCAGTAGTTACAAAGATATCCTTTACAGCTGTTTTTTTCCAATTACAGAATCCAATCAAAGATCATACATTTTATTTCACTGTTATATCTCTAATCTTCTGTATCCAGCAGCAGTCCTTCTTAGTTTTTCTTTATTTCTTTTTGCAATGACCCATGTCTGAAGCGAGGAGGCTGGTCGTTCGATGGAATGCCCACAATCTGATCTGATTGTTTGTTCATGACTAGATTCAAGTCTGGGGCAGTAACTCTGTGCCAGTGATAGTATCTCTCTACCCAAGTGGAACTTCAGGAGAACGTAATGTCAGTTTATCCCAGATCAGTGATACTCACGTTGGGGCTCAGTGTGCTTTCAATTCAAGTCTCCTTTGTAAGTGAAGTTGGACATGTTTGCATATGTTTAAGGACCATTTTTTCATTCTTTTTCTGGGAATTGTCTATCTGTTCCTATCTTTTGCCTCCTTTACTGTTGCACTGCTGGTCTTTCGGCTTGTGTGGTTTTAGGCACTCTATATATATTAGGTGGGCTTCCCAGGTGGCGCTAGTGGTAAAGAACCTAGCACCAGCGGTAAAGCCAGTGCAGAAGACAAGAGTTGCGGGTTTGATCCCTGGGTTGGGAAGATCCCCTGGAGAAAGAAATGGTAACCCACCCAGTATTCTTGCCTGGAGAATGTCATGGACAGAGTAGCCTGGTGGGCTACAGTCCATAGGGTCACAAAGAGTTGGACACAACTGAAGCAACTTAGCATGTATGCTATATACTAGGTAGATTCACTCTTTGTCTTTGATATGTTGATGTATGGGAGAAACCAACATAATATGTATAAAGCAGTTATCCTTCAATTAAACATAAATAAATTTTTTTAAAAAGAATGCAGACAAGAGGCTGGATATGTGACAGCCAGTTGCAACATCTTAAATTAAAAAATCAAGTCCAAATACTATTTTTTCCCATCTTGTTATTATGCTTTGACATTGCTCATTATATTTTTTCTTTAAATTTTTTTTTTGTGTATTCAGAAACACTCATCTTCTCTTTTATGGCCTCTGGGTTTTGATCATATTTAGCAAGGCCAGAGCTTTAACTTTAAAGTTCTGGAGGCCGTGGGGAGGCAAGGGAAAGTTCGGAGGGTGGTGGCTGGTGAGAGCATGGTAGCATTTGGAGTCTCTGCCCTGGGCTCTCAGGTCAGGACGATCCTGCCTGTCAGACTCACAGGTGTCACCCTTTCCAACCCCCAGGACCTGGGCTACCCCTTGGAGCTTGGCTATCAGAACTTCCTCTACCCCAGTGAGCCTGACCTCCGAGACCTGCTTCTGTTCTTGGCTGAGCGTCTGCCCACTGATGCCTCTGAGGATGCAGACCAGTCTGCTGGTATGGGGCGCTTGGGGTGTGATGGGAGTGAGGGAGAGGGTGTTGTGGGGCTTGAGAAAAGAGGAAGGGGTGAAAAGTTTGGTGGGGGTGGAGTATGTGTCTTAGGGAGAGCTAAGTGGGAGGACTGGGGTGGAGAGGGGGATACAGGTCATGGGGAGGGAACTGGGGCTTGGGCTGACCCATGTGGGGAGTTGGTGCTGGAAGGGTCCTGTGGCCTTACCTCCTGCCTTGCCTGCCCCCACTCTAACCACACTGGCCTCAGTGATGCTCCTCAGACACATCAGGCCACTCCAGCCTTAGGGCCTTTGCATCTGCTGGCTTACTCTCCCAGGTACTTACTCTCATGGTTCACTCCCTTACCCCTTGGAGTTTCCTGTTTATGTGTCACCTGAGGGAGGCCTTCCCTGGATTGCCTTGTTCAAAACAATATCTTCCTCTCCCTGGTCCTTAGCCTCCTTTCCTGACAACCACCTGCCAGTTTTCTGCATTGTATTTATGACCTCGGTCATGCCTCTTATCAGCCTGCCGCCCTGGGAGGGCAGGAGGATATTTATCAGTTTGTTCACTGAGGTAGCCTAAGGGTCTAGAATGGGGACTGGTACAGAGTAGGCGCTTAATAAGTGTTCCTTGAATGACTGTGAAAATGATAGCTACATAGATATGTATCTCTGTGAGGGGGTCAGGCTGCTCTCCCAGGGTGTATGCATTTTTGGAGTTGTGGCATTATTACCTGATGGATACCCCCTCCCCTCTCCCCTAGGTGAATCTGCTATCCTCCTCCGGGCCATCGGGAGCCGGATCCGGGACCACCTGGCCCTGCCCTGGGTCCCACCCCTCCTTCGCACTCCTAAACTACAGTACCTCCAGGTGGGACCCCTCAACTCGTGTTAATATTGCTTGTCACTGCCCTGCCTGCCTTGTCCCCAATTGTTTGCTCAGGTTTTTGGCCCCTTCCCTCTGCCCACCCCCAAACACAATTCACCCTAAAGGCTCTCTGATTCTGCTCTCCCACCAGGGCTCAGCCCACCAGAAGCCTTTCCATGCCAGCAGGCTGGTCATGCCTGAGTTGAGCTCCAGAGGAGGTGAGCAGGAGGCTGTGGAGAGGGGCTGAAGGGAGGGGCAGAGGTGGGCCTGCCCGTGTGGTGAGGCTGGAGGGCTGGCTGACTCTTGCTGCTTCTAGAGTCCCGGGAGTTCCAGGCAGGTCCCCTGCTGCTACCAGTTCCTGCCCAGGTGCCCCAGCCGGCTGCCAGGGCGGCCTCGCTCCTCGAACACCATGCCATCCAGCTTTGCCAGCACACAGGCCGGGACCGTGCTGGGGATGAGGACTGGGGCCACCGGACATCCCGCCTCCCCGCCCAGGTACTGCTTGGTGCTTGGCCCCCGCTGATGAGGCCGCTCCTCCCTACAGCTCCCATTTCATCTCCCTTTAGTCCTCTGCCCCTCTTTTTTCCCCACTTTGTCCCTTTCTTCCATTGTTTCCTCTCTGTGTGCAACTACCTGGTTCCCTGCCTGAAAGGACGCTGGAGCCAGAGAGTCCTCACACAAGTCAGTATGGCCCCTCAGAGCTTCGGTGTCCTGCTCTGACACATGGGTGGTAATACTGCTCTCCTCCGAGGGTGATGTTCCACCAAAGGTCGTGCACGGGCAGCCAGAGCCATCAGGATCTCCTCCCTTTCTCCCTGCTTCTGTTACCTCCTTCCTGCCCCTAATTCGCTTCCTCTTTCTCTGTGTCGTCATCACCGATTACAGCCTCCAGATCTCTGACCAACTCTTCCCACCACTGGCTTTCTCGTTTTGTGGTTTTGCTGCCCCTCTTTCTCTCTCCCCACCACTGTCTCATTTCTGTACTGTCTCCCCACCTCTGTCTACTTGTATATCTGTCCCTATATCCCCTTTGTCCACCTCAGTGTCTGTCTCCATCCCCTCCCCACTTTGTCTACCTCTATAACTGTCCCTTTCTGCCTCCCCCACTGCCATTTGTTCTGTCTTTATCTTTTTCTCTCATTTTAAAACTTATAGGCACTTCAAACACAGAAGTAGAGAGAGTAGTTTTATGAGCCCTATGGCCCTATCATCCACCTTCAATTAAAGCATTTTGCAGGACTTCCCTGGCAGCCCAGTGGTTAGGACTCTGTGCTTTCACTGCCAGGCCTGGGTTCAATCCCTGGTCAGGGAATTAAGATCTTGCAAGCTCTGTGGTGCAGCCAAAAAGAAAAAAAAAAGATCCAAGCATTTTTCCAATCTTTCCTCATCTCTTCTTTATTTTTTGTGTGTATTATTTTAAAGCAAATTCAAGATATCATGTCATTTAAAAAAATTTATTTATTTTAATTGGAAGCCAATTACTTTACAGTATTTTAGTGGTTTTCGCCATACATTGACTTGAGTCAGCCACGGGTGTACATGTGTCCCAGCTGGTGCTCTGGGACAACCCAGAGGGATGGGGTGGGGAGGGAGGTGGGAGGGGGGTTCAGGATGGGGGGACACATCATGTCATTTTAACTCTGAATACTTAGGCAGACATCTCGTGATTCAAAAGGGCATTCACTTTTTAAAAATAAGTTTTTAAAATTTATTTATTTTTGGCTGTGCTGGGTCTTTGTTGCGTGGGCTTTTCTCTAGTTGTGGCAAGCAAGGGCTACTTTATAGTTGTGGTATGCAGGCTTCTAATGGCTTCTCTTGTTGCAGAGAATAAGCTCTAGGCATGTGGGCTTCAGTAGTTGTGGCCCACGGGCTCTAGAACACAGGCTTAGTTGCTCCATAGCACGTGGGATTGTCCCGGATCAGGGACCAAACCTGTGTCTCCTGCATTGGCAGGCAGATTCTTTACCACTGAGCCACCAGAGAAGCCCAGGGCATTGACTTTTTAATGCAACCAGCAGGCCATCTTCACAGTTAAGAAAATGAATAGTGACCTCTTAATACTATCCAACACTGAGTTCACAATCAGATTTCTCCATTTGTCTCAAAACTGCCTCTGTTTTCATATCTCTCTGCTCCACTCTGCCTCCGCCCCCTTCTTTTCCCAGCTCATCTGACTCAGTCTCCACTCTGTCCCCACATGTCCTTTCAGTGTTGGTCTCTAATTTGGGGGCTGCAGGCTTGTCTCCCTTCCCATAGCCTCCTCCATTGTGGAGAGCTGAGTGGGTGGAGAGAAATGGGGCTGTCCTCAGGGAGCTCCCAGGCTGGTGGGCCCAGACAGTGGGGCCGGGTCCTCTTGTTGGAGAGGCTGGAGGGTGGGTGCGACTTGGGGGTGGCCCCTTGTCAGGCAGCTCCCTGGTGGAGGCAGGGCCTCGGGTACCCAGCAGACCTCCACCCCCTTCCACTGTTTCCAGGAGGACACACGGGCTCAGCGGCAGCGGCTACAGAAGCACCTGGCCGAGCATCTGCGCCAGACCTGGGGCCGGCCAGGGCCCCCGCAACAAGCCCGAGACCTGGGAGAAGTGCTGCAGGCCTGGGGTGCTGGGGCCAGGCTTGGTACTCCCAAAGGCTCCCGCTTCACACATTCCAAGAAGTTCACCTTCCATCTGGTAGGTGGGGCTAGGGCATGCTGATGGCACCAAGGTTGCTGTAGGTATACACACCACACTCTCTCCACACAAGAGGCCCCTGTTCCCACCAGACCTGCCTGCTCCCCACTGAGGTGGGTACCCAGAGGAGTCCCCTGGCTTCTTGGGAACTTCTGTGGAGAAAGGGTCCAGGGGTGGGAGCCGTGTAAATGTGTAGGACTGCTCTTTGTGCAAAGCTCAGCTTTCTCTGGAGAGTTTCTTCTGGATATCTCTTCTTGGATGGTCACCCGGAGGGGCCCTCACCCCTTTCATGGGCAGGTGGGCAGGAGCTGTGTCAGGGTCAGGGAGGTTTTTTATAAGTAAACACTCCAGTCTAAGGTCACAGAGAGTGCTTTGATCCTCACACATATTCCGACAGCCATCAGTGCACTATACATGAGTACTGTGCTGGGAGGGCGCCGACAGGGGGTATTGAGGTTGGCTGTGAGGGCCTGGGCCTTCCCCGACAGCCAAGATGCTCCTTCCTCCCTCCCCAGGAGCCTGAGGCCCAGGCAGCCCAGGTGTCAGATGTGCCGGCCACCTCCCAGCGGCCTGAACAGGTGAGCAGAGCAATGGTGGGTGGGGCGGTGTCCTGGGCCCTTGGCTGTCTATTGGGCCTGACACCCCCACATCGCCTGGCCTGTGTCTACCAGGACACGTGGGCAGCCCAGGAGCAGGAGCTGGAGTCTCTTCGGGAGCAGCTGGAGGGGGTGAACCACAACATTGAAGAGGTTGAAGCTAACATGAAGACGCTGGGAATCAACCTTGTGCAGGTGACCGTTGGGGAGGGGCTGCCCGCTGAGGTCAGGCTTAGGGGGCTTAGAGGGACTTGCGGGGGCTGAGGGTACTCTGTAGAGGTCTGCAGATGTCAGAAAGATTCATGGAAGCCATTGGGGGACCTGTGGGACTCTTGAGGGTTCAGGAGAATCAGGGGGAGTGGGAGGGGGATGTGGGACCTGTAGGGGTTAGAGGTGCCTTGCTGTCTGTGAGAGTCGGGAGGGGTGTGACTGTCCATGGGCAACTGGAGGGGCCTGTGGGCCTCCTCGGGGCTTCCAGGGGAGTCAGTGTTGAGGTCAAGGAGTCAGAGGGGTCTGCTGTGGGTGGCTGTCTCTGCTTATATGTCTCTGTTGCTATTGGGAGGGGTCTGAGGGGCCTATAGGGGCATGCTAAGTCACTTCAGTTGTGAATCTTTGTAACCCCATGGACCGTAGCTCCTCTGTCCATGGGATTCTCCAGGCAGGAATACTGGAGTGGGTTGCCATGCCCTCCTCCAGAGGATCTTCTGACTCAGGGATCGAACCCCCATCTCTTGCATCTCCTGCATTAGCAGGCGGGTTCTTTACCACTAGTGCCACCTGGGAAGCCATAAGGGCTAGAGGGATGTATTGTCATCTGTTGGGGTTGGGCTAGGCCAGGGCTTTCCAGGCCCAGCAGGCTGGGCTCCCCCACTGACTGGGAGTAAGGGTTTCTGGGGTGCCAGGTGGAGACTGAGTGTCGGCAGAGTGAGCTCAGCATCGTGGAGCGTGAGCAAGCCCTGCGTCTGAAGAGCCAGGCGGTGGAGCTGCTGCCCGACGGGGCTGCCAACCTTGCCAAGCTGCAGGTGGGGCTGGTGCTGAGGCTGGGCTGGGAGGGTCGGAGTTGGGCGGGCCCAGCCTGTGTTATCTGCAGCCTCCCTCCCACCATCACCCTCCAGCTTGTGGTAGAGAGCAGTGCCCAGCGGGTCATCCACTTGGCGGGTCAGTGGGAAAAGCACCGGGTCCCGCTCCTCGCTGAGTACCGCCACCTCCGAAAGCTCCAGGACTGCAGAGAGGTAGGTGGTGGGGTCCCAGACCATGGGTGGGGCAGGTTCAGTCCCTCCCTAGGGGGCTAGTCCTGTGCTCTGCCTCACTACCCTCTCTCTGTGGGACCCTGGCAGCTGGAATCTTCTCGACGGCTGGCAGAGATCCAGGAGCTGCACCAGAGCGTTCGGGCAGCTGCCGAAGAAGCCCGCCGGAAGGAGGAGGTCTACAAGCAGCTGGTAAGACCCGTGGAGCTTCCCTGGTGGCTCAGACAGTAAAGAATCCACCCACCAATGCAGGAGACATGGGTTTGATCCCTGATCTGGGAAGATCCCCTGGAGAAGGAAATGGCAACCCACTCCAGTATTCTTGCCTGAAGACTCCCCATGGACAGAGTAGCCTGGCGGGTTACAGTCCATGGGGTCGCAGAGTCAGACATGACTGAAGCGACTGACCAACCAACAACCAAAGACCTGTGTGGGGGCCTTGGGTAGCTCAGAGTGGGGGAGGTGTGGGTCCAAGGGGAGCACCCGCTGTTTCTGTGTAGGTGTCAGAGCTTGAGACCCTGCCCAAAGATGTGTCCCGGTTGGCCTATACCCAGCGCATCCTGGAGATTGTGGGCAATATCCGGAAGCAGAAGGAAGAGATCACTAAGGTACACCATTGTGGCTGTGGAAGGTGGGTCATGCAGGCAGACATGCCCAAGGGCAGGATGTGTGTTGCAGGGTGACACAGGGACTTTACACCCTATGGAAGGCAGAGCTACCTGGCCATACTTGGCACAGCACAGCCCCACATAGTCCATTCCAGCCACCCCTGAGCCTGTCTAGATGTGACAGCATGAATATGAATGGCCTCAGCTGGCTGGCTGCCTGTCCCAGACATGGGCTCACGGGTACTCTGGTCTCTGCCAGATCTTGTCTGACACGAAGGAGCTTCAGAAGGAAATCAACTCTCTGTCTGGGAAGCTGGACCGGACGTTTGCAGTGACTGATGAACTTGTGTTCAAGGTTTAGGGCAGGCTGGGCTGGGTGCAGGGGTGGGGTGGGTGGGCCTGGACCAGGTGTGAGTCTCATAGTTACAGTGATGCTTGCGCCTGGCTTTGCCCCATGGAAGGTGAAGTCAGAGGAGTGGAAATGGGTGGCCTTGTTGGGGGAAGGTGGGGGTGGGGTGGGAGCGGGGCAGGACAGCCCACTGACACCTTCAAGATCCCCTGTTTCATCAGGATGCCAAAAAGGACGATGCTGTTCGGAAGGCCTACAAGTATCTAGCTGCCTTGCATGAGGTGAGGGGAGAAGTGTGCCTGGGGGCTGGCTGGGGAGGGGACAAATTTGGGTGTAAGCCTTCCACTCCTGCTGTCCCCAGAACTGCAGCCAGCTTATCCAGACCATCGAGGACACAGGCACGATCATGAGGGAGGTTCGAGACCTGGAGGAGCAGGTAAGGCCAGGGGGTGGGAGGGCTCAGCAGGGCAGGCCGGGGGACAGAGAGGCTGTGGGACCAGACCTAGCCAATGGCTGGGGTCTTAGCCCTGCCCGTTAGTAATTGGTTGTGTGACCTGGAACCGCCCAGTGGCCTGCTCTGACCCCCGCCTTCCGTCCTGAGGGTCCTCATACCTGCCTCCAGGGCCATTGGCAGAGGCTTCAGCTTAAGTATGGGCTGGGTGATCCTGCCACGCAGCCAAGGATGCTTCAGGTGGATGGGTGACATCTGCTAAGGCCTGGTGGTGGGACAGAGCAGGCTGTTATTGGGGCAGGGGGTGGGAGGAGCACAGTGGGGCCCTGAGTGGCTGCAGTGGGGTGTTGGCGGCAAGCAGGAACTGAGAAGGGGGCCCTGTGTGCTAAAGGGCTGTGGTTCACATTGCCTTAGATTGAGACGGAGATGGGCAAGAAGACCCTCAGCAACTTGGACAAGATCCGCGAGGACTACCGAGCCCTTCGCCAGGAGAACGCTGGGCTCCTGGGCCGGGTCCGTGAGGCCTGAGTAGCCCCACCAGAGGTCTGCCCCCGGCCTCAGGCAGGGATGTGGAGTGCTGGCGGCACTGGCCCTCGCTGTGCCCTCTGATTACCATCGGGTTCCTCCTGCTGCAGCCTTGGCCCCAGAGCCTCGCCCACCTCACCCCGACCCTTATCTGGGGCAATCATCCAGAGTGTGGGAGCTTGGCTTCAGTTTATTGTGAAGGGCACGGGGCGGGGGTTGGGGTCTTGGATCTCAAATAAATGAGGGGCTCTGTCTGCAGTCGAAGCTGAGGCATGGAAGAGGGTGCAGGGCTCAGGGTGGGGGAGGGGTGGGTGGCAGGTGAGACGCTGGATACATTTGGTGAGTTGGTGTGTGTAGCCCTGGGCGTCTGCCTGGGACTCCAGAGGCCCCTCGGGGTGCTGTGTGGGTGTGCATGTGCACATGAGACATGCTGGTGAGTTCAGAGTCTGTGTGACCAAGCATGTGTGTCGGGAGCCACGCGTTACTGTGTGTGACCTGCGTGCATGCGTCTGGGTGGCTTTCTGGAACCTGACATCCTGAAGGTCCCAATGCTGCTGCTGTGCTGTTGTCAGGGCCTGCCTCATGTGACACCGCACCTGTGGGCCTGGAAGCCGGCTGTGGGTATGTGCTTTGGGGGACGTGGGTTGACTGTGTGTGGATGTGACTGTGTGACTGCAAACTTGAGGTGGTGTGAGTGTACTGAGGCAGGCTCTTCATGTTTTGGGGGTTTGCATCGAGTCCAGGGGACAGGATTGTGACTCTTATGTGTCCTTTTCCAGCTCCAAGGTCGTCTGTGAGAGTGACTGAGGCAGGCTGTGTGTGTGACTGTGAAGTCTCAGTTTGGCTGAAGAGCCCATCGCAGGGGGCTGGGGAGTGGGTGCAGGGCTGGGCCTGGGGTCCCTCTGAGCATCCTTGGTGCAGAGCATGTGATCCAAGAGGGCGGTCAGCTGGGGAGTGGGGTCCCTGACTGGCAGGACAGTGCACACCTTACTTCTTGGTCCCTGCGGGCATGTCCAGGGCTGGTCACCCCTGCCCCCAGCCACTTCGATCCCCTCCCCTGTCCTCCCTTCTCTTCTTGGCTCTGAGATCAGGGGCCAGGTGTGGGGTTGGAACACCTGCTGGGCCTCTGGCTCCTCTTCTTGCGGAACTCAAACTCATCCACGGTCCACACAGCCCCCTTCTCGCTCTCCACGCGTACGAAGCACTTGTGCAGGCTCAGGTTGTGGCGGATGGCATTCTGTGCAAGGAGGACCAGCCAGCCGGGCCAGGGCCAGGGGGTGGGGGGATCAGGCAGTCATGCACTGATGCCAGCAGTGCCCACCCCAAACTGACTTCCTGCCCTTTCCCAACACGCCTCCAAGCCCCCTCCCAGGCCCACCTGTGGTGGCATTTGAGGCCCTCCCAGCCACTGCCCCGTCCAAAGAAGCTCACCTTCCAGGTGGCTGGGTGGTTTCTGAAGAAGGCAAACATGCGTGTAAACCAGTGATAGATCTCGTTGAGTGTCCGCTGCTTCTCAGGAGCCTCCAGGATGGCCTGGAGGTTAGGGAGTGTGGGGGTGAGGGGAGCTGCTCCCCCAAATGCAGCCTGACAGGGGCACTGGCCCACCTTGGGCTGGCCTCTGACCTGGGTGGAATTGTGGGGACAGGGGAAGGGAGGGAGATAGTGAGGGGTGACGGGTCAGAGACAGGGTTAGAAGTGGGGTGAGGGTGGGGCTGGGATGGGGTTAGGTGAAGGATCAGGGCTGGAGTGAAGTTAAATTTCTGGGGTGGAGTTGGAGCTCTTGGGATGGGGGTAGGGTGAGATTTCAGGGTTTAGGAAGTTTAAGGGCCAGGGGTGGGGTACAGTTAGGGTTTGGAAGGAGTAAAGGGCCCAGCAGAGTTAGAGGTCAGATACGTGACTGGTTAAGGGTCAGGCTGGGGATGAGGTGGGGTGAGTCAAGGGGCGAGGGGTGGGATGAGGTGTAGCATTAGGTCAGGAGGCAGAGATGGGCCTAGTTATTTTGTGTGTCTGGACTGTAGTTAGGTCTTGACTGTGTGTGGTTGTTTAAGGATCAGGGATGGGATTGGGTGTGGAGTGAGGCTGAGGGTCTGGGAATTTGATCTGCTGGGATTTAGGAATGGAATTGCGTCAGGGGTCGGTGATCATGGCTGCAGTGAGCCTCCGGGTTTGGATCGGGTGAGGCAGGTGAATGAGTGGTGTTGTGTAGGGTTAGGTGTGGGCCTGGGGTGAAGGTCCATGTGGGATCTGGTGAAGCTTTGGGGAAGGCATTAGGGAGATTAAGATGAAGGGGTTGGGATGGGGTGAGGTGGGAAGGGGTTAGGGATGGGGTCTAGCAGGGGGATGTCTTGACAGACTAGGGTACGTCAGGGCTGAGGAAGGAGTTAAGGTGAACCTGAGGTGGGCATAGGGGAAGGGGCAGAGATCAGATTAGTTTGGGGGCTATTTATAGGCCCAGGAGGCAGTTAGGCATGGGGTTGAGGTGGTCGTTAGGAAAGGGGTGGATTTAGGGCCGGCTCTTGGCTTGCCATGGCTTGGATAGCAGTTGAGGTGTGGGTTTGGGGTGTAGATGGGGAATCACATCTAAGGCATGGGTTTGTTCACACAGGAGGCCCCCTGAGGGTGTTTGGTGAGGGGAAGGTCCTCCACCCCAGCCCTCTCTTCCTTCTCCTCAGCCTAGCACCCCGCTTACCCAGCGGATGAGGGTGGCATAGGTGAAAGGGGGCCGCATGTTGTGGAACTTGAAGTAGTCCATGTTGTGGAAGAACTCTGCAAGAGGTGGGGAGGGATCAGGGGCCATCTGGGAACTCCTCACTCCCTCTTCCACCCTCTGCTCTCCACCAGCTGTCGAGTCTGCATGCCTGAAATCCCACTGTGTACACGGCTTTCCAGGATCACAATCACTGTTGGCTAAGCACTCTACGTAAATGATACCATTTCCTCTTTACACTGCTCCCACCACTATAGGGCTTATTCTTCCCAAGGTTTAAAAGTAGTAACTTCCACACCAAAGGGATATAACTGGTTAAGTGGCGGGGCCAGGAGGGCACTCAAAGGCCCTGATCCCTGTTAAACCCATAGCCCAGACCTTGTGGATGGCAGAGGATTGGGGAGCTCAGCAAGTCACCCTGCTTTTTCTTGGTGGTGGGGAGACAAAGAGTCCCTGGGAATTATTAAGCTAGCTCTCTCCCTCCTGATGACCAAATAGAGTGAGTGGCTGAAGCTCAGAGTGAGTGAGTCCCAACCTCCAGGGAAGACAGGGCTAGACATCTGAGACCACAATGGGGGCTTGGAGGCCATGGAATTCCAGAGAGGAAGCTTTTGCAAGCAATTGCCATTTCCCAAAGGCTGGGTGGCAGTGGCAGGGGAGAGTGGTCCCCAACCTTGTACCAGTTAGGGAGATGAGGGGTCAGGGGGCACCGTGTAGGACATGCACCACCCTTACCTGGGAATGTGCTGTTTCCATGGCTGCCCCAGAGGTGCCTCCGCACGGCAAACAGGCCATCGGGGGCCTCCTGGGGTCCTGGCCAGGCTGGGACGGTGGTGCCTGGGGTGCTAGTGGCTACGATACAGCAGGAGCCCTTGTCAGATGATGCCTGGGGGAAGAGGGAGGGGCTGGTGACCCAGAGGCTTAAACTTTCCACTTTAGTTTTAAATAAATGTTTTTATTAACAAAAGCAAGGGCGTCCTCAATTCCACTCTGATGTGGAATCCGACGAAGCAGCACAAACCATATTTATTAGAGTGGAGGTGTGGACAAATGGGTGTAGAGCACCAGTGATGGGGCCACAAGCTAGGGTTGAATTGGGCTCTTCTGCCACCCAACTGGGACCTTGAGGAAGTCACCTAAGCCTCCCTGGCCTCAATTTTCCTCAACTGTGAAGTAGAGATGATAGTAATACCTCACACAGGCATCATGAGGAATTAAATAAGGTAACATCACCAAAGTGCTCAGAAACAATGCCTGATACCCAGGGCTGGCTATATGATCACTGCAGGTGCCCAGGGCCCGGCACTTTGTTTAATGTTCTGCAATCATCACTTTGAAATCCGAGCCCTGTGATTTCATTTTGCACCAGGCCCTGTGAGTTATATAGGTGGTTCTGCCAGCAGCACGTGGTCTGTGTTCAGTGTTGGGTGATTTGCTGTTGCTTTGCAAACTCAAGATCGTGATGTCTGGGGATCTTAAGATCAGAGAGTTTGTAAGCAGAAAGTGACAGATTCCCAGGTCTGGTTGTGTTTGGAGCTGGGGACAGGGGCCCAGAGATCCCAGGACCTGGGTGCAAGGATAGGTCCCCTGCACCCTGCAGGAGCCTCTCCCACTGCCCAGCCGTCCGTGCCACCTGTGGGGTCTGGGGTGGCTCACCGCAGATGGAGCCTTGGTTTGGGCCATCTTCCCGGCCAGATGGGCCTGCATAGCACCCAGCTTCTCCTTCTCCAGCACCAGCTGTGAGGACAGGCACAGAGTGAGGCCTCGACCCGCTCTTTCTCTTCCACTTCTTTGCCCGGGCTGTGGTCTTCCCTGGGAGTGCCCTGCCCCCTTCCTTCCTTCAGGCCAGGCCCCTTCCTGGGTGAGCTTGGCTCCTGGCATGGGGTGGACTGACCATTTACCACACCCCCACATCACCTGTTGCTCCAGAGATTGCACCACCTCCCTCTGGAGCAGACACTGCGCCCTGCCCTTCTCATCCAGGAGATGGTCTGCCTGGCAGTGCCTGGGTAGGGGGAAGAGTCCACGCAGGTGACCATGGTGGGCCCAGCCTTCTGGCTCAACATTCTGAGGGGAAAGGGCTCAGACTCTCTGGGGGAAGGTCTCTTCAGAGTCTCAGCCTCCCTCCCCTCTTTTGACCTCAGTCTCCCTCTCACACCTGTCATTCCTTCAATGCATGCCACTTGGCATCTACTCTATGGCCAGGGTGCTGGAGATGATGATGGATGGGTAGTGAGCTGAGAGCGGGCCAGGTAAGTGAGAGTGGGAAAGGCATTCCAGATGGAGAGGACCGCCTGTCCAAAGGCCTGGTCGTGAACACAGGATGCACTGAGTTGCCACTGATAGTTGGGTATGGTTGGAGAAGGGGGTGGGTGTGAGACAGAGAGAGAGAAACAGTGTGTATGTGTGTGTGTGTGTGATGGGGCTGAGAGGAGGCAGCAACAGCCACTGTGAGGATCTGGGACTTCAGGGATCAATAAAATCAGGCTGGTGTGTTGGCATGACAGGGTAGCAGGGCAAAGCAGTTAGGAGTGTGGATTCTGGAGGCTGGCTATCACTCAGAAGCTGGGTGATCTTGATCAAGACACAACCTCGCTGGCCTCAATTTCTTCGTCTGTAAAATGGAGGCAATCAGCACACACCTCTATTGTGATGCCCCATTATACAGATGAGGAAACTGAGGCTCAGAGAAACTAAGTAATTTGCCCAAGATCAGAGCCCATGAGTGATGGAGTCAGGCTCTGAACCCACAGTCTCAGCTTTTGCCTCTTTCATCTTACTCCCTATCAGGATGAGGCGTGCGCTGAAACCTGCACCCCCAGACCTCCCACAAACTGACCCCCACCCCTGGACCAGAATGGGCCTGGTGGGCCCGGCTCACTCACTTGAGGAAGTCTTCTGGCTCCTTGAAGACCTTCTCACATCCGGGCCACTTGCAGACGCCATTTGCTAGCAGTGAGTAGGAGCCCTGGGGCACAGTCGAAAGGGTGCTAGGGGGGACAAAGAGTGTCAGGGGCGGGCGTGGCAGGGCAGGGAGCCTTCCCAGCCCTGTGCACTGACCTGTCTTTCCTAGGCATGCCGGGGCTTGGGAAGGTGCAGAGCAGTGCTGGCTCCCTGGAAACCCACTCCAGGCTGGCCACGTTGATTCCTGCATGGGGGACAGGGCACCTCTGGGTGCCAGGCTCTGAAGCTTGGCCCCGACCAGGCCTCTCGTTTTGAGCTTCCGACCCCCCCCTGAGTTTAGCAGGCCCAGACTCCCAGGGGGCTCTGTGGTCCCTAACCTCCAAAGCTTCTGTAGAACAGCTCAAAGACTGTGCTGACATTTCGACTAACTGCAAAAGATCTGTGGTTCTGGGATTTTGACATTCTGCGTCTTTAAGATTCTGACATTTTTGAGAGGTTGGAGTTTCCAAGATGATAAGACCTGACCCCTCTGGCCCCCCGAGGGCCGTGATTCAGCAGCCCACACTGCTTTAGTTCAAGGATTGGGGGCTCTGGGGTTCTGTGGAACTGTGGGGTACAGTGTTACCAGGTGGCAGGCCGGGCCGGGCCTTGAGAGAGAAGAGCCCCGTAGCAGCAGTGGGTGGCGGGAGGCTGATCATAGCTGGGCTGTCCAGTGGGCGCACCTGCAGCACAGGGGTCCGGGCATGGGCGTCCACCGTTGAGAGCTGGGGGCACATGAGGGCTGTGGTTCAACCTGGTCCCCTCCCCAGTTCTCCCGCCTGCTCCACCCTCCCTACCCGTGCTGAGCTGGTACCTGGTGCACGAAGTGTGGCCTGTCCTGGAGGAGCGCCTGCAAGTGGGGCGAGGGACCCAGCCGAGCTCCGGAGGGTGCCACCATGACAAGGGGTACTGTGGGCATCTGGGGGAAGGCAGGTGGGTGACATGCTATCCTTATGCTCATTCTACATGTCTAATCCCTATACTCCTCACTACAACCCTGCCTACTGGGTACTATGACCATCCCCATTTTACATATGTGGAAACTGAGGCTAAGGGAGACTGGGTGACTGTTTCAAGGTCAAGCCAGCTAGTAAGTTTCGGAGCTGGCTTCCATCCCGTCACCTTACCTCTGTGGGCCCCCAGCCCTTTGTCACATGGGGGTGGAGACACACACGGCTATGCCTGTGGGACGATGATGGGGTCTCCTCTCCTGAGATATGGGTTGGGAGGTTGGTGAGAGCCTCGAATCTCTGAGACCTGCTATGTGGGGACTTTCTTGGCCCTGTGACATCTGCATAAGTCACAGACTTGCCTGGGACCCAGAAAACCACTTCCTGTGCCCCAGCTGGGCCCCCCCTCCCAGTGCCACAGTAAAGGTCGGCACCTGTAGGCCCAGGTGCCCCACCCTGCCTGCCCTATCCTGGACCCTAGGCCTTACCTGCAGCTGTGATGGTGGCATGGGGTTCAAGGAGGAAGAGGAAGTGTGGGCCCCGCTTCGGAGATCCCGGCCTTGGAAAGTAGTCCCTGGGCTCTTGGTGCCCAGCTGGTCTGAGGCCTTGGGTGCAGCCCTCCAGCTGGGCGAGGCTCCTGGGGATGGGCTGAGTACCAAGGAAGGGGCCAAGGGCTTGGCTGGCCTGGGGTTGGGCATTGGGTCCTTGTTCAAGGGCAGGCTGCAGGGACACAAGAAGAAGGAAGTTACATGTGTGCTGGGCTGTGCGGACTGTTTGAACCATGTGGACACCCCCTCTGGTCAGAGCAGGCACTGGCCAGGGACTGTCCCAAAGGGACCCCAGCTCTGGTCACATGTGTGTGCCTGTGTACACACATACTTGGTGTCAGGGACACAGGTGTGCCTACTATGGCTCAAAGCACACCCCCCGTGCAGACATACATAGACCGAGTACACAGCCTGCCCGCACACACTGGCACAACCCTGCTGGGGAATTCAGGCTGGTTTTGGGGGCTTCAGTCAGGGTAGATTTCAGAACTTGAGTGGTGGACTTCAAACCTCCACCCTCCTGTCCTCCCAGAACTGGGTACAAGCCACACAACTTTTGCTGACCCTGCTAGGACTGGGTTCTGATTTTCTCCTGGGAGCACTGTTACCCCAGTGACTTGGGCATATCTGGGAGTAAGAGGGGGGCATGGAGTCAAAAGATCCCTCTGGCTGCTGTAAGAGGGGGATGCTCTAGGGAGGTGAGGGCAGAAGTAGGGGGAATAGTGAGGAGGCTACTACAATAGTCCAGGCAAGCAACAGTCCAGACCAGGCTGATGGCAGTGGATATGGTGAGAAGTGGTGAGTTATGCTGAGTTATGTTTTGAAGGTGGAGTCAGGAGAACTGGATGGCAGCTTGGATGTGGGAGGTGAGAGAGGGAGGGTCATGGTGACTTATGGGTGTTAGCTGGGCAGCTGGAGGGACAGAGCTGACATGACCTGGGATGGGGGAGACATGGGGGAGCAGGGTAGGGGGTCATGATCCAGGTGTCGAGGGACATGGAAAGTCTGGCATTAGATGTGCAAGTGGCAAGGCCGGGTAGGAGCTGAGTGAAGAAGTCTGGAGCTTAGACGGGCATCTCTAAGATCATCTCCATGCTCCCACCCTGCACGGAGCTGGCAGGGCAGGTACCAGAAAAGAGGAAATACAGATTCTCTTGAGCCAGGGCTGGTACAAGCTCCTTGACTTGGCTCCCACCAGAGTTTACCCCAGTCTCTGCTTTGCAGGCCTGCCTCCCAGCCATTGCTCATGCTATTCGACCTACCCAGAATGCTTGCTCCTTTTCCTATCCAGAAAGCCCTGTCCAGAAAGTTCTCCTAAATGGCTCCAGAACCTTACACTCTCTGATGGGCAGGGCCTTGGTTTCTCAGATTCATGTAATCCAAGTCTGAGAGGAAGCCAGAACTGGAAGGGACTGCCAAGTCCAACTTCCATGCTATGGAAGTGGCTAACCAGGTAGTGTCCCACAGCCCCATGGTGACTTGAGAACTCTACTTTCTCCAGAAAGTGTGTGTGTGTCTGTGTGTGTGTTCATGTCCCAGTCTCACCCCACAGCACTGGGATGGGCACAGAGCTGCTGAGAGCAGACCTGGGGAGTAGAAGGGAGGGTTCTGAGGGGGCAGTAGCTCCTTTTTTTCTTTGCTGTCAGCGGGTGTCAGAGCTATGGTGCTGAAGGAAGTAGGGGTAAGAATCCAGGTATTTAAACCCCTAGTCTTTCAGGGGCTTAGGGCATTACTGCCTGAGAATTAAGAGCCTGGGTCTGTGGAGGCTCAGAACAAGGGCCAGAGAGACTGTCGAAGACCCTGAAGACGTGAGTGAATGAATGAGTGGATGAAGGCAGGCAGAGATCACGGTGAGGCTTGAACAAGCCAAGGGACATCAGGCTGCCAGCAAACCATCCAAAGCTATGGAAGATGCGTGAACAGATTCTCATACCCCTATGAGGAACCACCCCTGCCGACACCTTGATCTCGGACTTTGGCCTCCAGAACTGTGCGACAAACCGTTTCTGTGGTGTAAGCCACCTAGTTTGTGGTACTTTGTCACAGAAGACCTGAGCAAACCAATACCGGTTTTGGTGGATGCATGAATGTTTCCCAGCGCTCTGGCCTGGTCCACAAGGCTAGCTTGTGGTCGGTTCTCCAGTTGCCTGGACCCTTGGCCAGAGCATATAAGAAACCACTTCCCCAGATACATCTGGAACCACCTGAGTCAGGGCAGCATAGATACATTCTCAGAAAGGGGCCGTGGATATGGTCTGTCTGGTGGTGGGGTACCTGGAGGGCCAGACTGGGCAGCCGGCTTCCTGCACTGTCTGTTGGGGCGTCCCTTTCTGACTATTTCTCAGAAGCCACATGGAGGATGTTTCTGGGACACAGATTGTATTTTCGTATCGGGGTCTGCATCTGAGCCCTGCTGTCACAGCCCCCGACTTCCCCAGATATTTCTGCCATTGACGTCATGGTGGCCGGATGCACTGGGCTTCATCAGTACCAAGGAGGAAAAGAAGGGGGCAGGTACCCCACCCCACGGGTTTCATTCCGAGAATTGGCCATCCCGTCCTGCAGCTGGTTTGGCCCAGGTGGGGTGATGTGGCTGCTGGCGGATGTGGTGAGTGACGTCCATCTGGCCACCATGACGAGCCCTGGGCCCTGTAGACCTGGCCCTTCTTGGGCCATGGAGAGGCCCAAGGTTTGACGCTTGGGGAGCGCCATGTAGACCCCACAGAGACTGGGGCCCTCGGAGTCTTCAAATGGTACGATGCCAGAACCTTAGAATCATAGAACATTATTTCTTAGATTCAAACGATCCCAGAATCTCGAACCCACAGACTCTGTGGGGTCCATGGGCTCAGCTTCTCAGTATGTGAAGGCCTACGTCCCTGGTGCCCAAATTCACTGGAACTTCCTGAAGTTCACAGTGCCTCCTGCCTACCAGGCCTGGAATTGCAGCAAGCCTTCCCTCGGCCTCCCTCCTAAGTTCTGGGAAAGCAGGAAGGTCAGAATCATCCTCTGCTTCCCCCAGCCTGGAACCAGGCTCTGACACTAACCAGCTGTAACATTCCTCAGGCTCAAATGTAAATTTAGACAATAATAGTACCCATCTTCCAAAGTTAATGTGTACTAAATGCTTAATGAAATGTCAGTGACCAGTAGATGGACCCGTGAAGGGTCTGTCTTCCTGTCCATTCTGGGACAAAGCTCCCAGACTCACAGCCACTATGCCAGAGATGTGGGAGGGAAGGAAGGGGACATTGAGGCCAGCACACCTTTGGCTAGGACCTCATGGTGGGAGCAGGAAAGGCCCTGGTCTTTGCCAGTAGAGAGTGCACCATCAGGCTCTCTGGAGGGGCTCCAGGATAGAGTCCCAGGGACCAGTGCCAACTCTGGGGACATGGCTGAGCCCTGTCCACAGCCAGACTCACAAACAGACCGACTGATGTCCCTCTAGTATCACCACCCTCTGGCCATGAGGCTTCCTGACTCATGGGGCCCTGGGACCCCACCCAGCCTAGCTCTTATGAGGCTGGCCCCACACTGTGACCCTGAGGGTCCAACTTGTGAGAGGGCTGAAGGGAGAATGGCAGCAGATGGGAGGCAGCCCAGGGTCCCCCGTGCCTGTGATGGGTGCCGAGGAGTAGTCTGAGGCCTACGGTTGGGGAGAGAGACAGAGCCAGGGCCCCTCTGAGAGTCTCGGGATCTGAGCTCGGGTCTCAGCTCTGCCACTATGTCTCTGTGAGGGCTTCATGGAGTCTTTCTGCCCATCTCCTGGCCTCAATCTGCCCCCTCTGTATGCTGGGAAGGGGAGGGGTATGGAGTGGATGAGGGCCAGGGGCCTTGTGCTCTGTGTCTGGGTGAGCGGCTAGGTGTCTGCAGGCCTTTGATTCGATACTGCCCTTCTATCCAGGGGAATAGCTGGAGACCGGGATACAGAGAGACAAGGAGAGACAGAAACAGACATAGGCAAATTGAGAGACCCAGAGGACAACAGCTACAGAGAGAGATGGGAGAGACATGGGGTGGGACAGAGAGAGACACTCGGAGAGAGAAACAAAGAGAATGAGAAAGATAATGAGAGAGGAGAGACAGTGAGGACGAGCAAGGAACCCACAGGAGCAGAATGTCAAAGACAGAGAACAAGAGAGACAGAAATAGGGAGATGGGGAGAGACAAAGAGACAGACGAGAGACAGCAAGAGACAGAGAAAGAGAGAGAGGGAGACAGAGAGAGACAGAGAAAGAGATGCTCCAAGTAAGAACAGTTGTTGGTCTCTGGCTGGAGGAACTGATCCTTTGTTATTCCACAATAACAAAGGAATAACAAAGGGCAAGGCGCCAGGGCTTTCAGTGGGTGCTACATTGTAGCGAAGAGCAACAATCACAAAATGCTGTGGCCCTGGCACCAGAAGAGACACTGAGGGGGAACAGAAGGGGAAAAGCTCAAATACAGACCATGTATTTGAGCTCAAAAACATCTACAGGGAATGGAGTTGTGATGAATGTGGCACGTGGCATTTCAAACCAGGAGACATTGAAAGAGACTGTTCAACAAATGTTTCTGGGATAATTAAGGGGACAATAAAGTTAATGACTGACCAGTCCATTTTCCCACCAACCCCTCCCTGCCTAGTGTGAAATGTCACCCTCATCATATACCCTAAAATAAATTCCAGATCCATTAAAGGGATAAATAATAATATCCTATATTGATCTTGGGTTTATTGTATGCCAGGCCCTATGCTAAGCATTTAAGAAGGTTGAGAGATTTAATCCTTGCGACCACCCTTTGAGGTTGGTACTATTATAACCATCACAGTACCAATGAGGAAATGGAGGTATAGAGAGGTTAGATGCCTGGCTAAAAATCACACAGATTGCTTGGGCTGAGGTTGGGTTTGTCCCAGACAGTTTGGCTCCAATACCCACACTCTTAACCTCTAAAGTAAATGGAAAAAATGAAGCCATAAAAGAGAAGAAAAGCCAACACAGGTGAACATTTATCTCATTTTCAAGTGGGAAAGGACTTTCTAAGCATAAAACCAGAGACAGTAACCACAGAAGAAAAGACTAACCTCGTTGACAATATAAAAACATCATAAGCATCACAAAACAGCAGAAATAGAAAAACAACTTCAGCAAATGATGAATTGAGAGAGAATATTTGCTGTATATGTATGGCTGAGAGAAGGTTAATATCCTTTTATATAAAGAGCTGTGACACATCAATAAATTAAAATAATGAACACCCTATTAGGACTAAGGACATGACCAGACAACTGGGGGGGAAAAAGCATGAATGGTCAACAAACAGTATTATCAAAAGGTGCAAATTTCAACAACATGGTAATATTTTTCTTACCTGTTATGTTGGGAAAGGACTAAAAAATGATAATACCCACCCATGGTTAGCTCAAGTAGAGGGAACATAAAACAGGACAACGTTTTGGGAGAACAATTTGTAGAAAAGGTCAGAAACCTTAAAAATGCACAAACCCTTTGCCCTAGCCACTCGACTTGTAGGAATTCGAGGGATTAATCAGGGATGATTATGGGAAAAACTAGAAACAACCTGAATGTCCAAAAATCAGCACTTGGTTAAACCAGCCGTGGTTCACACCAAAGTGAAGATAGTCTGGACAGTTATAAAAGATCATTTTATGTTGAAACATTTTTCAGTGACCTACAAAAATGCTCCTATTCATTGAATAAAGCAGAAACAAAATCAACAGATAGCCAGATAGCATGATTCTAATTTGGTTAAAAAAAAAATACTAACAGTTAACACTCAGTGAGCACTTGCTAAGCCTGCAGAGACAAAATCACACGGACCCTGAATGATCTACTCTGTTACTGGACATGGATCCTGGCCACACACACATACACACACCAGGTCCTAAGGGTATGACCCTGCAGCTAAACCATGGTTGACAACGGTGTGAAGTGCCCCCCAGGAGGCTCTCATCATGCGGTGCGAGCACAAGTTCATGTTAAGGGCTCAGCCCAACCCAACTCCTCTTTTGATCAGGGCAAACAGAATTGAAGCTCATTCTTGTAAAATGTAAATGTCCTTCTCAACGTTATTTAACACACTGTTATTAACCACCAACTGTACAAAGTTCAGTGCTAGACTTTGGGGTGTGGGGAGGCAGGCAGGGAGAAGGCAAGATGAGTGAATAGGAAAGGTGGTGGGAGAGACGGAGGAAAGGAGACAGACGGAGTGTGGTCAAGATGGAGGAGACAGCAACAGGGGAAATGGTCAGAGACAGAGAGAGACAGAGGGATGGAGAGTGTGCATTCCAGGAAAAGACAGAAAAAGAGTGGGGCAGAGAAACATAAAAAGAACGAGACAGAGAGGTATGGGAGGTATCAAGAGAGAAGAGCCGAAGAGATGCCACAGACGTAATTGAAATTTCCAGTTTTACCTGGATAGTATTTCAAGTTGTTCAAAGCTCTGCAATTCATAAAGATTGGCAGTTGATATATTTAAAATATCTTACCCATCCACTCATTGATCCATTTATTTATCTTTGCCTCTGCCTCAGCACTGATTAAGTGCTTATCTATCAGTCTTCTGGCGTTTGTTATTACTATTATTACTGTAAATAATACCTTACCTGACCAGGACCACAGGAGCTGTGTGCGTCTTGACAGTCCCCAAGGGCCCCCGATCCCCTCAATGCCTACCTCACTGTCGTCTCTTCCGTTGTACCCACATCTGGTGGGGGAGAGTGGGGACACTCACCTTGGTGAACTGGACTGACAGAAAAGGATCAGCTTGGCTTGTGGGAAACTGTCACATATCAAAAACAACTTTGCTTTTATACCGAGAAGAAAAACCACGGTGTGGAAGCCACAGACCTCTCTCTTCTAATAATCCAATTTTTTTTTTGATGAGTGTGTACGCTGATAATCACGGGGTGGGGGGGGGTTCTCATAGTTTTTTTCTTCTCTCTCTCTCTCTCACTCGCTTGCTCTGTTTCTTCTCTTCTTGATTATGAGACTTAAACGGAAATTTTGAAATTTTGGGTTTTTTCTTTGCCCTTTACGAGTCATCTGAAAATATGATTTCTTCCCCTCACTACAGAGGTGAGAGGTATCAATGAGATAACAAGGCTCATGAGAAACCACAGTTTTTAAAACAATTGTGTAGAGTTAGAAAAAAAGGGAAAAGAACTCAAATAAATCACAGGGGCTTCTCAGGCAAGTAGAGATGCCACCCCATGAGTGAAGGCATATGTGAGGGTCTCCGAGGAAAGGGAGAGACGAACTACAGGCTATGCATGGATGGGAAATGCCAGGGAAATAAATGAAATAGGGTTGCATTTCCAGAGGCCTTGCTCTGGTCCAGGCCTGTTTACCCTTAAGTGGAACTGACATGGTCATCACACTCTTACTGCCCAAGGATGAGGAGCTCTGGACATTCTTGCAACCCATCTTCTGAGACTGAGGGGCATAGAAGTTAATCTACCGAGAAAAAATGCAGGGAGTCCCTCCCTACCCCCGCACAATTCACAGAATCCAAGAGTCTGGGAATCACCCCCAGAATCCACTGAACATCACTGAATGAGGAAAGGGAGAAAAGTCTTGCCTCATTATATCTCAGGGCCTGAGAACTCTGACCCAGAGGCTGCCCTACCAGGAAGGTCCCAACCAGACCCCAGTATTAATATATCCATCCTCGCAAAGCCTGGAGAGGCCCGTTGGGACACCAAACTTCTCATGGTCAGGTACATCATGTTCTGATGCTTCTGAGGCCCTCAGCCTTTGTAATTTTCTACTCTGACAAATCCCAGTTTCTAAGGATTTAGTATTCCAAATATCCACCATCATCCCTATAGCTGATAGTTATCTCAGATTTTCCATGTGCCAGGCACAGCACTGAACACTTCTCACAACTAATCATGTTCAATCCTCACCACAGCCCTTGGAGATCCATCTGTCATCACGGCGGTTATACATATTGGGAAAACGGAGACATGAGGTAGTCCGGCAATGTGCCTGGGATCACAGAGCTGGTGAACAGGGGCCCTGTGTCCCATCAGTGGTGGAGTTTGAAACCCCCATGTTTCCTTGAGCACAATGGTCTCACGTTTTAAATTCTAGGCTGCAATGACAGGGAGGTTCTGAGATTTGGAGATTCTTCGGGGGGCTTGAAGGTTTCAGGTTGTCCAAGACTTGGTGGCTGCATTTCCTCACCTCAGTGAGCTTTCCCTCCAATCAATCTTCAACAGGTGTGAGCAGCCCTCGGGCTTCTCCAGATAAGCCATGGCTGAGACTCTCTGCCTTTAGCACTCCAGTGCCCTGCAGAGCCTAGGGTTCTGCCATCCAATGTCTACTCCAACCCGTCTGCAAGATTGGCTTCAGGCCTGGGGAACAGAAATTGGGAAGAGCTTATTCACATGGTATAAACCTCCTGTCCAAGACCCAACCCCTTCACTTCTTTTTCTCCCCATTCCCTCTCAAGTTTTCAAAAGAAGGAGAGCCTCTTTCCTCCACTCAGACTTACCTTTCTGGAAAAGTGCAGAGGGGCCTGGTGGCCTGGCTTTGTAAAGACAAGAAAAAAAAAAGTGAATAGAGAAAAAAGACCTAAAAAAAAAAAAAAAAGCCAACAACAATAAAGAAAAAAAAAAAAAACCAAATCTCCCTACCATTAGTTCAAAACAATTTCACTGGTTGAGGCGTTTGAGGTGGTAAGATATGTCTGAGACCCAAAGATGGCCCATGTGTGCCGAGCAGCCAGGGGAGGCACCAAGTGGGGTAAGGTCTCAGGCTGGAGGCCTTCAGGGATCCTGCATACAGCAGGAGCTTAAAAGATGTGGCATGTGGTTAAGAGCAAGAGATGGGGTGAGGAACGGGCTTGTCAGGAAGGAGTCTGACTTTACGGATGTCCCTTGCTCCTTGTGGACTTGGGGGGTCTGAACTATATAACTGTAAACCAGGTCAGTTCTAGAAGCTGAGGCCCCATTCCCTGCCCCAGGACCTGTTCCCTCCTGAGAGAGGGGGCTCTTTTTTCCCTTTCAGAGTCCAAGGTGTGGGTTGCATCCTCCCCACAGGGCCCCTACCCTTCCTCTCTGTGAGAGGAGCACCAGAAAAGGAGGGAGAAGGCTGAGTGAGGGGTGATGCTGCTGCTGTTGGGGGCCAGGACTCGTGCACAGCGAGGACCAAGGGGTCAAGTGGGCAGAGGTCAGGGTCACCACCTCTCTGCACTGGACTACATCCTCTCGCAGAGGAGGCTTCTATGGGAGAGGGGACAGGATTAAATAGAGAGGCTGGCGAAAGTCTGCAGAGAAGTGGGCCTTTGACAAAGATTTGAAGGAGGTGAGGGGGGAGTCATGTAGATGATATCTGAGCAATTCCAGAGGAAATAGCCAGTGCTAAGATCCTGATGTGGGAGTGTGCCTGATCTGCTGAAAATATACCAAGGAGGTCCGTGTGGTTAGAGTGGTGCAAGTGAGAGAAATGGGTAGGAGGTGAGGTAAGACAGGGGACTGGGGGGAGGGGCATTGAACCATACAGGACCTTATAGCCCATGGTAAGGACTTTGGCTTTTACTGAATGAGCAGGAGGCCATGGGAGGGTTGTGAGCAGGGGAGAGATGTGAACTGTCATAGGATTTAACAGGATCCTTTTGATTGCTGAGTGTAGAATGGACTGTAGGAGTGAGGGTGGAAGCAGAGGCATCAGTGAGAGAAAGGCTACTGCAGTAATCCATGTGACTGATGATGGTGCTGGCAGTGGAGGGAGTGGGAGAGGGCATATTTGGGAAATATAGCAAATGGAGAGCTGACAGGATTTGCTGAAGGATGACAGTCTTAGGCCAGACCAGGACACAGACGAAGGACTTCCTGGACTACTTAACATCTTGAAATTTTAGGTGAGAAAAAAAAAAGTTCTATCTTGTTTAAGCCCATATTATTTTGTGTGGGTTTCCCTGTTATTTGCAACTAAACATATTAGTTCCTGGCCCATGACCCTATCCTGGACACAGACCTGAGGAGGGGAGCCCGCCGGGAGAACTGCCTTTCTCCTAGGGATGTTGTGAGTCAGAACCTTCCATACAGTGGGTGTTCAGAAAAATCCTCCCAGGATGGAGGGAGAACATGTCATGTTCAGTGGACACAAGCTACAATTCCGTTCCCACAGGAGGCAGGGTTTCAAAGTAAGAGTGGAAGGGGAGTGAGAGGAATTCATTAGATGACCAAGAAGGAGCAGTACTCTTGGAGGAGGGAACAGTAGGAGTAGAGACCGAGACAGAAAGAAGGGAGCTGAGGCCACTGAGGGGTGTGGAGTTTGAGTCAGGCAAGAAAGACAGGGCTCTGGTTTGTGATTACATTAGTCAATGTCTGCCAACATGCTCAACCAACTCCTGGATGCATACAGTCATCACTCAGTGTTTCTGAGCTGGAGTTAGAAAAAGCTAATCTTCCCCATAAAGCTCTGACTCTCATTTGGCCATTCACTCAAAAATGATGCCAAGTCTGGAGAATACTGAAGATGATAATCAGGGGCATTCTTGGCTAGTGGTACAGCTCAAGGAAAGGCTCGGAGCTGGGTCGAGCAGGCCCAGTAACTGCGACAGGAGAGGTCCGTTGTGCCTTGTTAGGTTTCACATGAGGATGCAATCTAGGTCTCAGGGGCTCTGGGCATTCACACTCCTGGGGCAACAGGGAATCACAGAGGATTAAGGAGAACGTAAATTCATCCATCACCGACTCGATGGACGTGAGTTTGAGTGAACTCTGGGAGTTGGTGATGGACAGGGAGGCCTGGCGTGCTGCGATTCATGGGATCGCAGAGTCGGACACGACTGAGCGACTGAACTGAACTGAACTGAAATTCATCCGTCAGAGGTGTACTCTTCCTAAGGGCTGCCTACATTCTACAGATCAGTGGCCTGATCACCCTACAGCTCAGGCGGCCTACGCACTGTCCTCTTCTCTGGCCTCCTTATTGGCTGTTCATCTTCTTCACAACACCTAAAACATCCCAGTTGGTTCTGCTCTTTGCAGTCCCGCCTCCGGGTCCTTCTACACTTTCTGGCTTCGGCATTGGTTCATCCCGTTCTAGCACTGCCCTTTGCGGTCTCAACTGCTTTCACTCTGGCTCCCCCATTGGCTACCTGGCAGCTCTTCCTTGCTACTTCATCGCCCACCCCATTGGCTCTTCCCCTCCCCTCCCCGCTGAGGCTGCTGACACCACCTCCTGTTCATCTTTTTTAGCCTCCTTATTGGTTACGTCTGCCCTGGCACCGCCCCTTAAAGGCGTAGTGCACACTTACAAGACTCTCCATTGGCTCACTGCAGCTATTATCGTCATCCTTCCTTACATCACCGGCGCGCGGCTCCCCATTGGCTCTTCGCTGTCTCTCTCTTCCGTCCCACTACCTACGCAACCTACGGATCTCCTACTTTTCTGGCCTTTCTGTTCGCTCCCTGCTGCCCCATCGCCTGTAGCCATTCCATTTTCCCAACCACCCCAGCTCACACTTCCCCATTAGCTATCCTACGTCTGCTCTCTTCATCCCGGGCCCGCACCCCCCACGCATCCAGGCCTCTCCATTGATTCCTCGATCATCCCGCCTCGTACACCGCCCACTCTCGGGCATCCCCATTGGTTGTGTGCTTCCCCTGCACGCACTTCATCGCCTACGTCACGCATGCGCGGATCCCCATTGGTTCTCCGCTATACCTGTCTTCGTTTCACCGCCTACGTCCCCCGTGAGTCGTAACCCTCCCCCGCGCTGGCCTTCCCATTGGCTGCCCGCCCCTTCTGGCCCTGCCCCCGCCGGTCCCGCTGCCGGTGCCGTCGGTGCCGCCGCCGCCGCCAATATGGCGCGCACGGCCCCTGTGGAGCCCCCGCTGCGGCATCCCGCGCCCCCCTCGCTGGCCTCGGGCGAGCCCCGCACCTCAGTAGAGGCAGCGGTGGCCCCGCGGAGGGTGCTGTTCGCCGACGAGGCCCTGGGGCTGCCGCTGGCGCAGCTGCGCCGCTACCGGCCGTGGGGCGGGCCCGGGGCGGGCAAGATGGCGGCGGCGGCCGGGCAAGATGGTGACGGCGGCGGGGCTGAGGACGACGATGGCGAGGATGGGGATGAAGGGGAGGAGGAAGAGGAGGCTTGCCCCGAGCCCTCGCCGTTGTGCCCCGTTCCCGCTGGCGGGGGGTTTTACCTGGTGCCCACATTTTCGCTGCCGCCCGCGCCGGGCCGTCTGGAGCGCTTGGGGCGCGTCATGGTGGAGCTGGAGGCGCTGCTGCCGCCTCCCGGAGCGGTCCCCGGGGGTGCCGGGGTGTGGGTGCCTGGGGGGCGCCCGCCAGTGCTGCGAGGGTTGGTCCGCGTGCTGAACCGCTCTTTCGAGAAGGTGGTGCACGTGCGGGCCTCACACGACGGCTGGGCTTCCTTCTGCGACCACCCAGCACGCTACGTCCCGCGCAGCCCGCCGGGGGCAGGAGCGGGAGGACCAGGAGCAGGAGATCCCATCTTGGATCTGGGCCTTGGCCTGGGCCCTGGCCAGGTGTCCGCCTCCTCGCCCGACGACGGTGGCCGCACTGACCGCTTTGCCTTCCAGCTGCCCTTTGCTGAGGGCGCGGGCGATGGGGCGCGCCTGGACTTCGTGGTGCGCTATGAGACCCCCGAGGGCACTTTCTGGGCCAACAACCACGGCCGCAACTACACAGTTCTGCTCCGGATTGCACCCGCTCCCATACCCACTGATGCTGAAGGGCTGCTCCAGCAGCAGCAGCTGGAGCCACAGCCCGAGTGCCAGGGCCCCGTGGAGGCTGAGGCCAGGCAGCTGAAGAGCTGCATGAAGCCGATGAGGCGCAGGTAATGTCTGCCAGCGCCACCTCCGCCAACGCAGGGCTGTGTTTAGGATGGAGGACAAGCATTCCAACAACCCTCAGGCCTGCTGTCCAGGACAGGGAGGAGGGCACGTTCAGTCAGTTAGTCAAAGAGTAATGGAGACCAAACATGTGCTAGGCCGTGTTTTAATTACTGGGGTTTCATTGATTTATTGAGGTCCACTGTAAAGCCCTGAACAAGACAGACATCTTCCCTGCCCTCAAGGTTCATACAAGCTTTTGTAAGCATGGTTTGAAAAAAACCCACAGGTATATAAGATACATAGGATAAGATTAACTGCTGAGAGAAAAGTAAAATAGAGTAAGGGGATAGTTTGGGAGGGAATAGCTGCTTTAGGCAGGATGTTTGGGGAGGGCCTTTGAGGGAGTGAATCCTGGATGCTGGTAAAGAGTTATGTACAGATGCGGGGGGGTTGTAGAAAAGGGAACAGGGAGGACTTTCTGAGGAGGTGCTGTTTTAACTGAGCTCTGAATGATAAAGAGGAATAGCTATGCACATATGACGGTGTTTTAGGGAGCAAGAACAGCAAGTGCAAAGGTCCTGAGCTGGAAATGAATCTGGTATGAATGAAGGATAATGTGCTGGAGTGAAGAGAACTGCAGTGATATGGTAGTGTGGACCAAGGGCGTTGCCAGTGGGAGGCGGGGAATCTGATCCCCATTTGATGGAGCAGGAGGCCAGGGTTCCAGAGGGAGAAACTGGTTGAGGAAGTGATGGTGCCTGGCTTTTCCAGTTCAGCCATGTCTGACCTTGAAGCCTGTGCACTCTTTCCTGCTTCGCTCTAATATAGTCTGATATCTCCTGTGGACTTGAGGGGCTGCGCCCCTGCTTTCACAGGCAAGCAGTGCCTCTGGCAGAGGCAGAACCAGATGGGCCTGGACTGGAAGCTCTTGATCTTTGTTTTTGCTGTACCACCTGTGACGGACCATTCAGGTCCTGGGAGAATGAACCCGTTAACCCCAGGAGGTCTTGATGTAAGATTCTCCTATCAAGTCACGAGTTCTTCAAGAGTAGCAGCTAGGCCTGATTTTGAGGGGAGCCACCTAAGTCTAACCTGGGATAAGTAGGTTCTTTGTGCACTTGTGGGAAATGCATGCATTTCCCCACTCTTTGGAGGACTGGAAATTGGAATGGGAAAATGCTTTTTGGATCTTGTATATGCTTGATCAGAAGCCTCTGGCTGCAGCAAGATGTTTATGATTCTGGCAAAGTCTTAGGCTGTGAGTGGTTTGAAAGGTCTAGCTCGAGTCTGGTGCGCAGATGTGCCTGGGTAAGTGAGCAAGCAGACAAGTACCCACTTACCAACCAGTGAGCCTCACAGTAACTTGAACAGGGCAAGCAGCAAGGCTGAGCGGTGAGTGGATTCTGACATCAGTGCCTGAGTTCAAATCCTGGTCCTGTCTATTAGCCTTGTGACCTTGGGCAACTCATCTCACTGCACTGTGCCTCAGTACTCTCATCTGGAAAACATAATTATTGCACCTGCTTCACAGGAGACAAGTAAGAGCATTCGGAACTGAGCCTGGCTTTTAGTGGGGCCATATAGGTGTCAGTATTAATACTTAGGGAATCACAGATGGTTTCTTGGATTCGGTTCCCCATCTCTGCTCTGCCTGTCATCAGCTGTGTAGCCTTGCATCAGTTTCTTCATCTGTGAGCCTCAGTTTTCCCATCTGCTAAAGGGATGTGACAGTCACTTTGGTGCTTGGATTGGATGCAGCAAGCATGGGCAAGGTAACTGAAGCATAGTGGCAGCTTCGAAAGATTGACAGTGGCCAGCATTTACTGATCTCTGTGAGAGCTTCGAGTTTGTTCTCTCTTTAGTCCTGCTGTGCATGCTGTGTGCTGTAGATGCTATGATTATGCCCATTTAACAGAGGGGAAAACTGAGGTAGTTCAGAGAAGTGAGCCAACTTGTTCAAGTATACTCAGCTAGTGAGTGACAGGACCAGGGAGGAGAGGTAGGGACCTTTTAAAAAACTACTGTTCCTCTTGAAGGCCTGATAGGATTCCGGGCAAATTCTACATTTTACTCCTGGTGTTTCTGTGTTTCCAGCATGTCTTGCTTTCCTTTTATCTTTTTTATTCTTTATTGATCTTAAGTGTAAAGCTCAATAGATTTTTACATATGTACGCCTTTGTGAAACCATCACCTAGATCAAGATAATTGAGTTGTTCCAGTGCCCCAGAATCACCCTCATTTCTGTCAGTTTTCCCAAGTTGTCATCCCAGGCAGCTGTCGTGGGAGCTCTGTCTAAGACGCGACAGTTTGGGTAGCAGAGTTTGGTCATTTTAGAGTGTGAAAGGAAGGGAACAGAGAAATCAAAAGCTTGCAGGGCCAAGGTGGGTGGAGAGGGTGTTTTTCTTTTAAAAATACATGGGTGGTTTTAAGGAGAAATTGAAGCGGCCCGTTCAGACAATTGTTTTGGTATCTGGCCCCAGGTCTGTGGTTCCTAACATGACTTGTGATATTATTTTAAGTGGGCAGATGGCTTTTGATAGCTTCTTTATCTTGATCTCAGCTCTTGCAAAGGGGAGGTTGGTGCTCACTGCAAGATCAGCGATGATCAGTGATAAGATTTTCTTTGTAGGTCGGTGGCTTTCTTGGCGAGTACATTTCAACTTATTATTGTTTTAAAACCTGGGTGCTGCCGGTGACATGGAGCGCTGTTGAAGAACAGCCACTCCCTGCGACCCAGCCCTCTTAGGAGATGGTAGAGGATCTTAGGGGCTAGCCTTCTGCGGGAGCCCTGTCATAGATGGCTTGCCATTCAGAAAGTGTTGGCTGCAGGCCTATTGTGCACCAGCACAGCCACATCATGTTGGGGCATGGGAGAAGTCTGTGCTAGCCCTTGGGATACAGCTCAGAAACTGAAATGGCTGCATTCCTCAAGTTGCTGGACTAGGCTTCTGATAACCCTCAGGCTTAGAGATGACCCATCAGCAAGCATTTATTGAAGGCCTGCCATGTGCTGGGCACAGTGCTAGGTTCAAATAGGGCAAAAACTGCAGACTGGTGCTAAGTTGTCAAAGGGTTGGTGGTGGAACTGGGTGGGAGGGGCAGGGATGGAGGGCTTGTTGAACAAGATCTGGCAGAGACCCTGCGGAGTATTTGCGTGCACAGTCTTATCTAACCCTTTCAACGTTCTCTGTGAGAAAGACTGTTTTGATCCTTCTTTTCTGGATGAGCAAACTGAGGCTCCCAGAGTCCAGAATCCCAGGGCCGGTGTGGGGAGGAGAGTCTTCCAGGTCTGCCTCGGCTTACACCCTTGGGAAGTGTCCTGTTCCTCTTAAAAATAAAGACAAGGAAGGCCTCAGCATGTCCTTTGAGCACCTCCTGCCTTCTCCCCCAGTCTGGCCTCCAGGTCTACTTGTTTCACCTCACACCATCCTTTGCCTTCTGAGCTTCTGTCACTGGGGTCTTTGCAAGGTGCTTTGCCCTTTCCTGCCTCAGAGCCTTTGTCCCTGCTGTTTCCCTCACCAAGAATGTTGGTCCTGTGCCCCTTGCAGCTCCTCATTTTGATCCTTCAATTCCCCTCCTGGAAGCCTGTCCGTCCCAGTGACCTCAGGCCCAGGTCTTTTTATAGCACTGATCAGCCAAGCAGGCAAGCCCTGATAGAGACTGTCATATAGCAGAGCAGATGAGCATTTCTACAGATCCAGGATCACTTTCCACCTTGCCTGGCAGTCCTACTTTATTCTGAGCCACTCTTGTCTTGTCCCTAAAGTGACTCTTTTGAATGTTCTTTACCTTCAGACTTCCTGCTTCAAAAAAACAAGTAGAAACCATAAGAGTGGAACTCCCTACGACTTGTAGCCCCCAAGCCTGCAAACTGATTTCCCACCTTTGTGTTTCCTCCCTTAGGCCAGTCCCCTGCTTACACTCTGTGTTCCATTTTTCCGCACCTTGCTCCAGAACCTGACATAATCAGTTACACTTTCTCTTCTGGCAGCTTTTCACTGCCCTCCTTGGCTGAGCCTCTCTATTGGCCTTTATACATGCCAGCGTCTCTACTGTCTTAACCATATGTCATTTGACCTTACTTCTGTCCATGCTGCTCCTGGCTAGCACCCAGTCACCCTTCTCCCCTTCACTGTTGACCCGTCTCTGAAGAGGTACCTACACCTCTCCACTCCTGCCCCTGCATCTACCAGATTCCAAAGGGGTGTTTTTGTTTTCTTGAAGTGGTTGAACACTCCTATTTAAAATACTTTCTTTCCTTGCCTTGGGACCACCCTCTGCTGCATTTCCTCTGAACTCTCTGGCTCTTCTCTTTCTCTCTGCTCTTTTCTTCAGCCTCATATATATTAACTCAGTACCTCTACTTGGCTGATGTCCCAAAGATGCCTCAAACTCTCCTCATTCAAGATTGACTCCATCACCTCTTCCATAGAGTCCTGAGCAGCCCCTTACTCCCCAACCCCTCCATTGCTCATTTTTCTTCTAAGCATCCTAAGCCCTCTCTGATCCTGTAGTCTGGGCCAAGGCCCCTTGTTCTAGGGCATTCTTTCCTTTTCTGAAGGCCCTGGCCTCAGTTTGTAGTGAGACGTTCATTAGGGGATTATTGGATGACCCTTTCTGCCCTGCTAGACTGTAAGCTCCGTGAGGGGTAGGGACATGGTCTGCTTTTGTTCACCACTGTATTCCCACAGGGCCTGTCACAGTGCCTGGCACTTAACAGGTGCTCAATAAATGTTTGTTGAAAGAATGAGTGTGAGTATCTTTTTTTGATATCTTCCTGCACACTGAATTGTAAGCCTCCTAGTCGGATTTGCTCACCATTTGTCTCCAGGGTCTGTCCCTGGGCTGATGCACAGTAAGGCCTCCATGATTTTTAGGTGTACCTGTAGGCGAATGAATGGGGACCTGACTTGCTATCCGAGTTAGCAGTTGGGACATCAGAACAATCAAAGTTGAAACAGGATGGGCCAGGGGTCATCTTAGTTGTCTAGAAAGTGAGGATTTTAGTGGGAAAGTGATCCTCTTTTATTCCATGGAAAACTAGTAGGGCATCATGGTCAAGGATGTGGGCCTGAGGCCACATTTTATGAAAACGGTACAGCTGGGATCTGAGCTGGGAGCTCCTGCTCTGGCACCCCAGTTCTCAACTGCTGTGCCAGGCTGGGTGATGGGTCTTACCAGCTGGGCAAGTTTCCTTCCTCTTTAGAGCCTCAGTTTCTTTTAGTGGGAATTTGGAGGGGAGTACTGTTGGTTAAGCACTTTAAAGGCAATTTCAAAATATTTCCTCAATCTGCCAAACAGCTCTCTGAGGTAGGTATTACTATTACATCCTCTTCACAATGAGGAAACTGAGGCACAGAGAGGTTAAATAACTTGCTCTAGGTCACACAGCTGGTAGGTGGTAGAGCTGGGGTTATTCAAAACTACATGTCATGACCCTTTATTGAGATGTGAGATCAGTTTACTCGATTCCAACAAACATTAAAAAACAGCATAGAAAATAATGAGTGCATCACAACATGTAGTAAAGGTAAGTGTTCAAAGAACAACTGGTTTTCAGATATATGTCTATATATTTACACATGTATGAGCGTGTACTGGGTTATGATGTAAAATGTATCTCACTGTGGGTCACTGCGAAGTGAATAGAGGCATTGCTTTAACAGAAACTCATAGCACAATAAACTGCTGAGCTTCCTCCCTCCACCCTACTGGGTTGTCCGTAAGTTCCAGAACTGACACACACAGCTGGGGAAGGCAAAGCAGTGCCCCACATAACTTGGCTTTCTCAGCCTCCTTCAAACCCCATTCTTTTCAGAAAGCAGATGGCTCAGGGTAACTGGGATTCCAAGTATCTTGGGCAAGTTTCCAAAGCCACCTGTCCCCTTGGAGAGTCAGCATTATCTTTGGGCTGACTGCATGGGAGCTGGGGTCTGCTGAGTTGCCCTTTGGGTTTCATTGCATGACCCACTTTGGGCTGGCCAGGTTCTTTGAAAACACGAGTGTTGGGGGTGCTCTCAGAGGACTTGGGTGGTGGCGGCAGTGATGTGACATCCCTAAAAGTCTGCTTTGCTCTTCTCCATGGTTGTCCACAGGGGTTGTCAGCCATCACTTGCTCACTCACTGTGATGATGCACTTTTTTTGTTCTGTCTTGGCTGGCCTAGGCTGGGGCCCCCAGCAGCTCTTTCAGAAACCCCACCCCCAGTCTCAGCTGCCATCAGGTCAGAGGCCACTGAGTCTCCTGATGGCAGGAAGACTTCTCAGGCCCAGGAGACAGGCGTGCAGGCCTGACGTGGCCCCTTCTAGGCCACACTGTCTTGACTAGCTGTCAGGAGAGCACCCAGAAGAGCACCCAAGATGCCCCCTGATCTGTGTGCTCCAGCTTGTGACTGCTCATAACCCTTAAGGTGATACCATGTGGCATGTGTGGGGTTGGTGCCAAAAGGGCAGGTTTCCTTCTCAAAAATTAGCAAGCACACTGGAGGTACAGTTTTGTTCTTAATCTCCCTCTCCAGTTTTCTAAGAACCCCTCTTCTCTGTTACCGATTATTGAGTCAGTATACATTTGTACTCCCATTTCTTTTACTATCCTCCTTTTGATTAAAATCCTAGCTGCCTCCAAATATTTACTGTGAAAGACAGTTCAAGGATAGTGTTTTTTTTTTTTTTTAAGGCCCAAAGTTTCAAACTGTCTTCAAAATGGAACCCTCTTTGGATGTTATCAGAGTGGTGTGTAGTTAGTAGTTAGTGTGTATAGAGAGTTCCTTGAGCCTCAGTTTCTGCATTTGCAAACAGTTTCTGCAAAAGGAAGGGTATTGCTTAGAAGGATAGATATGAAGGTTTTCACATGACTTAAGTGTATCAGTGAAAAGGGTCCACGGTGGAGGAGGAGAATGATGTTTGTGCCTCCTGCTTTCATTTCTTTGACATCAGAGGAAGGGAGAATGAACTGTGTACTTCTGCTGACTTCGTGGATCTTGGGATTGGCTGAATTGCTTGACCCAGTTTTTGGATGTCCCCCCTCTTCTCACCTTCCCTGGCTGTGGAAGAGATGTTCTAGGGGCAGAAGGATTGTTATGTCTTTGTTTTTCTTCTCTCTCTTCCTTCAAATGGACCGTGGAGTTCTTTCCTTGCTGTTTGCTGCATCCTGTGTTCCCCCTCTTATCTCTCATATATACCCAGGGCTCTGGAGTGGCTTTTAGAAGTCTGATTGTTGTGTACATGCACTGGGCCAGATGGCAGGGGAAGGCTGGCTTAGTCCTGCCCTAGAAGGAGGGTTGCCTCTCTGTTTGTGGGTCTTAAGGATGCTTGAGAAGACCCTGGGAAGATGACATTTTCTTTAATGAAGGACTACATTAGCCAAAGAAGTCAGCAGAATTTGTGTTGGGCCACAAATCCAAAGACCTGGATTTTCAGCCTACTCAAGGGACTGGTGCAGGACCAAGCCAGTTTGCTCCAAATCCCCCATTCTCATCCATGAAGTACAGGAGATGATGGCTGAGCTCCTAAAGTCACCCACTCCATGCCCTGTAGTCTCTGATTCTGGGAGATGTGAGCCCCAGTCTGTGGAGAAGGACAGATGGTCCTTTCTGGATCTTCCAGACTCTAGATCCATGTGCATTGTTCAAGCTTTATATTAGCACCCTCCCCAAGGGTGCTAATAAAAAGCAGTTCTTTCAGCCATTTCTGTGTCTGGTGGTCTTCTAGCCACATGTCCCACAAAGGCAGGGAAACTGGGAATGACAGTGTGGGCAAAAGGCAGATCGAAAGCAAAGCTTGAATGAAGATGGAGGGAGGGATCTTGTCCATTATTGCTGCTTCCTATCTACTCTGGAAAGGATTGGAGATGGGGCTGTGGTAAGATCCCAGCCTCCCTCATCAGTTTGTTGGTTGAGAGCACAGACTTAGGAGCTGAAAGGCCTATGTTTCTATCTTCACTGCATGACTGAGCTGTTTACTTGGCTTCTGTTTCATCATCTGTAAGATAAGGATAATACTGTCTACTTCAAAAGAATAAAAGTATCTCATAGGGTTCTCATGAGAATTAAGTGAATACATGTGAAGCTATGTGAAGCTATGCTACGAAGTACCATAGTAAGCACTATATTCAGGTCAGCTAGTGATAATTCTGTTTCTGTAGGTAATTGTGAAGATAATTGATTATATGTTTTCAAAAAAGTTGCAACCACTTCCGGAAGTGTCAATATCATACTGTACTTCTTAGAAAGAAAAAAGCCCTGAGCTATTGCTTCAGCTCTTCTCAGGTCTCCGTATGATTTTAGTTAATGGTTCCCTCATTGGAAACAGCTGATACTCATGAGAACAATGATTTCCGCATGATCCTCATGCCCTCACTTGTGGTAGGGACTGGGTGAAATACACTTGGTTTCTGCTACTCAGACCTTGGGGTCAGACTTGCCTGGCAAAGGAGGAAAAGACCAAAAAAATATCTATTCAGCCCCTGCTCTGTGCCAGGCCCTGGTGTCTGGCTTGAAGTCCTCATTTCCCATGACTGCCCTGTGTTTGGTGTATACATCCTGGCTCCTCTGTGCTCCGTTTTAAGATGAGGAGGGTGAGGTTCAGGAAGGTTAAGTATCCTGCCAGGCTGATACAGCAGTGGGTGGAGGGTTGGCAGAGGGACCTAGGCCTCTGCAACCTCAAATAACTGCCTTTTCTTCTGATCTTCCTGTTTTCCATTTGCTTCCTTCCTTCCTGTTGCTGTTTCCTGTGCCCCACAGTCCTCACTTGCCATTTCTTGGAAAAGATGGTTTCCTCCACAGCCAGAAATATACCCTAGAGAAATAATCCAAAGCTATGTCCTGGCAACCCACTCCAGTATTCTTGCCTGGAGAATCCCAGGGACGGGAGCCTGGTGGGCTGCGGTCTACGGGGTCGCACCGAGTCGGACACGACTAAAGTGACTTAGCAGTAGCAGTGATGTCTGCTGAAGTCTGCTTTGCCAGAGCAAGATGAAAGAAATAACCTAGCTGCCCAGTAGGAAGGGAATGGCTATGTACATTAAGGTCAGCCCATGTGATAGGAGCAGTAAACAGCCATTTCAGATGGTTACAAAAGTATATAATTCTGCTTCTTACTGTTAAGTGGACAAAACCAGCTGCAAAATTATGCCTGTAGAATCTAAATGATTCGTAGAATGTGTGGAATGAAATTTTCCAGAACAGTAATGGTGGTTGCCTCTGGCTGACGCATGACTTTCCTCCTGCTTCTTTACACGTTCCTGTATTTCGTCAGTTTTCTACAGTGAGTGTGTAGACTTTATGACCAGAGGATAGAGAGAGACAGCAGAAGAGAAACTGCAGCTATCAGGTGAGGGTGGCCCAGCAGAGAGGCTCAGAAAGTGCCGGTAGGTGGCAGAACTGGCCTTTCAGGGCATCAGATCCATGCATTCTCTCCTCCGCCCCACAGGCCTAACGAAGAGCTGAAGATGAAGAGTGCGGACGATAATACCCCTGCTGTGGGTAAGCAATTGGCAGGCTGTGGGAGTTTTAGCTTATATTTACTATTTCTATCTTCCTCTTCTTTCTCCATAAATTAAGAGGCACCCTCTGCCTTAGATTGTCACAGAAAGCTTCAGAGGCAAATCTGACAACTGGCTAGAAGCATATATTTTCTTAATCAAACCAGGCCAGTTCATATACTTGCCTGGCCCCAACGCTGTCCTCCTCTTTCCAGCAGAGCGTCCTGATGTCCAGGAGACAGTGGGTCCCTTGGTGGCCCCCACACCTCTCCGTCCATGGCCCCAGATGACACTTCAGGTAAGCAGACCTGGCAGCCTCTGGATGAACGGCCCGATGAGAGGCTGGGTGGTGGGGGCTGACTTGCTCTGGGTCAACCCTAGGTAGAAGTTTGTTGCTGTTTAGTCGCTAAGTGGTGTCCGACTCTTTGAGACCCCATGGACTGCAGCACACCGGGCTTCCCTGTCCTTCACTATCTCTCGGATTTTGCTCAAACTAATGTCCACTGAGTTGGGGGAGACCCCCAAGTCAGAACTTGGTGGCAGAACAGTAGAATGCAGTTATTTGGGCTTATAGAAATGTCATTTGCTTAGCAAATATTTATTGAGTGCTTGCTCTGTGCCAAGCACTGTTATGGACACTGGTTACACAGTAATGACCAAAAACACTGTCTTCATGGGGCTTACTTACATTTTAGTGGAGTGAGACATAATAAAACAAAGTAGTAGTTAAAATGTATGGTATTTTACCAATTAAAAAACAAATTTTAAAAATATGGTATTTTAGATGATGAGTGCTAAGGAAAAAAATAAAGGGATAAAGAGAGAGAGTATGTTGGTGTGTGTGTGGGAGGGGGGTTTAGAGGAGGGGAGATGTTTGCAACTTCAGATTGGGTGGCCAGGGAAGGCCTTAGTGGTCAGTGAGATTTGAGTGAAGAGCTGAAGAAAGTGAAATAGTGAGGCATGTGGATAACTAAGGGAAGAACATCTCAGGCTAGTGCAAAGTCCCCAACTGGGGCTGTGGCTAATATGTGTGAGGAGCAGCAAGGAGGTCAGTGCAGAGGGGCAGAGTGAGTGCAGGGGAGCGGCAGGAGGTGAGGTGGGGGAGGTTGGGGAGGACAGATTGTGTGGGACCTCATGGGATGTGGAGAGGACTCTGGCTTTTACTCTAAATGGCAGGGGAACAGAGTGGGGCTGTGATCTGACTTAGGGTTTAGCTGGTTCCCTCTGGCTGCTTTGAGGAAAATAGACCGTGGGGTTGAGGGCAGAAGCTGGGGGACCCTTAGGAAGAGGAGGTTACTGCAGTGGTCCAGGTGAATGATGCTGGTGCTGGCAGGGAGAGAGAGAGATTCTAGAGATGTAAGTGTGTGTGTGTGTGTGTGTGTGTGTGTTAACTTTTTAATACAAAGATTTTCAAGCGTATCAAAGTAAAGCAACCAGGAATTCCCTGGCAGTCCAGTGGTTAGGATTCCATGTTTCCACTGCACAGGGTGTGGGTTTGATCCCTGGTCAGTGAAATTAAGATTCTGCATGCCATGCTATGCTAAGTCACTTCAGTCGTGTCTGACTCTGTGCGACCCCATAGACGGCAGCCCACCAGGCTCCCCGTCCCTGGGATTCTCCAGGCAAGAACACCGGGGCGGGTTGCCATTTCCTTCTCCAATGCATGAAAGTGAAAAGTTAAAGTGAAGTCGCTCAGTCGTGTCCGACTCTTAGCGACCCCATGGACTGCAGCCCAACAGGCTCCTCCGTCCATGGGATTCTCCAAGCAAGAGTACTGGAGTGGGATGCCATTGCCTTCTCCTCTGCATGCCATAGGAGCAGCCAAAATAATAATAATAATAATAATAATAAGGAAACTAGTATAAGGAACGGATAAGGTGATGGCACCCCACTCCAGTACTCTTGCCTGGAAAATCCCATGGATGGAGGAGCCTAGTAGGCTGCAGTCCATGGGGTCGCTAAGAGTCGGACACGACTGAACGACTTCACTTTCACTTTTCACTTTCCTGCATTGGAGAAGGAAATGGCAACCCACTCCAGTGTTCTTGCCTGGAGAATCCCAGGGATGGTGGAGCCTGGTGGGCTGCCGTCTATGGGGTCACACAGAGTCGGACACGACTGAGGCGACTTAGCAGCAGCAGCAGCAGTATAAGGAACCCACATATACTTATCACCCAGCTTCAACAAATTTTAGCACATCCATTCCTACTTTTTCTATACTCCACCCACCCCTTCTTCTCGCCTTCCCTATGAAATTATTTTGGAGAAGATTTAGACATTATGTCATCCACAAATACTTCAGTTTGTATTTCAGAAAATTAAGCACTCAAAAAAAAAAAAAAACCCACAATACATCATTCCCCCTCAGAAGATTAACAGTAATTCCTTAGTATTACCAAATATTTGGTCAGTGTTCAAATTTCCTTATATTGTAAGTGTTTTAGGGTTCAAACAAGGTCAACACATTGCATTTGGTTGATGAGTCTTTTTAGAATTTTAAATCTATTTTACAGTTGTAAAATTGTTTGTTGACGAAGACTTGTTTGTCCTATAGAGTTTCCCACAGTCTGGATTTGGCTGATTGCATCCACGTGGAAACACATTTCTACTTAATTTTTATTAATTTATTCTATTTTATTTGATCTAATATTAGGTTTAATTAATTTATTAAACTATTAATTTTTATTAAATACATTTATTAAATCTGTTATTAAAGTAATTCAAATAGAATCAATTCTGTTTACTTCTATTTCCATTTTATTTATTAGCTGAAATTCTTCTCTAAAGAAAAGCTTTCTCTCATCAACTATTTGGCTACCTTGAGCATATATACACTGAGGATATATATAGTTTGTATAGAAAGCTGGATAAATATTTAAAATTTTCCCTTTCATTTACCAGTTTTCAGAAGAAATGAACACCAAAGGTGACCAGTTAGGGATTTAAGTTTTGGGGTGATATTATTAACTCATGAATTTTAAACATATTTGATGAGTTTCAACCCATTGAACCTATTTATTTATTTTGATAATAAATTTAACTGCTTAAGTTGAACTGTCTCTGGCCAGTGGGAATTTATTTTCATTGGCTCCAGACTTGTTTTGACACATCCCCAACATTCTTTGAGCACTTTCTTACATTCTGGTATGTCAGTATGTCACAACCTCATCTTGTACTTTTCCTGCCCCATACTTGAAAAACAGTCATTTATTTCAGGATCCCTGATTCCTTTTAGTGGAGAATGGTATTTAGAAACCAAGATCTGGGAGCTAGGAATGCTTGTTGCTACTAGACTGGTCATTGTTTCTAGGCCTTGTCAAAAGACAGTGCTAGGAAATACAATTTTTTTTTAAAGAGAAAATATATGAATTCATATGGATGTCCTGGGTATGTTTTGGAGGTCAACCAATAGTTTTTACTGATAGTTGTTCATCAAATATTGGTGCCCACTGAATTGCTCAGCTTTATGATCTGCAGGAAGTCCCCTTTTATTCCATCTATTTTAATATAGGCATACTCTTTGGAGTTAAGGAAATTATAGTTCTTTAAGGAGTTTTCATCTGGAAACACTTGTGGGGCTGGGTGCAGGCTGTCAGCAGTTCTCATTGTCTCTGCTTGTTTCCCTGCCTCCCCTGCCTCTTCATTCCCTTCCCTTTCTCTCTGCTCCCACCTCCCACCATGGTTTCCAGGTTTCTGAAGTTACAGTGACTGGCAGACCCCCAGAGGAAGGTGATGTCACCAGAAGCAGCCCGCCTGTGACTTTCACAGAGGTTCCCCAGGCACCGGCCATCAGGATTCCCCTCTCTTCTTCTCTCTGCGCCCTGGGTCGCTCTCCCCGGGACCAGGCCTCTGGGCCTGATGCAAGTGAGGGGGCAGCTGGGCCTCTCCTGGAACCGAGCCAGCGACAGATGGAGGCCACGTGGGAAGTATCCAGCGAGAATGGAAGGGGCCGAAAGGAGCCCATAGTGGGAGCTGTCATGGACAAGCCTCCCGGGGGGCTGGAGGTTGTGAGTGGGTTGGAGGAGCTGCTTGGAGAGGACACCATCGACCAGGAGCTGGAGCAGCTCTACCAGTCCCACCTGAGCCGCCTGCGGGCTGCCGTGGCTGCTGGTGGGGCGGGAGGTGGTGGGGAGGGGTCCATAGATGGAGGGGTGTCCCCCAGCCAGCCCCTGGGCATACTCACAGACCGCGACCTGATCTTGAAGTGGCCTGGCCCTGAGCGGGCCCTGAACAGTGCCCTGGCTGAGGAGATCACGCTGCACTATGCCCGGCTGGGACGTGGTGTGGAGCTCATCAAGGACACCGAGGACCCTGATGAGGAGGGGGAGGGGGAAGAGGGGCTCTCCATCATACCCTCCAGCCCAGAAGGGGACACCCCTAAGGAATCACCTCCAGAAATCCTCTCGGGGGCCCCTTCTTTGGTATCCACTATGGGAGATGTGTGGCTCCCATGGGTGGAGGGTTCTGGATGTAACAGCCCTGTGGCTCTGGGTATAGAGGGTCAATTCAGTGGGGCTCCAGAGAAGGGGACGAGCAAGGACTCTGACTCTTTGCACGTGAGTAGGATGATATCTGGGGTGACTGGGTCCTCAGGTGCCACAGAAGCCCAGATGGAGTTTACCACTGAGTTGGCAGACAGGCTGATTTCTGTATCTGGCCAGGAGCCAGCTGCTCTGGTCCTGCAGGGGCGGCAAGATCTCTCCCTCCTTGGTCCCTTAGGGACTGAAGTCTGTCCTTCCAGCCTGGCCAGGCCCCATGTAAGCCCCCAGGATGAAGGGGGTTCAGGCCCAAGCCTTGAACCCCCAAAGAGGTCTCCTACCCTAGCAGACCCTGCAGAAAGCATGTGTGTATTGCCTCCCCAGCTCTGGGGACCCCTGACCCAGACTCTGGGGGTCCTAGCTGTGCTGGTGGTGGTCCCTGTGGCTCTGAACAATGGTATGTCCCTCCTGGTGCTTGCACTGTGCCTCTCTCTGGTCTGGTTCTTGTAGGAGCTGCTTGTGAGATGAGCAATAACAGGTTTCCCCTCTCTGGGGAGGGGCAGCCCCTGCATCACCCCCCCCCCCAGAGGGTTCAGATGGGTTGTGTGGTCTGTTCAGTGAACAGTCCTTTGCTTCTGAGAATACTTGACTGGAGAGAGACCTCTTTGTCCCTCAGCTCTCCAGTGAGCACGGGGTTCCCTGTGGTGATACCAGTGGAGAGAAGTGGCATGCGGGGATGGTGTAAGAACTTGCAGAATGGAATTGGGCATGTCCTCCCCTCCCACCCCACCCTCAAGCCTGTATTTATTTTTGTATAATTCTCTGGTTGAGGGAGAGTGGTCATGAGCTGGTCTTGGGGCACAATTACCCAGAGATGTATTTATTAACAGCCAACCTGTGCAACCTGCTGGAGCTTTATTTTTAATTTAATTTATATAGAGTACCTATTATTATACGCCACAATAGAACTCTATGAGAAACAATGTGTCTTGTTGTGCAGTGTTTTCCTCTTTGGGCCTAAATGTGCAGGGTGGCCACGTTCTGTGGAAGGACCATGGTGGAGAGTGGGTGGGGGTGGATGGGTGGGGTGGGATGTGGTCATACCTGCTGCTGCTGCTTCAATATGTCCTTGAGGATCTTTGTCATCTCACCTATGGTACTAAAATGTAGTCTGGTGGTCTTGCGGGAGTGGGGGCAGATCCTTTGGTCTTTTCCACCTTCTGCCAGGGGTGGAGGAAGAATGGTGGCCACATGAGTGTTTGATATCACACATATGACTCTATGACATGTGGCCAGCTGTGGATGAGGGGATATTGGTTGTGAATCAGCCACAAGGTTTTGAGGTTAGTGAAAAACAAAAACAGCCTTTGACACACAGGGAGAGCCCTCTGCCCTCAGGATTGGGATGGCCTCAGAAAGGACAGAGGACTTAATGTGTCATAGTTGAGTTGCTGTCCAAGACATTGCATTCTAACTCAAAACTGGAAACCCAGAATCTTTGAAAGGAAGGATAGATGTATATACTGCATGCAAATGAAAAACTCTATATAGCAAAATAAAACACCATAAATTTATTTACTTGCCTTCACAGCAAAACTTTATGTCATCTTTCTTTAGTCCTTCTCCTCCAGGGCTCCAATGCTTTTCTGAAACAGCCCCAATTGGATTTTTTTTGCCTAGCCACTTCAGCAAAAGTGCTGAAGACACTGGTGATACTCACATTATGCTATTGACAGTCATCTCAGACCTAATCAGACTTAATTGATTGACAGTATTTGACACAGTGGGCCATCAACTCAACCTTGAAATCCTTTCTTCACTTGGTTTCCAGGATACCACACTCTTGTAAGTTTTCCTCTTTCCCCACTGGCCACTCTTCTAGAACAGTACCTGGCACATAGTAAGTGTTCAATAAATACATTTTGAAAGAAATAAGTGAACAAACAAATGTATGTGGGGAAATACAGAGACGTGGCTAGAGAACTTAGCTGATAATTCAGTGGTTACAGCTCATTTCAGCTCCACAAGTGTTGATGTGTGCTCTACTCTAGGACATAGAGGAAAGGGCCCATGGTCTAGTGGGAGAGACAGACACAGAGGGGGTTAGTACCACAGTGTGGTTAGAGCATTAGCAGCAATGGATCCAGTGAGCTGTGGGGGCCCTAGGACAGGTGCTCAGTCCAGTGTAGGGACTCTTAAAGCCTTCTTGGAGGATGTGGTGCCTGAGCTGCATTTTGAAAAACAAGAAATGGGAAGTCCCTGGCAGTTCAGTGGTTTGGTGCTTTCACTGCCACAGCCGAGGTTCCATCCCTGTCAGGGAACTAAGATCCCATAAGCCGCCTGGCACACACAAAAAACAAACAAAACTAACAACAACCCTCCTTCTCCCCTACAAAACAAGAAGGAATCCACCAGGTGATGAAGGGAAGAGAGGGTAGTCCCGTCAGAGGGAATAGCATTGCTGAGGTCAGGAAGTAGAAAACAGCTTGTTGTTCAGTTCGTAAGTTGTGTCTGACTCTTTGTGACCCCATGGACAGCAGCACACCAGGATTACCTGTCCCTCACCATCTCTCAGAGTTTACCCAAGTTTCTCTGCCAAGAAAACAGCTGTGTGTGCTGTCACTTCAGTCATGTCTGACTCTTTGTGACCCCATTGACTGTAGCCTGCCAGGCTCCTCTGACTATGAGATTTTCCAGGCAAGAAAACTGCAGTGGGCTGCCATTTCCTTCTCCAGGGGATCTTCCCAACCCAGGGATCAAACCTGTGTCTCTTGTGTTGGCAGGAGGATTCTTTCAACACACTCATATTTCACCTTTTAATGAGCACACTCATATTTCACCTTTTAATGAGGATACTCTGACTTTGTTAAGTATCAAAGTTTAGACATGTGCCCTTGGCCTTCCACTGATGTGATAATTTGCTCAGTGTCCAAAAAAGAAACTTTATGCCAATTGGGCTGAAAAACTAGGTAAAATGGACAAATCACTCGCAGACATATAATTTGCCAAAACTGACTCAGATGGCTTCAGTGGTGAAATGCTCTGAGGAATAATAATAATGTGTAATAATTACAATAATAATTCCAATTTTATAAAAGCAATTCTAGATTGTAGAAAAAGAGGGAGCATTTCTAATTCACTTTATGGGACTTATATAACCTTGATACTAAAACCTTCTGAGTAAAAAAAATATTAATGAGATATTAGAAAATAGATGTGGGACTTTACTGGTGGTTCAGTGGCTAAGACTCTGCACTCCCAACGCAGGGCCCCAGTAACTAGATCCCACATGCCGCAACTAAGACCTGAAGAAGACAAATAAAGAAATATTAAAAAAGAAAATAGATGTAAATGTTTTAAACTAAATGAAAACTTCCTGTCTTTGTTCAGGCTACTATAACAAAATAGTGTAGACTAGGTGGCTAATAGACAAAAACATTGATTTCTCATAGTTATGGAGGCTGGGAAATCCAAGATCAAGGTGCTGGCAGATTTGGTGTCTGGTGAGGGCCAACTTCCTGGTTCATGGGCGGCTCTCTTCTTGCTGTGTCCCCACACAGTGAAGGAACAAGGATGCTCTCTGGGCTATTTTATTAAAGCACTAATCCCATTCATCACGGGCTTCCCTGGTGGATCAGCTGGTAAAGAATCCGCCTGCAATGCGGAAGACCTGGATTCGATCCCTGGAGAAGGGAACAGCTACCCACTCCAGTATTCTGGCCTGGAGAATTCCATGGACTGTATAGTCCATGGGGTCGCAAAGAGTCATACACGACTGAGTGACTTTCACTCTCTCTTTTTCAATCCCATTCATGAGAGCTCCACTTTCATGACCTTGTCACCTTCCAAAGACCTCCTCCTAATGCCCTCACACTGAGGATTAGGTTTCAACTTTTGAATTTTGAGGGGACACAAACACAGTCTATAGTTATACTGAGCGACTAACACACACACACACACAGGATGCCTGCTATCACCATTTCTGCTCAGTATCGTACTGGGGGGCCTAGCAAGCACAGTAAGGCAAGGAAAAGAAGTACAGAATTGCCATTATTTGTAGATGATGCGTGTGTGCATGCTCAGTTGCTTCAGTCGTGTCCCACTCTGAGACCCCATGGACTCTGTAGCCCACTAGGCTCCTCAGTCCATGGGATTCCCCAGGCAAGAATACTGGAGTGGGTTGCCATGCCCTCCTCCAGGGGATCTTCTTGACCCAGGGGTGGAACCTGGGTCTTCTGCATTATAGGCGGATTCTTTATCACTGAGCCACCAGGGAAGCCCCATTTGTAGATGATACCACTGTATATTTAGAAAATTCAAAATAGTCCATGGATAAATTATAAGAATTATTAAGTGTTTTATATTTCTGGGACTTCCTCAGTGGTCCAGTGGTTAAGACTGTGCTTCCACTTCAGGGGCCACGGATTTGATCCCTGGTGGGGGAACTAAGATTCTGCATGCTGTACGGTGAGGCCAAAAAAAAAAAAAAAAAAAAAAAAAGAGAGAATTTTAAGCTTTCTGATTTAAAATCCATATTTAAAAATCTACTGCTTTTATATGCTAACAACAAAGAAAATTTTAATAAAGATACCATTTTTGAACTTCTTAGAAATTAATGAAAGAAGCCAACATTCTTGGGAAAAATATAAAACTTTATAGAAAGAAATTTTAAAATACTAAATAGATACACGTATTTATCAAATGGAAGACTCAATGTCATAAAGCTTTCAGTTCCCTCTAAACTGTTTTATAGGTTCAATACAAATAAAGTCGTGATTTCAATAGATATTGTGTCTGTGTATCACAACAAGATAATTCTTAAATTTATGTGGAAGTCCCAACAAGCCGGGGCACCTATACTTACTCTAAAGGTATAGCAATTAAGATGGTGTGATACTGCTGCAAGGGTAGACAAATAGGCCAATGAAAGATAGTAGTCTCAGAAACAGACCCACTTGTCTGTTGACAGAGAATATGTGGCCAAGGAGGTACTGTGAGATCGGACTTCCAATATGGTTAGATTTCTAATAAATGGAACAATCTGTTTTCCATATTGAAAAAAATGAAATCAGATCCCTACCTCAAAACACAAATAAAAATAGTACTAGATGGATTGAAAACCTAAATGTGAAAGACAAAAGAGCTTTAAGACTTTAATATAGTATAGAGGTTTTTCTTAATACAGAAAAAACACTAACCATAAATGACAATTATAAAACATTCAATTACATTAAGAATGTCTATTAATCAAAACTACCATAAAGAGAATGAAAACCACAAATTGGGGCACAAATTGGGAGAAGATAACTGAAACACATTTAACTGATTAAAGACTCAAACGTGGAATATATTAAAAACTACAAATAGAAAAACCAAAAGTGACATGAAGTGTGTAAATAGTTTATTCGTAGAATGGACTATTGTGCAATAAGAATGAAAGATCTATGAATACATGGAACAGCCTGGATGAACCACACAGATATGCTGTTGAGCAAAAGAGTGAAATCGCTCAGTCGTGTCCGACTCTTTGCGACCCTGTGGACTGTAACCTACCGGGCTCCTCCGTCCGTGGGATTCTCCAGGCAAGAATACTGGAGTGGGTTGCCATTTCCTTCTCCAGGGGATCTTCCTGACCCAGGGATTGAACCTGGGTCTCCCGCCTTGCAGGCAGACGCTTTAACCTCTGAGCCACCAGGGAAGCCCAAACATAAATGCTTACACACTGTATGACTCACTTACACAAAATTCAAAAACAGGTGAAGTGAATCCATTACTACTGGTAAAATTACAAAGAGAATCAAGGGAATAATAATCATCAAGTCATAATAGTGTTTACTTCTGGAGGAGGGAAGAATGTGATTGGGAAGGGATCCAGGGGACTTCTGGAATGTGGATAATGGTCTACTGCTTGATCTGGGTGGTTGTTCATAGATATGAAATTCATTAATCTTCATTAAGATGTACATTTCTCAAGTGAAAAAAAACACCAAAGACAACTAAAAATGCAGTGAGAAGTAGGAGTAATATGATTCTCTGGGACTCCTCCACACAGGCTCTGAGCCACCCAAATTTCCTTGTCTAGACCACGAAGTGTAGACTACTTCCGTCAGAACCTCCTCTGGAGTCAGAGTCCTCTTAACCATCAGTCTTGGAAGTTACTGACGTTCCCTCAGCCCTGTCTGAAGTCATATTTTGCAGAAATTGTTTATTCTTTATCTCCTGACACCAGCGGTGGTGTGGGGATACCTCTCTGAGGGGATGGATCAGTTCAGTTCATTCGCCCAGTTGTGTCTGACTCTTTGTGACCTCAAGGATTGCAGCACACCGAGTTTCCCCGTACTTCACCATCTCCCAGAGTTTGCTCAAACTCATGTCCATTGAGTTGGTGACGCCATCCAACCATCTCATCCTCTGTCATCTCCTTCTCCTCCTGCCCTCAATCTTTCCCAGCATCAGGGTCTTTTTCAATGAGTTAGTTCTTCGCATCAGGTGGCTAAAAAAAGTATTGGAGCTTCAGCTTCAGCATCAGTCCTTCCAATGAATATTCAGGACTGATTTCCTTTAGGACTGACAGGTTTGAGGGGATGGATAGGATCTGCTAATTTTGTCCTCAGACTCTGGAGTCCATATTCCCTTGGACCTCATTCACATTCATACTAACTGAGGAAATGTGGTTTTAGAGTCTGGTAAATGTGCTATAAAGGCCAGAACCTCAAGTCCTGGTTGTGTGACCTCGGGCAAATCATCTTTCCTCTCCTGGCCTTTGTTTCTCATTCATAAGAGGGGGTTAGTGCCCACCGGGCTTTGGAGAAAATATGTGTAATGGCCTTATTTATGACCACATTTTTTTTTCACAGCACCATACAGCTTGTGGGATCTTAGTTCCCCAATAAGGGATTGAACCTGGGCCCCTGACAGTGAAAGCACTAAGTCCTGACCACTGGACCTCCAGGGAATTTCCCATGACCACTTTTGATTAATCTAGTAATCCAGGCGGTGGAGTAGGGTGAGCAAGAGGCGGGGCTCTGGAATGACACAGTCCAGGACTAAATTTCCATGATGTCACATGATGGGCAAGTTACACAATCTCTCTGTGTCTCCCTTTGCTCCTCTGTCATCACGAGTGATGACTTTCCCTCCTCACAGGGTTGTGGTGAAGGTTAAATGAGATAACACTTTCACCTGGGGCAGTGCTCGACCTGAGCAAGTAAACATCAGTTGTTATCAGCCCCTTCTAGATCTCACAATCACAGGCTCATGACACTTTGTGTCTACCTTCAAGTATGTGTATTATTATAGTGGTGGATAATGGGCAGGGGGCCTCCTTTGTATCCCAGGCCCCTTCCCTGTCTGCCACCTTGAGAAGCACTGGGTCCCAATATACCCTCCTCAGTGGACCTGCACCCTCCTGTCTCCCCCTGTCTCAGAGACTGATGGAAGGGACAGAGCCACCATCTCATCCCAGGGCCAGGGGCCACAGGACTGGACATTTCTGATAGAGTGGAGGCCTGAGAAGGAGGAAGGAAGGGAGTGGAGAGGATATGTGTTTCCCCATCTGCTGCTGCTGCTGCTGCTAAGTCGCTTCAGTCATGTCTGACTCTGTATGACCCCATAGACGGCAGCCCACCAGGCTTCCCCATCCCTGGGATTCTCCAGGCAAGAACACTGGAGTGGGTTGCCATTTCCTTCTCCAATGCAGGAAAGTGAAAAGTGAAAGTGAAGTCGCTCAGTCATGTCCAACTCTTCAAGACCCCATGGACTGCAGCCCACCAGGCTCCTCCGTCCATGGGATTTTCTAGGCAAAAGTACTGGAGTGGGGTGCCATTGCCTTCCCCATTCCCCATCTAGTGGTTTCCTGTTATTGATGTAACAAATTTACAACAAACTCAGTGGCTTAAAACAACACAAATGTATTATCTTTCAGTTCTGGAGGTCAGAAGTCTCACAAGGTGTCCTCAGGGCTGCATTCCTTCTGGGCCTTCTGAGGGCTCTCGGTGAGAAACCATTCCCCTGCCTTTTCAAACTTCTAGAGGCAGCCTGCAGTCCTTGGCCCCTTTCTTCCATCTTCAAAGCCAGCAATAACCAGTCTAGTCTTTCTCACATCAAATCACTCTCTTTCTTGCCTTCTTCTTTCACTTATAAGGACCTTCATGATTACACTGGGCTCACCCAGATAATCCAGGATGATCTCCCCATTTCAAAATACTTAAATTTAATCACACCCACAAAGTCTCTGTTGCCATGTAAGGTGACATATTCCAGGTCCTGTGGTTTGGGACATGGACATCTTTTGAGGGGGCATTATTCTGCCTTATCAAATACCCCCTCCTTCACCAGATCTCTCTGGTGACCGCCAGTGTCCCCACACTGGAGCCACAGAGGTGGACCAATGGGTTTTACCATTGAAGGAGACAAGGTGCCCAACCCGTGGGGGAGAAGAGCATGTCAACAATTATTTAAGACTGAGTGATTCTTGTAATAATAAAAATAACAATACCATCACCATTAACCACACAGCTACTCTGTACCAGATGTTAGTGGATCACATTACATGAATCATGCTTTTCTCACACCAACTGCATGATGTAAATTCAACTTTTATCACCACTATACAGATGGGCAAACTGAGACTCTGAGTGCCTTCCATGTTCTCATCAGCCCTGAGTACAGTCCTTTGCCTTCCTGATCTTCCTCTCCCTCTTTCTCCTCATTACGAGGCCCAGTATCTTGATCTCACAGTGGCCTCTCTCTCTGTCCTGATTCTCTTGGCCCTCAGCCTGGCTGTTACTGGACCACCTCCTATAACCTCCCCACTTCCCATTCTGGATGTCTGTGATGCAGGGTGAGTCCAGGTCCAAACCCGAGGATGCTGCTAAGTTAAATCAGCCTTTTGTTTTCATTCACGGAAGCTTGCCTGAAGCCTTGGCCCCACAGGAGGTCTTGGCATCACCAGGCACAGCTCAGCCACCAACTGTCCACATTACAGAGATACCTGCCTTTGCCAGCAGGGGCGTCTCATCTCCAAGACTGGGAAAGTGTCTGAGAACACAGAGGAGGAACAGAGGCAGAAACATTCACACCTGAGAAGGTCACAGGCCTCTGGGTGTGTGAGCCCCAGGCCTGGGTGTCCCTTGGAGCCTCCTTCTCTGTGAGTGGACAGCTGGAGGCAGCCTAAGGTCAGCTCTGCTTCTTGCTCCTGGGGGACCCTGGAAGACTCTGGTTTAAGCTCAGGGTCTTTTGCAGATGGCCATCCCAATTTGGAGGGGACAGCATGGATTTGATTCCCGGTCAAGTAACTAGATCTCACATGCTGCAACGAAGATAGGAAATCAAGCATGCTGCGACTAAGATCCGGCACAGCCAAATAAATAAATATAAAAAAAATTAAAAATGAAAAAAATCATACAGTAAAATTGACCTTGGGAGTTCTGTGAGTTTTAACACGTGTGGATTCATGTAACTACCACCACATTCAGGATACATGACTGTCCTATCACCCTACAGAACTTCCTTGTGCTGTCCCTTCATAGCCACACCTTCCCACACAAATATGACTAACTGATATTTTACAAAGGTGTGTCTATGTGTCTATAACCCTTTGCCAATACTACACTGTCTTGATTATTGTAACTTTATAGTAATTCTTAAAAGCCATGTTGGGGCTTCCCAAGTGATGCTATGGTAAAGAATCTGCCTGCCAATGCGGGAGACAGTAAAAGACATGGGTTTGATCCCTGGGTTGGGAAGAGCCCCTGAAGGAGAGCATGGCAATCCACTCCAGTATTCTTGCCTGGGAAATCCCATGGACAGAGGAGCCTGGCAGGCTGCAGTCCATAGGGTCCCATAGAGTTGGACATAACTGAAGCAACTTTGCACAAAAAACCATGTTAGTCCTCCAATTTTGTTCCTCCTTTTCAAAATTATTTTGACAGTTGTAGTTCTTTGTTTTTTCACATCTATTTTATTCTCTATTATTTTTAATTAAGAAAAGTCTTTTGGCCACGCCACACTGCTTATGCAATCTTAGTTCCCCAAACAGGGATTGAACCCTAGGCCCTTGGCAGTGAAAGCACAGAGTCCTAACCACTGGAAAGCCAAGGAATGTCCTCCACATACATTTTAGAACCAATTATTCTGTATTAAAAAAATTCCTGCTGAGATTTTGAATGGAATTGCATTAAATCTAAAGATCAACTTGGGGAAAACTGACATCCTAACTACATTGAATCTGTCAGTCCATAAACACTACATTTGTTTGTTTAGGCCTTCTATTTCTTTCATCAGCTTCTTGTAGTTTTCAACATCCACAGATCCTGTACATGTTTTGTTAGATTTTTTGAGGAGCTGTTGTAAAAGAGTATTGTGTGTGTCTTTAAATTTTGGTTTTGTCTCTTGATAGTATATAGAAATAAGCTTGATTTTTGTGTGTTGAACACTATTTTCTCATCCCCATTCTGCCATTGAACCCATGCACTGAGATTTTTATTTGGCTATCATATTTTTCACTTCTAAAATTTCCATTTATTTCTTCAACTATTCTCTCTCTGTGCCAAGATTTCCTGTTTCTCCATTTGTTTCAAAAACGTTCATGATTAATTTGTTGAAGCGTTAAAAAAATAGGTGCTTTAAGGACTTCCCTGGTGGACCAGTGGTTCATAATCCAATTTTCAAAGCAGCAGAGGCAGGTTTGGTTCCTGGTCCAGGAACTGAGATCCCATATGCCTCGGGGCCAACTAAGCCTACACACCACAACTAGAGAAAGCCTGTGTGCCACAACCAAGACCCAGCACAGCTAAAGCACAAAAACAAACAAACAAAAAAGATGATATCAGGGTTTCCCTGGTGGCTTAGTGGTAAAGAATCCGACTGCCAAGGCAGGGGACACAGGTTTGATCCCTGGTCCAGGAAGATCCCACATGCCAAGGGACAACTAAGCCTGTGTGCAAAAACTACTCAGTCAGCGCTCTAGGGCCAGTGAGCTGAGACTACTGAAGCAGGTGCCTAGAGCCGGTGCTCCACAAGAGAAACCACTTCAGTGAGAAACCTGTGCACCACAACTAGAGAGTAGCCCCCGATCTCTGCAACTGGAGAACACCCATGAGGAGCAATAAAGACCCAGCACAGCCATAAATAAATACATCTTTAAAATTAGACGATGTCAGATAATACTTGGCATCTTAGTCTTTTCTACATTGGTGTCAGTTGATTGTCTTTCCCATGTAAGCTCAGATTTTCCTGGTTTTTCACATTTTGAGCAATTTTTTTTTCACTTAAAAATTTAATACAATTTTAGAAGTTACTTTCCATTTACAGTTATTATAGAATATTGGTTATATAATACAGTAAGCCTATCTTGCACCCTATAGTTTGTACTTCCAATGCCTCTACCCCTATATTGCCCCTCCCACCACTGGTATGCAGTAGTTTGTTCTCTATATATGTGAGTCTGCTTTTTTGTTTTATTCACTAGTTTGCTGTACTTTTAGATTCTACATCTAAGTGATATCATACAGTATTTGTCTTTCTCTGACATTTCACTTAGCATAATACCATCCAAATCCCTCCAGGTTGCTGCATTCTTTTTATGGCTGAGTATTATTCCCTTGTATGTATCTATCATGCATCTTTATCCATTCATCTCTTTGGGTACACTTTGGCTGTTTCCATGTCTTCACAACTCTACATAATGCTGCTATGAACATTGGGGCACATGCATCTTTCCCAATTAGTGTTTTTGTTTCTTTTGGATATATATACCTATGAGTGGGATTCCTGGGTCACATGGTAGTTCTGTTTTTATTTTCTTGAGTATTTCTGATCAATTTTGAATCATACGTTGGACATTTTGAATATTAGGTTCTGAGGCTTGAGCTTGATGCTGCTGCTGCTGCTGCTAAGTCGCTTCAGTCGTGTCCGACTCTGTGCGACCCCATAGACAGCAGCCCACCAGGCTCCGCCGTCCCTGGGATTCTCCAGGCAAGAACACTGGAGTGGGTTGCCATTTCCTTCTTCAATGCAGGAAAGTGAAAAGTGAAAGTGACGTCGCTCAGTCGTGACCGACTCCTCGAGACCCCATGGACTGCAGCCCACCAGGCTCCTCCAGCCATGGGATTTTCCAGGCAAGAGTACTGGAGTGGGGTGCCATTGCTTAGCCATGCCTGATTCTCTGCAACCCCATGGACTGTAGCCTGCCTGGCTCCTCTGTCTATGGGGATTCTCCAGGCAAGAACACTGGAGTGGGTTGCCATGCCCTCCTCCTGGGAATCTTCCCAACCCAGAGATCGAACCCAGATAGCCTGCATTGCAGGTGGATTCTTCACTGTCTGAGCCACCAGGGAAGCCCAAGAATACTAGAGTGGGTAGCCTAACCCTTCTCCAGGGAATCTGCCTGACCCAGGAATACAGCTGGGGTCTTCTGCATTGCAGGTGGATTCTTTGCCAGCTGAGCTACCAAGGAACGTGTAAATTCTATGGAGTATATTGTACTTTGGTTTTAGCAGACATTATATCTCACTTCACAGGCAGCCACCACAGCCCTCGTCCTAGTGGCAGGGCTGGGATAATGGAAAACAGTACACCAGAGTGGAAAGGGACAGTAGAAAGTGGGGCGAGTCTTAGAGGCGTTACTTGAGGCACCTGTGCCCTGGAAGAACTGGAGCTGCTGACAGAGCACAGATATGGAAGTCATCTGGGGTTGGGGGCGGGGTGGTAATCTGTTGGGGGAGTTGGGCGGGGAAACCAGCCCACTTGGCGCACGAGAGACGGGTTGCGCGGTTTCCCGTCAGCCCTTGCGGTGCAGCGTGTGTAACGTGATTTGCGTGTCGAGCTCTGCAGCTCGCATCATAGCTTTTGCTTCTTTCTATTTGGCTGAGACTAACCAGGTAGGTCCACCGATATTTCCTGTCTGGAGTTTAAGTGTGCATGTGTTTCAGGGGGAGCCAGAGGGCTTTGGGCTAGTCAGGCAGTGCCATCTTTAACTTTTGAAGGGGAAGGCCCTCGAGGTCAGCCTCCATAGCTCTTGTTCTGGTGGTGGGAGAGTTAGGGCAGCGGGCAGTGGAGGTCAGGGAGTCAGATGAAGGTGGGGTGAGTCTTGGGGTGCTATTGGAGGTATCTGGGTCCTGGAGGCCTTAGAACTGATGACAGAGCACAGAAACGGGAGTTATCCATTGAGGGGAGGTGGCGGGGGCCGGAAGCGAGTCATCCATGCGGAGAGGGGGGAGGGGCGAGGAAACCAGCCCACATGGTGCACGAGAGACTTAGTGCACATGCCCAGGGTTGAGCGCTTTCCCGTCAGCCCTTGTGAAGCGTGTGTAACGTGGTCTGTGCCGAGCTCTGCAGCTCGCATCTTAGCTTTCGCTTCTTTCTATTTGGCTAAGTCTAACCAGGTAGGTCCACCGATATTTCCTGTCTGGAGTTTAAGTATGCATGTGTTTCAGGGGGAGCCAGTGGGCTTTGGGTGCATCAGATGGTGCCAACTTTAAATTTTAAAGAGGAAAGCCCTCGAGGTCAGCTGTCATATCTCTTGTTCTGGTGGCGGGAGAGTTAGGGCAGCAGGCGGTGGAGGTCAGGGAGTCAGATGAAGGTGGGGGTGAGTTTTGGGGCGCTACTGGAGGTATCAGGGTCCTGGAGACGTTAGAACTGACGACAGAGCACAGAAACGGGAGTTATCCGTTGAGGGGAGGTGGCGCGGAGTTGGGGGGGGGGTCACCCATGCGGAGACGGGGAGGAGCGGGGAAACCAGTCCCAAGTGGCGCACGAGAAACATAGCACGCATGCCCAGGGTTGCGTGCCTTCCCGTCGGCCATTGGCGTGCCGCGTGCGTAACGTGTTCTGGGTGCCGAGCTGTTCGGGTCGCGTCTTAACATCTGGGTTCTTTCTACCTGGCTGAGACTCACCAGGTAGAGCCACCGATATTTCCTGTCTGGAGTTTAAGTGTGCATGTGTTTAGAGGGAGCCAGTGGGCTTTGGGCGGGTCAGGCGGTGCCATCTTTAAGTTTTAAAGAGGAAGGTCCTCGAGGTCAGCCGCCATATCTCTTGTTCTGGTGGCGGGGGGGTTAGGGCAGTGGGCGGTGGAGTTCAGGGAGTCAGATGAAGGTGGGGTGAGTCTTGGGGTGCTACTGGAGGTATCTGGGTTCTGGAGGCGTTAGAACTGAGGACAGAGCACAGAAACGGGAGTTATCCGTTGAGGGGAGGTTGCCGGGGGGGGGGGGGCGGGGCGTTGGAACTGACGACAGAGCACAGAGACGGGAGTTATCTGTTGAGGGAAGGTGGCGTGGGGAGGGGGTCATCCATGCAGAAAGTGGGAGGGGCGGGGAAACCAGCCCAAGTGGCGCACGAGAAACAAAGCGCGCATGCCCAGGGTTGCGTGCCTTCCCGTCGGCCATTGGCGTGCCGCGTGCGTAACGTGCTCTGGGTGCCAAGCTGTTCGGGTCGCGTCTTAACGTCTGGGTTCTTTCTACCTGGCTGAGACTCACCAGGTAGAGCCACCGATATTTCGTGTATGGAGTTTAAGTGTGAATGTGTTTCAGAGGGAGCCAGTGGGCTTTGGGCGGGTCAGGCGGTGCCATCTTTAACTTTTAAAGAGGAAGGCCCTCGAGGTCAGCCGCCATCTCTCTTGTTCTGGTGGCGAGAGAGTTAGGCCAGCGGGCGGTGGAGTTCAGGGAGTCAGATGAAGGTGGGGTGAGTCTTGGGGTGCTACTGGAGGTATCTGGGTCCTGGAGGCGTTAGAACTGAGGACAGAGCACAGAAACGGGAGTTATCCGTTGAGGGGAGGTGGCGCGGGGTGGGGGTGGGGGTCACCCATGCGGAGACGGGGAGGAGCGGGGAAACCAGCCCAAGTGGCGCACGAGAAACATAGCGCGCATGCCCAGGGTTGCGTGCCTTCCCGTCGGCCATTGGGGTGCCGCGTGGGTAACGTGGTCGGGTGCCGAGCTGTTCGGGTCGCGTCTTAACATCTGGGTTCTTTCTACCTGGCTGAGACTTACCAGGTAGAGCCACCGATATTTCCTGTATGGGGTTTAAGTGTGCATGTGTTTCAGGGGGAGCCAGTGGGCTTTGGGCGGGTCAGGCCGTGCCATCTTTAAGTTTTAAAGAGGAAGGTCCTCGAGGTCAGCCGCCATATCTCTTGTTCTGGTGGCGGGAGAGTTAGGGCAGCGGGCGTTGGAGGTCAGGGAGTCAGATGAAGGTGGGGTGAGTCTTGGGGTGCTACTGGAGGTATCTGGGTCCTGGAGGCGTTAGAACTGAGGACGGAGCACAGAAACGGGAGTTATCCGTTGAGGGGAGGTTGCCGGGGGGGGGGGTGGTTATCCATGCAGAGAGGGGGGAGGGGCGGGGCGTTAGAACTGACGACAGAGCACAGAGACGGGAGTTATCTGTTGAGGGGAGGTGGCGTGGGGTGGGGGTCATCCATGCAGAGAGGGGGAGAGTCGGGGAAACCAGCCCAAGCCGCGCACGGGATACATAGTGCGCATGCCCAGGGTTGCGTGCCTTCCCGTCGGCCATTGGGGTGCCGCGTGCGTAACGTGCTCTGGGTGCCGAGCTGTTCGGGTCGCGTCTTAACATCTGGGTTCTTTCTACCTGGCTGAGACTCACCAGGTAGAGCCACCAATATTTCGTGTCTGGAGTTTAAGTGTGCATGTGTTTGAGAGGGAGCCAGTGGGCTTTGGGCGGGTCAGGCGGTGCCATCTTTAAGTTTTAAAGAGGAAGGTCCTCGAGGTCAGCCGCCATATCTCTTGTTCTGGTGGCGGGAGAGTTAGGGCAGCAGGCGGTGGAGGTCAGGGAGTCAGATGAAGGTGGGGGTGAGTCTTGGGGCGCTACTGGAGGTATCAGGGTCCTGGAGACGTTAGAACTGACGACAGAGCACAGAAACGGGAGTTATCCGTTGAGGGGAGGTGGCGCGGAGTTGGGGGGGGGGTCACCCATGCGGAGACGGGGAGGAGCGGGGAAACCAGTCCCAAGTGGCGCACGAGAAACATAGCACGCATGCCCAGGGTTGCGTGCCTTCCCGTCGGCCATTGGCGTGCCGCGTGCGTAACGTGTTCTGGGTGCCGAGCTGTTCGGGTCGCGTCTTAACATCTGGATTCTTTCTACCTGGCTGAGACTCACCAGGTAGAGCCACCGATATTTCGTGTCTGGAGTTTAAGTGTGCATGTGTTTGAGAGGGAGCCAGTGGGCTTTGGGCGGGTCAGGCGGTGCCATCTTTAACTTTTAAAGAGGAAGGTCCTCGAGGTCAGCCGCCATATCTCTTGTTCTGGTGGCGGGGGGGTTAGGGCAGTGGGCGGTGGAGTTCAGGGAGTCAGATGAAGGTGGGGTGAGTCTTGGGGTGCTACTGGAGGTATCTGGGTTCTGGAGGCGTTAGAACTGAGGACAGAGCACAGAAACGGGAGTTATCCGTTGAGGGGAGGTTGCGGGGGGTGGGGGGGGTTATCCATGCAGAGAAGGGGAGGGGCGGGGCGGGGCGTTGGAACTGACGACAGAGCACAGAGACGGGAGTTATCTGTTGAGGGAAGGTGGCGTGGGGAGGGGGTCATCCATGCAGAAAGTGGGAGGGGCGGGGAAACCAGCCCAAGTGGCGCACGAGAAACAAAGCGCGCATGCCCAGGGTTGCGTGCCTTCCCGTCGGCCATTGGCGTGCCGCGTGCGTAACGTGCTCTGGGTGCCAAGCTGTTCGGGTCGCGTCTTAACGTCTGGGTTCTTTCTACCTGGCTGAGACTCACCAGGTAGAGCCACCGATATTTCGTGTATGGAGTTTAAGTGTGAATGTGTTTCAGAGGGAGCCAGTGGGCTTTGGGCGGGTCAGGCGGTGCCATCTTTAACTTTTAAAGAGGAAGGCCCTCGAGGTCAGCCGCCATCTCTCTTGTTCTGGTGGCAAGAGAGTTAGGCCAGCGGGCGGTGGAGTTCAGGGAGTCAGATGAAGGTGGGGTGAGTCTTGGGGTGCTACTGGAGGTATCTGGGTCCTGGAGGCGTTAGAACTGAGGACAGAGCACAGAAACGGGAGTTATCCGTTGAGGGGAGGTGGCGCGGGGTGGGGGTGGGGGTCACCCATGCGGAGACGGGGAGGAGCGGGGAAACCAGCCCAAGTGGCGCACGAGAAACATAGCGCGCATGCCCAGGGTTGCGTGCCTTCCCGTCGGCCATTGGGGTGCCGCGTGGGTAACGTGGTCGGGTGCCGAGCTGTTCGGGTCGCGTCTTAACATCTGGGTTCTTTCTACCTGGCTGAGACTTACCAGGTAGAGCCACCGATATTTCCTGTATGGGGTTTAAGTGTGCATGTGTTTCAGGGGGAGCCAGTGGGCTTTGGGCGGGTCAGGCCGTGCCATCTTTAAGTTTTAAAGAGGAAGGTCCTCGAGGTCAGCCGCCATATCTCTTGTTCTGGTGGCGGGGGGGGGCGGTTAGGGCAGTGGGCGGGGAGCACAGAAACGGGAGTTATCCGTTGAGGGAAGGTGGCGGCGGGGTCATCCATGCAGAGAGGGGGAGGGGCGGGGAAACCAGTCCCAAGTGGTGCACGAGAAACAAAGCGCGCATGCCCAGGGTTGCGTGCCTTCCCGTCGGCCATTGGCGTGCCGCGTGCGTAACGTGGTCTGGGTGCCGAGCTGTTCGGGTCGCGTCTTAACCTCTGGGTTCTTTCTACCTGGCTGAGACTCACCAGGTAGAGCCACCGATATTTCGTGTATGGAGTTTAAGTGTGCATGTGTTTGAGAGGGAGCCAGTGGGCTTTGGGCGGGTCAGGCGGTGCCATCTTTAACTTTTAAAGAGGAAGGTCCTCGAGGTCAGCCGCCATATCTCTTGTTCTGGTGGCGGGGGGGTTAGGGCAGTGGGCGGTGGAGTTCAGGGAGTCAGATGAAGGTGGGGTGAGTCTTGGGGTGCTACTGGAGGTATCTGGGTTCTGGAGGCGTTAGAACTGAGGACAGAGCACAGAAACGGGAGTTATCCGTTGAGGGGAGGTTGCCGGGGGGGGGGGGGTTATCCATGCAGAGAGGGGGAGGGGCGGGGCGTTGGAACTGACGACAGAGCACAGAGATGGGAGTTATCTGTTGAGGGAAGGTGGCGTGGGGAGGGGGTCATCCATGCAGAAAGTGGGAGGGGCGGGGAAACCAGCCCAAGTGGCGCACGAGAAACAAAGCGCGCATGCCCAGGGTTGCGTGCCTTCCCGTCGGCCATTGGCGTGCCGCGTGCGTAACGTGCTCTGGGTGCTGAGCTGTTCGGGTCGCGTCTTAACATCTGGGTTCTTTCTACCTGGCTGAGACTCACCAGGTAGAGCCACCGATATTTCGTGTCTGGAGTTTAAGTGTGCATGTGTTTGAGAGGGAGCCAGTGGGCTTTGGGCGGGTCAGGCGGTGCCATCTTTAACTTTTAAAGAGGAAGGTCCTCGAGGTCAGCCGCCATATCTCTTGTTCTGGTGGCGGGGGGGTTAGGGCAGCGGGCGGTGGAGTTCAGGGAGTCAGATGAAGGTGGGGTGAGTCTTGGGGTGCTACTGGAGGTATCTGGGTTCTGGAGGCGTTAGAACTGAGGACAGAGCACAGAAACGGGAGTTATCCGTTGAGGGGAGGTTGCCGGGGGTGGGGGGGTTATCCATGCAGAGAGGGGGAGGGGCGGGGCGTTGGAACTGACGACAGAGCACAGAGACGGGAGTTATCCTTTGAGGGGAGGTGGCGCGGAGTGGGGGCGGGGTCACTCAAGCGGAGACGGTGAGAAGCGGGGAAACCAGCCCAAGTGGCGCACGAGAAACATAGCACGCATGCCCAGGGTTGCGTGCCTTCCCGTCGGCCATTGGCGATCCGCATGCGTAACGTGCTCTGGGTGCCGAGCTGTTCGGGTCGCGTCTTAACGTCTGGGTTCTTTCTACCTGGCTGAGACTCACCAGGTAGAGCCACCGATATTTCGTGTCTGGAGTTTAAGTGTGCATGTGTTTCAGAGGGAGCCAGTGGGCTTTGGGTGGGTCAGGCGGTGCCATCTTTAACTTTTAAAGAGGAAGGTCCTCGAGGTCAGCCGCCATATCTCTTGTTCTGGTGGCGGGGGGGGGGGGCGGTTAGGGCAGTGGGCGGGGAGCACAGAAACGGGAGTTATCCGTTGAGGGAAGGTGGCGGCGGGGTCATCCATGCAGAGAGGGGGAGGGGCGGGGAAACCAGTCCCAAGTGGTGCACGAGAAACAAAGCGCGCATGCCCAGGGTTGCGTGCCTTCCCGTCGGCCATTGGCGTGCCGCGTGCGTAACGTGGTCTGGGTGCCGAGCTGTTCGGGTCGCGTCTTAACATCTGGGTTCTTTCTACCTGGCTGAGACTCACCAGGTAGAGCCACCGATATTTCGTGTCTGGAGTTTAAGTGTGCATGTGTTTGAGAGGGAGCCAGTGGGCTTTGGGCGGGTCAGGCGGTGCCATCTTTAAGTTTTAAAGAGGAAGGTCCTCGAGGTCAGCCGCCATATCTCTTGTTCTGGTGGCGGGGGGGTTAGGGCAGTGGGCGGTGGAGTTCAGGGAGTCAGATGAAGGTGGGGTGAGTCTTGGGGTGCTACTGGAGGTATCTGGGTTCTGGAGGCGTTAGAACTTAGGACAGAGCACAGAAACGGGAGTTATCCGTTGAGGGGAGGTTGCCGGGGGGGGGGGGGGGTTATCCATGCAGAGAAGGGGAGGGGCGGGGCGGGGCGTTGGAACTGACGACAGAGCACAGAGACGGGAGTTATCTGTTGAGGGAAGGTGGCGTGGGGAGGGGGTCATCCATGCAGAAAGTGGGAGGGGCGGGGAAACCAGCCCAAGTGGCGCACGAGAAACAAAGCGCGCATGCCCAGGGTTGCGTGCCTTCCCGTCGGCCATTGGCGTGCCGCGTGCGTAACGTGCTCTGGGTGCCAAGCTGTTCGGGTCGCGTCTTAACGTCTGGGTTCTTTCTACCTGGGTGAGACTCACCAGGTAGAGCCACCGATATTTCGTGTATGGAGTTTAAGTGTGAATGTGTTTCAGAGGGAGCCAGTGGGCTTTGGGCGGGTCAGGCGGTGCCATCTTTAACTTTTAAAGAGGAAGGCCCTCGAGGTCAGCCGCCATCTCTCTTGTTCTGGTGGCAAGAGAGTTAGGCCAGCGGGCGGTGGAGTTCAGGGAGTCAGATGAAGGTGGGGTGAGTCTTGGGGTGCTACTGGAGGTATCTGGGTCCTGGAGTCGTTAGAACTGAGGACAGAGCACAGAAACGGGAGTTATCCGTTGAGGGGAGGTGGCGCGGGGTGGGGGTGGGGGTCACCCATGCGGAGACGGGGAGGAGCGGGAAACCAGCCCAAGTGGCGCACGAGAAACATAGCGCGCATGCCCAGGGTTGCGTGCCTTCCCGTCGGCCATTGGGGTGCCGCGTGGGTAACGTGGTCGGGTGCCGAGCTGTTCGGGTCGCGTCTTAACATCTGGGTTCTTTCTACCTGGCTGAGACTTACCAGGTAGAGCCACCGATATTTCCTGTCTGGGGTTTAAGTGTGCATGTGTTTCAGGGGGAGCCAGTGGGCTTTGGGCGGGTCAGGCCGTGCCATCTTTAAGTTTTAAAGAGGAAGGTCCTCGAGGTCAGCCGCCATATCTCTTGTTCTGGTGGCGGGGGGGGGGGGGGGCGGTTAGGGCAGTGGGCGGGGAGCACAGAAACGGGAGTTATCCGTTGAGGGAAGGTGGCGGCGGGGTCATCCATGCAGAGAGGGGGAGGGGCGGGGAAACCAGTCCCAAGTGGTGCACGAGAAACAAAGCGCGCATGCCCAGGGTTGCGTGCCTTCCCGTCGGCCATTGGCGTGCCGCGTGCGTAACGTGGTCTGGGTGCCGAGCTGTTCGGGTCGCGTCTTAACCTCTGGGTTCTTTCTACCTGGCTGAGACTCACCAGGTAGAGCCACCGATATTTCGTGTATGGAGTTTAAGTGTGCATGTGTTTGAGAGGGAGCCAGTGGGCTTTGGGCGGGTCAGGCGGTGCCATCTTTAACTTTTAAAGAGGAAGGTCCTCGAGGTCAGCCGCCATATCTCTTGTTCTGGTGTCGGGGGGGTTAGGGCAGTGGGCGGTGGAGTTCAGGGAGTCAGATGAAGGTGGGGTGAGTCTTGGGGTGCTACTGGAGGTATCTGGGTTCTGGAGGCGTTAGAACTGAGGACAGAGCACAGAAACGGGAGTTATCCGTTGAGGGGAGGTTGCCGGGGGGGGGGGGTTATCCACGCAGAGAGGGGGAGGGGCGGGGCGTTGGAACTGACGACAGAGCACAGAGACGGGAGTTATCTGTTGAGGGAAGGTGGCGTGGGGAGGGGGTCATCCATGCAGAAAGTGGGAGGGGCGGGGAAACCAGCCCAAGTAGCGCACGAGAAACAAAGCGCGCATGCCCAGGGTTGCGTGCCTTCCCGTCGGCCATTGGCGTGCCGCGTGCGTATCGTGCTCTGGGTGCCAAGCTGTTCGGGTCGCGTATTAACATCTGGGTTCTTTCTACCTGGCTGAGACTTACCAGGTAGAGCCACCGATATTTCCTGTCTGGGGTTTAAGTGTGCATGTGTTTCAGGGGGAGCCCGTGGGCTTTGGGCGGGTCAGGCCGTGCCATCTTTAAGTTTTAAAGAGGAAGGTCCTCGAGGTCAGCCGCCATATCTCCCGTTCTGGTGGCGGGAGAGTTAGGGCAGCAGGCGGTGGAGGTCAGGGAGTCAGATGAAGGTGGGGGTGAGTCTTGGGGCGCTACTGGAAGTATCAGGGTCCTGGAGACGTTAGAACTGACGACAGAGCACAGAAACGGGAGTTATCCTTTGAGGGGAGGTGGCGCGGAGTGGGGGCGGGGTCACTCAAGCGGAGACGGTGAGAAGCGGGGAAACCAGCCCAAGTGGCGCACGAGAAACATAGCACGCATGCCCAGGGTTGCGTGCCTTCCCGTCGGCCATTGGCGATCCGCATGCGTAACGTGCTCTGGGTGCCGAGCTGTTCGGGTCGCGTCTTAACGTCTGGGTTCTTTCTACCTGGCTGAGACTCACCAGGTAGAGCCACCGATATTTCGTGTCTGGAGTTTAAGTGTGCATGTGTTTCAGAGGGAGCCAGTGGGCTTTGGGTGGGTCAGGCGGTGCCATCTTTAGCTTTTAAAGAGGAAGGTCCTCGAGGTCAGCCGCCATATCTCTTGTTCTGGTGGCGGGGGGGGGGGGGGGCGGTTAGGGCAGTGGGCGGGGAGCACAGAAACGGGAGTTATCCGTTGAGGGAAGGTGGCGGCGGGGTCATCCATGCAGAGAGGGGGAGGGGCGGGGAAACCAGTCCCAAGTGGTGCACGAGAAACAAAGCGCGCATGCCCAGGGTTGCGTGCCTTCCCGTCGGCCATTGGCGTGCCGCGTGCGTAACGTGGTCTGGGTGCCGAGCTGTTCGGGTCGCGTCTTAACATCTGGGTTCTTTCTACCTGGCTGAGACTCACCAGGTAGAGCCACCGATATTTCGTGTCTGGAGTTTAAGTGTGCATGTGTTTGAGAGGGAGCCAGTGGGCTTTGGGCGGGTCAGGCGGTGCCATCTTTAAGTTTTAAAGAGGAAGGTCCTCGAGGTCAGCCGCCATATCTCTTGTTCTGGTGGCGGGGGGGTTAGGGCAGTGGGCGGTGGAGTTCAGGGAGTCAGATGAAGGTGGGGTGAGTCTTGGGGTGCTACTGGAGGTATCTGGGTTCTGGAGGCGTTAGAACTGAGGACAGAGCACAGAAACGGGAGTTATCCGTTGAGGGGAGGTTGCCGGGGGGGGGGGGGTTATCCATGCAGAGAGGGGGAGGGGCGGGGCGTTGGAACTGACGACAGAGCACAGAGACGGGAGTTATCTGTTGAGGGAAGGTGGCGTGGGGAGGGGGTCATCCATGCAGAAAGTGGGAGGGGCGGGGAAACCAGCCCAAGTAGCGCACGAGAAACAAAGCGCGCATGCCCAGGGTTGCGTGCCTTCCCGTCGGCCATTGGCGTGCCGCGTGCGTATCGTGCTCTGGGTGCCAAGCTGTTCGGGTCGCGTATTAACATCTGGGTTCTTTCTACCTGGCTGAGACTTACCAGGTAGAGCCACCGATATTTCCTGTCTGGGGTTTAAGTGTGCATGTGTTTCAGGGGGAGCCAGTGGGCTTTGGGCGGGTCAGGCGGTGCCATCTTTAAATTTTAAAGAGGAAGGCCCTCGAGGTCAGCCGCCATCTCTCTTGTTCTGGTGGCGAGAGAGTTAGGCCAGCGGGCGGTGGAGTTCAGGGAGTCAGATGAAGGTGGGGTGAGTCTTGGGGTGCTACTGGAGGTATCTGGGTCCTGGAGTCGTTAGAACTGACGACAGAGCACAGAAACGGGAGTTATCCGTTGAGGGGAGGTGGCGCGGGGTGGGGGTGGGGGTCACCCATGCGGAGACGGGGAGGAGCGGGGAAACCAGCCCAAGTGGCGCACGAGAAACATAGCGCGCATGCCCAGGGTTGCGTGCCTTCCCGTCGGCCATTGGGGTGCCGCGTGGGTAACGTGGTCGGGTGCCGAGCTGTTCGGGTCGCGTCTTAACATCTGGGTTCTTTCTACCTGGCTGAGACTTACCAGGTAGAGCCACCGATATTTCCTGTCTGGGGTTTAAGTGTGCATGTGTTTCAGGGGGAGCCAGTGGGCTTTCGGCGGGTCAGGCCGTGCCATCTTTAAGTTTTAAAGAGGAAGGTCCTCGAGGTCAGCCGCCATATCTCTTGTTCTGGTGGCGGGGGCGGGGGGGGGGTTACGGCAGTGGGCGGGGAGCACAGAAACGGGAGTTATCCGTTGAGGGAAGGTGGCGGCGGGGTCATCCATGCAGAGAGGGGGAGGGGCGGGGAAACCAGTCCCAAGTGGCGCACGAGAAACAAAGCGCGCATGCCCAGGGTTGCGTGCCTTCCCGTCGGCCATTGGCGTGCCGCGTGCGTAACGTGGTCTGGGTGCCGAGCTGTTCGGGTCGCGTCTTAACATCTGGGTTCTTTCTACCTGGCTGAGACTCACCAGGTAGAGCCACCGATATTTCGTGTCTGGAGTTTAAGTGTGCATGTGTTGAGAGGGAGCCAGTGGGCTTTAGGCGGGTCAGGCCGTGCCATCTTTAAGTTTTAAAGAGGAAGGTCCTCGAGGTCAGCCGCCATATCTCCCGTTCTGGTGGCGGGAGAGTTAGGGCAGCAGGCGGTGGAGGTCAGGGAGTCAGATGAAGGTGGGGGTGAGTCTTGGGGCGCTACTGGAGGTATCAGGGTCCTGGAGACGTTAGAACTGACGACAGAGCACAGAAACGGGAGTTATCCTTTGAGGGGAGGTGGCGCGGAGTGGGGGCGGGGTCACTCAAGCGGAGACGGTGAGAAGCGGGGAAACCAGCCCAAGTGGCGCACGAGAAACATAGCACGCATGCCCAGGGTTGCGTGCCTTCCCGTCGGCCATTGGGGTGCCGCGTGGGTAACGTGGTCGGGTGCCGAGCTGTTCGGGTCGCGTCTTAACGTCTGGGTTCTTTCTACCTGGCTGAGACTCACCAGGTAGAGCCACCGATATTTCGTGTCTGGAGTTTAAGTGTGCATGTGTTTCAGAGGGAGCCAGTGGGCTTTGGGTGGGTCAGGCGGTGCCATCTTTAGCTTTTAAAGAGGAAGGTCCTCGAGGTCAGCCGCCATATCTCTTGTTCTGGTGGCGGGGGGGGGGGGGGGCGGTTAGGGCAGTGGGCGGGGAGCACAGAAACGGGAGTTATCCGTTGAGGGAAGGTGGCGGCGGGGTCATCCATGCAGAGAGGGGGAGGGGCGGGAAACCAGTCCCAAGTGGTGCACGAGAAACAAAGCGCGCATGCCCAGTGTTGCGTGCCTTCCCGTCGGCCATTGGCGTGCCGCGTGCGTAACGTGGTCTGGGTGCCGAGCTGTTCGGGTCGCGTCTTAACATCTGGGTTCTTTCTACCTGGCTGAGACTCACCAGGTAGAGCCACCGATATTTCGTGTCTGGAGTTTAAGTGTGCATGTGTTTGAGAGGGAGCCAGTGGGCTTTGGGCGGGTCAGGCGGTGCCATCTTTAACTTTTAAAGAGGAAGGTCCTCGAGGTCAGCCGCCATATCTCTTGTTCTGGTGGCGGGGGGGTTAGGGCAGTGGGCGGTGGAGTTCAGGGAGTCAGATGAAGGTGGGGTGAGTCTTGGGGTGCTACTGGAGGTATCTGGGTTCTGGAGGCGTTAGAACTGAGGACAGAGCACAGAAACGGGAGTTATCCGTTGAGGGGAGGTTGCGGGGGGGGGGGTTATCCATGCAGAGAGGGGGAGGGGCGGGGCGTTGGAACTGACGACAGAGCACAGAGACGGGAGTTATCTGTTGAGGGAAGGTGGCGTGGGGAGGGGGTCATCCATGCAGAAAGTGGGAGGGGCGGGGAAACCAGCCCAAGTAGCGCACGAGAAACAAAGCGCGCATGCCCAGGGTTGCGTGCCTTCCCGTCGGCCATTGGCGTGCCGCGTGCGTATCGTGCTCTGGGTGCCAAGCTGTTCGGGTCGCGTCTTAATATCTGGGTTCTTTCTACCTGGCTGAGACTCACCAGGTAGAGCCACCGATATTTCCTGTCTGGGGTTTAAGTGTGCATGTGTTTCAGGGGGAGCCCGTGGGCTTTGGGCGGGTCAGGCCGTGCCATCTTTAAGTTTTAAAGAGGAAGGTCCTCGAGGTCAGCCGCCATATCTCCCGTTCTGGTGGCGGGAGAGTTAGGGCAGCAGGCGGTGGAGGTCAGGGAGTCAGATGAAGGTGGGGTGAGTCTTGGGGTGCTACTGGAGGTATCTGGGTCCTGGAGGCGTTAGAACTGAGGACGGAGCACAGAAACGGGAGTTATCCATTGCGGGGGGCGGGTGGCGGGGGGCTGGGGTGGGGTCATCCTGGCGGAGAGGGGGAAGGGGCGGAGAAACCAGCCCAAGCGGCGCACGAGAATATAGTGCGCATGCCCAGGGTTGCGTGCCTTCCCGTCAGCCATTGGCGATCCGCGTGCGTAACGTGGTCTGGGTGTCAAGCTATTCGGGTCGCATCTTAACGTCTGGGTTCTTTTTACCTGGCTGAAACTCACCAGGTAGGGCCATAGATCTTCCTTGCCTGGAGTTTAAGTGTGCATGCATGTGAGGGCGAGCCAGCGGGTTTCTGGCGAGTGGGCAGTGTGGTCTTTAGCCTCTGAGGAGAAATGTCATCGAGTTGTCTTTCTCCTCACAGGTGTCGCGGCCGCCATAGCTCTTGTCCTGGTGGCGGGAGAGGGAGGGTGGTGGGTCGACGAGGTCAGGGAGTCAGATGAAGTTGGGGTGAGTCACGGGTATGTTATTTGCTGTGTCTGGGTCTTGGAGGTTCTGGAACTGACCACAGCACAGAATCCAGAGGCGGTTGCGGGGCTCGGGTCCTGGGGGCGGGGCAGGAGGTCATGGAAAGGTCTAGAAACTGACCACTGTGAGGGTTGTGACTGCACTGCGAGATTTGTAATGCCTCGAAAAGGGTGCGAAGGAAGGCGAGTGTCTAGTAGAATCTTCATTTCCATAGCTCGACTCTGCCATTTTAGTGCAAATATAGCTATAGAAAAAATGTAAATGAGTAAGTGATTTTGTGTTCCAGTAAAACTTTATGATGGGGGAGGGAAGAGAATGGGCTTGGCAAATGAGAATGTGACACTCTTATCAACAGTCAAGTTTTAAATTTCCAGTAGTGTTTAACTAAATGTCTCCATGATGGTGAATCAAGTTGTGAGATCAAAACTCATCAGAAATGTATTCTTGGTAATTCCCTGATCCTCCCGTGGTTAGGACTCCATGCTTTACTGTGGTTGGCCTGGGATCAAACCCTGATCTGGGAACTAAGATCCCAAAAGCCATGTGGCGTGATAAAAAAAAATCGTGTGTGTGTATATATATGTTCTTTTACTGTGTGTTTTAAGATGATTTTTCAGTCTATTTAGCCATAACAAATAGTTGCTTTTGCAAGTAGCCAGATTTACTGTAATTGGAAAGCACACACACAATTAAATTACCTTGAGAGTTATTTTGAAAATATTTTCAATTTTACGAAAATAGTATACATCATTATTTGGCCAGGGAAGTGTTCAAATATAATTTTTCTCTTAAGGGTATTTTCCAAATGACAATATTCTGTTTACAGTGGGAAATATGAGTCGAAGAATAAAGTCAACATACAGGCCTAAAGGAAGAGGTTTTGGTCGTGCATATCCCCAGGCACTTGTAAGTGTGGCTTTAAGTATTTTAACATTTGACGTTTTTTATTATTAAAAATTAATTCCTGTAGGTATTGTTGAACAATATAATCATAACGGTATTCCATGTAATAAGGAACATTGATCCAGGAGGATTATATTCTGGTGTTGCCTGTATGTATGCTGTTATGTTCCTGGGGAATGTGGCTGATGACATTCTTCTCAAGCTTATTAACAACAAAATTGCACACATCCATCCCAACATTGATTAAAATAGCTTCTGAAGTCTGTGGGTAACTGTTCTTAGAATAGCCTCACTGTGGGAAGAGTAAGTTTATTAAGAGTAAGTGTGAGTAGTATTGGAAAAATGTCTTTAGAGTTATTTATGATCAAATATATGTTTATATTCTGTGTATTTATATTGTTGACACGTATTAGTAACACAATTTTTCATTTGTGCACACACATCTAAAGATCGAGGTTGAGGAACCTGCAGAGGAGCTACCAATTGAAGGAAAGGGCATTACACCTGGTCAAGAGAGAAAGGATGAAGGAGCATCTGCATCTCCAGGTGAAGGGAAAGGGAAGAGGAATGCCTGTGTGTGTGTGTGTACGCATGCATGCACGCACTTTTATGTCTCTTGTATTATGATATACTAGTAATAGAAGGAAAGAAAGCAGTAGAAAGGGATCTCAAACATGGCCTGAAATTAAAAGTGAAGTCGCTCAGTGGTGTCCGACCCTCTGCAACCCCATGGACTGTAGCCTACCAGGCTTCTCCGTCCATGGGATTTTCAGGCAAGAATACTGGAGTGGGTTGCCATTTCCTTCTCCAGGAGATCTTCCCGACCCAGGGATTGAACCCGCGTCTCCCGCATTGTAGGCAGACGTGGGTGCAATCCTTGGCTCAGACGGTAAAGTGTCTGCCTACAATGCGGGAGACGCGGGTTCAATCCGTGGCTCAGACGGTAAAGTGTCTGCCTACAATGAGGGAGACGCGGGTTCAATCCCTGGGTCGGGAAGATCTCCTGGAGATCTTACTCTTCCCACAGTGAGGCTATCCATGGGGTTGCAGAGGGTCAGACACGACTGAGTGACTGGGTGATTTATGGCCTGAAAATTGGCTGGAAAAGTGAAGAGAGTATAGTTTGTAGCTTAGGGTAATCCCTCACTGTAATAAATTTCTATTTTATAAATGAGAAAATTGAGGCTCAAGGATTGTGTTTGTCAAAGAGCATTTGACTATTGAATACAAAATCTGTATTTCACTCCAAAGTTGGAGTCTCCTTATCGTGAATGTGGCTGTAAATAAGGTGAATGATTTTGCTTAAAACTCAAATATCTGTACTGTAATGTTTCTCAGTATTGGCCCAGTTGAATGTAGTAGGACAGAAGACTCCAGAAATGAGTCCTGAATGATGGCCATTGTTTATGTAATTGATATTTTTACATGGAAGTTTGATAAAAGCTCAATAGTTCAGGGTACTGGCATACTGGTTTAGTATGATTTTTAAAAAATAATTATTTTGGTTGTGTTCTGTCTTCATTGCAGCATGTGGGCGCACTCTTGTTCCAGTGAGCAGGGGCTACTCTTTGTTGCAGTGTGCAGGCTTCTCATTGAGGTGGCTTTTATTTGTGGAGGACATGGCACCCAGGCTTAGTAATTGTGATTCATGGGCCCTAGAGGGCACAGGCTTCAATAGTTGTAGTGTGTGTGCTCAGTACTTGTGGTATACAGACTCAGTAATTGTGCCTCAAGGGGACTCAGTAGTTGTGGCACATGGACTTAGTTGCTGTGCAACATGTGGAATCTTCCCAGACCAGGGATTGAACCCATATCCTATGCAAGGCAGGTGAATTCCTTTCTACTGTGCCACCAGGGAAGTCCTCAGAAGATTATTCTAAGATTAACATAAAGACAGAAATTATTTCTCCTGCATATATACAGTATTTTGAAGCAAAGCATTTATATAACTCAGGCCACTATTAAAAGTTTCTAGAATTTGATGGGCAACTATGCCCATTTCATTTCCTTCTATCATACTTCCTTTATCCTCACTGTATATTTGACTGTTATTCATAATTTTGCTGTTACTTTTGGTACCAAAAATGGGATTCATTTATGGAAAGTTACATATTGGATGTTTGGACTTAAATATTATTTATTTTAATGAAATAAGTTTCTGGTTACCCCAATAGAGGGTGGGCATCACAACTGTAAGATTTGTTACAGACCTGCAAATCCACTCAGATAACCCTTCAGAAAATTACATTTTACTTGTAATTGAAATCCTATATGTGGTGTAGACTTGAGGCTTTGTAGCTAGCTGAGGCTCACTGTTTTTAGTACACTACAGCAAAATACAGAAATAATTAATTCTTAGACTGACATTTAAAATGTTTCAAAATACAGGAAAACAAATACGTAAAGTCCACTCCTAGTTTCTGTTAATGATGCATTACTGAACTATACACTTAAAAATGGTTAAGGTGATAATTTGTTGTTGTTGTCTAAAAAAATTTTTTTTGAGCATGCCACATGACTTAGTGGGATCTTAGTTCCCTGACCATGGATTGAACCTGGGTACTTGTCAATGAAAGTGCAGAGTCCTAACCACTGGACCTCCAGGGAATTTCCTGTTAATATGTTTTTAAACCACAATTAAAAATAATTATTGTCTTCCTGAAGTACAATGTAGACATCATATCTTCTCTTTAATTTTTACTTTATATTTCTAAAACATAAAATTTACATAGAATTTGCAAGCCTAGAACAATTAACTGATACTTTTCACCTAGATTTACCAATTGTTAATAGTTTTTACCACATTGGTTTCATATCCTCTTCCCTTCTCCTGTATATATACACACACACACATATACACACTTACTGATGTGTTGGCTCTTTTTAATACTGAGTCATTTAGATAAAGGTTCACATATTATGACCTTTTACTGTAAGTACAGTAATGTATATATAGCTCAAGAACAAAGAAAAAGTCATTTTTTGGCTGATCAGTGTATGGTTATCAAAATCAAGAAATTAGTGAGAATATGCAATCATAAAATACACAGTGTATATTCAAGTATCTCCAGTTGTCCTGATAATTCCCTTTACAGAATTTTTTTTGATCCAGAGTCCAGTCCAGGATCATGTAATGTATTTTAGTCATCATGTCTATTTAATCTTCTTTAATCTGGAATAGTTCTTTAGTTTCCTGTCATTCATAACACTACATTTTTGAAGAGGAACATAACAGTCAGTTTGCAGAAGGTTAACCAGTTTGAGGTATTTTTTAAAGACTTCTTCCCCCCATTCAATATTTATTGTTGTCTGCTCATGCCATGTAAGAGAGCTCACAGTCTAGTCAGAGATCCAAAAGATCATTGGTAAGTACAGTCACAATTACAGTATGCATAAGTACAAAAGGAGTACCTAATTTGTTTGAGGGCAGTCTTGCAAAAGGAAGAGGGGTAATAAAACCCTGTTTTCCTGGTGTTTGGTAACAGACTCCTGAAACAATGCTCTTGTGATTCTCATGCATCACATGTATTACTGCAGTAGCCTAAGGCTTTTATTTCATAACCTTGAAGGAATGAATATTACCATTCCCTTATTCATATCTCATGTTTTATTTCTTAAATTGATAAACTATTTATTTGCAAGGGCCTTCCCTGGAGGCTTCTCAACAGGAACTGGCTGAGCCAAAGACCGGTTCTGAGCATGGAGATGGCCCTGATGTCGAGGGGAAGGGAGTGCCAAATCTAGAGCCCATAAAAATGCCGGAAGCGGGTATGTTATCTTATTACGCATGTGAATTACAGAGTGTCTGTTGTCCACAATATTACATTTTTAATAATACAGAGATAATGTTACTGTTATTTTAATACAGTTCACATAAATACAGATTATTTGAAATGTAGTTCAGAGCTTAAATGCCCATGGAACATCAGGTATATAAACAAATTGGGTCAAAGCCATACTGAATTATAAAATAAAAGCTTTTAAGTATAAGCCTTTCAACCAACAGTTAATAATAATTTTCAGATATTTTTATAGAGCTCTGCATTTAACAAATATGTAATGCATTTGTAACACGCATCAGTTTGTATGAAATATACTGAAACCCTGAAGTAGGTTCTAGTACCAGCTCTTAACATAATTTGTGTGACTCTTGGGCAAACCCCTTAACTTCTAAACTCATCTTTGCTCTTCTAAAAATAGTGACTTCAAATAAGATATTGAAAAATTATTTTTAGTTCTCATTATTGCTTATTCTGGTTCTGTTGCATATAATACAAAGATAAGCTATTTTATGAGATATTTTTATTATAAATCATCAAATCCTGACCTGAGTCAAATTACATTTGAAGTTTCATCACTACTAAGAAAATGAACAAAAACACTTTGCTTGATGTTTGTTTTATTGTTCAAGTTCTGATGCCTCTCCTCAGATTCTGTTGAATTCTGAATTCTCTGGCTCTTAATGACAATTGCATTTTATTTTTTTCCAGTTTTATTTATGTATAATTGACAAAATTATAAACAGTTGCATTTTAAATCCTTTCTTGAATTAAGCCTCAAAAATGACTAATAAAATATCAAGAGAAAGTCTAGTTTTCTAATCTTTGTGGCTGATCAAGTAGAGAGAGTGCATGTAGTCAGGGATGCTCAAGGTTAGTGTTAGTAACATAACCTATGCTGAGTATGCTCCCTGTCTCCACTATCAATCTTAATAAGCTACTGTTCCTAATAAAATGTGGACACTGATATAATCACCTCTAACCATGTCAAATGTGGCATGAAAATTTTGTGCCTTGAGGCATCAAATTGGTAAGATTGAATTTCAAAGGTCATAACTGAAGTGTGAAGCACTTGATGTTTAGGGAAGAAATTACCCTGCATTAGTCTTCTAAATATTTTCACTTTACAGTCCTGGTCCATTTTACATTACAAGACATTTTATATTACAAGACAGTTTGCAGGCTACTTCCAGGAACCTGTTAAACATGGCTAAGATGTACTCATAGGAAGATCATAGCCTTAAATACATATGCTATTAAAAAAGAAAAAGGTAATAAACTACATGAACATTCAATATAAAAAAAATAAAAGGCAACAAAATCTAAGGGGAAAGAAAGGGGACTCTTAAGACAGGTATGAATCATTAGGAGAAGGAAAAGTAATAAAACCAATAAATCGAGATTGCTCTTTAAAAAAATATTTGTGAGTAGAAGACCTACTAATTTAAATGATCTTGGAGAAAATACAAAATGCCAAGTATCCATAATAAGGATTATGAAAAAGACAAATATTGACTATATTATCTATCTATCTGGATATTTGGCTTTCCAGGTTTTTTTCTCCTACACTGATAAATGGTACTGTTTTCCTTCACCATGTGATGTTACCTTTGATGGTAATGGCTTAAAACTAGCATAACCACATAATGTATTATGCAAACTGGAATGCTTTTAAGTGTATAAAAAGTCACTACTCATAGAGCAGGAGTATGGATGCAAACGGGCAAATGGTTAACTTACTACTAGGTAAGGGTTAAACTGGCTCATAGAGAGTTTTGTACTTTTCTACATTAGAGCCAAAACAAATGCACTACTAACCTTTCTGTTGTTCATTTAAGCAATTCTAAGTGTGACATTATTGTTTTAGATATCCTACCTATATTAATATTTTTTCAAGTCAAAACATTTAAATGAACTTTTAAAAAGTTTCTTTTGTTTCTTAGGTTTTTTATTGTTTGGTTGGATTTTTACTAAAAATATAAAAAATTGTACTTTCTACTTAAAACTACTTCTGAATAGAAGCATTGGGTTTAATCACTTCTGAACTTGAATAGTCTCTTTGTTTCTCTGTACCACTAGAAAGAGGGATGTGTTTAGCAAATGTGGTTAATGTGCCTGAAAGTCTACCTTCAAAGTCTCTACAGAGGTTTAACTGTAGATAAAGCCAAGGGTTGGTCATCCTTAGGGTTCTGGTTTTAGTCAGTTTTATAAAACTAAAACTGTAGTGTCCTCTGTATCCCTTTAGTGTCATCTCAATAAAGTTCTAACTAATAATCCCAAATGTTTGTTAACTTACAGGTGAAGGAAAACCGCAGATTTGAATGAAGACAAACTAACCATGCAGGCTGTTCTTGTGTTGAAAATGTGGCTCTTAAAATTCTCTCAATATTGCCTCTGAAACTACTATAACATTTAAAAAGTTTGAAACAAAAAATTCAATAAAGCCTTGCAGCATTATCCAAAGAAGTCTTATACATCTTTTGTTAAATTTATTTCTAGGTATTTGATGCTACTGAAAATTACACCTTTTTGGGAAATTTTATATTTTGTTTGATCTGGTATAGAGGGACATAATTTTTGTGTGTCATTTTTTTCTACCCAGCAACCTTGCTGAATATGCTTATTAAGTTTAAAAGTTTACCTTTAGGTCGTTTTCAATTTTTTTTTTTGGTGATATTCTTTATTTTTTTAAAATTAATTTTATTTTATTTTTAAACCTTACAAATTGTATTAGTTTTGCCAAATATCAAAATGAATCCACCACAGGTATACATGTGTTCCCCATCCTGAACCCTCTTCCCTCCCCATACCATCCCTCTGGGTCGTCCCAGTGCACTAGCCCCAAGCATCCAGTATCGTGCATCGAACCCGGACTGGCAACTCGTTTCTTACATGATATTATACATGTTTCAATGCCATTCTCCCAAATCTTCCCACCCCCTCCCTCTGCAACAGAGTCCATAAGACTGTTCTATACATCAGTGTCTCTTTTGCTGTCTCGTACACAGGGTTATTTACATAATTATATCATCTTTGAATAGTAATAATTTTGTTCTGTCATTTTAAGCATTATAGCTTTTATTTCCATTTCTCATGGCATTAGGTAGACCCACCTAGTAAAATGATGTATAGAACTGGTGATAGTGTACATCCTTGTTTTATCCCTGATGAGAAATGGAAAATTTTCAGTATTTCCCCATGATATATAACTGCTTTTTTTGGTAGATACTTTATCAGAGTCATTCTATTTTATAATTACTTTGCTTAGAGTAGTCATCTTGATTATATGTTGAATTTCATCAAACACTTAAAAGTGCATCTATTGAGATGATCACTTCCCTCTATTAATATAATAGGTTGAATTACATTGATAGGTTTCTATGTTTAAGCCAATTTTATATTCCTAAGATAAACCAATTTTGTCATGAGTAATCTATGTCCTAATTTGTTTAGGATTATGTGTGTCCTCATGAGTGACCTAGCATATGCTTTTATTTCATGTATTCTTAGACTTTGGTATCAAAGTTAACGCTAGCTTCATACAATGAGTTGGGATGTAAAACCTCGAAATTCTCTAGAGCTGCAAGACTGAGTACCTATCCCTTCAAATTTTGTGAGGTGCCCATCTTCCCTGCCAAATACCTCTAATGATGATGTTGCTCTGAAAAATACCTGCTCCTGTTTCTATGCTGATACAATCTTCAGTACACAGAAAATTAAAAGTCACTGTTCTTGATTTTGATCTGTGCTGTCTGGTCACAAATGGCTGACAAACCCTGGAAAGTGAAAGTTGCTCAGTCATGTCCGACTCTAATGCGACCCCATGGACTATACAGTCCATGGAATTCTCCAGGTTAGAATACTGGAGTGGGTAGCGATTTCCTTCTCCAAGAGATCTTCCCAACCCTGGGGTTGAACCCAGGTCTCCTGAACTGCAAGCAGATTCTTTACCAGCTGAGCCATCAGGGAAGCCCAAGAAAACTAGAGTGGGTAGCCTATCCCTTCTGCAGCGGATCTGTCCAACCCAGGAATTGATCCGGGGTTTCCTACATTGCTGGCGGATTCTTTACCAGCTGAGCTGCCCTGGAGCTGTAAACAATTATGACCACAGCTTCATTTACTGAGTTCTTTTTATCTAATGATAATAGGAGTTACTATAAAAACTCAAATTTACAGAGTATGTATGTGTGCTAGGTTCTTCACATGTATGACCTCAGCCTCACAAAGAGTTTGTTTTCACAAAACTGAGTTATCTCTTGACTGCAGTAACAGGCATATTTGGGGGGTTCAAGTTCTAAGTTCAAAACCCTTGCTCTTTTCTCAGAGTAGCTCTGAAAGTGTTGAGTACAGAACTGATGGTGTCAGTTATAATTTGATGTGAGTGAGTGAAGTCTCTCAGTTGTGTCCGACTTTACGACCCCAAGGACTGTAGCCCACCAGGCTCCTCCGTCCATGGGATTCTCCAGGCAAGAGTACGGGAGTGGGTTGCCATTTCCTTCTCCAGGGGATCTTCCCGACCTGGGGATCAAACCTGGGTCTCCCGCATTGCAGGCAGACGCTTTACCATCTGAGCTACTTCAGTTATAATCTGATGTGTTTTATAAAATTTAAGAATTATATGAAATTTTTCAATTTAAAAGGCTTTGTTCTCTAGAAGGATTTCCCAATATGTGGAGCACAGACGAAGTGTTGACCCAGATGGTGTTCTAGATGAAATCATTGATATAAAAACAAACCTTTAAAAATAATATGCTTATCTTACAGCGCTACATAAAATAGAACATTAAACCTCTTGGGGACAATTTATGGGACGACAGAAAAAACTTACGCCACAAGCCTCCTGGCAAAATGCCATAGCATCTCCTGTAAACATGTGTATTCTTCAGAGTTATTCAGAGGTAGGGTGGGAGCAGCCACGAGTCTGTTTCCTCTGCAAAATCCTCTGTTGCTGTAACAGTCACAGATCTCACTCAGAAGCCCCCAACTATATACAAGAAGATCAGGTTACATCTCCAAGCTTCCATTTGTATTTTCACAGCCCCAAAAACAGTTGTGAAAAAGACACTACTGGTGGTTTTTTAAGATTCTGCTTAAGGAGAATCCACCCTGCTTAAGGAGTAATAAATGTAATTATTTCTCCCTCGTAATACAGAGTTAAAGATACTTCCTGACCCAAAAAGACTGAAAATCTATGGTTTAAATAAAAATACTAAATGTAGGGTATCCGAATTTGCTGCACAATATGTGACAAGTCCGTAGGCTGTAGAGTTGGATGAAAGGATTAGAACATAGGTGGAAGAGGGAAAGGGAGCAGAGCATCTCGCTGAGGCCAAATGACTTGTGTCCTACCTACTCTTTCTCCTTATAGGCCATGATATGAACTAGCCATTGGTTTTGACCATGGCTCTGACATGCACTGTGTTATGGTAGGAAAGGTATTTATATCTTTGGGTCTCTCCATTTCTAAAATAGGAATTAAAGTATTGACACTAAATTATTGCTATGGTGAAATAAGTGAGGATGGATACATATGGTGTTTGCCATAGGGGATATGACACTGATGGGGCAGACAGACACAAGAGTAGTTGAAGTGCAAAGGAGGAACACAGGGAAAGGACCTAGAAAAAAAGTGATGAGTAACGTGGCCACAAAGCAAGAGGAAAACAAGGAGAGAGAAGACTCATAAGGGTGAAAGGTCAACTGGACTTCCCACACCTCAAGTATGGGTTCACATACTTGATTCTGTTGATACAAGGTTGAGTGACATCTATGCCTTACACTTAGGACTAAAATAACCAAGGACTTCCCTGGTGGTCCAGTGACTTAAGACACTGCACTCTCAATGCAGGGGGCCTGAACTCCCAATGCAGGGTTCAATCCCTGGTCAGGGAACTAGATCCCACGTGCTGGAGTTTTCATGCCACAACTAAGACCTGGCAGGGCCAAATAAATAACAAGATTGGCAGTGTGTTTATCCAAGAAGTATTCATTGAGAGCCTAGTCTGTTCCTTGGCCTCTTTATATAGAAAGACTAGTGAATTAGCTGATGCAGTGCCTAACTTAGGGCTGATCTGAGAAAATAGCAGTGACAAAGATTCATTATAAAAGTGGGCAATAAACAGGTACTACATAAGTCTGTCAGAAGTGTGGGGTAAAGAGCACAAGCTCCCTGTGCAAGACCAGTCAGGCTTGATGATCTGCTAGAAGGACACACAGGACTCAGAAGCTGTTATACGCATGGTTTGGTTTGTTACAGTGAAAGTATACAGATCAGAATCAGCAAAGGGAAAAGGTGTATGGGATTTAATCCAGGAGAAACCAGGTGCAGATTCCCAGGGGTTCCTTCCTAGAGGAGTTGCATGGGGACATATTCCTTATGTATTCTCCCAGCAATGATGTGGTACAACACATGTGAAGTTTAGCCAATCAGGACACTCTGAGCCTTGGTGCCATGTTTTTGTCTTGGGAGTCAGTCACATAGGAACACAAAAGAGTTTATGTGGCTGATCTCGGGCTACTCAGACCATATCTCCCCAGAGCAAAACCAGACATTTACCATAAATCAGTGTTAGGATAAACTTATTTGATCCTGCTGGTAGAGCATGGGCTGAGGTCTTAAACACACAGAAAGTCTTATCAGGCAAAATACTCCAGGGGCTCAGAAGTTATCTCTTAGGAGCCATCCATGTGCCAATCTCAGAGGCAGGCTTTTCTTTGGTATATGTAGGAATTGAGCAACCCAGGCCTGCTGAGGTCACCCTTTCCCCCACACCCCCATTTAAGAGAACAGAAATTTACAGAGATATTTCCTACAATATCTTGTATATAATATGTTATTTCCAATAAGCAAATGCTGGTTTAATGATGGTGTAGGGAGGGAAAATATATTTTTTCTCTACCCTTCAAAATTCTTGGCTGGGGCTGCTGTAACAAAAGATAACAAGGGAAAAACATATTAATTCATTTAATAAGTTTTACAAGATCTGAAGTGGATAAACCTGAGCGTTTTATGCTAGATTTGATGAGTCCTGGGAAAATGTGATAAGATAAAAAAGAATGTGAGCCGAGTGTAATAAACTAGGGGAAACATCAAGGCCTGTCTGTCCAGATTCTTGTCAGTGTCTCTGTGTCTTTGGAGATAAGGATGCTCTTTTCCTCTGGGTAGAGGGAGGGCACCTCTCACATGACAGTTTATGACCTGTTTCAGAGAAAGTTCAGAAAATCCTGCCTGTACCTGCTGTTTGTTAAATTCCTTCCACTTGAAATATTCAACATGCCAAGGTGCCGTATTTTGGGGTAGTGTGTCCTGAACCTCATCATCCAATATACTTGATTAAGTATCTAGTGTCATCATCACTCAGACAAAAACCCCATTCAACAAACAAAACCAACCAACCAAACCAAACCAAACCCAAAGCCAAAAACAATCTTGTTTGAGCACCTGCTGGGAATCAAGCTTCTTGCTTTAGGCGAAGCAGGTTCTGAGGACATAGGAATGATTGATTAATGCAGGATATAAGTTCTAAAAGAGTTCAGAGTTAATGAGTAGAGAACCATCCAGAAGATTGTGATAGAACAAATATGACGAGAGCCAGGGCAGGGGAGAGCCAGGGAAGGCTCGGAATACAGAGGAGAGCTCCGTAGCCCAGGTGGTCAGGAATGGCTTCTCCCAGGGGATGATGTGTGTGCTTTAGGTACTGTTTGTAAGTACATTTCCATCTCTCTGTTACTATCCCTCTTTCATTAAAAAAAAAATCTCACTGTTTTATTATCATTTTATAGGTCAAATAATTGAGGATAAGAGAAATATCTTATTCAAAGTCAAATCACTAGTCCCAGTGCAGCTAGTTTTGAACCCAGGACTCTTAGAACCCCTGTGTACCTCTCAATGTGTATGTGCTCAGTGGTGTCTGACTCTTTGCGACCCCATGGATTGTAGCGCACCAGGCTCTTGTGTCCATGGGATTTTCTAAGCAAGAATACTGGATTGGGTTGCCATTTCTTCCTCCAGGGGATCTTTCCAACCCAGAGATCAAACCTGTATTGACAGATGGATTCTTTATCACTGAGCCACCTGGGAAGCCCGTGTACTTCTCATTATAGCCGTTTGTTGTCTTCAGTCTTAATTCGCACTCATCATACATGTTTCTTTTTTCTGCTTATGCCATAAACCCTTTCTCTTTAATTCATCTGGAGTTTGTTTATTTATTACAGCTTTAGTGCCAAACTGATGAAATATTTTTCAAAGTGGCTATACAATTTTGCATTCTCACCAGTAATAATATATGAGGGTTGCTTCATATCCTCATTAATTCTTGGGATGGTCAGTCTTTTTTATTTTAGCCATTCTAAAAGGGATATGGGGCTTCCTTGGTGCCTCAGTGGTAAAGAATCCACTTGCTAAGCAGGAGACACAGGTTAGATCCCTGGGTTAGGAAGATCCCCTGGAGGAGGAAATGACAACCCACTCCAGTATTCTTGCCTGAGAAATCCCATGGACAGAAGACGGGCTACAGTCCATGGGGTCGCACAAGAGTCTCTACAACTTAGTGACTAAAGAACAACAACAAAAGCAGGGTTATAGTGGCATCTCCTTGGGGTTTGAATTTGCATTTCAGTATGTTGCACCTATTTTCGTGTGCTAATTTTTCATCCATATATATTCTTTTATTTTTGGCTGCACTGGGTCTCTGTTTTTGCATGTGGGATTTCTCTACTTGTGGTGCACAGGCTTCAGTAGTTGTGGTGCATGGGCTAAGTTGCCCCACACCATGTGGAATCTTCCCAGACCAGGGATCAAACCCATGTCTCCTGCATTGGCAGGCAGACGGATTCTTAATCACTGGACTACCAGGGAAGTCTGTCCATGTGTATTCTTGTCTGTTCACATTTCTTGTACATATTTTATTGGGTTGTCCTCTTAAGGATTTACTATTTATTTTTACTTAGTATTTTGAAATTTTAAGTAACATCTCTTTGTCTAAAGTGTTTATTCATTTGTGCTAGAAACACATGGCCTTCATTTCTAAGGGGCATTCTTGCATTATTTCTTTGAGAATTTCCCCTGCCTTTTCCTCTGTTTTCGGTATCTGAAAAGTTTTAAAAATCTAATTCTAGATCACCTTTACTAAGACTTAAAAATTGTTTCACTCCTTTTATCTGTTTGTTCAACTTTCTGGAAGATTTGCTCAACTTGTTTTTTCAAGTCTTCCATTGAATGTTTTGTATTAGCTACCTGATTTCCAAGATATCTTTTTGAAGTCTGTTTTTTCACTTCAATAAAAAATTTAAACATACAAAGAGCAAAAAGAAAAATCTACTTTTTGGAAATCCCTTGGAAGTCCACTAGTTAGGACTCTGAGATTCCACTGCAGGGGGCATGGGTTCAATCCCTGGTTGGGGATCTAAGATTCCACAAGCCTTGAGGTGTGGCCAAAAATAAAAATAAAAAAATAATAAAAAGATCTATTTCTCTACTGTTTCTTAATAAATGGATGCTTAAAATGTAAACATACACCTAATCCAATTAAGATCTCTTTGTTGAGTTCTGATACCAATATTATGGCAAATTCCTACAAAATCTTGAAAATTCATTTTTTTCCCTCCCCAGTGGAAGAGTTTACAGAGCACTGGAGTTGTGTATTGCCCATAGACTTACAAACTCTGGCATTCCCTAGACTTGACAACCTTTTGTAAAGGACAAAAGATGGCCCATGGGAGCAGAAGTTCTTAAGCTGTTTCAACTTTGGAGTATTTTCAATGAGCCGAAAGCCAGGGAAAACTGGCTGACGCTCTTTCCCCCAAGTCACCCAATAACTGTTTGATTCAGAAATATAGGTGAAGAGGCACTCAAAGGACAGAAGATGCAGGGTATGACGGGATGTAGGGAGGTTTTATTTTTATGGAAGAAGATAAATCCTTGACATCTGGTCTGTTTTGACTCAAGTCTACCCATTAAAAGTGTTTGGAAATCTCTTTTTATTGCTCTGGCTTTGGATCACAGACATTTGTGAGGAGCTGTGTATCTGGGTCAGAAGCCTTGCTGAAGACTGGTGTCAGCCTCCCTCAGCCAGGGCACCTTGGAGAAGAGATACTTATCTAGGTCCCGGGTAAGGCTTAGAGTTGCACAGACTGGTCTATGTCACAGGAACAAAGGCTTTAGGATGACCAGAGATCACCGGGTATGTCTTCTGGGCACCGTGAGGCTGAGGATCAGGGGATGATTTCCCCCTAAGAGGCATCAGCCCCTCCAGGATGCTCAGTTCAGGTCAGTCAGGGTCATGGGCACCTGGAATTCCAATAGCTGCAGGACAAGCATTTGTGGCAGTTGTGGATAAGCAGCTTCCCCCTCCTGCACGCAACATTCTGCTTTGGGTTCCTGGTAACAACCATTGCTTCATTTAAACAATTATTTATTTTAAAACTGCATTTAAAGATACGGTAACACAAATTTTGCTTTAGACCACTTTTAAGTGTACAGTTCTGTGGCATTAAGTACATTTACATTACTGTGAACAATCACTATCATCTATCTCCAGAAGTCTTCATTTTGCAAAACTGAAACCCTGTACCCATTACACATGAACTTCCCATTTCCCCCTCTGTCTCTTTTTATTTTTTCTTTTTTTTAAAATTTTATTTTATTTTTAAACTTTACATAATTGTATTAGTTTTGCCAAATATCAAAATGAATCCGCCACAGGTATACATGTGTTCCCCATCCTGAACCCTCCTCCCTCCTCCCTCCCCATACCATCCCTCTGGGTCGTCCCAGTGCACTAGCCCCAAGCATCCAGTATCGTGCATCGAACCTGGACTGGCATCTCGTTTCATACATGATATTTTACATGTTTCAATGCCATTCTCCCAAATCTTCCCACCCTCTCCCTCTCCCATAGAGTCCTGATATTGGTAATTTGTCTTCTCTTTGATTTTTGTTTGTTTGTGTTTTTGGTCAGTCTGGCTAGAGTTCTATCAATTTCATTGATCTTTCCAAGGAACCAGTTTTTTTTTTTTTTTAATTATTTATTTATTTTTGGCTGTGCTGGGTCTTTGTTGCTGTGCGCAGACTTTCTCTAGCTGTGGTGAGTGAGGTCTACTCTTCGTTGTGGTGTGAGGGCTTCTCATTGCAGTGGCTTCTCTTACGGAGCACGGGCTCTAGGGTGCATGGGCTTCAGGAGTTATAGCACAAGGGCTCATGGTAGTTGTGGCTCATGGGCTTAGTTGCTCTGTGGCATGTGGAATCTTCCCAGACCACGGATTGAAGACTATGTTTCCCTGGCATTGGCAGGCAGTTTTTTTTTTTTTTTTTTTTAATCTCTGATTCACAGGTCTAGGTTGGGAAGAGGCCAGGAATCTGCATTTCTTTTATTTATTTATTTTTGGATGTGCTGGGTCTTCGTTGCTTTGTGAGGGCTTTCTCTAGTTGTGGCCATCAGGGGCTACTCTTTGTTGCAGTGCACGGTCTGGTTGCGGTGGCTTCCTGTTGCAGAGCACAGGCTCTAGGTGCATGGGCTTTAGTAGTTGCAGCCTGTGGGCTTGGTAGTTGTGGCGCGAGGTCTCAGGTGAGGGCTCAGTAGTTGTGGTACACGGGCTTAGTTGCTCCTCAGCTTGTGGGATTTCGGACCAGGGATGGAACCCATGTCTCCTTCATTGGCAGGTAGATTCCTATCCACTGTGCCACCAGGGAAGTCCCTCATTGATTTTTTCCCTCTTATTATTCTGTTTTCTTGATTCATTTTCTGTATTATTGCCTTACGTCAGCTTGGCTTAAGTTTGCCTATTTCTAATTTCATGAGGTGGAAGCTTAGATCATTGATGGGAGGCTTTACTGAGGTTCACGACATGCTACTTCCAAATATGGCATCTTGCCATATTGAATACTTTAAGCTGAAGGACTTTGAGAAAACAGCAGAAGTATGGAAGTAACCCTGACCTCCACACTGCCTTTCTTCCCTGAAACAGATCATATACCCTCATATAAGAAGTTCGTTCCCTATACCCACAAGAAAGGAGCATCTGAACAAACAGGTCTTGCTAACTTTCCCCAGTTTACTACACTTACCACGTGCTCTCTGATCCTATCATATTTCTGTCTTCGCGTCATCAGACCTAGAATAAAACTACTCAGGTCTGTTTCCTCAGGTCTTCATTTCCTTATGAAGGCTCCCATGTATGTAAAATTCATATTAAATAAATTTGCATACTTTTCTCCTATGAATGTCTTTGTCATTTTAATTTTCAGACCCAGCCAGGGGAGTCTGAGAAGGGTTAGGGGAAGGTCAGGGTTACTTCCTTACTTCTGCTGTTTTCTCAGAGGCCTTCACCTTAAAGTATTCAAAATCCAAGGTGCCATATTTGGAAGTAGCATGTCTGGAACCTCATCAAAGCCTCCCATCAGTGATCTAATCTTCCCCTAAGTGGGTCAAGGGAAACTTTTTCCTCTCCTATAACTGTCTTTTCTAACATAAGCATTTAATGTCATAATTTTTCCTCTAAGCATTGCTTTAGGTGCATACCAAAAATTCTATTATGTTGTGTTTTAATTGTCATTTAATTAAAAATATTTTCTGATTTGCTTTGAGGTACCCATGGGTTATTTATGTGTCTTTAATTTTCAAACATTTGGAAATTTACCAGATATTTTTGTCATTGATTTCTAATATAGCTCCATTACAGCCAGAGAACATACTGTGCATTGTTTCAGTTCTTTTAAATTTGTTAAGATTTTGTTATGACTCAGAATTTGGTCATATGGACATTGATTTTCCTGCCTCCTCCTTTCATTTATAAGGATCTGTGTGATTACATAGGGGTCATCCAGATAATCCAGGATAATCTTCCCCAGTTTAAGATTCTTAATCACAACTGCCAAGTCCCTTTTGCCATGTAAGGTGACACATTCATAGGTTCTGGGAATTAGAATGTGGACATCTTTGCGGGGGGCCATTGTTCTGTGTATCACACCCTCCTTTCCCATCCCCAAGCCCTTGTGGTGACTGTCACTGTCTCCAAATGGGTCCATAGAGGTAGAGAGATGGGGCTTACCTCTGAGAGTAGCCAGGTCCCCATCCCACAAAGGGGAAAAATACAGCAACAGTAGATGGCCCTAGGAATAATAATAGTGACAATGTTGATCTTAAGAGTCATTGTTTGCATTGGGCTTGCCATGTGCCAGTGCTTTCCATGAATAATACCTGCCATTGTCTCCATTTTACAAGTGAGAGTCTGAGGCCCAACAAAGTTCTATGATCTGCTCAGTGTCATGCAGACAGGAATAGTGGAGGAGCCAGGGTTAGAACACCAGCCTTCTCCATAGCCTGTGCCCTTAGCCACTGTCTCAAGTTATGACTATGACCACCAGAGGTCAGGGGAGGCCTCCTTAGAATGGATCGTTAATGGACCTAGAATTTTAGGATGAATTTTAGGGTTTGCTAGTGGCCAAATCAGGGCTTCCCAGGTGGCCGTAGTGGTAAAGAACCCACCTGCCAATGCAGGAGACTAAGAGATGTGGGTTCAATCTCTAGGTCCAGAAGACCCTCTGGAGGAGGGCATGCCAACCCATTCCAGTATTCTTGCCTGGAGAATGCCTTGGACAAAGAAGCCTTGCAGGCTACTGTCCATGAGGGTTCAAAAGAGTCAGATGCTACTGAAGCGATTTAGCATGCCTGCAGGCAGTGGCTAAATCACTACCTTTTATGAATCTCCAGAGAAGCTATTTGGTTCCACCTTTCTCTGTGTCTCTGACTCTGATTCTCTATGTCTTTGTCTGTCTGTCTCTTACACACACACACACACACACACACACACACACACACACACACTTGTGGCTTAATCTACAGAATTAAGGGGTTATGTATCTATAAAACTCAGGGGATGATGATCCTCAGCACACATGGGGCATGCCTTACACAAAGCTCTGCAGCCCCGTCCCCCATTAAAATGGCCTTGTTGAGAATGAGGGGGAGGCAGCCAGGGAGAGTGACAGTCTCCTGTGGGCATCTGGAGGGAGGTCAGTGCAGGGGTCTAGACCAGGACTTAAGGACACCTCAACACATCTGTTCCCAAACCTCCCTTTGCCTGCCACCAGGCCTCCCCTCCCAGCCAGGGCCTCTTTAGCCCCTCCCCCAGCCCTGCTCACAGGGCCTCAGTTACACCCTCAGCCCATTTGTGGCCTTTCACCCAGCACCTGTGCTGCCTCAGAGGATCCCCTCAGGACCCTGCCTGCTCCCTACATTCTACAGGACACCTCTCTCCTGCCCACACACAGGGTCTGTCATAAAGTCCTGGTGAGGGAGGAACTGAAAAATCTCTCCAGGATCCAGAGAAAATCCAGGCCCAGACCAGGCGTCCAAGGCACTTCCCTCAGGGCTGGGGGGAAAGGGAGGGGGTCTCTGAGAGGAGCTGGGCTCAGTGTCCCGTGGGAGGTGGGATGACACAGGGCAGGGCTGGGTCTGTGAGGACAGGGAACAGCCCTGGGAGGACCCGGGGCAGCGGGAATGCGAGGATGGCCCCAACTGCTGTCCTCATGGGCTTTGGCACCTGGCCAGGCTCTGTTCTACTGGAGCTGGACAATGGAGTTTGTTAAGTGCCTTCTCTGGGCCTGAGTGTCTTTGCTGACAGGGGCAACAGGGTTTTCTTCAAGGGCCTTGGTGAGGATGAAGTGAGGTGGCACTTAACAGATTCTTGGGATCAGCCATAAAAAAGAATGAGATTTTGCCATTTGCAACAACATGAATGACCTTGGAGTGCATTATGCTAAGTGAAATAAGTCAGACAGAGAAAGACAAAGACTGAGTAATCTCATTTATGAATAGATGGAATCTAAAAAAGACACAAATTAATAGAAACACAGATCGGTGGTTGTCAGAGGTAGGGTGAGGGTAGAGTGGGTGGGGTGGGGGCTGGGGAATGGTTGAGTCAGAAGGTACAAACTACCAGTTATAAGATAAATAAACCCTGGGGATCCAGTGTACAGCATGGTGACTATAGTTAACAATACTGTATTGTGTATTTGAAGTCACTAAGAGAATAGATCTTAAAAGTTATGATCACAAGAAAACAAATTGTAACTATGTGAAGTGATGGATGTTAACTAAACTGATTGTGGTGATTATATATGGACATATCAAATCATTATGTTGTACACCTGAAACTTATACAATGGTATATAACAATTATATCTCACTAAAGTTGGGAAAAAGAAGTGCTTAGAACACTACAAATCAGACAGATCAGTGATTACCGAAAACAAAATTCTTATTTAAATTTAAAATTTAAAGTTTTGGAATTTTTTTTTTACCATAGCTCATTAACTCTCAGATGCTATAGACAGTGTGTCACATCATTATTTTAAATAATCAGTATTCTTGCCTGGAGAACTTCATGGATAGAGGAATCTGGTGGACTTACATGGGCTTGCAAAGGGTCGGACACGACTGAGCGACCAACACAGACTGACACACAAGAAAGAAGGTGTGGCGAATTAAACTGTGCCCCACAGCCTTCTCATCTCAGTGACTGTAAGATGCATTCTCTATTTCTGATATGTTGAAATATTTAAAAAAAGGCATTTAGAATGATAAGATATGGTATTTTTCATTGTTTATTTTTACAGTTACCTTCTGTGGTAATACATTGCTTCTGATTTTGTGTAGTGATATAGCCTTTTCTATTTCATTTAAAACAAAAAATGATTCAATCTTACAGAAAATTTGAGACAATTGTACTAGTCAGAATGGGCTCATGGCCCTTGAGCCACTCCCAGCTGCCCAGAAGGATCTTCCTGGGGTGAGGTGCACAGAAACTCATTCCCCTAGATGCCCACACTGAGAGCACTCCGGATGCCTACTCCAGGATGGAAGGGGGAGGAGTTAACCCATCAAGTCAGCATCTGCTGAGGGATGCCCACACAATGTCAAGGACATCCTGGCTGCTGGGAAGCCGGCAATCCCACAGGCATCATGCAAACCTTCAGGAGTCACATAGTCTGGTGAAGAAGGCTCACACATGCTCTCTCTCTCACACACACAAGCACAAAAAGAAAATGATAAGGCACTGCGGTATGTGGTTATAAGGATGGAACTCTGGATCCAATGGCCTTGGTTCAAATTCTGGCTCCTTGATTTCCCAGCTGTGTGACCTCTGGCAGGTTTCTAAACCTGTTTCCCAGGTGCTTCATTTGTAAAAAAAGAAGGGGGAAAACAAAACTTCCTACCTCATTAGGTTGTTGTGAGAAGTATTATGTGAGTTAATATTTCAGAAGAATTTGAAACACTTTCTGGTATATAGTAACTATTTCATAAGTGCTTGCTAATGAAACCCTTTTAAAACATTGAATTAGAAGTGCAGCCCATGGAAGTTCAAGAAGAGACACAGGGGAAGAAGGCATAAAGGTCTTTTCACATGTAAAGTGGAGGTGATAACAGCATTATCCTCCCAAATTTATTGTGCCTATTTTGTTACATCTTTCTTAAAGTGTTCATGTCACTTTAAGAAAGCCCTAGCCTTAGTCCTAGGACTAAGTCTCCATTCCTTAGCAGGATGGACCGCACTGCTGTTACAGTGGCTCCAAGATTTCCGGGTGGGTCCCAAAGGTCCCTTCCCGAAGCAACACGGATCCCCCTTTCCCTGCAATGCAAGGGCCCAATTGGGTGTTAGGGCCTTATTCTGGGCCCTGTTGAAGGTCACTCCAGGGGCCTGACTACCCAGAGACAGCTAGAATCTGGGGATTCCTGTCCTTCCATTGTCAGTCTGGATAAGCTTCTTGCTTCATCCAAGTCCTAAAGATTACTGGCAGCCCACTGCATTTGTGAATAAACGAATGACATTCAGAATGGCTCACTCCCAGGCTCCTAAGCCAGCCCTCCCCAAGCTCCTCCTCTGAGAAAGCCCTGTGGTGAACAAAGCCTGGTCCCCGTTCCTCCTCCAGGGATCGGGCACTAGCCTCATGGGGTCAGACACTTTTCTCTGCAACACATGTATTCCACTTGCTGTTCTTTGTTAACTGCATGTTCTGGAGAATGCACTCCCCTTTGTTCCTGTAAGCACACACAGGTCCCACTCATTTTGTATCATACCCAGCAGGTGCTGTGTGGTATAACATGAACCCTAGTCATTAATTTTACTCTGTAAGCTATTGGCTATAAATGGTTATTTAGGGTCCACCCCACCTTCTCCGTTAGTTTCCTTTATCAGCCTTGTGCACACATGTGTGTGTTTCTTCAGCAGTCTTAGAAGTGAACTGCTTAGTCAAAGGGGTCAGTCAGTCAACAACCCGAGTGCCTACTCTGTGCCATATAGTGCTCAAGGCATTGGGGTGACTCGAGGAACTAGAAAGCCACATGTTCTTACTTTCGTGGAGTTGACATTACAGTGGAGGATATTTCCAGTTTTTATTTTAAAATAGATGCTGCCACACTGCTATCCAAATTACTGACATCCTCAGCCTACTTCCAGGGCAGCAGCTTTAAGGAGGGCGGGTGTACTCCTTTGCCTTCGCTTTCTGCAGGGCCTTTAGGGTCAGGGCCTGGGACGGTCCATTTGGGGACATGGGTTAGAGACAGGGATGGAAGGGTCCAGGGAGTGGGTGGAAGGAGGCTAAGGAAGGAACAGTTCACAGGGCATCTGTATGGAAACCTCCTTCATCACACCACTAGAGGGCGTACGGGACTCAGGGATGAGAAGTTGGCAAGAGAACAATACCCTCAGGTAAGTTAAAGTCGCTCAGTCGTGTCCGACTCTTTGCGACCCCATGGACTATATCGTCCATGGAATTTTCCAGGCCAGTACCAGAATACTGAAGTGGGTAGCCTTTCCCTTCTCCAGGGGATCTTCTCAACCTAAGGATCGAACCGAGGTTTCCTACATTGCCCGCGGATTCTTTACCAACTGAGCTATGAGGAAAGTGAGCCTCAGGTGAGGAATTTGCCTGCTAATGCAGGAGACTCAAAAGATGCGGGTTCCATCCCGGAGTTAGGAAGATCCCCTGGAGGAGGAAATGACGACCCACTCCAGTATTCTTGCCTGGGAAATTCCATGGGCAGAGGAGCCTGGCGGGCTGCGCAATGAGTCAGACACGACTGAGCACACACGCACGCACTCAGGTTATTCCACTGCGTGAGGCACAGATGGAATAGTCAGTTCTGAGAGGTACCACTGGGTAGGTGGCATCTATTTTGGAACAAACCACTGCGAAGGACACTAAGGGCCGCTACCACCCCCAGGTAGGGGGTTTCCACAGAAGCTCCGGATGGAGGCAGGAATGTACTTTGACCGTCCGCACACCGCACCCATCTTCCCTATTCCTATCCGAGTCCCTGGAAAGCACCCTCTATTGGACTGAGACTTTCACATTGCCGAGGCTTCCCTCGCAGCTTCTCGGTCTCCGCCCTTCAAGTGTTTTACCTTTGAATCAGTGGTTTGAGCATGATGGAGAAAGAGATTGTATCAACGGAGAGGCATTTGAAAAGACCCTGATGCTGGGAAAGATTGAAGGCGCGAGGAGAAAGGGACGACAGAGGATGAGATGGTTGGATGGCATCATCGACTCAATGGACATGAGTTTGAGTAAACTCCAGGAGTTGGTGATGGACAGGGAGGACTGGCTTGCTGCAGTCCACGGGGTCGCAAAGAGTCGGACACGACTGAGCGATTGAACTGAACTGAGGGGCGGGGGCGGGTTTCAAAGCTCTTTTTGGGATCTGATTGGTCAATGTGGGGTTTTACCAATCCGGAGCTTTTTCTGAGTGCACAGGGCCCCCGCCCCCCGGCGAGCGCCAAACTCCAATTGCTTGCTGATTTGGCGCAGGCGCGGTGGTTGCTTGGGCAGAGTTCTGAGCTGTGGAGGCGGGGCTTTCCGGATTGAGGGCGCGTTCAAATGTCTGCTTGCCTGTTTCTTCACTTGTCAAAGGTGGTGAAGCTTCTCCTGTAGCACAATTTAAAACTATATCTTTGAGTGCAGGGTGATGGGGGTTGACCTCGAGTGAACAACTGCGCAGTCTCTTATTCCCCATTCGTCCCTAAGCCAGTCACAAGTCCAGCTGCTGCTGCTGCTGCTGCTGCGTCGCTTCAGTTGTGTCTGACTCTGTGTGACCCCATAGACGGCAGCCCATCAGGCTCCCCCATCCCTGGGATTCTCCAGGCAAGAACACTGGAGTGGGTTGCCATTTCCTTCTCCAATGCATGAAAGTGAAGAGTGAAAGTGAAGTCACTCAGTCGTGTCCGACTCTTAGCGACCCCATGGACTGCAGCCTACCAGGCTCCTCGGTCCATGGGATTTTCCAGGGAAGAGTACTGGAGTGGGGTGCCACTGCCTTCTCCGCACAAGTCCAGCGGGCACCTTTATTTTACCTCCTTGCATTCATCATTCATTCTCTCCATTGCTAAAATTGCATCGTCGGATTTGAGATTTAGGGAAATTTCACAAAATCCTGCCCTGGTGGAGGGCCCATGAACCCAGGACCACAGAGCAGGGCTGCTTGGAGAACCCACTTGCCAGCAGTTGGTGCTTTGGCAATGAAATATTTTCCCATGTGGGTTTTGTTTTTTGCTGTTAATTCCAGAAATACATTAAGCCTCAAACCAGGTTTATTTTGAAACCATACTGCAATTTAATTTTAAAACACAACAGAAATCTTTATCTAAAGGCAACAACACACACTTGTGTTAGCTGCATATATTTCCAAGATTTTCTCTTCTGATACATAGGAAAGTGGGGAAAGCTACATAGTCAAAAAGTAAAACTGTGATAGTATGGGAGGAAAAACAAGCTCTAAAAATGAATACAAGCATACAGAAATGAACCTCACTCTTTAAAAAAAAAACTTAGCTATTTTTTTTAAACTCTTATTTTGTATTGGGACTTCCAAGGTGGCTCATTGGTAAAGTATCTGCCTGCCAAGCAGGAGATGCGGGTTTGATCGCTAGGTCAGAAAGATCCCCTGGAGAAAGAAATGGCACGCACTTCAGTATTCTTGCCTGGGAAATCCCATGAATGGGGGAGTGTGATGGGTTACAGTCCCTGGGGTTGCAAAGAGTCAGACATGACTTAGCAACTAAACCACCACCACCATTGAATATAGTTCCCTGGGCTATACAGTGGGACCTTGTTATTGATTCATTTTATATATAATAGCTTACACCTAACTCCAAATTCTCACTCCATTCTTCCCCCAACCCCCTCTTGTCTTGGCAACCACAAGTACGTTCTCTGTGTTTGTGAGTCTGTTTCTGTTTTGTAGATTGGTTCATTAATGTCATATTTTAAAAAGGTTTTATGTATAAGTGATATCATATGGTATTTGTCTTTCTCTTTCTGACTGACTTCTAGTTGCATCCATGTTATTGCAAATGGCATTATTTTGTTCTTTTTTTGTGGCTGAGTAGTATTTCACTGTATATACGTACCACATCTTCTTTATCCATTCTTCTGTCGATGGACATTTAGGTTGTTTCCATATCTTGGCTATTGTGAATAGTGCTACTGTGAACATAGGGGTCTATGTATTTTTTTGAATTATAGTTTGGTCTGGATATATGCCCAGGAGCAGGATTAATGGATCATGTGGTAGTTCTATTTTTAGTTTTTTGAGGAACCTCCATACTGTTTTCCATAGTGGCTGCACCAATTTACATTCCCACCAATACTGTAGGAGGATAAATGAACTTCACACTTGATCTAATTGATAACCCATAGAGAAAAATAGTCTTCTAGATAACTTTTGCTGACTGTGTCAGTAGGGCTCTAGTATTCAATTCAAGACAGTCTTCAGTATTCAATTGATTGTCTTTTCTCTTTGTCAAGATTTGTGAATGATTTCTATTTGTTTTAATCAGAATGGTGTCATTTATCTGAAGCCCATTTCTCCAAGACAAAGGCAGACTGGATTAACAGCCTGTTTAAAAAATATTTATTTATTTATCAGTTATGTTGGGTCTTTGTTTCTGAGTGTGGGCTTTCTCTAGTTGCAGTGAGCAGGGGCTACTCTTTGTTGTGATGCATGGTCTTCTCATTGCAGTGGCTTCTCTCTTGTTTTGGAGCACAGGGCTTCAGTAGTTGTGGTGCATGGGCTTAGTTGCTCCACTGCATGGGGATCTTCCTGGACCAGGGATTGAACCTGTGTCCTGCACATTGGCAGGCAGATTCTTAACCACTAGACCACTAGGGAAGTCCCAACAGTCTGTTTAAATCAGTTACTTGTCTGGAATTGCCTCGGAATACAAGATTCAGACTGGGTAAGCAGGTGACTTGAGTAGTCTCACTTTCCTCCCCGATCCCTTCACCATTTCTCCAGCCCCTGGAGTATCCCAGGTAACTCTAGTTGCTAAGGGCCATAACCCAGTGTGGTGCTTATTATTAACCCTCTCTTAGAATCCCACTCTGATCTTTCTCTGTCTTTCCATGTCAAAGCAGCTGCTGAGAAGCCACAATTGGTGGTTGCCTCTACTTATGACAGTCTGCATTACTGGGCCCAACATGGCTTTAAAATCCCTGCATTATAATCCTCTTCTGGAAAAAGCAAGGAGGGGACTGTTTACATTGCTATTAGTACATATTAGTAGTCTGGTTGATCCAGATTAATGACTTCTTTACTTCACACTTGTATATCAGGATGTTGTTGTTGTTCAGTCACTTAGTCATGTCTGACTCTTTGCAACCCCATGGACTGTAGCATGCCAGGCCTCCCTGTCCTTCACCATCTCCCAGAGCTTACTCAAGCTCATGTCCAGGACTCGGTGATGCAATCCAACCATCTTGTCCTCTATCGTCCCCTTCTCCTCCTGCCTTCAATCTTTCCCAGCATCAGGGTCTTTTCCAATGAGTCAGTTCTTCACATCAGGTGGCCAAAGTGATTGGAGTTTCAGCTTCAGCATCAGTCCTTCCAATGAATACTCAGGGCTGATTTCCTTTAGAATCAAATGGTTTGATCTCTGTGCTGTCCAAGGACTCTCAAGAGTCTTCTCCAACACAGTTAGAAGGCATCACTTCCTCGGCACTCAGCTTTCTTTATGGTCCAACTCTCACATCCATACATGACTACTGGAAAAACCATAGCTTTGACTAAATGGACTTTTGCAGGCAAAGTAATGTCTTTGCTTTTTAATATGCTGTCTCTAGGGTTTGTCATAGTTTTTCTTCCAAGGAACAAGTGTCTTTTAATTTCATGGCTGTAGTCACCATCTGCAGTGATTTTGGAGCCCCCCAAAATAAAGCCTGTCACTGTTTCCATTGTTTCCCATCTATTTGCCATGATGTGATAGGACCAGATGCCATGATCCTAGGTTTTTGAATGTAGAGTTTTAAGCCAGCTTTTTGGCTTTCCTCTTTCACCTTCATCAAGAAGCTCTTTAGTTTCTCTTAGCTTTCTTCCACTAGGGTGGTTTCATCTGCATATCTGAGGTTATTGATATTTCTCCCAGCAATCTTGACTCCAGCTTGTGCTTTCCAGCCTGGCATTTCACATGATGTTCTCTGCATATAAGTTAAATAAGCAGGGTGACAATACACAGCCTCAATGCACTACTTTTCCAATTTGGAACTAGTCTGTTGTTCCGTGTCCCATTCTAACTGTTGCTTCTTGACCTGCCTACAGATTTCTCAGGAGGCAGGTAAGGTGGTCTGATATTCCCATCTCTTTAAGAATTTTCCACAGTTTGTTGTGATCTACACAGTCAAAGGCTTTAGTGTAATCAATGAAGCAGAAGTAGATTTTTTTTTCTGGAATTCTCTTGCTTTTTCTATGATCCAATGGATATTGGCAATTTGATCTCTGATTCTTCTGCCTTTTCTAAATCCACTTTGAACATCTGCAAGTTCTTGGTTCATGTACTGTTGAATCCTGGCTTGGAGAATTTTGAGCATTACTTTGCTAGCATGTGAAATGAGTGCAATTGTGTGGTAGTTTGAACATTCTTTGGCATTGCTCTTCTTTGGGATTGGAATGACAACTGACATTTTCCAGGCCTGTGGCCACTACTGAGTTTTCAAAATTTGCTGGCATATTGAGTGCAGCACTTTCACAGCATCATCTTTTAGGATTTGAAACAGCTCAGCTGAAATTCCATCACTTCCATTACCTTTGTTTGTAGTGATGCTTCCTAAGGCCCACTTGACTTCACACTCTAGGATGTTTGGCTCTAGGTGAGTGATCCACACCATTGTGGTTGTCTGAGTCATTAAGATCTTTTTTTGTATAGTTCTTCTGTGTATTCTTGCCACCTCTTCTTAATATCTTCTGCTTCTGTTAGGTCCATACTGTTTCTGTCCTTTATTGAGCCCATCTTTGCATGAAATGTTCCCTTGGTATCTCTAATTTTCTTGCTAGTCTTTCCCATTCTATTGTTTTCCTCTATTTCTTTGCATTGTTCACTTAGAAAGACTTTCTTATCGCTCCTTGCTATTCTCTGAAACTCTGCATTCAGATGGATATATCTTTTATTCTCTCCTTTGCCTTTCACTTTCCCACAGGGATGATGAAGAATGGGTCACAGTGGGCAGAAGAGTTTGATGAAGGACAAGTTCCTGGAGGTTTGCTTGGAACCCAGATCACAGTGATCATTCACATGATAAATGGGGGAGAATGAGGGATGCAGAGAGGGTTCTCAAAGAGAAAAGTGAAGACCGTGAAGGAACATAACATGTTTTACAATGTTATGAGAAGTGTTCCTTTCCCTTTCCTGTTTTAAAAAATGTATGTTAATTAATTAATTAGTCTGTGCTGGGTCTTAGTTGTGGCATGCATACCCAGGTTCCCTGAATTAGGAGCATGGAGTCTTAACCACTGGGCAGCCAGGGAACTCCCTCCCTTTATTTTCTTTAGTGTAGCTCCCTCTCTATACCAGTCTCCATGTGTTCCCAAGGAGAGGAACCCAGAAAAAAAGTTTTGCTTGAGATGATATTAAAAACATTAATTGACCTCACACAGCTCTTAATAAAGAACTACTTCTTTGTTCCATCCAGGAGTTTGCACTTGTAACACTCCTATACTGCCTGTGAAATTTCTGTTAAAGTACAATTTTCAAAAAGTTACAAACATGCTGCTGCTGCTGCTAAGTCGCTTCAGTCGTGTCTGACTTTGTGCGACCCCATAGACAGCAGCCCACCAGGCTCCCCCGTCCCTGGGATTCTCCAGGCAAGAACACTGGAGTGGGTTGCCATTTCCTTCTCCAGTGCATGAAAGTGAAAAGTGAAAGTGAAGTCACTCAGTCATGTCCAACTCCTAGCGACCCCATGGACTGCAGTGCACCAGGCTCCTCCATCCATGGGATTTTCCAGGCAAGAGTACTGGAGTGGGGTGCCATCGCATTCTCCGTACAAACATGACTCTGATACAAATAGAATGAACACAGATGTCACATGTTGTATTTTCCCCAGACAGTTGGGAGCAAGATATTTATTAAGGACCAACACCTGTAAAAGAGAGATAGAAGTGGAAATGGGCAGAGGGAGAAGTAGAACTATGACTGAGAGCCTGACAAAGCCTTGGCCAGGCAATCTGGGAGGGAACCCTGGAGTAAGTGTCTTCATCTATTTGGGCTGCTACAACAAATTACCATAGACCAGGGGGCTTTAGCAACGATGTTTGTTTGTCACAGTTCTGGAGGCTTAAAGTCTGAGATCAGGGTGCCGGAATGATCAGGTTCTCCTGAAAACCTCCTCTGGGTCACATGCTGCTGACTTCTCATTGTATCCTTACCTGGAAGAAAAAGAACCAATAGGTATCTGGTCTGTTTTACAAAACACTAATTCAGCTTGAGGGTTCCACCTTCATGACTATTTACCTCCCCCAGCTCATTTCCAAATACTATCACATTGGGATGTTTCAATACATGAATTTGTGTGTGGCAGGGGGAACACAAACATTCAATCCATTGCAGTAAGCATTGCTCATCAGAGTGTCCTGTGGTGGGCAGAGCTGGCGGGCCTTTATCCCTCCTGCCTCCCTCAGTCACTGCTTGTGCACAGTCCTGGCTGGTTTTCTGAAGCTGAGGCAGACACCAAAGGAGCTTGAAGCAGGCCTGGGAGGCTCATGTTTGTGTCTACACAGACCACCCCTTGTGTCACATGGATCTACTTCTGCACATATGATCAGGTGCTACTCCTCCAAAGTTCTGGTGGACCTATGTTCCTGAGGGGTAACTTAGAAAAAGGAGATTAGTGGGATGAACTAGAACCCCTGCAACTGCAACTGGTCTTGGACAACTACACTGGGGAAGGGAAATATCCATATTTCTTAAGGACTGTTGGACATACGGTCTGAGTTGACATTGATATCTGGAAACTGTGTCATCATGGCCTCACTGTCAGAGGGAGGGTGTATAAGGACCAGGTAATAAACAGAGTCCTGACCCAAGTCCAGTGAGACTTTGTCTAGTGTACAGTGGGGGCACTGAGTCCATGGTCCCAACCTGTGGTCATTTTGCCAGGCTTTGCATGTATAATTGAGATTGACACAGGCAGTTGGTGCAGCTCCTAAATTGGTCCCTTGGCCTGTAGGGTAAGAGCTGTGATAGTATGGAAGGCTAACTGGAAACCTGTCAGCCTGTACCACAAACTGGCTGGTTTAAATAATAGGAATTTATCATCTCACAGTTCTGAAAGCCAGAATTTCAAAATCAAGGTGTTGGCAGGGTAGGTTCCTTCTAAGGTTGTGAGAGAGAATCTATTTGTGCCTCTTCCTAGCTTCTGGTGGTTTGCTGGCAATCTTTGGTGCCCTTTGGCTTCTGCAGCATCACCCTCATCTCTGCTTTCATCTTCACATCTCATTTTCCCTTTGTGTGTATGTCTCCAAATCTCCCCTTTCATAAGGGCACTGATTATATTGTATTAGGGGCCCCTCTTGCTCCAGTATGACATCATCTTACCCAATTATATCTGCAACAACCCCATTTCCAGATAAGGTCACATTCTGAGGTACTGAGGGTTAGGACTTCAATATATGAATTTTAAGTGGACTTAGCTCAACTCATAACACTTCCCTTCACTCATCAAAGATACTAAATCCAAAGAAATATTACATCCTGGGGGTATGGCTGAGATTAGTGCCACCTTTAAGGATCTAAAGGATGTAGAAATGGTGATCCTCATTGTCAGTTCAGTTCAGTCGCTCAGTCGTGTCTGACTCTTTGCAATCCCATGGACTGCAGCACACCAGGCTTCCCTGTCCATCACCAACTCCTGGAGCTTGCTCAAACTCATGTCCATCAAATCCGTGATGCCATCCAACCATCTCATCCTCTATAGTCTCCTTCTCCTCCTGCTATCGATCTTTCCCAGCATCAGGGTCTTTTCCAGTGAGTCAGCTCTTTGCATCAGGTGGCCAAAGTATTGGAGCTTCAGTTCCAGCACCAGTCCTCCCAATGAATATTCAGGGTTGATTTCCTTTAGGACTGACTGGTTGGATCTCCTTGCAGTCCAAGGGACTCTCAAGAGTCTTCTCTAATACCACAGTTCAAAAGCATCAATTCTTTGGCGTTCAGCTTTCTTTATGGTCCAACTCTCACATTCATACGTGACCACTGGAAAAGCCATAGCTTTGACTAGACAGACCTTTGTCAGCAATGTAATGTCTCTGCTTTTTAATATGCTGTCTAGGTTTGTCATAGCTTTTCTTCCAAAGAGTAAGCGTCTTTTAATTTCATGGCTGCAGTCACCATCCACAGTGATTTTGGAGCCCAAAAAAATAGTCTGTCACTGTTTGCACTGTTTCCCATCTATTTGCCATGAAGTGATGGGACCAGATGCCATGATCTTCTTTTTTTGAATGCTGAGTTTTAAGCCAGCTTTTTGGCTCTTTCACTTTCATCAAGAGTGTTCTTAGTTCCTCTTCACTTTCTGCCATAAGGGGGATGTCATCTGCATATCTGAGCTTACTGATATTTCTCCTGGCAATCTTGATTCCAGCTTATGCTTCAACCAGTGTGGCGTTTCACATGATGTATTCTGCATATAAGTTAAATAAGCAGGGTGACAATATACAGCCTTGACATACTCCTTTCCCAATTTGGAACCAGTCCGTTGTTCCATGTCTGGTTTTAACTGTTGCTTCTTGACCTGCATAAAGATTTCTCAGGAGGATATTGAGTGCAGCACTTTCACAGCATCATCTTTTAGGACTTGAAATAGCTCAGCTGGAATTCCATCATGTCCACTAACTTTCTTCATAGTGATGCTTCCTAAGGCCCACTTGACTTCGCACTCCAGGATGTCTGGCTCCAGGTGAGTGAGCACACCATCGTGGTTTTCTGGGTCATTAAGAACTTTTTTGTATGGTTCTTCTTTGTATTCTTGCCACCTCTTCTTCATATCTTCTGCTTCTGTTAGGTCCATGTCATTTCTGTCCTTTATTGTGCCCATCTTTGCATGAAATGTTCCCTCGGTATCTCTAATTTTCTTCAAGAGATCTCTAGTGTTTCCCATTCTGTTGTTTTCCTCTATTTGTTTGCATTGATCACTGATGAAGGCTTTCTTATCTCTCCTTGCTATTCTTTGGAATTCTGCATTCAGATGGGTATAGCTTTCCTTTTCTCCTTTTTGCTTCTCTTCTTTTCTCAGCTATTTGTAATGCCTCCTCAGACAACCATTTTGTCTTTTTGCCTTTCTTTTTCTTGGGGATGGTCTTGATCACTGCCTCCTATACAATGCCACGAATCTGTGTCCATAGATCTTCATTGTATATCCATTTAATTTGTCAGTCTGGCTCCTGCAGAAACTGGCTGTATTCTGAAGGCTGACAGTGGACTGTTCCAAGCTCAACTAAGGAACAGCAGTCCCAGTGGCAGCCAAATGTGGCATCATTGCTAGAGAAGATTAACATGGCCTCAGGTTCATGGTATGTGGCCCTCAATTTGTTGAATGCATCCTTTACTATCCCTATCAAAAATAATATAAAATAGAGTTTATTGCCGTACAGAATGAATAATAATATTAATTTACAGTTTTGCCTTAAAATTCTTTTTAATTCTCTTGCCTTCTGTCATAATTAGTACAAAATAGTCAGGACTGTCTGGCCATCCCACAGAACATCATATTGATTCATTACATCAGTTATCATGTAAGAGGTGGCAAGAACACTGGGTGACTGAAAAACATGTGCTCCAGAGGGTGAGAGATGAACATTGTGAAAATTCAGGAATCTGTCACATGCCTAAAAATGTTTGGAGATCAGTGGTGGTCCAGAGTTCAGTTCCAGAACACCCCTTCCAAAATAAAAGATTAATTTTTGCATATTGCATCTCCTACCACAGAGGGAGATTTTGCAGGCAGGGTGTTTAGCACCTGGGATTATAGCTTTGGGCCACATGCTAGATGGCATAGAAGGTTTCTGCATTTGATTGGAACCCAGAGCAGGAAAGGGCCCTGTATCAGGTTCAAGATGCAGTTCAAGCAGCTCTAGTGCTTGGGCCATATGACCTGGCAGACATTAGTTCAGTTCAGATCAGTCACTCAGTCGTGTCTGACTCTTTGCAACCCTATGGACTGCAGCATGCCAGGCCTCCCTGTCCATCACCAACTGCCAGAGTTTACCCAAACTTATGTCCATTGAGTTGGTGATGCCATCCAACCATCTCATCCTCTGTCGTCCCCTTCTCCTCGTGCCCTCAATCTTTCCCAGCATCAGGGTTTTTCCAATGAGTCAGCTCTTCACATCAGGTGGCCAAAGTATTGGAGTTTCAGCTTCAACATCAGTCCTTCCAATGAACACTCAGGACTGATCTCCTTTAGGATGGACTGGTTGGATTTCCTTGAAGTCCAAGGGACTCTCAAGAGTCTTCTCCAACACCACAGTTCAAAAGCATCAATTCTTTGGTGCTAAGCTTTCTTTATAGTCCAACTCTCACATCCATACATGACCACTGGAAAAACCATAGCTTGACTAGATGAAACTTTGTTGACAAAATAGTGTCTCTGCTTTTTAATATGCTGTCTAGATTGGTCATAATTTTCCTTCCAAAGAGTGTCTTTTAGTTTCATGGGTGCAGTCACCATCTGCAGTGATTCTGAAGGCCCCCAAAATAAAGTCAGCCACTGTTTACCCATCTATTTGCCATGAAGTGATGGGACTGGATGCCATGATCTTCGTTTTCTGAATGTTGAGCTTTAAGCTAACACTTTCACTCTCCTCTTTCACCTTCATCAAGAGGCTCTTTAGTTCTTTTTTTTTTTAATTTTATTTATTTATTTATTTATTTATTTTTTTGTGAGAATTAAATATGTTAATACAAAAAAGCTCACACTACAGTGCCCAGTGCATGAGAACCTCTCATTAAATGTTAGCTATTATTATCTTTCCACGTCAGTCCATGTATTTTTTTAAAATTTTTTTTATTTTATTTTTAAACTTTACATAATTGTATTAGTTTTGCCAAATATCAAAATGGATCCATCACAGGTATACATGTGTTCCCCATCCTGAACCCTCTTCCCTCCTCCCTCCCCATACCATCCCTCTGGGTCGTCCCAGTGCACTAGCCCCAAGCATCCAGTATCGTGCATCGAACCTGGACTGGCATCTCGTTTCATACATGATATTTTACATGTTTCAATGCCATTCTCCCAAATCTTCCCACCCTCTCCCTCTCCCACAGAGTCCATAAGACTGCTCTTTAGTTCTTTACTTTCTGCCATAAGGGTGGTGTCATCTTCATATCTGAGGTTATTGATATTTCTCCCAGCAATCTTGATTCCAGCCTGTGCTTCATCCTGCCCAGCATTTCTCATGATGTACTCTGTGTATAAGCTAAATAAGCAGGGTGACAATACACAGCCTTGACATTCTCCTTTTCCTATTTGGAACCAGTCTGTTCACGTCCAGTTCTAACTGTTGCTTCCTGACCTGCATACAGGTTTCTCAAGAGGCAGGTCAGGTGGTCTGATATTCCCATCTCTTTTAGAATTTTCCACAGTTTATTGTGATCCACACAGTCAAAGGCTTTGGCATCGTCAATAAGCAGAAATAGATGTTTTTCTGGAACTGTCTTGCTTTTTGTATGATCCAGTGCATGCTGGCAATTTGATCTCTGGTTCCTCTGCCTTTTCTAAAACCAGCTTGAACATCTGGAAGTTCACAGTTCACATATTGTTGAAGCCTGGCTTGGAGAATTTTGAGCATTACTCTACTAGCATGTGAGATGACTGCCATTAGGATGAGTGATAGTAAAATGAGTGAGATGAGTGACATTAGGATGTTGGAAGTATCAGTGATGGGAAAAGATGGTGGAGAATTTATAGCAAGCCCCAGTGAGCGAATCCCAACTCAGACTCCATGTGTTCTGAAGCAAGTCTGTGACATCTTCAGTGGAGACTTATACCTTAAAGAAATATAGATCCTGGAAATCCTGACACATGCTACCAATACAACATGAATAAAGCTCAAGGACAGTAAACTAAGTGAAATAAAGCAGTCACAAAAAGACAAATACTGCATGATTCTGCTTATATGAAGTAGAACAAGACCTACAGTGTTGCAGATTGCTGTTCAAATATTGCTCTTGCTGACAAATCCCACAGAAATGTGCACCCCCCAGCTCATATTCACAATAGGATGTACACTTCCAGGTGAAGACCTTGTCAGAATTTTTTTCTTGGAATTGATTTTGTTAGAAGTGTAATGGGGGTAAGGTAGAAAAAATAAGGCTTCTAACATATGAGAGCTGTTCCCGAGGGAAACCATTAAAGCAGGCAAGGGAGGCTCTGACACATGAAGATAGGTATTTCTGGTTTCTCACTGTTGTAGAGTTGCGCCTGTACAGAGTTTATCTCCATGAAGTTCAACTTGCCTGTCGCAAAATTTTTCCACAGGCACTTGCCTTCATAAGGGCTGCCCCCATAGCTCAGCGGTGAAGAATCCACCTGCGATGCAGGAGACACAGGTTTGATCCCTGGGTCAGGAAGATCCCCTGGAGTAGGAAATGGTAACTCACTCCAGTATTTTTGCCTGGGAAGTCTCAGGGACAGAGGAGCCTGGTGGGCTACAGTCCATGGGGTCACAAAGAGTCCGACACAACTGAGCACACATCCATTTGCCTTCTTTTGGAGCTGGTCTATAAATAGTCTCACCAGATTCCCTAGCTTCACAATACACCTTTTGTATAAATAGTCCACTGATCCTTGAACAACAGGAGTTAGAACTGCCTGGGTCCATTACATTTATGCAATTTTGGGGGACAAATAACTATACACTACAATACTTCTGGAACTGAGGGTGTAGGGGAGAGTGGAGTTAAAGTTATATGCAGATTTTCAACTGTGCTTGGGGTGGTCAGAGCCTCTAATCCTCCACATTGTCCAGGGGTCAACTGTATACTGATAAATAAACTTACTGGCTTGTGTATGCACTTCATGTAAGGTCTCTTTTTAAAGCATAGATTTACATTTTATAGACTATAAAATATGGATATTTCTTTACTTTCTATAATATAATGCTTTATTTAGAATGTTAAGATAGCCCCTGCCCATTTTGTAGAGCCATAGCTATCTTAAAAAATTGTTTGTTGCATAAATATTTTCAGTACCTCTGACTGTAATGCTAAAGTAGTTTCTAATCATTGTGAAAAGAGAGGAGCTGATCACTGCTATAAACACAGGAATTTATGCATCTCAGTGGCCACTTTAGCCTGAAAGGTTAGTTACAACAGATGTGAAACAACTCCAGAGTCTGATGGGCATATAGGCGGTGCAGGTGCAAATGTCATAAAACAGCAACAACAGGAAACTCTGATGAGAGTATTAGGGACAATCATCTTTATTTTTAAAGCCCTTATATCCTAGATCGGGGTCTCTCAGCTTCAGGTCTACTGACATTTTGGACCAGATAATTCTTTGTTGTGGGGTCTGTTCTGTGCATTGTAGGATATTTAGCAGCATCACTGGCCTCTACCTACTAGATGCCAGAGGCACCTCCCTGCTTGTGACAAATTAAGAATTTTCTCTAGATATTGCCAAGTGTCTCCTGGGGGACAAAATCACCTCCTTGCTGCCCACTGCCCTAGAGTAAAAGGTTCTAAATTTTTTAAGTGAAAAAAAAAAACTCTATATATCTTTTTAAAAACTTTTTATTTTGTTTTGGGGTATAGTCGATTAGCTAACAATGTTGTGAGTTTCAGGTGAACAGCAAAGGGACTCAGCCATACATAATACATATACTTATTCTCCCCCAAACTCCCCTCCCATCCAGGCTGCCACAAAACATTGAGTAGAGTTCCCTGTGCTACACAGCAAGTCCTTGTTGGTTATCCATTTAAATATAACAGTGCACATATGTATATATGTCCATCCCAAACTCCCTAACTATCCCTTGCCCCATACTTCATCCCAGCAACCATAAATTCATTCTTGAAGTCTATGAGTCTCTTTATATCTTTCTATTTTGTAAGTTCATTTATATAATTTCTTTTTTTTAATATAATTTCTTTTTAGATCCCACATATGAGGGATGTAATACGGTATTTCTCCTTCTCTGTCTGACTTCACTCAGTATGACAGTCTCTAGGTCCATCCATGTTACCTCAAAGGGCATTATTGCATTCTTTTTAAAGGCTGAATCAAAGAGTCAGACACAACTTGGTGACTAAACAGCAACAACCACAAATATATGCACCACATCTTTACCCCGTCCTCTGTTGCACTTAGGTTGCTTCCATGTCTTGGCTATTGTAAACAATGCTGCAATGAACACTGGGGTATCCTTTGGGATCATGTTTTTCTCCAGATATATGCTCAGGAATAGGATTGAAGGGACATATGGTAGCTCTATTTTTAGTTTTCTGAGGAACCTCCATACTGTACTCCATAGTGGCTGTACCAATATATGTTCTCACCAACAGTGTAGGAGGGTCCCCTTCTCTCCATACCTGCTCCAGAATTAATTGTTGGTGGATTTTTTGATGATAGCCACTCTGGCTGGTGTGGTGATATCTCATTGTAGTTTTGATTTGCATTTCTCTAATAATTAGTGATATTGAACATCTTGGCCATCTGTTTGTCTTTGGAGAAACGTCTGTTTAGGTCTTCTGCCCATTTTTTTGAGTGGGTTGTTTGTTTTGATGTTGTTAAGCAACATAATCTGTTTGTATATTTTGGAGACTAATCCTTTGTTGGCCACATCATTTGCAGATATTTTCCAATTTGTGGGTTGTCTTTTTGTTTTGTTCATAATTTCCTTTTCTGTGCAAAGGCTTTTGAGTTTAAGTAGATACCATTTATTTTTATTTTTATTTCCATTATCCTGGGAGACAGATGGAAGAAGATACTGCTGTGATTTATGGCAGAGAGTATTCTGTCTCTAGGAGTTTTATAGTGTCTGGTCTCACATTAAGGTATTTAATCCATTTTGAGCTAATTTTTGTGTGTGGTTTTAAAGAAAGAATGATCTAATTTCATTTTTTACATTGTAGTTGTCCAGTTTTCCCAACACCATTTGTTGAAGAGACTGTCTTTGCAACATTGTGTAGTCTTGCCTCCTTGCCTATGGTCATAGATTAATTGACCATAGGTGCGTAGTTTATTCCTGGGTTTTCTATCCTGTTCCATTGATTTATATTTCTATTTTTGTGCCAGTACCATACTGTTTTAATGACTGTAGCTTTATAGTATAGTCTGAAGTCAGGGAGCCTGATTTCTCCAGCTCCATTTTTCTTTCTCAAGAATGCTTTGGCTACTTGGGGTCTTTTGTGTCTCCATAGAAATGTTAAGATTTTGTTGTTCTGGTTCTGGGAAAAATGCCATTGGTAATTTGATAGGGATTGCATTGAATCTGAAGATTGTCTTGCGTAGTATAGTCATTTTGGCAATATTGATTCTTCCAATCCGCAAACATGGTATGTAGTTCCATCTATGTTTTCTTTGATTTCTTTCATCAGCATCTTATAGTCTTTGGAGTACAGGTCTTTTGTCTCCTTGCTGCTACTGCTGCTAAGTTGCTTCAGTTGTGTCCGACTCTGTGTGACCCCATAGACGGCAGCCCAACAAGCTCCCCCGTCCCTGGGATTCTCCAGGCAAGAACACTGGAGTGAGTTGCAATTTCCTTCTCCAATGCATGAAAGTGAAAAGTGAAAGTGAAGTCGCTCAGTCATGTCCGACTCTTAGCCACCCCATGGACCACAGCCTACCAGGCTCCTCCATCCATGGGACTTTCCAGGCAAGAGTACTGGAGTGGGGTGCCATTGCCTTCTCTGTTTGTCTCCTTAGGTGGCTTATTTCTAAGTATTTTATTCTTTTTGATGTGATGGTAAATGGAATTATTTCTTGAATGTCTCTTTCTGATCTTTCATTGTTAGTGTATAGAAGAAATGCAACAGATTTCTGACTATTAATTTTGTAACCTGAAACGTTACCAAGTTCATTGATGAATTCTATTAGTTTTTTGGTAGTATCTTTAGGACCTTCTATGTATGGTATCATGCCATCTGCAACAGTGACAATTTAACTTCTTTTCCAATTTGAATTCCCTTTACTTCTTTTTCTTCGCTGACTGCTATAGCTAGGACTTCCCAAATCTATGTTGAATAAAAGTGGCGAGAGTGGACACACTTGTCTTGTTCCTGATCTTAGAGGAAATGCTTTTAGCTTTTCACAACTGAGTATGATTTTAGCTGTAGGTTTGTCATGTATAGGCTTTATTATGTTGAGGTATGTTCCTTTTATGCCTACTTTCTGGAGAGTTTTTATCATAAATGGGTGCTGAATTTTGTCAAAAGCTTTTCCTGCATCTATTGAGATGATCATATAGTTTTTATCTTTCAATTGGTCAATGTGGTGTATCACATTGATTGATTTGTGGATATTGAAAAATTCTTGTATCTCTGGGGTGAATCCCACTTGATCATGGTGTATGATCTTTTTACTGTATTGTTGGGTTCAGATTGCTAGTATTTTGTTGAGGATTTTTGCATTCATGTTCATCAGTGATACTGCCCTGTAATTTTCTTTTTTTGGTGGTATCTTTGTCTGGTTTTGGTATCAGGGTGATGGTGGCCTCATAGAATGTGTTTGGAAGTTTTCTTTCCTCTGTAGTTTTTTTGGGAACAGTTTCAGAAGAATAGGTGTTAAGTACTTTTTTCCTTCAATATATATATTTTATTGAAGTATAGTTGACTTACAGTGTTTCAGGTGCACAGAAAGGTGATTCACTTAGGTGTTAACTCTTATCTAAGTGTTTGATAGAATTTTCCTGTGAAGTCATCAGGTCCTAGACTTTTGTTTATTGGGAGTTTTTTAAAATCTCAGTTTCAATTTCAGTGCTTATGATGTGTTTGTTTATATTTTCTCTTTATTCCTGGTTCAGTCTTGGGAGACTGTACCTTTCTAAGAATTTGTCCATTTCTTCCCGGTTGTCCATTTTATTGGCACAGTTGCTCATAGTAGTCTCTTATGATCCTTTGTATTTTTGTGGAGTTAGTCATAACTTCTCCTTTCTCATTTCTAATTTCATTGGTTTGAGTAGTCCTCTCCCTTTTTTTTCTTGATGAGTCTAACGAAAGGTTTGTCAATTATTTTTTTAAATCTTTTTAAAGAACCAGCTTTAGTTTCATTCATCTTTGCAATTGTTTTCTTTGTCTCTATTTACTTCTGCTCTGGTCTTTCTATTTCTTTCCTTCTACTAACTTTAGGTTTTGTTTGTTCTTATTTCTCTAGTTGTTTTAGGCATAAGGTTAGGCTTTTTATTTGAGATTTTTCTTTTTTCTTGAGGTAAGACAGTAATCCTATAAACTTATTGGAACTGCTTTTGCTGCATCCCATAGGTTTTAGACCACTGTACTTTCATTTTCGTTTGTCTCTAGGTAGTTTTTGATTTTCTCTTTGATTTCTTCAGTGATCAGTTGGTTGTTTAGTAGCATATTGCTTTGTCTCCACGAGTTTGTATTTTTTGTAGGTTCTTTCTAATCTCATAACATTGTGATCAGACAAGATGCTTGATATGATTTCAATTTTCATAAATTTACCAAGGCTCACCTTGTGGCCCAGCATATGGTCAATCCTGGAGAATGTTTCATGTGCAGTTGAGAAGAATGTGTAGTCTGCTGCTTTTGGATGGAATGCTCTATAAATCAGTTAAGACTATCTGATCTAACGTGTCATTTAAGGCCTGCATTTCCTTATTAATTTTTTGTCTAGATAATCAGTCCACTGGTGAAAGTGGGGATGTTAAAGTACCCCACTCTTAGTGTTGCTGTTGATTTCTCCCTTTATGGTTGTTAGTAGTTGCCTTACGTATTGAGGGTGTTGGGTGCATATATATGTGCATATATAATTGTTATATCTTCTTGGACTGAACCCTTGATCATTATGTAGCATCCTTCTTTGTCTCTTATAATAGTCTTTGTTTTAAAGTCTATTTTGTCTGATGAGTATGGCTACTCCAGCTTTCTTTTGATTTCAATTTGTGCAGAATACCTTTTCCTATCCCTTTACTTTCAGTCTGTAAGTGTCTGTAGGTCTGAAGTGGGTCTCTTGTAGACAGCATATATATGGGTCTTGTTTTTGTATCCTCCCAGCCAGTCTATGTCTTTTAGTTGGTGCATTTAATTCATTTACATTTAAGGTATTTATCAATATGTATGATGTAATTATTTCTTAATTGTTTTGGGTTTATTTTTGGAGGTCTTTTCCTTCTCTTGTATTTCTTTCCTAGAGAATTTCCTTTAGCATTTTTTGTAAAGCTGGTTTGGTGGTGCTGAATTCTCTTAACTTTTGCTTGTTTGTAAAGCTTTTGATATCTCCATTAAATCTAAACAAGAGTCTTACTGGGTAGAGTATTCTTGGTTGTAGGTTCTTCCTTTTCATCACTTTAAATATATGGTGCCAATCCCTTCTGGCTTGAAGTGTTTCTGTTGAGAAGTCAACTGATATCCTTATGGGAGTTTCCTTGTATGTTATTTGTCATTTTTCCTTTTTTGCTTTTAATATTTTATCTTTGTATTTAATTTTTGTCAGTTTGACTACTATGTGTCTCAGTGTGTTCCTCCTTGGGTTTATCCTGCCTGGGACTTGGTTTACTATTTCCTTTCCCATGTTAGGGAAGTTTACAGCTATTATCTCATCAAATATTTTCTCTGGTCCTTTTCTTCTCCTTCTGGGACCCCTATAATGTGAATGTTAGTGCATTTAATGTTGTCCCAGAGGTCTCTTAGGTTGTCTTCATTTTTTTTTTCATTCTTTTTTTTATATTCTGTTTTGTGGCAATGATTTCCACCATTTTGTCTTCCAGGTCACTTACCCATTCCTCTGCCTCAGTTATTCTGCTATTGATTCCTTCTAGTGTTTTGTTCATCTCTTTTTGTTCTTTAGTTCTTCTAGGTCTTTGGTAAACATTTATTGCATCTTCTTCATTCTTCTTCCAAAATTCTGGATCATCTTCACTACCATTATCTTGAATCCTTTTTCTGGAAGGTTGTCTATCTCCACTTCATTTAGTTATTTTTCTGGGGTTTTATCTTTTGCCTTCATCTGAGACATGATCCTTTGCATTTTCATATTAATTAACTTTCTGTGATTGTGACTTTTGTTCTGGAGGTTGCAGGACTATAGTTGTTCTTGCTCCTTCTGTCTGCCCTCTGGTGGATGAGGCTAAGAGGCTGTGTAAGCTTCCTGATGGGAGGGGCTGGTGATGGGAAAAACTGGGTCTTGCTCTGGTGGGCAGGGCTGTGCTCAGTAAAACTTTAATCCAATTGTCTGCTAATGGGTGGAGCTGTGGTTCCCTCCTGTTAGTTGTTTGGCCCGAGGCAACCCAGCCCTGGAATCTACAGGCTCTATGGTAGGGCTAATGGTGACCTTCAAGAGGGCACACACCAAGGGGCAACTCCCAGGACTGCTGCTGACAGTGCCCCCACCCCTGCTAGGAGCCACTGTGAACACACACCTCTGCAGGAGACCCTCCCACACTAGCAGGTCTGGTTCAGTCTCCTGTGGGGTCACTCCTCCTTTCCCCTGGGTCCTGGTGCACACAAGATTTTGTTTGTGCCCTTCAAGAGTGGAGTCTGTTTTCCCCAGTCCTGTGGAAGTCCTGCAGTCAAATCCCATTGGTTTTCAAAGTCAGAGTCCCTGGGAATTCCTAGTCTGTTTGCTGGAGCCCCAGGCTGGGAAGCCTGATGTGAGGTTCAGAACCTTCACAATAGTAGGATAACTTCTCCAGTATTATTGTTCTCAAGTTTTTGGGTCATCCACCTGGTGGGTATGGGATTTGATTTTATCATGATTGTGCCCCTTCTACCATCTTGCTGTGGCTTCTCCTTTATTGTTAGACATGGGGTATCTTTTTCCCTAGGAAACAGAATTCTTTTATTCTTGTTACTTATATTATTATAATTTGTCCTGTATTTTGGAGGAGAGAGGACAATTTTTCTCATTCTTCCTCCTTGAGTACCAATTTGATCATTTGCACAACCTTACTCAGAAAATCAGGACAGGATGCAGATCTGATTTTGGTGGGTTCCAGTGTCTTTCCTGTCAATGGTTGTGCAACAGCTAGTTGTGATTTCAGTGCTCTCACAGGAGGAGATGAGCACATGCTCTTCTACTCTGCCATCTTGAACCAATCCTCTACAATTCATCTTTAAAAGTGGTTTTAAAAATGTATTAATAAGGTCAACCAAACATCATCACAATCCAAGTTTAGATCAATTTTGTCCTCCCCCAAAGAAACTTCATGCCTGTTAGAAGTCAGGCTCTGTTCCCACCCCCCACCCCACCATCTCCACTGCACCAAGGTAACTAATCAACTATTTCTATGGATTTGCCTATTCTGGACATTTTATGTGAATGGAATTATACAATATGTGCCTTTTGTGACTGAATTCTCTCATGTAGCATAATGTTTTCAAAGTTCACTCATTTTTAGCAGGGACCAGTTTTTCATTCCCCCCTGCTCCACCTTTTTTTCACCTTGCCATGCAGCTTGCAGGATCTTAGTTCCCTGACCAGTGATTGAACCTGGGCTACTGCAGTGAAAGCACTGAGTCCTAATCACTGGACTGCCAGTCCAGGGAATTCTCAATAGTTCATTACTTTTTAAGGCTGAATAATATTCCATTGTATGGATAGATTACATTTTGTTTATTTATTCATCTGTTGATGGACATTGGGCTTGCATCTACTCTTTGGCTATTATTGACAGTGCTGCTGTGAACATTCACATACAAGACATGGACATATATTTTTGTTTCCTTGTAAAAGGAATGGAATTTCTGGGTACTATGAAACACTTTTTAAATAGCAGATCTTCTTTTCAAGACACATTTTATGGGAAACTCCAAAATGGAAGATAAACCAAAATTCAGTACCAAGTGAGGTTATTTGGAGTTCCAGAACCCTGCCTGTACTGACACTTGATAGCCCAGTGGCCTAGAGATGTCTACACAGAGCATGGATGGGAAGAGAGGACATTGGGGGCAGAGTTACCAGGAACATAGCTTCCATATCTATGCCTTAAAGGTTTCCCAGACCTTTCAACAACATTTTTTTAAAAATGAGTGATTATAAAATAAGTTTAGACCTTGAATCAAGAAGGGAAAAAAGGCACAGACAGTTTGGCAATTGTTCTCTGCTTAATATGTCCAGGGTACCTCCATGTTTAATCACCCAAGATGAAACCCTATCCTTCATCTCCTACATGCCTCACATTTTGCCTTGAAATGCCTTTCTAGTTTGTTCTTTCCTATTCAGGTCCAGTTCTACTGTATGGATCTCTACTTTTGTCTCCTCACCCCATGATACTCACAGGTTACTTATTTGGCTCCTTTGCAGCCTTCTTCCGGTTTCTCTTTCTCTGGCCTATTTGCCTGCCTCCGCCAGGCTAAGCTTTGGAATTGCTTTGATTTGGTCTTCACCTTTATGCCAATGACATGAATTCAAATTAATTCATTCATTAGATTTAAAAAAATGTTATTTGACTGCAGTAGGTCTTAGTTGTGGCATGTGGGACTCGTTTCCTGACCAGGGATCAAATCCACGCCCCCCTGTTTTGGGAGATGGAGTCTTAGCCACTGGACCAACAGGGTAGTCCCTCATCAGATATTTATGATGTTCAGAATGTACTGTGCTAGGAGTGCTGGAAGAGTTCTCTAATACGCATTAGAGTCCCTGTCTTTCATTAGGATAGATAAGACAGTTACAAAACACTCATCTGAGAAGGTGGTATGTGGTAAAAACCATTGGAATGGTAGAAGCACAAAAATAGCTAGTGATCTTTTCTGGAAGGTGAAATTGGGGAGTAAATGAGTCAGTGCCACAGAACTGAGAGAAATACTTTATATAGAGATGGTGCCAATGGGATATCTAGTAGAGAGGATGGCATGAGCAAGAGCATGGAAATAGGAAAGTACAGATTCTATCCAAATAATTGAAGGAGATGAGCAATGCAAGATCAAGTAGTACAGTTACAAAGACCAAAGAGAATGGAAGGCTTTGAAAGCCAGAAGAGGGGTTTGAATTTCATGTTGTGTGCATTGAAGAACAAGTGACCTGGGGTTTCTCAGTTATTGTAGCCCCACCCCCTGCCTATTGTTAGGAGATACTGTGGTAGAGTGAAAAGGTTTTGTTGAGAAGTTTGGAGAAACCCATGAACTTTTGTCATGAACTCCCATCATGTTTTCTTCCAGTTGCTTTATCTCTCTATTCTTGGTTTTCCTTGTGAGACCATTTTCCTTGGACAAAATGATCTTCCTAGCATCTCTATTTCTGACTGCAAGCATGGGTCGAGAAGCCCTGATGTTATTTGAAGAGTTAAGGCTAACGGCTAAGGAAAGAAGTGAGGACATTTCCATGGAGAAATGAGTCATTTGGAAACACTAGAAAATAAGAAAATATTTCTCTATAATCTATCCAGGTTCCCTGTTGCACATCTTTTTCCTTTTAGTGGCTTCCTTCCCATCTTGAATCTAGAAGGTTGTAAATTCTTCAGGGATGAAGCACATGTGCTTTGTTTAATCTTTTTACCTCTGGGGCATAGCACAGTGCCTGGCCCTTAGCCTCTCATGCTATATGAATAATTTTTTCCAACCTCCATCAAAACCTGCTCTCAAGAAGGAAATATGTAAACAAATGTATACTAAGGTATAAATGGCTAATAACCATTTAAATGATGGTCCAATACAAATAGGAATTTTTCTTACAAGGAATGAAATAGCCCTTTGCTAAAAACAAAACCCGGTTCTAATAGTGGCATACATAAACTGAAGGAGGTTTCAGGATGGTAGAAGTGACATTTCCAGCTGGATTTCTAGTCACTATTAGTTTTTTCTCCTAAAAAGACCCCTCAGTTCCCATCTCAAGGTTAAATCTTGCCTCATTCTCTGTAACAAACACTGTCTGTTTGCAGTGAAAACTTCTGGAGCCCTGCTTTAATATTCTGGGCTTAGTATTGGACTCTGCTTGCTTATAAATTGGTTCTGGGTCTCTCTAGTCCATTTCACAAAACTAGACTTGTGTCTTGTTTCATCAGCCTGGATACCTGCCATGGTGATATGTCTTCTCCTCTGGATGCTCTCAGATTGGAACTCTGTGTTTGTCTCTTTCTAGTATATCCTAACATCTTTCCCTAATCTGATTACCCACAGGGCCAAGTTTTGGCTTCCATAACTAGTCCAGTATCCATGGTCTTGCTCCTCTTTTGCCCTCGCTTCATCCAAGCACTATGTCTCAGAGGAAGGTGGATGCTGGCCTGCTTAGGTCACAGGAGGCCCCAGCCCTATGACCAGGAGGAGCAGATGGTTTCAGCTCCAACCAAACAGCAAGGATGATGAGTTCCCTGCAGGATAAGGGAGTTCTCTTACCAGAGCAAGGAAAAGAGGTTCGGAGCTACAACAATCACAGTCAGATGTCCATTTTAGAGATTAGGTGAATAAAGGGGCTATATTAAGAGATTAAGAAGAGGTGGCAAGAATACACAGAAGAACTATACAAAAAAGGTCTTAATGACTCAGATAACCATGATGGTGTAGTCATTCACCTAGAGCCAGACATCCTGGAGTATGAAGTCAAGTGGGTCTTAGGAAGCATCACTACGAACACAGCTAGTGGATGTGATGGAATTCTAGCTGAGCTATTTCAAATCCTAAAAGATGATACTGTTAAAGTGCTGCACTCAATATGCCAGCAAATTTAGAAAATTCAGCGGTGGCCACAGGAGTGGATCACATTCCAATCCCAAAGAAGGGCAGTGATAAATAATGTTCAAACTACTGCACAATTACTCTCGTTTCACATGCTAGCAAGGTAGTGCTCAAAATCCTTCAAGCTAGGCTTCACTAGTATGTGAACCAAGAAATTCCAGATGTATAAACTGGATTTAGAAAAGGCAGAGGAACCAGAGATCAAATTGCCAACATCTGTTGGATCATAGAGAAAACAAGACAATTCCAGAAAAACATCTACTTCTGCTTTACTGATTATGCCAAAGCCTTTGACTGTGTGGATCACAATAAACTGTGGAAAATTCTTAAAGAGATGAGAATATCAGACCACCTTACCTGCCTCCTGAGAAACCTGTATTCAGGTCAAGAAGCAACAGTTAGAACCAGATGTGGAACAACGGGCTGGTTCCAAATTGGGAAAGGAGTACGACAAGGCTGTATATTTCACCCTGCTTATTTAACTTCTATGCAGAATACATAATGTGAAATGCCAGGCTGGATGAAGCTGGACTGAAGATTTCTGGGACAAATAGCAACAACTAGGATATGCAGATGATACCACCCTAATGAAGGAAAGCAAAGAGGAACTAACGAGCCTCTTGATGAAGGTGAAAGAGGAGAGTGAAAAAGCTGGCTTAAAATGCAACATTCAAAAAACTATGATCATGGCATCTAGTCCCATCACTTCATGGCAAATGGCTGGGGGAAAAAATGGAAACAGTGGAAGACTTTATTTTCTTGGGCTTCAAAATCAATGGTGACAGTGACTGCAGCCATGAAATTAAAAGATGCTTGCTCCTTGGAAGAAAATCTGTGACAAAACTAGACAGCTTATTGAAAAAGCTGATATCTCTTACTGAGATATCACTTTACCAACAAAAGTCCATATAGTCAAAGCTATGATTTTTCCAGTAGTCATGTATGGATGTGAGAATTGGACCATAAAGAAGGCTGAGCCCTGAACTGGCGCTTTTGAGCTGTGGTGTTGGAGAAGACTCTTGAGAGTCCCTTGGACAGCAATGAGATGAAACCAGTCAATCCTAAAGGAAATCAACCCTGAATATTCATTGGAAGGACTGATGCTGAAGCTGAAGCTCCAATACTTTGGCCGCCTTATGGGAAAAGCCGACTCAATGGAAAAGACCCTGACGCTGGGAAAGATGGAGGGCAAGAGGAGAAGGGGGTGACAGAGGATGAGATGGTTGGATGGCATCACTGAATCAATGGACATAAGTTTGAGCAAACTCCAGGAGATAGTGAAGGACAGGGAAGCCTGGTTTGCTGCAGTCCATGGGATTGCAAATAATTGAACAGGACTGAGTGACTGAACAACAGCAAGAGGTGCATGAGTTTATCTCTGGTCTCTCAGAACTTATTTTTTTTTTTCTCTTTTAAATTTATTTAGAACAAATTTTAATTGGAGGATAATTGCCTTACAGTGTTGTGTTGGTTTCTGCTCTACAGCAATGTGAATCGCTGTAAGTATGCACATATCCCCTCCCTCTTGAGCCTCTTTCCCACCCTTATAGGTCATCACAGAGCATCAGGCTGGGCTCCCTGTGTTATATAGCAGCTTCCCACTAGCTATCTATTTTACACATGGTGGTGTATGTATGTCAATGCTACTTTCTCAATTCATCCCACTCTCTCCTTCCCCCAAGGTGTCCATAAGTCCGTTCTCTATGTCTGCATCTCTATTCCTATCCTGCAAATAAGTTCCTCAGTACCACTTTTCTAGATTCCAGATCTTGCTTTTACAGGTGCTTCTCTGCTTTTTCATGCACTAGTTCCATCCATGGCCAGGCTCCATAACACAGAGCAATTTGAGTGTAAGAAATACTGCTCACCAGAAAGTTTTTCCTGGTCACAAAGCACATATTTCCTTTCCTCAGCCTGTCACCCTCAATCTTCCCAAGCTCTTGTTCCCTCCTCAAGCTCTGTGTGGCCTGGTTTTAGATACCAGCAGCTGAGACTGTGTCAGCAGTTAGACTGACCCCCATCTGGCATTCAGTTGTTACAGTGATCTCTGTCTCCATATTAATGGCCTGCTGTTGTCAGAACCAGAATTCCTCTGAACAGTGAGGTTTCTTCTCTCTTGATGTTGGGCCATTCACATGAACCTCTCAAGAAAAATGGGATGATGTTTGCTATGTGTTTCTGTCTGTTTGGCAAGGGGACAGCTTTTCAGTGACTCCTAAAGCCTGGTGTCTTTGGAGAAAAAATCTAGACTGATAGGAGGAACCTGTTGAGTGCTGAAGATTTTGGAGATCCCTGTCTCCAATTCAGATGCTTTTCTGTCAGAAGTTCAGACCCCAGGGGAATATTACTCAGCCATAAAAAAGAATAAATAATGCCATTTTCAGCAACATGGATACAACAAGCATTTATCATACTTACTGAAGTAAGTTAGAAAGAGAAAGACAAATACCATATGATATCACTTATACATGCAATTTAAAATATGACACAAATTAACTTATCTATGAGACAGAAACAGACTCATGAACTTAGAGAACATACTTGTGGTTGCCAAGGAGGAGAGTGATAGGGGAGGGAAGGATTGGGAGTTTGGGATTAGCAGATGCAAGTTATCATACATGGAATGGATAAACAACAAGGTTCCATTGTATAGCACAGGGAAGGATATTCAATATCCTGTGATAACCCATAATGAAAAAGAACATGAAAAACTATATATATATATATATATATATATGTATATGTATAACTGAATTGCTTTGTTGTACAGCAGAAATTCACACAACATAGTAAATCAATTATACTTCAATAAAAATTGAAAAAGAAGCTCAGACCCTAAACTTGTCAGAAATCCCAAGCTGCTCTAATCATCCAAGTTGTAATTATGATACTTTTATTTTTTTGTTTTTGTGAATTCATTGTACAAATTAAACACGGATAAATATTTGCAAAACAAGGACTCACAAATAGTATTTTATCCTCTTAATTCTAGTTTATTATAATTTTACAACCACACTTTTATTTTTAGGCTCCATGGGATAGTATAACAAAAATAAATTCTGGCAATAAAAATGATCTGTGTTTCAAACCTCCATATGCCAACTATCATATCTTCCTCCAACTGTGAATAAGGAATATTATATTATGCATGAAGCATTTTATATAATGTTTTGGTATAGTTACAATTCAGGTATTAGGAAATCAACCCTGAATAGTCATTGGAAGGACTGATGCTGAAGCTGAAGCTCCTAGACTTTGGTCACCTGATGTGAAGAGCCAACTCATTGGAAAAGGCCCTGATGCTGGGAAAGATTGAGGGCAAAAGAAGAGGGCAGCAGAGAATGAGATGGTTGGATGGCATCACCAACTCAATGGACATGAACTTGAGCAAACTCTGGGAGATAGTAAAGGACAGGAAAGCCTGGTGTACTGCAGTCCATGGGATCGCAAAGAGTCGAACATGACTTTGCAACTGAACAACAACAGTTACAATTCAAGTATTAGTAACTATGTAAAGTACTTGCTAAAATTGTGAGTCTCCTAGGAACTGAATCTGGGAAAGGTTAGGACAGGGGGACACACACAGTGAGAAAATATCCTTTTGGCATCACTACAATTATGATACTTTAAAATTCTTCTTTGCTGTGCTGTGCTATGCTAAGTCACTTCAATTGTGTCTGACTCTTTGCAACCCCATGGACTGTAGCCCACCAGGCTCCTCTGTCCATGGGATTCTTTTTTTTTTTTTTTATTCTTCCAATTTTATTTTATTTTTAAACTTTACATAATTGTATTAGTTTTGCCAAACATCAAAATGAATCCGCCACAGGTATACATGTGTTCCCCATCCCGAACCCTCCTCCCTCCTCCCTCCCCATACCATCCCTCTGGGCCGTCCCTGTGCACCAGCCCCAAGCATCCAGCATCATGCATCGGAAACGAGTTGCCTGTCCATGGGATTCTTCAGGGAAGAATACTAGAATGGGTTGCCATTCCCTTCTCCAGAGGATCTTTCCAATCCAGGGATCGAACCTGAGTCTCTTACGTTTCCTGCACTGGCAGGCAGGTTCTTTACCACTAGCACCATCTGGGGAGCCCCAAATTCTTCTTTAGTCATTTATTTCAAGCTACCACAGCACAATGGCATGTCTCCTATTCTTCATAGGAGAAATCTAGGCACATAGCAAGCATAAGGCAGATGTGAGAGCAAAGCAAACTTTGAGTTGCAGGCTCATTTTTTTTTATTTTTAAAAAACTTTTTATTTTGAACTGGGGTATAGCCTAATTAAGAATGTTGTGAACAGGTGAACAGCAAAGGGACACAGCCATACATATACATGTATCCATTCTTCCCCAAACTCCCCTCCCATCCAGGTGCAGGCTAACTTCTCTCTTGCTGCTTCTGTGCGTAGATGAGGCCAATGGGCTTTGGCAGAGATACTGAGACAGGGCTGGCTAATGTTGGACAAACATTGTGGTGGTTGGCACACGCAACCCTCCTTGTGAGGTCCTTCCCCATTCTCCTGGGGCTCGCTCCTTCTGTTTCCTAAAGTATCCCACCCAATACAATCCAACATGCCCTCGGGGCAGGAAATGACCTAACAAGCTGAGCTGGATAAAGCTATCAGTTCAGTTCAGTTCAGTCACTCAGTCGTGTTGGACTCTCTGCGACCCCATGAATTGCAGCACACCAGACCTCCCTGTCCATCACCAACTCCTGGAGTTCACCAAAACTCATGTGTATCGAGTTGGTGATGCCATCCAGCCATCTCATCCTCTGTCGTCCCCTTCTGCTCCTGCCCCCAATCCCTCCCAGCATCAAGGTCTTTTCCAATGAGTCAACTCTTCACATGAGGTGGCAAAAGTATTGGAGTTTCAGCCTCAGCATCAGTCCTTCCAATGAACACCCAGGACTGGTCTCCTTTAGGATGGAATGGTTGGATCTTCTTGCAGTCGAAGGGACTTGGAAGAGTCTTCTCCAGCACCACAGTTCAAAAGCATCAATTCTTCAGTGCTCAGCTTTCTTCACAGTCCAACTCTTACATCCACACATGACCACTGGGAAAACCATAGCCTTGACTAGACGGACCTTTGTGGTCAAAGTAATATCTCTGCTTTTGAATATGCTATCTAGGTTGGTCATAACTTTCCTTCCAAGGAGTAAGCGTCTTTTAATTTCATGGCTGCAGTCACCATCTGCTGTGATTTTGGAGCCCAGAAAAATAAAGTTAGCCACTGTTTCCACTGTTTCCCCATCTATTTCCCATGAAGTGATGGGACCAGATGCCATGATCTTCGTTTTCTGAATGTTGAGCTTTAAGCCAATGTTTTCACTCTCCTCTTTCACTTTCATCAAGAGGCTTTTTAGTTCCTCTTCACTTTCTGCCATAAGGGTGGTGTCATCTGCATATCTGAGGTTATTGATATTTCTCCCTGCAATCTTGATTCTAGCTTGTGCTTCTTCTAGCCCAGCGTTTCTCAAGATGTACTCTGCATATAAGTTAAATAAGCAGGGTGACAATATACAGCTTTGACGTACTCCTTTTCCTATTTGGAACCAGTCTGTTGTTCCATGTCCAGTTCTAACTGTTGCTTCCTGACCTGCTGGAAAGAGATTGCTTAAGGATTTTTCCCACTCAGGGGTATTTGCATTTTAACAGTAGACTCTAGAAGATCAAAAAGACTTTGGGGGGATATATTTCTCAAAGTTAAAAAAATTATTTTTAAATAATTACATACTTAGAGGAAATTGCAAAAACAGTAAATTCATCCTTCATTCAGCTTCTCCTAGTGGTTGACATCTTATATAGTTGTATAACATCAAAACTAGGAAACTGACATTGGTCCATTATTCTTAGACTACAGGCTACATTCAGTTTTTACTATTAAAATCACCTCGCATCTCTCTCTCTCTTTGGATATGTGTATTCTAAGCCACTACCACAACCAAGATACAGAACTGATTCCCATCACCACAAAACCATCCCTTCATATTACTTCTTTGTACATATCCACTCTACCCCCAACTTGTCTCCAGCCTGGCTGCACCATTTTGTATTCCCACCAGCAACGTATAGAGATCCAATTTCTCTGCGTCCTCACCAGAATTTGATATTTACCACTATTTTAAAAAAATTTCGACTGTTCTAATAGGTGCCTACTGAGATCTCATTGTGATCTTAATTTACATTTTCCTAAAGGCTAGTGATGTTGAGTATCTTTACAGATACTTATTTGCCATCCATATCTCCACTTTGGTGAAATGAATGGTCATGTCTTTTGCCCAGTTTCTAGTTGGATTGTTTGTTTTTTTTTATTGTTGAGTTCTGAGAGTTCTTTATATATTCTAGATATAAGGCCTTTACTGGGTATGTGGCTGGCAAATATTTTCTCTGTCTGTAATTTGTCATTTCATCTTCTTAACAGGGTCTTTCAATGAAACAAATGTGCTTAATTTTGATAAAGTCCAATTCATCATTTTTTTAAGGATTGTGCTTTTGGTGTCAAGTCTAAGAACTTTTCACCTAGTCCTCCTAGGTCCCAAAGATTTTTTCCTATATTTTGTTTCTAAAAGTTTTAGAGTTTTACATTAACTTCAAGATCCATTTTGAGTTAATTTTTGTAAGGTCTGAAGTTTGGGTCAAGGTTTATTTTTTGTTTCTTGGCAACGTGGCACATGGGATCTTAGTTTCCTGATTGGGGATAGAACCTGAACCCCCTCCAGTGGAAGCATGGAGTCCTAGCCATTGGACCACCAGGGAGGTTCCAAGGTTCATATTTTTGCTTATGAATATCCAATTGTTCCAGCACAATTTGTTGAAAAGGCTATCCTTCCTCTGTTGGATTGCCTTTACATCTTTGACAAAAATCAGTTGGGTGTATTTGTGTGAGTCTGTATGAGTTTTTAATTCTGTTTCATTAATCTATGTCCATCTCTCTGCTAAGACAATAACTACCTTGGTTACTCTAGCTATGTGGGGCTTTCTTGGTGGCTGAGCTGGTAAAGAACTCACCTGCCAATGCAGGAGATGCATGAGACGTGGGTTCAATCCCTGGGTCGGGAAGGTCTCCTGGAGAAGGAAATGGCAACCTGCTCCAGTATTCTTGCCCGGAAATTTCCATGGACAGAGGAGCCTGGCAGGCTACAGTCCATGGGGTTGTAAAGAGTTGGACACGACTGAGCAAATAGATTCAGTCTTTCACAATTAAGTATGATATTTAACTGTAAATTTTTGTAAATACTCTTTATCAAGTTGAGGAAATTTCCCTCTATTTCTAGTTTTCTGAGAGGTTTTTTCTTTTTTAAATCATGAATGAGTGTTGGATTGCATATGCTTCTTCTGCCTGAATGTCTCTTCTTGGTGAACTGATCCTTTTATTATTATGTAATGGTCCACTGGAGAAGGGAATGGCAAACCACTTCAGTGTTCTTGCCTTGAGAACCCCATGAACAGTATGAAAAGGCAAAAAAATAGGACACTGAAAGATGAACTCCCCAGGTCGGTGGTGCCCTATATGCTACTGGAGATAAGTGAAGAAATAACTCCAGAAAGAATGAAGGGATGGAGCCAAAGCAAAAGCAACACCCAGTTGTGGAGGGGACTGGTGATAGAAGCAAGGTTCGATGCTATAAAGAGCAATATTGCATAGGAACCTGGAATGTTAGGTCCATGAATCAAGGCAAATTGGAAGTGGTCAACAGGAGATGGCAAGAGTCAACATCAACATTTTAGGAATCAGTGAACTAAGATGGACTGGAATGGGTGAATTTAACTCAGATGACCATTATATCTATTACTGTGGGCAGGAATCCCTTAGAAGAAATGGAGTAGCCATCATAGTCAACAAAAGAGTCCAACGTGCAGTACTTGGATGCAATCTCAAAACCGACAGAATGATCTCTGTTCGTTTCCAAGGCAAACCATTCAATATCATGGCAATCCAAGTCTATGCCCCGACCAGTATCACTGAAGAAGCTGAAGTTGAACAGTTCTATGAAGATCTACAAGACCTTCTAGAGTTAACACCCCAAAATGATGTCCTTTTCATTATAGGGGAATGGAATGCAAAAGTAGGAAGTCAAGAAACACCTGGAGTAACAAGGAAATTTGGCCTTGGAGTACAGAATGAAGCAGGGCAAAGGCTAATAGAGTTCTGACAAGAGACCGCACTGGTCATAGCAAACACCCTCTTTCAACAACACAGGAGAAGACTCTACACATGGACATCACCAGATGGCCAACACCAAAATCAGATTGATTACATTCTTTGCAGCTAAAGATGGAGAAGCTCTATACAATCAGCAAAAACAAGACCGGGAGCTGACTGTGGCTCAGATCATGAACTCCTTATTGCCAAATTTAGACTTAAATTTAAGAAAGTAGGGAAAACCACTAGACCATTCAGGTATGACCTAAATCAAATCCCTTATGATTATACAGTAGAAGTGAGAAATAGATTTAAGGGCCTAGATCTGATAGATAGAGTGCCTGATGAACTATGGATGGAGGTTCATGACACTGTACAGGAAGCAGGGAGCAAGACCATCCCCAAAAAAAAGAAATGCAAAAAAGCAAAATGGCTGTCTGAGGAGGCCTTACAAATAGGTGTGAAAAGAAGGGAAGTGAAAAGCAAAGGAGAAAAGGAAAGATATACCCATTTGAATGCAGAGTTCCAAAGAATAGCAAGGAGAAATAAGAAAGCCTTCCTCAGTGATCAGTGCAAAGACATAGAGGAAAACAATAGAATGGGAAAGACTAGAGATCTCTTCAAGAAAATTAGAGATACCAAGGGAACATTTCATGCAAAGATGGGCTCGATAAAGGACAGAAATGGTATGGACCTAACAGAAGCAGAAGATATTAAGAAGAGGTGACAAGAATACACAGAAGTACTGTACAGAAAAAATCTTCACGACCCAGATAATCACGATGGTGTGATCACTCACCTAGAGCCAGACATCCTGGAATGTGAAGTCAAGTGGGCCTTAGGAAGCATCACTGTGAACAAAGCTAGTGGACATGATGGAATTCCAGTGGAGCTATTTCAAATCCTGAAAGATGATGCTGTGAAACTGCTGCACTCAATATGCCAGCAAATTTGGGAAACTCAGCAGTGGCCACAGGACTGGAAAAGGTCAGTTTTCATTCCAATCCCTAAGAAATGCAATGCCAAAGAATGCTCAAACTACCACACAATTGCACTCATCTCACATGCTAGCAAAGTAATGTTCAAAATTCTCTAAGCCAGGCTTCCACAATACTTGAACCGTGAACTTCCAGATGTTCAAGCTGGATTTAGAAAAGGCAGAGGAACCAGAGATCAAATTGTCAACATCTGCTGAATCATACAAAAAGCAAGAGAGTTCCAGAAAAACATCTATTTCTGCTTTATTGACTATGCCAAAGCCTTTGACTGTGTGCATCACAACAACTGTGGAAAATTCTGATACCAGACCACCTGACCTGCCTCTTGAGAATTTTGTATGCAGGTCAGGAAGCAACAGTTAGAACTGGACATGGAACAACAGACTGGTTCCAAATAGGAAAAGGAGTACGTCAAGGCTGTATATTGTCATCCTGCTTATTTAATTTTTATGCAGAGTACCTCATGAGAAATGCCAGGCTGGAAGAAGCACAAGCTAGAATCAAGATTGCAGGGAGAAATATCAATAACCTCAGATATGTAGATGACACCACCCTTATGGCAGAAAGTGAAGAGGAACTAAAAAGCCTCTTGATGAAAGTGAAAGAGGAGAGTGAAAACATTGGCTTAAAGCTCAACATTCAGAAAACGAAGATCATGGCATCTGGTCCCATCACTTCATGGGAAATAGATGGGGAAACAGTGGAAACAGTGACTGACTTTATTTTTCTGGGCTCCAAAATCACTGCAGATGGTGACTGCAGCCATGAAATTAAAAGACACTTACTCCTTGGAAGAAACGTTATGACCAACCTAGATAGCTTTTTAAAAAGCAGAGACATTACTTTGCCCACACAGGTCCGTCTAGTCAAGGCTATGGTTTTTCCTGTGGTCATGTGTGGATGTAAGAGTTGGACTGTGAAGAAAGCTGAGCGCCGAAGAATTGATGCTTTTGAACTGTGGTGTTGGAGAAGACTCTTGAGAGTCCTTTGGACTTCAAGGAAATCCAACCAGTCCATCCTAAAGGAGATCAGTCCTGGGTGTTCATTGGTAGGACTGATGCTGAGGCTGAAATTCCAATACTTGGGCCACCTGATGTGAAGAGTTGACTCATTTGAAAAGACCCTGATGCTGGGTAAGATTGAGGGCAGGAGCAGAAGGGAATGACAGAGGATGAGATGGTTGGATGGCATCACCGACTCAATGGACATGGGTTTGGGTGGACTCTGGGAGTTGGTGATGGACAGGGAGGCCTGACGTGCTCTGGTCATGGGGTCACAGAGTCGGACATGACTGAGCAACTGAACTGATCTGAATGTTCTTTTTCATTTCTAATAATTTTCTTTGCTCTGGAATCTACTTTAATATTAATATAGTCACTTCTGCTTTTGAAAAACACAGTATATATTGTATATATTTTTCTATTCTTTTACTTTCCACCTACCTATGTGGTTGTGTTTAAAGTGACTTTCTTACAGACAGGATATGGTTTGATTAATTATTTAAAACCTACTTTGCTAACCTTTTATTCGATGAATTTAAACTATTTATATTTAAGGTAATTATTGATCCGTTAGGGCTTAAGTCTACCATCTTACTATATTTACATAGTCATAAATATGTTAACACTGAATAGTGCTTTAATCCCAAGCTATGATATAAGTATGCTGGGAAGATGAAAGAGAAACTTTTGCATGCAGAATGCTAGAAGAAGAGAGGTAGACTGTCATCTTCCATAGTAGGAAGTCAACTCACAATAAATAAAATTGAAAATAAAAAAATATCAGTAGAGTAATATCACTGATAAAAGATGTAGGTAATTTAAGGGAATAGTTCAAAGGGTTGAATGTGATTGCCTCTGGGAAATGAGAATCAGGGATGGGGAGGGATAGAGCAAGAATGTACTTTTTTAAAAATACAGGTCCTCTTTTTTTTTTTTTTTTAAAGTCTTGATTGAATTTGTTACAATATTGCTTTTGTTTTTTGTGTTTTGGTTTCTTGGCAGTGAGGCATGTGGGACCTTAGCTCCCCAACCAGGAATCAAACCTGCACCTGCTGCATTCAGAGGGGAATTCTTGACCCCTGGACTGCCAGGGAAGTCCCAAAATTGCTTTTATAAAAAGCTTTTTAGTAAGTACCATTTGACTTTTAAAACTTTATATCTAATTGCTTGATAAAAATGTAACTGGTACTATTTACAAGAGCTAGGACATGGAAGCAACCTAGATGTCCGTTGGCAGATGAATGGATAAGAGAATTGTGGTACATATACACAATGGAATATTACTCAGCTATTAAAAAGAACACATTTGAATCAGTTCTAATGAGGTGGATGAACCTGGAGCCTATTATACAGAGTGAAGTAAGTCAGAAAGAAAAATACCAATACAGTGTATTAACACATATATATGGAATTTGGAAAGATGGTAATAACAACCTTATATGTGAGACAACAAAAGAGACACAAATATAAAGAACAGGCGTTTGGACTCTGTGGGAGAAGGCAAGGGTGGGATGATTTGAGAGAATAGCATTGAAAAATGTATATTACCTTATGTGAAATAGATCACCAGTCCAAGTTCCATGCATGAAACAGGGCACTCAATGCTGCTGCACTGGGACAACCCTGAGGGATGGGATGGGGAGGGAGGTGGGAGAGGGTTTGGGATGGTGGACACACATACACCCGTGGCTGATTCATGTCAATTAAAAAAATGTAATTGTTGTTTAGTCGCTGTTGTGTCTGACTCTTTGTGACTCCACAGACAGTAGCCCACCAGGCTCCTCTGTCCACGGGATTCTCCAGGCAAGAATACTGGAGTGGGTTACCATTTTCCTTCTCCAGGAGATCTTCCCAATCCAGGGATTGAACCTACATCTCCTGTATTGGCAGCCAGGTTCTTTACTACTGAGCCACCAAGGAAACCCAAAAATGTAATTAGTAAATCTAAATTTTAAAAATAATCAAGCCTTTTTTAGTGCAGTTTTCATCAACCCTGGCTGCCTGTTGGAGTTGCCTAGGGGAGTTTTTTTTTCCTTCATTTTAATATATTTAATACTAGAACTTAGAAAAGTACACATACATACATGTATACATGTAAGAGAGGTCCTGCCTAGGGGAACTTTAAAAAAAAATCAATTTCAGGCCCTACCCAATACTAATTAATTGGACCTGGAGTTCAGACATCAGTAGTCAAAAATCATTTCCCAATTTATTTAAATGCATATTTAGGGTTCAAGAGGGCTGATTTAGAACATATATTACCAGTATACCTTTGGTAAAATGCTAATGGCAGTGAGAAAGGTAAAACATGAGGCTTTTACCATCTTCAGGTCAGCCCGTTTATTGGGTATTGGTAGATCAGACATTTTGGGGAAGCCTTACTTGAGAGAAATTAAACACAAGCTGTGGTGGTTTAGTCATAAGTTCTGTCCAACAATTCTAGCTGAGCTATTTCAAATCTTAAAAGGTGATGCTGTGAAAGTGCTGCACTCAGTATGCCAGCAAATTTGGAAAACTCAGTAGTGGCCACAGGACTGGATAAGGTCAGTTGTCATTCCAATCCCAAAGAAAGGCAATATGCCAAAGAATGCTCAAACTACCACACAACTGCACTCATTTCACCTGCTAGCAAGGTCATCATCCTCAAAATCCTCCAAGCTAGGCTTCAACAGTATGTGAACTGAGAACTTCCAGATTTTAAAAAGGCAGAGGAACCAGAGATCAAACTGTCAACATCCACTGGATCATAGAGAAAGCAAGAGAATTCCAGAAAAACATCTACTTCTGCTTCACTGACTATGCTAAAGGCTTTGACTATGTGGATCACAACAAACTGTGGAAAATTCTGAAAGATATGGGAATACCAGACCACCCTACCTGCCTCTTGAGAAACCTGTATGTAGGTCAAGAAGCAACAGTTAGAACCAAACATGGAACAGACTGGTTCAAAATTGGGAAAGGAGTGCATCAAGCTGTATATTGTCACCTTGCTTATTTAACTTCTATGCAGAGTACATCATGAGAAATTCCAGGCTGGATGAATCACAAACTGGAATCAAGATTGCTGGGAGAAATATCAATAACCTCAGATATGCAGATGACACCACCCTTAGAGCAGAAAGTGAAGAGGAACTAAAGAGCCTCTTGATGAAGGTGAAAGAGGAGACTGAAAAAAGCTGGCTTAAAACTCAGCATTCACAAAACTAAGATCATGGCATCCGGTCCCATCATTTCGTGGCATATAGATGGGGAAACCAGGGAAACAGTGACAGATTTTATTTTCTTGGGCTCCAAAATCACTGTAGATGTTGACTGCAGCCATGCAATTAAAAGATGGTTTCTCCTGTGAAGAAAAGCTATGACAAACCTAGACAGCATATTAAAAAGCAGAGACATCGTACTGACAGAGGTCCATTTAGTCAAAGCTGTGTTTTTTCCAGTAGTCATGTATGGATGTGAGTGTTGGGCCGTAAAGAAGGCTGAGCACCAAAGAATTTATGCTTTTGAACTGTGGTGTTAGAGAAGACTCTTGAGAATCCCTTGGACTGCGTGGAGATCAAACCAGTCAATTCTAATGGAAATCAGTCCTGAATATTCATTGGAAGGACTGATGCTGAAGCTCCAATACTTTGGTTACCTAATGGGAAGAGCTGACTCATTGGAAAGACCCTGATGCTGGGATAAGTTGAAGGCAGGAGGAGAAGGGGACGATACAGGATGAGATGGTTGGATGTCATCACCAATGGCCATGAGTTTGGGCAAGCTCCGGGAGATGGTGAAGGACAGGGAAGCCTGGCATGCTTCAGTCCTTGGGGTTGCAAACAGTGGGACACAACTGAGTGCTTGAACAACAAATGAGTCATCAATAAACATCATATCAGGATTGTCTAGGGAAGTGGTTCTCAACCTTTAGTTTGCCTCAGAATAATTTGGACGACTTAGTAAACTACGGGTTGGTTAATGGCACTCCTAGAGTTTCTGATTCAGAAGATCTGGAGTGGAGCCCAAGAATCTGCATTTATAAATAGTGCTGGATGATACTGGGGACCACACTTTGAGAGACAGTGCTGTGAAGGACCACTAGTCAGGTCAGGATGAAGAAGACTTCGAGTTTAAATGGATTCTAGACAGTCATGAGATTCAGTCATTCTGAAGAGGAAGTAGGACACCACCATTTAGATTAGAGCAACATTGTACAGTTTTGTGTGAAACACAAAATTTTTAGAAGAATTTCATAGGAGCCAATGTGACTAGCTGCCAAATACTTTCTACCCCTAGGGGATCCATAGGGTCAGGGAGAGGCTAAGAAGATGTCTGCTGTAGCTTCCAGAGGTCTAGCTGCTGCTCTACAGCATGGATACAAGGCAGATGAGCCTTGGCCACAGGGGCAGAGATGTACATGATGGTCTTAATGATAGCCCCTCATTTTTGATGAAGTTTGCTTTCATGGGAAGAGCTTAGCACAGTTAGGAATGCCCAAAGTTGCGCTTGCTTTAGGGGAAGAAAAGGCCTGATGTCATCTTGAATTCCCAAAGCAGGGGCTCTGGGACATTGGTCTTGGACAACTCATCAATAGTTGAGATCTAGCAATAGTTCCTGACTAAAAGTTATGTCTTCAGCAGCTGTTTTCTTTTTTTTCTGAAGACCAGTATTTCTTCTAGTAATTCTTAGAATCTAATACAAGTATATTAGCTAGTACCGATTCATGATTTATTTTTGTTGTTCAGTGCTAAGTGGTGTCTGACTTTGCAACCCCATGGACTGCAGCACACCAAGCTTCCTTGTCCTTCAGTACCTCCTGGAGTTTGCTCAAAGTCATGTCCATTGGGTTGATGATGCCATCCAACCATCTCATCCTCTGTTGCCCTCTTTTCCTCCTGCCCACAATCTTTCCCAGCATCAGGGTCTTTTCCAATGAGTCGGCTCTTAGCGTCAGGTGGCCAAAGTATTGGAGCTTTAGTTTCAGTGTTGTAGCCATGTGTTCCGGGAAACAAACTCACTCAGAAGGACTATGCAGATAGTCGAGTGCAGTTTATTACACGGCAGGCCCAAGGCAGAGTCTCCTCTTAGCCAAGGACCCTGACCAGTTTTTGAGAAAACGTTATATACCCTAAGTGTACGTGTCCAAACCCACCTCCCCAAATTCTCTGAAACTAGTCTGAACAAAGGAAGAGATACAATCAACGTTAACCCCTGATTCATATGCCTTAAGCCTAGGTAGTTAACAGTGGACAATTATCAATAGGTCTGTGGTCATACCCCAATAAGCATAATATAATTTATGATTCTATTTGGTTACACAGATAATTAGGGTATTTTTTTAGTCAATGGAGAGTTTAGGTATGAGCACTGGGGTTCTTCCATCTGGGGGGGTCTGGTTTTCCAGTTGGTATGTCGTTTCCATAGATACTGGGCATATAGCTCAAAGTCCACAGTCCAGCCCAAGATGGAGTCCTGCTTTCAAGATGGAGCCTGTTCTGTCTGTTTCCTTCTTCATCAGCATCAGTCCTTCATGATAATATAACCAAATAGTAATATGGATGTATTCTCTATCTTTCAGTAATACCAAACCTATCTGATGAAGAGAGGAGATGCCATATATATGAATACTTCATATATGTGAGGTACATTTATGACAATATATTATACTTTGCCTTACATTTAGCAGAGGATATTATACATAGTTCCAAACTCTTCTATAGACTTCTATTTTTTGAAACTGGCCAGCAACATAGGCGTTCATTTTATTTGATTTACTTCTTTTAAAAATCTCTTTCCTGAGTTCCACACAGCTGTCCCTTACCCTTCTGTTATCATGCCTATTTTTAAGAGGACACTTTGAGGTCATTGCTTCTAATCTGCCATAGGAAGGAATTAAACAAACAGGTTAATTAGTAAGTGCTGTGTGTGGGAAAGAATTCCAAGACCGAATGAGGGCCCAGGGCAATGAAACGGTTCAGCTTGAGAGCATGGGCTGTGTTAATGGCTGTTTCTGGGCTCAATGGCCTTGCTCAGATGATTCCTGCCTCCAGCCTTCATGGGACGTGACTGTCAGACCGACACCCCTGGAGGCCATCTCTGTGAACATAAATTCCACCAGAGTCTTGAGTAAGGTCCTTATCTGGGAATATCAAAGAAACACATGATTCTCTGGATTCTTGGGAACTCAGTCTTTAATGTGGGATGATGGTAAATCTTCCTAAGAACAAAGCAACATATCACACATTTATCACATATGCACTGGTTCAGCACTGAAGGAACACATCATAAAGATTTCCTGAAAGAGATATGAATGGAATCCATTTTCCTTTGAAGAAATGACAGATAAGCTTTGGTGATATCAGGAAAAGTAAAATCATGACTCTTATACAGATGAAACAATAAACACATGCTAAAGAATTAATTTTATCCCTATTAAAGAGAACCAGAGCCTGATAGTAGTTAAAGCATACTTAATTCAGGAACTATTGCATTAGGGGAAAAGAGGCCTCAGTGTAGATCTGGTTCAGTTGCGAATACATCAAAGACAGCTGGGGATTTGAATTAGAGGAGTCCGTGGATGGAAAATTACCAAGAAGAAAAACATCATCAAGGAGATTCTTGCTAAACCGAGCTCACAGGATTCTTGCTGGAGGCAGGTCAGGGCCATGGAATCTCGAGGGTGGGAGGATTCACTCTAAATGACTTAGCAGGATTCTTGCTATCACCAGGCTATGCAGGCCCTTCAAGAATGCAGGGCCAACATCAAGGCCTAGCAGAGAAGAGGACTCAGGGAAGCCTGACTAAAGTTTGGTCAAAGAAAGAGTCTTTGTCACTTCTACAATATAAGAGAACCAGATAGATGTTAGAACCAGTTCAAAGGAAAAGTCAAACCAGCACAGATTTATATGAAGCAAAAGATTGTTGAGATGAATTGCAAATGTCCCCCCAAATGGAAAAGTCATGATTTTTGCACTTTGGGGGAAGGAAGCTAGTTAGAATTACTACCCAACAGGACAGAATTTACATATCTATCAGATATCTACAGCTTGCAAAGAATTGCAAAGTAGCTCAAAGACAATGAACTGGGCTAGAATCTTGTAAGGATAACCCTGGATGGGCATGCTGTAAATGCTGCAGTTTGCCATTGAAACACAAATATTTCTCTACAAGGTTTCTGGCAAGGTGAACGGTGGGGTGAAAAGCAGAGACGGTAAGAACAGGAATGCTGAAAAGGTAAGAAGTCACAAAAGGTTAACTAAACCCTTGTGTTGGACTTGCCATGTGATCAACAGGAGACAGGATTTTTTTCCAGGTGAAAGAGAAGGTCTGATTTCAGGTTCTCTAACTCTTTGTTTAAAAGCTGAGGTATAATTGAGTTCCAATGTTATATTAGTTTTAGGTGTACAACATAGTGATTAACAATTTTTAAAGGTTATACTCTGTTTATAGTTATTGTAAAATATTGGCTGTGTTTCCTGTGTTCTACAATATATCCTTGTAGCTTATTTATCTTATACATAGTGGTTTTTAGAGTCTCTAAATCTTTAGTGCATAGAGCTCCAAAGTGTGCATATTTGATCATAATGGCTTTAGGATTCCTATCAGCTGATTCTGAAAGTGCTAGTCACTCAGTCATGTCAGACTCTTTGCGGCCCCATGGACTATAGCCCACCAGGATCCTCTGTCCATGGAATTCTCCAGGCAAGAATACTGGAGTGGGTAGCCATTCCCTTCTCCAGGAGATCTTCCTGACCCAGGGATCGAACCCGAGTCTTGTTGCATTGCAGGCAGATTCTTTACTGTCTGAGATGATTCTAGCTGCTTCTAGTTCCTGTGACTACAATTTTTTTCACCAAGCTGGGGCTTCTCTGACGTTGTTCATTATGAGGTTTGGTGAAAATTTTTGGTAGCTTTGAACTGTATGGGGGATGGAGAAAAAAAGGAGATGAGTAATTTGATATATTTAATCTTTCTGTATTAGCTTTTATTTTTAAAAGAACTCTGTATTCCTTTTCAGTTCCCCCCTCAGGACAATTTTTCCTCCGCATACTCTTTCAAACTGAGTGGCCAAAATTTCATGACCTGCCTACTGGAACTGAGGGACCAAGTTACGGAGGAGGGGCCGCCACTAGGGGGCGCGGATAATGAGACAGGAATGGGGATACAGGTTAGCAAGGTGGGAGTCAAGGGGGCACGAGGGAAGACATAAAAGGAAAGAGAGCTAGGAAAGCTCATCACGACAAATGGTTTAGCACAGCTGGAAACAGCTTGTTGTTTTATCAAACTTTTTCAGCTAAAATATTCAATATGCTAAGGGTAGCACCTCCTGATCTCCATCACAGTTAAGAATCCTTGTTACTCTTTTTATTTTTTTGGCCATACCATAAGGCTTGTGGGATCTTAGCTCCTCAACCAGGGATCAAACTCTGGCCCATAGCAATGAAAGCACTTAATCACTGGACCACCAGGGAATTCCCCCTTCCTCTTTTTATTAAGAAATATTTTTATTAAAAATAATCTTAATATTTTCTTCTACTATAGAATCCCCACAGAAACCTTAGGTTTTATAGGATTCCAGGGGATATTTATGAACACTCTTTGGGTCATTTTTAAAAACTGAGATATAACTGACATACAATAGTGTGTATGATTAGGATGTACAATGTGTTGATTTGATACATTAATATATTGTGAGTACCACCATAGCACTGGTTGATACCTCTCTCACATCACATAATTATCATTTCTTTTTTTGTGATGAGAACATTTAAGATCAGTCTCCTAGCAATTTGAAGTATATATAATGCAGTATTGTTGACTGTAATCACTATGCTGTACACTGTGAGTGGTAAGTCCCTTCAGTTGTTTCCGACTCTTTGAGACCCTATGGACTGTAGCCCTCCAGGCTCTTCTGTCCATGGGATTCTTCAGGCAAGAATACTGGAGTTGGTTGCCATGCCCTCCTCTAGGGAATCTTCCTCACCCAGGGATCGAACCTGCAGCTACTGCATTGCAGATTCTTTAGTGTTGAGCCACCAAGGAAGCCCATGCTGTACATTAGGCCTCCAGAATTTATTCATCTTATAGTTGCAACTTTATACCCTTTGATCAACTTTTAATTCCTCACCCGCTGGTAACCACCATTCTACTCTCTGTTTCCACAAGTTTGGCTTTTTTAGAGTCTACAAATAAATGATATCACACAGTATCTGTCCTCTGTCTGATTTACTTCATTTAGCATAGTGTCTTCAAAGTCCACCCATGTTGTCACAAATGGCATGATTTCTTTCATTCTTATGGCTGAATAATATAATATTCCATTACATTGAAGGGGAGCATAATATGCCACCTCCAAATGTGCCATGTTGTGGATTATTTTGAGCTGAAGGTAATCACGACCCAGCAGGCTCAAGAAAGTCTTCTGCCTCTCTCTTAACAGCCTAAAAGGATTTAGACAGAAGATCTGGTCTGGAAAGAGAGCTACTATCAGAGATAAGTTTTTATAGGTAAGACTTACCTACATGGCAGGGCAAACATTTGCTCTTTCTATTGTCTTGTGAATTGCCCTCTTCCCTTATGAAGCCCTTTTGAGCCACTATACCATTCCTTAGCTCAGAATGGCATATAAGCCTCATATATTTGTCTGCCTTTAGGTCTCATTTTTTCACAGGGTTCCTGTGTATATGAGATTAAATTTGCTTTTTCCAAGATAATCTGTCTTGTGTCAATTTAATTATTAGACCAGCCAAAGATTCTAGAAGGGTAGAAGGAAAAAATATTTTCCATCCTGGTCCATCCTGGCAGTATATATATATATATATATATATATATATACACACACACACACATATATATATGTGTGTGTGTGTATATATATATCGGAGAAGGCAATGGCACCCCACTCCAGTACTCTTGCCTGGAAAATCCCATGGGCGGAGGAGCCTGGTGGGCTATATACATATCACATCTTTATCCATTCATCTATTGATGGACACTTAGGTTGTTTCCAATATATTGGCTGTTGCAATAAACATGGCACTGTAGCTATCTTTTCAATATCCTGTTTTCATTTTCTTCAGGCATATACCCAGGAGTGGGACTGCTAAGTCATAGAGTAGCTCTATTTTTAATTTTTTGAGGGACCTTCATACTATTTTCTATTGTGGAATGGTGGCTGTCCCATCAATAGTGCCTAAGAATTCCCTTTTTGCTGCCTTCTCACCAATACTGTTCTCTCTTGTCTTCTTGATGATAGCCATCCTAACAGGAATGAGGTGATATCTTATTGTGATTTTGATTTGTATTTCCCTGATGATTAGGTGTTGAGCATCTTTTATGTGCCTATTGGCTATCTGGATGACTTCTTTGGAAAAATGTCTATTCTCTTCTGCCCATTTTTAAATTGGATTGTTTTGTTGTTTTTGGTATTGAGTTGTGTGAGTTCTTTATGTATTTTGGATATTAACCCCTTAGATACATGGCTTGCAAGTATTTTCTCCCATTCCATAATGTTCCTGGGTCAGTTTTGGTTAGATGACATTTCTCCTTTCTTTTTTGTGAGCAGAGCAGGAAAAGCAACATGCTACAATTGTCTCTGACTCCATTTGGGCCATGGTCATAGAGTGCCCTTGGAGTTCAGAAAACATGTGATAAATACTGAGGTCAGCTTCAGTTTGAGCTCAGAAGTGACAGACTTTTCCTGTGATCAAACTTTAGCAGGCTCCTCTGAGACCTCTTCTCAAGTAGGCCTTGTACCTGGGCCCTGTCTTCTGTCTGCCTAGTCCAACTGTAGCAAGAATCTTACTAAATCAGCTTAAAGAGAATCCCCTATCCTTGATATCTGATCACCTTAGCTTGCCTTCAGTAAGAATCCTGTAGAGTTGGTTTAGCAAGAATCTTTCTACTCTTGATGTCTCCTTAGTAATTTTCCATCTACTGACCCTTCATTCTGCCCATTGGCTATAAATCCCCACTTGACCTCATTGTATTCAGAGTTGAGCCCAAACTCTCTCCCCTGTTGTGAAAGTCTTGATACTTGACACTTGATGGAGTCCAGAATATGCCACTGTGGCATTAAAATTATTTGGAGAAGAAGGTATTTGAGTTCCTGAAATCTCTTATCTGCCTAAAAGCAGAGTTTCTGCAAATAACTAAATTGTCATAAATCCTCTTTCTGGGAGCAACAAGGGAAGATTAACTTTTATCATCAGAGATGAGAAGCTTCTGGATCACATATAAACATATTTTGCAAAGCTACCATATCTCCCATCTGTTCTCCTAAGGGCCTATTTATCATTCCAAAAAGTTATTTGTTTTCCCTTAAGCTCTCTTCTTCCTTTCCTTTCCCCTAATAAGATGGTACAAAAACCCCAATTCTAAATGCCTCCTTGAATCACATTTTTCTGTAAATTCCTGTACATACATACATGAATAAAAATCTGTCTTTTCTCTAGCTAATCTGTTGTAGGGGAGGAAAAAAATGTTTCTTCTACTGATCCTAGGTTTATTGGCTAGAGTCCTAAAGACTGACAAAATACAGATTAACAAGAGAAAATCAAACAGGTTTATTAATGCCTGCTAGGGGATTCCTTGGTAGCTCAAATGGTAAAGAGTCTGCCTGCAATGCGGGAGACCTGGGTTCAATTCCTGGGTTGGGACGATCCCCTGGAGAAGGAAATGGCAATCCCCTCCAGTATTTTTGCCTGGAAAATCCCATGGACAGAGGAGCCTGGCTGGCTATAGTCCATGGGGTCGCAGAGTTGGACAAGGCTGAGAGACTTCACTTTCATTAATGCCTGCATTGTGCGTATACATGGGAACACTCAGTGATGAGGAGTTCAAACAGGTGTTAAGAACTTGGCTTACACAGTATCTTAACAAGAGAACAATACATTTTATTTAGTTTTTTGCCTGTACTGCATGGTTTTCAGGATCTTTGTTCCCCAACCAGGGATTGAACCTGGCCCAAGCAGTTAAAGTGCCAGGGAATTCCTGAGAACAATACATTTTAGAGAAGTGACAAGACAAAAGAAAAGGACCTTGAGTTTCTAAGAGTGGCAAATTGTTAGAAGTTAAATGTATGGGGCATTAATGACTTTGTTAGTAAAATTTGTTATGTAGATCCCTCTGGGGCGACCTCTGGGATGATAAGTGTTTAGTTATCTCCAGCGATCCTTCCTAGTAGAGAGATGGGGGCATGGGTCTTCAGTTGCCTTGAGCTAAAAGAATTCTTATGCCAAAGTGGCATATTCTGGGCTTTTACATATTCTGCTACCATTTAGTGTCTTGTGTCACTTTAATTTGTAGGTTCCCAATCAAACTAAGATGATAGAGGAAAAGCTTTTCCTCCCCAATATAATTATTGCAATAGTACCTAATAAAGTCTTCCTTGCCATTTTAATAAGTGTCAGAATCATTCTTTTCCCCTTCAACAGAAGGGATTTTAAGAGTCTGCAAGTTACTTTCTGCCTTAGCCTCTTCATTTTCCTAAAAATTTCCTTTGTTATAAAGGCTTACTGTCCTATCTCTGCCACTATGCTCCTGAGGGCATTCAACAGGGTCCATTGCACTGGCTAGCTCATTTTATTGATTTAAATTTTTGTAATTTTTAAGCTATCATTTTTGGTGCCTTTGTTTACTGGGTCTTCCCAAACCTGAGATACTAGAGTATAAAAATAACACTTTTCACTCATTTTCCTTGCTTTTTTGAGTCAATAAAAATGATTCAGAACATGTTTCACCTTCCAAACAAGTCATATTTACTAAGAAATTAAGTGCAGGGTTGTTGCCATGCTGGCTTCTTGGGGATTCAATTTTATGCATTCAGTCAAGGGGGATTTTTGAGTATCTGTTTGCCAATCTTATGTTAAGCATTGGGATTACAGTTGAGAATGAGACCATCATGGTTCCTGCCCTTCACAGTGCTTACTATGAAGTCTAGTTTAGATAAATAAAAGCCTGGGCCTCTGCTCAGGCCATGTCTATGGGCAGAACCTCTGTGCTGGGATAATAAAGGCTGAATAAAGGCTCCTCCCCACCTCTCAGCCTTGCCCACCAGAGTGAGACCCAGCTTTCCCTACAGCCAGTCCCTTCCATCAGGAACCTTCCACAAGCCTCTTATCCTTATCCACCAGAGGGAAGAAACAATGAAAATCACAATCACAGAAAACTAACCAAACTGATCACGATGGTGTGATCACTCACCTAGAGCCAGACATTTTGGAGTGCAAAGTCAAGAGGGCCTTAGGAAGCATCACTATAAAAAAGCTAGTGGAGGTGACAGAATTCCAGTTGAGCTATTTGAAATCCTAAAAGGTGATGCTGTTAAAGTATATTCAGTATGCCAGCAAATTTGGAAAACTCAGCAGTGGCCACAGTGGAAAAGGTCGGTTTTCATTCCAATTCCAAAGACAGGCAATGCCAAAAATGTTCAAACTACTGCACAATTGCACTTATTTCACACACTAGCAAAGTAATGCTCAAAATTCTCCAGGCTAGGCTTCAACAGTACATGAACTGAGAACTTTCAGATACAGAAGCTGTGTTTCAAAAAGGAGGAGGATCAAATTGCCAACATCCATTGGATCATAGAAAAAGCAAGAGAATTCCAGAAAACCCATCTATTTCTGCTTCTTTGACTACACTAAAGCCTTTAAGTGTGTGGATCACAGCAAACGGTGGAAAATTCTGAAAGAGATGGGAATACCAGACCACCTTATCTGCCTCTTGAGAAGTCTGTATGCAGGTCAGGAAGCAACAGTTAGAACTGGACATGGAACAACAGACTGGTTCCAAATAGGGAAAGGAGTACATCAAGGCTGTATATTGTCATCCTGCTTATTTAACTTCTGTGCAGAGTACATCATGCGAAACACGGGGCTGGATGAAGCACAAGCTGGAATCAAGATTGCCGGGAGAAATATCAATAACCTCAGATATGCAGATGAAACTACCCTTATGGCAGAAAGCGAAGAAGAACTAAAGAGCCTCTTGTTGAAAGTGAAAGAGGAGAGTGAAAATGTTGGTTTAAAACTCAACATTCAGAAAACTAAGATCATGGCATCCAGTCCCATCACTTCATGGCAAATAGATGGGGAAGTGATGGAAACAATGACAGACTTTATTTTTCTGGGCTCCAAAATCACTGCAGATGGTGACTGCAGCCATGAAATTAAAAGATGCTTACTCCTTGGAAGAAAAGTTATGACCAACCTAGACAGTATATTAAAAAGCAGAGACATTACTTTGCCAACAAAGGTCCATCTTAGTCAAGGCTATGGTTTTTCCAGTGGTCATGTACAGATGTGAGAGTTGGACTATAAAGAAAGCTGAGCGCCAAAGAATTGATGCTTTTGAACTGTGGTGTTGGAGAAGACTCTTGAGAGTCCCTTGGACTGCAAGGAGATCCAACCAGTCCATCCTAAAGGAAATCAGTCCTGAATATTCATTGGAAGGACTGATGCTGAAGCTGAAACTCCAATACTTTGGCCACCTGATGCGAAGAACTGACTCATTTGAAAAGACCCTGATGCTGGGAAGGATTGAGGGTGGGAAGAGAAGGGGACTACAGAGGATGAGATGGTTGGATGGCATCACCGACTCAATGGACATCAGTTTGAGTAAACTCTGGGAGTCGGTGATGGACAGGGAGGCCTGGCATGCTGCAGTCCATGGGGTCGCAAAGAGTTGGACATGACTGACTGTCTGAATTGAACTGAACTGAGCATAAGGATGCATGTATCTTTTTGAATTATAGTTTTGTCTGGATATATGCCCAGGAGTGGGATTGCTAGGTCTATTTTTAGTTTTCTGAAGAATCTCCATTCTGTTTTCCATGGTACTGCATCAAGTTACATTCCCATCAACAATGTAGGAGGGTTCTAAAAGACATATTTGTAATCTTATTTTAATGATGTTGCTTTCATTATTATGTCACTGTTCAATATATGAAGTTTCTTGACAAACTTTTCTTTAAAAAAATGAAAGGATATTCTAGAAGGAAGGTCATAAATAGTCTTGGAGGAAAGAAGCAGCATGATGTATATGGAGAATTACAAAGAATCTAGTACAGCCATTAAAATAAATCACAGATGGACTTCCCTGGCAGTCCAGTGGTTAAGATTCCTTGCTTCCACTGCAGGGTTCTTGTTCAGTTGCTAAGTCGTGTCCAGCTCTTTGCGACCCCATGGACTGCAGCCTGCCAGGCTTCCCTGTTCTTCACTATCTCCTTGAGTTTGCTCAAACTCATTTGCATTGAGTTGGTGATGCCATCCAACCATCTCATCCTCTGTTGCCCCCTTCTCCTACCTTCTATCTTTCCCAGCATCAGGGTCTTTTCTAATGAGTTGGCTCTTAGCATCAAGTGGCCAAAGAACTGGAGCATCAGCATCAGTTCTTCCAATGAATATTCAGGACTGATTTCCTTAAGAATTGACTAGTTTGATCTCCTTCCTGTCTAAAGACTCTCGAGAGTCTTCTCCAGCACCACAGTTGAAGGTATCACTTCTTCAGTGCTCAGCCTTCTTTATGGTCCAATTCTCACATCTACACATGACTAATGGAAAAATCACAGCTTTGACTACATGGACCTTTGTCAGCAAAGTAATGTCTCTGCATTTTAATATGCTTGGTCATATTAAAGCAAGCATCTTTTAAATTTCATGGCTGCAGTTACCATCTACAGTGATTTTGGAGCCCAAGAAAATAAAAATCTGCCATTGTTTTCACTTTCCCCCCATCTATTTGCCATGAACTGATGGAACTAGATGCCATGATCATAGTTTTTTGAATGTTGAGTTTTAAGCCAGCTTTTTCATTCCCCTTTCACTCTCATCAAGAGGCTCTTCACTTTCTGCCATTAGTGTGGTATCATCTGTTTATCTTAGTCTGAGGTTGTTGATAGTTCTCCTGGCAATCTTAATTCCAGCTTGTGATTCATCTAGCCTGGCATTTCCCATGATGTACTCTGCACAGAAGTTAAATAAGCAGAGTGACAATATACAGCCCTGTCATACTTCTTTCCCAACTTTGAACCAGTCCCTTGTTCATATCCAGTTCTAACTGTTGCTTCTTGACCTGCATACAGGTTTCTCAGGAGGCAGGTAATGTGGTCTGGTATTCCCATCTTTTGAAGAATTTTCCACAGTTTGTTGTGATCCACACAGTCAAAGGCTTTGGCATAGTCAATGAGGCAGAAGTAGATGGTTTTCAGGAATTCCCTTGCTTTCTTTATGATCCAATGGATGTTGGCAATTTGATCTCTGGTTCCTCTGCATTTTATAAACCCAGCTTCTATATCTGGAAGTTCTTGGTTCACATACTGCTGAAGCCTAGCTTGAAGGATTTTAAGCATGACCTTGCTAGCATGTGAAATGAGTGCAATTGTACAGTAGTTTGAACATTTTGGGCATTGCCTGTCTTTGGGATTGGAATGAAAACTGACCTTTTCTAGTCCTGTGGCCACTGGTGAATTTTCCAAATTTGCTGACATATTGAGTGAAGCACTTTAACAGCATCATCTTTTAGGATATGAAATAACTCAGCGGGAACTGTGTCACCTCCACTAGTTTTGTTCATGGTTATGCTTCCTAAGGCCCACTTAATTTCACACTCCAAGATGTCTGGCTCTAGGTGAGTTACTATAAAGGGTCATTAATTGACTATATTAGGTGAGTGCTTATCCGGGTCATTAAGATCTTTTTTGTACAGTTCTTCTGTGTATTCTTGCCATCTCTTCTTAATCTCTTCCGCTTCTTTTAAGTCCTTGCCATTGCTGTCCTTTATCATGCCCATCTTTGCATGAAATGTTCCCTTGGTGTCTCCAATTTTCTTGAAGAGATCTCTACTCTTTCCCCTGCTATTGTTTTCCTCTATTTCTTTGCATTGTTCATTTAAGAAGGCCTTCTTATTTCTCCTTGCTATTCTCTGGAACTCAGTTGGGTTCAGCCCCTGGTGGGGAACAAAGATCACACATGCCTCACAGTGGGGCCAGAAAAAAATTATAATCAGTCAATCACAGAGTTTTGAGTTCCTGAAGATGGTATTGAAAGGTTTTCTGTCTATACTGTGGTGGAGTGTTTTAAGGGGGCCATGCTGATTATCTTCCATGTATTACCCTCCACCTACTTTCTTCTATTTCTCTGCCTTGCTGGGTTCTCTAAAGGCTGAGCCCTCATAGACTGCATCCCCTTGACTCTCACATCCCCTAGACTCTCAGAATTTCAGTTTTATATAACTGCATAGCTAACCATCCCAAACTTAGTGACATGACATAATCACAATCATTTATCATCTTTCACAGATCTGGGAGTTGACTGGGCTTGGCTAGGCAGTTCTCAGTTGGGGATCTCTCATGTGGTTCCCGACAGACAGCTGTCTGTTTCTGGAGTCATTTTGAAGTCTTCTTCACTCACTTATCTGGTTGTTGTGCTGGGTGCCAGCTGGGACCTCTGCAGGGGAGCTTTGCCTAAAGAAAGCACACATGTGGGGCCTCTAGGTGGCTTGGGCTTTTTCAGAGCATGGCTGTGTCCCAAGAGTAATCATCCCAAGAGAGAGCCAGGCGGAGGCTGTATTGCCTTTTATGGCCTAGTCTTAGAAGTTATGTGGCATTATTTCCACCACATTCTGTTTATTCAGTTCAGTTCAGTCGCTCAGTCATGTCCGACTCTTTGCGACCCCATGAATCACAGCATGCCAGGCCTCCCTGTCCATCACCATCTCCCGGAGTTCACTCAAACTCACGTCCATCGAGTCAGTGATGTCATCCAGCCATCTCATCTTCCGTCGTCCCCTTCTCCTCCTGCCCCCAATCCCTCCCAGCATCAGAGTCTTTTCCAATGAGTCAACTCTTCACATGAGGTGGCCAAAGTACTGGAGTTTCAGCTTCAGTATCAGTCCTTCCAATGAACACCCAGGACTGATCTTTAGGATGGACTGGTTGGATGTCTTTGCAGTCCAAGGGACTCTCAAGAGTCTTCTCCAACACCACAGTTCAAAAGCATCATCTTCGGCACTCAGCTTTCTTCACAGTCCAACTCTCACATCCATACATGACCACTGGAAAAAAGGCAAGTAAATCTTTAAGGCCAGCTTACATTTAAGTGGAGGAGAATTAGATTTCACCCTTTGATGAGAGGATTGTAAAAGAATTTTAAACAGTTTTTCAAACCACTATGTCCTTTGACTTCTGCTTGGTTTTGGACAATGTATGTATGTGTTGGTGGGGGTGGGTTGGTGGGAAGAAATGGGCACTGGCAGACCAGCGTGTGGTTTAGAGAGAGAGTTTATGTGCATTTATCTTCCCTCCCATCACAACTTGCTCCATGTCTGGCTGTGAATCCATCCGTGGTTGTGGTTCTCTACCTATAGCCACAGCTCCTATTTGCTGGCCATTCTTTGTATCACTCTAGTTCTCACTGGGTTCCAGTAATAACTCTTCCTCCCCTTGCTATTTCACATCTAGGGATGGTAATTGAGTCTTCTTATTGCTATTCCCCAGATATCTCATCACCCTTGATTGGCTCCTTTAACTCTGCAAAAATGCCTGTGAGTGGCCCATCCATTCATGTTTTTATATTTAAACACTTTGAATGAACCATCTTTTTTACTGCCATGAAGTTGACTAAATCAGGGTGAATGATCATGTTGATGTATGGCAGAAACCAGAACAATGCTATAAAGCAATTATCCTTCAATTAAAAACTATTACAATACCCCCCACTAAAAAAGGGATCCAGATTGGAAAAGAAGAAGTAAAACTGTCACTATTTGCAGATGACATGATACTGTACATAGAAAACCCTACATGTGTCACCAGAAAATTACTAGAGCTAATCAATGAATTTAGTAAAGTCATAGGATATAAAAATTAATATACAGACATCCCTTGCATCCTTATACACTAACAAAAAATCAGAAAGGGAAATTAAGGAAACAATCCCATTCACCATTGTAACAAAAAGAATCCCTATACTTTTAATCATGGTAAAATATATACAACATAAAATTTACTACCTCAACTATTTTTAAGTGTACATTTCATTTAGTACATTCACATTGTTCTGCTACAGATACCCAGGAGTTTTTCCTCCTCTCAAACTGAAACTCTGTATCCATTGAACACTAATTCCCCATTCACCCTCTCCCAGTCCCTGGCAATCCCCATTCTACTCTATCTATGAATTTGACTAAGTACCTCATGTAAGTGGAATCTTACTATATTTGTCTTTTTGTGTCCTCAAGATTCATCCATGTTGTAGTATGTGTTAGAATTTCTCCTTTCTTTTCAAGGCTGAATAGTATTCCATTTTATGTATATGTCGCATTTTGTTTCTCTATTCATTCTCAATGGACACTTGGGTAGCTTCTACCTTTTGGTTGCTGTGAATAATGCTGATCTCAGTATTTTATAGGGCCTCTGTCCCAAGGTTTGTTTGTGATATATTTTTGGTCTGTCTTCAGGTATGAAGTCTCTGAAATCTTTGAGGGCCTGTATCCCAAGGTATGACTCTGTGGTATTTAAAATCTTTTTCAGGGTACAGGTTTTAAAATGCTTTGATTGTCTGTGTTCCAAGATTTGAGTCTGAATTAAATTATGTTCCATATTCAGTGTATGTGGTCACTGAAATCCTTCAGAGTCAGTATTTCACATGATTTAGGTCTGACTTATTTGGGAGGTCTGGGTTTAGGATCCAAAACCTTAGAACTTTTAGAGAATCTGTTCAAATTTGGTTTTGAGATATTTGGTATAGGAAATCAGAGTGTGAGGTCCTTGAACTCTCTGAGTACCTGTGCTCCAGAGTTTGAATGTGCACTCTCTGAAACCACTTCAGTATCTGTGTTTCAAAATATGAGTCTGAAGTATTTGGGAGTCTGTGTTCAGGGCCTCCTGAGGCTCTATGCCATTGAAGGGGTCCAAGTGTTTAAACATTTGTGTTCGTAGTGTGAAGTCTCTGAAAATTTGAGGGTTTGTGTCATAAGGTTTGAGTCTGAGCTGTTTGTGGGTTCCTCTTAAAGGTGTCAAAGATGGAGAAGCTCTACAGGATCAGCAAAAACAAGACCTGGACCTGACTGGCTGAGATCATCAGCTCCTTATTGCAAAATTTGGACTTAAATTGAAGAAAGTAGGGAAAACCACTAGACCATTTAGGTATGACCTAAATCAAATCCCTTATGATTATACAGTGGAAGTGACAAATAGATTCAAGGGATTAGATCTGGTAGAAGCCTGAAGAACTATGGAGAGAGGTTCATAACACCTGTATAGGAGGTGGTGACCAAAACGACTCCCAAGAAAAAGAAATTCAAGAAGGCAAAGAGGTTGTGAGGAGGCCTTACAAATAGCTGAGAAAAGAAGAAAAGTAAAAGGCAAAGGAGAAAGGGAAAGATATACCTAACTGAAAGCAGATGTCCAAAGAACAGCAAGGAAAGATAAGAAAGCCTACTTAAGTGAACAATGCAAAGAAGTAGAGGAAAACAATAGATTGGGAAAGACTAGAGATCTCTTCCAGAAAATCAGAGATACCAAGGGAACATTTCATGCAAAGATACACAGTAAAAGACAAAAATGGCGAGGACCTAATGGAAGCAGAAAAGATTAAGCAAAGGTGGCAAGAATACACAGAAAGTGAAAGTGAAAGTCGCTCAGTCCTGTCCAACTCTTTGCAACCCGATGGACTATACAGTCCATGGAATTCTCCAGGCCTGAATACTGGAGCGGGTAGCCTTTCCATTCTCCAGGGGATCTTCTCGACCCAGGGATTGAACCCAGGTCTCCTGCATTGCAGGTGGATTCTTTACCAACAAGGGAAGTCCAAGAATACTGGAATGGGTTGCCTATCCCTTCTCCAGTGGATCTTCCTGACCCAGGAATTGAACCGGGGTCTCCTGCATTGCAGGCAGATTCTTTACCAATTGAGCTATAAGGGAAGCCCAAGAATGCAGAGAAGAACTGTACAAAAAAGGTGTTAATAACCCAGATAACCACGATGGTGTGGTCACTCACCTAGAGCCAGACATCCTGGAATGTGAAGTCAAGTGGGCCTTAGGAAGCATTGCTATGAACAAAGCTAGTGGAGGTGATGGAATTCCAGGTGAGCTAATTTAAAATCCTAAAAGATGGTGCTGTTAAAGTGCTGCACTCAATATGCCAGCAAATTCGGAAAACTCAGCAGTGGCCACAGGACTGGAAAAGGTCAGTTTTCATTCCAATCTCAAAGAAAGGCAATGCCAACGAATGTTCAAATTACTGTACAATTGCACACATTTCACATGCTAGCAAGATTATGCTCAAAATCCTTCAAGCTAGGCTTCAACAGTATGTGAACCAAAAACTATCTAATCATCTCACCCCCTGCCATCCCCTTCTCCTTTTGCCTTTAATCTTTCCAAGCATCAGGGTCTTTTCCAACCTTCAAATCAGGTGGCCAAAGTACTGGAGCTTCAGCTTCAGCATCAGTCCTTCCAATGAATATTTAGGACTGATTTCCTTTAGGAGTCACTGGTTTGACCTCCTTGCAGTCTGAGGGACTCTCAAGAGTCTCCTACAACACCACAGTTCAAAAGGATCAATTCTTCAGTGCTCAGCTTTCTTTATGTTCCAATTCTCACATCCATATATGACTAATGGAAAAACCATAGCTTTGACTAGACAGACCTTTGTCGGTGAAGTAATGTCTCAGGTTTTTAATATGCTGTCTATGTTTGTCATATCTTTTCTTCCAAGAAGCAAGCGTCTTTTAATTTCATGACTGCAGTCACCATCTGCAGTGATTTTAGAGCCCAAGAAAATAGTCTGTCACTGTTTCCATTGTTTCCCCATCTATTTACCATGAAGTGATGGGACTGGATGCCATGATCTTCATTTTCTGAATGTTTAAGCCAGCTTTTTCATTCTCCTCTTTCACCTTCATCAAGAGGCTCTTCAGTTCCTCTTCGCTTTTTGCCATAAGGGTGGTGTCATCTGCATATCTGAGGTTATTGATATTCTCCTGGCAATCTTGATTCCAGCTTGTGCTTCATCCAGTCTGGCATTTCACATGATGTACTCTGCATAGAAGTTAAATAAGCAGGGTGAGAATATACAGCCTTGATGTACTCCTTTCCCAATTTAGAACCAGTCCGTTGTTCCATGTCTGGTTCTAACTGTTGCTCCTTCACCTGAATACAGATTTCTAAGGAGGCAGGTAAGATGTTCTGGTATTCTCATCTCTTTAAGAATTTTGGACAGTTCGTTGTGATCAATACAGTCAAAGGCTTTAGTGTAGTCAATGAAGCAGAAATAGATGCTTTTCTGGAATTCTCTTGCTTTTTTTTCATGATCCAATTAATGTTGACAATTTGAGCTCTGGTTCCTCTGCCTTTTCTAAATCCAGCTTTGACAGCTGGAAGTTCTTGGTTCACATGCTGTCGAAGCCTCGCTTGGAGAATTTTGAGCATTAATTTGCCAGCATGTGAAATGAATGCAATTGTTTGATCGTTTGAACATTCTTTGGCATTGCCTTTTTGGGGGGATTGGAATGAAAACTGACCTTTTCCAGTCCTGGCCACTGCTGAGTTTTCCAAATTTGCTGGCGTACTGACTGCAGCACTTTCACAGCATCATCTTTTAGGATTTAAAACATCTCAGCTGGAATTCCATCACCTTCACTAGCTTTGTTCGTAGTGATGCTTCCTAAGGCCCACTTGACTTCACACTCCAGGATGTCTGGCTCTAGGTGAGTGATCACACCATTGTGGTTATCTGGGTCATTAAGACCTTTTTTCTATAGTTCTGTGTATTCTTGCCACCTCTTATTAATATCTTCTGCTTCTGCCTTTCATTTTGCCCATCTTTGCATGAAATATTCCCTTGAAGAGATTTTCTTGAAGAGATCTCTAGTCTTTCCCATTTTATTGTTTTCCTCTATTTGTTTGCATTGATCACTTAGGAAGGCTTTCTTATATCTTCTTGCTATTCTTTAGAACTTTGCATTCAGATGGGTATATCTTTCCTTTTCTCCTTTGTCTTTCATTTCTCTTCTTTTCTCAGCTATTTGCCTCCTCAGACAACACTTTTCCCTTTTTGCATTTCTTCTTCTTGGGGATGGTTTTAATCACCACCTCCTGTACAATGTTACTAATCTCTGTCCATAGTTCTTCAGGCACCCTATCTATCAGATCTAATCCCATGAATCTACTTGTCACTTCTACTGTATAATCGTAAGGGATTTGATTTAGTTTATACCTGAATGGTCTAGTGGTTTTCCCTACTTTCTTCAATTTAAGTCTGAATTTGGCAATAAGAAGTTCATGATCTGAGCCATAGTCAGCTCCTGGTCTTGTTTTTGCTGACTGTACAGAGCTTCTCCATCTTTGGCTGCAAAGAATATAAATCTGATTTCAGCATTGACCGTCTAGTGATGTCCATGTGTAGAGTCGTCGTTTGTGTTGTTGCAAGAGGATGTTTGTGTTGGAAGAGGAAAGGTATGTGTGGTGGGGTCTGGCTGTCTGCTGCTCAAAAGCCAATAAGCAGGCCAGGTTGGTGGAAGGAAGGTTTGCTTTGTTTCAGATGCTGGCAACTGAGGGGAGAGGGTGGTGGACATCTGTCCAAAGGCTGACTTACCCCGTCCCCCAACAAGCAGTGGATGAGAGCATTTACAGACAGAGCAGGGGAGGAGGTTACATGCAGAAACAGCACAGTCATCTCTAACGGTCATCTTTAATTGGTCATCAGTGGTCTGACTAGCATCATCTTGGTTGTTTTAGGTACAACTAATCTTTAGTTCTGGGGTGCACTTGTTCTCATTTCTTTGAGGTCAGTTCTTGGAATTGTGGCAGCTCATGTCCTGGTTATCATATAGTTAACTTTTCCAACTGGGGTTTTAGTATCTATAAGATAGTGCACAGGATATGGCTCAGAATACTGTCTGTAGCCCTTGAGAAAGAACTAAAGGTCCTTGACTATGTTTAATGACTACATTATTATTATTTAGTCTCTTTTGACTGTTTTCCTTTGTTTCAGCTTTTCTCACTTCTCTGATTAAACTTCTTTGAAGCTTTCCACAGGCAAAAGGCAGGCAGAGGACATGGTGGGGGGGCAAGGACTCTATGGTCCTGCTCCGTTTCAGTCCCCCTTTTTCTTTTATATTCCTCAATCTTGAGGAGGGACAGGTACAGAACAAGAAAGGCAATAAGCTTTCATAGTACCTGGACAAACATTTGAAAATTGCTAGACATATTACAGTGAGTGTAATAATCAAAATCCAACTTTGTGCTATTTTTTTATCTTAATGATTCAAGCAGATGTACAATGTATGTTTAATAGGTGACAAACAGGCTGTTTGGGTTAGCCTAAAATTCAAATTAAATCATGTATTGGCCAGAATGGACTTTCCCATACCTCAAAATATGAATATTTTTTCCATCATTTTCTCCTTTTAAGTTGCAGCTCTTTCCATAGAGAGCATTGATCCAACATTGCTAAAGTCGTTTATTTGCCTGCTCTGGGTCCATCCATGTCCCTCGGTGCTAGGCCTCCTTTTTAGTTATATATTTGCCTAGTTGTCCATGTTGGGGAAAAACTAACCAGATATCATAAACAGGCTCAGAGGTGCCTTAATAGGGGAATGCTTTATAGGCCATACATTTTATCTTTCATACCCAATTGTCACACAGACGTTGTTCATGTGCTTTAAGTAGTACACGTAAAGCCAGCAGTGTTGCACATCAAGAGCAGTTATACTCTGTGACGACTTTACTGGACAATTTTTCAACTCTGAACGTTGGGGTCAAAGTATGATTAGAAACAAAACAATTACTTTCCATTAGAAGTCTCTGTTGCCAAATCAGATCAATATTCCAGGAGAACTTTTCTTTCTTAGCAGAAAAACCAACTTCAGTCTTGCATTAGTTTACTGTTAATAAAATTCGTATACCTAATTACATTTAGTCTAATCTTATTCCTGGCAATGTACACAATTCTTTTTTTTTCAAAATTCCTTTTTCACAAACCTTTTGTCACTTTCTAGATCCAAACAAATTTATCCTGTGTTTCTTTATCCAGAAACAAAAAACTATAGGACAAAATTATTATCATCATTTTTCCTCAACAAAAATATCTCCATTCTTTATACCTTCTCTTTGTCGACAACATATACCCTACTTGCTTTACATACCAAAATGTTTCGCTTATCATTTTTACATATCACAATTTTTAACCCCTCAAAGTTTTAACAAAAACAAGTGATTGAAATGTTACACCAACATTTCGTGATTGGCAAACTTAAGAACATATTTCATAACCTCAGAAAATAGACTTTTTTACATAGTGTAATTTTTCTTCAGTGGTACAACACATATGTTTAATAAACCCAAACATCTTTAGTTTCCCTCTTGGTCTTGCAAGAATACAAAAGTAGGTAATCAGTTTATGGATTATAGCCAGAATAGCCAAATTATACATTCAATTTTAAAGCCTTTTTTCTTTTGCCTAGTTAACCTAAGGCTGAAGATCTAGGCAAAGTGGACTGTGTTTGTATTTTAATGACATGATAAGCAGCAACCTCAAGCTTTTTCCCGGGCATATTTTTGTTTTCTCAGGGTCTGAAAAAAGTGTTTTATCAAGCTAGCTTTCCCTAACTGCATATGCAAAAAGAAACAGTTTTTTTGAATTTGATGTGTTTAATCTTAACCAGTCTTCTCTGAAGTCTGAAGAATACTGTAGCCATACATTGTCTCCCCCAAAAAATCATCTTTCTTTTTTAGTCATAAATTCACAGCTAAAATTTTTCTAAATGAATTGAACCTAAATTTCCCATTTTACATAAGGCAACAAGAATACCAATCATGCATATGGAATACACGCTCACACACCAAACGACAGATCTGTCATAAACCCTCTCCCAGGGTGACCGGTACAGTCCCAAACAAATACTTCCCCAGCACAAACAGTCCTCAGTGGTAGTTAGATCTCAGAACCAGCTGGCAAAATACCCAAATGACACTCGGTGCTCACAAATGGTCCTCAACGGTAGTCAGGTGTCAGAACCAATTGGCAAGAATACCCAAATAGCACATCATGCTCACAAAACGGTCCCCAATGGCAGACAGACATCAGAACCAACTGGCAAAAATGCACATATAGCAGTCAGTGCTCATGAACAATCGTCAACATCAGACGCTTGTCAGAACCAACTGGCAAAATGCCCAAATAGCACTAGCGCTCACAAACAGCCTAAATAGCAGTCCTCAACAGCAGTCAGAACCAATTGGCAAGAATGCCCAAATAGCGCTAGCACTCACAAATGGAAAGGTTGACCCTGTGCACACCGGTGGACTTACCCAGCCTTGGAGCTTGTCGGCTAGTGCCAAATGCAAGTTTCCATTCCACCAAGAAAAAGCACAAGTTGGCAGCCAATGCCGAGCAGGGGAGAAACAGGGAGGATCCTCAAAACAAATGGTTTTGGCAGCTGCTAAGAACGTCCCCCAAATCCCCTACCCGGGGCTAGCTAGCCACGAGCAGCATGCTAATACATTGTCATGGCCATAGCTCTCCCCTGGAAGACCCAGGAGAGCCAGATGCCATGAAAGTTCAGGAGCCAGCAGTAGCCAGTCATAGCCAGCCCCACTTTAGGTGCCAAAATCTGTTACCGAAAGGTATGCGTGGGGGTGGGGGGTCCAGCTGCTCGCTGCTCAGAAACCAATAAGCAGGCCAGGTTGGTGGAAGGAAGGTTTGCTTTATTTCAGGTGCTGGCAACTGTGGGAGAGGGTGGCAGACATCTGTCCCCACTTCCTCCCAACAAGCAGGGGATGAGACCACTTACAGACAGAGTGGCAGGGGGAGGTTACATGCAGAAACAGCATAGTCATCTCTAATAGTCATCTTCAATTGGTCATCAGTGGTCTGACTAGCATCATCTTGGTTGTTTTAGGTACAATTAATCTTTAGTTCTGGGGTGCACTTGTTCTCATTTCTTTGAGGTCAATTCTTGGAATTGTGGCAGCTCATGTCCTGGTTATCATATAGTTAACTTTTCCAACTGGGGTTTTAGTATCTATAAGACAGTGCACAGGATATGGCTCAGAATACTGTCTATAGCCCTTGAGAAAGAACTAAAGGTCCTTGACTATGTTTAATGACTACATTATTATTTAGTCTCCTTTGACTGTTTTCCTCTGTTTCAGCATTTCTCACTTCTCTGATTAAACTTATTCCTTGACCGAAGTTTTCCACAGGCAAAAGGCAGGCAGAGGACATGGTGGGGTGGGGTGGGGGGGCAAGGACCATAGAGTCCTGCTCCATTTCATCTGCTATGACCAGTATGTTCACTTGGCAAAACTCTGTTAGCCTTTGCCCTGCTTCATTTTGTACTCCAAGGCCAAACTTGCCTATTACTCCAGGTATCTCTTGACTTCCTTCTTTTTTCTATAGTTCTTCTGTGTATTCTTGCCACCTCTTCTTCATATCTTCTGCTTCTGTTAGGTCCATACCATTTCTGTCCTTTATTGTGCCCATATTTACATGAAATATTCCCTTGGTATCTCTAATTTTCTTGAAGAGATCTCTAGTCTTTCCCATTCTATTGTTTTCCTCATTTGTTTGCATTGATCACTTAAGAAGGCTTTCTTATCTCTCCTTGCTATTCTTTGGAACTTTGCACTCAAATGGGTATATCTTTCCTTTTCTCCTTTCCCTTTCCCTTCTCTTCTTTTCTCAGCTATTTGTGAGGCCTCCTCAGACAACCATTTTGCCCTTTTGCATTTTTTTTTCTTGGGGATGATCTTGATCACTGCGTCCTGTACAGTGTCATGAACCTCTGTCCATAGTTCTTCAGGCACTTTGTCTATCAGATCTAATCCCTTAAATCTATTTCTCACCTCTACTGTATAACCATAACGGATTTGATTTAGGTCATACTTGAATGTTCTAGTGGTTTTCCCTACTTTCTCTTTAAGTGTGAATTTTGCAATAAGGAGCTCATGATCTGAGCCACTGCTGCTACTGCTGCTGCTAAAGTCGCTTCAGTTGTGTCCGACTCTGTGCAACCCCATAGATGGCAGCCCACCAGGCTCCACCGTCCCTGGGATTCTCCAGGCAAGAACACTGGAGTGGGTTTCCATTTCCTTCTCCAATGCATGAAAGTGAAAAGTGAAAGTGAAGTCACTCAGTCGTGTCTGACTCTTAGCGACCCCATGGACTGCAGCCCACCAGGCCCCTCCATGGGATTTTCCAGGCAAGAGTACTGGAGTGGGTTGCCATTGCCTTCTCCGATCTGAGCCACAGTCAATTCCAATTCTTGTTTTAGCTAACTGTATAGAGCTTCTCCATCTTTGGCTGCAAAGAATATAATCAATCTGATTTCAGTATTGATCATCTGGTGATGTCCATGTCTAGAGTCTTCTCTTGTTTTGTAGGAAGAGGATGTTTGCTATGACCAGTGTGTTCTATTGGCAAAACTCTGTTAGCCTGTGCCCTGCTTCATTGCGTACTCCAAGTCCAAATTTGTCTGCTACTCCAGGTATCTCTTGACTTCCTACTTTTGCATTCCAGTCCCCTATGATGAAAAGGACATGTTTTTTGGCTGTTAGTTCTAGAAGGTCTTGTAGGTCTTCATAGAACCACTCAACTTCAGCTTCTTCAGCATTAGTGGTTGGGGCATAGACTTGGATTACTGTGATACTGAAATGTTTGCCTTGGTAATGAACAGATATCATTCTGTCATTTTTGTGATTGCACCCAAGTACTGCATTTCAGACTCTTTTGTTGACTATGAGTGCTACTCCATTTCTTCTTAGGGATGCTTGCCCACAGTAGTAGATATAATGGTCATCAGAATTAAATTTGCCCATTCCAGTCTATTTTAGTTCACTGATCCCTGAAATGTTGATGTTCACTCTTCCCATCTCCTGTTTGACCACTTCCAATTTACCTTGATTCATGGACCTAACATTCCAGGTTCCTATGCAATATTGTTCTTTATAGCACTGGACTTTACTTCCATCACCAGTGACATTCAAAACTGGGTGCTGTTTTCGCTTTGGCTCAGTCTCTTCATTCTTTCTGGAGCTATTTCTCCACTCTTCTCCAGTAGCATATGGGGCACCTACTGACCTGGGGAGTTCATCTTTCAGTGTCATATCTTTTTGCCTTTTCACATTGTTCATGGGGTTGTCAAGGCAAGAATACTGAAGTGGTTTGCCACTCCCTTCTCCAGTGGACCATGTTTTGTCAGAACTCTCCACCATGACCCGTCCTGTCTTAGGTGCCCCTACATGGCATAGCTCATAGTTTCATGGAATTAGACAATGCTGTGAAACAAGTGACCAATTTGGTTAAGTTTTCTTAACTGTGGTTTCCATTCTGTCTGCCCTCTGATGGATAAGGATAAGAGGCTTGTGGACACTTCCTGATGGGAGGGACTGGCTGTGGGGGAATCTGGGTCTGTTCTGATGGGCGGGGCACACTCAGTAAATCTTTCATCCAATTTTCTGTTGATGGATGGGGCTGTGTTCTGTCTCTGAGGCCGAACTATGGTAGGGGTAATGGCAAACTCCTTCAAAAGAACTTGTGCCAGGACTGTTGTATTCAGTGCCCCTAACCCCACGTCAGGCCACTGTCAACCCATGCCTCTGCTGGAGACTCCTGGACACTCACAGGCAAGTCTGGCTCAGTCTCTTGTGGGGTCACTGCTCCTTTCTCCTGGGTCCTGGTGCACACAAGGTTTTGTTTGTGCCCTCCAAGAGTCTGTTTCCCAGTCCTGTGGAATATGATTGATCTATCATATTTCTCCACAACTGTCCACTCTTCATCAAACCTAGCATAAAAATCCTCAGGTATGTTTCTTTGGGTTTTCATTTTCTTATGAAGGCTTCTGTGTCATGTACAACTTAATATTGAATAAATAAATTTGTATGCTTTTCTCCTCTTAATCTGTTTTTGTCAGTTTAATTAACAGGCCCAGTCAGGAGCTCTAAGAGGGTCAAGGAAAACTTTTCCCTCTCCTACACCAGTGAAGGTTCAGGCCTTTGCTGATGGATCTATGATTGGTGTGGGGAAATGCATCACGTTCTACCACATGTTTTAGTGGAGGCCAGTAGCTCGCATGTGCCTGATTCCATTGTTTTTTAGTGAGTGCAGCCTGGAACATATGCACAGCCTCCATGGCCCCCAGGGACAAGTATGATCTTAATAGGGAACTTTTGAGCTGTCTATTTCCCTATTAAACTTCTGACTTATTTGTGGTTTTATCCTTTGGTATTGGCTTCATGACACTATTAGCCTTTTCTTGTCTGACAGTAAGACATTATTGTTTTTAGCTACACCTTAAGACATGATTTCCTCCTGCAGGAGAGAAAAATGTTATCCTTCTACCCTTTTAAGTTCCTGACTGGGGTACCCACCACAAAAGACAGATTTACAAGAGAAGAACAACATTCATTAACATGCACACCTCATGTATACATAGGAGATGGCTAAGGAAAAATGAGTAACTCCCAGTGATGACTTTGAACTTAGGTTTAAATACCACATTCAAAGAAAGAAAGATATAGGTGCAGTCATAGGGATGTGACCAGAAAAAATATAACAGACTAGGATAAGGTTTTTTTATGCAGATTTAAGTCAGAGCCTTTTCCATGGATAAGAATTTCTTGTGATATAGTCTTCCTTCTCTTCCAGTCCAAAGAAGGAGACATTCTTAGAAATGGTGATTTTCTTTATAAATGTAAATGTCTCTTACAAAAGGGTTATGTCTACTCTGTTTTCAGAGCTTATTTTCTGTCTTTTGTTCTCAAGATAATCCTTAGGCCAAAGAGTAATATTTTAGGGTGGAGTATTCTGGTTTCCGAAGTCATATTTTGGGGTGGCATTTTCTGATCTCCTATACCTCACATTCTGTTCCAAATAAAATCATCTCCTCAGCAGAGCTGGGAAGCTACCAGTCCTCCAGTCCTTCCTCTCTACTTGGGCAAAACTTCTGTGCTCCTACACTGGGGACAGGGATGGTAACCTGCTTCTCCAAAAGCAATACACTACCCTGCAAGTGGGAACTGAAAGGGACTGCAGCTCCCATCTTCTGTGCTTGTCCCTCCCTGAATGGAACTTCTGCCCTGTGAAGGGGATCTGAGGATAAGGGTTGCTATTGAGGTCCCAGTATTGCCTTACCTGGGGTACAGCTTCCATCCTATGAGCCTTCACCCTGAGTGAGGGAAGGAATCCCAGTCTTTTCTGCCATGGACTAAGGCTTCTGTAACACAAAGATACTGGGGATTGAGAGATGTCTGTGACTTCCTCTCCTGGGATGAAACTGGAGTCCTAATTGGGAGCTGTGGTTAAAGGGAAACCTCCCATATTCTTGGCTGTACTTTCCTGAAGTTAAAGCTTCTGTAACACATAGCTGGATGGAGGGAATTTGAAGGGGATGGAGGAAAGCAGGTTCTAACTCAAGTGCCACAGATTTTTCACTGTTCTTACCAAATTTATTAGATTCTCCTGAATAAATTGCTGCTCAGTCTGCTGTATGACCTTAGATCAACTTCTAGAAACTTTAGATGATTGTGTTTTATAAAGTTCACCAGTTAATTAAAAAAAACAAACCTGAGTAGAGGGTCCACTGAGCTCCTCACATGGTTATTCCAAAAGTCCCATCATATTTCACTATTCTTTGCTTCAGGTACCACAATCCAAGTGAATTAATAAACCAAATGCAGCAAATGTAACAAAGGCTTGCATTCAGAAAGATTTTCTCCTACAATTGCATCCATGCCTCAGCTGTACCTGTTGATGGAGATCTCTGTCCAGTTGGTGACTCATGCTCTGTCCTTGGAAGCTTGAGAGCCTTTGTTTAAAGCCAGAGCAGCCCAAGAAGGCTTTTCTTTAACCTGTCCACATGTGTGTTCCTGCCTTTATAGCAATAGCCCTTCAACTGCCCAAGGATAAAGCCATCATAAGCTGTAATCATGAGAGGGTAACAGACAGGAATGCCAGGGGTCTCCAAACAGGAAATAGGCTGCAAGTGTCAGACATTTTTTATCTCTCCCTTAAGTGGCAGGAGGAAACAAACTATAAGTGTCAGATTTTTTTTCCTTCTCTGCTGCTACTGCTGCTGCTAAGTCGCTTCAGTCATGTCCGACTCTGTGCGATCCCATAGACGGCAGCCCACCAGGCTCCCCGTCCCTGGGATTCTCCAGGCAAGAACACTGGAGTGGGTTGCCATCTCCTTCTCCAATGCATGAAAGGGAAAAGTGAAAGTGAAGTCGCTCAGTCGTGTCCGACTCTTAGCGACCCCATGGTCTGCAGCCTACCAGGCTCCTCCGTCCATGGGATTTTCCAGGCAAGAGTACTGGAGTGGGGTGCCATTGCCTTCTCCTATACAAAATTAAAAGGTTTCTCTTAAAATTCTGTGTTGCCACAATGACACCTGGTTCCACCTGAACTTAACTTTTCTCAAACTTTAAGCTAACCAATGTGTTTTTCTTATGGAAATGTTTTTCTTAGGCTATGTTAATGAAACTATGTATTTGCTTTGGAATTTGCCTTTCTTTAAAATGGTTTCACCTAAGACTAACTTTTTCTCTTTTCTCAAACCTTAGGCTGATAATAGCTCAACAAACCAGTATTCATATCAACTGTTTTATGGCTGGGGGATGACACACCTCATGCCATCCTATCTCAAAAATGCATATTGTGGGAGAGGGGCCTGGTGAAACTCTCTCAGCCTTGAGGTGTCTCTCTTATCTGATTAATAGTTTTCTAACAGACATAAAACATTTAGCTAAACACTAGCAGGGGGGCACTCTTTCTGCCCTCTTCTGATGTCTATGTCAGAAGCTTTGCCTATCTCTTTTATACTTTAATAAAACTTTATTACACAAAAGCTCTGAGTGATCAAGCCTCGTCACTGGCCCCGGACTGAATTCCTCTCCTCCAGAGGCCAACAATCCAGCATCTTTCACAGCTCAGCAACAACCTTTCAATCACTCGTCAAAGACAAAACACCTATGACACCTGCCAGGAAGACCACCCAGCATGCTGTTTCCCCCCTCCCCTTGCTCATGCCAGCCTCTTCTGTTCAACAACTCAGCAAATATCTGTCGTGCATCCATGAAGCATGGTCCTAGGGCACAGCAGGGAAGCTCACAAAGTTTTGCACTTGTGGGCTGACATACTGTCTCCTAACAATAGCTTTTTGCCTTCCCATTTATCCCTGACCTGACTGACCATTTCCCCTTTCTCAGAAATTCTGGATTTCCTAAGATGGGGACAGAGTGTTCAGCCTTTGTCACTATATACTTCTGCTGTGGGTGAGTTTGCCTGGGCTCATTCATTATTTCTCCACAGCTTAATACCTGTGCTGTAAAGAAGAGATCCTGTCCTGGTTCTTTACCATCTCTAGAGCACCTATTAAATTTTTGTTTCAAAATTTTGTCTGCCTGATTATCATATGTGTTATTATGTCCTAAACAGCTACTACAGACAATCTTAGGAACATACCTTGCATTTGTATGGCACTTTGGTCATTAGGGTTAACATAATTCTCACTACCGCCCCATGGTTTGGTGAGGCAAATAGATATGGATATTGCTTCTCATTTTACATAAGGGAGGGTTGGTCACATCAAAGTTAATACCACAGACTTGTCTAGGGTCATATAGCACAGGAGACCCAAAGCAAGAACAAGTCTGAGGTCCTTCAGCCCCTGTTTAATGCCTAGTTCCTTCCACCTGCGTGCTAAGTTTCTCAGTCATGTCTGACTCTTTGTGACCCCATGGACTGTAGCTTGCCAGGCTCCTCTATCCATGGGATTCTCCAGGCAAGAATACTGGAGTGGGTTGCCATGCCCTTCTCCAGGAGATCTTTCCGACCCAGGGATAGAACCTGGGTCTCCTGTGTTTCCTGCATTGCCGGCAGATTCTTTGCCACTAGTGCCACTTGGGAAGCTTAGTTCCCTCCACAGGACTCTACAATTAGGAAATACCCTCCCATAAAGAGCAATCTATAGCTTAGGTTAGAACAGAATTTGGTGTGCTAAGAATTTTCAGTCACTTGAGATGGGGAAATAGATATTCAGCTATTGACTGAACTCTGCAGGGTATTTGCAGACATTCAGTTTTCTTCAGTACCCTCTTCCACAAAATCAGTGGCTAAAATGTACAAATAGGGCTTCTCTCTAATCCTTAAAATTTTCATTGTTGGCAGTCATTCCAGCTCTATCACACAGCTGTATGGATTCCCACCTTCTAGAATGAGTTGCTTTAATGAGCCTATGTTAACAGATTGTCACTCAAAGTCCACAGGATTCACTCCTGGTGTTGTACATTCTATGATTTTAGACAAACACGTAATTATATATATTTACCATTATAGCATCAAGCAGAGCACTCTCAGCAGTGGTAATTTTTAACCTTGTCCTCTTAAGGGCACGGTTAGCTTCATTTCTAAAAGATTGATTTGAAAACCTCAAAGATAATTATAAAATTCTGTTGAAGTCCCTGAAAGTTGGAGAGGGCCTATTAATGCTACCCATCATCTTCACTGGTTATATGGCAAGCCCTCTAACTAGGAGGTATTTGCGATGGTTCAGACTGTTCTCTTTTTAAGTCTGCATAGCAGATTGGTCAACATCATTCTTTCACCAGAGAGGTCTGGAAGGCGATGCCACAAACAGCCTTGCAAATTGTGAACTATACAGCTCCAGGGGGCTCTATTCACATAGACTATGGCTTAATCCTACTCTTTGGAATTTTGCAATGTGGAAACCTTGATCCTGGGAAAGGTCTGGAAGAGTCGTTTAGAAGGTTTTAGCTCTATGTTTAACCAGGCTGTGCTAAAATCAGTTTCTTGTAGTTAGAGTAATTTTTGAATATGAAAATGATTATGTCCAAAGAGTGTGAAAACCAATTTGCTACAAATTATTTGTTTTAGATAAGAATTACCAATCAACTTCCTGTGCAACTGCTTTCTTTATCAATAATCTTTCTGAAATAGAGGAATGGAAAGACTGACCCGATGTTTAGAATTTCAAATATGATGGTCCCAGATGAAAGAGGCTCTTAAGTAGGGGGCTTTAAACGCCTTAAATCATACTGCTATGAGTGGCCACCTAGTCCTCCTTCCAGGATTCTCCTTCTCACAGGGTTGACCTAGGATGAAAAGGATAAGGGTTTTGATTTTCAGTTATGAATATGCTCAAGAGTATATGGGAATGTTCCATTTTCATGATTCTTCTATTTCTCATTGCCATCAGTAGCTGAGAGTTGATGACACTGAAATTATTATGCTACCAAATTGAAGGCCAATGATACCCATTGTGTCATTAATAAAGTTTCACTCATTTAACTGATTTGATAAAATGCAAATGTGGAAAAATGCCTTTTATTTATTTTTCTTCTTTATACCTGCCAGTGTGTGCTCGGTCATGTCCAACTCTCTGTGACCCCATGAACTGTCACCTCTGTCCATGGAATTCTCCAGGCAAGAATACTGGAGTGGGTTACCATTTCCTCCTCCAGGGGATCTTCCTGACCAAGGGATCAAACCCCTGTCTTCTTGTGTGTCCTGCACTGGCAGACAGATTCTTTACCACTGAGCCACCTGGGAAACCCATGGTTGTGGTTTAGTCGCTAAGTCGTGTCCAACTCTTGCAACCCCATGGACTATAGCCTGCCAAGCTCCTATGTCCATGGGATTCTCCAGGCAAGAATACTGGAGTGGGTTGCCATTTCTTTCTCCAGGGGATCTTTCCAACCCAGGAATTGAACCTGGGTCTCTTGCATTGCAGGCAGATTCATTACTGACTGAGCTACAATCAAACCCAAGGTATGGGAAGCCGATACCTGACAGTAAAGAGTCTTAATTAAGCCTTCTGTAAGATGGGCTTTTCCTTCATCCTGAATACTATGTTAAATGTTCTTTTCACTCCAAAGTTAGGGAAGGATGGCTACTGACCGATCACTTCAATCTTGTCTGCAGTCTCCATTTACACATTTAAATTCTTTTTCAAAATGTTCCCTTCTTTGATGGAAATGTTCTGGAATTAGATAGTGGCAAGGGTTGAACATAGTGAATATAGTAAAAACCACTGAATTGTACACTTTATTATTTTTCTAACTTTTAATTTTATATTGGAGTATAGCTGATTAACAATAGTGATAGTTTTAGGTGGACGGTAAAGGGACTCAGCCATACATATACATGTATCCATTCTCCTCCAGACTCCCCTCCCATCCAGGCTGCCACATAACATTGAGTAGAGTTCCCTGTGCTATACAGTAGATCCTTGTTGGTTATCCATTTTAAATACAGCAGTGTGTGAATTGTATACTGTAAAATAGTAAGGTTTCTTTTATGTGACTTATATTTTAATAAAATAAAAAAGAAAAAGCTTTGGTTAAAAAAAGCTCTTCCCTTCTGATATCTTTTTGGAGGCCTAACTTGATTTTGTCTCCCAGATCAATGTATGTGACCTGTGTTTCCATGTAAAACATTGCCCAAACCAGCATCCAGGGAAGACATTCTAGATCTGCAATCTGTGGAAATGTTTATCCCTAGTTTATAGATGGGGACCTGAGACAAAAAGAGGTGCCTGATCGTCTCAGGATCACTCGGCTTCCAGACACCCACACAGAATTGATCAGACAGCACCAGCGGGATGGCTGCTGCAGGTGAACTGAACAGTGTCTTTAGAGTGTCCTCAACCTGCAGCCTGCCCTTGCTCTCTTTTATTTTTCCTTCCTCTGTTCAAATGTGCTCCTGAAAAGAATCTGGTTTACCATTGGCATGTATTTCAGACCAGGTACTACAAATCTCTGGGAGATTATTTTTTAATTAAAAAAAAAATTTTTTGGGGGGTGGTACTCTGTGGCATGTGGGATCTTAGTTCCCTGGCCAGGGATCAAACCCATGCCCCCTGTAGTGAAAGCACAGAGTCTTAACCACTGGGCTGCCAGGGAAGTCCCTCTATGGAAGATTTAAAAACTTATCTGTATTTAGGAACTGGAAAGGATTGTTCCCTGTAGAGGAAAGGAGGCACTAACAAACTGCTGGGGAGCTTAGGGAGGGACTGGTCTGGGTCTTCCTCAGAGCTCTTCCAATGCTGCCACATCAATGCTATCTAGTCTGCTGCTGCTGCTGCTGCTGCTGCTGCTGCTGCTGCTGCTAACTCGCTTCAGTCGTGTCTGACTCTGTGCGACCCCATAGACGGCAGCCCACCAGGCTCCCCTGTCCCTGGGATTCTCCAGGCAAGAACACTGGAGTGGGTTGCCGTTTCTTTCTCCGATGCATGTAAGCAAAAAATGACAGTGAAGTCGCTCAGTCATGTCCAACTCTTAGCGACCCCATGGACTGTAGCCCATCAGGCTCCTCCATCCATCCAGTCTACTTCCACCTAAAGCCAAGTGTACATCTGAATAATGATTCTGTTCTTCCCTCCAGCTATCAATGATGTTGACTCTGAGGCCTCACTGCTCAGTGTGCGCAATACTCCTATTGCATGAGGCCATGTGGTCAAAAGACCTGGTCTCTGACTTGAGTCTACCCACAGACTGCTTCCTTTTCATGAAGAAAGAAAAAGAAAGTGATCTTGGGATGTATTATATGGGAAGCATCTGTAGATCCCTTCACATGGAGGCAGAATAAACACACGATCTAAAAATGTTCTCCCAGAAAGGTCTGGCCAGAAGCACAGTGGCAGGTGTGGTAATTACATTTTCCCAGGAATACAAACTGTCAGTTACCACAGTGCTAAGCAGTAGCTGACAATTTTCTTCTTTGACCCAAAGATTTCTTGAAATTGCTTTTGATGGAATAAGACCAACATTAATTTCCTTTTAATGCACTGTATCTATCAATTGAAATGGAAGAAGAAAGCCATTGCCAGCTTTCATAGATGATAGATGATTTTCCCCTAGGACTCACGGATGTAAATGGAAAGGGAGAGTTGCAATACTCAGCATACATATTTTGAGGGCAAGATAAATATGATCAAAGCCCTGCTGGCTCACATGGACAGCTCTGCATCTCTGCCTGCAGGGCTCTCGTGTGTGTGTGTGTGTGTGTGTGTGTGTGTGTGTATGCCAGAAGGAAGTTGAGGGGGCCACCTCTTCACAACCTCTGTCCTATAACAGTTGCTTACCCCACCCCTCACCCCTGGAATAAAGTCATTTGAAATACATAGCATCCAGAAGTGCTAAAGTACACAGTGGGCCCAAGTAGCAGTGATTCAGCTCCATGAGGCCCTCAGCCAAAACAACAGTAAGAGAGCTGGGCTGCTTTCAGCATCATGGCAGCTCACCGTCTACACACCAAACCAATATCATAGAGGCCCAGGGGGCATTTGTACCCTCCTGTTTGCTGGAGGCCACTTTGGTAATTCAGCTCTTGAGGTTTCCTTTGAAGAGAGAGGAATGTGTACAAGTTGTGACAGTGAATTCAACATCCTCTCCTCAGCTGGCCTAAAGGGTCTATTTTCCAAAGTGATCCCATCTGACCTTTGGATAATGCTGGATTCAGTCCATCCCTCCCAGAGGACCTTACACTGGTAAGATGGTGGGGCCTCTGTCTAAATGCTCGGAACAAGAGTAGAACAGCCAGTTGGTTTTCTCACACAAGACTCTGAGTGGTACTCAGCCCACTCATGCTCCTATTTGATGCTTTTTAAAGGAGCAGATTCATGCTTGGTAATAAGCAGAAAGGAGATCTGTTATGCATTTTGCCATCTTTAAAAAGTCCCTGGATGAGGTTCTAAAATTTCATTGAAGGGAAATGTGTGTACAATATAGGGGAGGTAGAGCTCAGGTTTCTCTTTGAATTTCTACTTGAGAAGAATCAAAGAAACCTGAATGCCTTTAGCATTTTAACCTGGTTCATGAAATATGTGACAATCCAGTGTGTGTGTGTGTGTGTTTGCGTGTGTGAATGTGCTCATACTGGAGGGTACGATCAGTGCTTGAGTACTCATATCTTTGAAGTTGCTGATGCAATATGGCTTAAAGACTTGAAAATTTTCATCTATACAAATAATTTGTTCAAATTCAACAAAGTAGAAATGATTGGTAGAGTGAGGGGAGGTTAAAAGAATTCAGTGTGTAGAGCTAAGGAGAGTTGGGCTGTATATCCCCAGACAGGAATTTGCAGGATAGTTAAGAGGGCACCACCAAGAAGGAAATGGGCAGAAAGGAGTTGAGGAGCATCTTAGCGCAGGCTGCCATAACAAAATAACACAGACTGGATGGTTCCAACAATAGAAATGACTTTTCTTAGAGTTCTGGAAGATGGAAAGTCTAAGATTAAATTGTCAGCAGGTTCAGTTTCTGGTGAGAGCTCTTTCATGGCTTGCAGACTGCCAAATTTTTGCTGTGTGTTCACATGGCCTCTTATTATAAGAGCACTAACCCATAGGGTCAGGGCCCTGCCATTATGACCTTTTGTAGGCCCTATCTCCAAATACAGTCACATTTGGGGGTTAGGGCATCAACATATGAATTTGGAGGGGATGCAGTTCAGTCTATAGCAGAGTAGAAACTACAAGCAGTGGAACAGCCTCTAGGAAACTGTGGGGATGGTGACTCCATTCCCAGGAAAATAAAAGATCTAGTTCCACAATATGCTGGAGGAATAGGGAGGGCCTATTCCTGGCCCTTTGGAGATGTGAGGAAGGGGAGGGCAGACTAGAAGCTCTAGGTTGCTTGGAAACATCATTTGATGATTGCTTTAATCTGGTAACCTCTCTCTCTCCCTTCTAATGGAATACTAGTGTATTCTTATTAGATGGATAGAACTAGGTTAGGAAGGAAGAAAGGAAGAAGGAAAGAAGAAAGGGAGAAATTAAGAGCTAGTAGGACTGTGGGGTTGCAGCTACAATTCCCTAAGGGGGAAACGGAATGAGAGGCTGTATTTTCTCTTGATCATGCAGGCAGTCATTGGCAATTAGTTCTGGCCAGCAAAACTTCTGATATCATGACTCCAGGTGACTGTGTGCTAACCTATCTAGGAACAGAAATAGCATCATTATTTTTTTCTGCCTGTAGATTTTTTTTTTTTTGTCCTTTGATTTAAAGGCCAAAGGATATTCACTGGGCCACTGAGAATTAGAAAACCTTTATGAAATAGTCATTAAAGTTTTGAATTGAATGTGTGATAGAGAGGAAAGCTGGGCTAATTTAAACCCCTACCAGATCTGTCTTAATGAGATAACATGAGATGTAAAAACTATAGCAGCAAAGACTTCTGTGGAAGTCATCACACCCAATGCTGTGAGCTCACTGACTGTCCTCTCCCTGCTGGCTGAATCAGGCCAAAGGGAACACAAAGAAATGCTCCTCTCTTACTATGATTATGTAGATCTCATGGGTTTTTCAAAACGGCATGTGGGTCAGGGCTTACTGGGTCCCCCTTTTGGTATCTTAAGAGAAAAATCTCCAGGCTTGTTAGATGCCATTGATCTTCTCACTCAGAAAAGTTAAAAGTAAATGAATATTCACAGCCCCATCACACTTTTACCCTGATTGCTAACCAGATCCTTGCCAAATTAGGCTGAAAAGAAAGCTGTGAAAATCTTGATCTTCCATTTTGAGACAATTACCAACCTTTACATTAAAGGCTCTATAAATATCTGTGAATTTATCATGGGGACACAAGATTGGTACATATCTTCAGGTGCTCCTCTTCACTCAGCATGTGTATTTAACATTTACATATAAAGTTTGTATCATTTATAATGACTGGTAAATTGATAAATTAGTTGCTGTGATGGACAGAAGGAGGGGAAAGGAAACTCATCAGCCTGTGTCACATCATAGTAGAACACAAGGCTGGAATGTAGGTTCAACCCTTGTTGAAACCCAGCTGGTCTGACCTTGGGAAGGCTTTCCTCTCATTGAGTCTCAGGGTCTCTGACAGCTAATCCAGAGAATAAATTAATCTTTACTAAAGACCCATCCAATTTTGTGATTCTGTAATCATAAATATGATGATAAGATGCTCTTCTATACTTAGGCTGCCACCTGGAGAGTGCATTCTGCTTTTATTTCCCATTTTGGTGATGGAGAATTTGAAGTCAAACAAGGTTAAGAGAGGCCCAAAACAACTAGCGATGGAATCTAATCTCTAATTCAAGGCTTTGGATCCTAGCTTCTGCTGCACTTACTGCCATTTATGGCATCTGCTGGCATCATATTGGGCTATCCAAAATGCTATTCTGAATGACACCATTGGGCAGAGATGTTATATTATTAAAATATTTTGTAGAGTCTTCTCAATGAGATTTATACTCCTAGACAGAGATCTTAGAAGCATATAAGGCGTATTATTTTATTTAGCTCCTATTACCAAAAAACGGAAGCAGTTTCACCAAACACATAGGAATAGCGATCTTAACACTCCAGGAGGAAAATCTAGGCAGAGAACTATGTGATAAGCACCCCCAAACTAATGCCTGGTGAAAATAAACTTCTCTTCCCTCTCTTTTCTTGATTTGAATTAAGTTTTCTCTTCTATTTCTTTTTTTCTTTCCCATCTACCTGGTTCAAAGCAAACTGAGCCAGGTTTCCTAAACTTAAATCCAAAAGCTTCCTAATGGAGACATCATTTAATTCTCATGGCAACTCATTAGGTACAAACTATTATTATAGCCATTTTACTCATGAAACTAGGGGCACAGAGAGGTTGAAAAAATTGCTTAAAGTCAACACAGTTGATAAATATGTGAAGTTGGAATTTTGATCAAGAAAGTCTGAAACCACTCAATGCATATGGGGTTTCTTTTTGGCCTGATAAAAATGTTCTAAAATGTATTGTTGGTGATGGCCGCACAACTCTGTAAATACACTAAAATCATTGAATTGTACACATTTAAATGGGTGCACTGTGTGGCATCTGAATTACATCTCAATAAAGTGTGTTAGTTGCTCAGTGGTGTCCAATTCTTTGCTACCCCATGGACTTTAGCCCTCCAGGTTCCTCTGTCCATATATCAATAAAGCTGTTAATTAAAAAAAAAAAGTCTGGGGGGTGGTCCCAAGATGGCAGAGGAATAGGACGGGGAGACCACTTTCTCCCCCACAAATTAAAAGATCATTTGAATGCTGAGCAACCTCCACAAAACAACTGAACGCTGGCGAAGGACACCAGGCACTCAGAAAGGCAGTCCATTCTCTTTGAAAGAGGTAGGACAAAATATAAAAGACAAAAAGAGAGACAAAAGAGTTAGCGACAGAGACCAGTCCTGGGGAGGGAGTCGTGAAGAAGTTTCCAAAGAGCAGGAAACCCTCTCACTGGTGGGTCTGTGGGGAGTTTTGGAATTTCAGAGGGCAACATAACTGGGAGGAAAAAACCCCCCACAGGATAGGCGCCTAACTGCAACTGCCAGCGGAGAAGTACCCCAGATGCTCGCATCCACCACCAGCGAGCAGGGGCTGGACACGGAGGCGCGGGCAGCATCATCAGTCCTTAGGGTAAGGATTGGGCCTGAATGCCCTGAGGACAATCGGAGGGAGCTAACGTGAGATAGCAACCCAAACTGTGGGATCCCCAGAGAGGAAAAAAAAGAGAGAGAGAACTTTCCCTTGCCGGCTCACAGAACGAAGGATTGAATACCAAAGGAAAGCTAGCCGGCTGCGTACAGGACCCTCCCCTCCCCCACCAGAGGCCGCGAGGCAGGCGTGCAAAAGCCAGAGTTGGAAGGCAACGGACTGCTCCAATCTCCGTCCCAGAGACCGGCATCCTACACCAAACTGTGAGCAGGCTCCCAGTTGCTAACCACGTCTTCCTGGGATCCTGGACGGTTGACATTTGCCAGGAGGGTGTAAGCCTGAAATCAGCTCCCCAGAGGAGACACACAGCACACCTGAGAAGGTGCTCTCCTAGCGCACCTGGGAAACCAAGCAGCCGGGACTGGGGAGGTGATTAAGACACATGGCACATCTGGGACAGTGCTCTAGCCAAGCACCTGGTCGCCTGAGCTGCTTGGACCCGGGAAGGACACAAAACACATGCCTAACCGAGTCTGTGCCCTTGAGGAGTATCCGAGAACCTAAACCTGAGCAGCTTAGACCTGGAAAGTGCATGAAACGCAGGGCACGCTTTGGATAGTGTCCTGCAGAGCACCCTGGAGCCTGAGCAGTGTAGACCAGAAAGCAACTGGGGCAGCACGTTGCTGTGAGCTGGGGCAAACTCAGTGTGGTCCAAACACTGCGAGCCCGCCCAACGCATGCCAGCGATATTTGTTTGCAGTGTTCCTCCCTCCCCACAACACAACTAAATAAATGAGTCTAAATAATTGACCACCTTCGCCCCCTTGTGACAGGGTGGAAATTAGACTCTGAGGAGACTGGCAAACAGGAAGTCAAAATAAAGAAGAGGGAACGGCTCTGGAAGTGACAGGTGCAACAGATTAAAATCCTGTAGTTAGCACTGACTAAGCATTGGAGGGAGCCTATAGACCTTGAGTGGAGAAGGCAATGGCACCCCACTCCAGTACTCTTGCCTGGAAAATCCCATGGATGGAGGAGCCTGGTGGGCTGCAGTCCATGGGGTTGCTAAGAGTCGGACACGACTGAGCGACTTCCCTTTCACTTTTTCACTTTCATGCAATGGAGAAGGAAATGGCAACCCACTCCAGTGTTCTTGCCTGGAGAATCCCAGGGGCCGGAGAGCCTGGTGGGCTGACGTCTATGGGGTCACACAGAGTCGGACACGACTGAAGTAACTTAGCAGCAGCAGCAGCAGCATAGACCTTGAGAACAAGTACAGGCTGAAACAAGGAACTGTCTGAAACTGAACTGACCCCACATTGCCCACAACAGCTCTAGAGAAATTCCTAGATATATTTTTACTATTATCACTTTTTAATTTTTAAAAAAGTTCTTTATTACTCCTTTAATTTTAACTTTGATAACCTATTATTACCTTGAAAAAAGACCCTATTTTAAAAGCAAATTTCATATATATATTTTATAATTTTTTGATTGATTTTGTTTCATAATTTTAATATTGTATTTTTGAGAGTCCAACCTCTACTCTAGATTTTTAATCTTTGCTTTTTAGTATTTGTTATCAGTTTTGTACCTTTAAGAATCTAATCTTCAGTATCCATTTTCACTTAGGGGTGTGATTACTGGCTTGATTGCTGTCTCCCCTTTTGACTCTCCCATTTTTCTCCCAGGTCACCTCTATCTCCTCCCTCACCCTTCTCTTTTCTACTTCATTCTGGGAATCTCTCTGGGTGTTCCAGGTTGTGGAGAACACTTAGGGAACTGATTATTGGCTAGATTGGTCTTTCCCCTTTTGATTCCCACTCTTCTCCCCCTGGTCACCCCTATCTCCCTCCTCCCTCTTCTCTTCTCTTTGTAACTCTGTGAATCTCTCTGGGTGTTACAGACTGTGCAGAGCACATAGGGAATTGATTACTGGCTAGATTGCTCTCTCCCCTTTTGACTCTCCCTATTCTCCTCCTGGTCACCTCTATCTCCCTCCTCCCTCTTCTCTTCTCCATGTAACTCTGTGAACCTCTCTGGGTGTCCCTCACTGTGGAGTATTGTTTTACCATTAACCTAGATGTTTTATCATCTGCGCTGTATGGATGGAGAAGTCTTGAGGCTACTGTAAGAATAAGAATGAAAGCAAGAGGCAGGAGGCTTAAATCCAAACCTTGAGAATATCAGAGAACTCCTGATTCTAGGGAACATTAATAGACAAGAGCTCATCCAAAAGCCTCCATACATACACTGAAACCAAGCTTCGCCCAAGAGCCAGCAAGTTCCAGAGCAAGACATACCAAGCTAATTCTCCAGCAAGGCAGGAACACAGCCCTGAGCATTAAAAGACAGGCTGCCCAAAGTCATACCAAACCTATAGACACCCCAAAACTCACTACTGGACACTTCATTGCACTCCAGAGAGAAGAGATCTAGCTCCACCCACCAGAACACAGATGCAAGCTCCCCTAACCAGGAAACCTTGACAAGCCACTAGTCCAATCCCACCCACAGGGAGCAGGCTCCACAATAAAGACAAACCACAAACTTCCAGCCTACATAAAGGGGACCTCAAACATAGCAATGTAAACAAAATGAAAAGGCAGAGAAATATTCATCACGTAAAGGAACATGATAAGTGCCCACCAAACCAAACAAATGAGGAGGAGATAGGGAGTCTACCTGGAAAATAATTCAGAATAACGATAGTGAAGATGATCCAAAATCTTGAAAACAAAATGGAGTTACAGATAAATATATTAGAGACAAGGATTGAGAGGATGCAAGAAATGTTTAACAAGGACCTAGGAGAAATAAATAAAAGTCAATCAATAATGAATAATGCAATAACTGAGATCAAAAACACTCTGGAGGGAACCAACAGTAGAAAAACTGAGGGAGAAGAGAGGATAAGCGAGGTGGAAGATAGGATGGTGGAAATAAATGAAGCAGAGAGGAAAAAAGAAAAAAATAATTAAAAGACATAAGGACAACCTCAGAGACCTCTGGGACAATGTTAAATGCCCCAACATTCGGATCATAGGAGTCCCAGAAGAAGAAGACAAAAAGAAAGGCCATGAGAAAATACTTGAGTAGATAATAGTTGAAAACTTCTCCAAAATGGGGAAGGAAATAGCCACCCAAGTACAAGAAACCCAGAGAGTTCCAAACAGGGTAAATGCATGGCAAAACACCCCAAGACACATATTAATCAAACTAACAAAGATCAAACACAAAGAGCAAATATTAAAAGCAGCAAAGAAAAAGCAACAAATAACACACAAGGGGATCCCCATAAGGATAACAGCTGATCTTTCAATAGAAACTCTTCAGGCCAGAAGGGAATGGCAGGACATAATTAAAGTGATGAAAGAGAAAAACCTACACCCCAGATTACTATATACAGCAAGGGTCTCATTCAAATATGATGGAGAAATCAAAAGCTTTTGCTTTTACAGACAAGCAAAAGCTGAGAGAATTCAATACCACCAAACCAGCTCTTCAACAAATGCTAAAAGATATTCTCTAGACAGGAAACACAGAAAAGGTTTATAAACTTGAACACAAAACAAGAAAGTAAATGGCAGTGGGATAAGACTTACCAATAATTACCTTAATGTAAATGGGTTGAATGCCCCAACCAAAACACAAAGACTGGCTGAATGAATACAAAAACAAGACCCCTATATATGCTGTCTACAAGAGACTCACCTCAAAACAAGGGATACATACAGACTGAAAGTGAAGGGCTGGAAAATGATATTTCATGCAAATGTTGACCAAAAGAAAGCAGGAGTAGCAATACTCATATCAGATAAAATAGACTTTAAAACAAAGGCCATGAAAAGAGACAAAGAAGGACACTACATAATGATCAAAGGATCAATCCAAGAAGAAGATATAACAATTATAAATACATATTCACCCAACATAGGAGCACCACAATATGTAAGGCAAATGCTAACAAGTATGAAAGGGGAAATTAACAGTAACACAATAATGGTGGGATACATTAATACCCCACTCACACCTATGGATAGATCAACCAAACAGAAAATTAGCAAGGAAACACAAACTTTAAATGATACAATGGACCAGTTAGATCTAATTGATATCTATAGGACATTTCACCCCAAAACAAGGAGTTTCGCCTTTTTCTCAAGTGCACACAGAACATTCTCTAGGATAGATCACATTCTGGGCCATAAATCTAGCCTTCAGTTCAGTTCAGTTCAGTCGCTCAGTCGTGTCCGACTCTTCCCGACCCCATGAATCGCAGCACGCCAGGCCTCCCTGTCCATCACCAACTCCCGGAGTTCACTCAGACTCATATCCATCGAGTCAGTGATGCCATCCAGCCATCTCATCCTCTGACGTCCCCTTCTCCTCCTGCCCCCAATCCCTCCCAGCATCAGAGTCTTTTCCAATGAGTCAACTCTTCGCATGAGGTGGCCAAAGTACTGGAGTTTCAGCTTCAGCATCATTCCTTCCAAAGAAATTCCAGGGCTGATCTCCTTCAGAATGGACTGGTTGGATCTCCTTGCAGTCCAAGGGACTCTCAAGAGTCTTCTCCAACACCACAGTTCAGAAGCATCAATTCTTTGGCGCTCAGCCTTCTTCACAGTCCAACTCTCACATCCATACATGACCACAGGAGAAACCATAGCCTTGACTAGACGAACCTTTGTTGGCAAAGTAATGTCTCTGCTTTTGAATATGCTATCTAGGTTGGACATAACTTTCCTTCCAAGGAGTAAGCATCTTTTAATTTCATGGCTGCAGTCACCATCTGCAGTGAGTAAATTCAAAAAACTGAAATCATTTCAAGCATCTTTTCTGATCACAGTGTGGTAAGATTAGATGTCAACTACAGGAAAAAAAAACACAAACATATGGATGCTAAACAACACGCTTCTGAATAACCAATAAATCATGGAAGAAATAAAAAAGGAAATCAAAATATGCATAGAAACAAATGAAAATGAAAACACAGCAACCCAAAACCTATGGGTTTCAGTAAAAGCACTGCTAAGGAGAAGGTTCATAGCATTACAAGCTTATCTAAAGAAACAAGAGAAAAATCAAATAAATAACCTAACTTTACACCTAAAGCAACTAGAAAAAGAAGAAATTAAGAACCCCAGTGTTAGTCAAAGGAAAGAAATCATAAAAAATAGGGCAGAAATAAATGAAAAATAAACAAGGAGACTATAGCAAAAATCAACAAAACTAAAAGCTGGTTCTTTGAGAAGATAAAATTGACAAGCCATTAGTCAGACTCATCAAGAAAAAAAGGGAGAAGAGTCAAATCAACAAAATTAGAAATGAAAATGGAGAAATCACAACAGACAACACAGAAATACAAAGGATCATAAGAGACTACTATCAGCAACTATATGCCAAAAAAATGGATAACTTGGAAGAAATGGATGAATTCTTAGAAAAGCATAACCTTCCACAACTGAACCAGGAAGACATATAAAATCTTAACAGACCCATCACAAGCACAGAAATAGAAACTGTAATCAGAAATCTTCCAACAAAAGCAGAGGACCATATGGCTTCACAGGTGAACTCTACCAAAAATTTAGAGAAGAGCTAACACCTATCCTACTCAAACTCTTCCAGAAAATTGCAGAGGAAGGTAAACTCCCAAACTCACTCTATGAGGCCACCATCACCCCAATACCAAAACCAGACAAAGATGCCACAAAAAAAGTAAACTACAGGCCAATATCACTGATGAACATAGATGCAAAAATCCTCAACAAAATTCTAGCAGATAGAATCCAACAACATATTAAAAAGATCATACATCATGACCAAGTGGGCTTTATCCCAGGGATGCAAGGATTCTTAAATATTTGCAAATCAATCAATGTGATATAGCACATTAACAAATTGAAAGATGGAAACCATATGATTGTCTCAATTGATGCAGAGAAAGCCTTTGACAAAATTCAACATCCATTAATGACAAAAACTCTCCAAAAAGCAAGCATAGAAAGAACATACCTCAACATAATAAGAGCCATATATGATAAACCCACAGCAAACATTATCCTCAATGGTGAAAATCGAAAGCATTTCCCCTAAAGTCAGGAACAAGACAAGGGTGCCCACTCTCACCACTACTATTCAACATAATTTTGGAAGTTTTAGCCACAGCAATCAGAGAAGAAAAAGAAATAAAATGAATCCAGATTGGAGAAGAAGAAATAAAACTCTCACTGTTTGCAGATGACATGATCCTCTACATAGAAAACCCTAAAGACACCACCAGAAAATTACTAGAGCTGATCAATGAATATAGTAAAGTTTCAGGATATAAAATCAACACACAGAAATCCCTTGCAATCCTATACACTAACAATGAGAAAACAGAAAGAGAAATTAAAGAAACAATTCCATTCACCATTGCAACAAAAAGAATTAAATACTTAGGAATATATCTACCTAAAGAAACAAAAGACCTATATATAGAAAACTATAAAACACTGATGAAAGAAATCAAAGAGGACACAAATAAATGGAGAAATATACCATGTTCATGGATTGGAAGAATCAGTATAGTGAAAATGAGTATAGTACCCAAAGCAATCTATGGATTTAATGCAACCCCTATTGAACTACCAATGGCATTTTTCAGAGAACTAGAACAAATAATTTCACAATTTGCATGGAAATACAAAAAAACCTTAAATAGCCAAAGCAATTTTGAGAAAGAAGAATGGAACTGGAGGAATCAACCTGCCTGTCTTCAGACTATACTACAAAGCTACAGTCATCAAGACAATATGGTACTGGAACAAAGACAGAAATATAGATCAATGGAAGAAAATAGAAAGCCCAGAGATAAATCCATGCACCTATAGAGGAGGCAAAAATATACAATGGAGAAAGGACAATCTCTTTAACAAGTGGTGCTGGGAAAACTGGTCAATCACCTGTAAAAGATTGAAACTAGAACACTTCCTAACACCATACACAAAAATAAACTCAAAATGGATTAAAGATCTAAATGTAAGACCAGAAACTATAAAACTCCTAGAGGAAAACATAGGCAAAACACTCTCTGACATAAATCACAGGAGGATCCTCTATGATCCACCTCCCAGAGTAATGGAAATAAAAGCAAAAATAAACAATGGGACCTAATTAAACTTACAGCTTTTGCACAATGAAGGAAACTATAAGCAAGGTGAAAAGACAGCCTTCAGAATGGGAAAAATAATAGCAAACGAAGCAACTGACAAAAAATTAATCTCAGAAATATATAAGCAGTTCCTGCAGCTCAATTCCAGAACAATAATGACCCAATAAAAAAAATGGGCCAAAGAACTAAACAGACATTTCTCCAGAGAAGACATACAGATGGCTAACAAACACATGAAAAGATGCTCAACATCACTCATTATCAGAGAAATGCAAATCAAAACCACAATGAGGTATCATCTCACGCCAGTCAGAATGGCTGCTATCAAAAAGTCTACAAACAATAAATGCTGGAGAGGGTGCAAAGAAAAGGGAACCCTCTTACACTGGTGGTGGGAATGCAAACTAATACAGCCACTATGGAGAACAGTGTGGAGATTCCTTAAGAAACTGGAAATAGAACTGCCATCAGTTCAGTTCAGTTCAGTCGCTCAGTTGTGTCTGGCTCTTTGCGTCCCCATGAATTGCAGCATGCCAGGCCTCCCTGTCCATCACCAACTCTCGGAGTTCACTCAAACTCATGTCCATCGAGTCAGTGATGCCATTCAGCCATGTCATCCTCTGTCGTCTCCTTCTCCTCCTGCCCCCAATCCCTCCCAGCATCAGAGTCTTTTCCAATGAGTCAACTCTTTGCATGAGGTGGCCAAAGTATTGGAGTTTCAGCTTTAGCATCAGTCCTTTCAAAGAACACCCAGGACTGACTTCCTTTAGAATGGACTGGTTGGATCTCCTTGCAGAACTGCCATACAACCCAGCAGTCCCGCTGCTGGGCATACACACTAAGGAAATCAGAATTGAAAGAGACACATGTACCCCAATGTTCATTGCAGCACTGTTTATAATAGCTAGGACACGAAAGCAAGCTAGATGTCCATCAGCAGATGAATGGATAAGAAAGCTGTGGTACATATACCCAATGGAATGTTACCTCAGCTATTAAAAAGAATGCATTTGAATCAGTTCTAATGAGGTGGATGAAACTGGAGCCTATTATACAGAGTGAAGTAAGTCAGAAAGAAAAACACCAATACAGTATATTAATGCATATATATAGAATTTAGAAAGATGGTAACGATGACCCTATATGTGAGACAGCAGAAGAGACACAGATATAAAGAACAGACTTTTGGACTCTGTGGGAGAATGCGAGGGTGGGATTATTTGAGAGAATAGCACTGAAACATGTATATTAACTACCATATGTGAAATAGATCACCAGTCCAAGTTTGATGCATGAAACAGGGCACTCAAAGCCGGTGCCCTGGGACAACCCTGAGGGATGGGATGGGGAGGGAAGTGGGAGAGGGGTTCAGGATGGGGGACACATGTACACCCATGGCTGATTCATGTCAATGTATGTCAAAAACCACTACAATATTGCAAAGTAATTAGCCTCCAATTAAAATAAATACATTTTTTAAAAAGTCTGAATCCAGTGACTATGCCATTAACTATTGCTGCTAAGTCACTTCAGTCGTGTCTGACTGTGCGACCCCATAGACGGCAGCCCACCAGGCTCCCCTGTCCCTGGGATTCTCCAGGCAAGAACACTGGAGTGGGTTGCCATTTCCTTCTCCAGTGCATGAAAGTGAAAAGTGAAAGGGAGTTGCTCAGTCGTGTCCAACGCTCAGCGACCCCATGGACTGCAGCCTACCAGGCTCCTCCTTCCATGGGATTTTCCAGGCAAGAGTACTGGAGTAGGGTGCCATTGCCTTCTTCTTCTTCTCTTCTTAACTATTATGTGCCAATAAATGTGAAGCCAGATTTTAGACCAGGTCTGTTTGACTTAAACCCTATTGATTTTGACTACTAGGTCTTGACTAGGTCTTGACTACTACCTGTGATAAAGATGATGATGATCATAATAATGAAAACTATAGTAATGATTATTATAGCTGACATTTATTGGGTTTTTATAGTGAGCCAGCACTTGTCTAAATATTTAAATAAAATTAACTCATTTAATCATCAAAAAATCCTCTGAGGTTGGTACTACTATTAGCCTCATTAAAAAACTAACTTCTATTCATATTTATAAATTGAAGAATGGAGAATTTATTTTTAAGTATCTTTAATTAAGATATAATTCACCTACCGTAAAATTTCCCTTTAAAATGTAAAATGTAGTGATTTTTAGTCTACCCATTATGTTGCACAACCATCACCACTCTATAATTCTAGAACATTTTCATTACTCCAAGAAGAAAGTCTGTGTGCATCAGCAGTTGTTCTCCATCTCCCCTGCCCTCCAGCTCCTGGCAATGACTAATCTATTTTCTGTCTCTATAGATTTGCCCTTTCTGAACATTTCATATAAAAGGAATCATACAATATGTATCCTTTCGTGTCTGGTTTCTTTCACTTGGAATAGAGAAAAACAGCTACTGTTTATTTGTCGCCATGACTACCATGTCCTAAGTGCTGTTATTGGGAGCTTTGTGTGCATTATCTCTAATTTTCCCAATAACTTTGTGTCAGAAACTGTTATCTTCATTTTAACGAGGAGACTTAGTCGCAAAGCTGTACGGTAACTTGCATAAAGTGCAACAGCTCATAAATGTCAGAGTTAAAATGCAAACCCGGGTCTGTCTGTACCCAAATCCCTTACCCTTCATACTCCATCCCTCTGCCTCATGGTCACATGAATGTAGGCCAGTAATATGGTGGTCTTGAAAACAGAGAAAAGGAGTCAAATTAGCCTGTGGTGGTGGGAAGTATAGCCCTAAGCTCTACTGGACTCGGTACCTCATAGTGGGATGGGGGTTAGGGGCATCTCCTCCCTCCCAAGCCTATGCTTTAGACGTCAGCAAATTTGTCTGCTGAAGTCCTGCTTGACCTCTTCTCTCTGGAATGCCCTTGTGGCCCAAGCTGATGTGTAGATTGAAGAGCTGTAGGGTGGAATTTCTGTATTTCTTCATCGAGATTTGGGTTATGCATGGAATCATGATGAAGCAAGTCAAGACAAAGGGAAGGGGGAAAAAATCAACAGAATCTCTTCAAGCTTCCTCAAAGTCAGCCGCTTGGGCACATTTCCTTCTCAGATTCATTGACTGGGCATCAGTTACCCTTGTGTGGTTGGGCATTGAAGGCTGACGGTGCATATAAGCCACCAGAGAAGGTTTCCCCAATGGTTTGTTGCTTTTGACCTGTACTGACATTTTCTCCCAACATAAAGCTCTTTAGGGTGTGACCTGGAGGGATCTGGGGTAATGCACTTCAAAGAGAGAGGACTGGTTGATAAAGCTGAGATTTGCACTGTGCAGTGGTGATAACGATTCTTTGATGGCTTTGGAGGATTTCACATAAAAGAGAAAATTTATCTCAAAGAACAGACTCCAAGAATGTTTGAGCTAGAAGTGACTCTTAAGACTAAGTATTCAGCCCTTCTTTTTTTTTTTTTTAGAGACAAATATATTTACCAAGTCTAAAAAAAGAGTTTTGGCGTAAACAGTGCATGCCAATGGGAGAGCCCACAGGGGTCATGGTGCTCTAACTGCTTTACCTGGTTAAGCCCCAGTGATCCCCGAATTTCAGTGACAGACAAACATATCAAATGGTGCTTGTATCATACACTCTTTTGGCCCTTCATGCTGCCACTTCACTGGCTCTCTCTGGTGAAAACATGCCCTCTGCAGGGTGTGTCCTTGTCACTTCCCAGAACACTGATGATAATGATGGCAATGACAATGACAACATCATCTCTGAAAACCTGGAGAGTGGTGGACATGACCTGTGCTCCAGTGATCTGCAAGGATGCCTTGGGGTATTAGACCCCCCAGATGCCCCCTCAAAGCCACTCATCTGGTATACTCCTTTCTCCCTCTAAAGGACCACCAGGGCAGCCTTACAGGGGGAGAGGAGAGAGTGTAGATCCATGAAGCAGAACCAAAATACTCACCACTATAATTAGCTCTCCCCATGGACCAGCTCCAAGAGCTCTTTTACTTATATACTGTACAAAAGCAGATGTTTATACTAACGCTCGTGGACAATGAAGAATTAAGTGGTGTTTTCCATGCTCTATATAAGAAAGCATAGAAATGGATACTGCTTTTTTAGAAATAGTGCCTTCCAAAAAAGTTTGTTTCAATGATTTGGAAAAGGCAGGTCCAAACAGCTCATTTTTTCAGACTGCTGAACTGATCTGCTGTTACTGCAGCTAGAGGCCTTTAAGAGTCACTGTTGAGTTGGCAGAGGAAGTGAGAAACTGGCAGGAAAGAGGGTGCTTTGTTTTTTTGATACTGGGGATAGTGTGTCTCAGGCTTTCCCTTTAAACGTTTATCTTGAAATAGTTTTAGACTTACCAAAAGGTCGTGAAAACAGCAATTTCTGAATGTCTTTCACCTAGCTTTCCCGTATGTTAACATCTTATATAACCATAGAATATTTATCAAAAGTAAGGCATTAATGTAAAAGCACATGAAATAATGTAATTTGCAGCAACATGGATGGACCCAGAGATGATTATACTAAGGAAGTAAGTCAGAAAGAGAAAGACAAAGACCATATGCTATCACTATGATAGCACTTACATGTGGAATCTAAAATATGTTACAAATGAAGTTATTTACAAAACAGACTCACCGACATAGAAAACAAACTTATGATTATCAAAGGGAAAAGGTGGTGGGGAGGGATAAATTAAGAGCTTGGGATTAGCAGATACAAACTACTATATATAAAATAGATTAACAACAAGGACCTATTGTATAGCATAGGGAACTATATTCAATATCTTGTAATAAACTATAATGGGAAAGAATATGAAAAAGAATACATATAAATATTTATATATATGAATCACTTTGCCGTACACCAGAAATTAACACAAAATTGTAAGTTAACTATACTTATATTTTTAAAAATTGCAAAGAGAATTAAGGTTTCTTTCCTCAAAATCTGTATCCCATTGCATCAACTATTAAAACAGTTTAAACTTAAATATATATAATCATAAAGGTTTTTAAAATATCGAAAAAGTAAAGCGTTAACTTTGATACAATACTATTAACCACACTACAAAATTTCTCACGATTTCGTCAGTTTTTCCACTGTTCCAGGATCCAATCCCAGATTCCACATCACATCTGTTGCCTTAGTAACATCCTGTCTGTGTCACCTCCTTAGTTATCTCCTGTCTGTGACAGTTTCTCAGACTTTCCTTGTCTTTCATGCCCTTGACATTTCTGAAGAGTAGTGGTCAGGTATCTTGTAGAATGTCCCTCAATTTGGGCTTGTCTGTCACAGACTTAGAGACGGAACTTACGGTTGCTGGGGGCGGGAGAGGATGGGGGGACGGGATAGTTAGGGAGTTTGGGATGGACATGTGCACACTGGTATATTTAAAATGGATAACCAACAAGGACCCACTGGTATAACCAACAAGGATAACCAACAAGGATATACCAACCACTGGTATAACCAAATGGATAACCAACAAGGACCCACTGGTATATTTAAAATGGATAACCCACAAGGAGCACAGGAACTCTGCTCAATACAATGTGGCAGCCTGGATGGAAGGGTCATTTGGGGGAGAATGGATACATGTATATGTGTGGCTGAGTCTCTTTGCTGTCCACTTGAAACTATCACAACATTGTTTTTTCACTGGCTATACCCCAATATGGGCTTCACTGGTGGCTCAGATGGTAAAGAATCTGCCTGCAATGTGGGAGACCCAGGTTTGATCCCTGGGTCAGGAAGATCCCCTGGAGAAGAGCTTGGCCACCCACTCCTGTATTCTTGTCTGGAGAATTCCATGGACAGAGGAGCCTGGCAGGCCACAATCCATCAGGTCACAAAGAGTTGAACCTGACTGAGCAACTAACACTTTGACTTGTCATACTCCAATACAAAATAAAATGTTTAGAAAATTTTGAGTTTGTCTGGTGGTTTCTCATAATTAAAATAGAAACATCTCATGATTAGTTAGAAATAAATTGAAGCTGGGGACCCCCTTATGAAAGGGAAATTACTTTTCTCTGGCATCCTTCACCTTCCCTCCAAGCTCTCTGTCCATCTCCAGTCCTCTTTTCTCTACCCTTACTGGGACCAAGATCTTCTGAGCACTTGCTTTGAGTCCAAACCCAATTGTGGAGGCATGGAGCACTGAGAAGAAAGGTGCCTTTTAAATTTTTCATTTTTTTTTTCACATGTCCTCAAACTCTAAGAAGGAATTCCAATCTGCTACACTGAGACTATGTGGAGGCAGTACAATGCTCCTTTTGAAAAGATTTGAGCAGAGAGGCAGTTCCTCCTGCACCTGAAATTCATCATTACACAACTTATTGTATGAGAAACACTGAAGCCCCATCATCAAACTATCAAACTGCAATGTGTGTACTACATTTTGGGGACGATTTCTGAAGTTGCCTCCTTCATTAGGTTATGTGGTTTCATCTCAAAGGTTCTGATATTTCTTTCTCTTGGTGGAGAGAGAAACAGTAACTCTGGTTTTTTTTGGAGTTTTGAGGGAGATGAGAAGTCTTATGAAATCATCAGTGTTGTAGCTTAGAACCTAATCCTTTCAATTGATGTCACTGGCTAAGATTTACCATCTTTTTTTGAACAAAGTTTGGGGATTTTTTTGTAGCTCTACTGAACATCAGTGCTAGAAGGAGATGCTGTTCACACTCCTGCCATTTTACACGAGACCACTGAGACGACAGAAGGAAAAATAACCAATTACTCAATTAATGAAAGGTCTAGTGCCCATTTTCTATGTGCTCAGTTCTGTACTGGTTGGTATAAGGGTATATAGGTTTATAGAACATGGTCCCTACCCTTAAAAAAGCTTAAAGATCCAGCATGGGAGTGATTACCACTCCATTTAAAGTGGCAGTCAACAAGGCAGGATAATGTGTTATGGTGCTGATGTCATATAAGAATTAATAGACAACCCTGGCAGTCCAGTGGTTAAGTCTTCGCCTTTCAATGCAGGGGGTGAAAGTTTGATTCCTGATTGGGAAGCTATGATTCCATGTGCTTTGGGGCCAAAAAACATAAAATAGAAACGATATTGTAACATATTCAATAAAGACTTTAAAACATGGTCCTCTTAAAAAAATAGACAATTGCACTAAAAGCTTGAAAAGGCCTTAAAGGGGAAGGATCTTTAAAACTGAGCTGGATCTTTAACAATTGATAGATTTGGAGAGATTAAAAAGGCACACTGTGGAAGGCTCCCAAAAGCTAGGTAGAAAAGGTTGGAGTGTTGGGGGCACAAGAGGGGAGTAGTGTTTATAGATGTTCAATCATCCTGAGCATGCAGTAGGAGTCATTGCCAAGCAGGTGTGACATTTATTCTGGGCCTCCCAGAGGCAGTGCCAAAACACTGTGGTCCACTGGTGAGACAAGGCAAACTGCTGCATGGAGCAAGTGAGAGACATTTTTCTGGGGGCGGGGGGTGCGGAAATATATCTCTGGGTGTTTCGGGTCAGCCAAAACCCCAAAGAGGAAGAGTGGTGCATCTCATCCCAGATCATTGAGCTCTTCTGCAAAATCTTGGTGTCTCTGACACCAAGTTTCTCACTTCTGGGGAGGGGGTGTCTGGTCCTGAAGACCCTGTGACTTGGGAGAACAAATCCTCTCTAAAAGAGCTCACATTGTAGACTTTGCTGATTAAAACTAGGGTCTCCAGAAAAGGAAACCCTCCTACACTGTTTTGAGAAATGTAAATTAGTGTAGCCATTATGGAAAATGGTATAGTGGTTCCTCAAAAATCTAAAAATAGAGTTGCTATATGATCCAGCAGTTCAACTCCTGGGCACATATCCGGAATTGTCAGAAACCCACTTTACTTTTTTGCATCTCAAATATTTGCCAAAAACCTTTGTATTCATGGAGTACACAAGGGCAATAAAAATATTGCAAACTAAAGAAACTTAAACATAATAGCGATGAAAATATGCACCACTTATTGAGTGCATATGCTATGACCCAGAGCTGAGCTGGATGCTCTACACATGACAAGCCCATGTCCCCTAAAAATTGCACAAGGTAAGAATTACTGAGTGTAATTTACAGGTGAGGAAACTAAGTTGCAGATGTGTGGAGCTAATAATGTTCAGGTCCTACAGATAGGAAATATTGGCAATGGGATCCTAACTTGAATTTCTTTGGTTTCAAATAGATGTTTCTCATTTTCACTCACTGAGTCCTGATCGTTCAAGTTGGTCTGGTTAAGAGGCTGTATTTATTTTCAGAAGCAATAGTCAGGCCATGAAGCCTTCCTTGTGTTCCTTTTTCAGAGTTGATTTTCAGAAATACATGACGAAAACCTTCCCTTTTCAGCCACAGCCTGTTCAAGGACCAGTGGTAATTGACCTTTGGATTCCTTACCCTATGGACCAGATGTGAATCTAATCATCTGAAGAGTTCCTAAAATGAGATTTCATACTCTAAAACACACTTCTATCACAAAACATACTTGTAAATATTTCAGATACTTATGCTTTGGAATTCAAAGGCAGTTTCAAAAAACAGGTGTTCCAGAAATGGCTTTAGTACTGGTAACATCCTTGAGATCCTAAGATGACTGCTATAAAAATAAGCAAACCCATTTGGAAGTTGACTAGGCGACTAAAAACAAGATACAATCCCCTCCTTATCTCCGACTTCAACCAAGTTAGTATTCCACATCTGTAAAAGCAGTGGAGTGTAAATTGGTGTGTGTGTGTGTGTGTGTGTGTGTGTGTGTGTGTGTGGAGTGTCCTCCAACATAATGAACAACAGGAGACTGAGAAAGAGATGTGGACTTTTCCTCAGAATCTTCTACCACCTGAGTTTCTTTGCCGTAAACCCACACCAAAGTTTTTTTTTCTGTTTTTAGATTGATAATCAATGACATTTCTTCCCATTTAAAAGTCCTTTGTTATGACCAGTGCTAATTCTCATGTTTGTAGGACATTTGCGTTGTTTATGATTTTAGCCCAGTTTTTATTGGTGTTAGTTTTTTTTTCCCTCTATAGACTTCTTTATGTCATAATGACATCAACCTTTTTCCATATTTGCTCCAAGTAATTTTCCCTCAGTTTTCTCTCTGGCTTTCAACTGTCTTCATAATGGTGTGGTGGGTATTGCTATTTTCCACCTAAATTTGTTCTCCCATTTTCCATAGTCTAGTATAGTTGGGCATGTGGCTACCTAGCTAGGGACTGATGTTCTACCCCTCCTGCAGTTAAATGGAGTCATTGCTAACTCCTGGCCAAGGGAATGCGAGCAGAAGTCATGGTTGCCATTGTCTGACCAGGTCTTTAAAACAGTGGAAGTGCTTCCTTCCTATACTTCCCTGTGCTTTCCCGCTGGAAATCCAAATGTTAGACCAAAGGTTTTTAACCTTTACGTTTTGCTCTGGTCAATGTGGCAATGGGAGTAGGGGGAGGTCAAGCCCCATCTACACAGACTCTCACTAGCTGTGGACAGTAGGCCCAGGAGGACCTATAGGGAACCCAGAAAGCTCTTGTAGGGCAACTTAAAAACCACTGCTGAGATAATTCATTAGGTTTCTTAGTGATTTTTTTTTCCATGAAAGATTCCTTGTGTACCAGCTCCTACACTGTTGGGCTTCAGTTTCCTTATCTACAAATGAATCTCTAAGGTCTCCTCAAATTCTAATAATCTGGATTCCTAGTGTTCTCTAATGACCAGGACTGAACAGAGAGGGTGAGAAATCTTTGCTGACAGATCTCCCCATACAGGGTTTCAACCCATTCCTGGTGGGAGCTGAGGGGCATGCTCTGTGGAGTTGAAATGCACCATCTTTCCTCGTGGTTCCCCTCCTTCTGGCCGCATCTAATGGTAAACAACAGCTGATGCCACTGGGCACAGGTGTCTTCAGCAAGTTTCCTGTTGTGTTCTATTGCTTTGGAATTGCTCAACTGATGTCCATGTGTTTCGTGCCTTGGCTCATTTCACTCATTCATGACAAAGATGGCAACTCCTGACAAGTTAACAGAATGTAGTTAAAATCACTGCAAGTTATGCAACACATTCAGCAAGTATTTGCCTAGCAGAGATTACATGTTTAGGAGGCAAGAGCAACAAGAGGAGTTGAAAAATCAAAGTTCTGCCCGCACTGTAACCTCTAATATGCTAGATGACCTGGAGCAAGTTATGCTGTCTGGCACCAGTTTCTTCTTTAAAATATTCAAGGTTGGGCTAGATAAGCCTTAAAGCCTTGCTTCTGAAATTCCTTTGATCTCTTTACTGCATTAAATACAGAAGTATAGAAAAAGATGTAGCTTAGAAAAAGTAACATCATACATATCCCTGTTCCTGAAGAGGGGTAGAGAATCAGTTTGAAAGGCATATTGGGACTACATAGTGAATGGCCTCAAAAGACAACTGAAGATGTTTGGGTGTTACCTCATTGCCAAGGGGAATCACTGAAGGTTTTAGACTAGGGCAGTAGGGCTGAGGAAAGTTCTAGATAAGAGAAAAATATATCGCCAGGAAGAAAGGGTAATAAGAACAGTATGGAATGAATCAGGAAGGTCTTCTTGGCAGACTCTAAAAGATTTCAACTGTACCTCTTCTGTTTTCATAGATTCATTTGTTTTGCTGTTAATAATGTTGCATTGAATATCATGATTTTTTTAATCTGAAAAAAATTCCCAAGAAGGATGAAGGATCCTTTTTTCCTCCTTACTACTTTTTTGGGGAGGATAAATGATAAATTTTCTCAAAGAGGAAGAGCCATTCAGTATAATGCTGCTGGTTTTGCTCCCCTTAGGGAAGTAGGGATTCTAGAGTCAGGGTGCTCCAGCTGCTTTATGGGACTCAGTGAAGTTCAAGGGATAAAATAAAGTGATCTGCTTGACATTTTTTTCATAGGAATAAGGTTATTGACAGTTTCTAAAATAAAATCTGGCTCTACCAGACTGTTCACTCTTTCTATGCCTCCATTTTCTCATCTGAGCTAATGAAAGTACCTAACTTACAGGGTTATGAGGATTCAATAATGTAATTTTTAAAAGTGGGACTTTCTATCGTTCAATAAATGCTGATGAGAAAATAGTTTCATTGTTTATAAAAAAGTCAATAATAAATGCAAGCTTTCAGGATATTTCATACCTTAAGGCAGAATAAATCTCAGATGAGTTAACAATAAATATATTTTTTTAAGACACTGAATATATAAAGCATCTTTGCTAACTGAGAAGAAAAAGTATAGAAAAATGGGCTAGAGACACAGACAGTTCACCAAATACAAACAGTTATTATGTTGAGCACATAGCCCTTTAACTTGTAAGTGTCACTTCTAAGGCAGTGGAGATGTCATGAGGGTGTACTCATAGGACTTCATTCTTAAATATTAACAGTATACACTGTGGAATTATGAATGAACTTTTTTATTGATTTGTACCTTCTCAATCCTCCTCTTCTTCTAACAATAAATATTACTTGTCTTGTATAGTAGTTCTTTTTTTTTTTCTTTTAAAGAAAAGTGGTCCTAGACAAATGGTGAAAATAAAGAGGTTTTGCTTCACTTTATGAAATGTTTCCTTTTCCACACCACCCCTTCCCTCCTGCCAGTCCAATTCTCCACGTGGTTTTAATGATTCGGCCCCAATTCTTAGGCACATTTGGTTCCTAACCCAAGTCACATGCAATTTCACCATCCTTCAGCCACTGTGGTACCTCTTAACTTTTATTAACTGCTTCTAGTACTCGTTGCTATTGGCTAAAAGGAGTGGATGTAGTTATATGAGGCAATCTCCATTGGGCTATAGATAAGCTAGAAGAGTCAGTCTCTGCTGATGATGGAAAGGTGGTCAGTTGTCTCATCTTTACAGAGGAAAGGTGGCACTGTGCATTATGATTAAGTGACTCACATGTCCTGAGTAAGATGGCATGCTTCCACAGGGAGGCACAAGGGAAATCCCTGGTATTCCTGACAGCACCCTCCATGGCAACACGCTTGGAGGTCATGGCAAGTCTATTACAGTAGTCTCTCCAGCTGAGCCCTAGTGCAGCCTCGCAATTCCTGAGCACAGTGCTTTATCCTAGCTCCTCAAAGTATCATCTTACCTTGTTAGAGATGCAAGGTCTCAGGCTCCACACCAAATTTACTGAATCAGATTCTGGGCTTCATGTTTGGGAAGTCTTGCAGAGGATACAGCTGTGGCAGAGAATTATCTAAATATAACCCAATTTCCCACTGCATTGTTTTGCCAAGCATGCTTTGATGAAGTCTTGCTTGCTTGCTCAGTAGTGTCCAACTCTTTGTGACCCCATGGACTGTAGCCTGCCAGGCTCCTCTGTCCATGGAATTTTCCAGCAAGAGGACTTGAGCAGGTTGCCATTTCCTGCTCTGGGGGATCTTCCCCACCCGGGGATCTAACCTGAGTCTCCTGCATTGGTAGGCAAATTCTTTACCACTGAGCCACCTGGGAAGCCCACAGTTTGTATTAAATCACCTAGGATATTTATTACAAAAGCTCATTTCCAGGTTCCTTCTGAGAACTCAGGATGATGTCAGGAATCTGTCTTTTTAAACAACTGCCCCCAGAGAATTTTTAAATGTAAACTGGATGGGGTGGGGTGTTCAGATCTAACCTGGCTGCCCACTGGAAAGCAGTGCTTTCCTTCTAACATATGGGACAGGGGTTGGGGTGTCCTTAGGTATATGCTGATAAAGCTCTTGGTCTCCCTGAGGATAGGCCAAAGCATAAATTATCCAGTGTGTGCTGCAGTCCATGGGGTCACAAAGAGTTGGACACAACTTAGTGACTGAACAACAACAATGACAACTGTAACATAATGATAATCACACTTGACTTGATAAATCACTGCGAAGGTTCCATTAAAAACTGTATTTAAAGCTCCTGATTCACAGTAGGCATTTGAACTTTTGTGTCTATTGCTGTATATTATTATTTCCATTTATTCATCATTCTGAATATATGATAAATAATAAAAATTAATTAATAGATAATATTGAGTGTTAATGATATACCAGGCACTATGTGAAACATCTTTTTTTCAAATTTATTCTTGACAACACTACTGGGGTGATAGTATTACTCTCTTTGTTTGACAGATAAAGGAAAATTGAAACATGGGGAGGGGCCAAATGTTCTGAAGGTCTTTAAGCCTGAACACTGTCAAATATTCCAGGCATCATGTGAGCTTGTGAAAGTCTCTCAATCGTGTCTGACTCTTTGCGAATCCATGGACTATACAGTCCATGGAATTCTCCAGGACAGAATACTGGAGTGGGTAGCTGTTCCCTTCTCCAGGGGATCTTCCCAACCCAGGGATTGAACCCAGGTCTCCATTATTTCAGGTGGATTCTTTACCAGCTGAGCCACGAGGGAAGCCCTGTGAGCTAAGTGGTGAAGGAAAATGATGTATGAGACAAGGTTGGGGAATAAAATTATATGAAGTATCCAGAAGTTTCAAGGGGGTATACAGATAATGTCATAAACTTTCAAAGGAAGAAGAGATCACTTTCAAGTTCAATGATCAGGGCAGATTTCATGAAGGAGGCATTTCTTAAATGTACTCTTGAAAGATGTAAGAGTCCTGGTACAAAAAGACTGAATGTTACTACATGGAAAGGATAAAGCTCTTAAATAGGATCTGGCACGGAGAAAATGCTCAGTAAATATCAGCTATTATAATGTACCTCTAATTACTGTTACTATTATTAGTACCATTACCCTTCAGGGAGAAACAGAGAGAAGAGAGAGTGAATGAGCTTATAATGTATATAGTAAGGGCTTCTACAGAAGCTACATGATGGGTACAAATTCACTAACCTCACCTCACCTAGTATTCATCTGTCTCTCCATGAGGTCATTCTGAGAAAATTCATTAAAAAAAGTACATTTTAGATATGAGTGCCCTCCCCCTGGCAAGCCAGTTTGTTCACTATCCAAAAAGACCATGAGAGGTGGGTGTGATGTGACTTTTTATAAACTTAGCCACGTCTTCCTGCCTAGACCATGTAGGTGATTACATGGAGGTAGTATCTGACTGCTTCTTTCAGTCCATGCCCTGGGATTGAGGGTCACATCCAGAGTCTAGAGGGTCATAGGAGCCCCTCTGAACTGCTTTGTGGAGATCACCTTTCCGGGAATTTGTTCTGTGTCTCCTGATGTCAGTCAGAGTGGATCCCCATCTCTCTGGGGATGAATGGGCATGATCTCCTTATCTTGCCCTCAAATGTTGGGGGCCCATCTCACCTCAAGCCTCACTGACATCTCAAATAATCCAGGACTTGTGGGTTTTGGAGCTGGACAGCCCTCATGTCAAAGCCTGGAGCTCTCAAGACCTGGTTGTATATCCTTGAGTAAGTCACTTTTCTTCTCTGAGTCTCAGTAAAATGCCCATCTTTGAAGGTATCTATGCATCTTAGTGATGTATGCCGAGTGTCTGGCTTCTGGCCACTTTACACAAGAATTTTCTGAGCATCTGCCATGTGTCCCAGTACTGTTTGTTCTAGGTGATGGGGATACCACAGAGAACAAAACCAATAGGGTCACAAATTTCATAGGTTAGACCAGTATGTGTATAGCACATCAGAGGGTAGCAAGTACTACATAGAAAAATAAGACTGGGTCGGGGAAAGGGCATATTGAGGGATTTTTTGTTCGTGTGCCTGCATGCTCAGTCGTGTCCGACTCTTTGTGACCCTATGGACTGTAGCCGCCAGGCTCCTCTGTCCATGGGATTTTTCAGGCAAGAATATTGGAGTGGGTTGCCATTTCCTCCTCCAGGGGATCTTCCCGGCCTAGGGATCAAACCCACGTCTCGTGTGTCTCCTGCACTTGCAGGTGGGTTTTTTTACCAGCTAAGTCACTGCAGAAGTCCCTTACTGAGGGGTGGAGGGATGTATTTGAGGTGGACAGGGAAGGCCTCACTGATAGTTCGTTTGAATGGAGACAACAGGGAAGTGATTCTAGAGAGAGTCACGCTCTGACTTCAGGGTTTTTATCCTAGATTCTTCCCCTGCCTGGGACACTCAGCCACCAGAGAGCTCCCTGACTGAGTCCCTAACCTCATTCAAGTTTCTCTGCTCCACACTTCCTTCCTGGTGAGGCCTTCTCAGACACTCCCTTTTGGAAAATTGTTGCACACCACAGCCAGTCTCTCCCTCCTCACCCTATTTAATTTCTTTCCATAATATTCATTACCACCTATACAATCAGTTCAGTTCAGTCACTCAGTCATGTCCGACTCTCCACGATCCCATGAACTGCAGCATGCCAGGCCTCCCTATCCATTACCAACTGCTGGAGTCTACCCAAACCCATGTTCATTGAGTCAGTGATGCCATCCAACTATCTCAGCCCCTGTTGTCCCCTTCTCCTCCTGCCCTCAATCTTTCCCAGCATCAGGGTCTTCTCAAATGAGTCAGCTCTTTGCATCAGGTGGCCAAAGTATTGAAGTTTCAGCTTCAACATCAGTCCCTCCAATGAACACCCAGGACTGATCTCCTTTAGGATGGACCGGTTGGATCTCCTTGCAGTCCAAGGGACTCTCAAGAGTCTTCTCCAACACCACAGTTCAAAAGCATCAATTCTTTGGTGCTCAGCTTTCTTTATAGTCCAACTCTCACATCCATACATGACCACTGGAAAAACCATAGCCTTGACTAGACGGACCTTTGTTGACAAAGAAATGTCTCTGCTTTTTAATATGCTGTCTAGCTTGGTCATAACTTTCCTTCCAAGGAGTAAGCGCCTTTTAATTTCATGGCTACAATCACATCTGCAGTGATTTTGGAGCCCAAAAAAGTAAAGTCAGCCACTGTTTCCCCATCTATTTGCCATGAAGTGATGGGACCGGATGCCACCTATATAATAAATATCGTTTTTATTATGTACTGATTTAATGCCTGTCTCTAAAAGAGAGGTTGGCAGAGCATAGCCCATAGGCCCAAAGTGGCCCACTGCCTGTCTTTGTAGAAAAAGATTTACTGTAACATAGCCAAGTCCATTCATTTGCATACAGTCTTGTGGCTACTTTCCCACTACAACAGTAGAGTTGAGCAGTTGTGCCAGAGACCGTATGACCCATTTAACTTAAACTATTTATGACCCACTTAGCTTAAACTATTTGCTCTCTGGCCCTTTACAGAAGAAGTTGGCTGACCCCTGTTCTAGCATATAGGCCCTATAGAAGCAGGAACTTTGTTTTATTTATAGCTGTCTTCCAGGTCCTGGCACAGTGCTTGACATATAGAAGGGCCTCAATTAATATTAACTTACTGAGTGAGTGAATGAATGTAGGAGAAGAATGATTAGAATAACTAGAAAACTAGGCCAGGCTCGAGTCAGATCTTGAATGCTGTGCTAAAAGGGTTTGGTTATTCTCTGATGGTGGTGAGGGTGTCCTACAAGGAGGAGAGTGAGGGAAGCTCTCCAGGTTTTGTGAGTGAAAAGGTTAAACAGCTGTTTCTACCATAAGATTGCTATTATTCATGACAGCATGGTTAGAGACATCCTGTATAAAGAACGGGCACGTGGGCACCATTTATGGACATTTGGGACTATTATTCTAGGCAGAATAGAGGTTAAGGGCAGGATATCCAGGGTCACAAAGTATATGAATCCTGCTTCCCCCACAGACTAGCTGTAAAACTGAAATTATTAGTTGCTCAGTCGTGTCCCACTCTTTGCAACCCCATAAGCTGTAGCCTGCCAGGCTCCTATTTCCATGGGATTTCACAAAAAGAATACTGGAGTGGGTTGCTGTTTCCTTCTCCAGGGGATCTTCCCAACCCAGGAATCAAACCCAGGTCTCCTGCATTGTAGGCAGATTCTTTACCATCTGAGCCACGATCTGTAGAGCCTGAAAAATTTAATGAACTCCTCTACAACTTCAGTATTCCTCATCTTTAAAATGGAATATTAACAGACCCACTCTCATTGAGTTGTTTGTGGATTTAAGAGGTCAATTATGTAAAGTGTTTGGATTGGTATCTGGTACATAGGAAAGTCTTCATGAATATTAGCTTATATTACTGATTCTCCATTAACAACTCTCCATGATGCTCCCTCCCATGTGTGTATTATTGCCTGTGTGTGTGCTTGGTCACACCCAACTCTTTTGTAACCCCAATGGACTGGGGTCTGCCAGGCTCCTCAGTGGGATTTTTCAGGCAAGCATACCTGGAAAATCTTCCTCCTCCAGGGTCCAGGGCATCTTCCCCTCTCAGGGATCGAAACTGCATCTCCTACATTTCCTTCATTGGCAGGTAGCTTCTCTTCCACTTCCCCACCACAGTGTATAATGTAGTACAGTAAAGACTTTAACCTCACTCAAAGAGAGGTCTGGGCTTCCCTGAGAGCTCAGCTGGTAAAGAATCCACCTGCAATACAGGAGACCCCAGTTCAATTCCTGGATCGGGAAGATCCCCTGGAGAAGGGATAGACTACCCACTCCATTCTGGGCTTCGATGGTGGCTCAGATGGTAAAGAATCTGCCTGCAATGTGGGAAATCTGGGTTTGGTCCCTGGTTTGGGAAGATCCTCTGGAGAAGGGAACAGCTACCCACTCCAGTATTCTTGCCTGGAGAATTCCATGGACAAAGGACCTGGCAGGTGACACTTCATGGGGTCGCAGAGTCGGACACAACTAAGCGACTTTCACTTATCTTACTTACCACTTAAAGAGAGGTTTGGACTTTGCCCTTGGCTTCTGGAAGATAATATCTGCGTCTTAGAATGTCATGTGTGATAGGAATGTCTTTGTTCTCTTGGGAGTCTTGGCCTAGACAGATAGTAACTATGTGATTTAGAGTGGGGACTTGGAGACACACTGAGAGTGTGATTTAGGGTGGGGACTTGGTCCAGCTAGATAATAACAATATGATGAACAGGATATACAGTGGGGACTCTGAGCCACACCAACAACATAATGAAGGGTGGGGGCTTTGGGTCATGCAAACCTTGACCTCATGGGGGGTGGAAACTGAGGTCAGCCATGGGGACAGGCAGCTGTGCCTACATGATGGAGACCCACTGAAGGTACTAGACACCAAGGCTTTCTGGTTGGCAACACTCCATGCTGTTGTCACACATCAATGCCAAGAGAGTAACACTCTTGATTCCATGAAAAGAGGACAACTGGAAACTCTGCACTTGGTTTCCTCCTGGATCCTGCCCCATTCATCTCTTCCATTAGTCGATTTTAATTTCAGTCTATGTCCTTTACCTGTAGCCATGGCATAACAGCTTTCAGTAAGCTCTATGAGTCCTTCCAACAAATGACTGAAACTGAGGGTGGTTTGGGAAATGCCCTGAATTTGCATTTGCTGTTAGCGACAGTGGTTCTGTGTGGACTGTTCCCTCTAACTTCACAGTTGGCTATCTTTTGGCAAATATGAAAAGTGGGGACCTCCTTATGCCCCAGGTCTCTTCCTTACTTGCTCCTTGTCCCCACAAATCCTCTCCAGGAGACCTACACCCTCCTCAGCCTCTCTGTCTCTGAAGCTGACACAGGGACCAGGACCACCACCTCATCCAGGGGTACCATCTCCTAGGAGCTGTATGTGTGTGTGTGTGTTAGTTGCTCAACTGTGTCTCAGTCTTTGTGATCCCACAGACTGTAGCCCACCAGGCTCTTCTGTCCATAGGATTCTCCAGGCAAGAACACTGGAGTGGGTTGCCATTCCCTTCTTCAGAGGATCTTCCCGACTTAGGGATTGAACCCAGGTCTCCTGCATTGCAGGCAGATTCTTAACCATTTGAGCCACCAGGGAAGCCCCATAGGAGCCACGGGACTCAGCATTTCTGACAGGAATGGGGATCTGGGAGGGAGGAAGATACATGTTTTCCTTCTTTTCTAGAACTATGTGGTGAATGCCCCTTTACTATTACTGTGGCCTCACACTGGGGCCACAGAAGTGAACAGACAGGGCCTACACTAAGAGGAGTTAGGTTCCTATCCTGAGGGGAAGAAAAACACATCAATATACAATAATGACAATAATCATAATATTAAAATTAACAAGACAGTTTGATCCTTCCATTCTTGTGCACACAGCTCTGTGCACATATGCGTTTCTTCAGGACACATTCCTAGAAGTGGAATTGCTGAGTCAAGGTAGTCATTTGTTCAACAGACAGCTAATGAGCACGTACTATGTACGAAGCACTGTTCTAGGCTGTGGATAAGTGTTTTTCTCTTGGGTGTGAGGTCCCTGAGCTCTTAGCAGTTATTTCTCTGGAGTATAGTAAGGACCCTGAGCTGCTTGAGGATGTCTGTTCAGAGTTTGCAGTGTTTAAATGGTTATGAGGGCTGTGTCATTGGTATGTCATTTCTGAATGCTTTGGGAGTCTGTGTCCTGAGGTGTGAAGTCTCTGGGCTATTTGGGGGATTGTTCCTCCAGTGGATGAGGCCTCTGAGATCTTTTTCAGAATATGAGGTTTCTTTTCTTCCCACCTTTATTGAGATACAATCAACATATAATATTGTATAATTTTAAGGTATGTAACATGCTGATTTAATACATTTATATTTTGCAAAATGATTACCATCATAGTGTTAGCTAATACTTCCATCCCATCATATAGTTAGCATTTCTTTTTTGTGGTGAGAACATTTAAGATCTGCTCTGTTAGAAACTTTCAAGTTTATGACAGTATTATTAACTACTATCACCATGGTATACATTAGATCTCCAGAAACTGTTCATCTTATAACTGGAAGTTTGTATTCTTTGACCAACCTCTACCTACCACCCTCACCCCTAGTAACCACCATTGTACTCTCTTTGTCTCTGAGTTTGGCTTTTTTGGATACCACATATGTGATATCATGGGCTTTCCTGATAGCTCAGTTGGTAAAGAATCTGCCTGCAATGCAGGCGATCCCAGTTCGATTCCTGGGTTAGGAAGATCTGCTGGAGAAGGGATAGGCTACCCACTCCAGTATTCCTGGACTTCCCTTGTGGCTCAGCTGGTAAAGAATCTACCTGCAATGCAGGAGACCTGAGTTCAATCTCTGGGTTGGGAAGATTCCTTGGAGAAGGAAAATGTTACCCACTCTAGTATTCTGGCCTGGAGAATTCCATAGACTGTATAGTCCATGGGGTTGCAAAGAGTCAGACACAACTGAGCAAGTTTCACTTTCACTTTCATGTGATATTATACAGTATTTGTCTTTCTCCGACTTATTTTACTTAGCATAATGCCCTCAAGGTCCATCCAAGTTGTTGCAAATGGCAGGGTTTCCTTCTCTCTTATGGCTGAATGCTTTCTTTTTATCTATCTATCTTTTTACCTATCTATCTATGACATCTTATTATCTATTCATCCAACGATGAACACTTAAGTTGTTTCCATATCTTGGCCATTGTCAATAATGCAATAATTGAACACAGGGGTGCATGTTTAAGATCCTATTTTCATTTCCTTTGGATAAATACCCAGAGTAGGACTGCTGGATCATATAGTGTTTTTTTAACTTGCTTTTTGGCCCTGCCAAGTGGCATGCAGAATATTCGTTCCCTGACCAGGGACTGAACCCATGCCCCTTGCATTGGGAATTTGGAATCTTAACCACTGGACCACGGGGGAAGTTCCCGTTTGGTAGTTTTACTTTGAATTTTTTGAGAAAACTCAATACTGTTTTCCACAGTGGCTGCACCAATTGACATTCTCACCAGCAGTGCACAAGAGTTCTCTTTTCTCTACCTCTTTCTCTTAACCTCTCCAACGCTTGTTAACTCTTTAATTTTTTTGATAGCCATTCTAATAGGTGTGAGGTGCTATCTTCTTGTGGTTTTGATTTCTCAGCTCGTGAGGTTTCTAAACAGTTCTGGGGTTTGTTTTTTAGTGTGTGAGGTCTTTGAGTTCCTTGAGCGTCTTTGTCCCTGGTTATAATGTTTTTAAGCTTTTTGGAGGTCTGAATGCTAGATGTTAGATCTCTGCATTCCTGGGGAGTCTGTATCATGATCTGTCTAAGCTGTTGGCAGGTATGTGTTCATATACAAGATATCTGGCTATTTGGGATTCTGTATCCTGGGCTTCCCAGGTGGCACTAGTGGTAAAGAATCTGCCTGCCAATACAGGGGACACGAGAGAAGTAGGTTTAATCCCTGGGTTGGGAAGATTCCCTGGAGTAGGAAATGGTGACCCACTCTAGTATTCCTCCCTGGAGAATCCCATGGACAGAGGAACCCAGCGGGCTAAGTCCATGGGGTAACATAGAGTCGGACACAACTGAGTGACTGAGCACACACATCCTGGGCTTAGGGTTTCCTAGCTATTTCGTGTTGTCCGTGTGTATGATTGGAGGTCTCTGGACTCTGCTGGTTCTGTATTCAGGATTTGTGGTCTCTGAACTCAGAGTGTGAGTTCTCTGAGATGTTTATTGTTGTTCAGTTGCTCAGCTGTGTCTGACTATTTGAGACCCCATGAATTACAGCACGCCAGGCTTCCCTGTCCCTCACCATCTCCTGGAGCTTGCTCAAACTCATGTCCTTTGAGTCAGTGATGCCATCCAACCATCTTGTCCTTTGTCAGTCCCTTCTTCTCCTGCCTTCAATCTTTCCCAGCATCAGGGTCTTTTCTAATGAGTCAAACCTTGAAATGTTTAGGGGTCTATGTCAATGTTGAGATCTATTAGCTGGTTACTTCTTGTTTTTGAGGGCCCTCAACTGGTTGACTGACTCCCAGGGTACGTATTCTTGGGGTATGATCTGTGAGATAGTTTTGGACATGGTGTCTAGGATAGGTCTCTGCAGGTCTCTGAGATGTTTTGGTATCTATTTTCAGAACGTGAGTCTCTGAGGTATTTGGGAGAGTCTGCATCCAGAGTTTGATGTTTCTGAACACTTGGGTATCTGTGTTTGATGGGGTGAATTCCTGGAGCCATTTGGAGGTCTCTGTTTATGAACTATGTGGGCATCTTTGTCCAGAGTATGAGCTCTCTGAGCAGTTTGGGGGTCTGTGTTTCAGGCATAAGTTGTCTGAGCACTTTTGAGGATACTCATCTCAGAATATAAGGTCTCTAAGTTTATTGTAGAATGTTTAATGCTGTTTGCTGCTTGGGATTTGTGCTTAGGAGTGAGATCTCTGGACTCTTTGGTGGCATGTGCTTCAATGTATCAGTGTGAAGTATTTCAAAGTTTGTGTTCAGGGTGTGAAGTATCTAAACTCTTTAAAGGTCTGTGTACCAAGTTTGAATCTATGGTATTTGGGGTTCTGTATTCAGTGTGTGAGGTCTCTGAACTCATTAAGGGTGTGTGTTTCAAAGTTTGAGTCTGAAGCATTTCCAGTCTGTGTTTAAGGGTGTGAGGCCTCTGAAATTGTTGAAGATGTTTGTCCCAAGGTTTGAGTCGAATGTATTCGGGGTTTGAGTTCAGGATCTGAGATTTTAAACACTTGAATGATCTCTATTGTAAGGTCTAAGTTTGAGGTAATGGGGGATATTTGTTCAGGATGTATGGTCTCTGAAATATCTGAGTGTCTGTTTCTTGGGGTTTGAATATAGCATACCTGGGGGTCTCTTAGAGCATGAGGTCCCTGAACTATCAGAGTTTTGGTGACAAGGTTTGAATTGGAGGTATTTGCAGTCTGTGTTCAGGCTGTGAAGTCTCTGAACTTTTAGGGGGTCTTTGTCCCAAGATTTTAGTGTACATTATTTGAGGCCACTGTTTAGGATATGAGGTCCTTGAATTTTTGGAGGGTTAAGTCTGATTTGAGTTGTGTCTAGGGTGTGCAGTATTTGAATTTTTAGAGTGTCTGTGTTCCAAGTTTGGGTTGGAGGTATTTGGGATTTGACTTCAGAGTGTAAGACTCTTGCTTTTTAAGGGTCTTTATTCCAAGTTTTCAAGGTCTGTATTTTGAAGTACTTAGAAGTTTGTGTTCAGAGTGCTAGGTTTCTGAACGCATTAATATAGACTCTGAACTTCGTCTATATTCCAAGGTTTCAGTTTGAGGTCTTTTGGGGTCTATGACTGGAGTATGAAATCTTTGACTTTGTGATCCAAGGTTTGAGTCTGAGACATTTGGGCATTTCTATTCAGGGTATAAAATATCTGAACCCTTTGAGGATATGTGTCCCAACTGTTTTGTCTAAGTTTTTGGAGGTTTGTGTTCAGAATATGAGGTCTTTACATGCTCTGAAGGTCTGAGTATCAAGGTTTGGATTTGAGGTATTTAACAGTCAATATTTAATGGTGGGATGTCTCTGAAAACATTGACAGTCTGTTTTAAGGTTTGAGTGTTGTATCTGGTGGTCAGGTGTGCGGTTTCTAAACTTTTAAGGGGTCACCAAAGTTTTATGAGTCAGTTATTTGGTGGCATTTTTCAGAGTGTGAGGTGAATTTGTAGGTTTCTGTGCCCCAGTATGTGGGTCTGAGGTATTTAGGGGTCTGTAGTCAAGGTGTGAGATCTCTGAACTTTTAGAGGGTCATTGTATCAAGTTTTCACTGTGAGTTATTTGGGTTCTGTGTTCAGGATTAGAGGTCTCTGTTCTATTTGAAGGTCTTTGTTTCAATTTTTGAGTCTGAGGTATTTGGGAGTCCTTTTCAAGGTGTGTTGTGTTTGAACCCATTGAGCATTGTATCCAAAAGCCTTAATCTGAGGTATTCAGGTTCAGTGTTCAGGGTGAGACATCTCTGAGTTTTTAGAGATTCTTTTGTTTCAAGGTTTTTAGTATGAATTACTTAACGTTTGAGGTTAGTGATTTTTTTTCGAGGATCTCTGTCCCAAGTTTGGGTCAGTGGTATTTGTGGTCTTTGTTTAGGCTGTGGTGTCTGAATTCACTGAGAGTCTGTTTTATAAGGTTTGAGTCTGAGGAACTTGGGAGGACAGAATTCTAGTCATGAGGCCTCTCAATTGCATGAGGATCTGACTTTTAGTATTTGAGTTTGAGGCATTCTGGGATCTATATTCAGGGTGTATGACCTCTGATCTATTGAGGCTCTGTGTCCCAAGGGCTGAGTTTGTAGTGTTTGGTGGTCTGTTCAGAGTGTTAGTTCTCAGAACTCTTAGAGAATCTTGGTTTTAATGTTTCAATCTGAGATATTTAGGAATTTGTGCTCAGGGTGTGTGGACTCTATATGTATTGAGACTTATGCCCTAAGGTTGAAGACGAGAAGGCTGGGTGTCAGTATTCAAGATGTCAGGTCTCTGGATCTTTTACTATGTCCTAGTATCAGAGTCTGAGGTGTTTGTGGGACAGTGTTCAGGTTGTTTGGTTTCTCAAATCTTTGAGGGTCGATATTTTAATGTTTGAGTCTGGCATATGGGGATCTGTTTTCAGGGTAAGAGGTCTCTGAACTATTGGGGTTCTGTGCCCTGTAAGTCTGTAGTTTTGGGGATCTTTTTCAAAGTGTTAGGTCTGACTGAACTCTACAAATCTGGGTTTTGTTGCTTGAGCCTGAGATTTGGAGAGCTGTGTTCAGGGTATATGGTCCTTGACTCTTTGAGCCCTAAACTTTCAATCTCAGGTACTTGGTTGGGGGTGGGGGTGGTCATTGTTCGGTATGTGAAGTCTCTGAACTTTTCATATCTTTTCCTTAAGGTTTTAGCATGAGGTTTCTGGGGTCACTGTTCAGGATTTGTGGTCTCTAAATTGTTTTTGGCTGCGGTGGGTCTGCATTGCTTTGTGCGGGCTTTCTCTAGTTGTGACCAGCAGCGGCTACTCTTGGTTGCAGTGCACAGGCTTCTCTTGTTGAGGAGCACAGGCGCAGTAGTTGTGGCTCGTGGACTGTGGAGCATGGGTTTAGTTGCTCGGCGGCATGTGGAATCTTCCCAGACCAGGGATCTAACCCATGTCCCCTGCACTGACAGGTGGGTTCTTATCCACTGGACCACCATGGAAGTCCCATGGTCTCTGAATTTTTAGAGGGTCGGTGTCCCAAAGTTTGAATCTATGATATTTGGGACTCTGTGTTCAGGATGTAAGTCTCTGAAATAATTGAGTGTATTTCCAAGTTTTGAGTCTGAGGTAATGTGGGTTCTTCAAGGTGTAATGACTGAAGTTTTAGGGTCTGTGCCACAAGACTAAGCTGGGATCTGAGTTCAGGGTGTGAGGTCTGTAAACTCTTTGTAGGTCTATGTGCCGAGATTTGAGTCTCAGTATTTGGGGATTTGTTTTTTAAGGTGTGAGGTTTCTGAACTCTGATCATTTCTGTCTCACAGTTTCAGTCTAAAGTATTTGTGCTCTGTTTTCATGGTGTAAGGTCGTTGAGTTCACTGAGGGATTTTGTTCCAAAGTTTGAGCCTTAAGAATTTTGTGGTGTATGTTCAGGGTGTGATGTCTCTGAAGTCTCTAAGGTCTATGTCACAACTCTGTATAAGTCAGAGATATTTAGGGATTTGTTTTCAAGGTTTGCTGTTTCTGCATTCTCTGAGGCTTTGTGTCCCAAGGCATGAAGTGAGGTAATGAGGATCTGTGTTTGGAGCCTGAGGTATCTCAACTCCTTAAGCATGTCTCAATATTTGAGCCTGAGGGAGTCTGTTCAAGGTGAAGTCTCTGAAATCTTTGAAGTCTATGTTTTAAAGTTCAATTCTGAGGTACCTGTGAGTCATGTTCAGAGTCTGAGGTGTCTAAACTTTTAAATAGTCTTAATCCCAATATTTGAGCCTGAGGTATTGTGGGTCCATATTCAGGGTGTGATGTTTCTGAATTCTTTGGTAGCATGTGTCCCAATAATTGAACCTGAAATATTTGGGGGACCTCTGTTCAGGGTTTGAGGTCTCTGATCTCTTTGAGGGTCTAAAAGTCCCAAGGTTTATATCTGGAGGTCTCTATTCCAATTTCTGAGTCTGAAGTACTTGGGGTCCATATTCAGGATGTGTTTTGTTTAAGTTCATTGAGGTCTGTGGTTTTCTTTAATTGGAGAATAATTGCTTTACAATGTTGTGTAAAACATACAACAATGTGAATCAGTCATAATCAACTGTGTATCACCTTCCTCTTGAGCCTCTCTCCCCCTCCCATCCCACCCCTCCAAGAGCCTGTTATACAGAGTGAAGTAAGTCAGAAAAACAAATATAGTGTATTAATGCATATATATGGAATCTAGAAAAATAGTACCAATGAACCTATTTTATCGGAGAAGGCAGTGGCACCCCACTCCAGTACTCTTGCCTGGAAAATCCCATGGACGGAGGAGCCTGGTAGGCTACAGTCCATGGGGTCGCTAAGAGTCAGACACAACTGAGCAACTTCCCTTTCACTTTTCACTTTCATGCATTGGAGAAGGAAATGGCAACCCACTCCAGTATTCTTGCCTGGAGAATCCCAGGGACAGAGGAGCCTAGTGGGCTGCTGTCTATGGGGTCGCACAGAGTTGGACATGACTGAAGCGACTTAGCAGCAGCAGAACCTATTTATAGGGGAGGTCTGTGTTCTAATGTTTGAGTCTGAGGTATGTGGGAATGAGTTTCAGGGTATAAGGGTCTCTGAATTTTTATAAGGCCTTTGTTCCAAAATTTTAGCATGAATTATTTGGTGTTTGTATTAAGGATATGAAGTCTATGATTTTTAGAGGGCCTCTTTTTCACTTTTTGGCTGGTGCTATTTGTGGGGTGTGTTCAGAGTATGAGTCTCTGCACTTACTGAGGGTTTATGTTCCAAGGTTTGAATGTGAGGTATTTGGGGGTCTATGTTTAGTTTTTGAGAGCTCCAGTATCTTTGAGGGTCTATATTTTAATATTTGAGTCCAATATATTTGGGGATTTGGGCTTCCCTGGTGGCTCAGATAGTAAAGAATCTGCCTGTAATGCAGGAGACCTGGGTTTGATCCCTGGGTTGGGAAGATCCCCTGGATAAGGAAATGGCGAACCATTCCAGTATTCTTGCCTAGAGAATTCTATGGACTGAGTAGCCTGGTGGGCTATAGTCCACAGGGTCACAAAGAGTCAGACACAACTGAGTGACTAACACTTTCATTTAGGGTGTGAGGTCTCTGAACTGTTGAGGTTCTGTGTTCCATGCTATGTGTCTGTAGCATTTTGGGGTCTTTCTCAGTGTGTTAGGGTCTCTGAATTCTGGAGGATCTGGAATTAATGTTTGAAGCATTTGTGGTCTGTGTTCAGGGTGTGAAATTTCTGAATTGTTTGAGGGTGTGTCCCAAGGTATGATTTTGATGTATTTGGGGTCCATGTTCAGAATTTCAAGTCTGTGACATTGCAGAGGTTATGTATTCCAATATTTGGGTTGATATATGTATGTGGGTATTTGAGTTGATAATATATGTTGTCTGTGTTCAGGGTGTGAGTTCTCTGAACTTTTGGAAGGTCTGAGTCCCAAGGCTTGAATCTGAGGTTTTTGTGTATTTGTATTTATGGGATGAGTCCTCTGGTCTTTTCAAGGGTCAGCATTCCAAGGTTTTCATTTGAAGTATTTGGTTATCTGTGCTCAACCAGATGTGAGTGAGTCCTCTGAGTTGTTTGAGGGCCTGTGTTCCAAGTTTTGAATATGAGTTACTTGGGGGCCTGTTTTCAGTGTGTAAAGTCCGTGAAATCCTGTGGTCTAATCCAGTCCGTCATCTGTGGTCTAAGGTTTTAGATATTCTGGGCCTGTATTTGGGGTGTGAGATCTCTGAGTTTATTAGTTGTCTGAGTCTCTGGACTGATTGAGTGTGAGGTCTTTGAGCTGCATGGGAGTCTTTCAGGCTGTATACAGTTCTGTGTCTAGGATATACGATCTATTTACTGTTTGGTGGTCTGATTCCAAGGGTGTGAGTTCCGTGGCTTTCAGAGGTTTTGAGTTCAGGGTGTGGATTCTCTGAGTTCTTTTTTTGGAGGGGTGGTCTGTATAAAGGGATCTAAACTATAAGGGTGCACTGTGAATATTTGTTGGTCTGTTTTCCAACGTATGTTGTCTGTGGCTGTGGATCTGCACCCCAAGATATGAGGTATCTAAACTTTCGGTGAGTCGGTTCTGCATATTAGGTTTTTGAGATTTTTGGAGGTTTGTTCTGAGGGTGTGAGGTCCCTGAATTCTTCAGTGTTCTGTGTTCAGATCATGAACCCTCTTGAGTTGCTCAAATGTCTGTGCCCCAACTATCACAGGGCAGCTTGGATGGAGTGGCATGCTTGGGTAGCTCTCTGAGGTCTTTGGGAATCTGTGTCCAGGATTTTAGGTCTCTGACCTATTGAAAGGTCTTCACCCAGGCTCAGAGGAACTCACTGGGGATCTGTTCTCCAGATTGTGAGGTCTGGGGATAACTAGGGGCCTTTATCCTTAGAGTTAAATGGCCTATCTCTAAGAGTGTGTTTGTCCAGATGTGAGGTTTCTGAGCTATTTGGGTGTGTATGTATGACATAGAGTGTGATGTTAGCAGGTTGCTTGAGGGCCTCTTCCAGGATATGAAGATTCTTAACTGTTGGCACTTTCCATCCTGTGTGTAAAGTCTGTCAGCTGTTTAGGGGCCTGTGTCCAGTCCCAGGTGTGTGGTCTCTGTGATATCTGTGGATCTGCAGCCTCAATGTGAGGTCTACAGGGGAATCTCTGCTTCCATAGTGTGAAGTTTCTAAGCTGTTTCCGGGTCCTTATCTCAAAATTTGAGGTCTAGAAGCTGTTTTGGGGTCTAAATTGAGAACACGAAGTTCTTTGTCTTCAGCTCTTGACTGACAATATCTTCAGACAATCATCTCCTCACTGCTCTGCGACATCTCAGTTGCCTTAACCTTTAAGAACCTACCATCCTCATTTTTCACTCAGAGAAATCCACACTCTCCTTAGAGTGATTATTCTGAGAATTAAGCATGAACAAGTTTGTGAAGTCCCAGGCAGACAGGCTCAGGACCTGACTGGTTTTCACCAACGAGGGTCCCTTAATTATGTTTCCCCCACCCTCACCTCTCTCTTGAATAGATCAGCACTCATAGGTCTGTAGGACAAGTTTTCCTTAGTGTAGGCGAAAGCTCTTCCTTGCCCTTCTGAAGGACAGCTGTGTTTGCCCAGCAGGTGGTTTTCCCTCTCCACCCTGTCCTGGCCCACATCCATCCGTTCACTCTTCTGGGGATAGCCCATGCCCTCTTCTGATAATTCCTGTGGCCCAGTCAGGGTAGGAATAAGGGTGTCCAGTGGACTCAAGAACAGTCCTGTGCTGGGGCCTGAGCAGGGATTTATGTGTGGATTTTATATTCTTGTAGCATGACCTGGGGTTCTTTTGTTTCATCAGGTTGATGTTAGAGCTAAAATAATGACAATAATTTGGATAGGTAATAAACTTATACATACATTGTATAAAACACATATGTACCTATATCTGGAAAAAACTATCAATTCAAAAAGATACATGCACCCCTATGTTCACAGCAACACTATTCACAATAGCCAGGACATGGAAAAAACTTAAATGTCCATGAGCAGATGAATGGATAAAGATGTGGCACACATCAATATATACAGTGAAATAGCCATAAAAAAGAATGAAATAATGCCATTTGCAGCAACACGGCTGCAACTAAATATTATCATACTAAGTGAAGTAAGAAAGAGAAAGACAAATACCATATGATACCACATATGTGGAATCTAAAATATGACACGAACTCATTTATGAAATAGAAAGATTCACACACATAGAGAACAGGTTTGTGTTTGCCGAGGAGGAGGGGCATGGGAGAGGTGTGGACTGGGAGTTTGGGATTAGCAGATGCAAATTATTATGTAAAGGATGGATAAACAACAAGGTCCTACTGTATAGCACAGGGAACTACATTCAATGTCCTGTGATAAACCATAACGGAAAAGAATATGAAAAAGAGTAGGTATACATATTAATATATATGTATAACTGAATCACTTTGCTGTATAGCAGAAATTAACACAACACTATACTTTAATAAATTTTTAAAAAGCACAAATGCATCAAAAGAGAGGATAGTAAAAATAAGCTTTCTTTCCCTGACTGCTGTTAATGGCAACCAGTTTCTTGTGGTTTCTCTCCTGAGATGGCCTCTGCACACACTAGGGTGTGCATACACGTTACCACCCACTCCCACTCTACTTTGTCCCCAAGTGGACTGTCCTTTGGTTTCATTTAACAATGAATGAGGATTGTGCCCCAACAGCACCCAACAATGCCTTGGAGACTGTCTCAACAGCCCACATGAAAATCTCCTCCCACTGCCCCCTACACTGTGAAGATGAAAATACATCATTTGTTTGTCAGGCCCCATGCCTGAACAAGTAGGTTATCTTCTATCTACTGTGACAATGACAGCAATCAGATTAATATCATTGTGAGTTTTGATCTGAGAGGGGAATCTTTGAGCCCAGGGTCTTTTGTGGAAATGTGGCCATGTGAGGTCATAAAAGCAGGCCCAACTCTGATGCCAGGAGACTTCAAGATGATAAGAGCATGAAATAAAAGTTTGGGGGTGCTCTCTTCATTTGGCTGAATGCCAGACTGGTCAGGGCAGGGAGAGAAAACCATCCAGGCTCTGAGGGACAAGGGGCTTGTGTTGGGTCTCTCAGAAGGTGGGGATGATCCAAGTAAACTACACCTCCCCAATTCCTGTAGATGTTATTCCTGGCTTATAAAAGTAGAGACCCCTAGACCTGGGACCTGTCTCACACAAAGGTATGACCTTGAGTGACAAGACATTACTATTCTTGGAGGAGTTGGTGAGGACTCAGGTAAACTGGGAGGCCCTCTCCATGCAGCCCCCAGGGGCTGGCTCTGCGGGGAGGGTCACCCCTGTGAGGAAGGCTGTGTCTCAGAACATGCTGGTCAGAGAAGGTTTATGTGGGTGTCCATGTTTGTCCATACCCCCAGCCATGCCTCCTTTCCCATTTGCCTGCCATAGCCTGTGCCAGTCCCCAGGTCTAGAGCTACATAGAGCAGCGATTTTCTGGGGCCTTCCTCACAGTTCCCCAGCCCCCAAAGGTTTTAATGGACCCAGTCCTGGCCTCTGGGTCTCATTATTCCCATCTCTAGAGCAGGCACAACCCACCAATGTGTCTCACTCATGTCTGCCCTCCTTCTCCACTCAGGTTTAGGCCCTGGACTTCTGAGATAATCCCTGATCTCAAGTGACGTGCTTCATGTTCTTACTGGTAAAAGGGCCAGACAAGTCCTCCTCTAGTGGGTCATCCTACAGAAATCTCATCTTTGTTGGCTGGCCCTAAAACACCTGGCCTTTATCTAGGGCTGAGAGTAGAAGGGAGGTGGGAAAATAAAACATGTTTAAGGGGACAGTAAGGGATGATGTGAGATACTGTATATTTTATTTGGGGTGATCATGAAGAGACTCTAGGATGAGGTTTAGTTTAAACAGGAACCCCCTCCCCCACCAAAGACTAAGGAATGAACCAAGTGCAAGGCTGTGTGGACTAGACACAGGGCCCAGGCAGCGCAAAGGCTCTGAAGCTTGACTGCCTTGGGGCAGGAATACTGGATTCCTCTTTTGGCTCCAGATTTGAGTCCTATGTATGCAAGGGGCTCTGAACCACATCCCAGGAAGTTCTGAGACCAAGGAATGAAAACTTGGCCTTTGATTTCAACAAAACATTCAGGGTTCAGGACAATTCATTTCCAGGTGCTAGAATAGCAAAACAGCAACCGACAGTCAGTCCAGGGTGTGTGAGGGTTGATGTGGATAGAGGACTCCACTGAGTTACTGGAAAGGGAGCTGCAGATGTGGGGGACACAGGGAGGAAACAATCCACTGGGGGGAGGGACTGCATTGGATCTGTAAACTGTAGGTCAGAGAGCAGGGGAGTTAACACTATCCCTGATGGGGATGGGAATCTGAAAACCCCATCCTCCCAGACTCCATGTGGGCTCTAGGCAGACACCCACTTTCCAGTTTAAAAAAAAAAAAAATTTTATTTAAGTATAGTTGACTTACAACGCTGCATTAATTTCTGCTGTATGACAAAGTGATTCAGTTTTATATATATATGCATTACTTTCTGCTGTATGAAAAAGTGATTCAGTTTTATATATATATACATCATTTTTAATATTTTTTCCACTATCATAGAATATTGAATATAGTTCCTGGTGTTATACAGTAGGACCTTATTGTTTAGCCCACTCTCCAGCTTTGGTGTCCTCTTTCTCTGTGGCCTCCATCATGGATCTCAGTACCCACGGTCCTGTTTGTCTACTTTGAATTGGCCTGAAGACTGTGAGTCCTTGGGAAGACATTGGCCCTGGAATGAGTGGAACAGGAATCAAGATCCTTCCTGGGCTCTGATTGATCCTAACGAACTTCCACATCCCAGTTCTGCCCAGTTGCAGGGGATTTCTAGAAAGCCCACCCCACCCCACCCCCACGTCTCACCCTTTCCTTCAACTGCTATGCTTTCATTGGCTACTGATTTGGTGCAGGTGCCTTGGTTGCTGTGCCAGCTGTCAGCACTAAGGAGGTGAGGCTTCAGCACAGGAGTGTGATGAGAGCTAGAACCTATCTTGGAGCATTTGTGATCTTCTATAAATGACATTATACCAGACTCTTCCCTGCCCTCTTCTCCCTGAAGGGATTGGCTTGTTCAGTCAACTGTATCCCTGCTCTAGTGACAGGGACTGACCTGTGTGAGCTCCTGTAGTTTTGTTTCCCATTCACCTCTAATCTCAGTCAGAAGCACAGTGGGCACCTCTGACCCCAGTCAGTCATCCTTGAAGTACATTCATGCATTCAACCATTCTTTTCTTTACTCAAAACTAAAATTGGATTTGTTTTCTGGAAGAACTCCGCAAAAGTCACTTCATTAAACAGGAATCCTGTCCTGGTGGGATAAGCACAGAAGGTAGCCCAGGGTTCTTATCCCAGGACACAGAGCCAAGGGAAGTGAGCTTGTAACAGCTGAGTGGATGTGGGTGGGGGATGTGAGAGTGTGAGGGACAGGGGAACAGGGATGAGGAGGGGAAGAAGCAATAAAGGCAGAAACAGAAGTCAAGAGACATCAGAATAAAAGCTCAGACCCATTGATGTTTAATATGTTTATTATTAAGGGATGTGTTTAGCAATGAATAGCAAAAGCCTACAAGGAAATAAAGGGGATCAGTGTCACGTTACCCTGAAATATGCTGCTTTGGTATGAGAATTATTTTGAACTGAAAGGAATCTGAGTTTCTGAAATCTCCTATCTGCTTCAAATCAGAGCCTTTCTAAAGAACTCAAAAGAACTCTGTGGTAATAAATACCCTCCTTAGAAGCAACTTTTATCTTCTCTGGGAGAAGTCCACATCCAACATTGTCACAAGACTATTATATCTCCCATCTATTCTCCTAAGGGCCCATTTATCGTTCCAAAAAGTCATTTGTTTTTCCGAAAGTTCCCTTTCTCCATCTCCCTTTCCCCTCCTAAGTTAGGTATACAGACTCCAAATTCTAACTGCCACCTTTGAGTTACTCATTGTTGAGTGCTCCCATGGGTTTTGGATGGCGGTGTTAGTAGCTTCTGTTTGTTTTTTCTTGTTAGTAGTCTGTCTTTTGCCAGTCTAATTTGCAGGGCTCCAGGTGAAGAACCTAAGAGAGGGAAGACAAAAAGTTTTCCTTCTCCCACAGAAACTACACCATATATTACATAGTATTCTTGAGTGTGAAACTCTGGATAGTTTTCCAGAAACAATTTTTCCCAGTTTCATGACTTCCTTGTATTTTCTTAGTTTACATTAATTATCTCTTGTTCTGTTTACAATTAAAATGGATAAGAAAGCTATGGTACATATACACAATGGAGTATTACTCAGCCATTAAAAAGAATACATTTGAATCAGTTCTAATGAGGTGGATGAAACTGGAGCCTATTATACAGAGTGAAGTAAGCCAGAAGGATAAACACCAATACAGTATACTAACGCATATATATGGAATTTAGAAAGATGGTAACGACAACCCGGTGTACGAGACAGCAAAAGAGACACTGGTGTATAGAACAGTCTTATGGACTCTGTGGCAGAGGGAGAGGGTGGGATGATTTGGGAGAATGGCATTGAAACATGTATAATATCATATACGAAATGAGTCACCAGTCCAGGTTTGATGCACAATACTGGATGCTTGGGGCTGGTCCACTGGGACGACCCAGAGGGATGGTATGGGGAGGGAGAAGGGAGGAGGGTTCAGGATGGAGAACACGTGTATACCTGTGGCGGATTCATTTTGATATATGGCAAAACCAATACAATATTGTAAAGTTAAAAAATAAAATAAAAATTAAATTAAAAAAACTATTTTTTTCTTTAAGGTTCGTTCTCCTAGCCCTCTAAATATTTCAGGGTAGCAAATTGTTTTGACATCTTTGTCAGGTTAGAAATCAGTGAGTGACCGGGGAAGTACTAACAGAAAAAAAAATATTTTAGATGCAATACTGACTGCTGGTGGGGTAAGGACTGCAGAGGGGATAGAAGGTCAGCAGAAGCCTGTTGAGTGTTCTGGAAAATGCCAGGGCAGTATAGGCAAAACACAGGTCCCTAAGGAGAGGCTGAACACTGTCAAGATAAGTGTCTTTATTAAGGCTTCCTAGACTTTCCCCCAGTTTGGGCTCTAGGGGCTCATTTGATAAGGCTGTGGTACACATAAGGCACTACTGCTTGTGAGCAACGCTGAGATCAGTAAGCCTCACCCAGAGCACTTTTTACTTTCTGGGCAATGCTGAGAACGTGATCACTTGCATCATTTTTCTTGATTTCTAGAAGGATATAGATTGAGAAAGGAAAAATAGGAAATCAATATGTAGTGAAATAGACCCAATTCTCCCTCCAGTATCAGTAAAGCCATAAGTATAAAGTGAAATATGATACCGGTTGTTGTAGCAATGAGTTATCAATGATAGGATTTTATTTGATCACTCTAAAGAGAAACATGGAAGTGAATACAAATGTGAGAAAACAACACATTTAGGGGAAAACAAACTAAAACAAACTCAGCAGACTATTAAACTATTTTGGCAAAGGGATAGAGAGTAACAGATACTTTGGACTAAGTGGAAGCAGTGGGCATGAAAAGAGGTAGGTCTTTTGACAGGTATTTTGAAAGTGAAATGGACAGACCTCAGCAAGCATTTGGACTTGGGGTGAAGGAGAGGGAGGTGTACAACGTTGAGACCAGGTTTCTGTGTTGGGTAATAAGATGGGTGATGGTGCCTTTTGTTGATATGGAGAATACTACATGAGAACTATTTTGTAAAGAACTCCAAAATAAGAATTTTTCTCAAAGGACTTATGGTCTAAATGGAAGTTGAGATGAAGGATTTCTTTCATGTAACCTATAGTTACAAATGTAACCTATAGTTACATTTCCCTGTGAGTTTGCGACCCTGTTCCTCTAAGTTCCTAAAATCCCCAATCTTACACAGCCCTGCAATGCCAGTATTTTTAGTATATGCCTCTCCCTTATAAATACACACACAGGTAACACGTAAATATGGCCTAATGCAAAAGCTTCAAATAATATCTAAGTGTATGGACCACATTGGGTCATCATCACCTACTCCATTCTTCCTCACCTCAGAGGTGAAAACTGGTTCAGTTACGGTTGTTTCACTCTACATGTTTTTCTCTGCACTCGTATATCACACATGCACACACATACACACAAGGTCCCAGTATGAGCATTACTGACGGGTACCCCAATAATAGTCTGTCATGAAGAAATCCTCCCAGCTAGTACAGATCTGTCCTTCTCATTCTGTTGTGCATGTCACTTGTGCCCCATGGTATAGTATGAAGCTCCACCATTCATTTACCCTCCAAGTGCATTGGCTATTACTAGACATTTAATGTTTTTACAGGTTGTTTTCTCCTTTGGTCTTGTGCACACAGCTCTCTGTTTGTGTGTGTGAGCATTTATTATACATTCTTAGAAGTAGGATTTCTTGGTCAAAGAGCTCAATCATTCAGTATACCCTTACTGAGCACCTACTGTATGGATAGAGATTGTTCTAGGATTAGGGAAACATCAGTGAACAAAACAGACAAATATCCCTAAGGGTGGAGTGACCATTTTTTAATTTTGATGGATGCTGCCACATTGTTGTCTCTGGGAAGTAAATGCCTCTTTACTGCTATTCTAAATACCAATCCAAGTTTGAGGTTTCTGCAGTGGATAAAAAATATTCAGATAATCCAAAAGAAGGCAGGGAAGGGGGAAGAGAATAGATACACAAGCAAACAAAACAAAACCAAGAGGGGACAAACAGAACAAACTCCTTTCCTGATAATCTGATAGCCCTAAAAACAACCATGTCAATTATTTCATTAAATGTTAGTGGTATAAACAATTCAATTAAAATATAGGTACACAGAATAGATAAAAAGGCCCTATTACATGCTACACACAAGGGCCATACTTTAAAGATATAGAAAGTTTAAAAGTAAATGAATTGAAAAAGTTACATTATGCAGACAAAAAACATAAGGATGGAGTGGCTATTATAAATCAGATAAAGTAAACTTGAAGAAAATATTACTGCAGATAAAAGAGAAATAAATATGTAAGCATCTAATCATAAAGCTTCAATATACACGAAGCAAAAATTGACAAAAAAATTCATAGTAGGAAATTTTAATACTTTCTTCAGTTGATAGAATGACTGGATGAAAAAAAAATCAGTACAGACACAGAAGGTTTGAATACCACTATCAACCACCTAGACCTATTTGACATCTACAAATGTCCACCCAACAATTGCAGAATATATACTTCCTTTTAAGTGCACACTGTAAATTTCATCTTGATAGACCATAGACTGACCTTTAAAGCATATCTCAATAAATCTTAAAGGACCAAGCAAGATCATACAGATTGTATGATTACAGTTGAGTTATATTACAAATCAATTATAATGTGATATACTGGAAACTCCCAAATATCTGGAGGTCACACACCATACTTTTAAATGATTCAGGGATCAAAGATGAAATCACAAGGGAAATTACAAAATATTTTCAGCCAAATGACAAAGTAGAATTCCTTTAGTTCATGGAATTGAACTAAAGGAATGCTTAGAGGGTGATTTTTTTTTTATTAAAAAAAATTGATATACATGTGTTCCCCATCCTGAACCCTCCTCCCTCCGCCCTCTCCGTACCATCCCTCTGGGTCGTCCCAGTGCACTAGCCCCAAGCATCCAGTATCGTGTATCAAACCTGGACTGGCAACTCGTTTCTTACATGATATTTTACATGTTTCAATGTCATTCTCCCAAATCTTCCCACCCTCTCCCTCTCCCTCTCCCACAGAGTCCATAAGACTGTTCTATACATCAGTGTCTCTTTTGCTGTCTCGTACACCGGGTTATTGTTACCATCTTCCTAAATTCCATATATATGCGTTAGTATACTGTATTTATGTTTTTCCTTCTGGCTTACTTCACTCTGTATAATAGGTTCCAGTTTCATCCACCTCATTAGAACTGATTCAAATGTATTCTTTTTAATGGCTGAGTAATACTCCATTGTGTATATGTACCACAGCTTTCTTATCCATTCATCTGCTGATGGACATCTAGGTTGCTTCCGTGTCCTGGCTATTATAAACAGTGCTGCGATGAACATTGGGGTACACGTGTCTCTTTCCTTTCTGGTTTCCTCAGTGTGTATGCCCAGCAGTGGGATTGCTGGATCATAAGGCAGTTCTATTTCCAGTTTTTTAAGGAATCTCCACACTGTTCTCCATAGTGGCTGTACTAGTTTGCATTCCCACCAACAGTGTAAGAGGGTTCCCTTTTCTCCACACCCTTTCCAGCATTTATTACTTGTAGACTTTTGGATCGCAGCCATTCTGACTGGCGTGAAATGGTACCTCATAGTGGTTTTGATTAGATTTGATTAGATAGAGGGTGATTTATAGCTTTAAATTATAATATTAGGAAAGAAGTACATAAAATCAATGACCCAAGGTTTCCCCTTAAGAAACTAGAAAAGAGCAAAGCTAATACCTGGTAAGTAGAAGGAAGGAAATAATGAAGACCAGAAATCAACTGCATTGAAAATAGACAGTAGAGAAAATTAACAAAGCCAACATTCCAATCTTAGAAAAGATAAAACTGACAAGCCTCTTGAACAAGAGAGGAAACAAATCACTGATATCAGGAACATACATACAGTTATCAACAGGGATCCTACAGACATTAAAAGGATAATAAGAAAACAGAATGAATAATTTTCAGCCAACAAATTTGACAACATAGATAGAATGGGTGGAGGGAGAAGTCGAACTGTGATGCAGGTCCAATTACTGCCATGGTTGTCTCCTTGGAGAGTTCTTGAATGACCCATCAGAGTTATCCCAGGTTGGGTCTAGATGGTCACACCTTTATACTCCCTTACTGATCAGTCATTAAATGTGGGCCACCTGGGAAAAGAATGTGACCTTGAGTGAAGCAGCTCTCTGCAGCTGGACAATCCCTGAAGAGGCTGACAGCTGTCTGCCAAAAGCAGCTGAGGAACTAAGCCCTGCTCTGGGAGGGGGATCTGGGTGATGTGTCACAGTGTCCACCACAGACCCTTTAAGAAACACTTCTTTTCAAACCAGATCAACACTGTCAGTGACATGGTAGAGTGGATTGAAGTAAAGAGGATTAAAGGCATGATGACTTATTAGAAAAATGGACGAAAAAAATAACAGCATTAATATCTACCACCCATTGTGGGTCAGGCACCATGGTATGTATCAAAAGATACTGAGAGAAGATATCCCTGTTCCTGCCCTCAGTGGGAGGAGGCACAGCAGACAGCATGAAATGAAGTCTCACATGAAATATGTGTTCTGATAATGCCACCAGAGTGAAGAAGGGTAAGCAATTCAGTTTGCTTTTGGCTAGAGGTGGGGTGTGTGTGTATATGTGAGTGGGGTGATTTTCCAAAAAAGCTTTAGGTAACATTTTCTAGCATCTATAAGACCAAGGTTTTGTACAGAATGTGGTATTTGAGGTGTTCTTTAAACATAGTCCTGATTTTTTAAAAATGCACTCAGAATTAAGAGTATAATTTGGTTTGGAAAAATATGATATACACAAGAGGTCTTCTAAAACAACTACTAATGGAAGACATATCTGTGTTACTGTAAACAATATATTTTTCCCAGAAACACTTTTCCTGTCAATTATGTGCTGAATTTTAAAAAACAACCATTACAATAGCTTCAGAACAAACATTTTCTTTTCTTGGAAGATATACTGGAAATCTATAATAAGCAAGGTTCATTCAAGATATTTTAATTTATAGACCCTACATTGGAAATGTGCTTATGATATAAAAAAATGAAGTTCCTTCTACCCCTTGGCTCTCAATAGGAGATGGCACTTCATTTAGTTATCTCAGATATACATCTTGGAACACAGAATCCCAAAGAATTCAGAGATCTCATTCCTGAACACAGATCCCCTCACATTCAACTCCACGTTCAAGCCACAAATATCAAAGACTCTATCTTAAAACACAAATACTCAATAAGTTTAAAGGCCTTGTATCTTGACATGAACTCCCAAATACCTCAGATTAGAAACTTAGAAGACAGACACCCAAAGACACCTCACATGCTAAATTTAGACTCCAAAAACCTCAGAAGCAAACTTGGGGCAAAACCCCCGAAAGCGTTCAGATACCTCCTACACTGAATTATTTCATACCCAAACCTTGGAACACAGACTTTCAAAGACTTCAGACCACACATCCTGAATACAAAACCCCAAATGCCTCAGACTCAAATCCTGGTGTACAGATCCTCTAAAAGTTCAGAGATTCACCTTCAACAGAGTCTTTAAATACCTCAGACTCAAACCTTGGAAGGGGCTTTAAATGAGGTCATAAACCTCATTTCCTAAAAACAGATCCCAAATTACCTCAGAATCAATTATTGGAACACAGAATCCAAAAGAGCTCAGAAAATTCACATTCAATATACACCCCCTAAACCTCAGAATCAAACCTTGGAATACAGACTAAGATTTGTTCAGAAGTATTACATACTAAAAACAGACCACCAAAGGCCTCAGACTCAAACCTTAGGACAGACCCTCAAAGAGTTCAGGTACTACATGTTATTACTTCAGACTTCCAGTTATGCAGAATTGAAACCTTGGGATGTGACAAAGGTGTTTACAAGATTCAGAGACCTCACACTCTGAATAAAGACACCTCAACAACTCAGATTCAAACTTTGAGACACACACCATCACAGATTTCAGTGATCTCCCAACCTGAAAACAGATTCCCAAATACCTCAGAATCAAACTTTGTCTTTTAAATTAAAAAAAAATTTATTTATTTTAAACTGGAAGATAACTGCTTTGCAATATTGTGTTGGTCTCTGTCATACATCAACATGAATCAGCCACAGGTATACATATTTCCTCTCCCTCTTGAACAGGTATACATATTTCCTCTCCCTCTTGAACAGGTATACATATTTCCTCTCCCTCTTGAACCTCCCTCCCACTTCCCACCCCCCTAGGTTGTCACCGAGCACTGGGTTTGAGCTCCCTGCCTCATACAGAAAATTCCCACTGGTTATCTATTTTACATGTGGTAATGTATAAGTTTCAGAGCTACTCTCTCAACTTGTCCCACCCTCTCCTTTGGAATACAGACTCTCAAAGATATCAGAGCCCTCATACCCTGAGTGCAGACTCAACAAATACCTTAGATTCAAACCTGGGACAGAGATCCTCTAAAAGTTGTGAGAGTAATACTCTGAACACAGTTCCAAAATATCTCAGATTTAAATCTTGGAAAGGGCCCTAAATGAGTTCAGAAAACTCACCCCTTGAAAATTCCCCAATTACCTTAGAATCAAACCTTGGAACACAGACCATGAGAAAATTCACACTTTACACCCTGAAATCAAACTGCCAAATAACTCAAACTCAAATCTTGAGTCTCGAAGATTTGAGAGGTCACACCCTGAAAAGAGATCCCTAGTTACCTAAACCTCAAACTTTAAGAATGTAGTTCTCAAATAACTTACAGACCTCACTTCCTTAGCCAAACTCTCAATAACCTCACACTCATCCTTTGGAACACAGGCCCCTAAAGAGTTCAGAGAAATCATATCCCAGATACAGACTCACAGTTATCTTAGTCTCAAACACTGGGACAAAACATCACAGATTTCTGGGACTTTACACTCTCAAATATCTAAGATTCCAATATTGAGATAAAAACCATCTAAAAGTTCAGATTCCCAAATATCTCCAACTTAAACCTTACGAAACAGACCCCATCAAATTCCAAGTGCTTCACTGCTTGACCACTGTACCCAAATACCCCAGATTCATACCTTGGAACAGAGGGTGCAAACATTCAGAGACCTTATACTCTGAACACAGAAACAAATACATCCAACTCAAAGCTTAGGATACAGACCCTGAAGCAATGAAGAGAACCCACACCCTGAACACAAATCTCCATATACTACACACCCAAATCTTGAAACACAGATCCTCAAAGTATTCAGAGACCTTTACCTTTAGCCAGACAAATACCTCAGACTCCAACTTTGGAACACAGGCTGTCAAGGAGTTCATAGACCTTATACATTGAACACTGAATGCCAGATACCTGGGAATAAATCCCTGAAAAACAGGTTGTCAATGAGTTCAGAGACCATATGCACTGAACACGGATTCCCCCATTACCTAAAACTTTGGTCAAAGATCATCAAAGTGTTGAGAAACTTCTAATTCTGAATGCATCCACCAAAATGTCACAATAAAACCTTGGGAAAAACACACTGAAAGAGTTCAGAGACTTCTCATCTGAATGTAGACCTCAGAAACCTTCAGATTCAATCCTGGAACACATGGGTGCATGCTAAATCACTTCAGTCATGTCTGACTCTCTGTGACCCTGTGGACTGTGGCCTGCCAAGGTCCTCTGTCCAGGGGATTCTCCAGGCAAGAATACTGGAGTGGGTTGCCATGGCCTCCTCCAGGGGATCTTCCTGACCCAGGGATCAAATCCACATCTGTTATGTCTCCTGCATTAGTAGGCAGGTTCATATACAATGAATTAAGATACTTCCTACTCCCTGAATACAGAATCCCAAATACCTCTGATTCAAAATTTGGAACAAAGGCCTACAAAGAATTTAGAGACTTCACATCCTCAACACACAACCCCCGAAAAGCCACACACTCAAATTTTAGAACACAGATCCTCAAAGAGTTCAGAGATCTCACATTTCAAGCACAGACCCTGAACACCTCAGACTCCAACCTGAGAACACAAACTACAGTGTTCTACAGTCTTACAACCTGAAGAAACATTTCCAAATACCTGAGACACAATATTTGAAACTGAGGCCCTCAAAGAGTTCACAGACCTCACACCCAGAACACAATTTCCAAATACCTCAGAATCAAATTTTGTGACAAAATTCTCAAGGAGATCAGAAACCTAAAAACCCAAACGCAGAGTCCCCTCAAATACCTGAGATTTAAATTTGGGTCATCAAAACTTAATGAGTTCAGAGACTACACTGACTGAACACAGAACCCAAATGTCTCAGATTCAAACTTTAAACCACAGATCTTAAAAGAGTTGTGAGTGCTTATACCTTGAACACAGATCCTGACACCAGAGACTCAATATACCGAACTTAGATGCTCAAAGGGTTGAGAGACCTGACATCTTAAACACAGACCTGCACATGCATCAGTTTGAAATCTTAGGACACAGACCTCAAAGGCTTTAAAAATGACTTTAAAGATGGCGGGGATCATTCTAAGACAAAGGCCTTCAAGGAATCAGAGACCATGTACACACCCTCAAAGACTCTGACCTTGCAACACAGACCCTCAACTGAGTTCAGAAACCTCATGTCCTAAAAACAGATTCCCAAATTTATCAGTTAAATCACAGACTTTCGAAGGGTTCAGGGACATCACAGTCTAAACACGGATTGTCACATATGCCAGACTCAAATCTTAGAACACCGGTCTTCAAAAAATTCCAAGGGACTCCCCAAATGTACATCCTAACACAGATCTGTAAATATTGTACATGAGACTTTACACCCTAATATGAGTCTGCAAATACACCAAGCTCAGATTCTTAGGACACAGATTCTCAAAGAGGTCAAAGACCTCATACTATGCAAAAAGTCCCCTACGTATACGCCTCAGACTCAATCCTGCAAAAAAAAAAAAAAAAAGAACTTCAAAGAGTCAGAGACTCTCACTCTAACACCTACCTCCAAATATCATATCTCAGGTCTTGTAACAGAGATACAGAGATGCTTAAAGAGTTCAGGGCGCTCACATCCTGAATACAGATGCCTAAACAGCTCAGATTCAAAATTTGTATGACAGGCCCTTAATGATTTCAGAGACCTCACATCCTAAATACACATTCCCTAAATACATTCATTAAAACTTTAATATACAGAACCTCAAAGAGTTCAGAAATCACAGTTTAAACACAGACTCCCAAACTTCAGACTTAAACCCTGGGACACAAAACCTCAAAAAGATCAAAGGTCCCACACCCTGAACTGATACATCCAAAAACTCATTTGCAAATTTAGGGTGCAGACTCTGAAAGAATTTAGAGATTGCCTGCCTCAAACACCTCAGACCAAAACCTTGAGAAATATACCCTCAATGAGTTCATAGAGTACACATCCTGAACATAGAATCCAAAATACTTTAGGCTCATATATTGATAGATTCTTAATGAGATAAGGACCCTCACACCCTGAATTCAGAACCCCAAATGCATAAGATTCAATCTTGGAACACAGATATGCAAAGATTTCAGAGACTTCACAATCTGGACCTTTATGTCTGTACCCTAAATACTTCACACCCAAACCTTGGACACAGGTTTGTGTCTCTAAAATTTCAGAGATCTAATGTGTTGAAACCAGACTACCAAATGTATCAGGCTCAATCCTCACAAAAGACTCTAAAATTTCATATACCTCACACCTTGAACAATGACAACCAATACCTCCAGCTCAACACAGGCTCTACAAGATTTCAGAGACTTCTAGCTTGAACACAAATCCCCAGACACTACTGACTCAACACTTGGAACACAGACCATCAAAGAGTTCAGAGACCTCACATCTTGGATACATACCCCCAAGAGCTCACACTCCAACTTGAAACATACATACTCTAAAATTCAGAGATGCCCACCTGAATACATACTATCCACTGCCTCAATGGGACACACATCCTCAAGGTGTTCAGAACCTAACTAACGCTCTGCAGATCAGACTAAAATCTTGAAATGGAGACAAGATTATAGAGACTGAACACAGACCTCCCATTATCTCAGACTCAAACTTGGAATACAGATCATCAATGTGTCTGGAGACCTCAAATCATGAACTCACACCCTTATACATCAGAATCAAACACTGGGACAAACACCCTCAAAGAGGTCACAGGTCAGAGATCTCTCATCCTGACCACAAACCCCCAAATATGTCAGGTTCAAACCTTCGTGCATAGACAATAAGTTCACACACTCCTCACTCCTTGAAAACAGACCTGCAAATAACTGATTTACATGCTGGAACATAAACCCTCAAAGAATTCAGAAACTTAACATCCTAAACATAAATCCTCCAAATGCTACAAACTCAGATTTTCATACACGGACACCCAAAGAGTTCAGAAAACTCACACCCTGAGCAAAGAGCCAAAGAGCTTCAGAAGAAAACTTAGTACACAAATTCTCAAAAATTTCAAAGACCTCTCTCTCACCTTGAACACTGACTCAAACACCTCAGACTCCAACCTGGGAATACGGACTCTGCAAGAGTTCTGTGACCACTCAACCTGTTCACACACCTCTAAACACCTCAGAAACAATATTTGGAACCCAATTCGTCAAGTGTTCATAGTCCTCAGACCCAAAACATAAACTTCCAACCTTTCAGACTCAAATGTTGTGACACAAAGCCTGAAAGAATCCTGAAGATCTCTCAACTGAACACAGACCAGAAATAACTCAGATTCATATTTTGGTCACAGTCCCTCACAAGTTGAAAGACCCCACTATTGCTCATAGAACCCATAAAACTTACATTCAAATACGAAAACACAGGCCTTAAAGATTTGTGAATGTTTACACCCTAAACAAAACCCCAAACACCCCATACTCAAACGCGGGGACACAGACTCTCAACGAGTTCAAAGACCTTACTCAGACCACAGATACCTCAGACTTAATTCTATGAAAAAAAGAACTTCAAAGAGTTCAGAGACTTCATACTTTGAACCTGAACTCCAAAATACTTCAGATTCAAACCTTGGAGCCTAGATACTTAATAAGTTCACACTCTGCTCACTTCATGAATACAGTCCTACAAATAGCTCAAGAGTCAAACCCTGAAACACAGGCCCTCAAATAAGTCAGAGGCTTCTCACCCTAAATATAAATTCTCAAACACCACAACTCAAACATTGGAACAGAGAACCTCCAAGAGTTCAGAGACCTCATACTCTGAAGAGAGACACTAAAACCTCTGGATCAAACTTAGGACAAAAACCTTAAAAAAGTTCCCAGACCTCGCACTCTGAACACTGACCTAAACACGTCAGATGCTAACCTTGGAACAGAAAGCCTGACAGAGTTCTGCGTCTTACAGCTTGAATGTGCGTGTGTGAGTGCGTAGTTGCTTAGTTCTGTCCGACTCTTTGCGACCCCATGGACTGTAACCTGCAAGGCTCCTCTGTCCCTGGGATTTCCCAGGCAAGAATACTGGAGTGGGTTGCTATTTCCTACTCCAGGGGATATTCCCAATCCAGGGATTGAACCCACGTCTCCTGCATCTCCTACACTGGCAGGCAGATTCTTTATCACTGAGCCACCTGGGAAGTAACTTGAATACATGCCTTAAAATATATCAGTTGTAATATTTGGAATGCAGACCTTCTAGAGTTCACAGACTTCACATCCAGAACAGGGATTTCCAAACACCTCTGACTCCAATCTTGTGACACAAATGTTCAAAGAATACAGAGATCTCACACCCTAAACCTAGAATCCATATGCTTCGTATTTAGATATTAAAACATAGACCCTAAGATATCTGTAAATGCTTATTATGAATACAGATTCCAAATACCTCAGACTCAAATCTTGTAACACATGCCCTCAATGACTTTGGAGACCAAAACCCTAAATGAAGAACCACAAATACATCGAACTCAGAATTTTATGTCACACTCAAAGAGTTCAAGACCTCAAACTCTAAATACAGAACACAAAATAACTCAGACTCAACCCTATGAAAAAAAAAAACCTTCAAAAACTCAGTGATCTCACACTCTGAACACAGACCCCCAAATAATTTGCATTTGAACATTAGAGCACACTTAATTAGTTCAGAGACCTCTCACTCTCTGCTCAGAGACCCCCACACACATTTGATTCTAAGGCTGGAACACAGGCCCTCAAAATTTCAGAGGTTTTTATATCCTGAAGATAAATACCTAAAAACCATACACACAGATCTTGGAGCACCAATCCTCTAAAAGTCTAGAGATGTCACACTCTGAACTTAGATACTAAAAGAAACTTAAGAAGCAAATTTAGGAAACAAATCCTCAAAGAGGTCAGACACCTCCAACCTTGAAAAGAAACCCCAAATATCTCATACTACAATCTTGGAACACATATCATGAGAGTGCTCTGCGTCATCACAACTGAGCACATGCCTCCAAATACTAGTGATTCAATTTGGAACCCAGGCCCTCAGTAAATTCACAGACCTCATACTCAGGATGAGGTCTCACAAATACCTTACAAATATCTGAGACTCCAACCTTGGGCCACAGGTCTTCAGCAAATTCAGAGAACTTACTTCTTTCAAAAATAACCTATATATGTCATATAAGCATTAAAACACAGGCCTTAAAAGATCTGTGAGTGCTAACACTCAGAACACAGATATAAAACACCTCAAACCTTGGAACACAGATCCTAAAAGATTTCACAAAATGAAAACTCTAAACACAGATGCACAAATATATCAAATTCATTATCTTAAGATATAGGCCCTCACAGACTTCAAAGACCTTACATTCCATATATAGATGTTCAAATGCTTCAGACTCAATCCTATTTTTTAAAAGATACTCAGATAGAGAGGACTCAGATACTTCATACCCTGAGATGTAGCACCAAACGCCTAAGACCCTTACCTGACAACATAGCCCCTCAAAGAGTTCAGAACTCTCACACTCTGAATGCAAACTCCAAAAACTCAGATTCAAAATTTATACCAAAGACCCTCAATGATTTTAGAACCCTCACGCTCTAAATCCCCAAATACATCAATGACAACTTTAAGACACAGACCTTCTGAGATACCATATTCTAAAGACAAAGTCCCAAATACCTCAGATTCCAATGTTGGATCACAGAACCTTCAAAAAAAAAATCAAAGACCTCATGTCCCAAAGTTAGGTACCAAATAACATAGAAGCATACTTAGGGCACAACTACTCAAAGGGCTCAGAGACTTTACATCTTGAACACTTGAGCTGAATACCTTAGATAAAAACTTTGAAAAACAGACCTTCAATGAGTTCAGAGACTTCTTACCCTAAACACCAACCCCAAAATACTTCATACTCAGACAATTGAAGACAAACCCTCAATAACATCACAGTCTTCTAACCCTGAATACAGAACCCCAAATCTTATAGGTTCAGCCTTGGAACACGGATAAAGAAAATATGAAAACATCAGACACTGAAAGAGTTGTGAGTATTTACAACCTATATGATGGTGGTGGTGGTGGTTTATTCACTAAGTCGTGTTTGACTCTTGCGAACCCATGTGCTATAGCCTGTCACGCTCCTCTCTCCATGGGATACTGACCCCAAATACCTGAGACTCAAATTTGCAATATAGACTGTCAAAGGTTTCAGAGTACTCACATCCTGAACACAGACCTACAAATATACTAGATTCCACTCTTAGTAAACAGATCCTCATAGAATTCAAAGAATTTATATTCTAAACCCAGAACCCAATACCTCAGGCTCAATTCTGTGAAAAAAGTACTTCAAGTCAGAGGCCTCACATTCTGTACAAACACTGCAAAACATCTCAAACTCCAACCTCACAAGACAGGCCCTGAAAGATTTTGGAGCTTGCTTATCTTGAATATAGACTTCCAAAAAGCTCAGATTCAAAACCTGAACCAAAGATCTTCAATGATTTCAGAAGCTAAACACAGATCCTCACATATAATCAATTAAAAATTTAAGACATAGCCCCTCAGTGAGTTTTGAGACATCCCGTTCTAGAGTTCCAAGCATCTCACACTTAAACCTCAGGATGAAAGTGAAAGTGTTAGTTGTTCAGTCGTGTCCCACTCTGTGCGACCCCATGGACTAGCCTGCCAGATTCCTCTGTCCATAGGATTTTTCAGGCAAGAATACTGGAGTGGGTTGCCATTTCCTTCACCAGGGGATCTTCCCCACCTAAGGATCAAACCCAGGTCTCCCACATTGCAGGCAGACTCTTTACTGTCTGTCTTTACCAGGGAAACCTCAGGATACCAAACCTCAAAAAGATCTCTGAACTCACACACCAAATAACACAGAAGTAATCTTAGGATACAAACCCCCAAAGGGGTCAGAGACCTCACACTCTGAACACTTCCCCCACATACCTCAGACTAAAACTTTGAAAAACAGACCTTCAGTGAGTTCACAGACTTCTTACTCTGAACACTTAGTCCAAAATACTTCATGCTCAAAAATGGGAGACAAAACCACAGTGATAACATAGACTTCACAGCTTAAATTCAGAAACCAAATATCTCAGATTCAGCTGTGGAACAGAGACAGCAAAAGATTTCTCTTCTGAACAAAGACCATAAACATCCCTCACATAAACAGAGACCTCACATGTTGAAGTCAGACTCCCAAATTTCTCAGAATTAATACTTGGGAAACAGGCCCCATAAAATTCCAGATAGCTTGGGCACTGACTAATATCTCCTCCAACTCAAACATTGGAACATAGGCAATATAAGATTTCAGTGGTTTCATATTCCTAACACAAATCTCCTAATACCACAAACTCTCCAGTTGCAGTGGAGACTCTCAAAGGATTCAGAGACTTCATGCCCTGCTCATAGACTTTCAAACACTTCAGACTAAAAGTTTGAAACAGAGACGCTCAATGATTTCAGAGACCTAAGGGACAAACTCAAATTCCCCATAACATCAGACTGAAATCTAGGAAGGCAGATCATCAAAGTGTTTCAGAACCTCTAACACTGAACTCAAAGCCCGCCCCATAGAGCATGATCAAACTTTGGTACCAATGCCCTTAAAGCATCAAAAGACCTCATACCCAGATCACAGACCCCCAAATACTTCAGATCAAATCTGAGAGCACAGACAGTTAATAAGTTTGGACACCTCTCACATCCTGATCACAACCTTCCAAGAACCCTGAACATATACCCTCAAAGAATTTGGAGAGCTCATACTCTTAACACTGATCCCCAAATACCTCATATTCAAACTTAGGGACACAGGCTTCAATGAGTCCAGAGAATGTGCACACATAACACAAACCTCCAAATCTCTTACATTCAAATCTGACTTTCAAAATTTCAGACACCCTTCTTCCTCAACACAGATCTCCAAATATCTCAGATTTAAACTTTCATAAACTGACAGAGACCCACAAGTACTTCATATTCAAGTCTTACAACATAGACCCTCGAAACTTCAGATGAAACCTTGGAGCACAGTTAATAAGTTTAGATACCTCTTAAACCCTGATCACAGACCTCCAGAACCTTGGAATACAGACCCCTAAAAGAGTTCAGAGACCTCACACCCTGAACAAGGATGTCTAAACAACTCAGACTAAACAAACAAACAAAACTAGGAACCTAGTACTTAAAAGATGAAGGACCTTACTCTTTGAATACAGAGCACAAATACCTCTGAAGCTTGGGATCCAGGATTAAATTTCAAAGACTTCACAGCTTGATCATAGGTCTTCAATTACCTCAGATTCAAACCTTACAATGCAGACCCTGAAAAAATTTCAGAGATCTTACACCTGAACACATACCAACAGTTACCTCAGACTAAAACATCTGGACTGACCCTGAAAATTTTCAGAGAACATGAGCATATACCTCTGAGTATCTAAGACTGAAAACATAGAACATATGCCTTTAGAGAGATCAGAGACCTCATACCTTAAATATGCGCTTCCAAACACCTTGGGCAAAAACTTGGAACAAAGACCTTCAAACAATCCATGAACTTCATTTCCTGAACACAGACCCCCAATACCTTGGACCCAAATGTGGTACTGAGACCTTCTAAAACTGCAAAGCCCATACACCCTTTGAACTCAAGTCTCTTAATCCCTTAGACTAAAACCTTGGAACAGAAACTGGAAATCTCAGGGACCTCAAACTCTGAATACAGACCTCTAAATAACTCAAGCTGAATCCTTGAGACACAGATCCTCTAAAAGTACAGAGACCACAGGCCATGAATGCAGGCCTCCAAATACATGAAATGTAACTTTTGAAAATGGATCCCCATAGGTTTCAGAGACCTCTCACCCTGGACACAGACCCACATTGACTTGAGATTCGAACCTTAAATCCTCAAAGACTTTACACTGTGAACACAAACCACTACTTTAAAGGCAAAACCTTGAGTCACAAACCTGAAAGAAGTTAGAGAGCTCACATCCTGAACACAGACCTCCAAAGCCCTCAGAATCAAACAGAGACTCTTAGAACAGAGACTCTCAAAGTTTCAGAGGCCCTGAATCCTGACTATGGATCCTCAAATAACTCCAAGTCAATTCACGTATCTACGAGCACCTTATTTTTGACAAAGGATCTAAGAATATACAATGGAGAAAAGACATCCTCTTCAATACGTGGTACTGGAAAAACTGGACAGGTACATATAAAAGAATGAAACTAGAACACTTCCTGACACCACACACAAAATAAACTCAAAATGGATTAAGGACTTAAATGTAAGGCCAGAAACTATAAAGCTCTTAGGGAACACATTGGAAGTACAGTCTTTGCCATAAATCACATCAAGATCCTCTATGACCCCACCTCTTAGAGTAATGGAAATCAAAACAAAAATAAACAAATGGGACTTAATTAAACTTAAAAACTTTTGCAAAGAAAACAATAAACAAGATGAAAAGACAACCCTCAGAATGGGAAAAAATAATTGCAAATGAAGCAACTGACAAAGGATTAATCTCTAAAATACGTAAGCAGCTCAATATCAGAAAAACAAACAGCCAAATCAATAAATGGGCAAAATATCTAAACAAACATTTCTTCAAATAAGATACACAGATGGCCAATAAACACATGAAAAGATGCTCAACATCGCTTATTATTAGAGAAATGCAAATCAAAACTACAATGAAGTATCACCTTATAACAATCAGAATGGCCATCATCAAAAAATTACAGACAATAAATGCTGGAGAGAATATGAAGGAAAGGGAACCTTATTGCACTGTTGGTGGGAATGTGATACAGCCACTATGGAGAACAGTATGGAGATTCCTTAACAAACTAGGAATAAAACTGCCATATGACCTATGGATCCCACAACTGGGCATATACCCTGAGAAAACCACAATTCAAAATGGCATGTATACTTCAATGTAGACTGCAGCACTATTTACAATAGCTAGAACATGAAAGAAACCTAGATATCCGTAACAGACAAATGGGTAAAGAAGTTGTGGTACACGAATAGCTAGAGCAATCTTGATAAAGAAAAACGGAGCTGGAGGAATCAGACTCTCTGTCTGCAGACTATCCTATAAAGCTACAGTCATCAAAACAATATGGTACTGGCACAAAAATAGGAATATGCATCAATGGAGTAGGATAGAAAACCCATAAATAAACCCATGCACCTATGGTCAATCAGTTTATTACAAAGGAGGCAAGACTATACAATGTAGAAAAGACAGTCTCTTCAACAAATTGTGCTGGGAAAACTGTACAGCTACTTGTAAAAAAATGAAATTAGATTATCCTTTAACACCATACACAAAATAAGCTCAAAATGGATTAAAGACCTAAATGTGAGACCAGACACTATAAAACCCCTAGAGGAAAAGGGAGGCAGAATACTCTCTGATGTAAATTGCAGCAATATCTTTTTTGATCCACCTCCCAGAATAATGGAAATAAAAACAAAAATAAATAAATGGAACCTACTTTAAAGTTTTTTGCACAGCAAAGGAAACAATAAACAAAACAAAAATGAAACCCACAGATTGGGAGAAAATATTTGCAAATGATGTGACTGACAAGGAATTAGTCTCCAAAATTTACAAACAGCTCAGAACACTTAACAGCATCAAAAAAAAAAAAAAACACAACCCACTCAAAAAATGGGCAGAGGACCTAAACATTCCTCCAATTTCTCCAAAGACATACAGATGGTCAAGAGGCACATGAAATTATGTTCAACATCACTAATTATTAGATAAATGCAAACCAAAACCACAATGAGATATTAGCACACCAGCCAAAATGGCTATCATCAAAAAATCCACAAACAATAAATGCTGGAGAGGGTGTGGAGAGAACAGAACCCTTCTACACTGTTGGTGGGAATGTAAATTGGTAGAGCCACTATGGAGAACAGTATAAGGTTCCTTAAAAATCTAAAAACAGAGCTACCATATGACCCTGCAATCCAAATCCTGGGCATATACCCGGAGAAAAAAATGATCCCAAAGGGTACATGCACCCCAATGTTCTTAGCAGCACTGTTTACAATAGCCAGGACATGGAAACAACCTAAATGTCCATTGACAGATGAATGGACAAAGAAGATGTGGTATATATATACAATGGAATAATATTCAGCCATAAAAAGGAATGAATTTGAGTCAGGTGTAGTGAGGTGGATGAAACTAGAGCCTGTTTTACAGAGTGAAGTAAGTTAGAAAGAAAAAACAAATATCATATATTAATACATATATGGAATCTAGAAAAATAGTACAGATGAACCTATTTACTGAGAAGAAATGAAGACATAGACATAGAGAACAGACTTGTGGACACAACAGGTGAAGGAGAGGCTAGGACAGATTGTGAAAGTAGCATTGACATATATACAATATCATGTGCAAATTAGATAGCTCGTGGGAAGCTGCTGTACAACTCAGGGAGCCCAGCCTGGTGCTCTGGGATGACCTAGAAGGGTGGGATGAGAGAGCGGAGGCTCAAAAGGGAGAGGACTGATCCATGCTGATGCAAGCAGAGACCACTATAACATTGTAAAGCAATTATCCTCCAGTTAAAAAAGAAAACTCTGAGCCCAGATGGCATCACTGGAGAATTCTACCAAACATTTAAGGAATAAATAATACCAATTCTACACAAATGATTCCAAAATACTGAATAGGATACTTTCCTATTCATCTCATTCTATAAAGCCAGAATTTCCTTGATTCCAAAACCAGCTAAAGATCTTAATAGGAAAGGAAATTATAGTTCAATAACCCTCATAATATAGACACAAAAATTCTAAAGAAGATTTCAACAAATTAAATCCAACAATATCTTCCATCATGACTAAATGGAATTTATCTCAGTAATGCAGGGCTGGCTCAACATTTGAAAAGAAACCAATGAAATTCACCATATTAACAAACTAAAAAAAAAAAAAAGACCCCTATGATTGTCTCAGTGCAGAATGCTTTTGCCCTAAGATCAGGAACAAGACAGGGATGTTCACTTTTACCACTTGTATTTGACATTGTACTCGAAGTTCTAGGTAGTGTAATCAGGCAAGATAAAGAGATAAAATGTATCCAGGTTGGAAATGAAGTAGTAAAACTGTCTATTCACAGATAACATGATCATTTTCATAGAAAGTGTGATTAAGTCTAATTAAAAATTACCCAAACCAGCAAGTGAGTCTAGTGAAGTTGCAGCAAACAATGTAAATAAATTAGTTGTATTTATATATACTAGCAACAATCAAAAATTGAAATAAAAACCAATTTACAAGAGCATAAAACATAAGAAATATATAGGGATACATCTGACAAAGTAAAAGATATGTATATTGAAAACTACAATATATTGCTGCTGAGAAAAATTAAGATCTATGCTAATGGAGATATATATTGTTCATGGGTCTGAAGACTCAAAATTGTTAACATGGCAATTTCCTTCAAATTGACCTATAAATTTAATGCCCTCCTAATCAAAGCCCAGCAGTTCTTTTTTTGTAGAAACTGACAAGCTGATTCTAGAATGTATATGGAAATGCAAAGGACCTAGATTGCAAGAATTATTATAAAACTACATCACAGCAGTGTCGTATCAGTGTAGATCAATGTCACGGAGTCCAGAAATAAACCCCTACATATACAGACAACTGACTTTAGGCAAAGGCGTAGAAGCAGGAGGATAAGAGCCAGCAAAGGCCAGGATGACCATACCCTTCCCAATTCATTGCCTGATTGCTGGCATATGTGCCTAAGAGGAAATTCCCTGGAGAGAAAGAAGACCAAAACCAGATGAGCTTTCTAGGCCAGATGAGAAGCCTGAACAGCATCAATAAAGACTGAAAGCACAACTACAAATTTGAAATCTGTTGGCACAGAAAGGTAAATTTGGAGGCTTCTGTATATGGAGGAGGGGGAAAGGGGCAACTCCTTTGGGTGATGGAGCTGCCAAGAACCTTCCTTTCTCACTACTGCTTCAGGTGAACCATCCAGATATGCCAACACTAAGTAATTACTATCTGAATATATGTGTGTGTGCAACAACTACTTGGGCACGAGTAGTATCTGAAGGGGTTTATAGACTGTTGGAATCAAAGTTCAAAATTATATACTTTATCATTGAGATTTACATGAATGCTCCTTTGCAATCAGGTAAACTACCTTTGTGTTTACCAGACATTGATTTAGAAAAATTCCCTCTCAGAGTATTTATATTCACAATCTACTTGTGCACTTACTGTGGTCTCCTATTGGTTAGGAACACCAAAGAAAAGATCCCCTTTTCATCTGTAGCCTGAATCTCCAGCCTCAGTGACCTCTGCAGTTGCCAAGCATGTCATGGCCTGCCAGCTTCCATGACTTAGCTCATGATGTTCCTTCTGGGAGTTTTGCACCTCACACACATGGGTACTGACACCACTTGCACTTACACTTGTGCATGGTGGTCACGGGGTTGCTAAGCTTCTCCTTGAGCTAAGGGATTCAATGGAACCAGCAGATGTATAAGTCAGAGATGTAAAGAAACAAGGAAAGGCAAGAGGAGCAGCAGAAAGACAGGTTTACTGCCTGGAATACCTTGCCAAGGGTGTGATGCTGGACATGTTAAAAATACTCTCAAGCCCCTATTCCTTATGTAGGATTTTTTCCTAAAGAAATCATTAAGGAAGTGGGTGGGGTAAGGATGTTTGTACGGATAATAATCTAGAATGAATGTGTGAGACATACATATAGAACTATATGAACTAAAATGGCAAAAGAAGTTTTTAATGAATGCTTGAGTTATAAGGTTGATTCTTAATTCTCCTCTTTCTGATTTTATGGACTTTTTTTTACAAGCATAAATTATTTTAATAATATTGTTAAATCTTATTACTTATAAAAATACAAATTCAGATACTAGCATCCATCAAAACAGCCGGAAAAAACACTAATATTATACACAACAATTGCAAGGGTAGAAGAAAACGGGGCTTTGTATATGCAAGCTGGAGTATAAATGGCTTCTCATTTCTTTGAGTCATTTAGCAATACATACTAAAAACCTTTGAATGCTTACTTTCCTTTCATCCAGCAATTCAATTTACAGAAATATATCGTAAGAAAATATGAGAAAAGTGTGCTACAGCACAACTGTGTTACAGTACAAGTTCATTCCAAAACAACACTAAAAAGAACATGAACAAATCAATATAAACACATACACACAGATATAATCACATGTCTGCTTAAAACAACCATAGGCTGCTAGAGTGTTCTACAGATCTATTTTGTACTATTTAACTTTCATTAATGGATATCATTCTATATCAATACCTGTTAATTTATCTAATTCTTCAACTTTCATGGTCTAGTTTTACTGCAATACATAAGGGCAAGTACATCACTGAACACACAGGCACTTTCGAATTTTCACTTTTGCAATTATTATGTATTTACTGCAGTCTACTTGGCCGGATATACCTTTAGGATGAGTTCCAAAAGGCAGATTTCTGGCAAAGGGTGCTTAGAGCACTACTAATTGAGAGACACTGAGAGTATTAGGCGTTTCTCACGAACCTCTAAACCTGCTCCCTCCCCACCATCTAAAATAGGATGGGGATGGGTTGCACGAACTGTTGGGGCTCAACAGACATCCTATAATACACCCCAGCTGCACCCTCTATTGTTCTCTCTCTCCAAGGCTGGCTGTTGGGATTTCCGCCAACTTCGGGTGAGGTAATGGTTGTTGGTAGTAATGCCCCCAGGTCTGGCCTACCCCTAGACCCACAGGGCTGGTACCCTAGGACAGAAGGCCAGAGTACTCCCTACCACCATAACCTCACTCTGGAGCACACACCTGTAGTCGGCATGTAACCCTGAATCTTTCCCTTCTCCAGGTATTGGAAATGGGTGGGGTCATCATTCTACCCACTGCATAGCCACAGCTGCCACCTCACCACAGCCTTGTGTCTGTGCGTTCTGTTCACAGTGGCCCAGGTAGCATTTCCCACATTTCTCCAATTCAGTTTCTGGACAGTCTGCAGATTGCTAATCTTTGACCCATGCACCACCTGGGCCTTGAACTTGACACCTGCTCCACTTCACACTGGGTGCAGTTGCCAGTTCCCATTCTTGATAATCATCTCTGACTGTAGCAAATGGATGAATAAAGGGTCTTTTCCCCCCTCTGCTAACCTGAGGAAGGGCTTCCTTGGTGGCTCAGATGGTAAAGAATCTGCCTGCAATGCAGGAGACCCAGGTTCGATCCCTGAGTCAGGAAGATCCCCTGGAGAAGGGAATGGCAACCCATTCCAGTATTCTTGCCTGGAGAATCCCATGGACAGAGGAGCCTGGCAGGCTACAGTCCATGGGGTCGCAAAGAGTTGAACATGACTGAGCAACTAACACTTTCACTTTCAACATGAGGAAGGGGAGTGTGGAGGGACAGGAGGGGATGCCTTGTGGCTCCCCTCAGTGCCCCCAGAAACACAATTACTGTGAGGTTGGGTGACTTTATACTGGGATTTAAATAATGACAAAGATCGTGGGACTGGCCAATTCTTCATGACTGAATTATTTGTAAGGAGCAGGTATCACCTGTGTCATAGAACAAAATCAAATCATATCTACGGTCATCACAGGGATACAAACAAGGGCTTGGGAGTGCCCGACTGTCCTTGGTGAGAGTACTTGCTCTGCACTAATACTGCTTGAGGATGAGGTTACCCAGGAAAGCTTGCAGCACTGGGCGAGTCAGCGTTTCTTTTTCAGTTCAGCCTCCAAGCTCTCTCACAGAAATGGCCCCAGCTTTCCTCTAACTACTTTGCAGTGTTGTGGAGAAACTTGATCCTACTCAGAGAAGATAGCTGCTGCATATAGGCAAAATCCCAAGGTTAGGAAGCTGGGCTGCAGATAGCCTTTCACGGAGATAAGAAAAGACTAAGAGTCAATGAAAGCACTTTGCATGAGGAGAAACTTAAGACTGAGGTCAGCACCCACAGTTTATGCTGATTAAAGAATGTGAGAACTCAGTGCTTTTTAATGAATTTTTATTTCATACACATAAAAATCTGAGTTATAGAAGTAGCTCCTGCATGTGTGTGTGCTTAGTTGCTCAGTTGTATCTGACTCTTTGTGACCCTATGGACTGTAGCCCGCCAGGCTCCTCCGTCCATGGGATTCTTCAGGCAAGAACATTGGAGTGGGTTGCCATGCCCTCCTCCAGGGGATCTTCCCAACCCAAGGATGGAACCCTCGTCTCCTTTGTCTCCTGCATTGCAGGTGGATTCTTTACCTGCTGAGCCATTGGGGAAGCCCCTGAAGTAGCTCCTGATTAGATATTAAAACTGATGATCTCTAATTGGTGAGATTAAGGAAGAATCATATATTTATACTTGGCTCTAAATAAACTATATCTTATTTGTATGAGAAGATGAGGGAGAGGGAGGGAGAAAGGGTGGGATGTGGTAATTCTGTTTTTGCCACAGGGGATCTTTCTAATTTTCAAAGAATATGTGCTTCTCTAAAGGTAATCTGTAGGGCCCAGGAACTGTCCTGGACATACAAGTACAGAAAAGTTGTTTTTTTTTTTTTTTTTTTTGTGGAGGGAGGAGGGGTGGGGAAAGGCAGGGAAAATTCCTTCCTGTCCTGTAGGTACTCATCTACCTTTGTTCACCCAAAGCAGGAGCAGTGGGCTGCTGTCCTCCTCCCTCCCCTCACCCCACCTCTTCCCTGAGAGGAGAGGACCAGACCACCTAAGTGATGTTGAAATCCACCCAGGTGCACCAGGCACAGAAGACCTACAACCCTGAGGGCTGAATTTTATCTGCTGGGTTACCCTTGGAGAACCAGATGTCTTTGGAGCCCTGGAAACTGTTGACTTCAGAAAAACAAAGAATATTTCCTGTCTGAGAGGAGAGTTGGTGGTGATAGTGCTGGTAAACTTCTCCAAAGCCTCCCACTTCTACTGGGATCAAGTTGCACACACACAATGCTACATAACTGGCTGTTTCTAGTTAATAACAATGCAAGCAGCACCTCTATGACAGCAAACGTTTAGTATTCGTTTTGATGGGCAGCCATATCTCAAATGTGCCTCAGTTTACTGATATATCAAATCTGTGACCATGCTTTTACAAATTAAGCTGCTTTGGAAGTCCCATGTATCTAGGTCTTTGTTCACATGCAAGGTAGTTACCTTAACACAAAATTCCAGAACAGAAATGTTGGGTCATTGGACCGTTTAAGGCTTCAGTTTTATTTGGATTTATCAACCCTTTTCTTACATTTTCTGGATCCCTCTCATGCTTAAAAATGCCTTTGTGCTCTTTCAGATCCTAAAAGCTTTCACATACCTCTGGGGAGACTAAAGGCTCTCTTGAGGGCCACTGAACAGCTGCACTGAGAGATTTTGGAACGTTCAGTCAGCGTTGGGAATGTTCTAGACAGACAAGGACGGAAAGATTTTTGGTGTGGAGAAGAAAAAGAAAAACCCCTTTTGGGACTGGGAGGTAACACTCTTTCAGGTGGGGCGGAGCCTCTACCTGGTCAGAGAGGGCTGTAACCATGGCCCACGTGACATACACATTACTACTGCACCGGCTCGTGGGAGTTACCTTGCACACTTCCGAGGCTTGGGCTTGGCAGGTGGAGTTGACTCTGCAGAGGTCCTGTTTCGGCGGCAACGAAAGGTAGGTAGATTTTCATTCCCTTTCTGATTCTCCACCAGGTCCTCTGCTATGTCACAGTTGGTTTGTGAACAGATGTTAATGAGTGAGTGTGAGCAAGGGGGATTTGGGTGGGTGGGTGCAGAGCAGTACTTGGCTTCCCAGGAGGAAGATCCTCGGGGGTCATCATTTTTCTCTTTACCAGGCATCACGGCTATGGCCCTTTGCAGTGGGGCAGAGCAAGGGAGAACGGTGGGCCACAGAGGGGAGAGGGGCAGTTGAAAGTAAAGCAAGTCTTGGGGGCATTACTTGAGATATCTGAGCCCTGGGAGCACCAGAACTGGCAACAGAACACATATCTGGGACTCATCCTTTTGGAGAAGGGGGAACCAGCCCACGCAGCTCATGGGAGACAGAGTGTGCATGCCCAGGGTTGCGTGCCTTCCCCTCGGCCCTTGCGGTGAAGCATGTGTAACGTGGTCTGGGTGCCGAGCTTGAGGGTCATATTTTAGCATCTGGATTCTTTCTACCTGGCTGAGACTGACCAGGTAGGTCCACAGATCAGTCCTATCTGGAGTTTAAGTGTGTGTGCATGTGAGGGGGAGCCAGCGGGCTTTAAACTGGTCAGGCGGTGTGGTCTTTAGCTTCTTGAGGAGGAAGGTCCTCGAGGTCATCGTCTTTCTTCTCACAAGTGTTGCGGCCACCATAGCTCTTGTCCTAGTGGTGGGGGAGTGGGGTGGAGGAATGGGGTGGGGGAGGGGTGGTGGTGGGTGGGAATGGGGGATGGGGGCAGGGAGGAGGAGGGGGATGGGCGGCAGAGGGCAGGTGGTCAGATGAACATGGGGTGAGTCATGGGGCCGTTATTTGCTGTATTTGGGTCCTGGAGGCACCGGAACTGCTGACAGAGCACGCATCCTGGAGTCTTGGGCGGGGCGGGGCGGGGCGGGGGGGGGCGGGGCAATGGTGTAACCCACGTGGCTCACGGGATAGACTGCCCATGCACAGGGTTGCTCACCTTCCAGTTGGCTGTTGGCGTGAAGTGTGTGCAAAGCGTTCTGAGTGCCGAGCTCTGAGGGTCGCGCCTTAGTGTCTGGGTTCTTTCTACCTGGTTGAGACTCACCAGGTAGGTCCACAGATCTGTCCTGTCTGGAATTTAAGTGTGCGTGAGTGTGAGAGGGAGCCACTGGGCTTTGGGCGGGTTGGGCGGTGCGATCTGTGGCCTCTGTGGAGGAAGGCCCTTAAGTCGTCATCTTTCACCTTACAGGTGTCGTTGCCACCATACCTCTTGTCCTGGTGGCAGGAGAGAGAGGGCGGTGCACAGAGGAGGGTAGGGGGTCAGATGAAGGGTCGAGTCTTGAGGGTGCTATATGAAGTACCTGGATCCTGGAGGCCCTGGAACTGACGACAGCGCAGAATCCAGAGTCAGAAATGGGGAGCTGGACGTGGCCGTATATTACAAAATCTCTCCATATTCAAGGGTTAGAGAGTGAGATCGAATTTCTTTAGTAAGGTCATGCCTTTTTTTTTAATATCAAGTACTTGAAGGTCCTTTATCTGCCAAATTGGCTGTGAGAAACAAAGGGGTTTGCAGACAGTCTTATTTGATGTTATTAATAATGTTATATTGTAACAAAAAAGAATTTCCAACCAGCTTGGTGATAGTCCAGTATAGTCTTTTAAAATTAACTACATTCTCTAGTTCACCGTTTTCTACTTTCAGTGTGAAATATGAGTGCACGAGTAAGATCAAGATCTAGAGGAAGGGGAGATGGTCAAGAGTCTTCTGATACTGCTGAAACTATGGCTGTAAGTGCTTTAATATCTTATTTCCATTAGCAGAAATTAATAAAAGAAAAATTTTAAAGTTGAACCAATATAGATGTGTTGTACAAAGGGCTATCTTGCTGAGAATAGTTGAGTGATGAATCTCATGACTGAGATATTGAGCAAGGAGACTTATGTTCTGGTATTGCCTGGATATGTATATTGATATGAGCCTGGAAATTGTCCCTATGACTTCTCTATTGTGGTTATTAATAAATAACACACAGTCCAGAAAAGATGAAGATGGTTTCCAGAATTACTGGTCCTTGTAGATAACTCCTTTCTTAGAGTATTTTCTCTATAGGAAGAGTAATTTTGTTATGAATACTTACATAGAAACAGAAAAAACCTCTTCAGATTGTTGGTAAGTTACCTCCATGTAGCATGTGTATTTGTGTTTTCTCTTGCCATAGTATTAATAACAATACTTTTTATTTGCCCCTACTCTCCCCACAAGGCCCGGAAGCTAGGTGGCAAAAAATCTCAACGCAAGGAACCACCAGCTAAGAATGTAGACATGGAACCTGGACAAGAGAAGGAAGGAGGACCGTCTGTGGTTCAAGGTAAAGAGGGGATGGAGGGACAATTTGTATTTCATTTATGATGTTTTACTAGTGACAGATATAAAGGGCTCCCTGAAAATTGGCTGGAAACCTGTTTGGTAAGGAAAAGATACATTTTTCAGCTGACTGAAGTCCCTCTCTGTGATAAGTTTTCCCTCCTTCAGCATTGTACTCACCTATGTTTTAATTTGGCATGCTTGGAAAATGCATTTCTTGCCAAGGCCCTAAATTGGCAAATCAAAGGAAGCAACAATAAATTTTGACAAAATTATACCCTATTTTACTAAACTTGATCTTTTTGGAATGTTGTTTTCAGGGCTTCTGAAGTCATTGAATCAAAAGTTTAAGCAAAACTAGATATATTTTGGTTAGCTCTTAGATTGTAATTCAAATTTATAATGCAGAGAAATAAAAAATGTGAAACCCTATTGCAGTTGCTGTTAAAAGTCTTCAATATTTTTGTCTTCCTGAACCGTAATCTAGTGGTCACATTTTTTTTAACTTTTTACTTAGAAAAGTTTTAAAAAGTATAGAAAAGTTGTAAGAAGGCACAGTGTACTTCTATATCCTCTTTACCTTAATTCAGTAGTTGCTAATATTTTGCCATATATAATCCCTGCTTTAGGTATTAGTATACATATTATTATTGCCAAACCATTTTAAGTGTTAACTTCAAATACAGCTCTTTACTCTCTAAGTAATTCAGTAAGTATCTCCTAAAAACAGGGATATTCTCCTACATAACCCAATACAGGGATCAAATACAGGAATTTAACATTGAGAAAAAAATATGTATTCAGTTGGCCTAGTAATAACCAGTTTTTCAGTTGGCCTAGTCATGTTCTTTATAGCATTATTTTTTTCCTGCCCAAGACTACCCATTGCATTTAGTTGTCATTTCTCTTTGTACTCCTTTAACCTGGAAGCATACCTCAGTGTTTGTCTTTCATGATTAACATCTTTTGGAGGCCAAAACCAGTTGTTTTCATAAAATGTTCTTCAGTTTGGGTTTGTCTTATTTTTAAAGACTTCCCCCCACCACTCATTTATGAGGCCTTCTTGGTGGCAGGTAATAACCTGGGTGCTGAGGATATAAATACAAATAAGAATGATTTCTGCCTTGAGTTCACAATCTTGTCAGAGAAATTCATGTAAACAGTAGCCGATCTAATGAGTGCAATAATAGATGTGTGTATAGGTTACAAAGAAGACAACTAAGTTTGTTTTAAACAGTTTTAGAAAAAAGATTCATAGAAGAGGTAATATATGAAAAATACAACTTCACTTTATAGCAAAAAACTTTAGTGCTCATTACATTTTTATGTATCACATTTAGGGCAATGCTAACCTCTAGTGCTTTATTTAATAGCGTTAATTTATAGTTTGCCACTTATAGTAATTACTCTCTATTTATATCAGAACCTGAATTGGAAGGTTCCCGCCAGGAACTGGATGTGGAAAAGGTTGAGGGTGAGCTTGGAGATGGCCCTGATGGGAAAGGGAAGATTCCACCTAATGTAGTGCCTGCTAAAATTCCGGAAGGAGGTATATTATCTATTAAGAATGCAAGTTGTGGAGTGGTTGTTTTCTGCACTATTATTATACTTTAATAACAAATTGTACATATAGGGATTATTTGAAAAGTAGTTCAGACACAAAACACTGTATGAGGAAAAAAATGAATTGTCAGGTCCATGTTGTTGAATTATAAAACATGAAAGAAAGTATTATTACTTTGGAGTGGAAGTCCTTTTAAACCCAAGGTAAGTTATCAAATACTTCTTTTTTTTTTTAAAGTACGTAAATTAACATACTCCAGTGCTAATTGGATATCTAGGCAATACAATAGTATATTTTTTAAAATTTTCCAGATCTTTCTCAAAAATTATTGTCTTTTAAATGCCAAAAAGTATAGATGTGTATGTTTCTGCTTTTCTAGGTTGGTTTGCTGGTTTTTTTTTTTTTTTTAATTGTGAACCTTGCTGAGAAATGGTAGTATTTTCCTTCCTATTTTAATGTCATCTGTAATGGCCATGGCTTAAAACTAGTATGACTGTGTAATTTTTATCATCCAAACTGGGGTACCCTTGAGAGTTAAAGGGAATGCTATGACTACTTACTCCAGGACAACAGGTGTGAATGGAACAAAATGCCACCTTACTTTATATAGGCCATATAATGGTTGAGCTAAATCAAGAAAATACTTTCATATAAAAGAGACCAACCAAATGGAATGCTATTCTTTGCCTTCTCTTTGAAAAGTTCCAAGTATGACATTATTATTTTAACACACACACACACACACACACACACACACATATATATATATAGTTAGAAGGATACATGAAGTAAATGTATTTGAATAACAATGGGTTTGCTTGATTGTTTTACTTCTTGAAGTTTTTGGTTAATTTTATTTTAACTGAAATCACTGGCAGTTTTTGCTCGTTCCTTAAATTATCTTTAAATAGGCTAGTAGGATTTAATCTGTTCTGGGCTTGATTAATCTGTTTCTTCACACCACCAAAAAGAATGATGCATTAAAAAAAATTAGTGCTCATATGCCTGAAAATGTTCATTAGCATGGAAGCATGTGCAGTAGTCAGGGTTCTGGTTTTAGTTTCATCTTATAAAACCCAAACTGTAATGTCTTGTGTGCCTTTTTTATTATCTAAGTAAAGTTCTAAGTAACTTACCACTGTTACATTTATGTTTTAGGTGATGGACAGTGAGAAATTAAAAAGAAGACAAACTGAAGCCATAAATACTGTTATGTTGATTATTTGGCTTGATCAGTTCTCTCAATAAAAATCTGCAGCTTCTTTGAAAAATCATGCATGTCTTTGGTCCAGTCTGTTCCTAGGAAGTTGATACTGTTGTAAGTGGTATCTCAAAAGATTCTTCATGTTATGTTTAGAGCTGGTCTGTAGAAGTGCTGTTTATTGTGTGTGTGTGTGTGTGTGTGTGTATGTGTGTGTGTGTAATGATTTTGTATCTGGCAACTTTGCTAAACTTATATTAATAGTTTATGTCTACTTTCTTTTGGATTTTCTACATACCCAATCATACTCTATACAATTTTGTTTCTTCCTTTTGAATCTTTCTACCTTTTATTTCTTGTCCTTACCTTATGACACTGGCTGAACCCTTCGAGTATAGTGTTGAATAGAAACAGTGATAGTGGACATCTTTGTCATATGCCTGACCTCAAAGGGAAAATTTTCAATGTTTTACTATGATGTATGCTACAGGTTTTTTAAATTAGATCTCTATTAGATCGAAGTTCCTGTTTACTCCTAGTTTTCTAAGAGTACTTACCATGGATATCTGTTGAATTTTATCAAACACTCATTCTGCATCTATTAAGGTGATCCACTAATCTGTTAACGTGGCATTCCTGGAAAACAGTTTGCATCATGATACAGTGACCCTTTTCTGTATTGTTGGATTCCTTTTCCTAATGTTTTGTTCAGGATTTTTGCATCTTTATGAGTTAAATTAGTCTGTAATTTTTTTAATATACTCTCCATACTGGGTTTTGATATCAAGGGCTATTCTGGTTTTATAAACTGAGTTAATATAAATAGCCTCTTTTTCTGTTTGCTGGTAGAATTCATCTAACATTGGAAATATTTCTTAAATGTTTGATAGAATTTGTCAGTGAGGCCATTTGGGCCTGGAGTTCTCTTTTTAGGAAAGTTTTAATGATTCAGTATCTTGGTTTCTATTCTTAAGTCAGTTTGGGTAAGTTTTATTTTTATAGGACTTTGGCTATGTTATCTAAATTTTCATTAAAAAAAGTTGTTCGTAATAGCCTCCTATTCTCCTCCTAATGTCTGCAGAATCTGCAGTGACACTGCCATTTTCATTCTTGGTACTGATAAATTGTGCCTTCTCTCTTGCATTTTTATCAGCCTCAACAAGGGTTAACTGATACTTTTGACTAGTCTTTTCAAAATAAAACCAACTTTTGGCTATACTGATTCTATCCTGTTTCACTTTTCACCTTTATTATTTCTTCTTTCTCTATTTGCTCTTCTTTTTCTAACTGCTGGAGATGTTTAGCTTATTAATTTTCAGCCTTTTAAGCATATACTTTAAAATTATAATTTTCTCTTTAAATAGGTCTTTAGTTACTCAACTTAAAATGTTCTAATTTTATTTCTGACTTCTTTGGATTTTGGATTACTTTTAAGTGTTAACTTTAAACATTTGAACACTTTCTTTTTGTTACATAGTGCAAATAACTGATACAACTGTTTCGAAGAGACACAGCTAAAACACAAGAATTCAGAAAAGTTAAAAAAAAAAGAATTCAGAAAAGTTGAAAGTAAAAGGATGGACAAATGATAACTCTACACAAAATAACTAAAAATAGGCTTTAAGATAAACAGGCATTACTAAAAATAAAGGACACTTCATGTAGAAAAATTGAATTTATTGGAAAGCTTAACAACAGTTTTAAATATGAATCTAATAGCATGGCTTCAAAATATAATAGATTGGCAGAGCCAACAAGGAGAAATCAGTAAGGCTATATAAGATTTATACATAATTTGTTGTTGTTCAGTTGCTCCATCATGTCCCACTCTTTGCAACCCCATGGACTACAGCATGCCAGGCTCCTGCACTACCTCCTGGAGTTTGCTCAGATTCATGTCCATTGAGTTGATGATGTCATCCAATCATCTCATCCTCTGTTTCCCCCTTCTTCTCCTGCCCTCAATCTTTCCCAGAATCAGGGTCTTTTCCAATGGCATCAGGTGGCCAAATTATTGGAGCTTCGGTTTCAGCATCAGTCCTTCCAATGGAAATCCAGGGTTGACTTCCTTCAGGATTGACTGGTTTGATCTCCTTGCTGTCCAAGGGACTCTCAAGAGTCTTCTCCAGCACCACAGTTCAAAAGCACCAATTCTTTGGTGCTCCTTCTTTATGGTCCAATCCTCACATCCACACATGACTACTGGAAAAACCATAGCTTTGACTATACGGACCTTTGTTGGTAAAGTGATGTCTGCTTTTTAATATGCTGTCTAGGTTGGTCATAGCTTTTCTTCCAGGGAGCAAGCATCTTTTAATTTCATGGCTGCAGTTACTGTCCACAGTGATTTTGGAACCCAAGAAAATAAAGTCTGTTACATGTTGTACATTATAATTAACAGATTTTATCTGACAGAAAACTCAGTATTCAACAACATATTCAATACATTCAATACATGCAATTATTTATAAGAGGACATACACTGCTTTTCATTTCTTTGAAATTTGTTGAGATGTATTTTATGACCCAGCATGTGGTCAGTTTTTGTAAAAAATTCCATACATGCTTGAATTCATTGTTGAATATTCATTGTCGAACATGAGTGGTGTACTCTGCCTAACTTCATATTCCTATTCTTGACTTACACTTCACAAGATTATTGTGCTGTGGTCCCCTTACCCTGATAAGGCGAGGAACCTTTGGGCAATGGCTTCAGTCTTGCTGCTTTCTAACTCTCCACTTGGCCTGTAGGAAACTAGTTCATTCTTGCCATAGCTGCAGAGTGGTAGTAGAGCATGTTCCTAGACTGTGGTTTCTTTTCTCTCAGCTGTCACTGGCAGCTCTGCAAGCCATTCTCTAAAACCACTAGGCAAAGACTAGGCTCCTGTTTCCAGGGGAAATATTTCAAGCTCTAAAAACTTGGTCATCACATTTCATTCTGATTGTGGCATTAGAATGGGTCTCTGGTTTTCTACAGCTCAGTGAACATACAGATGGTGAGATGCCAGTCTTTCTTTTTAAATATGTTTCAAATGTCTTTGAGTGGATTGTTTAGCTCCCAATTCATTTGGTTTCAAATGGGGTGGGTAACTTACCCTCTCTCTAACTTAGTGCAGAGAGGATTTCTTTCACATTGGCCCTCACTGAGTTGACAACTCACAATTTAGGTACATACACATCCCTGTTTAAGGAGTTTTCTTTCTTCTTCTTTTTTTTTCGGTTGTACCATGTGGCATATGAGATCTTAGTTCCCTGACGAGGGATTGAACCTGCCCCCTGTGCAATGGAAGCGTGGAGTTTTAACCACTGGACAGACCTCCAGGGAAGTCCCTGAGGAGTTTTCAAACTTACACTAATCTTGTTTTTATGTAGACCAGTTAGCCTAGCAGGATGAGAAAATGTATCAGTATTATCCCTTGCTCTTTAAAATGTTGTGTTAATTGCTTATTGTCCTGTTGTCAGTAGACATTTGGATATAATAAATTTAGTAAATTTGGAATTCAGAATATAGATAACATTTGAAGCCATGAATCCACAGAACTCACCTGGGTAGAGATTACATAGAAGAGAGCTAGAGGCAGAGCCCTGGAGCACTCTACAAAAGGTAGAACCTAAAAAAGATAAGAAAAAATGGCTGCCAGAGAGGAAGGAACTAGGTGAAGTATCAAAATCTTAAGGAAATAATAAGTGGTTGGCAATTTAAAATACTGCTGAGAGGTCACACAAGAAGGGTAAAAAGGAATTTACTGTTAGTTTGGCAAGACATGACACCAGAAACCTTGATAAGAGCCATTTTAGTGGGAGTTATGATAGAGAGGAAAGCCTGATTGAAAAGAAGTGAGAATGGGAGGTGAGCAAGTGGAGATAGTAATTATAGAAATTAATTTTTTATTGAAGTACAGTTGATGTACAATATAAATTTCAGGTGTTAAATAGTGACTAACAATTTTAAAGGCTATGCTCTGTTTATAGTTATAAAATATTGGCTGTATTGCCTCTGCTGTAGAATAGAATATATCCTTATAGCTTATTTATCTTATACATAGTAATTTGTACCTCTTACTCCCCTACCTCTGTCTTGCCCGTCCCCCTTCCCTCTCCCCACTGGTAACCATTAGTTTTCTATGTCTGTGAGTCTGCTTCTGTTTTGTTATATCCACGTTTGTTGTATCTTTAGATACACATAAGTGATATCATCCAGCATTTGTCTTTCTCTAACTTGTTTCACTTAGAATAATACCCTCCAAGTCTATCCATGTTGCTGCAGATGACATTATTTCATTCATTTTTATGGCTGAGTAACATTCCATTACATATATATTGCTATAATATATAATGGAATATAGTAGTAGTCCATTATAATGTGGACTTCCTAGATGGTGCTAGTGGTGAAGAACCCACCTCCCAATGTAGGAAACTAAGAAATAGGGGTTTGATCCCTGGGTTGGTAAGATCCCCTGGACAAGGGCATGGAAACTCACTCCATTATTCTTAATTGGAGAATCCTCATGGACAGAGGAGCCTGGTGGGCTACAGTCCATAGGGTTACAAGGAGTTGGACATGACTGAAGTGACCTAGCACACATTTATTTTATTTTATTTTTTTAAATTAATTTTGTTTTATTTTTAAACTTTACATAATTGTATTAGTTTTGCCAAATATCAAAGTGAATCTGCCACAGGTATACATGTGTTCCCCATCCTGAACCCTCCTCCCTCCTCCCTCCCCATACCATCCCTCTGGGTCGTCCCAGTGCACCAGCCCCAAGCATCCAGTATCGTGCATCAAACCTGGACTGGCATCTCGTTTCATACATGATATTTTACATGTTTCAATGCCATTCTCCCAAATCTTCCCACCCTCTCCCTCTCCCACAGAGTCCATAAGACTGTTCTATACATCAGTATCTCTTTTGCTGTCTCGTACACAGGGTTATTGTTACCATCTTTCTAAATTCCATATATATGCGTTAGTATACTGTATTGGTGTTTTTCCTTCTGGCTTACTTCACTCTGTATAATAGGCTCCAGTTTCATCCACCTCATTAGAATTGATTCAAATGTATTCTTTTTAATGGCTGAGTAATACTCCATTGTGTATATGTACCATAGCTTTCTTATCCATTCATCTGCTGATGGACATCTAGGTTGCTTCCATGTCCTGGCTATTATAAACAGTGCTGCGATGAACATTGGGGTACACGTGTCTCTTTCCCTTCTGGTTTCCTCAGTGTGTATGCCCAGCAGTGGGATTGCTGGATCATAAGGCAGGTCTATTTCCAGTTTTTTAAGGAATCTCCACACTGTTCTCCATAGTGGCTGTACTAGTTTGCATTCCCACCAACAGTGTAAGAGGGTTCCCTTTTCTCCACACCCTCTCCAGCATTTATTATTTGTAGACTTTTGGATCGCAGCCATTCTGACTGAGCACACATATATTTTATATATAATGGACTATTAGCCATAAAAGGATGAAATATATAATGGAATATTACTCAGCCATTAAAAAGAATGACACACCGTCATCTGCAGTAACATAGATGGACTTGGAGGGTCCCCAGTGGCTCAGTGGTAAAGAATTTGCCTGCAATGCAGGAGACACAGGAGACTCAGTTTCGGCCCCTGGGTTGGGAAGATCCCCAGGAGGAGAGCATTGCAACTCACTTCAGTATTCTTGCCTGGAGAATCCTATGGACAGAGGAGCCTGGTGGGCTACAGTCCATGGAGTCAAAAAGGGTTGGACATGGCTGAAGCAACTTAGCAGGCACTATGCACCACATTTTCTTTATCCATTCATCTGTTTATGGACACTTAGGTTGCTTCATCTTGGCTATTGTAAATAATGCTGCTATGAACATCAAGATGCATGTATCTTTTCTAATTAGTGTTTTTCATTTTTCTCTACTAAATACACAGGAGTAGAATTACTGGATCACATGGTAATTCTATTTTTAGTGTTTTAAGGAACCTCCATGCTGTTTTCCATAGTGGCTGCACTAATTTACATTCCCACCAATAGTGTACAAGGGTTCCCTTTTATCTACATCCTTGCTAACATTTTTTATTTGTGGTCTTTTTATTGATAGTCAATCTGACAGGTTAAGGTAATAGCTCATTGTTTTGACTTGCATTTCTCTAATAATTAGTGATGTTGAGCATCTTTTCATATGCCTGTTACAAATCTGTATGTCTTTAGAAAAATGTCTGTTTAGATTGCTCATTTTTAAATTGGGTTATTTGTTTTTTGATGTATGAGCTGTTTATATACTTTGATATTAATTCCTTATCAGTCATATCACTTTTAAATATTTTTTCCCATTCAGTATGTTGTCTTTTTGTTTTGTTAACATTATAGAAACGTATTTTGAGGAGTTTTGGTGGTAAAGAAGAAGGAATGAGGTCAAGGGGGGATTTTTTTTTGATAGAGTGAGGGCATGTCAGGCATGTTTGTGTGCTGGTGAGAGTGGTCCAATAGAAGATGGAAGGATAAGGCCGCAGAGGTAAGATTAAAGGACAGCTGGAGGGGTTGGCCTTGGATAGGAATAGCATACCTTTCCACAGTAATATAAAGGCTGTATAAATTTCTCTGAGTAGAGGGATGGGTAAGATTAGAAACCAGACAGGAAGACTTCTACTTTTTCCTTTATACCCTTTTATGATTTTTGACCATAATTATGTCTGCTTTTCTAAGGTAATAAAGATCTGTTATTAAATTTTAAAATATTTTCAAAGAGAAGCTTGTGGTCACTTACTTTGCAGCCATCTTGTGTTCTGATGTGCACGTGAGCCCTTATCAGGGGAATCTCATTTGATTCCTGTCGTTGGCCAGGGTTCACCAGGCCTTGGAGACATTCTGCCAGGGTCACATTAAGATCCTTAGAACTCTGAGGCTCAGAAAGATTATGAAGTGCCCTTGTTTGCACCTGCCATGTATATTTCATGATAAAAAATGATAAGATTTTTATATTTTCCCCACAGTGCTGATTTTGTGGTTTCTTTGAATATCTAATTTGAATATCAAATGTTTCTAGCAATCTTTTTTTCATTGCTGGGAGCCCCCTTCTGTCTGGTGACCTAAACACTTGCTTAGTTGGCCTTTAGGGTAACCAGCAGTGCTATTGGTCCTTCAGGCTTTTACCCCTCCCAGTCCATCACCATGTACTGGATTGCTCTAAGATACAAGGAAACCCAGTACAACCTGAACCCTATGCTCAGTTTCTACATCTGTCCTCTGGGGGCAGGAGAGAGGTGCCAGATGGTTGGAAAGTGTATTAAACTACATGCCTATGAAAGCAGGGAACCAATTTTAGTGTTTCATCACACACCAAAAAGGGCAGGCATTTATTGGAAGGATACTGGGGTGCTTCAAGGGATGGAAACAAGGATTGGCTTAGGAAAGGGAGGTACCAGGCAACTCTGGGGACCTCAGGTGTATGGGAACCAGCATTCTACCCTCCTTAAGGGCTCATGACTCCTGACAACCAACTCCAGCTTCTGACCCCGGGAGGCGTAGGCACTACCCCCTACCTGGAGGAAGAGGCCAGGTGGAGGGGTGATGTCCATGCTAACCGGGGAGAACTCAGCCACAACATAATGGGGCAGCACAGCCCTACAGGCAGGACAGTGTGTACTAGGCCAAGGGCTGCCATCACTGGGGCTCAGGCACTAGACTCTTCCTGGAACACACTGTCTCCGACTCTGCTTCTCGTGAGACTCATCCTGACACCTGCCTTGGGCTGCGGGCTTCCCCTATGGCTCAGCTGGTAAAGAATTCACCTGCAATGCGGGAGACCTGGGTTCAATCATTGGGTTAGGAAGATCCTCTGGAGAAGGGAAAGGCTACCCACTCCACTATTTTGGCCTGGAGAATTCCGTGAACTGTATAGTCCATGGGGTCACAAAGAGTCAGACACGACTGTGTGATTTTTCACTTTACTGGGCTGCACTCCCTGGTACCAGCACCTACAGCTGCTTCCCAGCATCCCCAAGCTGCCCAAGACCCAAGCCACTTGCTCTGGGCTCAGTCTTCGTGAGCCCCTTGGTGCTGCTCCCCATGGCTCCCAGCTCAGCGCAGCCGTGCCACACAGATGCATGGCCGCCACGCCCCCACTGGTGGCTCCACACATGGAGGCTGGTTCCCTGCCACTCCCACCTGCTGCCTGAGCTGGGCCTCCGCTGGGCTCAAGGGTCTTGGGACAGTGTCCCGTAGTTCACGCCCCTCTCTCAGCTGTAGGGGAGATGCCAGCAGTAGGCCTGGCTTTGTTGTGCCTTGTCCATCCTGCCACCCCTGTGGCAGCTGGCTCAGCGTCTCCTGGGCCAGAAGGCTGGCTGCCAAAACCTCAGCCCACCCGTGGCCTTGGGAGCCTGAGGGAAAGGTGCAGAGGAGGCGAGGAGCAGGCACGGACTGTGCAGAGCACTGATAAGATGGGCATGGGAATATGCCTCTTGGGGCCCAATGGCCTTGGGAGCTCTGCCCCTCTGTATTTGGGGTCCAGGCCTGCCCCAGAATGTAGCTTCATTCTTATGGGGCAGGGCAGAACCTGGGGTGGGCGGGGAGCCTCAGATAGGGATGGGAACCTGCTCAGAGATGCTGGCTGATCACCGCTTCTGCCAGCGCTCCTCGCGACCCGGCCTCTGGGGGGATGTTTCCCAGCCCCAGGGACGTTTCTGGACTAAGATACCCCTCTATCCCTGGCCCCACAGTGCTGAGGGAGGATGCATGGATGAAGGGAAGGACAGGGAGAAAAATAAGCGTTGTGTATGTGGGTGCAAAACCTATACTCCAGGAATATTGCATGAGATACAAGATAATCTCTCCCTGGAGGCCTTTGGTGGAGTGCAATGGACAGAGGCCTGGATGAGAACCAAGAGAACTGAGTTGGCTTGTGGTTCTGCTTAACAGCTGTGTATCTTCTTGTAAGATGTAGACAGATGAGCCTCTTTGAATGTCAGCTTTGTTGCCTGTAAACGGGAGATAATTCTGACATCACAGGGATTTTACAGAGATTGAGATGAAAATGGCAGTGTGCAGAGAAAAGAGCTAGGCCTGTTGTAAAGGCACGATGGATGTTGGTTGTATCAAAACCTGAATTTTTCTAGAACCAGAAATAGAGGCCAGACTACACTAGAAGTAAGGGCCAGCCACCTGAAGTCCACTCACAAACTTACCTCACACCCTGGCATATCTCTGCATACCCTGCAGCCTGTCAGCTCCCTTCCTCTCCAATACTCACTGTCACCTGGGGCTTCAGCACACCAGAGCACAATACTTGCTCTCCAGTGCACAGGAGAGTGCAGCCAGTATCACACCCACCGCCTATAAGTGAGGCCTTCAGGAAGAGTGGTCTCAGCCTGCATCTGATGTCCAAGATGAGGTGCTAAGCTGAGCTATATGTTATGGAGCAATGTATGGGATAAGGTCCCACGTGTCTGTGTGTGTGTGTCTGTGTGTGTGTGTGATATACATATAAAATCCACTTGCATATTCATTTAATATGATTATGGAAGAGTACAAAATTTTCATTTCTATGTAAATTTTTGGAGAAGAACCCAAGAAACTTAGTAGTGGTTATCACTAGGCAGTGAAACTGGGGTGAGGGAAGGGAGACAAGGAGAGTTTAAAAAAAATTCTTACAAATCATTGTCATTTGAATATTTTTACTATGAGCATGTGTTACTTTTATAATACAGAAAACTTAATTCTGAACTTTTTATTTTGTATTGATTGGGGGATAGCCAATTAACAGTGTTGTGATAGTTTCAGTGACCAGCAAGGGGATTCAGCCATACATATACATGTATCCACTCTCCTCCAAACTCCCTATAATAAAGAAAACTTTAAATCAAAATGTATAAATAATAAATAGGTATATACAGATGATAGAAAATGAATGATATGTAGACAGATAAAAGATGAGATGGAGGATAGACAGATATCTCCATGCCTCAGTTTCCTCATATATCAAATGGTACCTATTTCACAGGATTACTGTGAGGAACAAGTGACAGAATGCATACAACCCCTCGGAACAGTTCCTGGCACACACTAGATGCTCAATAAATGTTCTCTTCACTGCAATAATGGCACTGAGAAAGACAGGCTGGCTGAATGTGATAATCTCTTTTGCCACCTTGTGGTCAGTGTATGCCATGCAGGAAGGTCAATGCCGATAAGAAGCATCAACCCTCTTGGCCTTAGTGGGGAAGGCAGACCTATGACTTTTAAAAAAATAAACAAGCAACTTTCCAAATAGGTAGCCAGATGAGACTTATAGTCCTCTACTCATTGCTTCCTGTCTCAATCCCCAGCCATGAACGTGTCACTGAGAAGCTTTCAACCAGTGCATTGACGGGTTTCCTGCTCGTTTTCAAGTCTCTATCTATCAGTCTTCTTAGATGCAAGCGACAAAACCCATTCTAGCTTCCTTAACCAGAAAGGGGATTTTTAAAAAAACTGCCATTAGGCAGAGTTCAAGGAAGTATCCAACAGGTGAGAGGATCTGGCTTGGGGGCTTGGCAGTCAAAAATTGGTCCCATCCATCTCCTCTGGGGACAGGTACTGCTGAGGCTGAACCTGGGACTGTGCCATCGGGACACCTACTGCAGTTTGTGAAACCTCGGCATCTCACAGCCATGCTCCACCACTGTCACCAGGCATGGATTCCACTGGATGATTGTCTCCTTACTTGTTTCTCTCTCCTTAACGGAAGTCTTTATTTTTAAAAACATTTTATTTGAAGAATAGTTGATTTACAACATTGTGTTAGTTTCTGGTGTATACAGGAAAGTGATTCAGATATATTTATTTTTTTTTCTTAAAAATTTTTTTTGGCTGTGTTGGGTCTTAGTTGCCATATCTGTCTTTGGGCTCAGTGGTTGTGGTGCATGGGCTTAGTTGACCTGCGGCATGTAGGATCTTAGTTCCCCTACCAGGGATCGAATCCTCATCCTCTGCATTGGAAGGCAGATTCTTAACTGCTGGACTACAAGGGAAGTCCCATATATTCTTTTTCATATTCTTTTCCACTATGGTTTATCACAGGATATTTTTCCTGCTTGGCTAACTTCATTTCTTTCTTTTTTATCGGTGTATAATTGCTTTACAATGTTGTTTCTGCTGTACAACAGAGAATCATCTATATGTATACATATATTCCCTCCCTCTGAGTCTCCCTCCCACTCCCCAACCGCACCTTTCTAGGTCATCACAGAGCACCAAGCTGAGCTCCCTGTATCATGGGATACTGAATGTAGTGCCCTATGCTATACAGTAGGACCTTGTTTATCCATCCTATATGCAATAGTTTGCCTCTGCCAGTCCCAAACTCCTAATCCTTCCCTCTCCCATCCTCTCCCCCTTGGCAACCACAAATCTGTTCTCTGTCTCTGTGACTCTTTTGCCGTTTAATAGATAAGTTCATTTGTGTCATATTTTAAATTCCACACATAAGTGATATCATATGGTATTTGTCTGACTTACATCACTTAGTATGATAACCTCTAGCTGACCTGAAGTCTTGATGGGGAACATCTGATTAGTGGAGCCTGGGACTCACACCTCTCCTCCCAGCTGAGTTCTGTTTTCCACCTTACAGAGGCGGAACTCAATGTGGTGGTTTAGTTGCTAAGTCATGTCCAACTCTTTGCAACCCTATGGGCTGTAGCCAGGCAGACTCCTCTGTCCATGGGATTTTCCAGGCAAGAGTACTGGAGTGGGTTGCCATGTCCTTCTCCAGGGGATCTTCCCCACCCAGGGATCGAACCTGGGTCTCCTGCTTTCTATAAATTTAGAAAGGCTTTTCAGAAGAGGCTGGATAGGGCAGAGGGTGATGCTCTGTCCCTAAGGAAAGGATATTGAGTGTGTATACCTCAGTCCCATGTCCCTTCCTGTTTCGCAACAGGTTCTAGATATGGTCCAGGCACTACTGGGAACTTAGGTCTATCTGAGTCTGTGGTCAGAGTCTATACTGTTCATCCTGGGGGCAGACCATGGCAAGACCAGATGGGAGAATTCTTTTAGGCTTGGCCCTCCATGGGAGCAGGGGCCATGTCTGTCCGGTTTACTACTGTACCCCCTAGCATCTAGCTCGGTGCCTCCACACATGATTGAAGGAAGGAATGATACCATGAAAGAACAAATTAGGTTGGCCACTTTCCTTATGTAGTTGTAAATTTTAACTGACGCTTAGGGACCTTAATCTTAGCAGAAGCCTAAAATGCTCTCTTCGGAATATCTTGTTAGATAAGGGAGATTAAAAAAGAAGTACCTTTACTCTCACCACACTACAACTTCACATAAGGTTTCTGTCTCCCCTCCAGGAGGGTTCTGTCCAAGCAGACACATTGTCTCCATTCAGAGGGAAAGGACAACCAAGTAGATGTCAACAGATTTTACTGTCTAACTAGATATGTTCTTGAAAAAATTCTGCTCTCAGAACATATTTCCATGGAGGCTGGCAACCCCAGGCATTGAGGTTCACTATTTTTTCCATACATCAATTGTACAGCTCATTTGTTGAGGAGATTCTTCTTTTTGGCATGCTTGTGAAAAATTAGTTGAATAAATGCGAGTTGATTCATTTTAAATATATATTTCCAGGAGGGATGCATGCAAGATTCATTAGAATTGTTCGAGATGGCTGGGTCTGAAGGCCTGTTGGGACTGAACTTTGACATCAAATGCTAGTCTCAGCTGGTGGCTTCAAATGGAATTTGCTCTACTCATCACTGTGCGGTGAGTCCTCATCACTGGTTGTGCCTACTGAAAGGCACAGACCACCAGGGGGAGCAGGTGTGCCTCTGCTGTGGTAGATCATAGCCACTCCAGTTTGGAAATCCGCCCCCCCTGCCCCCCCCCCCCCAACTCCCCCAACCAACCTCCTCTGCTCTGGAAAATACTGTTGCTCTGCAACAGAGAAACAAGTTATGCAGGGCCCCTACCTCTATCAGTCACCAGCCCTAAGTGAGACATGGAATGCAAAGGGCTGCCTTCAGATTCCATCTTCTACAGCCCTTTGGAACTTTCTGGCCACCCAAAATGCTGCCTGTCATCCTTCACGATTTTGAGGGTCCCCAAGACCACCAACACATTCAGTGAATTCGCTAAAAGGATTCAAGGGACTCAGTATATAATTATCCTCACAGCTAAGGTTTATTACAACAACAGGATCTACAATAAGATCAGCAAGGCACATCAAGTCCACTCTTCCCCAGGAATGAAAACACATGATATACGGGTGATGTTTTTATCCAAAGAAGCTCACTCAGTGTCCGAGAGTTTTTTTTTTAATTGGGGGATGGTGATTGGACACCCTCTGCCTAGCATGTACCAAAATTCCAGACTCTCAGAAGGAAAGCAGGTGTTCAGTATAAATGACACTCTATAAACAGGTTAAGCACAGAGAATCACACTTATCAATTAGGGAACGGGTAGTGTGCTGTGTTAATAGTCTTATTACTGCTGTGACAAAATTTCACACACTTAGAAGTTTAAACTATACAAATTTATTCTCTCAGAGTTCTGGAGGTCATAAGTCCGGTACTGGTCTCACCAGGCTAAATTCCAGGTGTCAGCAGGGTTACATTCCTTTCAGAGGCCCCAGAGGAGGGTCTGTTTCCAGCTTACTCAGGTTGTTGGCAGAATTCGGTTCAGAGGTCCTTGTTTTCTTGCAAGGATAACCTGAGGGCTGTTCCTAGCTTCTAGAGGCCACCACATTCCTTGGCTTATGGCCTCTTTCTCCATCTTATAACCCAGAGCAGTGAGACAAATCCTTTTCAAGGCACATATTTCTGACTCCTCCTCATCTCTCTGGCCACAACTGGGAAAGTTTCTCTGCTCTAAAGGATTCATAGGATTAGATTAGGCTCACCCAGATAATCCCAGATCATCTCCTCATCTCAAAGCCGTTAACTTTAATCACACCCACAAAAAACCTTCTGTCATATAAATTGAATATGTTGTCAAGTAACATATTCATAGGTTCCAGGGATTATAACATACATCTTTAGGCAGCTACTATTTTGCCTTCAACTGCCAAGTTCCCAGATGCCAGCCAAAGACCAACCTTGAAAACAGGCCTTTCTAAAGACAACTCAAGGTTGTCTAAAGTCAACTCAAGGTCTCAGGTCTGTTCTATTAACTATTTTCTGCACACCAATGCATACTAAGAAAGGTGATGTTATGAGTGATAGGTGATATCACTTTCCAATAGTGTGTGATCCTTCTAGTGCTTGTGAAGTCTTGGACTTTGTAGACAACTGGCCCCATGGCCCAGTGCACAAAGAGGCCCTTATGCTCCAGACACACTCCAACCTTGAGGCTGCACAGGGCTGTCTCCTCCCCAACCCCTTCAACCCTCAGAAGAGCCAAAAGACTGTTAGGCTTTAGTGGTTATTAGCATTGGGCTCTCCAGAAAATAGATTACCATTTAAATTATTAGCTATGTACCAAAAGCAAGTTATATATTCTCTCTTATTCTTATTTCCTCATCTCCTTGTAGGTATAACAACACTATCTTACAGATTTAAATGAGACAATGCACATAATGCATGTGCAAGACAATGTTTCCAGATCATAATGGCTAGTGGGCTAGGAGATAAGACATTCAAGGAGGGCAAAACTAAAATCTATTTTCACAAGGAGCTTCCTCTTGGAGGAGAAATAAAAGAGTTACGGAATCATTTTTTAGAATTTACTCTGGTCTTTTTTTTTTCCCTTTTTGAACCCTTATCTCTTTATTGACTAACTTATTTCTCTTTCTTTCTGTGAAAGTGTGACACTGTGAATCATTAACCTTTGTTTTTCACCCTCAGCTCCAGCTTGCCCTTGTACTCCTGGCCCTGCCTCAGACTCAGCACGTCCACAGTTTTTGCCCCAGGGTAGAGTTATTTTAGCAGAAATGCAAATAGACTCAAAGAGCCCAAGATCAGCTTTTGAGTTTCAGAAGAGATTTCAGAAAATTTACACAGGGGAAATAGGACTGTAAGAAAGGCTTTCTGAGCCGTGAGATCTTAGGTTTTATGAACACTAAGAGATAAGGAACCAGCCTATCTACAGGCATAGAAGAATATGCCTGTAGTTGTCTGTCCAAAGGCATCCAGCCATCTCACACTAGATGAAAATCCCACAGACTGAAAGGAGGGCTGAGAGGGAGGCAGGGAGATACTGATGACATTCAAGGTCAGGGAACTGCATCCCCCATTTCAGACTCCACTGAAGCCTTAAGGAGAAGAAGATATCTCTCTGTGTGTCTCTGTCTCGTTATACTCCCCCACCCTCCAACCCCACAGGATTTGAGCTCCTTCTCATCTCCAAATATCATGATGGTATGCTCTGGAGTATAAGAAGGGCCAATCAAGTACCAGAAAGGCTTTTTAAAAGCCTGGGCCTTGGGATTGAGAGAGGAAAAGAGTCTGTAATTTTCACAGAAGGCCCAACACCAACTATGAGGGTAGGAGGGGGTTGCAGCCAAAGTCCTGTATTATTAAAAATTTAGAGTTTGCCTGGTGTGGGTCCTAAGCAAACTACTTCACGTTCTCTGAGAAAAAATACACTGCCATCTTGGTGTGGGAGTCACTATGAAGTAAAGACTCCATTCCTCCCATGATGAGAACAGTCGAGTTTTCCTGACAGCACAATGACCATGTCTAGGTCACAACAGTTGAACAAAACACACCTGGACAGAGAACCATGGGCTCTGTGGTTACTTGTTGGTTAGATGATATCAGGACGGAGTTTGGAGGCACCAAAATTGAGGCAGATTGAAATTATGAACAACTCAGTGATGTCCAATCCCTTCTGCCTGCAACTACTAGCCTCCCATGTCTTCTCACTAGCAATCCTCTGACTTTGGGGTAAGCTTCATGTAAGCACCACAGAAAATAAATAAAAAGACCCTGTGAGCACTATATAGCATGGATTAAAAACAAATGAATATTGTTCTTGCAGCTGGGTTGCATGGATGTACATCAGGGGGAACCATGAGTCCCACTGAATAATAGGCAAACTGTAGTGTATAAGTTGATTTTTGCACATTTTTCAAGGAAGAGGAGCTGTGAATGTGATCAGGTTCTCAGAGGGTTCAGAGATGTACATTTTTGCAGGAGGGCCTCCTGGATCTGTGCTTTATTTATCTGTGCACCCTATGAGAACTCATTTACAATTGCAATGTCATGGTTTCCCTGCCTGTGGAGTGGAAAAAACAATACTAAGCACACAGAGTTATTGTGAGGAATTAATTAGAAGGTGCTTTGTAAATTGATTTTAAAATGAGGGGTATTCATGTGTTAGCTCTCTTTACCACCCCAAAATGAATAGCTCTATTAAATAATAAGCAATTGGTTGACATTTTTGGTATCAGAGATACACAATTTTTTAAAAAATGTATGTGTATGCAGTTTATAAGTGACATAATGATGTGATTAATCCTTTATTTTTTCAAGGAATAATTTTCATAGGTCATTTGATGTTGTGTGCTCTAAAAATAATGATGATGATGATATGATAATTCCTTATACTTGCATAGTCAGTAGTCCTCTCATTTACCTAATCGGTTGTTGACAAAGCCCTCCTCTTACTCTTGTAAATGAAATGAGGCTATTGCTGGGTCCACAGTGTTTGGTTGCCATGGTTTGAGTTCGTTTCATAAGCTGTTGCTTGGCAATCCCACGCGTCAGCTGGCTCTTTTTCCTCAGCACTCACCACACACTGAAGTATAATGAGACTGAGACTGGGCAAAGGAGGATAATGGTCCCTGAGCGCTTTCTATCTTCCCCCACAGTGCTGTTGCCATGATGTTTGACAAATGAGTTGAGAGCAGAGGAATGAAGTGGTTACAAACATGGGATTTAGAGTCATGCAGACCTGGGTTCAAATTCAGGCTCGGGATCTGGTTGAAAGTTTCCTTTAGCTATTCACTTAGAGAAGCCAATCTGAGTCTTGGTTTTCCCATGGGGATAATTACATTCAGCTCCTAGATTGCTTGTGAGGATTGAAGGAGAAAATCCATGGAAAGCACCTGCACACAGTAGGGGCTCGGTAGGTGTAACCTATGCTAATAAGGGTGATCGGAGGTGGTGGAACTACAACTTTCCTTGTTCTGCAGTAAAATGCCCTGATGTCATGGTCAGGTTGGATTTTATTTGTATAGTTATGTCCCACTTTCCTTTAAGCATAAGAGTGAGTGGGCCCACTGCAAATTCATGGAGTAAAAGAGAAATTTATAAATAATCAGGACCAAGGAAAAGAACAGGGGGTGTTAGTACCAAAAGGAAAACAAGTGGGGATGCAGCAGACAAAAAATATCAATAGAAGATGCCCACTCCAGGTAGTGAGTGGGTAGGTGCTAGACATTCAAAGGGGCTTGCGTGGGGGAGGCCCATCTCCTCCCTAGACAAGCACATGCCCACAGGCAGTGGTGTATTGGTGAAACAGCTCTCAGAGAGAAAACCCCTGATTTGTAGCATTTGCCTATTTCTATGGTGTAAATGCTCCCACTAGGGCTGATTTCAAGTTGCCAATACAATGTCATGAACAGAAATGTGGAGTTGGAAAGAGATGCCCACAATCCACTCTCCCAAGGCCTTTAGAGACTGCTCTAGCCTGGAACTAATCCCTTCCCTAAGGACATCTTTCCTGTTTTGTTCTCATTGCTGGGCATCCCCCAAAAGCTTCTGTCTGTTTTTATAGCAGTTTAGGAAGATCAGTTCTCAAGCCTGCTCTTCTGGCCTTCAGTTTTCCCAGACAGGAAGGATATAGCTGAGGAAATCTCTTGCGCAAGCCCAGCCCCCACCTTTATAGACTGGCTTCTGTGGCCTTTCTGCCCCAGGGCTGGGACCCCATGACCTTCCCCGGATCCATAGGAAACTTGGGACCTAGACTTAGGACCTAACAATCACCTAGGTAAACGTACTATTTGAGGTAGTCTCTTCTTTCAAAGTTATCTTTGTTTACCCTTTTTTGTGTAACCCAACTCAAACATGCCCTGGTCATGGTCTTTCATATTCTTAGTTCTACAACATATATAACCTTAGTATTTTTTATATGTGTCACCAACCAGTTTTAAAAAGAATCACTTTTTAAATAAACCTGTGCAACTGTACCATTTCTTAAAGTGGTAGTAGACCTTCAGTGCATTGTCTGATTCTCGGAGCTGGAGTAAACAAACAACTGTGTGTGGGGAGTGGCTTCCCTTATGGCCCGATTGGTTTCCGGTGTCAGTCACTGATTTTCAGTCACAAGAGTAGGCACGTTGACCAGCTTTTGGTGAAAATATGTCTTTTACAGTTTACTTGGTCCATTATTTGTATTTCCTCCCCACTCACTATCTGACAATTTCCAGTTGAATGGCTTCTGCAGATCCAGTGCCTTAAACAGTGTCTCCCCTACAGATCGGCTGAAAACACCAGGATGTTTATGTTGCATAAGCAGCAGAAGAGAAAATTAGACGTGATATCATATAACTTTCTAAGGAAGGTAGATTTAGTAACAGAAGAGGGTTTTTTGGGGGGAGTGTGAGGAGCTAGGTACAAAGTCATTAACTTTATAATTAATGGCCTGTCACAGGGAGTGAGGGATAAGCTTCCAGAAGTCGGTGGAATGCATAAGTTTGGCGGGAGAAGCTAGGGGAGACAATAATTTCCCTGAAAGAGCAAGAGGAAAGATCAAGACTGCCTGGGCAAGATCCTCTGAAGGAGAGAACGAAGCATGGGAAAATGGAAGACTGTTGGGTGAAGGTGCAGGTGGTAGGGACAAGGGGAAGCTGATCACTAGAGACTAAAAAGAAAGCTGTAGGAGACGAAATAATATCTAACGGCAACTTTCAAGTTAAATTCTATGGGAGCAGCCCCTCACATTGACATATCTCCCCTTAGGAAATCTTCTACAATTTAATTCTACAAACCTCACTGTTATGGTTTTCTATGGGGAATATGAACAAAATCTGGTTTCAAGGTTTTGATATGGAGAAAAATAGAGCCCATGAATCAGAGTAGCAGATGTGGGGCTTATAAACACGCACGTGAATGAAGGGATATCTTTGCATGATGAGATCTACTGTTCACCACCCACTGGTTAGGATAGCGTGGCGGGTGTCTACTGTGCCTTGCTAGAGGACCACAGGTCAGAGAGACATGGGGAGGACCCAGACGGAGTCTCCTTGAATGTGAGCCTATAGGCTTGTGGAACTCTTCCTTAAGCTATCCACCCAGAAATGGGCCTGGCCTTCATGATCCCCAAAGATGTACTCAGGAGGGGTAGGCCCCCACAGGGGACAGTCTTGCTAGATCTGGAAGAGCAACTTATCAGCAAGGATAAGCATACATTTTGTCTTAAACACACACAAACACACACACAAAGAGTCAATGGTTCTTTCATCATAATATTTTCCAAATATTTGAAAAATTTGTGTTATCAAGGAGTTTGGGGACTTTTAATAGTTTTTACCTGAATTTCAGCCTTTGTGCCCAGCTATTTAAATGTTGGTGAAGAATGAGGGTGTTATTTTTTCTGTTCTGTGAAAAACTTAAAACTTTTCAAGTCCACTTTGATATTTGGGGCCAATTTTGGATACTAAGAGGCTTTATTTCTAATTTATTTCCAGGAAATTTTGCCTCACTGCCTTTGTATAGAATTTAACATTTTATCTTCTGCAATGATTGACTTAGAAGCTGATTATTTGAGAAAGAAAAAAAAGTGTGTGACTGAGATGGCTCAGTGGCCATCTGAGATTCATGCTGTCTTTCTATGGCATGGGATTGTGCCTAGAAGCAGCTGCCCAGTTGGGGATTACAGTTCTCAGAACCCCCATCCTGACCCCAAACCATCCAGGTGATTAGTACTTGCTAGTAGAGTGTGAGAATCACTACATGCCAAATAAGGGGCTGTGCCTTCCCTGTGGTCTCTTTCTTCATCTGCCAGCTAAATGGTGGGAACACTGGAACCCTAGGAAAGAGTGAGGTCACAGGATAGAAGGAGGTCACCACCAGGAAAGAACAACATCACTGGGTTAATCGAGCAAGAATCTAATCTATCATGTTAAGCCACTGAAATCGTTTCAGGGTTTATTTATTTACAGTAGCTAGCATTACTTTAACCAGTACAGGGGTTTCTCCAGTCAATCATCAATCTTGTACACAGAGCTTAACCTTGGAATATGCTCGGCCTTTCCAAACCCTCTAACTTTGAAATGCATTTCAGAAAACCATACAAAAATAATGCCTGGGGTGATGGGTGGGGGTGGGGGTGGGGGTGGTATTCTTTGCTAAGCCTTCAATCCAAGCTGGGTCAGGTTCTATCAGGTTTGCCTTTCTGGAAAGGTCACAGGCAAGTAAACCCAAGACTGGGCCCCAAAGGAAGGTGTTTAGGAATTTATCAGCCGGAAAAGACTTAATGCTAATAGGCAGGTGGTTAATAGGAGCCTAGAAAATGCAATTAAAAGGTTAGAAAACTCAGAGTATAGGTTAAACAAGGGTAGCAGCCCAGACAAGTGAAGTGAAGTGAAGTCGCTCAGTCGTGTCCGACTCTTTGCGACCTCATGGACTATAGCCTACCAGGCTTCTCCGTCCATGGGATTTTCCAGGCAAGAGTACTGGAATGGGTTGCCATTTCCTTCTCCAAGCAGCCCAGACAAGTAGAGCCTAAAAAGACAGAAGAAAGATGAATAACAGAACAGCTGGGGATGATATGAATGGGGAGGTGAGGAAGGGCTGGTTAGGACCTGATTTGGTGGAAGTACCACTTGTGTAGTTGTCTGCATGGCCTAGCACGCTTTGTGTACTTTTCTTCGGGCTGTCCGGGGGCCTCCTGATGCACTGAGCCTTTAGTGAACATAGGTAGCATTGCACATATAAGCATTCTACATGGCAGCACCTTCCTCATTCTCAGATGGATGTGACAACTTGTGGGAGTGTGATGATGCCAGGCAAGCAGTGGGCAGGGCTGCTGAGTAGATAGCCTGTTACCCAAAGGAGCTCAGCAGATTGACCTTTCAGTTCTAAATGGCCCCAAGGAGACAGCAGAGCCTGCCTGCCAAGCTCCTACATTTTGAGTCCCTGAAGCTCACAATTTTTGCTCTTTTTCTTTTGATGCCCTGCTAAAGATGATGTGTATATCTCACTCCTCTCCCCTCACCTCCTCCCTTTTTGGACTAAGTCTCTGCTGTCAGCTGTGCTGTGCTGTGCTCAGTCATGTCCGATTCTGTGTGACCTTGTGGACTGTAGCCACCCAGGCTCCTCTCTTCGTGGGATTTTCCAGGCAAGAATACTGCAGTGGGTTGCCATTTCTTCCTCCATCTGGTATCAGGGTCCTGAGCAAAAAAGAGTGAGACATTTCTCTATTAAGTCAATTTGTTCTGAGATGGGAGATGCAGTAACTGAAAGCAAATTCCATTGAGGATAAGGAGTTCTAATTGCTCAGAGAAAGGAGTTTCTCCATCCACATATGATAAACTCTCTTCATCTGGTCACTTGTCTGGGATTTGTGAGTGATGGAAGAGGCTCTGTACCTGACATGCCCTAATGAAATTCCTTAAAAGTAATAACAAGTTGTGGGACTTCCCTGGTGGCACAGTGGATGAGAATCCATCTGCCAATGCAGGGGACGCAGGTTCGATTCCTGGTCCAGGAAGATGCCACATGCTGCAGAGCAACTAAGCCTGTGCACCACAGCCACCGAGCCCGAACTCTAGAGCCTGGGATCTGCAACTACTGAAACTGGAATGCTTAGAGCCCGTGTTCCAGCACAGGAGAAGCCACCGCGGTGAGAAGTCCAAGCACCGCAAGGAAGAGTAGCTCCCCTCACTGCAATTAGAGAAAGCCTGTGCAATACAACAAAGTCCCAGCACAGCCAAAAGTAAATACGTAAATTAATTTTTTAAAAAATAACAAGTTGTGTGAGTGGTTGTCTGAAAGAACAATAGTCTTGGTATCCCTAGTAGAGCATTCTTGTTGGAAGAACTTTATTTTTAAAATTTCTAGTTATTATAAAATGTTGGCTATATTCTCTGTGCTGTATAATATATCTGTGAAGCTTATTTTATACCTAGTAGTTTATACTTCTTACTCCCCTACCCCCTCTCGCCCCTCCCACTTCCCTCTCCACTAGTTTGTTCTCTGTATCTGTGGGTCTGCTTCCTTTTTGTTATAGTCACTAGTTTGTTGTACTTTTTAGGTCCCACATACAATTGATATCATAGAATATTTGTCTGTTTAACTTATTTCACTTAGCATAATGCTCGCCAGTCCACGCATGTTGCTGCGTATGGGAAAACTTTGTTCTCTATGGCTGAGTAGTATTCCCGTGTGTGTGTGTGTGTGTGTGTGTATGTGTGCACTACATCTTCTTTATCCATTCATCTGTCGATGGACATTTAGGTTGTGGAAGAACTTTATTTTGATCAGCATGTGTATTAATCAAAGTTCAGTTGCCCATAACAGAAATCACTCTACTTACTTTAACAGGATAGGGACTTAAGAGAGGGGAAAATGTGCTTACGAAATCATCAGAAGGGCTGAAGAAGCAACCCTTATGCTCAGCTACCAGGAATGACTACTAACACAATAAAACGAAGTGCCCCGCTAGGAAGACTGTTACCTCTGCCACACAGAAATCTGGGGAATTAGAAAGTTTCTTTCCTGACAGCTGGGTTCAGGATCATAGTATCTTAGTCACAATCCTGGAGTCAGGAATCTGCCATCATGACCGTTGGCTCTAGGAATATACTCCCTTAGCTATGCACCTGAGGTCAGGAGGCTGCTATCGCATCTGTTGTTCCAGAGCCACCTGGGCCTGCTAGACTGCGAGCCATAAAATGGAGGCTTCTAATACTGCCACTGCTCTCTCCACTTGACTAAATTTTCAAAGATAATTCACATAGGAGTATATCTGATTAGCAGAACCGAAATCACATCAATTTCCTGGTTTCAAAGAAGGGAGAAAATAGAGCTTTTAGCTCTATTTTGTGTCATAAAAGAAGGTACATCAGGGAAGGGTTAGAAGAGAAACTGGGCAAGCCAATTTACAGAGTTCACTACCTGTCATTCCCTGACCAGAAAAAAAGCCCTCATTCCTGGCCCTGATGCTCTGACAGCAGGCTTTCATGATATGAAATAAGCCCAATTAGATAAAAGCTTCAATTCTGAAAGCAAAACAAAGTAGCAATATAATGTCATTGGACTGGGAACATTATGTTAACTAAAGCCTGCATTGACGTAAATGATACAGTCAAAAATATAACAAAGCTAGATTCATAAAGTGAATATTACTGTTTGGGAAAAAACCCTAAAATCTGAAAAATGATTTTTGAGAAGAAAATGCTGTAAAAAGTGTGACATCAAGCAACACTATATGTATGTGTGTATATATATATATATATATGTACGTGTGTGTGTGTGTGTGTGTGTGTATGGAGATACAAACATCCAGGATATATTTCAAAAATATTTATGCAGTAGAGAGAGGATAATTAGAGTAGGAATTTGGGGTACAAGAGAAAAAAATAAAATAAAATTTGAAAAGAGAATAGCCTATACTGAGGGATGATAAAAGTGTGCTATAATCTATGTGATATGAATAGTTCAACTCCTGCTTTTTTTAACATTTAAATAGGATACATAAAAGTTACCAAAGTGTTAACTGGTGATTGGAGGCATACATTTTAAACTAATTTGCAACTGAAAGTTTCATGAAAATACTGCCAAACAAAGCAGGAATAATTGAATTAAATAAACAAGATTTAAAATATAAAATTTGCAATCTACAGAATGGGAGAAAATATTTGCAAATCATATATCATATAAGGACTTAATATACAAAATATATAAAGAACTCATACAATTCAATAATAAAATCTCCAATAGGTTTATAAATGAGCAGAGAAACCAAACAAGAATTTCTCCAAAGAAGACATCCAGATGATCAACAGGTACATGAAAAGATGCTCAACATAACTAATCAGGGAAATTCAAATCAAAACCACAGTGAGCTATCACTTCATACCTGTTAGAATAGACATCACCAAAAAGACAAGAGCTAACAAGTGTTGGTGAGGATGTGAAGAAAAGGGAAATCTTGTGCACTGTTGGTGGGAATGTAAATTGGTATAGTTACTATGGAAAATAGTGTGGAGTTTCGCCAAATATTAAAAATGGAACTACCCTATCCAGTAATTTCACTTCTTGGCCTATATCCAAAGGGAATGAAAGCAGGATATTGAAGAGATATTTCCACTCCCGTGTTTATTGCAGCATGATTCCCAATACCCAAGATACGGAAGCAACTTAAGTGTCCACCAATGTATTAATGGATAAAGAAGGTAAAGAAGAGGACATTATATATATTCTTTCCTTCATGAGAAAGAAAGAAATCCTGCCATTTGCGACAATATGGATGAACTTAGAGGACATTATGCTAAGTGAGATAAGTCAGAGAAAGACTAACACTGTATGATCACACTTATGTAAAATCTAAAAAAGCTGAACTTGTGAAAACAGAGAGTAGAATGGTGGTTACCAGGGTCTGGGTGTGGGGGAGCAGGAGAGGTGTCATTTAAGGGTACAAACTTGACACTGGTAGGTAAGTCTTAGAGACCTAATGCACAGTATGGTGGATATAGACAATACTATTGTATTATGATCATCAAACTTGTTAAGAGACTAGATCTTAATTACTCCCTCCACAAAAAAGAAATGATAATTATGTGAGGTGTTAGCTAATTGGTGATAATCATATTGCAATATATAAATGTATGAAGTCAACACATTGTACACCTTTAACTTACACAGTGTTACATGTCAATTATATCTCAATTTAAAAAATCTTCCCTGGTGGCTCAGAGGTTAAAGCATCTGCCTGGAATGCAGGAGACCCGGGTTCCATCCCAGGGTTGGGAAGATCCCCTGGAGAAGGAAATGGCACCCCACTCCAGTACTCTTGCCTGGAGAATCCCATGGAGGGAGGTGTCTGGTAGGCTACAGTCCATGGGGTCGCAAAGAGTAGGGCATGACTGAGCGAGTTCACTCGCTCAAAAATGTAAAAAAAGACAAAAATCACTTTCCAAATTCTGAAATACATGCAAATATATAATTTTTTAAAAGCTTAGAAAATGCCACAGTATTTAAGAATTAATCAAATGTCCAAATAGAAAGCCTAGGAATGTTCACATCCTCAATTCTGATAGAACAGTATATAGTATCAAAATAATATCAGAGACTGATTAAAAATTGTACAAATGAAAAGCTTATTGAATGTGAAAGAACATTCAGAATAAAATAATTGTTTCCATTGTAACTGAATTTTTAAGAATTCGCAAATGATAAGGTGTTTTGAAGCCAGAAGAGTAATATGAAATAGTTCAAAAATGAATACAGTCAATAGTTACAAAAGTCTTATAAACTGCTGTTGGGAGATACTTGCTTTGAGTCAATTTTTGTAAGTAAAAGGCTTATAAAAATTTTAGAAACCAGAGTAAAATTACTTACCTTAAAATGAAATTGAAATAAAAATAATATCAAAAGAGCCACAACATGGAAACAACTCTGCAAAAACCTGAAACAAATCTACTTGACTTATAAAATCATTGAAAACTGAACCCCAAACCATTGGAATTTACTGAAAGATCTTAGTTATTGATTGGAAACATTTCATTTCAAACCAACGAAAAATTTGACAATTTTTCCCAAACTGTACAATGCCTCACTCTAAAATTCTTCTTTCCCAAGTTCCCTTGTATCATATTTAAATGAAATCCCCCACACAATTAGGCAGCTGAGCAGGCCAGGAGGCATTCCTTTGGCACAAACAGCAAAGAGTCCACAGAAAGGTGAGAGCCCTCACTTCTGCCTTTCATACCATGACACAACTTGCCAAACCCAAACTCTCAGGTCTGCTCTTCATACCATGAAGATGTGTGTCTTTGCTCACATCAAGACCCAAGAAAGACCCCAATAGTTTCCAAATAGACCTAGGGTCTCCCACACTCCTCAGTAGGAAGGGAATGGCAACCCACTTCAGTATTCTTGCCTGGAGAATTCCATGGACGGAGGAGACTGGTGGGCTACAGTCCATGGGGTCGCAGAGTCAGACACGACTGATGGACTAACACACACCCCCTGGATTTGAACCAGAAGCTTCATCCAGAGTTTTTGGCTGTGCCAGATCATTCTGATGTGATGGGAAGAAAACCCTACCTTTTTCAGCTCCCAGATGGCTGCTGCAGCTGGGTGATTATGGTTAACCTTGGCCTTTTTCCCCTTTGGTGGAGTTGACTGGAGCTGACTCACAGATTCTTTTCTTTGTTCTAGTGTCTTCCATGTGGAGAAGGCACTGGCGACCCACTCCAGTACTCTTGCCTGGAGACTCCCATGGATGGAAGAGCCTGGTGGGCTGCAGCCCATGGGGTCGTGAAGAGTCAGAGGCGACTGAGCGACTTCACTTCCACTTTTCACTTTCCTGCACTGGAGAAGGAAATGGCAACCCACTCCAGTGTTCTTGCCTGGAGAATCCCAGGGATCGGGGAGCCTGGTGGGCTGCCATTTATGGGGTCGCACAGAGTCAGATACGACTGATGTGACTTAGCAGCAGCAGCAGCAGCAGCAGTGTCTTCCATGTGCAGGCCAAAGGCTGGAGCAGTTGGGTGGGGTGTTGATGGGGAAAAGATGAGGTCCAGGTCTAGGGACTGGAGCAGGTTGTAGAGGATGAATGCTTCATGTTTCGGGAAGCAGAAGGCAGGGCTCTGGTCTGGAAAGGAGCTACATCATGTTGAGGTGAGGGTTGTCTGGGGTGGGCTGCCACATCCAGGAGTGGCTGATTAAGTGAGCCTTGATCTAGACATTAGCATCCTCAAGACATTCACCCAGGTCTAGTTAAGGGTTGTTCTCAGGTACACCGTATCTGAGATGCTATCAAGTGTAAGATGTACCATTATTTTATGTATCACTACACGAAGAAACTGGGATTTCCAGGTAGCTCAGTGGTAAAGAATCTGACTACCAATGTAGGAGACACAGGAGACTCGGGTTCGATCCCTGGGTCAAGAAGATCCCTTGGGCAAAGAAATGGCAACGCACTACAATATTCTTGCCTGGGAAATCCCATGGACAGAGGAGACTGGTGGGCTACAGTCCATAGGGTCACAAAGAGTCAGACATGACTGAACAACTGAGCACACGAGCACAGTAAGAAAGTAAAAAGACTGCCAATTAAACTATGCCATAATCTTTTCTTTGCACTTATAATTTTAAGTTTTTACTTATTGAAAGCTTTTTAAATTTGATATAGACATAGTCACTCTTATGAGTGCCTTAAAAATATAAATAATATAAATTGTTTGAAGTATTCCTAAAATTTCTTCACATTGATAACCTGGTTATTCTGAATCACTTTTTGGTTCAAAGTTGAAATTATCCATGTTTTCTCACAGGATATTGTCCTCTGTGCCATCAAGATAGTTGCTGATGCTGCATTCCTTAAAAGAAACATCCAAGGTATTTTCTTCCAAGTTGCTTCCAAGTTACAAGCTTGGACATGGGCTTACTTGCTCAGCTTGTGACAAGTAATCTGGTTGAACATATCTCAACAACAAAGTACAAAAGAGTTTCAGCTACTTGTAGGTATCTTCCTTGCTTTGGACGCAAAATATACTTTGTTGTTGCACTGCATGAAAATGCAGAATTGCAATAATTGTTCCATGTTTCAGGTATCCGTTGCTTCACAACAAACCACAGCTATACAGGTCACCATTTCTAGCCTGAGAGTGGCCATTACTCTTTGTGCTAATATGCCTCTGAGAGTTTGATCTTTGTTCCAAAGCTCTTTCTTTCTCTTTTAACTTTTGAAATACTTTTAACCTCACAAAAAGAGGACAAAGGGGTCTCATGTACCCATCACCCTGCTTACATCAATAGTGACATCTTACATAACTTATAGTAAAAAACCAGGAAACCAATTGGCACAACACAGTTAACTGGACTACAGATCTTAACTCATATTTTATCAGTTTTTGCATGCATTTTGTTTATTTTGTATGTCTGTGGATCATTCAATGACATTCAATATACATTAGTCAGATGTATATATTTGTATAGCCACTACCATAATCGGAGAAGGCAGTGGCACCCCACTCCAGTACTCTTGCCTGGAAAATCCCATGGACCGAGGACCCCGGTGGGCCGCAGTCCATGGGGTTGCTAAGAGTCAGACACGACTGAGCGACTTCACTTTCACTTCTCACTTTTATGCACTGGAGAAGGAAATGGCAACCCACTCCAGTGTTCTTGCCTGGAGAATCCCAGGGATGGGGGAGCCTGGTGGGCTGCCGTCTATGGGGTCGCACAGAGTCGGACACGACTGAAGCGACTTAGCAGCAGCAGCAGCAACCATAATCAAGGCCTTTTCTGTTACCACAAAGATCTCTCTCATGCTACTCTTTATAGTTACACCCTTTACTGGGGCAAATACCCTCAGCCTTCTCCTCCAATTTTGGCTTTTATCTGGCTGTAGATGCCTTAGATGTAGGCTAAGCAATGCCTTTGTTGACTGTCTGTTTTGCCTCCGAAGCAGACTATTTTCTATTAACCATCTCCACAACACCCTACACCACAAGCCCCTCCGACTCCTCTTTTCACTTAAACTATTGTCAGTTGTTACGGTGACTGCAGCTTCCTGGCTTCTGACAGTTGATTGCTGCCACCTGGCTCTCTTAATTCCAGGCTCCATGCTTCCCATGAACATTAATGAGCAGTAACCACCTCTCCTACCCTCAACCCTAGCCAGCAAGTGAAAGTCAACACTGAGCTTCTTAGTGACACTGGTGCTCCTCTCACCAGTACATTCCTGATGGTTTTGGTGAAGAGTGAGTTTTCCTCATGCACCCCTTCCCCCACCCAAGGAACATAATCTTCTGATATTATTTCTGACCTCACAGGGTCTATCCATTCCAACAGTCCATTTCCTCCAGCTTCTCTATTCCTTCCTCTATCATCTGCTAGGCGACACAGGCATTTTCACTTCATCCAGCATGAGCCTTTGGCAACTCAAGGCTTCTAGGAGCCACACTGAAGTGAAGTGAAGTGAAAGTCGCTCAGTCATGTCTGACTCTTTGCAACACCATGGACTATTACAGTCCATGGAATTCTCCAGGCCAGAATACTGGAGTGGGCAGCCTTTCCCTTCTCCAGGGAATCTTCCCAACCCAGGGATCAGACCCAGGTCTCCCACGTTGTAGGCGTATTCTTTACCAGCTGAGCCACATGGGAAGCCCCAGAGCCACTCTAGCAGTGAGTTTGCTCCATCCCTAGGATGCTTGTCAGGGTGTTAAATCTACCTCCCGAGAAAGTACCCTCAAATTGTTAAATTCTTGCTTCTTCAATCTTATGTTCTAGCTACCTTGATCAAGAACCTCAAAATCCAGTCTCAGGGGTACTCACTTGGCTCATGTGAACCTGTGTTAGCCAATTCTTCCCAGCTCCTTCAGTATACAATCTATTTCCTTCCTTTTAGGGTCCAGCATGTCTCCAGTTGGGTTATGCTGGGATTTAACTGAGGTTATTAGCCTAGCAGCCAGGAGAAAAGATTGGGGCAGCTCCTGAAAGGGAAACCATATGTTTTGTAGAGTGAGGCTTTGTTGACATCTTCCAGCATGAGATGTGCTGACTTTTACTAGGGAAGGTTGAGCTACCTGTGCATTTTCTGAGAGTTCAGGGAAATCTACAGAGCCAACACCTTAAGAGTATCCATTCAGATCTCTCCATCCTATTTTTCAGGTCCTATATTTTTCCAACCAGGGCTCTGACTTTAGCATGACAGACTTGCCTGGGATGAGCATTTAATCATCTTGAGGCTGTTGCTATCAAGTCCTGAGTCTGCTCCTCTGATGTGTCAGCTTGTCACCGAATCCAAGCTCTTCCTGCTCCCACACAAGAGGCCAATAAATCAAGAGATCTTTCACTGGGGGAAGGAACAGTGACTATATTCAGAAAGCCAGCAGACTGAGAAGATAGTGGACTGGTGTCCCAAAGAACCATCTTGCCTGGGTTTGGATGCTAGTTTCTTTTATAGAATGAAGAGAGGGAGGTGAGGAGGTAAAGTTAAAAAGATGATTAAGTTATTGCATATATTTCCTGTCCAGTCAGACTCAGGCTACCATGGTAGCTCAGTTGGTAAAGAATCCGCTTGCAATGCAGGAGACCCCGGTTCAATTCCTGGGTCAGGAAGATCCCCTGGAGAAGGAATAGGCTACCCTCTCCAGCATTCTTGGGCTATCCTGATGGTTCAGATAGTAAAGAATCTGCCTGCAATGCGGGAGACCTAGGTTCAATCCCTGGGTTGGGAAGATTCCCTGAAGAAGGGAATGGGTACCCACTCCAGTATTCTGGCCTGGAGAAGTACATGGACAGAGGAACCTGGCAAGCTACAGTCCATGGGGTCGCAAAGAGTCAGACACAACTGAACGATTTTCACTTTCACTTTCCAGCCAGACTCAGGAGGGATGTGCTAATTTCTTCTTTCTTGCAGCCATTCACAGGTGGCCCCACTCAGGATGTTTTAAACAAAGGTATTTTTTTTGTGTGTGTGAACTTAAACAAGGGTATTTCAGCTTAACAATCAGGCATGGGAAGGCAGGGTTCTGGGAGATGTGCATTATGTATACTTTAAGCTATAGGCAGTGTTCTTTAGTGATTGATTTGTAGCAAAGGCAATGGAAAGCAAAGGTTAAAGTAAAAGAAACAGATCCAATATGGAGTCAGATTTGTTCTTCCCTATTAAATAGTGTTCTACTGAAAGAGAAGAGGTCATCTTTGTAAGCTATCAACAAGATCTTCTGTCTCTTATGCTTAGGCATTAATTGCTTGTTAACAGCCCTCTATCTCATTATTCCCTTGTAGGGCATCAATACAAATTCATAATAACCAGTCAGCTGTGCTGATCTTTTCTTTCAAATGTCAGAATCATTGTACCTGCAAGAGTGTTTCCTTCCATTGGACATTTTCCCAGGTCACAACTGGTGAAATTGTTGGCATTTGCATTACCACCTTGTGGAAAGGAATATCTGTTCCCATCTCCAACTCAGGATGGCATTCTCTTTGCCCAACAGGTAGTGAGTGATCCAGTCCCTCAAACCCATCTATCAACTTCCTTAAATCCCATCAACAGTGTACTTTATGTCTATTCAAAACCTCCAAGAAGCTGATGCTAAGATGGGATTAGATGTGCAAGAAACTTATTGGGAGAAATGCCTTTGGGTGATAAAGAGGAAGAAGCAGAAGTAGGCAAGGGAGAGCTTCCAGATTATAATCTAGGCCTGACACCAGAGAAAGGAGAAGGGGAAGGAAAAGGGACTGGCTAGAGAGAGTTCCAGTCTATAGTACAGTTCAAAAAAAGTTTGAGCCCATCAGATGGGTTAGAGAAATATTGCATCCCACAAGAATGAGCCTGCACTAGCATTTGCACCGTGCTCAGTCAGTGCTCTTGGCAGCCTGTGGGTAGCATGGTGTGGGTGCAAACTTGGTGGTGGACCAAGTCTGAAGGAAGCTAGGGCTACTAGTCAACTGTGCTTTCTACAGCAGAAGATCTCAGTGGCATATTTTTATGGCCACTATAAGTGGCATTCTAAGAGCAAACCTTACATCTAACTCTGGTTTTGACCCCTGGGGAAAGGGTTTTGGGCTTGTCCCCATGCCTCTTTAAGTGCAATGCATGGACAAACCAGGGATGATTAATCTTTTTATCCCACTTGAATACCCCCAGTATGATCTTCCACATTACCAAGAAAGGCTCCCTCTCTTCCTCCCCTCACTCAAGTCTGGGAACAGGAGTGGGAGCTGGAAATATGCCATGATCAATTTTCAACCACTTTAGGGTCTTCTCTTTGGCTTGAGTAGAGCCCTGGCCTGGACCTTAGACTCTACCATACAGCTTATTGATCTAGAATGTAAAACCCTGGGCTAACTTTTGTAACTCTTTGCCAAACTATGTTTTACCTCTGACTCTCACTCTTGGACCCTCAATGTATTCAGGCCTCCACATAAGGTGGACAGTCAGGTGTTTGCTTTCTCAGGCTTATCAACCCAAAAGGAAGGGCTTTAGCCCAATTAAACCCTAAGACATTTCAGCCCTTAGGCAGCTCAGCTTTAGACCTGATTCATGCTCTTCTGCCTGGCCACCCATTTCTGTGAGGTTTGCTGTTATCAGGTCATTTCTTAGTTGAAAATATCCCTTTTGCTTTAGCAGCAAAATATCTTAATTGGATGATTTCCAGTGTGTGTGTGGGGTGGTCCTCCTGGACAGTTAGAATGGCCTCAACTCAACAGGAGTGGCTGTGAACCACCACCGAGAACAGTGCTTTACAAAGATTACCCAAAGTTATGCCCCCAACTAGAGGTTGCCTGGGAGAAGGCAATGGCACTCCACTCCAGTACTCTTGCCTGGAAAATCCCATAGGTGGAGGAGCCTGGTAGGCTGCAGTCCATGGGGTCTCGAAGAGTCGGACAAGACTGAGCGACTTGACTTTCACTTTTCACTTTCATGCATTGGAGAAGGAAATGGCAACCCACTCCAGTGTTCTTGCCTGGAGAATCCCAGGGATGGGGGAGCCTGGTGGGCTGCCGTCTATGGGGTCGCACAGAGTCGGACACGACTGAAGTGACTTAGCAGCAGCAGAGGTTGCCTGAAAGGAATTCTTAGAGGTTGGTTTGAGGCCATTCTAGGCAGGTAGAAAAAGCAGTTCTCCCCTTCAATGGATAGTGGAACTTCTTTCCACTATCCAACATATGGGATGGCACAATTGTTTCAGGTATACTAAAATGTTTGTTATCTTAGATCCTGTCATGTGTTGTTGTGAAAAGATATGTGGCAGTCTTAATTTCCAGCACCTTGTTTGAATGTGACCTTATTTGGAAATAGCATCTTGGTAGACGTAAGCAGGTTAAGATGCTGTCATTAGGGTTGGCCTTTGATCCAATAGGACTGGTCTCCTTATAAGAAGAGCAGAAGAGACACAAACAAAGATAGAGACACATGGGGAGAATGCCATGTGATGAAAGAGGTAGAGATTGGAGTGATATGTCTACGAGCCAAGGAATGTCAAAGAATGTCAACAACATCAGAAGCTAAGAGAAAGGCATGCAATATATTCTCCCCTGGAGACTTCAGAGAGAGCATGGCACTATAGACACCTTGATTTTGGACATGTAGTCTCCAGAACTGTAGAAGGATAAATTTTCATTGTTTAAAACCACCTAGTTTGTACTAATTTATTATGGCAGCCCTAGAAGACTAATGTAGATCTCTGTAGTGACTTTGATTAGTTTTGGAAGGAGTTGCCAGAAATATGAAGGGGAAAGATGGGACCTACCCTTCAGAGAGGAATGTGTGCAGTACTTGGATGTTCCTGGCCCTCCTCCAACTCTAGTTAGCAAAGAACAAAAGTGCAGAGAAGAGGACCCAGCTCAGGTCTCTGATTGTGAAGTCTTATTAGTTAAAGAGTCTCACTGCATACTTTGACCAAGGTATCTAGTATTCCCAATTTTCATTTCTTCACTTGCTTTGATACTTTGGGCTCCTAGAAATAAAAATAGTAATACTACTAGATAATACTTATGAGAGTTCTTGCTTGTTCTGAATTCTTTTACATTCGTAGTAAAGTCATGACTCATAGCAACGCTAAAATGGAGTCATTGATATTACTATATCTATTTTTACATATGAAGAAACTGAAACAGAGATGTTGAATAACCTGTCAATGGTCCCATAGCCAGGAAATGGCAGAGAATAGGATTTGAATTCTAGCAACAATGGCTCCAGTGTCTGTGCTTAACTGATATGCCAGACTGCCACCTTCCCTAATAGGAAGCGTGGGAGAGGTAGTAGCAAACAGAATTCACCAAGGACTGGATGTTTCAGTGGTCCCATAACCCACTGACTGTCAGAAATAAATAGGCTGACTTTGTTGCCATAGTGTTTGGATGTCCTCACAATGGATTGCTCTTTGGGAAGCCCAAGGCCACAATTTCAACCTCCTAGATCCAATTCCATTTCTCAAAGTAGCTTATTGAGATCCCATGTCCCTGTACTCCCAGTCCAGCTTCTCCTTGTACAAAGGACTCATCCTCAAAATATAATTTGCTTTCTCCCACAGTTAGTAGTTTTCTCCCAAGATTATTTAGAAGATGATAATAAATGTTAGAGAAACATAGTCATTAATTGATATTGATACAGCTATTTCCCATGGAGAAGTTGGAGGCTTCTCCAAGAATTTCTCCACTCAATGGTCTTAGGCTACTACTAGTGCCAGGGGTTTTATGAACAAATTGAAACCTCCATAATACAGCATAGTTGTTCACCAAGTTCCATTTGGCTTTCAAATCAGGCAAGAATGACTATGGATGAAACTTGTAGTAGCTTTCTTTCCAAGTCAACAATTTTTGGACTATTATCCTCATTTCTTCAATAACAACAGCACTGGAGTTATGTTTCTGTTGGAGCTTGGGGTAGCTATAGTCCTTATACCAACTTGAGCTCAAGTGTGAATACATGACTTATCTAGCTGACTTTTCCATCAAAATTAATTGTATTGTGACTGCTATTTCTTTCTCCATAACCTACTACAAAATTTGATGGCTGTTAGGTCAGAAAAAGAAGAAGGAAATTAATCCTTGAGATTCCTGAGACATGCTTACTTCAAGCCAATTCAATCTTGGGTGCTACATGTGGGATTTCAGGTACTCCTGCCAATTTTCCCATCCCATAAACAATTCCAACAGTTGATGAGTTTTAAATAAATTACATCTGTACCCAGAATTCAGTGGAAAAGTCTTTGTATCTATTCCTTTCTGTATTCTCAACAAGCTCATTGCAGCCTTGAAAAGTAATTGTGTGCTGAGAACCATTCCTCCTGTCTTCTTAGTTTGAAATTTGCAAGGGCTGAATGTTCAGATGTTTCTGAACATTCTTGATGCAGAACCAGAACAATTTCTTCCATTTCCCTCTGGATGCAGAGTCCCGTATGTAAAGTGCAATAACAGTCAGGCAAAATGTACTGCTTATCAAAGTGCCTCACTCATTTTCCCTGAACAGTATAAACACTGGTCTCTTCCCAGAGATGACAGAAGAGTTCACATGGGTTTTTGGTTTGGGGCTCTGCCCTTAAACTGAAAACTTGGCCCAAACAGGAACCAACCAGATTGGCCTATTTAATCCAATGTAGCTTGTTTGGATAATCAGTGTAAAACATATTTTACAGCATTTTTAAAGTCAGGTTTATTAAGATATAATTTACATGTAGTAAGCCTTACCCCTTTTAGAAGTACAGTTGCATGAATTTTGACAAACTTACACAGTTGTGGGCTTCCTTGGTGGCTCAGGCAGTAAAGAATCTGCCTGCAATACAGGAGACCTGGATTCAGTCCCTGGGTTGGGAAAATACCCTGGATAAGGGAATGGCTATCTACTCCAGTATTCTTGCCTAGAGAGTTCTATGAACAGAAAAGCCAGGCAGGCTACAGGGGGTCACAAAGAGGTGGACATGACTAAGTGACTAACACTTTCACTTTCTTTTTCGTACAGTTGTATAATTACCACCACAATCAAGATACAGAAAATTTCCAGGTAACAGAAATTTCCCTTGTGTTTCTTGGTAATCAACCCCTTTCCTTGCTCCCAGATGCTGGCAACCACTAATTTGTTTTATATCCCCACAGTTTTACCTTTTCCAGAATATAAATAGAATGGCATAGTATGTAGCTTTCTGATTCTGATTTCTCTTACTCAGCATAATGCGTTTTAGATTCGTCCATGTATATGTATATATCCATAGTTCGTTCCCTTATATTGTTGACAATTATTGTCCTTTTATTGAATGAACATACCAAAGTCAGTATATCCACTTGCCAAGAAGGACGTTTAAATTGTTTCCAGTTTGAGACTTCTATAAACATTCATGTACAGGTTTTTGTGTGAACATAAATTTTCATTTCTATAGGGTAAGCAAGCATCTAGGAGTGGAATTGCAGGGTCATACAGTAAGTGTACATTTGACTTTTTAAGAAACTTAACACCTTTCTATTCTTCCCTGGTATCTGCCCATTCCTCTCTGAAAAGGTAACTGCTATCAGTTTGTTGCAGGGTTTCACTATCCCCAAGCCTTTAGTTTACCATCAAAAGATTGTTTTTTAGAAGGTTTCTAGAAAGTAACCGGCATCAACCATTTGTTTTGACTTTCTAGTTCTTCTGGTGGTAATAATTGGAAAGTCACATAGTTTTCCATATTTCACATTCCTGGGGCCAAGTGCTGAATTGGTGGTTTAGTCACTAAGTCATGTCCGACTCTTGTGACATGGACTGTAGCCTGCCAGGCTCTTCTGTCTGTGAGATTCTCCAGGCAAGAATACTGTAGTGAGTTGCCATTTCCTTCTCCAGGGGATCTTCCCAACCCAGGAATCAAACCAGGGTCTCCTGCATTAGCAGGCAGATTCTTTGCAGTCTGAGTCACTGGGGAAGCCCACTTTAGGTGGTGGTAGTTTAGTCGCCAAGTTGTGTCTGACTCTTGCGACCCCATAGACTGTGGCCTACCAGGCTCCTCTGTCCGTGGGATTCTCCAGGCAAGAATAGTGTGAACTGTCAAATTTTTTTGAGTGTCTATTGAGATTTCTGGGGTTGGGAAGACCAGGGTTCCATCCTAACTGAATGGAATGGCTATCTAGTGTCTAGCCCTTGTGATGATCCCAAAAAGTCTTCTTAGTGATTCTCTTGAGGATCTCTCTCTTGATTCACCATTGCCTTGTAATTGACACAACCCCACTGTTATGTTGCCCCATACCTAAGCTCACTCCATCAGTGACTTGTAAAACTTTTCAGTTCTTAAGTCATTCTCCCTGTACTTGAAAACCTTCTTGGAGTCACTGAACTCTAAGGTTTTCAGTGATAAATGTCCATTTCATTGTGGATGGATGGCAGAGCAGAGTATGTTTTTTTTTTGGGGGGGGGGGTGTTGCCCCAGGCTGCTCTGTCTCCCCTTCCTCCTGCAGGTTTGCTGGCTGCCTTTCATCATCTTCCTTGTTTGATTCACCTTGACAGATTCATGTGCCGGCTTGCCCTCTTAGTGAAGTACAGCTGATGGTGCACGTACCATAGTGAAAAAAGGTGTTTGTTCCTTTCCTTGGCATTCTTCAAATACCTTTAGACAAATACTTTCAGACAAATTCTTTCCATTTATTTCTTAAAATGGAGTCCCTAGTCAATCACTGAGACTAAGAGTCTTTTACAAAAGTTTCTATTTTGATTTAGTATAATTTATCAAATTTTCATTTTATGGATCATGCTTTTGGTATAATATCTAAGAATTCTTCACCAAGCCCTAGGGCCTGAAGATTTTCTCCTGCTTTCTTCTAAGAGTTTCATAGTTTTACGTTTAAATCTATGGTTCATTTTGAGTTAATTTTTTTGTGTAAGGTTTGAACTTTAGGTAGAGGTTCTTTTTTTAAATTTTTTGGCCTATGGATATTCAATTGCTTCAGCACCATTTGTTGACAAGACTATCCTTCCTCCATTGGATTGCTTTTACACCTTGGTCAAAGATCAGTTGGCCATTCTTGTGTGGGTCTATTTCAGTGTTCTCAGTTCTATTTTACTGATCATTGATTTTTTATCATTGATCTCTATTTTTTCCCATTGATATGTCTATTTCCCTGCCAATACTACACATTCCTGATTATTATAGCTCTATGTTCATATGTGCTCAGTCACTTTGCTCATGTCCAACTCTTTGTGGCCTTATGGACTGTAGCCTGCCTAAATAGGTAGAGAGATGTACCATGTTGATGAGTTGGAAGGTTCAGCATATAAAGATGTGAGTTCTCCCTCAAACTTATATATAGAACTATTTAATGAAATTCCTAAGAGAAATAAAGTTAGAGGAATCACACTGCCTGATTTTTAAAATTGTGATTTCTCTAACGTTATTCCTTTATTACAATATTGTTTTAGCTGTTCTAGTTCCTTTGTCTTTTAATATAAGTTTTACAATAACCTTGCCTCCATCTGTAAAAAAAAAAACCTTGCTGAGAGCTTCACAGAAATTGCATTAAATAATGCTGTATATAAATTTGAAGGAGAACTGATATCTTTATATGCTGAGTCTTCCAACTCACGAACATGGTATGTCTCTCCACCTATTTAGAGAGAGCTTTTTCTCTAGGTATTACACATACATAACTTATCATAGTCTGCTGGTATCAACATTTTCCCAGTTTGGATGGAATGTGGAAATCTTACTCAGTTATAGTCTAATTGTCTTATATAATCTCCTCTGCATACATTGAAAACCACATCAGATGGTACTTTATACTTCAACCGTCAAACATAATTTAGAAAACTCAGTTGGAGAAGGAAAAATCTATTGTATATATCCATATTTTTACTCTTTCTGTTATGCTTTATCTCCCTCCTGATGTTCCCAGGTTCCTTCTTTTATAATTTCCTTTCTGTTTAGAGAATTTCTTTTAGCCATCCTTTCAGGGTAGGTTGGCTGGTGGCAAATTCTCATAGTTTACCTGAGAATACTCTGATTATCCTTTCATTCCTAAAGGATATTTTCACAGAGTTCTCTATTGACAGTTGTTTTCTTCAGCTTTTGAAAAGTATTGTGGCAATTCCTTCTGACTTCCATGATTTCTGATGAGAAACCCTCTGTGATTCAAATTGTTTTCCCCTTAAAGGCAAGGCATCATCTCTCTCTTGCAATCTTTTTATTTGTCCTTTGTTTTCAGAACTTTCAGTATGATGGATCTTGGCATGGATTTATTTACATGTATACAGTTTGGGGTTTGTTCAGCTTCTTGAAGTTATAGGTTTATGTCTTTTGGGAGTTTTTCAGCCATTATTTTTTGAATACTTTTCCAGTTCTACCTTTTTCCTCCTCTCCTTTCCTAACTTTGATGACACAGATGTTCAGTTATTGCATTTTTTAGTTTTAAAAATTTCATTTAGTTTTTTTTTATACATTCTATTTCTTTGATGAGATGTTTTTTATTTTTGTCTTATTTATTATTTTTAAAATTTATTTATTTTTAATTGGAGGATAATTGCTTTGGAATGTTGTTGGTTTCTGCCATACATCAACATGAATCAGCCATAGGCATATGTATGTCCCTTCCCTCTTGAACCTCCCTCCCACCTCCCACTCCATCCAACCCCTCTAGGCTGTCACAGAGCACTGGATTTGAGCTTCCTGTGTCATGGAGCAAATTTCCATTGGCTATCTATTTTTACACATGGTAATGTATATGTTTCAATGCCATTCTCTCAATTCGTCCCATACTCTCCTTCCCCTGCTGTGTCCGCAGGTCTGTTCTCAGTGTCCGTGTCTCTACTACTGCCCTACAAATCAGTTCATCAGTACCATTTTTCTAGATTCCATATATATGTGTTAATATATGGTGTTTGTTTTTCTCTTTCTGACCCACTTCATTCTGTATAACAGGCTCTAGGTTCATCCACCTCACTACAACTGACTCAAATTTGTTCCTTTTTATGGCTAATATTCCATTGTATGTAGGCACCAACACTTCTTTTATCTGTTCATTTGTTGATGGACATCTAAGTTGCTTCCATGTCCTAGCTATTGTAAATAGTTCTGCAATGAATATTGGGGTACATGTGTATTTTAGAATTATGGTTTTCTCAGGGTATAAGACCAGTAGTAGGATTGTTGGGTCATATGGTAGCTTTATTCCTAGTTTTTAAAGAAATCTTCTTACTGTGCTCCATAGTGGCAGTATCTATTTACATTCCCACTAACAGTGAAAGAGGACCGTCTTTTCTCCACATGCTGTCCAGCATTTATTGTTTGTAGATCTTTTGATGATCCCTATCAAATTACCAGTGGCATTTTTCACACAACTAGAAAAAAATTTCACAATTTGTATGGAAACACAAAAGACCCTGAATAGCCAAGGTAATCTTGAGAAAGAAGAATGGAGCTGGAGGAATCAACCTTCTTGACTTCAGACTGTACTACAAAGCTACAGTCATCCAGACAGTATGGTACTGGCACAAAGACAGAAACATAGACCAATGGAACAAGATAGAGAGCCCAGAGACAAACCCACGCACCTATGGGCACCTTATCTTTGACAAAGGAGGCAAAAATATACAGTGGAGAAAAGATAATCTCTTCAATAAGTTGTGCCTGGAAAACTGGACAGCTACATGTAAAAGAATGGAATTAGAACACCTCCTAACACCATACACAAAGATAAACTCAAAATGGATTAAAGACCTAAATGTAAGACCAGAAACTATAAAATTCTTAGAGGAAAACATAGGAAGAACACTCTAAGACATAAGTCACACCAAGATCCTCTATGATCCACCTCCTAGAGTAATGGAAATAAATAAAAATAAACAAAGGGGGTCTAGTTAGAATTAAAAGTTTTTGCACAGCAGAGGAAACCATATACAAGATGAAAAGATAGCCCTCAGAATGGGAGAAAATAATAGCAAATGAAGCAACTGACAAAGGATTAATCTCCAAAATATACAAGCAGCTTGTGTGTGTGTTAGTCGCTCAGTCGTGTCCAACCCTTTGCGAACCATGGACTGGAGCCCACCAGGCTCCTCTGTCCATGGGATTTTCCAGGCAAGAACACTGGAGTGGGTTGCCATTTCGTCCTCCAGGGATCTTCCCAACCCAGGGATCGAACACATGTCTCCTTTGTTTCTTGCATTGCAGGCAGATTCTTTACCCACTGAGCCATGAAAGGAATGACAGCTTAGGCAGCTCAATATCAGAAAAACAAACAACCCAATCAAAAAATGGGCAGAAGACATAAGTAGTTATTTCTCCAAAGAAGACATACAGATGGTCAATAAACACAAGAAAAATGCTCAGCATTGCTTGTTATTATTACTATAGAGAAATGCAAATCAAAACTACAATGTGGTATCACCTCACACTGGTCAGAATGGAGACTTTTTAAAAAAAATTTGTTTCTATTATGTTTGTAATTGCTTATTGGAGCATCTTAATAAACATCTATGTCACATTGCTTGTAAGTTTTAGTTGTCATTTCTCATCAAGTGTAGATTTTCCTGGTTTTGATATTATGAGTGATTTTTGATTAAAAACTGTACATTTTGGGTATTATGTTAATGAGACTTTGAATAGTATTTACATCTTTTGGTTTTATCATGCTTCTGACACTGCTCTGGCAGGGGAAGGGGAATACCACTTAACTGATGCCAGATGGAGTGGAGTCCTGGTTCCTCATTTAGCCTCCATTGACACCTAGGGGTTGAGGGTGTCCTCACCCCCATCTGCAAGGTGGGGATTCTGGCTCTCCCCTATGCCTCTGCTGATACCACCCTGGCTGAGAGGAGAAGAAATGCCTTGCTATAGTTCTCATGACTTCCAGTAGCACCACACTAGGGGAAGGATACTAGTTTCTGCTAGATGGTAGTAAAAGTGCCGATTCTCTACTGGGATTCCTCTGATACCAGCCCAGTGGGTACAAGAGGAAGGGTCCCTTGTTATCACCAGGTGGGCATGAATCCTGTCTTTCCATGTAGTCTCCACTGACAATGCATCAAAGGGGCCTTGTTATTGCCCAGTAGGAATGAAAGTTCAGTCTCCGAACTTGTCTTTCTCTGAAACCACCATAGCATATTACAGCCTGCCAAGGATGTAAGTTTAACTTCCCCACTTGGCCTTTGTTGGCATGGATAGTGGCTTAATATTTTCTGGGGAATTTTCTTGGAGTAGAGTGGTTATTATCTAAAACTTATCTGTCTTGCAAGGTTGTCCCTTTCCTGGTCGTCTGCCTAGAGAGAGCAGGTGTTTTTTCGTTTGCTTTTGCTTATTCCCATTGATGCTTCCAGGTTTTCAGCTTCTCTAGCACCAGATCTAGGATAGATGAAGCAAAACAAAATAAAACAAAACCTCAGGGAACTCACTGCTTTGTTATTCCTTGGGCTCTGAGGTCAACAGTCTGCCTTCTTTTGTCTACTTTTCAGACTATTCTTATGTTTGTTTTATAACCAATGTCAAAGGTTTTAAACTGTACTTAGCAGGAGAAATAGGGAGAAGTACACCTACTACACCTTTCTAGATGCAGAGGTATCACTTGGTTTGTTTTCACACTTTACTTTATTATGGAAAAACTTAAACATACACAAAAATAGAGAAATGAGTGGAACGAATCCCCTTTAGTCAGCTTCAGCAATTTTCAACGTTTTGCCAATCATGTTTTATTTCTCTCTACTCCAAGATCTGTTGCAGTTTTTAAACTCAAATCCTAGATATTATATTATCTCATTCAATGTGAGTGTGCATCTCTAAGAGGAAATACTTTTTTTTTTACATAATCACAATGTCATTATCATAATTTACTAATTAATAATTCCTTAATGTAAGCAAATACTAAATCATATTCAAATTTCTGTGATTGTTTCAAGAAGTATTTTTAAATCTGATTTTTTTCAAAATAGGACACAAACCAAATGCAATGATGCATTTGTTGTTAGCTCTCTTAAGTCTCTTTTTAAAATCTTTAAATTTCCTAAGTTAGGCACAGAAAGACAAATACTGCATGATGTCATTTATATGTGGATCTAAAAAGTCCAACTCATATAGCTGAGAGTAGAACATTGCTCTCAGGAACTGGAGAGTGGGGGAAATGGGGACATGTTGGACAAAGGGTACAAAGTTTTAGTTATGTAGGATGAATAAGTTCTGGAGACCTAATGCACAGCATGGTCACTAAAGTCAATAATACTGTACTGTATACTTGAAATTTACTAACAGAGTAGATCTTAACTGTTCTCATGATTTAAAAAAGGTAACTATGTGAGGTGATGAATGTGCTGATTACCTTCATGTGGTAATCATTTCATAATATATACATATATCAAAATATCACATTGTATACCTTAAATATATACAATTTTTACTTGTAAATTATACCTCAATAAAGCTAGAAAAGAATGTGGAAGTCTCCCATCTTTCTTTTTCTCATTCTTTCTTTTTCACTTTGAAATAGACTTTAACCAGTGTAGTACCAGAGTAGAAAGAAAAAGAAGCAAAACAGTACAAAGTCCAGGAACACATCAAATATTCAACAAAGATGGGATTTAAAATTAATGAAAAAATAATGATTATAACAAATGGCATTGGGATAACTAGCTATCAATTTTAGGAAATGTAACACAGTTAAATCACTATGCCAAAACTTTAAATAAGTTCTAAATGGATCGATAATTTAAATGAAACAATAAAAGTAATCTGAAGAAAAAATAGACTTTCATTTTTAGAGCAGTTTTAGGTTTACAAAAAAACTGAGTGAAAGGTACAGAAAATTACCATATATGCTTTGCCCTCACACATGCATAACCTCCATTATCAACATCCCCCACCAGAGTGGTACATTTTTTTACAATTAATGAACTTACATTGACACATCACGATCACCTGACATTAAGATTCATTCTTGGTGTTGTACACACTTTGGGTTTAGATAAGTTTATAATGACATGTATCCACCATTATGGGGGCTTCCCAGGTGGCACAGTGGTAAAGAATCAGCCTGCCAATGCAGGAGACGCAGGAGACATGGATTAGATCCCTGGATTGGGAGGATCCCCTGGAGAAGGAAATGGCAACCCACTCCAGTATTCTTGCCTGGAAAACTCCACGTGCAGAGGAACCTGGTGGGTTACAGTCCATGGGGTCGCAAAGACTCAGACACGACGGAGTGACTGAACACACACACACACACACACACACACACACACATCCACCGTTATAGTTTTATACAGAGTAGTTTCAATGCCCTAAAATCCTCTGCGCTCAGTCTATTCATTCTTGATTCTCCCTAACCCCTGGCAACCACTCATCTTTTTTACTGTCACCATAGTTTTCTCTTTTCCAGAATGTCATATAGTGGAATCATACAGTATTAGCTTACTTTGTTGCTGCTGTTTTTTAATTTAAACATTTATTGTTTTCCTCATCTTCTTTTAAATGGCATTTATTTAGAAAATGGGTTATTTTTCCTAAAAATTCCATTCTGGATTTGGCCGATTGTTTCTTAGTGGTGACACTGAACTTGTTCTTTTATTTCCCATATCACCATTAACTGGGAATTAGAGCTCCATACCTGATTAGATTTAGGTTCAGTTTTTATTTTTGGAATCAATATATCATAGGGGATATATGATTCCAACTGCATCACATCAGAAGGTACATAATATCTAGCTGTCCTATTCTTAGTGATGCTAAAATTGATCAGTGGGTTCAGATGGTATCTGATCCCTCCACTGTAAAACTCCCCGTCATCCTTTGCTTAATCTTTTTTTTTTTTTTTAAATTCATGATCATTGCCCTAGATTAGTGGTTCTCAAGCAGAGATGAATTTGTCCCTCAGGGGACATTTAACAATGTCTGAAGACATTTTTGATTGTCACAACTGGGGGGCAGTACTAACGGCATCTAGTGAGTAGGCACCAGAGATGCTGCTAAAATTCTGTTAATACAGTGCATAGATAGTCCCCAAATAAAGAATGATCTGGCCCCAAATGTCAGTAGTGTTGGTGTTGAGAAACCATGGTCTAGATTTATTTATTTTTTTAAAATTCTATTATTTTTTTAATAGTTCTATTTATTTTTATTTTTTTTCTTTATAGGTGTTTTTTTTTAATTTTTATTTTTAAACTTTACAATATTGTATTAGTTTTGCCAAATATTGAAATGAATCCGCCACAGGTATACCTGCGTTCCCCATCCTGAACCCTCCTCCCTCCTCCCTCCCCTACCCTCCCTCTGGGTTGTCCCAATGCACCAGCCCCAAGCATCCAGTACCGTGCATCAAACCTGGACTGGCGACTCGTTTCATACATGATATTATACATGTTTCAATGCTATTCTCCCAAATCTCCCCACCCTCTCCCTCTCGCACAGAGTCCATAAGACTGATCTATACATCGGTGTCTCTTTTGCAGTCTTGTACACAGGGTTATTGTTACCATCTTTCTCAATTCCATATATATGCGTTAGTATACTGTATTGGTGTTTTTCTTTCTGGCTTACTTCACTCTGTATAATAGGTTCCAGTTTCATCCATCTCATTAGAACTGATTCAAATGTATTCTTTTTAATGGCTGAGTAATACTCCATTGTGTATATGTACCACAGCTTTCTTATCCATTCATCTGCTGATACCTCAGATATGCAGATGACACCACCCTTATGGCAGAAAGTAAAGAACTAAAGAGCCTCTTGATGAAAGTGAAAGAGGAGAGTGAAAAAATTGGCTTAAAGCTCAACATTCAGAAAACTAAGATCATGGCAACCGGTCCCATCACTTCATGGCAAATAGATGGGGAAACAGTGGAAACAGTGGCAGGCTTTATTATTGGGGGGTTCCAAAAGTCGCTGCAGATGGTGATTGCAGCCATGAAATTAAAAGACGCTTACTCCTTGGAAGGAAAGTTATGACCAATCTAGACAGCATATTAAAAAGCAGAGACATTACTTTGCTGACAAAGGTCTGTCTAGTCAAGGCTGTTGTTTTTTCAGTAGTCATGTATAGATGTGAGAGTTGGATTATAAAGAAGGTTGAGCGCCAAAGAATTGATGCTTTTGAACTGTGGTGTTGGAGAAGACTCTTGAGAGTCCCTTGGACTGCAAGGAGATCCAACCAGTCCATCCTAAAGGAAATCAGTCCTGAATATTCATTGGAAGGACTGATGCTGAAGCTGAAACTCTGATACAAAGAGCTGACTCATTTGAAAAGACCCTGATGCTAGGAAAGATTGAAGGCAGGAGAAGAAGGGGACAACAGAGGATGAGATGGTTGGATGGCATCACTGACTCAATGGACATGAGTTTGGGTAAGCTCCAGGAGTTGGTGATGGACAGGGAGGCCTGGCATGCTGCAGTCCATGGGGTTGCAAAGAGTTGGACACGACTGAGTGACTGAACTGAACTGAACTGAGAGATTATAAATAGTGACATAGTAATTATATTATTCCTTCTGCATTTGCTACCTGCAATTACTACATAAAGAAGAATATCATTATGTGAAAGATGCAATAATTCTTGGGTTTTATTTTTATTAATTTTTGCAACAATAATTTGGTGCCCTACAACCATCCAGGGGTGACCAACATTTTTTAATATCATTATGAACTCATATTTTGTACATTTGATGCTTGATGAATTGCAGATTTTTTGATGTTCTAATTGTCCCAATATAGGCAAATGGGAACTCCCCTTCATCTTGGATCCTGTGTTCTTTTGACGTGACTACATGAGTCTTTGATATCACCCTTGTTTTTTGACAAAAAAGATGTCCCAGGATAATTTCGTACAATTTCCTGTTATATACATAAAATAATTATTTTTTCAAGGAAGATTGATTCCTTTTGGTACAAAATGATTTATAGATCACAATCCAGGCATTAAACATACTCATTGCTAGTAGGTTGTCATTGCTGCTACATCTTTTCAGTGGACAGAGCTAGGGAATATTTTTAGAAAGAGAAAAATAAATAAACCATAAGTTCAAAATGTTTCTGTAAATATTTATTTCCTCAACTTTCTTACACAAAAGGTAGCATACTACCTATGCTTTATGGTAAAGGATTTTGAGTCCATGTTATGAAGCAGAGAGGTAAGGAATCAAAAGTATGTCACTGAAGTAACATGGATGGACTAGAGATTATCACACTAAGTGCAGTGAGTCAGATGAAGACAAATATCACAGGATCACTTACATGTGGAATCTCTAAAACATGATACAAATGAACGTATTTAAAAAGCAGAAACAGACTCACAGACACAGAAAACAGACTTACAGTTACCAGAGGGGAATGGCTGGGGAGAAGGATAAATTAGGAGTTTGGGATTAGCAGATACAAACTGATATAAATTGCTACATATAAAAAAGATACACAACAAGGAACTACTGTGTAGCACAGGGAACTATACTCAACACTTTGTGTATATATAATCACTTTGCTGTACACCTGGAGCGAATACAACACTGTATATAAGCTGTAACTCAATAACAAAAAAAAAAAGAAAGGAAAAAGTATACGTCAAATGGGGCAGCAGTCTGAAGGGGTATATCCAGAGTTGCTGAAGACTGATAGAAGCTAAGAAACAGACTACTGGAATCAATATGTTGTGAAAACTGGGAAAATGGCTGGTTAGGATATGATGCAGTATAATCTATATCTTTGCTGTCATCTGTCACAAGCCTGACTTTGCTCTCTCTGTGTCTTTCCTTTCTTTCAGCCAGAAAAGGGCCTGGGCCATTGGAATCACAGGGGCTCAGGCTACTCAGTGCTAGATGTGTGCTTGAAGAATACCTTGACTTCCATTCTCTGCCCGCTTCCACACCACTAGCCTACTGCTTCCTTCTGTAGGGCTTGCATCTTCTGGAAGCATGTGGGGGAGCCTGACGAGCCTCAGGTTCAGTTCCCTGGTTACTAGTATGGCTCTGGGGATGCAGGCTGCAAGTCTTTGTCCTGCTGCAATGATGAGCAGGGCTGCTGAGCTGGCTACCTTGGTCATCATGACCAGGCCAGGAGACTGGCTATTCCTGAGCTTAGGACGGCTTGGCATGATCCAAATGGGATGGGAAGAACCTACCTGACCAGCTTCCAGATCTAAGGGCTTAGTGCTGAGTGAATTTGCCATTTTCCCTTTTTTTTTTTTTTTTAGCCCAGTTAAGACTCACAGACCATTGAGGGCTGGAAAAAGTAGGTGTCAGATCTCATTGTTGATAGTATGTATATTCTGAATGGGAACAGGTATAGAAGCAGAGAGAAAGCATAAGCAAATTCAAGGCATTTATTGTTTTTGTGCCTCAGTTTCATTTGTATAGTGAGAATAATATTGGGACTTACCTCATCAGGGTATTATGAGGTTTAAATAACTTTGCTGTTGTTCAGTTGCTAAGTCATGTCCAACTCTTTGTGACCCCACAGCCCATAGCCTGCCAAGCTCCTCTGTCCACGGGATTTCCCAGACAAGAATACTGGAGTGGGTTGCCATTTCCTTCTCCACAGGATCTTCCTACCCAGGGATTGAACCTGTGTCTCCTGAATTGCAGGCTGCCTCCTGCATTACTGGTGGATTCTTTACAGCTGAGCCACCAGGGAAGCCCTACTTTTACTATCATTTGAGTATAATCATTGTATGAAATCATTGTATAAAAATCATAAGTTATATCATGCTAACACCCTCAAAGATTCCCATCACAATTGACATAATATTTAAATCCTACATAATGGTCTATAAGGCTCCAGGTTATCTTGTTCCTGCCTACATCTCTATCTTGGTCATCCTGTACCACTCTCCTTCTTCTTGGTCACCGAATTCAAGCCATTCTGGACATATTTTCATTTCTTAAAATCATCAAACTCTTTTATCTCAGGACCTCTGCACTTGCTCTACATGTTTACAATCAGAAAAACAAAAAACCTGAGAAACTAAAATCCAGAATCCATAAAGAAAAGTTTGTGAATCTTGACTATATAATAATGTTAAGCAAACTCTGGGAGATGGTGATGGATAGAGAACCCTGGTGTGCTGCAGTCTGTGGGGTCATAAAGAATCAGACACAACTTAGCGAATGAACAACAACAAACATCATATGGTTAAAAAATGAAATAAAATACAATAGTTAAATGATGAATGGGAAAATAAACATATACTTGCACATGACAGTCAAAAGACTAATACCTTGGTAGTTTGGAGTCCAAAGTCTAGATTCTAACTGCTGGGTTTGAATCCCACGTCCATCATTTACTAGCTGTGTAACCTTGGGTTTCACTTAATCTCTTTACGTCTCAGTTGCCTCAACTGTAAAATGGGGATTATAACAACACCTACTACTTAATATTGTAGAGAGGGTTAAGCAATTTAATAGACTGACTCTTGGTATACTCAAGCACCATGTAAATTTTACTTATTATCAGGGTTACTAAGAAGCCAAAAGAAAATTAGGCAAAGGATGTAAACATGCAGTTCACAAAAACGTAATATGAAATAATCAATAAACATGAAATTATGGTTGACTGGTGGCTCAGAAGGTAAAGAATCTGCCTGCAATGCAGGAGACCCATGTTTGGTCCCTGGGTTGGGACGATCCCCTGGAGGAGGAAATGGCAACTCCAGTATTCTTGCCTGGACAATCCAATGGCCAGAGGAGTCTGCCAGGCTACAGTCCATGGGGTCACAAAGAGTCGGACACGACTGACATATGGTTGACTTCACTCATGATGAAAAGCATTAATTTATTTCATATATATTTACATGTGTATTAAATGCCAAAGAGGCACTGGGCATAGAATGGTGAACATCTTACTCTCATGGAGTTTACATTGTAGTAAGTGTGTGTGTGTGTGTGTGTGTGTAATATTTAATACATCATGTAGTAATAGTGTTTTAAATTAAAAAAAGCAGGAATGGGGTGTCATTTTATAAAAAGGTCAAGAACTCTGAGATAAGGTGATAGTTAAGCAGTGATCTGAAAAAGTGAGGGAGAAAGTCATGAGGATTTCTAGGGGAACAGCTTTCTAAGAAGAGGGAACAATAAGGGCACAGGCTTGGAAGCAGGAGCCAGCTTAGCTTATTCAAGGAACAGCAGTAAATCTAGTTTGTTCGAGGCAAGGCTGATAGAAAGCGAGGTCTAAGAGACAGAGGCCAGATTCTACAGGACTTTAAAGGCCAAGATAAGGACTTGGGACTTTGCTAGGAGTGAAATGAAAAGCCTGCTATCACTTGGGAATTGTACTCAGCTACGCATAACAGGGATCCAAATAACAAAGGCTTAAATAGGATGATGCTTTGAGTATTATATTGATTCTAGGACACACCATTATTTTATGTACCAAGAAAGAGGAAATAAATGCTGGCAAATATAATCCAGAAGCTGTCATTCAAAGATTTCAGAGATACTGAAGCATAAACAGAGATGTACCTTTCAGAGATGGTACCATAATATGCTATTTTTTTCTCATGTAAGATTAGGTCCTGAGGTAATCAGTTTTTGATTGCAAGATGGCTACTCAGCTATAGCCATTAAATCCTCATTTCAGAGAGGAAGGAGAAATGACGAAGGAGGAAATGCCTTTTATTCCTCCATATTAATTTTGTAAAAATTTCCTCCAAAATATTTACTGACATTTTTATTGGCATTGCATTGGTTGTGCACATCAACTTAGCACTGCCTGATGTCTAGCATAGAATGCTAAGTTGTTGATCCATATGTATATTACAGCCTCATTTATTTTTCATAAAAAGGATAACTGTATGGAACATGCTTGTATTGGCATAGAAAATTTCTCAAAGGATACACGAGAAACTGTTAACAAGTGGTTGTTTGGGGGGAGCAAAACTGGGTTTGATTGGCAGGGGAGGGGCTTTAACTTTTCATGTTATGCCTTCTTTCATCTCTCTTTTTAAAACTATAAATATTGTATATATCGCTTTTATAATAATAAATATAAACCAGTAAGCTTCAAAGTAGAGTGTGCATTACCCTGGGGGTATAGGAAGACTTTCCAAGGGGTAAATAAGCACTTACAGTTTGAAAGGGATCAATTTCTACATCCTCAAATTTCATTTTAATATTTCCTAAAATTGATCTGCTAGAGAATACACTAGTAGTGAAAAAATTAAGCCGGTTCTCTTTTTCCATCTCCCTTTTCACAAATAGTTCTCTTTGCACTTTACAAAAGAAAAACATATCTTTGATCCATCCCAAATCTTACCTGAGTGCACTGCCCCACAGTGTAAAATCCTCAGGGTACCAGAGAGACAGTTCCAAACACTGCTGCCAATGATGAAGAAACAAACTGGCCTAACAAATGAATATATTGGTATCAAATCCTGTTTCAACTCGGCTGGTTTCCAGTAAAATTGAAGGCAAGCCCAATTGAGCTGTCAGCTGACAAATCATGAGAAATAATTTTAAAGATAAATCATTGTGTAATTTCCCCCCATATGTCTTCAAAGGAATTCAAATACTTGAGTGACATTTCTAAAACAAAATGTCCATTCCTATTTACTTAGGAATGTTTCTATGTGCGGTTTAACAATGTTTCTATGTGCGGTTTAACCAAACAAAAAGTTGTAAGAGAACTGATGCTGAATTCTGCCTCATTCTAAAATAAGCAATATTTATCTATTAATACACTCACCACCTTTAAAAAGAAAAGACTTACATCACTAGTAAATTTTTGTTTTTTGTTTAATAATTACACATCAAAATTTGTAATATGTTTATAACTTTTTGATCCATTGTATTCCAATATTAATTGTCATGATAACACAAGCAAGACTAAATTGTGAACAACACTTACAGCTTTAGGATCACAGGAACTTTTAAAAAGCATTTAAATAGCAAAATATACACATATTTTTGCTACAGAGAAATCTGGTAGGATAATCTGGTAGGAAAATCATTTCAAGTGTAAAAAATATGTATTTTTAGGATAAAATTCTGTTATAAGAATAAGATGGAATTGAGAACTCAGGGAGAAAAGGGAAAATTTACACCTCCCAAACTGTCAAAGAAGAGATCATTTATGAATTTTTAAAACTGATGATGGTGGCTTTCAAATCACTAACAGATTTAGGTTTCACTGCTTTCACGTAAAACCGTGATGTTTTGTTTGTGAATGTTAATATTCATCAGAAATCACATTATTTGCAACTTGACACTTTGGATGCAAAATTTGAGATGTCAACCTAGATATGTGTGAAGGAGCACAACAGTAAAAATATTTTTAGAGAGCATTGTTATAAACCAATAGTTTTATATAAACATACAAAATAAATATCAGGGGGAGCGTCATATACTCATTTGCCACCTTGTGGCCAGAGTTGTATTCCACTCCAGGCAAGGTGCTGCAATGAGGAAGGGGTCTCTCTTTAGGTCAGCCCCTTCAGCGACGCTTCCATCAGGTCTTTGTGAGGCTGAGATGGTAGCATTCGCCTGGGACTGAATCCAGACTCAAGCAAGCAAGAAGCATCAGAAGGATTATGCTGACACCTGCCCCTCTCCATGTGATTCAGAGCAAAAGCAACATGCAATCAGGAAAGGAATGTAAGAACTGCAACAAAAGTCTGACTTTTCCCATGAGGACTGCTTATAAAATCTAATAAACTATTTCTGATATTCTTTTCTTGATTCTTCTGGTTTTGGTGTCTCTTCTCTACTGGTGACCTAGACACTTCCTCAGTCTGCCTTTTGGGGAACCCACTCCTGTTTCTGGCCCCTGGGGCATGTTTGTTTGGTTCGGTGCTGGTTTCACAGCTCCTAGTGCAACACCTGGTCTGGGTTGGCACTGAATAGACATTTGTTGAGTGAGTGGATGGCAGAGTGCACACCCCGCCCCACCCTGCATTCCCCCCCGCCCCCGCACTGCCCCAGCCTCCGCTTCTTCCTTGACATGCTGGACATGTGGGCTTCTGCAGGAAGATGATCAGTAAAGCTGTCAGGTTGCCATGGTTAGTCATCAGTGGGAGATAGCCTTGGTACACTGAGATTTTTAGGTTACTTTGATGTCTGTTACCCTGTGGAGGTGGGATGAGTGTTTCTTGTGCCTCCCTGCCCCCATCCTTATAGGAGCAGGATTCCTTCAGTGGGTGCTGTAGTTGTAGTTCCTCTCATTGCAGGCCAAAAAGGGCAGGCATTTATTGGAAGGATACTGGGATGCTTCAAGGGATGGGAACAAGAGTTGGCTTAGGAAGGGGAGGCACCAGAGCAGTTCTGGGGACCTCAGGTGTATGGGAACCAGCATTCTATCCTCTTTAAAGAAAGTGAAAGTCGCCGGGTGGTTTCCGACTCTTTGTGACCCCATGGACTATACAGTTCATGGAATTATCCAGGCCAGAATGCTGGAGTGGGTAGCTTTCCCCTTCTCCAGGGGTCTTCCCAACCCAGGGATAGAACCCAGGTCTCCCACATTGCAGGTGGATTCTTTACCAGCTGAGCCACAAGGGAAGTCCTCTATCCTCCTTAAGGGCTCGTGATTCCTGACAACCAACTCCTGCTGCTGACCCTGGGAGGCCTACACACTGCCCCCTACCTGGAGGAGGGGCCAGGTCTCGGAGGGGTGATATCCACACTAACCAGGGAGAACTCGGCCACAGTGTAATGAGGCAGCACAGCCCTACAGGCCGGGCAGTGTGTAATGGGTCAAGGGCTGCCATCACTGGGGCTCAGGCACCAGACTCTTCCTGGAACACACTGTCCCCAACACTCTGCTCCTCGTGAGCCTCATCCTGACACCTGCCCTGGGCTGTACTGCCCGGGACCAGCACCTGCAGCTGCTTCCCAACATCCCCAAGTTGCCCAAGACCCAAGCCACTTGCTCTGGGCTCAGTCTTCGTGAGCCCCTTGGTGCTGCTCCCCATGGCTCCCAGCTCAGCACAGTGGGGCCCTGAAGATGCATGGCCGCCCCTCCCCCTGACTGGCAGTTCCACACATGGAAGCTGGTTCCCTGCCACTCCCACCTGCTGCCTGAGCTGGGCCTCCGCTGGGCTTTGAGGGTCTTGGGACAGTGTCCTGTAGTTCAGGCCCCTCTCTCAGCTGTAGGGGAGATGCCAGCAGTAGGCCTGGCTTTGTTGTGCCTTGTCCATCCCGCCACCCCTGTGGCAGCTGGCTCAGCGTCTCCTGGGCCAGAAGGCTGGCTGCCAAAACCTCAGCCCACCCGTGGCCTTGGGAGCCTGAGGGAAAGGTGCAGAGGAGGCGAGGAGCAGGCACGGACTGTGCAGAGCACCGATAAGATGGGCATGGGATGTGCCTCTTGGGGCCCAATGGCCTTGGGAGCTCTGCCCCTCTGTATCTGGGGTCCAGGCCTGCCCCAGAATGGAGCTTCGTTCTTATGGGGCAGGGCAGAACCTGGGGTGGGCGGGGAGCCTCAGATAGGGATGGGAACCTGCTCAGCCTCAGAGATGCTGGCTGATCACCGCTTCTGCCAGCGCTCCTCGCGACCCGGCCTCTGGGGGGATGTTTCTCAGCCCCAGGGACGTTTCTGGACTAGGATATCTCTCTATCCCTGGCCCCGCAGTGCTGGGGGAGGCTGCATGGGCGAAGGGAAGGACGGAGAGAGGGGAGGAGACGATGAAAGGGGTCAGAGCAGCGATTGGAGCCGAGAACTGGAAGCGCCTTAAAGAGACTGCGCGGTCCCCGCCCCCCTTCCCGCCAGCCTCAATGAATTAGAGCTGTGTTTCTCAAACTTGCCTGCTCATAAGAATCTTCTCGGGCCCTAGTTAAAGATACAGGTTCCGGAGCATGTTCCTTCGGGATTCTGATTCAGTGGGGCTGCGGGTGGAGCCGAGGAATCTGTAATTTTAACACGCTCCCCACGTGATTCTCGTGAACAAGCAAGTTTGGGAAATATTGAATTAAAGGAAACCGGGCCTGGCTGCTGAGCGGCCTCCGCTAGGGGGCTACGGCAGGAGGATTCCCGGGGGCGTCGCCTGCTTCCGCCGCCGCCTCCTTCAGTGAAAGTCCCTTTTGGGTCCAGCTGCCACAGCCACCGCGCTCCCTCAGGCCGGACGGGGGACACCCCTGGTCTGCGTGGCCCCCGCGCCGCCACGCCCAGTGGCCGCCCCAGCCCTGCGATTAGGGGGAGGAGCCGCTGCCAGTGGAGGCGGAGGAGCAGAGGAGGCGGAGACGGCAGAGACGGCGGAGAAGGCGGAGAGGAAGGTGGAGGCAGAGGCGAAGGTGGAAGGGAAGGTAGAGGCGGCGGGGAAGGTGGAGGCGGCTGGGAAGGTGGACGCCACCGGGAAGGTGGAGACTGTGGAGGGTCCGGGACGCCGGGTAGAGCTCAAGCTGGAGCCCGAACCTGAACCCGAGCCGGCACGGGAGGCGGAGCAGGAGCCGAAGGGGGAGCCGAAGCAGGAGCCTGAGGATGAGAACCCGGCGCGGAGTGGCGGTGGCGGCGGCAGAGACGAGGTTCCTCTCCCTACCCTTCCCTCCGATCCCCCGCGGCCCCCCGATCCTTCCCCGCGGCGCAGCCGTGCCCCCCGCCGCCGACCCCGGCCGCGGCCGCAGACCCGGCTCCGTACCCCGCCGCAGCCTAGGCCACGGCCCCCGCCCCGGCCCCGGCCCCGGCGCGGCCCTGGGGGCGGGTGCCTGGATGTGGATTTCGCGGTGGGTCCACCAGGCTGTTCCCACGTGAACAGCTTTAAGGTGGGAGAGAACTGGAGGCAGGAACTGCGGGTGATCTACCAGTGCTTCGTGTGGTGTGGAACCCCAGAGACCAGGAAAAGCAAGGCAAAGTCTTGTATCTGCCATGTGTGTGGCACCCATTTGAACAGACTCCACTCTTGCCTTTCCTGTGTCTTCTTTGGCTGCTTCACAGAGAAGCACATTCATGAGCACGCCGAGACGAAACAACACAACTTAGCAGTAGACCTTTATTACGGAGGTATATACTGCTTTATGTGTAAGGACTATGTATATGACAGAGACATTGAGCAAATTGCCAAAGAAGAGCAAGGGGAAGCTTTGAAATTACAAGCCTCCACCTCGACCGAGGTTTCTCACCAGCAGTATTCAGTGCCAGGCCTCGGTGAGAAGTATCCAACCTGGGAGACAACCAAACCTGAGTTAGAACTGCTGGGCCATAACCCAAGGAGAAGAAGAATCGCCTCCAGCTTTACCATCGGTTTAAGAGGACTGATCAATCTTGGAAACACGTGCTTTATGAACTGCATCGTCCAGGCCCTTACCCACACTCCGATCCTGAGAGATTTCTTCCTCTCTGACAGGCACAGATGTGAAATGCCGAGTCCGGAGTTGTGTCTGGTCTGTGAGATGTCTTCGCTTTTTCGAGAGTTGTATTCTGGAAACCCATCTCCTCATGTTCCCTATAAGTTACTGCACCTGGTATGGATACACGCACGGCATTTAGCAGGGTACAGGCAACAGGATGCACATGAGTTTCTCATTGCAGCGTTAGATGTCCTGCACAGGCACTGCAAAGGTGATGATGCTGGGAAGGCGGCCAGCAATCCCAACCACTGTAACTGCATCATTGACCAAATTTTCACAGGTGGTCTGCAATCTGATGTCACCTGTCAAGCCTGTCATGGTGTCTCCACCACAATAGACCCATGCTGGGACATCAGTTTGGACTTGCCTGGCTCTTGTACCTCCTTCTGGCCGATGAGCCCAGGGAGGGAGAGCAGTGTTAACGGGGAAAGCCACATACCAGGAATCACTACCCTCACGGACTGCCTGCGAAGGTTTACGAGGCCAGAGCACTTAGGAAGCAGTGCCAAAATCAAGTGTGGTAGTTGCCAAAGCTACCAGGAATCTACCAAACAGCTCACAATGAATAAATTACCTGTCGTTGCCTGTTTTCATTTCAAACGGTTTGAACACTCAGCCAAACAGAGGCGCAAGATCACTACATACATATCCTTTCCTCTGGAGCTGGATATGACACCTTTCATGGCCTCGAGTAAAGAGAGCAGGATGAATGGACAGTTGCAGCTGCCAACCAATAGTGGAAACGATGAGAATAAGTATTCCTTGTTTGCTGTGGTTAATCACCAAGGAACCTTGGAGAGTGGCCACTACACCAGCTTCATCCGGCACCACAAGGACCAGTGGTTCAAGTGTGATGATGCCGTCATCACCAAGGCCAGTATTAAGGACGTGCTGGACAGTGAAGGGTATTTACTGTTCTATCACAAACAGGTCCTGGAACACGAATCAGAAAAAGTGAAAGAAGTGAATACACAAGCCTACTGAAGTGACACACAGACCTACCTACCTGGAGTGGAAGATTACAGTGCCCATACTACAACTGGCATCAAGATTTAAAGGACCTACTTGCATGGCCCACGGGCCTGACAGAGTAAGAATTGAACAGTTTCCAGTGTCTAAAAGGTCCTGACTGGAAGAGGAATAGAAGGGGTGGGAGAAGAGGCTCTAGTCTAAGCAGTCACTTAAAGGAAGATTAAATGGCAGGATGCTCTGGGCGGGGCAGGCAGGAGCAGGGAAATCAGACACTGGTCCATATCCTATATTCCTCCAAAAGATTGTGTGGGAAAGTGTGGGGTGGGAGGGGGGTGGTATGGGGGGGATGTGTGCCCTTGTAACTGTAAAACATCTTTCTCCATGGGTGTTTCAGCTTCAACTGACCAATCACATAACAGTTATATGTTTGGGGGAGAAAAAAGAAAAGCTTATACAAATGTAGCCCATTACATATATGGGTAGGAAAGTGGAAAAGCGGAGGAAGCAGGGATATTTCATTGACAAACACCTTTGCCAGTTTCTTTGTATTTGTGATTTTTTTGTGCTATTAAATGCAGTATTAAACAAAGAAAAGCCCATGTGGGCCTGTGAAACAAGAAAAGGGGGCTTTTGTATAAGGGGAGCAATTGCTCCAAAGGTAGAGAAGACAAGAAACACTGTAAGATAGCCAACACAGACAGGCCTCAGCTAAGAGTTTAGTGTGTGAGTGTTTAAAAAAAAAAAGCTGTATGATATACTTGAGCAAATCAATGAACCTCTTTGCGATTGTTTTCTCATCTGTACAATGCAGATAATTCCTACCTTAACGGGTTATTGTTAAAGATTAAGTGATATAAAATGTGTCAAAGTATTAATTAAAAAAGGCTTGAGACTTTGTACGGGCTCAGTGAACATTTGTTGGATCTGAAACTTCTTTGGTCCCGGACCAGAATGCATTAGAGATGAGGGGCAGCCCTATCTGAGACCCACGAACAAAAATGACACACACTGTGTCAGATACAGTCACACATACACACTTATAACTTCCTCCCCAGTACTGTTTTTTTTTTTTTGAGCCCCAAGGCATCAGATTCCACTATTGTCCCTTGGGTACAGGGCATTACAGTCAGCGCCACATTCAGGACTGGAGGGAGAATCACAGGTGTCCCCCCTCAAAGTCATTATTCTGTCCAATTGGAAGACTGTCATGTTGTTACCATGACTCAGCACCCCAGGGATGGGACTCGGGGCCAGTGGGCTGCTAGGCTTCCACGGGAGGGTGTTGGTGGTCTTTGCCCTCCAGAAGTGTTATGGACATGGCTGCATCTACCTGCAGGCATAGATCATGAAAAGACTGCTCACTGGTCTACCAGCCCAGGGACAGCAGGGGAGTGGCATGTTGGCCCCCTCCCTGATTCTCACAGAGGGCTAAGCCCAAACAAATGGGATGTGCCCAGGACAGGTTAAGCCCTGGTGGTGGTTCCTTCTTTTATCCTCTTCATCAGATACAAAAGGACATGTTACTTAGAAAATATGAGGGGGAGGGGAACTAAACATTTCAGACCCATGGGACTTGCATCCACTGGCTCTGGTAAAAGGCTGCGCTCCTCCCATGGCTCCCCAAGTCTACTTCATGGTCAGCTCATTTGGTAATATGTGTTTATTTGTGTGGTTGTGGCTGCATCCCCAACTAGCTCACAGGCATTTTTAGGACAGGGATTGTGTCTCCTCTTGTACCCTGGGCTGCATTCTCAGCCCCTAGAACAGCCCCTAGGACATAGTATTTGAAACATTTTCCGGATGGATGAATAAACCCAAACACCTTTCTTTCATAACCGAATTTTCCTCACTCCCCACCCCCAGGGCTCATTATCCTCAGGAGAAAATGTAAAAAGTGTTATTTTTGACATCTTGTAGGCTGGGGGAGAGCAAGAGGCAAGTGGCCTTGGATGCCACTTGGCACCTTCATGCAGGTATCTGACTTCCCTTTGGGATGTGTGGGAACCCTGCCTGGGAAGACAGCCACGTCCTCCTTCCTCATCCCTCCCACAGGAAGAGTTCAGTCGGACGTGTCCACCAGATCCTGACTGCTTGCACAGACACTTTCACATTTGTAAAACACTTTTATTTGGAAGTGATTTGTATTTTATAGGAAACTTAAAAAAAACAAACCAGATAGTATAAAGAACATCTATATACACTTTACCAGATTTACCTATTGCTAACATTTTACCCTAGCTGCATCTAGGCATGTGTGTGTGTGTGTGTGTGTGTGTGTGTTTGGACCAACTGAGGGTAAGTTACATCATGGCCCTTTATGCCCAAGTACTTCAGTGTGCACTTCCTACAATTAGGCGTATTCCCTACATCACAGTATAGTTAACAGCTTCAGTAAATTTAACGTTGATATAATACTATTATCTACACTTGTACTCCAGTTTTGTCTGGTGACCCAGTAATGTCCTTTATAGCATTTTCCCTCTTTGTCACAGCATCTGGTCCAGGATGAGGTGTTGCTTTAAGCTGTCATGTCTCTTTAGCCTCCTTTAATCGGGAATATTTCCACAGCCTTTCTGCATGTTGTATGGCATTAGCACTTTTAACAGAACATTCCTCACTTTGGGTTCATCTAGTACAGAAACTGTCTTTTAAATACCCTATACTCAGGAATAGTTCTAAGAGATATGAACAGCATTGAGACTGAAACTGACCTCCCTGTCCCCACTGGTGGAAGGCATAGACCACCAGAGGGAGCAGCTGTATCTGGCACTTCCTGATTGAAACATTCACCTCCTCTGTCTGGAAAACACCACTGTCCCTCAGCAGCAGGGGAGCCATTCGAGCCCAGCCCTATGCCCTCCCCATCACCCCCTGGACTGAACCATGGAGTGTAACGGCAGCAGGGCCTGCTTTCAGATCACATCACTGTGGAGCCCAGGGCATCGTGTATGTGTTACCTTGCAGGTATGTGTTACCTTGAGCTCAAATGCGATTCAGGCATGTTTGAGCATGTCTGATACACGGGTGAGCGCCCCCATGGTTGGGGCCTTTAGGGGGTCAGGAGGTAGCACCCTTGGCACCTTTGTCAACGTTCCCATGGTGGGAACGGCAGCAGTGGGGTGGCAGGGGAGGGGTAAGTAATTCTGAAGCAGCTTCATGGACAAAGCACACAAAAATGGGGCACAGACTTAAGTGAAGGGGAACATGGGAGAGGCCCAAAACATATTGGTTTCTGACATACTGAGGACTTTCAGACAGCATTGGGCTATTTTACATGGGGGCTAGAATTCCTGTAGGAGCAGATACGGGCAAGAGCTGGTAAAATTTAAGGTAGTTCTTCAACTGAGACTCTCTACTTCCACAAGCTGTTAAGGCCAGGGAATTTCAGTTCATATGTGGATTTATGATCTGGGCCCAGAAGGGTACAGGCAAAAGATGGGTGCTCGCAACTGGGAGCTTATCCACCCACAGAGCTCAGGATGAGGGACCAAACAATGGGGGACTTACCTTTCATCCACTGTACATGCTTCCTATGGGTTCTCGGCCTGATCTAGTTGGAAATCCAGAACCCTATCACTTCCCATTTCCTGGAGTAACCAGGTGCTGAAACTTATTCTGGCTTACAGGTCACATTAGGTAACTGCTTCACTTCTTCCCCTTCCACTGGGAATCCTGATCAGGGATGCCATCAACCAAGAGGTCTTTTCCAATCAAGAAACAGAGTGGGCTCCATAAGACTCATTGCCACAATACAATAAACCTGGTGCTAGGAACCTGTCTTTGCATCAAATGTATATTTCACATCCAGAAGCAAAGGCCCCCATCCTCCGAGAGTATGTAGCCCAGCACCCAGCACAGCAGTGTGTCATTTACACACTGACCTAATGCTATGTTTAAATTCTTGCATCAAAGCATGTCAGATAGACAGGAAATGCACATATCATCAAGGTGTAACTTCATGAATTTTTGTAAAATGAGCACATCTCTGTGAACAGCACTCAGATCAAGAAATAGAACGTTACCCATAAGTCAGGCCCCCTTCCTGCTTCCTTCAAGTCAATAACCCCAAAGGGTAATCCCTATCTTGATTTCTTTCACTGTAGATTAGTGTTGCCTTTTAAAATGCCATCTATAAATGGAAATGTTTTGTACAGTTTTGTGTCTGGCTTCTTTTGCTCAACATTATTTTGTGAGCTTCAGATCTGAAGTCTTGTTGTCAAGCAAAATTATGTGGAATGTCATTATTTCTGTCTAATGAACTGAAAGTAAGGATTCCCTACTCTTCCTAGTGATGTCTCACTTATTGAACCAATTCAAAGGGACCCAGGTCATTGCAAAGTTGGACCTTGTGAGGGTCTATAATTGCCTTCAGGCACAAGAAAACAGTGGATGGAAAACAGCCTGCCAGATAAGTTTGGGCTTATTTAAGCACCCAGAAATGTTCATCTTGGGCAGTATTCCAGCCTTGTTCCAATAGCTCCTGGATGGGATGCTCTATTGTAGTAAGGCCTCACACATAAACGTGCATCAGAGTCACCTAGAGGGCTTGTTAACACACGTTGCTGGGCCCTGCCCCCAGAGTTTCTGATTTCAGTAGATCTAGGATGGGGCCGGTGAGGAGGGGTTGAGAATTTGCATTTGAACACATTCCCAGGTGATGTTGATGCTTCTGGTTCTAGGACCACACTTTGACAACCACTGATCTGTTCAATTTGTTTTCACACTGTGGTACTTGGAGCCAGAAAAGTCTATGAGGATGGCCTTGGGGAACAAGAGGAGGGGCAAATTAGTGAGGATCAGGAACTCTGAAATATAAAATCATTAAGAGGGAGTTATTGATTTTGTATTTGGGAATTCCAAGTAATATTTGAAGAAAGAGTTCTGCTACTAAAATGTTTTAAAGTTGAAAATCACTCTGCTAAGGAACTTTAGACCCCAGGGGAGTGATGTATTTAAACTATGTAGGTGGTGTATCTGGAGAATGACGCAGCATGCTACAAAGACCTGGCCTCATATGTGCCCTTAATCTAGATGGTCCCGAGGTGGATTAATTTCCTTGGAACTCAAAGAAGTTCATATTCATGAGGATGGAAGTGATAAGGGAAAATTCTTAAAGTATAAATGCAGCACAAAATCATAAATATAAATATGATTTTCTTCTGGCCGTACAGCACACTAAGATAACATGAATAGCATCCCCCCAAAATACAAACACATAACATGAGATAAACTAACAAAAATTTTAACTTATAGTTGAACTTAACAAAATAAAAAGCAAAATCTTCAGAGAAAAAGAAAAAAGCCAGTCTAGTAAATGTAAATGGACACTTCAATAACCTATTGTAGTTACTGGTTCTGGATATTAGGCCCTAGGGGTTAGGGGCTCCAAGCCGGGAATCTAGTGCCCAGGCAAGTACTGGCAATACAGCCTCAAGTCCACCAGAGGCAGAGAAACTCACTGAAACCTCTGGATAAAGCCCTTAGCAGCTTCTCTGTTCATTAGAAAGGGATTTGGAAAGTAAGCCATGAAAAGTCTTATGCTCTCTCTGGAGCCATGAGCAGAAATAAAAACCCCAGGCCTACGTCATATGTGGTTATGGGGGGTCTACATTTACCTTACTGCATGTTATGGGAATCACACACTGAAAAATTAAAACAAATATTGGAGCAGAATCATTGAAACTTCTAGAAACTCAGTGAAAGCAAAAATATTTTTATAATACACAGCACATAGAAGCCCACAAAAAAAGACAATATCTGCTGAACATGTGCTCAGAAACAAACAATAAAAATATTGTACTTGCAAAGAAATGAGACGCCATGAAGGTGAGTCACCAGTTGCCACAAGGAGGAGAATAAGTACCCCAAGAAATATTGATGAGATGAACTTCTACTCTTTTTTTTTTTTTTTTTTGAGAGTAGAATAAGGACATTTTCAGAAAAAATAAACCTAAGAAAGTTTAGCAATAATAGACTCTTACTAAAATAACTACTGGAAGATATACTTCAGGGAGAAGGAAATTGAAATTGGAGAGAAGGAATGAGTAGGAGGCAAGGAACAGTGAACAAAAATTGGTAAATGTGAGGCAATATAAATAAGCATATAAAACAATGATAATGTTGAAGCATATGGAGTTATGTATAAAAACAAGCTGGCACTAAAAACACTGGAGCACAAAAGCATTTAAAACAGCAGGAAATTATTACTATTTAAAGCATTCTAAGGCTCTTGTTTGGGAGGAAGGTAGGGATACTGCCTGCATTCGGACCTTGTTAAGTCAAATATGAATGTTTAAACATTTAAGAGTGTGAACTTCTATTGAATAGTTTCTGGCAATGGCAGGCTTGGTTATTTGATTCAACTTTCTTATTGAAGTATTGAAATATACTGGATAAAAATTTCAAAACTGCTTAAAAAGCACTGAAGAGCTGAGAGAGGAAGAGGGAAATGTTCAGGCCAATTTTTGGATGAAAGCTTGTAATCAGGCAGGTAAGCAGAGTATTGACACACCAAAGCCAATTGGGTTTGAGGGTGTTTGTCTACATTGCCCACCTGAGCTTTGAATCAGTGGCTACAAAAGGCTGGAGGGAGAGACGTTAAGGCTCAGGGCCAGCACAAGATAGGGGTTTAATAGGAGACCCTCTCTACATTAAAATGAGATCCCAAAGAGCTACACCAGCTGCATAAGGTTCTGCATCCCAACCAGAACTAAATCTGCCCTGTTTCCAACAATCCCAGATAACTATACAAAAGGCTGCCTTAGCACCAAGAAGAGCTCTCTTCCTAAAAATAAAGGGTATAAAAGGGGGGAGTGGGATGGAGAACCATATGGAGGTTCCTTAAAAAAACAAAAATAGAGTTACTATATAATTTATGATCCCACTCCTGGGCATATATCTGGAGATAACTCTAATTTGGAAAGATATATGCACCCCATGTTCATAATAGAGGAGGAAATAGCAATCTACTCCAGTATTCTTGCTGGGAAAATCCCATGGACGGAGGAGTCTGGCAGGCTACAGTTCATTCAGTTGCAAAAGAGTCAGACATAACTGAGTACGGAGCACATGTTCATAGCAGCACTATTTACAATAGGCAAGACATGGATGCAACCTAAATACTCATTGACAGGTGAATGCTTAAAGAATATATAGTACATATACACAATGGAATATTACTCAGCCATAAAAAAGAATGAAATAATGCCATTTGCAGTAAAATGGATGGGTCTAGAGATTATCATACTAAGTAAAGTAAGTCAGACGAAGACAAATATATGATATAGCTTGTATGTGGAATCTTAAAAAATGATAGAAATTAATTTATTTACAAAATAGAAATAGACCCATAGATATAGAAAACAAACTTATGGTTATCAAAGGGGGAAGCGGGGGGGGGGGAGAAATGAATTAGGAGTTTGGGATTAAAATATACACACTACTAATATGAAACAGCTAACAAAGACCTACTGTATAGCACAGGGAATTATACTCAGTATCTTGTAATAACCTATAATGGAAAAGCATCTAAAAAAGAATATATATATTATATATATATACACACATATATAATATATATTCATAAGTGAATCACTTTGCTATACACCTGAAACTACCACAACATTGTAAATCAACTATATTTCAATAAAAGTTAAAATAAATAGGGACTGCCCTGGTGGTCCTGGAGAAGGCAATGGCACCCCACTCCAGTACTCTTGCCTGGAAAATCCCGTGGACGGAGGAGGCTGGTGGGCTGCAGTCCGTGGGGTTTCGAAGAGTGGGACACGACTGAGCGATTTCACTTTCACTTTTCACTTTCCTGCATTGGAGAAGGAAATGGCAACCCACTCCAGTGTTCTTGCCTGGAGAATCCCAGGGACAGCAGAGCCTGGTGGGCTGCCGTCTGTGGGGTCACACAGAGTCGGACACAACTGAAGTGACTTAGCAGCAGCAGCAGCCACCCTGGTGGTCCAGTGGCTAAGACTCTGCACTCCCAATGCAGGAGGCCCAAGTTCAATTCCTGGTCAGGAAAGTAGATTCTACATGTTGCAACTAAGAGTTTGCATGTTACAACTAAAGATCCTGAGTGCTGCCACGAAGACTGAAGATCCTGTGTGCCACAAGTAAAACCCAATGTAACCAAACAAATATTTTACTAAAATAAAATAAATAGATTGTAAAATTTTTTAAAAGGGAGGAGTAGGTTAAAAATTCATCCCTGAGGAAAAGAGGCCACACTCCAGTCCTCAAGTAGATTTGTACCCCATTACCCATGGTGGAGAAGGCAATGGCACCCCACTCCAGTACTTTTGCCTAGAAAATCCCATGGACGGAGGAGCCTGGTAGGCTGCAGTCCATGGGGTCGTGAAGAGTCGGACACGACTGAGCGACTTCACTTTCACTTTTCACTTTCATGCATTGGAGAAGGAAATGGCAACCCACTCCAGTGTTCTTGCCTGGAGAATCCCAGGGATGGTGGAGCCTGGTGGGCTGCCATCTATGGGGTCGCACAGAGTTGGACACGACTGAAGCGACTTAGCAGCAGCAACCCATGGACTGAATCAGCCAGGGAACTTCAAGCTGTGACCTTGGATTTAAGTGGCTTCCAGACAGGTAGTACTCCACGGTACTCTGTAAAAACAAATACAAATACAAAGCTTCTGAAAGAGAATCTATCCATTCCAGGTTTTAGGGAACCCATACAAATAAGTTTTCAAGGGCACAATGACCAGAGAGCAGACTAAATTTGTCATACCAGGAACCAAGGGAACTCGAGTTAAAAACAGCAGGAATAGGAAACAACAGAAACAGACTCACATAGATTTCAGATAAGAGAATTACCAGACACATATCTTAAAACAACTAAGTGTACATGTTTAGAGAAACAAATTACTAATTTAAAAATATCCATAGGGAAGAGAAGTCTATAAAAAAGTGACAATGCATCTTGTGAAAAAAATGAAAAATAACTTCTAGGAGTGAAAAATACTGACTCAGTGAATGTATCTGGCAGAAAGGTGGACATAAGTGAAGAGAGCATTAATAAGCTGAAGACATGATCAAGAATGCAGTATGGAGAGAGGAAAAAAATAGAAAATACAGGAGAGTAACAGACAGGGAGAATACAATGAGAAAATCTAGCACACATCCGATTATAATGCGAGAGAAAGAGAATATGAATATTGATGGAGCAGAGTCAATATTTGAAGAGATAATAGCTGAGAAAGTTTCTAGACTTAATGAAAAGAAGTTAACTTACACATTCAAGAAGCCCAACAAATCCTGGGTAGGATAAATAAGGAGGTCTAATCCAGACACTGAAAAAAACCAGAGAGAGAGAAAATGAAGTCAGAGAAAGATGACAGATCATGTCATAGGAACAGCAATTAGATTGATAGCTGACGTCTCAACAATCAGAAGATAGTGGAATGACCTTCAATTTGTTGATTGTTAACTTAGTATTCTAAAATCAATAAGAAAAAAAGTTAAAGAATTAGAGTGAAATAAAGACATTTTCACACAAACATTGAGAGAGTTCTTCACCAGCAGATCCTCATTAAAGAAAATCCAAAAGAGTGTACTGTAAGTAAAAAGTGGAAGGAAAATTATCCCAAGGGTGGGATGACTTGGGAGATTAGGACTGACATATATACACTATTGATACTATGTATAAAACAGATGACTAATGAGAACCTACTGTATAGCACAGGCAACTCTACTGTGCTCTGCGGTGACCCAAATGGGAAGGAAATCTAAGAGGGAATATATGTATACATATAGCTGTTTCATCCTGTCCATGGGGTTCTCCAGGCAAGAATGGAGTGGGTTGCCATTTCCTCCTCCAGTGGACCATGTTTCGTCAGAACTCTTCATTATGACCTGTCCATCGTGGGTGGCCCTGCACAGCATGACTCCTAGGTTCACTGAGTTATGCAATGCCCTTTGCCACCACAAGGCTGTGATCTATGAAGGGGCAACCTACTCCAGTATTCTTGCCTAGGCAACCCTATGCTCAGTATGAAAAGGCTAAAAAATATGACTGCCGAAGACCCCCCAGGTTGGAGGGTGTCCAATATGCTGCTGGGGAAGAGCAGAGGGCAAATACAATAATACCTCCAGTAAGAATGAAGTGGGTGGGCCGAAGCAGGAATGATGCTCAGGTGTGAATGTGTGTGGTGGTGAAAGTAAAGTCTGATACTGTAAAGAACAATATTGCATGGGAACCTGGAATGTTAGGTCTATGAATCAAGATATATTGGATGTGGTCAAGCAGGAGATGGCAAAATTGAACTTCAACATCTTGGGAATCAGTGAACTAAAATGGACCAGAATAGGTGAATTTAATTCAGATGACACTTAACATCTACTACTGTGGGCAAGGATCCCTTAGAAGAAATGGAGTAGCCCTCATAGTCAACAAAAGAGTCCGAAATGCATTACTTGGGTGCAATCTCAAAAATGACAGGCTAATCTCAGTTTGTTTCCAAGGCAAACCCAACCACTATGGCCCAACCACTAATGCTGAATAAGCTGAAGTTGAATGGCTCTATGAAGACCTACAAGACCAACTAGAGCTAACACACACACACACACACACAAATGTCCTTTTCAGCCTAGGGTGATGGAGTGCAAAACAGGAAGTTAAGAGATACCTGAATAATAGGCAAGTTTGCCCTTGAAGTGCAAAATGAAGCACGGCAAAGGCTAACAGAGTTTTGTCAAGAGAATATGCTGGTCATAGCAAACACCCTTTTCCAACAGCATAAGAGATGACTCTACACATGGACATCACCAGATGGTCAATACCAAAATCAAATTGATTATATTCTTTGCAGCCAAAGATGGATAAGCTCTATATAGTCAGCTAAAACAAGAACTGGAGCTGACTGTGGTCCAGATCATGAGCTCCTTATTGCAAAATTCACACTTAAATTGAAGAAAGTAGGGAAAACCACTAGACCATTCAAGTATGACCTAAATCAAATCCTTTATGGTTATACAGTAGAGTTAACAAATAGATTCAAGGGATTAGATTTGGTAGACAGAGTGCCTGAAGAAATATGGATGGAGGTTTGTTAACACTGTACAGGAGGCAGTGACCAAAACCATCTGAAAGAAAAAAAAAAGTTAAAGAAGGCAAAATGGTTGTCTGGGGAGGCCTTACAAATAGCTGAGAAAAGAAGAGAAGTGAAAGGCAAAGGAGAAAGGGAAAGATATACCAATCTGAATGCAGAGTTTTAGAGAATAGCAAGGAGAGATAAAAAGGCCTTCTTAAATGAATGATGCAAAAGAAAACAATAGAATGGGAAAGACTAAGATCTCTTCAAGAAAATTGGAGGTATCAGGGGAACATTTCACACAAGGATGGGCACAATAAAAGACAGAAATGGTAAAGACCTAATAGAAGCAAAGAGATGAAGAAGAGGTAGCAAGAATATACAGAAGAACTATGCAAAAAAGATCTTAATGACCCGGAAAACACCTAGAGCCAGACATTTTGAAGTGTGAGGTCAAGTGGGCCTTAGGAAGCATTACTATGAAGAAAGTTAGTGGAAGTGATGGAATTCAAGGAATCTGTTTAAAATCATAAAATATGATGCTGTTAAAGTGCTGCACTCAGCAAGTCAGCAAATTTGGAAAACTCAGCAGTGACAACAGGACTGGAAAAGGTGAGTTTTCATTTCAATCCCAAAGAAGGATAATGCCAAAGAATGTTTAAACTACCATACAATTGTATTCATTTCACATGCTAGCAAGGTTATGCTCAAAATCCTTAAAGCTAGGCTTCTACAGCACCTGAAACGAGAACTTCCAGATGTATTAGTTGGGTTTAGAAAATGCAGAGGAACCAGAGATCAAATTGCCAACATCTGTTGGATCATAGAGAAAGTAAAGGAATTCCAGAAAAACATCTACTTGTGCTTCTTTGACTACATTAAAGCCTTTGACTGTGTGAATCACAACAAACGTGGAAAATTCTTTAAGATATGGGAGTGTCAGACCACCTCATCATCTTCTGAGAAACATGTATGCAGGTCAAGAAACAACAGTTAAAACTGGACATGGAACGATGGACTGGTTCAAAATTGGGAAAGGAGTATGACAAGGCTCTGTATCGTCACCCTCCTCATTTAACTTCTATGCAGAGTACATCACATGAAATGCCCGGGTGGATGAAGCACAAGCTGGAATCAAGACTGAGGAGAAATATGAACAACCTCAGACATGCAGATGACACCACCCTTATGGCAGATAGTGAAGAGGAACTAAAAAGCCTTTTGATGAGGGTGAAAAAGGAGAGTGAAAAAGCTGGCTTGAAACTCAACACTCAAAAAACTAAGATCATGGCATCTGGTTCCATCACTTCATGCATGGCAAATAGAAGTGGGAAAAGTGGAAGCAGTGACAGATTTATTTTTAAATAAATAAACTCTCCAAATAACTCCAAATATAACTCCAAAATAACTGTGGACACTGACTGTAGCCATGAAATTAAAAGATGCTTACTCCTTGCAGGGAAAGCACTGACAAACCTAGATAGCATATTAAAATGCAGAGACATCACTTTGCTGATGAAGGTCTGTCTAGTCAAAGGTATGATTTTTCCAGAGGTCATGTACAGATGTGAGAGTTGGACCATAAAGAAGGCTGAGCACTCAAGAATTGATGCTTTTAAACTGTGGTGTTGGAGAACACTTTTGAGGGTCTCTTGGACTGCAAGGGGATCAAACCAGTCAATCCTAAAGGAAATCAACCCTGAATATTCATTGGAAGGACTGATGCTGAAGCTGAAGCTCCAGTACTTTGGCCACCTGGTGGGAAGAGCCAACTCATTGAAAAAACCCTGATGCTGGGAAAGATTGAAAGCAAAAGGAGAAGGGGGCAGCAGAAGATGAGATGGTTAGATAGCATCACTGACTGAAGGGACATGAATTTCAGCAAACTCCAGGAGACGGTGAAGGAAAGGGAAGCCTGGCATGCTATAGTCCATGGGGTTGGAAAGAGTCGGACATGACTTAGTGACTGAACAACAATAACAACAAAGCTGTGATAATGAAAGGGAGGTCCAGTGACCCCTCAGGTCCCCAAGATCCTTTTAGGGGTCCACAAAGTCAAAAGTATTTTCATGAGAATACTGAGATTCTCTTTGCATTTATCACACTCTCCATCAAGTGTTCAGTATTTTTCCAGAAGCTACATGACCTATGTTATTGCAACAGATTGATGCAAAAGCCAATATGAGAGTCCAGCTGTCTTCTATTCAGCCAAACATGAAAGAGATGTGCAAAGATGTAAAACAATGAGATTATATATTTTGCATATTTTGGAATATATATTTAACTTTCATTGCAAGTATGTTATTTATGTAACATGTAATCATTTTTCTACTATTACTGTTTTAAATTCAGTTCAGTTCAGTTACTCAGTCATGTCCAACTCTATGCGCCCCCATGGACTGCAGCATGCCAGATTTCCCTGTCCATCACCAACTCCTGGAGCTTGCTCAAACTCATGTCCATCAAGTTGGTGATGCCATCCAACCATCTCATCCTCTGTCATCCCCTTCTCTTCCTGCCTTCAATCTTTCCCAGCATTAGGATCTTTTCCAATGAATCAGTTCTTCGCATTAGGTGGCCAAAGTATTGGAGTTTCAGGTTCAGCATCAGTCTTTCCAATGAATATTCAGGACTGATTTCCTTTAGGATGGACTGGTTGGATCTCCTTGCAGTCCAAGAGTCTTCTCCAACACCAGAGTTCAAAAGCATCAATTTTTTGGTGCTCAGCTTTCTTTGTGGTCCAACTCTCACATCCATACATGACTACTGAAAAAAACCATAGCTTTGACTAGACAGACCTTTGTTGGCAAAGTAATGTCTCTACTTTTTAATGTGCTCTCTAGGTTGGTCATAGCTTTTCTTCCAAGGAGAAGGTGTCTTTTAATTTCATGGCTGCAGTCACCAACCATCTGCAGTGATTTTGGAGCACCCCAAAATAAACTCTCTCACTGTTCCCACTGTTTCCCCATCTATTTGCCATGAACTAATGGGACTGGCCCCGCCCACCAACAGAAAATTGGATTAAAGATTTATGGAGCATGGCCCCACCCATTAGAACAAGACCAATTTTCCCCCTCAGTCTCTGCCATCAGGAAGCTTCCATAAGCCTCTTATCCTTATCCATCAGAGGGCTGATAGAATGAAAACCACAATCACAGAAAACTAATTAAACTGATCACATGGACCACAGCCTTGTCTGACTCAATGAAACTATGAGCCATGCCGTGTAGGGCCACCCAAGATGGACGGGTCATGGTGGAGATTTATGACAAAACGTGGTCCACTGGAGAAGGGAATGGCAAACCACTTCAGTATTCTTGCCTTGAGAACCCCATGGACAGTATGAAAAGGCAAAAAGATAGGACACTGAAAGATGAACTCCCCAGGTTGGTAGGTGGCCAATATGCTACTGGAGAGCAGTGGAGAAATAACTCTGGAAAGAATGAAGAGACGGAGCCAAAGCTACAATAATACCCAGTTGTGGATGTGACTGGTGATGGAAGTAAAGTCCAATGCTGTAAAGAGCAATATTGCATAGGAACCTGAAATGTTAAATCCATGATTCAAGGTAAATTGAAAGTGGTCAAACAGGAGATGGCAAGAGTGAACATCAACATTTTAGGAATCAGTGAATTAAAATGGACTGGAATGGGTGAATTTACCTCAGATGACCATTATATCTACTACTGTGGGCAGGAATCCCTTAGAAGAAATGGAGTAGCCATCATAGACAACAAAAGTCTGAAATGCAGTACTTGGATGCAATCTCAAAAATGACTGAATGATCTCTGTTCATTTCCAAGGCAAACCATTCAATATCACAGTAATCCAAGTCTATGCCCCAACCACTAATGCCAAGAGGCTGAAGTTGAATGGTCCTATGAAGACCTACAAGAACTTCTAGAACTAACACCCCAAAAAAGAAGTCCTTTTCATTATAGGGGATGGGAATGCAAAAGTAGGAAGTCAAGAGATACCTGGAGGAACAGGCAAATTTGGCCTTGGAATACGGAATTAAGCAGGGCAAAGGCTAATAGAGTTTTGCCAAGAGAACACACTGGTCATAGCAAACACCCTCTTCCAACAACACAAGAGAAGACTCTACACATGGACATCACCAGATGGCCAACACCGAAATCAGACTGACTATATTCTTTGCAGCCAAAGATGGAGAAGCTCTATACAGTCAGTAAAAACAAGACCGGGAGCTGACTGTGGTTCAAATGATGAACTCCTTATTGCCAAATTCAGACTTAAATTGAAGAAAGTAGGGAAAACCACTAGAACATTCAAGTATGACCCAAATCAAATACATTATGGTTATACAGTAGAGGTGACAAATAGATTCAAGGGATTAGATCTGATAGAGTGCCTGAAGAACTATGGACAGAGGTTCACGACACTGTACAGGAGGCAGTGATCAAGATCATCCTCAAGAAAAAGAAATGCAAAAGGGCAAAATGGTTGTCTGAGGAGGCCTCACAAATAGCTGAGAAAAGAAGAGAAGCTAAAGGCAAAGGAGAAAAGGAAAGATATACCCATTTGAATGCAGAGTTCCAAAGAATAGCAAGGAGAGATAAGAAAGCCTTCTTAAGTGATCAATGCAAACAAATGAGGAAAACAATAGAATGGGAAAGACTAGAGATCTCTTCAAGAAAATTAGAGATACCAAGGGAACATTTCATGCAAAGATGGGCACAATAAAGGACAGAAATGGTATGGACCTAACAGAAGCAGAAGATATTAAGAAGAGGTGCCAAGAATACACAGAAGAACTGTACAAAAAGATTTTCATGACCCAGATAACCACGATGGTGTGATCACTCACCTAGAGCCAAACGTCCTAGAGTGTGAAGTCAAGTGGGCCTTAGGAAGTATCACTGTGAACAAAGCTAGTGGAGGTGATGGAATTCCGGTTAAGGTATTTCAGATCCTAAAAGATGATGCTGTGAAGGTGCTGCACTCAATATGCCAGCAAATTCGGGAAACTCAGCAGTGGCCACAGGACTGGAAAAGTTGTTTTCATTCAAATCTCAAAGAAAGGAACTGCCAAAGAATGTTCAAACTACCACACAATTGCACTCATCTCACACACTATCAAAGTAATGCTCAAAATTCTCCAAGCCTGGCTTCAACAATACATGAACTGTGAACTTCCAGATGTTTGAGCTGGATTTAGAAAAGGTAGAGGAACCAGAGATCAGATTTCCAACATCTGTTGGATCATTGAAAAAGCAAGAGAGTTCCAGAAAAACATCTATTTCTGCTTTATTTACTATGCCAAAACCTTTGACTGTGTGGATCACAACAAACTGTGGAAAATTCTTCAAGAGATGGGAATACCAGATCACCTTACCTGCCTCCTGAGAAATCTGTATGCAGGTCAAGAAGCAACAGTTAGAATTGGATATGGAACAACAGACTGGTTCCAAATAGGAAAAGGAGTACATCAAGGCTGTATATTGTCACCCTGCTTATTTAACTTAAATGCTGAGTACATCATGCGAAATGCTGGGCTGGATAAAGCACAAGCTGGAATCAAGATTGCCAGAAGACATATCAATAACCTCAAATATGCAGATGACACCCTCCTTATGGCAGAAAGTGAAGAGGAACAGAGGACCCTCTTGATGAAAGTGAAAGAGGAGAGTGAAAAAGTTGGCTTAAAGCTCAACATTCAGAAAACTAAGATCATGGGATCTGGTCCCGTCACTTCATGGCAAAAACAGATGGGGAAACAGTGACAGACTTTATTGTTTTTGGCTCCAAAATCACTGCATATGGTTGGTGACTGCAGCCATGAAATTAAGACGCTTGCCTCTGGAAGAAAAGCTATGACCAACCTAGACAGCATATTAAAAAGCAGAGACATTACTTTGTCAACAAAGGTCCATCTAGTCAAACTTATGGCTTTTCCATTAGTCATGTACGGATGTGAGAGTTGGACCTCACACGTGAAAGCTGAGAGCTGAAGAATTGATGCTTTTGAACTGTGATGTTGGAGAAGACTCTTGAGAGTCCCCTGTACTGTAAGGAGATCCAACCAGTCCATCCTAAAGGAAATCAGTCCTGAATATTCATTGGAAGGACTGTGAAGAACTGATTCATTGGAAAAGATCCTGATGCTGGGAAAGATTGAAGGTGGGACCACAAGGGGATGACAGAGGATGAGATGGTTGGATGGCATCACCGACTTGATGGACATGAGTTTGAGTAAGCTCTGGGAGTTGGTGATGGACAGGGAAGCGTGATGTGCTGCAGTCCATGGGGTCACAGAGTCGGACACGACTGAGGACTGAATTGAACTGATGGGACTGGATGCCATGATGTTAGTTTTCTGAATGTTTCGTTTTAAGCCAAATTTTTCAGTTTCCTCTTTTACCTTCATCAGAAGACTCTTTAGTTCTTCACTTCCTCCCATAAGGGTGGTGTCATCTGCATATCTGAGGTTATTGATATTTCTCCTGGCAATCTTGATTCCAGTTTGTGCTTCATTCAGACTGCCATTTCGCATGATTTACTCTGCAACTAATATTTAATTTTAAGTGATTTGTAACTTCTATAGTGGAAAATACTGATAGGTAAAATCCACCTAAACAGAAGCTCTTTAGGAATTTCAATATTTTTTCATTAAAATGAGCATATAGTAAAATTGATTTTGTTGGCATAAAATTTGATGAATTTTAACAGTTGTATAGGCTCATGTAACCATCACCACAAACAGAATAATAAAAACAGTTCAAATAACTCAAAAAATAGATTAAAATGTAAAACAAAAAACTATGAAACTTTTAACAGAAAATATACGAAAAATAGCTTCATGACCTCGGGTTAGGTGAACTCCAGGTGATGTCCTTTTGTTATACCATCTTCCCACCCCTAAGTCGGGCACGACTGAGAGACTTCACTTTCACTTTTCACTTGCATGCATTGGAGAAGGCAATGGCAGCCCACTCCAGTGTTCTTGCCTGGAGAATCCCAGTGACGGGGGAGCCTAGTGGGCTGCCGTCTGTGGGGTTGCACAGAGTCAGACACGACTGAAGCGACTTAGCAGCAGCAGCAGCAAGCCTTGACAACCACATATCCATTTTCTGTCACTACAGTTGCATCTTTTTGATAATGCCATATAAATGAATCATACAATATGTAACCTTTTGAGACTTCTTTTCTTCAGCATAACGCCTTTGATATCCATTCAAGTTGTTGGGCAAATCAATAGTTCATTCCTTTTTATTGCTGAGTAGTACCACAATTTGTTTATCCATTCACTCGTTGAAGAGTGAATATGGAGCTGTTACAAATAAAACTGGGCTTCCCAAGTGGTGCTAGTGGTAAAGAACCTGCCTGCCAATGCAGAAGATGTAAAGAGGTTGCAGGTTCGACCCCTGGGTTGGGAAGATCCCTTTGAAGAGAGCATGACAGTCCACTCCAGTATTCTTGCCTGGAGAATTCCATGGACAAAGGAGCTGCAGTCCATAGGGTCACAAAGAGTCAGACACAACTAAAGTGACTTAGCATACATATACAAATATAGCTACCGTGATCACCCATGTACAGGTTTCATGTGAACATTTCTCTAAGGTAAATACTCAGGAATGGGATTGCTGGTAAGTGTATGGTTAACTTTATAACCAACTGTTTTCCAAAGTGGTTATAACATTTTGCATTTATTATTATTTTTTTACATTTTGCATTTAGAAGAGCAATGTAAGAGTTCCAGTTGCTCTGCATCTTTGCTAGCAATTGGTTTTGTCAGTATGTTTTATTTTAGCCTTTCTAATAGATATGTAATGGCTTTAATGTATATTTTCCTAGTAATTAATGATGTTGAAAAATCTTTTCATGTGCTTATTTTATCCCTATATCCTCTTTGTTCATGTGAATATTCAAGCTGTTTGGCCATTTTTTAATAAAATTTTTATTTTCTAACTCTTGGGTTATGCGAGTTCTTTATGTGTGCTGGATACAAGTCCTTTGTCAGATGTGGGAATTGCAGGTATTCTCTCCCAGTGTGTAGTTCCTCTTATCATTTTCTTAATGTGTCTTTCACAGAACAAAAAGTTTCCATTTTTATCAAGTCCAGTTTATCATTCTTTCCTTTTATGGTTCATGATCATGGTGTCATGTGAAAAAAAAACCTCTGTACCTAACCTTAGGTCATGAAGCTATTTTTCCTGTTTTCTGTTAAAAGTTTCATAGTTTTGTGTTTTATACATAAATCTAGCTTTTATTTTGAGTTAATTTTTGTGTAAGGTATGAGGTTAAGATTGAAATTTATTTTTTTTGTGCATCTAAGTACAGTTGTTCCAATGTCATTTATTGAAAAGGTTATCCTTTCTCCATTGAATTGCCTTTGCACTTTTATCAAAAATCATTTGGTTGTATTGGTGAGGTTCTACATCTGGACTCTATCCTGAATTTATCTATGTGTGTGTCCCTTCACCAAATACCACACTGTCTTGATTTCTGTAAGTTCAAAGTAAAGTTCATAGTCTTAAAATCAGGTACTGTGATTACTTTGACTTTATTCTTTTTTAAATTGTTTTAACTATTTTCATTCCTTTGTCTTTTCATATAAATTTTGGTATCAACTTGTCAATATTGACAAAAAATATTATATCCCTTGGACTTTGATTGGAATACATTAAATGTATAGATTAATTTGGGGAGAACTGGAATCTTTACTATGTTGAGTCTTCCAATCCATGAGCATGCTATGTCCCTCCATATTTAGACTTTTACTGATTTCTTCCAATAGCATTTTATCATTTTTAGCATACATTTTTGGACTTCTGTGAGTCCACACCAGATTACATCAGAATAAATAAAATAGTGAACTTACTGATAATTCAATGATACTACAAAATCTAGTCTTCTTCCCCAGTCTACTCTATTATTTACTTTAAGAGTACTCAAATAGCTGTTCCATGCATTCTCTCCAGGTTTCACAGCTATATTTAGTGTGAGAGACCGTTTGGAGTTTGTTTATTCCAACTCAGCAAAATAAAATAAAAAATTTTTAAGTGTAAATAGATTCTGAGATGAAAAAGTTTGAGAAATGCTGCATTGTAGTAATGGAGTTAGAATACTGTCCCAGAGATGGAAGATGAGGCCACAAAGCAGGAACTGAATTTCATCCATTAAGCCCTTTCACACAAGGGGCACTAGTAAAATTTCACCTGCAGGGTCAGAAATACAGCAAGGGAGCTCATCATTTGTCCAACAAAATAGGTGGGAAATGGTTATCCCTAAAAGAAAGGGCATGCAATAAATAACTTCAAAATCATTAGAAAATTTTTGCAAAGTTATTAACAGAAGCAGGAAGGGAGGGGGAACAAAAAGAAACTATGATTCAAAGGTAACACAAGGATTTTCTCTTCCAATCATGGTGGAGTAAAAGGAATTGAGTTTACCTTCTTGCCTTAAACAATGAAAAGGAATTAATAAATTATATAAAACAATGGTTTCCAGACATTAAACATCAGGCAGCAAAGGACATTGATCATTGAGAGAAAGGAAACAAACAAAGTGAGCCTTATGATTACCTCAGCTTACTGCCTGGAGAGTTTTCAGGTCTCAACATGGGCAGGGGGAACCTAAACAGAGCCCAGCAGTCTGAGCTGAAAATTCAAGGAGAACAAGGCAAGCAGATTCACAGGACATAGTATTGGCATGGGAGATGGGGAGAAGGAGAGAGAGCAGACCAGAGTAAGAGAGAGAGCATGCTTGAGTGCTCTGGAAATATGCAGTGGGTTCTCCTAGAGTCTTGAGCTGAGTACTGATCAGCACATGTATGTAACGGAACTACCCAAGGCCAGGAAATGAATTATAAGAAATGAGCATAGAGAACAAGGTTATGAGCTCAAACAGGGCTGGAAAGAGTTCATATCCCCAATATCCAGAGTAGAGAAATCTTGTAATACACAGAGATAGAGTACTTAGAAGAGTGTGCCACATTTTCAGTTTCAGTTCAGTCGCTCAGTCATGTCCAACTCTTTGCGACCCCATGAACCGCAGCATGCCAGGCCTCCCTGTCCATCACCAACTCCCGGAATCCACCCAAACTCATGTCCATTTAGTCGGTGATGCCATCCAACCATCTCATTCTCTGTCATCCCCTCCTCCTCCTGCCCTCAATCTTTCCCAGCATCAGGGTCTTTTCCAATGAGTCAATTCTTTGCATGAGGTGGCCAAAGTATTGGAGTTTCAGCCTCAACATCAATCTTTCCACTGAACACCCAGGACTGATCTCCTTTAGGATGGACTGGTTGGATCTCCTTGCAGTTCAAGGGACTCTCAAGAGTTTTCTCTAACACCACAGTTCAAAAGCATCAATTCTTTGGCACTCAGCTTTCTTCACAATTCAACTCTCACATCCATCGTACTGGCAAAACCATAGCCTTGACTAGACAGACCTTTGTTGGCAAAGTAATGTCTCTGCTTTTTAATATGCTGTCTAGGTTGGTCATAACTTTGGTCATAACAGTAGAGGACAATATTAGCCTTTAACTGCTGTTCTGATCTGTTGGAGAAAAACAAAAAGTAAACTTTCCCCCCAATCCAGGAAATCCTCTCCATGAAGGTAGACAAGAAAGAAAACAGTTTTTTATTGAATAGGCATTAAACCAAATTGCTGCATTATAGACAATCTGCTAATGAGATTGGAAAGAAAGAAATCCCATTCTTTTGTATGCAATGTCTCTATTACATACATGTTTTTAAATTATAATGTGTTCTTATGTAAGAGGACTTGAAAGTACTGTTTGCTACACATTCTTTCACAGTTCATCCTAAGTTCACCCGGTAATTGGAGTAACCATCTGTGCTAGTTAATTGCCTTTATCTGAGGAAAAAATACAGCTTCTCATATCTATACGATGAACAGGTGCTTACAGCTTAGGGCAAAGCACCTAGGCTAAAATCCCAGGATGACAGAGAAATATATGGGCATTATTGTCCTTGATGCTTACATTTCAGAGATGTTCCTTCAGAAATACATTTCTGAAGAAATACAGTTCCTTCTGAAATAAATTTCTGGATTATAAGGCTGGCAAGAGACTTATTTAATCCTTAAAAAAGATTTACATACATATCAAAGCAACACAGGATGAATGAACAAATACTAGATTTCTCAAGGAAAAACTCTAAGAAATGGGAGAGACTAAAGGTCTATTCCCCTTTTGGCAAGAGGGAAAATTCAATTTTATTTTTATTTACTCTTCCAGATTTTACCTTACAAAGATGAAAAGCAATCCTAAAAAGGATCAAGTTCTTTCCAAGTAACTTAACTATATCCTAGAAGAAGCTAAAAATCATTAAAAGAAATTCAGAAAATGTAGTATCCAACAAAATAAAATTCACAATGTTTGGCATCCTATAAGAAATTACTAGGTATGGAAAGAAGTAGGAAAATATGACTCATAATAAGAAAACTATAATAATAGAAACATACCAAGAAATGGCACAGATGACAGAGTTACTAGACAAGGCCATTAGAACAACTGCTGTAAATATATTCCATATATGTAGAGGAAAGGATGAGTATGTTAAGGAGAGAAAGAGAAGATATAAATAAAGATCCACACTGAATTTGTAGAGATGATAATATATATCTATGATATAAAATGCAATGGATGGGATTAAGAGCAGGTTAGACATGTCAATAAAAAAGGTTAGTAAACTTGGGGACATAGCACTTAAAATGATTCAAAAAGGAAAGACAAAGAAGAAAAGTCTGAAAATAAATGAACATAACATTAGTGATCTGTGGGATGACTGCAATCAGCCTAATATATGTATTAGGAGAGGCAAGGAAACTGAAAAGAAAAATTATTAGGAAAAATAATAGATAAAAACTTCCCAAATATGATAAACTCTATAAACCCCATAAATCTAAGAAACTCAATAGATTCTGAACACAAGAAACAAAGAAAACTACATTAAGGTATGCCAAAATCAAATTTCTCAAAAACAAACAAACAAACAAAAAAAAAAACAAAAAAAAACACCACACCCAGTGTTAAAGGAAAAAAAAAAAAAAAACAAAAAACTCCTAAAAGAGACCAGAGAAAAGATATATTATATTCAGAGGAACAAATATCAAAATGATACATATTTTTCATCAGAGACCATGAAAGGCAGAAGACAGCGAAGCAACATCTATAAAGGACTTAAAAAATTGTCAACGTTAAATTCTATATTCAGCAAAAATATTTTTAAAAATGAAGGAAAGTGAAGACCTTTGCTTAAACATACAAGCTGATAGAATTAATCGCCAGCAGACCTGTACTACAAGAAATGTTAATGGAAGTGTTTTACGCAGAAAGAAAATACCAGGTGGAAACCTGGATCTATATAAAGAAATTGCTGCTGCTGCTAAGTCGATTCAGTCGTGTCCAACTCTGTGCGACCCCATAGACGGCGTCCCACCAGGCTCCCCCGTCCCTGGGATTCTCCAGGCAAGAACACTGGAGTGAGTTGCCATTTCCTTCTCCAATGCATGAAAGTGAAAAGTGAAAGTGAAGTCGCTCAGTCGTGTCCAACTCTTTGCAACCCCATGGACTGCAGCCTACCAGGCTCCTCCGTCCATGGGATTTTCCAGGCAAGAGTACTGGAGTGGGGTGCCATTGCCTTCTCCGAAAGAAATTGAAGAGATTGTAAAAGGCAATTATGTGGGTAAAGACTATTTCTTTTCCACATTTTACACCTTTCTTGAATAGATCATTGGTAGCTTAAAGCAAAAAGTATACAATGTTTATAGCATATATAGAAACAAAATGTATGAAAACAATTGCACAAAGGCAAGGAGAGGGAACAGAAGGATGCTGTTGTAAGGTTCTTATACTTTACATGAACTGTTATTATCTCAAGATTGATTGTGATAGGTTAAAGACATATACTGTAAATCCTAATACAATCAGGAAAGTAACACAACAAAAAGTTACATCTAATAAGCCAGAAAGGAGATAATGTGGAATAAAAAAATACTCATTAATCCAAAAAGAAGACAATGAAAGAATAAAATGGGAACAAAGAACATATGGGATAGAGAAAAAAAATCAATAGCAAGATGGCAGATTTAAATATCATATCAACAATCACATTAAAGGCTCATGGTTTAAACACCCCAATTAAGAGGCAGAGATTGCCTGATTGGATGAAAAAGCATGACCCAACTATATGCTGCCTACAAGATATCCATTTTAAATATAGAAACATAAATATATTAAAAATAATTCTATGCTAAGCAGAAGGAAGCTGAAGTGGCTATATTAGTATAAGACAAAATAGATTTCAGGGCAAATAATTTTACCAGTGAAAAAGTTGGCTTAAAACTCAACATTCAGAAAACTAAGATCATGGCATCTGGTCCCATCACTTCATGGCAAATAGATGGGGAAACAATGGAAACAGTGACAGACTTTATTATTTTGAACGGCTCCAAAATCACTGCAGATGGTGACTGCAGCCATGAAATTAAAGATGCTTGCTCCTTGGAAGAAAAGCTATGACCATCCTAGACGCATATTAAAAAACAGAGACATTACTTTGCCAACAAAGGTCTGTCTAGTCAAAGCTATGGTTTTTTCAGCAGTCATGTATGGATGTGACAGTTGGACCATAAAGAAAGCTGAGCACCAAAGAATTAATGCTTTTTAACTGTGATTTTGGAGAAGATGCTTGAGAGTCCCTTGGACTGCAAGGAGATCTAATCACTCCATCCTAAAGGAAATCAGTCTTGAATATTCATTGGAAGGACTGATGCTAAAGCTGAAGCTCCAATATTTTGGCTGCCTGATGTGAAGAACTGACTAATTGGAAAAGACCATTATGTTGGTAAAAATTGAAGGTGGGAGGAGAAGGGGACAACGGAGGATGAGATGGTTGGATGGCACCACCGACTTGATGGACATGAGTTTGAGTAAGCTCTGGGAGTTGGTGATGGACAGGGAAGCCTGGCATGCTGCAGTCCATGGCGTCACAAAGAGTCGGACACGACTGAGTGACTGAACTGAACTGAATTTTACCAGAGATAGAGAATCAGTCATACTGATAAAATGGTCAATTCATCAAATAACTGAACTTCAAAATGCATGAAATAAAAACTGAGATTTTCAAAGAGAAATAGAATTCACAGGTATGAGACTTCAACACCCCTCTCTCAATAAATGATAGAAGAAGAAGACAGAAAATCAAAAAGGGTATAGAAGACTTAAATAAAACTATCAACAAAAATGGCCTAATTAACATTTATAGAACACTTACCCAAAACAGCAGAATATGCACTATCAAGGGTCATATAGAATATGACCAAGACACCAAATTATGAGCCATAAAAAGTATCAATAAATGTAAATAGATTTAAGTAAGACAAACTCTGACCATAAAATAATTAAATTACAAATCAATAACAAAAATATATTTGCAAAATCTCAAGATATTTGGAAACTAATTAATGCAATTATAAATAACCCATGGGTCAGATAATAGAAAGAGCAGGAGGGATTAGAAAGCATTTTGAACTGAATGAAAATGAAAATATGGCAACAACAAAGGGCAACAACAAAGCAGTGCTTGGAGGGAAACTTACAGCACTAAACATTTACATTATTAAAAGATAAAGGTCTCAAATAAATAACCTAAGCTTCCATCTTAGGAAACTAGAAAAAGAGAAGCAGATCAAACACACATTAAACAGAAGAATAAAAATAGTTAAATACTAGATCAGAAATCACTGTAATATAAAATAAAAAAAATCAATAAAGCCAAAAACAGTTTCTTTGAAAAAAAAATCGATATAATTAATAAACATCTGCTTAGACTGTACAGGAGAAAAAAAAGAAGATACAATTTACTTGTATCAGAAATAAAACAAGGGAACATCACTACAGATCTTAGACATATTAAAAGGATAATGAGGGAATATTATGGACAGTAGCTCACTCTAAAAGAAATAGATAACATACACAGACTTGGAACTAATAAAGAAATTAAATTTTTATTTACAAACCTTCCCACAAAGTAAACTCCTAGCAAGATGGCTTCACTGACAAATTCTACTGAACATTTAAGGCCAAAAAAAAAAAAAAAAAACAACACAAATTCTATACAAAGTCTTCCAGAATATAGAAGATGCAGGGACACTTTCTAATGGTATGCAGCCAACATTATTCTGATACCCAAATGAGACAAATAAATTCAAAAGAAAACTACAGACCAATACCTCTAATGAACATAGATGCAAAAATTCTTAAAAATTTAGAAAATAATCTAAAATATCATGAACATGTAACTTATTCCAAGAGTACAAGGAGGATTTAAAATTTGAAAACCAAGCAACGTATTTCACAATATTAAAAGATGAAAAAGTAACAAACCATACCATCAATTCAGTAGATTCTGAAAAAGTACTTTACAAAATCCAACATCCCTTCATGACAAAAATTCTCAGCAAACTAGGAAAAGAAAGGAATCTCCTCAATCTATTAAAGAAAACCCACAAAAAACCTATGTGTAAAATCATACTTATGGTGAAAGATGGAATACTTTGAGGCCAATCAGGAACAAGGGAAGATAATCTACTCTCTGCTTATATTTGTTATTCTGCTGGCGGTTTTAGCCAATACAATTAAAGACCAAAAAAAAATTAAAGGTATACAGAGTAGAAAGGAAGAGGTAAAACTCCAAACTATCAGATGACAAGAGAATGCTACGTAGAAAATGTTAAGGAATCCACAAAAGAGGCTACTAGGACTAATACGTGAATTTTGCAATGCTGTAGGATAAAAGAGCAAGACGCAAAAATCAATTGCATTTTTTTATACAAGCTGCATACTATTGGAAATTTAACTTTAAAAATCTGCACCACAAAATACTTAGAGATAAAATCTAATAAAATATGTGCAAGATCTATGCATTGAAAACTAGAGGGACTTCCTTGGCGGTCCAATGGTTAAGACTTCATCTTTCAATGCAGAGGGTGTGGGTTCAACCCCTGGTTAGGTAGCTAAGACCCCACGTACCTCACAGCTAAAAAGCCAAAACATTAAAAAAAAAAAAGAAACAATATTGTAAAAAATTCAATAAAGACTTTAAAAATGGTCCACATTAAAAAAACTTGGAAAAAAAGAAAACTAGAAAACATTGCTGGAAGATATAAATAAGTCAAGAGGTACATCCTCATCATGGATCTGAAGACTCAATATTGTTAGGATATCAGTTGTCTTCAAATTGATCTAAAGATTCAATGCAGTCTCAGTAAAAATCCTAACAGAATTTTGTAGAAACTGACAAGCAAATTCTAAAATTCATAGGTTAGTGCAAGCACTTAGAAGAGTCAAATACAATTTTTTAAGGGACATGCAATTGATTCCAAGGTCAGGTTGTATCTTTATTTAAAATATTAATATTATATTTTATTCAATACGTGTTTTACATTAATTTTGATTTTTTAAAATACTGTAGTAAGCCACTATTTATTACTGAGATTTTGGTGCTTGCTTGAATTTTTCCAGCTTTTTTGAGATACAGTTGACATATAACATTGTGCAAGCTTAATGTATATAATCTGATGATTTGATACATTTATTGAAATACAATTTTGAAAGAGAATAAAGTTGGAATGCTTACAATAACTGATATCAAGACTTCATATAAAGGTACAGTAATCAAGACAGTGTGGTATTGGCATGAATATTGGTAAATAGATCAATGGAACAGAATAGAGAGTCCAAAAATAGGCCCACAGAATTGATTTCTGACAAAGATACAAAGGCAATTCATTAGGAAAGAATAGCATTTTCAACAACAGTGCTCAAATGTTAGATATCCATATGCAAAAAAATAAACTTTGATTCATGCCTCTTTCCATTTATAAGAATTAACTCAAAATGGTTATAAATCTAGAGCCATAAAACTTCTGGAAAAGAACATAGTAGAAAATCTTTTGTTTTAACCTTGAGTTAGGCACATATTTCTCATACATAATGCCGAAAGGATGGCCCATAAAAGAATAAATTGGTAAACTGAACTTTATTAAATTGAAATTTGTCTTAGAAAAATGTTGTTAAGAGAATGAAAAGACAAACATCAGATCAGGATAAAATATTTGCAAATCCATACTTAACAAAGGACTTATATCCAAAGTGTATAGAGAAGTTTCAAAAGTTGAATATACCTGTAACTATTGGGGTGGCCAAAAAGTTTGTTCGAATTTTCCTGTACGTGTTATGGAAAAACCTGAATGAAGATTTTGGCCAATCCAATATTAAATAAGTCAAAATGGTAGTAAAAAAATCCCCTTAAGAAAAGGCATGAGGCCAAAATGACTTTATGATAGCTTTCTTTTTTTTTTTTAAACCAACCTTCAAAAATTATATAACCTTAAATTTCCTGGTGAATAGGACATTCAATCTTTTGTGGCTAGAAAAACCTTCATGTCCAAACCTGACCAAGACAGGGCATGAAAAAAATTTTAGAGGACAATCTTGATTATAAACATAAATGAAAACTCCTAACTAAAATGCAAGCAGATTTATTCCCTCACATTTAAAACATATGAACAAATAGGGTTTATACCATTATTTCAAGAGTGATTTAGAGAATCTGTTAATGTAATTCACCACACTAGTAGTTAAAAAAGAGAAAAACCACATGATCATCTTAGCTGTAGAAAAAGTAACTATTAAAACTTAACACCCATTCATTCAGTTCAGTTCAGTCGCTCAGTCATGTCCGACTCTTTGTGACCCCATGGACTGCAGCACACCAGGCTTCCCTGTCCATCACCAACTACTGGAGCTTGCTCAAACTCATGTCCATCAAGTTGGTGATGCCATCCAACCGTCTCATCCTCTGTTGTCCCCTTCTCCTCCCACCTTCAATCTTTCCCAGCATTAGGGTCTCTTTCACTTTCACCAAGAGGCTCTTCGCTTCCTGCCATAAAAGTGGTGTCATCTGCATATCTGAGGTTATTTATATTTCTCCCAGCAATCTTGATTCCAGCTTGTGCTTCATCCAGCCCAGTGTTTCTCATGATGTACTTTGCATATTAGTTAAATAAGCAGGGTGACAATATACAGCCTTGATGTACTCCTTTCCCAATTTTGAACCAGTCTGTTGCTCCATGTCCAGTCCTAACTGTTGCTTCTTTACCTGCACGCAGGTTTCCCAAAGGCAGGTAAGGTAGTCTGGTTTTCCCATCCCTTTAAGAATTTTCCACAGTTTATTGTGATCCACACAGTCAAAGGCTTTGGTGTAGTCAATGCAGCAGAAATAGATGTTTTTTTCTGGAATTCTCTTGCTTTTTCTATGAGCCAATGTTGTTGTTTAGTCATTATGCCATGTCCAACTTTTTTGCTACTGCCAACCTCCTCTGTCCATGGGATTTCCCAGACAAGGACACTGGAGTGGGTTGCTATTTCCTTTTCCAGGGACCTGGGATCTTCCCAACCCAGGGATCAAACCTGCATCTCCTGCATTGGCAGGCGGATGCTTTACCACTGAGCCACCTGGGAATCCCATGAAGCCACCTGGAATACACTCTATGATCCAGTGGATGCTGGCAATTTGATTTTTGGTTCCTCTGCCCTTTCTAAATCCGCTTGAATATCTGGAAGTTCTCGGTTCACATACTGTTGAAGCCTAGCTTGGAGAATTTTGAGCACTACTTTGCTAGCATGTGAGATGAGTGCAATCGTGCGATAGTTAGAACATTCTTTTGCATTGTCTTTCTTTGGGATTGGAATGAAAATCGACCCATTTTTAATTTAAAAACAAATAAACAATAAAACATAAGAGATACAGAGTTGAAAAAGGGTATACACCCAATACATGAAACCCAGCATCATTACTAGCCAACATTAAATTAGAAGTTCTAACAATGTACTAAGATGATAAAAAGAAAAAAAAAAACAGGAACAAAGATCAAAAAAGAAGATATATATCTACATATATATATATATGATATGGCTGTTTATATAAAAAGCTGTAAGGACCTACAAAAGTATTAGAATAAGAGAATTCAACAAAGTTGGTAGATACAAGAATTTCTCATAAATGACAGTAGAGTTCCTATATGGTAACAATTAGCAGTTAAATATAATTTTCAAGGAGGATCTCATTGGGCAGGAGGTGGGAGGGAGGAGATTCAAGAGGGATGGGACATATGTACACCTATGGTTAATTCATGTTAATGTATGACAGAAATCAAACCAATATTGTAAAGCAATCATCAATCTATTAAAAATAAATAAATATTTTAAAAGGAAGTAAGCAGGAAAAAAAGCCTATGAGGTACCTAGGAATAAATCTAAAACAAGTATTTTACTTAAAGTAACATATATGCATATAATATCTTTTAAAATTTATTTCTAATTATTTATACTTTTGTCTCCATTCAATCAAAATTTTTACTACCTACTCTGTATAAAAGCATTCTTGTTAGGGCCATAGATATAGTGATGAATGAAAGTTCTAGCCTTCGTGAAATGTACATTCTAGTGGGAGGAAGTGATAATACATAAAAAGGGTAAAATATATAGCCTTGTAAAAAGTGCTTGAAGAAAAATAAATCAAGAGAATTGATGACAAAGGAGGTGGCATTTTAGGAGTGGTAGAAGGGAAGGATAATATATGTGATAGAGACCCAAATAAAGTGAGGAGCTTGCCAAGGGGATATGTGGTAGTGGGGAGGGGAAAGAAGAGCTTTCCAGGCATAGAGAGCAGCAAGAGCAAAGGCCCTGAGGTTGAAGGGCATGGCAGGTCTAAAACAGCAATACAAAATTATGTGTGTCCAGAGGAGAGTTGTGCAGGGAACACATCATAGGGTCTTTCTTGCAGACCATGATAAGGTGTATGGATTTTTGTTTGAATAAGAAGAAGACGCTATTAGAGGGTTTTGAACACAGGAATAGTATTATTTGATCTGTGTTATAAAAGGATCACTTTGACTTCTGTGTTATGAACAGAATATAGAGTGGCAAGGGTAGAATCAGGGAGACTAATCAGGAGAATATTACAGTATCCATGGGAGATATCATGATATTTAGGAACAGTGAGGTAGTGTTGGCGAAGGTTAGAAATGGTGTAATTTTGGGTGTATTTGAAGAAAAAACCAAAAGGAGGTGCTAATAGATTGAATGTAGGGTGTGAGAAAAAGAGACAAACCAAAAAGAATTGGGGATACAATTAGGGTTACAGCTATGATAAATTGATTTTGGCTTGAGGAAGGATAGTTTTCCATCAACTGAGATGAGGCATGGTGGGGGTGGATCACATTTTTAAGGAAAAGTCAGGGCTTCAGTATTGAACATATTAAGTTTGAGACATCTATTAGACATCCAAGTTGAGATGTCAAGAAGGCAGTTCTATGATCTGAAATTTAAGGGAGATATCAGGTTTAGAATGATAAGCTTGGAGGTCATAAGCATATTTTTAAAAATTTATTTTATTGAGGTATCAATCAGTTCAGTTCAGTCTCTCAGTCGTGTCAAACTCTTTTGCGACCCCATGAACTGCAGCATGCTAGGCCTCCCTGTCCATCACCAACTCCCCGAATCCACCCAAACCCATGTCCATTGAGTTGGTGATGCCATCCAGCCATCTCATCCTCTGTCGTCCCCTTCTCCTGCCCTCAATCTTTCTCAGCATCAGGGTCTTTTCAAATGAGTCAGGTCTTCACATCAGGTGGCCAAAGTATTGGATTTTCAGCTTCAACATCAGTCCTTCCAATGAACACCCAGGACTGACCTCCCTTATGATGGACTGGTTGGATCTCCTTGCAGTCCAAGGGACTCTCAAGAATCTTCTCCAACACCACAGTTCAAAAGCATCAATTCTTCGGCGCTCAGCTTTCTTCACAGTCCAACTCTCACATCCATACATGACTACTGGAAAAACCATAGCCTTGAGTAGATGGACCTTTGTTGGCAAAGTAATGTCTCTTCTTTTGAATATGCTATCTAGGTTGGTCATAACTTTCCTTCCAAGGAGTAAGTGTCTTTTAATTTCGTGGCTGCAATCACCATCTGCAGTGATTTTGGAGCCCCCCAAAATAAAGTCAGCCACTGTTTCCACTGTTTCCCCATCTATTTGCCATGAAGTGATGGGACCGGATGCCATGATCTTAGTTTTCTGAATGTTGAGCTTTAAGCCAACTTTTTCACTCTCCTTTTTCACTTTCTTATTGAGGTATAGTTGATTTACAATGTTGTATTATTTTCTGGTTATGGCAAAGTTACTCAGTTATACAAATATATAGTAGTTAGCATCTGCTAATCCAAAACTCCCAATCCACCCCCCTACTCCCCATTCCTCTTTGCAACCACAAGTCTGGTCTCTGTCAGTCTGTTTCTGTCTTGTAGATATGTTGATTTGTGCCATATTTTATTTTATTTTTTAATTTTAATATTTATTTCTTTTGGCTGCTCTGAGTTTTAGTTGTGGCACTCAGGATATTTAGTGGTGGCATGTGGACTCAGTTGTGGCATATGGATCTAGTTCCCTGACGAGAAATCATACCCAGGACCCCCCTGCATTGGGAGTGCGGAGTCTTAGCCACTGGACCACCAAGGAACTCTGTGCAGTATTTTAGATTCCACATACAAGTGATAACATATGGTATTTGTCTTTGTCTTTCTGACTTAGTTCACCCAGGATGTAATCTTTAATTGCCTCCAAGTTCTTGCAAATGGCATTATTCATTCTTTTTAATGACTGAGTAGTATTCCATTGTGTGTGTTAATATATATAATATATATATATATATATATTATATATATTTATGCTACATCTTCTTTATCCATCCTTCTTTCAGCGGACATTTAGGCTGCTCCCATGTCTTGGCTATTGTAAATAGTGGTACTATGAACATAGGGGTGCATGGATCTTTTTGAATTATAGTTTTGTCCACATATATGTGCAGGGGTGGGATTGCTAGATCATGTAGCAATTCTACTTTTGGTTTTTGAGAAATCTTCATACTATTTCCCATAGTGGCTGTACCAACTTATATTTCAGCCAACAGTGTAGGAGGGTTCCCTTTTCTCCACACCCTCTCCAGGATTTATTGTTTGTCAATTTTTTGATGATGCCCATTGTCATTGGTGTGAGGTGATACTTCCTTGCAGCTTTTATTTGCATTTTTCTAACAGTGACATTGAGCATCTTTTCATGTGCCTGTTGGCCATCTGTATGTCTTCTTTGGAAAAATGTCTTTTTAGATCTTCTGCCCACTTTTTGATTGGGTTGTTTTTTGTTGTTGTTGCTGTTATATTGAGCTGCATGAGCTGTTTGTATATTTTGGAGACTAATCCCTTGTTGGCTGCATCATTTGCAAATATTTTCTCCCATTCGGTGGGTTGTCTTTTCATTTTGTTTATGGTTTCCTTTGCTGTGCAAAACCTTTTGAATTTAGTTAGGTCCCATTTGTTTATTCTTGTTTTTTAAAAAATCTGTAAGACTGTTTCTGTTTTGTAAATAAGTTCAATTGTATCATTTAAAAAATTAGATTCCACACATGAGTGATATCATATGATATTTCTCTTTGTCAAACTTACTCCACCTAGTAATGGATATTTCTAGGTCCATCCATGTTGCTGCAAATGGCATTATTTCATTCTTTTTTATGGCTGAGTAATATTCCCTTGTTAATATATATCACATATTCTTCATCCATTCCTCTGTTGATAGACATTTAGGTTGCTTCCATATTCTGACTATTGTAAATAGTGCTGCAATGAACATTGGGATGCATGTATCCTTTTTAATTACGGTTTTCCCTGGATATATGCCCAGGAGTGAGATTGCTGGATCATATGGTAGCTCTATTTTTAGTTTCGTAAGGAATCTCTATACTGTTTTCCATAGTGGCTGCACCAATCTACATTCCCACTAACAGTGTAGGAGGTTCCCTTTTCTCTACACCCTCTCCAGCATTTGTTATTTGTAGGGAAGTTATAAGCATATTAATGGTAATTAAAACCACAAAATAAACTCACCTAGGGAATGAACATAGATAAGAAAAGAGGAATAAGAGATGCTGAGTAATTCAGCAGCATCTTAAACCATTTTGTTCTTGTGCAGTTACGGTTTTTTCCTGTTCAGGTTTGTATTTCTACTTGTGTCAATGTTAGTGTGTTTCCCTATAGGTTCCATTGGAAATAGCACTGAGTCCCTTGTATTTCCCCATCCTCAGCTTTTCACAGGTTCAGTTCAGTTCAGTTGCTCAATCATGTCTGACTCTTTGCAACCCCATAAACCGCAACACGCCAGGCCTCCCTGTCCATCACCAACTCCCGGAGTTTACCCAAACTCATGTCCATTGAGTCCGTGATGCAATCTAACCATCTCATCCTCTGTTGTCCCCTTCTTCTCCTGCCCTCAATCTTTCCCAGCATCAGGGTCTTTTCAAGTGAGTCAGCTCTTCGCATCAGGGAGCCAAAGTATTGGAGTTTCAGCTTCAACATCAGTCCTTCCAATGAACACCCAGGACTGACCTCCCTTAGGATGGACTGGTTGGATCTCCTTGCAGTCCAAGGGACTCTCAAGAGTCTTCTTCAACACCACAGTTCAAAAGCATCAATTCTTAAGCACTCAGCTTTCTCTATAGTCCAACTCTAACATCCATACATGACCACTGGAAAAACCATAGCCTTGACTAGATGGACCTTTGTTGACAAAGTAATGTCTCTGCTTTTGAATATGCTGTCTAGGTTGGTCATAATGTTCTTTCCAAGGAGTAATTAATTTCGTGGCTGCAATCACCATCTGCAGTGATTTTGGAGCCCAACAAAATAAAGTCAGCCACTGTTTCCCCATCTATTTGCCATGAAGTGATGGGACCGGATGCCATGATCTTAGTATTCTGAATGTTGAGCTTTAAGCCAACTTTTTCACTCTCCTCTTTCACTTTCATCAAGAGGCTCTTTAGTTCTCCACTTTTTGCCATAAGGGTGGTGTCATCTGCATATCTGAGGTTATTGATATTTCTCCCGGCAATCTTGATTCCAGCTTGTGCTTCCTCCAGCCCAGCGTTTCTCATGATGTACTCTGCATATAAGTTAAATAAGCAGGGTGACAATATACAGCCTTGACATACTCCTTTTCCTATTTGGAACCAGTCTGTTGTTCCATGTCCAGTTCTAACTGTTGCTTCCTGACCTGCATACAGGAAATCAGATTGATTACATTCTTTGCAGCCAAAGATGGAGAAGCTCTATTCAGTCAGCAAAAACAAGATCGGGAGCTCACTGTGGCTCAGATCATGAACTCCTTATGGCCAAATTCAGACTTAAATTAAAGAAAGTGGGGAAAACCACTAGACCATTCAGGTTTGACCTAAATCAAATCCCTTATGATTATACAGTGGAAGTGAGAAATAGATTTAAGGGACTAGATCTGATAGACAGAGTGCCTGATGAACTATGGACAGAGGTTTGTGACATTGTACAGGAGACAGGGATCAAGACCATCCCCATGGAATAGAAATGCACAAACGCAAAATAGCTGTCTGAGGAGGCCTTACAAATAGCTGTGAAAAGAAGAGAAGTGAAAAGCAAAGGAGAAAAGGAAAGATATACCCATTTGAATGCAGAGTTCCAAAGAATAGCAAGGAGAAATAAGAAAGCCTTCCTTAGTGATCAGTGCAAAGAAATAGAGGAAAACAATAGAATAGGAAAGATTAGACATCTCTTCAAGAAAATTAGAGATATCAAGAGAACATTTCAAGCAAAGATGGGCTCAATAAAGGACAGAAATGGTATGGACCTAACAGAAGCAGAAGATATTAAGAAGAGGTGGCAAGATACACAGAAAAACTATATAAAAAAGATCTTCATGACCCAGATAATCACGATGGTGTGATCACTCACCTAGAGCCAGACATCCTGGAGTGCAAAGTCAAGTGGGCCTTAGGGAGTATCACTATGAACAAAGCTAGTGGAGGTGATGGAATTCCAGTTGAGCTATTTCAAATCCTAAAAGATGATGCTGTGAAAGTGCTGCACTCAATATGCCAGCAAATTTGGAAAACTCAGCAGTGGCCATAGGACTGGAAGGTCAGCTTTCATTCCAATCCCAAAGAATGCTCAAACTACCACACAATTGCACTCATCTCACATGCTAGTAAAGTAATGCTCAAAATTCTCCAAGCCAGGCTTCAGCAATACGTGAACTGTGAACTTCTAAATGTTCAAGCTGGTTTTAGAAAAGGCAGAGGAACCAGAGACCAAAGTGCCAACATTCACTAGATAATCGAAAAAGCAAGAGAGTTCCAGAAAAACATCTATTTTCACAGGTAGGCTTACTAATTTCCTCACCTGAAGTCATTTCAGTTTCAGTTCCCCCAAATAGTTCAGACTGGAAGCACAAAGAGTTTCAGAAATATCAAAATCTTCCTCAGTGGGGCTTAGGATTCAGCTTTTGTCTGACTGGGAATAGAACTCCCTTATCCAGGGCTCTGCATCTCCATTGGCAGGAGTGAAGGGCAGGTCACAAACAGCCACCCATTTCTCCCTCTCAGCACTCACAGACTTGCCACCATACTGTGCCTTAATATCACCAGAACTAAGCTCTTCATGACCTTCAACTTTATGTCAGTCATTACAAAATTCCTGGGACTCCTCGGTCACTACCTGCATATTTCATGTTCTAGTGTCACACAATTTTGTGTATTCACCTAACCTGGTCCCGCCTCTTAGCCTTGAAATCCTTCCACGTTGTCCTGTGGAATCATAGTACTGGTTTGCTCAGGACAATTCCAGTTTATACATAGTGTGCCACTGTCTCGCCCAGTTTAACGTTTGTCATTTTCATAAGTATCCCAGCTTGGATGATAAATTATATAATCATCCTATATAGTACTCAAAGTCTTCAGTAAAACTCTCTATATTTTTTCCCTGTTTACTGAATGCTTCCCTCACATTCTTAATCTGACTGAAATCTGAATCTACCCAAGGACCTTACAATCCTCTTGAGCACTGGTTATTTTTATTCCCACAAAATGAAGTCCCTCACTGCTATTTTCAAATCATTCTCTTTCTCCTCCCTAGAAATCCCCATCTTTCTCTGAATTTCCTATCACTTAATATGTTAAATATATTAAATATATTATATAATATGTATGGGCTTTCCTGGTGGCTCAGATGGTAAAGAACTGCCTGTAATGCAGGAGATCCGGGTTTGACCCCTGGGTCGGGAAGATCCCCTGGAGAAGGGAATGGCAACCCACTCCAGTATTTTTGCCTAGAGAATTCCATGGACAGAGAAGCCTGGCCGGCTATAGTCCATGGGGTCACAAAGAGTTGAACACAATTGAGCGACTAACACACATATATAATATGTACAGTTTAGCTTCTGTCTCACTGTAACTCTCTGCAATTAAGCTTGTCTTAATTCTTTGTGATTTCAATATCTTAACACCTGATTCTTCTAACACTCTAGCCTCTCAGTCCCTTGAAATTCTCTCCTACAGTTTTGTCCTCCACCTAATTGCAGTCTCTTTCTCCATTTTGTAATTTCCAGTGACTCCTATCCCTCTCCTATATCCCTGGAGTGGAACATGGCTAGGGAAAATCACAAAATTACACTTTCACTTTAAATTCAAGACCATGAACCTCAAGTGGGCACTTAATGTTGCCAGGAAATCACATAATATTATCCTAGTCCATTTACTCTCTGTTTCCTAGACAACTATTTCATACCTTCTCCTCTCCCTTCAAACCTCTAACACCTCTGCACCCGTGTCCTCACTCTCAGCTCATGACCTTGTTTCCAATTTCACTGAAAAAACAGAGGCAATCAGAAAACAAAGCCCATAAATTTCTACCACTGCATATATTACTTACCTATCTAAATCTGTGTGTATATTCTACCCTTTGTCCTGTGACTATGGATGAACTGTCCCTGCTCTTAGCTGAAGCCAACTCCTCCACTCCTCTTCTGGCAATTCTCTCCCCTCTTGCCCCTCAAGCTTTTTTCCCCTTCTACAGAATTTTTCCAATCAGCTTCAACCATGCTATTATTTCTCTCACTTAAAAAATTGTAAAGTCTTCTTTTGAATCAGCTTCTCTTGCTCTCTACCCACCTGATTTCTCTGTCCCCCTTTAAAGCAAAATTCTTCATCAGAATCATCCATATTCAATGTCTACAAGTCCTCCATTCTTTAAATTTTTTTAATTTGAAATTATTATAGATTCACAGGAAGTTATGAAAATCATATGGAGGTCCTTTGTAAGTTTCACCCAGATTTCCTCCACAGTTACATGTTATAAACTATTGACAATGGTATAGGAAATTGACATTGGTACAAAGTGTGTGAATACTTCTATGCCATTTTTATCACAAGTATAGATTTGTGTAACCACAAATAAAGATAAAGAACTGTTCTATCACCATAAAGATCTCCTTTGTGCTACTCCTTTTTAGTCACTTCCCTCCCTTTACTATTCTTCATCCATGGCAACCACTAATTTATTCTCCATCTCTACAAATTCCTCATTTTGAAAATCTTAAGTAAATGGAATCCTATAATATGTGACTTTTTGAGATTGCTTTTTTATACTCACCATCCTCAAGATCCATTTAAGTTATTGCATGTATCAATCGTTTCCCCCTCCCCACTTCCTTGTGTTTTATAAATAAAAGGAAAGCATCGCATGGGGATGATGACAGCATCCCTGTGTCTAGAAGTGGGTGGTGATATTGTAAGTCTCTATCAGGTCATCTAGGACAGTGCCGGGCATGGTGGTGATCTTGGCCAGCTCACAACACTCCAGTTTCGAAGTGAAGACAGCAGTTAAGCATCTGGGGCGAGGATGATCAGCACCACATTCTACAGAATGTGACAGTCTATGTACTACACCTAACCATCATGGGGCTTGAGCCAAGCGAGATGTGGCAGCACGGTGGTCACCCTGTTCTTCAGCTTCGGCAGCCTCTGAAGCCCTATGTCACTGTCCTGTGTGACAAACCATATGACATGCTTGTTCTCCCACTCCACTGACCTTTTTTGGTGGGCCTTTATGTGGCCTTCCATCCAGGGTCCTCCAAATCATATTCACTTAGGTGCCCACATGGAAGTCTGCCCCCTGAAGCAGGCATATGTCTCTGGAACTCTCCTTGGCTTTCAGCAGGTACAGGTAGATGATGAGCTTGTGGTCTTGGACAGACATACTGAATCCCATTTGAGTATTGTCTACCATGAGGTCTACAATGTACACCTCGAGGGGCTTGTGATCCCAAAACCAGAGGCTCAGAGTCTTGCTCTCCTCCTGATAGCATAGCAGTTGAAATGTTCTTCATAACAGCCATGGCCAGGATGAAATGCTCCACACTGATTATCTGGTGGAAGTACAGTTGTGTGCTGATAAAGACCATGCCTCTCAGCTTGCTGGGCCACATGCTCCATAGAAAGCTCTTCTGGTTGTTGGCTGACATCAGGTGGCACTTGCAGTGACACAGGGTGGTCATGGGCCCCTTCTGTTCCTCCTCATACAGCACCTTGAGTTTGTTCTTGGTTATATGCTAAGTGTACGTTTAGTTTATTAAGAAAACACTAAGCTATTTCCAGAGTGACTACCATTTTACATTCCCACCAGAAATGTATAAAACATCCAGTTTCTCCACATCCTTGCCAGCATTTAGTATTATCAGGTTTGTTTGTTTATTTGTTTTAGCGTAGCAGTTCTAAGAGGTGTCTAGTGATATCTCACCATAGTGTTACTTTGAATTTCCTTAAATGCTAGTGACATTGAGCATCTTTTTAGGTGTTTATTTACCTTCTGTTTATCCACCTCAGTGAAATGTTTCTTCATGTTTTTTGCTCATTTTCTAATTGGATTATTTGCTTTATTTTACTGTTCAGTTTCAAGTGTTCTTTATGTATTCTATTCTTTTGGCACTTTAAAAGTGTTGTGCCACTTCCTTCTGGCTTCCATGGTTTCTTATGAGAACCATGTCTTAATTCAAATAGCTACCCTCCTCCTAAGTAAGGTGTCATGTCTCACTTGGTGTTTTCAAGATTTTTTTCTCTGCTTTTAGTTTTCAAAAGTTTGATTATGATGTACCTTGGTGTGGATTTCTTTGCATTTATTCTGTTTGTGGTTTCCAAGCCATTGGATCTGTAGGTTCATATCTTTCCCCCAAATTTGGAAAATTGCATATTTTCCAGTTCTAAAATTTCCATTTGGCAATCCCTATCAAAATATCCATGACATTTTCCACAGAACTAGAAAAAATAATCCTAAAACTCATATGGAACCACGGTTCAGTTCAGTTCAGTCGCTCAGTCATGTCCGACTCTTTGCGACCCCATGAATTGCAGCACGCTAGGCCTCCCTGTCCATCACCAACTCCTGGAGTTCACCCAGACTCACATCCATCGAGTCAGTGATGCCATCCAGCCATCTCATCCTCTGTCGTCCCCTTCTCCTCCTGCCCCCAATCCCTCCCAGCATCAGAGTCTTTTCCAATGAGTCAACTCTTCACATGAGGTGGCCAAAGTACTGGAGTTTCAGCTTTAGCATCATTCCTTCCAAAGAAATCCCAGGGCTGATCTCCTTCAGAATGGACTGGTTGGATCTCCTTGCAGTCCAAGGGACTCTCAAGAGTGTTCTCCAACACCACAGTTCAAAAGCATCAATTCTTTGGAGCTCAGCCTTCTTCACAGTCCAACTCTCACATCCATACATGAACACAGGAAAAACCATAGCCTTGACTAGACGAAACTTTGTTGGCAAAGTAATGTCTCTGCTTTTCAATATGCTATCTAGGTTGGTCAAAATACCCTGAATTGCCAAATCAATCTTGAAAAAAAGAACAAATCTAGAGGTATAACCCTCCCAGAGCTCAGACTATACTACAAAGCTGCAATAATCAAAACAGCGTGGTACTGGCACAAAAATAGACACATAGGTCAATGGAACAGAATAGAGAGACCAGAAATAAAACCATGCACCTATGGTCAATTAATCCATGACAGTGGAAGCAAGTGTACAGAATGCAGAAAAGACAGTCTCTTCAACAAGTTGTGCTGAGAAAACAGGACAGCTATATGTAAAACAATAATAACATGCCCTTGCATTATATTTAAACAGTTCAAAATGGTTTAGAGACCTAAATGTAAGAATTGAAACTGTAAAATGCCTAGAAGAAAACATAGGCAGAACACTCTTTGACATAGATTATAGCAATATTTTTAGATCAGCAAAAGAAATAAAAGCAAAAATAAATAAATGGGGCCTAATTAAACTTAAAAGCTTTTGCACAGCAAAAAATCCATCAAAACAAAGAGACAGACTACTGAATGAGAAAATATTTGCAAATGATGTGACTGACAATTAGTTAATATCCAAAATATACAAACAGATACAACTCAGTATCAAAAACCCAAACAATCCAATAAAAAAATGGGCAGTAGACCTGAATAGAAATTTTACAAAGAATACATACAGATGGCTAACAGGTACATGAAAATTTGCTAACTGTTAGAGAAATGTAAATCAAAACAACAATGAGATGTCAACTCACATCTGTCAGAATGGATATCATCAAAAAGTCTACAAGGACTTCCCTAGTGGTCCACTGGTAAAGAATCCACCTGCCAATGCAGGAGACATGGGTTCAATCACTGGTTTGGGAAGATTCCACATGCCTCTGGGCAACTAAGCCCATGTGCCACAGCTACTGAGCCTGTGAGCTGCAACTATCAAGGCTGCATGTTACAACAACTGAAGCCTGCATGTGGAGAGCCTGTGCTCTGCACTAAGAGAAGACATCGCAATGAGAAGCCTGTGCACCACAGTGAAGAGCAGCCCCCACTCACCAAAACTGGAGAAGGGCTGCATGGAACAACGAAGAACCAGGGCAACCAAAATAAATAAACAAATAATGTTTTAAAAGTCTACATATAATAAAAGTTGGAAAAGATATGGTGAAAAGGAAACCCTTATATCCTGTTGGTGGGAATGTAAATTGGTGTAGCCACTATGGGAAACTGTATGGAGGTTACTCAAAGAACTAAGAATAGAACTACTATATGATCTAGCAATTCCACTCCTGGGAATATATCCAGGGAAAAGTGAAAATACTAATTTGAAAGGACACATGCACCCCAATGTTCTTCAGTTCAGTTTCAATTGCTCAGTCATGTCTGACTCTTTGCAATCCCATGGACTGCAGCAAGACTTCCCTGTCCATCACCAACTCCCGGAGCTTGCACAAATTCATGTCTATCAAGTTGGTGATGCCATCCAACCATCTCATCCTTTGTTGTCCCCTTCTCCTCCTGCCTTAAATCTTTCTTAGCATCAGGGTCTTTTCCAGTGAGTCAGTTCTTTGCATCAGGTGGCCAAAGTATTTGAGCTTCAGCTTCAGCATCAGTCCTTCCAATAATATTCAGGACTGACTTCCTTTAGGATGGACTGGTTGGATCTCCTTGTAGTCCAAGGGACTCTCAAGAGTCTTCTCCAACACCACAGTTCAAAAGCATCAATTCTTATGCGCTCAGCTTTCCTTATGGTCCAACCCTCACATCCATACATGACTACTTGAAAAACCATAGCTTTGAGTAGATGAACCTTTGTTGTTAAAGTAATGTCTCTGCTTTTTAATATACTGTCTAGGTTGGTCATAGCTTTTCTTTCAAGGAGCAAGCGTCTTTTAATTTCATGGCTGCAATCACCATCTGCAGTGATTTTGGAGCCCCAAATGATAAAGTCTGTCACTGTTTCCATTGTTTCCCCATTGATTTGCCACTAAGTGATGGGACCGGATGCCGTGATCTTAGATTTTGAAGGTTGAGTTTTAAGCCAGCTTTTTCACTCTCTTCTTTCACTTTCATCAAGAGGTTCTTCAGTTTCTCTTCACTTTCTGCAGTAAAGGTGGTGTCATCTGAATATTTGAGATTATTGATATTTCTCCTGGCAATTTTGATTCCAGCTTGTGCTTCATCCAGCCTGGCATTTTGCATGATGTACTCTGCATATAGGTTAAATAAGCAATGTGACGATATACAGCCTTGATGTACTCCTTTCCCAATTTGGAACCAGTCTGTCATCCCATATCCGGTTCTAGTTGTTGTTTCTTCACCTGCATACAGATTTCTTAAGAGGCAGGTAAGGTGGTTTGGTATTCCCACATCTTTAGGAATTTTCCAGTTTGTTGTGATTCACATAGTCAAAGGCTTTGGTGTAGTCAATAAAGCAGAAGTAGATATTTTTCTGGAATTCTCTTGTTTTTTTAATGATCAAATGGATGTTGGCAATTTGATTTCTGGTTCCTCTGCCTTTTCTACATCCAGCTTGAACATCTGGCAGTTCTTGGTTCACGTACTATTGAAGCCTGGCTTGGAGAATTTTGAGCATTACTTTGCTAGCATGTGAGATGAGAGCAATTGAATTGTGTGGTGGTTTGAACATTACTTGGCATTGCCTTTCTTTGAGATTGGAATGACAACTGACCTTTTGCAGTCCTGTGGCCACTGCTGAGTTTTCCAAATTTGCTGGCATATTGAGTGCAGCACTTTAACAGCATCATCTTTTAGGATTTGAAATAGCTCAACTGGAATTCCATCACCTCCACTAGCTTTGTTCATAGTGATGCTTCATAAAGCCCACTTGATTTCTCACTCCAGAATGTCTGGCTCTAGATGGGTGATCACACCATCGTGGTTATCTGGGTCACTAAGATCTTTTTTGTATATTTCTTCTGTGTATTCTTGCCACCTTTTCTTACTATCTTCTGCTCCTGTTAGGTCAAAACTATGTCTGTCCTTTATTAAGCCCATCTTTGCATGAAATGGTCTCTTGGTATCTCTAATTTTCTTGAAGATATCTCTAGTCTTTCCCATCCTATTGTTTTCCTCTATTTTTTGCATTGGTCGCTGAGGAAGGCTTTCTTATCTCTCCTTGATATTCTTTGGAACTCTGTATTCAGATGGGTATATCTTTCCTTTTCTCCTTTGCCTTTAGCTTCTCTTCTTTCCCCAGCTATTTGCAAGGCCTCCTCAGATGATCATTTTGCCTTTTTGCATTTCTTTTTCTTGGGGGTGGTCTTGATCCCTGTCTCTTGTACAGTGTCATGAACCTCTGTCTATAGTTCTTCAGGCACTCTGTCTATCAGATCTAATCCCTTGAATCTATTTGTCACTTCTACTGTATAATCATAAGGGATTTGATTTAGGTCATACCTGAATGATCAGTGGTTTTCCCTACTTTTTTCAATTTAAGTTTGAATTTTGCAATAAAGATTTCATTATCTGAGCTACAGCCAGCTCCTGGTCTTGTTTTTGCTGATTGTATAGACCTTCTCCATCTTAAGCTGCAAAGAATATAATCAATCTGATTTTGGTATTGAGCATCTGGTGATGTCCATGTCTAGAGTCCTCTCTTGTGTTGTTGGAAGAGGGTGTTTGCTATGACCAGTGCGTTCTCTTGGCAAAATTCTGTTAGCCTTTGCCCTGCTTCATTCTGTGCTCCAAGGCCAAACTTGCTTGTTACTCCAGGTATCTCTTGACTTCTTACTTTTGTTCCAGTCCCCTATAATGAAAAGAACATCTTTTTTTGGTGTTAGTTCTAGAAGATCTTGTAAGTCATCATAGAACCATTCAACTTCAGCTTCTTTGGCATTAGTGGATTACTGTGATATTGAATGGTTTGCCTTGGAAAGAAATGGAGATCATTCTGTCATTTTTGAGATTGCACCCAAGTACTGCATTTTGGAATCTTTTGTTGACTATGAGGGCTACTCCATTTCTTCTAAGGTTCTGCAGTTCTTCAATGTTCTTAGCAATACTATTTACAATAGTGAAGACATGGAAGCAACCCACACGCTCATCAACAGACGACTGGATTAAGAAGATGTGGTGTGTGTGTATGTGTGTGCTTATACTGTAATAGTGTTGTTGTTGTTTAGTCGCTCAGTCATATCTGACTCTTTGTGATCCCATGCACTGCAGCATGCTGGGTCTCCGTGTCCCTCACCATCTCCCGGAATTTGCCCAAGTTCATGTCCATTGCATTGGTGATGCCATTCATCCATCTCATCTTCTGACTCCCTCTTCTCCTTCTGCCCTCAATCTTTCCCAGAAGCAGGGACTTTTCCAGTGAGTCATCTGTTAGAATCAGATGACCACAATACTGGTGTTTCAGCTTCAGCATCAATCCTTTTGGTGAATATTCAGGGTTGATCTCCCTTAAGATTGACTGGTTTGATCTCCTTGCTGCCCAAGGGATTTTAGGAGTCTTCTCCACTACTACATTTCAAATATTACTGTAATATTACTCAGCCATAAAAAAAAAAGAATGAAATTCTGCCCTTTGCAGCAATGTGAGTGGACCTAGAGAATATTATGCTTAGTGAAATAAGTCAGACAAGAAAGACAAATACTGTATGATATCACTTATATTTGGAATCTAAAAAAACTACAAATGCATGTTTATGCAAAACAAGAACAGACTCACAGATACAGAAAACAAACCTGTGGCTAGCAAAGAGGAGAGGGACAAATTAGGGGTATGGGATTAACAAATATGAGCTACTATTTATAAAATAGATAAGCAACAAGATACACTGTATAGCAGAGGGAATTGTAGCCATTATCTTGTGATAGTCTATAATGAAGTATAATCTGAAAAAATACCAATTACTATGTTGTATACCTGAAACTGATATAACATTGTAAATCAACTATATTTCAATTTAAAAAACTGTACTAAGGATAAAATTTCCATTCAGTTTTCCTTTATGTCATCTATTTCTTTGCTGAGCCTTTCTATTTTTTACTCATTTCAAACCTGTTCAGCACCCCAAGACACATATTAATCAAATTAACAAAGATCAAACACAAAGAACAAATATTAAAAGCAGCAAGGGAAAAACAACAAATAACACACAAGGGAATTCCCATAAGGATAACAGCTGATCTTTCAACAGAAACTCTTCAGGCCAGGAGGGAATGGCAGGACATAATTAAAGTGATGAAAGAAAATAACCTATAACCCAGATTACTGTACCCAGCAAGGATCTCATTCAAATATGAAGGAGAAATCAAAAGCTTTACAGACAAGCAAAAGCTGAGAGAATTCAGCACCACAAAACCAGCTCTCCAACAAACGCTAAAGGATCTTCTCTTGACAGGAAACACAAGGGTGTATAAACTCGAACCCCAAACAATAAAGTAAATGGCAACCAGATCATACTTATTAATAATTACCTTAAATGTAAATGTGTTGAATGCCCCAACCAAAAGACAAATACTGGCTGAATGGATACAAAAATAAGACCCCTATATATGCTGTCTACAAGAGACCCACCTCAAAACAAGGGACATATACAGACTGAAAGTGAAGGGCTGGAAAAAGATATTCCATGCAAATAGAGACCAAAAGAAAGCAGGAGTAGCAATACTTATATCAGATAAAATAGACTTTAAAACAAAGGCTGTGAAAAGAGACAAAGAAGGACACTACATAATGATCAAAGGATCAATCCAAGAAGAAGATAAAACAATTATAAATATATATGCACCCAACATAGGAGCACCACAATATGTAAGACAAATGCTAACAAGTATGAAAGGGGAAATTAACAGTAACACAATAATAGTGGGAGACTTTAATACCCCACTCACACCTATGGATAGATCAACTAAACAGAAAATTAACAAGGAAACACAAATTTTAATGATACAATAGACCAGTTAGACCTAATTGATATCTATAGGACATTTCACCCCAAAACAATGAATTTCACCTTTTTCTCAAGCGCATATGGAACCTTCTCCAGGATAGATCACATCCTGGGCCATGAATCTAGCCCTGGTAAATTAAAAAAAATTGAAATCATTCCAAGCATCTTTTCTGACCACAATGCAGTAAGATTAGATCTCATTTACGGGAGAAAAACTATTAAAAATTCCAACATATGGAGGCTGAACAACACGCTGCTGAATAACAAAAACATCACAGAAGAAATAAAAAAATAAATCAAAATATGCATAGAAACGAATGAAAATGAAAACACAACAACCCAAAACCTGTGGGACACTGTAAAAGCAGTGCTAAGGGGAAAGTTCATAGCAATACAGGCATACCTCAAGAAACAAGAAAAAGTCAAATAAACAACCTAACTCTACACCTAAAGCAATTAGAAAAGGAAGAAATGAAGAACCCCAGGGTTAGTAGAAGGAAAGAAATCTTAAAAATTAGGGCAGAAATAAATGCAAAAGAAACAAAGGGACCATAGCAAAAATCAACAAAGCCAAAAGCTGGTTCTTTGAGAGGATAAATAAAATTGATAAACCATTAGCCAGACTCATCAAGAAACAAAGGGAGAAAAAAAAAATACCTGTTCAGTACTGCTCTTTAAAGCATTTTTATCTTGAATGCTTTAAAATCCTTGTATAATATATATATATATATATAATTCCATTATAATTCCATATAATTCCAACATATACACATGTTCAACATGTGTGACATAGGTCTTGGTGTCTGTTGGTTGATTTTCTTGTTATTACAGGTTATTTTCCTTTCTATTCTGGATGTTTTTTATGGTATGTGATGGGACTCTGGATTTTATTTAAATTGTCTGTTTAGTTGACCTCTTCTGATACTATGTCTAAAAGGGGATGTGGCCTTGTTACTACCAGTTGGAGGTGGAAGACCATATTTCCTACCTTGTTTTCACTGTGGGGCAGGAGAGGCACCTGTTACAATTGGGAAGGAGTTAAAAGAGAAAGACAAGAAGGGCACAATTACTGATTCCAGTTGGACCATAAAGAAAGCTGAGTACAGAAAAATTGATGCTTTTGAAACTGTGGTGTTGGAGAAGACTCTTGCAAGTCCTTTGGAAAGCATGGAGATCAAACTAGTCAACATTAAGGGAGATAAACCCTGAATATTCATTGGAAGCACTGATGCTGAAGCTGACGCTACAATACTTTGGTCACCTGATGTGAAGAACTGACTGACTGGAAAAGATTCTGATGCTGGGAAAGATTGAAGGCAGAAGAAGGGGACGACAGAGGACGACATGGTTGGATGGCATCACCGACTCGATGGACATGAGTTTGAGCAAGCTCCGGGAGTTGGTGATGGACAGGGAAGCCTTGCGTGCTGCAGTCCATGGGGTCACAAAGAGTTGGACAGGACCGAGTGACTGAGCTGCAGCTGATTCTTAACGGAGTGGTCTCTCTTCCTAGAGTTATGTTCTTTATTCCACCAGTAGATGGCGCACGTTCCACGTGATTAGGTGACAGAGCATGTGTAACAAGTAGTTAAAAGTGTTGGTCACTCAGTGGTGTCTGACTCTTTGCGACCCCATGGACTGAGCCCGCCAGGCTCCTCTGTGCATGGAATTTCCCAGGCAAGAATACTGGAGCGGGTTGCCATTTCCTTCTCCAAGGGATCTTCCCCACCCTGGGATTGAACCTGTGTCTCCCGCATTGCAGGCAGATTCTTTACCACTGAGTCAACAAGGAAGCCCCCAACGTCCTTTAATGGGGCCCTTCTAAACCAAACCTAATTTTAATAATAACCAGTCTTTCTGAATTAGGTACCTGGCTATTTATATTCACCATTTAGTTAGCACAGCTTAGTGGAGAAGTTATCATTATCCCCATGTCAGAGATAAGGAAACAGGCTCAGAGGTTAAAATCTCTTGCTAAAGCCTGAATTCCAGACTAGCTCTTTAATTCCAGAACCTGTGTTCTTTCCATCACACCATCATGCCAGGAGGTCCTTTGTGAAGCTTAAGGCAAGTTTTTCTAATCAGTGGAATTTTGGGGAGGCTCTCTGACGGGAAGGTTTTCTTTGTGCCGCTACCACAAAGTGCAATAGGAGTCAGAGACTAATTTGGGCTGTTTTCAGTCCAGGCGAGTCACTTAATCTGCATGCCTCATCTTCTTTAGATGAGAATGATAAAATCTGCTCTACTTAATGCTGAAGGTGGTATGATGGTAGGAGGAGGAGAGAGATGTGAAAACTTTGCAAAATAGAAAACACTAGAAGAATGATATATAGTCAATTCAGCACGTATTCATTGCCTACTATGAGCTGGGCCCCGTGGTAGTGCTGGGAGACAGTACTACTCGAAGCGTGGTCCACGGCCCAGTGCCAGTCCACAAACTGTTTATCACTGGTCTGCAATAAGAAATTGGGTGTAAATGTTTCAAAACCTTAACAAAACACTGACAGAGTAATTTTATGTTTGTTGAATATAATCAGAGAAGAATTGGACTTGTATTTTCTATGTCTTTTTGATTTCATTTTTCTAGTTATTCACTTTGATTGTATTTTATAAAAGTATCAGTACACAATGGATTTGACAAAAAATGGTCCTTCACCACAAATGGTTTGAAAAGCTCTGCTAAGGTAAATATAAAGGAAGAATAGGTCATGGACTGTGCCCTCAAGGCGTTCTCCCAGTGGTGGGTGACCAGGCACCACAGTGATTCTGAGAAAGCACCAGCGCTGTTCCATGAGCTTGCACTCCTGCACGAAACAGAAGGCAGTACAGAGCTTGATGAGATACAGAGTAGAGGCCTGCACATTGTCAAAACCACTCCCTAAACAAACTCTCATATTTGCTCCTTTAGACTCTAGCAGCTCTAATCTAGATAGAATTGAACTTCTCTCAAATAGAGGGCAGTCTGACATGGAATTTTTACAAAGTAAAAATTCTCTGAAAACCATCTGTCAAAAATTTTGCTGGGCCCAATTAGAGAACTATAAAGACTGAGTTTTTGCAAAACATAGATTTTCTTGCATAACAAGATCTCCTGGAAAAGGGAATAGCAACCCACTCCAGTATTCCTGCCTAGAGAATTCCCTGGACATAAGAACCTGGCAGGCTATAGTCCATGGGGTCACAAAGAGTTGGACACAACTGAGTGACTAATATACCCAGCTTTTAATATATCCCAATTTTTCTGTATTACCTTTTAAGATATATAATTGAGTAGGCTATACACTTCCATGGCATAAAATTGAGAAAGTACACAACTCCACACCTTCCTTTTTTTCATTGACTTTTACATATAAATACATAAAAACATATATAAAAATAGATAACCAACAAGGACTTACTGTATAATAACTATACTTAATATTTTATAATAACCTATAAAGAAAGAGAATCTGAAAAAGAATATATATACACACACACATATATCTGTGAATCACTGTGCTGTACATCTGAAACTAACACAACATTGTAAGTCAGCTATACTTCAATAAAGAAATTACACAAAGAGCTTTCTCATTGGGTAGATGTATCAATATTTATTTGAACAATCTTCTTTTGATGGAGATCTGGTTGTTTCTTATTTTTATTATTACAAACAATTGCACACAATAGATTACACGTATGCAAACATAACTGAGAGATTTCTAGAAATGGATTTTTGGGATCAGTTTCATGTATTTGAAATTTTTATAGTTATTTCAAAGTTGCCCTCAATTGACTAATTGCACTACCACTAGCATTTTATGAGAGGACTCCCCCCACCTCCAGGTTTTTCACCACAGTGTATTACTAACATTTTATGCTTTACTAAGGGTGCCACACTGTGGTTTTCATTAGTGTTTCTCCAGTCATGAGGTTAGCTACCATTATGTCCTAGAAGATATTTGTTGATTAAAAACAGTTTTTTTTTTTTTTTTCCATTTTGGACACACCACAGGGCATACAGGATCTTAGTTCCCCGACCAGAGATCAAACCTGTGCCCCCTGCAGTGGAAGCCCAGAGTCTTAACCACTGGACCACCAGAGAAGTCCTGCCATTTGTTAATTTTGATACTCAGCTCTTCAAGTACAAAGTGATTGTAAGTGACCCTAGATTACCCTATTTTTAGACTTCTTAACCTACTGTCTTGATAGATCCCCTGAACTAGAGAACTTTGTTCATTTCCTTTTATTCAGCCTCATTTTCCTAGAACTATTTCAGGCATTTCCTGGGCACCCAAAATATTTTATTTATGCATCATATTTTACTTTAGTTTTTAATTGAAGTATGGTTGATTTACAATATTATGTTAGTTTCTGGTGTACAGCAAAGTGATTCAGTTGTATATGTATATATTTCATATTCTTCTCCATTATAGGTTATTATAAGATATTGAATATAGTTTTCTGAGTTATACAGGACTCTGTTGTTTATCTATTTCATATATAGTGGTTTATACCACATATTTTATTTTAAAACTAGTATCCTTAGGCTAACATAGTGAAGAGTGAAACCATTGGGGAAAACCTGGACTCTAACCACACATAGCCCGCCAGGTTCCTCTGTCCATGAAATTCTCCGGGCAAGAACACCGGAGTGGGTAGCCATTCCCTTCTCCAGGGGATCTTCCTGATCCAGGGACCCAGGGATCCAACCTGCATCTCCTGCATTGCCGGCGGATTCTTTACCATCTGAGCTACCAGGGAAGCCCAGGGGCTAACACTGTGCCTGGCACAATAGTAAAGACTTGAACAAAATGTGGAACAAATGAAGAACAATACCAGAAACATTTACTTACTACTTGACAAGACTATGTACTCATATAAATATTTCAGTCTGGATTTGCAATGACAATTTCAAAATTAAAGAGGAAGCTGCTTTGCTATTTATAATAGCCAAAAAACATGGAAGGAACCTAAATGTTCATCAACAGATGAATGGATAAAAATGAATATATATATATATATACACACATAACACACACAATGGAAAAATGCCATTTTCGGCAACATTGGATGAACCTAGAAATTATCACATTAATGAAGTAAGTCAGGCAGAGAAAGACAACCATATATCACTTATACGTAGAATCTAAACAGATATATACAAATGAACTTATTTACAAAACAGAAAAACACTCACAGACATAGAAAACAAACTTATGGTTATCAAAGGGGAAATCGGGGGAGAGATAAATTAGGAGTTTGGGATGAGCATCCATACACTGCTATGTATAGAATAAACAACAAGCACCTACTGTACAGCACAGGAAACTATATTCAATACCTTGTAATAACCTCTAAGGGTGGAGAAGGAAATGTCAACCCACTCCAATATTCTTGCCTGGAGAATTTCAGGGACAGTAGAGCCTGGCAGGCTTAAGTCTATGGGGTCACAAAGAGCCAGACACAACAAAGTGACTGTCACTCACTCACAACCTACGATGGAAAAGGATCTGAAAAAGAATATATATATATATGTGTATATATATATATATAATATATATCTATCTCTCTGTGAGTCACTTTGCTGTTCACCTGAAACTAACATAACATTGTAAATTAACTGTACTTCAATTTTAAAAAATGGTTTTTTAAAAAATAAATCTGCTTTAGACATGCCAGTTTAGGTGCCACTGTGAGCTATTGACCTAGAGGTTTTTCTTTTGTAACATTAACTCTAAAATGCTACCTTTTATTATACAGAGAAATTCACTGTTTCATTGTTTCTTTAAAATTAGCTTTTAAGATCACATTGTGTTTACTTTCTACTTTGTAAGAACTGAAATGGCTTTTGACCAAAAGTCTGGTGAGCACTGTGGCAGGTAGGAACATTTTTTTCAAGTTTTTCCAAGGAAGGAAGAGAACAGAAGGTCTCAGTTATCTGTACTATTGATCTATCTATACTCTTTTGGCCAGATCCACTTATGACCATGTACACACACTTGTGGGGAACCTGGCTAAGGTTCTCATGGGGAAGAGAACAGTTAACAGAATCAGTAACTCCTGATTAAATTATTAACTTTGCCTCATTAGCACCACACTCTAATCATTACACTTGGGAAAGAATTTTTGTATAGGCATTTTTTACTCACCACATAAATAACTTCTGCAAAATTTGTGGATCCAAAGGGGCCTAATTAATCATCATCACCATTGGTAGCAATACTAGCTCACATTTATTGGGCATTTAACCTTTTCCAACTATTTAAAGTCTATTAATACATTTTATCATATTATTCATTTTACAGGTAAGAAACCTGAAGGAGAGTGAAACTTGAACGAGGTGATATAGCTAGTAAGTCTCTGAATCTGGTTGGTTCTGGGTCTGGCTCCAGAGCCCACTCCCATAATTGGTTTTGTTTTGCAGTTTGCAAGAGATAGGACAATCTTTTACAAAGCGCATTCCTAAAATCCCCAACAGGAGCCCTTCAAGCTGTCAGCGGTCAGTGGCGACACCACGTGGTCATATTGGTGCACTGCAGCCTTCATACTCTCCATAAATCACTCCTGAACAAGGGCTCCCCCCCCAAAGAAATCTATATTCCAAGTAAAGCCAGTATTTGCTAGCTTTACAGTGGTAGCTTCCAACCAGATTGCCATCCTTCAACTTACCTTTTTCTTTCTCACAGGAAAAGGCATCTTTTCCCAGCTTGGCTTGCATCTCATTTCTATCTCCCCATGTATTTTACTCCATTATTTATCCCCTCCTTTTCTTGCCTCTTCAATTTCTGTTCCACTAGTGGATCTTCCTGCTCAACCTAAAAATAGGCTCTGGTTTCTCCTATACTGCAATGACAAAAACAGATCAACTAACCTACCTCTCCATGAACATGGACCTTGTTAAAGAAGAGTGAAATGGCAACCCACTCCAGTGTTCTTGCCTGGAGAATCCCAGGGACAGGGGAGCCTGGTGGGCTGCCGTCTATGGGGTCGCACAGAGTCGGGCACGACTGAAGCGACTTAGCAGCAGCAGCAGCAGCAGCAGACTTACTGTGGAAATCATATTGCAATATATACAAATAGTGAGTCATCAGCACACCTGAAACTCATATAATGTTAAGCGTCAATTATACTTGAATTTTTAAAAAGTGCTCCAATAAAGGGATTACCTTTCTCAAAAACTTTAATTCCTTTTCAATCACTTTCTGAATTAAGTATAAATCTAAGTCCAACATTCAGGATCCTCCAAGAATGGGCCTCAATTTTTCTTGTGGTTACATCTCCTACAACTTCTGTGCACTTCTTTACCCTAAGCTTCAACCATAGATGACTATTCACAGGTCCTCATATGTGATTCCCTGCCTGCACACCTTTGTACAAGTTATCACCTCCCATTTACCATCATCAGAGGACTCAGCACAGTTCAGTTCAGTTGCTCAGTCGTGTCTAACTCTTTGTGACTCCATGGACTGCAGCATGCCAGGCTTCCCTGTCCTTCACATGTCTCCTGGCGCTTGCTCAAACTCATGTCCATCAAGTCGGTGATGCCATCCAATCAGCTCATCCTCTGTCCCTTTCTCCTCTGGCAATCTTTCCCAGCATCAGAGTCTTTTCCAATCAGTCAGTTCTTCGCATCAGGTGGCCAAAGTATTTTGAGCTTCAGCTTCAGCATCAGTCCTTCCATTAAATATTCAGGACTGATCTTCTTTAGGATTGACTGGTTGGATTTCCTTGCAGTCCAAGGGACTCTCAAGAGTCTTTTCCAATACCACAGTTCAAAAGCATCAATTCTTTGGCACTCAGCTTTTTTTATAGTCCAACTCTCACATCCATACATGACTACTGGAAAAACCATAGCTTTGACTAGATGGACCTTTGTTGGAAAAGTAATATCTCTACTTTTTAATATGCTGTCTAGGTTGGTGATAGCTTTGCTTCCAAGGAGCAAGTATCTTTTAATTTCATGGTTGCAGTCACCATCTGCAGTGATTTTGGAGCTCCCCAAAATAAACTCTCCCACTGTTTCTATTGTTTCCCCATCTATTTGCCATGAAGTGATGGGACCGGACTTGCATTCTTTTTAGTTACTTGTGGCTATTCCCCTGGACTTCCCAGGTGGCGCCAGTGATAAAGAACCCACCTGCCAATGCAGGAGATGTAAGAGAGGCGGGTTTGATCCCTGGGTAGGGAAGATCCCCTGGAGGAGGGCAAGGCAACCCACTCCAGTATTCTTGCCTGGAGAATCCCATGGACAGAAGAGCTTGGAGGGCTATGGTCCATAGGGTCACAAAGAGTCAGCAATGACTGAAGCAACTTAGCACACAGTATTTCTCCCAAAGACATGCTGCAGCTATAAGAGGATAACAGCCCCCTTATTTGAGTGACCACCATGTTTTTTACTCACTGAGAAACTTTTGTTTTTTACAATCATAGGCTATCAGGAATTTTACTGCTTGAAATCATATTGGTGAGAATAAAACATTCCACATTTGTCTGGAGCACAGAAGTTTCTTGGACCCAAAGAAGCAGCCTCAATTTCCAATCCAGGTGTAGAGCTTCAGATAAGGGGTATTTGAACATTCCATATCTATCTTTACTTTGTGGTTCCCAAGGAAACAGGATTCTGGGTTCACTTCGAAGTCCAGACCTGATATTGACCCCTTCAGACAACCCCACTTCAAGCTTTCTAAAACAATGCTCCATCTAAAATTCACTGAAACTCCACCCTTCCCCCAACACCATAATGACTCTTTTTGTTTGGTGAGATGCCCCAGGGTTTCTCTTGTGTGCAGACTCTCTTGTTGCAATGGGTCAAAAAACTGGACTTTTCTGATTATAGATTTGTCGTTGGTGGCCTAGAGCTGACTAGGCTAGGGTACATACAGGTTTTGTATCTCACACCACTTTGCTTGTCCAGAGTAGTAGTTAAAAATTATTCACTACAGTAGACTCTGAATTAGAGTGCTGGGGTTCTAGTTAGACTACCTGGATTGATTATACAAATTCCAGCCTCATTTCTGCCAAAAAATATTTAGCTGGATCATGTTAAGTAGGTCAACACACCCCAATGGCCTGTTTTCTCTTTTGTAAAATGAGGGGCTATTTCTTCCAAACCTAGGGCTTCAGAGTCAGGTAGGCCTAGGTTAGAATCTCAGTTCTACCCCTTTCTAGTTCTGTGATTTTCTGCTTTCCTGAGTCTCTGTTTTGTAAGTATTAAAAATGGAGACAATACCCAAAACCGTACTGTGGATTTTTCAATGTTACTATGAGGATCATGTTGGCTGTTAGAAGCATTACTGTGAACCCGGACAAACTTTCTGTGCCTCTGTTTTCTTACGAATAAAAGTGGAGAAATAATAGTACACACCCCAGTGGGGTTATTGTGTGCATTAAATAAGATGAAAAAAAGTAAAGGGCTAGAACAGTGCCTGGCATATAATCAGAGGCTCAAAATAAGTGCGTGCGTGCTAAGTCGCTTCAGTTGTGTTCGACTCTTTATGACCCTATGGGCTGTAGCCCTCCAGGCTCCTCTGTCCATGGGATTCTCCAGGCAAGAATACTGGAGTGGGTTGCCATGCCCTCCTCCAGGGGAACTTCCTGACCCAGGTTCTCTTACAACTCCTGCATTGGCAGGCAGGTTCTTTACCACTAGCGCCACCTGGGAAGCCCAAAATACGTGAGCTAATGTGATATACCATCAGCTTCCCTGATGGCTCAAGCGGTAAAGAATCCGCCTGCACTTCAAGAGACACAGGAGACGGGGGTTCACTTCCTGCGTCGGGGAGATTCCCTGGAGGAGGGCGTGGCAACTCGCTCCAGTATTCTTGCCTGGGATATCCCACGGACGTAGGAGCCTGGCAGGCTATAGCCCATGAGGTCGCAGAGTTGGACGCGACTGAGCACAGCACACACAATGTAATATACTTATTACATTAGCTCAGGTATTTTGTGAGCCAGAAGCTCAGGAGAAACAGTTTAGTTCTAAGGACAAACCACAAAACCGTACCGCAGGCTCGAAACAGTGAAACATAAAGCAGCATTTATTTTTCAAAAGCAACTGACACGCCCAGCACTGGGCTAGGATCCGCCCAGTCCTTATTAAATATGGCAGCGAGAAAGGCCGACCTACTGCGGCTGCGCGCACGGAAACTCCGCCCTGCACCGCCTTCGCCTCGGCTCTCCCCGCCCTGCTGACTCCCGGGCGGGGATCACCTCCTCCCCACCTCAGCCGAGGTGTGGGGAGAGTGCTGGCTGGGGCGCGCACGCGCAGACGGCGGCCGTGCTTGGCAGATCTTTGCGAGGCGCCTGTCACATGAGCCGCGGGCCCGCTCCGCTCCCCCTCCTCCTGGCTGGGCTGTGAATGAAGCTCTGCCGGCTACGTGGGGCGCTAGCTCAACTTAGTGTCCCGGACGCCAGAGCCGACTGAGCGCTCGGCCCGCCGGCGGCGGACACGGGCTCCGTCGCTCCGGATCTCGGCGACAGGTAAAGACAAATGGGCTGTCTCTACCGCAGCAGGTCTTAGGCGGGCCGCTGGTCCCCGGCCCACCCCCAGAGAACCCCCTGGGCTCAGAGACACAGGGGAGGCGCTCCCCCGCTGCCTCGGCCCCCGGAGATGGGGGTTCCCTGTGCCTGGCCGCCACCGCCTGGCACTCGGAGGAGTTAGAACGGCCAGTTCTAGCCAGTGCAGGGCGGCATCTTCCAGGGAGCCCAGCCCTATTCTCCGAGCCAGGGTCCCTGCGCTGTCCCAGCGAAGTTTCCTCGCGGAGCCGCGCCAAGCCCGCCCAGCTTTTGAATGGGGGAGGGAGGTTAGCTGCAGGCGTCCCCTTTCCACGATTGGGGCAGGGTGGCTTTGGCTGGTAAAACCTCGTCGAGGCCCCGTTCTTATCCATCCTGCTCTGGGCTGGCAGGTTTGTGTGGGTCGTAACGAAGAGGAGTCCAAGCTCTCGAAAAAGTAGTTGCTTCATTTTCCTTTTCCCACTTAACGCGGGGAGCTGGTTTTCTCCTGACTTTACAGGCTTGCGCTCGAGCGCCTTCTCCTCAAGGGAAAAACTTTTTACCTTCACGTTGATGTGCGTGTACCTTATTAATATTTCAGAGCAAATCACGTTTCGGGAGTGCCAAGTGAAGTTGTACGTGTGCCATATGATAACGTCAGTGTAAGCTACCCTGAATAAGTGAGGGAAATCCAGAAGTGTGAAGTATAAAAAGCCAGTAAGAATCTGCTTTATGCATACTTCATAGATTTATTAGCAGCTGCCTAGGTTTGACTTCGGAGATGTTAAATTCTCCTGGTCCCATGAGGCGCGTATCAGTACTGCATGCTAAATAAGAGGAGAAAAAAAAGGCAAACCCAAACAAACTGCTCTAGGTTCCAGATAAGTCATCGAAGCAATTTTCCTGGTGATTCCATCCTGGGACTTTGTGAGTTCCTAGTTTCTTGGACTTGGCAAGCCTTTCCTTAGCCAAAGCATTGTCTTTTCTCTATTGGCTTCTTGGGGTTAGTGTGCACCTTCACACTTTCGTCCTTAAAAAAAGTCATTTCCATGAATAAGAGGGCTTCCCTGGTGGCTCAGACGGTGAGGAATCTGCCTGCAATGCAGGAGACCTGGGTTCAATCCCTGGGTCGGAAAGATCCCCTGGAGAAGGAAATGGCTACCCACTGCAGTAGTCTTGCCTGGAGAATCCCATGGACAGAGGAGCCTGGCGGACTACAGTCCATGGGGTCGCAAAGTGTCAGACACGATTGCGCTACTAAGCATACAACCATGCGTGAATAATAATAGACAAAATGAGATTGGTAACTTGATATTTTTTTATCTAGTTGGTAGGTACCTGAGCGTTTATGTTACTCATTCCTCTTATATATATATTTGAGCTTTTCTGTTAAAACCTTGGCTAACTATCTGTTAAGTAAAACTCAAATCTAGAACAACGGCAAAAAACATCATTTAAAAAAGGCCAAAATGATGGCTGTCAAGTTCCTGTTAGTCTTTAGTGTGTCTGCTGTCAGCACTTTGACTTAGAGGGTGGAAGTGTTGCTTGTATGAAAGCTATGGAAATCGCAATCTACTTTGAAGTTCCCTGGGTCAAAAAGGTGAGGAATGTTTCTTAGAAAAAGCAGATCGGCTTGTATACTACATAAGGAAGACCACTCTAATACTTAAGAACTTGTTTAAATGGACAAGCAAAGTGTTTAATATAGTCATCTTCTAAATCAAACAAAGTAGTCAGACCTTTCATATTTTTCTCCCATTCCTAGTGCCTTTCATATCCTTTCAAGCAGTACTGTCCAAAGACTGAATTTGACATTTTAAAAATAGAAATTATCTGAATTAATTTGGTTTTACTTAAATTAATGTTCTCTTTTTACATTTTTCTTTTCCTTTGGTTCTTTTCCTTCCTGATTATAAAAGCAGTCTAAGCTCCTATAGGACATTGGCAAAATGTGAGAAAATATAATGAAGTGGAGAGGAAGCACCATGACCTTGAGGGCATGGCTGTTACACAAGATCCATTTTAAAACTTTAGTCCCAAATTTGCTCTCCTTTCTATGAAAAATTTTCATGTAGAGTTGGCCATTTTGAGGGTTGGGAAGGGCATTGGATATTATGCTGTTCTTCATTCCCCAAAATGTGCAACTTAGAGGTCGCATCAAGAGACACTTAATAGTTATCTCATCTAACCACCCATCCTTTGAGATTCTGAAACCTATGTACTGAAGATCCAGTGATTCATGCAGAATTGGACAACACTCAAGGGCAATATTAACTGACTCTAGATTTCCCCATTCTTTTTTCAGTGATACCTTGCTGCTTAGGTGGAAATATGACACTTGACTGTCTCTGCTTATGCAAAGAGAGGTCCAGAGAGGGACAGGAGATAATTTTCAAGGATTTGAATGTTTTTCATTTAGGTATTCGTTTTCTTGTTGACATTTTCAGGTTCCAGCTTGAGCATTCTGCAGAAAACAAGACGATACAGCTGCTGTTCTCTCCACATCCCAGTCGAGTCTCCCTACAAAACTGGGGGGTCTGGGAAACTCTGAGCTTGCTGACCTCAGCGTGGGAGAGAATAGGATCAAGATGGCCACGTGGCAGGGTAAGAAGTTAGTACTTACTCCTCCAACTGGTTTTTCCTCCTTCTCTATCCTCTACCACAACCCAAACCCCCAAGCCAGAGGCAGGCAGCCAGGCAGCTGTTTCTTTAATTTAACCGTTTGTCTTCGCCAGGACAAAGCTTTTTAGTTCAAAAGGACTTGCTGCTAGCTAGTTCCGATTATTTTAAAGTAGGAGTGAAGGGGTGTGTGTGGAGAGTAGGAGTAGCAGGAAAATGTCGTGCCAGGAGCATTTTCAAAGAACTGCCTTCATTTGAACATGTGCTCATGGGGGTTATAGGTCAGGAGATGGAGGATATTTTTTTCATATTTCAGTTTGTTTCTGGCAAATTTCCATCATAAGGTTCTCAAAGGTGGAGGAGACAGATGTCAGCACCTCTCTGGCTTTCTCTTCTCAATAAAGACTTTAAAGGCTATTCAATGTTATATGTTAATATTAATGCCTGTTCTAATACAATGGAATGACTTGAGAGCAAAGCTTAATGCTATCTTGCCTGATAGAGCACATCTCTTGTGAACCTGTGATTTCTTATCACATAAGTAACTTTCTTTTTATTTGTGGTGGGTTTTGAAGAGTATCAGAATCTCCAGGGATGCATGGGATTTTTATGTTTATCATAAGGGAGTATGAGTTTAAGAAATGATAGACAAACACTACGTAAATTGGTCTGTGACCCAAAAAAGGTTAAGAACCACTTAGATGGAGTAGAATGAAGGGAGCTCAAATGTCTATAAATATTCAACAGGTAGGTTTGTTGGTGGTCTGATGTTTCTTTAAAAACTGTCTCCTGTTGGTTATGGCTGTAACAAGTATTTTTGATATGCTAGGGTTGTCACTTTAAAGATACTTGTTGAAATAAGATTCAGCCTATATGCCTGGTTTGACTCACCCAATGGGCATTTATCAGGAGAAGTTTGGATATTCTTGTTTAAATTCTGAGACATTCTTTAATTCAACAAGTAGAATATAGAAATGAGTAAGATGCAGAGCCCTAGAGGGTTCCTTGTCTTATTGAGGAGACAAACTATATAAGCAAATAGTTGTGTTGGGTTGAATAAGTGTTATAATAGAGACGCAAAATGTGATGGATGCTCAGAGAAAAGCATAATGAACTGTGGGTTTTGAGCTGGCCTAAAAAAAATGAAAAATGAGTGGGAGTTTGCCAGATGGGCAAATGAGGGAATTGCATTCTGGGCAGACAGAGAAGCACTGTTTGGGAACTTCCAAGTTGCTCTGTTGGCCTCATGTGAGATGTGTGGGCCACGACCTCGGATGAAGCAGGAAAGGTAGTCAGAGGCCAGATGATAAAGAACCTTGTATGTCCTAGGAAGGATTTCACACTTTATCCCAAAGACAAAGATTCTAAACAGGAAAGTAACATCATCAGGTTTTGTTTTAGAAAGATTACTTTGGCAGCATTATTGAGGTAGGGTTGGAGCTGGAGAGAATGGAAACCAAGAACCAGTTGGAACGTTTCTGGTATAGTGGCTTAGGGAAGAGATGGTAAGGGTCTGAGGAGAAGGAGGGGCAGCAAGGATAGAGAGAATGAGATGAATTCTGTGAACATTCTGTAATTGGATGTGGGAGGAACCGAGCCTGGGTTGACACCCAGTTTTGGGTGCCTGGGGCCAGTGGTGCCATTCATTGAGACAGGGACCATGAAAGGAAGTGACAGGGGTGTGGGGGTGGTGGGAAGTTAGTGTACTGCATTTGGTTTGGCCTGTTTTGTTTGAGATACTGTGAGCTGTCAGGTCAGTGTTTAAAAGACAGTGCTAAAAGTATGGAATTAGAGTTTGTGCAGGTGGGGAGCTAAAGTTGTGTTCCTGAGTGCATGCTAAATTGCTGTAGTCATGTCTGACTCTTTGTGACCCTGTGGACTGTAGCCCGCCAGGCTCCTCTGTCCATTGGGATTCTCCAGGTAAGAAAACTGGAGTGGGTTGCCATTTCCTTCTCCAGGGGATCTTCCCCATCCAGGGATCAAACCTGCGTCTCTTGCATTGGCAGGTGGGTTCTTTACCACTAGTGCCATCTGAGAAGCCCTAGAGTTTGTACAGGTGGGGAGCTAAAGTTTTGTTCTTAATGATGCATAAAAAGTATGTGTTTTCTTTCTGTTTAATGGAAATGTCATTAGTAAGTTAATGATTTATAATAAAAACACTTTAATGGATAACAGTTCTTAATAAAAATGTCATAATTTCTTAATAAGTAATATATTTTGCTATCTCAGGCCCTGAAATTTGATCTGCTTAAAATCACATTGGAGGCAAACAGCTTTTCTAGCATTAATGAAGAAGAGGGGGAGTATTCCACAGAAGTAACTGCAACTCATTCCTTGCTTTGTGCAGCCTCTGAAGTGACAAGCTTAGTACAGTGATAGTTTGGGTGGCAGTATGGTAGAATAGTTATAAGTGTGGGTCTAGGTTCAACTGCATTGGTTGTGTCACTTGGTAGCTGTGAGACCTTGGGCAAGTCCCTTAATCTCTTTGTGTCTCATTTTTCTCTTTTGTAAAATGGGGATAACAATAGAACTCAACCTTGAAAGGTTGTTTGACGATTAATTAAGTTAATATTAAACAAAACACTTGGAACATAGTAAGTGCCATAAAAGTTTGTGCCACTGGTTTTAGTAGTAAGCCATTTAGAATATTGTCTATCATACAATAAGTGCTCAGTAAAATTTAGCAATGGGCTTCCCAGGTGGCTCAGTGGTAAAAAATCTGCCTGCCGAGAAAGATAAATACCATATGATCTCATTTATACATGGAATCTAAAGAAGAAAAAAGCAGCTCACAGATTCAGACAATGGATTGGTGATTGCCAAGGATGTGGGGGTGGGGTTGGGTGAAACGTGTAAAGGAAGACAAAAGGTACAAACTTCCAGTTATAGAATAAGTAAGTCATAGGAATGTAATGTATAGCATGGTGCTTCTAGTTAATAATACTCTAGTGTATATTTGAAAGTTGCCAAGATAATCGATCTTAAAAGTTTCCATCACAGTAAGAAAATCTGTAACTGTGTATGGTGATAAAGGTAAACTAGACTCGTGGTGATTGTTTAAATATACATGCAAATACTGAATCAATATGTTATATCTCAATAAAAACTTATAAATAAAAAAAACCCAGAAGAATCCACTTGGCAGTACAGGAGCTACAGGTGACAAGGATTCAATCCCTGGATTGGGAAGATCCCTTGGAGGAGGAAATGGCAAAACCCACTTCAGTATTCTTGCCTGGAGAATCCCAGCGGACAGAGGAGCCTGGTGGGCTGCAGTCAGGGGGTGCAAAGAGTCAGACACAACTGAGCGACTGAGCACGCACACACAAAATTCAGCAATAGCTGTTATTGTTACTAATACTCCTATTAGTATTACTACTGCTGCTTCTACTACTGTCATTATTATTTGCTATATTCTGGAATGGACCTGGGACCCCATTCTGTGGAGGGAATTTCGGGTTGTCCTTGGAAGGCCTGTCCCACAGTAGTCTATTTGGGTCTTTTTTTTTAATTTATTTTTTATTTGGAGGATAATTGCTTTACAATGTGTTAGTTTCTGCTGTACAACAACATGAATCAGCCATATGTACACATATATCCCCTCCCTCTTTTGTTTGGGTCTCTATGTAGAGGTTTAGATCTGAAGAGATCCTTAGAAAATGTCTAGCCCAACCCCTAGAGGTTTAGTGACATGCCCGTGGTCAAATAGATTAGTAGCAGTGACAGAACTAAAATTCAGGTCTCCTGATTCACTATTCCAATTTTTTTTATTGACTCTTGGAGCAGGGAATGTGTGGTTCTGTCCTCAGCTCAAGGAAGCTCTGAGTCAGTTTCTGCATCTGCTAGAGAAACTCTTCAGAGGTGGAGGAAGCCAAGTGTCGTTAGTCTCTCAGGTCAGTGCTGTCTAGTTCCTCCGTGGAGAACTGGATCAGAATTCCCATACCTCTTAAACATGGCCAACATAATTATTTTGACTTTGTTTAATGGAGTTCTCTAAGACGTTTTCTGGCCATTTTAAACAGAGTTTACTGAGCATAATTTAATATTTTTGATAACTCAGGTTCATCATTAATAACATCAGTTTTATTGGCCTAATCGTCAAGAAAATATTGAAGAGAATACTAGCCAAATTGGGGTGGGATGGGGGTGGAGACTTGTGTTGTCAGGTGCCATTTATTTATGCAGTTAACATCCAGCGCCATTTGTGCACCAGGCACTATGTAGAGCCCTGGAGATGGCAGTGGTCAGGACACACAGGAATGGGCTCCGATGTCACAGAACTTACTGACGAGGATAAAAGTAGCATTTCAAGTTTATGAAATGGTTTATTTAACAAACATGCTGGAGAAACTTGGAAAAATGGCACCAATGTAAATTTAGAAGGATTAAAACAGTGTTTCTTAATAAAAGAGGGGGGTGCCTTGGAAGTGCCTTTTAAAAATATTCCTGCTCAGTTCTCATCCCCTCAAATTGTGATTCAGTCTTAAGACCTGAGCATTTAAAGAAGTGCTGTAAGCAATTCTGATGCATAGTCCTGTTTGGGAACTGCTGCATTAAAGAATTAAAAGTTTAAAAAATGATAAAGGAACTCAAAAAATATAGGAGAATACTCACATAATTTGGGGGTAGGGAAGGTATTTGTATGCATAATATGAAAGGTAGACTAATGAAGAAAAAGTTTAATATAATCAACTATGTGAAAATTTTAAATTTCTACACAAAACTATGTGAGAACTTGAAAACAATTGCAAAAAGACTCATTATCCTTAATATATAGACTCACAGCTTAATAAGAAAAATACAAGTATTTTACTAGAAAAATGTGCAAAGGATGGGAATAGGAAAATACATAAGCAGAAATCCAGATGGCCAATAAACGAAAAAATGTTGTGTCTCAGTAGTAGTCAAAGAAAGGGGGAATCAAAATGGCATACCATTTTCTCCAATATAATTTGCAGTCATTAAAAAGAAATGACAAAATGCAGCTTTGACAAGGACACAAGCAAGTAGGCATTCGCGTACACTTCTGGTGGGAATGTCAATTTGGCAATATTTGTCACAAGCTTTAAAAAACATGTTTATCTTTTCACCCAGCAATTCCTTTTCTTGGATTCATCCTAAGGAAATAATGAAGGATGTGCAGAAAGATGTATCAATAAGGATATTGATTGTAGCATTTTCTAGTGGGGAAAATTGATAACGCTTGCATTCTGATGCATTGATACAGTGGAATACTGTAATTACTAAAATGTTAATGTGGATTAATTATACTTATTAAGATAGAAGTGGGTTCACAATATGGTGTTAAATGGTAGGGGTGGGAAGCACATCCCAAATTATCAGCAGTTAAAAGTGTGGGCTCTGGGCTTAGAGCTAGATGGAAATCCCAGCTTTATGAGCTGCATGGTTTTGGGAAGTTACTTACGTTGTGTCCAACTCTTTGTGACCCCATGGACTATACAGTCCATGGAATTCTCCAGGCCAGAATGCTGGAGTGGATAGCTGTTCCCTTCTCCAAGGGATCTTCCCAACTCAGAGATCGAACCCAGGTCTCCCACATTGCAGGAGGATTCTTTAACGTCTGAGCCACCAGGGAAGCCCATCCTCAACTTCCACATTAGTTAAAAGAGGGATAAAATAGAAGTGAACCTAACAGTTCCCAACCTGTATGTCCGTTAGGATCACCTGGGGATCTTTAAAGCCCACCCAAGCCCAAGCCTCACCCAGACCGATGAAATATGAATCTCTAGGAATGAGATCCAGTGCTCAGGGATTGAGGCCCACCAGGTGACTCCGGTGTGCAGAGGAATTGGAAACTGCCGAGTGAATCTGTAGGGTGGTTGCAAGGATTACATCAGAAAATGATGAGAGTAAAGTGAGTCAGAAAGAGAAAAACAAATATCATATTAACACATATATGTAGAATCTAGAAAAGTGGTATAAATGAATTTATTTGTAAAGCAGAAATAGAGACATAGACACAGAGAACAAACTTATAGATACCAAGGGTGGAAGGCTTGGGTGAATGGATTGGGCGATTGGGATTGACATATAGAAACTATTGATACTGTGTGTAAAATGGATAACTAATGAGAAACTACTGTATAGCACAGGGAACTCAGTGCTCTGTGGTGACCTAAATGGAAAGGAAATACAAAAAAGAGGGAATATACATATACATATAACTGATACACTTTGCTGTACAGTAGAAACTAGCACAACATTGTAAAGCAACTATACTACAATTAAAAAAAAAAAAAAAAGAGTCCAGTAAAAAGCGAGAAAAAAAGAAGATCACAGTGCCTGGCATATGGTAAGTACTCAATACGTGGTAACTATTATTAGTAACTGTTACTTTTTATTATTAATAGTATCCCATATTAATATATGTGTCACGTCCATATATGTTTCATACAAAGAAAAGTCTAAGGGGATAGACACCAAAGTATTTTTTAAAATGCGGTTGACTTTCTTTTTGTTTATTTGTATCTTTTAATTTTTCTGTATATAACATAGATTCCTTGTTAATTTTTACAAGTATAATTTCTGAAGGAACTATCAGATATATGTACACAACTTTATATACTAAGGTATTTATAAATGGTGACAAACTAACATAGGGGAATGTTAGTAAATTATGACAGGTCCACAGAGTAAAATATCAGGCTATTAAAAATCAAGACCAATGCCAAAGAAAATCTTCATGGTATAATGGAAGAGTATGGGATTATTCTATTTCTGTCTTTTCAATGTAACTGGGAGTTTATGTATATCTCTGTATGTTTACATCTGTATACCTATGAATGTGATGATAAATACAGAATGGATGGAAATGATCCAAAGTTGTTGAACTGGCTGTCCCCAGGTAGTAGGATGCATTTATATTTTTTCCCTTTTGTACTTGTATTTTCCACATTTTATATAATAAATATGTATTTCTTTTAAATCAGAAAACAAGTTATTTGGAAATGAGGTATAAAATAGCAGTGCGTCCAACAAGGAAAGAAGTGAATTGTGTGGGCTTCTAGACAGCTGTTTCAGTCTTTCTGTGCCCTCGACCTCCAAATAAAAAACAAAACACACTAAATCCCTGAGGGTTTTGTTAGAGCATTTTTTTTTTATATTAATTCTTCCTTAAGTATTCTTGTAATTTTTGGCTGTCTCTCCTATTGACTCCAAAAAAACTCTTTTGAGAGTGAGACTGGGGACAGGAAAAGTGTGCAAAAATGGGGAAATTACACTTAATCTAGTGTGGGAGTTACATAATGAGGTGAAGTGGCAAAATATGTCCGGGTAAGCATGAAAATAAAACAGATGCAGTGAGAAACTGTTCTGTTGGCTTCAGATCCGAGGGAAGTAAATTTCAACCTTGCAGTTTTTTTTTTTTTTTTTTTTTTTAGCGCATCACAGTGTATTTGTAAACATTCTGGTGATTTAGCTAACACTTGGGCACCAAGGGGAGCATCACAAAGCAGTCAGTGAATTGATCACAGAGTTTCAGTGTGAAATCTCTATGGCTGTGTGGCTTGATGATTGGACCACCATCACCTAGGAAAAGCCATCTGGTCCTGTTCTGTTGACCAAAACGTTAGTATGTGTTTGACTCTCAAATAAAAGGGATGGTGTTAGCACAGGAGTAAAGAAACCAAGTCTTCACTCCCCTCCTTTTTTCTCTGGTGCAGTGTCTCAGCTATGGCAGGTACAGGAAATGAGTTCTTCGTCTCTCTGCATTATTGCCCTACCACAATTCCTCAGTGGGGCAGAATGGGATGGGGTATGGATTAAGATGAAAAACACTGAGTAGGGGGTAACCAAAAACAGACTTTCAGAAAATTTTTCTCTCAGAGCCAGCTATTCCTTCCCAAGCATCCAGTGTGGAAGGAACATGGGCCTTGGAATCCAGTACACCTGCATTGGAGCCCATTTCTGCCAGTTGGTAACCAGAGTTCCCTAAGCTCCAAAAGCCTCAGTTATGTCCTCTGGGGTCAAGTGTAGTCTCTGGAGACAGACTCCCTGGGTTTGTATCCTGGCTCTGTTGCTGCTAGTTATAGGCATTACTTCATCTCTTTGGGCCTCACCCTCTTCTGTAAAATGGGGTTAATAATAATCATACTTCAAAGGATATATTGCGTCACTCTGTACTATTTATAATTACATGTGAATCTACAAATTATGTTTTTATCTCAATATAAAATTTTAATTAAAGAGAATGGGAAGAAAGACTTTCTCCTCCATAACAATAATAGTGTTCACACTCAAGGAATTATCACCTATACAATACTTTTTTGTAGTTTATAGCCTATAATTATTTTTTTTCAATTATCCTAAAGTATCTTTTATAGCATTTTTGAGGAGGCATTTGGTATCCAATCAAGGGACAAGTATTTGATTATCTGTCCCTTTCGTTCCTGTTTCTTCGTTTCATTGAGATACATTGACAGTTTTGAAGAAGCCAGAACAGTTGTCGTATAGAAAACATTCCTCAGTTTGGCTTTGTGTGATTGTTTTCCTGAGATTAGATTTGAGTTCTGTGTTTTTGGCAAGAAATTTACATAGGTGATGTTGAGTACGTCCACTGCATTACATTTTGGGTGAAGACATGTAATGTCAGTTTACCCTGTTATTGGTGATGCTAAAGTAATCATTTATTAAGGAGGTGTCTGCCATATCTCTTCATTGCTGAGGTTCTGTTTTTTATAGGTAATTAATATAAAATATCTTTGGCATGGTACTTTAAGACCTTATGAATATCCTGTTTCCCAAATCATTCCTCCAACAGTTTTAGCATTAATTGGCAATCTTTACTCGAATTTCTGAAAAGCAATACTTTTTCTAATTTTATCATCCCTCATTTTTTTAAAATTGGAATTCATCTATAAGGAAGTGCTCCTCCATATTTTATTTTTTATTTAACTATAGTTGATTTACAGTATTATGTTAGTTTCAGGTGTATAGCTTCAGATTCTTTTCCATAATAGGTTATTATAAGATACTGAATATAGTTCCTTGTGCTATATGGTAAATCCTTATTGTTTATCTATTTTATTTATAGTGATGTGTATCTATTAATCCCATACTCCTAGTTTGTGCCTCTCCTTCTTTGGTAACCATAAGTTTGTTTTCTCTGTCCGTGAGTCTGTTTCTCTTTTGTAAATAAGTTGATTTGTATTATATCTTTAGATTCCATATGTAAGTGATATCATATAGTATTTGTCTTTGGTTGACTTATTTCATTTAATATGATAGTCTCTAGATCCATCTATGTTGCTGAAAATGTCTTTATTCTTTTTTATGGCTGAGTAACACTTGATTGTATATATTTACCATATCTTCTTTATCCATTCATTTGTCAATGGACATTTAGGTTGCTTCCATGTCTTGGCTGTTGTAAATAGTGCTGCAATGAACATTGAGGTGCATGTATTTTTTCAAATTTGTTTTCACATTTTTCATATATATGCCCAGGAGTGGGATTGCTGGATCATATGGTAGTTCTACTTTTAGTTTCTTAAGACACCTCCAGACTGTTTTCCATAGTGGCTGCACCAATTTACATTCCTACCAACAGTGTGGGGCTCCCACAGTTTTTAAGAGAAACAAATTGCATCCCAAAAACAAATGCTCATTTTTTTCCTCCCGGGAAGTTTCTTTTTTAATTGTGGTAAAATACACATAAAAATTGCCAGTTTAGCTATTTTAAAGTACACAATTTAGTGACATTTGGTACATTCACAGTGTTGTGAGTACTCTTTAGTTCCAGGACATTTTCATGACATTTCCAAAAGGAAATCCCCTACCCATTAAAAAATAATAATCATGTTGTCCTTTTTTATTATCATATCCTTTTGCATAGAATAGTGTTTCCCTCACACAGTTGTAGGTGACAGTGAGAATCACCAAAATGCCTGGCCTGTCATGGCTTTTTCATTGTATTATAATTGTGACAGAAAGAAAAAAATCACTATGCTCTTACAGGGTTGTTTTTCAACTGGAAAGAATCTTCTGTTTCCAGAGTCTCATCTTGCACAGGAAGAAACTGAGGCCCAAGGAGACTCATTCTGGTCATACAGCTGTCACATGGGGCACAGAGCCAGGATTAGGCCCCCAGCTTGATAATCAGTGCCAATCTGGGTGCCTGTTTAGCCCTACTGCATTACACTGCTACCACTTCCGCAGGCTTGTCTATTTTATAATTTTCTGCTAAATGTTTGTCTTTTCCTACTGTTGCTTTCCCTGCTTTATTGCTGTTTTGAAAAGTTTGGTTTTTTTCCTCCCCAAAGAATTGCTTTGTCATGGAGTCTTCCAGGATGTGTTTTTTTCTTCCTGTGCCTCTGTTAGCATTTTTGAAATAAACTATAGGTTCCTTAGGTTTTAACCAGAATTGTGATTCAAAGCTTCCTGTTTCATGTAACACTGTTCTGTGTGTGGCGGGGCAGGGGGAGGGAGGCCCAGAAAGTTTCACTATGGGTGGCAACAAATGTCAGATTTTTCTTCTTCCCATCTTCTATTTTTTAAAAAATTAATTTATTTTATTTTTGGCTGTGTTGGTTCATTGCTGCACACAGGCTTTCTCTAGTTGCGGAGAGCAAGAGCTACTCTCTATTTGCCGTGCATGGGCCTCTCATTGCAGTGGCTTCTCTTGTTGCAGAACAGGGGCTCTAGGCGTGTAGGCTCAGTAGTTGCGGCGCACAGGGTTAGTTGCTTTGTGGCGTGTGGAATCTTCCCGGACCAGGGATCAAGCCCTTGTCCCCTGCATTGGCAGGCAGATTGTTTACCATTGGACCACCAGGAAAGTCTCCTACCTTCTGTTAACATGCCGGTATTTATAGACCTGTTGTCAGACCAGAGAAGCTGTTGAGGAGTTAATAGGGTTGGTAACTCCCTAGTAATGGCATATCTTCATGCTTTTCAACCCAATACCATTCAGGTGTGAGGTAGCATTTTATTGTATTTATTTAGGATTTCTGCCCTTATTACTTCCATGAAGAGCATCACAGAATCCACTGCCCTCCCTTGCCCTGGCCTGACCTATGTGTGGCCATCTGTGACTAAGCACTGAATATTCCCAGGTTGAAATCATGATCTTTCCTATTTAGCTTGAGAATGATGAGAGGCAGATGAACAAGGGAATGGGCACTATCCAAATGCCAAACTCTGCCAACGGCTTCTTTTCCTTGGGTTCTGGACCCTGGTAACCAATAATAATAGAACTTCTTATATTCGCTATACTGCTTGATCCACTATCCGCCCAGATATTAAAGCCAAAAGTTTGTATGGCATCACATGGTCCTTGCCATTCCCCACATACAGTCTGGTCTTGATGGCCTAAAGCATTTCAGTAGGTCACATTCCTGGCAAATGTCTACTTATCTTTCAATCATCAGCTCAGAGGTCATCTCTTTTCTGTAGCCCTTCCTGAAACCCTGCCTATCCTCTGGTAAAATTCGCTTCTTTGTGTATTTCCCCTCTATATTGTATATCCCTTGAGGGCATTGACTATTTTTGTTCAGTACTTTTGTTTTTGTGTCTTCCGTATGCCAGACATTGTTTTGGGTGGGTGCTGGGAATATAGTAGTGGCCACAAAAGTCATGATTCTTGTCCTTCTAAGCCTTGAAGTCATGTGGGAAAGTTGGAATGCAAACAAATAAATGCACAAATGTTTCATTCTAAAGTGTCATGAGTGCTATAACATCCTCTGAAAAAGAATAATAAACGAGACATAATTTTTTGGGAGGAAAGGTCTTCGGAAAAGTGACAGGTTTGGCTGAGGGTGAAAGATAAGCAGGAATTATCCAAGCGAAGAGTTGAGGGAAGGGCATCCCAGGCAGAGGAAACAAAGTGGAAATCCCTGAGGTGGAAAGAACCTAGATTCTTCCCTAGCACAGCCCAGTGGGGTTGTACCATAGTGAAGAAGGTACAAAGGGGCATGGGATGAAATTGGAAGGAAGGGGGACTTCCCTAGTGGTCCAGTGGTTAGGACTCGGCACTTCCACTGCAGGGGGCACAGGTTCGATCCCTGGTTGGAGAACTAATATCCTACATGACAAGCAGTGCAGCCAAAAAAAAAAAAAAAGAAAAAAGGAAAAAAAGAAGAAATTGGAAGGGTGAGCAGAGGACTGGTTACTGGTCACATAGGGTTTCATAGGCCATTGTAACCAAGTATCCTAAGTGCAGTGTGGAGGCTTAGCAGATAGATTGGACAGAGCAGGGTATCAGTGAAGGAGAGGGGAGTGTCTCTATCACTTTTTTAAAAAATTAATTTTAATTGGAAGATAATTACTTTACAATACTGTGATGGATTTTGCCACACGTTGACATGAATCAGCCATGGGTGTACATGTGTCCCCCCATCCTGAACCTCCTCCCAGCTCCCTCCCCACCCCATCCTTCTGGGTTGTCCCAGAGTACCGGCTTGAGTGACCTGCTTTGTGCATCGAACTTGCACTGGTCATCTGTTTTACATATGGTAATACACATGTTTCAATGCTGTTCTCTGAAATCATCCCACCCTCGCCTTCTCCCACTGAGTCCAAAAGTCTGTTCTTTACATCTGTGTCTCTTTTGCTGCCTTGCATATAGGATCGTCGTTACCATCTTTCTAAATTCCGTATATATGTACATTAATATATAGTGTTTGTGTTTCTCTTTCTAACTTACTTCACTCTGTATAATAGGCTCCAGTTTCATCCACCTCATTAGAACTGACTCAAATGCGTTCCTTTTTATGGCTGAGTAATATTCCATTGTGTATATATACCAAAACTTCCTTACCTATTTGTCTACTGAAGGACATCTGGGTTGCTGCTTCCATGTCCTAGCTATTGTAAACAGTGAACATTGGGGTACTTGTGTCTCTTTCAATTCAGGTTTCCTTGGTGTGTATGCCCAGCAGTGGAATTGCTGGATCATATGGCAGTTCTATTCCCAGTTTTATAAGGAATCTCCACACTGTTCTCCATAGTGAATGTACCAGTTTGCATTCCTACCAACAGTGTAAGAGGGTTCCCTTTTCTCCACATCGTCTCCAGCATTTATTCTTTGTAGACTTTTTAATGAGATGATGCCTCATTGTGGTTTCGATTTGCATTTCTATGATAATGAGTGATGTTGAGCATCTTTTCATGTATTTATTAGCCATCTGTGTGTCTTCTTTGGAGAAATATCTGTTTAGTTCTTTTGCCCACTTTTTGATTGGGTTGTTAGTTTTTATGGTATTGAGCTGTATGAACTGCTTGTATATTTTGGAGATTAATTCTTTGTCAGTTGTTTCGTTTGCCATTATTTTCTCCCATTCTGAAGGCTGCCTTTTCACCTTGCTTATAGTTTCCTTCATAATACAAAAGCTTTTAAGTTTTATTAGGTCCCATTTGTTTATTTTTGTTTTTATTTCCATTACTCTGGGAGGTGGGTCATAGAGGACCTTGCTGTGATTTATGTCAAAGAGTGTTCTGCCTATGTTTTCCTCTAAGAGTTTTATAGTTTCTGTTCTTACATTTAGGTCTTTAATCCATTTTGAGTTTATTTTTGTGTATGGTGTTAGAAAGTGTTCTAGTTTCTTCCTTTTACAGGTGGTTGACCAGTTTTCCCAGGACCACTTGTTAAAGAGATTGTCTTTTCTCCATTGTATATTTTTGCCTCCTTTGTCAAAGATAAGGTGTCCATAGGTGTGTGGATTTATCTCTGGGCTTTCTATTTTGTTCCATTGATCTATATTTCTGTCTTTGTGCCAGTACCATACTGTCTTGGTGACTGTAGCTTTGTAGTATAGTCTGAAGTTAGGCAGGTTGATTCCTCCAGTTCCCTTCTTCTTTCTCAAGATTGCTTTGGCTGTTTGGGGTCTTTTGTGTTTCCATACAAATTGTGAAATTATTTGTTCTAGTTCTGTGGAAAATATCATTGGTAGTTTGATATGGATTGCATTAAATCTATAGATTGCTTTGGGTAGTAGTATACTCATTTTCACTCTATTGATTCTTCCAAAACAAGAACATGGTATATTTCTCAATCTGTTTGTGTCATCTTTGATTTCTTTCATCAGTGTTTTATAGTTTTCTGTATACAGAAAGTATTTTATTCTTTTTGTTGCAGTGGTGAGTGGGATTGTTTCCTTAATTTCTCTTTCTGATTTTTCATTGTTAGTGTATAGGAATGCAAGAGATTTCTGTGTGTTAATTTTATATCCTGCAACTTTACTATATTCATTGATTAGCACTAGTAATTTTCTGGTGGCATCCTTAGGGTTGTCTATGTAGAGGATCATGTCATCTGCAAACAGTGAGAATTTTACTTTTTCTTTTCCAATCTGTATTTCTTTTTCTTATCTGCAGTGGCTTGGACTTCCAAAACTATGTTGAATAGTAGTGGTGAGTGATACCCTTGTTTTTTGTTCCAGATTTTAGAGGCAATGCTTTCAGTTTTTTGCCATTGAGCGTAATGTTTGCTGTGGGTTTGTCCTATATGGCTTTTATTATGTTGAGGTAAGTTCCTTTCATGCCTACTTTCTGGAGAGTTTTTATTATAAATGGGCGTTGAATTTTGTCACTTTTGCATACCAGCTGTCTAGCAGCGAGTGCCTGCCACATACTATGTGTTCATTGAGGCTTTGTTTAATGAGTAATATTTGCCTGGCCTTCCTACCAGGATTTCCATGAATATTAAAGTAGGTAAAATATGCTAAAGTGCTTTGCAAAATGTAGAATGTTAAACAAGTGTTATTCTATTAGATGTGATTCACTGGATTCTATGCAGTGATGCTTACAGATGTTTACTACCATTGGTGTGCGGGGGAGGGAAACAAATTTTAAACTAGTGAAATGTCAACCAGGTCATTCCAAGCCATGAATACATTAATGTACTCACTCCTTACATATTCAAAGTGTGCCTCTATTACCAATGCCTTTAACTAATTATGGGTGAGTGTAAACCACCTTGTATCACACCATTATGTAGCACTCCTGGTGTTAGAGATAATTATGTTGTCAGAAGCAGTATAGGTTTCTCTTCTTTGCTGAATTCTCTCAATAAAATCTCTGAGCCTAAAGAATTCATTATTGAAGAGCTGGATAAATTGTGAAGAGTAGCACCCTGTGAATTTGCATTTGGATGGGGCAAGGCTAATCACAGCAGGGTGTGGCTGCCACTGGCCATGGCATCTAGTTTTCTTGACTGTTAAACATGTAACAAAATCATCAATGCGCTGCTATTTTTGTGTCAAATATCTGGTTCCTTATCTGAACTGCAGGAACTTCAGACCAGGTGATTGACTTTTTTAAAGCCCACCCTTTGTGCAATGTTGGTGGGAGTATAAATTGTTGGAGCCCATTTGGAGGGCAGCTTGAACATTCTTACCAAAATGTAAAATATGTGTCCCTTTTGTCCCAGTGACTCTAGTCTAAAAAGAAACTGCACAAAAGCCATTTGTTCCCTGGATGTTAGGTGCCTCATTATTGCCATTTATTCACTATTGATAAATGTTCATCATGAGAGACAGGTTACATTAATAATGGTGTATTCATTAAAAAGAGTGAAGATGGCCAAGATAGATTTTAAGTGAGAAAAGAAAGGTCCAGAATGGTATTGTATGATCCCATCTGTACAGCAGAACAAAGTGGGGAGGTATAGGTTAGATAGATCTGAGTTTGTATGCATAAGTAATTTACATATGCATAGACATCTTCTGGAAGTGATGCTCATGAAACAGTTATCAGTTCTTTTAGATTAGGAATGGCTAGCTGCAAGCTGTCATTTTCACTTGACACTTTTCTATATTGCTTGACTTGTTTACAACAAGCTGTACTGTCTTTTAATAATAGTCACTAGATTCTTTTCTTGACACTGTTATACGAAGAAATGAAAGATGTAACAGTGGTTGAGGTGAGGTTCAGGTCTGAAGCACAGGAGGCAGAGTCTGGACAAATCAAAGGCCTTTGAAAACTACCAGGGTATTGTCATGACCAGGAGGCTTGGGGGATGAGGTGGGGTGGGTGTGGCTTTGTTAAAACTTAATACTAAGAAAATGAGATAAAATTAGGTGAAAATCATGATTTTGTTAGGTTTTCTAGATGAAGCAATTTTAATTATGTTATTAGTTTTGATACATGGATATTTATTACCTAAGTTGCATAATAATTGTATTCTAGGCCACAGGTAAACAATTAAGTATCTGAATAAATATCTGTTGTTCTTGTTCCACTTGTTTAAATATTGTAAGTGAATGTCACACTATAGTTTCTTAAGCTTTTTTGCTTATGGAGGAGGAATGCCAGTATAGTCTTATGTTTGAGGCAGAGAAGATTTAAGTTATCTGTATTTGCATAATAAAGTTATGACTCAGTTAAATCTTCAAATGCTTCAGGCTCATTTTTAGCCCACTCTCTCCTCACAAAAGAAGGCAAAAACCTGAGCTTCCAGAAGTAAAAGTTACTCCCGGTTGAATGTCCTCTTGATTTGGTATCAGGAATAGTTCCCTCACCCAGTTGTGTGTATGTGGAGACAAGAGTCACTCTCCAGTCTTGGCTGAACCTGGTTCTTTAGTATTTGGAATTTTAGCCAGGAGATGAATGGTAAAAGACTTAAAAATGGATTAAGAAGCAAGACAGGTTTTACTGTAGGATGTATAATTGTATGTCTGTGTAATTGGGCAGGTGGCAGAGGCTGGAGGGATGGAAAGAAGTGTGAGAAAGAAGAAAGGCTAAGGACTTTCAGGCTGAAGATGGGCATAGAAAGACTGGAATCATAGAGAGTGCCACTTTTGAGAGATGTTTCTGGTTCTAGAAACCATAGAGCATGAGGAGCTGCCTGTACTGTGGCTTTATGTTGAGCCTGAACCCAGACCTGGAAGTTATGCTTAGAGAACAGACAGGAAGATTTTTGTCATTGCTGATGATCACAGAAGCTGTTAGAAATGTCCCCAGCTTGGACTAGGCATAAAGGAGGGGGAAACTGGGAGAAGAAACAGACAGCCTAGAAAGACAGGCAGGTGGGAAGGAGATACTGGAATTGCAGAGGATTAGCTGGGAGATTGTTGCAGTGTGAGGGCCTGGATATAAGATGTTAATTTGGGAGAATTAAAGGAAGAAGGATAGGGCTTCTCTTGTAGCTCAGTTGGTAAAGAATCTTCCTGCAGTGCAGGAGACCCATGTTTGATCCCTGAGTCGGGAAGATCCACTGGAGAAGGAAATGGCAACCCACTCCAGTATTCTTGCCTGGAGAATCGCATGGACAGAGGAGCCTGGCAGGCTACAGTCCATGGGGTTGCAAGAGTTGGATACAACTTAGCAACTAAACCACCAAAGGAAGGCTAAATGTGAGAGACATCACAAAAGAAGATATGACAAAGCTTGGCTACTGGTCAACTTTGGAGGAAGAAGCAGAGTAAAGAACAACCCAAGATTTCACATTATTTAACAAAAACATTGTGAACCAGAAGTAGCCATTGTAACGTAAAAAGGTGATAGGAGTTTTTATTAGCTTTCTAGATTAAGAGAAAATCTGCTTCTTAGTACAATTGACTTGTTGTTCAGTCATTTAAGTTGTGCCTTGACTCTTTGCTACTCTGTGGAACTGTAGCACAACAGGCTGCCCTGTCCTTCACTATCTTCTGGAGTTTGCTCCAATTCATCTTCTGGAGTTTGCTCCAATTCATGTCCATTGAGTCAGTGATGCTATCTAACTCTTTTTTCCTTCTGTCTTTACCCGAATCAGGGTCTTTTCCAATGAGTCAACTCTTCGCATCAGGTGGTCAAAATATTGGAGCTTCAGCTTCAGCAACAGTCCCTCCAATGAATATTCAGGGTTGATTTCCTTTAAGATTGACTTCCTTTAAGATCAGTGCTTTAAGATTGATCTCCTTGCAGTCCAAGGAACTCTCAAGAGCCTTCTCTAGCACCACAGTTTGAAAGCATCGATTCTTCAGGGCTCAGCCTTCTTTATGGTCCAAATCTCACATCCATACATGACTACTGGCCAAACCATAGCTTTGACTATAGGGACCTTTGTTGGCAAAGTGATGTCTCTGCTTTTTAATACACTGTCTAGGTTTGTCATGTCTTTTCTTCCAAGGAGTAAATGTCTTTTACTTTCATGGCTGCAGTCACCGTCACCAGTGATTTTGGAGTCCAAGAAAATAAAATCCGTCACTGCTTCCGCTTTTCCCCCTTGTATTTGACTTACTGGTTTATAATCAAATTATTTAACCGTCCTTTGTCAGTATTTACTCATCTGTAAAATATAGTGTTACCTGTAACTGAAAATCCTCTGAAATAGCATAGATTGTCTGAGTGTTTTTTTTTTTAACCTTCATATTTCAGAATTTGAGTGCTTGTGCTCAGTAATGTAAATTGAATCTCAGTGTGAGTACACTCACTTTTATATATTATATTGGCAAAACAATAATCACAGTATTGATAATGATGTGTCGTCTCCCTCTTCTGAACTTCTGCTTCTGTTACTGCCTCTAACTAATTGCCAGATGAATTCTAACACCTGTCTTATAATATCTTTTCTATCATTATCTCAAGCTGCTGTTTAAATTCTTTATTATGGTTTAACTTTTAAAAATGTTTATATTAGCTCCCCATATAGAGTAGAAAATACTTGAGGGACAGGAACATTCATGTTTCTAATGCCTTAAATAGAGGCACCCAGGAAAGTTATTGATTTGTTTTGACCAGTTCATATGGTATAGTAGGACTGTCTCTCCTTTTGTTTTGTCCGTTATGCCTTATTAATATGGCCTCAGGTAATACTGAGTTTTTCACAGCTACATCTTACTATGAGCTCATAATGAGCCCAAAGCCTACTTCTTACTCCAAGTATGTCTTTGTCTCTTTCTCACTTTTTTTTTTCTCACTTTCTTTTTAAATATTTTTATTTAAAAAATCTTTCTGTCTAGGCTTTTACTTAAACCTTAATGTAGTTAAATTTTTATTTCTTGTTCATCCTGTTAGTTTTAACATTATTATTGTACATATGTCATGAATATCTTTACCCAAGTAATTAATAAAATAGTGCATGGTGTATTAGTTTTCTATTGCTGTACAATAAATTACCACAACCTTAGTGTCTTATTTCACGGTTTCCATGGTTCACGAGCCTGTCATGGCTTGGCTAGGTCCTTTGCTCCTTCTCTCAGGCTGTAATCAATGTGTTGGTTGGGACCACAAGTCTCACCTGAGGCCTTGGGGTCTTCTTCCAAGCCTACATACCTGTTGGCAGAATTTAGTTCTTTAGTTGGTTGTAGGATTCTTCACATCCTAGTGGCTAGTTGTAGTTCCCTGCAACATGGCCCTCTTCATAGGCACTTCACAACATAGTAGTTCACTTCATCAAGGCCAGCAAAGGACAAAGTCTGTATGTCACCACAGCAAGAAGGAATCATAGTAAACATGGGAATGACATCCATCACCCTTGCTGTATTCGGTTGGCTAGAAGCTGGTCACAGGTCCCACCCTTACTCGAGGCAAGGGCATAATAAGCTCCAGGAGGTAGGAATTATTGGCGGTAGCCTACAAGTGTCTGTCACACATGGCATAAAGCTGAATGAGGCTAATTGAAGACTTGCAATTTACCATTAAGCCATCAGATCAGTTCAGTCACTCAGTCATGTCAGACTTGTTGCGACCCCATGGACTGCAGCATGCCAGGCCTCCCTGTTCATCACCAGCTCCCGGAATTTACTCACGCTCATGTCTATTAAGTCGGTGATGCCATCCAACCATCTCATCCTCTGTCATCCCCTTCTCCTCCCACCATCAATTTTTCCCAGCATCAGGGTCTTTTCCAATGAGTCAGGTCTTCACATCAGGTGGCCTAAGTATTGGAGTTTCAGGTTCAGCATCAGTCCTTCCAGTGAATATTCAGGACTGATCTCTTTCAGAATGGACTGGTTGGATCTCCTTGCAGTCCAAGGGACTCTCAAGAGTCTTCTCCAACACCACAGTTCAAAACCATCAATTCTTTGGCACTCAGCTTTCTTTATAGTCTAACTCTCACATCCATATATGACTACTGGAAAAACCATAGCTTTGACTAGATGGACCTTTGTTGGCAAAGTAATGTCTCTGCTTTTGAATATGCTGTCTAGGTTGGTCATAACTTTTCTTTCAAGGAGCAAGTGTCTTTTAATTTCATGGCTGCAGTCACCATCTGCAGTGATTTTGGAGCCCAAGAAAATAAAGTCTGTCACTGTTTCCATTGTTTCCCCATCTGTTTGCCATGAAGTGATGGGACCAGATGCCATGATCTAAGTTTTCTGAATGTTGAGTTTTAAGCCAACTTGTTCACTCTCCTCTTTCACTTTCATCAAGAGGCTCTTTAGCTCTCCCTCACTTTCTGCCATAATTATGGTGTTATCTGCATATCTGAGGTTATTGATATTTCTCCCGGCAATCTTGATTCCAGCTTTTGCTTCATCCAGTCCAGCATTTTTCATAATGTGCTCTGCATATAAGTTAAATAAGCAGGGTGACAGTGTACAGCCTTGACAAACTCCTTTCCTGATTTGGAACCAGTCTGTTGTTCCATGTCCAGTTCTAACTTTTGCTTCTTGACCTGCATACAAATTTCTCAGGAGGCAGGTCTGTTGGTCTGGTATTCCCATCTCTTTAAGAATTTTCCACAGTTTGTTGTGATCCACACAATCAAAGGCTTTGGCATAGTCAATAAAGCAGAAGTAGATATTTTACTGGAACTCTCTTGCTTTTTCTATGATCCAACGGATCTTGGCAATTTGATCTCTGGTTCCTCTGCCCTTTGGAAATCCAACTTGAACATTAAGCCATCAAGGGATACCTACTGAGCAAGGCTATTCTAACAGCTGTGACTCTTTATTGTCATTCAGTGAACGTTTCTTTTTTCATCTTGCTTACAAAGATATATTGCGAGGTGATGTTGAATAATTTACCTGATATCATTCATCATGTGGGGCCTTCCACTGAGACAAAGAGCAGTGAAATAGGAGTAGAGCTGTGGAGATGGAGATTTCAGTTAGGATATCTTTAGATATCCAAGTAGAGATTCATCTTGCCAAGTTTGGGGCTTCCTAAAGGGTTTGGGCTTCCCCAGTGGCTCAGATGGTAAAGAATCTGCCTGTTATGCAGGAGACCCAGGTTCAATCCCTGGATTGGGAAGATTCTGTGGTGAAGGGTATGGCAACCCACTCCAGTATTCTTGCTTGGAGAATCCCCATGGGCAGGGGAGCCTGGAGAGCTATAGTCCATAGGGTAGCAAAGAGTTAGACATGACTCAGTGACTAACACTTTCACTTCACTTTGCACTGGAGTAGAGATTTGGGAATCTTTCTTATAAAGATGGGGCTTCCCTGGTGGCTCAGACGGTAAAGAATCTGCTTCCAATGCAGGAAACCCAGGTTCGATCCCTGGGTCAGGAAGATCCCCTGGAGAAGGGAATGGCAACCCACTCCAGTATTCTTGTCTGGAGAATCCCATAGAAAGAGGAGCCTGGTGGGCTACAGTCCATGGGTTCACCAAGAGTCAGACATGACTGAGCGACTAACACACACACGTGTAAAGATGGTAAAATTTTGTCTAGGGTGTGTGTATAGTTTGAGAGAGGAAAGGTACCAAGGGTGAGGTTCTGGGGAAACCGGAGTACTTTGAGTCCCCTGACCTCCTAATCCAACAAGTTAAGTGGAAAAAGGAAACAAGTTATCCAGCTTCAGAGGAAAAGTTGTTTTATTTTTGTTTGCTTTTGCCTTCAGTCCCATCTCTTCCTATCTATCCAGGTAGCACTTATCCAATCATCCCCCTTTTCTTCTGTTATGTTCTCTTTCTTTCCACTGGACCCATTCAGTAGACTCCATAAACATGTGGTTGTCTCCCTTTGCTGTGCCATCTAGCTGTTAATACCTACCTAGCCAGCCATCCAACCTTTCTGGGCCTCATTTTTCTCAAATATTGAAGGGCATAATATAGAGAGAAGGCTATGATTTTTAAGAAGCCTCTTTAAGATCCAGATTTTGTTCTGTCACCTTATTTCTCTCCCCTCTTTCCCTTTTTGGTTCTGTTGACAGTTCAGTTCCTTTTTGAAACTTCCCTCCCTTGGCCACAGAGTTGTTGTATTCTTCTAGTTCTCTTTCTGCCTGCCTCTCCTGCTGTTGCTTCTTTGCTTTTGCTTCCTTCTGCCCCCTAATTATCTTCATATTTGGGAGTGTTGAGTTCTTTGCCTTTTCTCCCTTTATATTCCCTGTGAGATTCCATCTCCTCTTTTTTTATAAACTTTTTATTTTGTATTGGGGTATAGCTGATTAACAAACAAATGATGTGATAGTTTCAGGTGAACAGCGAAAGGACTCAGCTCTACATAAACATATTTCCATTCTCTCCCAAGGGCTTCCCGGGTAGCTCAGCTGGTAAAGAATCCACCTGCAATGCAGGAGCCCCTGGTTCGATTCCTGGGTCAATTCTCCTGGAGAAGGGATTGGCTACCCCTCCAGTAGTCTTGGGATTCTGTCGTGGCTCAGTTGGTAAAGAATCTGCCTGCAATGCAGGAGACCCAGGTTCGATTCCTGAGTGGGAAAGATCCGCTGGAGAAGGAAATGGCAACCCACTCCAGTATTCTTGCCTGGAGAATCCCAACAGAGGAGCCTGGTGGGCTATGGTCCACGTGGTTGCAAGAGTCAGACACGACTTAATGACAAAACCTCCATTCTCTCCCAAACTCCCCTCCCATCCACGCTGCCACATAACACTGAGCAGAGTTCCATGTGCTACATAGTAGGTTACCCATTTCAAATATATCAATGTGTACATGTCCACTCCAAATTCCCTAACTAACCCTTCCCCCCATCTTTCCCTGCCTCCAGCAACCATAAGCTCCATTTCTCTGAGTCTGTGAGTCTGTTTCTGTTTTGCAAGTAGGTTCATTTGTATCACTTCTTTTTAGATTCCACATATAAGAGATGTAATTCAATATTTCTCCTTTTCTGTCTGACATATTTCACTCAGTATGAAAATCTCTAGATCCGTCCATGTTGCTTCATGTGACATTTTTCATTCTTTTTAATGGCTGAGTAATATTCCACTGTATATATGTACCACATCTTCTTTATATAGTCTTCTGTTGATGGACATTTAGGTTGCTTCCATGTCTTGGCTATTGTAAACAGTGCTGCAATGAACATTGGGGCACATATATCCTTTCAGATCATGTTTTTCTCTGGATATATGCCCAGGAGTGGGATTGCAGAGTCATATGGTAGCTGTATGTTTAGTTTTTTAAGGAACCTCTATACTGTTCTCCATAGTGGCTGTACCAATTTTTATTCCCACCAACAGTGTAAGAGGGTTCCACACCCTCTCCAGCATTTATTGTTTGTGGATTTTTTTTTTTTTTTTGATGATAACCATTCTGGCTGGTGTGAGGTATCTTATTGTAGTTTTGATTTGCATTTCTCTAATAATTAGTGATGTTGAGAATCTTTTCCTGTGCTGATTGTCCATCTGTATGTCTTCTTTGAAGAAATGTCTATTTAGGTCTTCTGCCCATTTTTGAGTGGGTTTTTTGTTTTGATGCTGTTAAGCATCATGAGCTGTTTGTAAATTTTGGAGGCTAATCCCTTATTGGTCACATCATTTGCAAATACTTTCTTGCAATCTGTGGGTTGTGTTTTTGTTTTATTTATTGTTTCCTTTGCTGTGCAAAAGCTTTTAAGCAGGTCCCATTTGTTTATTTTTGCTTTTATTTCCATTATTCTGGGAGATGGATTGAAAAAGATGTTGCTGTGATTTATGTCAGAGAGTGTTCTGCCTGTGTTTTCCTCTAGAAGTTTTTTAGTATTTGGTATCATATTGAGGTCTTTAATCCATTTAGAGCTTATTTTTGTGCATGGAGTTAAAGAATGACCTAATTTCATATTTTTTTTACATGTAGCTGTCTAGTTTTTCCAGCACCATTTGCAGGAAAGACTGTCTTTCCAACATTGTGTAGTCTTGCTTCCTTTGTCATAGATTCATTGACCATAGGTTCATGGGCTTATTACCTCTTGGTTTTTAATTATAGAAGTAACATGTGATTACATGTTTATCTTAAAAAATAATGTAGAAGCATCTTGAGTAAAAAATGAATGTTCTCTTTTAACCTCCTCCTCAGATGTAACCACCATTGTCATGTTGGTATCCTTCCATGTGTTGAGTCCCAAACCCATAAACTTAGCTCTCAGTTCAGTTCAGTCACTCAGTCACGTCCAACTCTTTGCGACCCCATGGACTGCAGTACACCAGGCTTCCCTGTCCAACACGAACTCCTAGAGCTTACTCAAACTCGTGTCCATTGAGTCGGTGATACCATCCAACCATCTCATCCTTTGTCATCACCTTCTCCTCCCGCTTCAATCATTCCCAGCATCAGGGTCTTTTCAAATGAGTCAGTTCTTCACATCAGGTGGCCAGAGTATTGGAATTTCAGCTTCATCATCAGTCCTTCCAGTGAATATTCAGGACTGATTTCCTTTAGGATGGACTGGTTGGATCTTAACTCTACTTCTTCATCTACAGCTTCAATCTGAATACTGTTAGCTCTAATGCTCTACTATCAGCCTATGAAATGAGTTAGTTGAATGACTTTGGGCATGTGGTTGATGTGATTCATTCTGTGGTTGTTTCTGTTCTGTGTTTCTTTCATGTCTAATATGCATATATTTTTGTGTCCACACAGCATTAATGATATTCCCTATATGTTTGGTTGATCCTATTATTTTATGACTGATAAGCTCTGAGGAGAGTGAAAAAATTGGCTTAAAACTCAACATTCAGAAAACTAAGATCATGGCATTTGGTCCCATCACTTCATGGGAAATAGATGGGGAAACAGTGTCAGACTTTATTTTTTGGACTCCAAAATCACTGCACATGGTGATTGCAGCCATGAAATTAAAAGACGCTTACTCCTTGGAAGGAAAGTTACAACCAATCTACATAGCATATTCAAAAGCAGAGACATTAGTTTGCCAGCAAAGGTCCAAGGCTATGGTTTTTCCAGTGGTCATGGATGGATGTGAGAGTTGGACTGTGAAGAAAGCTGAGTGTCAAAGAATTGATGCTTTTGAACTGTGGTATTGGAGAAGACTCTTGAGAGTCCCTTGGACTGCAAGGAGATCCAACCAGTCCATTCTGAAGGAGATCAGCCCTGGGATTTCTTTGGAAGGAATGATGTTAAAGCTGAAACTCCAGTACTTTGGCCACCTCATGCGAAGAGTTGACTTATTGGAAAAGACTCTGATGCTGGGAGGGATTGGGGGCAGGAGAAGGGGATGGCAGAGGATGAGATGGCTGGATGGCATCACCAACTCGATGGATGTGAGTCTAAGTGAACTCCGGGAGATGGTGATGGACAGGGAGGCCTGGCGTGCTGCAATTCATGGGGTCGCAAAGAGTCAGACAACGACTGAGCGACTGAACTGAACTTGAACTGAAGCTCTCATTAGCGCTTCCTCTCAGTTTGCTTATATGTACAGGCCCAAAGAACTAGAATAACCCTCTGTCAAAACTTAGATGAAAAGGTGGATGGCTAGGTATAGGACCCAGTCACTGGAAACCAGTACATGTGAACAGTTAGGTGAGTAAGAGGAAGCATGGGGATTTGTTGGAGGAGAATTAAGTGATAGATGGATAGTTTGTTGGAAGCTTTTATCTGTACATTAAAGCCAATGTTCTAACCTTAAAGAGAAATATCATGGGCTCTAAATATATTAATCTAAAATATTAGCTGCTTCCCAGGTGGTGCAGTGGTAAAGAATCTGCCTGCCAACACAGGAGGCTCAAGAGACACGAGTTCGATCCCTGGGTCAGGAAGATCTTCTGGAGGAGGAAATGGCAATCCACTCCAGTATGCTTGCCTGGAAAATTCCATGGCTCCAGGAGCCTGGTGGGCTACAGTCTATGGGATCACAAAGAGTAGGACATGACTGAGTGACTGAGCACAGACATAAAATATCAGCTACTGAAATTGCTATTTGTGTGAAAACATTGTTTTGGCTCTGAAAAAGATAAATGGATAAGTTCTGCAGTGTGAATCACTTTACAAAAGTATTTATCTGGTTTATGTGTGTAAAATGCACATTAATTGGCAAGATTATGCTTTTGAGAATCCAGATTGCTGACCGAAGTTGATTACTCCATGTTGTATTATTGATACTCCAGGTTGTATTAATGAGGCTGTGTCATAAGCAAATGACACACTGAAAATCGCAAGTCTCTGTATAAGCTTAATTACAAAGGAATTGGGGCTTCCCTTGTAGCTCAGTTGGTAAAGAATCTGCCTGCCATGCAGGAGACCCGGGGCTCGATTCCTGGGTCAGAAAGATCCCCTGGAGAAGGAAATGGCAACCCACTCCAGTGTTCTTGCCTGGAGAATCCCATGGACAGGGGAGCGTGGCAGGCTGTAGTCCATGGGGTCACAAAAGTCAGACATGACTTAGCGACTAAACCACTACCACCACTACAAAGGAATTGAGGGTCACCTCAGTGTCTGGAGGCTTTTTGGTTATCGCAGCTGTGGGGGATGTTACTGACATATAGTGGGTAGAAATCAGGGTAACTGCTAAATATCCTATAATGCCCAGGTCATGCCCCCCACCCCCACCAAAGGATGCTCTGACCCAAGATGTCAGCAGTGCTCAAGGTGAGAAACCAGGGAATTGGGGTTGGGGAGAGATCCATGGAAGTGGTCACTGATGCCCTTTTGTGTTCATGCTGATGTCCCATAATTCTTAATCTTGAGGGATATGATGATTATTTGGATTTCAGTGATAGCAGCATAAATATCAGATAAATTACCCTTACTTGCTTTTTAGCTATTCTAATTATTTGGATTTCAGAGGAAATTATTTCCAAACTTTGTCAATACTCATTTTTTTCAAGAGGAATTTGTTGCCAGAACACATAAAGAGAGATAAAAAAGAATGTGAAGACCTGATGCAGTTTTGAGTTATTGCTCTGGTGTACTGCATTCGATGGAGAAGGAAATGGCAACCCACTCTCCAGTATTCTTGCCTGGAGAATCCCATGGACAGAAGAACCTGACAGGCTACAGTCTGTGGGGTTGCAAGAGTCAGACGCGACTTCGCGACTACACTACTACTACTAAAATTCGCATTGGAGAAGGAAATGGCATTCATTTCCTTCAAATTCCAGTATTCTTGTCTGGAGAATTCCATGGACAGAGAAGCCAGGCAGACTGCAGTCCATGGGGTCACAGAGAGTCGGACATGACTGAGTGAACACATACACAGACGCACACACTACATTCGAATTCTTATTTGTTTTGGCTGTGCTGGGTCTTTGTTGCTGATCAGGCTTTTCTCTAGTTGCAGTGAGTGGGGGCTACTGTTCGTTACGGTGCATGGGCTTCTCACTGCAGTGGCTTCTCCTGTTGCAGAGCACGGGCTCTAGGACATGTGGGCTTCAATAGTTGCAGAGTGTGGGCTTAGCAGTTGTGGTTCCCAGGCTCTAGAGCACAGGCTCAGTAGTTGTGGCACACGGGCTTAGTTGCTCTGTGGCATGTGGATCTTCCCAGACCAGGGATTGAACCCATGTCTCCTGCATTGGAAGGTGAATTCTTTACCACTGAGCCCCCAGGGAAGCCCTGCATTCTAATTCTTAATCCTAAATATTGCAGGTGAACTTATCTTAAACTGAGATGCAGCTTAGGAGTTTAAGTGTGTTGCCCAAGGTCACATAGTGATTTAATTATAAACCCTGGGCCAAAAATCAGGTCTCCTGACTTCTAGGCTATTATTTTTTCAGTTCTGCCATTGCTTCTGTGTTGCTTCTTTTCCTGAAGAGCACAATCAAGTATGTCAAAGGTTGGATGGTCTTGGATACTGGATGTTTTGTGATTTTTTGCAAGAATATTCAACCTCACTGGTCTTCTAAGAAAAAAGCAACCAAATAATCCAAAGTATTGCAGAATAAAACTCAAGGAGTTATACTTTTTCACCAATTAAGATGGATACAATATTACCCAAATGGGGGGTGGAGCTTAAAGGAAGTGGTAGGGTGAAAATACCTTTATTATAACACAGCTGGATGGTGTTTCTTTAAGCTACCATTTTGAAGAATGTTGCCTTTTGGACTGACTCCGAAACTCCATTTGGCTAGCACTTTGGAATTTAAATGGGTAAAAAATATGATTTTCCATTGCTCCCAACTGCCCTGCATGGTTTACTAGGTGAGTATTTAAAAGGAAATAGAACCAGCATTGATTTATTTTATGAACTTAGGAAGTTCTGCTTAGTTTCTTCATTTGCTCAGTTCTTTCATATAGTAAATGAAAGATGTTAATGATAAAGGTAGTTAAATTATAGATATCTTTTACTTAGGATTAAGAACATCCAAAGGTAGAATGCTGTTTATTGATGGAACCACAAAGGTTGAAAGGATATGAGGTTTGCAAACTGTTATAACAGCAACAACATAAGAAGTTATTTACACACATGATCTCAGACTATCATAATTACCTTACAAAGTGGGCCATATTGTGTTATTTTACAGATAAAAAGAATGAAACTTACAGAGCTGTTTTGGTAGAACATAGAACTATTTAACTTCCTAAAGATAGTTAATATTTATTGAGCCCTTACAATTTGCCAGGTACTGTCCTAAGCCCATATTTTTAAACTTCAGTTCAATGCTCTAAGGTGAATATTGTTGTTCCCATTTTAAAATTGAGGAAACTGAGGCAGACAGGTTAAGTAAGTAGCTTTTATAGCTAATAGGAAGTGCCTATTATGAATTGATATGAATTGAGATATGCTGTTGGAGAAGGCAATGGCAACCCACTCAAGTACTCTTGCCTGGAAAATCCCATGGATGGAGGAGCTTGGTGGGCTGCAGTCCATGGAATCGCAAAGAGTTGGACACAACTGAGCGACTTCACTTTCACTTTTCACTTTCATGCATTGGAGAAGGAAATGGCAACCCACTCCAGTGTTCTTACCTGGAGAATCCCGGGGACAGCGGAACCTGGTGGGCTGCCGTCCATGGGGTCCCACAGAGTCGGACACTACTGAAGCGACTTAGCAGCAGCAGCAGAGATATGCTATAAATGGAAAATACCCACTAGATTCAGAGATTTAGTATGATAAAATGAATAACAGTATTTCAGTAATTTTTTAACATACTGATTCCATGTTGAATAATTCCATGTTAGATATTGAGCTAAATAAAAGCTATCATTAAAATTAATTTTACCCAATTTCTCTTTACTTAACGTGGCTTCTAGAAAATTTAATGTATGTGGCTGGCATTTTTATATTTCTGTGAGATGGCATTGCTCTAGAGAGTTTTATCAAGCTAGATCCCAGGGGTGGGTGAAATCTCACCCCATTATGTACATGAAACTAAGAGCTGAGGAAGGGAAAAATATTAAAACCTTGGGCTAAAGTTTGCTGCTGTTGCCAGTGAGTCTCTTAAGGGGGAATGTTAGGGCTCTTCTCTAATCCTTGCATTCTTAAGGGGTGGGGAGGGAAGATGCTTTTCAACTTATGTAAGTTCTAAAGTTTTATTCCTGCACACATCTGATGAATAACCATGGAAGACACTGTGTTTATACTGTGGCTCAGATAAAAATCAACAATTCGGACCTTGCCACCAAGAGGCTTATTATCTAGTAAAAGAACTTGGACCCATGTGACTCTATATAAAGTCATGTGTAATGAGTGGTAGAAACAAAGGGCTTAGAATCTTAAGAGGATGAGATGTAATTTGCAGCTGTGGTGAGGGGGAGAGAAGGCTTGGGAAGGAGGTGACATTTAAGCTGATTGGAGAAAGATGGATAGGATTTGAATAGATGTCCCCTCTGTACTCAAAATGACCTGCAGAATTTGGTGACAGTTCATTGAACTGGCGTGATTTTCTGCTTACCAAATAGAAGCAGAATGTGGCATAAGATGGAGAAAGGATCCATCCATCAAAATGGGAGTTTGTTAAGGACACTTCTGTGTTTCTGTGCCTTCCTTGACAGACCCTTATCTTGCACAGACATGGAAACTTCCACTCACAGAATAGCTTACTTATCTAAGTCTTTTTGATTTCTGATTAGCCAGATAGCCAAGTGTTGCTTAAGCACGTTGCTTGCCTGTGCGTGTGTTTTTAGGTATGTATAGATAGATGGGCAGGCAGATAAATTGTTTTTAAATAATAGGTACAATGGATCAAACTTGAAATTTACATTTAATACTAATTTTTTCTCATAAATGATTGTCTAATCTCTCAAGCAAATATTTGTAGCTCCTTCCATGGGGAAGAGTAAGTAAAGGTGTAGAAAGAGGCCAGGAATGTTTACTCTAACAGAGGCCTCTCTACTTAGAAAGGAAGTAGGAAATAAAATCATCCCCTCTCCCTCGACCATTACCACTGTGTTCAATTCTGTCTTGTCCTTCCACCTACCAATTGTGCATCAAATTGACTGGTTTGGTTTTGTGTGGAAGTCACTTGGCATTATAAAAAAGACTGTCGGGAGTGGGAGTGGAGGGAAGAATATTGCTTTCAAGATAAAATCCCCGAAGAAGAGCACTCTGTAGCCTTAAGTGGTGGGGCCTCTTCACACTATACTTGCAGGGTCTTTGTGTTCTAGGTGGATTTTGTTTGTTCATTTTGTGCTAATCGAGTTTTGCCCCACTAATGTAGAAGATGCAGTAGTGACTCCTTCCTGCTCTCCAGAGGATACCATGCAGTTCGTTGGTTTTTCCTTTAATAGAGTCCAAAAATCTTAAAGCTACAAAGGGACACTCTTGTAGAATGTTGGCGTGACTAAGTCCCTTAGAAATGGTAATCAATTGCTTCTCTTAAAAAAAAAAAAAACAACTGATGTAATTTGTTTTTTATTGTAACCAGCTTTTAAAAATTAAAAAAATACAAATAAGGGACAGAGAATAAATTTAACATCCAAAATTTTAAAAAGAGAACATTTTTAGCACCCATAGGTATAGCCTTCTAGCCTGTATGTGTAACTAATGATAAAATGAATTGTATTGAAACATGTAAAATATCATGTATGAAACGAGATGCCAGTCCAGGTTCAATGCACGATACTGGATGCTTGGGGCTGGTGCACTGGGACGACCCAGAGGGATGGTATGGGGAGGGAGGAGGGTTCAGGATGGGGAACACATGTATACCTGTGGTGGATTCATTTTGATATTTGGCAAAACTAATACAATTATGTAAAGTTTAAAAATAAAATTAATTATAAAAAAAATGAATTGTACTTTTTAAGCCACTTTTTTTTTTCATCTTTACATTATACCTGTTTCTCTATTATCAGCTTTTTATTTACAGCTGACACTTCTGAATGCCCCATTGTATTGATGCATCCTGACTGATTTAACCAATCCCTTGTTGGACATTTTAAATTGTTTCCAGTTGTTGTCTATCATTACCAGTGTTGCCATGAAAACCCTTGGAGTTAAATTTTTGTCATATCCTTCGTTATTTCTTTGGTATAAATTATAAAAAGTAGAATTGGATAGGTAGGGGCTTCTCTGGTGGTTCAGTGGTAAAGAATCTACTTGCCAATGCAGGAGACATGGGTTCGGTTCCTGGTCTAGGAAGATCCCATATGCCACAGAGCAACTAAGCCCGTGGCCACAACTATTGAGCCTGTGCTCTAGGGCCCGGGAACCACAACTGCTGAGTCTTGTGTGTTGCAACTGCCGAAGTGCGTGTGCCCTAGAGCCCAGGCTCTGCAACAAGAGAACCCACCACAGTGAGAAGCCTGTGCACCACAGCAAAGAGTAGCCCCTGCTCACTGCAACTAGAGAAAAGCCTTAGCAGCAATGAAGACCCAGCATAGCCAAAAATAAATAAATTATATATATATATATATAGTTTTTTAAAAAAGGATTGGATAGATAGGGTAAAGCCTGATCTGTTTATAATCTTGAACTCTTTACCAATCTTGTGTTTCATCATTTGGAAAATACTTGTCAGTTTGATGAGTCAGAAAGGGCCTTTTGTTGTAGCAGCATATAATTTTAATTATGAATGAGGTTGTGCTTTCTTTGTATACTTGTATTATTGATAATTCCTTATTGGGTGGTCACTTTTTCACTGATTTAAGAGTTATTTATTAAGGGAAGTAACTGTCATAATATACATGTTTCTTCTCGGTTTTGATATGTTTATTATTGGTTTGTTTTTAATATCCACAAGTTTTCCATTTTTATATAGTCAAATGTATTGTCTTTTCCTTTGTGGTTTGTAGTTCACACAACTCTTACCAAAAGGCAGGGCCAAGGAGATGTGCCTTCCCCAAACTTCTGCCTGTTCTTTCTAGACCAGACTCCAGGTGCTTAGAAGCTTGAGAATTCCCTACTCAATCTGCTTCCAGGGCTGGCCAAGGCCTCTGGGCCTGTCCTAAGAGGGGACTGTGCCATAGGTGTGAGCTCTCCTAAGTCTAAGGGGTGGTTGTCTGGTGGGAGAGATGTGTTGGTGGGTAGAGCTACTGAATCCACATGTATATGCCCAAGGCCCCTAGTCAGGTAGGGAGGAGTGAGATCAGGGGAGGGGGGAGAACAAAGAGGGGGATTGTGAGCCTCCGTTTATATTCTAGCCTCTGGCTTTACAGATGTCAGGAAAGGACCTGTTTCTCCCAGAAATATTTATGATTTTAATTACATTTAAACCTTGAGTCCACCTGGCTTTTCCCTTGGGATGAGATATGAAGTCTAAAACTAACTACCCTCCCCCAAATGTTGTCCCTCTTATTTTATAGATGGGGAAACTGAGCCTTAGGTTATAATTATCCAGAGTCACCAGGCTGGCTGGTGGCAGAGCTGTTTCATGTGACTGTCAGACTAGGATTCATTCCTTTGAGGCAGACAGACCCGGACTTGACTGACTTTGGGTTTGGGTCCTAACTGGTCTTTCACATGTTATATAGGATCAGAGGGTCAATTAAATTTGAACTCTGACAAATTATAATTCATATTTGTGCTACCACAAATTTAAAAGTTATCCTTATAATTTAAGACAGAATCGAAATAGGAACTGAGTCATCCCACTGGTGTTCTTGCTCGCTCACTTGCTGTCTTTGTCACCTGTTCACATATATCTTCTATTTAGGGTGGATGATCTTATCTCAAAAAATCTGAGCTTGCTATAGCTACATGTGGTCCCATAGCCTGCCAGCGTGTTTCCTGTGCAGCAGTGGTGTTCTTTAGTCATTTCTCCTTTTTTCCTTTCAGGATGATGAGACACTGATGATATTATGAGAACTTTTCCCCTGAAATATTTTATTCCTCTTAAACAGTAGCCCACTTAAGAGTTACCATGGTCTTGTAGAAATCTCCATCCCTGATATCTGGAATATCTTGGTACCTATCAGACACTTTTGTCCTTGGTCATTACCCAACAATACTTAAGATGACATGGCTGTATTTCCTAAAGTTTCTTTCACTTCTACTTTTACCAATCGGTTCTTCTTTCTTAGTCAAACTTACACAGAATTGTAGTTCCTTTCACTGCTTCCTCAGCATCCTAAAGAATGAAATTTCCCTCTTATGAGTTCAGCACAGCCCTTCCCCTTTCATAGGCATGTTGTTCCCTGGCTAACACTCCCTTCTCAGATCCCTTGTGGCCACCAGAACTCCTGTTCTTTGGTCAGGAAATGTCTGTATATTCTCAACCATTTTCCTGAAACTCTTTGCCTTGATGACACTATTTTCTTCACTGCCCTCTTAAATGGAAATTGCTCATTCTCTCATAGTTCCTCAATCTCGAAGCTAGCTTCTGCTGCCGGGATGTTGTTCAACACCTTCCTTTTCCCTTATTCTCGAATGTGCATGCCATTGGGTAGTAGACCAACTCTCATCATTGGCATAGACTGATCGCTGGCTTACTTGCACACATTCTTCAAGACCTCTGGCACCTAGCTTAGTGTTCTGTGCTATCCTGACTCCTAGCATCATCCTAGATCATGTCAGTGCCCATACTGATGCATCATCAAATGCTCCAGCATAACACTTCCTTGACTTCCAATACTGTGACCTTCATCTTTGCTCTGCTTCAGTAACTTCATCTTATGGCTACACTTTGGGCCTTGCCTGTCACCAACTGGTACTAGTCTATCTCTGATATTTCAGACTCTGAAATTCAATTTTTTGACTAGTACCTCTAGCCTCGGAGAAGGCGATGGCACCCCACTCCAGTACTCTTGCCTGGAAAATCCCATGGATGAAGGAGCCTGGTAGGCTGCAGTCCATGGGGTCGCGAAGAGTCGGATGCGACTGAGCGACTTCACTTTCGCTTTTCACTTTCATGCATTGGAGAAGGAAATGGCAACCCACTCCAGTGTTCTTGCCTGGAGAATCCCAGGGACCAGGGAGCCTGGTGGGCTGCTGTCTATGGGGTCGCACAGAGTCGGACACGACTGAAGCGACTTAATAACAACAACAACAACAACAACAACAGCAACCTCTAGCTTTCCACATGCCATATTCCCTTTCTCTCACAGAACCTTGCTGACCTGATCAACACATCTGGTCCCTTCTCTTTTCTTCCCGATTTTTAGTTGTCTTCTGCTTCTACTGTCTTTCCCACTCATCCAGCCATTTCCCACTCTCACTTAGCCCTGCCAGCCATTTGATATTAATTCCCACCAGTATGCTCAATTCCTTCACGTTCCCCTTGTTCCCCTGCACCTGCCCTGCCAATCCCCAAGCCCAGATGGACTTTAGCATCTGTTTTCTTCTGCCCTGTTCCCAGGCTGCTGAGTTGTCCTCAGGAAAATCACCTCACCGTGCTGATTATACCCATGACTAAACTGTGATTTCTGACCACAGCTGGATCCTCAACGGCTGCTCACTAATCCTTTTTTACACATTCCTAGTTGGTTCCTTTTCTAGTTTCCCACAGCATCTGTTCCATTTTCTTACCACACCCCTCCAGTGCCCTAATTTAGCCTTCCCTATCCCCAGCTCCTCTCGGCAGATAATCTAGTTACATACTTCCCTGACAAGACAGAGCCTACTGGTCACAGACTCTCTTTCCCTTGAAACATTTATTTCCATGTCTACTTTTATCTTCATTCTTCTTGTACCATCTTTTCCAAGGCTTTTTACCTATCCCTCAGTGCCTTCTTAAAGATATTCTGTTTCATTAATCTCTTCTTTCTATTATACTTTTTGCATTTTCCTCAAAGAACTCTTTTTCTTATACTTATGCATGTCCAAGAATCCCTCTTTCACCTGCTTTCCCTCAATTTCCATCCCTTCAGACTAATGGGAAACCTTTTTCCTTTATTTTATCTAAAAACTTCTTGAAAGAGCCATCTATATTTTTCAGCCTTCAACTCATAAAATACCCTCTATTAAAAAAACTGACCTCTCATAGGTCAGCATTGACTTTGAAATTCAGATCATGTGGATTAGATGTCCCAAGATAATAGAAAACAGGAGGGGAAGTATGTGTATGTATGTGTGTGTGCATGTGCACACGTGGGTGCACTAACAAGATTGCCCATGCTTGTTTAGAGGGGCAAACAAATATGAAGGAAAGGGGATATAATTCATACTATACCTTTTTTCTCTTCTAGAGAAGTTCATAAATAATATGATCTAATAACATCACTTCTTTCTCTTTGCTTTTATACTCAACTGTTATTACCATGTGTCCATCATCTGATTTAATAAGGAAGCACTGCCTTTTTACTGCAAATGATGATGATGATAGTGGCCACCTCTGGGGTGCCTACTCTGCGCCACATACTGTGATAGGTATTTGAGTGCACTATAGCTTTTGGTTTTCGTAAGAGCTCAGTGAAGTAAATATCTTAATACCCATTTTATAAGTGGACCAGTGATAGTTCAGAGAGGGTAAGTGTTTTAACCAAGATCACAGGACAGACAAAAGTCAGCACCCTGGTTGGCCTGGCTTCAAACCTCTCCTTAACCATTTAATTCTACTGCCATCTATGATCTAGGGCCAGATGCCATCTCACTAGCTCCTGATTATGGTTACTTATCTGATTATGGTAAGATCATGTGGGCTTCCCTGGTAGCTCAGCTAGTAAAGAATCTGCCTGCAATGCAGGAGACCCTGGTTCGATTACTGGGTTGGGAAGATTCCCCTGGAGAAGGGATGGGCTTTCCTGGTGGCTCAGACAGTAAAGAATACTCCTGCAGTTTGAGAGACCTGGGTTCGATCCCTGGGTTGGGAAGATGCCCCTGGAGGAGGGCATGCAACCCACTCCAGTATTCTTGCCTGGAGAATCAGCATGGACAAAGCAGCATGGTGGGCTGTAGTCCATGGGGTTGCAAAGAGTCGGACATGACTGAGCGACTAAGCACACAAGATCATACTTGCTTTCCTGATGTTTCATGTGCCCCAGTGACTTGGTTTATTACTACCACAGTTTAAATAAATCTGAGGACTTCTAAAGCCCTAGGCATGATTTCTGGCTCTTTTGTCTGGTTTTCTCTTAAAGAGTAGAGGGTATCTCTTCCACTATGGTTTTTCTTTCTATGTCACATTTTTGGTGGCATTTTTCCTTTCCTTAACATTTTCTTTAAGTTCATATTCATTATGTTAATAAATCTCCAGCAAAACCATTTCTTCCTGGTGTGTGAAATTTCCCCCATCCCTTGCCATAAGTTCATCATTCTGCGATCTTAAGGGATTATCCAGAAAACCACATCCTATTCTTTGACATCATCTTAGTAGCAATACATTAATTTCCCCTATCTTCCCTTCTGGTCAAAAGTCATGACCTTCAACAAGGAAGAAGAGGTAAAAAGCTCTCAGGTGCCCCTAAAGTCCAGTTTTCTACCTAAACTTACAAGGTCAGTAGGTATAGTCCAGGTTCTTTTTGGTTGTATAATTTGTTGCCAGATCTAAACACTTTCTGGACTAAAAATAAACTCAAAGATGCATAGAATCCATGCCCATCTCACTGAAAGAGTCAAAAATATCTGGGATGGGAGAATTAGCTGGGACTGGAAAAAAAAAAGTCAGCTTTTGCTGTTAATTGGGCTGGGAGAACAGACACTAATAAAGACAACTGCAAAGTTAACAGGAAACATTGTTTCTCCCAAGTCAGGCAGCAGCTGTAAAAAGCCATAAGGATACCCTCTTCCAGTGAATACTGCTTTCTTGTTAATGATGCCCCAGACCCAGTCTGCTGTGCCCATCTGTTACTGGGGATTCCCAACTACTCAGTTGCCCTTGCCTCAGAAAAGCACCCGACCCCTAGTTTACCCCTGCTTTTCCCAATCGTGCTTCAGAAATAAAAACCAATCCAGAACTGATCCCCCCTTTAGTTAAGCCCCCTCAGAATCACTCAGAAACACCCCCAAAAGATGTTTCCCTTCCTCTCCTTGAACAGTATCCCATGGTTCCTCTGGAGCACCCTCCCTCATGATGAGTGAGTAAATCTAACATCAAACTACAGGCTTGTCCTTGGTGGTCTCTAGGTGATTAAGCTTGAAATGTCATTCTCACCTTGAGCTTTCCCCTAGATAAGAAATTAGCGTATGTGATTGAGTTCCAGCCTGGCCCAGTGTCATATTTCCTGCCTTGAGAATGAAGGTCCCCATATCCTTCCTGGCCCAACCCAGGTATAGTGCTGATAACAGATTGAAATGGTGCCGTCTTAGCCTGGAGGAAACAGCATGAGCTGAAAATCCAGTATTAGAACAAGATTGGGGACTTGACATACACATGGTGGTAAAAGGGATGCAGACTTTATGAGCAGACAGCCAGTGGCCCCAGAAGGAGGTGAGTGGTGAAAAAAGTGAAGGACTTATCTTGGTTTTTTAAAAAAAAATTAAGAGGTGTTTGACATGGGTTAGGGTGGAGGGGCAAGAGCAAGTGATTCTGGATAGAGCAGAATGACTTGCGTAAAAGGATAGAAGCCAGAACAACAAGTCGTGTTGGAACAATAGCCCTTCTCTTGAGACTGGAGAGGCAAAGACCAGAAAACTTGTGTTTGTTGATCTCTCTTCTCAGTGAAGTGCATGGTTTGAGAATTGGGGAGAAGCTAATTAAGGTTTAAGAAGAAACTGTTGCAACAGGTGGCCGTCACAGTAGTGTAAAAGTAGTCTTGAAAGGAGGAGGAAAGGAAGTAGTCTTGAAAAGGAAACAGAAATGTCTGGCAGTGCCCAGGACAAAGTGGTAACCACGTGGCTGCTTCTTTTGGGGACACTACTTGCCATCTTTTATACTCAACTGTTATTTACCATGTTTCCATCATTGGTTTAATAAGAAAGTACTGCCTTTTTACTACAAATGATGATGATGATGATGATGATGATGATGATAGTGGCCATCTTTGGGGTGCCTACTGTGCCACGTACTGTGATAGATATTCGAATGCATTATAGCCTTTGATTTTCATAAGAAAAAACCAAGTGGAGAGGATACTTTCAACTTCTGCTCACCTGGATCACTCAAAGCAAAGAAATATTTCTTCCTAATTGATTATGTTAGGAAAAGGGAATTTGATTACCCTCCTTAGAAGGTATGTCAGGGCAGAAATTATAAATCAGTTTAGTGTTCCCCTAAAAAGAAGGATGATAGGTGAATTCCACGTCAGTTACTTTGAAGACCCGCATAGATTCCTAGTGAGGCTGTTTAGGATATAGTCCATGTTCTTCCTGTTTGTGGACCATTAAGTCTGTCTTTTTTCTTGTAATCACCAAGAAGTGCTAAGGAATGCCTGCATAGCATCGTCATTTTGGCTGAAACCAAAGCCTTAATTCTGCTGCTTTTGTAGTGAAGTACACCTTTCTTGGGCTTCCCAGGTGGTGCAGTAGTAAATAATCCACCTGCCAGTGCAGGAGATGCAAGACACGCAGGTTCGATCCCTGGATCAGGAAGATCTTTTGGATTATTTCCTATTTGGATGGGATGCATGTTGCATTTTTAACTCTAACTATAAAAACAGTAATGCTAATTATGGTAAATTTGCTTTGGTCTGGAAGAATTTGTTCAGCAGCTATTTATTGAGCACCAACTATGTACCAGAAAATGTCAGTGTTTTGAATAATTGAGCTGTTTTTGTTGAAATTAGAGTTCCCTGGTAGCTGACAGTTAAAGAATCTGCCTGCAGTGCATAAGACCCGGGTTCAATCCCAGGGTCAGGAAGGTCCCCTGGAGAAGGGAATGGCAACCCACTCCAGTATTCTTGTCTGGGGGATTCCATGGACAGAGGAGCCTGGCGGGCTACAGTCCATAGGGTTGCAAAGAGTCAGACACAACTGAGTGACTAACACAACATTTTTGTTGAAATTACAGCAGCAAACAAGGTATGTTCTTTTGAAAGAATTGTTATCAAGAGTAGGTAAGAGATTACATCTTGAAAAAAACTTTGTTAATTCCATCCAATTGTAGGAAAAGTCACTGTATTTTAGCAAAAAGTATATCTTATACAAACTTTTGCCAGTTACAGCTTTAATAAAAAAGTAGCAGTTTAGTACCAGACTGTGTTCTAAGCACCTTACAAATATCAACTCACGAATCTCCCAACATTCCTATGAGGTAAATATTATTGTCACCTGCATTGTATAGTTGAAGAAACTGAGTCACATAGAGATTTAGTATCTTGCCCAATGTTACAGTATACTAAGTCATGATGTTATGATTTGAAATACAGGCAGTCTGTACTACCTATATCAACTGCAAATAGATTCTCCCTAAAGAACCTGTAAGTTTAATTAGCTTAATTGAAATTGTCATGCCCCCTGAAATCTTGCTTATTCTATTGACTTGTTTATTGGACTCTTTGGTCCCTATGTGAAGGTTTTTTTTGTACCTAGCTATAATCCAGATTATGATAAAATCTGAGTTATCAGTATTTATTAATTTTGTTGTTTTTATTATATTATTTTTAACTTATTTTTGAGCACTCACTATGAGCCAGGTACTTGTCTCCAAGGCTCATTTCTTTAGTCAGTCATCAGAGTGTTCATTTCCACAAGCCCTCTCTTCCATTGCTTCCTCAGCAGCTCCCTACAAACCCCACATGGGATGACTTTATCTTGCCTTAGGCTGTTAGTGACTAAGCGTCTCAGGTTCAAGGAAAAACCTTTCTTGAACTTTATCAATAGGTTCATGATGGAAAATTGTGTCACATACAACAAATATATGTGCTTCCAAGACACCCAGAAGGGGGACTGAAATAGGTCTGTTTTGTGTTGTCTTGTGCTGCTCATTCTACTTGGAAGGTGAACACATGGGGTCATATTCCTCAGCTTAAACCAGGAGCATCAAAGTGACAAAGGGGCCGAAGGATATGCCTGGGATTGGTTTAATGATTTGTAAGATTCTGTCTGGCTTTGAGAACATGTGATTTTTATCTCTGTTTTATCAGCTTTATTGAGACATAATGACACACAATAAAAAAATAAATGACACATTTAAAGTATAGGGAGCAGGGTGGGGAAGGGAAAGACTGGGGGTTTTGGATTAGCAGAGGTAAACTGTTCTACATAGGATGGATAAACAGCAAGGTCCTACTGTACACACAGGGAACTGTATTCAATTTGTTGTTGTTCAGTCCCTAAGTTGTGTCCCACTCTTTGTGACCCCATGGACTGCAGCACACCTTTCCTCCACTATCTCCCAGAGTTCTCAGATTCCTGTCCATTGAGTTGGTGATGCCATCCAACCATCTCATCCTCTGTTGCTCCCTTCTCCTCATGCTCTCAATCTTTCCCAGCATCAGGGTCTTGTCCATTAGGTTGGCTCTTCACATCAGGTGGCCAAAGTATTGGAGCTTCAGCTTCAGCATCGGTCTTTCCAATGAATATTCAGGATTGATTTCCTTTAGGGTTTATGGTTTGATCTCCTTGCTGTCCAGAGGACTCTCAAGAATCTTCTCCAGTACCACAGATCGAAAGCATCAATTCTTCGGCACTCAGCCTTCTTTATGGTCCAACTCTCATATCTGTACATGACTACTGGAAAAACCATAGCTTTGACTATATGGACCTTTGTTGGCAAAGTGATGTCTCTGCTTTTTAATATGCTGTCTAGGTTTGTCATAGCTTTTCTTCCAAGGAGCAAGCATCTTTTAATTTCATGGCTGCAGTCACCATCTACAGTGATTTTAGAGCCCAAGAAAATAAAATCTACCACTGCTTCTACTTTTTCCCCTTCTGTTTGCCTTGAAATGATGCGACTAGATGCCATGATCTTAGTTTTTTGAATGTTGAGTTTCAAGCGAGCTTTTTCACTCTCCTCTTTCACCTTCATCAAGAGGCTCTTTAGTTCCTCTTCACTTTCTGTCATTAGAGTGGTATCTTATGCATATCTGAGGTTACTGATATTTCTCCTGGCAGTCTTGATTCCAGCTTGTGATTCATCCAGCTTGGCATTTTGCATGATGTATTCAGCATATAAGTAAATGAGCAGGGTGACAGTATACAGCCTTGTTGTACTCCTTTCCCAATTTTGAATCAGTCTGTTGTTCTATATCCGGTTCTAACTGTTGCTTCTTGACCTGCATACAGGTTTCTCAGGAGACAGGTAAGGTAGTCTGATATTCTCATCTCTTTAAGAATTTTCCACAGTTTGTTGTGATCCACACAATCAGAGGCTTTAGCATAGCTAATGAAGCAGAAGCAGATCAAACCATTCAATCCTAAAGGAAGTCCCTTATTGTAAGGACTGATGCTGAAGCTGAAGCTCCAATACTTTGGCCACCTGATGCAAAGAGCTGACTCATTGAAAAACACCCTGATGCTGGGAAAGATTGAAGGCAGAAAGACAAGAGAGTGACAGAGGATGAGGTGGTTGGATGGCATCACTGATTCAATGGACATGAACTTGGGCAGACTCCAGGAGATAGTGGAGGACAGAGGAGTCTGGTGTGCTGCAGTCCATGGAGTCACAAAGAGTGGGACACAACTTGGTCACTGAACAAAAATAATGAACAGGAAAGGAAAAGGAAAGTGAAGTTGCTCAGTCGTGTCTGACTGTTTGCCACCCTGTGGACTGTAGCTTGCCAGGCTCCTCTGTCCATGGGATTCTCCAGGCAAGAATACTGGAGTGGGTTGCCATTTCCTTCTCCAGGGGATCTTCCCGACGCAGGGATTGAACCCAGGTCTCTCGCACTGCAGGCAGATGCTTTACCCTCTGAGCCACCAGGGAAGCCCAATGAAGCAGAAGCCCAAAGAAGCCCAACGAAGTGGATGTTTTTCTGAAATGTCCTTGCTTTCTCCATGATCCAGCGAATGTTGGCAATTTGATCTCTGGTTCCTCTGCCTCTTCAAAACCCAGCTTATATATCTTAAAGTTCTAGGTTCAGGTACTGCTGAAGTCTGGCTTGAAGGATTTTGAGCATAACCTTGCTAACATGTGAAATGAATGCAGTTGTACGGTAGTTTGAACATTCTTTGGCATTATTCTTCTTTGGGATTGGAATGAAAACTGACTTTTTCCAGTCCTGTGGCCACTGCTGAGTTTTCCAGATTTACTGATGGGTTGAGTGTAGTACTTCAGTAGTATCATCTTTTAGGATTTTAAATAACTTAGCTAGAATTCCATCACCTCTACTAGCTTTGTTTGTAGTAATGCTTCCTAAGGCCTACTTGATTTCACACTCCAAGATGTCCGGCTCTCAGTGAGTGATCATACCATCGTGGTTATCTGGGTCATAAAGATCTTTTCTGTATAGTTTTCCTGTGTATTCTTGCCATCTCTTCTTAATCACTTCTGCTTCTGTTAGATCCTTATCATTTCTGTCCTTTATCGTGCCCATCCTTGCATGAAATATTCCCTTGATATCTCCAATTTTCTTGAAGAGATCTCTAGTCTTTCCCATTTTTGTTTTCCTCTTTTAGCATTGTTCATTTAAGAAGACCTTATCTTTCCTTGCTATTCTCTGGAACTCTACATTCAGTTGGGTATATCTTTCCCTTTCTCCCTTGCCTTTTGCTTCTCTTTCCTCAGCTACTTGTAAAGCTTCCTCAGACAACCACTTTGCCTTCTTTCATTCCTTTTTCTTTGGGATGGTTTTGGTCACTGCCTCCTGTACAATGTTATGAATGTTCATTCATAGTTCTTGTGGCACTCTATCAGATCTAATCCCTTGAATTTATTCATCACTTCTACTGTATATTCATAAGGGATTTGATTTAGGTCATACCTGAATTACCTAGTAGTTTTTCCCTACTTTCTTCAATGTAAACCTGAATTTTGCAATAAGGAGCTGATGATCTAAATTACAGTCAGCTCCAGGTATTGTTTTTGCTGACTGTATAGAGCTTCCCCATCTTTGGCTGCAAAGAATAAAATCAACCTGATTTCTATATTGACCATCTGGTGATGTCCATGTGTAGAGTTGTCTCTTGTGTTTTTGGAAAAGAGTGTTTGCTGTGACCAGCGTGTTCTCTTGATATAACTCTCATAGCCTTTGCTCTGCTTCATTTTGTACTCTAAGGCTAAACTTGCCTGTTATTCTAGTCCCCTATGATAAAAAGGATATCTTTTTTTTGGTGTTAGTTCTAGAAGGTGTTGTAGGTCTTCATAGAACCGTTCAAGTTCAGCTTCTTCAGCATTAGTGGTTGGGGCATAGACTTGGATTACTGTGATATTGAATGGTTTGCCTTGGAAATGAACCAAGATCATTCTGTCATTTTTGAGATTGCATCCAAGTACTGCATTTCAGACTCTTTTGTTGACTATGAGGGCCACTCCATTTCTTCTAAGGGATTCTTACCCACAGTAGTAGATATAATGGTTATCTGAATTAAATTCACCCATTCCTGTCCATTTTAGCTCACTGATTCCTGAGATGTCAGTGTTCAATGTTACCATCTCCTGCTTGACCTCGTCCAGTTTACCTTGATTCATGGACCTAACATTCCAGGTTCCTGTGCAGTATTGTTCTTCACAGCATCAGACTTTACTTTCATCACCAGCTATATCCACAACTGAGCATCGTTTCTGCTTTGGCCCAGCCACTTCATTCTTTCTATAGCTATTAATAGTTGCCCTCTGCTTTTCCCCAGTAGCATATTGGACACCTTCTGGCCTACGGGGCACATCTTTCAGTGTCATATTTTTTTGCCTTTTCATACTGTCCTTGGGGTTCTCCAGGCAAGAATACTGAAGTGGGTTGTCCTATCCTCCTCTAGTGGACCATGTTTGGTCAGAACTCTTCACCATGACCTTTCTGTCATAAGCATGGCTATGCCCATGTCTCATAGCTTCACTGAGTTACACAAACCCCTTTGCCTTGACAAGGCTGTGATCCATGAAGGGAACTATATTCAATATTCTGTGATAAACCATAATGGAAAATAATACAATAAAAAATATGTGTATGTATATAATATCTAAGTCACTTTCCTATACAGCAGAGACTGATACAACATTGTAAATCAAGTATACTTCAATAAAAATAAAACTAAAAGAATAAAGTGTGTAATATGATGTTTTGAAATATGCATATAACTATGCCTGGTGGGCTGCTGTCTATGGGGTCACACAGAGTCGGACATGACTGAAGCGACTTAGCAGCAGCAGCAGCATGAAGCTATCATCAGAATCAAGAGAGTATCCTTTACCTCTGAAAGTTTCTTCGTTGTTCTGTATTCTTCCCTTCTCAGCCAGTGGGAACCCCACCCCTGCCACTGCCAGCAATGTGTCCTTTCTATCACTCTGTATCAATTTGCATTTCCTAGAGTCATGTAAGTGGAATCATACACTATGTAGATTCTTTTGTTTGACTCCTTTTGTTAAGCCTAATTATTTTTAGATTCATCCATGTTGTACATACCAGTAGTTCATTGGTTTTTATTATCCTATTTTATGGACGTACTACAGTTTATTTATCCATTCTTCTGCTGATGGACATTGGAATTATTTTTGGTTTTTGGGTACTATGAATAATGCTGCTGTGAACATTTTTGAGGAAATCTTTCTATGGACATATGCTTTTATTTCTATTGAGTAAATAGCTATGATTGGAATGACTGTGTCATATGATAGGTGTATGTTTAACTTTTAAGAATCTGCCAACCTGTTGTCCAAAGTGGTTGCTGGTGGAAATGTAAAATGATAGAGTCATTGAGTTTCAGTTGTTCCACATCTGTCCCAATACTTGATATTGGTCAGTGTATTTGATTTTGGCCATTTTATTAGGTGCATAGTGGTATCTCATTGTGGCCTTAAATTGTCTCTTACTTTTAACTCATTTATGTCATTATATTTTCATTTCTTTTGGCTATATACTGAGGAGTGGAATTGCTGTCATATCATAAATCTTTGTTTAATATTTTGAGAAACTACCAAACCATTTTTTTTTCGAAAGCAACTGCAGTGTTTTACATTCCTAGAAGCAATGTATGAGGGTTCCAATTTCTTCACATTCTTGCCAACACTTGCTATTGTCTGTCATGGATGTCTTTCCATTTATTTAGGTCTTGTTTAATTTCTTTTAAGAATATTATAGAATTTTCAGAGTATAAATTTCATTTCTTTTGTTAAATTTATTCCTATGTATCTTACTACTTTTGATGGTATTATAAATGCAGTTGTTTTCTTAATTTCATTTCAGATTGTTCATTGATAGTGTATGAAAATGCTATTGATTTTTAGTTACTCTTGTGTCCTGCAACTTTGCTGAACTCATTTATTAGTTCTCATAGGTTTTTAGTGACTTCCTTAGGATTTTCTGTATACATGGTCATGTCATTTGTATTTGTAGATAGTTTTGCTTCTTACTTTCCAATCTGGATGCTTTTAATTTCTTTTTCTGGCCTTATTGCCTTGGATAGAACTTCCAGGACAGTATTGTGTAGAAAATGTGAGTTTGTACACCTCGTGTTTTTCCTGATTTTAGGAGGAAAGTGTTGTCTTTCAACATTAGTTATAATGTTAGCTCTGTTTTTGTTTTTTTTTTTTGGTAGCATTTAATCAAGTTGAGAAAGTTCTTTTCTATGCCTAGTTTATTGATGGTTTTATTACAAAAGGATGTTGGAGCCTCTGTCCTAGGAGTTAGCTGGAGTGAGGGTGAACAGGGCCCAGTGTTCTTATCCTCCTACACCTGGAATAGAGTTTCTTCCCTGCAACTGTGAGCTGGGTGAGCAAGGGAGACTTAATCTTCTTGGCTGCTCCTGATCAGAATGCAACTTCTGCAACAGAGGGCAGGTGAATGAGGAATACCAGCAACCTGCCCCCCCGCCCCGGGAAGGGAAGGAGCCCCCATCTTCTTGGCTACTCAGGGTAGAGCCCCTGTCACACAAAGCTTTGGGGAGTGTAATAAGAAGCAGGTTGTAGCTCAAATGCCATCCATTCTTACTGAGATTTAATAGATTTTCTTCAGTGTATTTTCTTTCTTTCTTCCATTTGCTGTACACCCTTAGGACAATTTCTAGAGACTTAAAATGGTTATTTTTAAAAATAATTTTTACCACGTAAATTGTTGCTTTGCTGAGGAGAGAGTGGGCCAAGTTCATTACCTCACCATTCTGTAAGTCCCAATGATTAGATTTTCTAGTTTAAAAAAAAATTATTTGAAGATAATTTCAAACTTACTGAAACTTTGCCAGAAAAAGAGAAAAGCAAACAAAGACCACCCTTACACCTTTTACACAGATTCACCTGCTTTTAACATTTTACTCCATTTGCAGGCCCTGGTGTGTGGCTGTGTATGCTTGCACACATATTTTCTGCACCTCTTGAGGGTAAAGTGCGTACATCATGGCCCTATCAGTTCAGTTCAGTCCAGTCTCTCAGTCGCATCCAACTGTTTGTGACCCCATGGACTGCAGCACGCCAGGTTTCCCTGTCCTTCACCAACTCCTGGAGCCTACTCAAACTCATGTCCATTGAGTTGGTGATGCCATCAAACCATCTCATCCTCTGTCATCCCCTTCTCCTCTCACCTTCAATTTTTCCCAGCATCAGGGTCTTTTCAGATGAGTCAGTTCTTTGCATCAGGTCCCTAAAGAATTGCATGTATATTTCTTAGGAATAGAGATAAAGTGTTACAGAACTGTAGGATAGTTATCAATTTCAGTAAACTTAAACATTGATTGTTATACCATGGAATCTAATCCTGTATTTTTACCCCATGCTTCTTCCCTCTGTTTTGTATATGTTTTATATGTGCTAAGTCTCTTCAGTCATGTCTGACTATGTGCAACCCTGTGGACAGTAGCCTACCAGGCTCCTCTGTCCATGAGATTCTCCAGGCAGGAATACTGGAGTGGGTTGCCATGCCCTCTTCCAGGGGATCTTCCTGACCCAGGGATCTCTCACATCTGTGTAAGCAGGTGGGTTCTTTACCACTGGCACCACCTGGGAAGCCTGTATGTTTTATATTGTACATAATATTAATACATGAGAGTCCATAGTAGTGTTTTTCTTTTTGTATGTGTGTGTTTTAGGTTTTATTTTTTTCAAACTTTGGTTTTTCAACTCTGTATTGTAATTTATTTATTTTATTTGAATTATAGTTGATTTACAATGTTGTGTTTGTTTCAGATGTACAGCAAAGTGATTCAGTCATATATATATATATATATATATATATATATATATATATATAATTCTTTTCAGATTCTTCTCTGTTTTTCTACTGATAGACATATACAATAAAAAGATTTGTGAAGCAGCCCATCCAGAGTTTGACAAAATGCTTTTGCTGTCAACGCATCTGATCCTACCACCACCCTGTGACGCAGGCAAGATGTATTTTCCCACTCCTATCAAATATGAAGAAACACTGAGGAATTTACTAAAGATATAAAGCTTAGCAAGTGTTAGACCTGGGCCCCATCCCCAGGATTTCTGACCCCAGAGTTTTTATCTTTCCACACCAAGTGACCTTGCTGAATAAGCTCTCAGCTATCTACACGTGACTTTAATGCTTAGGAATGTTTAAGCCATTTAAGATTGTATGATTCTAAAACCTGTGCCAGATGCTTTCTAACATATAGATTTAAAGACACTGGGGCCCAGTGAGGTTAAGTGGCTGTCATTTCCTTAAGCAGAGAAAGAAAAAGGAAACTTTATTGCTATTTCCCTTCCTCCTCTCACAGTGACCCCACACATCCTCAGAAACATTTGACTTGGCTGAGTAACAGCAACATTTATATCATGTGTTACCAATTGTAATGCATTTTAGTACATTCTTTCATTATACATCCACACCAGCCCTGGGAAAACAAGTCCCAAGTTGATACACATGTACATTCAGGTCTGAGAAAAGCTGGTCTAGGACATTGACCTTTGTTTCAACTCACGCCTGGCTCTATTTTCCCTTACCAGCCTGTCTGGCAATGCTGGTGAATCCTTTTCATGGCTAGTGCCAGAGAGACTTTCTCTATAGCAAGACAATTTCTCTTTAGTCAAAGGTGGCATTCCTTAGAGTGGAATATATAAGATAATCTACTAGGATCAGTTCAGTTCAGTCGCTCACTTGTGTCTGACTCTTTGCAACCCCATGGACTGCAGCACGCCAGGCCTCCCTGTCCATCACCAACTCCTGGAGTTTACCCAAACTCTTGTCCATTGAGTCAGTGATGCCATCCAACCATCTCATCCTCTGTTGTCCCCTTCTCCTCCTGCCTTAAATCTTTCCCAGAATCAGGGTCTTTTCAAATGAGTCAGCTCTTCACATCAGGTAGCCAAAGTATTGGAGTTTCAGCTTCAACATCAGTCCTTTCAATGAACACTCAGGACTCATCTCCTTTAGGATGGACTGGTTAGATCTTCTTGCAGTCTACTAGGATATAGGAAGAAAATAATTAGAAAAAATATTTTTTTCCATTTTTCCAGCTGTTCTTCTATTATACTTTTTAGACAGCTTTATTAAGATATAATTCATGGGCTTCCCTGGTGCTGTGGTGGTTGAGAGTTCACTTTGCAGTGCAGGGGACACTGGTTCACTGCTGTTCTGGGAAGATCCCACATACCACAGGGCAGCTAGGCCTATGGGCCACAACTACTAAGCCTACACTCTAGAGCCTGTGAGCCACAACTACTGAGCCCATGTGCCACAACTGAAGTCCACATGACCTAGAGTTTGTGCTCTGCAACAAGAGAAGCCACTGCAAGGAGAAGCCTGCACACCTCAACTAGAGAGTAGCCTCTACTTGTTACAACTAGAGAAAGCCCACACATGGCAATAAAGACTCAGCACAGCCAAAATATAAATTAATTAATTTAAAGTAAATAAAAATAAAATCTTTTAAAAATATATAATTCACATATCATCAACTCACTCATTTAAAGTATATGATTCAATGGTTTTAAGTATATTCACCCCCCCCAACCCTAGGAAACCACTACTCTACTTTCTCTCTCTGTAGGTTTGCCTATTCTAGATACTGCTGCTGCTAAGTCACTTCAGTCGTGTCTGACTCTGTGAGACCCCATAGACAGCAGCCCACCAGGCTCCCCCATCCCTGGGATTCTCCAGGCAAGAACACTGGAGTGGGTTGCCATTTCCTTCTCCAATGCATGAAAGGGAAAAGTGAAAGTAAAGTCGCTCAGTTGTGTCCGACTCTTAGCGATCCCATGGACTGCAGCCTACCAGGCTCCTCTGCCCATGGGATTTTCCAGGCAAGAGTACTGGAGTGGGGTGCCATTGCCTTCTCTGCTATTCTAGATAATCTCATATAAATGGAATCATGTGATTGCAATACGTGATCTTTTGTGTCTGGTTTCTTTGACCTAGCATAATGTTTTCATGGTTCATCCATGTAACTGTACTTCATTCCTTTTTACTGCCTAATAAAATTCCATTGTATTGATATACCATATTTTGTTTATCCATTCACTAGTTCATGGGCATTAGGGTTGTTTCCACCTATGTACTATTATGAATAATGCTACTATGAACAGTAGTTTCTTGGTGGACATATGTTTTCATTTCTCTTGGATATTACTGTGTGCCTGGTCAGCATAAATGTTAAATTTTGAGAAAAGAAAACAGTAGGAAAGTAAATACGGGTCTCTCATGGGATTACATTTTTATTTCTTCTTTGGTTTTTCGTGTTATCCCTCTCAATCTTTCCGATTTTATTGACTTTCTTATTTATCTCTTTACATGGCTTCCTGACTGCTACTTACTCCTGCTAGGGATGCTTTGAGGGTAAAGGAAATATTTATTATTGAGTAACATGACATTCGGAGAAGGCAATGGTACCCTACTCCAGTACTCTTGCCTGGAAAATCCAATGGATGGAGGAGCCTGGTAGGCTGCAGTCCATGGGGTCGCTAAGAGTCGGACACGACTGAGCGACTTCACTTTCACTTTTCACTTTCATGCATTGGAGAAGGAAATGGCAACCCACTCCAGTATTCTTGCCTGGAGAATCCCAGGGATGGGGGAGCCTGGTGGGCTGCCGTCTATGGGGTCGCACAGAGTCGGACACGACTGAAGTGACTTAGCAGCAGCAACATAACATTTAACTTCATAACAACCTATGTAAGGTTGATACTGTTAAACCCATTTAAAGGTAAGGAAACTAAGGTTCTAAGATTATAACTTGTTCAAAATCACCTAGTAATTAAGAAGGAGGAGTGAGAGGAGCCCACTTCTAATTTGATCCCAAACCCCATGCTCTTTCCGTAGTCTATCTGCCAGATGGAGTATTTACTGAGGTTCAGGGGATAGATGTTGCTTCTCATTGAAGACTCTAAGATGAATATATGGAATGAGAAAAACAAGAAGTGAGGGATTATGCCAAGATTTTGATGAGACTATGTTCATGGGGTATGTAGGAGGTGGAGGGATGGGATATGAATATAGAAGTAGAACCTGGTTTGGGGAAGGAAGGTGTTGGTGAGTGTTCGGTTTGGGACATATAGAATTTGAGGACATTATTCATTCACGTGATGTTTAGTTTGAGTGGCTTGTCTGTGCTTGACATTGTTCAGGACACTGGAAATACATTGAAGAAAGGGCAGCCATGGTCCCTGCTCTAATGGAGATTGTGGACTTAGTGTAAGGGCAGACAGACAAAAACAGTTATAACTAAGTGTAATGGGTGTCATGATAGAAGTAAGGGGAATAATTTAATACAGACACCTGGAGAAAGTGATTCTATAGGGCTCCAAGGTTAGTAGAAAGATGTTTAAAATGGCTATAGCTTGGATAAACAACAAGGTCCTACTCTGTAGCACAGGGAACTATATTCAGTATCCTGTGATAGATCATAATGGAAAAGAATATGAAAAAAGTATATATACAGAATCACTTTGCTGTACAGTAGAAATTAACATTGTAAATCAACTATACTTCAATAAAATAAATTTTTAAAAATGGCTATAGCTTAAGGTACAAATGGAGGAAGGACAGAGAATTATCAGAAATGGATATAGGAGATAGAAAGGTTAAAGAGTTGATAATATTGTTTTCCCCTAACTTGCCCCTTCCTACACAGGGCAAAAATGATGATTGCCTCCAGCTATAGGGAACAACTGGTAGTTCCCTGATTCTCATGCTTTGTTGCCCCCATGACTTCTGCCTGGAATTTTCCTCCCCTATCCCTTTTGTCTGGCCAACTCCTGCCCATCTTTATCATAATCTTTCAGAAAGCCTGCTGTGTCCCCTTGTTCCATGTCCCCACAGTTTCCAGAGCCTACTGTTTACACTGTCTCTTCTATTAATTGTAATTGCAATAAAAGCAGGGACCTGTTCATCAACCTATGAGTAGCCCGCCAGTGCTTGACACGTAGTGGGATGGGTGCATGGATGAATTAAACAAAAATGATCACATCTGGAAAAGAATTTGCATTTTATGAACAAGAGGAAGAAGTTTCATCACTTCACTAAAAGGGAACTTGACTAAGTCAGTGGTTCTTAACCTGGGGTTATTTTGCCTCTCCCCACCCCCAACTTGGAACACTTGACAATGTCTGGAGACACTTTTGATTATGACAGTTGACTTGGGGGAGGGGCACGTGGTTATAAGCATTGAGTAGAGGCCAAGGATGCTAAGCATCCTATAGTGCACAAGATAACCCTCCATAACAGTTATCCAGTCCAAAATATCAGTAGGGCTGAGGTTGAGAAACCCAGGTCTAACCAAGTTTAGCTCTCTTCTGCCTAAAGCAGTGGTTCTCAAAGTGTGCCCCCCACTCCTGGCAGTGACGGCATCCACCTGGGAACCAATAGAAAGGCAAATTCTAAGATCCCACTCCAAAGCCACTGAAAGAAACTCCAGGGATGGGCCAACTGTTTTTGAACAAGCTCTCCATGGGGTTGTGGTGCAGGCCGACATTTGAGAACCACTTCTAAAGTAAAAAACCCCGGTTGGCAGGCATTCCCTGGAAGTCCCGTGGTTAGGAGTCCTTGTTTTCACTTCAGAGGGTGGGGAAAGTGGGCTGGTAATAAAGCCAGGGCCAAAACTCCAAGAGACTCCTGGGGTGGGAGAGTGGGTAAGGAATAATGGTAAAACAGTCCACAGGAAGTTATGGGCTCCAGGGTGAAGTGGTCCTTGATATCAGGTATTTCTGAAGAGTTGTTAAATATGAGAACAGGCAAAGGGAGGTGCGACTGCTGCTAATAGTTAAGACTCCTGAAATGGAGCGAGGCAAGGATAATGTCGTTCAGAAGTGGCAGGTTTGAGTAGCGGGGGCCTGAAAGCTTTCAGTTTGCAGTCATCTGTGTGGAAGAACCACTTGTAAAAATTTGTATTTAATGTTAGGTTTCTGGAAATAACTAGCCAGGACTCTCATCCTTCTAACACAGAAGCTCTTATTCTTTTTGTGTTTTCTTTCAGGCTTTAGTTTATGTACATAGCTATTTTTACAGTGGAGAGTTGCTGTCACAGTAAATTAAAAAGTATTTTCAAAGGTTATACCAGAGCAGTAGGCAGAAGAGGTAAACTAGATCCCATGGCCAGTTTGTTCTGCTTGGGTGCACGGTGGTCATAGGAAAAGCTAGGCAGGTGCCTTAGGCTAATTTTGGTTCTCTGGGAAGAAACCAGTAGTCAACTTCAGAACAGAAATTTTTCTCAAGCTTCATTAAGGAAGTCAAGGATATAGATCAGACAATGGGAGAGGAAAAGTCTTCTTCAGGGGAAAAAACTTGTATCATAAATAGTAGATACTCAGAGCCATTAAGATTGGATAGTTTTATGAAGAAGCTTTTTATTGAGTGGATGTGAGGGGAGAAAAGAATTTTAGAGCCTTGTCTGTGTTGGGAGAGGGAGTTAAAATAGGTGCTGGTGTTAGGGATTTGTTTCCCTAACAAGTTGAGTATGTTAGGGAACTGCTCCCTAATGTTGATTGTATTTTTAAAGCAGTTATTTTCCATGGAAAACTTTAATTTTTTTTTCCTTTAGAAGGAGCTTTCATGACTATATGTGTGTCAGGCACAGTGCAGTGAATTTTTAAGCACACTTCATAAGCCAGGGAAATTAATGGTGGTATCCCCAGTTTGTAGTATGAGGAAATTGAGGCTCTAAGTAAAATGATGGGGCTAGAGTCAGACAGCAAATAAGTGTCAGGGATAGAATTCTAAACCCTGGTATGTTTTTCTCCAAGACTACTGTAATTAACACAGCAACAGAGTTGCTGTAGTGATCAGTTTCCTAGAGGTTATCTGATATATCTTCGTACCTCCCCTTATTGGACTGGACTCAGTACCCAAGGTTGTACATCATAACCACAGGGAGATTTTTCAAAATATGTGGTCTAAAATTCCCCCAAAGAAGTTCTATGGAGGAAGACTTTTAACAAAAGAACCACTTTCCCCCCACCCCCATTTCCTCCTAGTGTCTCCTCTTTCTCAGAAGCCAGGCTGTACAAAGGCTGATTTTAGAGCATGGAGCAGGTGTCAGGCAGGGCTGGGCCAGCCAGCTTCAAGCCAATTCAGCTGTGATGGTGACAGCTGCTCCTCTCCAGTTGCCTGTAACTAGCGGATCTCAATCACCTGGAAGAGGGACAGGGAGCATAAGGGTCTTTTGTGGCCATGGGCAACTGGTGTCAAGCTTTCTGGATTCAGATTTTTCTCTCTGTTGTAAATCAGTATTGTGACCTGGGGTAAGCTGATCCCTTAACTACTTTTTTTTTATGTAGTTATATTGCATAGAAGACCAAGAGACAGGATAAAGTAGTGGTTGGGTAGGTTTGGCCTATAGACTTTCCCGAAAGGATGGACATTTTTTCCAACTAATGTGGAAGATAAAGGTAGGAGCAGAGTCTCTATGGATGGCGGGGGCAGGGGGGGTGTATATTACTGGAGGGCACAGCAAGATTAAAATAAAGGAGTATTTGTGATTCTGTTTTAAATGGGAGGAGTGGACTACATGTGTCACTGGAAATACAGGGGTCCCTTGGAGACAGTTGAAGCACAGGCCCACACAAAGGTGAGGATAGTCAAAATGCAGGTTAGGGGCCAGCTTTGGAGAAGATGGGGGGCATTTTGTCCTCTGAAACAAGCATAAATAAATTGAAGATAATGTGATGTTTTTATTTACTATATACTAATATATCTTAAAAGAGGGCAATACCCTCCCCACAGAGTACCAACTATTTATGCAACTCTTATCTCTTTGTGTCTTTGTGATTTTTACCAAACAACAGATGTTTGGTGTTCTGTCTTCATTTTATTTTATTGAAGTCTTGACTACAGCTCAGTTCTTTTCACACCCTCCACCATGGGCCACACATTATCACTTTTCGTGTTTTGATGGCTAGATTTTAGTTCATCACTAATATACCACAGTTTAACCATTGATCAGTTTAAAAACTTTTGGGAAGCAGATGATTTGTTTGAAAGAATGAACTTGTCTACAGTTTTCTCACATTGCTGGTTTCTGTGTATCACAGGATAGTTCTGAAGCTTTTCTTCTGCCTCAAATTAGTTCTGTTCTGCCTCAAATTTTTTCAGACTCTACAAATATAACTCACTTTCAGCCCATCATACATATCTACTTGTTTGGCCATATCTTTGTGAATTTAAAAAATGTCCTCCAAGTGTTCAGGTGACTTCTTAACTTCTCTGCCCGTTTTACTTTTTTAGCTATGCTTTCTTCACTTTTTGTTGCCTATAATTCTTTTGTATTGAAGTGACTTTACTTTTATAAATTCTAATTAGTCACATTAAAAGTCTAGAACTGTCTAATGTATTTAGGATTAATGATACAACATTATTGGGATGCTGAATTAATTATATGTATACATCTCTTAGTTTTATATTACATATTTAAATTGACATTTATTTTTGTTGATATGATTAACATATAACATTGTTTTAAGATGTACAGCATGTTGGTCTGATACCTCTATCATAAAATAATATTTAATATCTAATGCCACTTTAGAATAAATTCAGCCAGTCCTTCAATGCTGTTGAAAGCTTTGTTTCTCTTTATAAGATAGGCTTTATTGAATCAAAATAATTAAAATAGCCCAAAATGTCTTCTTAAAAGTATGCTTTAAATATAAAATCACCAGAATGTGTACAAAAATTATTAATTGATAAATAAGCTTGTGGCTGGAAATATTTTCAACCAAATTTCCAAAAGCAGTTTCATTTAATGGCAGAAATAAAGTGGAAAAATATTTATGAAAGATTGCCAAACAAATAGATTTTGGCATAAATGACTAAAAATCTGAAATTAAAAAAAATCTGAAAGGAACTAAAATGCTAAAAATACACCCTAAAAGTTGTAGAACTATCCTAGTGGTACATGGAAATGGTCAGTATATAAAATGCCAGTGACTGAAAAATACGGATTTTTCTACTATTTGTTGCTTTAACTAATTCACCTGGAGCCAATAGAATGCTGTATCCTTAAAAACTAGTATTGTTTATCAGGAGAATAAAATATGGCTGTAAGAGTTAATAGGTAGTGCTTTAATTGCTGATGAGTCTAAACAGATTCTGGTGTTCCTTTTTTGATGACTGACATAAGATTTTTATATTTTTTAGCCACTAACCCAAAGGAAAGTAGTATTAACTATCAGGTTGTATTAGATCTTCATTATTTTCTATGTTAAGTTCTTTTTTCATCAAAATCATGGCTGCTTTTATCTGGATTGCTTTCTTTTTATTGTTTAAAATTAAAAAATGGTTTATTTTTGTTTTTCAAACTTTTTGTTTTCTTTTTTTTTAAGCTTTAAACTTTGTATTTGGTATTGGGGTATAGCCAATTAACAATGTTGTGATAGTTTCAGGTGAACAGTGAAGGGACTCAGCTATCTCCACTCTTTCCCAAACCCCCCTCCCATCCACACTGCCACATAACATTGACCAGAGTTCCATGTGCTATACAATAGGTCCTTGTTGGTTATCCATTTTAAATATAGCAGTGTGTACATGTAGATCCCAAACTCCCTATTCTCCTCCTCGCCACCATCCCCCACTGGCAACTGTAAGTTTGTTCTCTAAGTCTGTGAGTCTGTTTCTGTTTAGTAGGTAAGTTCATTTGTATCATTTCTTTTTAGATTCTGCATTTATGGGATGTCATGCCATATATTTCTCCTCTGTCTGACTTATTTCACTCAGCATGACAACTTCTAGGTCCATCCATGTTCCTGCAAATGACATTATTTCATTCTTTTTTAATAGCCTAGTAGTAATATTCCATTGTATATATGTACCACATCTTTTTTATCCATTCCCCTGTGAATGGACATTTAGGTTGCTTCCAAGTCTTGGCTACAGTGCTGCAGTGAACATTGGGGTGCGTGTATCCTTTCGGATCATCTTTTCCTTAGAGTATATGCCCAAGACTGGGATTGCAGGGACATAGGGTAGCTCTATGTTTAGTTTTTTTAAGAAACCTCCATACTGTTCTCCATAGTGGCTCTACCAATTTACATTCCCACCCACAGTGTAGGAGGATTCCCTTCTCTCTACACTCTCTCCAATGTTTATTGTCAATTTTTTGATGATAGCCATTCTTGCTGGTGTGAGGTGATATATCACTATAGTTTTGTTTTGCATTTCTCTAATAATGAGAAATGTTGAGCATCTTGTTATATGTCTTTTGGCCATTTGTATGTCTTTGGAGAAATGTCTGTTTAGGTCTTCTGCCCGTTTTTGACTGGGTTGTTTGTTGTGATGCCGTTAGGCATCATAAGCTGTTGGTGAATTTTGGAGACTAATCCCTTGTAAATCACATTATTTGCAAATATTTTCTCCCAATCTGTGAGTTGTCTTTTCATTTTGTTTATTGTTTCCTTTGCTGTGGCAAAGCTTTTGAGTTTAAGTAGGTCCCATTTGTTTATTTTTGTTTTTATTTCCACTATTCTGGGAGACTGTATTGCTTTCTTTTTAAACTTTGTAAATTTTTTAATGTATGAAAAGTTTTATTTTTATTTAGTCACATTCATCACCTATAGGTGATGATTTCTTCTTTTGTTTTGGTATTAATAGAATTCTTTCACACGTTGAGTATAAATGCACCCTTCCATTTTCTTTCTTTCTTTCTTTCTTTTTTTTTTTTTTGCTTTCTTTTTTTAAAATTTTATTTTATTTTTTAACTTTACAATATTGTATTGGTTTTGCCATGTATCAAAATGAATCTGCCACAGGTATACATGTGTTCCCCATCCTGAACCCTCCCCCTCCTCCCTCCCCATACCATCCCTCTGGGTCGTCCCAGTGCACCAGCCCCAAGCATCCAGTATCGTGCATCAAACCTGGACTGGAGACTCGTTTCATATATGATATTATACATGTTTCAATGCCATTCTCCCAAATCATCCCACCCTCTCCCTCTCCCAGAGAGTCCAAAAGACTGTTCTATACATCAGTGTCTCTTTTCCTGTCTCGTATACATGATTATTGTTACCATCTTTCTAAATTCCATATATATGCGTTAGTATACCATTTTATTATAGTGTCTCAAAAATTTTTAAAAGTTTGAATCCTTGACTCATCTGGAATGAGTTTTTAATTTTTTTCCCAAAAGCATTTTTTGAAAGTTCCTTTCCCCAATAAACCATTTCTCACACTGTAATTCAAAGACATTGTGTGAATTCTTTTTCTGCTACCCATTCTCCCACATGGTTGAAGTTGCTTGAATTCTAATTTCAGATTTTATGGTAAATGCATTTATCCATCTCTGAGCCTTGTACATGTCTTTCCCTACTTAAAAAATATTTCCCTACTTTTTAATCTGGAAACTGAACCCTTATACTACCTACTTAACCAAAAAAAAAAAAAAAAAGTGATAAACAGAAAACTGTATCTTGAAATTGCACAGGAAGATATCATAGGTAGGGAATCCTCTGTGGCTCAGATGGTAATCTGCCTGCAATGCAGGAGACCTGGGTTTGATGCCTAGGTCAGGAAGATCCCCTGGAGAAGGGAATGGCAACCCCTTCCAGTATTCTTGTCTGGAGAGTTCCCTGGACAGAGGAGCCTGGCAGGCTACAGTCCATGGGGTCACAAAGAATTGAGCATGACTGAGCCACTAACACTTTCACTTTCATACCATAGGTATTTTATTTTATTTTTCCATGTGTTAGGAGTCTTAGCAGATTTTTATTCTGTGTATTTACTTATTTTCTAAGTGAAGTTTTTAAGTACAGAAGTCAGGTCTTTCTAGATTCAGAGTTTAAATCCAAATATTACTAAATTCATTTCTCTCTAGTAGCCAGAGAGCAGCAGCTGTTGAGCTTCTGAGAGAATAACAAAGAACACAGAGAAGAATGTATTTGAACTATCGTTAATTGTGTTTGAGCTAAAATATGAATCTGAAACCAATAGAATAAACCTTCTAAAGATTAAATTCACCAGACTCTCAGTGGCATCATTAAGGAAATTAGCCTAAGTCCTTGGATCCTGTGTTCTTTGCCTCTGAGTCTGAAGGCTTTGTGATGCTTCTAACTGGAACCAGTGGCCATACATGTGAAGGAATCTGGGGAAGTTGTCTTGGCTTGAGTCGCCATTCCTCTTTTCCCTTCAACCGCCATTATCACCCCTGCTCATTTCTTTCTCTGTTTTTAATCTCCTAATTTTGAGCTGTCTTTCAGAGTGGCAACAGAAACAAAACACTGTTTTTAATGTAGGTGACATTTAGGAGCAAAATAAGTTACAAGTTTTAAGACTAAAGTCCCTTAAAATGTCTTAAAGGGCCAGGGGAGCCTAAATGTAGAGCCCATTCACCACCGCCCCCTGCCCCGCTCCCTGGTGGGAAACTTGTTATGTGGACTTTGAAGATTTCTTTTTACATTCCAACAAGTAACATCACATAAAACATGGTGAGGAAGCTTGTATTTTATTTTTTTCTCTCAAGGATCACTGACCCACTGGAAGATTTCAGTTAAGAATCACAAGTTTTAAAAAAGCAACTTTTTAAAAGTAAAGAAATATAACATATACCATTCATCTGGTTTTAAAATTAGAAAAAGGGAACATAAAACCTACTCTTCAATAAATGCAGCAAGTAATTCACAAGAACTACTTGAGTTTTATGTTATTGACAGAAGAGAATCAGAGGAGAAGGAAAAAGAGGGGTGTACTGAATTACATATATTAATACACAACTAGTTTCCCTCTAAAAAATATAAATAGAAACAGGTAGATAATGCCAAACTTTGCCATTGAAAGCATTATAGAAGTTGTAGTGCAAGTTTGTATGTGTATGTGGAAAACTATTCCACAGATTTAGAACACCAAATGTTTATATTCTTGTCTATTTCTTACACATTCTTGTCTCTCTCCTTTGTTTCTATTTGTGTGTGTGTAGAGAGAAAATCTTGCCACATTGCTTTCACCATAGATTGTCCAGTTTTTTTGCTTTGTCACTGATAGACCTCTTCAGCTAACATTATTTTTTACATTTTCGTGTATCATGTAGCATGATATAAACATTTATTTAAATGGCTGAATTAAATAATCACCCAAGTTTCTTGAGATTAGAGACTGCATGTTTTATTTATGTGTGTATCACTCAAATGATCAATGAGTAAGGGAAATAAGTACTATAACGGAGTTGTTTTAATCACATCTCTGGGATTTTTAAAACAGATTATGAATGCAGTTGTGACAAACATCTTTTGTACAAAACACCCTTTTTACATGGGAGAAGAGCTATCTAATTTGGGGGTGTGGTGGGGGAATCTGTTCCTGGACTGAGAGTACTGGGTCAGACAGTTTGTTTATGGGGTTGTATAGTCAACAGCATCTTGAGTGTGTCTTCATTACTCAAAATAGCCCACACTTATTTGGCTTTATCTGTATTATTTTACTAACACAGTGGGTAAATATTGTAGTAAGTAGTCATTTAGTTGTGGTTTATTTCATTCATTCCTTTTATAGAAACCGTCTGTCTCTAACTTCTTGTTCTGAGAAACTTGAGCATTAACTTTACAGTTATAGTTAGATGACAAACTATTTGTACATCATACTGTCACATTACAGAAGTAAAATTGACAGGATTCAGTAAATGTCCAGGTGGAAATGAAGTCCTAAATGTTTCTGTATTGTATTAAACTGTTGTCATCTTTGCCGTGTTTAGTCCCCATGACATATATGCGCCCAGTTAGGGTAACTCTTGGGTTAATTTTTTCTGGTGGTTGTTGCTGTGGTAAAACAAATTTCTGTAGATGTTTATTATTGGAATGTGAAAGAGTTTTTAGATTTTATCTTATAATTTACCCCATTGTTGAACTCATTACTTTTAATTTTGTTTCTTGAATATCTTTGTTTTTTAGGTTATATAATTATATAATGTGCAAATATTATTGTTTTAATTTTATCTCCTTATGTTACTTGTTCATTTTTCATACATGGTTACAATGATTCAGTTTTCTAACGTGATTAATTAGGAATGGTGACTAGATATCTTTGTGTAGTTTTCTGCCTTTTTTTTTTTTTTTTGGATGAATAGCTCTAGTGTGTGTGCTTTAATAGTGTCGATTTCTCTCAGACATACCATATTTATAGTTAAAAGAAAATCCTTCTTTTAAAATCAGAAATGAATACTGAATTTTCAGGCCATTTAAACTGTTTGTTGTTGTTCAGTCGGCAAGTCATGCCCAACTCTTTGCGACCTTGTGAACTGCAGCCCACCTGGCTTCCCTGTCCTTCACTATTTCCCAAAGTTTGCTAAATCTTATCCATTGAGTCAGTGTTACCATCCAACCATCTTATCCTCTGTTGCCCCCTTCTCCTCTTGCCCTCAGTCTTTCCCAGCATCAGGGTCTTTCCCAATGAGTCAGCTCTTATTTTAACTATTATTTATTCACTTAATTTTATTTTTTCTGTTTTTCTTGTGAATCTCTGGTCTTATTTAAAATTAGCCTCAGGCTAAAATCTTAATGCCCATGAAGATCAATTATTTTAAACTGCTGGTGTATGGTAAAATTTTGTTTAGAATTTTACATCTATGTTCACAGATAGGACCAAACTATAATTTTCCTTTTCAGAGTATAGCCCTAAGTCAGATTTAGTTCAAACTGATTTTCACTACATGAAAATGAGTTAGATAGAACACTTTTAAGGAATCTTTGTGTGATAGAATTATTATTCATTTACTATTTAGATATTTAAGTGCCATTTTTGTTTCTTTTGAAATTTATTGATAATGTTTTTTATTTCTTTGGTCTAGATTTCACTTAGATTCCTGATTTCACTTTGGGTACTTGAGTTTTCTTTTCTAGAAAAGAAAACTATTATTCCTTTTCTTTTTTTAAAGAAAATCTTCCCTGGTGGCTCAGAGGTTAAAGCGTCTACCTGGAATGAAGGAGACCCAAGTTTGATCCCTGGGTCGGGAAGATCCCCTGGAGAAGGGAATGGCACCCCACTCCAGTACTCTTGCCTGGAGAATCCCATGGACAGAGGAGCCTGGTAGGCTATAGTCCATGGGGTCGCAAAGAGTCAGACACGACTGAGCGACTTCACTTTCACTTTTCACTTTTTAAAAGAAAATCTGCATATGGAATGCCCTAATGATGTATATCATCTTTGCATTAATTATATATCTTTAAAATCAATACTTTGTATGCTTTTCTCTTTTGTTGAATTGTACTAGCGGTTTATCCGTTTTATTACTTTTTTTAAACCATCCTTTTCCTAAGAGAGACATGTAGAGCTATGGGTGTATTTTGATTCATATTTGAATTTTAAATAGTCACTTTCTTGATTTAGTAGTCATTTAAGAAAAATGTATTTCACAATTTCCATGTGGTTTGTATTCTTTTATCCTACTTATAATTTTTACTATGTAAGAATCCTTCCATTTCGTATTTATTGAGACTTTTTAAGTCTGAGCATATGATAAATTTTTGTGAAAAACACTTTCCCAAACTTTTCCACCTTATTATTATGATGAACTTGATGATTATATTCTATTGATTGTTTTTTTTTGATATATTGAACTCTTTCATTGTTGTTTTTGTTGCTAATTTGCTTTCCCATATTGAAATAATGAAATAGTTCTTCAGTTAAATTGTGTTTGCCATGTTAAATTTATCAGCTTTTTGTTTGATTAAAAATCATTAGATTTTGTTTTACTTCCTGGATATTTAAAAAATCATTATCTTGTGCTTTAAAAAAATATATTGTAATATCTGGTTTTGGTTTAAAATTTGCTTGTTTAGAAACAGATTCTGTGACTAATATCTTTTAATTTGTATTAGAAAACCTAAAAGGAATAGCCTTTAAAAAAATGAAGTATAGTTGATTTACAATATTGTATTGGTTTTAGGTGTACAACATAGTGATTTATTATTTTTGCAGATTATACTCCATTATAGGCTATTACAAGATAATGGTTATAATTCCCTGTGATATACATTGTATCCTTGTTGTTTATCTATTTTATACTTATTTTTATTTATTTATTTGCTGTTCTGGGTCTTAGTTGCAGCACATGGGATCTTTAGTTGTTGCATGTAGGACTTAGTTCCCTGACCAGGGATTGAACCCAGGGCCCCTGCATTGGGAACTTGGGAGTCTTAACCACTGAACCACCAGGGAAGCCCAGCTTATATATTTTATACACAGTAGTTTGTATCTGTTAATTTCATGCCCATAGTCTGCCCCTCATCCCTTCCTTCTTCCCTTTGGTAACCACAAGTTTGTTTTCTTTATCCATGAGTCTGTTTCTGTTACCATTTGCAGAAGTAGACATTTTTAAATGTATTTTTATAATCAGGGTCAGATTTCATTTAATCAAATCTATAATTTTTATTGTATTTACTGCATAAAATTTAGCATTATAATTAGTCTGTATTTTTCATTTAGGGAACTTTTTTCTTTTTAAATTCAAATTCTTGTAAATTTAAGAGATGGTTCAATGATGTGGAAGGATAGCCTTAATTCCTTAATTGATAATATTGCCTCGATTTCTTTCTTAAAAATTTTTATTTATTTATTTTTGGCTGCACTGGCTCTTTGATGCTGAGCGTGAGCTTTCTCTAGTTGTGGTGAGCTGGGGCTATTCTTCACTGTGGTGCACAGGTTTCTCATTTCAGTGACTTCTCTTGTGGAGCACAGGCTCTAGGTGCGCTGGCTTCAGTAGTTGTAGCATGCATGCCCTAGAGTGCATGGGCTCAATAGATGTGGTTCCTGGCCTTAGTTGCTCCACAGCATGTGGGATCTTCCTGGACCAGGGATTGAACTCATGTCCCTTGCATTGGCAGGCAGATTCTCAACCACTGGACCACCAGGGATGTCCCCTCAATGTCTTATAGATGTGTTCAGTGATTCTTTTATTTTTTAATTATCTAATGGATATTTACCAGAGAATGGTAGTCTTTCTTACACACTGCTTAGGCCATCTATCTTATATTTGTTTTCTTATACTATCTTAATTGCTCTTTTCACCTTGTGACTTTACATATTTGGTTTCAGTTTTGTGAAACTTTTTACTTGATCCTGGTTTGCTTTTTAAATAATGGCTGAAAATTTCCCTGACCTGGGGAAGGAAACAGACATCCATATCCAGGAAGCCCAGAGAGTTCCAAATAAGAGGAACCCAAAGAGACCCACACCAAGACACAATTAAAATGTCAAAAGTTAAAGACAAAGAATATTAAAAGCAGCAAGAGAAAAACACCTTGTTACACAGAAGGGAATCCCCCAAAGACAGATTTTACAGCAGAAACTTTGAAGGCCAGAAGGGAGTGGTACAATGTATTCAAAGTACTGAAAGAAAAAAACTTCCAACCAAGAATACTTCCTGGCAAAGTTATTTATTCAGAAGGGGAAGAGAGAGTTTTCTAGGCAAACAAAAGATAAAGGAGTTCATCACCACTAAACTAGCCTTATAGGAAATGTTAAAGGGACTTTTTTAACCTGAAAATAAAGGGTATTATTTAGTAACACATATGAAAGACAAAATCTCACTGGAAAGGTAAATATATAGTAAAAGGAGTGGTTTGATCACTTACAAAGCTGGTATGAAGCTCCAATACTTGGGCCACCTGATGCAAAGAACTGACTCATTGGAAAAGACCCTGACGCTAGGAAAGATTGAAGGCAGAAGGAGAGGGGATGACAGAGGATGAGCTGGTTGGATGACATCACTGACTTGATGGACATGAGTTTGAGCAAGCTCGGGGAGTTGGTGATGGACAGGGAAGCCTGACATGCTTCACTCCATGAGACTGAGCAACTGAACTGAACTAAAAGTTAGTATGAAGCTTAAAAAAAACAAAAGTAGTAAAAATAACTATGATTACAACAATTATCTGTACAAGGTGAAAGATAAATGTGACATGAAAAACATAAAACATGGTAAGGGGAGAGTAATAATGTTGAGCTTTAAAATGGGATCAAACTTAAATTATTATCAAGTTAAAATAGACTGTTATAGATATAAGTTGTTAAAGAGATGGGAATACCAGACCACCTGACCTGCCTCTTGAGAAACCTATATGCAGGTCAAGAAGCAACAGTTAGAACTGTACATGGAACAACAGACTGGTTCCAAATAGGAAAAGGAGTTCGTCAAGGCTGTATATTGTCACCCTGCTTATTTAACTTATATACAGAGTACATCATGAGAAACGCTGGGCTGGAAGAAGCACAAGGTGGAATCAAGATTGCTGGGAGAAATATCAATAACCTCAGATATGCAGATGACACCACCCTTGTGGCAGAAAGTGAAGAGGAACTATAAAGCCTCTTGATAAAAGTGAAAGAGGAGAGTGAAAAAGTTGGCTTAAAGCTCAACATTGAGAAAACGAAGATCATGGCATCCAGTCCCATCACTTCATGGCAAATAGATGGGGAAACTGGAAACAGTGTCAGACTTTATTTTTCTGGGCTCCAAAATCACTGCAGATGGTGACTGCAGCCATGAAATTAAAAGACGCTTACTCCTTGGAAGGAAAGTTATGACCAACCTAGATAACATATTCAAAAGCAGAGACATTACTTTGCCAACAAAGGTCCGTCTAGTCAAGGCTATGGTTTTTCCATTGGTCATGTATGGATGTGAGAGTTGAACTGTGAAGAAAGCTGAGTGCCGAAGAATTGATGCTTTGAACTGTGGTGTTGGAGAAGACTCTTGAGAGTCCCTTGGACTGCAAGGAGATCCAACCATCAATCCTAAAGGAAATCAGTCCTGAATATTCATTGGAAGGACTGATGTTGAAGCTGAAACTCCAATACTTTGTTCACCTGATACAAAGAGGAGACTCATTGGAAATGATCCTGATGCTGGGAAAGATTGAAGGCAGGAGCAGAGGGGATGACAGAGGATGAGATGGTTGGATGGCATCACCGACTTAATGGACATAGGTTTGAGCAAGCTCCAGGAGTTGGTGATGGATAGGGAAGCCTGCCATGCTGCAGTCCATGGCATCACAAAGAATCTGACACAACTGAGTGACTGAACTGAATTTTTTAGTTTAGTTATTGTGTCATTTATTGCTGATGATCTGTTCTTTATTTCTTCTTGAATCCTCATTAAACATTTCTTATATCTTCTCCATACATGCCTCATCCTATTTATCTCTGACTCCATTTTATTTCCAAGATTTTGGATCATCTTTACTATCTTGCTCTGAATTCTTTTTCAGGTAGACTGCCTATTTCCTGTTCATTTGTTTGGTCTTGTTGGTTTTTCATCATGCTGCTTCATCTGGTGCATGTTTCTCTGTCTTTTCATTTAGTTCCGCTTACTGTGTTTGGGGTCTCCTTTCTACAGGCTGCATGGTCATAGTTCTTTTCATTTGTGCCTATGCCCCCAGTTGGCAGGGTTGGACCAGTGCCTCGTGAAGGTTTCCTGTTAGTGGAAACTGGTGCCTGTGTCCTGGTCGGTGGAGGTGGATTTTGTCTGTGAAGGGACCGTGTGTTTTGGGGTCTCTGTGAGCTTGGTATGGCTTTGGGCAGCTTGTTTGCAAATCAGTAGTGTTATGTTCCTGGGTTTTGTTGTTGTTTTAATAGCAAAAATATTTTCATTTGTGTTTTAATTTTACCTTCACTTTTTACTTCTCTGATGATCATCCTTCTTTATGTAGATCTGAGTTTCTTTTTTATTTCTTCACTTTATTTTAAAAGTTATTTATTTATTTTAATGGAGAATAATTTTTGCCATATATCAGCATGAATCGGCCATAGGTATATGTGTCTCCCCCAATTTGAACCACTCCTCCCACTTCCCTCCTCAGCCTATCCCTCTATGTTGTCCCAGAACACCAGTTTTCAGTGCCCTGTTTTATGTGTCAAACTCACACTGGTCATCTGTTTTACATATGGTAATGTATGTTTCAGTGCTATTCTCTCAAATCATCCCACTATCTCCTTTTCCCACTGAGTCCAAAAGTCTGTTCTTTATGTCTGTGTCTCCTTTGCTGCCCTGCACATGGGATTGTTGGTATAATCTTTCTAAATTCCATATTTATGCATTAATATACAGTATTTGTCTTTCTTATTTTGAGTTACTTTACTCTATATAATAGGCTCTAGGTTCATCAACCTCATCAGAACTGACTCATATGCATTCCTTTTTATAGCTGAGTAATATTCCACCGTGTATATGTACCACATCTTCCTTATCAGTTCATCTACCAATGGACATCTAAGTTGCTTCCATGACCTAGCTATTGTAAATAGTGCAGTGAACATTATAGTACATGTGTCTCGTGTTCCTGTTCTGCTGAAGGTTTGGTGTGAGGTGTCCAGAACTGGAGTTGTCTGGCTTTTGGGTGGGGCCAGGTCTTTTTGCTGAGGGGGAGGCCTTTAGGAGAGCTCTTGCTGATTAATATTCCATGGGCTTAGAAGTTCTCTCGTGGTTCAGCATCCTCGATTTGGGTCTCGCATCTTGGAGGTTTAGGCCTGACCCCTGGCTGGAGCATACACAGGCCACACAGCACAGAAAAGAAAGAGAAAAAAAGAGATAGCAAATAAAAATAGAAAAAAAAAAAAAACATGAACAAACATACAAAGAAAAAAAGAAAGGACAGACTAAACCCTAAGACAAATGGTAAAAGCAGCACTAAAAAGACAAGGACACAGAAAGAAACTCACACACTCACACAAAAAAAGAAAGAGTAAAAGCAGAAACCAAAAAAAAAAAAAAGAGTAATCAAAAGAAAAGAAACCCATAAATGAAAACACTAAAAACTAGACTAGCATAAATACAAAATGATAACTATGATTTAAAAAATGCAATATAATGAAAAAGTACTGTAGAAATAGGAAAATATAAAATAAATTTATTTTTTAAATGAAATGATTAAAAAGGGAAAAATAAATACAAATTAAAGGAATAGTAAAAAAGAACAACAGTAGAACAATATGAAAAAGGAAAAAGATAAAAAAATATATAGAGTGGTAGTAAGAAGAATATTTCCCTGTGGCCTTAGTTGTCAGTGTCCTCACCACATAGTGAGCTCCAGCCAATCTGCATACTTAGGAAGTCGTCCAATATTTCTAGGAAGGTCTCTGGACCTGCTGTGGTCACTATGGGGTCAGCTCAGACTCCTATCTGTCCTTACTCCAGCTTGTACTTGCTTCCAAAGTCTACAGTTGCCCCCCAAGTCCACAGCCGCAAGCCAATTGGGATTTAATACCCTGCTCCTGTGACTGTAGGAGTGAATTCCCTCTGGAATTCACCACATAGCCTCTGGTGCTCAGCATTGGTTTTGGCCCTGCCTGCTTGTAGGCTGCCCTCCGGCATCTGTTCCCTGCCCAGACATGAAGGAGTGAAAGTAGTGACTGCTTAGGGCCCACTTGCTCTGTCTGCCCAGAATGGAGCAGACAAGACTGGGATGTGTGGGGAGTGCCTGTAGTGGCAGAGGCCCACAGGAATTTGCTACAACCTGAGACAGGTTGTGCCCTCTTCCAGGGGAATTGGCCATGGGTCGTGGGTCCCTCAGCAGTGGCAGGCACAGGCTACCAGGAAGGTGTCAGCAGTGACCTTTGCCTTCTCAGCTGTGTCAGCCATCACATCCACCTCTGGGTCAGGGACTGCAGCCATGGCCTGTCCTATGGCCTCTAAATATTTACTCTTTAAAATAAAATTATCTCTGCTACTCTGTTCACCTCATTTAAGTGTGCCTGAAACATTTCCTTTTTGTTTAGTGTAATAGAAATTTAGAAAAATACATTAATAGTAATTATATTTTTTCCCAAAAAAATCGCATGAATCTTTTTACCCTCTTCTAGCATACTACTTCATTTAGTTTTTATTTTAAATACTGATTTTAAAATACTGTGCTTAGGCAAGGCAGCCTTCCTACACAAACAGTGTTTTCTAGGAGGTTCAGAAGCATTCTAAGAGGGGGAGAAAATGTCTTTAAACACTGTAGAATAATCATACTTAAATTTTTTTTGAGGTAACATATAACCAAGTGTTCCAAAATTCAGTTTAGAAAATGCTGGCTGAAGGCCTCTTCCAAAAGGAGCTGCTGGACTTGATAGTCTTTAAAATCAGAAGCTTATGTAATAAGGAAAAATGCAAGACACACTCAACAGTTAACATAGATCAAAAGCTTGAGTGCTGACAATAGAACCAGCTTATATTACCAACACATTTTTGAAATGACATATTTTCATCTTCATAGGTGGAGTGGGGGTACCTAAAATATGTCAGTGGCAAAAGTTCATTGACATTGTCTGTTTATTGAAATTTCAAGAAATTTGACCTTTTCAGGGACTCGAGACTCATAAAGCTAAAGCTCCAATATTTTGGTCACCTGATACAAACAGCTGACTCATTGGAAAAATCTCTCATTCTGGGAAAGATCGAGGGCAGAAGGAGAAGTGGGCATCAGAGGATGGGATGAGATGACTAGATGGTATCACCGATGCAATGAACATGAACTTGGGCAAATTCCTGGAGATGGTAAGGGACAGGGAGGCCTGGTGTGATGCAGTCCATGGGGTCGCATAGAGTCTGACATGACTGGGCAACTGAACAACAACAGCCCTGTAATCCTTTCTTATCTTCTGAACTTTCCAAGGTTGTTTGTGGTCTACCCTACCCTTATCCCCTTGGTAGGTGGTGTAAATAACACATTTCTTACACAAGATAGGTGATATCTTATCTGGTAAGACCTCTTTCAACCAGATTCTGGGAGAGATTTGTATATCTTTTTGGAAATTTACTAACAGTAATATACTTATATAAAAGCAGTCTATTAAATACTTCTTATTAAATCCATTAGAAGCAACCCCTGACAGGTGCAAGGGTTGATAATTATGGCAAGGGGGAAAAAATCATGGCCCCTTATATAAGATATCCTTGGAAGTACTTATGTACCACAAACCAAATGTTAACAAACCAGTGTTGTTATAAACTTCGTATGAGGATGTTTTCAAGGCGTTATAAAACATTTTCCCTGAAAGTCCCCAAGCAGAGGCCATCTTAATTAGACTCTGTTAAATCTCAGGTAACATTATGTTGCCCGTGCCTGTGAGAAGAGACTCAGGGAAGCACAGCTGTTTAGATCTTTACGAAAGGCCACACCCCCTCAATGTGGCTATTTTAACATACACTAACTCCAGTGCAGAGGGATCTCAAAGTAGAAATTGTATAGGTTAGTTTATAGATTATGCAGATTTGATGAGGTATAGATACTTAGTCTCAGCATTTATAGCGTTAGTCTTCTAGACCTTTCTTGCTTCCCATGGTTATACCCCTTGTTTCCCCCACTCCCCAGAAAAAGCCCTTCATCTTACAAGTGTTTTGGGTCCCTCACATCTTGTTAGTCTGTTTTTACCTGTCATCCTCATTCAAGGCTTAGCTTTTCATTTTGGAGAAGTGAGGTCCCTTTGTGTCTGGCCTCCAGTAAGAAACCCTGGAGTCCTGTTTTGCCCTTTTCACCCCCAGATAGCTAGTGTACTAAACTTAGCCCCTTGTTCCACAGTGTAATTGTCTATCACCCCAGGCTAGGGGAGAATCAAATTCAGCTTCTTCACCAGATTTCTTGATTACTCCGATCTCTTTATTTCCCAAGAGACTGAACTCCCTTCCAATCAAATCCAACTAATGGACTCTGCCCTACAAAACAGCTGCTTTCTTTTTTTAAAGAATTTTTTTGGAGTTTAGTTGATTTACAATGTTGTGTGTTTCAGGTACACAGCACAGTGAATCAGTTGTACATATATCCACTCCTTTTTTAGATTCTTTTCCCACATAGGCCATTGTTATATAGTCGCTAAGGCGTATCTGACTCATTGTGACCCCATGGACTGTATACTTCCCAGGCTCCTCTGTCCATGGGATTCTCCCAGAAAGAATACTGGAGTGGGTTGACATTTCCTATTCAAGAGGATCTTCCCAACCCAGATTGAACCTGTGTCTCCTGTTTTGGCAGGCAGATTCTTTACCACTGAGCCATGTGGAAAGCCTATATAGGCCATTACAGAGTCAAAGTAACTGCTTTCTTCATGTCACTTCCTTATTGATGAACCTAGGGTGATTTTCCAGTGCTTATTGTCTTCAGCATAAACTCCTCCATGTGCTTGGGTTTCAAGGTCTTGCCTTACCTCATTTATCATCTTTGTTTTCTCTTACCTCTCCTCCATATCCCAGCCCCTTGGGTCATCCTCAACCAGTGTTTCTCAAGGAGTTGTGCTGAGAGACCCACTGATTTTGTTTGTTTGTTGGTTGGTTGGTTTAGCTTTTAGCTCATAGTGGGTTGATACTTTTATATAATACAATAAAAATCATTAGAATCAAATTAAAAAGACATAGTAAATAAAGACATACAAAGTAAATAAAGATATATTTATTGTTAGAGTCACAAAACACCAATTTCTCTGTCAAATTGCCATAAAATGTTCTAAAATGCTTATTAATTTCTGGACTAGCCTTGGAGAACACTGGTAGTAATATTTTGGGACTGGCACAGGTTTTGCGGGGCTTCCCATGTGGTGCAGTAATAAAGATTCTGCCTACCAGTGCAGGAAATACAGGAGACCTGAGTTCAATCCCTGGGTCAGGAAGATCCCCGGAGAAGGAAATGGCAACCTACTCCAGTATTCCTGCTTGGAATATTCCATGGACAGATGAGCCTTGCAGGCTATATAGTCCATGGGGTCCCAAAGAGTCAGACATGACTGAGTGACTGAGCACACACAAGGCTTTGAACTATGCTTTAAGTAGCACAGCTCTGCCTCTTGCTAATTTACACTGTCTTGTCCTTTGCTTAGATGTACCTGCCCTGGCTTGGAACACCCTCTTTTTCAGTAATTTTACCTACCCATACTAGAAGACCCATATTATGTACCCACTCCTTCCTCCACTTGTGCAGCTATACTAAACCATACTGAATACCCCTTCCTTGAACTATTGCTGCTCTACTTACAGTTAATACTGTACTGCTTAGCACCTGATTACACATCATATTTGATTTTTCTACAATTGTTCCATCTCTATGACTAGTAATACTGCCCACTGCCCTGCCTTCCTGAGTAGCCTGAGATGCTAACAAGTATAAAATATGTCTTAAAAAAAACATTGCATCCTGCCACCTAGCCATGTAAGTCCTTCAATGTATATTAGTCGACTGAATCTTCTTTTATCCAAATAAAAATAACATTTTATCCCCCTAAAATGTATCTCCCACAGTTCATAGTAGGCCCTTGATTAAAACACGTATTTTAAAAGCATATTAAGTTAATTATAGTCTGGGTGCATATAGAGTACTCACCTTCCAATACCGCCCTATTACATAACCTTTTGACCACTGTGTCACAAGTTTGGTTTTGACTGTGGCACAGGTTTGGTTAGGTGTCCTGACTCACAAAGGCATTTTTTGCTGATTCAAACCGGTTCTTCTCAGTCCTGATTTGATGATTCCATGCAGTGTCACATGTTAAGAATGTTGTGAAACTTCAAAAATTGATTCCTATTTACCCAATTTCTATTAATTTTTGTTATATATTCAAATACCATGTATTACTTTTTAGAGGTTAGAGGAAACTTTAAGAGAGTATTACAGTTGCTCCAAGTTTGAAAATTGTTGAATTGGCCTGTTCTAGGTTAAGTGGCCCAGTCTGCCCACCCCTTAATCAATGAATAATTTCTCCCCTATACATTTAGATTCAAGGTTGGTTCTTATTATCCATGTGACAGCAGTCCAAAAGTGGTTATATTTCTATTTCAACCAGTGAGCTTGTTTATTCCAAGTGACTGGAATGCTCTGCCATTTAAGTGTTTCTGCAGTAAGGTGTTTAATGGAGGATGCTGGTAAGTTTTTTTTTTTTTAACTTTTATGATATAACATGTATACAAAATAGCATGCAAATCCAGAGGTACAGCTTAGAGATTTACTGCAAGGTGAGCATGCCTGTGTAACCAAGGGTGGTGAGGATTTGACTGGGAACATTCTTCCTTTCACAACCCGAATGATGGTTTCTTAAACATATGGCATTAATGGAAGTATGAGCCATGTAGTGTAGGGCCAGCCAAGATGGACAGGTCATGGTGGAGAGTTATGACAAAACGTGGTCCACTGGAGAAGGGAATATCAAACCGCTTCACTATTCTTGCCTTGAGAACACCGTGAACAGTATGAAAAGGCAAAAAGATAGGACACTGAAAGAGGAACTCCCCAGGTCAGTAGATGCCCAATATGTTACTGGAGATCAGTGGAGAAATAACTCTGGAAAGAATGAAGAGATGGAGCCAAAGCTACAACAATACCCAGTTGTGGATGTGACTGGTGATGGAATTAAAGTCCAGTACTGTAAAGAGCAATATTGCATAGGAACCTGGAACATTAAGTACACGAATCAAGGCAAATTGGAAGAGGTCAAACAGGAGATGGCAAGAGTGAACATCAACATTTTAGGAATGAGTGAACTAAAATGGACTGGAATGGGTGAATTTACCTCAGATGACCATTATATCTACTATTGTGGGCAAGAATCCCTTAGAAGAAATGGAGTAGCCATCATAGTCAACAAAGTAATCCAAAATGCAGTACTTGGATGCAATCTCAAAAATGACAGAATGATCTCTGTTCATTTCCAAGGCAAACCATTCAATATCACAGTAATCCAAGTCTGTGCCCCAACCAGCTGAAGAAGCTGGAGTTGAACGGTTCTATGAAGACCTAAAGACCTTCTAGAACTAACAGCCAAGAAAGATGTCCTTTTCATTATAGGGGACTGGAATGCAAAAGTAGTAAGTCAAGAAATACCTGGAGTAACAGGCAAATTTGGCCTTGGAGTACAAAATGAAGCAGGGCAAAGGCTAACAGAGTTTTGCCAAGAGAATGCACTGGTCATAGCAAACACCCTCTTCCAACAACACAAGACAAGGCTGTACACATGGACATCACCAGATGGTCGACACCGAAATCAGATTGATTATATTCTCTGCAGCCAAAGATGGAGAAGCTCTATACAGTCAGCAAAAACAAGACTAGGAGCTGACTGTGGCTCAGATCACGACCTCCTTATTGCCAAATTCAGACTGAAATTGAAGAAAGTAGGGAAAACCACTAGACCATTCAGGTATGACCTAAATCAAATCCCTTATGATTATACAGTGGAAGTGAGAAATAGATTTAAGGGACTAGATCTGATAGATAGAGTGCCCAATGAACTATGGATGGAGGTTTGTGACATTGTACAGGAGAGAGTGATCAAGACCATCCCCAAGAAAAAGAAATGCAAACAGGAAAAATGGTTGTCTGAGGAGACCTTAGAAATAGCTGAGAAAAGAAGAGAAGCTAATGGCAGAGGAGAAAAGGAACGATATACCCATTTGAATGCAGAGTTCCAAAGAGTAGAAAGGAGAGATAAGAAAGCCTTCCTCAGTGATCAATGCAAAGAAACAGAGGAAAACAATAGAATGGGAAAGACTAGAGATCTCTTCAAGAAAATTAGAGATACCAAGGGAATATTTCATGCAAAGATGGGCACAATAAAGGACAGAAATGTTATGGACCTAACAGAAGCAGAAGATATTAAGAAGAGGTGGCAAGAATACACAGAAGAACTATACAAAAAAGATCTTCATGGCCCAGACAACCACAATGGTGTGATCACTTACCTAGAACCAGACATCCTGGAATGTGAAGTCAAATGGGCCTTAGGAAGCATCGCTATGAACAAAGCTAGTGGAGGTGATGCAATTCTAGTTGAGCTATTTCAAATCCTAAACGTGATGCTGTGAAAGTGCTGCATTCAATATGCCAGCAAATTTAGAAAACTCAGCAGTGGCCACAGGACTGGAAAAGGTTAGTTTTCATTCCAATCCCAAAGAAAGGCAATGCCAAAGAGTGTTCAAACCACTGCACAATTGCACTCATCTCACACACTGTCAAAGTAATGCTCAAAATTCTCCAAGCCTGGCTTCAACAGTACGTTAAGTGTCAACTTCCAGATGTTCATGCTTGATTTAGAAAAGGCAGAGGAACCAGAGATCAAATTGCTAACATCCACTGGATCATTGCAAAAGCAAGAGAGTTCCAGTAAAACATCTATTTCTGCTTTATTGACTATGCCAAAGCCTTTGATTGTGTGGATCACAACAAACTATGGAAAATTCTTCAAAAGATGGGAATACCAGACCACCTGACCTGCCTCCTGAGATATCTGTATACAGGTCAAGAAGCAACAGTTAGAACTGGATGTAGAACAATAGACTGGTTCCAAATTGGAAAAGGAGTATGTCAAGGCTCTGTATTGTCACCCTACTTATTTAACTTATATGCAGAGTACATTATGAGAAATGCTGGACTGGATGAAGCAAAAGCTGGAATCAAGTTTGCTGGGAGAAATATCAATAACCTCAGATATGCAGATGGTACCACACTTATGGCAGAAAGCAAAGAATGAAAGAGCATCTTGATGAAAGTGAAAGAGGAGAGTGAAAAAGTTGGCTTAAAACTCAACATTCAGAAAACTAAGATCATGGCATCTGGCCCCATCACTTCATGGCAAAATGATGGGGAAACAATGGACACAGTGAGAGACTTTATTTTTGGGGGGCTCCAAAATCACTCCAGATGGTGACTGCAGCCATGAAATTAAAAGACGCTTGCTCCTTGGAAGAAAAGTTATGACCAACCTAGACAGCATATTAAAAAGCAGAGACATTACTTTGCCAGCAAAGGTTCATCTAGTCAAAGCTATATTTTTTCCATTAGTCATATACGGGTGTGAGAGTTGGACTATAAACAAAGCTTAGTGCCAAAGAATTGTTTTGAACTGTGGTGTTGGAGAAGACTCTTGAGAGTCACTTGGACTGCAAGGAGATCCAGCCATTCCATCCTAAAGGAAATCAGTCCTGAATATTCATTGGAAGGAATGATGCTAAAGGTGAAACTCCAATACTTTGGCCACAAGATGGGAAGAAGTGACTCATTGGAAAAGACCCTGATGCCGGGAAAGATTGAAGGTGGGAGGAGAAGGGGATGACAGAGGATAAGATGGTTGGATGGCATCACTGACTCAATGGACATGAGTTTGAGTCAGCTCCGGGAGTTGGTGATGGACATGGAAGCCTGGTGTGCTGCAGTCCATGGGGTCGTAAAGAGTAGAACATGACTGAGTGACTGAACTGAATTAGTGGAAGTGTACATTATGAATTGTAAATTGTAGTCCATATGCAGAGATGGTGCTCAGTTGAATGAATTAAGCCTTTGATTTGTCTCATTGTTCTGAGAGCATTGATGCCATCTGTCTGGCAGCACAAATTCTGGCAACTGCCCAAGTCTATAGGGTCTTTCAGTTCACTTCTTTTTTTGGAAAAAAACAAAAAACAAAAACTTTCCAGGTGTTTTGAATTATATTTAGTTGTGGTTAGTGGCAAACTTATGAGTTGGCTGGGTACATCTTCTTGACTTGTGCTGTAGGATCTGCTAAAGGATCTTGGTCTCGGTCTCTATAGCCTGCCCCAACCCCATGTATTGTTTTTTCTTTTTTGCCTTTCGAATTTCAACTTGGAACAATTATAAATAGCTCCCCACATCCCCATCTTTCCATGGTTACTGTTTTTTTCTGGGCTTTCAAGCGATGAATTCTGATGTACTATTTTATATATCCTACCATGGGATTAAGACACGAAGCTCGTAAAGTACCTTCGCTGGGAAACCTGCCCATTTTCTTCTTCAAGGTCTTTTGTGGTTTGTGTGGTTGGCATTTTAATCAGGACCCACATGAAAATAACCCAATGACCATCCAGGTACATCACTGATAGAATCTCTAAGACCTCTGTTTAGGAAGAAAACTGGAACAAAGAGAAAAACTACTTAAATACTGTGATTTGTGTCAAGGAAAAAAAAGCCACAGTGCTAAAATCTATTGCAACACAACTAGCACTTTGCTATTACAATATGCTGAGTGTTCTGCCTTCCTTTTCCCCCAGCAGTAATTTCTTAAGTCAGTGATACATTAACTTTGCAGCAAGCCAGCAACTTTTTTTTAAAGATTGTTTTTAATGCAGGCAATTTGCTTTCCCTTATGATTAATTGAGGAACGTGTTGAAATCTAAAGGTTTGCATACATGTGGAGCTATAATTTTTCCTTGGTCTATAACGTAGTTAATTAAGTTCTCCTGGCCCATAAAAACCGGTTACTTTTAGGCAGAGTACAGAAGAGCATGTGACTAGTATGTTGTTTTCTTAAGGGCTTGTTACTTGGTGGCTGGTGGGTGATAGGATAAGCAATACAGTAACTTAAAGGGATTTAAGCATACAGTAAGACAGATTTGGAAGAGAGACCTTCCCCCGCCCCTTGAACTTCTGACATTAGAGAAAGATGTGCTGGGCTCCAATGGATTTAGGTGTTTTCCTCCCTTGGCTTGCCAAGATTCTAGGCATTGAGGGTTTCCTTCCCACACCCACCTTCTCCACCACCAAGGTCAGCCTCTGAGCAGCATTTACCCAGGGACCTGAAGAGGAAAGGTTTCCCGTTGTCCCTGCTTTTTAATTTAAAGGCTTTGTTTAGTCTGACTGCTAGGAGGCAGGGTTGGGGAGCAGTTTTTCACATTTAAGGGAAGTATTTAGCTATATTTTATGGTCCTTTGTTACTGAAGTTCTCAAGTTACAGACTTTTAGTATGATATGTATGTTTTTTTGTGTGTTAAATGTCATGTGTTAAAGGTAAGGAGATGGGTAGGGAGATGGACCAGAGTGTCATGACTTTCTTGGGCCCTTCAAGATTCACTGTGTGATCACTGAGGAGAGAAATTAGAGCAGGGGGTTTCATATTAAATACTATCGTTTGAATGCTAATTATTGTGTACCCAAAAAACATTTCTTGAGTACTCATGTGCCTACCACTGTGAAATAGGATATAAGAGAAAAATGCCCTAAACCTAGCTTCTCTGGGCTTATTATTCAAGAAACAACGAGGGAGGTAAAGGATGACAATATGATCAAGAAGAAAGTAGCATGTGTCCAGTGGATATTAGGAAAAGCAGAGTGTCATCAAAGTGAGACTTGAGCTGGGCCTTTAAAACAATTAACAATTGGACATGTGGAAAGGGGAGGTGACAGTCCAGTCTGGTCCAGTAACCCAAGTCTGGTCAGGTGTGGGTGGGGGTTGACCATGAGGAAATTGGCTTTACTGAGCAAGAAAATTGAAGAGATTCTGAGAAGCAGAGCAGAGGAGTTGTGATTGAATGTGGCAGGGAGGGGACTGGTCTTGGAGAGGAATAACAGATCGTGAAAAGTGTAAAGGAGCCAGGGCCAGACTCCAGTGAGAAAGGTGGGGATATGAAGTAAAGGAACAAATACGAAACATCACAAACCAGGAAGTTCTGACTTGGTAACCAATATAGAAATGACAGTAGGAAGGAGCAAAAGATAATTAACATTCTAAATTGGCAAGCTCAGAATAGCAATGGTGACTGCAGGTAACTTGGAGGGAAGGAAATTTGCTTTGGGGAAAAGTAATGAGTTTAGCTTTAGTGTCAACCTTTTTATTTTGTGATAAACGGTTTCAAATACCCTGTGGCTTGAATGGGAGAGCAGGGATACTTAGAATTTGTGTGAGAATAATGACATCTGAAACCCAGGGTAGAATTCAGAGAGATGATTAGAAAGCTGAAGATGTATTTTTGTCAGGGAGTACCGGTTAAGGGGTGAGGAAAGACTGTGGCACAGTAGGAACTTTGAAGAAGGAAGAGGTGGCAACAGAGATTGAAAAGAAGGAAAGCTCAGAGAAGTAGAGGAGAATCATACTATAGTACAGAATAATATAAATGAAGGTGTGGGCATTTCAAGGATTGAGGAGTCACCTTACATCAGATCTTAAAAAAAATTAAGCAGAATAGAAGGTTTAAAAAATTCACTTTAGCTGTGTTAGCTTCTAGTGGATATTAAGCCCTTTAGACCATGTAAAGTTAGACCATGTAAACCTATTATAGGTTATGTTTTACATTATATATATAAAACTTAAAATAGTGCAGAATTTGATACCCTCTTGGACTCCATTCCAAGAAGATCTTACCCACGACTCCATTCCTCTGTGTAAGACACAGGCTTATGTATATTGTCCTGAAATGTGTACAGTAGGTCACGAAAGTTAAACAAGACTGGGTAAATTTTCCCACCAAGTTTCAGCAGATTGTTTTCTCCCCCAAACAAATGTTTGGTCATATCACCATGAGTATGAAGCAGCTAAGATGCAGAGGTGTCAGCCACTTGCTTTAATATTCAGATAAAGTCAGTGACAGGGTTGGAACTAGGATCCAGTTCCTCAGATTGGTTAATATGTGTTTTTTAATTTTTTTCTCTAGCCCATTGAGAGAAAAGGAGTAACATTCCACTCTGTATATCTTATGTCTTGGACCCAAATGCAGATCAAGACTTATTCATAAGCTTACATTTTTGAATTATAGAGTGAGGTGTAGTTGGTATCTGTCAGGCTACTAGTCGACACGCCTCGGGTGGGTGGTTAGGTAGAACACTGACTGAAGGATGGAGTATGTGTGTGTCCCCAAACCTGACACACCCTGAAATCTTCCTGAAGTAGTAAATCATTTTATCAATATCTTCTTGCACAATAATGGGGAAGGGGAAGTAATTTGAAGAGCTGCTGATAAAACATTTTTGGGGCCTCGTAATGGCAGTACTTCAAACAGAATCAGAGCAGCTGTACTTAGCCTGAATGCAAACAGATTCATTTCACAGATAGTTATGGACTTCTACCCTGTATTTGAGGCCTCCAAGTGAAGTTAAGGTCAGTCTCTTCCCTCTGGGGGAGATCAGGCACAGTGCAAATAACTGGAACGCAGGGCTGAATACGTGTGTAGGTGCTATGGGAGCTAGTCAGAGGACAGACTGTCTTAGAGTAGGTTCTTGGAGGAAATGTAGAGTGCAGAGGCCTGACAGCTATTGAGAAAAGCATAAATGAAGAGATAATAACTCTATTCATTCTGCCAGTCCTCCAAGTTGTAAGACGTAATTAGTTTATGTACCGAATGAATGGTGTAACTGTGTCTATTTTTAGAGGGGACTTGAGCTCATGAGTCAAGTCCTTCCAAGTTGTCGTTTTTTGTTTAAATTTCTCTTGAGCAATAAAATAAAATCCACTTAACTGCCAGTTTTATCATGTGTTGTATCTTGGCTTTCGAGCTACAGGGGTTGGGAAATGAGAGGAAAATTTAGTGTTTCATCTTGGGAACACCAGCACAGATAGGTAGCTTGCCCAGAATTCAGAGTAGCAAAAGTATTTTAAATGCATTGGTACCTGTGGAGCAAACAACATTCTTTTATTTTATTATTGTTGGTTAGTTGCTAAATCATGTCTGACTCTTGCGACTCTATGGACTATAGCCTGCTAAGCTCCTCTGTGCATGGAGTTTCCCAGGCAAGAATACTGGAGTGGGTTGCCATTCCCTCTTCCAGGGAATCTTCCTGACCCAGGGATTGAACATGTGACACTCCTGCATTGGCAGGCAGATGACCACTGACCCACCAGGAAAGCTAGATTCTGTTGTTTAGTGCTTTGCAATACAACATGATCATTTCAGTGAAGGATGCTAAGATCCCAAATACATAATGCTTCATCTGTGTGTTAATGCTGGAACCTTTGTCATTTTCTGTAATCATCCCTCGGTTTAATCATCCAGGTTCTGTAGATTGATTAAAGCATCCCTCATGCCCTTCACATTTATATTGGCTGAGCTACCACCCTTGTCAAGCCTTTCAGAACATTGTCATAAGACTCGCTACATAGAGCTAGTTGCCAGTTCCTGCTCTTGGAATCTACCAAATCGCTTCTCACCACCCTGCCCAGCATCACTTCCTCTCACAACTGTCAGTTGTGAGAGCTGAGCTTTTAAATTGATTCCCCTCATGCCAATCCATATTTCTACTTGCTGCTAGACTAAACTTCCTGAAGGAGCATTTTGTTCTCCAACTTATAAAATGCTGGGAACTGCCCATTGCCTGAAGCTGTGTTTTGTAGGCATCCTAGTCATTTGTATATTGCCTTCATAATCTTCATGTCCATCTGGAATTGTTATCTTCCTTTGAATCAGCTCATTTAAAAAATTAAATCTTTCTTTTTGTCCCATCTCAAGCAATAAACTCCATACAGACTCGAACTGGGGTTAGTTTTAGTGTATTAGTTTTGACATTCAAGCAGACGCACTAAGAGTTCCCTCTCCAGAGTGGTTGCTCACCGCGCTGATGTGCAATTCATTATTATTCTTGCAGCATTTAAGGACCACAACATGTTCTTGGCCTTATTCACCCTCATCTTCCTGTCAGAACTCTCCACTCCAGCTAAACTGGTTTATTTGTGGCCTCTTAGGTAGCACCTTTACATATTCTCCCACCTTCTGGATTACCCTCCTCTACCTCCTCTTCCCCTTGACCTGTCAGCATCTTTCCCATTTTCTTTGGTTACTCTTCACACCAGCCTATCTGGTCTACAGCAGTGTCTTTCCTCTTTAAATCCCTGCCTTTTACACCTACTGCCTTGTATCACTAGTTAAGCATTTCATTTTATCCGGCTTAAGTCTGTCCTTACAGCATCACATAGACTGAACTGGGATAGAACTCAGAGAACTTTGCCTAGGACTTTCTTGATGTAAAGACTCTAAGCTCACATTATACATATCAAGCCCCAAATGTATGGCTCCTTTTTAAGGTTTTCTGCACTCTGTGCTGTGCTTATTTGCTCAGTTGTGTCTGACTCTTTGCGACCCCATGGATTGTAGCCCTCCAGTCTCCTCTGTCCATGGAATTCTCCAGGCAAGAATATTAGAGTGGGTAGCCTTTCACTTCTCCAGGGCATCTTCCCAGCCCAGGGATTGAACCCAGGTCTCCTGCATTGCAGGTGGATTCTTTACCACCCGAGCCACCAGGGAAGCCCTTTCTGTACTCTGGATGCCATTAAATATGCTATTGTCTCATTTCTCAGGAGCTCATTATCTAGCTTATCCTGCTGATCTCCAGTGTTTCCCACAGAGCCGTCAGAATCACCACTTTATCATCTCACCTCCTGTGTGTCGTGTTCCTGTTGAGCAGTCTATGCCCTTCACCCTTTTCCTCAGTGCCTTACCCTTACCTCCTGAACACATTATGTACAGCCTTCTTGGCCTCCAGTTCATTTCACCACTTTTTCCTTTACTTCCAAATTTTATCAGTGAACATTTGTTATGGAAGATTCTACCTCCAGATCCATCTCCTTAGTTCTCTGTTTCTCTTTCACTTAGCCCCAGGTCCAGGCAGGTCTACCCTCCTTTAGCAGCTCCTGGCCCCAGACAAGGAGAAGGTGAATGGTTGGTGGCCCTGCTCCCACTACCTGCCACTGCACGGGCCCCTGCACATCCCTGTATAGAGGGGTGGACCGTCTCATGAGCAGCCCCACAGAAAAGGTGCAGAGAAACAAGACTTCTCACCTCAGACCTATAAGCATACCCACTGTCTGACCTGCTTGCCACCTCATGAGCCTTATGTATGTCAGTGTGTGAAATTAAAAAAAATATATTTTTAATTTAAAAAATATTAAAAAACTTTTAATTAAAAATATTTAACAGAGTGTGACATTTTCTCAGCCCCCCTCCCACACTGAAAGTTTGCAGCAAATGAACCTTTCCATGTCTCCTCACACAGAGAACTCGAGAGAAGAGCCTTCTGACCCCATCACCCTTTTATATAGCTTGACCCGGGGAGAGCAGACTTTGCAAATTCCACCCTCATCTGTGGCGTTTGCAGAAGTGAGCCTTCGCCCAGCAGGCAGGACAGAGATTTCTTCATGCCTTTCTCATAGGCATGGTGCATGAGACTGAAGTTTATTACAGTGACAGCCTGTCTGCCCTAACACATACAGATGATGCATGCCAGTGGGTTTGGAGGCGCCTGATTATCTGCTGCCTTTCTGTACCTGTGTCAGTACACGTCCTCTGTCTGTGAAGAGCAGCAACCTCCTGACCTGCTGGGGCTCTCTGGCCTCACATGGTGGGTGTGAGCTGTCTCAGGTCCCCTCCCGCATACAAGCTTTACAGGCACACACCCTTTCTGAGCTGTGCCCTGTCTCTTACACCCAGCATGCCTTAAAGTTCCCTTCCCATAAGCATGCTTGGTAGGACAGCAGTGAACTTAAAAAAATTGACTCAGAGTCACAGGCACATATGTGTTCAGATGTGTATACAAACATACACATACATGAAGTGAGTGAGAAGAATCCTTCTGACTGTTAGTATTTGGCTTGTATGGTGGGTGTATGGAAGAATAAAAGTTATTAATATCTGCCTGTCTTAGTGGGGAAAACCAAAGGATCAGAAACCAGAGTTTATCCTTCAAAGATGGCAGGGAATGTCTAAACTTTCATCTGTTGGCCAAAAAGATTGAAGACTAAAGAAAAAGTGTCAAGGTGACTATACATTGGGTTCTTTATGGTAAGTATTGTCAAGCAACTGACATGTAAGGAAAAGAATATGAGAATCACCCTACAGTTAAAATTTTCTTGCTTAGTCTATCCATGAAAAGCCTTTTAGTTGTTTCAAAGGTTTTGGAACTTTGTTCAAATGATAAGTATATACATCATGAAAATAGTGTAAATATTTCTGTTTTAACATTTTATAAGATTCATCAGTAAGCATTCTTCTTATACCTGTCCCATCTCTGCCTCTGCTCCCCACTCAGTCCTCCCACTGTCAATGCAAGAGTACAAGCCTCTTGAATAGTCCTACTATCTTTTCCATCTTGAGCATGCAGGAGTATGAGCTTGTTTTTTCTTAAGCATGTTTCCCCAAACACACACACGCACAGAGTGAACTTGCTGACAGTGTAATCTCTCTATTACATGTCCTGTTTGTTGGTGTGTGTTTTCCCACCCCCATCGCACTTTCCTCTCTCTCATATCCTGCACTCCTCTTTCTTTCTTTCACCTGCACACATACATAGTCTGTGTGTAAGAGAGACACTTGAGCTGTCCCATTTCATTCAGTGTTGTTGGACTGTGGGACTTCTAGTGCTGCCCACCTCCCATCCCATGCATGACTTAAATGAACATAAAATTAACCTTGTTGTTACACTGTCTCAATGCACGCATGGCTTATGCTACAGTGCCAGCCTCCCTATTACTCCTTTCTCAAGCGTGCCCCCTGCCACCTATGACAGCAGCTTGAGCCTTCCTATTATATACCTGGACTGGAAGAAGCACAAGCTGGAATCAAGATTGCTGGGAGAAATATCAGTAACCTCAGATATGCAGATGACACTACCCTTATGGCAGAAAGTGAAGAGGAACTCAAAAGCCTCTTGATGAAAGTGAAAGTGGAGAGTGAAAAAGTTGGCTTAAAGCTCAACATTCAGAAAACGAAGATCATGGCATCCAGTCCCATCACTTCATGGGAAATAGATGGGGAAACAGTGGCTGACCTTAGTTTTCTGGGCTCCAAAATCACTGCAGATGGTGACTGCAGCCATGAAATTAAAAGACGCTTACTCCTTGGAAGGAAAGTTATGACCAACCTAGATAGCATATTCAAAAGCAGAGACATTACTTTGCCAACAAAGGTCCGTCTAGTCAAGGCTATGGTTTTTCCTGTGGTCATGTATGGACGTGAGAGTTGGACTGTGAAGAAGGCTGAGCGCCGAAGAATTGATGCTTTTGAACTGTGGTGTTGGAGAAGACTCTTGAGAGTCCCTTGGACTGCAGAGAGATCCAACCAGTCCATTCTGAAGGAGATCAGTCCTGGGTGTTCTTTGGAAGGAATGATGCTAAAGCTGAAACTCCAGTACTTTGGCTACCTCATGTGAAGAGTTGACTCATTGGAAAAGACTGATGCTGGGAGGGATTGGGGGCAGGAGGAGAAGGGGATGACAGAGGATGAGATGGCTGGATGGCATCACTGACTCGATGGACGTGAGTCTGGGTGAACTCTGGAAGTTGGTGATGGACAGGGAGGCCTGGCGTGCTGTGATTCATGGGGTCACAAAGAGTCAGACACAACTGAGCAACTGAACTGAATTGAACTGAATCTTTCTCTCTTCTATCTCCCCTCTCCTTTTCCCATACATGTGTGCCCAGGATGTGCAGAAAACTTAGTCCTTATCACCTGTGGTTCTCATATGTGCATGGGTACACATAGCTTGGGGTTTGGTGGTTTGGTGTGCCATCTTGGCAGTCAGATGGCCTGTGGTAGAATCCTGCTGTGATCCCTTATCAGCTTTGTGATCCTGGACAAGCAACTTTTCCTCTTGGTGTCTCAAATTCCACTATATATATGCATATATATATATATATATATATATATATATAAACTGAAAAAAATAAATTGAAAAATTAAAGAATGAAAAGGCACTCCCTCCTTCCTTGACCCTACAAACTCCTCCAGTTTCTCCCCATTTTTCAGTTCCACTTTATAGAAAAATTCCTTAAAGGAGCTGACTCCATTCATGCTTCTCCTATTCTCTCTTGAACACTCTCCCATTAAGCCTTTAATTCTCACCACACCACTGAAATTATTCTTGTTAAAGTCCCCAATACTCCTTGTACCCCTCAGTTCATTGGGCAGTCTCGTCATCTTTCTGGACGGATTCACACAGTTGTTCATCGCCTCTGTCTGGTTTCCGGAACTCCACAGTCTCTCGGTTGGTTGTCCTTTTCTACACCATCCTCTCTTTCTCAGTCTCTTTTTGATGTTTCCTCCTTTTTCTTCCTGAATTCTAAGCCTTAGAGAGAGAGAGACAGGGCTTAGACTTTGGATGATTTCTTTCTACTTCTCATTAGTCCTCAGAGGTTCTCATCTTCTCCTGTGGCTCTTCACACCATCCTATGTGGATGGCTTCCATATTTATATTTTCAGACTGGACCTCTCCCTCTCTCCCCTACTTTCTCCCCTTCCTTCCCCCTTCCCCCTCCTCCCCCTGCCTCTCCCATCTTGTCTGTTTTTGTCTCTTTCCTCTCACTCTTCCCTCTTCCCACACTCAGCTTTCTTCTGACCCCTCCCCCCTGTGCAGTTTGAGCCAACTGGGCAGCCTCTCCCTTGCCTCCAGCCACCACCACACTTGCAGAGTGCAGGGACACAGGCCTGCAGGAAAATGGGCCCAGGCCCTGGCCTTGTTTTTCTACCTGCCCACCCATGGCTTAGTACTCCACATTCTTTTTGCATCTTGTTTGGGGTGTATACACACACACACACACACATTCAGGAGAGTGAATCAGCTCACCTCTTTTGCTTGCCTCTTTTGCCTGGTGGAGGGCGAGCTTCTGAAACCATTGCTGATATGCAGGAGGGAACCTTGGCTTACCTTGCTCTCATGCCAGTGAATAAGACTTGTCTTCTACTCTCTTTCTATCTCACACCCTTTGCCTGCAGAAAGCTGTACTTTTTGAATCTCCCTCCTGTGATCTACCACCAAAGAGAATCTTCTTAGCAAGTTGATCACTTCTCCCTCTGAGACTCTTCTGCTCTGTCTTCCCACACCCGGACCGTACCACATGCCAGAGAATGAGACTCCCTGTTGCATCCGGCACACATGGAACCCACATCCCTTCCACCTCATTCACTCACACCCACACATCCTCCCCTCCCTGAAGCACGAGGGGAATGAGGCCCCTGCTTATTGCCTTAGGTGGCCTAGGATTCCTGTTCTTTGTCTCCATCATATGCATACCATTGAGCCTGTTTTGGGGGAGCCTCTTTCTAAACAGCAGCGTGTAAGATTCTGAACTTTCTTACCATGTGTCCTCTCTGCACTTCCTAGTGTTGGTTCATCTATAAAATAGGGAGACTGATGATTACCTTTTAGATATTTTATGGGGATTTAATGAGTTAATATATGAAAGCACTTGGAACAGTGCCCTCTAAATAATAAATGCCATACTGGTGTTTGGAATAAAAAGAGAAAGAAAGAAGGAAAATGGAAGAAATAGGTAATAGATAGTGAACACTCTTGAAGTTACATATTGTGCATTAAATATGTACAATATGATATTTAAATATATACAGTTTATACATTAATTGTACGTTAATTTATATTATGGGGTATAATGACATACATACCGAGGGCTTCCCTGATAGCTCAGTTGGTAAAGAATCTGCCAGCAATGCAGGAGACCCTGTTTCGATTCCTGGGTTGGGAAGATCCCCTGGAAAAGGGATAGGCAACCCACTCCAGTATACATACCTGTCCAAAGTATCTGGGACAGACAGACAGACACACACACACACTGTACAGGAGAGCAAACGTCCTGACTTGCTTTCTCTCTTACATGCCTTGAGTGTAGGACCGTTGGCATCTTAATTACCCTCCCACACCCAAGGCTTGCAGGAGAGCCAGCCTTTTCCTCCCTCGGCAGTGCATGAGCATGAGCACACATACACACTGCAGGTGATCCAGGTCTTGATGTAGCCCCTCCCTCCTAAATCCTGTGTGTGCTATACCAACCACTCCCCACACAGCTGTCCCATTCCTTATGTGCCCACCAGGCTTACCCCCCAGCACTCCTTCCTCGCTCCTTTGCTGCCCATGGGCAACCCCTAGGGTGCTGCTAGTGCCAAGAGAGTGAACCTTTCCCTGCTCCCTCTCTCACATCCCTTGCATGGTGGAGGGTGAGCTTTCTGAAAACCCCTCCCACATGCAGGGTTTGCAGGATGGTGAGCCTCGGCTTTTCTTGCTCTCTTGTGCCTCTGCTCATACACATACATGCATCTTCAGAAAAGACAGATGCACACACCAGTTGTGGGAAGGACGATGGTTCTCAGCCCTGGGTCCTTTCTGTCATCTCAGTCATTCATAGATCTTGCAGGAGAGGGAGTTTTCTTCCTTATCTTGTACAAGTATTGGTTCTCATACTCAGGGATGAGGGCGACTTAGGAGGGTGAGTCTTCTGACCTCTTCCTTCCTTGTCAGCACCTAGTGGGGAGGAGAGAGGGCTTTTTCAGGATTCCCATACATGTGGTATGCTGGAAAGGGAGCCTTCTAGCTTATTCCCACAAACTCAATGTGTGAGGGAGATTAATAAGTGTCTGTTGCTTAACACATATGTGTTAGTCGCTCAGTTGTGTTCAATTCTTTGCAATTCCATGGACTGTCACCCGCCAGGCTCCTCTGTCCATGGGATTCTCCAGGCAAGAATACTGGAGTGGTTTACCATTCCCTTCTTCAGGGGATCTTCCCAACCCCAGGATCAAACCCACGTCTCCTGCATTGCAGGCGGATTCTTTACCACTGAGCCACCAGGGAAGCCTTTCCATAACACATATGGAAGTATGCATACATGCACACACACATCCATAGAGGGTGTAGAAAGTGGGATTCCCCGACTGTCCCATGCCTTCCCCAGTGCCCATTTCTTTGCACAAGAGGGCATGTGAAGATTTGTTTTCTCAGACATTCACATAGACATGAATCAGGGAGAGCTTTCTCTGTTCTCTTCCCAGATGCAAGATTTGCAGCTTACTCAGTGAGACATTCATTCATTTAACAAATATTTATTGAACATATACTAGGTATTGGGTAGTTTCCTATGCTCCAGGGATACATCCATGATGAAACCACAAGAATTTTTTCCCTAGTGGGAGGGAGACAGGCAGTGAACAAAATGAGCAAGTAAAACACATAGTATACCAATTGGTTAGTCAGTTCAGTTGCTCAGTTGTGTCCGACTCTTTGTGACCCCGTGGACTGCAGCCCTCCAGGCCTCCCTGTCCATCACCAACTCCCGGAGCTTACTCAGACTCATGTCCATCAAGTAGGTGATGCCATCCAACCATCTCATCCTCTGTCATCCCCTTCTCCTCCTGGCTTCAATCTTTCCCAGCATCAGGGTCTTTTCCAATGAGTCATTTCTTCACATCAGGTGGCCAAAGTATTGGAGTTTCAGCTTCAGCATCAGTCCTTCCAATGAATATTCAGGACTGATTTCCTTTAGGATGGAATGGCTGGATCTCCTTGCAGTCCAAGGGACTCTCAAGAGTCTTCTCCAACACCACAGTTCAAAAGCATCAATTCTTCGGCGCTCGGCTTTCTTTATAGTCCAACTCTCACATCCATATATGACTACTGGAAAAACCATAGCTTTGACTAGATGAACCTTGCTTGGCAAAACAATGTCTCTGCTTTTTAATATGCTGTCTAGGTTGGTCGTAGCTTTTCTTCCAAGGAGGAAGCATCTTTTATTTTTTTTAAATTTTTTTTAAATTTAAATTTATTTATTTTAATTGGAGGCTAATTACTTTACAATGTTGTATTGGTTTTGCCATACATCAACATGAATCGATTTCATGGCTGAAATCACCATCTGCAGTGATTTTTGAGCCCCCCAAAATAAAGTCTGTCACTGTCTCCATTGTTTCGCCATCTGTTTGCCATGAAGTGATGGGACTGGATGCCATGTTCTTAGTTTGCTGAATGTTGACTTTTAAGCCAACTTTTTCACTCTCCTCTTTCACTTTCCTCTCCCTAACCCTAACCCTAACTCTTAAGTTCCTCTTTGCTTTCTGCCATAAGGTGGGTGTCATCTGCATATGTGAGGTTATTGATATTTCTCCTGGTGATCTTGATTGTGGCTTGTGATTCATCTAGCCTGGCATTTCTCATGATGTACTCTGCATATAAGTTAAATAAGCAGGGTGACAATATACAGCCTTGACATATTCTTTTCCTGTTTGGAACTGGTCTGTTGTTCCATGTCCAGTTCTAACTGTTGCTTCCTGACCTGCATACAGATTTCTCAAGAGGCAGGTCACGTGGTCTGGTATTTCCATCTCTTTCAGAATTTTCTACAGTTTATTGTGATCCACACAGTCAAAGGCTTTGGCATAGTCAATAAAGCAGAAATAGATGTTTTTCTGGAACTGTCTTGCTTTTTCAATGATCCAGTGGATGTTGGCAATTTGATCTCTGGTTCCTTTGCCTTTTCTAAAACCAGCTTGAACATCTGGAAATTCATGGTTCATGTATTGCTGAAACCTGGCTTGGAGATTTTTAAGCATCACTTTACTAGCATGTGAGATGAGTGCAATTGTGCAGTAGTTTGAGCATTCTTTGGCATTTCCTTTCTTTGAGATTGGAATGAAAACTGACCTTTTCCAGTCCTGTGGCCACTGCTGAGTTTTCCAAATTTGCTGGCATATTGAGTGCAGCATTTGAAATAGCTCAACTGGAATTCCATCATCTCCACTAGCTTTGTTTGTAGTGGTGTTCCTAAGGGCCACTTGACTTCACAATCCAGGATGTCTGGCTCTAGTTGAGTGATAACACCATCGTGATTGTGTGGGTCATGAAGATCTTTTTTGTATAGTTCTTCTGTGTACTCTTGCCACCTCTTCTCAATATCTTCTGCTTCTGTTAGCTCCATACCATTTCTATCCTTTATTGTGCCCATCTTTGCATGAAATGTTCCCTTGGTATCTCTAATTTTCTTGAAGAGATCTCTAGTCTTTCCCATTCTATTGTTTTCCTCTATTTCTTTGCATTGATCACTGAGGAAGGCTTTCTTATCTCTCCTTGCTATTCGTTGGAACTCTGCATTAAAATGGGCATATCTTTCCTTTTCTCCTTTGCTTTTCGCTTCCCTTCTTTTCACAGCTATTTGTAAGGCCTCCTCAGACCACCATTTCGCTTTTTTGCATTTCTTTTTCTTGGGCGTGGTCTTGATTCCTGTCTCCTGTACAGTGTCCTGAATATCTGTCTATATTTCATCAGGCACTCTGTTTATGAGATCTAGTCCCTTAAATGTATTTCTCACTTCCACTGTATAGTCATAAGGGATTTGATTTAGGTCATACCTGAATGGTCTAGTGGTTTTCTCAACTTTCTTCAATTTTGGTCTGAATTTGGCAATAAGGAGGTCGTGATCTGAGCCAGTCAGCTCCCGGTCTTGTTTTTGCTGACTGTATAGAACTTCTCCAGCTTTGGCTGTAAAGAATATAATCAATATGATTTTGGTGTTGACCATTTGGTGATGTCCATGTGTAGAGTCTTCTCTTGTGTTGTTGGAAGAGGGTGTTTGCTGACCAGTGTGTTCTCTTGAGAGAATTCTATTAGCCTTTGCCTTGCTTCATTTTGTATTCCAAGACCAAATTTGCCTGTTAGTATGGGTGTTTCTTGACATCCTACTTTTGCATTCCAGTCCCCTATAATGAAAAGGACATCTTTTTTGGATGTTAGTTCTAGAAGGTCTTGTAGGTCTTCATAGAACTGTTCAACTTCAGCTTCTTCAGCATTACTGGTCGGGGTGTAGACTTGGATTATTGTGATATTGAATGGTTTGCCTTGGAAATGAACAGAGATCATTCTGTCGTTTTTGAGATTGCATCCAAGTACTGCATTCGGACTCTTTTGTTGACTATGATGGCTACTGCATTTCTTCTAAGGGATTCCTGCCCACAGTAGTAGATATAATGGTCATCTGATTTAAATTCACCCATTCCAGTCCATCTTAGTTCTCTGATTCCTAGAATGTTGACGTTGACTTTTGTCATTTCCCGTTTGACCACTTCTGATTTGCCTTGATTCATGGACCTAACATTCCAGGTTCCTATGCAATATTCCTCTTACAGGATTAAACCTTGCTTCTATCACCAGTCACATCCACAACTGGATGTTCTTTTTGCTTTGGCTCCATCCCTTCATTCTTTCTGTAGTTATTTCTCCACTGATCTCCAGTAGCATATTGGGCACTTATTGACCTGGGGAGTTCATCTTTCAGTGGCCTATCTTTTTGCCTTTTTATACTGTTCATGGTGTTCTCAAGGCAAGAATAATGAATTGGTTTGCCATTCCCCTCTCCAATGGACCACATTCTGTCAGACCTCTCTGCCATGGCCGTCTTGGGTGGCCCCACAGGGCATGGCTTAGTTTCATTGAGTTAGACAAGGCTGTGGTCCATGTGATCAGATTGCTAGTTGTCTGTGATTGTGGTTTCAGTCTGTATGCCCTCTGATGCCCTCTCTCAGTGCCCTATCTCAGATAGATAAGGTAAGAGGCTTATGGAAGCTTCCTGGTGGGAGAGGCTGACTGAGGGGGAAACTGGGCCTTGTTCTGATGGGCGGGGCCATGCTCAGTAAATCTTAATTCTAATTATCTGTTGATGGGGCTGTGTTCTCTCCCTGTTGTTTGACCTGGGGCCAAACTGTGGTTGAGGTAATGAAGATAATGTGGTCCTCCATTGCCAAATGAAATAATGCTATTTGCAGCAACATGGTTAGACTTAGAGATTGTCATACTAAGTGAAGTGAGTCAGATAAAGGCAAATACCATATGTTGTCACTTATATGTGGAGTCCTAAGAAATGGTACAAATGAACTTATCTACAAAACAGAAATAGAGTCACAGATGTAGAAAACAATCTTAAGGTTACCATGGGGGAAAAGAGGAGAGGGAGAAACTAAGAGATTGATTAACATATACACACTACTATATATAAAATTGATAAATAAGGACCTTCTGTATAGCACAGGCAACTCTACTTAATACTCTATATAATGACCTATATGGGAAAGAATCTAAAAAAGAGCAGATATATGTATATGTATAACTGACTTACTTAGCTGTACAGCAGAAAGTAACTGTGTGTGTGTATGTGTTAGTAAGTTGTGTCCAACTATTTGAGACCCCATGGATTGTAGGCCACCAGGCTTCTCTGTCCATGGTATTCTCCAGGCAAGAGTACTGGAGTGGTTGCCATTTCCTCTTCCAGGGAATCTTCCCGACCCAAGGATTGAACCCCAGTCTCCTGAATTGAAGGCAGATTCTTTATTGTCTGAGCTAGAGGGAAGTCAAAGGGAGTAAATTTTTCCTCTCAGTTTTGAACCAAGGACCTCTCCCATGTTAGGTGAGTGTGATTACACTACATTGTGGAACCTACTATATCAACTATACTCCAATAAATTTTTTTTAAGAAAAAGAGAGGGCTACTGTGTTCTCGGAACAACAACGAGGTCATTGTGACATGGGAAGTAGTGAGATCTGATGGCAGAAATGGAAAACTGATGATTAGTATGTATATGTCTACAATTCCCCTCACTATCCAGTGGTTAGGACTCTGTGTTCTCACTGCTGAGGGTCTGACCCCTGGTTGGGGAACTAAGATCCTGCAAGCTGCATGGAGCAGCCAAAAAAATAAAAAAGAAATTAGGATCCAAATAAAGTCCATACATTACATTTGGTTGATAGGTATCAGAAGTCTCTGAATTATACCTTCTCCCACCATCTATATTTTTTCTCTGATTGTAAAGTGGGCATTTGTCCTGCAGTGTCCTACAGACTGGATTTTTCTGATTGCATCCCTGTGGTGTAGTTTACATGTTGCTTCTCCTTGTTTGTATTTCCTATAAATTGATAGTTGTATCTAGAAGCCTGAAGAGATTCAGGCTTAATTTTGAAGTGGGCAGGAATACTTCCATCAAGAGGCATATAATGGTTGGTTGTCCTTTCTTTGGTGATGTTAGTTGCCATTGATGCTTGATTCCTGGGGCCATTATTTCATTAGGCCTGTAAAATAATGATACTCTGATTCCATTATTCTTTATTCAATTATTAGCTGGAATACTTCTATAAAGGAAAACTTCCCCTCAGCTACTGTTTGATTACCCAGTGCTACAGTTTTTACAAAAAAGGCAGATACATGATTGATTCTATTTATCAGTTCTGAAAATAATGAGTTGGCTCAGTAGCATACTCCAGAAAGGATCTTGAAAAAAATTATTGTCATAAGCTCATGGATTTAAATATATTTGATCTTCCCATTGTGGTTCTTGTCCTCAGTAGAGCTCAAATGTCCCATCTTAGCCAGGAGGGCATCTTCAAGTTGGTTTCTGAGTTCTTTGGACATGGCCCAGTACTTATTCAAGAGCTTCTCTGCTTTATGGATTGATTTTGTTCCAGGCTTATCTTAGACATCTCCTTCCCCAAACCTGGAATCTGCCATGTTTTCAATAAGCCTTGGTTCCTTTTTTATAACACATGGTATTTGGAGGCCTTATTCTAGGCCCTACAGGTGCTCATTGCCTCTGGATTGGTCATTGTTTTCAGGCTTCTTCAATGATCAGAACAACAACAAAAAAGCTTCATTGTGTTTCTAGATAAAACATGAAATCAGGGAGTTTCTTGGTGGTCTAGTGGTTGGGACTCTGTGCTTTCGTTGCCAAGGGCACGTGTTCAATCCCTGGTTAGGGAACTAAGATCCCACAAGCCATGTGGTGCCACCAAAAGAAAAAAAAAAACCCACATGAGATCATTCTTACACTTCCAATTCAAAATCAGATCACACGGGCTTTACATGCCTTTGTTTTAAAAGCATTGTTCTGACTGTTGTGTGGTAAATAGACTATAAGAGAAACAGAAACAGGGAGAACAATTGAAATAATTCAGGTGACAGGTTGATGGAGACATGGTGGTAGTGGTGAAGGTGAAAACTGGTCAGATATGGATCTATTTTAAAGTTAGGGCCAATTGGATTTGCCGATATATTGGATATGAGGAATGAAAGAAAGAGGGGTCAAAGATGAACTGTTCTTTTTCCTCTTTTTCATGTATGAGTTGGGCATCTGTGCTGACACTGCTTGTATGGGTGCCCTAGTTTTCTGCTCTGTTCCCCTGTATCCAATCTTAATGCCCAGATGCAGGTACTGTCTCAGTGCAATGCACCTGGGCAAGGATTCACAGAAGATAAGTGTCTTCTGCACAGAGAAGAATGGAGTGCCTGTCACCTCTCCTCATTCCTTTCACAGATCTTTTTAAACATCTCTTGAATTTAGGAATCTAAGCATACATCAGAAATGCTCAGCTTTGACCTTGTGCCAGAGAATAAAATTCCTCACTGCCATTAAGCCTGCCTTCATGTGTTCAAGGGTCTGGGAAAAGTGAGGATTTTCTGTCCTTCCCACACCACTCCTGAGAGCCCTCTCATTTGCTGCTTTTGTCTAATCCTTGGTACCTGGTTGCTAAGTGCTTTCTACTACAGTGTGCCTGGGCAGGGATTTAGAGCAGGCTGAGCCTAATCTGCAGATGGAAGCACAGAGTGCCTGCACATCATCTCCCTCTTCTTCCTGCCATTATTTACTTACTTCCTACTATGTACTAGATAGTCCGCTGGCTGTAGGGAGCCAGCAGCAAACAGGATGCTCATATTACTCTGAGTATACCGGCTAGTGGACACATAAAGGGGGATGAGTCTCATTTGTACCCCCTGTGCAGGTGTGCACACATGATGGTGAATGAGATTATACTCTTTAGTGTCCGCTGTCCAAGCACCCTGCCCCACCACCATGACAGCTGGGCATCTATGGAGGGGTGAGGACCTGCGTGCACAGAGTCTCATTGACAAAGTGAGAAGGGATGGAGCCTTCCTGCCCTTACCCTGCCCTTTCATACCTCCCAGGAAGAGCAGTGAGCTGTCTCAGTGTTCTTCCCTTGAGAAGTTATTGAATAGAAGGCACACTACTTGTTAGTGCTGGTCTCTCGTTCATAGATACCAGACATACAACACACCATCAAGATAGATAGGAGAGTGAGCATGCGCAGGAGGTCCACACATGGCCATGTTTGCAGCATAGACAGGCAGATGAGCTTCCAGAGACAGGAGAACTAGAACCTTTGGTTTCATACTCACAGGGGCAAATACCCCATTCTCATTCATCCACTGTTTTTTGTTTTTTTTTTTTTTTTTCTATTTCTCCTCCATCTCTCTCCCCTTCCCTCTCCAACCCTCGCCACAGGCACACATGGACCCTCACTCAGAGTTCACTTCATAAGTCATTCTCCTCTGCTACTTACATGCATGGGAAACATTCAGGAGAGGGAGCCTCCTCACCTCTTCCTTCTCATGTCCATTGCCTACGGGAGGGTGAGCTTTCTAAAATTCCCTCCAACAGTCAGGGTTTTCAGGAGGGAAGCCTCAGCTCCCTCATTCTCTTGTATGGAGGGCATGTGGTTCCCCACTCCCCCCAACCTGCTGCCACCCCACACGCTGAACTTCACTCACGATGCACCCCCAGTATGAATGCACAGGCTCTGACTCTACTGCTCTTGCAGTTGAACAGCAAAATGTCTAAATACCATTCCTGTAGGCTGCATTTGCACGAGCAGGCCAGGGTGCACTTTCCTATTGCAGTCGTTCCTCCCTGCTCACACTCGCTCTCCCCCATTCCCCCGACCTTTTCTCAGACACACCGCACGGAGTAGAGGACAGGGAAACTTCTGATGTTTTCCTTAACATTCTTTAATATGAGGATAGGGTGTGAACTTTGTTGATAAGGGAGATTAAGGGAGAGACAGACTCAACTCACATACACAGAAAGGAATTCAAGAGAATAAATCTATTTATTCTCTCCCCCCCGCCCCGCCCACCACAGGTACTCAGTTTCATGGGTCTTCAGACCTCTTTCCTCTCCCGTTCCTTGTGTGCAGGAGTGTGACCCCTGCCCTTAAAAATGCACACTTATTCAAATATGCAGATGCATATAAGTGGAGAGTAAGAAATACAAGTAACGATAGCCATGTGCTAGGTACTGTGCTCCATTTTGTGTTTATTTGTCATCCTGTTTCATTTTCTTGCACCATTAAGAAGTAGGCTTTCAGTTCAGTCGCTCAGTTGTGTCTGACTCTTTGCGATCCCATGAACTGCACAGCACGCCAGGCCTCCCTGTCCATCACCAACTCCCAGAGTTTACCCAAACTCATATATCCATTGAGTCGGTGATGCCATCCAACCATCTCATCCCCTGTCGTCCTCTTCTCCTCCTGCCCTCTATCTTTCCCAGCATCAGGGTCTTTTCAAATGAGTCAGCTCTTCGCATCAGGTGGTCAAAGTATTGGAGTTTCAGCTTCAACATCAGTCCTTCCGATGAACACCCAGGACTGATCTCCTTTAGGATGGACTGGTTGGGTCTCCTTGCAGTCCAAGGGACTCTCAAGAGTCTTCTCCAACACCACAGTTCAAAAACATCAATTCTTCGGTGCTCAGCTTTCTTTATAGTCCAACTCTCACATGCATACGTGACTACTGGAAAAACCATAGCCTTGACTAGACGGACCTTTGTTGACAAAGTAATGTCTCTGCTTTTTAATATGCTGTCTAGGTTGGTCATAACTTTCCTTCCAAGGAGTAAGCATCTTTTAATTTCATGGCTGCAATCACTATCTGCAGTGATTTTGGAACCCCCCAAAAATAAAATCAGCCACTGTTTCCACTGTTTCCCCATCCATCTGCCATGAAGTGATGGGACCAGATGCCATGATCTTAGTTTTCTGAATGTTGCGCTTTAAGCCAACTTTTTCACTCTCCTCTTTTACTTTCATCAAGAGGTTCTTTAGTTCTTCTTCACTTTCTGCCATAAGGGTGGTGTCATCTGCATATCTGAGGTTATTTATATTTCTCCCAGCAGTCTTGATTCCAGCTTGTGCTTCCTCCAGCCCAGCGTTTCTCATGATGTACTCTGCATGTAAGTTAAATAAGCAGGGTGACAATATACAGCTTTGACGTACTCTTTTTCCTATTTAGAATCAGACTGTTCTTCCATGTCCACTTCTAACTGTTGCTTTCTGACCTGCATACATATTTCTCAAGAGGCAGGTCAGGTGGTCTGATATTCCCATCTCTTGAAGAATTTTCCACAGTTTATTGTGATCCACACAGTCAAAGGCTTTGGCACAGTCAACAAAGCAGAAATAGATGTTTTTCTGGAACTCTCTTGCTTTTTCGATGATCCAGCGGATGTTGGCAATTTGATCTCTGGTTCTTCTGCCTTTTCTAAAACCAGCCTGAACATCTGGAAGTAGGGTTTATTGACCCCATTTTTAAGAAGTGTCGACTCTCTAAGCTCATTTGTGGTAGAACTTGGATTTGAACCAGGCCTATGTGAACACCAGAGTCCATGGTTTTCCCACCACACCACTGTAGTCCCAGGAGCAGCAGCATCTCCTGGGAACCTGTTAAAAATGCAAATTCTTGGGCCCTTCCCGAGGCTTGTGGAGTTGGATACCCCTATAACCTGTGTATTACCAAGCTCTCCAGGTGATCCTGATGCATGTTAGAGTTTGAGAACAACTGCACTCAACTATGGCGTTCCCTGGCGGCTCAGATGATAAAGAATCTGCCTACAGTGCGGGAGACCCGGCTTCAATCTCTGGGTCAGAAATATCCCCTGGAGAAAGGAATGGCTGTCCATACCGGTATTCCTGCCTAGAGAATTCCATCCATGGACAGAGGAGGCTGGCGGGCTATCCAGTATGTGAAGTGAAGTGAAGTGAAGTCACTCAGTCGTGTCTGACTCTTTGCGACCCCGTGGACTGTAGCCCACCAGGCTCCTCCGTCTATGGGATTCTCCAGGCAAGAGTACTGGAGTGGGTTGCCATTTCCTTCTCCAGGGGATCTTCCCAACCCAGGGATCGAAACCAGGTCTCCCACATGGAAGGCAGATGCTTTAACCTCTGAGCCACCAGGGAAGCCCAGTATGTGGTCACATGTTAATGAGCCTCAGTGATATTCATTCATTCGCTCTTTCCTCTCACCCTCTTCTCCTCTCGGTCTCTTTGCCCTTGTAGGTTTATACTTCTTTGTTGTTGCTTTGTTGTTGTCATCTGAGAGAACAGAAAAGACATGTGTTCAACTAGACATCTTCATTGTGAAGCTTCAGAACCTTCTCTTGCGTATCACGAGTAAGCAGCTTCTGTGAAGAAGACTGAGCCCTCTCATTAAGCCCACGTGGGACCGTCTGTTGTGGCTCCCCTCTCTAATTCTTGCTCCCCAGGTGAGAGTGCTTTGTGAATGCAATCCACCTGGGCAAGGATTCTGAATGTGAGAGCTCCCATCTTCCATATGGGACAGAGCACCTTTCCAGCCTCTTCCCAACCATCTCACCAATGATTATTGATCACCTCTTTCACACATGGTACTAAGCTGGGTGGTGAGCCTATAGTCATGAACAGGCACACCATGTTCCTGCCCTCATGTTGCTTACAGTTGAGGGAGGAGAATGGAATTCTTCATCAGCCTTTGCTCCACCTGCCCTGAGGGTGGGTGGGCCACAGAGTGGACATCTCCTTGCTGCTGTCACCCACAAGTACACAAAAGCAGGAATCTTCTCTGATCTCACACAGAAAGTTCTCTGCCTCTCTGTACAATCAATCCTCAGTGTATACATGAGACCAAGACTGTGTCATAGCTACACATACACAGGGCAGGTGCCTGAGCCTTCTTGTCTGCTCCCCCTCTCGAATCCTTGGAACCTAGGTGTGAGTGCTGTTCTAGTGCAACACACCTATTCAAGGATTCAAAGAGGCTGAGCCTGGTCTACGTGGAGAAGGACTGAGTACCGATACATGACCTCTTCCACTGACTCATTGTCTTTCAGACATTTCATTTCCTGGGAGATATGCTGCACTGGGTGGCAGAGATTCACTGGTGAATGATATGGATTGACCCAGAGTCCTCAACCCTGGGCTCTCTGGAGGACAGGTGGGAGAAAGGGCCTCATTCCCCTGTAGCAGGCTTATGCCTATGTCAGGGTGTGAGCTTTCTCTTTATTCTGGCTTCCTACATTCATACACTAATGGGGAAACATGCAGTGGGTGATGGCACAACCAGTCATTGCCCTCCCCGAGCTCCTAGTTTGTCAGAGGAGTGGAAAGGGGTAAAGTAGCCCCTTTACCACGCCATCCCCAGTATGCGCATACACATGCATGCCCCGCTTCGCCCCCTGCTAGATCATCCCAGCCTTCCTGTTAACCTCCAGATGCACAGCCAACATGTGTGAACTTTCACGTACGATCTGAAAAAGGTGCTGCTCACAGCCTGTATTCAGAGGCTCTGCCTGAGAGAGAATGGCCGTGGGACCTTGTGTGTGGTGATGAGTATACATGTACGTGCTGGGGAGAGGGGGCTCAGTCTGTTAAAAGCATGTAGTGATGCTTTGTGGGGATGGGTCCATGAGAATTAAATATGTACATCTGCACACATACAGGGTGCCAGCACCAGTGCTTTCTGCTCTGTTTCTCCTCTCCTCCTTTGTGCAAAAGTGAGAACACCTTCTAAATGCTGTGCCCTGGGTGGAGATCCTTGAGGGTGAGCCTGCTCTGCGTGGAGCAGGACAGATGATCTGGCTATTACCTCTCAGCTACTTGCTGCATGCTTGCCTGCCGTCTGTCCCTCATTCATTCTTTCCTTCCACGAATAATATTTATGAGGCACTGTGCGACAGACTTGGCCCTTGTCCTCCTGGATCTTCCAGTCCAGAGAGGAGAGTAGACTTTCTCATCACCCATCACCGCTGCATGTACTCGGGGTGAGCAGCCATGCAAGGGACTTATCTGCCCTACCCCGCCCCCCAGCTTACTAACAAGTACAAAACTTCTCGTCCTCTGTTACACTGATCCATGCAGGAGCATCTTCTCTTTAATTCAGTCCTAGGTAAATGCAGTGGGCAGGAACGGTGAACCTCCTTGTTAAACATACATGCAAGGTATGCAGGTGCTGGAATCTTCTGTCCTGGCTCCCCCTCTCTAATCCTTGCTACCTGGGTGAGAGTGCTTTCTGAATGCAATGCACCTGGGCAAGGATTCTGAGAGAGGGAGCACCATCTTCGCCTAGAACAAAGAATCTCTGTGTCGTCCTACCCCGCCCCCCCCCCCCCCATTGTACAGCTGAGTACCTGCTCTAGCTCAGGTGCGGTGCTGGGCAACCAGCCCATGAGAAAATGCACTGCATCTGGTCCTTCCCTGCAGGTTGGAGAATGGACCCCTTTTCATTCATCATGCCCACATGTCCTCAGGGTGGTCGAGCTGCACATTGGGAATTGACATAGCTGCCCTACATCCTATTCACAGACAGAAGTGTGTAGGAGACTCTTCGAAGCCTCAGTACAGTTCCACACAAAGGCACTGTGTGCAGAAGAGGGGCCTGACTGGGTGCATACACATAAACATGTACCATAGGGTGGGCCCCCGCTGGGTGCATCCCTCTCCCTTGTTCAGTCTGGGAGCTGGTGCTGTCTTGAATCACTGCCACTGTTTGGGACTCCAAGGCAAGGAGCCTTGTCTGCATGTAGGAGGACAAAGCAGCAACCTTTCCTCCTCCTCTCCCTTCTTCCCCAAGATATTCGAGTGTCTTCTCGATGCCAGGTACCATCTCTTCACAGAGGATGTAGCAGGGGTCAAAATGGACACAGTTGTTACCCTTATATTCTGGTGGGTGACTGACAAACACACCAACACATGGATGCTACACACTATTAGGCCACTGTTCAGAGGAATGGAGGATCTCTGTGGTTCCTGCTGCCTGATCTACAGACCCAAACATATGCAGGATATGCCAGAATGAGATTTGTCAACACCCCAGCCCCCAGACACACTTAGTGACATGGACCTACGTGCAGAGACTCCTGCTTACAGCAAGGGCAGGAGAAATAGGCTGTTGTGCTGTCCCACTGCCTCCCCAGCATGTAGACCCACCAACTTTCCTAACCTTCTATGGGTAGGACTCAATGATGGAGGCCTTCTCACTGCTGCTCCCATTTGTACTGCTGTGTGGGAGAGAGCCTATCTTTCCCTTTCTGTAGGATCATGTGTGAACACACTGGATGCAGAAAAGTGAGCCTTCCCTGCACACACACACACACACACACACACACACAGCGCTCAGGCATAGAGACACAGAAAGTGTGTACCCTGTACCCAGAGTGGCATCCACAGAGTATGCAGGATACTAAGTGTCACTAGCAGTGTGCTGTTTTCCATGTCCAGCGTGCAAGGCAGTGAGCTTTCTGCGTGCTCCTTCCACAGCCAGAGCTTGGGTGGAAGTTGCCCTTACTTACTGCTTATCCCACACATGCGTATGCAAAAAGGGCATGTCCCCTTTGCACAGTCATAGGAAAATCACCTGTGAGCAGGGCGGTGACATTTCTTGTACACACACAGACACACACACACACACACACACACACACACACACATGCTGATAGACTAGATCTGAAGAGCCCTGAGCTTCCTATTCAGCTCCCTCTCTCATTCTCAGTACTTGGGGACAGATGCTGTCCCAGTTCATTGCTATTGTATAAAATTTCATAGAGAGGGAATCTCATCTGTGTTTAAAATAGTAGAGAGTCTTTACATCAGCTATCCCATTCTTTCATCTGTGTCATGTCCTTTTAGAGTGGTGGCTCTCAAAGTGTAGTCACTGGGCCAGGAGCATCAGTATCACCTAGGACACTGTTAGAAATGCAAATTCTTGGGCCCTCCCCCTGAACTACTAAATTACAGACCACAGCCACGTGTATTCTCGCAAGCCTTCTCACTGGCTCTGATGTTCGCTCAACTTTGAGTCACTGATTTAGTGGAAGTGCTGGGGATGCAGTGGCAAGCAAGTCAACCTCCTCTGAGGGACTTAACCTGTATAGGGTGGGAGGGAACGTGATTCCCCATTTCTTATGCATGTGCCCAGTGTTGCGTCCCTGCGAGCTGTGGCAGAGGTACATCTGCTCACAACTCTCTCCACCTTCCAGAGCCACACGCTTGGTGAGCATATGAGGTTAAGCGAGGTTAAGCGAACTCGCAGCCAAGACCATGTCAGGGAAGACCCTTATCGTTACTTATCAGGGTATGCAATTAACACAACACATGCGCGCATGCATACACACACACGATGTGTAGAAGAATGAACTGCTCCTTCTCCCGTACCCATTGCATATCGGAGCTGTGAATTCTCAAAGCACCTCCTATGTGCATGGATTACAGGAGGGGGGAGCCCTGTCATCAAGTGCCTTCTGCCAAACAATCCAATCAGCATATGTGTATGTATTGATGACTTTTTGTGTGTCATGCACTGGGCTGGGAGCATCCTGCTGAATATGAGATAGCTTCTCTCCTTACAGGACTTCTTGTCTGGTGGAGATGTGGGCTGAATGAACTTCCCCTTTAGAGAAGAGGAAGGCAGGGTGGGCCAGGAATCGAGGCCTCTCATTGTTTACATGCAGATCCACACAGACACACCTAGAGACACATTTCTGCACAAAACTCTAGAGGGAGGAGAGAGGCTTTGTTCATATCTGCACTTGTCTGCAGAAGCATGCACTTCTTTGTTGTGTGCCTGCACTCAAAAGCACATATGGGGTACAGGTGCCTCGACTGGATTTTCATTTCCACTTTGTCTTCTTGCATCCTAGACTGGGTGTAGGGCAGTGGGCTTGTGCAAGGGCGTGAGATTGGGGGACTTCCCTGGTGGCCCAGTGGTTAAGAGCCTGCACTTCCAATGCAGGGGGCACAGGTTTGATCCTGGGTCAGGGAACTAAGAGCCCATATGCCATGTGGTGCAGCCAAAAAATTAAAAAAAAAAAAAAAAGGATGTGAGATTGGGAGCCTGGTCTCTGTAGAATGAAGCCTATCCAGCATTTTGCCTTCCTGTGCTTTGCTGATCTTTCAGTCAGTTATTTGTTGTTTTTTATTAAATAAGTTTTAAAAAATATTTATTTATATTTATTTTTGATTACACTGGCTCTTCGTTCCTGTACATGGGCTTTCTCTGGTTGTGGTTAGAGGGGGCTACTCTCGCAGAGTGTAGGCTTCTGACTGTGGTGGCTTCTCTTGTTGCAGAGCACAGGCTCTAGGCGCATGGGCTTTAATAGTTGTGGCTCTTGGGCTTAGTTGCTCCACAGCATGTGGAATCTTCCCAGACCAGGGATCAAACCCACATACTCTGCATTGGCAGGCAGATTCTTATCTACTGTACCACCAGGGAAGTCCATCAGTCAGTTATTTATGTGTGCATTTCTTTGTCTATCCGTTTAACACATTAACTGAGCTCCTGTTCTTTGGGGATGCCATGGTGACCTAGCCAGTCAGGGACACCAACTTCACTGTCTAGCAGATCCTGGAACAGTCAGCTTTTTCATGACAGTGCCTGTGGATACGTGGGCTCAGAGGGTGGGAACTACACTTCCCTTTATCCCCTCACACAGGTGCACCTGTGGTGTGCATGGCTGAGCCTTCTGCTCAGCTCCCCCTTTCCTTTCCTTGTGCCCTAAATGTGAGTGCTAGCATGGCGCAGCACACCTACTCTGGCATCACAGGTGGGCCCTTTCCTGTAGGTGGAAGGACAAAGCACCTGTGAATCTCCTGGCCTCCCTTCCCCAGGTATTTATTGAGCAAGGTACTGCTACTAGGCCAGGCAATGGGCGTATGATGTACACAAGAGGGATGTGGTCCTTATCTCAAAGGATGTGTGTAGGAGAGTGGACTTCTGTGCCATCTAATATCCTGCATATGCTGAGTTCAGTTGTATGGCAGAATGGGGCTTTTTAAAATTTTGTATTTGTTTTTTTTTTTTTGTATTTGTTTGTAATTGAAGGGCTAATTGTTTTCCAATGTTGTGTTGGTTTCTGCCGTACATCAGCATGAATCAGCCATAGATATACATGTGTCCCCTCCCTCTTGAACCTCCCTCCTACCTCCCACCCCTTTCTACCCCTCTAGGTAGTTACAGAGCAGAATGGTGCTTTTTAGGGATCCCCCTTCTTGTGTTCACAGTGTGCATACTTCTCCTTCCTGCTTTCACACTGACCCAGCCTCCTCTGCATTGAGAGCAGTGGGTGCTTGAGCCATCTGCCCTGCCCACCCCTCTAATCCTTGCTCTCTGGGTGCTAGTGCTGTCTCCATGCAATGCACCTGGTCAAGGATTCAGAGAGGGTGGGCTGAACTGCACCAAGGACAGAACCTATATGTCCTCCCTCTTTCCCTCCTTCATTCCCTTTTCCCCTCCCTTCCTGCTTCCTTTTCTCACTCCTTCCCTTCTGTCTTCCTTCCCAGTAAGAGTTTTTTTTTTTTTTCTTACTTTCTTTTTTTCAGTAAGAGTTTTTAAGTGACTGGTGGATACTGGAAAAGCACAGGAGAACAGGATAGATAGGGATTTGGGCGCTCTGTCTGGTGGGCTCATCTCTGTTCTAGAAGAAATGTCCTTATTAAATATGTGCTCAGGTGGATAGAGTGTTAGAGAGTGGGTGTTTTCTGTACTCCCTTCCTGCCTTCTTCTCTACATGCAGCGGCAGGCGGGTACCAGAGCCTTTGTACCCTCTCAACCTCCCTCCTTCTCTCCCTTTCAGCCTAGGAGTGAGTGCTATCTCAAGTGTTGTCAGAGCTCTGTTCCAGTCAGAGCTTTGAAAAGAGGGACCCCGCCTACATGGGGCAGGACTGAGTGCATTCTGTGTCTCTTCTCACCTTCCTGAATATTTATGGAGTTTCTGCCATGTGTCAGGTACTGTGTTGAGGATCCAGGAAGGAACCAGGCAGGCAGAATCACGGGATGTGCCCTCTGGTGGGCATCTTTAGGAGAAACCCAGGTCCACAATACAGATGGGTGCAAATGTTGAGAGTGCCAAAGAGTGAACCTAGCTATTTCCCCCCATCGGTGGAGGGGACCCTCACCCACTGCCCTCTGAGGATGGAGAGATGTGCACGATTGTCGAGAAGCTTCCTGCCTACAGGATGTGTGGGAGTTTGCACTCATAAGTTGTCCCTGATCTTCCAGGATCTGCAGATAGGACTGTGAGCTTCCTTAAGATGCCTACTTCATACTGTGCTTGAATTGGATATGGGTAAAGGGCAGGGGACTCCTCTTACTGTTCATCTTATATGCACAGCACGCAGAATGGAGACGAGAACAGCCTAGATCTTAATATTACTGTACTATTTCCATCTCTCTGTTTCCTTGTCTGTCTCCCCTAGGGCGTGTAGGTGTACGTTTGAATTTACTCCATCTCTCCTGTCCTTGGTACCTGGGCCTAAGTATTCTCACTGTAGAGCTCCAATACAAGGATTCTTAGAGGGTGAGTCTTAGAACATACATACGGAATCCAGAAAGATGGTATTGCTGAACCTATTTGCAGGGCAGTAGTGGAGATACAGACGTAGAGAACAGACTTGTGGACAGTGGGAGAAGAAGAGGGTGGGATGAATTGACAGAGTAGCATGGAAATGTAGACATTACCATATGTAACATAGATAACCTGTGGGAATTTGCTGCGTGATGCAGGGAACTCAAACCTGGTGCTCTGTGACAATCTAGAGGGGTGAAATGGGGTCAGAGGTGGGAGAGAGGTTTATGAAGGAGGGGATGTATGTATACCTATGGCTGATTCATGTTGATATATGGCAGAAACCAACACAATATTGTAAAGCAATTATCCTCCAATTGAAAATAAATTTAAGAAAGAAAAGTGTGCATTGTGATCATATAGGAGGACCATTCAGCTTTCCATCACTTCCCTCAGATTTGGTCACTCTTCGAGCAGTTATTTAGGGAGCATTTATAATGTGCCTGCTACTATGCTGGTTGCTAGAAAAACTGTGCTAAACATGATAGACAGCACTGGATGTTTGGCCTTGTGGACATATATCGGAGTTTTTTAGAAACTTTTCGTATGTTCTCCATCCACCTTTTGACTGTACATGTTTAGGCTTCCCCTGTATTTCAGTCAGTAAAAATGTCTACCTGCAATGTGGGAGACCTGAGATCAATTCCTGGGTTGGGAAGATCCCCTGGAGAAGAAAATGACAACCCACTCCAGTATTCTTGCCTGGAGGATCCTGTGGACAGAGGAGCCTGGCAGGCTACAGTTCATGGGGTCACAAAGGGTTGAACACAACTTAGTGACTAAACCACCACCACAACCACGTTTGAGTGTAGAGAAAGCAGAGGGTATTGAGCCAGAGTTCAGAATTGGTGTCAGTTGTACATTTTGTCTCCTGGAAATGAGGGGACAGTCTAGTGAGTCACACTGTCTGGGATCAGTCTTTAAGAGAAAAGAGGAAGGGGATGGAGAATGCAGATTTAGTCCAGCATCTTTAGGTGGTCTTAGGAGTATTCTCCAGAGAAAGCAATGGCAACCCACCCCAGTACTCTTGCCTGGAAAATCCCATGGGCGGAGGAGCCTGGTAGGCTGCAGTCCATGGGGTCACAAAGAGTCGGACACGACTGAGCGACTTCCCTTTCACTTTTCACTTTGATGCATTGGAGAAGGAAATGGCAACCCACTCCAGTGTTCTTGCCTGGAGAATCCCAGGGACGGGGGAGCCTGGTGGGCTGCTGTCTATGGGGTCACACAGAGTTGGACACGACTGAAGCGACTTAGCAGCAGCAGCAGCAGGAGTATTCTCCAGTGTACTCTCCACTTCAACTAGGCCAATCTATTCATTCCTACCTTTCTTTTTTTAAAAATATACTTATTTTTTATTGAAGGATAACTGCTCTACAAAATTTTGCTGTTTTCTGTCAAACCTCAACATGAATCAGCCATAGGTATACATATATCCCCTCCCTTTTGAATCTCCCTCCCATCTCCCTCCCCATCCCACCCCTCTAGGTTGATAGAGAGCCCCTGTTTGAGTTTCCTGAGCCATACAGCAAATTCCCCTTGGCTATCTATTTTATATATGGTAATGTAAATTTCCATGTTATTCTTTCCATACATCTCACCCTCCCGTTCCCTCTCCCCATGTCCATAAGTCTATTCTCTATGTCTATTTCTCCATTGTTACCCTGTAAATAAATTCTTCAGTACCACTTTTCTAGATTCCGTATATATGTGTTAGAATACGGAATTTATCTTTCTCTTTCTGACTTACTTCACTCTCTATAATAGGTTCCAGGTGTATCCACCTCATTAGAACTGACTGAAGTACATTCCTTTTTTATGGATGAGTAATATTCCATTGTGTATATGTACCACAACTTCTTTATCCATTCATCTGTCGATGGACATCTAGGTTGCTTCCATGCTCTAGCTATTGTAAATAGTGCTGCAGTGAACAATGGGATACATGAGTCTTTTTCAATTTTGGTTTCCCCAGGGTATATGCCTAGGAGTGGGATTGCTGGGTCATGGTAGTTCTATTCCTAGTTTTTTAAGGAATCTCCATACTGTCTTCCATAGTGGCTGTATCAATTTACATTCCCACCAATAGTGCAAGAGCATTCCCTTTTCTCCACACTCCCTCCAGCATTTTTTGTTTGTAGACTTTTTGATGAGGGCCATTCTGACTTGTATGAGGTGATATCTCATTGTAGTTTTGATTTGCATTTCTCTAATTATGAACAATGTTGAGCATCTTTTCATGTGCTTATTAGCCATCTGTATGTCTTCTTTGGAGAAATGTCTGTTTAGGTCTTTTCCCCACTTTTTGATTGGGTTGTTCATTTTTCTGGTATTGAGTTGTATGAGCTGCTTGTGTATTTTGGAAATTAATCCTTTGTCAGTTGTTCCATTTGCTATTATTTTCTCCCATTCTGAGGGTTGTCTTTTCACCTTGCTTATAGTTTCCTTTGCTGTGCAAAAGCTTTTAAGTTTAATCAGGTCCCACTTGTTTACTTTTGTTTATATTTCCATTACTCTAGGACGTGGGTCATAGAGGATCTTGCTTTGCTTTATGTCATCAGTGTTCTGCCTATGTTTTCCTCTAAGAGTTTTATAGTTTCTTGTCTTACATTTAGGTCTTTAATCCATTTTGAGTTTATCTTTGTGTATGGTGTTAGGAAGAATTCTAATTTAATTCTTTTACATGTAGCTGTCCAGTTTTCCCAGCACCATTTATGGGAGAGGCTGTCTTTGCCCCATTGTATATTCTTTCCTCCTTTGTCAAAAATAAGGTGCATAGGTTTATTTCTGGGCTTTCTATCTTGGCCCATTGGTCTATATTTCTGTTTTGTGCCAGTACTATACTGTCTTGATGACTATAGCTTTGTAGTATAATCTGAAGTCAGGAAGGTGATTCCTCCAGCTCTGTTCTTATTTCTCAAGACTGGTTTGGCTATTCAGGGTCTTTTGTGTTTCCATATGAATTGTGAAATTTTTTGTTCTAGTTCTGTGAAAAATGCCATTGGTAATTTGATAGGGATTGCATTGAATCTGTAAATTACATTTGGTAGTATAGTCATTTTCACAATATTGATTCTTCCTAGGAACATGGAATATCTCCCCATCTGTTTATCTCATCTTTGATTTCTTTCATTTGTGTCTTATGGTTTTCTGTGTACAGTTTTCTCTCCTTAGGTAAGTTTATTCCTAGACATTTAATTCTTTTTCTTGCAATGGTGAATGGGATTGATTCCTTAATTTCTCTTTCTGATTTTTCATTGTTAGTATATAGAAATGCAAGTGATTTCTGTGTATTGATTTTGTATCCTGAAACTTTGCTAAATTCACTGATTAGCTCTAGTAATTTTCTGATACTATCTTTAGGGTTTTCTATGTACAGTATCATGTTGTCTGCAAATAGTGAGAGCTTTACTTCCTCTTTTCTGATATTGATTCCTTTTAGTTCTGTTTCTTCTCTGATTGCTGTACCTAGGACTTCCAGACAGTGTTTAATAATAGTGGCAATAGTGGACATCCTTGTCATCTTCCTGATGTTAGAGGGAATGCTTTTAGTCTTTTGCCATTGAGAATAATGTTTGCTGTAGGCTTATCATATATGGCCTTTACTATGATCAGGTAGGTACCTTCTATGTCCATTTTTTGAAGAGTTTTATTCATAAATGGGTGCTGAATTTTGTCAAAGACTTTCTCTGCATCTATTGAGATTATCATACAGTTTTTATCTTTCAATTTCTTAATATGGTGTATCACATTGATTGATTTGCATATGTCAAAGAATCCTTGCATCCTTGGAATAAACCCAACTTGATCATGGTGTATGAGCTTTTTGATGTGTTGCTGAATTCTGTTTGCTAAAATTTTGTTGAGGATTTTTGCATCTATGTTCATCAGTGATATTGGCCTGTAGTTTTCTTTTTTGTGTTGTGTTTATCTAGTTCTGGTATCAGGGTGATGGTGGCCTTGTAGAATGAGTTTGGAAATGTTCCTTTCTCTGCAATTTTTTGAAAGAGTTTTCGAAGGATAGGCATTAGCTCTTCTCTAAATATTTGATAGAATTCTCCTGTGAAGCCTTCTGGTCCTAGGCTTTTATTTTTTGGGGAGATTTTTGATCACAGCTTCAATTTCAGTGCTTGTAATTGGGTTGTTCATAATTTCTATTTCTTCCCGGTTCAGTCTTGGAAGACTGAACTTTTCTAAGGATCTGTCCATTTCCTCCAGGTTATCTATTTTATTGCCATATAGTTGTTCATAATAATCTTTATAATCCTTTGTATTTCTGCATTGTCTGTTATAACCTTTCCTTTTTATTTCTAATTTTGTTGATTTGATTCTTATCTCTTTTTTTCTCGATGAGTCTGGCTAAAGGTTTGTCAATTTTGTTTATCTTCTCAGAGAACCAGCTTTTAGTTTTATTAATCTTTACTATTGTTTCTTTTATTTCTTTTTGATTTATTTCTGCTCATATCTTTATGATTTCTTTCCACTAATTTTGGGGTTTTGTTGTTCTTCTTTTTCGAGTTGTTTTAGGTGTAACGTTAGGTTGTCTGTTCGATATTTTTCTTGTTTCTTGAGGAAGGATTGTGTTGCTATAAAATTCCCTCTTAGAACTGCTTTTGCTGCATCCCACAGGTATTGAGTTGTCGTGTTTTCATTGTCATTTGTTTCTAGAAATTTTCTTATTTCCCTTTGATTTCTTCAGTTACATGTTGGTTATTTAGAAATCTGTTGTTTAGTCTCCATGTGTTTTTATTTCTTACAGTTTTTTCTTGTAATTGATATCTGGTCTCATAGCATTGTGGTCAGAGAAGATGCTTGATATGATTTCAATTTTCTTAAATTTACTGAGGTTTGATTTGTGACCCAAGATGTGGTCTATCCTGGAGAATGTTCCATGTGCCCTTGAGAAGAAGGTGCATTCTTCTGCATTTGGATGAAATGTCCTGAAGGTATCAATGAGATCCATCTCATCTAATGTATCATTTAAGACTTGTGTTTCCTTTTTTAAAATTAATTAATTAATTTTTTGGAGGCTAATTCCTTTTTTTTGATATTTATTTTTTAATATAAATTTATTGTTTTAATTGGAGGCTAATTACTTTACAATATTGTAGTGATTTTGCCATACATTGACATGGATTTGCCACAGATGTACATGTGTTCCCCATCCTGAACCCTCCTCCCTCCTCCCTCCCCATCCCATCCCTCTGGGTTATCCCAGTGCACCAGCCCCTAGCACCCTGTCTCATGCCTTGAACCAGGACTGGCGATCCATTTCAGATATGATAATATACATGTTTCAATGCCATTCTCCAAAATCATTCCACCCTTGCCTTCTCCCACGGAGTCCATAAGACTGTTCTATACATCTGTGTCTCTTTTGCTGTCTAGCATACAGGGTTATCATTACCATCTTTCTAAATTCCATATATATGCGTTAGTATACTATATTGGTGTTTTTCTTTCTGGCTTACTTCACTCTGTATAATAGGCTCCAGTTTCATCCACCTCATTAGAACTGATTCAAATGTATTCTTTTTAATGGCTGAGTAATATTCCATTGTGTATATGTACCACAGCTTTCTTATCCATTCATCTGCTGATGGACATCTAGGTTGCTTCCATGTCCTGGCTATTATAAACAAACAAAGCAACTGACAAAGAATTAATCTAAAAAATATACAAGCAACTCATGAAGCTCAATTTCAGAAAAATAAATGACCCAATCAAAAAATGGGCCAAAGAACTAAACAGACATTTCTCCAAAGAAGACATACAGATGGCTAACAAACACATGAAAAGACGCTCAACATCACTCATTATTAGAGAAATGCAAATCAAAACCACAATGAGGTACCATTTCACGCCAGTCAGAATGGCTGCTATCCAAAAGTCTACAAGCAGTAAATGCTGGAGAGGGTGTGGAGAAAAGGGAACTCTCTTACACTGTTGGTGGGAATGCAAACTAGTACAGCCACTATGGAGAACAGTATGAAGATTCCTTAAAAAACTGGAAATAGAACTGCCATATGACAATGTTCATCACAGCACTCTTTATAATTAGCCAAGACTTGTGTTTCCTTATTAACTTTCTGTATTGATGATCTGTCCATTGTTGTGAGTGGGGTGTTAAAGTCTCCTACTATTATTTTGTCACTGTTAATTTCTCCTTTTATGTCTGTTAGTGTTTGTCTTATGTATTGAGGTGCTCCTTTGTTGGGTGCATAGATATTTACAATTGTTACGTCTTCCTCTTGGATTGATCCCTTGATCATTATGTAGTGTCCTTCCTTATCTCCTGTAATAGTCTTTATTTTAAGGTCTGTTTTGTCTGATATGTGGATTGCTACTCCAGCTTTCTTTTGCTTACCATTTGCATGGAATATATTTTTTCATCTTCTCACTTTCAGTCTATATATGTCTTTAGGTCTGAAGTGGGTTTCTTGTGGACAGTAAATATATGAGTCTTGTTTTTGTACCCATTCAGCCAGTCTGTGTCTTTTGGTTGGAGCATTTAATCCATTTACATTTAAAGTTATTATCGATATATATGTTCCTATTGCATTTTCTTAATTGTTTGGGGTTGATTTTATAGACCTTTTTTCTTCTCTTGTATTTTTTGACTATATAAGTCCCTTTAACATTTGTTGTAAAGCTGGTTTGGTGGTACTGAATTCTCTTAACTTTTGCTTGTCTGAAAAGCTTTTATTTCTCCATCAATTTTGAATGAGATCCTTGCCAGGTACAGTAATCTTGGTTGTAGATTTTTCCCTTTCAATACTTTAAATATATCCTGCCATTCCCTTCTGGCCTACAGAGTTTCTGCTGAAAAATCAGATGTTAAGCATGTGGGGTTTCCCTTGTATGTTACTTGTTGCTTCTCCCTTGCTGCTTTTAATATTCTTTCTTTGTGTTTAGTCGTTGTTAGTTTTTTTAGGATGTGTCTTGGTGTGTTCTCCTTGGGTTTATCCTGTATGGGACTCTGTGCCTCTTGGATTTGATTGACTATTTCCTTTTCCATGTTGGGGAAATTTTCAGCTATAATCTTTTCAAAAAATTTCTCATACCCTTTCTTTTTCTCTTCTTCTTCTGGGACCCCTATAAATTCAAATGTTGGTGCGTTTGATATTGTCCCAGAGGTCTCTGAGACTGCCCTCAGTTCTTTTCATTCTTTTTACCTTATTCTGCTCTTCAGAAATTATTTCCACCATTTTATCTTCCAGCTCACTGATTCGTTCTTCTGCTTCAGATATTCTGCTATTGATTCCTTCTAGAGTATTTTAAATTTCAGTAATTGTGTTGTTTGTCTCTGTATGTTTATTCCTTAATTCTTCTGAATCTTTGTTAATTGATTCTTGCATTTTCTGCATTTTTTCAAGGTTTTTAATCATCTTTACTATCATTTTCTGAATTCTTTTTCAGGTGGTTTGCCTATTTCCTCTTCAATTATTTGGACTTCTGTGTTTCCAGTTTGTTCCTTCATTTGTGTAGTATTTCTCTGCCTTTTCATTATTTTTTTAACTTACTGTGTTTGAGGTCTCCTTTTCCCAGGCCTCAAGGAAAGTTGAATTCTTTCCTTGAAGAAGGTGGAAGTCTTTCTTCCTTTTGGTTTCTGCCCTCCTAATGTTGGTCCAGTGGTTTGTGTAAGCTTCATATAAAGTGAGATTTGTGCTGAGTTTTTGTTTGTTTGTTTCTTTTTCCTCTGATGGGCAAGACTGAGTGAGGTGGTAATCCTGTCTGCTGATGATTAGGTTTGTATTTTTGTCTTGTTTGTTGTTTGAATGAGGCTTCCTGCAGAGGGTGCTACTGGTCATTGTGTGATACTGGGTCTTATATTCAAGTGGTTTCCTTTGTGTGAGTTCTCACTATTTGATACTCCCTAGGGTTAGTTCTCTGATAGTCTATGGTCTTGGAGTCTCACAGCTTGATCTCTGGTCAGGAACGAAGATTCTACAAGTGGTTTGTTATGGCATTAAGTGAGATTAAAACAAATATCCAAAAATGAGAAACCAAAGATGAACCCTAGACAAATGGCAGTTACAAAATCAGGCAAATAATAATTAAAATAATGGAATATACACATATACATATACACCCATGAGCAAAATCAAAACAGTCCAACAAAAATACAGTAGATTGACCAGCAAACAAAGGAAGTCAAAAATTATATCTACCAATTAAAAACAAAACTAACTAAAGCACAAACTGGAAAACTAAAGCAAGGTGCCAAGTGGGGAATAAAGCAATGAAAAGAAAACTAACAAATATGTTGAGTGGAAAGGAAAGAAAGAAAAGTAAGAAAGAATAGATATGCAAGGTTAAATAGAGGTAGATGAAGAAGATTTATATACATTAAAGATTAACTGTAAGGGGAAAAGAACAGTAGGAAAGGCAAATAAAGGAATAAATGTAGAAAAAATATAATAGATTTAAAAAATTAAAATTATAAAAAAGAAAAGAAAAAAATGGAAGAAGAAAAAGAAAAAAAAAAAGGAAAACTCCACAGAATTGCAAAAGCCCAACATAGAGACAGAGGTTTATAACAACAACAAAAAGTGTGACTGAATATACACATATACATATACACCCATAAGCAAAATCAAAACAGTCCAATAAAAATAAAGTATAATAGACTGACCCAATGAACAAAGGAAACCAAAAACTATATCTACCAGAACAAAACTAACTAAAGCACAAACTGGAAAACAGTTTCCACAAACTAGAAAACAAAAGCAAGGTGCCAATTGGGGAATAAAGCAATTAAAATAAAACTAACAAATATGTTGAGAGGAAAAGGGAGAAAGAAAAGAAAAAATAGATATGCAAAGTTAAATAGAGGTAGATAAAGAAGATTTATAAACATTAAAGATTAAGTGCAAGGGGGAAAGACCAGTAGGAAAAGCAAACAAAGGAATAAATGTAGAAAAAATAATAATAGGTTTAAAAAATTAAAAATTAAAACAAAAAAGAGGAAAAAAAAGTAAAACTCCACAGAACTGCAAAAGCACAACATAGAGGTAGAGGTTTATAATAACAACAAAAAAATGTGAGTGAGGGAAAAAAAAAGCTCAAAAGCTTAATTGTATTTGTTAGTGCTAATAAAATTGACAACTAAACAACGGGGGGTGGGGAGAGGAAAAAAAAAAAAAGAAAATCCAAAAGAATCTACAGAACGAGTCAAAAAATAAGAATAATAAATGTTTTTCTTGAGTCACTGCTGTCAGAGTCCTTTCCCTCCCTGGGAGTCCACCTTACCTCCTAGGATGTCCTCCAACACTGTGCTGATCTCTGAACCTGCTGTGGGGGCAGCTCAGGTTGTAATCTGGTCTAACTCCTGTGTGTTCTTGCCTTCAATGTCCACAGCTATCAGAACTAGTGCGTTTTCTTTTGTGGGAGCTCTCAGTGTCCTTTTATATATTCTATAGACACAGAGTCTGCCTAGTTGATCCTGTGGATTTAATCTGAAGCTTGTACAGCTGGTGGGAAGGTTTTGGGCCTTCTTCCTTAGCCACACTGCCCCTGGGTTTCAATTGTGATTTTATTTCCACCTCTACATGTGGGTCGTCCACTGGGGTTTGCTCCTGAGGCTGCCCTGGAGGACTTGGGTTTGCCCCTGTGAGGGCCAGGTGTAGAGGTGGTGCAGTTGCTTGGGTTGCAGGGGTTCTGGCAGTACAAGGTACTCAAGGGGCTTGGTGGCCAGGGCAGCAGGAAGTATAGTGCTCTAGAAGGGTATGGCAACCAGTATTGGCCAATATGCTCCAGTATTCTTGCTTGGAGAACCCCCGTCCCTGATAAAGAAGCCTGGCAGGCCACAGTCTACAGCATTGTAAAGAGTCAGACACAACTGAAATGACCCTGTGCGCATAGATGCAAGACTTATTTTGCCTGTGACAGCTCTGCCCCAGTGAGAGTTGAGTGTGAAGGTGGTGCAGCTGCTTGGCTTGTGGGGACCCCGCTGGTGCTAAGCGTGCAGGGACATAGACTGCCTCCTCTGCAGGAGTTGTGGCCCTATCAGAGTCTTTTTCCAGCCTCTTGTAGCTGGCAATCAGAAGGCCACTTTGGCAAGTCTTTCTCCATAGCTCCACCTGTTTGGGCACTTAGAGGGCTCCCTTGCCTGGGGTTCTTCTCTGTTGTTCAGCGTGTCAGGCACATAGAGTGGCCCCCCTGGCTGGGGTCCTACTCTGTAGATTGGTGCATCAGGCACTTAAAGGGGCACCCTGGGTGGGGTTCTACTCTGTAGTTCGGTGCTCAGGCATTTGCTGGGCCAGCCTCCCTATCGTTCAACTGCCAGTGCTGTGTTGTGGGGAGTAAGAGGCTGTGGTGATGGCTCTACCACCTACATGTGACTCAGCAGTATTGCCTTGCTTCCATGGCTGCCTGGCTTTCCTCCACTGGCATTTCCCATCACAATCTCCTCCCTCACATCCCCTTGATCCATCTCTCTGTACTCAATAGCAGCCCTCACCCTGGGATTGCTCCACAATACCGAAACTCCAGCTCCCAGCCACTGCACCTTCCAGGGGACCAGCGTGCCTGTCTGGGGTATATATGGCTGCGGCAAGGACTGTCTGATTCTCATTCCATTTAGGCTGCCACAGATCAGCTGTTTCAGCCTTAAATGTTTCTCCTCTGACTCAGACAATTGCCCCATGTGGGGATCGGACCTCTGCTTCAGTTCCCCTTACCTGCAAAGGGCAGGTCCAGTCCTACTAACACTCCTGTTTTTCCCCCTAATTCCTTCATCCTACCAAGTTTTGCGTGGTTCTATTATTCTTTTCCACTGGTCAGTTACTCCTGTCTGCTCTCAGCTGGTGTTCTTCTGTGTCTGAAGGTGTATTCTTGATGAATCCGTGGAGAGAGATGTATTCCATGTCCACTTACTCCTTCGCCATCTTGTTCTCCCATTCCTACCTTTCTTAATGCCTTTGTCCATTACAGATTTATGATTTTAGGTCAGTATAGCAATATCAGAGAAAGGATGTGATAAGACTAGACAAATACTACCTTTCAGTCTTCTTGCTCAAGTGTTTAAACAGGTGGGACTTGTTCTCTCTCCCAACCTTGTCTAATATACTCTGCAAAAAAGGCTCAACGTGTTTTATATGTGCCCTCTAATTTTTGTGTGCCCTATAGCCCCATTTTGGGGACTCCTTGGCCTTGCTTTTCTTTTTCTCAGACTTTATATTTTTCTTGACGCACGGGGCCAGCAGCATCAGCGTTCCCTGGGACCTCATTAGGAAATCTAATGGTCAGGTCCCACCTCATCCTTAAAGGAATCAAAAGTTGGGGGTGAGGTCAGGTAGGGGGCCTAGAAGTCTGTGTTTTAATGAACGCTCCAGGGGATTCTGATGCACTGTGAATTTGGAGAATTGGTTTAAATAACTTTAATAGAGATTTCTGTGTTCCACAGGATGGTTTTTAAGAGTAAAAGTTTCCTTATGCGTAAACTGCCCATTTAGTCTCCTTTTTTTTTTTTTTAAACTTAATAGATCTTTTTTTAAAAAGTGGTTTCAGGTTTACAGAAAAATTGAGCAGAAAGTACAGAGAGTTCCCATATACTTTCCCCACTTCAGTTTCCTCTATTACTAATATCTTGCAGTTAATATAGTACACTTGTTATACTTGATGGGCCAATATTGATACATTATTATTAACTAAAGTCCAGAATTTCCCTGATAATTTCCCTGATAGCTCAGTTGGTAAAGAATCCACCTGCAATGCAGGAGACCTGGGTTCGATCCCTGGGTTGGGACGATGAGAAGGGAAAGGCTACCCACTCCAGTATTCTGGCCTGGAGAATTCCATGGACTGTATAGTCCATGAAGATTGTATAGTCCATGGGGTCACAAAGAGTCAGACACGGCTAAACCACTTTCACTTTTAACAAAGTCTGGAGTTTACCTTAGGATTCCCTCTTTGTGTTTCATATTCCATGGGTTTGAACCAATGTACCACGATTAGGGTGTCATACAGAATATCTTCACTGCCCTAAAAATCCTCTGTGCTTCGCCTGTTCATTACTCCCTCTTCCCACACCCCTGACAGCCACTGGTCATTTTACTGTCTCCACAGTTTTGCCTTTTCCAGAATGTCATATAGTTGGAATCATACATACATATAGCCTTGTCCAAATGGCTTCTTATACTTCTTTTAGAATGCATTCCATATCTTTGGGTGACTTGATAGCTCATTTATTTTTTTCACTAAATAAATTCCCATTTTAAAGTTAATAATATCCCATTTTCCCATTACTATGGTTTGTCTACTGAAGAACATCTTGGTTTTCCCTGGTTTTGACAATTATGTGTAAAGCTGCTATAAACATCTGTGTGCAGGTTTTGGTGTGGATGTAAAATTTCAAATCTTTTGGGTAAACACCAAGGTGCATGATTGCTGAATCGTATAATAAGAGTGTTTTTAGTTTTGTAAGAAATTGTCAAACGGTCTTCCAAAGTGAGTGTGCTATTTTGCATTCCCACCAACAATGAAGGAGAGTTTCTGTTGCAAAAAGTTATATTTTACTGCATATGACTTAATTCATTTTGTATCTTTCCATGGTCAGAAATAACTTTGTCTATCCACCACATCTGGGATGAATATAATATTCTGTGTTCTTTTTAAAATCAACTCTAAAGATTTTCACTTGTAACTTATTGTTGTGTGGTATATGTTATAATTGTATATTGTTTTCCATTTTGATATCTAGCAGTCCCTCAACTGTTTACTAAAAAGTGATTGAATCTGTTCTTATATTTGCTTTTGCTTGCTTTGCATTACTTTTGATTTATCATTTATTAAGTTTTAGAAACAGAACATATCCATTGGTAGAATCTCTATTCTTAATCCAGTGCTGTAAAGTTTTGGTGATTGTTTCTTTGTACAAGATTAAATGCTGATCGGTTGTTTGCTATATTTACTTTTAAGAAAATATATATACTAGTAACCATGCCTACTTATTCTTCCAGGTGAAGTTCACTATCAGTCTTTCAAGTTATCTAAAGAATGCCATGGGGACTCTAGATTAATATATAGTTGTGATACAATTCAGAATTCAAGTTAGTGTCTGTTTCATTCTTACTGTATTTAAACTTTCTATCTAAGAACATGATGCATGTCAATTTATGTCATTCTTTTTTCCCTCATACTTGGATTTTATAAATTTTAAGGTAATATTTTGTTTCAAGATTATGTCTCTATCATAAATACATTTCAGGGGTAAAGAATCTTCCTGTGATGCAGAAGATGCAGGATACCTGGGGTTCAATCCCTGGGTAGGGAAGATCCCCTGGAAGTGGGTGTGGCTACCCACTCTAGTATTCTGCCTAGAGAATCCCATGGACAGAGAAGCCTGGCGGGCTACAGTCCATAGGGTCGCAAAGAGTCGGACACAACAGAAGCGAGTGAGCATGCAGCACATTGTGTTTCAAGATTATGTCTCTATCATAAATAAATTATTATATTTTCTAGTTCTGTGATAGTTCATGGGAATGCAGTTGTTTTGTTTACCTTATAATTTCTGAATTCATTTGTTACTTTTAGTTATTTTTAGCTAATATTCTTAGAGTTGTATAAATTTCCATTCATGTAATCCAAACATCAAAATTGGATATGTATTCCTTTCCTATATACATTCTTCACTTTTTTCCTCTTTAAGTTTTATCTTACCATGTTAAATATACTAGGTAGCAGGAGGCATCATTGTCATCCTGTATTAAGGGGAATGAGATTTTGCTTCTTGGTTTTAATTTAAATATTCTGTATCATGTTAAGAAACAAATTTTCCTCCTGGAATATTTTAAAAAATATTTCAATCTGGAATAACTATAATTAAAAAAAAATACATTATTGACATCTGTTGAGATGATTATGTTATGGCCTTTTAAAAATCTATTAATCTGATAAATGATGTTGATAGATCCCTTGTGGTATCAATCTTGTGTACTTAGAATAAACTCTCCTTATTTATAGTAGGCAAACCTTTCAATGTAATGCTGTATTCAGTTTCTTAAAGTTTATTTGGTGTTTTATGCATATATTGCAAAGTGAGAGTGATCTATAAATTTTGACTGGTTTCTCAAGGACAAGTGGCAGGCTCTTGTCCTTGACCTTCAGGGTGCTTCTCTAGCTATCTTGTTTGTCACTCTCTTGAAAGTCTTCCTCTAACAGGATTCTATGGTATTTGAAGAATCTCTGTGGGAATTCCCTGGTGGTTCAGTGGTTAGGACTCTGCAATTTCACTGCAGGGTGTGCAGCTTCCATCTTTGGTTGGTGAACTAAGATCCCAAGCCTCATGGTGGTGGTATTAGTCACTCAGTCATGTCCGACTCTTGCAACCACAGACTGTAGCCCGCCAGGCTCCTCTGTCCATGGAATTCTCCAGGGAAGAATACTGGAGTGGGTCGCCAATTCCTTTTCCAGAGGATCTTCCTGCCCCAGGGATTGAACCCAGGTCTCCTGCATTGCAGACAGATTCTTTCCTGTCTGAGCTACAGGGAAGTCTAAGCCTTATGGCACAGCCAGAAACAAAACAAAACAGAATCTTTGAGAAACGCTAACAGAAGGTAGCATGTTACATTTCTCAAGTTTTTAAAGCCCCTTTAATAAATTATCTACTTACCAATGTCTTATGCCCTTTCTTCTGTTGGGGTTCAGTTGCAATAATTTGAACAATCTCTTTATATATCAAAGCTAATTGTCTTTTGGAAAAGTATTTATAGGAAGTACTAGTTTGTTGTTTACTTCACTTCCACTTCCTTTATCTATCAGCATGGTCTCATCTGACTGTTTTGTCCTCTTCTTCCTTCTTAGCAATCGTGAGTATTGCCCAAGTATGGTTTATGCATTCTGTGTTTTTTCTCTCCTTTAACAATTCTCAAAGAGTGGTCTGGGCTTCCTGAGCCCAAGAGGTCTACAAAGGGATAGCCAGTCAAAACTATTTTCATATTAATATTAAGACCCTCTTTCCCCTTTTCATTCTCGTTTTCTCAAGAATGTTCAGTGGAATTTTCTAGAGGTTGTATGACAGGTTCCCATGTCATTGCTCTGATGGCAAATCGAATATGTGTCCTCTTAAGGCAAACATTAAAAATATTTATGGAGGACTTCCCTGGTGGTCCAGTGGCTAAGACTCCATGCTCCCAATTCAGGGGACCCAGATTCAATCCCTGGTCAGATAACTAGATCCCACATGCTACAACTAAAATATCCTGCATGTTACAACTAAGACCTGGTGCAGCCAAATAAACCGTACTAAAAAAAGAGGTTTGTGGGGATTCCTTGGTGGTCCAGTGGTTAGGACATTGCGGTTCCACTATGGGGCGGAGGGTGGGGGGTTGGGGGGGGCCTGGTCAGGGAACTAAGATCCTGCAAGCCATGTGGTACAACCAAAAATATAAAAAATAAATGAATTTGTAAATAAAAAATTAAAAGGATTTGCAAAATACCTCTCCCTAACTTTTTTTTAATATAGTTCTCCCCCCAAAGTTAATGTTAACATATAATGGGATGAGTTTGTTATATTTAAATACATTAATAAATATTTATTTTAAATATTTCTGGGTTTGATTTCTAATTCAGTAAATATCTGTAGATATTAATAGACTCCTTATAAATAAAAGTTCTTTAGGTCCCTCAATAATTTTGAACATTAAAGGGATCCTGAGACCAAAAGGTTTGAGGACTGCTGTTTTTTTACTGCCTGTGCGGAGTCCTGTATTTTCTCTTAACACCTACTCAACTGTGAGGGTGACTCCCACGTGAAGACCACACTGTGAGAAGAAGCACTATTATTTCCTCCTGGGATTTTTACTTAAAATTTTGACAGGTAGAGAAGGTGCCTTGGGTTAAGGATTGGCCCAAACCTCTGAAATAAGGCACCTCAACTAATATAATGCTAGGAAATACCTGTGCTTCTTATTTAATCAAATTTAGACAGTAACTGTTTATTCCCTCATATGATATACATATGCTTCTTCTATCATCCTCTATTTTTTATTTATATAATAGTTTTCTATTGTTTACTTTTTAACCTTGACAATGTACTTAAGTCTCTACTGTCCTCTTAACACTTGAAAATAATTCTTGACTTTCTAATAAAGTGATCTTTTTATTCTTACTTTTTCCTTTGCTACACTACCTTTATGTCCTTCTTTCATCTGCTACTTTTACTCTGATATTCTCTCCTGTAAATGCCACCCGTTGTTCTAAATTATAGACTAACTGTAAAAGCTGAAAATAAATAGATGTCAACAACATCAACAAAAAAGAAATAAGGCACCTCAGAAACTACTATCCAAGATTTGCATTTCATTTCTGCCTCTCAAAGTAACTAAATCAGGAATTGAAGTATAAACTAGATTATTTACTGAGTTCTGTCTTTGAGTCAAGTACTTAGTAACAAAGATTTAAGTCACTTTGTCCTCAAGTAGTTCAAAATATAGTAGGCAGAAAAAGGGTGATTTTATGTATGTGCTAGTTCTTAACCACCTTCAAGGTTATTCTTAGGGATGAGTTAATGTTCTTTCTATTAATGATAAGACAATACTTGTGCTGTGCTGTGCTTAGTTGCTTATTCATGTCCAACTCTTTGGGACTTCATGGACTGTAGTCCACCAGGCTCCTTTGTCCATGGGGATTCTCCAGGCAAGAATATTTTAAAAGAATGTATATATGTGTATAACTGAATCACTTTGCTGTACAGCAGAGTGGCACAACATGGTACATCAACTATATTTAAATTTTTAAAAAAGATGCTGTTAATAGTATGCCATACCACCAATTAGCACCATCTCACCCCATCCCTACCTGGCTCTTTCAGTGCAACTGTTGGGAATATTTTCTCTTCCTCCTTTCCTTCGCGCCTTCCTCCTCCATCCCAAATCACCTACATTGAAACTGGAAGTAGCAAACTGCCTTCGTAGTCCTTTCATCCTCTCTTTTCCAGTCCGCTGCTGCCACCACACTTACTTCCTAAAATTATTTTTTTCATACTGCTCCTCAAAACCTAAGGAGACTCCATTTTGGCTTCCCAGGCACTTTGTGATCTCTCTCCATCCATGTGCTCACAGACAGTCACCCTGTCCTTTGTTGTTGTTGTTGTTTAGTTGCCAAGTCATGTCTGACTCTTGCGACCCCATGGACTGTAGCCCGCCAGGCTCCTCTGTCCATGGGATTTCCCAGGCAAGAATACTGGAATGGGTTGCCATTTCCTTCTCCAGGGGATCTTCCCGACCCAGGGATTGAACCTGCGTCTCCTACATTGCAGGTGGATTCTCTATCAGCTGAACCACAAGGGAAGCCAAAGAATACTGGAGTGGGTAGCCTATCCCTTCTCCAGGGGAATCGAACTGGGGTCTTCTGCATTGCAGACAGATTCTTTACCAACTGAGCTATTACTCCCCGACTAGATCACAAATTCCTTGAGAGCAGTGACAGGGTAACAAATGCTTTTTGTATCCTTAATCCTCTTCCCTCATAGTTGAAGGCATAGATTTATTGAGTGTTGGCTACATAAATATGTTGATTGGCTAACACCCTTCCTCCCCAACTAGAATCCTCCTCAAATAAGCGTTTATTGAATACCTTCTCCGGAACAACACTAGAGTTGTTGAGACAACAGAAGTGAGAAGGACATGGTGTAGTCACAAGACTCAAGTGGAAGAGATTATGCAATCAGCATAGATGCCTGAACAAAGGGGGCTTTGAGGGAAAAGCCTGTTTGAGCTGGCCCTAGATGGATTGAAGGGGATTTCACCAGGCTGAAAAGAGGATGGCTGCTGGATGGGATTTCAGCTAGAATATCTGGACCTGATGAACAAAGGCATGGAGATGTAGAAGTACAGGGCCTATGTGGAGTATAACAAATCTGTGGCAAGAGATAAGTGTGTCTGGAAAGATGGGATCTAGCTTTGATAGGGCTCTGAATGCCATGCTAAAAAAAAAATGTAAACTTGACCCAGAGGCAGTGGGAACCAGCTTGTGATTTTTTAAGCAAGAAGGTGACAAAAGGCACTGAAAGTGTCAGCTATATAATGCAGATATCAACCAAACAACATTTTTCCTTGTTTACCCTCCCCTATAGTCCTCCATTGTGTGACAAGCCCTATAGTAATCCATTAGTTGGGATAATAAAACAAATCCCCTTTGTTCCTGGTCTACCCTAAATTCTGGCTGACCTCACGTGTGTGACCATCTAGAGATCTGATTTATTCCAGATGTACCATTCTCTGGACTGTATCTCATAGTGAAGCCCCAAAATATTATGGAGAGAGCAATAGGCTTGGAGTTAAACTAAATGCAGGATCAAATCTCAACTGTAGGAACTTTATAGTATTTCCTCAGTATTCTGCTGCCTTAACTTTTCCTATGGAACTGTTTTATATCTGCAAAATAAAACCAAAAACTACCATAATGTATTATCCACAGGCAAGACACCACTTTGATTTTTACTGATTATGGTTATTTTCTCTGTTGAACCCCCAGTCTGTTGCATCTGTTTTGCTTGATCTGCTTGGTTCTTATACTTTTCTTTTGTTGATACTTTATTTCTCTATACTTATTAAGGAAGCACTTTATAACCCAAACACTGAACCAGATAACTGCTGCAGGAAATGTTTGAAATGAGGCAGCTCAATTTAGCCAAATTGTTCTGTGTCAGTGGGTTACAGGAAGGAGTTTGTAAGGCCCCTATGGGGAAATGGAAAAGTTTTCCAGCTTCTCCTTTGTTGAGTCTTCATCTTGTAGTGTCATTATTTTGTTTTAATGAATTCCCAGAACAATAGGTACACCCTCCAAAAATATGACTACAGGACATATTCCAAAGCCAAATATAAATTATTTTTGGACTCCTCATACTTTTTCTTCCTATGATTTGTGTGGCTAATGTAGAATTGCTGGAACTGTGTATTTTAAATCATTTCCTGGATGAAACATGTAACCAGTGAAGAGAGAGGGAAAGGATTCTGCATCGTTTTACAAATTTTTTTGCCTGCTTTTCAGTGCTAGTCACTGGAATTCATGGGTGTTGGATGAATTTAAACAAAGAAAATCTCTCGAGTTCTTCTCATCAGCTAAAAGGGTGCTCATTTTCTGTTAAGATTTCTAGAAACCTGGAATACCTACTGTTAAGATTGAGTGCTTTTATAGGTTTGTTGAATATAGTAAATCCCTGAGTTAGACAAATATTAAGTGCAGATATTGACTCTGATGCTATCTACATTTAAAAGGGAAAGTTGATGTGAGGGGTGAGGGCAAGGAACATGCCTTGTTTGGAGGTTATTATTTGTATTTAGGTTAAGGTTATCTCTGCTTGTTTCTGATCTTCATCCTGTTGGGTCTGAAACAGCAAAAGAAGTGTATAGGGAGTTCTTGGGAATTTAGTTTCTGGAGCTTAAGATAGAGATGAGAGCTAGAGATAGTAGGTTTCCTTAAAGAATAAGGATACTCAGGATAAGGCACTGAAATCTGTTATCTCAGTCAGATCCAGAGCAAAGTAGAGAAACTGTTTTTTCTTCAATAAAGAGTAAAGACAGTTCTTCCTGAATGACAGAAGGGAAGACTGAGAGATTCAGTTTCCTATGTGTCCTTCTTGTTGTTCAGTCACTAAGTTGTGTCCAACTCTTTGCAACCCCATGGATGGCAGCATGCCAGGCTCCTCCATCCTATATTATCTCCCAGAGTTTGCTCAAATTCATGTTCATTGAGTCGGTGTTGCCATCCAACCATCTCATCTTCTGCTGATCCCTTCTCCCTTCTGCCTTCAGTCTTTCCCAGCATCAGGGTCTTTTCCAGTGAGACAGTTCTTTGCATCAGGTGGACAAAGTATTGGAGCTTCAGCATCAGTCCTTCCAATGAATATTCAGGGTTGATTTCCTTTAGGATTGACTGGTTTGATCTCTTTGCTGTCCAAGGGACTCTCAAGAGTCTTCTCCAGCACCATAATTTGAAAGCATCGTTTCTTGGACACTCAGCCGCCTTTATAGTCCAACTGTCACATCCATACATGACTACTGGAAAAACCATAGCTTTGACTAGACAGACCTTTGTCAACAAAGTGATGTCTCTGCTTTTTAATATGCTGTCTAGGTTTGTCATACATAGCTTCTATTCCAAGGAGCAAGTGTCTTTTAATTTCATGGCTTCAGCCACTGTCTGCACTGATTTTGGAGCCCAAGAAAATAAAATCTGTCACTGCTTCCACTTTTTCTCCTTCTGTTTTCCATGAAGTGATGGAACCAGAAGCCATGATCTTAGTTTTCTGAGTGTTGAGTTTCAAGCCAGCTTTTTCCCTCTCCTCTTTAACTATCATCAAGAGGCTCTTTAGTTCATCTTCACTTTCTGCCATTAGAGTGGTATAATCTCCATATCTGAGGCTGTTGATATTTATCCTGGTAAATCTCGATTCCAGCTTGTGATTCATCCACCCTGGCATTTTGCAGGATGTACTCTGCATATAAGTTAAATGAGCAGGGTGACAATATACAGCCTTGACATATTCCTTTCCCAGTTTTGAACCAGTCCGCGTTTCTGTCTTCAGTTCGAACTGTTGTTTCTTGACCTGCATACAGGTTTCTCAGGAGGCAGGTCAGGTGGTCTGGTATTCCCATCTCTTTCAGAATTTTCCACAGTTTGTTGTGATCCACCCAGTCAAAGGCTTTAGTGTAGTCAATGAAGCAGAAGTAGATATTTTTCTGGAATTCCCTTGCTTTTCCTCTGATCCAGTGGATGTTGGCAGTTTGATCTCTGGTTTCTCTGCCTTTTCTAAATCCAGCTTGTACATCTTGAAGTTCTTAGTTCATATAATACTGAAGCCTCGCTTGAAAGATTTTGAGGATAACCTTGCTAGCATATGAAAAGAGTGCAATTGCATTGTAATTTGAACATTCTTTGGCATTGCTTTTCTTTGAGATTGGAATGAAAACTGACCTTTTCTAGTCCTGTAGCCACTGCTGAGTTTTCCAAATTTGCTAGCATATGCAGTGCAGCACTTTTTATAGCATCATCTTCTAGGATTTGAAAATAGTTCAGCTGGAATTCCATCACCTTCACTAGTTTTGTTTGTAGTGATGCTTCCTAAGGCCTATTTGACTTCAAACTCCAGGATGTCTGGCTCTAGGTGAATGACCACACCGTCATGGCTATCTGGATCATTAAGACCTTTTTGGTACAATTTTTCTGTGTATTCTTGCCACCTCTTCTTAATCTTTTCTGCTTCTGTTAAGTCCTTACTGTTTTTGTCCTTTATTGTGCCTTCTTGGAACTACATTGCCTTCTCTTTTTTTTGTTTGTTTTTTCTACATTGCCTTCTTGCATTTCTTTCTCTTTGAGTAGGTTTTGTTCACTACCTCCTGTACAATGTTACAAACCTTTGTCCATAGTTCCTCTAGTACTCTATCAGGTCTAATCCCTTGAATGTATTCATCACCTCCACTGTATAATCCTAAGGGATTTGATTTAGTTCCTGTCTGAATGGCCTGGTGTTTTCCATACTTTCTTCAATTTGAGCCTGAATTTTGCAATAAGGAGCTCATGATCTGAGCCACAGTCATCCCCAGGTCTTGATTTTGCTGACTGTATAGAGGTTCTCCATCTTTGACTGCAAAGAATATAATCAGTCTGATTTTGGTGTTGTCCATCTGGTGATGTCCATGTGGAGAATTCTCTCTTGTGTTACATGGTAAGGGTAGCAGTGCGTTATATCTGGAGGGTAACTGAATATGTTAAATAATTTGCATGTCTATATTATTTAAATAATAACATAAAATAAGACATATGAATAAATGGTAACCCAAAAGGTGAAGACTACCTAAATGTCTAGCAACTGATAAATGAATCAATAAAATGTGGTATATCCATACAATGAATATTATTTAGTTCTGAAAAGAAATGTAGACTGATATATATTACAGCATGGTTGAGCCTTGAAAAAAATGTGAAAGAAGCCAGACACAAAGGGCCACATATTATATGGTTATATTTATATGAAATATCCAGAATTAGCAAATCCACAGACAGAAAGAAAATGGAGGTTATAAGGAGCTGGGGTAAGAGGGAGAAGGAAAGTTATGTTTATTGCATAGTGAGTTTCTGTGTGAGATGATGAAAAATTTCTGGAAATGAAGAGTGATGATGATTGCATGTCATTGTAAATGTGCTGAATGCTATCGAATTGTCAGTTTAAAGTGGTTTAAATGGTAAATTTTGTTATGTGTATATACCACAATAAAAAAGGAATAAGCAGTAAGGGGTTTGGAACTCACTGTAATAAACCTGTTTTTCTTTTTTGCGCAGGAGCCATGGATCACAGAGGCTTTCATCAGGGAAGTTTCAATAGCTTCCAAAGTAGCTCCAGTGATGAAGACTTGATGGACATACCAGGGACAGCCATGGATTTCTCCATGAGAGATGATGTTCCTCCTTTAGATGGAGAAATAGAAGGTATTATTACTCCTGATGATAATTTATCTTTTTCAAAATTATTTCTAATGTATATACAATAGCATTAATTTATCTACTTGTACCCAATCCTATGAGTTTTAACATGTGCTTAGATTACTTGTAACCCCTCCCACCAACAAGATATAGAATAGTTCAACAATTCCAAAGAATTCCTTCTTATTACCTTTTGCACTCAGACCTTCCCTACCCCCAACCCCTGGTAACCACTGATTTGTTCTCTGGCCCATAGTTTTTCCTTTTCGAGAATGTCATGTACATGGAGTCACATAGTATATCAACTTTTTATTTTGCATTTTTGTGCTGGGTCTTCATTGCTGCGTGTGGGCTTTCTCTAGTTGAGGCGTGTGGGGCTGCTCTTCATCATGGTGCATGGGCTTCTCATTGTGGTGGTTTCTCTTGTTGTGGTACACGGGCCCTAGGGCATGCAGGCTTAAGTAGTTGCAACTCTCAGTCTCTAGAGTGCAGGCTCAGTAGTTGTGGTGCACAGACTTAGTTGCTCTGCAGCCTGCGGGGTCTTCCTGGACCAGGGATCAAACATGTGTCTCCTGCATTTGCAGGCAGATTCTTAACCACTGGACCACCAAGGAAGACCAGTATGTCCACTTTTGAGACTGACTTCATTTACTCAGCTTAATGCTTTGGAGATTCACCCAAGTTGTTCGTTCCTTGCTGAATAGTATACCCCAGAGTGAAATCACTGAATAATGTGATAAATGTGTGCTGAACTTTATAAGAAGCTGTTGAACCATTTTCCAGAGTGGCTGTACCATTTTGCATCTGAGCTCGCCACATTTGGTAGGTAGTTCCACTTGTCCTGCATTCTCCACAGCTGTTGGTATTTCTAAATAATTTTTATTTTAACCATTCTAACAGCTATGTAGTGTTATCTCATGATGGTTTAATTTCATTTTCCTAATGGCTTATGATTTTGAACATCATTTCATGTGCGTATTTGCCAAATTTATATCCTCGTTGATGAAATGTCTGTTCAAATCCTTTCCCCCTTTCATAATTTTTTTTTTATTATCTGGAATATATTTATGAAAGGAGAATTCCTCTTATATATTGTTTGGTTATCCAGTAATGTCATTCTTTTCATTGGCTACATATAATTTCATGGGATAGATATAGCATAGTTTATTTAACTAAGCTTTTATTGATACACATTTCAGTTGTTTACAATATTTTGCTATTTGTGTGTGTGTGTGATGTGTATCTTTTAAGTGTATGAGAGCATTTTTGTAGCATGAGTGTGTAAGAGTGTGTATTTCCCCACCACCTTACTGGTACTAAATATTATAATTATTTTTTCATCTTTACAATATGATGAAATAAATATATCCCCATTATTTTAATTTTTACTTTTTTAAATTATTGAGCTTGAGCATATTTTCATGTTTATTAACCATTTAAATTTCTTTTTCTGGGGAATTCCCTGGTGGTCCAATGGTTCAGACTTCACATTCTCACTGCCAGGAGCCTGGGTTCAGTCCCTGGTTGAGGAACTAAGATCCCACAAGCCCCATGACATGGACAAAAAAAAATTCTTTTTCTGAAAGTTTCCTGTTCATATGATGTTCCTGTTTTTCTAATGGGCTATCTTATTTTTTTAATAAGACCCTTTATAGCTCAGTTGGTAAAGAATCTGCCTGCAATGCAGGAGACCCCGGTTTGATTCCTGGGCTGGGAAGATCCACTGGAAAAGGGATAGGCTACCCACTCCAGTATTCTTGGTCTTCCCTTGTGTCTTAGCTGGTAAAGAATCCACCTGCAATGTGGGAGACCTGGGTTTGATCCCTGGGTTGGGAAGATCCCCTGGAGAAGGGAAAGGCTATCCTCTTCAGTATTCTGGCCTGGAGAATTCCATGGACTAAGTCCATGGGGTCACAAAGAGTCAGACACGACTGAGCAACTTTCACTTCATATTATTATTCTTAATCTTTTGTCTAATGTAGGTTGAAAATATATTTTTTCTCTTCCTGGTTCGCCTTTGTTAGCTTTGTTTTTTTAATCTTCAAATATTTTAAATTTTGTACATAGCTAGGTATATAACCCTTTTGTATCTGCTTAGTTTCTTGTTATAATTAGAAAGGACTGTATCACTTTAAGATTAAATTATTTTTTTTAGTGGATAAATAAATTGTTTATTTCAGACCAAACATTTTTATGGCTCTAGGAATCCCAAGAGTTTTTCAGATTTAGTAGTAGAATCAATTAAAGTATTTTCAGAACAGCATAGCATTTTTGTATGAACTGTCATATATAAATGTGTGTTTTTCATTAAAAAAAATCAGAAGTTCCTATGTGTAAGCTGCTTAAGAGGTGGACATTATAATCTTTAGCAAAGTGAATTTACTGCTTCATGTCTCTGAAAAGAAAATAATTATTTTAAAACATTATCAAGTAATATCAGATGAAAGGAAAGAGTCCTATTCAGATTCCAGCTACAGAGGCAATTTACTTACTCTACATCGTATTTTACAAAAGTCTCTAATATCAACATCCATTAAGACATGATAGGAGTAACTTTCACTGTTAGTCACTCAGTCATGTCTGACTCTTTATGACCCCATTAACTGTAGCCTGCCAGGCTCCTCTGTCCAAGGAGACAATAATTCTGGAGAAAGTAGCCATTCCCTCCTCCAGGGGATCTTCCCAACACAGGGATTGAATGCAGGTCTCCTGCCTAGCAGACAGATTCTTTACCATCTGAGCCACCAGGGAAGCCCTCTTTATCATTATCTAAAAGTCTCCAAGTTTGGCACAGTTTATGCATTTGATATAGAATGTAAGAAAAAGAGAAGAGTCAGGATTCCAAGATACCTTCCTTTTTTAAAAAAAAGTTTTACATGAGCATCTAGATTAAATTTATGTACTTAAAACTGTTGTCTGTTTCTTTAAGTTACTGGGATTGCCATTCTCAAAGTGAAGTCAGGAGGCAAGAAACTACTGTCAGAATTCATTATTTAGCAAATTTGTGTTAAGGGCATATGACATTGCAGATATTTTTCTAGGTTCTGGGAATTAGGAAGGCTTTAAGGCACCATACCTGCCTTCATGAAGTTGATTCTAGCTAGCAGAAACATAACTATTTATGACAGTATCTATCTCTTAGAGTTGTTTTCAGGATTAAATGAGATAATAATATATAAAATGCTTATGTACCTGGTATCAAGTTAATGCTCAATAAAATGTTAGCTATCATCATCATTATTTTATGTCTATTATAACCCTATATTATAAGTGCTATAGCTCTTATAAGAACTTAGCAGAGGACTCATTCTGTGTGTGTGTGTGTGTGTGTGTGTGTGTGTGTGTTTGTAGGACTGGAAAAAATTTCACAGAAAAGGTGTGTTTGAGAAGGGCCTTGGAAGATAAGTTACTAGGTAGGAGGAAGAGCATTCAAGGCAGAAAGTAAGCTTTTACAGAGCAGCAAACATATAGAGATATAAAATGGAAGATATAAGCCTAAATAAGTAAATTTGGGTCTTGAATGTCATGCTGAGAAGTTTGAATGAACTTTATTGTCACTGTGAGGACAAACTCTTTCACATACTCATCAAGTACCTGCTATGAACCGGGTACTGCTATAGGCACTAAGAATACAGTGGCCGGATTAACATAGATAAGCTCCAAGCTGATCTGGAATTTAGATCTAGTTGGATAAATAAACAGACAGATTCTCTAGTTAATTATGACAATAGATGATAACCGAGAATAATACTGTGGTTGGAATGGTCAGGGAAGGCTTCTCTGAGGGGAGGCGAACAACTTGGGATGAATATACCAATATGAAAAACATGAATTCAAAAGGATAACAAGGGGCTTTCCTGGTAGCTCAGTGGTAAAGAATCTGCCTGCCAGTGCAGGAGACACAGGTTTGATCCCTGATCCAGAAAGATCCCACATGACGTGGAGCAGCTAAGCCCTTGCACCACAACTATTGAGTCTGTGCTCTAGAGTCTGGGAGCCACAACTACTGAGCCTACACGCCCTACAGCCCCTGCTCTGCAACAAGAGAAATCACTGTAATGAGAAGCCCACACGCTGCAACTAGAGAGTAACCTCCACTCCCCGCAACTAGAAAAGAGCTTGCGCAGCAATGAAGACCCTGCAAAGCCAAAAATAAATGAATGAATAAATAAAACATTTAAAAAAAGATAAAGAAATTTGCCTGGTAAAGTTACCTCAGGGCAGTGACAGTAGAAGAGACCCCTGAATTTAAAGTTCATAAGAGGGAGGTACTCATAGCTTAGTATTTGGTGGGTTTTTCTATTTGCCTACTAATATAAAAGGAACATTTGTGTATCATGTCCATTTATGTGTAGTTATAACCATAATGAATCAGTTATGTCAATTACTGGCTCTACTGAAGTGGTCAGTTAGGGTATCTGTTAACTAAAATTGGCTACCTCTACTTAAGCCTTCTGGTTAAACCAGAGTAGTTTAGTTATCATCATTGCTTTTAATGAAAAATGATTTCATATGGCATCTATATGACCAAAGCACTTTTTGTGTGTTCATATTGCTCTCAGTAGGTGATGGGGTGAATATCCGTTATTCTCATTTAATAAACTAGAAAACTAAGGCAGGCAAGATTTTAACATTGCTTATGATTGTAGAATATGGTTTTACATGACTAGTCCTTCACTTTTCACTATCCTTCACAGCAGAATTACTACTTGTGGTTTCCAGAGTCTGACCATATAATAATGAAGCTATTTTCCATGAACCACGCACAAAAATCAGTCCACTTACAATACTCTGTAATGATATAATTTTCTTGCTTTGCTTTTTAGTTGTTCTTACTTTAATGTTTTCACACAGCATTTCCTAATGATCATGAAAACAGCAATAGAAAAGAAAGGTCATAAAGTCCTTGATATTTGGTGGTGAAACTGTGCATAAAATATTACATTTTGAACCAGGCACAATAGCACATACTAAGAAGATTAGTTAAAAGGAAGTTGAAAGGCAGTAGAAGTGGTTCTTGCTTTCCAGATGGCTGGAGGGGCTGATTTATGAGGAATGAATAAATAAATTATGCATGGCACGGTTAAATGCATCTGAGGTAGTGTTATAGTAGTCTGTAAATTACAAGAAACATAAACACAGAGATCTGAATGAACGGGAGGAGGAGGCAAATAGAAAAAGGGTTTGAGTAACAGGAAAAAATTCAGAGCTATTCTTGTAGTCCATCTGTTCTCACTTGCCTGCCTCCACAGCCTGGAACTACTTGTCAGCAATTCAGTCATGCATGCATTCAGTATTTTATGGAATACCCAGATATGAACTGTGCTGTTTTGGTAATGTTCTTCGATACCCTTCTTCCTCTCACTTCCTCATCTTTCTACCTAGCCTGCCTTGCTGCTACTCCCTAACTGTAGAATGAAGAGAGATTCCTGGCAGAAAGTACAGCACAGGTAGAGGAAGCAGCAGCAGGAGAGACCCTTTTCTGCTCAAAACAGAGGCTGTGAGTCTGGGGCATGAGACTCAAGGGTGGGGATGGTGACAGTTGGAGCAGGAGATAGGTTGGGAGAGCTTTTAGACCTTACCTTGTAACCAAGCAGTTACCAAATGATTTAAAAGCAGAGGAATGTGATTAGATCGATGTTTTAGAGAATGTATGGCAGTGTGGAGGATGGATTCAGGGGAAGGGTATGCTGGAGACTGGAAGACCATTAAACTGTTAGTTTTGAACAATCTAGGCAAAAGAGCAAAGGCCTGAGTTAAGACAGCAGGAATGGAGATGGGGGAAGAATAAGTTCTGGAGAAATTTTGGAGTGAGCATCAGTAAGACCAATTAGACATGGAGAACAGACCAGAAATGTCAGAGATAACTTACAAGCCCAGGTGAAGTATAGGCAGGCCATTTCTCCCTCACATGTGAGCACATGCCCAGACCACCCCTGCCAGCCTCAGCATAAGCTCCTGATGTCCCAGGGAAAGGAAAAAAAAAAAAAACTCATTTAAAATGAAAAAATATGACAGTGTGTGAAATACACCATGGAAGCTGTGAAACAGTTCTATTTGTTCTGCCCTGCTGTTAAAAACAAAACACAAAAAACAAAAAAAACCAGAATGGAGAAACCTACCATCATCATTTCAGTTAGGTTCTCCCAAACTGTCTCAAGCAATTTGTGTGCATGGTGCGAGAAGGAGAAGGAAACGGAATTTGGGATCCATCACCCTCAAGGTATTCAAACTTCCCTAAACATTTGGCCTAGTAATAGAAGTAGCAGCAGCAGCAGTGGTAGTAGTAATAGTGTTAGTCGCTCAGTCATGTCCGACTCTCTGCAACCCCATGGACTGTAGCCCACCAGGCTCCTCTGTCCATGGGATCCTCCAGACAAGAATACTGGAGTGATTTGCCATTCCCTTCTCCAGGGGATCTTCCTGACCCAGGGATCGAACCCCAGTCTCTTGCAATGTAGGCAGATTTTTTAAACACTTAGCCTAGGAGAATGGCAATTGTTATTACTGCTTTTTGAGCTTGAAAAAAGAGTGACTGATATCAGAAGCTCTGTGGAGCCATAAACCTCACCTGTTTTATATGCTGAACCCATAAAATGGGGTGTATGGTGATGGTCCACAGGCATTAAAGGCTTTAAAGTTTCCTTAATGGGAAAATACCTGGTCAGATTTTAGAATGTACACCCCATAATCTCTCCCCCATTTATATGTTTATATTGTTGTCTTAAGTATATGTTTTATTTGGATCTACTGAGTTTTTACCCAATGTCCCATCCAGGATACAACATTACATTTTGTCATTGTGTCTCCTTGGGCCCCTCTTGGCTGTGATGGTTTCTTAGACTTCCTTTCTATTTGGTGATCTTGACAGTTTTGAGGAGTACTGGCCCGGTGTTTGTAGATTGTTGCTCAACTGGGATTTGTTTGATGCTTTTCTCATAATTAGACTGAAACTTGGGGGAGAAGACTAGAGGTAAAATGTCTTTCTTACCACATTCATATCAAAGGTATATGCTGTCAGTATGACTCATGACTGCTGATGTTCACCTTGATCACTTGGATGAGGCAGTATTTATCAATTTTTCGACTGCGAAGTTACACTTTTTTCATCCTTTTCATAATGTGTTCTTTGGAAGGAAGTCACTGCATAGCTGACACTTAAGAATAAGGAAGTTATTCTCTACCTCCTTGAGGGTGGAGTATCTAAAGATACTATTTGGAATTGTTCTTCATTAGAGATTTCTCTATTCTCTCCCAGTTATTTATTTAATCATTTATTTATAACAGTAGGGACTCATTTGTTTAATACTTTGGACTATAATCCATTATAATTTATTTTATTCAAATTTTTCTAGCTGTCCACTCAAAGCTCTTTCAGTTGGCTCTGTTTCCCTTTGACATACCCCTGTTACTGTGGAGATTTCTTGAGCACTTACTTACTTTTTGGTACAACATACTCCAGGCCCGTGTTATGTATTTCCTGACTCAGTCCTAGAATCAGCCATTTCTCCAAGGAGCCCTGGTTCCTTTCAGTGGAGGTTGGTATTAGAAACCAAGATCTGGGCATTCAGTGTGCTTTTTTTCTATTGGGGTGTTGTTGATTCTAGGCCCACTCAGTAAGGAAATACAAATATATGTGTATACTGACCTACATATTTAACTATCTGCATCTATATTAAGCTAAACATGAGATCATACTGATGTCTCTAATTCTAATCCATTAACACATGGTTCATTCTTGCCTTCTTCCCTTACTTGACTGTAACCTTCCCCTTAAGGTAGTGAGAAACATGGCTCTCACCATCCACCATCCAATTTTTAACTGTTCATTTCCAATGTGCATGCATGGATTTCAAATTGTTAACCCATATCCTTCATGGGAAACTACTTTATCAACTACAGTAAAGCACTTATACAAAATTCCTTTTGCCTTTAGTTTTAAAAACTCCATTTCTAGTTACTTGGGTCAGCATCTTTTCCTTTTACCCCTTTTAGAGAGGCTGTTTCATAAATTTGTAATATAATTAGATTCTTTTGTCACTTAATGCATTCCATCCTGGGATTTTTTTTTTAATTGCATACATTAAGGTTCACTCTTTGTACTGTAAAGCTCTATAGATTTTGATAAGTACATGGTGACGTGTATCTACTATTACAGTATCATGCAGAATAGTTTCACTGCCCTGAGAAATCCCATGTCTTACCTATTCAATGTCCTTCCTTCTGAGCCCCTGGCAACCATCAATCCATTTTCATCTTCATAAATTTGTCTTTTCCAGGATATCTTTGGGCTTTCCTGGGTGGCTCAGCCAGTAAAGAATCTGCCTTCAGTGCAGGAGACGTGGGTTTGATCCCTGGGTCAGGAAGATCCCCTGGAGAAGGGAATAGCTACCCATTCCAGTATTCTTTTCTGTAAAGTCCCATGGACAGAGGAGCCTGGTGGGGTATATAGTCCATGGGGGTCTCAAAGAGTTGGATACAACTGAGTGACTAACACTTTGAGAGTTTCTTTATGAACAGAATCATACAGCGTGTAGACTTTTCAGATTGGCTTCTTTCATTTAGCAATATGCATTTAAGGCTCTTCTATGTCTTTGTGTAGATTGATAGCACATTCCTTTTCATTGCTGAATAATATTCCACTGTCCAGCTATACCACAGTTAGTCTATTCATTCACCTACCTACTGTATAACATCTTGGTTTCTTCCAACTTTTGACAATTATGACTAAAGCTGCTACAAATATCTGTGTGTGAGCTTTCCCTTACGCATAAGTTTTCAAGTCAGTTGGGTAAATATATGGTGTGTGATTTCTGGATTATGTGATAAAACTTTTTAGTTTTATGAGAAATTGCCAAACTGTCTTCTAAAGTGGGTGTGCCATTTTGTTTCCCCGTCAACAATGATTGATAGTGCCTGTAACTCCACATCCTTGCAAGCAGTTGGTATTGTCAGTGTTTTAGATTTTAGCCATTCTAATAGGTGTGCAGTGGGATCTCATTGTTAATTTGCATTACCCTAATGACAAATGATGATGAGCATATTTTCATTTGCTATTTGCCATCTGTATGTCTTCTTTGGTGAGGGTCAGATCTTTTGATTTTAGATCTTCTTTTCTAATATATACATTTAATACTATAAATTTCTAAGGACTGCTTTTGCTGTATCCCACAAATTTTGTTATGTTGTATTTTCATTTTCACTTCAAAATATTTCAAAATTCATCTTGAGAGGTCTTTAACCCATGGGTTATTTGGCAGCGTGTTGCTTAATTTCCAGGTATTTCGGCATTTTCCAGCTATTTTTCTGTAGGTTTCTAGTTTAATTCTCTTGTGTTAAGATTTATGTTAAACTGGCTAGGAGTTGGGCTGTGTTTAATGTTTGGTGTAATCATTGGTGCTAGGGGGCTAAATCTCTCTAGTGTCCTTGTTTTTGTCTCCTGTCTTGACTGAGCTTCCTTAAGCACCACTCCATTCTGTATCTTGCAGCTGTAATTCACTGCTATTAAGTATGAAAGTGAAAGCATTAGTCACTCAGTCGTGTCCAACTCTTTGTGATCCCGTGGAGTGTAGCCCACCAGGCTTCTCTGTCTATGGGATTTCCCAGGCAAGAATACTGGAGTGGGTTGCCATTCCCTTCTCAAGGGGATCTTCCCAGCCCAGGAATGGAACACAGGTCTTTGCTGCTGGATTCTTTACCTTCTGAGCCAGTATACAGGAGCCCTATTGGTATGGTGGTATGGTATAGGGGAATAGGTTATTTTATAATTTTCTGATTAAATCGCAGTGTCTGTTGGACCTGTGTTTTGTATTTGACCTTCACAAAATATAATCCAGTGGTATAGCACTTTGTTTTCCCTGTCCCCTACTCCTGTCAGAATTTCCAACCCATTTCCTGGAAACCCAGACCCCTACTGACTTTGCTTTTTTTTCCCTTAGGTGAGATTAGGAGGCTGGGGTAGGGGCTGGAGAGGGAAGAATGCCCTTCCCCCACCTGGGATAAGTCTCAGGCAAAGTATTTTCCCCTGGAGCATAGGCCTTTGGTAGAATGACCTGTTTGGCCTATTTCACAATGATAACTCTTACCTTTTCATCAGAGTCTGGAGGAGATCTTTCTTTGAGAACACCAAAGTATAGGCTCAGAAGTTTCTTATTCTCATGTAAGTCCATACTCAGCCTTCAGAAATTAGTCAGAATTGCCATTTAAGTGGCCAGGTAAGCAGATCTTTCTCGATGTCTTTTCAGATAAACCTGTCTCTTCAGATCTGGGGGTTGGAATTTCCTTTGCAACCTTATATTTCTCTCTGGTGAGCCCTGGAAAAGTTACTGATTTTCCAGTTTTTTCTAGCCTTTTCTTGTTTTTCAAATGGGAGTGACAACTTCTTATTTATTTATTTTAACTGAAGTATAGTTAATTTACAGTGTTGTATTAGTTTCAAGTGAACAGCAAGACAACTGAGCTTTTTACTTGCAAGGGCTGAATCTGGAAGCTCCCCATTTATTTTCTAATTAGTTACACTGCTTTGGTCCCCTCTTGAAAGAAGAAAATTAGAGGACAAACATTTGGCCTCTAATAAATCCTGAGTGGATTATTTTGAACCGCACTTTGTTCCAGTTTATGACATTCTAGGGTAGAGGAAAGGGTTGCTGTGATGTTTTGGGAGTGTTGCGCGTGTTTCTGGGGTCTGTGGCTAGCGGGTCCTCCAGAGGTTTGGTAACCATGTTGGTATAGCTCTGGTTAGCCGGAGACCAGATGCGTTTGGTCCCAGGTGTGCCCCACTTCACTGCTGAGCTGAATCTTACTTTTCCAAGATTAGTACCATTTTATGATCTTGCCAGAAGAGTATTCTCTAACTATGCAATCAAAATACCTTTGAAATTCTTCAAAGCTAAGGTCTTCTGAAAAGTCATTTAGCACAATGTATGAATGATCCACAAATAATCATTGCTAAAATAATGAGTTTGAGGGTGGGAAAGGACTGTAAAAATCATACATGTTAATACACCCTCGTTTTACAGACGGGGAACCTTAAAGCCACAGAGATGAAGGCAGTTGCTCAGGGTGACAAAATTACTGAGTTACGGAGCTAGGCTTGGAATCTGTATCTTCTTATTGCTGGACAATGGGCCTGATCACGAAGACTATTTTTCCCATTGACTTTCACTTAAAAATTTAGTAAGCCATCTTCCTTCTGGTACATTTTTCCTGGTGTTGTCTGAAACCTGTCGCCTGTTTTGTTTCCAAATACCCCAATGGTCTGCCTCTCACAATAGAAGTCTTTCCTTTGCGATGTCCTGTTTCTAATCTTCTAGCTGCACTATTGTTATTTTTCTTTTTAGAAACACACATAACACATAAACACACCTCACTGTTAGAGATTCAAACAGTGCACATGTATATAACATGTGAAAGTCCCCCCCCTCACTGCCGACTTCCCACTCCAGAGATAACCCTTCAAAATAATTCAGTTATGACCCTTTCAATTCTTTTTCTATCCAGTTAACACAGAGATACACAATTTTTAAAAATCTTATTATTTTGTAAATAGCTTTTTTCACATAGTAGGTTTGAGAGATTTTTCTGTTTCAGTACACATCAGCCTGCTTCTTTCCTTGTGCTATTCCCCCATTACTGGACTCTTTCATTGTTTCCAGTGCTGCAGTGAATAACATGCATATGTTGGTGTATGCAGGTCCAGGTGTTTCTAAATTTAAGAGCATTTCCTAGATTATATGTGTGTGTGCTTAATTCATTTTTGTTTGTTTGGGGCATTCCATATACCTTGTGGGATCTTAGTTCCCTGACTAGGGATCGAACCCGTGCCCCCTACATTGGCAGCATGGGGTCTTAACCACTGGAAGTCCTAATTAATTTTTTTGTCCATAACATCACACTATTCCCATGAGTTTGGGAAGAACTTGCTATTTCCTCTCTTGAAGTTTTTCTCTCTGCCAAAGAATGATTGCTAATCTCTTATCCCCGGCTTCCTTTTGGAGATTAATAGAGAGAAACCAATGTAGGCTCAGTACAGAAGAACTGGTGAGTTGCTGCTTCTAAAATAATAAGTATAAGTAATTACATAGGCTTGTGCTAGCCAAAGGGTTTCTCAATGCTCTGGTATGGAATGTACTTCTTAGAGCAAGATCTCCCTATCCATTACATTTCCCAGTCCTCTTGTCAGTCCCTTGTAAAGTATAAAGTTGAGAAGGAAGGAATGAAGAGCAAGTAAGGGAGCAGAGGGCTATTTTCTTTATATGGACAACCCTCTCAGCAATGCTGTCAAACCTAGCCCCTCTATTTCCATTTCTGCATTGATTTTGTACATTGGGAGTCTATAGGTACCAAACCATGCTCCTCAAGTTGTTTTTCCAAACACTGGTAACTCTAGCAGTTAGTACCCTAGCTCCACTGGTAATGAAAATGAGTTGGGTGGGGAAACTTCTAGATTAGAACAGATGGCTGGGAATAGAAAGCTTAAAAGATACACTGTGAAGCAAATGTCTGCAACCTTGTGTGCACAGAGCTGTATCCAGTGGGAGCCATGGAGTCTGAAGGTGGTATTAGAATCTAGATAAATGCTTAGATAAATGCTTATCTCAAAAGCCTTTTTCCTATCCCTTTCTGCCATGCCCCATCTTCCTGTATACTTCTTGTAACCCTCAAACTTTATTTTAATAGCACATATATATTTGTTCCTGTTGTTGCAGTTCTGTTGCCCACCTCTCTCAACACCTGATTGAACTTGTGTCTTTTCGCCTGTATTAGGCAGGCGGGTTCTTTACCACTAGCGCCACCTGGGCAGCCCAGCTCTCAGCAGTCAGTCCTTAATTGAAATGGGTGCAGGGGTGACCGTCAGAACAACACAGACACTGAGCCATGTCCCGGAGCCTCTTGGTGTTGCAGCTGCTGCATCATGGGAAAGTTCAGGAGCCTCTGGGGGATGGTTGTGGGGGAAGAGAGTCCTTAGGAAAGACTCTCTCTGTAGTTATCTCTCTACAGCCACTCACAAAGTGAGGTATTTCACTATGTAACAACCAGTATGGCTTAACAGATATGTATCAATGGAATGCGTGCCTGCTAAGTTACTTTACCACTAGTACCACCTGGGAAGCCCAGTCAATGGAAATAGTCACCATGAATAAGTGCCCTAGGAGCCAAACTAAGATAGTATATTAAAGCATAACATAGTCCTGTGACACTCTCCAGGGCTTTGATGAGAGGGCTGCTTCACTAATATTTGCTTTTCAACTAGTGGGTATGGGTTAGTGGGAAAGAAAAATGGAGGCACAAGTTGATAGAAAGGTCCTAAAAATGTTGACTAATTACTGAGGCTTCAACTGTAATGTATTCTCAAACACAGAGGTGAATGGAATGTGAAAGAGTTCATGGCTTGTTGGGAGATCTGGAATAGATGAACCAGTACAAGAAGGGAAAGAGGTGCAGATATGAAAGTGAGAAGTGGCTCATAATAAACTCTTAGTACTTGTTGTTGAATGAAGGTACAATTTTAAAAATCACAGGATGAATATCTGCTGATGTGTGCTAGGTAGAATGTTGACTGTTTTTGTATATGTGCTTTTAGCTTTGCAAAAATACAAAATATCCCTGTAAAAACTGAAATATATCCTAAAAGTGCAACTATTTTCCAAGTCCTCTGATGCATACCAATAGCCCTGCTCCATTTCTCTGTGTGCTTCTTTCTTTCTTTAGGCTGCTGCCAGTAAGTGAGCCCAGTATGTCACTAAAGCAGTATGTCAGGGTGCACAAGGTTTCTTTCTATCCTCTTTCCCCTTGTGTTTCTGTTAGTGTTTAACTAATTCACTTAATCAGTTACTGTTCAGCTCCCCCAGGAAATTTCTAATGGCATATTGGTTAGAGATTGAAATAAACATTAATTCTCAAATTGGAATTTATTTTCTTGTATCTTAAGGGGTTTTCTAGTTTTAAGCATCATGTGATTTTTAGAAAATATTAGAAAGTGGTTTCCATAAAGGGAAATGAGCAAAATAAATTCATTTATATGCCTCCTCATTCAGCCATGTGCTTTTATACACCCATTAATTAAGTTTTTAGACCTTTCCAGGAAAGCTGTTTCAAGGTTGACTTTTTTTTTTTCTGACTAGTTTTCTGTACATTTTTGTCCCAGACTCAAGCAATGCAGATAAGCTTTAGGGGACCTTTCTATTATCATTTAAGATCCAGATGTACTTTAACTTGAATCATTTTCCTGCTAGAGCATTAAACCATTTCTTATATAACTTACGGTGAATGGCACACTATGCCTTCAAAACTTAGATAAGTTTTACCTTTGTGTGTGTGTGTGTGTGTGTGTGTGTGTGTAGACACAAGAATATAGACTTGCCTAAGAACCCCAATCTTGATATTTAGAGCTGTTGTTTAATTTTGCTTTTTTTCTTGGCAGAGTACACACCAGAAGCTTAACTTTTTAAAAAAAATCACCCTGTTTTTAAATTGAAGTATAGTTGATTTACAGTATTTCAGGTTGTATAGGAAAGTGATTCTGTTATATATATATATATATATATATATATATATATATATACTTTTTCAGATTAATAATATTTTCCCTCATAGGTTATTACAAGATATTGACTATAGTTCCCTGTGTTATACAGTAGGTCCTTGTTTATCTAAAGAAGCTTAAGTTTTAATCCATTGTTTTTTGAAAAGCCTTTTGCATTTTGCTACTCTATTTGTACCTCAGTAGTTGATCCAGAATGGAATAATTTCTACACTCATTCTTGATAACTTAGTTTTATGAATTTAATATTTCTTTCTACTAAGTAAAAAAAAATGCTAAGAAAATAGACCAATTGGATGTGGAATAAGACCCACAGCTTAAGCTATTTGTCATCAAGTCATATATAGACACCTCTGTGAAAGAGTGTCATCCCTCTCATTGATAAAACCTTAAAAAGTAGTAGTATTATTGTCATCATCCTTATTATACAGTTAAAGTATTTTTTCCTATTCTAAAAATTATGATGAATGTCTTCTAATTCCTAGTCCATACTTGTGTCAAATCCTCGTTAAGTGGTCTTCCTATGTTGAAAGTTTTAAAAACTTTGTTGTAGGAGCAACTAACATATTAGAAACAGAAAACGATCTGATCAGATCTGTGCTCCACAAAAATAACTCTGTCCCCAAATATCAACTTTACTGTTGTGGTTTTATCATAGGATACATTAAAAATTGGTAAGCATTTCTCTTATTTCCATAGTAATTGACTTACACCTGACAGCCTGTATAAAGGAACATGTGCTAGAGATTACACATTTGGCAGAGAAGGGAATAGTGGGGTAGAAAAGAGTAAAAGAAATATAATGTCAAATTCTGAATACCAGTGCCTCATTTATTTTTTTTTAATTGAAGTATAGTTGATTTATAATATTGTGTTAATTTCTGGTATACAGCAGAGTGATTCATTTATACATTTTGGGGAGGATGGGAGAGAATTTTAATGCAGCCACCAAATTAAAGGATAAAATCATACTGTAAACATAACTTAAAACAATTTAGAATCATAAACAAAATGTAAGGTAGACTGACTAGTAACATTCACCAAATATTGATTAGGAAAATTATATAGTAATAAAGTAACACAGGTGCCTCCTTCTCTAAAAATCACAAAAAACAATTGCATAAATTACAGCCAAAAATTGAATACAACAACTCATTGTAATTTTAGTGTGTGTGTGTGTGTGTGTGTATATATATATATATATATATATACACTAAATATATCTATATTCCTTTTCATATTCTTTTCCCTTATAGGTTATTACAAAATATTGAGTATAGTTTCCTATGCTATACAGTAGGTCCTTGTTGGTTATCTATTTTATATATAGTTGTGTGCATCTGCTAATCCCAACTCCTAAATTATCTCCCTTTCCTTCCTCTTTAGTAACTGTAAGTGTGTTTTATATGTCTGTGAGTCTGTTTCTATTTTGTAAATAAGTTCGTTTGTATCATTTTTTAGATTCCGCATGTAAGTGGTATCATGCAACATTTGTCTTTCTCTGCATTACTTCGCTTAATGTGATAATATCTAGATCCAACCACGTTGCTGAAAATCCAGTGCCTCATTTCTTAATCTGAATTGTAATTAAATCTCATTTTAGTAGGAGGACTGTGTCATAGCTATCAGTCCTCTAGTTTTCAAGAGAGGTAAATTTACATGGAATAAAATAGTTCCTCCGCAGAAGCACTGATGGAGCATTTGAAAAACATGTGAACTTTCACCAGAAGTTATTGACATGGTACTAGTTATGCAATCCAGTTACCAAACATTGAAAATCTATACATTTTCTTAAGTACCAAAAACTAGTATGTTAAAGTGTAAAATAAATCTAATAAGGTAATGCAAGTCTTATTATAAGCGAATATATTCTGTAGTGGTCTTCAGATACTACACATAGAATCCCATTTAGTAAAGAAAACCTTGAAGGAGGCTTGTGAGGTTGGCCCTGTCATCCTCTTTAAGTAAGAAATACATACTTTTCTAAAAGTATAATTGTACAGTACAGTCACACTTGAGTCATAGCTTTTGCTTTTTAAACTTGTTAATTCTTTGCCACAATACTATCAGTTGCCGCTTCATTTTACTTCTTGTTAGTGCCAGGTTAGTTCATCAAGAACTGAGATACTGTCATAGTGATGGACTGGACGAAAAGCATGTAGGTTCCATGAAGTGCCTCACATTTCCTAAGGTTTGTTATATTGATACTTTAGGATTCATCAGGCCTTAAGAATTGATGACAGTAATCACAACATTTTGAAACAGTATATGTAGGTCTGATTATTGGAGCACACCGACTAGATTAATGTTTAACAGTGGCTGCTCTGTGCATTCACTTAGGTGGTTCAGTTCAGTTCAGTCGCTCAGTCGTGTCCGACTCTTTGCGACCCCATGAATCACAGCACGCCAGGCCTCCCTGTCTATCACCAACTCCCGGAGTTCACTCAAACTCATGTCCATAGAGTCAGTGATGCCATCCAACCATCTCATCCTCTGTCGTCCCCTTCTCCTCCTGCCCCCAATCCCTCCCAGCATCAGAGTCTTTTCCAATGAGTCAACTCTTCGCATGAGGTGGTCAAAGTACTGGAGTTTCAGCTTTAGCATCATCCTTCCAAAGAAATCCCAGGGCTGATCTCCTTCAGAATGGACTGGTTGGATCTCCTTGCAGTCCAAGGGACTCTCAAGAGTCTTCTCCAATACCACAGTTCAAAAGCATCAATTCTTTGGCGCTTAGCCTTCTTCACAGTCCAACTCTCACATCCATACATGACCAATGGAAAAACCATAGCCTTGACTAGACGGACCTTTGTTGGCAAAGTAATGTCTCTGCTTTTGAATATGCTATCTAGGTTGGTCATAACTTTCCTTCCAAGGAGTAAGCGTCTTTTAATTTCATGGCTGCAGTCACCATCTGCAGTCATTTTGGAGCCCCAAAAATAAAGTCTGCCAGTTTCCACTGTTTCCCCATCTATTTCCCATGAAGTGATGGGACCGGATGTCATGATCTTAGTTTTCTGAATGTTGAGCTTTAAGCCAACTTTTTCACTCTCCTCTTTCACTTTTATCAAGAGGCTTTTGAATTCCTCTTCACTTTCTGCCATAAGGGTGGTGTCATCTGCATATCTGAGGTTATTGATATTTCTCCCGGCAACCTTGATTCCAGCTTGTGTTTCTTCCAGTCCAGCGTTTCTCATGATGTATTCTGCATATAAGTTAAATAAGGAGGGTGACAATATACAGCCTTGACATACTCCTTTTCCTATTTGGAACCAGTCTGTTGTTCCATGTCCAGTTCTAACTGTTGCTTCCTGACCTGCATAGACGTTTCTCAAGAGGTAGGTCAGGTGGTCTGGTATTCCCATCTCTTTCAGAATTTTCCACAGTTTATTGTGATCCACACAGTCGAAGGCTTTGGCATAGTCAATAAAGCAGAAATAGATGTTTTTCTGGAACTCTCTCACTTTGTTCATGATCCAGCGGATGTTGGCAATTTGGTCTCTGGTTCATCTGCCTTTTCTAAAACCAGCTTGAACATCAGGAAGTTCATGGTTCATGTATTGCTGAAGCCTGGCTTGGAGAATTTTGAGCATTACTTTACTAGCGTGTGAGATGAGTGCAATTGTGTGGTAGTTTGAGCATTCTTTGGCATTGCCTTTCTTTGGGATTGAAATGAAAACTGACCTTTTCCAGTCCTGTGGCCACTGCTGAGTTTTCCAAATTTGCTGGCATATTGAGTGCAGCACTTTCATAGCATCATCTTTCAGGATTTGAAATAGCTCAACTGGAATTCCACCACCTCCACTAGCTTTGTTCATAGTGATGCTTTCTAAGGCCCACTTGAGTTCACATTCCAGGATGTCTGGCTCTAGATGAGTGATTACACCATCGTGATTATCTGGGTCATGAAGATCTTTTTTGTACAGTTCTTCTGTGTATTCTTGCCACCTCTTCTTAATATCTTCTGCTTCTGTTAGGTCCATACCATTTCTGTCCTTTATCGAGCCCATCTTTGCATGAAATGTTCCCTTGGTCAATTTTTCATAATTTTCTCTGTAGAAAGACATAAGCTATGTGTATACAGTTTAAAGAATAATCATAATGTGAATACTCAGGTAACCCCTGCCCAGATTAAGAAAAATTGCCAGCCTTCCCAAAGCCCAACCTTCACCATGTGCTCCATCCAGAAGATGACTCCCCTCTCTCCCTAGTCAGCTACTGTCTTTACTTTGGGCATTTTCTTGTTTCCCCTTAAAATGTAGTCACTTACATGGGTATCCTAAAACCATATAACTTAGGTTTGTCTGCCTTTGAACTTAAATGAATAAAATCATGTTATGTGCTCTCTTGTGTCTGGCATCTTTTTATTCATTTCACTAATTTAGCTCATTACTCTGGTGAGATTTTTATCTGTGTTATTGGTATCCAGTACATTAAAAAAAAGCCTTTCCATATTTGCCTGTCTCTCTCTCCCTCCCCCTTTTTAAAATATTTAAGATCCCTGTAACTTTAAATGCTTTCTGATGTTTATACTTTGCCTTCTTAGATTTTCTGCTAAATGAGGTCTGAAAACCTTAAATTTTTCTGAATCCCAGTTTTCTGAACTGACTTGACTGCCTCTGGTTTGATGGCATTTGTTTAGATGAGACTACATCTTTAAGGCTTCTGTGCTTAGTTAAAAATCTTCTTTCTCCAAGGCTGGTCCAAGGGTCTGGTCACGTGATTCCAACAGTGACATCACAGTCTGACCGCCAGGGAACATTGGTGCTTCTTTAGGTGGTGTTTGTTCCTGTGAAAGGCAGAGAATACAGCAAGTGCCCTTCTAAAGCAGTTCAGACCGGGGCTTCTTCTGTAAAAGCTCCTCAACCTAAATGAGGAAATGCGGGCTGCCAAGGTTATTTCTTCTTTGAGGCAGAAAAAAAGAAAGCTGTGATTGAAGGTAAGCAGGCTTGAGCCTGGCCAAGGACCAAAGCATGACCCCAGGGAGAAGGGGGTCTGGAGAATCACAAGCAGTCTGTTGTCGGATTCTAATCACTGCCTGCTCTTTCCGAGCTGCCTGACAATTTGCGTTTATAATAGACTATCTACAAAGAAGGATGATTCAGTACTCATGTTACCCAGTGATGTAATAGGATTTTTTCTTTCCTGTTAGGAAGCTGTTGCAGATCTTCATTTTTTCTTAATATCCTTTGAACTGGGGGCCTCATTTGATGCCTAGTGTAACATTAGATATCTAGTAGAAGCTTTTTAAAAATCAGTTTCACAAAATCCTTTGAAAATTTCTCCTGAAAGGAGCACACTTAAACCAGAGTAAATTCAATTGAAGCATTAACCTGCTTGAAAAAGTCAGTTTCTGGTTGGTTGGTGTCCTGTGTTCATGTCAGCATTTGTCTTGAGAATTGAAAGAGCTTGGTTCCCTGCTGCCCCACATACTTTAGCCTCTTTCTGCCCTCCTTTCCCAGCTGGCTGTTTCCCTCCAATCTCTCAGACAACACACCAGCATTCATCTTTATCAGTATGCCACTGACATGATAGGAAATGCTGAGCTGGTGATTCAGCAGCCAACCATTTCATGGTCAGGTATGCTTGAAGATACGGAAAGGACTTTGGTTAGGGGTTTTAAGATTAACTTGTTCACCTCCTCCACTCCACCCCACCTCACCCCCACTCTTACTGTGATTTGGATTCTGCAGAGCGTTTCCTTTCAGCTGTGCCTTGTTTGTGAAAGGTATGCTGAACTAGGTATTTGGAAGACATAGAATTTGTAAACCAGGTGCAACTTGGGTGTTAATTCAAACTTGTCCTTTTAGAGTGCTCAAATTGTCTGTTAGGAGTTGAGAGTGAAGGTGAGGATGTAACTGCAGGGAGACAAGGTCAGCTTGGGCCCACTTTAGCCTTCTCTGCAGAGGAACTTATCATCAAACAGTCTGGATATAGCTTTGTCCCTGCCAAGGTTGGTGTTGCAAATGTGAGCTGTGGCTAGTTGAGTTCATTGATGGCATTACTCTGCATTTTTCCTCAGTGTGCATTTGCATGCATTCCTGAATACAGTTTTACATTTTGTGTTTAATAGTGAAGTTTTGTTCTACCAGAGGATTGTGGAAATGTTGTAAATAAGTTTGTTAAGTCATACTAAGTAACCTTGTGTAAGCACTACTTCTGAGTTTAAATACTTCTCCCTCATCCCAAGGGTTCATCAACAAACTTGGGCTCACCTGATATTTACTGGGTTGTGGCTGTGTGCTGGACACTGGAGAAGACAATGGTGAAATCAGAGATAGGGCTACCCTCAAAGAGCTTCTAGTCTAGAAAGGAAGATAAAGCATTTGCTTAAGTTATTATAGTAGAAGTGCTAAAAATGAAGCAGGTAAATGTGATTGTTGGCCAAATGGATATGTTTCTTTCAGTTGAAGGATCGGGAGGGACCTGTCATTTCTGAGCCATGCACTTTTCTTTAAATCTCTACTTGGAAATCTTAGACTGTCCTGGCATACTCAGTAAAAGTTTCCACAGGCCCATGACATCAAGGATCAAAGTCTTATATCCATGGAAGGGAAATATGTACATTCCAGCCAGCTGAACTCTGGAAGAGACCCACATGCTTTCTTTGGAGTCCCTACTCAGGCAAAAGCCACCTCTGAGGATTGAATTACTGCCTTGTAAATGTATTAATAAAATAGCTTCTGATGTAATTTGTCTGCAAAAACCTTTGACCCTTTTGTCTTCCTCCCCAAACATAAACTGAAATATCTGAACTACTCCAAGCTCGTGTCTTTTCTTTCATACACCCTTTTACCCTGTATTTCAACTCCTGTCAGTTCTCCCTTTTTACTGTCATTCTCATCTGTCCCTTTCCATTCACACTGCCTCGAGATGCTCATCGTTTTGTGCCTAAACCACAGAAACCTCTGAATGTGAAGGATGTTCCTGCCAGGTGATCATTCTGCTTTATCAACATACCCTAACTGTAGTCATCTGATAGTTTAAGGGCTCACCTCCTGGTGCTCAAAAAAGAGGTATTAAAAATGTCCAGAGTGTCTGTATTACTAATGTCTTCTTTCTGTTCAATCCAGAGAGTAGGTCATACAATGGTGGAGGAATAGGTTCTTCAAATAGGATGATGGACTTCTTGGAGGAGCCAATCCCTGGTGTGGGGACCTATGATGATTTCAATACAATTGATTGGGTGAGAGAGAAGTCTCGAGACCGGGATAGGCACCGAGAGGTAAGACAAAAGATGCTTTGTGAGCTGAGTGTTAGGAAACATCAGAAGAAGCTGAAAATACATATTCTTTACATATATAACCCTCTACCCTGGGTGTGGCTGAATTTATTTTCTGTTGGCCATGTAGGGTTTTATTTTTAAGGCATCTTGAAATAATTTATATTTAATGATGATTTATCTTCCTATAGTGAGTGGTTGAAAAGGATCATTGGGTATAAATGCCTATGTAGAAGGGTGAAAACAGTTGGTGGGAGGGACCAAAATAAATTTCAAAAATCTTTCTTCCCCATCTCGTCTTTCTTTATGGTTTTCCCTTGAAGCAGAATTTTTACAACTAAGAATAGTAAGTGGAATCTTTTTAAAGGAAAAGAGTGTTTACTGAAGCTTACAGGATAAACCTGTGATTATAGCTCTTTTACAAGTATAAAACCAAAGCACATTTATGCATTCAACTAAAAACTGCAAGACCAATCAAATTCAAATCAATGACATTAATTTAGTACGATAGTTAATAGAAGTACTTAGAGCTATTTCTCAGTTTTGTTTTGAATATGACAAGAGAACCTCCCTACTTTTGTCTTTTCAAAGTAATGTGAAAACTTCTCAGAGTATCCCACCAAGGTCGTTTGCCTTTAACTTACTGCTGCTACTGCTAAGTCACTTCAGTCGTGTCCGACTCTGTGCAACCCCATAGACGGCAGCCCACCAGGTGCCCCCGTCCCTGGGATTCTCCAGGCAAGAACACTGGAGTGGGTTGCCATTTCCTTCTCCAATGCATGAAAGTGAAAAGTGAAAGTGAAGTCACTCAGTCGTGTCTGACTCTTAGTGACCCCATGGACTGCAGCCTACCAGGCTCCTCCATCCATTGGATTTTCCAGGCAAGAGTACTGGAGTGGGGTACCATTGCCTTCTCCAACTTACTGCTGAATATCATTTAAATCAGGGAATCACAATTTCTAGTCTGAGTCAGGAGCATGTGCAGAGCTTATTCAAAAGGTAGGGGGCCTCAGCCTCCATCATCCTGATTCAATGGGGAACATGTCTTCAACCAACAGTAGGTATGATTATTTTTTTTTTCTTTCTTACTATTTCTGCTTTGAGTCCAAATTTAAAAATTGCTTTTTAAGTTGACTCCATTTTCTCCTGAGTTCCTGGTTTCCTCCTCTCAGACCTGAGTGAATCTCCTGAGCCGTCAGGTTCAGGTCACTTTTCATTCCTTTCCTGGCTCCTAACTGCTTTTCTCATGACCACCTGAGCCCAGGATTGTCCCAGGTACAGGTTTTGAGAAATTTCTTTGTAATCCTTAGATTTGTGATAATCCCACCGAGTTTTCTTCTAACTCAAAAAGGTGATCTCTATAAAACATTTTCTTTTTTTATAAGATTCATGCTATTTGGGAACATATCCATATATTCTTTCTATTATATTAATTTGTCAGGCAGACTTTAAAATATAGTTTTATAGCCTTAGAATTTTTTTCTGTATATAATTCAGAGTTTAGTTTGTCATCATTTGCTTATTCAGCATGTTACTCAGATTGTGAAAGCCACCTGTCATATGACAAGAGCACATTTTCCATTATATCAATATGGTTGCATCTGAGACACATTATATCAAATAATAATAATTCAGAATCAATTGAAATGTGTTTATCGAATCTTCAAAGGAGACCTCTTTTAAGCATTAGCTGTTCATCATCTGAATGGAACCACTGTCAGGAAAAGTGTCACCTCATCTACTTTCAGCATTTCAATTGGAAACTTAAAGTCATAAGTCTAAATGAAAATTTAAAGTGCTTTTAACATCTGCCTGCTAATGCAGGAGATGCAGGAGGCACAAGTTCTATCCCTGGGTTGGGAAGATCCCCAGGAGGAAGAAATGGCAACCCCCTCCAGTGTTCTTGCTTGGAGAACCCCACGGACAGAGATGCCTGGCGGGCTGCAGTCCATGGGGTTGCAAAGAGTCAAACACGACTGAGCAACTAAGCACAGCACAGCACATGCACACAATAATTTATTACTTGTGATGTAGCTGCAGATCAAGATGGGGTAGCTCACTTTCCGTTTCAAAGATAAGAAATAGAGGCGGAGAAAGGGGAAGTACTAATGCCAAAGTTGTCAGAATGCTAGGTTTTGAAATGTGAGCACTGAAGAGCTAAATTGACAAGGCTGGGGCCTAAAAAGGTAAAAATTTGTGTACCTCTTGATAGCTGCAGATATTCCCAGCAGGTTTTTGAAAATGAAAGAGATCATCCCTAATATCATTTAGGAACTATAATCACTGTACAGTTAGGGGTTTGTGGTATAGTCTTAGAATTTGCCTGACCTGAATTACAGCCTCATGTAGTAAACTTTAGATTGTATTTTCACCACTCAAATAAGCCCATATTTATTTATTCTTTGAAAAACAATCAGACTATTTTCTATGAGTCAGGAGACCATTTTTGGACCATCTGATGTCCAGGCCAGAAGGAGACCATGGCAGTAAGCAAAACAGGTTGATGTTATAAGAAATTAGCAGCTAAGGGGCTTCCCTGGTGGCTTAGTGGTAAAGAATCTGCCTGCCAGTGCAGGAGACAGGTGTTTAGTCTCTGATCCAGGAAGAAGCCACAAGCCAAGGAGCAACTAAACTAAGCCCGTAAGTCTGTGTGCTACAACTATTGAGCCTGTGCTCTAGAGCCTGGGAACTGCAACTACCGAGCCCACATGCTGCAACTATTGAAGCCCAAGCACCACAGAGCCCATAATCCAGAACAAGAGAAGCCACCACAGTGAGAAGCCCATTCAGCACAACTGGAGAGTAGTCCCTGCTCTCCGCAACTAGACAAAAACCTGAGCAGCAGCGGAGACCTAGCACAGCCAACAACAACAAAACAATCTCTAGAAGGCTTCTCTGGTGGTCCAGTGGCTAAGAATCCTCCAGCCAATGCAGGGGACATGGGTTCGATCGCTGCTCCAAGAAGATCCCACATGTCATGGGGCAACTCAGCACACGTGCCGTAACTATGGAGCCTGCATGCCTAGAGTCTCTACTCTGCAACAAGAGAGAAGCTACCACAGTGAGAAGCTTGCACACTGCAACAAAGAGTAGCCCCTGCTCACCACAACTAAAGAAAGTCCATGTGCAACAACGGAGACCCAGTGTAGCCAGAAATAATAAATAAAAGACAAAGGCCTTATTAAAAATGAAAGCAAATAGCTACTAAATAGGGAAGCCTTGAATAAGGTGCTTGCAGGCATTGCAGTACTGGTGATTGAAGGTGGGGTTTTGTAAAACAAGGTTCAGTAAACTTCAGAGTTCTTGGTGACTTTGGTTGAGCCAAAGATTTGAGAAGTAACTCTAAATTGGTCTCCTAATCAATAGGTTTGTCTTTGTGTTTCTTTATTGCACATTTTGATGTGAAAAAGCAAGGGTGTGTGTAAAATCTATCAATGTTTTCTCATTTCTCCCTAGATTACCAACAAAAGCAAAGAATCAACATGGGCCTTAATTCACAGTGTGAGCGATGCTTTTTCTGGCTGGTTGTTGATGCTCCTTATTGGGCTTTTATCAGGTATGGTAAACCATGTTAACTTTCTAAACAGATTTCCTAAAATTGTGGTGTGCCCGTTCCCCAAGTCATGAACTGAATTGAATGCTGTGCTTTATTGTTTTCCTACATGAAAGAAGTCACTCATGGACCTTTTGGAAGCTTGATGACCTCAACTGTAAAGAGGTATTGATACCTCATCTCCGTCATTAAATAAATGAGATTAAATAAGGAAATGCATTTAAGTGCATTTGTATACTATAAAATATTGTATCCATCTTAAGGTGCTGTTAGCCCTGACTTTTGGAGCTTATCTTGAGGAAGAACCTTTCTGTTGGAGATGGGGTTTTTGGTTTTTATTTTTTATTTTTTTTCATTTTTTGAGGAGGAGAAGTGGGAGCAACTCTGTGACTGGCAGGATCTTGATCTCTGACCAGGGATTGAACCCATGCCCTGGCAGTGAAAGCATCAAGTCCTAACCACCGGACCACCAGGGAATTCCCAGTTGTTTTTTTTAACATATACCACATGGGTAAAGAATCTGCCTCCAATGCAAGAGACCTGGGTTCGATCCCTGGGTCAGGAAGATCCCCTGGCGGAGGGCATGGCTACCCACTCTAGTATTCTTGTCTGGAGAATCCTATGGACAGAGGAGCCTGGTGGGCGATAGTCCATGGGGTTGCAAAAGAGTCAGGCTTTCTTCACGTTGGATTTAGGAAAGAAGATGTAGAAGAGGACTTCTTGAAAGATTTTTGTAGTTACTTCTTAAACATCTTCTCTCTTCATTTAGGGGTAAAATATGTAGGACATGACTCATACCCTTAAGGGGCCTACACTCTTATTCTTTCATGGTGGTTGAGGACTGGGGTGGTACTACCTTTTCCTGTCTTCTCCATCAAGCTCCTAAGCCACTCCAACTATATGGTCTATCTAGGAATAGTATTAGAGAAGGAAATGGCAACCCACCCCAGTGTTCTTGCCTGGAGAATCCCAGGGACGGGGGAGCCTGGTGGACTGCCATCTATGGGGTCGTACAGAGTCGGACACAACTGAAGCGACTTAGCAGCAACAGCAGCAGGAATAGTATACTTGCTTTGCAATACAGCTTCAAAACAGGTCCCTAAGCAGGCTTCCCTTCCTGTGGTGGCAGCAGAAAACCAAGAATATCAGGCAGAAATGCTGAGATTTATATTCCCATGGCATTAAAAAAAATGGGTCTAGGAAGACTAGGAATAATGAGCTGAAATAGAAGTTAGGTGGGAAATCAGGAGGTAGTTGGGATGGAATGGTAGTTAACAGCATAGCTCTAGTTTGTGGCTTCTTGGATTTGAATCCCAGCCCCACCAATTGCTAGTTTTTTGACTTTAGGCAGGTTTCTTAACCCTTGAAAGCTTTAGTTTACTGACTTGTAAAATAGGGATAATAAGAGTACCTATTTTGCAAGTTTGTTGTGAGAATTGAATGAAGTACAATATATATAGCACTCAGCACAGCACCCAGTTGTTCACAAGCTGCTGTTACTTAGAGATAATTCATGAGCCGTGGAGTATAAAGTGATCACAGCAGCTAGTGGGAGCTGCTGCCATTCTGTCATAGCACCCTGCAGCCCCATCTCCTGTCAGTGGGCTCCTTGGGGGGGATATGCAGGGGATGTTCACCGTGTGCCACATTGTTTACATAAAACGCCCCCATTTTTCTTGAACGCTGTGGCATTGCGCTTGCCTCTCCAATGCAAAGATACTAACTCTCTACCATCCCACCCCTTGTTTCTTTGTCATGGAATAGGAAACTAAGATCCAGTAGGCTTGTTTACCCCCAGATACTTTTGAGGCATCAGGCTACCACATAGTAAATCTGGTTTGTTATTTGATTTAATTCTGTGCACTTTGGTAATAGCTCGTGTGTTACAGCCAAATCTGGTGACTATCCTGTGTTTTCTACGTTAGTTAAATCTCTGCAGGTCCATTTGCTAAAAAAAAAAAAAAAAAATCATAGCAAATCAGAAACTGTTCATTCATAACAGAGTTTTCAAAGATTATTTCTGGGCCAGGGGTCAGCAAGCTTTTTCTATAAAGAGCCAGACTAAATATTTTAGGATTTGTGGGCCAAATGATCTCTATAGCACAAATGTGGCTGTAGATAGTAGGTACACAAACAAACTGGACTGTGACCAAGAAAAGCTTTATTTAAGAACACAGAGGTGGATTTAACCCTCAGGCCATAGTTTTCCAACCCATGGTCTAGGGTGTTAGTGCTGCCCATTCTCTGGCTCGTACAGAAGAGAGAATATGGTCTGGACAGTTTAGAGCTGGCTCATAATAGACTGAGTGGGCTGTAATGTAAAATATTACACAGAGGCTGAAGAGAAGGAAGGGGGCTGATAAAGGATTATATAGATACAAATGACCTTGAAAAAAATCTTAGATAAATATTAGTAGCCAGTTTTTTTTTTTTTTCTTTTGGCTGCACCTAGTGGCCTGCCTGATCTTAGCTCCTGGACCAGGGATTGAACCTGGGCCCTGGCAGTGAAAGCACCAAGTCCTAACCATTGGACAACCAGGGAGTCCCAGGAGCCAGATTTCAAGGGGAGGTAACCACTGTAGAAGTTTTGGAGCTACTGGGTAGTCACTGGAAGGAGAGAAGGGACAGAAGCATGAAATGATAGCATGGACAGGTGGAAGCACTGCATTCTCTAGGGTAGGGGAAACCCGCTAAAATTTGTAACCAGGGAAGAAAGAGCCAACTGGGAAAAGAAGAGGGAGACATACAAGGGAAGATAGAATGCAGAGTACCAGGGTTAGGTAGAATAAGACGTACACACATGAAACAACCAGAGAATTAGCCAAACTCTTTAACATCGCTTAGTTTTCTGAATTCAGGCAATAAGTGCAATAGAATTTAGAAGGAAGAGACGATGGGGGCTGGAGTGGCCGAGAGTAGGTTCAAACAGTTTGTCAGATTTGACTAGGTTGTTCAAGTGTGTAAATAACTTGTATTAACACTCTTAGCACCTACCAAAACATACACACGGTATGGCCTCCGGCCTGTTGGAACATAGGCATAATATCCTCCACTTTTTAATGTATGTCTTGTCACTAGGTGGTCAGTGAATATTTTTCTTCCCCTCATACACACAGGGTATTTTGTTTTTAAGCATTGGAGAGCAACAATAGAAGCAGTGTGTCTGAATGCAGGAACAGTCTGGGAATTCAGGGGCTGTGAATTTTATGATGTCTTTGCTATTTCCCTAAAGCACGATTCTAGACCATTTAATTTCTTTATTCCAGTGTTTCTTCATCTGGATAACAGAAATGATGAGAAGGCCAGAATTGAAAGTATTATAACTATCTTAACCCTATCAGTCTATTAGCCATAGTACATGAATCCTCATAATCCTCATAATCATTCTCATAATTTTCTTTGAGGAATGGTCTGTATAAAATATTTTTTGCTCCTTCTCACTAAGAAAACCAGTTCATGCCCTAGGCTCAGGAGGCTTCAGCCTGCCTATAGCTTCATCTCATCTCCCATGTACATCACAATTTGCTTTTATAAATTCCATTCCCTTAGCCTAGAATGCTTTCCTGCCATTGCTCAAATCCCCTCGTTCCTGGTGACAAATCAGTATCAAGACTGAGCGCTTCTCCTCATGGTCTTCATCAACTGCCCCCATCAAGCCATCTCAAATACATGTCATATAATATTCTTCAACATGGGCAGTTCAGATTTTCTCAGTCTTATGTATAAAGTGAGAATAAAACAATCTTTAATAAACTTGACTTTCTTTATGGATCAACCTTCATCAACTCGCAGTCAAAGCAGAGTCTTTGCCAGGTGAGGCAGCTAAAAGTCAAATCCACTCACTCCTTACCCCCAACCCAACCACTTTGCTCTCTTCTAAGTTTCCCATATAGAAATTCTGCAAGACACAGTGTTTAGTGTAGACAATGCTTTTTTCCCCTCTTGAAGAGGCATTTGAAACAGGTAAAATGTATCAGAAATAATAGGTAAGAAGCAAGCAGACAATCAGGTTGCAAAGGAGGTTGCAGAAGGAGGTTGCAAACAGAATAAAAATGTATATACTTGTCCATTATTGTGATTCCTTTTCCCTTATTTTCTCTTACAACCGTAACCTTTCCTTCCCTTCCCTCAAATCAGGTTCCCTAGCTGGCTTGATAGACATCTCTGCTCACTGGATGACAGATTTAAAAGAAGGTATATGTACATTAGGAATCTGGTTTAACCATGAACACTGTTGCTGGAACTCCAACCATGTCACCTTTGAAAATAGAGACAAATGCCCAGAGTGGAATAGCTGGTCCCAGCTTATCATCAGCACGAATGAGGTAACACATGAAGATTTCTGAACTGCTGACTTAATTTTTCTTACATTTACTTCATTTCTTATACTGTCCTCGTGGCAATTGTGGAATCTTCCTTTACTTTCCTTTTCAGGAAAAGGGGAACCAGTGCCAGCTGCCTTTCTCTGTGGTTTAAGTGCAGCCCTGTTTCTATATCTTCTGACATGTGGAGTTTGATGCTTATACAACAAAATAATTTTTTTTGCTTGTTTTTAACAAACCATGTTTCTTCTTAGTTGTTAGTACATGGTGTGACTGACTCTTTCTCTAGTAATTTCCGTAGAAATGCCATAGTCAGCCAACGGATAAGCTATAATTTCTAACAAAAGATGGAATGGGTTAAAAATGTGTTTAAGCAAATTTTCTCTGAGCATTGTATTAGAACATTAAAAAAATATATTCTTTAGCAAAATAGCAGAAACCCAGGAATAAAATTGTTCATGGCCCCCTTTTGAAATGAAAATTGAATTTGTCCTTGTCTTCTAGCAAATTGTTTTGGATATAACAGTAACTTTGTGTTTCAGTTCCTTACCTTGCTCTTACCACTTGATTTGTGTGTTAGATCTCTCCTACTGAACACAAAAGCACATGAAATAACTCTCAACTCCCAATTCCACTCTGGCTTCTGCACAGGTACTTCTAAAACAGGTACCATCCCAGCTCACTCCTCATCTACTGTGTTAGGAAAGTGAGAAGGACAAGACTGGAATAGTTGTTTGTACATCTAACATTTATTTTCATACCTACTTTGGTCCGCAAACAATTTGAAGGCCCCCCCCCCCCCCCGCCAGCCGCAGACTCAGTCAAGGCAAAATAATAAGAAAATAATGTCAGAAATAAGAGTATTTATGTACATATCTGACTATGCATATTGGCTTGTGAAAGAGGTCAATTAGAGGATTAACTGCATACTATACGTGTGAGACGTTTATGTTTGTGCTTCTCAAACCGGGTTAAGGTCAGCATACCAGAGGGTATGTGAAACCTCAGCATATGTGCTGTGTGCCTTCCCAGAGTATCAGTGTTTCCCAAGTATTTGGAAGAAATTTTTTTCCCCAAAATTAAATGTAAACAATTGTTGTAAAGGAATGAAGGATTTCCATGTTTAAGATAAAACAGAATCTCTATTTCAGCTCTGCTCCTGTCTGGGTACCCCACCCCCATCCTCTTGGATGGAGAAAAGTTTGAGAAGCCCTGGAATTTAGCATGAGTGTGTGTGTGTGTGTGTGTGTGTGTGATTCCCTTGCTTTTTTAAAACTCTTTTATTTTTGAAGTAGTTATAGATTCCCAGGAAGTTACAAACCAAGGTACAGGAAGGTCCCCATAGCCTTCACCCAGCCTCCCCCAGTCATGACATAAGTATGTGTGCATATGTGCTAAGTCGCTTCAGTTGTGACTGACTCTTTGCAACCCTATGGACTGTAGTCTGCTAGGTTCTCCTGACCATGGAATTCTCCAGGCAAGAATATTGGAGTGGATTGCCATGGTCTCCTCCAGGGGATCTTCCCAACACAGGGATCAAATCGGCGTCTCTTATGTCTCCTGCATTGGCAGGCAGGTTCTTAACTGCTAGCACCACCTGGGAAGCCCCTAACATTTAAGTATTTGTTGTTGTTCAGTCCCTCAGTCATGTCCGACTCTTTGTGACCCCATGGACTGCAGCACTCCAGGCTTCCCTGTCTTTCACCATTTCCCAGAGTTTGCTCAAACTCATGTCCATCGAGTTGGTGATGCCATCCTACCATCTCATCCTCTGTCATCCCGTTCTCCTCCCGCCTTCAATCTTTCCCACCGTCAGGGTCTTTTCCAATGAGTTGGCTCTTCACATCAGGTGGCCAAAGTGTTTATAGTACACTAGCAAAACAAATAATGTGACATTGTTGCAACCTACAGACCTTATATTCACCCATTTTATGAGCATAGAAGAGAAAGAGGGGGAAGGAGACAGAGAGTGAGTGTGTATGTGCAGGCACACAGTTCACTGTAATTTTAGCACATATATAGATTTGTGTAGCCACCACCACAATCAAAATGTAGAAGTGTGATTCCATCACCACAAGGCTTCCCAAAGCTAATCCTTTGAGCTATGTGTATGTGTGTTTAAGTGTTCCAACCGTAACTTTCAAATTGGAGATTTGCTCAAGTGATAACTTTCTCTGGCTGTCCTTTTAATGAGTGAAATCCTTACCTGGGGAGAGTTAGTTCTAGCTTTTAAAGAGTTCTGCTGCCAGGAACTTGGCCTCCTGATCTCTGCCTCTAGTCAGTTTCAGCCACTTTCTTCTTTCTTCCCCTTTCCTCTTTGTTTCCTCCTCGTATTCTTCCTCCCTAGCTACATTCTAAAGGCCAAGAGAGAGCAATCATTTGTTCCTCTCAGGGACTAAAATAATGGGAAGCCTATGTCAAAATTATAACTCAGGAAAAAAAAAACCTGAGTGTTTTGGTTTTCCTCGTCTAGGTCAGTGAATTTTTTGATGGTGTTTTAGGTTTTAAGGGGCTTCCCTGGTGGCTCAGAGGTTAAAGCATCTGCCTGGAATGCAGGAGACCCGGGTTCGATCCCTGGATCAGGAAGATCCCCTGGAGAAGGAAATGGCAACCCACTCCAGTACCCTTGCCTGGAGAATCCCATGGAGGGAGGTTTTAAGATGCCAAAAGTCCACTGAGTTTTGTGATCCATATAATTTGAGTGAGTTTCAACTTCTAATATTTCTATCACCAAGCATCTTACGCCAATGTTCAAAATATTGTATGTGTTTTTTTTTAAGGCATAGCTATTTTGCAAGGCAAATGGTGGTGAATCCTTACTAATGGTCAAAATTAGATTTCTTTTCTGGCAGACTTCATTATAGTATATAATAATATATATATTCTTATATAAGAATAAGTATATTATTTCCATTTTTTAAAATAGTCATCTCTGTTTTATTCTTTGGGCTATCTGATATCTCATTGTTTTATCTGATGGTCACAGCCCAAAACGTTTTACTGCATATTCTTGTTGCTATTCAATGACTACACCTTTGCTACTACAGTGGAAAAATTCTCTCAAAGATGTGGTCATCTCTACAGAATATCATTGCTTATTTTAAGAAAAACACCCAAGAATTTTATAACCGCCTATGAGAATTTGACACCAAGGTAGGTAGTAGCCAAAGGTGAATTTAATGGAATTCTAGAGCCAGTCTTCACTTGAAATGTGTAGCCAAGGTTCAGCCATTTCAATAAAAAGACTGCTAAGACTTTTAATGAAATTGACATAGTATGTGTGTATGTATGTGTGTGTATATATATATATATATATATATATATTTGACTATAAAATCTATCAAAACACTCATATAGAAAGTGAATTTGTGTTTTCATTCTTGTCCATCCTTAGAAGCCATCCTCACTTTCCTTTGGGTGGAGCAAAGCCTCTCATTTTCTGTAGCAAATGAGCTGACAGTGTTTTAGTAGTTGCTTTGCTGACAGTCTGGAAGAAACATTTTGAGCAATTTAATATTGTTTGTTTATTTTCTGACCTCCTCTCCTGAAAACCCATTACTTAAGAGCTGCATGCCTCCTTGAGGTTGTCTAGGCTAAAACCAGCTTCTTTCTTTTCCCCCTGTTCCAGGGAGCCTTTGCCTACATAGTCAATTATTTCATGTACGTCCTCTGGGCTCTCCTATTTGCCTTCCTTGCTGTATCTCTTGTCAAGGTGTTTGCACCTTATGCCTGTGGCTCTGGAATCCCTGAGGTGAGTCTCTAAAATGGTTTATAAGTGGTAACAATAATTAATCCTTTTTAGTTAAAACCATTTAATATGTATTCCAGCATATACTGTAGTTGAATATTAAATGAGATCAGATCCTGAGGCAGTCTAGGGCCTTTCTAGATCTTCCCTTAAGTTTCCTCCCAGACTGGGCCACATAAACATTTAAAGGGAGTTGATTCCTAGCCTCCTACGGGTTTCTGGTGAACCAGCCCCCTGAAGAATTCCCCGACTCCTAACCAAGAAGCTTTTAGGGTAGACCACAGGATTCTGGTCTGAAAAAATAGTGGTACTGTCAACTTTTTTAGAGCAGAAGAAATGAAATTATTTTGCTACATTTTTTACAACATGATTTGGGCTAGAAGGAGGGTGATTAAAACCCTATTTCTAACGACTTTTGGTTTAGATTACTTGATAGTAACTGAAACCACTGAGATTTTAGGTTACCTGGATGGCCTTGCCTCTCTCTGTTTCCTGATCAAGTGATAGCTACAGATTTTTTGGCAGAGAGTCAAGGCTATACTAGTAAGGGAAAGTAAGAAAAACACCCTCCCCTCTCAGCTGCCCCTTCTCCACACACATGCACTCTCATACTTAACAGTACTCCCTTGCCCAGCTATCACATGCGCCCCCCCCCCCACAAAAGAAAAGGGAGCATAAAAGTTTTAAGAACATTTCTCATTTTCTTGGTCTCCTGGGTCCCCTCCCAAACTTGAATCACAGTTTCAAGCTTTTATGTATCACTTGTTTAAAAGGTGTAGTTTCTATAATGAGGACCAGGTTTATTGCTTCTTAGCCTTGTTTCCTTACTTAGTCCGTGTTCAATCTGTGTTTAACCTGCAGATAAAAACTATCTTGAGTGGTTTCATTATTAGGGGCTATTTGGGTAAGTGGACCCTGATGATCAAAACCATCACACTGGTACTGGCAGTGTCATCTGGCCTGAGCTTGGGCAAAGAGGGCCCCCTAGTGCACGTGGCTTGCTGCTGTGGGAACATCCTATGCCACTGCTTCAACAAATACAGGAAGAATGAAGCCAAGCGCAGAGAGGTAATAACAAATGACTTTACCAGTCTTTTTTATTTTTTTTTTGGTGAGAGCACAAATGGTACAATCTTAGGGATGACAATTGGGGGATTCTACTGGTTAATGCAAATACTCTTTGACCCAAAAGTTCCATTTCTAGAAATTTATCTTGCAGACATTCTACCGTGTGTGCACAAAGGTTTGTGGGAATAGTCAGTGCAGCATCTGTCAACATAGTGAAAAACTGAAGCAATCCAAGTGACCATCAGTGGGGGACTGACTGAATAAACAATATTCTGTCCATACTCTAGAATCCTATGCAACTCTTAATGAGATAATGCTATGTTTACTAACATGGAATGATGGCTATAAAGTACCATTAAACTTTGAAAAGCCAATCTCAGAATAATGTGTATAGTAAAAGTCAGTTAATGTTTTTGTAAAGTGTGTATATATGCTCCTTGAAAAAAATGGCTGAGAAGTGGTTTCACCCCAAACTGTTAAAAAAAATGTCTACTTCTGGTGAGGGGGAAAGTGAGGTAGATGCTGGTGAGGAAGAAGTAAAGACTTTAACTTTTTATAATATATAATTCTATACAAGAATGTGTGATTTCTGTTCCAAAGAAGTTGCAGAAATAATGGAAGACTTTTTAAAGAAGTTTATTCCTGTGAAAGAATATAAGTTCAGCATGTGTTTCAGATGCCAGCTTTTTTATCTTTTATTTCTACCTAACAGCATACTGTATTTGTTTCTCTGTATTCGATTTCTCTCTCCCTGCCTTCCACCTCAGCCCTGCAAATGAGTCCCACTGCAGTATCTCTATAGTTGTTCTCATGTTTATACAGTTATTAATGTATGTCATTTTGAGGAGGAAGACCATTTTTTAAGAAGTTCCAAGTCATTAGTTATTTTTTTCCTGCTATAATTAAGAATTTGAGAAAATAATGGTTCTTGCTTTTTTTTCCTCTTGAATTACAAAGAAATCACATATGGAATGGGTCAAGACCAAGGTTATTTCATTGAAGAGGATTTTTCACAAAATTAGAACCTCGTGATTTATTCTGAAAGCAAAAGAAAACAAAATTCCCCATAAGACTCGGAAAAAAAAAAAAAAAAAAACTCAAAGATGTTGAAATTTAAAATGTGGAATACATTTTGATGGTTCAAGGGGAAAAGTTCCTGGCAGGAGAGGTAGGCTAGCAGGAGAGAGAGGGAAATCCGAGTAGGTTGTTTAGCTATCTGTCAAATACATAAAGGCAGTCTTATACTGGTGAAGTTGTTCGATAGGAGTAATGTACAACAGAAGCTAAAGAGATGAAAAAAAAACATTTTAACTGGCAAGAGTAAAGTGTTGATTGTTGCTGGTTTTGCATAAGTAGAGGTGACTTTGAAACTGTAGATTGGTGATTACTTTCATTTTATTTAATATAAAATTGGCATTTTTGTTCAAACAGTTCTTATAAAATGAAAGAAGAGTTTGATTTGGCTGTTTTTCTGTACAGATATCATATATTTCTAACTAAACTCATGAATAGTTGAATATGTCATTCACTTCTTATTGCTTATATAGAGTTTGCAGTTATTTTTTCCTGGTGTTCTCACCATCAGCAGTAACCCTTTTATGTCCTCGGGCCTTGTCATAGTGGCCAGATGGTTGAGCGTAAAATAGAGATTCGAGAAAGCAGGGCACAGGTAGACTCCACTCTACAACTTACTGGCCAGTTCAACTCTTCCTTCTCCCTCGTAATTCATCCTAAACAAAGTCACTGAAATCCCCTTTCTGAAGTTCTGTGTTAAATGTCCTCATCCTTCTTAGATGAAAGCCATTCTAGTCTTGAATTTCAGAGTCCTCCCCAGCTAGCACCAGAGATCACTTTCCCCCACACCCTTCGTTTTCCTGAGCCATCTTGCACTTCCAGAAAAACCTACCTATTTGCCAAGAACCATTTTTTTTCTTTAAAAAACTGACAGTTTTATTTTACTTCCTTTTAAAAATAGCTCCTTGATACCACACATCATATATCACTCCACAGCAACCAGAATCCAACAAACTGACTTTCTTGGTCTATTAATTCTGGTGTGTTGGTGTGTTTATCATGCACCTTTTACATTCATATGTCTAAGGCTACTACATACAAAGATGGTACTCTTGAAATATCACTTGCTCTCTTTCCCCACCTCCTTGTCCCTTTTAATTTCTGTCTGACAGCTTCTTTCTCTTTCTTTCTCGCCTTACCCTTTTCCTTGCCACACCTAGACACACTTAGGTCTTAGGACTATTCCCTTCAAAATCTATCCCCAACTTTGCTTCTAGTCACCCTCCTATTTCTGTTCCATAGGTCACTAGGTGTGGATTAGGGCACATAGTACAGGAAACTCTAAATACCTCTTATCTGAATATTTGCAGCTCCTGATTAGCTGTGAGCCAATCGTTATTTCAAGTTTGTATCATTCAGTTCAGTTCAGTCACTCAGTCGTGTCCGACTCTTTGCGACCCCATGAATCACAGCACGCCAGGCCTCCCTGTCCATCACCAACTCCTGAAGTTCACCCAGACTCACGTCCATCGAGTCAGTGATGCCATCCAGCCATCTCATCCTCTGTCGTCCCCTTCTCCTCCTGCCCCCAATCCCTCCCACCATCAGAGTCTTTTCCAATGAGTCAACTCTTCGCATGAGGTGGCCAAAGTACTGGAGTTTCAGCTTTAGCATCATTCCTTCCAAAGAAATCCCAGGGCTGATCTCCTTCAGAATGGACTGGTTGGATCTCCTTGCAGTCCAAGGGACTCTCAAGAGTCTTCTCCAACACCTCAGTTCAAAAGCATCAATTCTTTGGCGCTCAGCCTTCTTCACAGTCCAACTCTCACATCCATACATGACCACAGGAAAAACCATAGCCTTGACTAGACGAACCTTTGTTGGCAAAGTAATATCTCTGTTTTTGAATATGCTATCTAGGTTGGTCATAACTTTCCTTCCAAGGAGTAAACGTCTTTTAATTTCATGGCTGCAGTCACCATCTGCAGTGATTTTGGAGCCAGAAAAATAAAGTCTGACACTGTTTCCACATCTATTTCCCATGAAGTGATGGGACCGGATGCCATGATCTTAGTTTTCTGAATGTTGAGCTTTAAGCCAACATTTTCACTCTCCACTTTCACTTTCATCAAGAGGCTTTTTAGTTCCTCTTCACTTTCTGCCATAAGGGTGGTGTCATCTGCATATCTGAGGTCATTGATATTTCTCCCTGCAATCTTGATTCCAGCTTGTGTTTCTTCCAGTCCAGCGTTTCTCATGATGTACTCTGCAGATAAGTTAAATAAGCAGGGATTAGAGCTATCTTTAAAATCTCATTTTAAAAGCTTTTCTTTATAAAGAAAGTGCTGTGTAAATTACATATGTAAATATTTACATAATGTAAATATTTCATTTAGGTGGTAAATAGGTCTTACAGACCATAAATCAGTTGTGGAATTGGGAGTATGGGGGATGGGAGCATAATTTGGAATCAAGTACACGCCTAAATTAATTACAAAGGAAGGCCCTCTACGTGTTCCAGCATGTGAACCATGTGTTCAAGATTCAGCAGATAGTGTTTGCTCTCAAAGTAAATATATGTTGAACTTCATTTTTCATAAATAAGCTGGGTATAGAGCAGGTAAAGTTTTTTTGTTTTGTTTACGTTTGGTAACCACCAATATTCCTTTTAAAACGTGACTGAAGGTAGGAAAGTGGCCTTATTCTGTCACTAATTTTGAGTTTTGAATCATAGGTCTTGTCAGCCGCTGCCGCTGCTGGTGTATCTGTAGCCTTTGGGGCACCTATTGGTGGAGTATTATTCAGCCTAGAAGAGGTAACTGCTTTTATCTGTCTGTAGAGCCACGCTTGTGATTTTGTGCCAGGAATTCTGGCCATTGTCTGTGTATACTGCAGTCCTGAAGTGCTCTGCCCAACTCCAGTGCTTTGCCACGGGACTGGAGATTTCCAGGCCATTTTCTTCCTCAGCTCGAATTGCCACAGCACAGTTTTTCACCCCAAATAGTTCCTGCATATTGACTTGAGTTGATTTTCTCGCTTTTTCTCCTATAGGTCAGCTACTACTTTCCCCTCAAAACACTGTGGCGTTCATTTTTCGCTGCTTTAGTGGCAGCATTCACTCTACGCTCCATCAATCCGTTTGGAAACAGCCGCCTGGTTCTATTTTATGTGGAGTTTCACACCCCATGGCATCTCTTTGAACTTGTGCCCTTCATTCTGCTGGGCATATTTGGTGGTCTGTGGGGAGCTCTTTTTATCCGCACTAACATTGCCTGGTGTCGGAAGCGGAAGACTACCCAGTTGGGCAAGTATCCTGTCGTAGAGGTTCTTGTCGTGACAGCCATCACTGCCATCCTGGCTTTCCCCAATGAGTATACCCGAGTGAGCACAAGTGAGCTCATCTCTGAGCTGTTCAATGACTGTGGCCTCCTGGACTCCTCCAAACTCTGTGATTATGAGAACCGTTTCAACACAAGCAAGGCGGGTGAGCTGCCCGATAGACCAGCTGGCGTGGGAGTCTACAGTGCAATGTGGCAGCTGGCCTTGACACTCATACTGAAAATTGTCATCACTATATTCACCTTTGGCATGAAGGTGAGGAGATTCTTTTGGTCCTTCCTGGATATTTGTGTGTCTGTAGGTTTTCAGGGCAAAGCCAAGATACCATAAAATTCTCGTAGTTCATGGAGTATGTCCAGCTTCACCCAGCATTATCCACTAACCCACCCCAAGGCCCCTTTTACCCGCACATATCCTCAATATCCTCATAACTTCTTAGACAATTGTATGGCTATCTAAAATTGTCCAAGCCTAGTTTTAGGCCAAATGCAAACCTCGGTGATGAGATTTTAAAAGTAGAAATGTTTTCTCCTTTTCTGTGGAAAACATATTTTGCCACTCAAAAAGGATGGTGAGGTGTTTATCCCAGTGCATTTTGTATCAAAACAATATCTGACCAACACATTTTTGGTCCTTATAAAGTGGCTTTGGAGTTTGCCAATAAAGCAAAGTAGTTGGTTGAACCAAATGAAGTTGCCAACCATTTTAACCACTGAAATAGCAATTTCATATGGTTCAACCCAATACATAGCTAAATGTATTTTTTACAGTTGTTAACAGTGTCCAATTATCAAGAACTTCATAGGTGACCCTAAATTAATATTTAGATTATCAAAAGCTGACATCAGGCCAATATCTTTTATTTTCAGTACCGTTATAATGTCCATGTGTCAGAAGAAGTCAAGAAGGAAAATTTGTATTTTCTTTATCTTCCTTGGTTTTTATGTGTCCAGGCAACAGTACTGGAGTGGGTTGCCATTCCTTTCTCTAGGGGATCTTCCAGACCCAGAGATATTCCTGACCCGGGGATTGAACCCGGGTCTCCTCCATTTCAGGCAGATTCTTTATCTGTAGCCACCATGGAAGCCCTTCTTTTCTTTAGCACTCAACTACCAATGTATTTCCTCTATTCTCTAGAGAAATAGATTCAAAACAGAAAATAAGGGCCAACAATGCAGTTTAGGGAATACAGTAATCTCTGAATTCATATCCATCCTCAACATGTTGAACATATTTGCAGTGCTTCTTGAGTTACTTTGCACCTCATGGCTTTATTCTTTCATTTAAAAGTGAATTTGCAGACCATCAGACCCACCCCAATTCAAATTTATTCTAGAATCAAAGCTATTTTAAAATAATCTTCTGTTTGGGTTATCCCTGTCATCATTTTCCCTCTCTTAGCACAGAAAATTGAGAATGCACTATTGTATCCTGGTGGTGGTGGTTTAGTCCCCAAGTCATGTCCTGCAACCCCATAGACTATAGCCCACCAGGCTCCTCTGTCTATGGAATTTCCTAGGCAAGAGTAATAGAGTGGGTTGACATTTCCTTCTCTAGGGGATCTTCCTGACCCAGGGATTGAACCTGTGTCTCCTGCATTGCAGGTGGGTTCTTTACTGACTGAGCCACCAGAGAAGCCCCAATTACATTCTAGGAGTTCAAAAAAAAAAAAAAGAGGAGACAGATGGGGATTCCTTTTTGGGATAGTCATGCAACCATAGTCACTACCTCATTAAAAAACTTATTTATTATTTCTTTTATACTGTTAAAATAAACTGAAACCTCAAACGCCATCCTTTTTGTGTGGGCAGTGGGTCAAGATTCAATACGTGAGAGTGATTAGAAGCATTGCATTTAAACCCTATCACCAACATTTACTAAATCTTGGCCTTGGTTGAGTTCTTAACCTCTCTGTACTTTAGATCGTTTGTGAATTGAGGATAATAACACCCGCCTCTTGGGGTGGTTGTAAAGAACCCAGAAAATCCAGTCTGTAGAGCATCCAGCATAGAGCATTGTAGATAGTCAATAAAGGGTAATCGCTATTGATAAGAATTCAAAATTGGGTAAACTGTCTGCATATATGAGAAACTCCATCTATTTTCCTTTTTCTTTGGGAAAGGCTTAATTTCTACCTCCAGTTCTGTGTTGGTCTGGAGAGTTCAGGCTCTTGCCTGATGGACCCCGAATCAGGGTAAGCATCTTTGCAGTTGTACTTGCCTGCACGTCCCAGAGAACCTCTAGTCCCTGTAGTGTTACACAGATCTTTGCAGCCACTTGCTAGCATAGTGCATACTTAGATTGTCGTTGGCCTGTTCGCTTTGCAGAGGGTCAGTCCTTTAGCCCTTATCACATGCCATGTAATTACATCACTTCTCACTGACCATCTGTTGCTTTCTCTTTGCAGATTCCTTCTGGTCTCTTTATCCCTAGCATGGCTGTTGGTGCTATAGCAGGTCGGCTTTTGGGAGTTGGGATGGAACAGCTGGCTTATTACCACCATGACTGGGCCATCTTCAATAGCTGGTGCAGTCAAGGAGCGGATTGCATCACCCCTGGCCTTTATGCGATGGTTGGGGCTGCAGCCTGTTTGGGTGAGTATTGTTTGCATTGGTTTCAAAGAAATTGCTCCCCAGGTGGCATTATAAAGATGAGTTATACTATATATAACTGACTGTAGGTTAAAAAAAAACAAAAAACTATCCATTTCTTGTTGGGTTTGCCATTTTCAAGTGCTTTAAGAAGGCATTCTTTACCATATATCTCCATTCCTCCCCTTGGAGAGGAATTCTCTCAAATCCTGTCATATTGAGGAAGAAACCAGAAATTTGGACAAAAATACCTACACAAGAATGTTCATCATGGTATTATGTGTAATAGCAAATAACTGTAATCAACCTAAAAGTGCAATAAGGGACTGGTTAAATAAATTATGGTACATCCATATAATGCTATACCATGGAGCCACTGAATGTGATGCTAATATGTTTAATATTTTTAAATACAATTTAAATAAATTTGTACTAATATGCAAAGTATTCCTAACATAAAGTTAGGAGAAAAGGCATGGTGGGGAATTTAAACATAATACAAATTCATCTATATAAAAACATATGTTTTTGAAAAAAAGTCACTTGAAATTTTTACTCAGCATATTTCTAGGCAGTGAGTTTACAGGTAAGACTTTCCTTTATATACTTTAAACATATATATAGTTTGCAATTATTCTACAGTGGGCCTGCATGTCCCAGAGAACCTCTCATGTCTGTGGTTTTATACAAATCATAGACATCTTATGCTATTACTTTTATAATTGGGAGTTGGTGGGGAGCAATAAACAAATGAAAAAAGAGTGAAGGAGGTATCTTTTGTAGAGGTTATTTTGAGAAGTGTGACTCCTGTCCATTGTAAACTTGTTTGAATGCAGTTGCAGGAGTCTATGCAGTTGTAGGCAAGGGCCTCCTTTTAGTGATGTTTCTGGTAAGTAACTTTTTCTGGATGGGGCCTGTGAAAGGCCCATAACTGTAATGAATCCTATACTTTTCCTGCCTTCACTAAGTAGCCTGTTGTCTATTTTTGCAGGTGGGGTGACTCGGATGACCGTTTCTCTTGTTGTCATAATGTTTGAATTAACTGGTGGCTTGGAATACATTGTGCCTCTGATGGCTGCAGCTATGACAAGCAAGTGGGTGGCGGATGCTCTTGGGCGGGAGGGCATCTATGATGCCCACATCCGTCTCAATGGGTACCCCTTTCTTGAAGCCAAAGAAGAGTTTGCTCATAAGACCCTGGCAATGGATGTGATGAAACCCCGGAGAAATGATCCTTTGTTGACTGTCCTTACTCAGGACAGTATGACTGTGGAAGATGTAGAGACCATAATCAGTGAAACAACTTACAGTGGCTTCCCAGTGGTGGTGTCCCGGGAGTCCCAAAGACTTGTGGGTTTTGTCCTCCGAAGAGACCTCATTATTTCAATTGGTAAGGATTTCATAAAGGGGACAAGGAGGTCCACTATAGAAATAATAAATAAATATGCGTGAGGGGAGGGGAGGGGTAAATTAGGAGATTGGGATTAACAGACACACACTACTATATATAAAATAGATGACCAACAAGGACCTGCTGTATCGCACAGGGAACTGTACTCAGTATCTTATAATCACCTGTAATGGAAAAGAATCTGACAAACAACATATATATATGTTTATATGTGTGTGTGCATGTGAAAGTTGCTCAATCATGTCTGACGCTTTGCAACCACACGGACTCTAGCCTGCCTCCTCTGTCCGTGGAATTCTCCAGGCCAGAATGCTGGAGTGGGTAGCCATTCCCTTCTCCAGGGGAGCTTCCCAACTCGGGGATTGAACCCAGGTTTCCCACATTGTGGGTGGATTCTTTACCATTTGAGCCACCAGGGAAGCCCATAGAACAGAATCATTTTGCTGTAGACCTCAAAATAGCACAACATTGTATATCAACTATACAATAAATAAGCATGCATGCATGAAATGGGGAAGACAGAAGGGAGAGGGGACTGGTTAGGGGCCAGAAGGATAGAATTAGTCCTTCTTTTTTAACTTTTTCCCCCTACTTTTTTCCAATAGAAAATGCTCGAAAAAAACAGGATGGAGTTGTGAGCACTTCCGTCATTTATTTCACTGAACATTCTCCTCCAGTGCCACCATACACCCCACCTACCCTCAAGCTTCGGAACATCCTGGATCTCAGCCCCTTCACTGTGACTGACCTTACGCCCATGGAGATTGTGGTGGATATCTTCCGCAAGCTGGGACTGCGGCAGTGCCTGGTTACACACAATGGGTGAGAGCTCGTTGGTGAAATCAGATTGGGTTAGGGGAAGAAAGAGAACGTAGAGAGATGAAAGAAAGAAAAGCCCAGCTCACATGAACATTAGTAGCACTTATAGACCTTTTGGAAACTCTGAGATGAAGATGGATATGTTTCTCTCACTGTCATAATAGAGAAGATGTTTGGGGAGGATAGTGGGTTTGAGAGATGTGAACTGCTGGTTGCATATTATAAATAACTCAGTTCCTCCCCTACAAAGGAAATACTATGTTCTTAAGAACAGGCAGCACTGAAATTTAAATGGTACTAGGTAGTATATGTCGGAGAAGGCAATGGCACCCCACTCCAGTACTCTTGCTTGGAAAATCCCATGGACGGAGGAGCCTGGTGGGCTGCGGTCCATGGGGTTGCACAGAGTCAGACATGACAGAGCGACTTCACTTTCACTTTTCACTTTCATGCACTGGAGAAGGAAATGGCAACCCACTCCAGTGTTCTTGCCTGGATAATCCCAGGGACGGGGGAGCCTGGTGGGCTGCCGTCTATGGGGTCGCACAGAGTCGGATATGACTGAAGCGACTTAGCAGCAGCAGCAGGTAGTATGTGTGTGTTATTTCGTCCTTACAATACCTTCATCGTTATTATTTACTGGTGAGAAAACCAAGTTCCAGTGAGGTTTAAAGATTTGCACAAGGACGCCCCAGTTGATGTCTAGTTGAGGTAGGCTTTAAACACAAGTCTTCTGACTCCCATGGCTAAGGCTCTTTCTTTCTGAGATATTTCTTATCAAGTAAAGGAAGCCATGTTATTTTTATTGGGAAACAAAAAAGCAGGTTGAGGAGAAGGGTGGGTTTTTGTGTGTGTGTATGTGTGTGTGTGTTTGTGTGAGCATGGTAATGTTAATCTAGTGATTATATAAGAATTTCACCCTCTAAAATTTCTGAATAATGTAACAGATGTCTTGCAGAATTGAAATCAGTAAGGGGACTTTCCCTAACTGGTTCATTCAATCTTAACTAAATCTGAACTTCATGTAAGAACATATTCCACTAGATTCTGGGGAGAGACAGAAATCAAAGAGACTACCCTCTGCCCTCAGGGAGTATGCAGTGTTATAGGGAAGCTGATAACAGAGCAAACTGAACAAATGCTACAGAAGAGATGTGCACAGAACATACTCTTCCTAGGAGGAGGGCACAATTAGTTCTGGTTCATAGGATCAGAAAAGGTGTTCTGGAAAAGGGACGTTTGAACTGGGTTATGAAAGGTAAGACTTGTATATATAGAGAGTAATATACACAGGAAATAGCAGGACTTAACACCTAGAGGAAGTAATGCTTAAAGGGACCCATGCATTGGTCCATTTACCTGGTATATGTAATCTAGTCCTGTTATCATTCTATAAGTGCAAATTGTGTTCAAAGACGAAGTTGAAAACGACTGAGGAGGAAAAGTGTCACCTTTGTGAATTTTATTTTAGCTACAGATTGATTTTTGTTTGTTGTCTTGTTTTATCTTTTAGGCGATTGCTTGGGATCATTACCAAAAAGGATGTGCTAAAGCATATAGCGCAGATGGCGAACCAAGATCCTGATTCCATTCTCTTCAACTAGAATCACAGGGTTGTACTGGATATAAAACAGGAAGGACATTGCAGACCATGGATATATTTTATTAACTGGGTACCCAAAACACATTTCCTACATTTGGGTGGTGAAGTTATATCAGTGTGTTGTCTCTTTCCTGCAAATTAACCAGTTGCACTACGTAATCTCTGGAAATTATTCTTCTCTTTAGGAGAAAATTCTATTAGGCTTCTGTGATATTGCATTAGGAAGATTTCATGAAAGAGTAAACAAGATTGCTATGATTTAATTCTTTTCTTTCTTTTTATTTAAAGATTTTTTTAATTTAAGACATAATTGTTAGCCAATATGCAATCACTGAAAACTATGCAAGAAAAATTCCAGATGTCCTGACCTATAGCCTGCAGGAAGCTCATGAAAAAGTCACTTTTTTGGACTCTTAACTGTCATTGGTGGAAAATGAAGTGTAAACTAAGGGGCTTTGCTTTTCCAGCCACAGGAAGGAAAGCCAGAAGGAAAATAGTAATGGTATTTTCCAGACTGTGAATTCAGTTCAAATATTATCTTGTTCCTGTTACAGTATTTAGCATTATTAGTTTCGTGTGTTTATGTATATGTTAATTTTAATGTCTGATTATAAGACAATGCTGCTTTGGTTAATCTCCTCTAAGTGAATTTAAAGAGATTAACTTTTATAGCTTGCTTGTTCCTGGTACTCTTTTTTGACGTGCACAAAGATAAGTTATAGAATTTTCTCCTTGTCTGCAAATAGGCTAATTTTTCCAGGTGGTCTTTGTTAGCTAGTAGACAAAGACTTGGCCATGAATTTGTTAGTAACAAGGAATGATTTCTCCAGCTTCCTTGAAATGATTAGTAAAGTTCTAAGCAAAGTCAATGACTAGGTCTTTCACATTTTTGTGAGGTCCCAACTAATCCTCTTACCCAGATGCCACCTCCATGAGTGATGGTGCTTTCGGCTTCTGGAATATAGAAGAGCAGTAAAGGGAACCAAATCTAGACTGCATACTGGTAAACCAGGGAAGATTCCAAGCTGTATCTGTGTTTTCATGCATTCCTTCGTAACAACCACCAGTACTAAAATGACTGGGCACTCTTGCGTCTTCCCAGTGTTAAGTACATTTAACAGGCCAGTGTTTTCCCCATGATGGTGAATTTAGGCTTGGGAGTACTTTCAGATATATTCAAGGCATTGGAACAGGATAGGCAGCTCTGACTCCCTTGAGGCTTCTTAGACTTCTAAATAAAATGCAGAACCATCCTGAGACCCAGGGGTGTGGACAAGGCCTGGTGACACCTAAGGTGCTTGTATCCAATTGAAAAGGTGCCTGTCTCGATTTCCTACCACCTCTACTGCAGTAGAAAACATCTAGGGACACCCGGTGGAGCTACAGAGCCACCACCATCATTCCAACTACGTTTTCTACATGTTTACCCACATGCTGTTGTTTCCCCTCCATTCTTCTCCCTTTTCCATGCCTTAGTCCTGAGTCCTCTCTTTGGGATTGAGCACTGTGCCCAGTTAATCATTCCTATTACAAAAAGATAACTCCTGGAGCTAAATTGTAAACCCAGCCTCCAGAAGCTTATAGCCCATGGACCAGAGAGGCAACACGCAGCCATTTGCTTTGCTCTATAGTCCAGTAGCTACTGCCATACCTCCATTCCCACGCTGATGCCCACAGCAGTGAGACTCAAATGCTAGGGGAGAGAGCTGAACCTTTCCCATTTTCCAAGTCTGTTCCCAGTGCTTCCCACCATCCTTCCAGCCTAGAATCAGCAGTCATTCAGCATAGCCTTTCCTACCCTCTGTCTCCTCTGTTCAAGCACCTCAGTGTACCTCATTTTAAAAGTTGCCGATCTCTGAGTCTAGGATTTTTTACCCCTAGTTCTTATGTTTCCAAAATCTGAAATTCTTTTATTGCCCAGAACTAGGGAGCCAAGGCTTATTTTGATTTTTAGCTTTAAAGTATCAAGGCAGTCACCAGAGCTTTCCCTTTAAATATAACACTCTAGCATTGTAATGAAAAAGAAAAGATCCTCCCTAGGTTTTATTACAGTATAGTCATGACTCAGTAACTTCACAAGGGACAAGTAGGTCATTTGTCCCTTCTTTGCCACTGATTCCCTCAAAAGAGATGTGGCTATTTGCCCTACCACCACATCTGTTGTGCAGTAGTCAAAGTTCTTCTGTGTGTACTTCTGGTTCACTACCTATCTCTTCTTATCAGCCGTCCAACTAAAGTTTGCAAAACAGGAAATGTTAATATTTCTGGTATTTGATGACAGTCAAAGGTTTGGTCACATTTCTTAGGGCAGCGGTGATATGGAGGGTATGTAAGTTTGCCTTTGTGTTTCTTCTAGGCTCTGTTTTTGATTTGAAACAGATGAGCCAGTGTTCAGGTGCTACTTCAGAGAATAAATTCAAGAAATCAGATAATACTGTGCCAAGGTGTACTTTCTAGATGCTAAGCACTGATTGGCCCTCCAGAGAAAAACATCCCTTTGATACCTCACTCCTAGTAAATCTCATTCATTAACCTCAGCTTCTCAGGAATCCTTGTAACTATATGCTAAAAGTACCTGTAGTTTATGATATCCATTATATGTCCAGTCCTATGGTTTGGCTCAAAGTTTGGCTAATTGTGGTAGCGCTCCCTGCTAGACTGCTAGCTCAGCACCTTAACATTCAGAGTTTCTTATCTTGAGGCAAAGGAAAATGTTCTTTCTGCCACTGCCAATTCAGCAGTTAGACATCATTAAACCAACAGAGCTGATATAGGGAGGTCTGTTAGTAGCCAGAAATGGTCAAATACCTCAGTGGCAAAAGACTGGGAGACCAGTCTATTCTGGTATTGAGAGAAAATTTCCCAACACAAGGGAAGGATTTATAAAATAATGCCAATAAGCACTTCGAGAGAGGGTTTTCCAAAGCAAAATATCTGTAGGCATCCAGCCATGAAGGGAATGAGTGTCTAGATTTTTTTCTGAGAGGCTAGATTTTTAAAAATCTAACAGCTATATTTTGTATCTTCAGATCTTCAGTGTAAAGAATTAAAGAAACTGGAATAAAGCTGAGGCATGTTTAGATATACCATTGGCAGAAGCAGGGAACTGACTGAACATGCAAAGTCATGGCCACTTTTAAGATCATTTCTGTTAGTTCAGACACTCTCCTCTTTTCTGGCTCCAGTGTCCTTCTGGCTCAGCCCAGCTGGAGTAGAGGTGGTATAATCCACAGAGCCCATGTCCTCTGGTGGATAATCCGACATTGACAGTGCTTTGGATGTGCCAGCTGGCAGAGCAGTCAATCTGTTTGCTGCTTGAACTGCAAAGGAGTTCAGTTGTTTGGACACCAGAGACTGAATCTGAACCCTTTACAGAAAGAGCAGAGAACAGCATCAATTTCTCTATCAAGTCTTCAATTGTGCTTGACCACAAGAATGATAAATTAACGGGGACTTTGTGTGGTCTAAGACTGTGAAGTAATTCTTAACTATGAATTTATGAACCTATTCAGGTGGAGGGGAGGAGCAAATACATTTTTTAAAAACAACGTGCAATAGAGTCCAACAGGGAAAGTAATCACCACTGTATGTTTTAAGTATTTGAATCAACTGTCCTGGTTGGGTCCTGACCTTGGTTTGTTTAGTTAGGTGGTGAGTATACCCCATGATATCTTTTGGTTTTGTTTTTTTAATCATAAGGAGTGCAGTTTTTGAGGTTGAATATTTAATAAATGATAGTCAAGACAGTTATTGAAATTTTGAAATGGCCAGTGTGTTTTATATTGCTAAAGTACTTACTGGTGATGGACCACATTGTATTGTGAGAAGCTGTTTTACTTTCATCAGATCAGAACCATATGCAGGCCACTCTCTGTTCAGAGAAAGCAGGAGAGTGTCTTTCATGGTGGTACATAGAGTATTGAGCTCTTGAAAACCCTGAGAAAAATTAAGAGTTTAGAAAGTAAAGGGGAGGTGGAATGGTGAGTAAAAGATGTCTAAATATGTGGTCTGAATTTAAGTGTCCTACAATCTTGATTTTTTTTTTAAACCACCTCTGGAATTACCTGGATTCCCTTTGGAGAGAGGGTGGAAAGTTATGGTAGTGAAAAAACCCTAGTAAGAAAATATATGAGTTCTTGTAAGATGGTGGGAGGAAGGTCATTCCATGCTCCAAGCCAAACACCCTGACATTTATTAAACTGCTTAATTATGTGCCTCAAGGGGAGAATAGTTAGTAGTCGCTGAAAGAGCAGGCTTTCCAAACAACATAGAGGCTCAAAGCAGCATTTGGTTGGAGGCAGTCTACTTTTATGGAGAGGGCTGACCCAAGACCAGACATCTGCTCATGGAGGAGGGCCGCGTCTCCTGCCATTGCCTAAATGATAAGCTTTTGGTAGATTATCTTGAATTTTGATAGAAAAATTCTTTAAAAATCTATGTCGTTAGCCTCCTTGGTATATGCTTATTCTATATTAAAAAGAAAAAAGTGACGGTGTCTCAGAGCTCAGGGAGCTTTGTAAATTTGAACTGAAATTGGTGTAGTAGACCTGTGGCAACCACTCAACTGTGCTCTGCCTCAATTTTGATTGCTTGCCCCAAGGGGAGACTTTCTTGGACTAGTAGGTGTTAGCAACTTCAGGTCACTCCCCAAATGTTTGCTGGTCACAATCTCATTTCTAAACATCTGCATCTGGGCAAAGTTTTGAAGTGACATAGGGAGCAAAATTGGTTTTCCACCATGTAATCTTATTTTGCCAAATCACCCAAGAAAGAAGGAAAGTCTGTGATGTGTGGAGTTTGCATTTCTTGGATGGAACCTATCAGGTCATCCAGTTCAATCCTGCAGTCATAAATTCCTACCTCTTAAGTTCCTGCCAAAAGGTCTTCAGCCTCTGTGTGCACACTCATTGAATGAATGCCTTGCCTAAAGTTCAGCCTTTTAAGGGGAAAAGGCGTGTGGTAGTATAAAATGTTAGGGTTTAAATAAATGATCTCTGCCTCTCCTCCTCTCTCCTGTCTGCCCCTGTCTCTCTGTTTCTGTCTCCTCCCTGCCATGCCCTAAATTCAAAATTTTATCATGTGTTATAAGTGTATTGTTTTGAATATGGACCTTGGAAGAGGGAGAGGATCATTCTGAGAGTAGAGAATGACTTCTGAGTTGATGGAGCCAACAGGGCTTTGCTCTGCTTTAGGGGCTAAAGCCAGTGATACCTGCTGGCAGTGTCCTGGGCTTTAGCATCTCTATGCAGACATGTGAAATATTCATTGCTAAATGTTATTCTCATCTATTACTAGTCCAAATCTGTTGAAAGTCAGAGGCGATCTAGAACTTGATGAGTGTAATGCCTCTTGGCAGAATGAAGGTGAGGGAGTGGCCTGGGTTGATTTTGTCAGGGTGGGGATGTTTAGCCTCATTATCTTTCTGACTGTACCTCAACTATATGGTCCTTCAACAGTGCTCCTCCTCCTCCATTTTACTTTATCCCTTATTCTCTCTCTTTCCCCTTGTCCTGCCTTTTTACTCCTCAGATTTTAATAAATATTTACTTTTTTATTATATATTTGGTCCCTTGGGACTATGTAGTGATTATAAATTGAATTCATTCTAGGTAAAAAATATATATATAGTGTGTTTAATATTTTGTTCTTTTAAACTGTCTTTTGAAGCTATGCTGTTAACCAGGTACAGGCCAGAAAGGAGTTAAGCCTGATGAACAGCACCTGGTCATGTCACCTAGGGATGCCATTGATGTAATTATGGTGATTCTTCTTCATTTGACCAAGGCCAGCCTCCTCTTCTTAACCTCCAGTCATTTCTGGCTGTGGGAAAAATACCAGCTGTCGGGTGAGCCAGTGAGGCCAGGATGATCGGGGGGGCTGGTTCCAGCCCATGGACCATTCTATGAATATCTCTGTAGTGAGCTCATTTGTAGGGCTGGCTTCAACTGCAGTAGCCAAAGAAAACCTGTCTGACTCAAAATTTTAGTTCCTGAGAGTTGGTAAAAGTTCAAATGAAGCTAAATACACATTATAGACATCAGCAGTAGCTTAGGTGTCTAGACCCTAGAATCAACCAAAGCTAATAGAGCCTGAGTTTCCATAGGAAGCTTGGTGCTGAGCTGTTCAGAGCAATTATTTATCTGAGTGCTGCCAATGCTTTAGTCACACTTTCTTAGCTTTATTGTAACTTTTAGAGATGTTGGTCCCTGTTCATAGGCACAGCCTGTACCAAAGCTATGGCTTACTGCACACTTCATTCTGCTCCCTGGTCAAGCATAGCAACATAGTTTTAAAGGAAAGTTGTGAGCTGGGGAGTTAGGAGACCTAGTTTCTATTCCCTATGCTTCTACTAACTAGCCTCGAGATCTTAACCGCTCTGTGCCTCAGTGTTCCCATCTGAAAAATGGGGATAGTGTTAATTGCCCTACCTACCTCACAGGGTTGTTGTGAGGATAAACTGAGACAATGAAAGGAAAGTACTTTGACAAGTAAGTGCTATGCAAATTGTAAGAAATGGAAACAATCATGTTACAGGCAATGGAATGGACTTTGGCAGAAGGGTTAATGGGATTGTCCAGCCCTTTCTCTGTGTGGCTTAAACCCAGGTCGCCATTGCTTTATACATTTTTCACTTAGCACAGATTTGTAATTATGCATGTAATAAAGCACAGCCTTATCCAATTTGGTGTCTGGTGTGTTTCTGAAGACCCTCGATTTTGTAGCTATTGATTTCTGATCATAAAATTGCAGTGTGGAGGTTGGGGGATGGTAGTGTGAAAGGTACCTGAAAACTCCTACTGGTTGGCCTACTTCTTAAAATGATTTATTAAATAGTTAGATTTACAGATTGAGTAATACTTTGAGCAAGCTCCAGGAGTTGGTGATGGATAGGGAAGCCATGGGGTCGCAAAGAGTCAGACAGAACTGAAAGGCTGAACTGAATGCTTTTTACCACAAGGACACAAATGAGGAGCACTTGGTTTTTTTGGAATGATTCCTGATACTTTAATATGGCTACTTAAATGTTCCTGTCTCATACACTGGCGATCCTTTCTTGATGAAATGAGGATTAACTGGGAGCTGTATTTTTTCTCTTTTTGAGCTTTTAATGATGTAAGGTTTTAGGCCTCTTGGCTACAGTCCGTTCTTACAAGGAGTGGGATGGGTGATGGAAATGTTCCTCCAGTGAATAGCAGAGCTAGTAGTATAATCTTTATGGTGTGTTGGGATTAAAATGTCTTCTCTGGGAAACCCTTTTATGTGACTGAGGAGTGGGCCTTTTCAGGGAAGTGGTTGAATGTGCAAACATTTCCTATTCACATCTCTCTGGAACCCAGAAAACAAAGGAAAGCTATCCTTTAAAGCACGGTTTTCCTACTTTCTCACTCTATTTTTCCTGAATCTGATTCCTCCTTACCTCTCCCTCCCTTTCTCTTTTAGACCACTAGGAAGACAGTTTACTGTGTTGTCCAAGTTTTCATTTAACAGTTTCTCCCGTTGACATTTGATAACATCTGCACTGGTGTACGGGCTTCCCTGGTGGCTCAGATGGTAAAATGTCTGCCTGCAATGTGGGAGACCTGGGTTCAATCCCTGAGTTGGGAAGATCCCTGGAAAAGGAAATGGCCACCCACTCCAGTACAGGTGTACACTGGATATCTTGTTGCTACCAAGAACTTTAATGCCTTTGGCCTGCTTGGTATTGTTTCAGGAAGGACGCCTCTATGTATGAATAACTCCTTCATAAGGCTAAAATTTCACAAGGAAACTTCAGATTTTGATGTTACTCTTCCCAGTTGGCACTAGTGGTAAAGAACCTGCCTGCCAATGCAAGAGACATAAGAGATGCAGGCTCAATCCCTGGGTCGGGGAGATCTCCTGGAGGAGGGCATGGCAATCCTGTCCAGTATTCTTGCCTGGAGAATCCCATGGACAGAAGAGCATGGTGGGCTACAGTCCATAGGGTCACAAAGAATCATACGTGACTGAAGCAACTTGGAATGCACACACACAATTTTACTGGGCCCTTGCCACACGTATCGTCATCCCTGCCTCTAATCTAAATACCTTCTTAGAAAAAAACCAGCTATTACCAGCTATCAACAACTTGCTGTGAATTAGAGTGTCATGTCTTAGTTGCTGTAGGGCTCAGATAAAAATGGCTTTAATGGAGTACAAGGTACAGATTCATCTAGTACAGGAGCTGCCCAGAAAAAAAAACCTGGAAATGACCACCAGATGTCAGTGCAATCATTAAAATACTGGTATAGCTCTGGTTTGGTCAGAAAAGAACTGTCTGAGAGTTGGCAGGGCAAGAAGCATTAATTCATATCTACAGCTAGATGCTGGGAATACAAGATTCAACCGAGATTTCTTAGTTGATCAGATCAGATCAAATCAGATATTCTCTTTTTAATGCATATAGTCAACTATGCTTTTCTTATTATTAAATCAATTACATGGCAGTCCCTGCCTTTAAGGAGCTTATTGCCCTGATGTGTGAAAGTTATCATTTCTTTTTTGAAGCAGTGCCTCAGGTTAAAAACAATGAGGAAATATGGATTCTGGTCCCTATAAGTTACACGGGATGGCCGTGTAACTTATAGTGTGACTAAGACCCTTTTGAAAGTGGAATGGTGGTAATAATTACTCAGGGACAATAGGCACATACTGGGACTATTCCAGGTGTGTTAGCCCAGGCTGCTATAACAAATGACCATAGACTGAGTGGCTTATAAATAAAAGAAATTGATTTCTCACAGTTCTGGAGGCTGGAAGTCTGAGATCAGGGTGCTGACACGGCAAGGTTCTGGTAAGAGCGTAGCAGACTACAGAATTGTTGTATGCTCACAAGGCAGAAAGAGAGCTAGAACATTCTCGGGGGTCCTTTTATCAGGGCACTAATTGCGTTCATGTTCAGGCTCCCATCTTCTTGACTTCACCTCCCAAAGGCCCTACCTCCAAAAACATTGGGAGTTAAGATTTCAACATATGAATTTGGAGTTGACGCAAACATCCAGTCTGCAATACTGGTAAAACCAAGAAGTGTGGTCACCTTCTTCCTGAGGGATCTCCAGCTCCAGTCTTTCCTCTCTTCCCTTCCTTGTAACAAGCTCTGTCACCTTATTGCTACTGGGACGTGGGGTAGAGAGGTTCAGACCACTACAAGTAGTAGTTCAGACTACCACAATTCTTATTCTCAAAAATAATAATAGGACTGAGCAGAGAGCAACATTCAGGGTAAGAGAAAGACAGCTTTGGCTTTTGGGTTCCCTTAGGCGTCCTTGAGCTGTCAGATTGAACAAGTTCTGTGTCTGTACACTTCCCATTGCTAATCCAGGAAGCTGCAGGTAGAATGAAGAAAGCATAGAATTTGGACCCAGGGGACCTGGACTTAAAGGCTTCCTGTAAAGGAATTGCTACCTTTCTCCATCAAGCAAAACTCAGGACTTCGGAAACTGGCCTTGGAGGAAGAGTCTCCATTGGGGCTCGTGGATGTCAAAGGGTGACTGTGTGTTCCACAGATTCTCCTTCCTGTTGAGACAATCTTTCTGGTTACCTCACTGGCCATGGGGTATAGTGGAGATAACTCCTTTTTAATATTCTAGTCTGAGTGTACCTCTCTGGCACAGCTGAGATGGAGGTAGAACTTTTAATCTAAAAGTTCAGGGAAAATAAAAGGAAGCCATCATGATGTGCAATGAGCTCACCTGTCTGATCCTGACTGTGCAACAGAATCATTTGAAATGAGTATTAAAATATAGATTCTCGGAGGTTTGGTGCTAGGTCTTAGACTAGTATTTGAAAAAGCATATGGGGATATTGTGGGGAAGATCCTCTAGAGGAGGAAATGGCTACCCACTCCAGTATTCTTGCCTGGAGAATCCCATGGACAGAGGAGCCTGGCGGGCTACAGTCCATAGGGTCACAAATAGTTGGACACGACTGAGCGACTTAGCATGCATGGGGATATTTCAGGTTTCACCTGACCCTGAAGCTTTATCAGATTTCAATGTTGTGGGCAGCAACTTAGTACCACCTGGGGGAATTCATTGTCCCACTTCTTGTTCACTCTTGTATCCCAAGTACCAGCTACAGCACAGAGCAAGACCTCCAAAAATACAGTGTTGGTAGGATAGATGCCTGTGTAAAACTTGCCTTCTTAGTTCCTGTTTCTTGCCTGAAGATGTATCTCTTCCCTAGATGTATCCCACCTTCCAGGGACACCACTCTTACTCACACACAAGCAGTTCTTAGAATTTATACTGAAATCACAACCTGGTAGTCACCATCTCATACAACCCTTTGTAAGTGACAAAGAGCATGTTTATTTCAGGCTCTGCTGCTTACTCACGTCATGATTGACCTCTGTGATCTCATCTGTAAAGGAGTAATGATGATAAACTGTTGAAATGAATGAAACTAGATAAGAAAACTAAGGGTTTATAAGTTGGCTTCCCTTGTGGCTCACATGGTAAAGAATCTGCCTGCAATGCAGGAGACCAGGATTTGATCCCTGGGTTGGGAAGAATCCCTGGAGGAGGGAACGACTAACACTTTCTGTTTTTATACAAACATCATTATTATTCATTCAGTCCTGAGAGCTAAATGAGGTAATATATGAGAATAGTCAATTCAGGAAATGACTGTGCTAAGTCACTTCAGTTGTGTCCAGCCCTTTGAGACCCCATGGACTGAAATCCATGGGATTTCCCAGGCAAGAATACTAGAGTGGGTTGCCTTTTTCTTCTCCAAGAATACTCCAGGCAGGGATACTGGAGTGGGTTGCCATTTCCTTAACCCATTCCAGTATTCTTGCCTGGGAAATCCCATGGACAGAGGAGCCTGGTGGTCTACAGTCCATGGAGTTACAGACTCGGACATGACTGAGTGCCTAACAGTTTCAGACAATGGAGATTCAGTGAAAGAAGAAAATAGACCCATTCCCTGGATGATAATCCAAAACACAGTCAATAAGAGTGGAGTCAACCAGTAGTCTATTCTAGTGACAAAGTCTTTTTTTCCCAAGTCCAATATCTGTGGGCTTAGCAACCCACCTGAGTATTAGAATCCTAGCACCTCCTCTCCCACGAAAATGTTTCCCAGTTGTTTCAGCCTCTGAGACTCCAGAATCAGATACACTCAAAACAATCTGTCAGCTATGGTTGGCAAGAGGGATGCACCCACTTTGTTCCCTTTGGCTTCAGCCCCCACTTGACCACAGTGAAGCCTGCAGTCACTCAGAGAACCCTTCCCTACCCCAGATATCACCCAGCTTGAGAAAGCCAACTGTACCCTTTCCTTCCTTGCCTGTCCTTCAGCATAACTTCTTTTTCTAGTTCTAGTTACAAAACAAGAACTCCCTTGTATGTGGGTGAATATCAACAGATATGGCTGTGTGAAGGTGGTGGGGGGGGAGGTGGAGAGGAGAGCTGTCTAGCATCAGTATAGAAATATTTTATTACACAAATACCCTTGAACTTTATAACAAGCCTGTGAGATTGGCAGAATATGAGGAGACTAACAGTTGTTTGTGATTTGGTCAGTATTTCAGAGGCAGGAAGTGTTGTAACAGAAGCTGGAACTCAATGTCTTTGACCCCAAGTCCAGTGATCTTTCTACTACTGATCTTGTGGCTAAGTGCTCCTGTTTGTCCTGTTTCTAGGCAATTTTATGGGAAGACAGTAATAGGAGCCTGCCTGGTTGGACAGTTGGCCCAGTGTTAAAAATTTGCTGGGGGTAAGAATCTATATAGAGGCTTGTGGAGATGATCAGAAAACAATTCTAGTTACCATATCTCCAAGGTGGTTTCTTTTAAAATGTGGATGTGTAGAAAAGTGAGGAGTGGGGATGAATTAGAGTTGGGGAACAGTCTCTGGGGGCCTGTACTTACTAATTGATTTCCCTTAGCAGTATTTGAAGTTTTTACTAGGCGCATATATCACTTTATACATTTTTAAAAGGAAACATCCAGGAAAGAAAACAGTAATTTTATATGTGGCTATAAATATGTATTCATCTCATTAATTGGATGCTGAATTTGTTTTTCCTGCAAACTAATAATAAATCAAGAAAACTAAAGCCTCAGGTCCAGTAGGTTATTGTTATAATGAGAATTCCCATTCCTAGCAGGGAGACATATGACTCATGCAGGCATGGGGCTGTTTTCTTTCATAGCAGACAGAATGATACTTTTAAAAAATAAACCAGATCAAATAAATCAGATCAAATAAAGCCCTCAGTTGGCTGATTTGAAACCCTCTGGTGACTTCCCATTGCATACATCCAGAGGAAATCTAAACCCTTTACCCTGTCCTCTAAGGCCTTCGATGACCTTCATCTAGCCTGTCTTGCTAACCTCATGTTATGGGTTAAATTGTGTCCACTGTAAATTCATGTGTTCAAGTCCTAGTCCCCAGTACCTCAAAACATGCCCTTATTTGGAAATGGGGTCTTTGCAGAAATGATTGAATTAGGATGAGGTCATACTGGAGTAGGGCAGGCCCTAATCCAATAATACTGGTGTCTTTATAAGAAGGAGAAATTTGGAAACAAGCACACACATGGTAAAGATAAAGGTGGAGATTTGGGGTGATGCTTTTACAAGCCAAGGAACACCAAAGATTTTTGGCAAACCACAAGTATCTAGGAGAGAGGCCCAGTCTCCCTCATAGCCATAGAAGGAAGTGACCCTGCCAATACCTTAATCTTGGACTTTCAGCATCCAGAACTGAGGCAAGAAATGCTCCTGTGGTTTAAACTATCTGGTTTGTAGTACTTTGTTATGGCAGTCCCAACAACCTAATACACCTCATCTCTTAGTGCTCAGCCTCTCTCTCACTTGCTACCGGCACAATATCTTGTCCCCGCCACCCCAGTTCCTCACACATCCAGTTTATTCCTGCCTCAGGATCTTTGCACTAGCTATTTCATTTTCCTCAAATGTACCTCTCAGACTTACATAATTAACACCTTCTTAATAATTCAGTTTAAATGTCCTGTCTTCTAGAAGTCTTCCCTGACCTCCCAGTCATTCTTAATTGCTTCATGTTCTTTTTCTCTTCAGAGAAGTCATTGTCATCTGAGGTTCTCTTATTTATGTGTTTATAGTATATTTTCCCCAATTAGAATGGAAGTTCCATAGGGATTTTGTCCACCACTGTATCCCCAGCTTCTACCTAGACATTTCTGGCAACTATAATCACTTGATAAATATTTGCTGAATAAATGATTGAATGGATGTGAAGAGTTCTTCACTGATAGATTTGTTTATTAAGCATCTATTGAATCTCTAATACTTGACAGCCACTGTGATAGAACTTGGGACTCAATGGCAAATAAGATAGGGTCCCAGCCTGCTGTCTTTCTAAAAGTCTGGCTACTGCCAGATCCCAAGACTGCTATAGTAGAAAAAGTGTGGGCTTTGGAGTATGACGAGCCTAAGTTCATATCCTAACTACGTCACTTATTAGCTGTGTGATCCTGGGCAAGGCTCCTAAACTCTCTGTATCTTGGTAACCTCTTCTGCCAAAGAGGGATCGTATTAATATTTCCTAGAGAGTTGTGGTAAGAAATAGATAATGTATGTAAAAACTAAGCAGTGCCTGGTATCTAGTAAATGCTACAAAAAGTTGCATTCTATTTCACTCTAGTTAAATAACCAGAGCCCTTCTTTTCATAGTTATTTGCCCCCCTTTGGGGGAAATTAACCATTCCACAGACAGTAGTAGAAATAATTTGGTCTAAAGGGAGTCCCTGGCTGGTCCCAGTACTTCTAGCAGGGATCTCTGGGGAGCCATTCAGGTGGAGGAGACACATGTTGAGAATAAACACCTAGCCCACTTCACTTCATGCCCCATATGTGAGGTAGCCATTCATTCATTTGTTCATCCATGCATTCAGCAGGTTATTTATTGAACTTCTATTCTGTCCCAAGCACTGTACTGAGTGCTGGATGTACAGCAGTCAACAACACAGAGAGGGTCCTTGTCTTCATAGGGCTTACAGTCTAGGAGAAGTTTGTTTTATTTTTTTTCATGTACTCTTTCAGCAAATATTTATTGGGCCTGGCACCTCCAGGCTTTCTCTATTTAGAGAGAATGGTAAGGTCATGCCACTACCAGCTGTTACCACAGATGAACAAGTAGCCCTAGATCTGGGGCAGGCATGGGCAACAGTGTTCATCCTTGAGGCTTAGGGTTAGAGACCCTTCACAAATTAGCATTTTTAAAAGTTCCACATACTGAATGCTTGCTTTGTTTCAAGCAATAGAGTCATGCTTTACATCTATTTTTTTTGTTTAATCCCCACAACGACCTTGAGAAACAGATACTGTTATTAAACCCTTTTCTGTCAGATGAGGAAAGAGATGCTCATGCTGATGAGAGGGTGAAGTGACTTGGCCTAGGTTATACAGATAGGAAGTGATGGAGGTAGAATTCAAGTCCACTCTATAACTCCCAAACAACTTTCTATAATACTATGATGTTCAATATTTCCATGGGCTATTTTTGCTAAGGAAGCATTATGCAGGGCTGACTTACTGAAAGCGAGGAGAGTTCTTGAAAGAAAGAAATAAGGGTCATTATATAGATAGGAATCTCCAAGTTTCCATACCTTCTTGTATTAGTTGTCTATTGCTATGTAAAGTTTGTGCTATTACCACAAACTTAGCTGCTTAAAACAATACACATTTATTATCTCACGGTTTCTGTGGATCAAGAGTCTTGGCAAAGTTTAGCTGGGTTGTTTGCAAGGCTGCAATCAAGGCATTGGCCAGGATTGGGGTCTCATCTGAGGCTCAGTTGGGGAAGAAACCATGTCCAAGCTTATGTGATTGTTGGTAGCAGTCAATTCCTTGTGGGCTGCCACACTGAAGGTCTCAGTTCCTAGCCTACTTTCATCCAGAGATGACCTTTAAGTTTCTTTGCTATATTAGAGCTCACCACAGAAACAGAACCAATAGTGTGTGTGTGTGTGTACAAATATGGAGAGAGAGAGAGGAGAGAGAGATTATGAGGAACTGGCTCATGTGATGATGGGGTGGCAAATTCAAAGTCTGCAGGGTGGGCCAGCAGACTGAAGACCCAGGGAAGAGCCAGTGTTGCAGAATTCCCTATTGCTCAGGTAAGGTCAGATATTTGATCTAGTCAGGCCGTCAGCTGATTGGATGAAGCCTACCCATAATATGGAGGCCAATCTGCCTTACTCAAAGGCATCGGTTTAAATGTTGATCTTGTCAACTTGAAAAAATACACACAAACTAAAAGTTGAGAGTTGTATTTTTTTAGTTTACTAATTTTTAATTGAAGGATAATTGCTTTACAATGTTATATTGGTTTCTGCCATACATCAACATGAATCAGGCATAGGTATATGTCCCCTCCCTCTTGAACTTCCCTTCCACCTCCCACCCCATCCCACCCCTCTAAGTTGTCAGAGAGCCCTGGTTTGAGTTCCCCAAGTTATGTTTTATTCATCAGAAAATTTTAGTACTTAAGCCCGGGAGGCAGCAACTCAACCCTTAGAGAACTACTCTGTGGAGGCAAAGGAGAGAAGTAGGTTATATAGAAGTTTTGCAACAAAGGGCAGGTAGTCAGAACATCAAAAGATTATTGTGAATTAAAGGAAAACAAGATATCTCAAGGAATTTAGCACTTTTCTATGTATGGGAAGATGAAAGAGCCTGGGCTCACTGAAATCATTTCTTTGATATGGCCCCCTATCTGGGGCCAGTATCCTGTGTTTTGGGGAGTGACTACAGTCTGAAGGCTGCTAAATGGCAGGTATTCTTTTCCTTCTTGAGTGTCCTTAGGCATACCAGCTCACCATTCATGGTGGCTGCAATCACTGATACTGTGACATCCTTGTTTACTGATATGGCAGGGAATATTGCATTTCTCAATTGCATACTGATATGAAAAATGTGTTCTGGTTTCAAACACACCAGAGACATCCAGAATAATGTTTGACCAAATATCTTGGTACCATGGTCCAGCCAAGTTGACACTTAAAAATGACCATTACACTTGTCATTGTGGGCCTTCCCAACAGGACCACTTGCTTCATTAAAGCCAGTAAGGATGAGAGTCTCCTAGCAGGAGGCTCCTTGCAAGATGATGCAACATAATCACAGTAGTGCTATCCTGCTACTGTTGCCATATTCTATTGGTTAGAAGAAAGTCACAGGTCCTACCTACATGCAAAGGGATAGTGATGATGGGTTCCTGGGGGCCATGTTAGAGCCTTTCTGCCATAATCCACCTCTTGGCTTCCAATGATTCACATCCCTCCTACACTCAAAAACATTCACTTCCTCCCAACATTCCCCAAAGACTCATCCCATTAATAGTATCTGCCTAAAGTCCAGAATCTCATCATTTAAATCAGGTCCAGGTATGGATGTGGTCCTCTAGGCATAATTCTTCTTAATGTGATTATCTATATAAAACTAAAGAGTCAAATGATCCACCACTTATACAACCAACATAAAATCATGGGGAGGCATAGGATAGCCACGATAGACATTTCCATTCGAAAAGGATGCTGGGGATCTTGGGAGACATCAAAGAGTCCATGGCGATTTTGAAATCCAGTTGGGTTAAATATTCCTTCATTAGTTCCAAAGTCCTCTCTGCTCACTTGGTTCTGACCTCTGGCTTTTCATGAAAAATAAATTATCCTTCCTTTTTCATGAAAGGTAGCATTGGAAAATCCCATGGACGGAGGAGCATGGTAGGCTGCAGTCCATGGGGTCGCTAAGAGTCGGACACGACTGAGCAACTTCACTTTCACCTTTCACTTTCATGCATTGGAGAAGGAAATGGCAACCCACTCCAGTGTTCTTGCCTGGAGAATCCCAGGGACGGGAGAGCCTGGTAGGCTGCCATCTATGGGGTCACACAGAGTTGGACACGACTGAAGCGACTTAGCAGCAGCAGCAGCATACATTTGCAGCTGAGTAGTTTTATCAGCCTGCTTCCTGCCAATAGAATTTTGGGGGTCCAAAATTTCTTTGATTTTGTACTCTCTGTCTCAGTCTAAGATAACAGTGTTTCTGCTGGAATATCTTTCTCCAAAACTTTAGGAGTCTTCAGTGGATTTCATTGAGTTTCACTCCATTAGAAAAAATACATACACAGAGATCTGTTCAAGATAAGCTCTTCTCTACCTTGGGCTCCTGAGATGGCTAGGTACACAGCTCTCAAGGCCCTAATGTTTGAGTGGTTCCAGAAGGCATACTCTTAATCTCTTGTAGGGGCCCACTGTGTGAGTGAATACCACTCTGATTCTTTGATCTTTCTGAGGTTTTAAAAAGGTTATACAGCCATTCTCTCAGCCTTTCCTCAGTGCAATGCTTTCTTAACAGTGCTTGGAGGCCCTTTTTTTCTTTCTTTCTTTCATCCCTCCCTCCCTTCTTCCCTTCCTTTCTTTTTTATGACTCAGTGTGGCTTATGAATCTTCCTCCACCAGGGATTGAACTTGGCAACAGCAGTGAAAGCCCTGAATCCTAACCACTGAACTACTAGGGAAGTCTGCCATCTTTTCATTTTAGCATTTTCTGCCATCTGGAAAGGCTGAGAATCAATCAAGTACTGGTTTCTTCTAGGTTTAACAGTTATCTTAATTATTTTTCCCCCTCTCAAATTTTACTATGAGCAGCAAGAAAATACCAGACCACATCTTCAACACTTTGCTTGGAAGTCTTGTTAAATAAATATGCAAATTCATCACCTTTGTGTTCTCCTTTCTTTTTAAAATATTTTTGGCTGTGCACTGCAGCATGTGGGATCTTAGTTCCCCAATCAGGGTTGAAACTTTCACCCCCTTCAGTAGAAGCACAGAGTCTTAACCACTGGACTGCCAGGGAAGTCCCTCCTGTTCTACTTTTCACATAACTTCAGGAAACAATTTCAGTAAGCTTTTTTCTACTACTTAATATGGATTCACCCATAGCCCTGTGCCTGCCACACAGTAAGTGCTTAATAAATTTTACTATTGATATTATTACACATACAGTAGGAAAAATAATGATGCTGAAAGCTCAGCTTCTCTGTTCACCAGTGCTGAATCAAACCTCAGAGACAGAGTTTTGGGTGAAGTAGAAAAGGATAACTTTATTGCTTTGCCAGGCAGAGGGGGACACAGTGGGCTAATGCCCCTCAAAACCATGTGTTCCCACTTGGGAAAGATAATGAGAAGTTTTATAGTAATTGTTCAAAGAGGGTATGATCAGCTCGTGAACTTTCTTCAAGTCAGCATCATTAACCTTCAGGTCCAAATGATCTGGGGTCTACATTCTTGTGGGCAGCATACCATCATTAATCATTAACTTCTCCCACCTGGTGGGGGTTTCAGTATCTGCAAAACAGCTCAAAGATATTGCTGTGTGTATCCATTGATGGGAAAACAGGACCTTGACCCAAGGCTGCTTTGTTTCTCCCTGGTCTCTCATCCTCTCCCTTCCCTAATTGGCAACTGCTTGAGTCTGCCTGTTGAACTCAGGGAAGGTCATGGAGGCTGGATGAAGGCTGTTTCCTATAATCAAAGAAATGGGGAACACAGAAAGACTTGTGCCAGGAGCCCTACAGGGCCCTGCATGGTATCAACAACATCTATCTTCCAAGGTTGTTGTGAGAATTTCATAAGATAATGTGTTAAACTTCCTGGCTTTTGGTAGTTATGCAGATTCCTTCTCTTTTCCTCTGTTTTGGACTGAATATTTGTGTCCCCCTGAAATTCATATGTTGAAGCCCTAGACATCCCAATGTACTGAATATTTGTGTTCCCCTAAAATTCATATGGCAGAAAGTGAAGAGGAACTAAAAAGCCTCTTGATGAAAGTGAAAGAGGAGAGTGAAAAAGTTGCTTAAAGCTCAACCTTCAGAAAACTAAGATCATGGCATCTGGTCCCATCACTTCATGGGAAATAGATGGGGAAACAGTGGAAACAGTGTCCAACTTTTTTTTTTTGGGCTCCAAAATCACTGCAGATGGTGATTACAGCCATGAAATTAAAAGATGCTTACTCCTTGGAAGGAAAGTTATGACCAACCTAGATAGCATATTCAAAAGCAGAGACGTTACTTTGCTAACAAAGTTTCATCTAATCAAGGCTGTGGTTTTTCCAGTGGTCATGTATGGATGTGAGAGTTGGACTGTGAAGAAAGCTGAGCGCCGAAGAATTGATGCTTTTGAACTGTGGTGTTGGAGAAGACTTTTGAGAGTCCCTTGGACTGCAAGGAGATCCAACCAGTCCATTCTAAAGGAGATCAGTCCTCGGTGTTCATTGGAAGGAGTGATGCTAAGGCTGAAACTCCAGTACTTTGGCCACCTGATGTTCTTTGAAGAGTTGACTCATTGGAGAAGACCCCGATGCTGGGAGGGATTGGGGGCAGGAGGAGAAGGGGACGACAGAGGGTGAGATGGTTGGATGGCATCACCGACTCGATGGACATGAGTTTGAACAAACTCCAGGAGTTGGTGATGGACAGGGAGGCCTGGCATGCTGTGATTCATGGGGTCGCAAAGAGTCAGACATGACTGAGCAACTGAACTGAACTGAACTGAAAATTCATATGTTGAAGCCTTGGATGCACCCCACCCCCAGCCCTGTGTAGCTGTAATTGGAGTAAGGAAATAATTAAGGTTAAATGAAATTGTAAGGGTGGGGTCCTGACCCAGTAGGATTAGTGTCCCTTTAAGAAGAGACACCAGAGAGCTCACCCTCTCTCTCTCTCTCCCTCTGCTGAGGAAAGGCCATTCAAGTTAAGACATGATGAAAAGGTGGTTGTCTACAAGCCAGAAAGGGAGCTTTCATCAGAAATTGACCATGTTGGCACCCAGATCTTATGCTTCCAGCCTCTAGAACAATGAGAAAATAAATTTCTGTTGTTTAAGCCATTCATTCTATGGTATTTTGTTGTGGCTGCCTGAACTCACTAATACACCTTCTTAGAATCTAGCAATCAGAACCCAGCCCCCTCAGCTCCCACCTGCTCAACCGATGACACTGGGACATATGGAAAGCAATCTGCTTTTTAAAAAATGGAAATGTTTATTTTTCTCTGATTATAGGATCACTGTAAATTTTTTTAAATATTGAAAATTATAGTAAAGAAAATAAAATTATCTATAATTCCTTCTCTCAGAGATACCACTGTTAAGATTTTGAATTTTTAAAATGTTCTATATATGATAGTTTATATACACACATACAGAATGAGAGTGATGCTAATTCATAGTGACTTATATTCTTTTTTCTCTTCCAGTTAGTATTTATTAGAGTAGATTACTTTCCACAGATGTCTTTTTCTTCCACAGTGATTTCTCTCCTGGGCTTTTGACTTCCTGTTCCTCAGTCGATTCTGAGCCAACTTCAGCCTATTTCAGGCCCTGGATCCAAGCCCAAAGGATGTTTGCTTCCTATAGACTTGCCAGAGGTCGTATGACTGTTCAGAAACTGTATTTCACCTGCAATCTTGCTGGGGAAGATGAGAGGAAATGGCAGCTCTGGGAACAGGTGAACGTGAATGTGAAGTTGCTCAGTCGTGTCTCTTCGTGACCCCATGGACTGTAGCCCACCAGGCTCCTCTGTCCGTGGGGATTCTCCAGGCAAGAATACTGGAGTGGGTTGAAATTTCTTTCTCCAGGGGATCTTCCCAACCCAGGGATCAAACCCAGGTGTCCCACATTGCAGACAGACTCTTTACCCTCTGAGCCATCAGGGAAGCCTGTAAAAGGAGTGAACCAAAATCTGAGTCCTGTTAAGTCACAGACTCAAGTCCTCTTTTACTAAAGCACAGCAATAGTACAAAAACCATAAATATTTGTGGTCTGGGAGCAAGTGAATGCAAATGGACACTGTGTGGTAAGAAAAACCTAAAGTTAACAATGATTTGATAATAAATGCCAAAAGTAAGGTACCAAGCTTTCAGTAAAGTCTGCTACATAAACAGATGGCTTTTGTAACTGATTTTGGAGGAAATTAAGGAAAAAAGACTGAGTCTTAAGTAGGGGTTACTTCAGAGAAAGAAGAAAAGATCAGCCACCGGAGGTAAGATGTGAGTGAGATACAGAATAGTTCAGTAACAATGGGTTCTTCAGGCCAAAAGTGATTGAGTAACATAGAGAATATAGATATCTTGGAGAGAACATCAAATTTCCCCAGGTCTCGGATAGGGAAAAATTTGTCAGTTGACATGGAATTTAAGTCTGTGGCCTCTAGCAGTTGTACTGGTGTGAAAATGTGGCTCCAATACTTACCTGCTATGTGAACTCAAGCAAGTCAATTAAACCACCCTGTACTTCAGTTTCCTAATCTGTTAAATGGGGATGATAACAGTACCCATCTCATAGGTTGGTTGTGATGCATAAAATTACTCTGAAGGTTAAATGAGATCTTATCTGGAAGATATTGAGAATAGTACCTGAAACAAGGTAAACTCAATGAAAATTAATAACTGTTAATATCATCATCTAGCTGGGTTACAGAAATAACAGTATCTTTGTTGAATATATAACTACCACATTTCCTCATGACTTACTTCTTTTCAAATTTCTGAAATTGGGACTCATCACACCATTATTTTACATTTGCATTTAAAGTCATTTTCCCCCCTCCTCCCTCAAAAGAATCCAAAACCTCTCTGAGTCCCAAAACTGTGCTCTAGGTCAGTGATTCTCAGACTTTCGTGTGTGGACCTTGTGAAAATGCAGATTCTGTTCCAGTAGGTCTAGGATGAAGCCTAAAATTCTGTAGTTCTAATGAGCTCCCAGGTAATACCAATGCTCTGGTCCTTGAATCACACTCGAAATAGCAAGGGTCAAGATCTCTGGACCATAACCAGTCTGACGACAGAGAAACCATAGGTTGGAATGGGCACCGCTTTAGTGTCAGGCCTCAAAGCAACCTTCTTGATTAGCAAACTCCCAGTACACCAGGCCTGGGACTGAGGTTTTGGAATAGTGCTGAAATCCATAGGTGGAAAACAATACCTGAGGAGGAGAGTGAGTGTTCCTAAATTAGCATTTTGGTTACATGTAACAGTTGTGTTAGCCGTTCTGAGTCGGAATTGCTTAGAGGCTAGAAATTCTAAAAAGGAGACCTAAAGACCTTGGCCTTTTTGGTTTTACCTCTAATCAAACCTTACTAATTAGAATCTGCTGCAGCCACTGTGCACGTACTTATTGTGTAGGGAACAGACTGCCAGCCTCAGTTCTCCACCTAGAGTAAAAACCAGCCCTCTCTCAATTCAGCAAACAAGTATAGTTTTCTCCCTTCTTTCCTCATACCTTAGTCAGGCATCAGGGTCTGGGGATTCCCTTTTTTAAATTTTATTTTTAAAAATTTATATTGTTATAAGAGCATATAACATGATATCTACTCAAATTTTTAAGTGTATGATACAGTATTGTTGACTATAGGTACAATGTTGAACAGCAGATGTGTACAGCCTATTCATCTTCAGTTGAGTTCAGTCGCTCAGTCTTGTCCAACTCTTTGCAACCCCATGGACTGTAGCATGCCATGCCTCCCTATCCATCACCAAATCCCAGACTTTACTAAAACTCATTTCCGTTGTGTTGGTGATGCCATCCAACCATCTCATCCTCTGTCATCCCCTTCTCCTCACACCTTCAATTGTCCCCAGCATCAGGGTCTTTTTCAGTGAGTCAGTTCTTTGCATCAGGTGGCTGAATATTGGAGTTTCAGCTTCAACATCAGTCCTTCCAATGAATATTCAGGACTGATCTCCTTTAGGATGGACTGGTTGGATCTCCTTGCAATCTAAGGGATTCTCAAGAGTCTTCTCCAACCATAGTTGGAACCATAGTTCAAAAGCATCAATTCTTCAGTGCTCAGCTTTCTTTATAATGCAACTCTCACATTGATACATGACTGCTGGAAAAACCATAGCTTTGACTAGACAGACCTTTGTTGGCAAAGTAATGTCTCTGCTTTTGAATATGCTGTCTAGGTTGGTCATAACTTTCCTTCCAAGGAGCAAGCATCTTTTACTTTCATGGCTGCAGTTACCATCTGCAGTGATTTTGGAGCCCCCCAAATAAAATCTCTCACTGTTTTCACTTTTTCCCAACTATTCGCCATGAAGTGATGGGACCAGATGCCATGATCTTAGTTTTCTGAATGTTGAGCTTTAAGCCAACTTTTTCACTCTCCACTTTCACTTTCATCAAGATGCTCTTTAGTTCTGCTTCACTTTCTGCCATAAGGGTGGTGTCATCTGCATATCTGAGGTTATTGTTATTTCTCCCAGCAGTTTTGATTCCAGCTTGTGCTTCATCCAGCCCAGAGTTTCTCATGATGTACTCTGCATCTAAGTTAAATAAACAGGGTGACAATATACAGCCTTGACGTACTCCTTTCCCTATTTGGAACCAGTCTGTTGTTCCATGTCCAGTTCTAACTGTTGCTTCCTGACCTGCATACAGATTTCTCAAGAGGCAGGTCAGGTGGTCTGGTATTCCCATCTCTTTCAGAATTTTCCACAGTTTATTGTGATCCACACAGTCAAAGGCTTTGGCATAGTCAATAAAGCAGAAGTAGATGTTTTTCTGGAACTCTATTGCTTTTTTGATGATCCATCAGATGTTGGCAATTTGATCTCTGGTTCCTCTGTCTTTTCTAAATCCAGCTTGAACATCTGGAAGTTCACGATTCACATACTGTTGAAGCCTGGCTTGGAGAATTTTGAGCATTACTTTACTAGTGTGTGAGATGAGTGCAATTGTGTGGTAGTTTGAGCATTCTTTGGCATTGCCTTTCTTTGGGATTGGAATGAAAACTGACCTTTTCCAGTCCTGTGGCCACTGCTGAGTTTTCCAAATTTGCTGGCATATGGAGTGCAGCATTTTCACAGCATCATCTTTTAGGATTTGAAATAGCTCAACTGTTCATCTTACTTAACTGAAATTTTATACCTATTGATTAATAACTCCCCATTTCCTCTTCCCCCGAGTCCCTAACAACCACCATTTCACTCTTTGGTTCTACAAATTTGACTATTTTAAATACCTCATATAAGTGGAATCATGCACTTATATTCATCTTTCTCTTGAGTGGCTAATTTCATTTAGTGTAATGTCCTCAAGGTTCATCCATGCTGTTGCAAATGACAGGACTTCCTTCTTTTTTAAGGCTGAAGAGTATTCTGTTGTATGTATATACCACATTTTATTTTCCCATTCATCTTAATCTTTTGAAAAAAAAAATTTTTTTTTTCGTCTGGTTCCTCCTGTGTTAGTATCTCCCTGATCTGTCTCCTGTACTGCCACAGCTTCCTACTGCAGCACCTCTCCACTGGCTTCCCAATCTCAAATTGGCATGCCCACTTCTCACGGTAGTTTTTGCCCCAAATGTCTCCATTTCCCCCACTGCTTCAGTATCATTCTGCCTGAGTCATTCCTTTCCTGCACAAATCTTCCACTTCTGGTCAGGTCTCATCTTTGTCCTAAGAACATTATCCCCATTGCAGAAGCCAAGCTTTGATTCATTCTGTGCTTCCCATCCACAATACCTTCCCTCTTTCAGAAAAGGTTTTAGAAATAGCTAAGAATAGCTACCATTTGGGCTTACCAGGTGGCACTAAGTGGTAAAGAACCCGCCCAATGCAGGAGACTGAATACTTACTTTATGCCTAACTGTGCTAAGCACTTTACATAGATTATTAGTTACTACAATAGCCCAATGACCTAGATATTTTATAATTATTCCCATTCGATGTGAGGAAACTAAGGGTCAAATATTGAGTTGGCCAGAAAGTTCATTTGTTACTTTTTTTTTTTTTTTTTGTAACATCTTACAGAAAAATCCAAATGATATTTTTGGCCAACCAGTAATTTATCCCAGTCTGTCTCTATACCTGCAGACCATGCCTTTGTCTTTTCGCACTAATCACCCCAACACCTCTATTTAAATACCATCTCATTACTTTCAAAGCATATAGGAAATAAATTAATTAAGCTTTGGTTCCTTGAAGTGCTTCTGGATTCTGCTTTAAATAACACACCATTTACAGTTTGCTGTAGGGATTTCCCTACACTCTTATAAAGTTTTTGAAGGACTTTTAAGTCATTTCATTCACATAAATCATTTAGCCATTTTCTCTGCAGTCTTTATTTCTGTTGATGTGCTCAGCAAATCCCTTCTTTCTGGATATTAGAAAGCTGAACCTCAGCCATGCCCTGTAAGAGATACTCCAATCCCAAATGAGAGGAATCAGAATGAATGCCAGTGCACTGGCATCTAACAGAGTAAAACTCATGGGCACACAGCAGTGTTTCTGCAGCTCTGAGGAGGGAGTGGGACTGACGGCGTTGGGGAGAAGAAGAGGGGTTTTCCCTTTTATTCTTTATACTTCTTTATTGTTTGATTTTTCTTTATACAATAAATGTTATTTATTACTTGTGTAACAAAAAGAGATACAATAATTTATTTAAAAATAAAGGACAATGGACAAAGAAGAACATTTGGAGAAAGATTGTAGAAGATTCATAATCATCCAAAGCTAGTTATCTCTAGGAATAAACATGTGATGCCGTTTGTGATCTTTCAGAATGGCAAAAAAAAAGAAAAAGAGACTTCCCTGATGGTCTAGCGGTTAAGACTGCATGCCCAAAGCAGGTTTGATCCCTGGTCGGGGAACTAAGGTCCCATATGCCCTAAAAGAGTGGCAAAAAAAAAAAAAAAAGAACAGAAAAAAATATTTTAAAGTTTGATAATGCTCACGGTTGGCAAGCATAAGGAGAAATAGGTGCTATCCTCCACTGTTGGGTGTACAGGTTCTTTGGAGGCAACTTTGCAGTGTGCATCAGCATTTACTGTTTAAGTATCTCTGACTCAAAAAGATTACTGCTAAGACTTTACCATGTGGTTATATATTCAAAAGCATGTCATGATGTAAACATATAAATATACTTACTGCAGAATTTTTCATAATAGCAAAAAACTAAATGTCCATCACAGAAGTTTGGTTAAACAACTGTGGTTTATCTATTAATATTGAGAACACTAAGCAGCTATTTAAAAGCAAGAGGTAGAGCCGTAGTCCTGATGTGGAATGATCTTTTTTAAAAATTATTTTATTGAAGTATAGTTTGTTTCAATGTTGTGTTAATTCCTACTGTACAGCAAAGTGATTCAGTTATACATATATGTTGATTCTTTTTCATATTCTTTTCCATTATGGTTTATTACAGGATACTGAATATAGTTCCCTATGCTATAGAGTAGGACCTTGTTGTTTATCCATCCTATATATAATAGTTTGCCTCTGCTAATCCCAAACTCCCAGTCCATCCCTTCTCCACTCCCCCCTTGACAACCACAAGTCTGTTCTCTATGTCTGTGAGTCTGTTTTTCTTTCATAGATGAGTTCATTTCTGTCATACTTTAGATCACACATATAAGTGATATCATATAGTATTTGCCTTTGTCTGTCTTATTTCCCTTAGTATGACAATTTCTAGGTCCATCCATGTTGCTACAAATGGCATTGCTTCATTCTTTTTTATAGCTGAATAGTATTCCACTGTATGTGTGTGTGTATACCACATCTTCTTTATCCATTCACCCATTGATGCACATTTAGGTTGTTTCCATATCTTGGCTTTGTAAATAGTGCTGCTATGAACATAGTGGTTCATGTATCTTTCTGAATCCGATTTTTGTCTGGATATATGCCCAGGAGTGGGATTGCAGGATCATATGGCAAATCTATTTTTAGTTTTTTGAAGAAACTCCATACTGGTTTCATAGTGGCTGCACCAATTTATAGTGATGGAATAATCTTAATGATGTGTTATTAAGTATAAAAAGTAGAAACTGTGACTATAGTGTACTGCCCCTTATATCTTTCTTTTTCCTGGAAGAATACACAAAAATGTTAAAAGTAAAATTGCACTTGGAGAGAAGGACTAGAATTCTGGGGCTGGAGAGCTTTTAATCTAAAATTTTAGCTATCAATCCTTTACAAATATTTTATTGTGTGTGTGTATAGCTTCTAAAGAAACAAAAACACCATTCTAAAATATCAAAGAGGGCATTGACACACTTGAAAAGTTTGATCTGTGCACTCCAGGTTAAGAACATTTGTTTTAGGGAAAAGAGTCTGCCCAAATATTTAATGTTCCACCTCTTCAGTCTGGTAGTTCCCCAAGATCAAGGACTCTCTAGAGACAGTGGTGGCAAAGTTTATACCCTGGAAAGTCACCCCTGAGCAAATAGTCTTTAGCAAACAAGAACCATGTGAGTGAAAATTAGGGCACAGCTTTAACTCCCAACTCTAAGTTTCTTTCTTTTAAAAAACTTTTCTTTTCTTAATTATTATGCACTCACAAGAAATTGCAGCATTAGCACAGAGAGGTCCTATGTACTTGGTCCTATGTACCCAGTCTCCCCTAACAGTGATATCTTATGTCATTAAAGTTCATATCAAAGACAGGAAATTAATCAGCTCAACACAATTATCTAGACTATAGCTCTTACTCAGATTTTACCAGTTTTTGAATGCACTCATTTTTGGAGTATGTCTTTGTGTGTAATTCTATTACATCACGTGTGCAAATGGATACAACCCTCACCACAGTCAAGAGACAGAAGTGTTCTGTCACAAGGAAATGCCCAATGTCACTACTTTATAATCATACATTTCCTCTCATTGCCTGTATGTTCTTAGCTGTTCTCCATCTCTCTATGTAATTTTGTCAATTTTGAGAGTTTTATTCACTATATTCTCAAAAGACAATGGAGTAACACAGGGATTACCTTTCTTTCACTCAGCATAAGCCTCCTAGGGATCAATCTTTGTTGCTACCTATATCAGAAGCTTGTTTCTCTGTATTCAGTTCAGTTCAGTTCAGTTCAGTTGCTCAGTCGTGTCCGACTCTTTGTGACCCCATGAATCCCAGCACACCAGGCCTCCCTGTCCATCACTAACTCCGGGAGTTCACCCAGACTCACGTCCATCGAGTCAGTGATGCCATCCAATCGTCTCATCCTCTGTCATCCCCGTCTCCTTCTGCTCTCAATCTTTCCCAGCATCAGGGTCTTTTCAAATGAGTCAGCTCTTCGCATCAGGTGGCCAAAGTATTGGAGTTTCAGCCTTAGCATCAGTCCTTCCAATGAACACCCAGGACTGATCTCCTTTAGGATGGACTGGTTGGATCTCCTTGCAGTCCCTTGAGAAGGGACTTGCAAGTCTTGCAAGTCTCCTTGCAGTCTTGAGAAGACTCTCAAGAGTCTTCTCCAACACCACAGTTCAAAAGCATCAATTCTTCGGCACTAGCTTTCTTTACAGTCCAACTCTCACATCCATACATGACCACTGGAAAAACCATAGCCTTGACTAGATGGACCTTTGTTGGCAAAGTAATGTCTCTGCTTTTGAATATGCTGTCTAGGTTGGTCATAACGTTCCTTCCAAGGAGTAAGCGTCTTTTAATTTCATGGCTGCAATCACCTTCTGCAGTGATTTTGGAGCCCAGAAAAATAAAGTCTGACACTGTTTCCACTGTTTCCCCATCTATCTGCCATGAAGTGATGGGACCAGGTGCCATGATCTTAGTTTTCTAAATGTTGAGCTTTAAGCCAACTTTTTCACTCTCCTCTTTCACTTTCATCAAGAGGCTCTTTAGTTCTTTACTTTCTTCCACAAGGGTGGTGTCATCTGCATATCTGAGGTTATTGATATTTCTCCCAGAAACCTTGATTCCAGCTTGTGCTTCATCCAGCCCAGAGTTTCTCATGAGGTACTCTGCATATAAGTTAAATAAGCAGGATGACAATATACAGCCTTGATGAACTCCTTTTCCTATTTGGAACCAGTCTGATGTCCAGTTTTAACTGTTGCTTCCTGACCTGCATACAGGTTTCTTAAGAGGCAGGTAAGGTGGTCTGGTATTTCCATTTCTTGAAGAATTTTCCAGTTTGTTGTGATCCACACAGTCAAAGGCTTTAGTGTAATCAATGAAGCAGAAGTAGATTTTTAAAAAATTCTCTTGCTTTCTCTATGATCCAACAAATGTTGGCAATTTGATCTCTGGTTCCTCTGCCTTTTCTAAATCTAGCTTGTACATCTGGAGGTTCTCAGCTGACATACTGCTGAAGCCTAGCTTTAAGGATTTTGAGCATTACCTTTCTAGCATGTGAAATGAGTGCAACTGTATGGTAGTTTGAATATTCTTTGGCATTACCCTTCTTTTGGATTGGAATGAAAACTGACCTTTTCCAGTCCTGTGGCCACTGCTGAGTTTTCCAAATTTTCTGACATACTGAGTGAAATATATATATATATATATATATATATATATATATATATATAAGTTTAATGGAGCACAAATAAATGCAGTCATGTTTTAGGAGGGACTAAAGCTGTGAACTAGAATGTTATTAGGAACCAAAGTAATTCTGTTTCTTTTAGTCACCCTCTCATTTCATGTGGTCTTTACCTTCCCATATCCACTCCAGTCTTCAATTTGTAATCCTGACTTCTCTGTTTTTCCACTAACTTGACTAAATAGGTCTTCCCCTTTTGGGTTACAAGTCCTAGGTTTAAGTGACCAGAAGTGACTGGCTAGCATCTCTGTATTCCAGTTTGAAATTCTCAGGATAGAATCTGGTTGTCCCAACTTGGATCAGGGATTCTGTGTGATTCAGTTAGTTTGGTCCAGAAGTCAGGATGACAACATGGATGCCAGAACCTTTCCCCTATGAGAGGAAGAATCCAATTGTCAGAGAAAGGGGATGGTGGGTTCAGTAGACCTCTCAAAGCAGACAATGTATGAGGACTCATTGAAAAAATATAAGTAGTGGATGATAGATACAAGATGGTGGAATAGAAGGACGTGTGCTCATCTTCTCTTGTGAGAACTCCAGGGTTACAACTTGCTGCTGAACAACCATCAACAGGAGAATGTTGGATCCCACCAAAAGGGGATACTTCACATCCAAGGGCGGAGGAGAGGCCCCAGCAAGATGATAGGAGGGGCAAAATCATGTTTAGAATCAAACCCCCTACCCACCAGAGATGAGCAGAGGGCTCAAACAAAACCTTGTGTGCACCAGGAGACCCCAGAGAGACTGAACCAGACCTGCCTTTGAGTGTTTGAGTGTCTCCTGTGGAGGCACGGGTCAGCAGTGGCCTGCTTCGGGGACAAGGGCTCTGGCTGCAGCAGACCTGGGTATGGCATAAGCCCTCTTGGAGGAGGTCACCATTAACCCCACCATAGAGCTGCCAGAACTTACACAGGACTGAGAAACAGACTCTTGGAGGGCACAACAAAACCTTGTATGCACCAGGACCCAGGAGAAAGGAGCAGTGATCCCACAAGAAACTGACCCAGATTTGGCTGTGAGTGTCCAGGAGTGTCTAGCACAGGGGGGATCAGGGGTGGCCTGCTGCAGGGTTGGGGGCACTGAGTGCAGCAGTAAATGCTTGAGACTTTTTGAAGAAGGTCGCCATTATCTTCATTACCTCCACCATAGTTTGGCCTCAGGTCAAACAACAGGGAGAGATCACAGCCCCGCCCATCAACAGAAAATTGGATTAAAGATTTACTGAGCATGAAGAGATGGAAAGAATACACAGAAGAACTGTACAAAAAAGACCTTCACGGCCCAAATAATCACGATGGTGTGATCACTGACCTAGAGCCAGACATCCTGGAATGTGAAGTCAAATGGGCCTTAGAAAGCATCACTACAAACAAAGCTAGTGGAGGTGATGGAATTCCAGTTGAGCTATTTAAAATCCTGAAAGATGATGCTATGAAAGTGCTGCACTCAATATGCCAGCACATTTGGAAAACAGCAGTGGCCACAGGACTGGAAAAGGTCAGTTTTCATTCCAATCCCAAAGAAAGACAATGCCAAAGAATGCTCAAACTACCACACAAGTGCACTCATCTCACATGCTAGTCAAGTAATGCTCTAAATTCTCCAAGCTAGGCTTCAGCAATATGCGAACTGTGAACTTCCAGATGTTCAAGCTGGTTTTAGAAAAGGGAGAGGAACCAGAAATCAAATTGCCAACATCCTCTGGATCATGGAAAAAGCAAAAGAGTTCCAGAAAAACATCTATTTCTGCTTTATTGACTATGCCAAAGCCTTTGACTGTGTGGATCACAATAAACTGTAGAAAATTCTGAAAGAGATGGGAATACCAGACCACCTGATCTACCTCTTGAGAAATCTGTATGCAGGTCAGGAAGCAACAGTTAGAACTGGACATGGAACAACAGACTGGTTCCAAATAGGAAAAGGAGTTCATCAAGGCTGTATATTGTCACCCTATTTATTTAACTTATTTGCAGAGTACATCATGAGAAATGCTGGACTGGAAGAAACACAAGCTGGAATCAAGATTGCCGGGAGAAATATCAATAACCTCAGATATGCAGATGACACCACCCTTATGGCAGAAAGTGAAGAGGAACTCAAAAGCCTCTTGATGAAAGTGAAAGTGGAGAGTGAAAAAGTTGGCTTAAAGCTCAACATTCAGAAAACTAAGATCATGGCATCCGGTCCCATCACTTCATGGGAAATAGATGGGGAAAGAGTGGAAACAGTGTCAGACTTTATTTTTTGGGGCTCCAAAATCACTGCAGATGGTGACTGCAGCCATGAAATTAAAAGACGCTTACTCCTTGGAAGGAAAGTTATGACCAACCTAGATAGCATATTCAAAAGCAGAGACATTACTTTGCCAACAAAGGTCCATCTAGTCAAGGCTATGGTTTTTCTTGTGGTCATGTATGGATGTGAGAGTTGGACTGTGAAGAAGGCTGAGTCAAAAGAATTGATGCTTTTGAACTGTGGTGTTGGAGAAGACTCTTGAGAGTCCCTTGGACTGCAAGGAGATCCAACCAGTCCATTCTGAAGAGATCAGCCCTGGGATTTCTTTGGAAGGAATGATGCTAAAGCTGAAACTCCAGTACTTTGGCCGCCTCATGCGAAGAGTTGACTCATTGGAAAAGACTGATGCTGGGAGGGATTGGGGGCAAGAGGAGAAGGGGTCGACAGAGGATGAGATGGCTGGATGGCATCACTGACTCGATAGACGTGAGTCTGAGTGAACTCTGGGAGTTGGTGATGGACAGCGAGGCCTGGCGTGCTGCGATTCATGGGGTTGCAAAGAGTTGGACACGACTGAGCGACTGATCTGATCTGACCTGCCCTGCCCATCAGAACAAGACCCAGTTTCCCCTCAGTCAGTCTCTTGCATCAGGAAGCTTCCATAAGCCTCTTATCCTTATCCATCAGAGGGCTGACAGAATGAAAACCACAATCACAGAAAACTAATCAAATTGATCACGTGGACCACAGTGTTGTCTAACTCACTGAAACTATGAGCCATGCTGACCCAAGACAGGCGGGTCACAGTGGAGAGTTATGACAAAACGTGGTCCACTGGAGAAGGGAATGACAAACCACTTCAGCGTTCTTGCCTTGAGAACCCCATCAACAGTATGAAACGGCAAAGAGATAGGACAATGAAAGACGAACTCACCAAGTCAGTAGGTGCCCAATGTGCTACTGGAGATCAGTGGAGAAATAACTGCAGAAAGAATGAAGGGATGGAGCCAAAGCACAAACAACACCCAGTTGTGGATGTGACTGGTGATGGAAGTAAAGTCCAATGCTGTAAAGAGCAATGTTGCATAGGAATCTGAAATGTTAGGTCCATGAATCAAGGCAAATTGGAAGTGGTCAAACAGGAGATGGCAAAAGTGAACATCGACATTTTAGGAATCAGTTAGCTAAAATGGACCGGAATGGGTGAATTTAACTCAGATGACCATTATATCTACTACTGTGGGCAAGAACCCCTTAGAAGAAATGGAGTAGCCCTCATAGTTAATAAAAGAGTCCGAAATGCAGTACTTGAATGCAGTCTCAAAAATGACAGAATAATCTGTTTGTTTCCAAGGCAAACCATTCAATATCACAGTAATCAAAGTCTATGCCCCAACTAGTAATGCTGAAGAAGCTGAAGTTGAATGGTTCTATGAAGACCTACAAGACCTTCTAGAACTAACACCCAAAATAGATGTCCTTTTCATTATCGGGGACTGGAATGCAAAAGTAGGAAGTCAAGAGATAGCTGGAGTAACAGGCGAAATTGGCGTTGAAGTACAAAATGAAGCAGGGCAAAGGCTAACAGAGTTTTGATAAGAGAATGCACTGGTCATAACAAACACCCTCTTCCAACAACACAAGAGAAGACTCTACACATGGACATCACCAGATGGTCAATACCAGAATAAGATTGATTATATTCTTTGTAGCCAAATATTGAGAAGCTTTATACAGTCAGCAAAAACAAGACCAGGAGCTGATTGTGGCTCAGATCATGAACTCCTTATTGCCAAATTCAGACTTAAATTGAAGAAAGTAGGGAAAACCACTAGACCATTCAGGTATGACCTAAATCAAATCCCTTATAATTATACAGTGAAAGTGACAAATAATTTCAACGGATTAGATCTGATAGAGTGACTGAAAAACTATGGACAGAGGTTCATGACATTGTATAGGCAGCAGTGATCAAGACCATCCCCAGAAAAAGAAATGCAAAAAGGCAAAATGGCTGTCTGAGGAGGCCTTACAAATAGCTGAGAAAAGAAGAGACGTGAAAGGCAAAGGGGAAAAGGAAAGATATACCCATTTGAATGCAGAATTCCAAAGAATAGCAAGGAGAGATAAGAAAGCCTTGCTCAGTGATCAATGCAAAGAAATAGAGGAAAACAATAGAATGGGAAAGACTAGAGATCTCTTCAAGAAAATTAGAGATACCAAGGGAGCATTTCATGTAAAGATGGACACAATAAAGGACAGAAATGGTATGGACCTAAGAGAAACAAAAGATATTAAGAAGTGGTGGCAACAATACACAGAAGAACCATACAAAAAAGATATTCATGATGAAGATAACCATGATGGTTTGATCACTCACCTAGAGCCAGATATCCTGGAATGCGAAGTCAAGTGGGCCTTAGGAAGCATCACTATGAACAAAGCTAGTGGAGGTGATGAAATTGCAATTGAGCTATTTCAAATCCTAAGATAATATGATGTTAAAGTTGTGCACTCAATATGCCAGCAAATTTGGAAAATTCAGCAGTGGCCACAGGACTGGAAAAGGTCAGTTTTCATTCCAATCCCAAAGAAAGGCAATGCCAAAGAATGTTCAAACTACTGGATAATTGCACTCATCTCACACACTAGCAATGTAATGCTCAAAATTCTTCAAGCCAGGCTTCAATGGTACATGAACCATGAACTTCCAGATGTTCCAGCTGGATTTAGAAAAGACAGAGGAACCAGAGATCAAATTGCCAACATCTGATGGATCATCGAAAAAGCAAGAGAGTTCCAGAAAAACATCTACTTCTGCTTTATTGACTATGCCAAACACTTTGACTGTGTGGATCAAAACAAACTCTGAAAATTCTTCAAGAGATGGGAGTACCAGACCACCTGACCTGCTTCCTGAGAAATCTGTATGTAGGTCGAGAAGCAACAGTTAGAACTGGACATGGAACAAAAGGCTGGTTCCAAATAGGGAAAGGAGTATGTCAAGGCTGTATATTGTCACCCTGAAATATATATAATATAATTTATATGCTGAGTACATCATGAGAAATGCCAGGCTGGATGAAACTCAAGCTGGAATCAAGATTGTCAGGAGAAACATCAATAACCTCAGATATTCAGATGATACCACCCTTATTGCACAAAGTGAAGAAGAACTAAAGAGCCTCTTGATGAAAGTGAAAGAAGAGAGTGAAAAAGCTGGCTTAAAACTCAACATTCTGAAAACTAAGATCATGGCATCTGGTCCCATCACTTCATAGCAAATAGATGGGAAACAATGGACACAGTGAGAGACTTTATTTTTGGGGGCTCCAAAATCACTGCAGATGGTGATTGCAGCCATGAAATTAAAAGACGCTTGCTCCTTGGAAGAAAAGCTATGACCAACCTAGACAGAATATTAAAAAGCAGGGACATTACTTTGCCAACAAAGGTCCATCTAGTCAAAGCTATGTTTTTTCTAGTAGTCATGTATTGATGTGAGAGTTGGACTATAAAGAAAGCTGAGTGCCAAAGAATTGATGCTTTTGAGCTGTGGTGTTGGAGAAGACTCTTGAGAGTCCCTTGGCCTGCAAGGACATGAAACCAGTCAATCCTAAAGGGAATCAGTCCTGAATATTCATTGGAAGGACTGATGCTGAAGATGAAACTTCAATACTTTCATCATCTGATGCGAAGAACTGATCCATTGGAAAAGACCTTGATGCTGGGAAAGATTGAACGTGGGAGGAGAAAGGGACAACAGAGGATGAGATGGTTGGATGGCATCACCAACTTGATGGACATGAGTTTGAGTAGGTTCCAGGAGTTGGTGATGGACAAGGGAAGCGTGGTGTTCTGCTGTTCATGGGGTCACAAAGAGTCGGGATCCCATTAATGGTCATTAACTGTTTCTGTCTACTACTTTTTATCTCTGTTTTTCCTTTCTTTTTTTTTTTGGTAATAGATTCCATTTCTTAGACCATAAGGATGATGGACACATGATCTTAGATGAATGGATTATGGTACCTCATACCCTGGCCAAAATCACTATGCTCAGTCCTGCCATGTATCCTCTTTCTGGAATCCTTCTCCCCTCCATGATCTGCCCATTCAATCCCTCCCATCCTTTTAGGCTTTACCTTGGGCTTTAGCAGTGTTTATATTTTGGCCTGCCCATTTTCTGCTAACTTTGCACTCATGTACCTAATGCTGTGGGAAGACACAGGGATGTCTTTAGGGAGGCATCTGAGTCACTAGGAAAAGAATGTAAACCTTGCCCAGAAGTCCTCTAGCTGACCTCCTCTTATATTTCACTGGTCAGAACTGGTACCAATTGCTGGGCAGGGAAAAGAGTGTCGCTGTAACTGTCATAAACCAATCATGGCTCATCTTCTAATGCTGGCCTACCGTCCCTGAGATCAAGAGTTTATGTTGGAGACTTAATCAGTGTTTTGCTTTGTTAGCAAGAAGGTAGGAGAATGCTTGTGAAAATTGTGTGTCATAGTTTGAACTCACAAAGGATAGATTTCTTGTGGTCTGACCCTGTCTTTCTGTCTGACCCTGGCTTCCTTGAACTTGCAGGCCACTTCGTCCAGACCTTCATTTTCTTCCTCTGTTCTCCTCCTGTTACATGGTTTTGGATCAGTTTGTGGCTTCTAGCCCATTTCCTAGAAGGGGAACCGCTCAATGAAAAGTAACAGATGTGACAAAGAAGGGTAAGTGAACAAGCTCAAACCACTTTTTACATGTTGTGTCTGCGTTCCTGCAGGAAGTGTTAGGTAGGAAATCTCTAATATATGAAGCCACGTAGCACAGGGTAGGAGCTGGACTCCAGAGGCAGATTTCCTGCATTCAAATTCCAGTGTCAGTGGTTAATAGTTGTGGTTGTTTTGGGCAAGTAACTTAACTCTTAGTGCCTCAGTTTATTATATACCTCATAGGGTTTTTGTGAATATTGAAATGAGATAGTAAATATAAAACCCTTAGTATAGTGTTTGCTCATGGTAAGTACTCACTAAATATTACCAGTTACTACTCTATTATTAACACCACTAGAAAAGTCTGGAAGGAACACTGCTATGTCTTAAGGGTGAGTTTCAGGTGATTTGAAATTTTCTTCCTTATATGGTTCTGTATTTTCCAAGTATCCTACAATGAAGCATATATTTCTTTGACAATCAGAATATGACACACCAAATTTCATTAAAATTGAATCAATATTCCTACCCTCAAATAACCATGAAATTCAAGCATGATCTTAAATGGGGACATTTGAAACTATCAAAAAGAATGTGTTACTGGCTATCAGCATGACTACAGTGTGGGCACTTACTGCACCTCTTAGATTCCACTCAAGCCAGAGAACTCCTGGACCAGTATTTCACAGGATTCCTGGGAGAAAGTAATAAATGATGGATGAGAAGACATTTTGTAATACCGGAAGCACATATGGACAGAGAAGATCGTAATAACTAGCCTTAGACCTTTGAGTTGGGCCAGGCAAAAGGAGACTGAATTGCTAACAATTGACCTTTCTGAATGGGCAGGACTTGGGTGCAGAATTATCAGGTTGGAGGCCAGTTGGGCACTTAGAGTAGACTGGGACTGCAGAGGCAGTGGGGCTGGGGTCTGTCCTGAGGGCATAGGGAAGACAGGAAGAAGGGAACTAGCATTTGTTAATCACCTGGAGCTGTCAGTTACTTTATGTAAAATCTCAAAGAACTTAATCCTCACCCACAGTTCTGTGATTTTCAGTCCCCAATTAAAAATGTGTGTATTGAATCTCAGAAAGATGAGAGATGATTCTCCCAATGCCCCAGGTGACAAGAGCATGGATTTATGGATTTAAACAATATGGATTTTATCTTTGGGCTTCCCTAATAATCTAGTTGGTAAAAATTCTGCCTGCAATGTAGGAGAGCCCAGTTTGATTCCTGGGTCAGGAAGATCTTTACAACGTTTGGGCCTTTATCTTGTATGATACTATGTTCCCTGTGGGTAGAGTGACAATGCACCCTGGTTTGCCCTGGGCCAGTCCCAGCTTATACCTGTGTTCATGGTGTAATAAGGAAGAGCCTCTTTTCACTTTCAAAAGTGTCCCAGCTCGAATGATATATTGTATAGTTACTTTACCAAGGGCACATAGCAATAGGGGATGACCAGGTCAGAGAGGTTCACTCTCTGGTCCCTCTCTTTTCCTCAAAACGCAACATAACTTATATGCTTTCTCTGATCAACAGACTCAATTTAGCTTTGTCTTCTTGTTAAGAGTAACAGCTACCATTTTTGCTGCTGCTGCTGTGTCCGACTCTGTGACCCCATAGATGGCAGCCCACCAGGCTCCCCTGTCCCTGGGATTCTCCAGGCAAGAACACTGGAGCAGGTTGCCATTTCCTTCTCCAATGCATGAAAGTGAAAACTGAAAGTGAAGTCGCTCAGTCGTGTCCAACTCTTCGCAACCCCATGGACTGCAGCCTACCAGGCTTCTCTGTCCATGGGATTTTCCAGGCAAGTACTGGAGTGGGCTGCCATTGCCTTCTCTGACCATTTTTGAATTCTCATTTAATCCTTATAACTCTATCATTAGCCCCAATTTAAAGATGAAGAAGCAGGTACAGAGGGACATGTGATTTGCCTAAAGGGTTCAAAGCTAGTAAGTAGCAGAGGCAGGGCTTCAACACAGATCTGTTTGACTCCGTAATCCAGGACCCACTGAGGAATCTCCATGCGAACTGTCCCAAACTGCAGGGCTTAAGACCTATGAGAATGACAGGCTAGGACACTGCACAGTAGTCTGATTTCACTCCCTTTCCTGTAGCAGAGGGAAGAAAGATTCGTGGTATCCCTGTTCTTTTCCAGATGGTCTCAAAATCCCCAACAAGTCCACTCTACAAATATCAGAAAGACTTCCTATCATTGGAGTGTGGCCTTCGGACTTTGTCCCCAAGTCATGAACCATCTTTTCATTCTACTCGCAGATGCCTCTTACCATGACTTTCTTCCATGAAAATCCCATGAAGCAAATATCCAGATATTCATGCCATCTCATTCTTAAGTTAAGCAGGTAGTAAGTAGACTTGGGGTTTTGAATAATTGGTCCACTTATAGGAGAGCCCTAGTAGTTTTCTCACTGGGAAAGAGTTTGATCAGAGCTAGGTCAAGGGCAAATTCAAAGGCCTGAGTGAAATTACAAGAGGGCCCCAGTCCCAACAAACTGCTCGAGTTTTGAGTGGAGAAACTGAGGCAAAAGACTGGGACTTTGTAGCTAGTTGATACCTGGGGCCCAGAGAGAATTCCAGAAGAAAGAAAGGAAGGAAAGAAATAGAAATGGTTACAACTTGGAAGCCAATCTCAGATCTACTAGATCTACTGGGAAAGACTAGAGTAAGGCAAAGGAGGTGAGGGATGACTAAAAGCTTTTTCAGTAGCCTTACATATTTATTTAATAGAAATAATTAGTAGGGACATATATAAATACAAGGGACAACATAATTCTCCTAGTAGGCAGCAAGAACCTACTTCTCCCTTTTCTTCAGCAATAGCATTTTTATCCAATAGGTTAGCCTTCTCCACTTCCTTCATGCTCTGAAGAAAAAGTAGATTCTGCTTGTCCTAATAAGAGCCAACAGGAAGTGCTCAGTGGAGTCACTGTCTCTTAAGTCGCTCCCAGGGAATTCAGCTCTCAGCCCCTGGCTACACTCTGCTGGCCCCAGGGATGGTGGCACAGAGGTGAGCACTGTTGTCTTCCTCTGGGGCAGGTTTCCTGCTTCTCTTCCTCCTCACTTCTGTCCTCAGCCTTGTTCACTGGCTATCAGGCTCTGCATTGGCAGAGGGGATGATATCAGGTCTTCAAGTAGCTCATGGACTAAGTAGCTCATGGACTACGTTCTTGAGACAGAAAGGGAGAGGGGGATCCAAAAGGCCAGCCCTAGTTGCTCAGCCAGGGTTCTGGCATCTGAGTATCTGGTTATCTTTTAGTTCTCATGCTGAGGTTTCACAGGTCCAGAAAAATGTGTGATCTGAAACAGACTCATAGAGAACAGACTTGTGATTGCCAAGAGGGATGTGGGTGGGGAAGGAAGGCCTGGGAGTTTGGGGTTAGCAGATGTAAACTATTATATATAGGATGGATAAACAGCAAGGTCCTGCTGTATAGCACAGGAAACTATTCAGTGTCCTGTGATAAACCATAATGGAGAAGAATATAAATAATGTTTATATGAGCATAACTGAATCACTTTGCTGCACAGCAGAGATTGGCACAACATTGTAAATCAACTATACTTCATTAAAAAATAGAATTTAATAAAGAAAAGAAAAATGTGTGATCTAGTCTGGCTACTCCCCAACTCCAGGCCATGAGCTTGGTCACATGGCCAGAAGGAAAAGCCCCTAAATTGTATTCTGTCAGTGTAATCTATAGAGAGGGATGATTCAGACACAAAGAGCTCCCCCTACTCCTTGACTCCAAGATGCCCAACTAGAATAGTGGCTGTAGGCTACACTTGATTTGGGGCAACCAGCACTTGGTGGCCATACCCTTGAGAAGCAAAATGGGATGGCTGGTGATAATCAGTGCAGCAATTGATACCTGTATCAGCTGCTCGCCCATCAGGAAGGGCTCTTTGTCTTTAGCCCTGCTACTGAAGTGAAGGTAGACTTAGGCATATTCATTGTACTTGCCACCCTGGCTGAGCCAAAGTGCCTCTGCCTGGTAGGTGAGGTTGTGCCAGGGAGATAGCAGGTCTCAGGCCTCCCAGCTGTGTACGAGTGAGGACTGGGGGAGCTCCTCAGAATGGGTTGGAGTTTTTGGAAGGAAAAGAGGAACAGATAGTTGTTAAGGATGAAAGATACCATCAACCTAGAGTTCCATCAGCTCTTCAGACTCAACTCACCTCTATCCCAGCCTTTCAAAGGCCCTGAAATTTTTTAAACAGGAAAGCAACTGGTTTAAATTGTCACGAGAACCACAGAGCTAGGTTTGAGTATGGACTGTACCACTCATTAGCCAGGAAACGTTGAGTAAGGGATTTTAACTTTTCTAAGCCTCCATTTCCTCAAAGTGTAAAACAGGAAAAATAATTTCTACTTCAATGTGGAGACTATATGAGACAGTGTAAGAAAAGGGCCTGGGACAGTTTGACACATAAGGGACATTCAAAACAAAGTTTCTACTCTTTATTACTGAAAGGAAGACGAATTAGCTAAATTTTCAAGCCCCTGTATTACATGGCCCTAACCTGTGTTTCAGCCTTGGTCTCCCGCTGCTTCTCTATTACAGCTTTCAGGGCCAATGTAGGATAAATCCTTATTTCCTCGCCCTGCCCATGAGTAGTTCCACTTGTCTATCTTTCATCATGCCCTTCCTCAGCTCAGATTTCTATCCCGCTCCTCTCTGCCTAAGCAAATCCAGCCCACCCTTCACATTCCTACCCACCCAGGAGGCAGAGCTCCAGGGCACCAGAGTGAGGTGAGCAGAGATGAGTGAGGAAGGAGTGACCAGCTGCCTTTCAGAGGCATTGACAGTGTCCTTCTTGACTTTTGTGTGGGAGGTGGAAAAATAAACCTTATTGGTAAAGGGCATGGGACGGTGGTGTAGAAAAACATCATTTGAAATTTCTTCCTGGAGCTTCTGTGTCCTTAGACTGACACAAAGAGGGAAGGGATTGCAAGCCACTCCAGTTAATGAGCCTACATTTTCCCAACAAGAATCTAAATTCTCAAGGCCTGCAGACCAAGTGTTTCTGGGCCTCAGAGCCGAGACCAATTAGAGTTACAATTTCTGGAAATTTACTTTTAAATACTTTAACAAAGAGAGTGGGACCCATGTGCATGTATCTGGTTAGTGTTGATCAACATTCTAGGAGCTTTTGGTCAACATCTGAAGTATCTTAATTAGAAATGCACAGGCCATGTGTTAGTTGTCATTTGAAAAAGCCCATGCTACAGTGGGCTGTCATGAATACTTAAGTTTTCTCCAAAGGACACCAGAGATTGTGATAAAGAATGATGCAAATTAGAAGTGATTTTTTCTCATCGGTGAAATGAATGCTATTCAAGACATGTAGACTGGCTAGAAATGCACAGGCTCTCCTACCTTTTATATAAAGGCTTTAAGAATTTAGCCAGCCCAGTAGCATAATTCCTGTTGAAGAGTGCCTCTAGGCTTAGCAATCCTAACTGGTCCATTCTTCAGAGGCTTACTACGGGATTTGTCAACTGAACCCTACCATTAAAAGATGTTGCCTGACAAGTTCTGTCAAGGCATCTAAAGGTATCTAGGAATTTAGTGAACTTATAGAAGAGGCCATATTTTTGTACCTGCTTACTCTCTCTCTTGTACTCTACATATGGTCTGTCAGCAAATCCTAATGGTTCAACCTTGAAAATATGTATCCCGAATGCAATCACTTTTCACCATGCTCCCTGCCATCATTCTGGTGTGAGCCACCAGGAATCACCTTTAACTGAATGATTGCAAGAGTGCCAACTGGACTTCCTGTTCTGCCCTTGACTCCCCTTAGTCTTTCTTTTTCCATAGAGCAGCCCTAAAGTTCCTTTTAAAATAGATATCACATAAGTCAGCCCATAGCGCTTCTTTACTTCAAACCCTCCAATGGCTTCCTGTCTCATTCAGAAGAAAAACCAAAGTGGTAACCATGGCTCCCAAGAACCTGGCTGATCGTGCGCTCCGCTCACCCACCAGTCTCCATTGTTAGTCTTTATTACTCTTTCTGCTCTTTCACTGTCCACCAGCTGCATTGGCCTCCTCACTATTCCTCAAGCATTCCAGGCACTCTACCTTCTCAGGCCCTTTGCACTTGCATTTTTCTTTGCCTGGAATGTTGCCCCCAGGTAGATGAATGGCTACTTCCCTTGCTTTCTTCAGCTTTTTACCCCAAAGGCATCTTCTCAATGTGGCTTTCTCTAGCCACACCATCTCCATTCCAAAGCTTCTTATTCCCCCTACTCTGCTTTATTTCTCTCCTTAAAACTTGCAAGAATCTAGCATACTATATATTTTTACTAATTTCTTTTTTGTTGTTCACCTCCCTTAGGAAGCTGTAAGCTCCACAAGTGCAGGGATTTTTGACTGCTTTATTTCCCACTACTGTCTTTGGTGCCTAGAATATGTTATGTAGTATACCTTCAGTGAATATTTGTTGAGTGAATGAATGCGTGTTTCTATAAGACTGGTATGGCAAAGGATAGTAGCAAACCTTTTCTACCTTTCTCTACCTGAGACGTAGAGTCTAATTCCCCTTTCCTTAAATCTGAGCTAGACTTAGTGATTTGCTTGGCCAAAGGAATGCAGCAAAAGTGACACTCTGGAACTTCTGGAGGTAGGTCAGAAGACTTGCAGTTTTTTTCCAGGTCTCTTGTAACACTCACTCTGGAAGGCTTAAGCTGTCATGTAAGAAATACCATCTACCCTGAGACTGCCATGCCGCAGAGTTCCCATATAGGCACCTTGCTCAACAGTCTCATCTGAGCTCGGCCTTCCAGTCATCCCTACTAAGGTGCCAGACATGTGAGTGAAGCCATCTTGGGCCCTCCAGACCACCCCAATCTACCAGCTGAGAGTAACTTCAGTCACGTGGGACAAAAGAATCATTCAGCCAAACCCTGATGGAATTCCTGACTCACACGATTGTGAGATTTGAGAAAATGGTTGTTGTTTTAAGCCACTAAGTTCTGGAGCACCTCATCACACAGTAATAGATAATTAGGACCCCCAGGAAATACCAACCCACCTTTCTCAAAAGCCCTGCCTGGGTACCTGGGGAAGCAACTCACCTTTCTGGATGTTCTGCTAGAGAATAGTATCAGTCCTTTGAAGGAAAGCTAAACAACTCTGAGAAGATAAACTTCTGGCTAGGCCCCATATCAGGAGCAGAGGACATGGACTAGAAGGAGAAAAGAGGCCATTACCACTGGACAGGTCAGATCCTTCCAGGTCACATCCATTATCACATCCGTCTCAAGTCGCTTACTCACCAAGGACATATTTCTTAATGCTGTCAGCAAGCTTGTAGTACATCTGGTCAGGAGTCAGGGGACTCTAACATGCCCTTGGGCAACTGTAAGCGTTTCAATTCTTTGGGACTTCTAAGTGATTGGCTCTTTAAGAAAAACATAACAAACCCATGATATAACCTTCCAGATCGTAGGAAGCTGAACCTGAATCACAACAGTGTTACCTGTCCCTGACATTGTTCCAAAGGAGCCTGAAGAGGTAAGAGAGGCACGTTACTAGTTGCACTTTCTCGTCAGGTCTCATTCATTTTTAGAAGTGGAAGATGATCATGATGATCATTTTGTACAGAAGTATTGAATCACTATGTTGTATACCTGGAGCTGACACAGTGTTGAAAGTCAATTATACTTCAGTTAAAAAAAAAAGAAAGAAAAAAATCAGAGGTTCAATATCCTTGAGTGTATTTCAAGCTTTAACCTGAAGAAAGTCATACATCTAATATTTATTTATTACTGATAAATATATTCTTACATTTCCTTGTTTGCTTTGAGGTGAACTTTATGTCTACTCACCAAATGGCAGCTATAATCCCGTGTAGAGTATGATCCATTAAAACCAGATCAATCTGAAGCAAGTCCAAGCCTAGAGTCCTGAATCCAGTGCTAGAAACTGATCAGATGCTTATTACGAAAATAAAATTTTTATATCCTCAAAAAAAGTACTCTAGTGGAAAGATCCTCACTCCAGTCCCAGCTCAGCCATTAACTTGCTGTGGGGACGTTTCATAGGGCGTTTCATCTCTCTAGGCCTCAGTCTTCTCATATGTAAAATAAAGATGTCTCTCAGCAGTAACCAGTGTATTAGAAACGCCAGTTAGTTTGAGCTCCAAGAAAGTGAAAGGAAGGAAGGTATGAGGTAGCGTTGGAAGCAACCTAGATGTCCATCAGCAGATGAATGGATAAGAAAGCTGTGGTACATATACACAATGGAGTATTACTCAGCCATTAAAAAGAATACATTTGAATCAGTTCTAATGAGGTGGATGAAACTGGAGCCGATTATACAGAGTGAAGTAAGCCAGAAAGAAAAACACCAATACAGTATACTAATGCATATATATGGAATTTAGAAAGATGGTAACGATAACCCTGTATACAAGACAGCAAAAGAGACACTGATGTATAGAACAGTCTTTTGGACTCTGTGGGAGAGGGAGAGGGTGGGATGATTTGGGAGAATGACATTGAAATATGTATAATATCATATATGAAATGAGTTGCCAGTCCAGGTTCGATGCACGATACTGGATGCTTGGGGCTGGTCCACTGGGACGACCCAGAGGGATGGTATGGGGAGGGAGGAGGGAGGAGGGTTCAGGATGGGGAACACATGTATGCCTGTGGTGGATTCATTTCGATATATGGCAGAACCAATACAATATTGTAAAGTTTAAAAATAAAATTAAAATGTTAAGGTGACTTCAACAAAAGTACAATAGTAGTCCTAAGTCCCATTTGCTCAGGGTTCACAAGTCATGGTTTTCTCTTCTACCCCCTCTCCATCTTCCTTCCTGTCCCTGGTATAAGGTTGTGTTTGGTTCTGAGACATTCATTCCATCAATAAATATGTCTGACAGTGGAAGGCATTAAGCAAAGCCCCAAGAATCAGATTGCCTCATCTCCTGTTCTCAAGTACCCCTCCTAACCATACCCCTCCACTTCTCATTTTCTTCCACTGCCTATTCTTACCTGCCCTCTCTTAGGTAAGTGGTCCTGACTGTGGGTGGGAGTGAGGGTGGAGTGAGGATGGAGGTCCATATTGCTCCCTAGAGGCATTTTGGGAAATATATGGTAGTACTTTTGTTTGTCACAATAATTGAGGGGGGCAGGGTTTGGGGTTGCTAAAGTCCTGCAAGTGCACATGACGGTCCTATCTCATGTGACTTTTGAATGTCCTGCTAGAACATTCATGTAGGTGAAGACGTTGAAATTATCTGAGCTTATAACCTAACTTCATATTAAATAAAAACACCAAGTATTTTTATATAATTTAAATTAACACTAAAGTTTTCAACAAATGCAACAGAGTATTAAAAAGCAAAGACATCATTTTGCTGACAAAGGTCTATATAGTCAAAGCCATGATTTTTCTGGTAGTCATGTAGGATGTAACAGTTGTACCATAAAGAAGGCTGAGTGCCAAAGAATTGATGCTTTCAAACTGTGGTGCTGAAGACGACTCTTGAGAGGCTCTTGGACAGCATGGAGGTCAAACCAGTGAATCCTAAAGGAAATCAGTCCTGAATATTAATTGGAAGGACTGTTGCTGAAGCTCCAATACTTTGGCCATCTGATGCAAAGGGACAACTTATTGGAAAAGACCCTGATGCTGGGAAAGACTGAAGGCAAAGGAGAAGAGAGCAGCAGAGGATGAGATAAGGTTAGAGAGCATCACTGACTCAATGGACATGAATTTGAGCAAACTCCAAGAGATAGTGAAGGACAGGGGAGTTTGACATGATGTACTTCATGGGGTTACAAAAAAGTCAGACAAATTTAGCAACTAAACAACAGTGTCAACAAATACAAATCAAGGGAAGACTGTGCTTTGTTTTATTCAGAGTTTTACCAAGAGTTGTTCATCATTTGGAAAATCATCATGGCAATACATTTCATGGTATTTGGCCAATACAATACACTTGTATCAGTTGGCATTTTCAGCTGGAGGCAACTGACTTCATCATGTCTTCCAGTGTAATCATGACTAAGCATTTAGATATTGAAATATATTTTATTTTACTAAAAATATAATTTTATGTCCTTAGTATTATAGTTAGGACATTGTACTCTTTTCAAATTATGTATCTAGGTAGGTTATCCACAAACTCCATTTCAGGATAATAAAAAGGTATTACAAAATATTTATTTTGTATTTTATATTTATTAATATAAATAAAAAGTTATTATTGAGTTTGGTGGTTGAGAATGACGGTCTTAGAGATTCTTTCCTTTATAATCCTCATTTCTCCATGAACCTCTATCCTGACCTCAACTTGTCTACACTTAACAGCTGAAATAGTCTACTTTCATGCTTTGCAATTCCCTCAAAATTCACGTGTATTCTGTGGTAGCCAGCCTTCAAAATGGCCCCCAACGATCCCTGCCTTCTGGTATTCATACCTTTGTGTAGTCCTCTCTTATACTGAATAAGGTTGACTTGTGTAACCAATAATATATTGTGAAAATCATGGAATAGTTTTAAGCTAGGTCATAACTTACTTTATAGTTTCTGCCTGTCTCTCCTTCTTGGATCATTCTTCCTGAGGGAAGCCTGCTGCCATGTGAAGAGGACACTTAAGTGGCTCTATGGAAATGAGGAACTGAGGCCTCATGCCAACAACCAGAACCTTGCTAGGTGTGTAGTAAGCTACCTTAGTAATGAATTCTCCAGCTCCAGCCAAGTCTGCAGGTGATGGCAAGCCCAGCTGACATCCTGTCTATAATTTCAATGACCCTGAGTCATCATCACCTATTTAAACTATTCCCAGGTTCATGACCAGGTTCAACTGTGTGAGATAAATATTTATTGTTGTTTTTCTGATTTCAGAGCCTGTGCCTATTTACAAATGTTATTGAAGTATAGTTGATTTGCATTGTTGTGTTAGTTTCAGCTGTTGAGCAAGTGATTCAGTTATATACGTATGTACATATATTAGTTATGTGTATATTCTTTTCAGATTTTTCCCCCTAAAGGTTATTATAAAGTATTGAGTATAGTTCCTTATGCTATACAGTAGGTCCTTGTTGGTTATCTATTTTGTATTTAGTAGTATGTATCTCGGAGAAAGCAATGGCACCCCACTCTAGTACACTTGCCTGGAAAATCCCGTAAATGGAGGAGCCTGGTGGGCTGCAGTCCATGGGGTCGCTAAGAGTCGGACACGACTGAGTGACTTCACTTTCACTTTTCACTTTCATGCACTGGAGAAGGAAATGGCAACCCACTCCAGTGTTCTTGCCTGGAGAATCCCAGGGACGGGGGAGCCTGGTGGGCTGCCGTCTATAGGGTCGCACAGAGTCAGACATGACTGAAGCGACTTAGCAGCAGCAGCAGCCATATGTATCTGCTAATCCCAACCTCCTAAATTATCCCTCCCCATTTATTGTTATTTTAAGCCACTGACTTTGAGGATATTTTGCCAGTGATGACTGACATTTTTTTAATTAAAGTGTGATTGATTTACAATGCTGTAGTTTCAGGTGTGCAACAAAGTTATTCAGGTATACATTCATTATTTTTCATATTATTTTCCATTATAAGTTATTGAATATAGTTCCCTGTGCTATACAGTAGATCCTTCAGTTCAGTTCAGTTCAGTCACTCAGTCGTGTGCAACTCTTTGTAACCCCATGAACCACAGCACACCAGGCCTCCCTGTCCATCACCAACTTCCAGAGTCCAGCCAAACCCATGTCCACTGAGTCGCTGGTGCCATCCAACCATCTCATCCTCTGTCGACCCCTTCTTCTCCCGCCTTCAATCTTTCCCAGCATCAGGGTCTTTTCAAATGAGTCAGCTCTTCGCATGAGGTGGCCAAAGTATTGGAGTTTCAGCTTCAACATCAGTCCTTTCAATGAACACCCAGGACTGCTCTCCTTTAGGATGGACTGGTTGGATCTCCTTGCAGTCCAAGGGACTCTCAAGAGTCCTCTCCAACACCACAGTTCAAAAGCATCAATTCTTCAGCGCTCAGCTTTCTTTACAGTCCAACTCTCACATCCATACATGACCACTGGAAAAACCATAGCCTTGACTAGACGGACCTTTGTTGACCAAGTAATGTCTCTGTTTTTTAATATGCTGTCTAGGTTCGTCATAACGTTCCTTCCAAGGAGTAAACATCTTTTAATTTCATGGCTGCAATCATCATCTGCAGTGATTTTGGAGCCCAGAAAAATAAAGTCAGCCACTGTTTCCCCATCTATCTGCCATGAAGTGATGGAACCGGATGCCATGATCTTAGTTTTCTGAATGTTGAGCTTTAAGCCAACTTTTTCACTCTCCTCTTTCACTTTCATCAAGAGGCTCTTTAGTTCTTCTTCACTTTCTGCCATAAGGGTGGTGTCGTCTGCATATCTGAGGTTATTGATATTTCTTCCAGCAATCCTGATTCCAGCTTGTGCTTCATCCAGCCCAGCGTTTTTCATGATGTACTCTGCATATAAGTTAAATAGGCAGAGTGAGAATATATAGCCTTGACGTACTCCTTTTCCTATTTGGAACCAGTCTGTTGTTCCATGTCCAGTTCTAACTGTTGCTTCCTGACCTGCATACAGGTTTCTCAAGAGGCAGGTCCTGGTATTCCCATCTCTTTCAGAATTTTCCACATTTTATTGTGATCCATACAGTCAAAGGCTTTGGCATAGTCATTAAAGCAGAAATAGATGTTTTTCTGGAACTCTCTTGCTCTTTCGATGATCCATTGGATGTTGGCAATTTGATCTCTTGTTCCTCTGCCTTTTCGAAAACCAGCTTGAACATCTGGAAGTTCAGGATTCATGTATTACTGAAGCCTGGCTTGGAGAATTTTTAGCATTACTTTACTAGCATGTAAGATGAGTGCAATTGTGTGGTAGTTTGAGCATTCTTTGGCATTGCCTTTCTTTGGGATTGGAATGAAAACTGACCTTTTCCGGTCCTGTGGCCACTGCTGAGTTTTCCAAATTTGCTGGCATATTGAGTGCAGCACTTTCACAGCATCATCTTTCAGGATTTTAAATAGCTCTACTGGAATTCCATCACCTCCACTAGCTTTGTTCGTAGTGATGCTTTCTAAGGCCCACTTGACTTCACATTCCAGGATGTCTGGCTCTAGGTCAGTGATCACACCATCGTGATTATCTGGGTCATGAAGATCTTTTTGTACAGTTCTTCTGTGTATTGTTGCCACCTCTTCTTAATATCTTCTGCTTCTGTTAGGTCCCTACCATTGCTTATCAATTTTATATATAATAGTGTATATATGTTAATCCCAAATTCTTAATTTATCTCTCCTCACCCACTTCCCCTTTGGTAAACACAGAATTGTTTTCAATGTCTGTGAGTCTATTTCTATTTTGTAAATAAGTCATTTGTATTCCTTTTTATATTTAACAGATAAGTGGTATCATCTGATATTTGTCTTTCTGACTTACTTCACTTAGTATGATGATCTCTAGATATATCCATGTGGCTGCAAATTTCACTTTTTTATGGCTAATATTCCATTGTGTATATACATCACAATTTTTTTAATCCATTTGTCTGTCAATGGACATTTAGCTTGTTTTCAAGTTTTGGCTATTGTAAATAGTGCTGCTATGAGCATAGGGATGCATGCCTTTTCAAATTATAGTTTTTTTTCTAGATATAAGCTCAGGACTGGGGTTGCTGGATCGTATGAAAACTATATTTTTGGTTTTTTGAAGAACCTCCATTCTGTTCTCCATAGTGGCTGCACCAATTTACATTCCTACCAACAGTGTACGAGGGTTCCCTTTTCTGCGTACCCTCTCCAGCATTTGTTATTTGTAGAACTTTTAAAATTTTCTATCACTTTATTTATTTGTTTAGATTTGGCCACACAGAATGCGAGATCTTGGTTTCCTGACCAGGGATTGAACCCATGCTCCCTGCAGTGGAAGAGTGAAGTCTTTACCACTGACAGCCAGGAAAGTACCTGTTACTTGTAGACTTTTTAATGATGACCATTCTGACTGGTGTGAGGTGACTGTAGTTTCGGTTTGCATTTCTCTAATTGAGCAGCTTTTCATGTGCCTATTACCCTTCTGTATGTCTTCTTTGGAGAAATGTCTATTTAGATCCTCTGCCCATTTTTTTATTGGATTGTTTTTGTTGTTGTTGTTATTGAGCTGTGTGAGCTGTTTGTATATTTTGGAAATTAAGCCATTGTTGGTTGCATCATTTACAAAAATTTTCTCCCTGACTGCAGGTTTTTTTGTTTGTTTGTTTATGGTTTACTCTGCTGTACCAAAGCTTATAAGTTTGATTAAGTCCCATTTGTTTATTTTTGCTTTCATTCCTTTTGCCTTGGGATACTGATCTAAGAAAACGTCACTATGATTTATGTCAGAGAATGTTTTGCCTATGTTCTCTTCTATGAGTTTTATAATGTCATGTCATATATTTAATTCTTTAAGCCATTTTGAGTTTATTTTTGTATATGGTGTGAGGGAGTGTTCTAACTTCATTGATTTATATGCAGCTAGGTAGCTGACCCTTTTATGCTTTTTCTAGGTTGTTAATCTCATCTTAATAGAATATAAGCATGAGAGGGCATAAACCGTGTCTGTTTTGTCCATTATTGTGTCCCCCAATATAGAACAATGCTTGGCCCATGGCAGCTGCCCTGACATATAAGAAGCTGCCAAAAATTAATTGAATGACTGAATTAATTTTGACAAAAAAGATATAATAATATAAAGGGAAATATGACTATTATTATTTGTAAGCAATACGATTGTCTACATAAAAACTCTAAGACAATCAATTGAGAAACCATTAGAACTGATAAAAACAACTCAGCTAAGTGGCATAAATACAAGAGCAACATACAAAAAAACAGTAATATTTTTATATACCAACTATAATCTACTAGACAACATAATAGATAAAAGATCCTAAATGAAATAAAAAATAAAAAAGATCCTGGTCACAACTCCCAGAAGTATAAATTGTCTAGGGGGAGAAATCTAATAACAAATTTTACAAAATCTAGATGAAGAAAAACATAAAACTTTACAGATGGAAATGGAAGAATATCTGAGTGAAGTGATAGACATGGTAAAACTCAATATTGTAAAGATGGCAACAACCTAAAAACGCCTAGAAATTTAATCCCCATCCAAATCCTAATGAAAATTTTTATAAAACCCAGCAAATTGATTCTAAGAATCACTTGGAAGAGAAAATGTGCAAGAATAGCTGAGAAAGTTTTGAAAAAGAAGAGTGGGATGTGACTTGGTCTATTAAATATCAAAACATACCATAGAAGTGTAGTAATTAAAATGATGTGGTAATGGAATAAACACTGATAAATGACTCAATGAATCAGAACAATAAGTCCAAAATAGATCCACGTTTACACGAGAATTCAGTTTTTCACAAAGAAAAAAAGATAAAGTACTCCATAAATGGTCTTAGGAAAACTAGTTCTCCATTTAGCAAAAATAAAATTAGATCTTTACCTCACAGCTTGCATAAAAGTAAAATTCATATAGATTAAAAGCCTATACATAAAATATAAAATTATAAAAGGAAATATAGGGTAGGGTAGATGTAAAATGTGCTTCCCAGGTACCGCAGTGGTAAAGAATCCTCCTGCCACTGCAGGAGATGCAAGAGACGCAGCTTCAATCTCTGGACTGGGAAGATCACCTGGAGTAAGAAATGGCAACCCACTCCAGTATTCTTGCCTGAGAAATTCCATGGACAGAGGAGCCTGGCGGGCTACAGTCCATGGGGTTGTAAACAATCGGACACAACTGAACAACTGAGGATAGCGTGGCATAGGCATAAAACATAAAGATACAGGTAAATAAACTTGACTGCATCAAGAGCACAAAACATCTTGAAGACAAAAATATGGAAACAAAAGTACCTCATGAAGGTCAAGGACCATCAGATTACCTAATATTTGTTATTTTATGAGATGAATATTAAAAATTATTTTGACAGTTTTTGTTTTGTTTTTTGGTTTGGGGCAATGAAGAAACAATCTTTGGTTTATGTTTCAAGACAGTGGTGCCTCTTTATCTTGAGCTATCTGAAATTGCAGTGTCTATTCTCATGGATAGAGAATGTTGTACACAATAAATAATTGTGGGGATTTTCAGAATGGCGTTAGGAGTTAGGAGTTTAGAAAATACTCCCCTCTCCCAAAAAACCAATAATAAAACTTGGAAAAATAATAATAATAAAAAAACCGCTAGTGACTCTGGAAGATGATGCCAAACAGTTATTTCCAGGAGCCATCAATGTAGAAGGCTTAGTCAATGATTCACGTAGACCAGTTTTCCCTGCCAGAAATTTAGCATTTGTTTATGCTTTGAATTTATTTTATTTTTTGTATGCTTTCAATTTTGATTTTGCCTCTTTGTCCTGCAGGCACAGGTCAGGGTACATAGTGGACAGTCAATAAATGCATCCTAAGTAAATGAATTTTATTATTGTTGTTTAATTTATTTTTAATTGGAGGATAATTGCTTTACAATGTTGTGTTGGTTTCTGCCATACAAAAACGTGAATCAGCTATGAAGTGAAAGTGAAAGTCGCTCAGTCACGTCCGACTCTTTGCAACCCCGTGGGCTATACAGTCCATGGAATTCTCCAGGCCAGAATACTGGAGTGGGTAGACTTTCCCTTCTCCAGGGAATCTTCCCAACCCAGGGACTGAACCCAGGTCTCCAACTTTGCAGGCAAATTCTTTACCAGCTGAGCTACAAGGGGAGCCCAAGAATACTGGAGTGGGTAGTCTATCTGTTCTCCAGGGTATCTTCTTGACCCAGGAATTGAACCGGGGTCTCCTGCATGGCAGGTGGATTCTTTACCAACTGAACAATGAAGGAAGTTGGAAGACTTACAAACTAGCTATTTTGGAAGACTTACAAACTAGCTTTCCTTCATCTATGAAGGAAGCCTGAAACAGCTATAAGTATACATATATCCCCTCCTTCTTGAACTTCCCTCCCACCCTTCTAGGTTGTTACAGAGCACAAGGCTGAGCTCCCTGTGTTATACAGCAACTTCCTACTAGTTATCTATTTTACATATGGTAATGTACATGTTTCAGTACCAGTTCTACATTCTTGGATGATGGGTTGTGTACAGAAAATAAATGGTGTCAGTTGGACAGAGTGAGTTTGGGATTTAGCCAACATTTGTTGTTGTTATTCAGTTGCTAAATCATGTCTGACTGTTTGCAGCCCCTATGGAATGCAGCACACCAGGCTCCCTTGTCCTCCACTATCTCCCAGAGTTAGGTCAAGTTCACATCCATTGAATCAGTGATGCTACCTAACCATCTGATCCTCTGCCACTGTCTTCTCCTTTTGCCTTCATAGCAAAAATAGCCAGGCTTATAATGTAGTTGTAGCACAAGAATATGAGGGAGGGATGACTTTGATAGCTGGCTGTAATAAAATCCCATTATTCATTCAACCATGTTACCAAGTACCAATCACAAAGCACTGATGATGCAGAAATGAATAAGGCACCAGTCTTCTCTCAATGAGTTCAGTGCAGTGTTGGGAGGCACACAATAAACACCTAATTTCGATTCACTGTGATTCAGCTTTGACATTCACAAAATGCAGTGGAAAGAAACCATTAGCTCTACCAGAAAGTACGATAGAAGGTGAGAGGTCACTTGCAGCTAGGCCGTGTCTGATAATGTGATGTCATTCATTTAGGGCAATACCGGGTTACTTAAATAAACAGGTGCCTAGGGCACCAACAAAGCAGGGGATCATAAAAAATGGAATCAATTTTACATTATACATAAAACACGGAAAAATCAGAAGTTGGCTAGATTTTATTCTGTTTTACAATTTACTATCATTTTATTTTGAATTATATATGGAGTGGGAAGTGAAAGGCATAACTTTTTCTAAAATATATTGAAAAACAAATATACTAACCTAAAAATGCATAAAGCATAAATGTACAGCCAAAAGTTATTATAAAGTAAACATCATGTGATCACCACCCAGGCAAGAAATATAGCATTGCCAACAGCATCCCAGAAGTACCACCTGGGATGGCCAACTCTCTTGATTTGTCTTGAACTGTTATAGTTTAGAAAGTCCTAAAGTTCAGCCCAGGTGGTGCTAGGGGTAAAGAATCCGCCTACCAAGGCAGGAGACAGAAGAGATCCGGGTTTGATCCTAGGGTTGGGAAGATCCCCTGGAGAAGGAAATTGCAACACACTCCAGTATTCTTGATGGAGAATCCCATGGACAGAGGAGCTTCGGAGGCTACAGACCATGGGGTCACAAAGAGTTGGACATGACTGAGAAACTAACACATTGACTTTTACTTTCAAATCTCAGGAAACCCCTCCTTGGGATGTAAAAAGTCTCGATTTTCAGTGATGGTTGCTAAAGATTGTCGGAGGTGGGGAGGTGGGGTATAAAACCTGTATGGTAACCACCCAAAACAGAGAGTGAAAACAACACAATTTTTAGTGTTAAATGGATATGGTATTGATTATCTGCCTTCCGTAGTTGTGGCTGATTTTTTCCCCTGGCTGCTGATATTGATAACCATGATTTTGGTCCACAGTAATGAATCATTCACTGTTGCATCACTCTGAATGAATAATGGATGTTTCATTGTTGCATCACTCTGAATGATGCCACTTCAGTGCATTATAATCATGAGCATTAATAGTCTTTGACTTTGCCTGTACTTTGTTGTCTTTTGTATTGAAATAGTGCTAGTTTAACCTTTAACATTGTTAATATTGTCACCATGTGCCTTAGTCTACTTAGGCTGCAGTAACAAAATACACATAGACTGGCTTAAGAAAATAGAAATTAATTTCTCATGATTTTGGTGGCTAGGATGTCCAAGATCAAGACGTAGGCAAGTTTATTTTCTTCTGAGGCCTCTCTCCTGGCTTGTAGATTGCTGCCTTCTCCCTGTGTCCTTACATGGTCTTTCCTCTGTAAAGCATGCATTTCTGGTATCTCCCCATGTGTCCAAATTTCCTTTTGTTATAGGGGCACAGTTAGATTGGATCAGAGCCCACCCTAACAACCTTAATCACCCCTTTAAAGGTCCTATCTCCACATACAGCCACATTCTTTGATACTGGGAGTTGGGCCTTCAACATACGAATTTGGGAGGAATGCATATTCTGTAAGAAAGCAGATAATGAAAATGAGAACCATTATAATACCAATGCTAGCATCACTGAAAAGAAGGATAAACTATTGTGTTATTTTAGACAGATGAAAAACACTTACAGTTGGATTAGGGAGGCAAATAACCCAAACAGGACCTATTACACAATATAAAGAATTTGGGACTGGGCATGGTGAAGAAGGCTGTGTGAAACCATATATGGAGACTGAGACTTGTGAGGCCTGGATGAGACTGGCCAGTGCTTCAAAAGTTTCCCCCAAAGATGTCACCGCTCAGTTGAAAATAATAACCACTGAATTAGCATGGACATACAGCACAAATGAACATTCGTTATCATGTTATCCCTTTGTTTACTCTATGAAACTGCCTAGATTTACAGACCCTGATTCAGACGTTGCAATTCTAGGCAAACAAAAGGGGGACATTTTGATGACAGATATGTTGGTCCCTTGACAACAGATATGTCGGTCGCTTGGGTTTCCCTGGTGGCTCAGATGGTAAACAATCTGACTGCAATGTGGGAGACCCAGGTTTGATTCCTGGATTGGGAAGATCCCCTGAGAAGGGAATGGCAACCCACTCCAGTACTCTTGCCTGGAGAATCCCACAGACGGAGGAGCCTGGTGGGCTACAGTCCATGGGATCACAAAGAATTGGACACGACTGAGCGACTAACACACACACGCACATGTTGGTCCCTTACAGAATGCTTTTTACAGCGTATCAAATGATGAGTCTGATCTCAGCAAGAAAAAATATTCCTCTTAGTCATTAGGTACTTCAACGTTTTTAAAAAAGTAGAATTTCCTATTGTTTTTTGGTAGCTGTGAAGATGTTAATGAAACCACAGAAAGCAGAATAATACAAACTAGATTTTGCTCATATATCTGCATATTCAGCACACAGTACACACATAAATTTTGAAAAGTCCATTCAGTCTATAAATTTTCTAAAGAAAATGAAAATATTTTGCCTGTTCAAAGTCCTGCACACCCCATGCACAGTGCTGCTTAAAAGGAGGGTGTTTTGCTTACTTGTGAAATTACAACTTTCATAATGAAAGTTTTGAGTCATTTTCAATTTCTTCAAAACGTGCAGAAGCACATAATGAGATGTCTTAGTTTATAGAAATGGAAGGAGACAGCCTCCTTACATGTGCTGACAAGACACCTATGGTTGTTAATCATGGAAAAGGTGCTAAAATGTCAACCTGGCATAATGTCAGAATTTCAAAGTATAGGACAAGAAGTATGCTGCTGCTGCTAAGTTGCTTCAGTCGTGTCCGACTCTGTGCGACCCCATAGACAGCAGCCCATAAGGCTCCCCCGTCCCTGGGATTCTCCAGGCAAGAACACTGGAGTGGGTTGCCATTTCCTTCTCCAATGCATGAAAGAGAAAACTGAAAGTGAAGTTGCTCAGTCGTGTCCGACTCTTCGTGACCCCATGGACTGCAGCCCACCAGGCTCCTCCATCCATGGGATTTTCCAGGCAAGAATATTGGAGTGGGTCGCCATTGCCTTCTCCGGAAAAGAAGTATGTCTTTCTCTATTTTAAAAAGGCCCTGCAGAATGTGAATAGAGAAAAAGATGATAATAAAATATAAATGAATTCGCTGTTTCTCTGAAAATGTCTGAAGATCTTTGAAAAGGTCATTTGAAGTATAGAAGATGATGAACTCCCTGCACCCCAGCTGTTCAGTGTTATGTGTTCAGTTCAGTTCAGTCGCTCAGTCATGTCCGACTCTTTGCGACCCCATGAATCGCAGCACACCAGGCCTCCCTGTCTATTACCAACTCCCGGAGTTCACCCAGACTCATGTCCATCGAGTCAGTGATGCCATCCAGCCATCTCATCCTCTGTCGTCCCCTTCTCCTCCTGCCCCCAATCCCTCCCACCATCAGAGTCTTTTCCAATGAGTCAACTCTTCGCATGAGGTGGCCAAAGTACTGGAGTTTCAGCTTTAGCATCATTCCTTCCAAAGAACACCCAGGGCTGATCTCCTTCAGAATGGACTGGTTGGATCTCCTTGCAGTCCAAGGGACTCTCAAGAGTCTTCTCCAACACCACAGTTCAAAAGCATCAATTCTTCGGCGCTCAGCCTTCTTCACAGTCCAACTCTCACATCCATACATGACCACAGGAAAAACCATAGCCTTGACTAGATAAAACTTTGTTGGCAGAGTAATGTCTCTGCTTTTGAATATGCTATCTAGGTTGGTCATAACTTTTCTTCCAAGGAGTAAGTGTCTTTAAATGTCATGGCTGCAGTCACCATCTGCAGTGATTTTGGAGCCCCCAAAAATAAAGTCTGACACTGTTTGCACTGTTTCCCCATCTATTTCCCATGAAGTGATGGGACCGGATACCATGATCTTCATTTTCTGAATGTTGAGCTTTAAGCCAACTTTTTCACTCTCCACTTTCACTTTCAGCAAGAGGCTTTCTAGTTCTTCTTCGCTTTCTGCCATAAGGGTGGTGTCATCTGCATATCTGAGCTTATTGATATTTCTCCCGGCAACCTTGATTCCAGCTTGTGCTTCTTCCAGTCCAGCATTTCTCATTATGTACTCTGCATATAAGTTAAATAAGCAGGGTGACAATATACAGCCTTGACGAACTCCTTTTCCTATTTGGAGCCAGTCTGTTGTTCATGTCCAGTTCTAACTGTTGCTTCCTGACCTGCATACAGATTTCTCAAGAGGCAGATCAGGTGTTCTGGTATTCCCATCTCTTTCAGAATTTTCCACAGTTTATTGTGATCCATACAGTCAAAGGCTTTGGCATAGTCAATAAAGCAGAAATAGATGTTTTTTTGCAACTCTCTTGCTTTTTCCATGATCCAGTGGATGTTGGCAATTTGATCTCTGGTTCTTCTGCCTTTTCTAAAACCAGCTTGAACATCAGGAAGTTCACGGTTCACATATTGCTGAAGCCTGGCTTGGAGAATTTTGAGCATTACTTTACTAGCATGTGAGATGAGTGCAATTGTGTGGTAGTTTGAGCATTCTTTGGCATTGCCTTTCTTTGGGACTGGAATGAAAACTGACCTTTTCCAGTCCTGTGGCCACTGCTGAGTTTTCCAAGTTGGCTGGCATATTGAGTGCAACACTTTCACAGCATCATCTTTCAGATTTTGAAATAGATCCACTGGAATTCCATCACCTCCACTAGCTTTGTTCATAGTGATGCTTTCTAAGGCCCACTTGACTTCACATTCCAGGATGTCTGGCTCTAGGTGAGTGATCACACTGTCGTGATTATCTGGGTCGTGAAGATCTTTTTTGTACAGTTCTTCTGTGTATTCTTGCCACCTCTTTTTAATATCTTCTGCTTCTGTCAGGTCCATACCATTTCTGTCCTTTATCGAGCCCATCTTTGCATGAAATGTTCCTTTGGTATCTCTGATTTTCTTGAAGAGATCTCTAGTCTTTCCTATTCTGTTGTTTTCCTCTATTTCTTTGCATTGATCACTGAAGAAGGCTTTCTTATCTCTTCTTGCTGTTCTTTCGAACTCTGCATTCAGATGCTTATATCTTTCCTTTTCTCCTTTGCTTTTCACTTCTCTTCTTTTCACAGCTATTTGTAGGGCCTCCCCAGACAACCATTTTTCTTTTTTGCATTTCTTTTGCGTGGGAATGGTCTTGATCCCTATCTCCCGTACAATGTCACGAACCTCATTCCATAGTTCATCAGGCACTCTATCTATCAGATCTAGGCCCTTAAATCTATTTTTCACTTCCACTGTATAATCATAAGGGATTTGATTTAGGTCATACCTGAATAGTCTAGTGGTTTTCCCTACTTTCTTCAATTTCAGTCTGAATTTGGCAATAAGGAGTTCATGATCTGAGCCACAGTCAGCTCCTGGTCTTGTTTTTGTTGACTGTATAGAGCTTCTCCATCTTTGGTTGCAAAGAATATGATCAATCTGATTTTGGTGTTGACCATCTGGTGATGTCCATGTATAGAGTCTTCTCTTGTGTTGTTGGAAGAGGGTGTTTGTTATGACCAGTGCATTTTCTTGGCAAAACTCTAATAGTCTTTGCCCAGCTTCATTCCGTAATCCAAGGCCAAATTTGCCTGTTACTCCAGGTGTTTCTTGACTTCCTACTTTTGCATTCCTGTCCCCTATAATGAAAAGGACATCTTTTTTGGGTGTTAGTTCTAAACGGTCTTGTAGGTCTTCATAGAACCATTCAACTTCAGCTTCTTCAGTGTTACTGGTTGGGACATGGACTTGTATTACTGTGATATTGAATGGTTTGCCTTGGAAATGAACAGAGATCATTCTGTCGTTTTTGAGATTGCATTCAAGTACTGCATTTCGGCCTCTTTTTTTGACCATGATGGCTACTCCATTTCTTCTGAGGGATTCCTGCCTGCAGTAGTAGATATAATGGTCATCTAAGTTAAATTCACCCATTCCAGTCCATTTTAGTTTGCTGATTCCTAGAATGTCGACATTCACTCTTGCCATCTCTTGTTTGACCACTTCTAATTTGCCTTGATTCATGGACCTGACATTCCAGGTTCCTATGCAATATTGCTCTTTACAGTATCGGACCTTGCTTCTATCACCAGTCACATCCACAGCTGGGTATTGTTTTTGCTTTGGCTCCATCCCTTCATCCTTTCTGGAGTTATTTCTCCACTGATCTTCAGTAGCATATTGGGCACTTACTGACCTGGGGAGTTCCTCTTTCAGTATGTGTATGTTGCAACAAAAAAATTCATATGGCAAAAAAAGAGACTCATTTTGGGAGGGGGGAAATTATGAAGAGATGTTCCACAGAAGGGCAGCCACATTAAACAGGACTTCCTTAATTTCTTTAATAAAAGTGTAACTTATCTGGAATCCAACTTCAGCTTTTATTTCATGCTTTTGAACCATTTTTCCTGAAAAAGGGATATTTATGACATCTAATTTGTTTCAGAGAATTAAAAAATGATAGCCTTGTTAAGACAAATAGTCCATATATAAATTTAAAGATGCCAAAGACCTAATTGACAAATAGCTGATTTCCCCAAAACACTTTTTTTTAGTCCTTCTGCTCCAGAAGTCTTAATTCAGCTCTGACTTAGAGTGTGAAGGTGGAGGATGAAGTGTGTACTAAAATGTGGCTTGCTAGTGATCTCAGGAGGCAAGTTTATACATACCTCCATCTAAGGACAGTTCTAGTTATGAGCAAGCTGGGAATCAATAGTTACAGCCTTGGATTCTATTACTCCCCATCTGAGCTAACCTCCGAACTTCTGTTGACTCTGTTCTCACATTAGTCAAAGGCAGATCCCCATTTCCCTCTAAGAGCTCAGAAATGGAGAGGAGTGTGGGGATGGGAAAACAAGTTCACTGCTCTTGATCTCTTCCTTCTCTCTTCCTTCTGAAAATTATCTCTTCTACTTTGGGAATCACTAGATATTTATTCAACAAATCTAGATTGGAGCCAGAGATTCTTTTTCACTCTTTAGAAATCAAAGTTCTCATTGGGCAGGGAGCCAAGTGTCTGTGTATGTTGGCCTGTAAGGGATGGAAGGGATGAGGTAGCTGGGGTTGGTGATTAAGAAAAACTTGGTTTCTTTCTTTGGCCAGTACTCAGGTTAGCTTATGGGAAAGTAGGTTTGTTTCCTGAGGTCTGCCTACAGGAGGGAAATAAATTCTGTCTTCAGAGGAAACCGACAAGCCCTAGGAACCAGGAGTGAAAACATAGAAGTCCAAGAAGCAAGCCCCGCTCTGCAGGCTGTTTTTCCCTTCCAGCCATCGTAGTTGCTTCCATAGAACAGCCCTGCTATCCTACTGTCCCGGAATTGTGTTTTCCTTGGTTCTCTGTTGCAGACCGTAAAGTGGAGTGGGCACTCGTGAGGAGACTGGGGAGACAGCTTTTTACGCACTCACTCCATCCCTCAAATCACACCCCACCCTTTTCCCTGTCTTGCTCAGAGATGTATCTGCAAAATGGGGCTGATGATACCTTACTGGGTTGTTGAGAGGATTAACTGCAAGTGTAGTTGAAGTGCCCAGGCCCCAGATTCCCAGTGCCTGTAGGTTCTATGGGAATCAAGAGATGCCAGGCCCAGGCCCTTGAAAACTAAGAAATTTGCCCTCCTTTCCATCCACAATGAAAATGATAGTAAACATTTATCACTTTACATACGTTAACACATTTCAGTCTCCCTAACAGCCTTCTGAGTTAGGAACTATTATCCCCATTTATGCAGAACCCATGATGTGAAACTTGAGACCCAGAGAGGTGAACTAACTTGGACTCACACAACCAGTAAGTGATAGAGTCACTATTTGGACCCAGCTAGTCTGGCTGCAGTGTCTATTCCCTGGGAGGCTCCCAGGCTGAATGCATCTTCTGCTCTTGCCCCTATCTGCAGAGTTCATTCCCAGGATGTGACAGTACCTACTGTTCCCACCTCAGGGATGGGAGCACACAGAGCACCCAAAAGCCCCACTTTGCCTGCTGGTCCTTTCTGAGCAAAACAAATAAGCTTAGTTCCATTACCACCACTGTTTACCCATGAGACAACAGTTAAGCCAAGATATGAATCTCAGACCTGCCCAAATTCACATTTGGGTCATAGAGAAGGAACCTCAAAACCCAAGTCCTTCAGGAGTAAAGTATGGAGGGAGTGAGGTTATGGCTGGAGCTAATGAGCCTCAAGAATGTGAAGATTAACTCCTGCTGGTGCCAGACCCTCCCCATGGGTGCCAGTGGTCCACCCTCTAGGACTCCCAGTTTCCCTCACCTGAGAAATGGCATGGCAAAATATACAAACAGGTGAGTGATGGAGGCATCCTGCAGCACTAAACGGGTTTTGGTTGCTCTGATGAATCCTAAGGACTAATGCGACTTTGCCCCCTCCGCCACCAGGCCTGCGCTGCCTCTTCCTGTCCCTTGTTACTGTAGCCTGCAGGCATATGAATCTTTGCTAATACTGCTGGCAGATGTCTTGAGGCAGGAAAGGGAACCCCAGCTGGGAGGGAAACTGCAATCTGAAAGGGACCCTGGCAGTTGCCTAGCAACCATCAGACCGTACAATAGTCTTGAGAAGTGTTTGTCTCCTTTGGCTGTCTGCTCACAGGAAAGCAGACTGGGAAAATGTAGGGGGTTGGGGTGGGAGGACTAGTGTCAAAGAGTCTTTCTTTGACCAAACTTTAGTCGCACTCCAACTATCTTGTCAACTAGGCCCTGACTTTTTGAGCTTCTGTGTTCCTCTGTGCAGCATCCAATTTTAGCAAGAATCCTGCTAAGTCTGTTTAACCAGAATGCACCTCCTATCTGATCACCCTCAATATTTGATGGAATTCTGCATTCTCTACCACCCCCCAGGTGATGTCTGATCACCCAGACTGCTTTCAGTTAGATTCCTGTTGGTTCAGTGTAGCCAGTATCCCCCCTTACCCATGATGTTTCCTCTTAGTTGTTTTTCATCTGCTGATATACCAGCCCAAACCCTGTTCCTTGACTACAAATCCTGACTTTTTCTTGTTATATTCCAAGTTAAGCCCAATCTCTCTCCCCCATGGCTGACTCCATTGTAGTAATTCCTCAATAAAGTCTGCCTTGCTGTCTTTAACAAGTGTCATGAATATTTTTTTTCATGAATACTTGCAAGATAAGGAGCTGAAATCACCAAGCACAGAGTGAGGCTTTCCTCAGAAAAAGCACCATTTGGTGAAGTTTGTATATGGTCAAATAATTTTTAACAGCTAACTGGAGTAGCATTGCTAGCCAGCTAGCTAGACGTAGACAGCTCCTCTTGCTCTCCACAGGTTGCCAGACTTCTAGAAAATTCAGAAGCAGGCTGGGTCCTTTCTCCACATGTACAGCTTTTTCTGTTTGAGATTATTTCCTGTCTTATTATTACATCATCATCTTGGCTACAAGGTCTGCATTGGGCACTTTCCTACCAGACGTGGATCTCAGCCAAGTGATGGGAAAAAGAATAAAGGCTTTGTGTCTAGAATATATAAAGACCTCTTACAACTCAATAATAAAAAGATAAATAACTCAATCAAAAGATGAGCAAAGAATTTGAATGTACAATTCTCTAAATGAGATATATGAATGGCCCCAAAACAAAAGATGCTCTGACATCATTAGCTATCGAGGAAATGCTGCAAATCAAAATTACAGTGAGATACTACTTTACATCTACTAGGATGGCTAGAACAAAAAAAGATAACAAGTGTTGACATGGAAGAAACCCCCAGTAAAAATGGCCATCATCAAAAAATCCACAAACAATAAATGCTAGAGAGGATGTGGAGAGAAGGGAACCCTCCTACACTGTTGGTGGGAATGTAAACTGGTACAGCCATTATGGAGAGCAGTGTGGAGGTTCCTTAAAAAACTAAAAATAGAGCTACCATATGACCCTGCAATCCCACTACTGGACATAAACCCAGAGAAAAACATGATCTGAAAGGACGCACGTTCCCCAATGTTCATTGTAGCACAGTTTACAATAACCAAGAAATGGAAGCAACCTAAAAGTCCATTGAAAGAGGAATGGATGAAGAAGATGTGGTATGTACACACAATGGAATATTATGCAGCCATTAAAAAGAATGAAGCAATGCCATTTGCAGCAACATGAATGGACCCAGAGATTATCATACTGAGTGAAGTAAATCAGAGAAGAAGAAATATGACATCCCTTATGTGTGGAATCTAAAAAGAAATGATACAAATAAAAATGATACAAAAAAAGAACTTACAAAATAGAGACTCATAGACTTAGAAAACAAACTTATGGTTGCAGGGGGGAAGGATGGGAGGAAGGGATAGTCAGAGGGTTTGGAATAAACATGTGCACACTGCTATATTTAAAATGGATAACCAACAAGGACCCCTATGGTATGGCACATGGAACCCTGCTCAATGTTATGGGGCATCCTGGATGGGAGGGGAGTTTGGGGGAGAATGGATCCATGTATATGTATGGCTGAATCCCTTCACTGTTTGCCTGAAACTATCACAACATTGCTTGTTAACTGACTGTGTGTGTGCTCAGTTGTGTCTGACTTTTTGTGACCCCATGAACTGTAGCCCGCCAGTCTCCTCTGTCCATGGACTTTTCCAGGCAAGAATACTGGAGAGGGTTGCCATTTCCTACCTCAGTGGATCTTCCCAATCCAGGGATTGAAGCTGTGTCTCTTGTGTCTCCTGCACTGGCAGGCAGATTCTTTACCATTGTGTCACATGGGAAACCCAATACAAAATAAAAAGTTTTTAGAAAACACTAAAAAGGTAAAAATAAAGCTATCAAATCAATCCAATTAAAAAAAGAAATAGAAACACTTATACACTGTTGGTGGGAACATAAAATAGTATATCCACTTTGAAAAATAGTCTGGTGGTTCCTTGAATGATTGAACGTAAAGTTATCATATGACCCAGCAATTCCACTTCTAGGTATATACCCAAAAGAAATGAAAACATATGCCTGCACATAAACTTGTACATGAATGTTTCAGTTCAGTTCAGTCACTTAGTCGTGTCTGACTCTTTGCGATCCCATGAATCGCAGCACGCCAGGCCTCCCTGTCCATCTTCAACTCCCAGAGTTTACTCAAACTCACGTCCATCGAGTCGGTGATGCCATTCAGCCATCTCATCCTCTGTCGTCCCCTTCTCCTCCTGCCCCCAATCCCTCCCAGCATCAGAGTCTTTTCCAACGAGTCAACTCTTCGCATGAAGTGGCCAAAGTACTGGAGTTTCAGCTTTAGCATCAGTCCTTCCAATGAACACCCAGGACTGATCTCCTTTAGAATGGACTGGTTGGATCTCCTTGCAGTCCGAGGGACTCTCAAGAGTCTTCTCCAACACCACAGTTCGTTTACAAGAGCATTATTCATAATAAGAAAAAGGTGAAAACAACCTAAATGTCCATCAACAGACAAATGGATAAGCAAAATATGGTATCCATGCAATGAAATATTATTCAGCTATAAAAAGGACTGAAGTACTGATACTTATGCTACAACATAGATGAATCTTGAAAACATATGCTAAGTAAAGGAAGCAAGTCACAAGAAAACCTGTATACTATATGATTCCACTCATATGAAAGTTCAGAAAAGGGAAATACATAGAGACAGAAAGGAGATTAGTAGATGTTTAGGGTTGGAAGAGGGAATGGAGATATGGAGGGATGATAGCTAAGTGGTTTCTTTTTTTAAATTATTTATTTATTAATTTAGCTGCCTGGGGTCTTAGTTGCAGCATGTGGGATCTTTTGCTGCAGTGCATAGACTCTCTAGTTGTGGCGCACAGGCTCAGCGGTTTAGTGTGGACTTAACTTGCTCTGTGGCATGTGGGATCTTAGTTCCCTGACCAGGGATTGAACCTGTGTCCCTTGCATTGTGAGGCAGATTCTTAACCATTGGACCACAGGGATATCCCTAACTGGTTTCTTCTTGATGTGATGAAAATGTTCTAATATTAACTGTGATGGTTATACATATCTGTGAATAAGTCACTGAACTGTACATAGTTTATTACACACACACACACACACACACACACACACACACACACACAAACCTAGTAACTCCATAATATGCCAATCATGAGCTAGTTTTCAGCAGTTACCTTCCCTTGATCATAGCTGAATAACAATATAATTAATTGGAAAACAGGGAAACCAGAGACATGGCTAGAAATGACCTCACACAGCCTATACCATTGCAATATAATCGTCAAGTTCAGTGGAGTTTGTAAAGCTGGTTCAGTTCTGCTCCCCTTGGCAGAAATTCTCACGTTTGTAAAAATGGGATCAATAAGTTCCTAGTTTGAATTGTCAATGGCTTTATCCAGAATATCACTGGCAACTGGTTACTGTAACACCAGCCCAACTTTTTCTGCCCCCATGCTGAGGCACTTCCAATTGTAGATAATACTGTAGGTTGCTGTCCCCATACTGAACTTGAACTTCTCCAGGAAAGTTTTGTTCTCCATAAGATTCACTGCATTGAACACGTCAAACCCTTTCATTTTGGTGAGAACGAGGGTATTACTCATGAGTTCTAGAAGAGGGGTCTGAGTATGAACATTGTAGAAAGAATATGCGGACTTTAGACTCTTGTGAGGCGGATGGTTCATGATGGTGAGCAGAAGTGTATAAAAGTTCAGGAAATCTATCACCTCACTATTCACATTCTCCACCACAAAACTGTTAATGATAGAACTTCGACAATGTTCTGTAGAACCAGTGTTCCACCTCCTCCTGGCTCCTGACTGTTGTGACCCAAAACTGCTTCAGGTACTGGGTGAGGAGCTGGTGCACTACGAGTATGTTCTTTTTTCCCATTGGTCACACCCCAGCTGTCTTGAGAGTCTCTGGCAGCTGGTAGAGCTTCATAGTGCACTGCATGGTCAGAATTCAAGTGGAAGAACTTCACTTCAATCAGCTTCCATGGGTTTAGGGACCAAGGCCAGTACCTGCAGGTGCCAACAGGCTTTGGTAATACCATTGTGGCCATGTAAACAGCTTGGAAGATGCCTTCCAGGTAAACCCATCAGGTTATCTCATGGATCAGGACTGGAACCACCTTCGTGGAGTACAGCTTCTGGTGGACACACAGGAAGTTGATCTCTACCATCTTCTTCTCTGTGTAATATGTATGGATGTTTGCTGGGATGGCAGTGATGAATCCAACCCATTTCTGACTTGAGACCACCCGAACCCCACAGTGCCACTGGGAAAGCCAGCTAGGTGGCTGGAGAGCCCACAAAACAAATTCTGGGGAATAATCAAATCAGAACATGTTGTCATCATCTTCCACATAATTCTCATTCAGGAGGGTGTTTTTTGCAGATTCCTTGACCCGGTGAAAAAGACCTGAATGGCCTTCTGTGTTTCCTGGGTCTTCTGCTGGCAAACAGTTCATCTGATGAACAGGCTGATCCTGAGCTGAATCTGTCTCACTGCCTTCCTCTTTCTGCTTCTTCTTTTCGGTTTCTTTTTCTCCTTTTTGCTCCACTGTCATTGGATAGACTCAAGCCATCCTGACTATAGCTGGTGTCCTCCTCCTTCTTGCAATCCCTGCAGTGCTCTTGGGCCTTTCCATTCCCTTCCATCATCTGCAGCAGTGGAAGTGCCAGTGGTTTCCCTGCTGTATCACTCCCATCCACCTTCTTGAGTTGCCTGTACATACACTTTTAATGGGTGAATTGTATGATATGTGACATGTGACTTATATCTCAAGGGATAAAAGGAATGAGAAATACTTAACTAAATCCAAATAAAAGTGAGCAATAGAAGGCCTTTCTTCACCTCCTACACACACGCACACATACTGCCCTTCCAACTCATCCATGGTACCTAGAATAATTCTTGGCATATATAGTAGGTACTCAAATATAGATCAATGGAACAAAATAGAAAGTCCAGAGATAAACCCACGCACCTATGGACACCTTATTTTTGACAAAGGAGGCAAGAATATACAATGGAGAAAAGACAATCTCTTTAACAAGTGGTGCTGGGAAAACTGGTCAACCACTTGTCAAATAAGGAAACTAGAACACTTTCTAACACCATACACAAAAATAAACTCAAAATGGATTAAAGATCTAAACCTAAGACCAGAAACTATAAAACTCTTAGAGGAGAACATAGGCAAAACACTCTCTGACATACATCACAGCAAGATCCTCTATGACCCACCTCCAAGAATATTGGAAATAAAAGCAAAAATAAACAAATGGGATCTAATTAAAATTTAAAGTTTCTGCACAACAAAAGAAACTATAAGCAAGGTGAAAAGACAGCCTTCAGAATGGGAGAGAATAATAGCAAATGAAGCAACTGACAAACAACTAATCTCAAAAATATACAAGCAACTCCTGCAGCTCAATTCCAGAAAAATAAACGACCCAATCAAAAAATGGGCCAAAGAACTAAATAGACATTTCTCCAAAGATGACACACAGATGGCCAACAAACACATGAAAAGATGTTCAACATCACTCATTATCAGAGAAATGCAAATCAAAACCACAATGAGGTACCATTTCACACCAGTCAGAATGGCTGCGATCCAAAAGTCTATAAGCAATAAATGCTGGAGAGGATGTAGAGAAAAGGGAACCCTCTTACACTGTTGGTGGGAATGCAAACTAGTACAGCCACTATGGAGAACAGTGTGGAGATTCCTTAAAAAACTGGAAATAGAACTGCCATACGCCCCAGCAATCCCATTGCTGGGCATACACACCAAGGAAACCAGAATTGAAAGAGACACGTGTACCCCAATGTTCATTGCAGCACTGTTTATAATACCCAGGACATGGAAGCAACCTAGATGCCCATCAGCAGAGGAATGGATAAGAAAGCTGTGGTACATATACACAATGGAGTATTACTCAGCCATTAAAAAGAATACATTTGAATCAGTTCTAATGAGGTGGATGAAACTGGAGCCGATTATACAGAGTGAAGTAAGCCAGAAAGAAAAACACCAATACAGTATACTAACGCATATATATGGAATTTAGAAAGATGGTAATGATAACCCTGTATGCGAGACAGCAAAAGAGACACAGATGTACAGAACAGTCTTTTGGACTCTGTGAGAGAGGGAGGGGGGAATGATTTGGGAGAATGGCATTGAAACATGTATAATATATAAGAAACGAATCACCAGTCCAGGTTTGATGCAGGATACAGGAAGCTTGGGGCTAGTGCACTGGGATGACCCACTGGGGAGGGAGGTGGGAGGGGGATTCAGGATGGGGAACACGTGTACACCCATGGCAGATTCATGTTGATGTATGGCAAAACCAATACAATATTGTAAAGTAATTAGCCTCTAATTAAAATAAATAAATTTAAATTAAAAAAAATAAATATACATGAAGTAGATACTCAAGAAATATTTGTCAAATTAAGGAATATAGTTTATATGTACGAATGGATGTATTGGAGATGGATGAAGGAGTAATACAAAACTGAAGGATGTCCAGAACAGGGGCTAGCTGGGCCTGAGGTTTTGGGGAATGGTCACTATAAGTTCTCTCTCTGTATATATTTTGTCAACCTGGTAGACAAACTACTTTCCTGAAATCCAGTGAGACACATCAGTTTTTAGCTGCTCCATCCTAGACTCAGTCACTACTTCCTCTAATCATATTCTGCTCTTCCCATAGCCACCATTTCCTTTTCTCTCTTGCAATCCCACTACCTGGATTACTACAATCCCACTAGGAGTACAGCAGACTCAACATTAAAAGCGCTCTCTTATGAGGTAATGAGCTTCATGTCACAAGAGGATGAAGACCTACTATTAGGATTCTATAAACACCATTCCTATATAAGATTCCATCACATACTATATAAGCATGGTCAACATACATAATGTCAATTTCAATTTCCTCATCTGCATGCACACATAAACCCCCTCAGACTTAATTCAGATAGTCCCCACTTTAAACAAATTCACAATAAGCTTTCAAAGGCACAGGAATGGTATATACATATATATTTAAATAGTCAATAATAATCCAAATAATAACTAAAAGCATGAAACACATGATTCCATACTGATATAAATAAATGATTGAACAAATAAATAAATAGAGGAGAAGGAAAAAAATCTTTCTTACAGAATGATTCCAAATAGTATACATATTCTCTTCTTCTAGGTGGTGGAGCTTAACATCCTTCCCCTCGAGTATGAGCTGGACTTAATAACTCAGTTCTAACCAATATGTGTACAGAATAGAAATATGTATAGAGATGGGAATGTAGTAACTTTTTGATGGAGAAATTTGGTGGAGACTAACTTAGAAAGGTGATAAAAGTTCACATTACCAGTGATGTCCTGTGGATGTTACCTCCTCCCTGATACCGTGAGATAAGAAGGGCACTTCACCTTGGTGATGTTCTTCTCCCAAGCCAATCACCCCAGCCTAGTTATAAGGAAAACATCAGACAAACCCAAACTGAAAGACATTCTACAAAAATACTATTCTAAACTGTTGAGGTCATGAGAACCAAGGCGACTGACAAACTGACAGATCAGAGGGGACTAAGAGAACATGATGACTAAAGACAAAATGGTAGCCTGGACTGAGTCCTAGAACAGAAAAAGAGCATTAGTGGAAAAGCTAGTATAATACAAATACATTCTGTGGTTTAGTTTACAGTAATTTGGGTTTTTATTTTTTATTATTTATTTTTTAATTTAAATTTATTTATTTTAATTGGAGGCTAATTACTTTACAATATTGTATTGGTTTTGCCTTTAAATTTTGAAACAAGGAGTCACAGGAATGTAGCACGCTGACATAAGGGGAAACTGGGTGAATTTTTGATACTATCTTTGCAGCTTCTATGTAAATCTAAAATTGTTCTAAAATACAGAGTTTATTTAAAAAGAAACAAAATAAATATTCTCAAGATTCTTTTAAAGAGATTTAAAGGATCTTAGCATCACTGACTCAACGGACATGAATTTGAGCAAATTCTGGAAGACAGTGGAGGGCAGAGGGGCCTGGTGTGCTACAGTACATGGGGTTGCAAAGAGTCTGACCCTGTTTAGCGACTGAACAACAATAATAAAGGATCTTAATTCAACCATCCATCCAGGATTTTTGTTGAAAGAGACACTAGAGCATAATGGTTAAGAATTGATTGAGGGCAAGTGTACCCATGTGGACTCCCCAGGTGGCTCAGTGGGTAAAGAACCTGCCTGCAATGCAAGAAATGCAGGAGGTATGGGTTCAATTCCTGGGTCCCCTGGAGAAGATCCCCTGGAGAAAGAAATGGCAACCCACTCCAGTATTCTTTCCTGGAGAATCCCGTGGACAGAGGAGCCTTGCGGGTTACAGTCCATAGGTCGTAAAGAGTCAGACACAACTGACTGCAGATGATGATTGCAGCCATGAAATTAAGACACTTACTCCTTGGAAGGAACGTTATGACCAACCTAGACAGCATATTAAAAAGCAGAGACATTACTTTGTCAACAAAGGTCCCTCTAGTCAAGGCTATGGTTTTTCCAGTAGTCATGTATGGATGTGAGAGTTGGACTATAAAGAAAGCTGAGTGCCGAAGAATTGATGCTTTTGAACTGTGGTGTTGGAGAAGACTTTTGAGAGTCCCTTGGACTGCAAGGAGATCCAACCAGTCCATCCTAAAGGAGATCAGTTCTGGGTGTTCATTGGAAGGACTGATAATGAAGCTGAAACTCCAATATTTTGGCCACCTGAAGCGAAGGGCTGACTCATTTGAAAAGACTCTGGTGCTGGGAAAGATTGAAGGCAGGAGGAGAAGGGGAAGACAGAGGATGAGATGGTTGGATGGCATCACCAACTCAATGAACATGAGTTTGGGTAAACTCCAGGAGTTGGTGATGGACAGGGAGGCCTGGCATGCTGCAGTTCATGGGGTCACAAAGAGTTGGACATGACTGAGTGACTGAACTGACTGAATTGAAGCACTGAACATGTATGCATGCATGCACATGCGTGCCTGGCACACAGACTACAGCAGTTGCCTATGTCTGTGCAAGCTCTCCAGGCTTGGTGGCTCCTGGTTAAGCGTCCATCTGGCCCTGCCACTCATGGACATCCCTTCCTGTAGCACCCACACACATCCTGGGCGGTAATCCCCAGCCCTGTGCTGCATGCTCAGGCCCCAGCCCAGATCCAACATGGACGATGTCCTGCAGCATATCATGGCCATCACCGACCAGAGCTTGGAGAGGCACAGGCCAGAAAGCATGCTCTGAATTGCCATCCAATGAAGCCTGCTATCTTCAGTGTGCTCTGTGAGATCAAGAAAAAGACAGGTGAGCAGAGTGAAGGTCTGGAGAGAGAGAATTTCACCCCAGTAACCCACAGCCAGGCTGCATGCTGCCCCTCCAGACCCTGTAATGGCTCAGGGAGGAAAGCCTGCACCCACAGGCCCCAGGCACTGTCTGTGCATCTGCTGCTCTACCACATCCATGAAGGCTCCTGGCCTCTGCCATCTGTTTCTTCCTCTGAGTGCAGGGTCTAGGATGCCCTGTGTCCTAGGACTGCCCTGGTACCTGGCACACAGTGTACACATCTTATATTTTTGTTGAATGAAGAATTGTTTATAGTGACTGATACCTGTTAGGTGAAATCATTTTTATCCTGTGCACCTGACAGAGTTTAGGAAGACTGAGTGTCTGGGGCCTGACTTAGAAAACAAGGCTTATCATCATATCATCCTGAAAAGAAAGCTATCCTCCATGTAAACCTAGTGTTGCTGGACGTTCCTGGAAGCACTACCCTACGAGTTCCAAGAACTACCCTCTGATGCCTCCTCTGACCTGTGGGACGGATGCTGGTGAATCTTCCGTGGTTGATACGTGGGGGCTCCGCCTGTATTCTCCTCTGTGGTGTCTGAGTGGTCCTGCCTGCTGCAGTTTCTGAAAGCCAAGGATACCATAGGAGTACACCCTCCTCCCACATCCTTCCCTTGAAAGAGTTCTCCTTCTTGGTATTGGGAGGAGCTGTCCCGAGGAGAACAAAGAAACACTTTTTTAGAGAGCTTTGAATTTAGCTGGGGGAACCCAATACTGGCCCAGTCCCTTTCCTGAAACCCTTCAGGGCTGAGTGTATTAGAGAATTCAGAATTGTTTGGGTTTCAGGTATGTGGTGTTGGCAAGGACTGAGGCAGAGCCTGTGTTCATTGACTTTTAGCCTCAGAACATGAACAGTTGCCCACAGTGGTGTGGGTCAGGCTTTGCCTCCAAATGAACTTGAGTGCCAACTTGCATAAAAACTTTGTATCTTGGATTGCAGCTGGGCAGGCCCTTGAGGAGCTGCCAGGCTTCCTGGGCAGTTCACACTAAGGGGCCTGTTCTGTCTTCTCTGAGCTGTGATTGTCCCCTGCTCGGGCCTCACGTGCACATCTGTGCCTCACTTTGGTCAGTTCTGAGTTTGCTTCATCTCTAAGGAATAAGAAGTTCCAGCTCCACCAGACTTGCTCTCGGGCCAAGGGGCCCTTGCTATGCTGAGGGAGCACAGGCAGCTGCTGTCAGTGGGAGTAGATGTGAGTAACTCATCACACAAGGGAACACCCTCCTATTTCCTCACCACTGTTCTTGGGCTGGGCTTGGAATTGTCAGGCATAAGTAATCCAGTGATTTTTAAAATAAAATTTTCTTTTAGTGTAGTTGCTTTACAATGTTGTGTTCGTTTCTACTGTACAGCGAAGTGAATCAGCTATACATATACATGCATCCCCCCCTTTTTGGATTTCCTTCACACTTAAGTCACCACAGAGCACTGAGCGTGTTCCCTGCACTACACAGTAGATTGTCATTAGTTACATATTTTATACACAGTATCAATAGTGAAAGTCGCTCAGTTGTGTCTGACTTTTTGTGACTCCATGGAATAGTCCGTGGAATTCTCCAGGCCAGAATACTGGACTGGGTAGCTGTTCCCTTCTCCAGGGGATCTTCCAAACCCAGGGATCGAACCCAGGTCTCCCACATTGCAAGCGGATTCTTTACCAGCTGAGCCACCAGGGAAGCCTTAGTATCAATAGTGTATATTTGTAAATCACAATGTGCTTCCCTGGTGGTTCAGATGGTAAAGAATCTGCCTGCAATGCAGGAGACCCAGGTTCCATCTGTGGGTCGAGAAGATTCCCTAGAGAAGAAAATGGCTACCCACTCCAGTTTTCTTGCCTGGGAAATCCCATGCACAGAGGAGCCTGGCAGGATACAGTCAATGTCCCAATTCATGCCACCCCTCCTCTTTTTCCCTTGGTATCCATACATATACATCAACAGAGGAATAAATAAAGAAAATGTGGTACATATATACAATGGAATATTACTCAGCCATAAAAAGGAACAAAACTGGATCATTTGTAGAGACTGTAATACAGAATAAAGTAAGTCAGAAAGAGTAAAACATACATGTGAAATCTGAAAGAATTGGTATAGACAATCTTATTTATAAAGCAGAAATCCAGTGATATTTTACCTCTCTTTCCATTTCTCCTTAGCCACTCAGGTTTGTTGCAATTGGAATATCATGATTAGTAGCTTCAGCCTTCTGGTTGGGGTCAATGTGTGACTTCTTCCAGAATTTGGATCCCTTTTGTAATTGGCTAGACCCAGGGCTGAGACCCATGTCCAGTATTTCATCGTGACCATGTGGCTTACCCTATGGGAGTGATTTACATCTGAATTAATTAAATTCAAGAATAATTAAATAAGGCATTCTTCAGCCACACTAGCCACATCTCAAGTGCTCAGTAGCCACATGTAGCTGGAGGCTCCCGTATTAGATAGTACAGATCTAGAACATTCCATTATTGGGACATTTTTATTGAACAGGCAAGTGGATTAGTATAGCCAAATCAAGGATTATGAAAAAAAAATCTAATGTCCATGATGATGACTAGAGAAACAAAATATGGTCCATATATTCAATGGACTGTTATTCAGCCATAAAAAGGAGTGAAGTTTTATGACACGAGCTACAACATGGATGAACCTTAAAAACTTTATGCTAACAACAAGGCCCTATTGCATAGCACAGGGAACTATATTCAATATCTTGTAATAACCTATAAAGGGAAAGAATCTGAAAAAGAATATGCATACACACACACATACACACAACTGAATCACTTTGCTGTATACCTGAAACATTGTAAATCAACTATACTTCAATTAAAAAAAAAAAAAAAAAAAAAAAAAACCTTTATGCTGAGTGAAAGTAACCAGACACAAAAGTCCACAATAATGTGTGAGTTCATTTATGGGAAATGTCGAGTAGGTAGAAAGAGATTAGCAGTTGCCAGGGCCTGGGGTGGGGGAATGATGAGTGACTACTAAGAAGGACAGGATCTCCTTTTGAGGTGGTGAAGAAGTTAGGTGGTAGTTGCACAACCTGGTGAATGTACTGAAGACCACTGAATTATTCACTGGAAATGGGTGAATTGTATATCACATGAATTATATCACAATAGCTGTTATAAAAACCAAAATAAGGATTGATTGAACTCCAGTTCTGGTTCTTATCAGCTTTATGACTGTGGGTAAGTGACTTAACCCCTCTGTGCCTCAGTTTACTCATCTCTGAAATGAGGATAATAATAGCACTTACCTCATAGGTCAATGGAGAAGGCAATGGCACCCCACTCCAGTACTCTTGCCTGGAAAATCCCATGGATGGAGGAGCCTGGTGGGCTGTAGTCCATGGGGTCGTTAAGAGCGATTTCACTGTCACTTTTTGCTTTCATGCATTGGAGAAGGAAATAGCAACCCACTCCAGTGTTCTTGCCTGGAGAATCCCAGGGATGGGGGAGCCTGGTGGGCTGCCGTCTATGGGGTCGCACAGAGTCGGACATGACTAAAGCGACTTAGCAGCAGCAGCAGCACAATATCTAGCACTTGTAAATGCTATATAAGTATTTGTTGAATAAAATATAAAGTAACACTTAGGAAAACTTCTGCACAGACCCTAGCAGTGCAGCAGCCCATCATATATCTCAGTACACGCTCATTGGATTCATATAACATACCCTAAATATAATTTAGGGATGTTTATGAACCTACTAACCTGTGAGATGGCATTTACAATCCCCCAAAAGGTTACCAGAGAAGCTGCTTTAGAATAACAGGCTGCTTTGGGGACCCCAGATGCAGACTGGCAGTTATTGATGGATGATGGATGGTATGTCAGGAAGAAACCTACTAGACAACGGTGTGCACAGGGAAATACTTATATTTCTTCCCCCACAGATTCACCTGGGTTGCTTTTTTCTCCCAATGCTCTTTCCACTCACTCTCTGATTAAGACTTTCCTTTCTTTACCATTCAACTTAAATCTTACCTTAGCTCTGAGGCCTCCAGGGCAGTCTTTCCTCTGAACTCCAACAAAGCTAGTTGGTTCTTTCATTTGGCCTGGAGACTATGCTGTCTTGTGCATTTTTTTCTCTCCTCCTTCAGATCACAAGTACCTGAAGGGCAGACACTGACCTTGTGTCCCTCACAGGACAGCTCCCCCTCCGTGGGAGGTGAATTGATACTTAGTGTTCAAGACCAAACAGAAAGTCCACCCCTCCCTTACTGAGTGGTGTTCCTCAGATACTTACTGAGCTGTGTGCTTGGAGCAGAGGATCTGGAGGATGAAAGAGTAGAGTCACTGTCCTCAGGAAGGCAACAAACTTGAATCAAAACTTTATGTGTTAAATTCATAATATCATTAGTCTTTGGTGGGAGTTGAGAAAAATGGGATGGGGTCGGGGCAGCAACAAAGGAGCCTTTGTTTAACCTTCTCAGTAATGTTCTTTTATACATAATTTAACTACCTGGTGGAAAAAAAAGGCATCAAACTGAGGCAAAGGTGGAGGAGAGAGGGCAATTCTAATAGGAGAGAGAGAGGAATTTGTAGTGTGGGAAAAACACAGGACAGGGCTTCGGAGAGAAGCAGGAAGGGAGAGACAGGAAAGTATGACCCTTCCCTTAGTCCCTCTACATCTTCAGTAGATTCTTCTCTCCGCCTCTGATTTATTTTTTAAAGATTTTTTTTTGATGTGGACCATTTTTAAAGTCTTTATTAAATTTGTTACAATATTGCTTCTTGTTTTATGTTTTAGTTTTTTGGCCACACAGCATGTGGGACCTTAGCTCCTTGACCAGGGATGGAACCTGCACCCCCTGCATTAGAAGGTGAAATCTTAAACATTGGACCACCAGGGAAATCCCTGTGCCTCTGATTTTTTAAAAATAAGAGTCTTTATGCAGCTGAATTGCTTGTGGGAACCAGAGAGAGCGTATGTAATACAAAATGAACGTGCCCTCCGCCCACCACACGCAGAGTTCAGCCACAGTGGTTTTACACGAATAACTGTTAAAACCACTTCTATGCAGTTGTGGACTTCCCAGGCGGCACAGTTGGTAAGGAATCTGCCTGCCAATGCAGGAGATAAAAGGGATGTGAGGTCAATCCCTGGGTTAAGAAGATCCCCTGGAGTAAGAAATGGCAATCTGCTCCAATATTCTTGCCGGGAAAATCCCATGGACAGAGGAGCCTGGTGAGCTTCAGGCCATGGGGCTGCAAAGAGTTGCAGCTGACTGAGCACACACGATCTATGTAGGTACTCAGGCAGGAAGCAAGGTATATGGTGCCACCTTCCTAAGGCTCCCAATCTAGGGATGAGACAGATAGTAAACAAGCAGAAAATACATAATTTCAAATTGTGATCACAACCAGGAAGAAGAAATATCAAGAGAAAGTAATGGGCAGATGGCCTACTTCAAAGTTGGTACATAGAGATGGCCTCTCTCAGAAGGGATTACCTCAGCTGAGACCTAAGCATTAAGCTGCCAACAGTGCAAAGCCTGGAGTGGGAGTTGGGGGAGTGCTCCAGATGAGGGGAGCAATGAGAGAGAGAAAGATTAAAAGGAAGAAGAAAATGTGAGGGGAAATATTAGTAGGAGATATTACATCCACTGAAACTCAGGGTAAATGATCTGCTCAAAATTACAGCACTAGTTAGTGACAAATGAGAGGATTTGACTAGTTAGACAAATGAGAGGATTCTAGAGCTCTATCCTGAGAAATAAAACTGAACAGAAGGCATCTGGGGCTTCAAGGAAGCATCTAGAGACCTAGGGACAAAACAACAGGGATAGGGACTCAGAGCACTTTCTATGACTAGAAATTTTATCAATATTCCAGTTGTAGTAATTTTTGTTAATCCCTTTCTGTTTCCTGAAGGGGCTGACAGCAAAATCTTTGAATGAAAATCATAAATATCAGATTAGTAAATGTTTCCAAGTTGCCAGGTCATGGCCCCTTGTCTCTGGGGCAGGCCTGCAGGCCTGGATTCCATATCTCAGTCAATCCTGGAAAAGCTGAATCCCAAGGCAAAGAGCAAAGGCTGACAGCTCCCAAAGGAAAGAAAAGCAAGTTGAATGCCCGGGTTTGTGGAACAATCCAAAGAAGCAGGGCCAAGTGGTTGAATACATGGTGGAGAATTGAAGGAATGGAGAGGGCTCAACAGTTTATCAGAAGGTTCAGAAAGAGGTTAACTTGCTCAAGGCCACATAGCAAAGCCAGGAGTGGAAGCCAGGTCTGACACATTCTAGCCTTTGTATGAAATCACTTGAGATGATTCCTCCACAACTCCTCTTTAATGTTGCTGGTAAGTTGTTTTTAGAATGATGATGTTTAAAAGTGTGAGTGTAAGAGTAAGAAAAATGTGAGTGTGTGTTGAAGAGAGACCTAATGAGATTGATGTGCTTCTGCTGTTTTATTTGTGTACTTTCTCTGTGTCTACCTATGACTTGGTAGAATTATTCCATAAATGCATTTCTTGCTGATGAGACAACCTAATTCCAGTTCATGGAAATCCCTGAACCTGAACAGAGGGGCCTGAAGAATATTGAGGATCCCCTACTAACCAAACCTTTTGGATTCTTGGGACAGCTGAGCAAGGGCAGAGAGGAAGCAGCCAGTGGTGTCAATGGGCAGCAATCCTGAGCTGTAGGCTGGGCCTCCATGATTGAGGTTTTATGGGAATGTAAACCTGGAAGCAAAGTCAGACAGTTGTGTCTGATTTTTTACAACCCATGGACTGTAGCCCTTCAGGCTCCTCTGTCCATGGAATTCTCCAGGCAAGGACACTGGAGTGAGTTGTGATTCCTTTCTCCAGGGGATCTTCCTGACCCAGGGATGGAACCTGGTTCTCCCACATAGCAGGCAGATTGTTTACCATCTGAGCTACCAGGGAAGCCCCTAACTGGTTTCATAAAGATGCTGTATGTGCTAGGGGTAGCCCTGAGGGATACCCGCTCAGTATTGGAGGTACAAACATCACTTCACAACTCTGAGGGATAAGAAATATCACATCTCTTTGTACATCAGAGTTAATTCTGTTTTGAACTCCCAATCCCATAAGTACAGAGGGAAACTCAACCTGTGCTTTTTGGGACCCCTGACTCATAGTTATACATCAGTTCTGGAATTTTATACACACAAGCACATAGCAGTATGGCCCTCCAGTCATCAAGCCATTTGCTTACACTGGTAAATGTTGAGATATCCATTGACCCCTGTTCTGGTGGGAAAGATCCCCTGGAGAAGGAAATGGTAACCCACTCCAGTATTCTTGCCTGGAGAATCCCATAGACAGAGGAGCCTGGCAGGCTACAATCCAGGGGGTCACAAGAGTTGAACACGACTTAGCAACTAAATCATCAACACCAGGGCCCTTCAGGTCCAGCAGCACTCTGATGCTTTTGTGAAAAATTTTTGCTTCTGGTTCCAACTTCCCAGATTCCCTACCTCATGACTTCTCACTAGGGCCTTCCCCATATGCTGCCTAGAAGCCAGGCCAGGCTCTGCTGCTCTGGAATTCACAGAGCTCTTTCTCTTCTTCCCTTACACTGGAGAAATCTCTTTTTTTGATCTGAGAAAAGCCTCTCTCCTTTTTATTTCTTCTAAGATGTTTTTTTCTTTACTGGCAATTTTTTCCCCTCCCTCTGGGGCTCAAAGCTCTTGTGAACAAAAGTCACAAAGTGTTGTGGGAAATGTCAATTTTCTGCCCTTCTACAACCCTCCTGGTGGCCAAGAGGGCCAGAACCAGCTACCTACTTAAGTGAAGAAAATAAAAGGAGGAATATATGGAGATAAAAATATATACAAACACATTAATCTCTTAAAGTATTATCCAACTATAGAGCAACAGGAACTCTCATACATCACTGGTAGAGGTTTAAATTGGTACAACCTCTCTGGTAAATTTACAGTATCTATTAAAGATGAACATATACATGTCAGAAATATCATCATCAAGTATATAGCAAGTATAAATGAATGCTTTTGGCCACCAAAAGACATGTATAGGAGTGAAGTATTTGTAGGAGCACTCTTGTTTTTTTTTTTTTTTTTTTGAAGGGGGACAGGAGTCACTTTTTTATTGGCTTGGTGTGGGTTCTGCAGTAGAGATGCTTTGGGTTTAAGAGCATTCTGCTGTTTCCTGTCTTCTTTCTGCAACTTCCCCTGCTGCCTGAGCTGCCATGCCTGTAATCCAGCATCCATTTCCTGTGACAGCAGTACAACTCATCTCGCAAACTTTTCCCTTTGAGTTTGTCTTCAAAGCTGGCCTTTCACTGGAGGAGAAGGGCGGCCATCTGCCTAAGATCAGTCTGGGAGCTCCGTAAAGGGCTGGTAGCCAGAGGGGCTGGCAGCGAGGCCCTGCTGGAGTTGCCACTGGCTGCCCATGTGAGCCTCGGGGCTGCAGTGCAGCCTCGGGACACCCAAAGCAGCCATGCTGAGGCACAAGAGCCGGAAGTGGGTGCGGTCTCGGTAGCCAAGGGTGATGCTGTGTGGGAAGCTATAGCAGCAATATTCTTAGTAAGCCACACTGAAAACAATCCCAATGTTTATCAACCATAAAATAGATGATATAACATACAATGGAATATTATACAGCAGTGAGAATAAAACAATGTGCAACATGATTGACTCTCACAAATATAATGTTGAGCTAAGGAAATTAGGCACAAGAAAATTATACAGTATGATTTTATTTATACATAAAGTTTTTTAAATGGCAGAGACAAGCTGTGGTGTTGAGAATCGGTATAGTGGTCACCTACGAGAAGAAGGGAAGGGGTAGTATTTTAAAGGAAGCACAAAAGAGGGGCTTTGGGATGCTGGTAATGTTCTGTTTCTTGACCGGGGTAAGTCCAGCTTGTGATAACATCAGTAATACATTGGGCTTAAGACATGGAAACACTCTAAATATCCATCAGCAGATGAATAGATAAAGAAGTGGTACATATATACAATGGACTATTACTCAACTGTTAAAAAGAATGAAATAATGTCATTTGCAGGAACGTGGATGGACCTGGAGATTGTCATGTGTTAAGTAAAATAAGTCAGACAGAGAAAAACAAATATCATATATCACTTATATGTGGAATCTAAAAAGATGATACAAATGAACTTATTTACCAAATAGAATCACAGTCATAGGAAACAAACTTACCATTACCAAAGGGGATAGCGGGAGGGGGAGAGGTAAATCTGAAGTTTTGGATTAACATGTACACATTATATATAATAAAGAGCTTCCCTGATGGCTCAATGGGTAAAGAATTCGCCTACAATGCAGGAGACACAGGAGATATGGGTTGGATCCCTGGGTCAGGAAGATCTCCTAAAGGAGATAATGGCAACCCACTCCAGTATTCTTGCCTGAAAAATCCCATGGACAAAGAAACCTGGCAGGCTACAGTCCAGAGTCACAAAGAAATTATTTACAAAATAGAAACAGAATGACAGTCATAGAAAACAAACTTATGGTTACCAAAGTGGATATCAGGGAGGAGGAGAGATAAATCAGGAGTTTGGGATTAACAAATACACACTACTATATATAAAATAGGAAAAACAACAAGGACCTACTGTATAGCATAGGGAACTATAGTCAATATTTTATAATAACTTATAATGAAAAAGAATCTGAAAAAGAAAAATATATATATAAAACTTTGGTATACAGTTGAAATAAACACAACTTTGTAAAGTAATTATACTTCCATAAAAATGCATTAAAATAATATATTGGCTAATGATTTTGTGTTTTTGTGTATACAGCCAATAAAAAGTAGAAAGTTGAATTTTAAAAAACAGCCTGTCACACCAATTAGCTGACTATAGCAATAATCCAGGTGGTAAAGAGTAATGGCCTGAATAATTTAAGATTGTGTAAATAAGGAGGGAGAGTGAGTGAAAGTCACTCAGTCGTGTCCGATTCTTTGCGACTCCATGGACTATACAGTTCATGAAATTCTCCAGGCCAGAATACTGGAGTGGGTAGCCTTTCCCTTCTCCAGGGGATCTTCCCAACCTAGGGATCAAACCCAGGTCTCCTACATTGCAGGCAGATTCTTTACCAGCTGAGCCACAAGGAGGGAGAAGCAAGGATCAATGAATGACTGGATGTGAACAGCATAGAGGGAAAGGAGTCCAAGACAAAGCCCAGGATTTGGGCTCGGTTGTTCATTGTTGTTCAGTTGCTAAGTTGTGTTTGACTCTTTGCGACCCCATGAACTGAAATACGCCAGGCTCCCCTGTCTTTCACTATCTTCCGGAGTTTGGTCAAATTCATGTCCATTAAGTTGGTGATGCTGTCTAACCATCTCATCCTTTGCTGCCTGCTTCTCCTTTTGCCTTCAATCATTCCCAGATCCAGGGTCTTTTCCAAAGAGTCAGCTCTTTGCATCATGTGGCCAAAGTATTGGAGCTTCAGCTTCAGCAACAGTCATGACAATGGGTTTGGACAATTAGGTAAATGATGGTGGGATTAGTTGAGATAGGGATCATTGGAAGAGGTAAGACTAAAGTGAATGAATAGGTAATGAAGTCTGATTGGCACATAATGAGCTCATAAGGTCTATGGGACATTTATGTGGAGAGGCGGTGTGGCATAGGGTTTTAAAAGTTAGGGTTGATTTTTGATTCTGGATATAATGTAATAAACACACACCTCTTTATCTGCCACACACCTCTTTATCTGCCACTTAGCTTGACTCTAAAACTTGTACAGAATACATGAGCAACTCTTTGAGAACTCAATACATATCAGCAGACAGATCAGAGAACCATAGAAATAAAAGTAACACCAAACTGGTGGAGAGTTTACCACTTTTGTTCCTCCAGCATCTCCCACCACAAACTCAACACATTCTAAAAACTGGAAGTGAGCACAGTGATGCAAAAGGACCTAACTGAAGCAGAAGATATTAAGAGGTGGCAAGAATACACAGAAGAACTATACAAAAAAGATCTTCACGACCCAGATAATCACGATAGTGTGATCACTCCCCTAAAGCCTGACATCCTGGAATGTGAAGTCAAGTGGGCCTTAGGAAGCATCATTACGAACAAAGCTAGTGGAGGTGATGGAATTCCAATTGAGCTATTTCAAATCCTAAAAGATGATGCTGTGAAAGTGCTGCATTCAATATGCCAGCAAATTTGGAAGGAGGAAGCCGCTAGTTTTGCATGGAGGAGCAGCAAAGGGAAATCCTAAGCTCCAGACAGAGTGCAGGACACACACGGGTACTCTCTCCCCCTCCCCTTTTTTTCTGTTCTCTAGTGCCCCAGTCACCAGGTAGTCCCACAGTGGGGGTGGAGGCAGAGGCAAGGAGCAGCCGGAAATGGGAAATGGCAAAAGCCAGAATTCTGAAGGACTTTCCTCTCTCTTCAATACACCTGCAGCTCTAAGAGGGAGGGGCCCAAACCCAGGGCTTTCTTTTTTAGTCTCTGTCTACCCCTTCCTTGTCCCCTCCTAGTCCCAGCACAGTTCTGGACATGGGTTCTTTCTAGCCATGAAGGAACCATGAGAACCAAACATGGAAGCCTGGGAAACTAGGAAGTACTGGAACTCAGGAAAGCTGCCAATAAAGCTGTTTACTCTCAACCTCTGGGTGCATTTTAACTGCTCCTAATTAGCATAATGCAGATGGAAAACTGAACTAACAGTACTTTGTGAAGGCCCAAATGACTCTTGGTTGGTGAATATATAGGAAAGACCTGATTAGTGGTGCACAATTTATAAAACCCCAACGGAAGTTGGAAACACAGCCTCCAGAAGGAACAAAACAAAAATGACAACATTATTCATAGGAGGGAGTGAGGTGTGGTGACTATAAAGGGAGAACACCAAGGTGTTTAGGGGGATGATAGAACTGTTCTGTATCCTAGAACCAAAAATAAAATGAATAATAGTTTTAAACATAAAGTGAAAAAATAAAAGTGAAGGCCCTGGAGCCAGACTGCCTGAGTTCAAATTCTGGAACTGTACATACTAGCTGTGTGACCCTAAATAAGTTACCACCCCACTGGGCTTCAAGTTTCCTCATTCATTAAATAGCGGCAATCATTCCTAATTTAATAAATTAGGAGTTTGGGATTAAGGGATCCACACCGCTATATACAAAGTAGATAAACAATAAAAGTTAACTATACAGCATAGGCGGAGAAGGTGATGGCACCCCACTCCAGTACTCTTCCCTGGAAAATCCCATGGACAGAGGAGCCTGGTAGGCTGCAGTCCATGAGGTTGCAAAGAGTTGGACAAGACTGAGCGACTTCACTTTCACTTTTCACTTTCATGCATTGGAGAAGGAAATGGCAACCCACTCCAGTGTTCTTTCCTGGAGAATCCCAGGGACAGGGGAGACTGGTGGGCTGCCATCTATGGGGTCACACAGAGCTGGACACGACTGAAGCGACTTAGTAGCAGCAGCAGCACACAACATAGGGAAATATATTCAATATCTTGTAGTAACTTATAATAGGAAAGAATCTGCTATATATGTATGTGTTTAAAGCTGAATCACTTTGTTGTACAGCTGAAACTAACACAAATCAACTATACTTCAATTAAAATAAAAATAGGGACAATCACAGTTCTTGCCTTCTAGAGAGTCTGTTGTGGTAAAGTGTAATGAGGTAAATGTGCTTAGAACAGTGCCTGACACACGGCATATGTTCAATGAATGCCATGACCAATCAGCATAAGGCTCTGGGGCACAGGAGTCGGGTGAGAGGACTCAAGAAATCACCCTGAATCACTATTGGGTGTATTTCAGTGTTTGTAATCCTGAGAAGAAGACCTGCTGTGACCTTTTATTTTTAAGCCATTCAATCTGCCCAGCCACTACCCTTCTTCACTACCCTTCTGACCTCCTTTCAGTTTTCATGCAGTTCCTGAGTCTCTGTTTTTGGCTCTAGGCCTGCCCTTCAGTTCATTAACTTGTGATCTCTCCAAACTAGTCTCTAAGCTGTTCTTTACCTTGGCTGTATGTCAAAATCTCTCAGATATTCTTCAAAACTACTGGCCTGAACTCAAAAAATGTCAGTGTCATGAAAGACTAGTGAAAAGGCTGGGGAACTGTTCTAGATGACAGGAGACTAAAGATAACTCCATGCAACATGTGGATTTTGGAGGGGGTAGAGGAGAATGTCTGAAGAGGCCATTATTAGGATATTTAAGGAAAACTGTATATGAACTCGGAGAAGGCAATGGCACCCCACTCCAGTACTCTTGCCTGGAAAATCCCATGGACGGAGGAGCCTGGTAGGCTGTAGTCCATGGGGTCGCTAAGAGTCGGACACGACTGAGCGACTTCACTTTCACTTTTCACTTTCATGCATTGGAGAAGGAAATGGCAACCCACTCCGGTGTTCTTGCCTGGAGAATCCCAGGGATGGGGGGAGCCTGGTGGGCTGCCATCTATGGGGTCGCACAGAGTCGGACATGACTGAAGCGACTTAGCAGCAGCAGTATATGAACTATATGTGAAAGAATGTCCTTGTTCCTAGGAGATACACACTACAGTACTTGAATATCCTAATGTTTGCAACTAACTTTCAAACGGTTCAGCAAGATACTAGTTACTATGTTATATGATAATAATTACACACTCATCATTTTAGTCAGTTGTGTGCTAGACAGACAAGCAAGATGGCAAGACATTAACAGTTGGTAAAACTGGATAAAGGGCACTTGTGCTAATTTTATAACTTTCTGCAGGTTTTCTTTTTTTTTTTTTTCAAAATAAGAAGGAGTGATAGACCATCTCTTGAAGATTTTTTCAAAACACACATGCCGTGTTGCAGTCCTAACTGAGGAATGAAGACTTTCCCTGGGTGGGATCTAGGAATCTGCATTTTAAAAGTTTTGGGATCCTCCTCTCCCCAGAAAAGAAGCACCACAGAGAAACTGCATCTCAGACCCACCTCTACCTCCTCTGGCTCCTGGTTTCCTTCAGGACCCAAACCTCAACACTAAGGTTTGTTTGGCAAACCTTAAACAAAGTTCTGTTTGGCAAGGTTACAGCTGGGACTTTCTCCAGCCCTTTGCAAAGCTGGTGAAGCCAGGGAGTGGGAGTGGTGAGAAAAGGTGAGGGTGGATCTCTGTGTACTCCAACATTCATCACATGAGTAGATAGGGTTCCATGAGAGACTGAGAAGGAAGGCCAGGGAAATAGGATGAAAACCCCAAGAATATACTCAAAGGTGGATAAAGATACACGGCAAATTCTAGGAGTGCCTGCTCTACAAGAAGCATCAGGGTGAGAAGTAAGTTGCTGTATCAGTGCAGAAGTGGGCCCTTTGTTGCCAGAAGAGATTTTCCTGGCAAGCCCTCTCTTCCCTACATCAGACAGTCCCCCACCCGCACAGGGCTGGCTGACAGGCATCTGAGATCTCAGACAGGAGAAATCTCTTTTTTCAAAAGCAGGGTTCCTGGGAGATAAATGCTATGAAACCCTTCGAGAGGAAGATTTGCAGGTCAGGGTGTTTGACTTTGCTTCTCCCTCCTGCTGAGTTTGGAACAGGATTTATAGTTTCTTGGAAGTGTTGTGTGAAACCCCTTCAGGGTCAGAAAAAATACACCCATTTGTCATTTGGGGGTGGGGGGCATGGAATCTAGAGTTGACTGTTCGTTCCTAGCATCTGGTGAGAGTGAGAGTGTGAAATACAGACAGTGAACAAAGTGCAGCCATAGGGAAGGCAAGTTAAAATCTACCACCCTTCCCTTTACCAGTTGGCTCCATCACAGCAGAGGTTTTCCTGTCAGTCATCCTTACCTCCGCCACCTGCCTTACAAGGGATGGGTTGGCCTGCGTGTGGATAAATCCTTTTAACCATCAGTAAAGTCCAGTGAAGTTGGCATGATGTATGGAACAGTCTTATGGACTCTGTGGGAGAGGGAGAGGGTGGGAAGATTTGGGAGAATGGCATTGAAACATGTAAAATATCATGTATGAAACGAGATGCCAGTCCAGGTTCGATGCGCGATACTGGATGCTTGGGGCTAGTGCACTGGGACGACCCAGAGGGATGGTATGGGGAGGGAGGAGGGAGGAGGGTTCAGGATAGGGAGCACATGTATACCTGTGATGGATTCATTTTGATATTTGGCAAAACTAATACAATTATGTAAAGTTTAAAAATAAAATAAAATTAAAAAAAATAAAATAAAAATGAAAAATGAAACAGAGGAACAACCAGAAATAAACAAAGGAAGTAAATAACAGTTGAGCAGCACTCCATCCAGTACATCCGTCCCACAGCAGACCAAGTGAACATTCCAGAACATAAATCTCACCCTGAAACTGCCGGGCTCCAACCTTTCAAATGGTTTCACATTGGCCTTAGAAGTGAGTCCAAAATTTCAAACAAGATATACAAGGCCCTTTGCAATCAAATGCCGGCTGAATTTTCTAGCTTTATTACCCGTCAACTCCCCTTCACACACTCTGCATTCCAGCTACATATGTCTCCCCAGTTCCTAAACAAGCCACATTCTATTCATCTCTGAACTTTTGCACATGTATGGCCACCTACCGGTCACTTAAATCAAACACAACAGTTAAGAGTACAAACTCCAAAATCAGGCTGCCTGTTGTGGGCCAGTTTCTGATTTTATTTGCCTTCATTTCTTCAGTTGCAAAATGGGGTTTCCAATAGGGGTGCCACAAGGATCAGATGAGAAACCTGGCACAGAATCAGCACACAACCCACATTAGCTGTTACTCAAGAAAACATCGATTGGCCAACTGCCCAGGAAGTGGGGGGCCCTTTTTATCCATTTATTATTACATGCTACTTCCAGTCTAGAGGAAAGACAGACATGTAAACAGGACGTTATAATACAACATGATCAAAGTGAGGATAGAACTCTGTGAGCCACAAGGAGAAACTCGTGGGTTCCTTCCATTCCACTCTTTCCTCAGCTGGATTCATGTCAGATGATATCTCAAATTCAGTTTTCAGCCAGGCCCTGAGGCTTGAGGAAGATAGGAGAAAGTAAAGAATTTCAAACCTAGGGCTGGCATTCAGGCTTTAGGCCCTGGCCAACCCTTCAGTTCAGTTCAGTTCAGTCGCTCAGTTGTGTCTAACTCTTTGTGACCCCATGAATCGCAGCACGCCAGGCCACCCTGTCCATCACCAACTCCCGGAATCACTGAGACTCACGTCCATCAAGTCAGTGATGCCATCCAGCCATCTCATCCTTCCTCTGTCGTCCCCTTGTCCTCCTGCCCCCAATCCCTCCCAGCATCAGAGTCTTTTCCAATGAGTCAACTCTTCGCATGAGGTGGCCAAAGTATTGGAGTTTCAGCTTTAGCACCAGTCCTTTCAGAGAACACCCAGGACTTATCTCCTTTAGAATGGACTGGTTGGATCTCCTTGCAGTCCAAGGGACTCTCAAGAGTCTTCTCCAACACCACAGTTCAAAAGCATCAATTCTTCGGCGCTCAGCTTTCTTCACAGTCCAACTCTCACATCCATACATGACTACTGGAAAAACCATAGCCTTGACTAGACAGACCTTTGTTCGCAAAAATATTATTAGCTGTTAAAATATTGAAATAACTTTCATACTCATTGGCAAAGGCCCTAAGCACCCCTAGTGTTCCATATGCCTCCTCCCCCTTGCCTCGTGCAGCCTGACTCTTGGAAACATTGAATGGACACCATCAGGGACCACCCTTGTTCCCCAAAGAGCACATGCATGCCAACTTGTCTGGAGCTGTTTCACTCTGGTTTCTCCCCCATCCCTCAGGACCCACCCCCAAGTAGTGGGTTTGGGGACTGTGAAAAAATGTGAATTACCAGTTTGTTCCCTGAGTGTGTATTTTGAGTATCTCCTCTGAACTTAGGGGTATTGCCTGTTCCATGAGTCCCAGGAGTTTTGTCTGCTTGTTTGTTGAGATACCTGCTGCTTTGGGGTATCTTTTGACCTTCTTGTGGACCTTGGCTTATGCCTGCAATACCCTTTGGAAATCTCTGCCCATCCACCAGCTTGGATTTCTTCCAGCAAACCATCCACTCCACACCAGAGGTTCCTGTCACCTCCTAGATGTGTCTACTCCATTCTGCACTATGCCGGGACTTATCCTGACATGTGGCATAATGGACAAGGTCTTGGTATTCTATGAAGCAGAACAGAATGGGGGTTTAGGAGCCAGGATTATCTGTGTTTGAATGCCAATTCTACCACTCCTAACTGTGTAAACTTGGGAAAGTTCTTCAGATTCTCTGGGTCTCATTTGTCTCATCTTTTTTTTTTTTTTTTTTACGCGGCCGGTGGACCGACCCTGGGCCCGGGGCAGGTACCGCCGCCTCCTGCCCACCTGGGGCGCTCCTCGCGGCTCCGCCTCCAGCTCCTAGCGCCGGGGCTTCCTGCTCCTCCCTGTCTCATCTTTAAAATGGGATAATAAGAGTACCTAACTCATAAGGTTGTTGGGAGGACTAAAGGACAACATAGTGGAAAGCACTTAGATGAATGCCTGGCACATAGTAAAAGTTCAGTAAATGTCAGGTATTTATTATTTTCCATGGAAACTTTAATGAGCACATTTAGGTATATTTTTCAACATTTTCACCTGGTTTGTTGACTCTTTGATCTGTACAACAGCTCCAGAGAGGTAAATATTGAAAGGTATTGGTTAGCATCTAGATTTTGGGGATGAGGAAATTGATACTTATGTACTATATTTAGTGATGAAGTGGTATTAAGTGGCCATGGTTAATGACAAATTTTCTGATTCCCCAATTAGTTCTTTGTCCCCATCAGGGAACACTGAAATAGGTAGGTTGCTATTCATTCAAGAAATGCTTATTGAAGAGATACAGACATAGAGAACAACTGCATAGACACCAAAGAGGAAAGGGGGTGGGTGGGTGGGAGGACTTGGCAGATTGGGATTGACACACATACACTACTGATACAATGTATAAAATAGATAACTAATGAGATAGTTATACTGTGGAGCACAGGGAACTCTACCTAATGCACTGTGGTGACCTGAATGGGAAGGAAGTCCAAAAGGGAGGGGTATATGTATATGTATGGCTGATTCATTTTGCTGTACAGTAGAAACTAACACAGCATTGTAAAGCAACTGTGCTTCAATTTCTGAAATAAATTTGGAAAATTTATTTCCAAAAAATTTTTTAAGAAAATAAAGGACTTCCCTGGTAGTGCAGTGGATAATAATCCATCTGCTAATGCAGGGGACAGGGGTTTGATCTCTGGTCCAGAAAGATTCCACATGCCACAGAGAACTAAGCCTGTGTGCCATGGCTACTGAGCCCCATGTACTGCAACTACTGAAGCCTGTGCACCCAGAGCCTGTGCTCTGCAACAAGAGAAGCCACCACATTGAGAAGCCTGTGCACTGCAAGGAAGAGTACCCCCTGCTTGCCCCAACTAGAGAAAGCCAAAGTGCAGCAATAAAAACCCAGTGCAATCAAAAATAAATTAAAAAAATACAAAAAGATGTATTGAATGGCTGCTATGTACCAGGCACAGTGCTGGGTGCTGAAAATACAGTAGTGAACAAAACAGGTAGGTCCTGTGCTCCTGGTGTTACTGTTCTGGTGGGAAGAGACAGTCAATAGGCAAATAGATAATGATGAAAAGGATGTATCAATTAGTGTGATGAAAATAAGGCAGAGTCATATAATAAAGAGTAACTGTGGGAGACAGGGTGGTGGAAGAAGGCTTTTCTGAGAAGGAGACTTTTATGACAAGAAAGAGGTGAGCTGAAAAACCTTCTCCCTTTGGATATGTAGCTGGGATCTGGGAGGGAAGTTCTGATAAAGAGAGAGCTTCCAAAGTTCTGCTCTGAGCCACGACAGACAAGAAGAAGCAGCAGGAGGGAGGGCTGCTCTTTAAAGGTACCCCAATGTTCATCGCAGCACTGTTTATAATAGCCAGGACATGGAAGCAACCTAGATGTCCATCAGCAGATGAATGGATAAGAAAGCTATGGTACATAAACACAATGGAGTATTACTCAGCCATTAAAAAGAATACATTTGAATCAGTTCTAATGAGGTGGATGAAACTGGAGCCTATTATACAGAGTGAAGTAAGCCAGAAGGAAAAACACCAATACAGTATACTAACGCATATATATGGAATTTAGAAAGATGCTAACAATAACCCTGTGTACGAGACAGCAAAAGAGACACTGATGTATAGAACAGTCTTATGGACTCTGTGGGAGAGGGAGAGGGTGGGAAGATTTGGGAGAATAGCATTGAAACATGTAAAATATCATATATGAAATGAGATGCCAGTCCAGGTTCGATGCACGATACTGGATGCTTGGGGCTAGTGCACTGGGACGACCCAGAGGGATGGTATGGGGAGGGAGGAGGGAGGAGGGTTCAGGATGGGGAACACATGTATACCTGTGGCAGATTCATTTTGATATTTGGCAAAACTAATACACTTATGTAAAGTTTAAAAATAAAATAAAATTAAAAAAAACAAATACAGGTAGCTCATTAAAGGTAAACAATAGAATGGGAAAGGCTAGAGATCTCTTCAAGAAAATTAGAGACACCAAGGGAACATTTCATGCAAAGATGGGCTCGATAAAGGACAGAAATGGTATGGACCTAACAGAAGCAGAAGATATTAAGAAGAGGTGGCAAGAATACACAGAAGAACTGTACCAAAAAGATCTTCACGACCCAGATAATCACGATGGTGTGATCACTCACCTAGAGCCTGACATCTTGGAATGTGAAGTCAAGTGGGCCTTAGAAAGCATCACTACGAACAAAGCTGGTGGAGGTGATGGAATTCCAGTTGAGCTATTCCAAATCCTGAAAGATGATGCTGTGAAAGTGCTGCACTCAATATGCCAGCACATTTGGAAGACTCAGCAGTGGCCGCAGGACTGGAAAAGGTCAGTTTTCATTCCAATCCCAAAGAAAGGCAATGCCAAAAAATACTCAAACTACCGTACAATTGCACTCATCTCACATGCTAGTAAAGTAATGCTCAAAATTCTCCAAGCCAGGCTTCAACAGTATGTGAACTGTGAACTTCCAGATATTCAAGCTGGTTTTAGAAAAGGCAGAGGAACCAGAGATCAAATTGCCAACATCTGATGGATCATCGAGAAAGCAAGAGTTCCAGAAAAACACCTATTTCTGCTTTATTGACTATGCCAAAGCCTTTGACTGTGTGGATCACAATAAACTGAGGAAAATTCTGAAAGAGATGGGAATACCAGACCACCTGACCTGCCTCTTGAGAAATCTGCATGCAGGTCAAGAAGCAACAGTTAGAACTGGACATGGAACAACAGACTGGTTCCAAATAGGAAAAGGAGTATGTCAAGGCTGTATATTGTCACCCTGCTTATTTAACTTATATGCAGAGTACATCATGAGAAATGCTGGGCTGGATGAAGCACAAGCTGGAATCAAAGTTGCCGGGAGGAATACCAATAACCTCAGATATGCAGATGACACCACCCTTATGGCAGAAATTGAAGAAAAATTAAAGAGCCTCTTGTTGAAAGTGAAAGAGGAGAGTGAAAGAGTTGGCTTAAAGCTCAACATTCAGAAAACTAATATGGCATCTGGTCCCATCACTTCATGGCAAATAGTTGGGAAACAGTGGAAACAGTGGCTGACTTTATTTTTGGGGGCTCCAAAATCACTGCAGATAGTGATTGCAGCCATGAAATTAAAAGACACTTACTCCTTGGAAGAAAAGTTATGACGAACCTAGACAGCATATTAAAAAGCAGAGACATTACTTTGTCAACAAAGGTCCGTCTAGTCAAGGCTATGGTTTTTTCAGTGGTCATGTATGGATGTGAGAGTTGGACTATAAAGAAAGCTGAGCACTGAGGAATTGATGCTTTTGAACTGTGGTGTTGGAGAAGACTCTTGAGAGTCCCTTGGACTTCAAGAAGATCCAGCCAGTCCATCCTAAAGGAAATTGTCCTGAATATTCATTGGATGGACTGGTGTTGAAGCTGAAACTCCAATACTTTGGCCACCTGATGAGAAGAGCTGACTCATTTGAAAAGACCCTGATGCTGGGAAAGATTGAAGGTGTGAGGAGAAGGGGACCATAGAGGATGAGATGGTTAGATAGTATCACCGACTCAATGGACACGAGTTCGAGTAAACTCTGGGAGTTGGTGATGGACAGGAAGGCCTGGTGTGCTGCAGTCTATGGGGTTGCAAAGAGTCGGACATTACTAAGCGACTGAACTGAACTGAACTGATAGTCTGAAGTCAGAAAGACTTGCTGAATTGGAAACTTTCTGGAAAGAGACAGAAGAGCAAAAAACTTGTGAACAGTGGAAAGGGAATTTTTTCCCTAAGGTATTCCATTTAGATATATTTAAAAATATAATTCCCTGGTGGCTCAGACAGTAAAGAAGCTGCTTACAATGCAGGAAACCCAGGTTTGATCCCTAGGCCAGGAAGGTCCCCTGGAGGAGGGCATAGCAACCCACTGCAGTATTCTTGCCTGGGAAATGCCATGGACAGAAGAGCCTGGTGGGCTACAGTCCATGGGGTCGCAAGAGTCAGACATGACTGAGTGACTAACACTTACTTACTTATGTTTTAAAAAATATATATATATATATATATTTATATATATATATATTAGCAAGCATTATATATATTAGGAAGCATCATTATGAACAAAGCTAGTGGAGGTGATGGGATTCCAGCTGAGCTATTTCAAATCCTAAATGATGATGCTGTTAAAGTGCTGCACTCAACATGCCAGCAAATTTGGAAAGCTCAGCAGTGGCCACAGGACTGGCAAAGGTCAGTTTTTGTTATAATCCCAAAGAAGGGCAATGCCAAAAATATTCAAACTACTGCACAATTGCACTCATTTCACATGCTAGCAAGGTGATTCTCAAAATCCTTCAAGTTAGGCTTCAACAATACGTGAACTGAGAACTTCCAGATGTACAAGCTGGGTTTAGAAAAGGCAGAGGAGTCAGAGGTCAAATAGCCAACATCTGTTGGATCATAGAAAAAGCAAAAGAATTCCAGAAAAACATCTGCTTCACTGACTACACTAAATCTTTTGACTGTGTGGATCACAACAAACAGGAGGAGGAGGCAGGATTGAAGGCAGGAGGAGAAGGGGATGACAGAGGATGAGATTGTTGTATGGCATCACCATCTCAAGGGATGTGAATTTGAGCAAACTCCAGGAGATGGTGAAGGACAGGGAAGCCTGGTATGTTGCAGTCCATGGGGTTGCAAAGAGTTGGATACAACTGAGCGACTGAACAACGATATATATTTTAAAATAAATTATTGATATAATTTAGATAGAATAATGTTCACTAATTTTAAGTGTGCAATTTGATCAGTCTTGAGAAATACATACACCTGTGTTAAATGTATACATATCTCCTATCAAGATATATAGTTGACATTTCCATAACTCTAAAATGTTCCCTCGTGAACCTTTGGAATCAATTGTGGTCATCTGGTTAGCTATTTTGTAGACTGTCCCTCAATTAAGGTTTATCTGGTAGTTTCTCACAATTAGATTGCTGTTATGGGTTTTTGGCAAGAATGCCACAGAGGTGACATGCCCGTCTGTTGATGTTATATCAGGAGGTGCATGATATAAATATGTCTTCACTGATAATGTTAAACTTGATCACATAATTCAGGTGTTACTGGTAGGCTCATCCATTGGAAAGTTGCTCTTTCCCCTTGGCAAGTAATAGCTATCTTGCGGGAGATACTTTGAGATCATCCCAAAAAGATTTAAATTGGCATTATATGAAACATATATTGAATTAGAAAGTGGTTTTTTTTTTTTTAACTTAGTTTTACTGTCAGGGGCATGGCCTATTTTTCTATTTATCTATCTATTTTCCTTTCTTTTTCTCACTCATGTATTATAGTTGTTTAATAAACATGGATTCAGAATTAGTGGGAAGACAGTGTAATAAAAAGGAAAAAACATAGGATTTGGCATGAGGCAAACCTGGATTTGAATCCCAACTCTCCTGCTTACTGATTGTATGACTTTTAAAAGGGTCTTTAAACCTGACCCACTAATTTCACGGCTGTATAAAACAACTAATAACAAACCATCTCACAAGGTTTTTAAAAGTAGTGTCTGGCACGCAATAAGTGCTCTGTAAATAGCATTTCTTGCCTTCTTTAATACCTAGGTGTTTAATATTATTGTCACTAAGGTAATTAGCCTTTCTTCTTTCTGTTTGGGTGGCTCTAAGATATAGAAATTCAATCGATTCTTTCAGATTTTTTCATGTTCTGACACCACAGAGACCTTAGTGCAGGGGAGCTGCTGGACTTTTTACATGTCTTCAAGTCAGTGGGGAGGAAAGCAACTGGAATTGTTTTATAGTTGATGGCAAACTCTTACAGCTCATAAGTGTTTTCTATCCTATACCTTTTCAAAGCTCATTCATTACCTCTTGTATTTGGGGATTTGATTTTCATGGATGTACAAACATATCATTTGCTAACGTGTCATTTTTATTTCTACTGCCCCTATATTTCTACTTTTTACTTATTTTTCTTCTTTCATTATCTGAACTATTTTAAACGAGAATTTTAATCAGGGCAATCTTGTGTGCTTCCTGTTTTTAACCAGGATTAATCTAATTCGAGCTTTGGTTTGGACAGATATGTTATTGCTGTTTAGTCGCTAAGATGTGTCTGAATCTTTTGTGACCCCATGGACTGTAGCCCACCGGGGTCCTCTGTCTGTGGAATTTCCCAGGCAAGAATACTGGAGTGGGTCACTATTTCCTTCTCCAAGGGATCTTTCTGACCCAGGGATCAAACCCGCATCTCCTGTCTCTTGCATTGGCAGGTAGATTCTTTACCACTGAGCCACCAGAGAAGCCCTTGGAAAGATATACTCAAATTAAGCAAGAGAGAGAACATGCAATACCCCTTTCCTCATCCTTGATTTTTTTTAAAGGTTTAAGTGAAGCTTTGCCTTTTGTTTTTTTTTTGTTCTTGCTCCAAATTTTATTTCTCCTTTCCTAAGCTTGTTTGATGTGTTGTTTGTTCCCTCCCTAAGTTCTTTAGGCAGTAATTAATTGTTGCTTTTTTGTACTGATGCAGGCTTTCAGGGCTATACATTCTCTAAATACTGCCTTGGCAATCTCTCATAAAGTGGTCCCTCCATAAAATGTCTTACCAGTTTTTCCTTTTACCTCATGTTCATAATGTTTTGGCCTAGCATTATTACTAATCCTTCGTATCACCGTTTTTGACATTTTGATACCCTACATTAATTGTGATTTTTAAATGATGCATTAAAATTATTGATTTAGGGAATTTGGGATTAGCAGAGGCAAATGATTATATACAGGATGAATAAACAATAAGGTCTTACTGTACAGCACAGGAAACTATATTCAATGTCCTCTGATAAACCATAATGGAAAAGAACATGGAAAAGAATATATATGTATATATGTGTATGTGTGTGTGTGCTTAGTTGCTCAGTCATGTCCAAGTCTTTGCGATGCCATGGACTATAGCCTATTAGGCTCCTCTGTCCATGGGGATTTTCCAGGTAAGAATACCAGAGTGGGTTGCCATGCCCTCCTCCAGGGGATTTCCCCTCCCCAGGGATTGAACTCAGGTCTCCCACACTGAGGGCAGATTCTTTACCGTCTGAGCTACCAGGGAAGCCCAAGAATACTGGACTGGGTAGCCTATCCCTGCTCTAGGGAAACTTCCCAACCCAGGGATCGAACCAGGGTCTCCTGCATTGGAAGTCGATTCTTTATCAGCTGAGCTACCCGAGAAGCCCAATCTGAGTCACTTTGCTGTACAGCAGAAATAAACACAACATTATAAATGACACTACCATTACGGCAGAAAGTGAAGAGGAACTAAAAAGCCTCTTGATGAAAGTGAAAGAGGAGAATGAAAAAGTTGGCTTAAAACTCAACATTCAGAAAACGAAGATCATGGCATCTGGTCCCATCACTTCATGGGAAATAGATGGGGAAACAGTGTCAGACTTTATTTTTTTGGGCTCCAAAATCACTGCAGATGGTGATTGCAGCCATGAAATTAAAAGACACTTACTCCTTGGAAGGAAAGTTATGACCAACCTAGATAGCATATTCAAAAGCAGAGACATTACTTTGCCAACAAAGGTCCACCTAGTCAAGGCTATGGTTTTTCCTGTGGTCATGTGTGGATGTGAGAGTTGGACTGTGAAGAAAGCTGAGCCCCAAAGAATTGATGCTTTTGAACTGTGATGTTGGAGAAGACTCTTGAGAGTCCCTTGGACTGCAAGGAGATCCAACCAGTCCATTCTAAAGGAGATCAGCCCTGGGATTTCTTTGGAAGGAATGATGCTAAAGCTGAAGCTCCAGTACTTTGACCACCTCATGCGAAGAGTTGACTCATTGAAAAGACTCTGACACTTGGAGGGATTGGGGGCAGGAGGAGAAGGGGACGACAGAGGATGAGATGGCTGGATGGCATCACTGACTCGATGGACGTGAGTTTGGGTGAACTCCGGGAGTTGGTGATGGACAGGGAGGCCTGGTGTGCTGCAATTCATGGGGTTGCAAAGAGTCGGACACAGCTGAGCGACTGAACTGAACTGAACTGTAAATGAACTCTACTTCAATAAATTTTTTTAGAAGAACATTTTGATTACTGAGGTTTTTTTTTGTGTGTGTGTGCCCCCCTCATATTTTGTCCCTGAGGCAAATGCCTCTCTTTGCCTCACCTTGGCCTAGGCCTGGCCCTGTGGTAACCTCTCAGATGAGTTTTGCTCACAACTTTGTGAAATGGAGGCCAGATGTTCAGAAAGACTAAAACTGTCAGAAATATCAAACCAGTGATGCTGCCTGCCAGGAAATAATCATGTTTTCCTTTTCTTACTCCTGTCATCCCTCTCCTACTATTTGCTAGGCTTTCAGCTCAGCAGAAGCCCTTGTCCTTTTCTAGCTGCTGACACTGAGCACAACCACATTGCTAATAGGATGCCTGGGATCACTTCTCCATTTAGAGAGGTGAAAGGCCAGGGTCTCACCCTCCAGGAATAAACCCAAGGACTGTTGAGCTCCTCCAGACTCTTGTCAGGGCCCTTTCTGGCCCAAAGCATTCCTTTCTCTGCTGGAGTCTGTCAGCTCTGGCAAAAATCAAGTTTCCTCACCCTGATCTTACCTCATCCACACAAGTTTCCCTGAGAAATTATGGAAGAGAAACTCTTAGAATCCTCAAATATCAGAGTTGGAAGGGTCTGTAGAGACCATTTTGCCCCAACGCACCTCATTTAACAGAACATATAGCTTCCTTTGCTCTACTTCCATGTTCCAAAGAATCCCCAAGGCAGCCTCATAATAAAAATCAAGAGTAAGTCAAGAGCCAAGTTAATCAATAAAGTAAATTACTATGGGACCCAGCTGTGCTCAGGGAGGATTGAGTAATCAGAAATGTAGCCCTGGTCCCAGGATTTGTTTATTAAGGATTTTCTTCAAGGACAAAGAGAAGGATCTGTGGTGGCTCAACTCCAAAACTTTTCATGGAGTGGGGATACGACTGGAAAATGTTTGATTAACTTTATCAGGGCTGGGGAGTTTTTAAAGTCCTGCTTTGAAGAGGCCTGCCTTTACTTCTGACTAGTCCAGACACTGTGAAGAAGTTGTCAAAGTTAGTTTCTGTGCTTCTTACCTCCCTCAAAATGTGCTTTTCTAGGTCCCACATTCAGAGAATCTTGCTTTCAGTTTTGGAGTGTATCAAGAACACTTGCAGCTGTGTTACCATGGGCTGTGAGAGGTACAGCTTCCATTCCATACCTCATTTGTAATAAGATTCTTCTTGCAAAGATTTATAGAAAGAACTTTTCGAATGGGATCAGATACTTTATGACTGACAACCAGGGGATTGCACATACTGAAAAAGACATAGGGCTTCCCTGGTGGCTCAGTGGTAAATAATCTACCTGCCAATGCAGGATACATGGGTTCAATCCCTGGGTCAGGAAGATCCCCTGGAGAAGGAAATGGCAACCCACTCTAGTACTCTTGCCTCATGGGAAATCCGATGAGGAGAGGAGTTTGAAGGCTACAGTCCATGGGGGTGCAAAAGAGTCAGACTAAACAGCAACAGCAAAAAGACATAATTTAGAGGACTATCTCCAACCTGAATGGAAGGATCCTTTTCAGGTACTCTTAACTATCTAAGTACAGTGAAACTGATGGGAATTGACTCTTGAATTAATTTCCACTCACAAAGAGCCCCTGCACTGGACTGGACTATGGAGAGGAAATAACTCTCAAACAGAGGAGAAACCATCCTTACACCAGGACAAGAAGAAGACAATATCAGAAATAGATAGCTTGCCCAAGATCCTCAACTTATGACTTGTGTGATCTTTTATGTTTTCTTGACTTCTTGGAAATTTGCATATGAATCAAATGGTTTTCTATCATAGGCGTGATCCTAAACTATTTTTAGAAATCAATCCAATTGTTGGGTTTGTGGCCAATTAACCTGTGTCTAGTCCTTCTGGGTTACCTTGGTGAATTCCAGTACTCCAAGGCTCTAATTGGTTGGCCCTGAGAAAATTTACCTTAAAAGGAAAATTATAGTTATATTCAGGTCACTGTTGATATTACCAGATGGAATTCCCTCACCTGGCCAATTAATGCCTGCTCTGACTCTGGCTGTAAATATATTTTCTTCTATTACTTAAGCTCAATCAAAGCAACAAGCAAAGTTTCAGCCAAGGAATAAAATATCCCACAATTATGGGATGGATTTATGTAGATAACATCAAGCCATGGTAATTTAAGTTTAAAGTCTCTATGTTGGGAACAATTAAATCATACTAAGGGTAATCAGTCTAGTGCTTAGTTGCTCAGTCATGTCCGACTCTTTGCGACCCCACGGACTGTAGCCTGCCAGGACCCTCTGTCCATGGGGATTCTACAGCCAAGAATATTGGAATGTGTTGCCATGCCCTTCTCCAGGGGATGTTCCCAACCCAGGGGTCAAACCCAGGTCTCCCACATTGCAGGCAGATTCTTTACCATCTGAGCCACCAGGGAAGCCCAATCAGTCTAGTAACACTAAGAAACTGGGATGTGTGCATTGTGGACAATGCCAATATATAATTTCTCTGAAAGATCAAGGTTGGAACAGAATAGACCAAGTCAGGTGACGTGGGATATTATTGGGATGGACCTAATGGAAGTTCTTGACTTAATTATTACTTATGATTTTACTAATACTGCTAGCTATGTTATGTATATTTCACCTGTTTTATAAAATTGATCTTTCTTACATTACCAAATGTGTTACTGAGCCTCTGATACAGTAATATATAGTTCCATATGAGATCAGTGATTGTAACAGTGTAACTCTAGATTTGGGAACAATAAGAGGAAATATTTTCCTAGGCCAGAAGAGGCTTATACAGGCAGGTGGCCCAGAGAATTTTGGATATTGTTTTATGGCCTAGTCCACTAACAACACATTGAGTTACCTTTGCCACACCTGGGAAAGAACATTCCCAGCACTGTGGGATGAAATGGTCATGAAATGTGCCCCCTCCCATCTCCCTGCAAACCATGGTCAAATTTATTACCATGAAGAGGTCCTTGCCATCCGCCTCTGCAAAGACTAAATCATGGTCACTGTAGCTGCTGACCTTCAACACCCCCTGAAAGGAGTTCAGGGTGGAGATCAAGAATGAGGCACTCTTCAGAGAGTTAGATATTTTCAGAGAGTTAGATATTTTCAGAAGATTTTATGAGTCCCAATTCTTACAACTTCTTATACCTAGAGAAATACTAACATGGTTAACAGTGACATCTGCTTTGGCTATTGAGAATATTACAACTAAAAGTAAAAATTGTGTAGTTATGGTTCAGACATCCAAGGAAATGACTAGGTAACACTATGCATGTAATTTCAGGCAGGTCCTTGTATTGCTAAGAACTTGAATTTTCTGAGCTGTGTTCGATTTGGATGCCGCTGGATGCCACCCACATTCTCAAAACAATGTCTGCTGGAAGCTAGTAATTGCAACCTTACTTTTTAAAGGTCTCCTCTTGTAACTATTATATTTCTAGACAAGGAAATTGCTTTAGATCATACATTAACAGAAAGAAGAAAGATGTATGATAACTAATAGATCCTATTTGTGGTGGTGGTTTCATCCTAAGCCTTGTCTGACTCTTTGCGAACCCATAGCACCTATAATCTATATGTTAATACTCCATTAAAAGTTAAAACCTACTCATAAGACTAGACAACTGGCTACCTGGCTACAAGTCTCCCCAAAGTGCCAGGTCCAGACTGGGTTTCAAGCTTATTCTCCTGAAAAGAAATGAAATTTGTCTATTAAAATTCCACTTGTTTTTCTTCCAACTATTTGTAATTTGGTCTGTTACACCACAATCACAGGCAAGGGATTGAGATTTTAGTCATACAAGACTCAGATCCAGCACTTGGAAATCAGAAATACTTGCAATTCAATGCCTGTTCTCCAAATTGAGCCAGCACTATGCTCCATCTTCTCCATGGAGAAGGAAATGGCAACCCACTCCAGTGTTCTTGCCTGGAGAATCTCAGGGATGGGGGAGCCTGGTGGGCTGCCATCTATGGGATCGCACAGAGTCGGACACGACTGAAGCGACTTAGCAGCATGCTCCATCTTGACAGGAAGTTGCCAGAGCCATAGTTGCCCAGTTCCCTGAATTAAAACTGAGCAAGACTCTGGGGCTCTGGACTACAAATCCTTTCTGTGTCCCCATTTTTTTTGGTAGGATATGGACTTCATTCAACGTCCTGACCTTCCCTGAGTTCCAAAAGCCAGATTCAAACAGTTGCTAATCAGAGAAGGGAGGGGATACAGAAACAGGGGAGGAGCAGTCAAGTGGTGTTACAGCCTTGGGGCAGGATCCTAGTTCATAATCAAGGAATATGTATAACAATATCTTTGAGTTGTGTAGAACTGGGACCCCACCCAGGTGGAGGATGGAAACTTCAAGCTGAATGCTAGATTCCTGGAACACTATAAGATCCACTGGAGAAGGAAATGGCAAACTACTCCAGTATTCGTGCCTGGAAAATCCCATGGATAGAGGAGCCTGGTGGGCTATAGTCCAAGAGTCGGACACAACTTAGCGACTAAACTACCACCACCACCCTATTACTTCACCACCAACCATTCAGAAGAAAGTCACACCATGCCAAGTCACACCTCATGCCAAATTTTGCCTTCCTTTTCTGGGGCCCAGTGATGACCATTCTGTTAGGCCTCCTGTTTGGCCCCTGTTTCATCTCTGACAGGGTCCAACAGTTTCAGGCTAAATTGTTGTTACTATGAGGTGAATGTTGGTTTTAGGCACAGAATACCTCTGTTTAAGTCAGGTGGAGAGAGACTTCTGCTCTACTAGGCAGGACTACGTATGCCCACTGTCAGCTGAAAGTAATTATAGAAGAACCAGCCCTCTGCCTCAATTCCCAAGAAGTATCTTGAGTATAGGGCTTCCCTTATGGCTCAGCTGGTAAAGAATCCGCCCGCAATGTGGGAGACCTGGATTTGATCCCTGGGCTGGGAAGATCCCCTGGAGAAGGGAAAGTGTTAGGCGAAGCACTCTGACTAAAACCGCCACCCTGGTCAGACACAATAGTAACCATTTGCATGAGTTGTTTTACGCAACAGGAGGTCCTGGTAAGGAACAGGGAACTAACAAGCCACCACCAACCGGAAGAGTTCTGGAAAGGTCAAAAGGAGATACCACATGTCTGACCACCTCCCAGAGTCCTTCTTGCTGGCATCCATCTTGGCTGAACAAGTCCTGCACCACCAGGAAGGACTCTGAGCCAGAATGATTGGCTAAAGACAACCCAGAAACGAATCCTATCACCATAAAACTTGAGACTGTGAGCCACATGGCAGAGCAGTTCTCCTGGGTTCCCTTAACCCTACTGCTCTCCACCCAGACACTCTTTCCCAATAAAATCTCTTGCTTTGTCAGCATATGTGTCTCCTCAGACAATTCATTTCCGAGTGTTAGACAAGAGCCCAGTTTCAGGCCCTGGAAGGGGTCCCCCTTCCTACAACAACTCCAGTACTCTGGTCTGGAGAATTCCATGGACTATATAATCCATGGGGTCACAAACAGTTGAACATGACTGAGTGACTTTCACTTATCTTGAGTATAAAGTATCTCAGGGGGAGTTGTGAGGGGAAACTGACTCAAATCATCTGCCCTGGCCAGGTACCATAGTAACCATCTGCATGAGTTATTTTCAATAGGAAGTCTTGGTAAGGAACACTGAACTAAGCAGCCACCATCAACTAGAAGAGTTTGGGAAAGGTCAAAAGGAGATGCCACATGTCCTACCGACCTCCCAGAATTCTTGCTGGCATCCATCTTAGCTGAGCAATGCACGTGCTATCAGGAAGGACCCTGAGTCAGAATGATTTGTCAGAGACAACCCAGAAACTAATCCCATCACCATAAAACTGGAGACTGTGAGCCATGTGGCAGAGCAGTCTTCCTAGTTTCCCTTACCCTTCTGCTCTCTCCTCAGGCAATCCTTCTCAACAGTCTCTTGCTTCGTCAGGAAAAAAAAAAAAATCTTTTTACAGAGCATCATCACATCTATTCCTGTAGTTTAATCTTTAAACAGGGAAGGTAACTTTGTCTACGTTTTGTGTGTGTGTGTGTGTGTGTGTGCGTGTGTGTGTTAGTCTCTCAGTCGTGTCCGACTCTTTGCAACCCTATGGACTATAGCCTGTCAGGCTCCTCTGTCCATGGGATTCTCCAGGCAAGAATACTGGAGTGGGTTGCCATCTCCTTCTCCAGGGGATCTTCCCGGCCCAGGGATTGAACCCCAGTCTTCTGTACTACAGGTAGATTCTTTTACTGTCTGAGCCATCTGGGAAGCCCTGTCTACATTTTACAGGTAAATAAAAAGACTTAGAGTCTACCTAGATGATTCTAAGGCCATGAAACTAAGTAAGAGTCCAAAGCTTTAACTTTTGAGTCCAGAATGATGCAAACTAGCCAACAGAGGACCACAGGGCTGGAAACACTGTCTTGATCTGATTTGTAATGAATTATAGCATTGTGATGGACTTCTGAGAAGTATACAAGAAATCTAGGAATTTAGTGCTAGTCTCAAAGGAGATATTGAGATTCACATAGGGTGGCTGTGAAGAATTTATCATTCTATAGCTTTGTTCTCTGCAAATTTTTTTCAAACTGCTGGAAAACAAGGAAATCTCATCAGTTGAAGGAAATGACTTATAAGGAAGCTTTGTGTGTGGGGAAGGATTGGATCCTGATGTAGTTCTGGGTGGTATTTAGCCATGTGTAGTGGACCCTGGGAGTGTATGTGTGTGCGTGAGTAATATGCTTTCTGAAGTTTGTTTTTCATCTAGGCTCCTATCTTCAAACTCTTAAGTGACCAAGAAATCTGCATTCTTAGGATTATAAGGGGGATTATCAAGTTATGTGCATAATTCAGGAAGAACAATAACTTGTGGACTGAGATTTAGATAAGCCAAATGACTTAGGAACTTGGACATGGGTTATACCCCTGTGTCTTGGTTGCTTAGAAAATAAACCAGGGTGAGATATGGATACAAGTCCAACACTGTTATCACCATTCCTTGAAACTGGACCCAATTGCCTTAGATATATCTGACAAAGAAAACACTGGCACCATTTTTCATTTTAATTTTTTTTATTCATTTTCTTTCCCAGCTTGTTGGGACACCCTGTATTTGCACAGTCCAACTGCTGATGTATTGGGAAATACAATCATGTAGAGTGCAGTTCACTGGCTTGATGGTAGGGGGTGTTCCAGCTGGGATGGAATGCTGCTGGGGGCGGGAAGTAAACGGAGAGGGAGAGGAGGCAAAGGAGTTGTTGGCTCACAGGTTAGCGAGCAGCCAGTCTAGCAGTTGTTTTCTAGCCATGTTTCCCACGGCTTCATCCAGTTGTCGTTCCTTGGCAAACTTCATGACCTCTTGAAGAAGATCTCCTACGCTGTACCCCTTCTCTGCTGCCTTAGCCGAAACTTCAGGAAGCTGCGCGAGAGCAGAGATAGCTTGAATCATGTGATGCTTTTAAAGCCAGGACCCAGAGGGAGAAAGTCACCTACACCCCACCCATCTTTCTGCCTATGATTCTTGGATTAAAGGCTGAAAAGATAGACTGAAAAAAAGAATGGACTGCTCTGAGTACAATACTACCTCCCTGCCCCTACCCACTCCAGCCCCCTTTCTTCTTGTTCCTTGTCGTGTCGCTATCGCTTACCTTCTCCAGTTGTCCATCATCGTCTCCCATGAAGTAGAGCATGGGTACATTAAATTGTGAGGCTGCAATCCACTGCAGGACAGCTTGGAGCTGCTTTTGCAAGCTGCTTGTTGAGCACTGATTATTGACAATGACTTCAGGCCCGTGAGAGTCTTGGTAGCTCTGAGACATCCCAGCTTCGTAACTAGATCTGGGGCCACTGGTCTGGTAAAAATTAGAGTTGTTGGATGAGGATGCTTGTTCTTCCAAATCAGTGAGGGCTGCCTCGTTGTTGCTATACTTAGCCATGATAAGGCACAGCTTCATCACAGATTCTACCAGCTGATCTATAAATTGTCGGTTCACTTGCTTCATCCCACCGACAAAGTCAACTTCTCGATTGTCCTGGCCTTGTTCTTCCTCTCTGTCAGACTTCTTGAATATGGAGGTTGATTTGTTTGTCCTGATCTCGGAATGTTTGTTCTCACCTTCACAAAGATCTTCACAGTTGAAGGGGCTCTCATTAAGCAGTTTTTGAATAAGTGATAGAACCATGTTTGACATATCCAGCTTCTGGGAATCCAGATGTTGATTGTCCTTCATAGAGGTGGATGGTCCAGGTGCTCCACGAGTTTCTAGATGTTTCATTGAAAGTGCCTTGGCACTTTGGCTACCTCCGCACTTTTCATATTGGGCACTCTGGGTCATATAGCTCGTGGTACCAGGTGGACAGTCATCTTCACATGCCTCTTTGCCCTTGGCCTGCTGGGTCAGATGGTACTGGATCAGCGTAAGGGCAGAGACAATCAAGTCCTTTGCCAGTGAATCTGTGGAAGGGCTGATCTTCTCTCTCTTTTCCTCCTTATGGGGACAGGTTTTGCTAGGCATCTTGCCTTGATTACACTGCTTTTGGTTCCACATAGTCAGGCTCTCCTTGAGGATATGTTCACTGACTTTCTCAGCACTGGTCAAAGACTTGCATTCCTCTTGTTTCACCTTGCACTTGTCCTTTCCTTTCATCTCAGCCTTCACAGATGAAAATTCAAGACTTTGGTTTTTGCACTTGGCATCATGGGACCCGGCTTTCAAGGATGTATATGACAAACACTGAGATTTAGTTTCCTTTTTTTCACCAAGAAGAGCACTGACCAAACGTTTCAGCATAGCCTCCATGATATCAGCAGCATTTTGTTTCCCATGATTGAACAGATTCCTCTTGACAGCTGAGACAAAGTCTGAGTCAGTCATCAGGACCCCAGTGATGTTATGTAGGTTCTTCATGCAGGAATCAATCAAATCTGACACAATTTCTTTGGTATGTTTCAATAGCACCCTCTTCAGGACCACACAAGCTGGAATTGGTTTCCCAGAGCTATGAACTTTCAAGGTCTTCATAACAGAAACCATCATATCGGATGCCACTTGATTGGCATAAACCATGAGTCCTTTGCTGATGGAATCTGCAAAGTCTTTGCTGTCTCTTTGGCACATTTGTTTGTCTCCGCCTTTGTTCTTGTTGGATAATTCACTATACAGAAAGGTTTTTCGACCACCATCCCTACACTCCTCCCCAGTGCCCCGCATTTCTGCAGAGGTCACTTCTACAGCATCATGGGCCATTTCAGAAGCGATCTTGCTCACAGCACTGCGAGGGCTGTTTTTCCCTTTGTCCCCACTGGGTGGATAGATCGAATGATGAAGACATTTGCTCCCATTTTCTAATTTCTCCTTAATTTCCTTACGGGCCATCTGGATTACCAGAGAAGATAATCGATTGACATAGAAGGAGAGATCATCCATAGAACATTCTCCATCAGGGGAGATAACTGCCCTCTGATTACTAGGAGATTTGCCTGGAGGAGTAGAAGGACTCTGGTTATTGTTGGTGTTTTTGGCTGCTGTCATTTCCAGACGTAGGCTCTGAGGTTCGTTGTTCACACAATCCATGTTCAGGTGATTGGCGTAGATGCTGTAGCAGTTCCCAGAAGACAATTTTTGACAGTTTCCCTCTGTCTCTCCTACTTTATGTTTACAACTGGAGGCTGAAGGGCTCAGTGCATGTTGGAAACCTAGGGCATACTTTTGAAGATCATTCAGAAGCCAGTTGAAGACACTTAAAGGATCAGAAGGAGCTTGTTTGAAAAGGCACACTGACCCCTCCGTCTAAAAAAAGAACAACGCCCATCCATAAGAGTTTGGATAGGTACTTCTTTCCCCTATTTAGAAAATATGTCTCTGAAGTTTCACAGATTAAGGATTTGGCCTTTAGAATTTTCATGGGCACATATCATACAATTATATACATTAATACACATTCAAGCACAAGTGGCAGTGACAAAAGCTTAGTGTATATACATTTGTACATTTAACTACATATAAGTGTTATCAATATATTTGTCAATTTCATTTGAGTATGTGAATTTATAACAATATATCTCAAAAATGTGTCAGTGTCTCTGTTGTGTGTGTATATGCACATTAATATATCAACTCATGAGTGTGAATGTGTCAGTCAATATTGTGTGTGAAAATGTGCCTGTGTGTATGTGTGCACATGTGTGTCAGTGCACATGTGTGATGTCACTGTGTGTAAGCATGTGTCATAAGGTACTGACATCATACTCATTGTATTATGTCATCTGTATAGGCCAGCATGTGCATGGTAGTATGAATATTCAGTACATATGTGTGAATGTAAAAATATGCATGTATATCAGTGTGTCTCTTAATATGCTTGTCACTGCCACATGTAGCTTAAGTTACAATCAAGGAGACCTACACTGTGTGTTATAAATATGGGCTCCTCTTCTAAAAACAAACACCAGGTGTATCCTTCTATTAAGACCCCAGAGTGAAGTTGGCCACCCCTAACTGAACCCAAAACCCTTTGGAAAATATTTTATAACTGGTTTTCCCTGCCTTCGAGTCTACTTTCATCATAATACATGTAAAAAATGCTTCAAAGGCATCTGTGGTCAGAAATGATGTTTCTGATCATAATATGAGCCTAGGAACACAGAACAAGGAATATTTAAGTCTTTTGCACTGAAACCAGATATCTTGTTCCAATTATCAGCTACTCTAGGCTTCTAGGACTGTGAGAATTATCATGTGTGCTAATGCCTACCCCAAACCAGCTTACCAGGTGTAATTTGGAATATTTACACAAAAACAAAAAAATTCCATATGTGATAGTGGTGTGCAAATGTAATTGATTCAAACGTTATGATACCCACTAGCCTAGGTAATCTCTTAGACAACAGGGTGGAGACCAGGCAACTACAGTGTTTGATTGTTGTGGATTCTCTCTTCTCCATATCTTCTCTATTGTTTTGGACACTGGGCAATGTGAGACACACAAGTCCATTACAAACCAGCAAAGAACATTGCAAACGATCTTGCTTATAAGCCCGTGTCTTTGTTAAGAAAAGCACAGCAAGATTCTATTTGCAGGAGCTACTTGAAATCAAGAAAGGGCATTCTGAGCCTCTGTGATTAGTGTCATTGTGAGATACTGTGAACTTACTGGGGGCATTGAACTTACCATGACTCTGAACTTAGGCATGTGTTCTCTAGAATGCCATAGTATTAAAATTTTGAGTCTATTTGACAATAGTTCTCTTACTATCTCTGAACCAGAGCCCTCAGATTCAGCACTGAGCTCTGGGAATGAGAAAGGCTAGACTCAGGGGCTGTCTATACCTTAGACTGGTCTTGCTTCTCAGTATCCTTGATCACAATAATTTCTTTTTCTTCTAGATTCTCCAGGTTTAAGTCACCTTCTGAACTACAACCAGCAGCATCCTGTGGAATTAAGAGATAAGATTCTTGTGAAAAGTTGCTTTTTTGAGATTTTTTCAATCTGCCCCCCTAGGCTACTACTTCAAACCAAGAATGATGGCTTCCCACCTGAGTCCCCTCCACCTTTCCCCCCTCTGCCACAACCTTTCCCTTCTCATGCTGTCACTGATAACCCTTCTTGGCAGCTTCCCGCCCATTCCAACTCTGAGGGGAGGAGAGGGTACCCACCTTAGAATCTTTATCTTCCATGCTCAGGGTAGACACATCGACAAAGCATATCTGCATCAAATTAGGAGGGTTAATTCAGAAAAATTCCAGAGAAAAGGCATTAATTTTCCTGGAAGATGATAGTAGCACCTACCTTATCAGTTCTTGTGAGAATTGATTGAGATAGTGTGTGTAAAGCTTTTAGGAGAGTGCCTGGATATAGTTAAGTATGCAATAAACAACAGACAAATAATTTTTATTAGGCAGATAGAATCTTAATGTTACTACATTTCCTAAGTGAGAATACTTACTTGTGAAAGAGAAAGAGTTCAAAATACAGCACCCACATTTACTGAGAAAACCAAAAAGAGAGATGATTTGCCCAACTGACATAAACTCAAAGGTATAACTTGTATTATAACTGGCTCCCAGTTTGGAGCACTTTCTACTGTTGCCAAAATGTGGTGTTTTTACTATTGATAACATAGATTTTAGGTGGCCCATGGATAAAAATTTTTGTGTTTAATAGGTAATTTTTAATTGTTATTCATTAGGAAAATACACACTAGAATATCAAATCTATCATATTATGGATAACAGTGTTTAGAGTGATGGTAATTTTTAAATGTAAGTCATTTTTTAAAACATTGTAGAGGAGGCGGTCCTAAGATGGTGGAGGAATATAGGACGGAGAGACCACTTTCTCCCCGACAAATTCATTGAAAGACCATTTGAACGCTGAGCAAATTCCACAAAACCACCTCTGAACGCTGGCAGAGGACACCAGGCACCCAGAAAGGCAGCCCATTGTCTTCGAAAGGAGAACAAAGGACTGAGCGAATACTAGAGGAGAGCTAGCCGGCTGTGGACTGGCCCATCCCCCGCTGGAGGCAGGGAGACAGGTGGGCAGCAGCCAGAGCTGGAAAGGGGCAAACTCGGCCCTAAAGATGGCACCCTCTACCAAACTGCAAGCAGGCTTCCAGTAACCAAGACTTTCTGGGATTCTGGATGGTTAACATCCGCCAGGAGGATTGTAGCCAGCGATCAGCTCCCCAGAAGACACACACAGCACACCTGAGAGGGCGTGCCCACTGCCACCCAGGAAATCCAGCTGCTGGGACCAGGGAGGCGATAAGACACACTGCACCTGGGGAGAGCGCGCTCGCCAAGCACCTGGTTGCCTGAGCTACTCAGACTTGGGAAGGGAACACAACGCAGGCCCAACCAAGTCTGCGCCTTTGTGGAGTACCCAAGAAACTGAACCTGAGCAACTAAGACCTGGGAAGTGCACGCAACCAGGGCCTGCTTCAGACAGTTCCACTGCAGAGTAACCTAAAGCCTTAGCAGTGTAGACTGGAAAAGCACATATGCTGTGAGCAGGCACAAACCCAGTGTGGCTGAGACACTGTGAGCACTCCCCACACACGCCAGTGATATTTGTTTGCAGTGTTCCTCCCTCCCCACAGCACAACTGAACAAGTGAGCCTAAATAAGTGACCACCTTCACCCCCTTGTGTCAGGGCGGAAATTAGACACTAAAGAGACCTGAAAACAGAAGAAGCCAAAATAAACAGAGGGAATCATCTTGGAAGTGACAGGTGCAACAGATTAAAACCCTGTAGTTAGCACTGACTACATAGGAAGGGGCCTATAGACCTTGAGAAGTATAAGCTGGAACAAGGAACTATCTGAAACTGGACTGACACCACACTGCCCACAACAGCTCCAGAGAAATTTTTAGATATATTTTTACTATTATCATTTTTTTAATTAAAAATTTTTTTTAAATTTTAAGTCCTCTATTACTCCTTTAATTTTCATTTTTATAATCTACTATTACCTTGCAAAAGAGAAAAAAAGACCCTATTTTTAAAGCAAACTTCAATATATTTTTTATAATTTTTGTGATATTGTCTTGTTTTTTTAATATTGTACTTTTGAGAGTATAACCTCTACTTTAAATTTTTAATCTTTGCTTTGTGGTATTTGTTATCAAATTTGAACCTTTAAGAATCCAATCTTGAGTACCCGTTTTTACTTAGGAGTGTGATTACTGGCTTGATTGCTCTCTTCCCCTTTTGACTCTCCTTTTTCTCCCCCAGGTTACTTCTATCTCTTCCCTCCCTCTTCTCTTCTCTACCCAACCTTGTGAATCTCTGTGGGTGTTCCAGGCTGTGGAGAACACTTAGGGAACTGATTACTACCTAGATCTCTCTCCTTTTGATTCCCCCTTTTCTCCTCCTAGTCACCTCTATCTCCTTCCTCCCTCTTCCCTTCTCTATGTAACTCCATGAACCTCTCAGAGGGTTCCAGATTGTGGAGAGCACATAGGGAATTGATTACTGGCTAGATTGTTCTCTCCCCTTTTGATTCCCCCTCTTCTCCTCCTGGTCACCTCTATCTGCCTCCTCCCTCTTCTCTTCTCCATGTAACTCTGTGAACCTCTCTGGATGTCCCTCACTGTGGAGAATCTTTTCACCATTAACCTAGATGTTTTATCATAGGTGCTGTATGGATGGAGAAGTCTTGAGGCTACTGTAAGAACAAGACTGAAAACCAGAGGCATGAGGCTTAAACCCCAAACCTGAAAACACCAGAGAACTCCCGACTCCAGGGAACATTAATCAATAAGAGATCATCCAAAAGCCTCCATACCTACACTGAAACCAAGAACCACCCAAGAGCCAACAAGTTCCAGAGCAAGACATGCCATGCAAATTCTCTAGCAACACAGGAACATAGCCCTGAGCTTTGGTATACAGGCTGCCCAAAGTCACACCAAATCCATAGACATCTCAAAACTCACTACTGGACACTTTATTGCACTCCAGAGAGAAGAAATCCAGCTCCACCCACCAGAACACCGATGCAAGCTTCCCTAACCAGGAAACCTTGACAAGCCTCTGTTCCAACCCCACCCTCAGGGAGGAACCTCAACAATAAAGGGAAACCACAAACTGCCAGAATACAGAAAGGCCACCCCAAACACAGCAATCTAAACAAGATGAAAAGGCAGAGAAATACTCAGCAGGTAAAGGAACAGGATAAATGCCCACCAAACCAAACAAAAGAGGACAAGATAGGGAGTCTACCTGAAAAAGAATTCAGAATAATAGTAAAAATGATCCAAAATCTTGAAAACAAAATGGAGTTACAGATAAATAGCCCGGAGACAAGGATTGAGAAGATGCAAGAAAGGTTTAACAAGGACCTAGAAGAAATAAAAAAGAGTCAATCAATAATGAATAATGCAATAAATGAGATCAAAAACACTCTGGAGGGAACCAACAGTAGAATAACGAAGGCAGAAGACAGGATAAATGAGGTAGAAGATAGAATGGTAGAAATAAATGAAGCAGAGAGGAAAAAAGAAAAAGAATTAAAAGAAATGAGGACAACCTCAGGGACCTCTGGGACAATGTGAAATGCCCCAACATTCGAATTATAAGAGTCCCAGAAGAAGAAGACAAAAATAAAGGCCATGAGAAAATACTTGAGGAGATAATAGTTGAAAACTTCCCTAAAATGAGGAAGGAAATAGTCACCCAAGTCCAAGAAACCCAGAGAGTCACAAACAGGATAAACCCAAAGTGAAACACCCCAAGACACATACTAATCAAATTAACAAAGATCAAGCACAAAGAACAAATATTAGAAGCAGCAAGGGAAAAACAACAAATAACACACAAGGGGATTCCCATAAAGATAACAGCTGATCTTTCAATAGAAACTCTTCAGGCCAGAAGGGAATGGCAGGACATACTTAAAGTGATGAAAGAGAAAAACCTGCAACCCAAATTACTGTACCTAGAAAGGATCTCATTCAAATATGAAGGAGAAATCAAAAGCTTTACAGACAAGCAAAAGCTGAGAGAATTTAGCATCACCGAACCAGCTAAAGGATCTTCTCTAGACAGGAAACACAGAAAGGGTGTATAAACTCATACCCAAAACAACAAAGTAAATGGCAACAGGATCATACTTATCAATAATTACCTTAAATGTAAATGGGTTGAATGGCCCAACCAAAAGACAAAGACTGGCTGAATGGATAAAAAAACAAGACCCCTATATATGCTGTCTAAAAGAGACCCACCTCGAAACAAGGGACACATACAGACTGAAAGTGAAGGGCTGGAAGAAGATATGTGAATGGAGACCAAAAAAAAAAAAAAAAAAAAATGCAGGAGTAACAATACTCATATTAGATAAAATAGACTTTAAAACAAAGGCTGTGTAAAGGGACAAAGAAGAACACTACATAATAATCAAAGGATCAATCCAAGAAGAAGATATAACAATTATAAATATATATGCACCCAACATAGGAGCACCACAATATGTAAGGCAAATGCTAACAAGTATGAAAGGGGAATTTAACAATAACACAGTAATAGTGGGAGACTTTAATACCCCACTCACACCTATGGATATATAAACTAAACAGAAAATTAACAAGGAAACATAAGCCTTAAATGATACAATGGACCAGTTAGACCTGACTGATATCTATAGGACATTTCACCCCAAAACAATGAATTTCACCTTTTTCTCAACTGCACACAGAACCTTCTCCAGGATAGATCACATCCTGGGACATAAATCTAGCCTTGGTAAATTCAAAAAAACTGAAATCATTCCAAGCATCTTTTCTGACCACAATGCAGCAAGATTAGATGTCAATCACAGGAGAAAAACTATTAAAAATTTCAACATATGGAGGAACAATATGCTGCTGAATAACCAACAAATCACAGAAGAAATCAAAAAAGAAATCAAAATATGCATACAAACAAATGAAAATGAAAACATAACAACCCAAAACCTGTGGGACACTGTAAAAGCAGTGCTAAGGGGAAGGTTCATAGCAATACAGGCATACCTCAAGAAACAAGAGAAAAGTCAAATAAATAACCTAACTCTACACCTCAAGCAACTAGAAACGGAAGAAATGAAGAACCCCAGGGTTAGCAGAAGGAAAGAAATCTTAAAAATTAGGGCAGAAATAAATGCAAAAGAAACAAAAGAGACCATAGCAAAAATCAACAAAGCCAAAAGCTGGTTCTTTGAGAAGATAAATTAAATTGACAAACCATTAGCCAGACTCATCAAGAAACAAAGGGAGAAAAATCGAATCAATAAAATCAGAAATGAAAATGGAGAGATCACAACAGACAACACAGAAATACAAAGGATCATAAGAGACTACTATCAGCAATTATATGCCAATAAAATGGACAACTTGGAAGAAACAGACAAATTCTTAGAAAAGTACAACTTTCCAAAACTGAACCAGGACGACATAGAAAATCTTAACAGACCCATCACAAGCATGGAAATTGAAACTGTAATCAGAAATCTTCCAGCAAACAAAAGCCCAGGGCCAGAGAGCTTCACAGCTGAATTCTACCAAAAAGTAGAGAAGAGCTAACACCTATCCTACTCAAACTCTTCCAGAAATTTTCAGAGGAAGGTAAACTTCCAAACTCATTCTATGAGGCCACCATCACCCTAATACCAAAACCTGACAAAGATGCTACAAAAAAAGAAAACTACAGGCCAATATCACTGATGAACATAGATGCAAAAATCCTTAACAAAATTTTAGCAATCAGAATCCAACAACACATTAAAAAGATCATACATCATGACCAAGTGGGCTTTATCCCAGGGATGCAAGGATTCTTCAATATCCGCAAATCAATCAATGTAATACACCACATTAACAAATTGGAATATAAAAGCCAAATGATTATCTCAATAGATGCAGAGAAAGCCTTTGACAAAATTCAACATCCATTTATGATAAAAAAAAAAAAACTCTCCATAAAGCGGGAATAGAAGGAACACACCTCAACATAATAAAAACTGTATATGACAAACCCACAGCAAACGCTATGTTCAATGGTGAAAAATTGAAACCATTTCCCCTGAAGTCAGGAACAAGAAAAGGGTGCCCAATTTCACGACCGCTATCCAACATAGTTTTGGAAGTTTTGGCCACAGCAGTCAGAGCAGAAAAAAAAATAAAAGGAATCCAAATTGGAAAAGAAGAAGTAAAACTCTCACTGTTTGCAAATGACATGATCCTCTACATAGAAAACCCTAAAGACTCCACCAGAAAATTACTAGAGCTAATCAATGAATATAGTAAAGCTGTAGGATATAAAATCAACACACAGAAATCCCTTGCATTCCTATACGCTAATAATGAGAAAATAGAAAGAGAAATTAAGGAAACAATTCCATTCACCATTGCAACGAAAAGAATAAAATACTTAGGAATGTATCTTGGAGAAGGCAATGGCACCCCACTCCAGTACTTTTGCCTGGGAAATTCCATGGATGGAGAAGCCTGGTGGCCTGCAATCCATGGGGTCGCTAAGAGTCGGACACAACTGAGCGACTTGACTTTCACTTTTCACTTTCATGCATTGAGGAAGGAAATGGCAACCCACTCCAATGTTCTTGCCTGGAGAATCCCAGGGATGGGTGAGTCTGGTGGGCTGCCATCTATGGGGGCGCACAGGGTTGGCTGCAACTGAAGTGACTTAACAGCAGAAATATATCTACCTAAAGAAACATGGTGATAGTAGCAAGGTCTGATGCTGTAAACAGCAATATTGCATAGGAACCTGGAATGTCAGGTCCATGAATCAAGGCAAATTGGAAGTGGTCAAACAAGTGATGGCAAGAGTGAACGTTGACATTCTAGGAATCAGTGAACTAAAATGGACGGGAATGGGTGAATTTAACTCAGATGACCATTATATCTACTACTGTGGGCAGGAATCCCTCAGAAGAAATGGAGTAGCCATCATGGTCAACAAAAGAGTTTGAAATGCAGTACTTGGATGCAATCTCAAAAAGGACAGAATGATCTCTGTTCATTACCAGGGCAAACCATTCAATATCACAATAATCCAAGTCTATGCCCCAACCAGTAACGCTGAACAAGCTGAAGTTGAATGGTTCTATGAAGACCTATAAGACCTTTTAGAACGAACACCCAGGACTGGAATGCAAAAGTAGGAAGTCAAGAAACACCTGGAGTAACAGGCAAATTTGGCCTTGGAATATGGAATGAAGCAGGGCAAAGACTAATAGAGTTTTGCCAAGAAAATGCACTGGTCATAGCAAACACCCTCTTTCAACAAGATAAGAGAAGACTCTACACATGGACATCACCAGATGGTCAACACTGAAATCAGATTGATTATATTCTTTGCAGCCAAAGATGGAGAAGCTCTATACAGTCAGCAAAAACAAGACCAGGAGCTGACTGTGGCTCAGATCATGACCTCCTTATAGCCAAATTCAGACAGAAATTGAAGTAGGGAAAACCACTAGACCATTCAAGTATGACCTAAATCAAATCCCTTATGATTTTATAGTGGAAGTGAAAATTGATTTAAGGGACTAGATCTGATAGATAGATTGCCTGATGAACTATGGACTGAGGATCGTGATGTTGTATAGGAGACAGGGATTAAGACCATCCCCATGGAAAAGAAATGCAAAAAAGAAAAAGGGTTGTCTGGGGAGGCCTTACAAATACCTGTGAAAAGAAGAGAAGCGAAAAGCAAAGGAGAAAAGGAAAGATATAAGCATCTGAATGCCGAGTTCCAAAGAATAGCAAGAAGAGATAAGAAAGCCTTCTTCAGTGATCAATGCAAAGAAATAGAGGAAAACAACAGAATGGGAAAGACTAGAGATCTCTTCAAGAAAATTAGAGATACCAAGGGAACATTTCATGCAAAGACGGGCTCGATAAAGGACAGAAATGGTATGGACCTAACAGAAGCAGAAGATATTAAGAAGAGGTGGCAAGAACACACAGAAGAACTGTACAAAAAGATCTTCATGACCCAGATAATCACGATGGTGTGATCACTGACCTAGAGCCAGACATCCTGGAATGTGAAGTCAAGTGGGCCTTAGGAAGCATCACTACAAACAAAGCTAGTGGAGGTGATGGACTTCCAGTAGAGCTATTCCAAATCCTGAAAGATGATGCTGTGAAAGTGCTGCACTCAATATGCCAGCAAGTTTGGAAAACTCAGCAGTGGCCACAGGACTGGAAAAGGTCAGTTTTCATTCCAATCCCAAAGAAAGGCAATGCCAAAGAATGCTCAAACTACCGCACAATTGCACTCATCTCACATGCTAGTAAAGTAATGCTCAAAATTCTCCAAGCCAGGCTTCAGCAACACGTGAACCATGAACTTCCAGATGTTCAAGCTGGTTTTAGAAAAGGCAGAGGAACCAGAGATCAAATTGCCAACATCTGCTGGATCATCGAAAAAGCAAAAGAGTTCCAGAAAAACATCTATTTCTACTTTATTGACTAGGCCAAAGCCTTTGACTGTGTGGATTACAATAAACTGTGGAAAATTCTGAAAGAGATGGGAATACCTGACCTGCCTCTTGAGAAATGTGTATGCAGGTCAGGAAGCAACAGTTGGAACTGGACATGGAACAAAAGACTGGTTGCAAATAGGAAAAGGAGTACGTCAAGGCTGTATATTGTCACCCTGCATATTTAACCTATATGCAGAGTACATCATGAGAAACACTGGGCTGGATGAAGCACAAGCTGGAATCAAGATTGCCGGGAGAAATATCAATAAGCTCAGATATGCAGATGACACCACCCTTATGGCAGAAAGTGAAGAGGAACCAAAAAACCTCTTGATGAAAGTTAAAGAGGAGAGTGAAAAAGTTGGCTTAAAGCTCAACATTCAGAAAATGAAGATCATGGCATCTGGTCCCATCACTTCATGGGAAATAGATGGGGAAACAGTGCAAACAGTGTCAGACTTTATTTTTCTGGGCTCCAAAATCACTGCAGATAGTGATTGCAGCCATGAAATTAAAAGACACTTACTCCTTGGAAGGAAAGTTATGACCAACCTAGATAGCATATTGAAAAGCAGAGACATTACTTTGCCAACAAAGGTCCGTCTAGTCAAAGCTATGGTTTTTCCTGTGGTCATGTATGGATGTGAGAGTTGGACTGTGAAGAAAGCTGAGCCCCAAAGAATTGATGCTTTTGAACTGTGGTGTTGGAGAAGACTCTTGAGAGTCCCTTGGACTGCAAGGAGATCCAACCAGTCCATTCTGAAGGAGATCAGCCCTGGGATTTCTTTGGAAGGAATGATGCTAAAGCTGAAACTCCAGTACTTTGGCCACCTCATGCGAAGAGTTGACTCATTGGAAAAGACTCTGATGCTGGGAGGGATTGGGGGCAGGAGGAGAAGGGGACGACAGAAGATGAGACGGCTGGATGGCATCACTGACTCGATGGACGTGAGTCTGAGTGTACTCCGGGAGTTGGTGATGGACAGGGAGGCCTGGTGTGCTGTGATTTATGGGATCGCAAAGAATCAGACACGACTGAGCGACTGAACTGAACTGAAAGACACAAAAGACCTATATATAGAAAACTATCAAACACTGATGAAAAAAATCAAAGAGGACACTAATAAATGCAGAAATATACCATGTTCATGGATTGGAAGAATCAATATAGTGAAAAAGAGTATAGTAACCAAAGCAATGTATAGATTCAATGCCATTCCTGTCAAGCTACCAACGGTATTTTTCACAGAGCTAGAACAAATAATTTCACAATTTGTATGGAAATACAAAAAACCTCGTATAGCCAAAGCAATCTTGAGAAAGAAGAATGGAACTGGAGGAATCGACCTGCCTGACTTCAGGCTCTACTACAAAACCACAGTCATCAAGACAGTATGGTACTGGCACAAAGACACAAATATAGATTAATGGAACAAAATAGAAAGCCCAGAGATAAATCCACGCACCTATGGGCACCTTCTCTTTTACAAAGGAGGCAAGAATATACAGTGGAGAAAAGACAATCTCTTTAACAAGTGGTGCTGGGAAAACTGGTCAACCACTTGTAGAATGAAACTAGATCACTTTCTAACACCATACTCAAGAATAAACTCAAAATGGATTAAATATCTAAACGTAAGACCAGAAACTATAAAACTCTTAGGGGAGAACATAGGCAAAACACTCTCCGACATAAATCACAGTAGGATCCTCTATGACCCACCTCCCAGAATAGTGGAAATAAAAGCAAAAATAAACAAATGGGACCTAATTAAAATTAAAAGCTTCTGCAAAGCAAAGGAAACTATAAGGAAGGTGAAAAGACAGCCTTCAGAATGGGAGAAAATAGTAGCAAATGAAGCAACTGACAAATTAATCTCAAAAATATGCAAGCAACTCCTGCAGCTCAATTCCAGGAAAATAAACGACCCAATCAAAAAATGGGCCCAAGAACTGAACAGACATTTCTTCAAAGAAGACATACAAATGGTTAACAAACACATGAAAAGATGCTCAACATCATTCATTATCAGAGAAATGAAAAGATGCTCAACATCACTCATTATCAGAGAAATGCAAATCAAAACCACAATGAGGTACCATTTCACGCCATTCAGAATGGCTGCAATCCAAAAGTCTACACGCAATAAATGCTGGAGAGGGTGTGGAGAAAAGGGAACCCTCTTACACTGTTGGTGGGAATGCTAACTAGTACAACCACTATGGAGAACAGTGTGGATATTCCTTAAAAAACTGGAAATAGAACTGCCATGCTGCTGCTGCTGCTAAGTCACTTCAGTTGTGTCCGACTCTGTGTGACCCCATGGATGGCAGCCCATCAGGCTCCCCTGTCCCTGGGATTCTCCAGGAAAGAACACTGGAGTGGGTTGCCATTTCCTTCTCCAATGCATGAAAGTGAAAAGTGAAAGTGAAGTCGCTCAGTCGTGTCCGACTCCTAGCGACCCCATGGACTACAGCCTACCAGGCTCCTCTGTCCATGGGATTTTCCAGGCAAAAGTACTGGAGTGGGGTGCCATTGCCTTCTCCGAGAACTGCCATATGACCCAGCAATCCCACTGCTGCACATACGCACCGAGGAAACCAGAATTGAAAGAGATACGAGTACCCCAATGTTCATCGAAGCACTGTTTACAATAGCCAGGACATGGAGGCAACCTAGATGTCCATCAGCAAAAGAATGGATAAGACAGCTGTGGTACATATTCACAATGTAATATTACTCAGCCATTAAAAAGAATATATTTGAATCAGTTCTAATGAGGTGGATGAAACTGGAGCCTATTATACAGAGTGAAGTAAGCCAGAAAGAAAAACACCAATAGAGTAGTATACTAATGCATATATATGGAATTTAGAAAGATGGTAATGATAACCCTATATGTGGTACAGTGAAAGAGATACAGATGTATAGAACAGTCTATTGGACTCTGTGGGAGAGGGCGAGGGTGGAATGATCTGAGAGAATACCAATGAAACATGTATATTATCATATGTGAAACAGATCGCCAGTCCAGGTTTGATGCATGAGGTAAGGCGCTCAGGGCTGGTGCACTGGGATGACCTAGAGGGATGGGATGGGGAGGGAGGTGGGAGGGGGGTTCAGGATGGGGGACACACATACCCATGGCTGATTCATGTGACTGTATGGCAAAAACCACTACAATAATGTAATTTAATTAGCCTCCAATTAAAATAAATAAATTAAAAAAAAACATTGTAGAAATACATATTAAATAACAATATGAGTGGTGCTTGAACATGATAAAAAATATGAAGTACTATGTAAATCACTCTTAGTTTTGGAACATAACATTAAGTATTTTGCCCCCCTGAGGGAGTCCAACTTTGGGGCAACTTACTGGTAGCTAGGCAACATCATTATGACTTCAGAGGTATGAGGTAGTGAAGGCTGGTAACTAGGCAACCACCACCCCTCACTCCCCTCAGCCTCCCTCCCTGGCCTGCCCCCCCCTCCCAGATCCTTTACATCACTCACCGCCCCCCCCCAGATCCTTTGCACCCCGTCCTTTAATTGTGACTGTGTTATCCATGACCTCACTGATCCCCCACAGACCTTACTGAGCTTGAATCCTTGGAGAGGTCACTATCCATTAGCCTATCCTGGGCTCCAGGATATCTATACCCAAACACCAATCCTTTCCACTCCTTGGTAGGAGTCATTTTTGTGTCTTACCACTTTCCGGTCCTGATCTTGTTGTCCTCTTGGGCTGTAGAGATCAACCTTGCACACGCCCCTGCGGCTGTGTAACCAGTCAATATCATCAGACATCTGGAAAGAGAAATAAAATAAATCTTAAAGTCTAATACATGATTTTAAGAAACTGAATTGGTAAAGAATCCCTGGAGGGCTTTCTGAAACCCATCTGTGTTTCATATAAGTTTTAGGTTGGGAACTGATAGGGTAAGCCATGGGGGAAGGACACTCTGAAATGTTTGGACCTGAAGATCAAAATCTTTTAGCTCAGTCCATGGTCTTCTTTAATTTAGATTCCCCACACCAACTATTTGAAACCAAGGGAGTATCATATTGACCTGGGAAAATGCCAGTCAGGAAAAATGACAGCCTGGGAAACAAATTTAAAAGGGGGTCTACACACTGTAGGGGAGTCAAGTTCACCTCATTCCCTTTAACTGAATTTTAGCTAAACCTAGTCTAACCCATGTCTTCGGTTAACAGCTATAATACTTACCACATAGGGCCACTGGAGAAGACCAAGGTCAATACTAGTAAAGTGAATAAAGATTTCAACATATAGAACAAGTTTCTGAACATTGAGACCGCTCAGTCTAATAAGTATAACTAAGAGACAAATGTCTGAGGGAAGATCAGACCCTGATCCCATAGGACAAAGTTTAATTTTACTTTTGAAAGAGAGAATAAACTCTGCCAACTTCCTTCAAACGCCTTGACACCTCCCACACTTTTCTCTCCCTCCTTTCCTCCTCTTTCTCTTCCTCCCTTCCACCTTCCCTCCTTTCCTCCCTCTCTCGTCCTTCCTCCCTCCTCCCTGCTCTTTCTCCTTTCCCATCCTCCCTCCCTCCCTCTCTCTCTTTCCCTCTGCCTCTCTCAGTCTCAACATTTTAATAACTATCTTCTGATGGCTAGCCTTCACAGGATACTAAAAAAACTGTAAAAAATTAAATTTATAAACTCATTACCTTGATAATGAAGTTATTTTAGACTTCGGCTGAAAATGTGCCACCTAGAAGGGAGATGGGCCCCTTGAGATGGAAGTGGGCAGTGCCAAGTTCTTGGGCACGTGCAGCTGGCTGCCACCCCGGTCAGCTGTTGGATGAGACTGAGGGAGCCAGGCTCTTGCCTGCTGCTTTTGACCCTGGTGTGTGACATCAGGGTTTGTTGAATCATAATGCCTGAAACCATAGCAACCCAGCAGAGGCGGGGCAGGCTGGCAAACTCAGTAGCCCTCCATGTCAAAAGCATATCAGTTTATCCACTGTACAACACATCTTTTTCTGTTCTATCCAGAAGAGTACACATATTTCTTTTATATTTTGTCCTACTCACAACTCCTTAAGACTTCCCTTCACATTCACAGATCCTTAAGGCCTCCCTTCTCGTTCAGAATGCCTTAAGATCCCCCTTCTCATTCCTTTTCAGCCTAGACTTCCAGTACCATCTAGTCTATTAGTTACCAGTGTGGTGGGGTCTATTTTTCATATACAGATTGACCACCAGCCTCTCTGAGCATAACAGTATTAATTTTCATAGCTTATTTCCCTTTGGAAATTCAGAGTTATGTGGCAATAAATCTTTGGATGTATGTAGAAATAGAGAAACATTAAAGTCCTTTCTGGGTATCCTGAATAAAAATACGAAAGAAAATTTGAGGCAGCCTCAGCCCCTTCTGTAGTTTCACCTCACCATTAGGACATCCCAGTAGCTAGTCAAAAAGAAGGAAGAAGATGCCCTTACCTTTGTAGTATCAGAATAGGCTATCTTGTAGGACATTGGAATGGCTTTTTCTTTTAAATTTGGATGGTGTGATGACCCTTTCAGTTTGGCTCAAGATGGTGCTGCTTTCCTCAACCCTCCATACCCTCCTAAAGACTTGATTGCCAGTTGGTACCAGAACTTATACTTCATGACATCACTGTTTCCATGGAGAACAGTGACAGCACAGTCAGGGACTTTGTCCTTAGGATTCTAGTGTCTACTTCGTCCAATAAGCTTTAACCTTTCTTCATGAGACATAATTAGCCCCCCCCCACCCAAAGCCAATCCACTTGGGTCAGGGTCAGCCTTTCACATACTCCTCAACCAATCAAAAGACCTGAGCCTCACTTATTATTTTCCATTATGGTCAGTGACAGATTGCTGGCTACAGTGTTTCTTAAAGCAATATCCACCCATTTGAGATGCCTTCAGGTTAGCCCCAGTTTGGAAGCATTAGCCCATAACCAAATCCTCTTATTGTGTCCAAGTCTTATCTTGGTTTTTCCTTGTCCTTTCTCCACCAGCCTTCACCTTAACCTCATGTGAACAAATGTATCTAAATTAAAAATCAGTTAAGATGAACACCTAAATCATAGTTTCAAATCCTTGGTTCTACCTTCATTTCTTCTTTTATCTGTTCCCTCAAATCACATGTCTTAACCCTCCTGTACAATTTTGATATTGTCAGTTCATGGCATCAGAGACAAACAGAGCTGGACCTTTGTTTGAGGTGGCAAAACCTATTTTATTCAGGCTACTGAAGTAAGGGAGATAACTCAGATGAACAGAGCTCAATCCACTGAAACAAAAGGCCTTTAAAATGCTGGGAAGTGCTAGAGGAAGTAAAATCTTGGTGGCGCAGTGGTAAGGAATCTGCCTGCCAGTACAGGAGATGCAGGAGATGTGGGTTTGATCCCTGGGTCAGGAAGATCCCCTGAAGAAGAAAATAGCTACCCACTCCAGTATTCTAGCCTGGAAAATTCCATGGACAGAGGAGTGATGAGGGAAATCTGTGTGGTGGGAGGTTAATCAATGTGATCAGGACATCTGTGTTTGCTAACTGGTGCTTATCAAAGTTAGATTCCTACCCTTCCATACAGACTGGGAGACAGGGGCCCTGTCTTTCTTGATGATTACATTTCAAAGGGATGACTCCCAGGCCTTCGAGAAACATTTTCCTGGGTTATAGAGGATACGTTCCAAAGGGACAGAGAAAAGATTTACAATCACAAGTTTTCTAATGTAAATTTCTGAGTAAAGGAAGATCAGGGGGCTACAGTCAGGTTTTGGCTGAAATAAACAGTAAATTCTTTTGGCACTTTTGAACTTTCTCAGACAGGCATTTTAAAGAGGTTGGTATCATCATCCCACGGACATGGCCTTGAATTGATAGAAACTATGCTGGTGTTTGTTCAAGTCTCTTAATGTAGAGAGTGGATGAAATTGTTTGTGCTGAAGGTTATAGTTCTTTCTAGGCCAAGGTTGTGGAGAAGGCAATGGCACCCCACTCCAGTACTCTTGCCTGGAAAATTCCATGGACGGAGGAGCCTGGTAGGCTGCAGTCCATGGAGTCGCAAAGAGTCGGACACGACTGAGTGACTTCCCTTTCACTTTTCACTTTCATGCATTGGAGAAGGAAATGGCAACCCACTCCAGTGTTCTTGCCTGGAGAATCCCAGGGACAGGGGAGCCTGGTGGGCTGCTGTCTATGGGGTCACACACGACTGAAGCGACTTAGCAGCAGCAGCAGCAGACCAGGGTTGAGGCCTAGTTGAGAAGGCAGCTCAGAGGAACCTGACTATATCAAACCATCATGTTATATACCTTAAATATATACAACTTTACTAAAAAATAAGTTTGGGTCAAGGAAGGTGTCTTCATCAATGGTTAGCATACTTAATACAAGACTTGTTTTTCCTATACTACTCTTTGGTCAGGGGAACTTTTGATGATTAAAGAAAAAGTTGGAGCTCCTGTGTCTGGCTCATGTCTGTGGAATAAGAAGCAAAGAAAGAAAATGTTTACTTATTCTTCAATCACAAGAAAGTATACCCTAACATAAAAACAAACAGACAACAGCCACACACACACACACACACAAACACACAAAGCTATAAAACACCCCTCACAGCCTAGAAGAGAACAACTGTGATCTCTGTCTGGAAAATGTCTGATGAAATCACCTAACTGATAAAGAGGGAACTATTATGGATAATTAGAGTCCTGTCCCTTGGCATCCCAATCCTGTCATCTTGGAGGCTAACCAGGAACAAACAAGAGCAGCATTTGGATGGGATGGGAAACCAATAATGAAACGTAAGGAAGTTTAGTCATAGGTTACAGTATATCCAACAAGAGCTTCTCTCAAGTTGCTGAAGCTCTCAGACTGGTCTGTACTGACTTGAGATGGGGATAGATGGGGGAGAAGGGATACTCAAAGAATCAAAAGAAGGAATATGCTGTGTTAGTGTGTGAATATGTCTGAAGCAGTATACACTTAGGTTAGCCTTTAAGAATCGAACATAGAGATGTTAAGCACACAACCTTTGGTTATCATTCTCTCTCCCAATCATCATCATCTGTTTTCTAACCTTGTTTATTCTACCCAAACATCTCTTGCACACAAACTTGTGAATAATTATACAAGTCAACACTTTAAATATGCTTTCAGTTTGCATTTGGTTTGAAAGAGCTATTAAGATAATAGAAATGGGACCTGTGCCTATAATGTAATTACTATGAATAATGGCAAAATGAAATTTAAATAAGCGGAACGATCAGCCTTTATTAAATCACTCTCTGCCTGTTAGTACCACTAATGATCTTCCAGACTTAGATTTAGCCTACTTAATTTAGCTTATATGATGACACTGTGACCATTTGGAAAATGGCCGTGATGCTAATGATTATCAGACATTGTTTACTGTGAACCAATACAAATGGAAAATCCATTTCTTTTTCTCCTGAATTGTTTTCCAACCATGAGAATACACAATGTCATTTAGAGCAGCTTCATGCAAACATACTACGATGAAAAATTAGTTATTTTGACATCTTGGCAATGGTGCTGCATAATTACTTCTGTCAAGCATTTATGTCTGTACTGTGCATATCTGTCTGTCCTTTCCTATGAGTGATTGAAGCAGTGGAGGGAGAAAATAAAAGACTTTAAAAGCTATAAACATTCTCATTTTTTTTTTTTATTTCAAGGGGCAGCTGTTAAAGGAAAGCAGACTCCTAGATATTTTGTGATTTTCTTTTAGGCAGGGGCTTAATTAGGCAGCTAAGATCTGTTCTATTGCCTTGTAGAAAATGACTTACAGCTATTTTGAGGGGTGGGCTTGGCTTGGCAGTGAACATTTCTAGTCAGGCCCTCCCCCTTATAATTGTGAAATTTCCCTCCTGTGATTTCCTAGAACATTTGTTTATTGTCTGTATAATTTATCTGACATTGACTAGATCTGGCCTTGTAGAGTTAATTAACTTTCCCTATTCCTGGATCACCTACACTGAAAGCCTGGAGGGCAGTTTCTCTGTCTCTTTCTCACTGTTTCTGTCACAATACTGGGCACACAGCTGGGCTCAAGAAACAAACGATGGCTTTGAATTTCAGGCGGGTAACAAGCCAGAAGCCATATAGTCATGAAATCTGTAATAATGACAAAAATCTTGGTTAGTTATTGGAGGGAGCAGCCTTCTTAGAGTAATAATTCTTACTCTTGAGTGTGCCTCAGAATCACCTGGAGAGCTTGTTAAAATAGGTTAGGGAGCTCCCAGGATCAAGAGGGTAATGTACCTGAAAAGGGCATGAAGGTTCTGCATACACCTACCCCCACCCCATGTCTTGCCTTTTACATCCCTTCTTTTGGCTATTCCTGAGTTATAAACCAGTAAACATCAGTAAGGGCTTCCCAGGTGGTGCTAGTGGTAAAGAACCCGCCTGCTAATGCAGGAGACATAAGAGATGCCGGTTGGATCCCTGGATTGGGAAAATTGGGAGGGTACGGGCAATCCACTCCAGTATTCTTGCCTCGAGAACCACATGGACAGAGACCACGGCGGGCTACAGTTCATTGGGTAGCAAAGGGTCGGACTTGACTGAAGCGACTTAGCGCGCATGCGCGCGCGCGCACGCGCACGCGCACGCGCGCACACACATATCAGTTTTAAAGTTAAACAAAGAGATATTTGGGCCCCATCCCAGAGTTTCTAATTCTGCAGGTCTGCAATGAGGCCTGAAAATTGCCCTGTACTGTGTTTTGCATGCATTATCTCATTTAATTCTCACACAATCTTCTGAAGTAGGTACCTTTCATACTTTTTCTCAGGGAATTTCTCTTCTGCATCTTGGATCTGCTGCTGCTGCTGCTAAGTCATTTCAGTCTTGTGACTCTGTGCGACCCCACAGACGGCAGCCCACCAGGCTCCCCTGTCCCTGGGATTCTCCAAGCAAGAACACTGGAGTGGGTTGCCATTTCCTTCTCCAGTGCATGAAAGTGAAAAGTGAAAGTGAAGTCGCTCAGTTGTGTCCGACCCTCAGCGACCCCATGGACTGCAGCCCACCAGGCTCCTCCGTCCATGGGATTTTCCAGGCAAGAGTACTGGAGTGGGGTGCCATTGCCTTCTCCGATCTTGGATCTGAGAAGAAAGAAATGGCCATTTTGGTGGTAGTCTCACACTGGTCACTACCATTATCCCGGACGTGGGTGTCTGTGTGTGCACAGAGATTCGTACCCCCCCCCTTTTTTTTTTTTTGGATTCTTCTCAGGTCCAAGATGCAGAAGAGAAATTTCCTGAAAAAAAGGATGAAGGGTACCTATTCTGATCTTTTGGCCCCATCTGGTGGTTTCAGGTTTGACTGAATCAAATACTGCTCCCCCTGCTGGTGAGAATGGTTCGGTCTGTCAGAGGACCTCTTTTCCTGAGGTGGTTTTTTTTCTGAAGAGGTTCTGCTGAGGCGGTTGTTCCGAGGCGATTATTCCGAAGCGGTTAGTATTCCCCCACTCTCGGCCCCTTTTCTGGATTTTGTTTGTTTTGTTTTCTGTTTTCGTTTCTGATTGATGGGGAGCTCCTATTCAATGTAAAGCATTTATTCCAGTCCCCCTGTGACATGTTAAAGGTAAACATATTTTTCTAGGTATTAAGAGTCTTTTGCCATATATATACATACACACACACACACATATATATAAACATATAAATATATAATTATATCCTGTGTCAGAGCTGGAGATGTGGCTGAGGGAATTCGGCTGTTAATCGGATTTTTTTTCTCTGTCAAACCCACAAACTTGTCTCGGACATCTGACAAAAATACTTAAAATATAGTATTAACTGGAGACAGAGTTTTTATCCTTCCCTCCAGATAGTGTCATTATCAGCGAGTGAATGTTTTAAACAAAGATCTTGGAGGAGAGGAAGGGGATCTTGGAGCACGAAGCCTCTCCGGTTCCCTCACAGACCCTGTAGGGGATTCCCTCCTCTCCCAACACGCACACTTAAGGATGATTAAAATAGGGTGAAGACTACCCTAGTATTCTGCTTTGCGCGTGTAGTGTGGCCCCGCGGGGCTCTCAGGCTTAGACCTTCTTTTGCCTTTTTCAAATCAAGATGACACAGAGGGTAATGAGTTCATGTGACCACTAGGGGGTCTCAGCTGCTTGGAAAACGTGTTTGTACACAAGCCTGCTTTGCCAAGTGAAGTGAAAGTCGCTCAGTCATGTCTTTGCGACTCTTTGCGACCCCATGGACTATACAGTCCTTGGAATTCTCCAGGTCAGAATACTGGAGTGGATAACCTTTTCCTTCTCCAGGGGATCGTCCCAACCCAGGGATCGAATCCAAGTCTCCCTCATTGCTGGCGGATTCTTACCAGCTGAGCCACAGGGAAGCCCAAGAATACTGGAGTGGATAGCCTATCCCTTCTCCAGCGGATCTTCCCAACGCAGGGATCAAACCCAGGTTTCCCTCATTGTAGGCAGATTCTTTACCAACTGAGCTATAAGGGAAGCCCTCAAAGTGAAAATCGCTCAGTCTTGTCCGACTCTTTGCTACCCCATGGACTGTAGTCCATGGAATTCTCCAGGCCAGAATACTGGAGTGGGTAGCCATTTCCTTCTCCAGGTGATCTTCCTAATCCCGGGATCGAACCCAGGTCTCCTGCATTGGTGAGTCTCCCAAATTGGTGAGTCCCTCCCTGCTAGACTCACTCCCCATCCTAAAAACTGTTTGTATATGTTATATTTATTTATACGTTTCCTTAATGGCCCCATCATAAAAATGTGTATAGGTTCAAGGAGACAGCGATAGTCCAACTCCGTAGAGAAACTAACAGGGCCTCACGTACTTAGCCATTCAGTAATCACTCTTGGTGCTATCAGAGTGATTTTGACAGTAGTGATTGTGTTACAGTAATCACTCAGCATGTGTCCTCTGAAGCCTGTTTTAGTTTTATATTCAGCTTGCTTTGGGGCTTATCACACTCTGCCAAATACAGAAATGCTTCGGAGAATGACTCTGTTTTACTCATTTTCATTTACACTGTAAGAGATAGCACTAGGCTGGTCTATATTAGTGAGTGCTTAAGGATATTTACATAATTGAACGTTAGTGTGTACACCTGAAACTAATATAATGTTATATAATAATTCTTTTTCAATAAGGAAAGAAAGACAACCACTGGTAATGGTTGTCCAAGAATTGCTATGCCCAGAACCAGACAGAAGTGCCTCGCCACGGCCAAAAATACTGGATCATGTTGGTCCAAAATGCCTGGTTTATTTCAATACCTTCCTAACTAGTTCCACTGAGTGTTTCCTTCCACTCTTCAATAAAATATTTTTTAAAAGAACCAATATATTTTATTAGCCACTGTTATAACAGCTTTATTGAAATGTAATTTAGATACCACATACTTCATGTAAGTGTACAATTCATTGATTTTTAGGATACTCACAGAGTTGTGCAAATATCACCATAATAAATTTTAGAACATTTTCATCACCAAAAAAGAAACCTTGTACCCTTTAGCTATCATACCTCAGTTCCCCCAACCCTGTACCTCCTCAGCTTTAGACAGCAACCATTCTAATTTCTGTATCTATGGATTTGCCTGTTTTGAACATTTAATATGTGGAATCATACAGTATGTGGTCTTTTGTAACTGACTTCCTTCACTTAGCATAACTTTTTTCCAGTCAAGAGTTGTGACAACACATGTGAAATGTTGTTCATGAAGGAAGGAAGCTCATTAGAGACTTGGAATCAAGGATTTTTGTTGGGGGCTGGTCATGCAGGCACCCTCTGCCTAGAACATACCAAAACTCCAGAGTCCCAGGAGGAAAGATGGTGTTCATCACAAACCATGTTGTTTGCACAAACAGTGCAAGTATAGTGAGCTATTCTTGTCAATTAAGGTGGTGGGAACCCTCCCCAAATCCAAGTTCCCAGATCCTAGCCAAGGGCCAAACTTACCAACAGGATTTTCAAATGATAACATTCTCAGGCCTGTTATATTAACTCTTTTCTACACAGATTTTGATAGGGATTGCATTGATCATTTTGAGGGGAATTGCCATCTTAACAATATTAAGTATACCAACCACTGAACACGGCATGTCTTTACATTTATTTAAGTCTTTAATTTCTCTCAAAGATGTTTTGTGGTTTTCAGTGTGCAAGTACAAGTTTTCTTGTACTTCTCTGGATAAATTTATTTTGGACTATTTTATTCTTTTTGACACCATTGTATTCATTTTCAGATTGTTCCTTGCAAGTGTATGGAAATACAATTGAGTTTTGTATATTGATCTCGTATCCTACAACCTTGAGCTCATTTGTTAGCTTATTAAGTTTTCTTTTTGTGTGTGTGTGGATTTATTAGCTTGTTAATATGGTGGATTATATGGATTTTTAAAAATTGAAGTATAGTTGATCTACAATATTACATTATGCAGATGTATAATATAGTGATTCACCATTTTAAAGGTTATACTCCATTTATAGTTATTATAAAATATTGACTATATTCCCTTTATTGTACAGTATATCCTTATAGCTTGTTGTGTTGTTTAATTGCTAAGTTGTGTCTGATTCTTTTTGACCCCATGGACTTCAGCACACCAGGCCTCCCTGTCCCTCACTATCTCCCAGAGTTTGCCCAAGTTCATGTCCATTGAATTGGTGATGCTATCCAGCCATCTCATCCTCTGCTGCCCTATTCTCCTTTTGCCTTCAATCTTTCCCAGCATCAGGCTCTTTTCCAATGAGTGGGCTCTTTGCATCAGGTGGCTAAAGTGTTGGAGCTTCACCTTACTTCAGCATCAGTCCTTCCAATAAGTATTCAGGCTTTATTTCCTTTAGGATTGACTGGTTTGATTTCCTGGCTATTCAAGGAACTCTCAAGAGTCTTCTCCAGCACCACAGTTCGAAATCATCAATTTTTCGGCACTCAGCCTTCGTTATGGTCCAATTCTCACATACAAACATGACTACTGGAAATGCCATAGCTTTGACTATATGGACCTTTGTTGGCAAAGTAATGTCTCTGCTTTTTAATACACTGTCTAGGTTTGTCATAGCTTTCCTTCCAAGGAGCAAGTGTCTTCTCATTTCATGGCTGCAGTCACCATCCACAGTGTTTTTGGAGTTCAAGAAGAGAAAATCTGTCACTGCTTCCACTTTTCCCCCTTCTATTTGCCATGAAGTGATGGGACTGGATGCCATGATCTTAGTTTTTTTTAATGTTGAGTTTTAAGCCAGCTTTTTCACTCTCCTTTTTTGCCCTCATCAAGAGGCTGTTTAGTTTCTCTTCACTTTCTGTCATTAGAGTGGTATCATCTGCCTGAGGTTGTTATTTCTCCTGGCAATCTTGATTCCAGTTTGTAACTCATCCAGCCTGGCATTTCACATGATGTACTCTTCCTATAAGTTAAATAAACAGAGTGACAATATACAGCCTTGTCCTACTCCTTTCCCAATTTTGAACCAGTCTGTTGTTCCATATCTGGTTCTAACTGTTGCTTCTTGACCCACATACAAGTTTCTCAGGAGACAGGTAAGATGATCTGGTATTCCCATCTCTTTAAGAATTTTCTACATTTGTTGTGATCCACCCAATCAAAGGCTTTAATGAAGCAGAAGTAGATGTTTTTCTGGAGTTCCCTTGCTTTCTCTATAATCCAACAAATGTTCGCAATTTGATCTCTGATTCCTCTACTTTTTATAAATCCAGCTTGTACACTTGGAAGTTCTCAGTTCTTGTACTGCTGAAGCCTAGCTTGAAGAATTTTGAGCATAACCTTACTAGCATGGGAAGTGAGCACAATTGTCCAGTAGTTTGAACATTCTTTAGCACTGCCCTTGTTTGGGATTGGAATGAAAACTGACCTTTTCCAGCCCTGTGGCCACTGTTGGGGTTTTCAAATTTGCTGACATATTGAGTGCAGCACTTTAACAGCATCATCTTTTACAATTTGAAATAGCTTAGCTGGGATTCTATCACCTCCAGTAGCTTTATTGGTACTTTCTAAAGGCACTTGACTTCACACTCTAGGATATCTGGTTGTAGGTGAGTGACCACATTATTGTGGTTATCCAGCTCATTAAGATCTTTTTTTGTGCAGTTCTTCTGTGCATTCTTGCCACCTCCTCTTAATCTCTTCTGCCTCTGTTAGGTCCTTACTGTTTTTTGTCCTTTATCTTGCCCATCCTCGTATGAAATGTTCCTTTGATATCTCCGTTTTTCTTGAAGAGATCCTTATAGCTTATTTCATATATGATAGTTTTGTGACTCAATTCCCTACCCCTATATTGCCCCTCTCCCTTCTCTATCCCCATTGGTAACCACTAGTTTGTTTTCTATATCTCTGAGCCTGCTTAATTTTTGTTATATTTACTGTTTTTTTTTTTTTTTTAGATTTCACATATAAGTGAATCATATACAGTATTTGTCCTTCTCTGTCTGACTTATTTTACTTAACATAATACCCTCCAGGTCCAATCATGTTGCTGCAAATAGCAAAATTTCATTCTTTTTATGGCTGAATAGTATTCCATTTTGTGTGTGTGTATGTGTGTGTGTATCTCACATCATCTTTATCCATTTACCTGTTGATAGACACTTAGGTTGCTTCCATACCTTGGCAATTTGTAAATAATGCTCCTATCAACATTAAGGTACATGTATCTTATCTTTTTGTGTTAGTTTTGTTTTTCAGATATATACCCAGAAGTGGAATTGCTGGGTCATATGGTAGTTCTGTTTTCAGGTTTTTTGAGAACCTTCCATACTGTTTTCCAGAGTGGCTGTACCAGTTTACATTCCCACCAACAGTGTACTAAGGTTTCCTTTTCTCAACATCCTCACAAACACTTTGTTATGTATTGTCTTTTTGATGATGGCCATTTTGACAGATGTGAGGTGCTATCTCATTGGGGTTTTGATTTACATTTACCTGATGATTAGCAGTGTTGAGCATCTTTTCATGTACCCATTGTCCATCTGCATTTCCCCTTTGGAAAAATGTCTATTCAGGACTTCTGTCCATTTTAAAATCTGAGTTTTTTGGATGTTGTGTTGTATATAGCTTTTTTTTTCAGTGCATGTTCTAATTATTCCATTATATATACACAACATATCACAGTCTACTGTAGTTGACATTTTATCAGTTTGAGGGAGTGTAAAACTTTTCCTTCCTTTATCCTCCTACATCGATATTATTGTTTTAAACATTTCCTCTACATATATTGAGAACTGCATCAGATAGTGTTATACATTTTGCTATAACTCTCAGACATAATTGAGAAAGCAGTATCAGAAGGAGGGTCAGTTGTATCTACCTGTATTTTTACTCTTTCCACAGTTCTTTCTCCCTTGTGTTGTTAATACAAAATTTCTTCCATGACTATTTTTTTTACCTTGTAAACTTTCTATTCTTTTAAGAGGAGCATCTGAGAATGACTTCATTTCCCCTTCACTTTTGACGGATATTTCCCTTGGATATAGAATTCTCAGTTGCCAACTGACAGCTCTTTCCTCTTAGTATTGGAAAAAACACTGCCACCTTCTTCTGGCCTGTATGGTTTCTATTGTCACTCGACAAAATTTTGCTCTATTAGAAAGGTATCATTTCTCTCTTGCTGCTTTCAAGGTTTGTTTTTTTTTTTTTGTCTTTAGTTTTCAGAAGTTTGTTTTTGTTTGAATTTCTTTGGGTTTATCCTCTTCGGGGTTTACTTACCTTTTTGAATGTAGGTTTATGTCTCTCTCAATTTTGGAAAACGTTCAGCCTTATTTCTTGGAATAAATATTTTTGTAGAAAAGATTACCAGAAGTAGAATCTCCCATCAAAATATACAATTAAAATTGATGCAGTTTTTTGTCTATATATCATACCATGATAAATTTGATTTTTAAAAGAACTCAGAAGTGGCAAGCAACAATTGGAAAAGGAAAGTATTTAATTTTAGACTCTGAAAAGATGTAAAGCAAATATAGAAAAGCCCACAAATATCTAAATTGTAAAGAATGACAAGAGTTTTAATAAAAATCTACATTTACTGAGAAAAAAAAAAAAAGAAGTAGAATCTCTGGGTAAAATGGTTCAAATTTTTAAAAGTCACTATATGTTTTCAAATAACACTCCTAAAGTTGGTAGCAGTTTTTATTTCTGCTGAAAATGTAAGTGCCTGTTTACTCACCCCTTTAGTAACAGAAGTTATTACTAATCTATCAAAATTTTGCCAATATTCTAAACAAAACAATGCATTGCTGTTTTAATCTACATGTAGTTTTAGTGAAACAGCATATTTTTATGTTTATTGACCATTTATATTCTCTAATTGTTCATTTCCTTGTCAGTTTTTTTTTTTTTTTTGGTGGATAGTTCATCTTTTTCTTGTTGATCATGAAGTTCTCTTTGTACATTTTGGAAATTATTCCTTTGTCACTTGTGTTGACAATGTTTTTAGCCAGTTTGTTGTTAGATTTTTTAAACCTTGTTTTTGTTTACTTGTTTTGCCAAATACTACTTAATATTATTGAGACTTTTGCTCAAAAATCTCTAAATTTTTGTCCTGTTTAGAAAGGTTTTCTTTTTTTTTTAATTTTATTTTATTTTTAAACTTTACATAATTGTATTAGTTTTGCCAAACATCAAAATGAATCCGCCACAGGTATGCCCGCGTTCCCCATCCTGAACCCTCCTCCCTCCTCCCTCCTCCCTCCCCATACCATCCCTCTGGGTCGTCCCAGTGCACTAGCCCCAAGCATCCAGTATTGTGCATCGAACCTGGACTGGGAACTCGTTTCTTACATGATATTTTACATGTTTCAATGCCATTCTCCCAAATCTTCCCACCCTTTCCCTCTCCCACAGAGTCCATAAGACTGTTCTATACATCAGTGTCTCTTTTGCTGTCTTGTACACCGGGTTATTGTTAGCATCTTTCTAAATTCCATATATATGTGTTAGTATACTGTATTGGTGTTTTTCCTTCTGGCTTACTTCACTCTGTATCATAGGCTCCAGTTTCATCCACCTCATTAGAACTGATTCAAATGTATTCTTTTTAATGGCTGAGTAATACTCTTTATTCAAGATTATAAAAATATTTTTTATATTTTATCTAATATTTCCATGGTTGCATTTTCACAATTAAATGTTGGATCCATGTGAAATATATTTTCATGTTAAAGTGAGGTAGATAAGAGCAGATGTTTCCTACCAGGTTTTCATACAGGAATGTAGTGGGTAGGGGAAAGGAGAGTTCATGACAATTTTGTATGCCTAGGTTGGAGGGAAATATTGGAAAATGGCAGTGTCAAAGAGCTGTCTCCTCTTTTCTTAGTAGTCTCTCTGAGTGCTGCCCAAAGGAAAGGTTAAGTCAACTGGAGTTTTGAAAGTTGAGAGAATTTTTTTTTTTAATTTTTGGAAAAATTATAATTTTTACTCAATAACTGTTTAATTTTTGTGAAAAACTGGAAGGAAATAGGAAAAATAAATTTCTCGTTTTGTGATTTTTGTGTTGCTGTTGTTTTGGTGGATGTACTTTTTCCTCTTTTGACTAAAGAAGATCTGTAGTGATTTGTGTTAATACTATATTTCCTTTATAGTGCATCCCAGTAGGATGCTTATCCACAGCGATGACCCTTAAAGGAAGATAACCCATTTACTTGGTTAACAAATATTTTCCACTCATCTGTCCAGGAGACAGGTATGGGGTAGTGCTTTGTCTTTGGTCTCTGGAATCAGACTGCATGGGTTTAAATCCCAATCTAATAGCTTACTAGCTGTGTGATCTTGGGCAAGTTACTACAAGCTCCTCTTCTGCAAATGTGCTGTGTGCTTAGTCACTCAGTTGTGTTCGACTCATTGTGACCCCATGGGCTATAGCCTGCCAGGCTCCTCTGTCCATGGGGATTCTCCAGGCAAGAATACTAGAGTGGGGTTGCCGTGCCCTCCTCCAGGGGATCTTCCCAACCCAGGGATGGAACCCAGGTCTCCTGCATTGCAGGTGGATTCTTTACCAGCAGAGCTACCAGGGAAGCCCTTCTGCAAAACAGAAACTGTAACAATTCATTGTATTGTTGTGAGTGTCAAAACAGTGTTACACATACAGTAAGCAGTTGATAAATGTGGACTCTTCTTAATGCTAATCACTGAAGATAGAGCACAATGCCTGTGGTCCTTACAGTTGTGGAGCTTGCATTCTTGAGTGATGAGGTAGGTTCAAAAATTAAAAATTGCAATAATTACTCTAAAAGAAATGTAAGGGTTGAGATAAAGTATAAGCGAGTGGGAGAAGAATCCTACTCTAGATAACATGGTAAAGGAAGGCCTCTCTGAAGAGAGGATAGTTAAGCTGAGACTTTAAAGCATGAGAAAAAAAAAGTGATTTAAAGAAGAGAGGGAAGAATATTTCTGACAGTGGGAATATCATGTGTGAAGATCCCGAGGAGTGTGATTTTCTGTATATTCAAAGTTTGGGAAGAAGATCATTATGGCTGGAATGGAGTAAATGAGAAAGAGAGTGGTATGAAATGAGGTTGGTGAGATAGATGGGACTTGTAGTCCAGGGTAAGGAGTTTGGATTTTAATTCTGTGGGTACTACAAAAGCAGGAGAGGGACATAATTTTTGTTTTTTGTTTTTTAAAAAGGTTGATCACATCACTGTATTGTATTTGCATTATAGACGAGCCAGATTGGAAAGGGGTAGAACATCTTGGAGGCTTTTGACAGTGGTCCCATTGAGAGATCATGGTGGTAGTGGAGATGGAGAGAAGTGGATGGATATAATATATATGTATGTATATATATATATATATATTTTTTTTTGCAACAAAGTTGGTTTATTTTCAAATGTCTCCTATGTTTTACTTACTTCTATCAAAACAGGATTTTTTAGAATGGTGTATTGAATTCTTTTTCAATATTCCCTTCCTCATTTATTATTTTATTTATTTATTTATTTTAATTGGGGGCTAATTACAATATTGTATTGGTTTTGCCATACATTTTGAGGTAGAATCAACAGGACTTGCTGAAGGATTGGATTTGGGAGGTTAAGGTGGTGGGAAAGAGTAGAATCAAGGATGATACCCAGGTTTCTGACTTGATTAACAGACTTGATATGGTACCAGTTTCTGAAATGGGGGGCATTGGAGGAAGGATCAGATTTGGTGAGGTTGTGAATATGTTGAGTTTGAGATATCTATTAGACAGCTAAGTGGAGATGTGGAATAATCAGTTGGATTTATGAGTCTGGAGTTCAGGGCCAGCTTTTAGGTGATATTTAAAGTCATGGATTTATATGTGATAACCTAGGGAGATTAAAAAGAGACGAGGGCTTGGGATCATACGACTATATTCCCTTTAATGTAAAAGCTATGAGATACTATCAGTAAAAGGAGAATGGACTAATAATAAAGGTAAAAATGTAGTTTAGTAGTAGAGCATCTGTATATGCAGGAATTCTTAGATTTTATTCCTGGTATCTCCACTTTTCTCTTTCCCTCCTCAGGACATAGAGCAGGGTGATAAACTCTTCAAGTCTTTTATCAGTTACTCATATATTTTTTTCTAGCTCCTGGACCAAAGCAGGTGCTCAATAAATGTTGAATGAATTAATTAATGTACTAATGAAATAAACGAAAATATCAATGGTAGTACCTGCTTTGCCACAATGCAGCATTTTGATATTGGGCAGTTAGCAAGCATGGGGCTTCACTGGTGCCTCAGAGGTAAAGAATCTGGCTGCAATGCAGGAGCTGCAGGAGACACAAGTTCGATCCCTGGGTCAGAAAGATCCCCTGGAGGAGGGCATGGCAACCCACTCCAGTATTCTTGCCTGGAGAATCCCACAGACAGAGGAGCCTGGCAGGCTACAGTCCATAGGGTCACAAAGAGTCGGACACAACTGAAGTGACTTAGCACGCATGCAATTAGCAAGCTACAGTTTTCTTGTGTCTGTAAAATGACAATAATAAAAGCACCTACTTTTGGGGACAATGTTTAAAACAATTTAAAAAGTTATAGCAATCACCAAGAGTTAGCCCTCAATTAATGTTTTAGCTACTATTAGTTATCTGCACTATGGGTGCTATCCATGAAATAGGGGCAATAATTTCTGCTCTGCTTCCATCACAAGGCCATTTGTGAAGCCAGCAAGAGTTCACGTTTGACTCTATAAAAGCTTATTATTGTTGTTGTTGTTATTATTTGACCGCCCTGTGGTTTTCGGGATCTCGGTACCCCCACCAGGGATTGAACCTGGGCCAGGGCAGAGAAAGCAGCGAGTCTTAACCCAATGGATCGCCAATTCTCCAAAGCTTAATAATGTTTTAATTGCTCAGGACTTCACCACGTAATGCAGCCGCTCTCTCAATCCTCTGGCAGGGTTATTTAAATAAAAACACGTCTTTAAAGGGACCCACCATGGGGTCGCTGGAGTCGGACACGACTGAGCGGCTTCACTTTCACTTTTCACTTTCATGCAATGGAGAAGGAAATGGCAACCCACTCCAGTGTTCTTGCCTGGAGAATCCCAGGGACGGGGAAGCCTGGTGGGCAGCCATCTATGGGGTCGCACAGAGTCGGACACGACTGAAGTGACGCAGCAGCAATACTCCCTTTGTCAGTCTAGTCCGGTCTAACCAATGGTACTCGAAACCACGCCCCATTGGGGAGTCTATTAGCCTCAGAGTTCTCTTTGAAAATATCCAGCCCGCCCCTCCTTGCTAGGCGACGCGACTCAACGGCACGCTGATTGGCCCCTCCTGGCCAATCACCACTGCTCTTCTTCCTGGGCTGTACTTTTAAAAATTAGCTTGGCTAAATTGAGACGGACGCCGGTTGCTGCAACGCGGAGCTCCGGTCATTTCCCTGGCCTCATAAGGCCTAGGAGTGCGTCCGTGATCTTTCCTGTTCTGCCCTCAATCTCGATATGAGGTAGGCGCCTTTGAACTTGTCCTACTGACTCGAATGTCCGGCTCTGTCGCCCGCGGGTGGGTCCTTGAGGCTCACTCCAGTCCCTGTAACTTTTGCCGGAATGCGTCCTGCCACGAAATTTTTGCTTTCTCCTGTCAGTCAGCAGTCTGCGGAGAGAGTCCTGTCCAAGGTTGGGCAGGGAGTGTGTATTAGAGGGTGAGATGGCAAAACAAACAAACAAACCCCAAACTGGTTCCCGGCTTTTAAATGGAGCTACCGCTGCAACATTCCTGAATCTGAGTACATTTCCGTAGTCTTTTCACAAGTGAAGGTGTACAGGACCAATTTAACCTACAAAACGTACTTAAGTTAGAGAATGCAACGTGAGAGATATCTTGAACTACAGGTGGAAGGATATGAAGGGGGATGGAAACGTGCCTTTTCTCCCTTGTCTCCAGTCAGTCCGTCAGTTGTGTGCTCAGTCGTGTCCGACTCTTTGCGACTCCATGGACTATAGCCCCCCAGGCTCCTCTATCCGTGTAATTTTCCATGCAAGAATACTGGAGTGGGTTGCCGTTTCCTCCTCTCGGGGATCTTCCCGACCTAGGGATCGAACCCAAGTCTCTTGTGTCTCCTGCATTGGCAGGCGAGTGCCTCACCACTGCGCCACCTGGGAAGCACCGTTGTCTCCACTAGCTAGTGATAGAAGAGAGTTAGTGAGACTTAAGATTTTCACTTTCAGTCCCGTCCAGCTCTGGCTTTGTCATGGCTCTCTGCTGTGGACCTCCTGGGATCCTAGAATGTCAGAGGTTGAAGGGATCCAAGAACAATACTTCTTAAAGTGCATAAAAATCACCAGGGGAAGTTAACTTCCACGTTCAGATTTGGTAAAGCCTAGTTTGGGGAGTGGGAGCAGGCAATGGCAACCCACTCCAGTACTCTTGCCTGGAAAATCCCATGGACGGAGGAGCCTGGTAGGCTGCAGTCCATGGAGTCAGGAAGAGTCGGACACTACTGAGCGATTTCATTTTCACTTTTCACTTTCCTGCATTGGAGAAGGAAATGGCAACCCACTCCAATGTTCTTGCCTGGAGAATCCCAGGGACGGGGGAGCCTGGTGGGCTTCCGTCTATGGGGTTGCACAGAGTCGGACACGACTGAAGCGACTTAGCAGCAGCAGCAGCAGCTTGGGGAGTGAGATTTTAAATTGCTAACAAGCTCCCAGGTGATGCCAATATTGCTGGCCCATTGACGATGGTTAAATGTCCAGGAGACTCTGGTCTCACTATCTCATTTTCTTAGGTGAAGGAAGGAAGCCTGGAGATGGTAAAGGGACCTGTCCAGTGTCACTCAGCCAGCTAGGGACAGGATCAGAACTACACTTTAGGCATCCTCCCCAGCTCAGTGCTGCTTTCATTGACATCATCCTGCTTTCTCTCCCCAGTGTCTTGCTGTCTGTAATCTGCCTTTGTATATAAAAAGAAGTTGCTACTGTTTCCTGAGACTGTCCTGATCTACAGTTTTGGACTCTGAGCAGTTGGGCTTCTGAACAAGCCTACTTGTCCCTGTGTGGGTTTCAACACCAGCCCTGGGGTAGAGCCTTTAACACTCATCAGGGTGTATGTAGTGGAGAAGGAAAGTCTGGAAAGTGGAGAGGGTTCTAATTTTCTTGTCTAAGTAAGGCTAAGGGTTCTGTAGGTAGTAGAAGTTGAGAGTGTTCTGCAGAGTGTCCTTTTATGAAAACATGCTTTTGGTGGTGTAATCCCCTCCCCTCTCCTAGTGGCAGGGAAATTAGTTACTTGAGCCAGATTATTGTTCAGGATAATGAAAGTGATAAATGACCATCATCTGAAAACTGATTTTCTCTGAGGTTTAGTCATGCTGTGATGTCATCAGCCAAAAGTTTTCTGGCCTGTTGACTCCAGTTTGATGTTTTTCTTTCCAGTTGAAAGATAAAGATTTTAGAACCCAAGTCTTTGGTCATCCATAAAGAATTGTATGAGGTGTGAACAATAATAATGGAGTGAGTGGTTTTCATACAGTCCAGTTAAGGCTGGGTTCACTCAATTTAGCTTTATTTCTGCTTGGCTGAGTTTTGAGGGATGAGATGGAAAATGGGTTTGGATTTGGAGGAAGAGAAGGAGAGTAAGATGCACCATTTATTCTGAGGACGTACCAGGTTAAGCTTTGCACGTGCAAATTTACATTTGAGCCATACGATACCTCTGCAAGTAAGAGGTGGTACATAGCTCTTTTGCAAATAAGGAAGCAGGCTCAAAGATGCTAAATTGGCTGATTTAGAAGCCCAATTGCTTCTTTAAAAAGAAGTCTGTGGTCGTTCTAACTCCTCAGTACTCCTCATACTACCACTCTGTGGTCTTTAACTTTGTTCTGTGGGCTGTTCTGGAATCTTTTCACATACAATCAGAGAGGCTTCATGGTATTTTAGAGAAGAGCCCTGGAAAGAGCTGGGTGATCTATGCTGCTTAATAGTTTGTTCTGTGTAGTAAATAATTTTTAACTCATCTGAGACTATGAAGTGGAAAGAATTGTACTTGCCCTGCTTACTCTCACAGCTTGGGGAGGATTAACTGACATAATAAATGTGAAGGCACTTATTTGTACTGACTTTTCCTCGCCAACAAAATGTTTAATATTGTCCATCCAAAGAAAAACCCAAGTTAGCCTTTCTCTTTTCTTCAACCTTTCTCTCAAACTGCAATCTTCTCTGCAGTCTTCACAGAATGGTCCCAGCCTAGCTCTCAGCCTCTTTCTGACTCCTCCCTACACATTATACTTCACACTCCGGGCAACCTGGATGTTTCCAAACCTGCTGTGTTCTACACGTTCAAGCCTCTGCCTGGGCTCTGGCTTTCTTTGCCTGGAAAGCTCACCTGTCTACTTGAGAACCTTTTTATCATATTAAGTCCAGATCAAATATAGGAGGAAGGTGAAGCCTTTCTCCACCCCTTGTCTCCCACAAGATTACTGACTTTACGTTATGTTTCTAAAGTACTTTGTGTCTACGGTTATTAAATCATTTGTCACATTTATGTGTTGCTGTTAGAGCTGTGCCTGTGAATACTTCTAGAATAAGATCCATGATTTATTTGTGTTTGTCTCCATTGCCTGATGTATCTTGTACATAAATTTGTTGCATTGCCTTTAGGGTCTCTCTATGGAAGCCTGTTCTTTGTCAAATGTCGTTGAACTTGGAGACTGAATATGGGTGGGTTCAGAAGAGCAGTTGTATCTGAGTGGGAAGGGTCTCTTTTATATTCAAGAACTGATTCCTCCTAATATGCATCACTGACTCGATGGATGTGAGTCTGAGTGAGCTCCTGGAGTTGGTAATGGACAGGGAGGCCTGGCGTGCTGTGATTCATGGGGTCACAAAGAGTTGGACACGACTGAGCAACTGAACTGAACTGAATGTGCTTGTAAGCCACTTAAGTGTATCATAACATAAGACACTTAAGTATATCATAAGTTATGATAGTGAGTTCTTAGTTTAGTTTGAGAACTCACAAGCTAAAAGACCCTTAAGGAGTATAGAATGGGGTCCCACACTGAGGTGGGGTGAAGGTAGGACTCCTAAGTTCTGTAATGACTGTTAAATTTTATATGTCACATGATTTTCACCAAGTAAGTTCCTTCTGCTATTATCTTTTTTTTTCCCACCAGTATTATCTTTTGATTTTTTTTTTAACCAGATGTCTGGAACTGGACTGCAGTTTCTTGATTGAATGCAGCCTAGAATACCCTCTGGCCTATTCTGCATGTGTGTGTGTGCAGTGCATTCTTTTGCCTTCTCTGTAGCATCATCATTGCTGGGGCCAGGACCCCATGCCTTTTAAAGAACATTAACCCTACCAGTGAGCCTCCATACTATATGATTTGTCATGCTCTTGATTATTTTCAACTGTTAATTTTCCTCTAGTGTTCCTAGGCCTAAGCTAGGGGCTAGGCCATAGTCCCAGTACCCACAGGGGGTGGCAGGCACTGTGCTTGGCTTTTTACACAGAGTATCTCATTTAATTTGAACAGTGCCCTGCAAAGATGTATATACTTACCTCCATCTTGCAGATGAGATAATTGAAGCCCAGGGAGGTTAAGTCACTTGCCCATGGTTAAGTGTGGTACAACCAAGATTTGATCCCAGATCTGCTAACATTGAAGTCTGTTTTCTCCTAGGGATGTTATAGAGAGACTGGGTTTTCTCAAGGATCTCCAGAGAATCGGTGATGTTTCTGGTGAATGTTTTAAAGAGTCTTTTTCTGATTGCAGCCCTGCCTTGGATAGACGCTGCTGAATCTGTAAGAAATGCCGCTGCCACTACCATCCCACCACTCCAAACATGAGACCAGGAAATCTCAGTCCAGCATTGTGCCCAGTGATCGTGAACCATCTGAAAAGGTTAGAGCAAGCTGTCCCTCTCAGTAGTGTCTCATTTAGCCTCTTTTCTGTGTTGGCTTAGTCCTTATTCTCCCCTCCGTATCTTTTGGAATATGTGTGGTTAATCTGAAAAAATGAGAAGGCATGGCAAACCTTGTAGTTGGAGGAGACCAGCAAATTATAACTTGGGGAGAAAGCATAAACTCTTCTTTCCGATAAGTGCATGGCTAAGATGAAGGGTGTCCTCCACAACTTTCAAAAGCAAACAATACTCAGTTCTCATTAGTGATCTCATTTAAACTCTTATTTTCTCCGAGAGGCTCAAAGCACCTTGCCAGGTGGCTGCTTAGTACATCCAGGGGAGAGTATGATGATTAGGTCAACAAATGTATTATACTGCTTTTTACAGCTATTACATTTGAAGAATGGGTCCATTTTGAGCCTGCTGTTTTGACCTTGTGAATAGTTTGACATTGACATTCCAAGCTTGTGATGTTCTGTGTTTGCCATCAGTCATATTTTAATCAGAATTTTACTAATACTGATGAATTGTTGCTAAGAAAGTGTTTCCTGGAGCAAACATCATTAGGCCAATTTAATTTCCTTGATTGGTTTTCTCTCAGCACAGATAAACACGTTCTAATCATTTTCATTTTTGTCTCACTAAAATGGTTTTCTTGGCGGTTAGGGAAAACAAGTGTATTTTTCCTATGTAAATTTGGCAAGAAAGATTTGCTATATTGATCAAATTTTTGTTCACATCAAATTTTATGATTAGAGTTCTGCCACTGTACATTTTCTTTTGTGGCAGTTATTTTTCCAAATCCAACTTTCTCAGGGTGTATTTTTCAAATATAAATTTTATAGGATTCAGTTTCACCAATAATTTTATTTGGGGCTGGTTATTTCTGCCAGTAATATTAAGTAGGAGTGGGATAGCAGACCATAGTTAATTTCTTAGCTAATTTGTGAGAAAATAATAATTTATTCTTTGCTAATTATTTCCATTAGGATTATTTATCATGAACTAGATGAAAGACTAATAGTTTACTTATTTCTTAGCTTAAACAGTTAAAAAACAGAAGTAATTCTTCTCAGCTCTTTCAGAATTGCTCCACTGTACTAGAATTGGTCTATTGTAATATGAATCTAACTCTCTAAGTTTCTAATCACTTACTGTGTCATGTACTAACTGTACATAATGTTAAGAGAGAAACGGAGAAAATAAATGGTCTGACCTCAGTGTTCTGTTTCACATTATAACAACTTGCTGACATAGGTAAGGCAGAGTTCTCAGTTCATAAAGGAAATCTGATACATAGGACACTTTCACCAAACAAAAACTTGTTAGGGAATAGAGAAACCCTACAGTGTGATTTACCTTAACCTTTAACCCCATAGAGATAGTCTTGCTCATTTGGTAGTGGGATAAGGCATTTCAGATAAACACTAGCTAGAAAGAAAGCTCCCTTTGCTCCAAAATATTCTCCCTGCCTCCTTTTCCCCATTCTTCCCTTATATACACTAAAAGGGATAAATATGAATTACCAAACTCCTTTCTTAAAATACAGAATTTTCCTTATGAGTTTTAAAATCACACTGGACCATGTATTTTTAAAATACTATTTCTGCCCATTTACAGCTTATATAGATTTTTAAAAAACGTATTCTCTTATTTGATCCTCAAATAAGGTAGGTCATCTTTCCAGTTTTACTGATGAGAAGATTGAGGTTCAAAAATTAAGTGACTTTTCCAAGGTCAATCGCTAGTAAAGGACTGATCCTGGATCAGTATCTAGGTATGTGTGTGATTATCCTTACTGAGAATGTCTTAACTAACATAAGAGAGGTTCGTGACATTGTACAGGAGACAGGGATCAAGACCATCCCCATGGAAAAGAAATGCAAAAAAGCAAAATGGCTATCTGGGGAGGCCTTACAAATAGCTGTGAAAAGAAGAGAAGCGAAAAGCAAAGGAGAAAAGGAAAGATATAAGCATCTGAATCCCGAGTTCCAAAGAATAGCAAGAAGAGATAAGAAAGCCTTCTTCAGTGATCAGTGCAAAGAAATAGAGGAAAACAACAGAATGGGAAAGACTAGAGATCTCTTCAAGAAAACTAGAGATACCAAGGGAACATTTCATGCAGAGATGGGCTTGATAAAGGACAGAAATGGTATGGACCTAACAGAAGCAGAAGATATTAAGAAGAGACGGCAAGAATACACAGAAGAACTGTACAAAAAAGATCTTCACGACCCAGATAATCACGATGGTGTGAGAGCCAGACATCCTGGAATGTGAAGTCAAGTGGGCCTTAGAAAGCATCACTATGAACAAAGCTAGTGGAGGTGATGGAATTCCAGTGGAGCTATTTCAAATCCTGAAAGATGATGCTGTGAAAGTGCTGCACTCAATATGCCAGCACATTTGGAAAACTCAGCAGTGGCCACAGGACTGGAAAAGGTCAGTTTTCATTCCAGTCCCAAAGAAAGGCAATGCCAAAGAATGCTCAAACTACCGCACAATTGCACTCATCTCACATGCTAGTAAAGTAATGCTCAAAATTCTCCAAGCCAGGCTTCAGCAATATGTGAACCGTGAACTTCCTGATGTTCAAGCTGGTTTTAGAAAAGGCAGAGGAACCAGAGATCAAATTGCAAACATCCTCTGGATCATGGAAAAAGCAAGAGAGTTCCAAAAAAACATCTATTTCTGCTTTATTGACTGTGCCAAAGCCTTTGACTGTGTGGATCACAATAAACTGTGGAAAATTCTGAAAGAGATGGGAATACCAGACCACCTGATCTGCCTCTTGAGAAATGTGTATGCAAGTCAGGAAGCAACAGTTAGAACTGGACATGGAACAACAGACTGGTTCCAAATAGGAAAAGGAGTACGTCAAGGCTGTATACTGTCACCCTGCTTATTTAATTTATATGCAGAGTACATCATGAGAAATGCTGGACTGGAAGAAGCACAAGCTGGAATCAAGATTGCCAGGAGAAATATCAATAACCTCAGATATGCAGATGACACCACCCTTATGGCAGAAAGTGAAGAGGAACTCAAAAGCCTCTTGATGAAAGTGAAAGAGGAGAGTGAAAAAGTTGGCTGAAAGCTCAACATTCAGAAAATAAAGATCATGGCATCTGGTCCCATCACTTGATGGGAAATAGATGGGGAAACAGTGGAAACAGTGTCAGACTTTATTTTTGGTGGCTCCAAAATCACTGTAGATGGTGACTGCAGCCATGAAATTAAAAGACGCTTACTCCTTGGAAGGAAAGTTATGACCAACCTAGATAGCATATTCAAAAGCAGAGACATTACTTTGCCGACAAAGGTTCGTCTAGTCAAGGTATGGTTTTTCCTGTGGTCATGCATGGATGTGAGAGTTGGACTGTGAAGAAGGCTGAGCGCCGAAGAATTGATGCTTTTGAACTGTGGTGTTGGAGAAGACTCTTGAGAGTCCCTTGGACTGCAAGGAGATCCAACCAGTCCATTCTGAAGGAGATCAGCCCTGGGATTTCTTTGGAAGGAATGATGCTAAAGCTGAAACTCCAGTGCTTTGGCCACCTCATGTGAAGAGTTGACTCATTGGAAAAGACTCTGATGCTGGGAGGGATTGGGGGCAGGAGGAGAAGGGGACAACAGAGGATGAGATGGCTGGATGGCATCACTGACTCGATGGACGTGAGTCTGGGTGAACTCCGGGAGTTGGTGATGGACAGGGAGGCCTGGCGTGCTGCGATTCATGGGGTCGCAAAGAGTCGGACTCGACTGAGCGACTGAACTGAACTGAACATAAGAGACACTTAAATTTTGTTAAATTATTGAACTAATTTACCTGGAAAGTCCATATTAAATTAATGATTGGGAGTTGCAAGGTGGTGGTGATGGTCATGATTAATCTTGGGTAGGATTGCCATAGATATGAGAGGAATAAGAGAGAAAATTAGCTTCACCAAGCTATTTTGCTCAATTTAAGAGTTACACTGAAGGTCTTCCTGTCTCCTTACAGCCTTGTCACCATCATCAATGATTATTACCTCCTTCAGGAACACTCTAAGCAGCAGTGAGTGCCAAAACTTTCTTTTGTTGTAATTTATTAGGGTTTATTTTAGGCATTCCCAATTGCTTGGAGATTCAGGCGTTTCCCTGTTGAGCTCCAAAGATGACCTGAAGTCCCTGAAAAGATTGTTCACAATTGGATATACTCATTTACCTTTTTTCCTTTTTTAGAAAGATGAGAAGTACCAAGCAAAGATATCTCCATCTTCACCTCAGGGACCACTGAAAAAGAGATCAGCTTTTGAAGATCTCACCAATGTGAGTATGCTAGTCTAATCCTATGGTGTTGCATAAGGTTCAAACAACCTCTTCCTTGAGGGACCTTTCTAGTTTACCAAACCCTGACCCTCTGTAGAATGCTGAGAGCCAATTTTACTGGCTGAGAGCCAATTCCAATTTTATTTGGAGTCAGTGACCCAATTTCAGAAACTGTAGGGGCTTTTCTGCTGGCACATACCATCTGTTTTAATTGGTGGAGCTCGCTGAAAGCCACAGACAGAATGATGATCAGATGTGAACTTGTAGACAGATATGAGAACTATGGAATCTTGCATTTAGGTAAAGTCCAGAGATGGCTCGACTGGCTGCCTCGGCCTTGGAGGCAAGTGTCAATACAATGGTGGGTTCATTGTAGTCTAGGGCAGTGTTTATCAGTTCAGGCACTATGGGCATTTTTGAATAGGACAGCTTTTCTACTGTGTAGGACTGAATGACTGGGAGTTGCACCACCTTGCAACTCCCAGTCATTCAACCAGCATTCCTGGCCCCTGGCATTAAGTTCCAGCAGCATCACAGTCATAGTGACAATCAAAACTGCCCTCTGATGTACAGAACCATGGATGACCACAGTTCCATGATCTGGTTTTCGACTAGGGATATCTAGAAACTCAATTGTGACTAGAATTCTTGAGTTTACTTCCAAGTTACCTCCCTTCTGGTATTATTAAGGTACTAGCAAAAAATCAAATTTAATAGTTAGAATGTTACTAATTGAATATAGATAACCTTTGGTCTTAGAAATCAGTAATGACTGATAGCTCCTGAGTGTTTACCACATGCCAGGCACTATTCTAAGCATTGTCCCATGTATCCACCCACTTAATACTCATAAAATTCTATGAGGCAGACACTAAAACTATAACCCCTTTACAGATGAAGACATGGCTAGTGTTGGTTTTGAAGTCCATTTCATCTAGGATACAGACAGCCCTAGTGAGGCCTGTCCTGCCCTCTATAATAGAGTGTTCTTTTGTGGCTACCAGAATTCTTAACATTTACTAGATAATATTTTACTGCCTTGGGCAGGGTTGGATAAGCATTGGCAAAGTTCTTTCCTTTGTATCTCTGCTCTTTAGATGCCATGTGACTACTTTTGTGTTAAACCAGTCTTTCCCCCACACAGATTACAACATGTGTAATTGTGTTACAGCTTCCTGCATAATCAGATTTACTATATACTGGTTGAAAGAGCTGCCTCCCACACAGACCTGTAAAGTTAGATTCATTTCCTGACTTATTTTACCATGGCTCTTGAAACTGTTGAGATAAGGTAGCTACATAAGTCAGGAGCAGATGCAGCCTATCTTAGTGTAGCTTCCCTTGGCCTCCAGAGTCCCTGATAGTGCAAAGAAAAGTCTAACAGCACATGAGAAACTTTCCTGCTGTGTCTCAGTACTTTTTTATTTGTGAAATTTATGTCATCATCGATAAAGAACAAACAAATTAATAGGAAATACATGCTAGGACTCTCGGTTCTCCAACTGAATTCACCATCTGTTAGGTCACATACTCCTCCAGGGTAGGGAAAGCAAGGCATCCCTGGGAAGTATCTCTGCCTCTAGCTTTTCAGAAGCTCAGAAAGCCCATTTCCCCTTTTACCTTCAAGTTCTGGTCATTTTGAATTGTCCTTGGTGCTTTCCAGAGAAAGTTCCGTGATTACAGTATACCTAAGTCATTCCAGGATTGAGCATTTCTGCAGATGTCTGAGCTCATCTCTTTGAGGGTTGAGGACTCCTTTCTCTCTGAATTTTGGGGATTCCCTTTATGATTTTGCTTCTTCCTGTCAGTATTACTATGTCTTCATGTCCTCATATCTGTCTTCTCCTCAGCATTCACCACAGTGAGGTTCTGGCTGGCCAAAGGAGCTGATCTGTTTTAGTTATTTAGTCTGCTGTGAGTTTTCTTTTTCCTCTCCTTTATCCTTCCAGCATGGGAAGGAGTTTTGATTTGTTAGAGCTGATCCTGAGCCGTTGGCTGAGGAGATAAGGTCTATTTCCTAAATTATGTTTTGTCAGTAGGATTTTCATCTCTATTTTCCTATTTCTCAGTGAAAGAATTATGGGGAAATACTGGTAAAGGACCCTTGAGCTTACATCTGAAAATATTAGTACTTTGAACCTTCACATATGGCAAGTAGAAAGTTTTGCTCTGGGAATTAGAGTCTCCACCTCTCTCCTGCCAAGAATGCACATCTTTTCCAATTGTGGATCTCGGCTGGACAAAGAAGGAGTTTGTAAATCTTTAGGTGAAATTCAAATACAAACTGTGCCAAACTCTTCGAAGAGCAGAAGTGGACAAAAACCTGAGGGCCTAAGAAGGAATTCCCTGCTGGATTGTAGTAGCTTATTATGATATGATGATACAAAGGCATATTTTTTTATATTTCATTTGGAAATAATTTCATTTATAAGTTGCAAAAAGAATAATACAAAGAACACACATATACCTTTTACTTCAGTTCAGTTGTTCAATTGTGTCCAACTCTTTGCGACCCCATGAATCGCAGCACGCCAGGCCTCCCTGTCCATCACCAACTCCCAGAGTTCACTCAGACTCATGTCCATCGAGTCAGTGATGCCATCCAGCCATCTCATCCTCCGTCGTCCCCTTCTCCTCCTGCCCTCAATCCCTCCCAGCATCAGTCTTTTCCAATGAGTCAACTCTTTGCATGAGGTGGCCAAAGTACTGGAGTTTCAGCTTTAGCATCATTCCTTCCAAAGAAATCCCAGGGCTGATCTCCTTCAGAATGGACTGGTTGGATCTCCTTGCAGTCCAAGGGACTCTCAAGAGTCTTCTCCAACACCACAGTTCAAAAGCATCAATTCTTCAGCACTCAGCCTTCTTCACAGTCCAACTCTCACATCCATACATGACCACTGGAAAAACCATAGCCTTGACTAGACGAACATTACATTTGTTGGCAAAGTAATGTCTCTGCTTTTGAATATGCTATCTAGGTTGGTCACAACTTTCCTTCCAAGGAGTAAGCGTCTTTTAATTTCATGGCTGCAGTCACCATCTGCAGTGATTTTGGAGCCCCCAAAAAAGAAACCCTGACACTGTTTCCACTGTTTCCCCATCTATTTCCCATGAAGTGATAGGACCGGATGCCATGATCTTAGTTTTCTGAATGTTGAGCTTTAAGCCAACTTTTTCACTCTCCTCTTTCACTTTCATCAAGAGGCTTTTGAGTTCCTCTTCACTTTCTGCCATAAGGGTGGTGTCATCTGCATATCTGAGGTTATTGATATTTCTCCTGGCAATCTTGATTCCAGCTTGTGCTTCTTCCAGTCCAGCATTTCTCATGATGTACTCTGCATATAAGTTAAATAAGCAGGGTGACAATACACAGTCTTGACGTACTCCTTTTCCTATTTGGAACCAGTCTGTTGTTGCATGTCCAGTTCTAACTGTTGCTTCCTGACCTGCATACAGATTTCTCAAGAGGCAGATCAGGTGGTCTGGTATTCCCATCTCTTTCAGAATTTTCCACAGTTTATTGTGATCCACACAGTCAAAGGCTTTGGCATAGTCAATAAAGCAGAAATAGATGTTTTTCTGGAACTCTCTTGCTTTTTCGATGATCCAGCCGATGTTTGCAATTTGATCTCTGGTTCCTCTGCCTTTTCTAAAACCAGCTTGAACATCAGGAAGTTCACGGTTCACATATTGCTGAAGCCTGGCTTGGAGAATTTTGAGCATTACCTTGCTAGCATGTGAGATGAGGGCAATTGTGCGGTAGTTTGAGCATTCTTTGGTATTGCCTTTCTTTGGGATTGGAATGAAAACTGACCTTTTCCAGTCCTGTAGCCACTGCTGAGTTTTCCAAATGTGCTGGCATATTGAGTGCAGCACTTTCACAGCATCATCTTTCAGGATTTGAAATAGCTCCACTGGAATTCCATCACCTCCACTAGCTTTGTTCATAGTGATGCTTTCTAAGGCCCACTTGACTTCACACTCCAGGATGTCTGGCTCTAGGTCAGTGATCACACCATTGTGATTATCTGGGTCGTGAAGATCTTTTTGGTACAGTTCTTCTGTGTATTCTTGCCGTCTCTTCTTAATATCTTCTGCTTCTGTTAGGTCCATACCATTTCTGTCCTTTATCGAGTCCATCTCTGCATGAAATGTTCCCTTGGTATCTCTAGTTTTCTTGAAGAGATCTCTAGTTTTTCCCATTCTGTTGTTTTCCTCTATTTCTTTGCATCGATCGCTGAGAAAGGCTTTCTTATCTCTTCTTGCTATTCTTTGGAACTCTGCATTCAGATGCTTATATCTTTCCTTTTCTCCTTTGCTTTTCACTTCTCTTCTTTTCATAGCTATTTGTAAGGCCTCCCCAGACAGCCGTTTTGCTTTTTTGCATTTCTTTTCCATGGGATGGTCTTGATCCCTGTCTCCTGTACAATGTCACGAACCTCAGTCCATAGCTCATCAGGCACTCTATCAGATCTAGGCCCTTAAATCTATTTTTCACTTCCACTGTATAATCATAAGGGATTTGATTTAGGTCATACCTGAATGCTCTAGTGGTTTTCCCTACTGTCTTCAATTTCAGTCTGAATTTGGCAATAAGGAGTTCATGATCTGATCCACAGTCAGCTCCTGGTCTTGCTTTTGTTGACTGTATAGAGCTTTTCCATCTTTGGCTGCAAAGAATATAATCAATCTGATTTCGGTGTTGACCATCTGGTGATGTCCATGTGTAGAGTCTTCTCCTGTGTTGTTGAAAGAGGGTGTTTCCTATGACCAGTGCATTTTCTTGGCAAAACTCTATTAGTCTTTGCCCTGCTTCATTCCGTATTCCAAGGCCAAATTTGCCTGTTACTCCAGGTGTTTCTGCAGGCCATTGTGTCGCTAAGAGTCAGGCACTACTGAGTGACTTGACTTTCACTTTTCACTTTCATGCATTGGAGAAGGAAATGGCAACCCACTCCAGTGTTCTTGCCTGGAGAATCCCAGGGATGTCGAAGCCTGGTGGGCTGCTGTCTATGGGGTTGCACAGAGTCAGACACGAATGAAGCGACTTAGCAGCAGCAGCCAGGTGTTTCTTGACTTCCTACTTTTACATTCCAGTCCCCTATAATGAAAAGGACATTTTTTTTTGGGTGTTAGTTCTAAAAGGTCTTGTAGGTCTTCATAGAACTGTTCAACTTCAGCTTCTTCAGTGTTACTGGTTGGGGTATAAACTTGGATTACTGATATTGAATGGTTTGCCTTGGCAAAGAACCAAGATCATTCTGTCGTTCTTGAGACTGCATCCAAGTACTGCATTTCAGACTCTTCTGTTGACCATGATGGCTACTCCATTTCTTCTGAGGGATTCCTGCCTGCAGTAGCAGATATAATGGTCATCTGAGTTAAATTCACCCATTCCAGTCCATTTTAGTTCGCTGATTCCTAGAATGTTGACATTCACTCTTGCCATCTCTTGTTTGACCACTTCCAATTTGCCTTGATTCATGGACCTGACATTCCAGGTTCCTATGCAATATTGTTCTTTACAGCACGGACCTTGCTTCTATCACCAGTCACATCCACAGCTGGGTATTCTTTTTGCTTTGGCTCCATCCCTTCATTCTTTCTGGAGTTAGGCACCTACTGACCTGGGGAGTTCCTCTTTCAGTATCCTATCGTTTTGCCTTTTCATACTGTTCATGGGGTTCTCAAGGCAAGAATACTGAAGTGGTTTGTCATTCCCTTCTTCAGTGGACCACATCTTGTCAGATCTCTCCACCATGACCCGCCTGTCTTGGGTTGCCCCATGGGCATGGCTTAGTTTCATTGAGTTAGACAAGGCTATGGTCCTAATGTGATTAGATTGACTAGTTTTCTGTGAGTATGGTTTCAGTGTGTCTGCCTTCTGATGCCCTCTTGCAACACTTACCGTCTTACTTGGGTTTCTCTTACCTTGGGCGTGGGATATCTCTTTACGGCTGCTCCAGCAAAGCGCAGCCGCTGCTCCTTACCTTCGACGAGGGTATCTCCTCACCTCTGCCCCTTCTGACCTTCAACGTGGGATAGCTCCTCTAGGCCCTCCTGTGCCTGCGCAGCCACCACTCCTTGGACGTGGGGTTGCTCCTCCCGCCTGCAGCCCCTGGCCTTGGGTGTGGGGTAGCTCCTCCCAGCTGCCGCCCCTGGCCTCGGGCGTGGGGGTGTGGGGTAGCTCCTCCCAGCCGCAGCCCCTGGCCTCGGGCGTCGGGGCGTGGGGGCGTGGGGGTGTGGGGGCGTGAGGGCGTGGGGTAGCTCCTCCCGGCCGCCGCCCCTGGCCTCGGGCGTGGGGGCGTGGGGTAGCTCCTCCCGGCCGCCGCCCCTGACTTCAGATGCGGGGTAGCTCCTCTCGGCGGCCGCCTCTGACCTCGGACTTGGAGTAGCTCTTCTCTGCCGTTCCTGCGCCGTCTCAGCCTGGCACTCTCGGCCACTGCCCCTGACCTTGGATGTGGGGTAACTCCTCTTGGCCGCCGCCCTTCGGGCATGGGGACCTCCTGGTTTCTGCCCCTGACCTTGGACGTGGGGTAGCTCCTCTCGGCCGCGCTTAAGTGCGCTGAAGTGTGCCGGTCGCAGCTGCCCGCGCCTATACAATCTGTACCTTTTACTTAGGTACCTATTATTAACATTTTATCCCATCTTCTTACATACATCATTGCCCTTTACCCCTAAGTACTTCAGTGTATATTACCTCAGAGAAGTAGTCTTATATAACCATAGTGCAGTCAACTTCATAAGTTTACACTGATGTAATGTTTTTATGTAATTTATTGCCCATATTCCCATTCTTCCTATTGACTTTGTAAATTCAACATTATAAGCATTTTTCCCCCTCCAGGGAAGGATCCAGTCTAGGGTTGTTTACTTGTCATGTCTCTAGCTTCTTTTAATCTGGAATGCTTCCATAGCTTCTCTTTGTTTTTTATGACATTTTTTAAGAATAAAGTCCCACTCAACTCCTCTTTTAAAAATAGAACATTCCTCATTTTATGTTTTTCTAATGTGTCCATGGGATTAGATTGGTGTTATACGTACTTGACTGGAGTACTGTATAGGTGATGGTCTGTCCTTAGGGTATCACAGCTGGAGGCATACAATGTCCATCTGTCACTCACTGGTGAGGTTAATTTTGATCACCCAGTCAAGATGTCTGGTTTCTCTGCTGTATAATGACTGTTTTTTTCCCTCTTGCAACTGTCTGTGGGACACACTCTTAAGAGCCTGCAAATAACTGCTTTTCATCAACATGCCCCCTAGATTTAGTATCCATTGATGATTTTTGCCTAACCCAGTCTTTATGGTGATTTTTCCAGCTATAGCTCTTGCTCCCCATTTACCAATCAACCCTTGGCATTCTATAAGCAGAGCATTCCCTTCTTCCCTATTTATTAGTAATATAGACTTAAGAATTTTTATTTTTCAGTGGTTTGTTGTTCATTATTATGTTATTTTGGTGTTCAAATTGGCCACTAGGGTCCCCTTGAATCTAATTATTGTGTCTTGGTGACATACTCTCATCATTTTTTTGAGCATTTTCGTTCCAGCGTAACAGGATGTCTCAGACTCATCATGTGCCTATTTTTATCTTAGACAGGGAGTCAACTGTTTTTCCAAAGAATTCCTGCTCCTTTGAGTGGGGAATAGTACTAGAGACCAAGCTCTCAGTATTAGGTGTGCTACTGGGGTATCTGCTTTTTCTGCCCTTTTTGCGGAGAGTTAGGAAATATCTGGATGTAATACATATATTTATTGTTCTTTTAGTCACTAATTCATGTCCAAGTCTTTGTGACCCCATGGACTGTAGCCTGACATGGCTTCTCTGTCCATGGGATTCTCCAGGCAAGAAAACTGGAGTGGGTTGCCATTTCCTTCTCCAAGGGATCTTCCTGACCCAGGCATGAAACTGGGACTCCTGCATTGGCAGGCAGCTTCTTTAACTGCTGAGCCACCAGGGAAGCCCACATATACATTATACATACACACATATCTGTACTTAAAGATATACACACACACACATATATCTATATACACAAGTAATACACTCCTATATATTCAGATGTATATATATGTATCATAATATATATGTATCATATATCACATATATATGATATATCATATATATCTATATCATTACATATACCTGTGTAAGAAATCATGAGTCTACACAGCTCCCATTCCAATGCACAGGATTCTTTCTTATATTCCTCAATCCATATTTGTATGTTCCTTCTTTACAGTGAGAACAATGGTTCCTAAGATCATCAACATATTTACTCAATAGTATAATACATCTAAAAGTTTCAGAATTACTTGTTCCACACTACCATAATAAACCCACCTATTAAAAAGAGTTCCAGATTTATTTGTGATATTCCCTACCACCCCAGAAACCCATCCTGATTGAGAATGTATATACTGAGGGTATATAGCCTGTGTTTACTTGGATTAGCTGTTTCTTGTATTTTCTTCTGTTTTCTTTCATTTGTCCTTCAGTGTAGTTATGGTATTTATTTGGAATATAATTAGATTCAGTTTGTTTTATTTTAAAGGCATAACCTTTAAAATGATTTTTTAATTGATGTTATTCACAGTCCCATGATTTCTTCTACTGTTTAATAGAATTAGTCATGATTAGAGTTTTTGGTGGAGCTCCCCAGAGCCCCATGTTAAATAAATATCCCCTCAGTGAGATGGGATAGATGTATCACAGATAGTGATGTGTTAGAGGTCTACCCTGAAATGTTAGTTGATCTTGGCATTCTCAGGCAGCAAAGCCAGTTATATGGTCTTTTCCCCCCTCTGAACGTCTTATGGGGTCAAATGGAATGTGACGTTTACAGAATATCTTTTTGGGAATTTGCCAGCTAGTATGGAGATCAACACTATATCCTATATATCTTGAAATTACTGAGTGTTGCTATATAGCTAATATGTACCAGGATGAAAGTGAAAGAGGAGAGTGAAAAAGTTGGCTTAAAGCTCAACATTCAGCAAACGAAGATCATAGCATCTGATCCCATCTCTTCATGGGAAATAGATGGGGAAACAGTGTCAGACTTTAATTTTTGGGGCTCCAAAATCATGGCAGATGGTGATTGCAGCCATGAAATTAAAAGACGCTTACTCCTTGGAAGGAAAGTTATGACCAACCTAGATAGCATATTGAAAAGCAGAGACATTACTTTGCCAATAAAGGTCCGTCTAGTCAAGGCTATGGTTTTTCCTGTGGTCATGTATGGATGTGAGAGTTTGACTGTGAAGAAAGCTGAGCGCTGAAGAATTGATGCTTTTGAACTGTGGTGTTGGAGAAGACTCTTGAGGGTCCCTTGGACTGCAAGGAGATCCAACCAGTCCATTCTAAAGGAGATCAGTCCTGGGTGTTCTTTGGAAGGAATGATGCTAAAGCTGAAACTCCAGTACTTTGGCCACCTCATGCGAAGAGTTGACTCATTGGAAAAGACTCTGATGCTGGGAGGGATTGCGGGCAGGAGGAGAAGGGGACGACAGAGGATGAGATGGCTGGATGGTATCACTGACTCGATGGATGTGAATCTGAGTGAACTCCGGGAGTTGGTGATGGATAGGGAGGCCTGGCGTGCTGCGATTCATGGGGTCGCAAAGAGTTGGACACGACTGAGCAACTGAACTGAACTGAACCAGGACTGTTGTACCGCTAGCTTCCATCATGATTAGTTGGCACCAGAACCATACTGGTTGAGAGATATTTTGATTGGTGTTTCTGAAAACACTCAAACAAGGCGTCCAGGGTGAGGACGTGGGTCAGGACTTTCCTATAAGAACCACTTTCTGAATAATTTGAAGTTTTCTCTCTCCATTTCCTTGTTTCCTTCTCCTGATCACCACCCCCCACCTTTTTTTTTCAGGCTCCTCAAAGTCAACCTGTCCAGCCCAAGGAAGCCAATAATGAGTTTGTTAAAGATACTTCCAAGAAGAGAAACAGGAACACATCTGCTAATAGGTTGCCTGAAAACAATAAGATGAATATAAAAAGGTGAGTAGAGGGAACTCAGATGGCATTGCTTTAGATGTTAAAGGAGAGGGAGTGACATCCTTTTGACTGCCTTTTGTTCCCATTGAGAACATTGTTAGTGAGCCACAGTGGTGAGTACTATATTAACCCTGGGTGCTTAGATGGTCTAAGTTGCTAAAGAATTTCAGGCCTCTTGTCTCTCCCTCCCTCCCTCCCTCTGCCCCTCACCCCCATGTTGTGTGCATATTGAAAGAGCTGTTGTCGTTGAGGAATTTGCCAAGAGATCTTGTGTTCATATTTTCTCTCTTTTGGTGATTCAGTCCCTGATTAAGCAAGTCTGGGCTCGAGCCAATTTTCAGGGGATTCTCAGCAGCTGATTAATAGCTTGCCAGTCTGCTTATCCCATAAGAAGCCTTAGGGGGAGGCTTGTTTCTTGTTACTCTAGAGAAATTACTGTCTCCTTAGGCCAAAAATGTGTATTTTCCAGCTGTTTTTAGGGAACTGATCACAGGTTCTGCAAGTAGATATGAGTATTCTCACCTAGGATTTGGGAAAAAGGATTTACTCCTAGGAAAACTTTTATTGGAAGAAGAGTTAGAAAGTGGAGTAAGACCTTTCTATATCTTTTCCTATTCCAGTGGGAATTACTTCTTTTAGGAAGAATAGATTTCCCAGTCCCCCTTTCTGTCTTCCTCCCCACCCCTTCCCAGCTCCAGACACCCACCAGTCTACTATCTGTTATGGATATACCTCTGTGGATATGTCTTCTCTGGATGATTCGTATAAATGGAATCATATAATATCTAGTTTTTTTGAGGTACTTTTGTTCAGATCGATCATATTTACCAATAATTCTCTTTTCTTGTTCTGATTTTTAGTCATCCAGTGATTTGGTCACACCAGGTTAATCATTCTAATTGAAGTGCAGTCCTATTCAAAACAAAGCTTTGCATCTGACACATGTCAACAAATGTTTATTTTGGTCTTTTTATTACCTTCACTGGGAAAGCATCTTGTGAATGGCCTAGGGTGAAGGGAATATGATTAGATACCATGAGCATTAAGTACCAGACCAACTTTCTCTTATAAGCTTTCATAAGCCTTTTATAAGCCTCTCTCTTATAATCCTCTCTCATAAGCCTGAAACAATATTAATTTCAATCTGAATTTCACCAGATGTCTAGTGCTGATAGACAAAGACAAATGCAGCTAGTGAGAGAAACTGATACATAAGCAAATCACTCATACAGTGTGCTAAGTATTATAATAAAAGCCTTTTTATATAAATAAAGGTAATAAGTCATATATGAAAAAGCAAGATAAGGATTTCAGGGGGAATTTTTTTAAGAAAAGTGTGAGGACCTAGATCATAGAAACTATACACTATGCTACTTAGTAGATTTACTGTGTTACCCATTGATTTTTACCCTCTAGTCTGTCTCTTGGGGTTGCAGTCCTTTCCCTTTCCATACATTTAGTAAGTGTAGTGACAAAATGTAGTGAACACTTCCCTGGTGGCTCAGATGGTAAAGTGTCTGCCTACAATGCAGGAGACCTGGGTTTGATCCCTGGGTCGGGAAGATCCCCTGGAGAAGGAAATGGCAACTCACTCCAGCATTCTTGCCTCGAAAATCCCACAGACGGAGGAGCCTAGTAGGGTACAGTCCACGGGGTCACAAAGAGTCAGACATGACTGAGCGACTTCACTTCAGTGACAAAATGAAATGATAGGTAAGGATTCTAGGAACTACATTCTTCTCACCCAGACTTTGTTTCCTTTGCAGATGTAAGGTAGAACTCTCACCAATAGTAGTGTCAACCACCATGATGCCAAACATTATAGATAATCTGCTCACTCTGGGTATGTCTACCAGCTCCAAGACACCCAATACTGAGGAAGCATCTCTTTTCAAAGAGCCATTCATTTTAAAAGAGGAACCCACTTCTGAGGATGCAGTCCTCATGAAGAGGTCATTATCTTCAAAGAAGTGCACAGATCAGGGGGTAGTGTCCCTCTTGCAAAAGCCACTGTCCTTGCAGGGGAAGAGTGACAGTGATGTTGTACAGCCAATGATTTTTGGGAAGAAGTGTAAAACCGAGGAGACAGCCATCACCAACAGGACATTATCCTTAAAGAATATGTGCCCATATCAGGGAAAGCAGTCCTGCTCAGGGGAGGAGTTGGCCTTGCACGATGTCAGTGTTGAAGAGGATTCTTCCTTTATGGAGCTCCAGAATGTTAGGAAGAAGCCTAAAACTGAGGAAGCAACCTTCACCAACCCATTATCATCTTTAAACAAAAAGTATACCACTCAGAGGAAGATGTCCTGTAGGAAAAATCCTCTAGTACTGCAGAAGACCACCTCTGAAGAAAAGCCACTTACTAAGGAGTCTTTTAAGAGAAAGCCTACTGCTGAGAAGGAGTCCTTTTTCCAGGAACCACCTGCATTGCAAGAGAAGCACACCTCTGAACAAGAAATATCCATCTTGAAGAAATCATTGGCCTTTCAGGAGAAGATTGACACTGAAGACAAATCACTTTTTAAGGAACCATTGGCTTTTAAGAAGCAATCTACCACTGAGGAGACAACCTTCACCATGAGGCCATTACCTTTAAATAAAAAGTGTACTACTCAGAGGAAGAGGAAGATGACCTACTCAAAGATGACCACCTCTGGAGAGAATGCATTCATTAGCCAGTTGCTGTCCTTTAAAAAGAAGCCGACCCCTAAGGGGGAGTCCCTCTTCCAGGACCTCTCAGTGTTGCAAGAGAAGCATACTGATGATGGAGCAGTGACACTTGTGAAGAAGCCATGGGCATTGCAGAAGAAAGATGATGAAGATGATTTTCTTATGGAGCCACTTTCCTTTAGGAAGACTCATACTACTAAGGAGGCAACACTTCCCAAGAAGCCACTACTTTTAAAGAGGAAGTGTACTACTCAGGAGAAGATGTACCACTTGAAGAAGCCACTAGTATTGCAGAAGGTCACATCTGAAGAGAAGTCACTCGTTAAGGAGCCATTACCCTTTAAGAAGCCGCCTACCGCTAAGGAATCCCTTTTCCAAGAGCCATCAGCATTGCAGGGTAAGCACACCATTCTAGAGGAGGCATCCATCTTGAAGAAGCCCTTGGTCTTGCAAAAGATTCCAACTGAGGAGGAATCACTTAAAAAGGAGACTTTGATTTTTAAGAAGTTTACCACTGGGGAGGCAACCTCCACCAATATGCTGTTATCTTTAAAGAATAAGTGTACCACTCAGGCTAAGTCCTGTTTGACCAAGCCACTAGTATTGCAGACCATTTCTGAAGAGAAATCACTCATTAAGGAGCCTACCACTGAGGTGGAGTCCCTCTTGAAGGAACCATCTGCACTGCAAGAGAAGCACACCACTCAGGGGGATGTGGCCCCCTTGAAAAAGCCATGGGCATTACAGGAGAGAATAGACAGTAAAGATGAATTTCTTATGGAGCCACTATCATTTAGGAAGACACATACCACAAATGTGGCAGTGTCTACCAAGGAGTCATCATCTTTAATGAAGCAAACGTGTGCCACTCAAACACTAATGTCTATCTGGCAAGAACTGTTGGGGTTGCAGAATATGATTGGTGAAGGTAAGAATTCCTTTATGATGCCAGTATCATCTAGGAAGAAGTCTTCAACTGATGAGGCAGTTCTTACCAAGACACCATTATCTCCAAAAATGAGGCAAATCACTCAGTGGAACACCGTCATAGAGAAGACCACCTCTGAAGAGGAGTCACTCTTTAAGAAGTTATTTCCCTTAAAAAAAACGTCTACAACTGAAGAGGAGCTCCTCTTCCAGGGTCCATCTGTATTGAAAGAGAAACACACCTCTCTGCAACAGGCATCCCTCTCAAAGAAGCCATTGACCTTACAGGAGAATATCGCCACTCAAGAAGAATCATATATCAAAGAACTGTTGACCATGGAGAAGTCCTTAGTCTTGCAGAAGACCGATACCAAAGTGGACTTCTCGACATCATTGGCTTTGCAGAAGAAAAGCACCACTGAAGAGAAATTCTTTTTCGAGAAACCATTGGTTCTGAAGGAAAAGCTCTCCCCCAAGGCAGCAGCCAGCATAGAGGGACAATCATCTTTTAAGAAGCAGCCCACTGCTCAGGGGGAGGTGTTCCTCTTGAAAAAGCAGTCGACCTTGCAAGAGAACATCACCAGTGAAGAGGAGTGCATTATTAAGCAGCCACAGGCCTTGCAGGAGAAGTCCATGATTGAGAAGGACGCTGTCTGGAAGGAGCCACTGGCCTTGCAAAAGACTCTCGCTCACAAAGAAAACACCTTTCTCAAACATTGCACCCTGCAAATTGAATCCAGCCCAGATGTGTCCACCACCATCCCTGAATCTGGAACAGGCTTGTCCAACACCATCACCATGTCTTCCAGTATCATAAGCAAGTCCAGTACTTGTGAATCCAATTCCGATAAACCTTTCTCATCTTCCGACAAAAAATCACAGCAAGAGGTATTCTGCTTTCTTTCTTCTTAAATTAGATGAAGTGTTCTTTGTTGTCTTGGAGGTGGCTGCTAGCAAAGAGATTTTTTTTGCCTTCCTAAGCAATTGAGTTGTATATAGTAAGTGATATTAAACCAAACTGGCCTTGTAGAATCTCTTGACTTCATGATTGGCATAGTGATATACCTGAGCCACTAGAAAGTATTTATTCCAGGGACACCCTCAAGGGTCTGGAATACTCTGTGTGTGTGTGTATTTCAGTAGTGGTTAGATAATTTCAGGAAATTGCCTTTCTTAGTAATTGCAATCTGCATTACATAGGACCTTAGCTAAAGATGAGTTAAATTCACAGAGGCATCTTCCAAGGAAGATTGTTTATAAGTTGTAAATTAGAAGGAAAATGAGATGAGATTTGGTACCTGGGAGGAGAAACAACCTGGATGTAGGCAAAATAACTTGATTAAAGATATAGAAGGGAGGAAAAAGCTAACAAGATGAACTGGGCCCGATCAAAGCATTGAAACATGACAGGTGACATAAGCTGGAAGATTGTAAGATCACAGTGTTTTTCTTGGAGAATCTTGTGCTTACCTGTAATAATAGTGCCTGGTTCTTAGGGCAGAGCAGGTATGTACAAGGATTAAGTATTTCTTGGTTACTCAACAGTATGCAGATTACAGGGCAAAAGCTTGAGCTGAAGATACAAGTGGGAAGAAAGGAGTAATTTTTTATGTGTGTGTGCTAAGCTTCTCTTGGAATCTTTTCCCTAATGTATCTTTTTGATGATTTCCAAACAGGTGATCCCACTGGGGAATACTGACATAGACTGCAGTGACCCATTTTTCAGCTCAGTATATGCTAAGGATATTTTCAGTTACATGAAGAAAAGAGAGGTATGTAGGGGATGGGGGTGAGGGGAAATGATTTTCCAGTTCTCATTTCCTCCATCCTTCAAATGCAGCTTTAAAGGGGAGATAATAATGATGAGGAAAATAATAACAGTAGCAACTGATGTCTCCTGGTAGCATACTATGAGTTAAACATTATGCTAAAGGATTTATAAACATTATCTTGTTTAATTCTCCCAATAGCTTCATGATGGTAGGTATTATTATCTCCTTTTTATAGTTGGGGGAAACTGCTCAGTCAAAACAACTAGTGTGTAGTAGATCTGGGATATGAACTAGAGTCTGATTACCTTAGAAACCATAAGCCCGCACCTCTAATTGCTTAGGAGGTAATCTCAGACACACAAATTGTCAAGTGAGCTCTTTCTGAGTGACTGTTCTTAGAGATCTTTCCCCTTCTCTATGCAGTTTTCTGGCATTGCATATAAAACCAGACTCTTTGTTCCAGCTTTCCAACCTGGTGAAATGTTCTTTCTCCTTTCAAATCTGCCAGTCTCCTTTACCACTAATGTTCATCAATTCCAAATTTTCTTCTCTCTCTCAGTGGAACAGATGGAACCAGGGTTATGTACTAACTAGAATTTTAGCAGGCCATTCATAAGAGGAATGATGAATGTCTCATCTTCTCTCTAGAGATGTGGTAATAGATGAACTGACTCCAGAGCCTGTACTTTGTCTAGTATATCTTGGAAGAAGCAAGAGATAATTTTGCTATACTAAAAGTGTGGGCCTTAGCTCAGCAGTATTGGTTTCACTTAAGATCTTGTTAGAAATGCAGAAACCTAACCTCACCCCAGACTTTCTAAATTTTAAAGATCCTCAAGTACCTTTCAAATATGTATGTTAGAGTTTGAGAACGACTCCTCTATACAGCATGGTATTGTGCTTTTGATTGAATTGCAAAGAAGGGGCAGAATCTTGTTGGTATTCATCTATAGTCATAGGTGTATTTCTGCCTATATTTCATATTCTGCTAGACTCCTCAATATCCACCCTGACACTTGAATATCATGTGTGTTCATTTCCCAAGGATAACTGACCTTGTCTGGGAAAGGATACTTTGCTCTGGCTCTATCTGATACCAGCTAAAAATAATGAGTTAGAACTATAAAGAAATTACTTATGTTGTTATAATTTGTTTTTAGATATTAGTTGCTTATAGCTTTTCCTAAGTTATAATTTTGAACTACAAGAAGAGTTTATCTGTTAATATTTCTTTCTTACTGCCAGGAAAAGTTTGTACTTAATAAATATATGACCAGGCAGACTGATATCGACAGTGACATGAGGGCCATTCTTGTGGACTGGTTGGTGGAGGTGCAGGTAAGCCTGACAACTGCTGCCTTAAGGGGCTGCTATTCTCTTTATTGATTATTCACTCAGCATTGCCAGGTCTCAAACAGTAAAAGTTTACTGGGTCTCCAGAGCTGAATAAGCCAGGATTCCTGCCCTCAGGAAGCTTATGACCTAGGGGACAAGATAAGACATGCAGGCAGGTAAGAATAATACAAAGTAGAATATACTAAGTAATGTAAGAATGCTATTAATAAGACACTGTGAGAAACCAGTGGAAGGAGAGAGATTTATAGAAAAGGTAATCATGGCATGGTAGTTCAGTCATTCTCAAAATCTTGTAAAAGTATATGTAGTGATTGGATAAGGGTCAGTGACAAAGTCTTTCAAGCTTTGGATGGGATGAGTAATAGGAAGGACAGTATAGCCCCAAACAGGGCAGATGGCTGTTTGTTCAGAGTTGACTGTTGAGGGAATATTGTTGTGAATACTTAATTATTACTTTACACTAATGAAGGTGTAATAGTACCTGGATGTTGTAGGTGTCAGTGAATATTTGTTGAATGAATAGAATTGAAGGAGTTGCTCTGGAGTTTGCAAGGACATAAAAGGCATAGTCTGTGCTCAGCAGAAGACAAGGTGATATTGTTAAACATCCTTTAAATACCAGAGTAATGGCTCAGGCTCACTTTGGAGTGACAAACCAGGGAAATGTGGTAAACATTGTATATTTGAACATCAGCAAAGCATGAAAATGTCATTCTATGGAAATGATGAAAAATAGTAAACTAGATAAAGTAGAATCTGAGTAGATCTTAAATAAGTAAAATTGATCACAAATATTGCTGATCATTACCAAACAAGAAAGAGATTTCTAGTAGACTGCCAGTGGAATTTGTTTTGATTGACATTTTTTCTAAATGATATAGAGGAGAACGGAGAGGATCATCTCATCAAATTCACAGATGGCATGAAACTAGGAGTAGTTGTTTGTTGTTGTTTAGTTGCTAAGTCATGTTTGACTGTTTTAGAGATACCAGCTGGAATGAAGAACTGAATTTTTTAAAAAAGGTTTTTGTTATTTTTATTGCACAAAAATTCACATTTATTATAGCCAAGTAAGAAATTATAATTACTTATGATCCCACAACCTACAAAGAGTGTTAATATTCATGTGTGTTTATTATGCCCCCATTTTAAAAATGGTACACTGATCACAGAGTCAGATGCCCAGGTCCCGTCTGAGACTTATCATATATTTTTTAAGTTCCATAAGCCATGCTAATATATACTTTTGATAGAGAATCACAGTTGTAGAAAATGTGTTCCTATATATATTACTTTTATAACTTTAATTTTTATATCTTAAAATAATTAGTAAAATTGACTTTTGGTATACAGTTCTATGAACTTTTAATATTTTTAAATAATAGATTCACAAGAAGGTGCAAAAAAAAATAGTATATAGAGAGGTCCTGTGTACCCTTCACCTGGTTTCTCCCAGTGGTAACATTTTGCATAACTGTCATATAATATCACAGTCAAGGTCCAGAGGCTTTATTTATATTTTACCAGTTTACATGCTCTTATTTCTGGAGAAGGCAATGGCACCCCACTCCAGTACTCTTGCCTGGAAAATCCCATGGACCGAGGAGTCCATGGGGTCGCTAAGAGTTGGACATGACTGAGCTACTTCACTTTCACTTTTCACTTTCATGCATTGGAGAAGGAAATGGCAACCCACTCCAGTGTTCTTGCCTGGAGAATCCCAGGGACCAGGGAGCCTGGTGGGCTGCCGTCTATGGGGTTGCACAGAGTCGGATACAACTGAAGTGACTTAGCATGCTCTTATTTCTGTGTGTGTTTAGCCTATTTAATTTTATCACACATGTAAGTTTCATAAGCACCATCAGATTAGATCAGAGCAGATCAGTCGCTCAGTCGTGTCCAACTCTTTGCGACCCCATGAATCGCAGCACGCCAGGCCTCCCTGTCCATCACCAACTCCCGGAGTTCACTGAGACTCACGTCCATCGAGTCAGCGATGCCATCCAGCCATCTCATCCTCTGTCGTCCCCTTCTCCTCCTGCTCCCAATCACTCCCATCATCAGAGTCTTTTCCAATGAGTCAACTCTTCGCATGAGGTGGCCAAAGTACTGGAGTTTCAGCTTTAGCATCATTCCTTCCAAAGAAATCCCAGGGCTGATCTCCTTCAGAATGGACTGGTTGGATCTCCTTGCAGTCCAAGGGACTACCACAGTTAAAATACAAAATTGTTCCATCACCAGAATGATCCCTTGTTTTACTCTTTTATAGCCACAGCCATCTCCCTCCCCTCACCTTCCTGTCCCTGGAAACTTCCAATTTGCTTTTCATTTCTGTAATTTTGTGGTTTCAGGAATGGTATATAAATGGAATCATATACTGTGTAACCTTTTGGGATTGACTTTTATCACTTACCATAATTCCTTTGAGATCTATACAGGTTGTGTGTATCAACAGTTCATTCCTTTTTATTGCTGAGTAGTAGTCCATGGTATGGATGTACCAAGGTTTGTTTAAACCTTCCCCCATTAAAGGACATTTTGAGTTGCTTCCAGTTTCTGAGACTGTGAGAAAAATGTCTATAAACATTAATGTACAGGGTTTTATGTCAATATAAGTTTTTTTTTTTCCAACATCAACACCCAGGAGTGGGATTTTTGGGTCATATGATAAATGTATGTTTAACTTAATTAGAGAGTGCTACAGAGTGACTATCATTTTGCATTCTTACCTGCAATATATGAGAGTTCTAGCTGCTCTGCATCCTTGTTAGTACTTAGTATTGTTTGTTTTTATTTTTTTATTTTATTTTTTTTTTGTTTTGTTTTTTTGTTTTTAAATCTTCCAATTTTATTTTATTTTTAAACTTTACATAATTGTATTAGTTTTGCCAAATATCAAAATGGTTCGGGATGGGGAACACATGTATACCTGTGGCGGATTCATTTTGATATTGTTTGTTTTTAAACTTTGACCATATAGACGTATAGAGGAATCTCACCATAGTTCTAATTTGTGTTTCCTCAAGGGCTAATAATGTTGAACATACTTGTTTGTATGAAGTCATCTTTGATGAAATGTCTGTATCTTTTGCCCAGTTTTAAATTGGATAGTTTATTTTCTTTGTGTCAAGTTATGAGAGTTCCTTATATGTTCTGGTTACAAATCCTTTGTTGGAGGTGTGATTTACAAATATATCCCACCAGTTTTTTTTTTTTTTTTAATCTGTGTCTTTCATAGAGCAAAAGTTTTTAATTTTTATAAAGTTCAATTTTTCTATGTTATCTTTCTATGCTTAGTTGCTCAGTCATGTCCAACTCTTGGCAACACTATGGACTGTAGCCCGCCAGGCTCCTTGGTCCATGGGGATTCTCCAGTCAAGAACACTGGAGTGGGTTGCCATGCCCTCTTCCAGGGGATCTTCCCAACCCAGGGATTGAACCCAGGTCTCCCACATTGCAGGCGGATTCTTTACCATGTGAGCCACCAGGGAAGCCTTGTGCTTTTTGTGTCATGTTTAAGAACTCTGCTTAAACCTAGGTCATGAAATTTTTTCCTATATTTTATATGAATGTTTTAAAGCTTTAACATTAAATCTATAATCCATTTTGAGTTGAATTTCTATAAGGTATGAAGGTTTTGAAGTCAGTTCATTGTCTTGCATATGAATGTTTAACTGTTCTAACACCATTTGTGGAAAAATATACTTCTCCACTGAATTGTTTTTGGACCTTTGCCAAAAAACAATTTGCCTCATTTGTGTGGGCCTACTTCTATACTTCTTTCTACATTCTGTTTCATTGATCTGCGTGTCTTTCTCTTTGCCAATATCACAGTCTTTAGTTCTGTAGTTTTATAATAAATCTTAAAACTACATAATGTGATTCTTCAAACTCTAGTCTCTTTTTTTTTTTTTTCAAAATAGTTTTAACCCCACTTAGTTTTAGAATATCATTCTTATATATTTCTGGATTATATTTGCTAATATTTTGTTGAGGATTATCGCATCTATGTTTATGATGGATGTTGGTCTGTAGTGTTTTTTTCTGTTTTTTGGTACTGACTTTCTGGTTTTGGTATGAGAATGATACTGGTTTTATGAAATGATGTGGAAAGTATTCTCTCCTATTTTCTTGAAGACGTGTAGCATTGATGTTTTATTCTTTCAATGTTTAGTAGGATTCACAAGTAAAACCATCTGGGCCTGAAGGTTTTTCTTTTCTCTGAAGAATTTTCTCTAAGAATATGGGCCTGAAGGTTTTTCTTTTCTCTGAAGAATTTTCTCTAAGAATATAATTTCTTTAATAGTTATGTGATTTTTCAAGTTATTATATCAGATGACTTTTGGAAGTTTGTGATTTTCAAGGAATTGGTCCTTTCATTTAAGTTGTTGCATTTATGTTCATAGCATTTGCTGATTATTTAGTCGTTCATTCTTGATATTTAGTAATTTGTGTCTTCTCTCGCTTTATCAATCTTGCTAGGAATTTATGATTTTTATTGATCTTTTCAAAGAACCAGGTTTTGGTTTCATTTGTTTTCTCTATTTTTCTGTTATCAGTTTAACTGATAGCTGCTTTAATTTTCACAGTTTCCTTTCTCTTGCTTTGGATTTAATTTGCTCTTTTCCTAGTTTGAGGTAGAAGAGTAGATTATTGATTTGGGACTTCTTTTCTTCTTTAAAAAGATTTATTTATTTATTTTCGGTAGTGCTGTGTCTTGGATGTCGAGCAGGCTTTCTCTAGTTGCAGTGAGCAGGGGTACTCTCTAGGTGGAGTGCATGGGCTTCTCATTGTGGGGGCTTCTCTTCTCGTGGAGCATGGGCTCTAGGGCAAGTGGACTCAGTAGTTGTGACACACTGGTTTACTTGCCCCGTGGCATGTGGGATATTACCAGACCATGGATCAAACCATGTCCCCTGCATTGGCAGGCCGATTCTTAACTACTGGACCACCAGGGATGTCTTAGGACTTTTCTTCTTTTCTAATATAAGCACCTAATTGCTATAATTTCTCCTTAAGTACCACTTTTAACTGCTTGAACTATTTAGAAGTTTGTTTAATCTCTAAGTGTTTGGAGATTTCACTATTATTTTTCTGTTATCGATTTGTAGTTTAATTCCACTGTGGTCAAAGAAAACAGTTTGTATGATTTTTAATTATTTAAAAAAGTTTAAGGTTGATTGTTCAGGATATGGTCTGTCTTGGTGAATGTTACGTGTGCACTTGAGAAGTATTCTGCTGTGTTGGATGGAGTGAGTGTTCTATAACATGTCCGTTAGATTCAGTTGGTTCATGTTGTTAATTTCCTTATTATTTTTGCTGATTTTCCGTGAACTAATTCCGTTACTGAGAGAAGAGTATTGAAGTTTTCAACTATGATTATGAATTTGTCTATTTCTCTTTTCAGTTTTGTCACTTTTTTCTTTGTGTATTTTGAAAAATCTGTTGTTCAGAGCATATGAGCATATATTTTTAGGATTATCATGTCCTCTTCATAGTTCTTTATGACTTGCTTTTTTTTCTCATGTAACAATGCTCATGTAATTGCAAATATCTTTCTAGTTAAATTGACATTTCTACATCAATTTTGTCAACTGTGAAGTATTCTGTTTTCCCATCTAAGTACTAACCAGGCCCAACCCTGCTCAGCTTCCAAGTTCAGATGAGATCGGGTGTATTCAGGGTGGTATGGCCTTAGACCGTAGTATTCTGTTCTTCAACTGGCATTATTTACTCAGTCTCCTATTAATGGACATACAGGTTATTTCCAATAACCCTGTAGTGAACAGGCATACATTTGCATTGCTCATAAATGTACTTTTGTTTTTCTGGAATAAATACTAGGAATAGAAGTATTAGACCAACAAAATGCATATTTAAAATTTTTGTGGGTGTAGGAAACTATTTTGGGGGGCTCTCAATAAATATCTATTGCTTTAAAAAATTGAATTTATCCAATTGTGTATAGACAACTATGCTTCTGAAGTGTCTTGCCCAATTGTACTTTTCAGTTTGGTCAGTTCAGTTGCTCAGTTGTCCGATTCTTTGTGACCCCATGGACTGCAGCACGCCTGGCCTCCCTGTCCATCACCAACTCCCGGAGTTTACTCAAACTCATGTCCATTGAGTCGGTGATGCCATCCAACTATCTTATCCTCTGTCATTCCCTTCTCCTCCTGCCTTCAATCTTCCCCAGCATCAGGGTCTTTTCAAATGAGTCAGTTCTTTGCATCAGGTGGACAAAGTATTGGAGTTTCAGCTTTCAGCAACAGTCCTTCCAATGAATATTCAGGACTGATTTCCTCTAGGATGGACTGGTTGGATCTCCTTGCAGTCCAAGGGACTCTCAAGAGTCTTCTCCAGCACCACAGTTCAAAAGCATCAATTCTTTGGTGCTGAGCTTTCTTTATAGTCCAACTCTCACATCCATACATGACTACTGGAAAAGCCATAGCTTTGAATAGATAGACCTTTATTGGCAAAGTAATGTCTCTGCTTTTTAGTATGCTGTCTAGTTGGTCATAGCTTTTCTTACAAGGAGCAGGTGTCTTTTATTTTCAAGGCTGCAGTCACCATCTGCAGTGATTTTGGAGCCCCCCAAAATAAAGTCAGCCATTGTTTCCACTCTTTCCCCATCTATTTGCCATGAAGTGATGGGACCAGATGCCATGATCTTAGTTTTCTGAATGTTGAGCTTTAAGCCAACTTTTTCACTCTCCACTTTCACTTTCATCAAGAGGCTTTTGAGTTCCTCTTCACTTTCTGCCATAAGGGTGGTGTCATCTGCATATCTGAGGTTATTGATATTTCTCCCGGCAATCTTGATTCCAGCTTGTGCTTCTTCCAGCCCAGCGTTTCTCATGATGTACTCTGCATATAAGTTAAATAAGCAGGGTGACAATATACAGCCTTGACGTATTACTTTTCCTAAAGAACAACATTAGAACAATACAAAAAAGGAAGAATATATATATACACACACATATATGTGTGTGTGTGTGTGTGTGTGTGTGTGTGTGTGTATAGGGGGAGAGAGAGAGAGGTAGTAAGAAGAATGTGCTCTAATTCCTCCATTGTCCTCTCCACACAGTGAACACCAGCCAGTCTGTGTACTGAGGAAGTCCTCTTATATTTCTAGGAAGGTCTCTGGACCTGCTGTGGGGTCAGCCCAGTCTCAGATCTGGCCTTACTCCAGGTTGTGCTTGCTCCCAAAGTCCACAATTGCCTGCAAATTCCACAGTCTCAGCCTAATTGCGTGCGTGTAATCCGCTGCAGCTGTTCAGATGGTAAAGCGTCTGTCTACAATGTGGGAGACCTGGGTTTGATCCCTGGGTCAGGAAGTTCCCTGGAGAAGGAAAAGGCAACCCACTCCAGTACTCTTGCCTAGAAAATCCCATGGACGGAGAAGCCTGGTGTCCATGGGGTCGCAAAGAGTCGGACACAACTGAGCGACTTCACTTTCTCTTTCCTCTTTGCTCACACAGCCCCTGGTGCTCTGCTTTGATTTTAGACCTGCCTCTGCTTGTAGGCCGCCCTGTTGTGTCTGTTCCCCACCCAAACTAGTGGGGGCAAAGGTAGCAGCTTTTTAGGGCTCACTTGCTCAGTTGGGCTGTGGAGAGGGAGGGTTATGAAAGCCACAGTTGGGGTGTTTGGAGAGTGTTTGCTGGGACTCAGGCCTGCAGGAAGTTGCTAAAGTCGGAGGTGGTTCATGCGCTCTCTCACAGGAATTGGCCTTGAGTTGTATGTCCCTTGGCAGAGCCAAGCAGTTTAGGCTCCCCGGAAGGTGTGGGCAGTAACCTTTGCCTGCTTATGGCTTGGTGGCAGCTACTACCTCTGTGGTCAGGACTGCAGTGGTGGTATTTAGTCCCTGTCTCAGGCACTCCCCCTGGCTTTGAGGCTTCAGCAGTGGCCAGTCAGCTTGCATTCTCCCTCTGGGATTGTAAACTGCAGTCACATCTAGTTCCACCTCTGGCACTCTTGCTGGCTTGGCATACTTTGGTGGTGGCCAGGCATACCTTCCTCTGGGGTCACGCAGCTCACAGCCCTTGCTTACCCCACCTATGGCATTCTCGGAAGTGGGTTCCTGGGATCTGTGAGCTTGGGGAGTGAGAGGTTCTTGCAGCAACAAACTCTTGCCTCTCTGGGAGGCCCAGGCTTTTTCCTGGACTCCCTCAGCTGTGTTGTACTAGCCCCTCAGAGTATCTGCATAGTAGTCAACCCCAGTTCTCTCCCTGTGGCCTGAGCCCTGAAGTCTTAATCCTCAGCACCCAGCCCCTCTCTTGCCACGGTGGGTGTGCAAGCTGCTTCTTGGCTGGGAAGTGCTGGTTGGCAACATCTCTGTGGTGAATTCTCTCTGTTTTGCCTTCCAAGCACCCATTGCTGCATTACCCTTGAGGGTCTGAAGCTCCCCCTATCCCTACCCGTGCTGGGGTGTCCAAATGTGCAGAAACTTTTCTTCCTTCATGGCTCGCTCCCTGGGTGCAGGTCCCTGTTCCAAACTCCTTCGTCTCTTTTTATCTTTATCTTTTGCCCTACCTCATTCTGAGGAGATTGGTTTGCCTTTTTGGAAGTCTGAGGTCTTCTGCCAGCATTCAGAAGGTGCTCTGTATGAGTTGTTTCATGTGCACATGTATTTTTGATACATTTGTGGGGAGGAAGGTGATCTCCCCATCTTCCTCCTCTGCCATCTTGAAAGTTTCACACCTAAGGTCTTATTACTCTTCTTGAGTCATTTTTGTAGTTTATATTTCATTAAAAATAATTGATTTCATGGATATTTTCACAGATATTACTATAGATTGCATATGGTATTCTTTTACAATCCTTTGAAATTATTTCTTTTCTCATTCAAAATGTGTGTGATGTGTTATCTCTCTCCCATGTATTTCCATGCCTTTTTTTCCTCAGTTTTCCTCAAAAAAGATTGATTCAGTCCTCTGGTCAAAGAACCAGCTCATGGATAAATATATAACTCTTTCTTTTTAATGAAATTTATTACCATCTGCTTTCATCTTTTTTATTTTATTCTTATTTTATTAAATTTTATTTGCTGTTTTTCCCTGGCATCTTAAAATGAGTGCTTAGTCTAATTTAAGTTTTTCTGACTTCATAATAAAAGCCCCCAAACTATATATCTTTTTCTAAGTAAAGTTCTGACTATATCCTACCAGTTTTGAAAGATAGTATTGTAGCTATCTTGTTTTTCCTCAATAATTTGCAATTTTTATTTTCCCTTTGAGCAAGGCTTTTTTCTTTAAGAATAATGCTTATGATTTTTTCAAATGCATTGCTTGTCTTTAGTTTGTTTAGTTTATCCTTTTATTGCCAATATCTAGATTTATTGTATTGTGTATTGAGTATGTGACCTGAATGATAATTTCTTCTTTTAGTTAATGAGATTTTCTTCATGGCTTCAGATATAATGGGTTTTTGTAAATAGTTCACTGATGTTTGAAGAAAATATGTATTCTCTTTAGGGTACAAGAATCATTCTATCAATTAATTTTGGCTTAATTATTGTATAATTTATATGCTAATTTATTTTTTCTGCTTATCAAAGTCTAAGAGCAATGTGATAACCACCCATAATCATTGTTTAATTAATTTATCCTGGCCTTTCTTCACCTCCTCCATCTCACTTTGACCACTCTGTTCTATACAATTTTTTAAGCTACAAAATTATTACATGTTTAAAATATGTATTCATACGTTTGTGTGTGTGTATGTACAAAAACAACTGTTTTACTCTATCCTTATTTCTCAGAGATAACTATAATTTAGAATGTATCTTGTCTTATCACTTCTATTAAGTTTTTGACTATCCTTTCTTTAAAAATGTTGAATTATGTGAATACATGAATGCATATACATACACACATATATAAAAATATAGCTTTTTACTGAGTATGGGTTTTTTGATATCTTTTGTTGCATGACTAGGTCATGTGCCACTTGCTCTTTTCTCTTAATAAGCCTTAATAATCTTTCCATATAAGTAGATCTATACTTATAGATAATATTCTACCATATGGATATTGTTGTTGCTTACTTAACTAACCCCTTTGGACCTGATCTATTAATTGACTCTCAAGAAAGATGAGATAACCTGCATACTTTTAGTTTATTTCTTCTCCTGTTTTTAGTCAAAGCAGTCTAGACTTTTAGATTCAGATTATTATTTAATATATTACCTTCCCTATAAATAATTATTTTTACATGTCTATATGTAGATCTGTTTTCCTTAATTTTATCTGGTATATTGTGGGTCCTTTCACTCTAAAGGTTCAGTCTTTCTTTGGCTCAGAGAAAATTTTATTTATTATTTTTCTCTCATTTTGATTTCCCGTGTGTGTGTGTGTCTCTCTCCAAAATCTGTTCTCCTTGAGTCTCAAGTTTTTATTCATTATCCTCAACTTTGTTTTACCTCTCAGTTCTGGAAAAATTTCTTAAAGTGGCCTTTGAATCATTGGTTTGGTTTTTTTCATAATCTAATATACTGTTCACTGCCTCTATTGCATGTTATTTATGTAGCTACTTTTTCATTAGAATTAGTCTTTCTAGATCCTGGAGTATTCTCTTTTCATAGATTGAGTGTCCTCTCAGATCTAGTTGAGAGTTTACTTTTTAAAACAATTAATTTATTTCAATTGGAGGCTAATTACTTTACAATATTGTGGTGGTTTTTGCCATACATTCCCATGAATCAGCCATGGGTGTACATGTGTTCCCCATCCTGAACCTCCCTCCTACCTCCCTCCCACCTCCCTCCCCATCCGATCCCTCAGGGTCATCCCAGTGCAAGACAGCAAGAGACACAGATGTAAAGAACAGAGTTTTGGACTTGGTGGGAGGTGGTGAGGGTGGGATGATTTTAGAGAATAGCATTGAAACATGTATATTACCATATGTGAAGTAGATTGCCAGTCCAGGTTTGATGCATGAGACAGGGTTCTCAGGGCTGGTGCACTGAGAGTTTACTTTTAAAAAGTTTATTCTGTATCTTTGGAGTGAAAAGATTTCAATACGTAAGACACTTGCTCTGGTTCCTCAAAGCATTTCTCCTTGAAAAATTACTTGTTCTTTTTCACACATCTGGTAGATTTTTTCTGTAAATTACTTGTTCTTTTTCATATATCTGGTAGATTTTCTGTTTATTCATCTTTATAGAAGGTGGTCTTTGAGTTTTGGAACTTGGGATGAATTTTATCATATATGCTTCCTAACATATATGAATACATACACACATATTTAAAACATATATTAAGTTCAATGTTAAGAGTAATCTTTCTATTTTCTGTAGTTTTGATTGATTTATCACTTCCTTTGGTTTCTTCTTATCCATTTCCAGATATGGAAAAGAGTTGTTTTTGAAGAATTGGAAGGATATGCCTGACAAAGGCAGTCATGAGGGAGAGAACCTTGCTCCTATGATGAAAAGCTTCTTGTCCTCATTTTGTGTAGCTGGTTGGAATTACCCACTCTTCTCTAACTGGCACAAAGTTAGGCTCCTGATTTGAAGCCTGATTCTGAGCAGTCAGAAAAACTGTATCATGTGAAAAATAGATGAAGTCAAGTTATTTGGTCTAGAATGAAGATGTATAGGAAACAGAATAACTAAAACAGTAGCTGAAGGGCTGTCACAAGAAGGATTAGACTTGTTCCATGTAGTCCCAAGTGGTAGTTATGTTAGCAGAGTCTCGTCTCACATTCAAGGAAGGAAGAGTGCTGTAACTGACACAGCTGCTAATTTAAATATTTATTGACTCCACATTTCAACAATTCATTCAGATACTACCTATTTTTGATGTTATCATTTGATAATGATGTACTGATGGGTGGCCAGGTGCCTATGTGAGGTACTGCAAGGAGGCTATGCATCCACTAGCCTTGTTGTTTGCTCACAAAGGCATCCTCAGAGAATTGCTGTTTTTCATTTTTACATTTTTTTCCCTGTTATTATATGACCTCAATTTCTTGACACTTAGAGGTGATAGTCATTCTCTTCATCTGCATGAACTTTCCCCATCCCTTTCTTATATGTCCCTTTGGAAAACGTAGTAGGCAGAATAAAATGCCTGCATCCTAATCCTCAGAATCTGAGTATGTTACCTTATGGGAATGGAAAATTAGACTATGGAATTAAGATTATAATCAGCTGAATTTAAGGTAGGGCGACTATACTAGGTTATCCAAGTGGGCCCAATTATAATCACAAGTGTTAAATGTGGAATAGATAGGCAGAGAGTAATGCAGTATGAGAAAGACTCCGCCGGCCACTGCTGGCTTTGAAGATGGAAGGGGCCACAAACCAAGGAATATGGGCAGTTTCTAGAAACTAAAAAAGATTCTCTACTAGAACCTTCAGAATAAAACATAGCCCCACTTTGCACTTTGATTTTTTTAGTTCAGCAAACCCAGTGGACTTATGACCAACAGATCTGTAAGGTAATAAATCTGTATTGTTTTAAGCCACTAGTGAATTTTCTAGGCCAGAATACTGGAGTGGGTAGCCTTTCCCTTCTCTAGGGGATCTTCCCAACCCAAGGATCGAACCCAGGTCTCCCTCATTTGCGGGTGGATTCTTTGCCAGCTGAGCCACAGGGAAGCCCAAGAATACTGGATTGGGTAGCCAATCCTTTCTCCAGCGGATCTTCCCAATGCAAGGATCGAACCCAGGTCTCCCTCATTGCAGGGTGGATTATTTACCAGCTGAGTGTGATAATTTATTGCAGAAGCAGTTGGAAACTAATAAAGCCAGATTTCTGAGAACATCCAGGCCATATCCCAGGAACAATAAGAAAAGCTTCATGGTATTTGTTATTCAGAAATGTAATATATCTATCGCTAAACCAGTGTATTCAATCATTATCTGGTAATTATTTGCCCATCCAGTTATATATCCACTTCTCCAGTGCTTTTTATGGACCTCCATTTGGTTATCTAGCCTCCGGTCAGTAATATTAGCCAATGAAAAAGGAGGCCCAAAGAAGTAAGTAAGCTTACATTAAGGGTGATATCTACTTAGTAGAAAGAAGAATTTTCTGTTAAAACCAGGTTCTGGTTTCTGTTAAAGCCAGGTTATATTTGGAGGTTCTGTGGCAGAAACTGAGTAACTATTTGGTGGAGATGTTAGAGGGGATTCACACATTGTTTAAGGTGTTGGACTGTTACCAAGTCCAAGCTCATTCTGCAGTAAATCAGGAGATGAGGTGTTGGGGCAAGAAATAGTGACCTTTATTCAGAAAGCTGCAAGTCTGAACCATCTTGCCAGGGTCTGGATGCTAGTTTCTTTGATGAAACAAAGAGTAGGTGAGGTGAGAGGTCAAGTAGGCGGCCATAAGTGGGGGAGATGAGAGGTAAAGTAAAAGGTCATAAGGTGTTGCAAATATGTCCTGATTTCTGCCAGGGGAGGTATGTTAATTTCTTCTTTCTGGCAGTCTTTTACAGGTGGGCTGAGTCAGGATGTTTCCTTTGAGCTGAATTTATTTTAGTTTCAGGCCTGGGAGGAGGGCAGGATTCCTGCAAATAGGCCATTGTGTATGCTTTAAGCTATAGGCAACATCTCTGAACAAGTTACAAGTTAATCAACTTGTAGAATAAGGAATAGAATACAAAGGTTAAAGTAAAAAAAAACAGACCCAATATGGAGTCAGATCTGATAGATTGTATTGTTTTTGAATCCTAAGAACCCAAGGTGGTGTAAGGAAGAAGCCTCACTGATACATTGTATTGGTTTTGAATCCTAAGAACCCAAGGTGGTGTAAGGAAGAAGCCTCAGTGAGGATTGTGTAGGACCACCATGAGTGCAAAGTGTGCCTACACACAGCTTCCAGGCAAGGCAAAAGCAGGCGTGGAATCCAGCTAATAGCCTTATTTGCTAAGCTGTGCATTCTGACTATGGGGTTGCTAGGCCTGAGGCAAAGGCACCTTTTGCTAATTTATATAAAAGTATTGTCTACTTGATAAGATGTGTGCCTGTAGGGCTGCATTCACCCAGAGAGACTCCTTTTTTCTAATTTGCACAAAGATGCCATATGGGCTAGCACAAACTGTGGGACTAGGGCTATAGGAGAGTTTCTTGGAGTTGGTGAACGCAAGAATAAGGATAAATAAGAGAAAGAAGGAAAGGAAGGTTATGCTACTAATGCTTTAATCTCTTTCTGGGTTCTTTAGCCCCTCAGCTCACTTACAAACTGTGCTATTGGTACTTGCTCCCAGTCCATATATTCTAATAGCATATCTAGTTGGGAAGAGAAACTAATGAATGAATAAACTAATAAACAAGTCCCTTTATTTCAGAGCTAAATAAACATCTCTTTTGGGAGTTCACTGTATGAGGTTATAGTGTTTTTTGTGCTGGTCTCAGCCTATCAATAACTAATGTCATGGCTGGACTACCCTCTGTGGTTCGTGTTATGATAGCGGAACACCCTTCAGCAATAACCATAGGAAACTTTGAAAAAATACAGGTTTATTACTTACAGGGCTTGGAAATTACACAGCACAGCTGGGTCCACATGGTGAGGTTGAGGTTGGAGGGAAGGAGACAGAGAAACAACACACATGTAAACATGCAGGCCAGGGGGTTCTGCTTTTACTGGGTCAGAGGTGCGGGCCTAGGCTTTCTGGTGCTCATTCTTTATTGGCAAATTTAAAGCCTGGGAAGAGAAAAAAAAAATCAGTCCAAATGATCAGTTATCAAAGCCAACCAAGATCTTTAAAACAAAGAAGCCTCAGTGGGGAAGGTGGCCTGGCTCTTTGTCTCGTCTTGTGACTGGCAGTGTGTTCATTGGACATAGCCATTCTTGAAGTGGATGTCTCTTTGAAGTGGATACTTTGGCAATCAAAACTTAAGCCAGGCGCTGGCATTACAAAAAGTCAATGCTTAGGGTTTACACTGTTGCTGCTAAGTCGCCTCAGTCATGTCCGACTCTATGCGACCCCATAGACGGCAGCCCACCAGGCTTCCCCGTCCCTGGGATTCTCCAGGCAAGAACACTGGAGTGGGTTGCCATTTCCTTCTCCAATGTATGAAAGTGAAAATGAAGTCGCTCAGTCGTGTCTGACCCTCAGTGACCCCATGGACTGCAGCCCACCAGGCTCCTCCATCCATGGGATTTTCCAGGCAAGAGTACTGGAATGGGGTGCCATTGCCTTCTCCAAGGGTTTACACTATAACGTAGCAAATGCGGAGAGCAAGAATCTAAGTTTTGGAGGTGAAAGAGAGAGGATGTGTTCACCCAAGGTGCTCATAGAGAAGGCAGAGCATCTCCCTCTGATGTAAGATTTGTCATTTACCCAAATGTGTAGGGATAGGTATTGCCAGGGTCCTCAGAGGCACTAGAGATACAGCCAGGCACCTAGCTGAAGCATTTCTTGCACTCAGAGCAGTTTCAGCTGGCTAGGTCTTGTAGTTACAGTGTCCTCAATACCACAGACCAGGTAGTTAGATCATCTGGATATGCCTTTGGAGTTGGACAACACTCAAATTCGTGCCTTGTTTGTGTATTCCTCCAGATGAGCTTTGAGATGAGTCATGAGACCCTGTACTTGGCAGTGAAGCTGGTAGATCACTACCTTATGAAGGAAATATGCAAGAAGGACAAGTTACAACTCCTTGGTTCCACTGCTTTTCTGATTGCAGCAAAATTTGAGGTGAGCCCAAATCCATGGGACTTGGAGAAAATTAATCAATTTCTGTCCAAGCCATATATGTATGTATGTACATTTACATATGTATGTATATATGTGTGTGCATGTGTATATATATTATATACATGTATACCACATGTATGCATGTGTATACATTTGCATATATGTGTATCTCTGTGTGTATACAATTACATTCATGAACACAATTAAGTTTTCCTATCAAATTTTTGTCTGTCTTCCATAGCAGGGAAGCTGGTATTGGGTGCAAATGGTGGTGTATTTGATTCCTGGCATCAACAAAGTTCTCCTGTTTCCTCTTTGAAAATGTGTGTATGTAGACATATTCCTAGTTAAATGAGTTGTTCTTTTTAAAGCTTACTTCTGGACCATAATTCTCTGTCCTCACCCACTTTTCTTCCAGCAACTCCATCTCCCTCTGGTGGAGTCTTGAATTGCATGTATAAGGAAGCGTTTCCAAATCTAGGTGCTGGAGACATTTAAGAGAAAATGGCCTAGTGTAGATGGTAGTGAGTCCACGTAAATTACTTTTGAAGTAGCATTATAAAAGCAAGTAGTTGGCCATAATCCATCTAACTATCTGATTCTTTCCTCTTCCTCAGGTACTAAATGGTCTTGTTCAACTCTCATTTTTCCTTCAAATAGGCTAATAGTATAAAACCTTATGGTTTAGGAACAGAGAAGTAGTAACTTCTACTGAGTGCGAAAACCTTTAGAACTGTGGATTTGTTTTTGTGTTCCCTCCTCAGCTGTATCCCTAAATAGCTTTCCACTTCCCTTCACTCTCTTCTTCACTCGCTAGCTCCTACCAAGATCAGTACCTCCCTCTCTAACTCAAACTCTCCCTCCTTTGCTCCTTACTTGCTTCCTTCTTGCGCCAGTTCTGGCCCACATCCCCGCTTCTGGCCTTCACTCCATTTCTGCCCTTACTCTGCTTCTGTGCTCATTACACTTCCGCCCGTGCTCCATAGCTCCCTTCCTCCCTCCAGCCTTCTTTCAGTTCCTTCCTTGATCCCTCAGTCTGTGCTTTGAACACTCACTCCATGCTGAGCTTCCTCCCTCCCTCCCTCCCTCCATCTGCCCACCCACTTCTTTCTCTTTCCAGCCCTCATTTTCTTTATCTTTCTCTTGATTTCTCCTCCCCTCCTCACTTGCTCCCTCCTTCCATGATCCTCTCCTTCCTACCCTGGTTCTATCCCTCATTCCTCCATGCCTCCCTCCCTCCTACCACCTTCCCACCCTCCTACCCACCCTGTTTCTCTCTCCATCTTATGCTCCACCCTCCCTCCCTTTCCTTTATTTACTCTCTTTTCTCCTTCCCTAGCTAACTCTCTTCCCTCTGTCCCACACTCTTTCTCTTGCTCTTCCTTCTCTCTCCTTCCTGTTGCTCTGCTGGTGCCTGCTCCCCTCTCTCTTTCTCCCCTCCCCCTTCCCCTCTTACCCCTTTCCCTTCTCCCCCTTCTTTTTCTGCTGGTTCCTTCTCTCCCCTCCCCACTTGCTCCTTCCCTTCCTATCTCCCATCCTTGCTACATGGTACCCTGGCAACATGACCTCCCCGCTTAACTTCCTTCCACCTTCCTTCCCTGCTGCTAAGTCGCTTCAGTCGTGTCTGACTCTGTGCGACCCCACAGACAGTTCTACAGGCAAGAACACTGGAGTCGGTTGCCATTTCCTTCTCCAATGCATGAAAGTGAAAAGTGAAAGGGAGGTTGCTCAGTCATGTCTGACTCTTAGCGACCCCATGGACTGTAGCCCACCAGACTTCTCCATCCATGGGATTTTCCAGGCAAGAGTACTGGAGTGGGGTGCCATTGCCTTCTCTGAACCCTCCTTCCCTGTTTGCTTCTTTTTCTTCCTTCTCTCTCTTCTCCCTCCCTCCCTCCCTCGTTCTCCTGATGTTTTTCCTCTCTGACTCATTTCCTTCCCTACTCTCTTACTCCCTGGTTCCCTTATACCTCCTCTCTCCTTGCTCCCTCTCTGCTCAACTCCCTCTCACTCATGCTTGTTCCTTGTTCCACTCCATCCTCTTTTCCTTCCTGACCTCTTCTTTCCCTGGCTCTCCCCCTCATTACTATCCTTCTACCCTCCTTCCTGCCCTTGCTTCCTAACCTTTTTGCTTTTCTTCCTCTTTCCCTTCCTCTTCTCTCACTCTCTCCCTTGTTCCCTGCTTCCTTCTCTAGCTCATTCCCTTCCCTGCTCACTGGCTTCCTAGTCCATTCTTTGCTCCCCTTCCTCTCTCTTTTTCCTTCTCTCTCTCCCTGCTCCTCCCTCTGCCTACCTAGGGATGTCCTTGGGAATTGAGCAAGTATTCCCTGCCTCAACCTCAAGGGGGTTAAAAAGAAGCTAGGGATCCCTGGCCAGCCAAGCACAGGAGGGAGAAGGAAAGTGCAAGGTGCTCTTGTTAGCAAATTTTGGAACCAGGAGTGCCTGTCCTTTGGTTGTCAGGACAAAGGACCCCCACTAGGTTTTTTTGGAGCAGGAGTGTCTTCCCCTCACAAGACAGAAGTACAGAAAGACTTTTGCAAGGGGAGGTAAGGAGATGATAGGAGAAGAGAAGAAAGGAAGGAGCCACTGGTAAGTAGAGCAGTAGAAGGGAGAATTTCTTGTTCTGGTCTTGTCACTAGGTGGCTGTGTGACCTCAGGCAAGTCTCTTTCTCTCTCTGGGCCTCAATTTCCTTGTCTGCAAAACCAGAGGATTGGTCCAGTTTGTGATCTAAAGATAGAGAAAGTTGTGACAAGAATTCTGGAGTGGGCAGTGAGGTGCAGCTAGAGAAAGGATTCAGGGGTCTTCCTACCTCCTCTTCCTCACCCCAAAGCTCAATTTCAACCTGCAGAGGGCGGGACATGGGAAGGTGCTCCTGAATGGGGAGAGAGGTGTTGTTCTCACCCACCATCTGCCCTGGATCTTCCCAGTCTAGCCCCCCTTGCATGTCCTCCCACCGCCTTCAGTCTCTGCTTGGGTTCCCTCTGTGCCCTTCTCTCTGTCTCTCTTTCAGTGCCTTTTACCCCAACAGTGCCTCCTCCCAAACATCCTTATTCATTCCTTAGACTAGGAAACAAAGTGTGGGCTTAGTTTCCATCTCTAGCTCCCCTTTTTGTGGCCTCTTTCCTTCCATTCCCCTCAGAGCAGGCCTCAGAGTTCCCATTTCTGGCTCTCACTCATCAGAAGAGAGGTCAGTGCTTCCAGTCCATGCGCTGTGTTGTGCCACTTGCGGTGCTGTAAGACTCTACCCAAAAAGGCCTTGTCCTCTCCCCCTGTGTCTCTGATTTTGTTTTTCAGATGGACTGCTCACATCAACCAGATGCTGGCTCTCAGAGCTACCCTGAAGGTTTATTCCAGGGAACGTTATTACCTCCTATCATTCACCCCCTCTTCCCCTGCCTTGCATCTCCAAGCAGAGAAGGATGGGTTGTCTTTGCCTGTTTGTGACTGCCTCTCCTCTCCACCCACAGGAGTGCTACCCACCTAGTGTGGATGACATCCTGTACATCTGCAACGATATTTATAAGAGAGATGAGATGCTCGCCATGGAAGCCAGCATCCTGAAAATCCTCAAATTTGATATCAACATTCCCATCGCCTATCATTTTCTGCGCAGATACGCTAGGGTAAGAGGGCGGAAGCACATCTTCATTTTCCCACTGCTGAGTTAGTCCCCTCCATTCCCAGAGTAGCTCCCTGAGTGGTAGGGAAAGGGACAACTGAGGACAGGGGAGTTTCTTCAAGCCACCCTCCTAGAATGGTGATCTTTATGGAGTGTGGTGGTGGTGGTGGTGGTGGTGGGCAGAGAAAATTGCAGATTTCCATGGTACGCCTGTAAAGTTTTGAGGTGAGGGCAGAGTAGGGGAGGGGAAGAAGATTCTTTAATCAGGAAGGGACACATGAGAAGTTTAGAGGAGATGCTAGCAAAGTTCTCTTCCTTCACCTGAATATTGCTTACAAGGGAAATCATTTTGTAATTATTCACTTATTCTACAAGTGTGTTTTGTGGTAGGATTTATGTGTGTGTGTATGTACATATAAATATACATGAAAAGTGTTAATCGCTCAGCCGTGTCCAACTCTTTGCGACCCCATGGACTTAGCCCACCAGGCTCCTCTGTCCGTGCATTTCTCCAGGTAAGAGTACTAGAGTGGGTTGCCATTCCTTTCTCAAGGGGATCTTCCTAATCCAGGGACAGAACCTGGGTCTCCTGCATTGCAGGCAGATGGTTTACTGTTTGAGCCACCATGGAAGCCCATAAATATATATGTGTATATATGTGTCTGTGTGTGTGTATGTATGTAATATATATGTATGTTAAAATTATACGTGTGTGTGTGTGTGTGTGTGTGTAGATTCAAACAAGAAAAGATTTCTAGTCTGGAACCTGGTACAAAGATGGCAGTTGGAGGCCTTTGGCTTTTCAAAGGATGGCATATACAGAAAAGGGAGGTGGGGGGGTACCATAAGTACAGTTGGTATTTTGGCTTAAGATCCTAAAGATGGCAAATACCATTGCTGATTTCAGAATCCCCCCTCCTAAAGATTCTGTGCTTTAGGGACAGGGTCCTTAGTGTGGTCATGGTGGCAGAAGTACATCGCTCAGGCAGAGAACCATTTAGGCCCAAGGTAGGATAACTGGAGTGAGTGCAGGGGTCATCTGCTTGGTGCCAGTGTTCTGAATTGATTGCTGAGTCAGTCTTCTTCCTGCCTTTAGTGTGTCTGTGCCAGCATGAAGACACTCACCTTGTCCCGCTTCATCTGTGAGTTGACCCTGGTGGAATATGACTATGTCCAGGAGAGGGCTTCCAAGCTCGCTGCTGCCTCCTTCTTCCTGGCGCTCTGCATGAACAAGCTCGGACACTGGGTAAACACTTGTGGGCAGTGGGGAAGACGGGGTGGGGATTTAAAAGCACAGGGTCAGCTCTGGAGGAAGGTATAAGTTAGGGTTGTGGGAGACTCTGTGACAAAACTGCTGCATATGTGCTGTTATGAATCCTTTAACATCTTGACCTCGTAGGGGCCTGGCTGCCTAAAGGTTTTCTGTAGCCCTGGTTTTGAAGTATTTTATTTCATTTTTCTTTGTCACAGTACCATTTGTTCTAAAGACAGCTTACCTGAAATCCCAATATCACAAAACAGACTAATGTGAAATTATTTTGATTGTGGCAGGGGGTGGGGTAGACCCACTTGCCTTACCCCCATGCCACCCCTGCTCCTAGCAGTCCTCTCAGCAAGGTTGGCCCCCTACAGGAGAGCTCACTGGAACAGGATTTGGCAAGTACTGACCCAGAGAATAGAGCAGTGAAAGTAATGTCCGTGTACATAACAGGGGACTCAGACATATACTATAGTACTCTTCTCTGAAGGGGAAGGCCTCCACAGCCTCCTTCCCCAATATAAATAAAATGTATATTTGATGCTTTCTTAATTTTATGAAAAATTGTGAATAAAAACAACTTTAGAAAACTATGAACTTTTAAAGATGTAAATGAAATCCAAGTAGAAGAGTGTGTTCACAAAGGAGCATACTCTTCCCAACCTCCCCTAGGCCCCTCCAGCCTAGAAATTCTAGCACCACTACTGATGGAAAAACCTCTGTGTGCTGAGAAAGAGCCCTAAAAACAGTTGTGTGAACTTGGACAAGGCCCTGAAATGTCTTGGGACAGAGAAAGCATTCAGTAAATGGCAGTGATGATGATGAAAAAGAATATGTAATAATGGTTAGCATTTATTGAATGCTTGGATGGTGGTCTAAACATTTTGTGTATTAACTCACTTAATCTTCACAACAACCCTGTGAAATCAACAGTATTATCCCTATTGGACAGATAAGAAATAAGTTCCCATGTTTGGCTAATGAGAGGCAGAGCTAGGCTTTGAGAACTACGAGTCTGTTCAAAGTATATACCTACTCTACAATCAGAATGGATGTGGCCATAGCTCTGGCGTCATGATCCTGGAGGCCCTATGCTGACCAGGCTTTGGATCCTGGGGAAGGTTGGTAGTCTTCAGGGAGGACGGTTGAGAGGCTCAGGGCAGCAAACTGCTTGCCAACCAGCATAGAAATATCTCATTATTTTAATATTTGATGTGGATGTACTAACATCAGCTAAATGTCAGTCCTGGTCTGAACTCAGGTAGTCTGGCTTCACAGTCCTGTACACTGTATGTGTGTGTATATATATATATACACACACATATATATATATATATATACACTCCTATATACACACATACAGTGTGTGTGTGTATATATATATATATATACACACACACACTCCTATAGATGAGAAAGGCTTCACACAGAATATGACTTTTGAGTTGGGTCTTGAAAGATCAGTAGGAACATGTGAGAAGGGACATTCTAGGCAGAGGGAAGAATGATTGAAAAGACGTGAAGGCAATAAGGAAACTGATTTTGGGGAGGCAGATAAGATATTTCCTATGGACAGAGCAGGGAACGTATTAACAGGGAATGGTGAGAGGTGAGAGCAGCATTCCAGTGACTGCCCTTTGCCTGTGGCAGTGGTTTCCAATATTTAGTAGAGCCCTGAGATTCCTGCAGAAGTATCTCAGGGCCATGTAAAAGGGAAAGGGATCCAAATTGGTGGACTTCTTATCCCCTGCCCCCAATTCCAGGTAAGATATTTGGAAAAAAATGAGTTCCGGGAGAATAAGACGTTTTAAGAAAACTCCTGCTTTGCAGAATAATCTTCCTTTCTCTACCTGTGGAACTCCCATTAGACTTTTAGCACCTCTTGTAGATGTACGCTTCTCTACAAAGCTTTCTGTGGCTCTCCCAGACAAAAGTCACGGGTCCTACAGCTCTTTTCCTCTCGAGTCCCATGCTCCGTTCCCTGGTAGCACTTCCCACACATTTTGTAATTCTCTGTGTGCATGTCGTCTCTCCCACTAGACTACAGACTCCTCAAGGGCAGGAGCCTTAGTCATCCTTGTATTCCCAGCATTGTGTATGAGGCTTGGTTAATATTAATCCTAGCTCATACGGTATGGGCATGTGCTAGACTCTGTTTCATGTGCTTTATGTATATTAACTCATTTAATCCTATTATGTAATTACCGTGATGATCCCCATTTGGCAGATTTAGAAACAGCGGTACCGAGAAGTTAAGTAGCTGGTTCAAGGTCATGTTGTAAGTGGAGCTGGAATCTGAACCCTAGCAGCTTGCCTGCAGAATCTTCGGTCTTAAACACTCTGCAATGCTCCTTTTGCCACATGCTAGGCATCCTTAAAGTTGAATGAGAAAATAAATGCGTGAAATGATAGCTGTTCAAGCCAGAGAGGAAGAACAACCTTAAGTTCCTGATGGCTGTTTTGTTGGGACCTTAAGTTTGTTCTGAGGTTTGCCTAGCCATTGGCTCTTAACCTGAGAGTGCCTAAGTTATAAACTCTGTCCTGTTCCTTGAATTCTTAGTGGATTTCAGTTTAAATACCTATGACGGGGCCTTGTATCCAGCTGGTACATATGGATATAGCCATTCCACTAGCTTGCAGATAAAACATATTTTTCTAGGTAGTACCCTACAATTATTGGCCAGTGTCTGTGCTGTATGAGTCTGAATTGTTTGACTATCTTCTCTGCCTGTACTATGGATAGGAGGTTTGGACTTGGGTATTGGAAACAGGAAGGGTCTGCTTCCTATCATAAATGTTACTGTTCATGTTGCTTCTTCCAGGCTCCTATTCTGGAGTATTACAGTGGCTACAGGATCTCTGATCTTCACGCCTTGGTCAGGCAGCTGAACATCCTACTGACTTTTCATTCTTGCAATAGGCTCAAGGCTGTACATTCCAAGTATTCGAACAAGTAAGTATCAGTCTCCAGTTGAGATTGGGTTTATGCTTCGTCATGGGGAGGCCCAGACTAACCTCACTTAAGGGGAAAGAAGGATTCAGATACTTTTTTACCTTACTTTCTGTTCCAGAGTTAAAGCAAGATAGGGAACCAAGGGCCAATGTCCCACTTATTCCATGGAGCCTCCTTGCTTTGGCCTGTTTCACACTGAGCAGACCCCTCTTCCTTTTGCAGGGTCTTCTTTGAAGTCACCAAAATCCCACCCTTGGACATGTTGGCACTGGACAGAATTTTGAGGTGTTGCTAATTCTGAGGCCGAGGGTCTGGTACTCCGGCAGCAGCCACCAGCGCTGGGCAGGCGCATAAATAGGCTGTATTTATTCTGTCTTTGGATTTGTCTTTTCTTCGCTTTTCCTCATTTTTATACTGTTTGTCTTTTCCCAAACTGATAATGTTGTAAATGTTTAAATCTTTTTGTTTACAAAAGAAAAGTTGTTGTAATATTTGGTTATAAATTTAATAAAAATGATGGTTGTTGTTAAAATGACTCACTTCCCCTTTATTGCTCAGGAGCCCCATACGTAGCCCACGGATGTATTTTCCTCTGCCTAGTAAAGGCTGTGCCTCAGGGTCTGGCTTATCCAGTTTCCCTCTTTATTTGAAGGCCTTCTCTTCAAAGGAAGAGGAATTGAGCTAGGTGTACATTGATGGATGAGTCTGTAGAAGGAGCACCCTGGTGCTGGGAGAGGCAGTCCAGAGAGAGAGACCCCTTACAGACAGACAGGCCTCAGTGTTCAGATCTGGGGCAGCTGGATGTGTGGCCCAATATCCATCAGTCCCCTTTTCTGGTTGCCTGCTTTCTTTGCTGCTTCCTACATGATGAAAAGGTAGGGATCAGGATTTTCACTGAAGTGTACCCCTACTTTTGCAGTTAGGTGACTTTCTAGAGTCTAAATTTGAAAACAACTTGGCATGGTGCACTGAAATCTTTTGGTCCTTCAGTCAAGAGGAAAAATTTCCACCGGTGAAATCTGCAAGATGTCCCATGAATGGAAGCATCAACCACTTGCTCAATCCTTCATAAAGCTTTCAGGAGGTTCTACTCTCTCTATCCTATGTTTGTGGTGAGGTATACTGATACAGCACTTCCCTGCTGGCTCAGACGGTAAAGAATCTGCCATTTGAGTTATTAGCAGAGGACTTGGACATCCTCTGTGCCAGTTGATGAAGAGCCACTGCCCCAGTCTTGCCTCTAGGACTTCTAGGACCTCCCCACAATCTAGCAACTGAATCAGGTAATGTCTGTCATAGCAAGAGAGCTCCAAGGCTCTGTTCTAGTGTTGTGACTGGCAACTGTTGTGATTGCTCTGTGGCCGATTATCACTTGTCAAATATTTTGAAATTTAGTCCTGGAGGTAGGTATCTGGTAGAAGGGGGAAGTCATTGAAGACTCCAATTCTCACCCGAGTCCCCAGGCTAATCTGGTCATATCTCCTTCTCTGATGAGTTGGACACAGGAGGGAGAGCGTGCCATGCCTTAGATGCTTTCTTACCCATTGTGTTAATTTTCCATTCTGTCTCCCAGCTTGCTTTGTTTTGGTGACCAAGTATCATTAGGTTTATGCCTGTCCCCTCCCACTGCCTTGCAGAGTGACTGAAGGGCACTGCCAGAGAGGTCCAAGCTGCTTGGCAGTGATTTAGCTGGTACAGCCAATTTTGTATAAACATGTTAAAAGCACTAGGCTGGAAGCCGTCTTGCAAATCTCCAGCCTCACTAAAAGCAGATCTCTTGTCTGTACCCGGTTTTTAATCCTGCAGCTTCATCAGGGGAAACAATTGACTGTTTTACTTTCCGTCCTTTTTTCCACGTCTGTTGTCCTTTAGTGATGCTAATGAAACTGTTAGTCATTTTTGTTGTAGTTGTTGCACATGTCTTAAAATTTATTTTACACTCATCACTACTTCAAAAGTAAGTTAGCTCTTAGGCCTGGATCTTGTTATTTAATGCCTTACTAAAGAAACACACCTATTTCTTTATCAAGATTTTGTGTCTATCTTTTGATTCCTCTGGTTCAATATAACTGATTTTCTTTGAACCTTATGCATTTTCAACAGTTTTATTGACATAAAATTCACCCACTTATAGTGTACAAGTCTATAGTTTTTAGTATATTCACAGAGTTGTATATCTATCATCACAGTCAAATTTTGGAACATTTTCATCATCCCAAAAGAAACCCCATACCCATTAGCAGTCAGTCCCCATCCCACCCCATCCCTACCCCCTAATCCTAAGCAGCCATTGGTTTACTTTCTGTCTCTATAGATTTACCTGTCCTGGACATTTCATATGAATTAAATCTTACAGTGTGTAGCCTTTTATGTTTAACTTCTTTCATTTAACATAAGATTCATCCATGTTGTAGTATGTGTATTTCATTTCCTTTTATTGATGAAAAATATTTCATTGTATGTGCTGTGCTTAGTAGCTCAGTCGTGTCTGACTCTGTGACCCCGTGGACTGCAGCCCACCAGGCCTCCTCTGTCCATGGGGATTCTCCAGGCAAGAATACTGGAGTGGGTTCCCATGCCCTCCTCCAGAGGATCTTCCCAACCTGGGGGTTGAATTCAGGTCTCCTGCATTGCAGGTGGATTCTTCACCAACTGAGCCACCAGGAAAGCCCATTCCATTGTATAGATATAGCATATTTTGTTTATCTAATCATCAATTGATGGGAATGAGGGTGGTTTTCACTTTTTGGCTATTATGCATGATTCTGCTTTGAATATTCATGTACAAGTTTTTGTGTGCACATATGTTTTCATTATTCATGCATATTTACTGAAGAGGGAAATTGCTGGACCATGTACTGCTTTACATTACCATCAGCAATGTATGAGGGTTCCAATTTCATTACATCCTCTGCAACACTTTTTATAATCTGTCTTTATCAGCCATTCTAGTGGGCATGAAAGTATCTTCCTGTGATTTTGATTCACATTTCCCTAATGGCTAAAGATGTTGGACGTTTTTATCTTGTGCTTATTTGCCATTTGTGTATCCTCTTTGGAGAGAGATCAGTCCAAATTCTTTGCCCGTTCTTATTTGGCTTATTTACTTCTATATCATTGAATGGTAAGAATTCTTTACATAATCTGGGATTATATTTATGATTTCAAATATTTCTCTAATTCTATGAATTGTCTTTTCACATTCTTGATTGTGTTAATTGAAGCATAAAAGTTTTTAATTTTGTTGAAGTCTAAATTTATCCAAGAAACCATGGCCTGTCAAGATCATGAAGATTTACCTGCATTATTTCTTCTTGGGAGTTTTATAGTTTTAGTTCTTATATTTAGGTCTTAAATCAATTTTGAATTAATTTTTGTATATGGTGTGATATAGGAATCCAATTTCATTTTCCTGCATGTGGACACGTGACCGAATTGGTTGCCTGGACCCATGCTTGGGTCCTAGCCTGGGATCAGACCTCTTGTCTTGGCCAGGGAGGTTCTTTTTCTGATCAGATTTGCACAGCTAATAATGAAACCAATTCTGAGACTAGAACTGCTGTTGCTGCTGTTTAGTTGCTAGGTCATGTCTGACTCCTTGCGACCCTATGGACTATAGCCCGCCAGGCTCCTCTGTCCATGGGGTTCTCCAGGCAAGAATACTGGAGTAGGTAGCCATTACCTTCTCCAGGAGATCTTCTGACCCAGGGATTGAAACTGGTCTCCCACATTGCAGGCAGATTCTTTACTGTCTGAGCCACTGGGGAAGCCCCAAGACTAGAAGAGCACAAGCTTTATCTGATGGCTGAATAATGGAGAAGCAGGAATTTAGCTTACAAATCAACTTCTCAACCTGCTTTGGGCAGAGACATCATATATATAAGAAGTTCAGTGTAAAAGGTGGGTAATTGGAAAGAGAGGGAGGGATATTCTTGACTTACCTTAGAGCAGGGGTGTGGTTTGGACCAGAACTGAGGCAGTTCTTCTTTTTAGTCCTTGTATGGGTTTTTCTGGTGGTTGTCATGGTAATTGGGTTGGGAAGATCCCCTGGAGAAGGAAATGACAACCCACTCCTGTATGCTTGCCTGGGAAATCCCATGGACAGAGGAGTGGTGGTGGGCTATAGTCCATGGGGTCACAAGAGTTGGATACTACTTAGCGACTAAACCACCACCACCACCTGGAAAATACACAGCACACCTGGGGCCACACAGAAAGATCAAGGGTTTGGGGAGAGAGAGAGAGAGATACAGAGACAAAAAGGGAGAGGAGAGAGAGAGGGAGATAGAGTGACACAGAGACAGAGACAGAGAATGAGCGAGCAAGCTTCTATTGAAGGTGGGAACCTCGGGTTTCTGGGGCTCCCTCATTATTGGTGAATTTTAAAATGCAGGAGTGGAATTTGAAACCAGAGAAGAGAAAAAATAAGCAGTCCAAATGGTCAGTTATCAAATCAAACAAGATTGCTATAACAAAGGAGTAGGAACTGGGGTGGGGATGGCTAGCAATGTGTTTTTTGAGGTTGCCGTCTTTGAAATGGGTGCCTCTTTGAAGGGGATGTCTGGGCAATCAAGGCTTAAGTCAGACATTTGCATTACAAAAAAGAGAAAATCCAAATGCCAAGACTTATACTGCAACATGATATGTCTTTCCATTTATTGAAGTAGTCTTTTCAACAGTGTTTTACAGTTGTCAGAGAAATATTTTTATATTTCTATTGTTATATTTATTCCTAAGTATTTTTTAATGGAGCCATTAAAAAGTCTTGACCACTTTGAATTTCTTACATGTTTCAACTATGGCCTTGTAAGAGGGTCATCTCTTTGAGTCTTGATCAATTTTACCTCCCAAATATTTCTTGAATTGGCATTCTCATCATCGTCTCTATTACCAACTGCCCAGATTTGAGATCTCATCTATTACCTAGATTACTATAGTACTTTCCTAACTGATCTCCCTATCTTTAGTGTTGTTCCCTTCAAATTCACCTTCCATATCACCACCAGAGTGATTTATTTAAAATTCAATTCTAGATTATAGTTCTGGGTAAGATGGTTAAGTACTTGCTACTTTTTGTCCATCACTGAACACAGTCATAAAACCTGGACAGAATTCACGACACAGCTGTTTGAGAATACTGAAAAGTAAATAGCTGCAGGAAGACTAAAGAAAAACATCAGAATTTGAGAATCCAACAAACCAGTGGTGAGTTTCCCACTCCTCCTACCCTATTCCCCAACCTGAACTTAATCCATTTGGAAACGTGAAAGTGGTTACTGTAGTACAGTCAGAGAGTTCCAGGAGAAGCCCTCTAGTTCTTGTTTGAGAAGTGAGAGAAGGGGGAAAGTCCTCCATTTTCCCCTTTATTTCTCTTCTCTCACATCCCAGCCCTCAGGCAATCATGCAGTGGCAGCAACAGTGGCAGCAGTGAAGCCATCAGGAACCAATATTCTTGGAGAGGGGAACCCTTAGTCTCTGATGAAGCTGTGGCCATGAGAGCAGAACCACTTACTGTTGCTTTTTTTATCTCTCTGTTTTCCCACTGCTTGTTTCCAGATGTGGCACAATTGCAGAAGTGAACACTTTCCAACTGGAGGCCTGAAAGGGAAATCCCAGGGTACCACTGGTGAGACTGGAGAAGTAGGAGTTCAGGAAAATGACCCCATAATGTTTTTTGTTAATGAGCTCCTGGATACCCACCACTAACCTGTGCCTATGTTGATTAGATCCCAATGAGCATACCAAAGAACTGAGATAACTGACTTTTATCTAGATTCCAGACTGACCACTTAGTGACACATACCAGACAAATCTGAGTTAACATTTGAAAACTGAACTGACATTGAACCATCAGCCCACAGCAGGCTGGTGGGAACATATGGCCTGAACCTAATCAGATTAAGTGCTGAAGCAAAAATATAAATGCTTTCCATACTTAGAGTTTTGTAATGTCATATATGAAATGTCCAGGATATACTCCAGAATTATCAGCCATATAAAAAACCACAATGATTTCAAGTTGCATGGCAAATAAATACATTTAAAATTTAAAAAAATAAAATAATAAAAAAACAGCCACAACCAAAGGATGCAGATGTTGCACTTATCTGAAAAAGACTTTGTCAATTAACTATAAAAAATTCAAATGGATAGCACAAACACTCTTGGAACAAATGTTGAAATACAAAGCCTAATCAGATAAATAGAAGATACAAAGAAGTAGAAACTAGATGACAACTTCAGAATTGAAAAATGCAGTTGTTTAGTTGCTAAGTTGTGTCTGACTCTTTTGCATCACCATGGACTGTAGCCCCCCCAGGCTCCTCTGTCCATGGGGTTTCCCAGGCAAGAATACTGGAGTGGGTTGCCATTTCCTTCTCCAGGGGATCTTCCTGATTCAGGGATCAAACCTGTGGTCTCCTGAAATGGCAGGCAGAATTTTTTTTTTTTTTTTTTTTTTACCGCTCAGCCACTAGGGAAGCCTGAAAAATACAATAACTGACATTAAAAAAAATTCACCAGATGGGCTTAATAGCAGAAGTATGATGTTAGAGGAAAGAGTCAGTAGACTTAATTTTTTTAATTAATTTATTTAATTAGAGGATAATTACTTTATAATATTGTGATGTGTCTTCCCCAATGCTGAAACCCCCTAACACCTCCTTCCTCACCCTATTCCTCTGGGTTGTCCCAGAGCACCTGATTTGAGTGCCTTGCTTCATGCATCGAACTGGCACTGGTCATCTATTTTACATATGGTAATATACATGTTTCAATGCTATTCTCTCAAATCATCCCAACCTTGCCTTCTCCCACTGAGTCCAAAAGTCTGTTCTTCATGTCTGTGTCTCTTTTGCTGCCTTGCATGTAGAATCATCAGTACCATCTTTCTTTCTTTTTTTTTTCTTTTTAATTGATTTATTTTAGTTGGAGGCTAAGGCTAATTACTTTACAATATTGTATTGGTTTTTCCATACATCAACATGAATCCACCACGGGTGTACACGTGTTCCCCATCCTGAACCTCCCTCCCCATCCCATCCCTCTGGGTCATCCCAGTGCACCAGCCCCAAGCATCCAGTATCATGCATCGAACCTGGACTGGCAACTCGTTTCATATTTCAATGCCATTCTCCCAAATCATCCCACCCTCTCCCTCTCCCACAGAGTCCAAAAGACTGTTCTATACATCTGTGTCTCTTTTGCTGTCTCGCATACAGACTTATCATTACCATCTTTCTAAATTCCATATATATGCATTAGTGTATTGTATTGGTGTTTTTCTTTCTGGCGTACTTCACTCTGTATAATAGGCTCCAGTTTCATCCACCTCATTAGAACTGACTCAAATGTATTCTTTTAAATGGCTGAGTAATATTCCATTGTGTATATGTACCACAGCTTTCTTTATCCATTCATCTGCTGATGGACATCTAGGTTGCTTCCGTGTCCTGGCTATTATAAACAGTGCTGCGATGAACATTGGGGTACACGTGTCTCTTTCCCTTCTGGTTTCCTCTGTGTGTATGCCCAGCAGTGGGATTGCTGGATCGTATGGCAGTTCTATTTCCAGTTTTTTAAGGAATCTCCACACTGTTCTCCATAGTGGCTGTACTAGTTTGCATTCCCACCAACAGTGTAAGAGGGTTCCCTTTTCTCCACACCCTCTCCAGCATTTACTGTTTGTAGATTTTTGGGTAGCAGCCGTTCTGACCGGCGTGAGATGGTACCTCATTGTGGTTTTGATTTCATTTCTCTGGTAATGAGTGATGAGCATCTTTTCATGTGTTTGTTAGCCATCTGTATGTCTTCTTTGGAGAACTGTCTGTTTAGTTCTTTGCCCCATTTTTTGATTGGGTCATTTATTTTTCTGGAATTGATCATAAACTCTAGATCACAAAGAAGCAACAATTTTTCAAGTATTGAAAGATTTGTCAGTTCGGATATACAGCAAGAAAATATCCCTCAGGAATGAAGGTAAAATTTAGAACACAATTTTAGATAGAGGAAAACTAAGAAAATTCATAGCAAGCAGACCTTGTGAAAAAGAATTGCTAAAGGAATTTTTCTATCAGTTCAGTTCAGTTGCTCAGTCATGTCCGAATGTTTGCATCCCCATGGACTACAGCATGCCAGGCTTCCTTGTCCATCACCAACTCCTGGAGTTTGCTCAAACTCAAGTCCATTGAGTGGATGGTGGTTGGTTGATGGTGATGATGCCATCTAACCATCTCATCCACTGTTGTCCCAGTCTCCTCCTGCCTTCAATATTTCCCAGAATCAGGATCTTTTCCACTGAGTCAGTTCTTCACATAAGGTGGCCAAAGTATTGGAGCTTCAGCATCAGTCCTTCCAATGAATATTCAGGACTAATTTCCTTTAGGATTGACTGGTTTGATGTGCTTGAAGTCCAAGGGACTCTAAAGAGTCTTCTCCAACGCCACAGTTCAAAAACATCAATTCTTTGGTGCTCAGCTTTTTTTTTTTTTTTTTTTATGGTTTGGACCATCTCTCACATCCATACATGACTACTGGAAAAACCATAGCTTTGACTAGGTGGACCTTTGTCAGTAAAGTAATGTCTCTGCTTTTTAATATGCTGTCTAGGTTGGTCATAGATTTTCTTCCAAGGAGCGAGCATCTTTTAAATTCAATGCTGCAGTCACCATCTGCAGTGATTTTGGAGCATAAGAAAATAAAGTCTGTCACTGTTTCCACTGTTTCTCCATCTATTTGCCCTGAAGTGATGGGACTAGATGCCATGATCTTTGTTTTTTTTTTTTTTTTTTTTTTCAATTTTGAGTTTTAAGCCAGAAAATCTCTTCTGTCCTCTTTCTGTATCATCAAGAGGCTCTTTAGTTCCTCTTGGCTTTCTTCCATAAGGGTGGTGGCATCTGCATATCTGAGGTTATTGATATTTCTCTGGGCAATCTTGATTCCGCTTGTGCTTCCTCCAGCCCAGCATTTCTCATGATGTACTCTGCATATAAGTTAAATAAGCAAGGTGACAATATACAGCCTTGATGCACTCCTTTCCCAATTTGGAACCAGTCCATTGTTCCATGTTAGATTCTAACTGTTGCTTCCTGACCTGCATACATATTTCTCAGGAGGCAGGTAAGGTGGTCTTGTTTTCCAATCTCTTGAAGAATTTTCTACAGATTGTTGTGATCCATACAGTCAAAGGCTTCAGCATAGTCAGTAAAGCAGAAGTAGATGTTTTTCTGGAACTCTCTTGCTTTTTCTATGATCCAATGGATGTTAGCAATTTGATCTCTGGTTCCTCTGCCTTTTCTAAATCCAGCTTGAACATCTGGAAATTCTTGGTTCACGTACTGCTGAAGCCTGGCTTGGAAAATTTTGAGCATTACTTTCCTAGCATGTGAGATGAGTGCAATTGTGTGGTAATTTTGAGCATTCTTTGTCATTGCCTTTCTTTGGGATTGGAATGAAAACTGACCTTTTCAGTCCTGTGGCCACTGCTGAGTTTTCCAAATTTGCTGACATATTGAATGCAGGACTTTAACAGCATCAACTTTTAAGATTTGAAATAGCTTATCTGGAATTCCATCACCTCCACTAGCTTTGTTCGTAGAAATGCTTCCTAAGGCCCACTTGACTTCGAACTCCAGGATGTCTGGCTCTAGGTGAGTGATCACACCATCGTGATTATCTGGGTCATGAAGATCTTTTTTGTATAGTTCTTCTGTGTATTCTTCCCACCTCTTCTTAATATTTTCTGCTTCTTTTAGGTCCATACCATTTCTGTCCTTTATTGAACCCATCTTTGCATGAAGTGTTCCCTTGGTATCTCTAATTTTCTTGAAGAGATGTCTAGTCTTTCCCATTCTATTGTCTTCCTCTATTTCTTTGCATTGATCACTGAGGAAGGCTTTCTTATCTCTCCTTGTTTTCTTTGGAACTCTGCATTCAGATGGGTATATCTTTCCTTTTTTCATTTGCCTTTAGCTTCTCTTCTTTTCTCAGCTATTTGTAAGACCTATTCAGACAACCATTTTGCCTCTTGGCATTTCTTCTTCTTGAGGATGGTTTTGATCACTGCCTCCTGTACAATGTTTCAAACCTCTGTCCATAGTTCTTCAGGCACTCTATCAGTTTTAATCGCTTAAATCTAATTGTCACTTCCATTGTATAATCTTCAGGGATATGATTTAGGTCATACCTGAATAGTCCAGTGGTTTTCCCTACTTTCTTCAATTTAAGTCTGAATTTTGCAATAAGGAGTTCATGATCTGAGCCACAGTCAGCTCCTGGTCTTGTTTTGCTTAATGTATAGAGCTTCTCCATCTTCAGCTGCAAAGAATATAATCAGTCTGATTTCAGTGTTGACCATCTGGTGATGTCCAGGTGTAGAGTCATCTCTTTTCTTGGAAGAGGGTGTTTTCTATGACCAGTGCGTTCTCTTGACAAAACTCTGTTAGCCTTTGCCCTGCTTCATTCTGCACTTCAAGGCCAAACTTGCCTGTTACTCTAGGTATCTTTTGACTTCCTTCTTTTTCCTGTCCCCTGTGGTGAAAAGGACATCTTTTCTTGGTGTTAGTTCCAGAAGGTCTTGTAGGTCATCATAGAACAAACACATGAAAAGATGCTCAACTTCACTCATTATCAGAGAAATGCAAATCAAAACCACTATGAGGTACCATTTCATGCCAGTCAGAATGGCTGCGATCCAAAAGTCTACAAGCAATAAATGCTGGAGAGGGTGTGGAGAAAAGGGAACCCTCTTACACTGTTGGTGGGAATGCAAACTAGTACAGCCACTATGGAGAACAGTGTGGAGATTCCTTAAAAAACTGGAAATAGAACTGCCTTATGATCCAGCAATCCCACTGCTGGGCCTATACACTGAGGAAACCAGAATTGAGAGACACGTGTACCCCAGTGTTCATCACAGCACTGTTTATAATAGCCAGGACATGGAAGCAACCTAGATGTCCATCAGCAGATGAATGGATAAGAAAGCTGTGGTACATATACACAATGGAGTATTACTCAGCCATTAAAAAGAATACATTTGAATCAGTTCTAATGAGGTGGATGAAACTGGAGCCTATTATACAGAGTGAAGTAAGCCAGAAAGAAAAACACCAATACAGTATACTAACGCATATATTTGGAATTTAGAAAGATGGTGATAACTCTGTATGCGAGACAGCAAAAGAGACACAGATGTATAGAACAGCCTTTTGGACTCTATGGGAGAGGGAGAGGGTGAGATGACTTGGGAGAATGGCATTGAAACATGTATAAAATCATATATGAAACGAGTCGCCAGTCCAGGTCGATGCACGATACTGGATGCTTGAGGCTGGTCCACTGGGACAACCCAGAGGGATGGTATGGGAAGGGAGGAGGGAGGAGGGTTCAGGATGGGGAACACATGTATACCTGTGGCAGATTCATTTTGATATATGGCAAAACCAATACAATATTGTAAAGTTAAAAAAAATAAAAATAACTGTTCAGCTTCTTTGGCATTAGTGATTGGGGCATAAATTTGGATTACTGTGATACTGATGATTTGCCTTGGAAATGAACAGAGTTCATTCTGTCATTTTTGAGATTGCACCCAAGTACTGCATTTCAGACTCTTTTATTGACTATGAGGGCTACTCCATTTCTTCTAAGGGATTCTTGCCCACAGTAGTATATATAGTGGTCATCTGAATTAAATTCTCCCATTCCAGTCCATTTTATTTCAGTGATTTCTAAAATGTCGATGTTCACTCTTGCCATCTCCTGATTGACCACTTCCAATTTACCTTGATTCATGGACCTAACATTCCATATTCCTATGTAATATTGTTCCTTACAGCATTGAGCTTAAACACCAGTCACATCCACAAGCTTTGGGTCCATCTTTTCATTCTTTCCAGAGTTATTTCTTCACTATTCCACCAGCAGCATATTGAGCACCTACTGACCTGGGGAATTCATCTTTCAGTGTCCTATCTTTTTGCCTTTTCATACTATTTATGGGGTTCTCAAGGCGAGAATACTAAAGTGGCTTGCTACTCCCTTCTCCAGTGGACCACTAGAACTCTCCACCATGACCCGTCCATCTTGGGTGGCCCTGTATGGCATGGTCATAGTTTAATTGAGTTAGACAAGGCTATGATCCAAGTAGCGCTACAGCGGCTGCGACCGGCGCACTAAGCGCGGCTGAGAGGAGATACCCTGTCCGAGGTCAGGGGCAGAAGCCGGGAGGACCCTATGACCGAATGGCGGCAGCCAAGAGGAGTTACCCCACGTCCGAGGTCAGGGGCAGCGGTGGAGAGTGCCAGGCTGCAACGGCACAGGAACGGCAGAGAAGAGATACCCAAGTCTGAGGTCAGGGGCAGCGGCCAGGAGGAGCTACCCCGCGTCCGAGGTCAGGGGCGGCAGTGGGGAGGACCTACCCCATGTCCAAGGAGTGGTGGCTGCGGGGACACAGGAGGGCCTAGAGGCACTATCCCACGCTGAAGGTCAGGATGGGCGGTGGTGAGGAGATACCCCTCGTCCAAGGTAAGGAGCAGCGGCTGCGCTTTGTTGGAGCAGCAGTGAAAAAATACCCCATGTCCAAGGTAAGAGAAACCCAAATAAGATGGTAGGTGTTGCAAGAGGGCATCAGAGGGCAGACACACTGAAACCATACTCACAGAAAACTAGTCAATCTAATCACACTAGGACCATAGCCTTGTCTAACGAAATGAAACTAAGCCATGCCCATGGGGCAACCCAAGATGGGCGGGTCATGGTGGAGAGATCTGACAGAATGTGGTCCACTGGAGAAGGGAATGGCAAACCACTTCAGTATTCTTGCCTTGAGAACCCCATGAGCAGTATGAAAAGGCAAAATGATAGGATACTGAAAGAGGAACTCCCCAGGTCAGTAGGTGCCCAATATGCTACTGGAGATCAGTGGAGAAATAACCCCAGAAAGAATGAAGGGATGGAGCCAAAGCAAAAAGAATACCCAGCTGTGGATGTGACTGGTGATAGAAGCAAGGTCCGATGCTGTAAAGAACAATATTGCATAGGAACCTGGAATGTCAGGTCCATGAATCAAGGCAAATTGGAAGTGGTCAAACAAGAGAAGGCAAGAGTGAATGTCAACATTCTAGGAATCAGCGAACTAAAATGGACTGGAATGGGTGAATTTAACTCAGATGACCATTATATCTACTACTGTGGGCAGGAATCCCTCAGAAGAAATGGAGTAGCCATCATGGTCAACAGAAGAGTCCGAAATGCAGTACTTGGATGCAATCTCAAAAACAACAGAATGATCTCTGTTCGTTTCCAAGGCAAAACATTCAATATCACAGTAATCCAAGTCTATACCCCAACCAGTAACACTGAAGAAGCTGAAGTTGAATGGTTCTATGAAGACCTACAAGACCTTTTAGAACTAACACCCAAAAAACATGTCCTTTTCATTATAGGGGACTGGAATGCAAAAGTAGGAAGTCAAGAAACACCTGGAGTAACAGGCAAATTTGGCCTTGGAATACAGAATGAACCATGGCCAAGACTAATAGAGTTTTGACAATAAAGTGCACTGGTCATAACAAACACCCTCTTTCAAAAACACAAGAGAAGACTCTACACATGGACATCACCAGATGGTCAACACCAAAATCAGATTGATTATGTTCTTTGCAGCCAAAGATGGAGAAGCTCTATACAGTCAACAAAAATAAGACCAGGAGCTGACTGTGGCTCAGATCATGAACTCCTTATTACCAAATTCAGACTTAAATTGAAGAAAGTAGGGAAAATCACTAGACCATTCAGGTATGACTTAAGTCAAATCCCTTATGATTATACAGTGGAAGTGATAAATAGATTTAAGGGCCTAGATCTGATAGAGTGCCTGATGAACTATGGACTGATGTTCGTGACATTGTACAGGAGACAGGGATCAAGACCATCCCCATGGAAAAGAAATGCAGAAAAGCAAAATGGCTGTCTGGGGAGGCCTTACAAATAGTTGTGAAAAGAAGATAAGTGAAAAGCAAAGGAGAAAAGGAAAGATATAAACATCTGAATGCAGAGTTCCAAAGAATAGCAAGAAGAGATAAGAAACCCTTCCTCAGTGATCAATGCAAAGAAATAGAGGAAAACAACAGAATGGGAAAGACTAGAGATTTCTTCAAGAAAATCAGATACCAAAGGAATATTTCATGCAAAGATGGGCTCGATAAAGGACAGAAATGGTATGGACCTAACAGAAACAGAAGATATTAAGAAGAGGTGGCAAGAATACACAGAAGAACTGTACAAAAAAGATCTTCACGACCCACATAATCACAATGGTGTGATCACTGACCTAGAGCCAGACATCCTGGAATGTGAAGTCAAGTGGGCCTTAGAAAGCATCACTATGAACAAAGCTAGTGGAGGTGATGGAATTCCAGTGGATCTATTTCAAATCTTGAAAGATGATGCTGTGAAAGTGCTGCACCCAATATGCCAGCAAGTTTGGAAAACTCAGCAGTGGCCACAGGACTGGAAAAGGTCAGTTTTCATTCCAATCCCAAAGAAAGGCAATGCCAAAGAATGCTCAAACTACCGCACAATTGTGCTCATCTCACACGCTAGTAAAGTAATGCTCAAAATTCTCCAAGCCAGGCTTCAGCAATATGTGAACCATGAACTTCCTGATATTCAAGCTGGTTTTAGAAAAGGCAGAGGAACCAGAGATCAAATTGCCAACATCTGCTGGATCATGGAAAAAGCAAGAGAGTTCCAGAAAAACATCTATTTCTGCTTTATTGACTATGCCAAAGCCTTTGACTGTGTGGATCACAATAAACTGTCGGAAATTCTGAAAGAGATGGGAATACCAGACCACCTCATCTGCCTCTTGAGAAATTTGTATGCAGGTCAGGAAGCAACAGTTAGAACTGGACATGGAACAACAGAGTGGTTCCAAATAGGAAAAGGAGTACGTCAAGGCTGTATATTGTCACCCTGCTTATTTAACTTATATGCAGAGTACATCATGAGAAACCCTGGACTGGAAGAAACACAAGCTGGAATCAAGATTGCCGGGAGAATTATCAGTAACCTCAGATATGCAGATGACACCACCCTTATGGCAGAAAGTGAAGAGGAACTCAAAAGCCTCTTGATGAAAGTGAAAGTGGAGAGTGAAAAAGTTGGCTTAAAGGTCAACATTCAGAAAAGGAAGATCATGGCATCCGGTCCCATCACTTCATGGGAAATAGATGGGGAAACAGTGTCAGCCTTTATTTTTTGGGGCTCCAAAATCACTGCAGATGGTGACTGCAGCCATGAAATCAAAAGACGCTTACTCCTTGGAAGGAAAGTTATGACCAACCTAGATACCATATTCAAAAGCAGAGACATTACTTTGCCAACAAAGGTCCGTCTAGTCAAGGCTATGGTTTTTCCTGTGGTCATGTGTGGATGTGAGAGCTGGACTGTGAAGAAGGCTGAGCACTGAAGAATTGATGCTTTTGAACTGTGGTGTTGGAGAAAACTCTTGAGGGTCCCTTGGACTGTAAGGAGATCCAAGCAGTCCGTTCTGAAGGAGATCAGCCCTGGGATTTCTTTGGAGGGAATGATGCTAAAGCTGAAACTCCAGTACTTTGGCCACCTCATGCAAAGAGCTGACTCGTTGGAAAAGACTGTGATGCTGGGAGGGATTGGGGGCAGGAGGAGAAGGGGACGACGGAGGATGAGATGGCTGGATGGCATCACTGACTCGATGGACCTGAGTCTGAGTGAACTCCGGGAGTTGGTGATGAACAGGGAGGCATGGCGTGCTGTGATTCATGGGGTCGCAAAGAGTCCGACACGACTGAGCGACTGAACTGAACTGAACTGATGATCCAAGTGATCAGTTTCATTATATTTCTGTGATATGTGGTTTCCATTCTGTCTGGTCTCTGATGAATAAGAGGCTTATAGAAAGTTTCTGATGGGAAGGACTGGCTGTGGGGAAATGTGGGTCTTGCTCTGATGGGTGGGGCCATGCTCAGTAAATCTTTAATCCAATTTTCTATTGATGGATGGGGCTGTATTCCCTCCCTGTTGTTTGGTCTGAGGCCAAACTTTGGTAGGGTTATTTGTTAATGGCGACCTCCCTTAGAAGGACTTACGCCAGCACTGTTGTATTCAGTGTCCCTGACCCCACAGAAGGCCACTGTCAACCCACGCCTCTGTCAGAGACTCCTGGACACTCTCTGTCTGGCTCAGTCTTCTGTGGGCTCAGTCTCCTGTGGGGTCACTCCTCCTTTCTCTTGGGTCCTGGTATGCATGAGGTTTTGTTTGTGCCCTCCAAGCATCTTTTTCCTCAATCCTGTGGAAGTTCTGTAATCAAATCCCACTGGCCTTCAAAGTCAGATTCTCTGGGGGGTTCTCAGTCCCTTTGCTGGACCCCCAGGGTGGGAAATCTCTTGTTGGTCCTAAAACTTTTATAACAGTGAGAGAACTTCTATGGTAAAATTGTTCTCCAGTTTGTGGTTTGTCTGCTCAGTAGCTCTATGGTGGGGCTCGTGTGCCACACCTCCCAGGTCTGCTGCAGCCAGAGCCCCTGTCCCTGTGGCAGGCCACTGCTGACCCATGCCTCTGCAGAAAACACTCAAACACTCAAAGGCAGGTTTGTTTCAGTCTGTTGTGGGATGCCTAGCTCCCGGTGCACACAAGGTTTTGTTTGAGTCCTCCAAGCATCTCTAGTGGGTATGAGGTTTGATTCTAAACACAATTTTGCCCCTCCTACCATTTTGTTGGGGCTTCTCCTTTGCCCTTGCACTTGGGGTATCTTTTTTGGTGGGATTCAGCATTCTCCTATCGATGGTATTTCACCGGTTAGCTGCAGTTTTGGAGTTCTCACAGGAGAAGATGAGCATAAATTTCTTCATACAGAAGTCAAATGATATCAGAAGGGAAAGTGGAACTTTACAAATGAAGGAAGACCACAGAGTGGTGAAAACCTGGGTAATAAACTATTTTTCTTCTTTTGAGTTTTGATTGAAAGTGAATAGCAACAATTTCTGATGGGATTTTCAGTGTATATAGATGCAATATATAAGAGGATATTAGCATAAAGTGGAGAGGTAAAGGGCCCAAAATGCTGGAAAGCTTTATTCACCTTGCAATTAAAGTGGTAAAATATTGATTCTAAATAAACTGTGAAAAATATGTGTTTTTTAAATCCCTAGATCACCTACTAAAAAAATTATACAAAGAGATTTCAAAGTCACAATAAATTGAGTATAAAAAATGTTCAAATAATTTAGAAGAAGGCAGGAAAAGAGAAACAGGAATAAAAATTCAGAGGAACCAGACAGAATATAAATAGTAAAATTGCAAACCTAAATATAGTCATATCAGTAATTATATTAGTGGTCTAAACACAACAATGAAAAGACAGAAATTAAAATGGCATACTCAACTATGTCACCTACAGAAACTTGAAGGAAGATTCAAATCATCAATATCAGGAATGAAAGGGGAAATTACTACAGATTTCATATTAATTAAAAGGCTAGTAAGGCAATACTAAGAACAACTCTATGCAATAAATTTAACAACTTAGATGAAATGGACCAATTTCCTGAATACTATGAACTACCAAATGTCTTTCAGATAGAATAGATAACCTGAGTAGTCCTATAACTAATATAGTAATTGAATTCATAGTTGAAAACCTCCCCCCACCCCTAGAGAAATCTACATTATCAGGTGGTTTCACTGGTGAATTATACCAAACATTTAAAGAAGAATTAACACCAATTCTACACTATCTCACCAGAAAAAAGATGGAACATTTCCCAACTCATTTTGCAAGGCTACCTTTATCCATATAACCAGAAACAAACAAAGACAGTATAAAAAAAAGGAAAATTACAGATTAATATCTCTCATAAACATAGACTCAAAAACATCTTTAACAAATCCAGTCCAGAAATAGTAATACTCAAACAAATGAAGTTCATCTTTGGAAAGAAAAGCTGGTTAAATATTTGAAAATTATCCAGTGTAATCAGTAATTATTAGCAATTTAAAGATGAAAAGTCACATGTCAATTGGTATGAAAAAAGCAGTTGACAGAATTCAACATTCATCCATGATAAAAATAATCAACAAATTAAGAGTAGATAGAAACATTCTGAACCTGATAAAGTGAAGTGAAAGTTGCTCAGTCATGTCCGACTCTTTGCAACCCATGGACTGTAGCCTGCCAGGGTTCTCTTGCCATGGAATTCTCTAGGCCAGAATACTGGAGTGGGTAGCTCTTCCCTTCTCAGAGGATCTTCCCAACCCAGGGATCGAAGCCAGGTCTCCCACATTGCAGGTGGATTCTTTACCATCTGAGCCACCAGGGAAGCTGGTTGTCTCCAAAACTCTGCATGTAACATCATGCTTAATGGTGAAAGACTGAATGCTTTCCCTTTTAGATTAGGAACAAGACAAGGATCTCTACTCTCACCAGTTCTTTTCAACAGTATACTAGAAGTTTTATCCAGTGCAATGAGACAACAAAAAGAAGGAAAAAGAATACAGATTGGAAAAGAATAAATAAAATTGATTTTGGGGGGCAAATGACATGACCATATGTGTAGAAAATATCAAGGGATCTATAAAAGAAAAAGTAAAGCTCCTAGAGCTAACTTGTTAGTCTAACAAAGTAATACAACACAAAACGAAAACATAAAAATCAATCACATTTGTATATCTTGACAATGTAAAAGGCAATTAAAACTTCAAAATACCATTTACAATAGGTCCCCAATATGAAATGGTTAGGTATAAATCTAATAAAATATTTACAAAATCTATGTAGTGGAAACTAAAAATGCTGATGAAATCATGTAAATTGAGAAACATGGTGTTCATGGTGTCAACTAAGTAAAGACGTCACTTCTCAATTGATCTATAGATTAACTCAATACAAGTCAAAATTCAGCAGGATATTTTTTATAGACATAGACAAATTTATTCTAAACTTTCTTTTTATTTTTAAAATTATCTTCTTAAATTGGAGGATAACTGCTTTACATTGTTGTGTTGGTTTCTGCCCTGCAAAAATGCAAATCAGTCATAATTTTATATCTGTATCTATATATACCTCCCTTCCCTCTTGAGCCTCCTTCCCCGCTCCCATCTCACACTTCTAGGTGACCACAGAGCACCAGGCTGGCCTCCCTTTGTTATAGCAGCTTCCCACTAATTATCTGTTTTACATGGTACTGTATATATGTCAATGCTGTTTCAATTTGTTGTACCTTCTCCTTTCCCTGTGGTGTCCACAAGTACATTCTCTATGCCTGAGTATCCATTACTTCCCTGAAAATAGGTTCATCAGTACTATTTTTCTAGATTCCATATATATGTGTTAATGTATGATATTTGTTTTTTTCTTTCTGACTTACTTCACTCTGTATAACAAGCTCTAGGTTCATCCTCCTCACTAAAACTGACTCAAATTCATTCCTTTTAGTGGCTGAGTAATATTCCATTGAATATATGTCCACATCTTCTTTACCTATCCATCTGCCAATGGATATCTAGGTTGCTTCAATGTCCTGGCTATTGTAAATAGTGCTGCAGTGAACATTGGGGTACTTCTGTCTTTTTGAACTGTGGTTTTCTCAAAGTATGCACAGTAATGGGATTGATGGGTTGGTTGGTAGTTTTATTCCTAGGTTTTTTTTAAGGAATTTCCATGCTGTTCTCCATAGTGGTTTTATCAATTTACATTTCCACCAACAGTGCAGAAGGGTTCCATTTTCTCCACATCCTCTCCAGCATTTATTGTTTGTAATTATTTTGATGATGGCCATTCTGACTGGTGTGAGGTGATACCTCATTGTAGTTTTGATTTGCATTTCTCTAATACTGAGCGAATGTAGAAAGTCAAGAGATACCTAGAATATCAGCAAGTTTGGCCTTGGAGTACAAAATGAACCAGGGCAAAATCTAACAGAGGTTTCTCAAGAGAACTGCTGGTCATACCAAACACCCTTTTCCAACAACACAAGAGATGACTCTACACATGTACATCACGAGATGGTCAAGACTGAAATCAGATTGATTATATTCTTTGCAGCCGAAGGTGGAAACGTTCTATTCAATCAATAAAAACAAGACGTCACTGATTGTGACTCAGATCATGAGTTCCTTATTGCAAAACTCAGACTTAAACTGAAGAAAATAGGGAAAACCACTAGACCATTCAGGTATGACCTTAATCCAATCCCTTATGATTATACAGCAGAGGTGACAAATAGATTCAAGGGATTAGATCTGGTAGACAGTGCCTGGAGAACTAGGGTGGAGATTTGTATCACTGTACAGGAGGTGGTGACTAAAATTATCCCTGAGAAAGAAGAAATGCACAAAGGCAAAATGGTTATCTGAGGAGGCCTTACAAATAGCTGAGGAAAGAAGAGAAGCGAAAGGCAAGGGAGAAAAGGAAGGCTATACCTAACTGATTGCAGAGTTCCAGAAAATAACAAGGTGAGATAAGAAGCCCTTCTTAAGTGAACAATACAAGGAAATAGAGGAAAACAATAGAATGGGAAAGACTAGACATCTCTTCAAGAAAATTGAAGGTATCAAGGGAACATTTCATGCAAGAAAGGGCACAATGAAAGACAGAAATAGCAAGGACCTAAGAGAAGCAGAAGAGATTAAGAAGAAATGGTAAGAATACACAGAAGAGCTACACAGAAAAGGTCTTAATGACCCAGATAACCATGAGGCAGTGCCCACTCACCTAGAGCTGGACATCCTGGAGTGTGAAGTCGAGTGGGTCTTAGGAATCATTACTATGAACAAAACTAGTGGAGGTGATGGAATTCCAGCTGAGCTATTTCAAATCCTAAAAGATAATGCTGTCAATATGTGCTGCCTAAAAGTGCTGCAGTCAATATGTCATCAAAACATCCAGTATCCAAGGCCATCCAACCTTTGACATACTTGATTGTGCTCTTCAGGAAAAGAAGCAACACAGAAGCAATGGCAGAACTGAAAAAACAATAGCCTGGAAGTCAGGAGACCTGATTTCTGGCCCAGGGTTTATAATTAAATCACTATGTGACCTTGGACAACACACTTAAACTCCTAAGCTGCATCTCAGTTTAAGATAAATTCACCTGCAATATTTAGGATTAAGAATTAGAATGCAGGGCTTCCCTGGGGGCTCAGTGGTAAAGAATCCACCTTCCAATGCAGGAGACATGGGTTCAATCCCTGGTCTGGGAAGATCCACATGCCACAGAGCAACTAAGCCCGTGTGCCACAACTACTGAGCCTGTGCTCTAGAGCCTGGGAACCACAACTGCTAAGCCCACACTCTGCAACTATTGAAGCCCACATGTCCTAGAGCCCGTGCTCTGCAACAGGAGAAGCCACTGCAGTGAGAAGCCCATGCGCCGTAACGAACAGTAGCCCCCACTCACTGCAACTAGAGAAAAGCCTGATCAGCAACAAAGACCCAGCACAGCCAAAACAAATAAGAATTCGAATGTAGTGTGTGCGTCTGTGTATGTGTTCACTCAGTCATGTCCGACTCTCTGTGACCCCATGGACTGCAGTCTGCCAGGCTCCTCTGTCCATGGAATTCTCCAGACAAGAATACTGGAATTTGAAGGAAATGAATGCCATTTCCTTCTCCAATGCGAATTTTAGTAGTAGTAGTGTAGTCGCTAAGTCGTGTCTGACTCTTGCGACCCCACAGACTGTAGCCTGTCAAGTTCTTCTGTCTATGGGATTCTCCAGGCAAGAATACTGGAGTGGGTTGCCATTTCCTTCTCCAGGGGATCTTCCTGACCCAGGAATCGAACCCCGGGTCTCCTATATGGCAGGAAGATTCTTTACCAACTGAGCTACAAGGGAAGCCCCAATTCCTTTGTAATTAAGCTTATACAGAGACTTGCGATTTTCAGTGTGTCATTTGCTTATGACACAGCCTCATGGCTTAAAGGAAGTGGTAGGGTGAAAAGACCTTTAGTATAACACAGCTGGATGGCCTTTCTTTAAGCTACCATTTTGAAGAATGTTGCCTTTTGGACTGACTCCGAAACTCCATTTGGCTAGCACTTTGGAATTTAAATGGGTAAAAAATATGATTTTCCATTGCTCCCAACTGCCCTGCATGGTTTACTAGATGAGTATTTAAAAGGAAATAGAACCAGCACTGATTTTTTTTATGAACTTAGGAAATTCTGCTTAGTGTCTTCATATGCTCAGTTCTTTCATATAGTAAATGGAAGATGTTGATGATAAAGGTAGTTAATTGTTTTGAAAATTATAGATATCTTTTACTTAGGGTTAAGAACATCCAAAGGTAGAATGCTGTTTATTGATGGAACCACAAAGGTTGAAAGGATATGTGGTTTGCAAATTGTCATAACAGCAACAACATAAGAAGTTATTTACACACATCATCTCAGACTATCATAATTACCTTTCAAAGTGGGCCATATTGTGTTATTTTACGGATAAAAAAATGAAACTTACAGAGCTGTTTTGGTAGAACATAGAACTATTTAACTTCCTAAAGGTAGTTAATATTTATTGAGCCCTTATAATTTTCCAGGTACTGTCCGAAGCCCATATTTTTAAACTTCAGTTCAATGCTCTAAGGTGAATATTGTTATTCCCATTTTAAAATTGAGGAAACTGAGGCAGACAAGTAAGTAGCTTTTATAGCTAATCAGTTCAGTTCAGTCGCTCAGTCGTGTCCAACTCTGCGACCCCATGAATCACAGCACGCCAGGCCTCCCTGTCCATCACCATCTCCTGGAGTTCACTCAGACTCATGTTCATCGAGTCAGTGATGCCATCCAGCCATCTCATCCTCCGTCATCCCCTTCTCCTCCTGCCCCCAATCCCTCCCAGCATCAGAGTCTTTTCCAACGAGTCAGCTCTTTGCATGAGGTGGCCAAAGTACTGGAGTTTCAGCCTCAGCATCATTCCTTCCAAAGAAATCCCAGGGCTGATCTCCTTCAGAATGGACTGGTTGGATCTCCTTGCAGTCCAAGGGACTCTCAAGAGTCTTCTCCAACACCACAGCTCAAAAGCATCAATTCTTCGGCGCTCAGCCTTCTTCACAGTCCAACTCTCACATGCATACACGACCACAGGAAAAACCATAGCTTTGACTAGACGAACCTTTGTTGGCAAAGTAATGTCTCTGCTTTTGAATATGGTATCTAGGTTGGTCATAACTTTCCTTCCAATGAGTAAGCGTCTTTTAATTTCATGGCTGCAGTCACCATCAGCAGTGATTTTGGAGCCCCCAAACATAAAGTCTGACACTGTTTCCACTGTTTCCCCATCTATTTCCCATGAAGTGATGGGACCGGATGCCATGATCTTCGTTTTCTGAATGTTGAGTTTTAAGCCAACTTTTTCACTCTCCTCTTTCACTTTCATCAAGAGGCTTTTGAGTTCCTCTTCACTTTCTGCCATAAGAGTGGTGTCATCTGCTTATCTGAGGTTATTGATATTTCTCCCAGCAATCTTGATTCCAGCTTGTGTTTCTTCTAGCCCAGCGTTTCTCATGATGTACTCTGCATATAAGTTAAATAAGCAGGGTGACAATATACAACCTTGATGTACTTCTTTTCCTATTTGGAACCAGTCTGTTGTTCCATGTCCAGTTTTAACCGTTGCTTCCTGACCTGCATACAGGTTTCTCAAGAGGCAGATCAGGTGGTCTGGTATTCCCATCTCCTTCAGAATTTTCCACAGTTTATTGTAATCCACACAATCAAAGGCTTTGGCATAGTCAATAAAGCAGAAATAGATGTTTTTCTGGAACTCTCTTGCTTTTTCCATGATCCAGAGGATGTTGGCAATTTGATCTCTGGTTCCTCTGCCTTTTCTAAAACCAGCTTGAACATCAGGAAGTTCACGGTTCACATATTGCTGAAGCCTGGCTTGGAGAATTTTGAGCATTACTTTACTAGCGTGTGAGATGAGTGCAATTGTGCGGTTTGAGCATTCTTTGGCATTGCCTTTCTTTGGGACTGGGATGAAAACTGACCTTTTCCAGTCCTGTGGCCACTGCTGAGTCTTCCAAATGTGCTGGCATATTGAGTGCAGCACTTTCACAGCATCATCTCTCAGGATTTGAAATAGCTGAACTGGAATTCCATCATCTCCACTAGCTTTGTTCGTAGTGATGCTTTCTAAGGCCCACTTGACTTCGCATTCCAGGATGTCTGGCTCTAGGTGAGTGATCACACCATCGTGATTATCTGGGTCGTGAAGATCTTTTTTGTACAGTTCTTCTGTGTATTCTTGCCATCTCTTCTTGATATCTTCTGCTTCTGTTAGGTCCATACCATTTCTGTCCTTTATCGAGCCCGTCTTTGCATGAAATGTTCCCTTGGTATCTCTAATTTTCTTGAAGAGATCCCTAGTCTTTCCCATTCTGTTGTTTTCCTATTATAGCTAATAGGAAGTGCCTATTATGAATTGATATGAATTGAGATATGCTGTTGGAGAACGCAATGGCAGCCCACTCCAGTACTCTTGACTGGAAAATCCCATGCACGGAGGATCCTGGTAGGCTGCAGTCCATGGAGTTGTGAAGAGTCAGACACGACCGAGTGACTTCACTTTCACTTTTCACTTTCATGCTTTGGAGAAGGAAATGGCAACCCACTCCAGTGTTCTTTCCTGGAGAATTCCAAGGACAGTGGAGCCTGGTGGGCTGCCGTCTATGGGGTCTCACAGAGTCGGACACGACTGAAGCAACTTAGCAGCAGTAGCAAGGAGAGAAAAGAACTGTACACAGAAAATTATGAGACATTAATGAAAGAAATCAAAGATGACATAAACAGATGCAGAGATATTCCATGTTCCTGGATAGGAAGAATCAATAATGTGAAAATGACTATGCTACCAAATGCAATCTACAGATTTAATGTGATCCCTATCAAATTACCAATGGTATTTTTCACAGTACTAGAATAAAAAAATTCACAATTCATATGGAAACACAAAAGACCCCGAATGGCCAAAGCAGTCCTGAGAAAGAAGAATGGAGCTGGAGGAATCAACCTTCCTGACTTCAGATTATACTACAAAGCTACAGTCATCAAGACAGTATGGTACTGGCACAAAAACAGAAATATAGACCAATGGAACAAGATAGAAAGCCCAGAAATAAACCCATGCACCTATGGGTACCTTATTTTTGACAAAGGAGGCAAGAATATACAATGAGGGCAAAGACAGCATCTTCCATAAATGGTGCTGGGAAAACTGGACAGCTACATGTAAAAGAATGAAATTAGAACATCTCCTAACACCATACACAAAGATGAAGTCAAAATGGATTAAAGACCTAAGTGTAAGACCAGAAACTATCAAACTCTTAGAGGAAATCACAGGCAGAACACTCGATGACATAAATCAAAACAAGATCCTCTATGACCCACCTCCTAGAGTAATGGAAATAAAAACAAAAGTAAGCAAGTAGGACTTGATTAAACTTAAAAGCTTTTGCACAGCAAAGGAAACTATAAGCAAGGTGAAAAGACAATGTTCAGAATGGGAGAAAATAAAAGCAAGTGAAACACCTGACAAAGGATTAATTTCCAAAATATACATGCAGCTCATATAACTCAATACCTGAAAAAGAAACAACCCAGTCAACAAGTGGGAAAAACCTAAACAGACATTTCTCCAAAGAAGACATACAGATGGCTAATAAACACATGAAAAGCTGCTCAACATCAATCATTATTAGAGAAATGAAAATCTGAACTACAATGAGATATCACCTCACACTGGTCAGAATGACCCTCATCAAAAAGTCTACAAACAATAAATGCTGAAGAGGGTGTAGAGAAAAGGGAATGCTCTTGCACTGTTGTTGGGAATGTAAATTGATACAGCCACTGTGGAAGAGGATATAGAGATTCCTTAAAAAACTAGGAATAAAATCACTGCATGACCCAGCAATCCCACTCCTAGACAGATACCCTGAGGAAACCAAAAAGAAACAGACACATGTATCCCATTGATCATTGCAGCACTATTTACAATAGGTAGGACATGGAAGCAACCTAGATGTCCATTGACAGATGAGTGGATAAAGAACTTGTTGTACATATACATAATGAAATATTAGTCAGCCATAAAAAGGAACGCATTTGAGTCAGTTCTAATGAGGTGAATGAACCTAGAACCTATTATACAGAGTGAAGTAAGTCAGAAAGAGAAAGATAAATATCATATTCTAATGCATATATATGGAGTCTAGGAAAATGGTACTGAAGAATTTACCTACAGGGCAACAATGGAGAAACAGACATAGAGAATAGACTTATGGACATGGGGAGAGGGGAGGAGATGGTGAAATGTATGAAAAGAGTAACATGGAAACTTAAATTACCATATGCAAAAGAGATAGCCAACTGGAATTTACTATATGGCTCAGGAAACTCAAACAGGGGCTCTGTATCAACCCAGAGGGGTGGGATGGAGCGGGAGATGGGAGGGAGGTTCAAAAGGGAGGGAATATATGTATGCCTATGGCTGATTGAGGGCGGGAGGAGAAGGGGACAGCAGAGGATGAGATGGTTGGACAGCATCACCGACTCAGTGGACATGAGTTTGGGTAAACTCCGGGAGTTGGTGATGGACAGGGAGGCCTGGTGTGCTGGCCTGGTGTGCTGAAGTCCGTGGGGTTGCAAAGAGTCAGACATGACTGAGTGACTGAACTGAACTGATGGCTGATTCATGTTGAGGTTTGACAGAAAACAATAAAATTCTGTAAAGCAATTATCCTTTGATAATAAATAAATAAATAAACCCAAACAATGAATAAATAGAAGAAATAAAAAAAAAAGATCAAACCAGTCAATCCTAAAGGAAATCAACCATGAATCTGTTGGAAGGACTGATATTGAAGCTGAAGTTCCAATATTTTGGCCATCTGATTTGAGGAACCAACTCATTGGAAAAGACCATGATGCTGGAAAAGATTGAAGGCAAGAAGAGAAGAGGGTGGCAGTAGAAGAGATGGTTAGATAGCATCACTGACTTAATGAACATGAATTTGAGCAAACTCCGAGAGATAGTGGAGGACAGAGGAGCTTGGCATGCTTCAGTCCATGGGGTCGCAAAGAGTCAGACATGACTTAGTGACTGAACAGCAACCACAGTTGGGAAAGAGAGAGGCAAGACAATGTAACAGACAGCCCAGAATTAGACCCACACAATTATGGCTATTTGATATTTGAGAAAGGTGCAAAAACCAGTTCTGTGATAATGGCAGTCTTTTTTACTACATGGTGTTGGAGCAATTGAACATCCATATGCTAAACAATGAACCCTCACCTAAACATCATTCATTATACAAAAATTAGCTCAAAATGAGTCATCGATCTAAAACTGAAACATAAAACTATAAAACCTTTAGAAATCAATATAAAGGAAAATTTTTGTGACCTGGAGTTAAACTTGGGTTTCTGAGCAGCAGCACCACTGACATTTTTGGCCTGATAATTCTTTGTCAGGGAAATGTTGCTGTGCGTTGTAGGATATTTGGGCTTCCCAGGCGGCGCTAGTAGTAAAGAACCCGCCTGCCAATGCAGGAGACATAAGAGACACGGATTTGATTCCTGGTTCTGGAAGATCCCCTGGAGGAGGGCATGGTAACCCACCCTAGTATTCTTGCCTGGAGTATCCCCATGGACAGAGCCTGGCGGGCTACAGTCCATGGAGTTGCAAAGAGCTGGAGAACGACTGAGCATCTAAGCACACATGCACGTGGGATATTTAGCACCATCTCCAGCCTTTACCCACGAGAAACCAGTAACACCATGCCCCCCAATTCATGACAGCCAAAAAGGTATCCAGACATTGCCCAGTGTCCCTGGGGACAAAGTAACCCCTGGTTAAAAACCATTGAGTTGGTTTTTTAGATATGACAATAAAGTACTGTCCATAGAAGAAAAAAATGATGAATTATTCTTTTTATAAAAATGTAAAAGTTTTCCTCTGAAAGATATTGTTGAGAGGATGAAAAGACAAACTATGGACTGGCAGGAGATATTTGGAAATCATGTATCTGAAAAAGAACTTGGATCCAGGATATATAAAGAATTCTGAAAATTCAGTAATGAGTAAATGAAAAGCGCAGTTATAAAGAGGGAAATAATTTTAGCAAATATTTCACCAAAGAAAATTTAAATATGACCAATAAGCACATGAAAAGATATTCAACATCATTAGCTATTAGGGAAATGCTATGATGAGGTGCCACTGAACACCTGTTAGAATGGCTAAAATAAAAATTACTGAATATCAAGAGCTAGTGAGAATGTGTAGGAAGTGAAACTTTCAAGCATTTCTTTTTTGTATGCAAAATGGTACAGCCATTCTGGAAAATAGTTTGGAAGTTTCTGATCAGGTTAAACATACATTTATCATATAATCCATCAGTCACACTCCTGGGTATTTATCCTAGAGAAGTGGATACAATAACCTGGATATGAATGTTTATAACAGCTTTATTAATAATTGTCTAAAACTGGAAACAAACTAAAGGTCCTTCAGTGACTAGATGGATAAACAAAGTAGTAGATCAATATAATGGAATGCTATTCAACAATAAAAGGAACAAACTGTTGATCATATAACAACTTGAAAGAGTCTGAAAGGCATTATGCTGAGTTAAAGAAGCTTGTCTCAAACAGTTACATATTCTGTGCCATTCTTGAATGGACTCAACTGTAAGGATGGCAAATAGATAAGTGGTTGGAGGTGAGGTTAAGTTACGTTAAAGGAATTATACAGGACTTCCCTGGTGGTGCAGTAAAGAATCTGCCTGCCAATGCAGGGGACACAGATTCTATCCGTGGTCCAGTAAGATTCCACAGGCTATGAGGCGACTAAGCCTGTGTGCCGCAACTACTGAGCCTACACACGGCAACCACTGAAGCCCACACACCCTACAGCCTATGCTCAGCAACGAGAGAAGCCACTGTGATGAGAAGCCCTTGTACTGCGACTGGAGGGTAGACCTGCTCACCACAACTAGGGGAAGCCTATGTGCAGTGATGAAGACCCAGCACACCCTAAGTTAATTAATTTAATGGAATTATACAAAGGAGATTTATGGGGTAGTGGAAATTTCTGTATCCTGATACTGGTGGTGGTTACATGAATATCCACATGTGTTAAAATTCACCAGAGTATATACCAAAAGATAAAAAAGCAATTGTATTGTGTGATAATTTAAAAAACAGACAAAATTAAATTCTGATGGTACTTTACTAGGTTTATAAGATGTAGTGTAAACATCTTAGCATGAATTACAGGGCCCACCCTGGGGTAGCTCCTCAGCAACAGGGCTGTTTCCCTCATAAAGCATAAGAATATCATTTTTATGGAGAGACTGATGTGTGGTCCTGAAGGTCACAACTGTTTTGTCTCTAAGTAAGAGACAGTTTTTTTTGGCTCAGATGGTAAAGAATCTGTCTGCAATGCGGAAGACCTGGGTTCAATCCCTGGTTTGGAAAGATCCCCTGGAGGAAGACATGGCAACCCACCCCATTATTCTTGCCTGGAGAATCCCCATGGACAGAGGAGCCTGGCAGGCTACAGTCCATGGGGTTGCAGAGAGTCAGGCACGACTGAGTGACTAAGCACAGCAGCACATAAGAGATAGTAGTACTGGAAAGTTGAGGATGTAGAATATCCATCCTTACCTGGTGAGAAATGCTGGTATAGCATTTTGTGGAATCCTGGTCTAGTACAGCCTCAGTTGACTCTATTAAATGTGACTAATAACTGATTCCCCCAGAGTCACTGTTGGGCAGAAACTGAACCACTTTTGATCCCAGGCCTAGTCAACTTTGCATCTGACAAGAACAATCCTTCCCACTTCAACCCTTCTGGAAGGGAGAGGAGTATGTGATGTGTGGTCAGTTGAGGGGAGCACATTGTATTGTCAAGAGTTTTTCTAGTTACTTTTTGCATTTATGCATTTAGTTAGCAATCTGGGCTGTACTCCTCTACTCACTTCACCTCCCCTGTAACCTAACTCATTTCATTGGAATCTAGATTCTGCAGAGAATTGGCTTTTAGAAGAAGTATTAGTTCAGTTCAGTTCAGTTGCTCAGTCATGCTCTTTGCGACCCCGTGAACCACAGCACACCAGGCCTCCCTGTCCATCACCAACTCCCGGAGTTCACTCAGACTCATATCCATCGAGTCAGTGATGCCATCCAGCCATCTCATCCTCTGTCGTCCCCTTCTCCTTCTGCCCCCAATCCCTCCCAGCATCAGAGTCTTTTCCAATGAGTCAACTCTTTGCATGAGGTGGCCGAAGTACTGGAGTTTCAGCTTTAGCATCATTCCTTCCAAAGAAGAAGTATAGTAGCAGGTATATTTCCCCACAAGTTTGTCCTGAGTTGTTTTAGGTTTTAGAACTTTTTGTGGCAGCCCTTTTAGTGTTATGATCACCCTGATGGAGAATCTTGGTTTGTGCTGCTGCTGTCCCCATCCCACCCCCACCGCCACATGCCATTTTTTACATGCATGTGGCTTGTTTAGAGCTTGGATGACCACCCCAGCCCACTCCCCATTTCCACCACCATTCAACTCCTCCCATCCTGAGGTAAATGATGAGATATTGGTGTTAATTATGTTTATCCATTTATTAAAATACTTTAAGAAGCAAAACTTTATTAACTTTGAAGACTGGTGTTCCATTTTGTGGGGAGGAGGAATAGGCACACTTTGTAGACCTTTACTTTCTGCTTTTTTGCGTTACCCCATAACTACCCCAGTTTCCTCCCCCCAACAAGCCCCTGGCCCTGCTGCTTATTTGCAGGGGCCTCTGAGGAATCAAAACAACAAATAGAATACAATGTAGATTAAAGATTAGACGAATAGACAGATGCAGTTCCACAAACCATAAAACCAATCAAGGTCCTTTACAAGGATGGAATGGTGCTAATGAGTTTGGTTGCCTTGGTATTATTTTCTACGTCTTATGAAACAAAAATTCTTCTACTCATGTCCCAAGGGAAGATGACGTTGACCCCAACTATTGCTTCTGCTCAACCTTTAACCTAAGTTATTAAGTTGAAAATGTCTTCCTTATTCTTCCCTTGTTCCTTTGGACACAACACAGGCGTCTTTTTGGTGAAGGGACTGATAGCTGCTGACCTCCTATATTGTTGACACCAAAAGCAGTTAATGGCAGTCCAAATCTACTGGCATTCTGCTTCCCCACTAGTTCTTCTGACTAGGAATTGCCCACTCAATCAGTCCCTCAGAAAGTGCCAGAAAGATGCAATCAAATCCCAGAACTTTGGCTCTTGATGGCAACTTTGAACAGAATTGAGATGGATATTTGGTGTCTGGTCCCACCACCTGAACAACTATATTACTGCAAGAAGTTAACCATGAAGTCCTGAAAGGAGCTTATACTTCCAGAGGCTGAGCCAACTCTCTTGAAAAAGAGATAACCACTTTCAAGCTAGTATGAGCAAGTGCTCAGCAAAGCTGTCTCCCTTTTTTGGAAAGCAACTGGTAACTAAGCAGTATAGGAGGTAACCAAGTGATTTAGCTAGCCACATCTGCTCCTAGGTCTCATGGCCTATCAATTCTGCTCCAGGAGTTGACTCCAGCTTCCAATCCTAGTGGTTTTATTCAATATCACTCTGAATCAGGTTGGGAGGACAGGGTGAATGAAACAGAATCCAGACGATACAACAGAGCAACAGTAGCATTACAACATACAAAGGCATGTAGTAAGTCAGCAAAGTAAGCACAAGAGATGGAGTACTATTACAGTTTACTGTCACCGGTGATTAAAAAATAACTACAAGACACAGCCCTGCTTAGGCACTGCAAGTAAAAGCTACCCTCTCCCAGGACTTTCTTTTGTTTCCTTAAATTTGCTCATTTGGATCTTCTGAGAAAAAAATGCAACTTGGTTCCCAACTCTGTGAGTGAGCATGTGTGCAGCTGTTAATGTGTGCAGCCATGGAGGAGTCAAGTTGGGCTGCAACAACTGTGGCCTTACTGATTTGATCGAATACCTCCTCCTGGGAAGAGTAATGCAGAGAAAGCCAAAGACACAGCAACAGCACATTCCCCACTTAAATACATACAGTAAGTTAACATATTCTGATGCTTAAATAAGTTTTAAATGTTTTCTCTCAATATTTTTCCATTAACTTTCTTAACTAGTTGTAGAGCTAAGACTTTTTTGTTTGTTTGGCACAGCAATCAGACATCTGGGGACTATCCCCTTGTTAGTATGTTTCTCCTCACCCCTGTAGAGGTGGAACACAGGTGGCTGGTTTAAGTGGGCTAGGCTGGTGGAATTCCAGAGTTGAGAACCAGTGCTTAGAGTTGGATTGTGCACCTCGATGAACCAGCCAGTGGACTGAGTCAGGTAACTGAGCACGCTAAGTTTGTCTGAGAAGCGGGGAGAGGCCAGTTTCCTGGCTTTCTGTTGTAAATGGGAAGGGACATTTACCTAAAGGTATAAATTGAAGGTGGGTGGGGATACAAGGCAGACTAGAGGAAATCACTGGGGAAATACTGGAGTTTGATTAGATTTGCCTGATTGGGCACAGGAATTCAAAAAAATGCCAATTGGGATTTGGAGCAATTTTGGCCTGGTTTGTTTTCTTGAGAAATTTGGAAGAAGAACCATGGGAGAAGCAGAAGCTTTTAGCCTCCATTTTCCCAGGCCCTTGTTTTCTCTGATCACTTTGAATTTCCCTCTGGTACTCAAGGGAAAGGAGCAAGAAGGGAGATTCAAAGATGATTTGGGGACTTAACCAACAGCAGACCAAGATGGAGCTTGTGGGGAAGGGCCTAGGCTGTGGCTTGATTGTCAGGCAGTCCTTTGCTCAGACATCTAAGTCAGAGAGCTCAAGGCCTCGTTGCTCCATATACTGTTTATTGGGTGAGGGGACAGCAAAGGTTGGGGCAGTTGCTGATGTAGAGTCCAGGACAGATAGAGCAAAAAAGGCAGCATGCCAGCTTAGCCCCCTTCTCTAGGGCATTGATGTTTTTGTTCCCCTTTCTGTGGCCTGGCTCAGAATTTTAAGGGGGCGTCGGAATCAGCTGGGCCATAGGTAGATCCCAGCCACTTCTGAGACGCTGAAAATGCACCAATAGTTTAGAAGCTCCACCAAGAACTAGGGCAGTTGGTAGAGGCATATGTGTGTGTAGGGTAGTGGGGGTGGGGAGGGATTCCTGGGTTAGCACAATAAATTATAGGGTCATTTAGAGGTCGAGTTGTATTTTCAGTTCTTAAAAATATATATATATATTTATATATATACATCTTTATATGTCTCTATACATAACTATACTGCAGCACAGTAGCAAAACATTTAGTTAAAAAATCCAGCAAGAATGCAGCAAAACACTCCATGGAGGCATGCAGGCTAGGATGAAGGCAGTAGGAGGGGAGCCTGTATGGTTGCCATAGGGGTGAGTTCCAACCAATGGGTGGCCCACCCAGCCACCAGAGCACCACCTGGACATGTGCAAAGATATACATGCGCACATGGAAAAACAGAAAGGTTTTGCAGAGAGAGCAGTCACCACAGGAAAAGATCTCACATGGTCATTGTAACAGGCAACTGCACAAGCCCCCATGACCTAGTTCTCATGTTAATAAGTCAACTAGTAGAGACCTCCTGAAGTTACAAGTTGCAATTGGCAGGGATTGGGGGAGAAACACCACCACACCTGGCTTTCCTGACCCCTCTCCTCACCTCCCTGAGAGTATTTCTTTCATTCATTTCCTAGCATCAGCAGTTTTTCTGCCAGTCAGAGAAAAACATTCCCCAACTCCCTGAAAAAGTGAACTCCCTTGAATCCTTTGCAGATCCCAGGCCATTCACAAAAAGCATATCTCAATTAAATATTGTAGTTGCTCAAGATGCACGAAAAGAACTGAACAAGACAACTCGGAACAAGAATCTTTGGCCAATGAGAAAATGTAAACCTCTAAGGAGACCTGATTGAGTCCAGACAAAAATGTATTAGTGTAAAGAATTGGAGGATCTTTCTTGGTGGTGCTCATGTTTGTTCTGAAATAATTTAGTCTAGCCTGTATTGAGGTTTCGAGAGTTTTCAGTAGAATCCTAAATGTTGTGAGTTCTTCCATCTTTCCAGGATTATAGTTGAGATCCTGATGGTGTTGGAGAATCATCAGATTTTGCTTCGTCTTCGTGATGTCTGTGATGCCACAAATTTCCTTTAGAGAAAAAAAGCAAATATAGAAACAAAGAGGTTAGCACATTGCCAGCCTAAATGTAGGGACCCTAAAGAGAGCAAACAGTCTTTTAGGAGACACTCATTTGTTCATATTGTATCAACCATCTCTGAGCCATCTTAGAAAACCAGCTAATACCATGCGAGCCAAACACAGATGGGATGAGTTCTTAGAACCTGATAATCCATGAAACGGCTATTGACCCCTTCTGAGTATTCAGAAAGACTCTCAAGCACCATGGGTCTCCTAGCTGGCAGATTCTTTGGGACTCAACATAGCTGGACCAAACACAACTTGATCCAGGAAATTCTCTCTTGGCATCTGTGCAAGTCTTAGTCTCTCAAAAAACAAAAAACTACCACCCTCCATCCTTTTCCCCCTATGTCCACTATTGTTATCTCTCTCAAGCTTCCAGGTCATCTAGGCTCAGAATTTAGGAGAGACCACTGACATCAGAATTGGCATAACTGACAACTCTAAGGGAACATTCTTTTGAGTTCCACTGACATATCAAGAACATTTAAGTCCAATTCTGAAGAAGTGCTCAGTCGCTTCAGTCGTGTCTGACTCTTTGCAACCCTATGGACTGCAGCCCACCAGGCTCCTCTTATTTCCCAGGCAAGAATACTTGAGTGGGTTGCCATGACCTCCTCCAGGGGATCTTCCCAACCTAGGGACCAAACCCATGTCTCTTGTGTCTCCTGCATTGGCAGGTGTTTTCTTTATCACTGTGCCACCTGGGAAGCCTGTATTCTGAAGAAGAGGTGGAACCAAAATTCAAATAATGAAACAAAGTTTGCATTTCCAGGGACCGACTATAACAGATACAGAATAGGAGTGTTTAGATAGGTCATGAAAACTGTTCCTGACACTGTAGGTGCCCATACCAACACCCCCAACCCATGTCAAATAATACTGCTTTCTGGAGTAGGACCAGAAGCTTGTAGTTGTATTTGACTGGGAAAGAGATCTAAATATGACTATTTTGCAATACTTTATCAACAAAGAAAGGAATGAATCAAGTGGAAAGTTAACTGCTTATTCTCATTTTTTCCTCTGCAGCTGTTTACATCACAGAGACTGCACCGTAAGGTTGCCACTCAGGCTCTCTCCTTGTTAGTGTCCATAACCACTTGCTTTTTTTTCTTAATGGTCTTTCTTTCTTTTTTTTTTTTTTTGGTCACACTGCACAACATGTGGGATCTTAGTTCCCCAACCAGAGATCAAGCCTGTGCCCCGCGCAGTGGAAGTATGGAGTCCTAACCACTGGACCGTCAGGGAAGTCCCTCCATATCACTTTCTAACTCATACCTTATCCAAGAGACTTCTTGGCATCACCTAAAGTTGGCTCCCAGCTGGCTGCCTCCTCCATTACCACCGTACCTGCACACATTTCTAATGTGAGCTTCAGGTCTTTGGGAGGGAGGGACCTAGGCTGCTGGGAGGTCTTCATGACCTTGATGCCTGTGGGGGAAACTTACCAATAAATCCCTGGATGCCTTGGCCTGATTGAGACTTATATTCTTCTTCTGACTTCCTTTTCCCCAATTTGGGGAACTTAACTTTCAGTCTGAAGCTTTTGCTGTCAGTGTCTGAGGACTTTTCCTAGCAAAGCACGACAAAAGGAAGGTCAAAATGTTAGTTGCCTAATAGAAACAATTCTTAGAGGCTTGGAGAGATGGTGAACAAGGATGGCTGCAGGAAGCTGGCCAATCTGATATCTATTCAGGTGTGGGAGACATCCCTACTCACTAGTACCATACCTGAGAAGGCATCTGGTCTTTGCCAAGATCCTACTCTGTGCCAGATGCTTTGCTAAACGCTTTAATGTGTGTGTAGTCAGTCGCTCAGTCATGTCCAACTCTTTGCGACCCCCATGGACTATTGCCCTACCGGGTTCCTCTGTCCATGAAATTTTCCAGGCAAGAAATACTGGAGTGGGTAGCCATTCCCTTCTCCAGAGGATCTTCCTGACCCAGGGATAGAACCCGGGTTTCCTGAACTGCAGTCGGATTCTTTACCATTGAGCCACCAGGGAAACCCCTAGCCCCTAAATAAATGCTCTCATATGTATAACTGCTCTTCTGAATTGCCTTTCAGAAGAAACCTAAGGTAAGGGCACAGGACCTTCCCTCTCAACCAAAACTCTGGAAAGCCCAATGAATGACTGACTCTCCTCCTGCTTTTCCTCATCAAAGTGGATCTGCACCTTCTGTGGCATTAAGGCAAGCAAGGTGGGTGTCAGGTGCCTTTCTTTCAATCTACTCTGCCCTTCTTTAGAGCCTCATTTCTTCATCTTTATGGAAATACTGAAGTCCAAAAAGAGATTATGCCCAGGAAAGGCAAACTCGAATATTGAGACCTCAGAGCATGGACTGTTTGTCTTAGTTCTCTCAACATCCAGTCTGTCTGTCTAGGCCAGGGGCTTGGTGCTAGATAGTTGAACTGAAGAAGAAAGTGCTACAAGATTTTGCTTCCTTATCTGCATAACAGCATGTTTTCCTTTCCCAGAGGGCTGCTGGTCAAGAGCATCAAAGGCATATGATAAAGTTATTAAACTATTTAAGATCTGAATTTGCCTATGGCTTTTTCTCTTAAATGGTAGCCTAATTGCTGCTGCTGCTGCTAAGTCGCTTCAGTCGTGTTCGACTCTGTGTGACCCCATAGACGGGAGCCCACCAGGCTCCCCGTCCCTGGGATTCTCCAGGCAAGAACACTGGAGTGGGTTGCCATTTCCTTCTCCAATGCATGAAAGTGAAAAGTGAAAGTGAAGTCGCTCAGTCGTGTCCGACTCTTAGTGACCCCATGGACTACAGCCTACCAGGCTCCCCCGTCCGTGGGATTTTCCAGGCAAGAGTACTGGAGTGGGGTGCCATTGTCTTCTCCGAGCCTAATTGCTGCACTAGTCCAAATCCTTGTATGGCTTGCTCACATTCGTATAACTGGTGTATAAAGTCAGAAAACAGGTATAATGAGTAAAATAAATAAGGATTCCTACACAGTGTTGAAATGAGCAATTCCATGGTAGAGAAGTTTAAAGAAAAACCCTGTCAGACCATAATGGGAGTAACTTACTTGGTGATAGGTAGACATCTTTCAGTCATTTGATTTATGAAATGCACTATTTTTCTATCTCGGGAAAGCACTCAGAATTGTAAAAAAATGACAGCATCCCCAGAGCTATACTGTAGCCACTGCTGCCATGCTTGATTTTCTTTTAAGCCACACATCTGCTAGGGGAAGGCACTGAGAAAGCCTGCTTTCCTCCAAGAATGGGAGGGACAGAAAGCAGCAAGGGAGAGGTGATACTTGGTAGATGTAACCACGAGTATGGCCTGGGCACCAACCATTTAGAACAAATGTTGGCTGTAAACAACTGGTATTGGCCCTAATGGTATGTACCAGATGAAATTCAGTCCTGGCAGCAGGTACTAAGCAGGGGAGGGGAATTGTGGCCAGGAGAAAAGCACAGAAAAAGACCAGTCTTGCTTATTCTTTTCCAATCTTCTCTACAGAGTGGTTCTTCTTTCTGGTTATGTTCCCATGGTCATCTAGTTTTTCAATGTGCTTTCTGCCTTGTCCTGTCTACTTAAATGGTGAGGAGATGCAAGGAGGAGGCTCCATTAAGCTCAGGCTGAAAGCCACTACTGGTCTCCATCTGCTATATCAGTCATTGTGTCCTGGCTTACACTGGAAGGCAAAGCCCTCAGGAAGAAACCCCTCTTTCCCTTTATTTCCCAATCCACAGGTCACATACCTCCGGAAAAAGGATTGAATTCATCCAGTCAATCTTGGATAGCTTTTCAAACTCCTTACTCATGGCATCCAGGGAAATTTTCAGTGCGGCCTCATATTCAGCATTTCTCAGCTGGTGAAAACAGGAAAAAGAGTGAGCATCCAACGCCAATACGTCATAGACTCTTGCCTTCTCCCCAACTCCCAGTCCCTGCCTAGTGGCCATTAGACCACAGGTTGCCAACCTATATCTCCTTTGGTCCATAGGTTCACTGGAAAGTATAGTCAGCCAGCTCTTTACCTTCTCAAAAGGGAGATTCAGGAAAAAAATCAGATAGTGATGTTTTCTTTGGAGCTTGGCATACTCACAGTTTGAAAGTAGAGAGGTCCTTTGACCAGTATAAGTTAACACTGAGTTGTACCCCAACAGCTTAGGGTCCAGGATAAAGGTCCTACCCTTGATCCTCAAGTCTCTGGAGACATCTAAATGTCCTCATAATAATAGCTACCAATTTTTGAGCACATACTATATGCTAGGCGCTATGCATACATGATTTCATTCCATCTTCTCAGTAGCTTGATAATACTTTATGATGTACTACTGTTTTCATTTTATAGGTAGAAAAATGAACTCAAAGTTTAGTGCTCAAGATCGCATGACTAGATAGAAACCAGATCCATTTAACTCTATAGCCTACCCTCTATACCATACTATCCCAGAAAGGGTATGTCGGGTGGCTAGATATTAGGGTTGGTGGGGGGGAGGGAATCTTTATTACCCAGTTACCATAATTTAAAGGCTGCTTTGTGAAGCAAGGGGGAGGGCTACAGAGAGACAGGCTCCAAATTTCCGTTCCTGGCAAAGAGGGTCTGCCTCTCCAGGCTGTGCTTTTAGCCCCTAGCTATTCACTCTTAGTAAATAAGAAATAGTTTCAGTTGGCTTGTCTCACAGGTTCAAGAAACAAAGCTTAAGCATTCCCTAGTATCCCCCAGCACCCACAGGATGAACTCTGTATACTCCATGGAAGAGTTAAAATAGATTCTTCTAAAACCATCTCCAACTTAGAAGACCCAAGTTCCAGACCAACAACATGGGTGAGATCGTTCATATTCCATTAGTGAGCTGGGAGGACAGATGCATGCCAGTATCATCAGCCCTGATGTCCTTTCCAGATCACCTAACTTGCCTTCATCTCTCCTCCCTGGCATGTGCTCTACTTTCAATTTGGTACTTATGTGGCTTCTTGCTGTGCATGAGCCAGCCTTTAGTGGAACCTTCCCAACTGTCACAAAGGAGTGGCAGGTGAATGAGCAGGGGGTGGGGATTGGAGGTTATGACCAATCAGGATGGAATATGAGAGGGTGACCAAGTCATGCTGACAAATGATCTGCTTTTGCTTTACAACTAATGAGTTAGGACAGTACAGGGCAGCCCAGGTGCACAGGACACGTGTGTGCACTTGTGGGCTGGGGATCGGCAGTGACAGGCAGACACGCCATCACTTGGGGTAAGGGGGAGAGGGGCAGGGGCCCTTGGGGGCATACTTACAAGCAATGCTCAAAAGGGATTTGGTAGGCAAACCCACAGCCACAGAGTAAAATGAGGAGCTGGGGCCTTAGAAAATGATTCCTGATAATAATAGGAGAGGAGTAAAATGGCTTCCTAAGAACTTCCTATTTGGTACCTAGAGAATCAGGCTCTGAAAAACAGTACATGGGTGGGCCTGAATCTCGTGCTATATTCTCTTGTCCTTCTGGCTCCAAGAGAGACCTTGTCCAGGACTCTCTTCTGAGATAAATGTGCAAACTGACTCAGGGGGCTTTGTTGCTCACTTCTTGTTCCTGTTCGAACACATCACTAAGTCAGTTTGCCGAATAAGGGAAGTGGGAGTTACTGGGTGGGATTTTCTTCATCAAAAGGCTACAACCCTCTCCCGACACTGAGTTCCTTATTGTCCTCCTCCTTCAAAGGGAGAAATAACAACATTTAAATGAAATAAACCTTATGTCCATGTCACCTTCATGATATGGCCTTTCTTAGCTTCCATTTGCACCCAGGTCTCATTTGGATGTTTGTATGTGTGTGTGGGTCCTTACCAGGTTCTTTATTAAGTGTGGTATGTGCTCAGTTTGGGTTGTTGGCTGGTATAAGTCAATTTTCATGAGCCCATGAGCCTCAGGAAAGCCTGAGTGTCAATGAGAGGCCAGGCTCCCATATTTCCTGCTGCTCAAATTGGCAAGGCCATTGAGCTCTACCTATATATAGAAGGTACTTCTGGTGCTGTCTCTAAAGGCTGAAACTCTAGCCTGGAGCTCAGATGCTGGGACAGTCTGGCCTGATTGTCTTTGCCACTCTGCCACCTGTGCAGTGTGCCAATTAGATGTGCAAATGGAAGGGGGAAGTGGATGCCCTTCTTCCAAATCAACTCAGAGGCCCCTCTTCAAATAAACCTTAATTAGATGAGAAGCAAGAACAGCATCTTCCTCAGGGCCTTAGCAGTGAAACTCAAAGTGGGGTGGTCATGTTCAGTTGACTCATTAGCGCACACTCACTAGGTGTGCCTATGGGCTTTGCAGTATGAGAAATAGCAACTCTTCTTGTAGCTCAAAAACTGAGCCTCAGTCCATTTTCCCTACCACTGATAAAATCTACCATCTGTCAAGCTGCTAGGCAGAGCTAGGCACTTAATAAACAGTAGTTTGTTTAATCCTCACAACAACCTGGAGAGGTAGAGATTACAATCCCTATTTTGTAGGTTGGGAAACAGAGGTGAAGTTACCTCATACAGATACTGTTATGGATTCATTTGTGTCCCCTCCAGAAAGATAATCTTGAAATCCTAACTTTCAGTACCTCAACTATTGGGAAATAGGGTCACTGAAGATGTAATTACTGAGATCATTGGCCTGGTCTGGACCCTGGTGTAGGGTTGGCCCTCATCCAGTATGACTGGTGTCCTTTAAGGAGATGGCCATGGGAAGACAGAAGAGAGCACCATGTGAATATGGAGGATTGGAGCAGTGCATCTGTATTACAAGCCAAGGAATGCTCCAAACACTGCCAACAAATCACCAGCAGCTAGGAAGAGGCAAGGAAGGATTTCCCTACAGGTTTCAGAGGGAACATAAGCCTGCTGACACCTTGATTTCAGGCTGCTAGCCTACAGAACAGTGAAACAATGACTTTCTGTTGTCCAAAGTCACCCAGGTTTCACTGTTTGTTACAGCATCCTTAGGAAATTAATACAGTTAGTAACTGGCAGATTTGAACTCAGAGACCGCCAATTTCCCCCACTGTTCCTTACTCTCTTCCCACATGGTGAAAGACGTATTATGGAAACTTGGGAGACATAGAGCAGCTCAAAAGAGCTCACCCCTTTCTACTGAAGCTGTATTGGGTATAATGAGAACACCCTACTTCTGTTTGGTCTCGTATGGACCTAAGTAACATTTGCCAAAGAAGAGGGGGAGATTTTTCTTCAAGGATATGATAGTTCCTATGGACTCGCATAATTTATGAAGTGACATGATCGATAATAACTCTAGGTGAGGATGACGCAGCAGGGACTGCCAGATAAAACCTGGGCAAAATGCTCCTACATGTTTTCCAATGCCTTAGAACCAAGTGCAGACTGTGAGCAACTTCAGATGGGATACATTGCCCTCCCTTGTTCCAAACCCATCCACTCACCAAGTTTTCATCCAGGAAAGCTTTGGTGTCATCGTAGAGCCCTTTAAGACTAAATGTAACATCTACTGCATCATTTCTGGTTAAAGTCTGAGAGGAGAAGAAAAGAGAGGAAGGGAAAGGACAAAGAGAGAGAAGTTGTTGGTTAGTAAGCATGCAACTGGCTTTTCTGCGGGAAGGTAGGGGCAGGCTAGTAGGATGTGGCTGTAAGTGAAAAAGTAATATTCACAATATAGCACAACTAATAGTTCAGCATGGGCACCAACCAGTCAAAACTGATGCCAGCTATCAACTATAAGTGCAGCTGTACTGGTGTGTCCTATGTAGTGACAAAGGGCAACTTTGCATTTATCATCACTGATTGAGTACTCTGGGTATAGGGAAACACAAAATATGCAAACCGGACATAAATTTAAGGCCACTTCTTGCCACTAGCTGCTGCTGCTGCTGCTGCTAAGTTGCTTCAGTCGTGTCTGACTCGGTGCGACCCCATAGACGGCAGCCCACCAGGCTCCCCCATCCCTGGGATTCTCCAGGCAAGAACACTGGAGTGGGTTGCCATTTCCTTCTCCAATGTATGAAAGTGAAAAGTGAAAGTGAAGTCGCTCAGTTGTGTCTGACTCTTAGCGACCCCATGGACTGCAGCCAACTAGGGTCCTCCATCTATGGGATTTTCCAGGCAAGAGTACTGGAGTGGGGTGCCATTGCCCTCTCCGTGCCACTAGCTAAAGCCGCCTTTTCCAAGGAATGTGGAATTAGGCCTAACCATCTCTCTTCTTGAAACTCCAGGCCCCTTCCAACGAAGATCTGGCCCCCCCATAAATAGGTAGCCTATATTTTAGGAGATCCTGATCCTGTATGTGGCCCTTTTGTATGGTTTTTCTTAGCATAAAGTTACTTTTAAAAAACATCACTTAAAAATCTTCTGCCAGTGGGTCAAGTCACGAGATGGCACATTTAACATCAAGCATCCTAATCTGGACCTTTCCCTCAAGAGGAAAACCAAGGCAGCCTGGAGTTCAGGTTTCAATGACAAGTATCGCCTTAACAGGTTATACAGGGATCCACCTAGGATGAGGAAGGGCCAAAGCCAAGTTCCTCTCCATTCACAGGCTATTTCTCCTTGAGACCAGTGTGGTAGATAGCTCTCAGGCTGATGAAGTCTGCTATGGGATTCTCCCAGTAGCCACTCTGAACCTGTAACAAGTCAAGGAATATCTGCCTCTCTTTCTACTCCATCCATCAGTTTCCTGCCATGTCATTTGCTCGGGCTTTCTAGCCAGCCTCTGGTTCCTCTTCCTTTCCTTCTATTCCCTTTCCTATTTGGTTTACTCCTTTCCTTCATCTGCCCCTTCGTCCCTTACCTCAATGGGAGTGCAGGAAGCTGCAGCTGTCTCATTGCCACTCTCTTGTTTGTAAAATACATCGTTTAGGGTGTTAGCACTGGCATTCACAGAATCCATGAGGACAGACACATGCTGGTGGACCTTGCTCAGGTCAGTAAGTCTGTAATAAAGCAAGGACAAATAAATGAGTCTAGAGTTCTGAAGGACTTCTGGTCTGAGGTACTTGTGAGGGTTAGGATTAAAAGTAAAAATGAAAGCTCTGAGTACCTGAATTGTATTCTTTACTCCCTCCTATTATTTCTACTCGTTTCTAGGTAGCCACTTATGCCAGAAAATGTTTCTACTCTTCTATAGGTATTCACTTTTGTCCATCCTTTTTTGGGGGATCTTAGTTCCCCAACCAGGGGTGGAACCCCGGGTCCTGGCAGTGAAAGCACCAAGTCCTAACCACTGGACTGCCAGGGAATTCCCACTTTGTCCATCCTTATCTCACCTGAATTAGATACTAGGTACTTTGGAAGAGTGGGAGGCTAGAATAGAGGAAGGAGCTGATTCCAGAAACTCTAAGGCCTTCCTGATATTTAAGGCCAAGGATAAACATTTTAAATCCTGTTGGGTCTGGGGCAGCAGGAAGAGATCAAAATTCATCTTTGGACTTAATGGGAGAAGTCCAAGCTGACCACAAAGACTACTTCCTGTCTGGATTGTTAGAGTCCCTTTCAATCCTCAGAGCTCTGGGAAAGACTCCTTTCTGAGGTCAGGCTCTGCAGTAGCCTATAGACACAAGTTGGCTTCTTCTCCCCATCCCTTCTTGGGATTTCCAGGCCTGTATCTGGGCCAGACCACTTACCTGCTGATGAGGTTTTCTGCAAGCCGAGTTAAGTGCTGTATCTGGGCATACTCCTCATCAGAGAGGCTATCTTGAAATTCCTGGGAATCCAGCTGGGGTTGAGAAGCAGCTTGGATTTCAGCATGCTTGCACTCCCACATTTTCATTGAGTTCTCAAAGTCCTGGAAATGAAGACAGTGGCAGATCCTAATGACTGCTGTTAGCTAAGAGGGCACATGACAGGTCTGTATGTGAGTCTGATATGTGTGGGTCAAGGGGAATGAGGGCCCCACATATTCCCCCATACACCCATCTCCACACTTTATACATCTGTCCAACATTTTATTCAATGTCTTTAATACTAAGCACTTATAGTTTTGTTGTTGTTTTTACTGTTACAATGCCAAGTCTTGGGACAAGACGCTTGAATCAGACAGATGTCTGCCTTCCAGAAGCTTCTATAGGAAGGCATCATGATCAGTAAGACAGTGGAGCCCATTTCATGCTCCCTTCTTTGCCGAATCTAGGCAATATATGCTGATGGATTTTAGAGCCAGATGTATCTAATTTAACTTTGAATTGTGCTTCTGTCATTCACTAGTCATGTGACTTTTAGAAAAGTATTTAACCTCTCTGGTCCTTATTTTCCTCACCTGTAAAATGGGAATAAGTGTATGTACCTCATAGAAAGAGGAGAGTAAAAAAGTTGGCTTAAACCTCAACATTCAGAAAACTAAGATCATGGCATCTGGTCCCATCACTTAATGGCAAATAGATGGGGAAACAATGGAAAGAGTGTCAGACTTTATTTTTTGGGGCTACAAAATCACTACAGATGGTGATTGCAGTCATGAAATTAAAAGACACTTACTCCTTGGAAGGAAAGTTATGATCAACCTAGACAGCATATTAAAAATCAGAGACATTACTTTGTCAACAAAGGTCCATCTAGTCAAGGCTATGGTTTTTCCAGTAGTCATGTATGGATGTGAGAGTTGGACCATAAAGAAAGCTGAGTACTGAAGAATTGATGCTTTTGTACTGTGGTGTTGGAGAAGACTCTTGAGAGTCCCTTGGACTGCAAGGAGATCCAACCAGTCCATCATACAGGAGATCAGTCCTGGGTTTTTATTGGAAAGACTGATGTTGAAACTCCAGTGCTTTGGCCACCTGATGCGAAGAGCTGACTCATTTGAAAAGACCCTGATGCTGGGAAACATTGAGGGCAGGAGGTCAAGGGGATGACAGAGGATGAGATGGTTGGATGGCATCACTGACTCAATGGACATGAGTTTGGGTAAACTCCGGGAGTTGGTGATGGACAGGGAGGCCTGGCATGCTGCGGTTCATGGGGTTGCAAAGAGTCGGACATGACTGAGCGACTGAACTGAACCTCATAGATTGTTGACAGGATCTATTTGAGAGAATATATGTAAAGTGCCCAACACAAAGCAGGTAGTTTATAAACTAGACATCCCACCCCTTCACTAGTGCTGTGTCTATGGACTGTGCATAGGCCACAGTGTAAGAAAGCCTGTAATCACTGAACACTGATCAACAATGGCTCCTTTTTAGCTTTAGATGGTTTAGCTGAGGTGGGTGATATTTGTGAATGCAGGATTTTAAGATGCCGTGAAAGTGAAAGTCACTCTGTTGTGTCCAAATCTTTGCAACCCCATGGACTATACAGTCCATGGAATTCTCCAGGCCAGAATACTGGAGTGGGTAGCCGTTCCCTTCTTCAGGGGATCTTCCCAACCCAGGGATTGAACTCAGGTCTCCCTCATTGCAGGCGGATTCTTTACCAACTGAGCTATCAGGGAAGCCCTTTAAGATGCCTTATCAGTTCAGTTCAGTCGCTCAGTCGTGTCCGACTCTTTGCGACCCCATGAATGCAGCATGCCAGGGCTCCCTGTCCATTACCAACTCCCAGATTTCACTCAAACTCACGTCCATCAAGTCAGTGATGCCATCCAGCCATCTCATCCTCTGTCGTCCCCTTCTCCTCCTGCCCCCAATCCCTCCCAGCATCAGAGTCTTTTCCAATGAGTCAACTCTTCGCATGAGGTGGCCAAAGTACTGGAGTTTCAGCTTTAGCGTCATTCCTTCAGAAGAACACCCAGGACTGATCTCCTTTAGAATGGACTGGTTGGATCTCCTTGTAGTCCAAGGGACTCTCAAGAGTCTTCTCCAACACCATAGTTGAAAACCATCAATTCTTGGGCACTCAGCTTTCTTCACAGTCCAACTCTCACATCCATACATGACTACTGGAAAAACCATAACCTTGACTAGACAGACCTTTGGTGGCAAAGTAATGTCTCTCCTTTTTAATATGCTATCTAGGTTGGTCATAACTTTCCTTCCAAGGAGTAAGTGTCTTTTAATTTCACGGCTGCAGTCACCATCTGCAGTCATTTTGGAGCCTGAAAAATAAAGTCTGACTGTTTCCACTGTTTCCCCATCTATTTCCCATGAAGTGATGGGACCAGATGCCATGATCTTCATTTTCTGAATGTTGAGCTTTAAGCCAACTTTTTCACTCTCCTCTTTCACTTTCATCAAGAGGCTTTTTAGTTCCTTTTCATTTTCTGCCATAAGAATGGTGTCATCTTCATATCTGAGGTTATTGATCTTTCTCCCAGCAATTTTGATTCTAGCTTGTGCTTCTTCCAGTCCAGCGTTTTTTCATGATGTACTCTGCATATAAGTTAAATAAGCAGGGTGACAGTTACAGCCTGATGTACTCCTTTTCCTATTTGGAACCAGTCTGTTGTTCCATGTCCAGTCCTAACTGTTGCTTCCTGACCTGCATATAGGTTTCTCAAGAGGCAGGTCAGGTAGTTTGGTATTCCCATCTCTTTCAGAATTTTCCACATTTTATTGTGATCCACACAGTCAAAGGCTTTGGCATAGTCAATAAAGCACAAATAGATGTTTTTCTGGAACTCTCTTGCTTTTTTGATGATCCATTGGATGTTGTCAATTTGATCTCTGGTTCCTCTGCCTTTGCTAAAAGCAGCTTGAACATCTGGAAGTTCACGGTTCACGTACCGCTGAAGCCTGGCTTGGAGAATTTTGAGCATTACTTTACTAGCGTGTGGGCTTCCCTGGTGGCTCAGACGGTAAAGCGTTTGCCTACAATGCAGGAGACCCGGGTTCAATCCCTGGGTTGGGAAGATCTCTTGGAGAAGGAAATGGCAACCCACTCCAGTATTCTTGCCTGGAAAACCCCATGGATGGAGGAGCCTGGTGGGCTACAAGTCCAAGGGGTCGCAAAGAGTTGGACACAACTGAGCGACTTCACTTTCACTTACTAGCGTGTGAGATGAGTGCAATTGTGTGGCAGTTTGAGCATTCTTTGGCATTGCCTTTCTTTGGGATTGGAATGAAAACTGACCTTTTCCAGTCCTGTGGCCACTGCTGAGTTTTCCAAATGTGCTAGCATATTGAGTGCAGCACTTTCATAGCCTCATCTTTCAAGATTTGAAATAGCTCAACTAGAATTCCATCACCTCCACTAGCTTTGTTCATAGTGATGCTTTCTGAGGCCCACTTGACTTCACATTCCAGGATGTCTGGCTCTAGGTGAGTGATCACACCATCATGATTATCTTCGTCATGAAGATGTTTTTTGTACAGTTACGTGTATTCTTGCCACCTCTTCTTAATATCTTCTGCTTCTGTTAGGTCCATACCATTTGGAACCTAAAGATCCTATTCAATGAAGAATCTCTTGTTGAGGGAGCAGATTTCTCCATAACCACTGAGGTCTTTAGCTCTCTGTGCATTGTAAGAATGAGGACAACTTTGTTGAAAACCACAGGAGGCAGCTCCTTGTCTCACTCTCTTGGACAGTGCTTTGCAAGTGTCTCTACGTACGAGAGTATCTCAGAGAGCTTGTCTGCAAATGCAAGTTCCCAGGAAATACCCTTCCCCATTCTGATGCAGTGGGACCTTGTGGGGCCTAGGAATGAGCATCTCTAACAGGCACCCAAGGTGATTCTGAGATGTCATGCAGACCTCCCTTTGAGAAATTCTGCCTGACTGGAAGCATTCAGTACTCAAGTGATAGCTGTAGATGAGACAATGGAGGAGCCCAAGACGAGCCTTCCTTTCTTACCCGATCTCTGGTCAACATCTGAGCGGTGTTCTTGTATCTAATCTTGATAAGGCCTGGCCTCTGAACCCAGGCCTCTCCATCCACCTGTACTGGGACACCTTCTTCACCATTGATAGTTATCATCACCTCACGGCACTGCCAGAGAAGAGGAGGAGGGAGAATGGGGAAGAAAAATCAGGCAATGACTATAGACTAATCTGATAATCTCACAGTCACAGCCTAAATGTGTATCTGAACAGGATCAGCAAAATTGTGAATCAGACTATCCCAGGGAGGAAACATATGTTTGCTATAGACTTTTTGCTCCTTTGGTTCCTACCACCTCTATTTCTAACCTCAGCCAGCACCTTGCTGCCTACCAGATACCCTACTCCCTCCACCCTGCCATTCTTATACCTGGTTAATTCCTGGGAGCACCCCACATCCTATGTTGTAGCCACAGAGCTCAGACCCTTTCTGGTGCCCACCCAGCGTGTGCCTACCTGGGCGATGCGATGATGATGCAGGTTGATGATACGAGACATTGCCATCTGTACAGAACCAAAGATTGCCACTACCTCTAGCTTCCCGTCATCTATCGCAGGAGCCTCATATTCCTGAAGAAAAAGAACTGTGTCACATATCTCACTCTTGAAGAACCATACTTTGTCACAAGCAGGTATGCTTTGAAAGCTCATAGTAAAATAATGTTTTCTAGCTCATGAAGAGTGGAGAAACTACTACATTATGAAAAGGGGAAGGATGAGGTCAGGAAGCCAACTTGGGAGAAAGGCACTGAGACCTAAACTCAGCTCCTTTTGAGATCACAACTCTTAGCTGGTTCCCTCCCTGTCCAATATAGCATCATAAATCCCCAAAGCCACTGGTCTCATGGCCTTCTTGGGTGAGCTCAGAGGAAAGGATTCATGACCAATTTCTCAGGAGATTTTTATTGATAGACCTCCGTAGAGAAAAGATCATAATGTAGTCAACCTTTCAAGGATCTGTCAGGCTTGAGAAATGGAAAATTCAAAGTCCATGCAACACGGAAGAATTGATCTGATCCTCAGGTTTTTGGTTGATTCTTGTGCTATGGGGTGGTAATTGCCTTAAAAATACTCATCATACAGCTGCTAATAATGGTCCCCAGCCTGCCTCCTTTTCCCCCACACTCCAGTCAGTTCAGCTCTCCTTTCTGATAGACTTTAGAGGGGTCAAGATTTTTCTCCCTCCCCATTCCCTGTTCCATACTCACTGTGGTTGCCGTGCTGCTTCCCCAAAAGTTGACGCCTCCGGCATAGCTGGTAATGTTGAGCACTACAATGCCTTGCAGATTTGGCAAGGAGATGGCCTCTCCATCACACTGAAAGAAAAGAGTAGCCCTTATTGGCTGGCTCTTCAGATACCAGTGTGAAGGCATATTTACAGACATGGGGGAAGGGCTCTGTCTTCTTGTCATGCTATCATTTTCTTATCCATAAAATGGAAACCTATCTTCATGCTTTACTCCCATGAGTGAGGATTAGAGTTAAAGCTTGAGAAGAACTAAGGATATAGAGGGAAGTTGATTCTCAAGGTCATGATATTTCCTTTCTTGATGCCCAGGAAGGATCATCCTCTTTTTCCACTGACCTCCAGGTGCACTCGTTCTTCCAGTTTCCTGTAAGAGCGCTGAAAGAGTTCCTTGCTTCCCAGAAGGCCATACCACATCTTGTTCTTAAAGCGGCTACTACAGGGAGATAAAGGTAGAGAAAGATAGTCAGAGGGTGAATAAAGGTAAACGGATGAAGAAAAGTAAGACGAGATACCATCTTATTCCTCAAGTGCCTTGTTATAGGGAGGAGTCATGGTAACGTGACACAAGAGGGAATGCTAGGATAGTGTAACTGGAATCCTTATTCATACACCAGCTGTAATGGGTTCCTGGGTGTCCTTGAGACTTCAGCGTCCCATTGATTTGTCACTTGCTGTTGATATTGGTTCAGTTTTGCAAGAGATAGGCTATATTTTAAAATAAAGCTCATAAAAAGCTGTGAGCATAACTGGCTTGTACGTGTTAAGTCACTTCAGTTGTTTCGACTCTTTGCAATCCTTTGAACAGTAGCCCACCAACTTCCTCTGTCCATGAGGTTCTCCAGGCAAAAATACTTGAGTGGGTTACCATGCCCTCCTCCAGGGGATCTTCCTGACCCTGGGATCGAGCCTGCTTCTCTTATGTCTCCTGCATTGGTTTCTTTACCACTTGCATCACCTAGGAAGCCCAACTGGCTGGTACATACCAGCAAGTGCCACTCTGGGAGATCAAGATTTTACCCTCTTGGAATCAATTTCATTTGAAATATGTGACAGACTGCAGTTTCTTTGAAGCATAACTTTTCTGGCAAAGTGGAGGGATTTTGTAAGACCTGTATATCAAAGACTTCAGTTCAGTTCAGTTGCTCAGTCGTGTCTGACTCTTTGAGAACCCATGGACTGCAACACGCCAGGCTTCCATATCCATCACCAAATCCTGGGGCTTACTCAAACTCATGTCCATCGAGTCGGTGATGCTATATCCAACCATCTCATCCCCTTCTTCTTCTGCCTTCAATCTTTCCCAGCATCAGGGTCTTTTCAAATGAGTCAGTTCTTTACATCAGGTGGCCAAAGTATTGGAGTTTCAGCTTTTAGCATCATTCCTTCCAATGAATATTCAGGACTGATTTCCTTTAGGATGGACTGGTTGGATCTCCTTGCAGTCCAAGGGATTCTCAAGAGTCTTCTCCAATACCACAGTTCAAAAGCATCAATTCTTTGGCACTCAACTTTCTTTATAGCCCAACTCTCACATCCATACATGAGTACTGGAAAAACCATACCTTTGACTAGATGGACCTTTGTTGGCGAAGTAATGTCTCTGTTTTTTAATATGCTGTCTAGGTTTGTCATAGATTTTCTTCCAAGGAGCAAGAGTCTTTTAATTTCACGGCTGCAGTCACCATCTGCAGTGATTTTGGAGCCCAAGAAAATAAAGTCTGACACTGTTTCCATTGCTTCCTCATCTATTTGCCATGAAGTGATGGGACTGGGTGCCATGTTTTCTAAATGTTGAGTTTTAAGCCAGCTTTTTCACTCTCTTCTTTCACATTCATCAAGAGGCTCTTTAGTTCTTCTTCACTTTCTCCCATAAGGATGGTGTCATCTGTCTATCTGAGGTTATTGATATTCTCCTGGCAATCTTGATTCCAGCTTGTGTTTCATCCAGCCCAGCATTTTGCATGATATACTCTGCATATAAGTTAAATAAGCAGGGTGACAATATACAGCCTTGACGTACTCCTTTTCTGATTTGGAACCACCCTGTTGTTCCATGTCCAGTTCTAACTGTTGCTTCTTGACCTGCATATAGATTTCTCAGGAGGCAGGTCAGGTGGTCTGGTATTCCCATCTCTTTAAGAATTTTCCAGTTTGTTGTGATCCATATAGTCAAAGGCTAAACACTTAATTCAGTGCTATAGAATAGAGCTAAGCTTACTAGACAGACTGTAGAGGAGGGCCCAGTGGAGAGAATATGGGACAGGTAAGGATATCAGGAGACTTGTGGTGGAGGTGGGAAGAACAAGGTCCTGCTCACTGTAGAGTCTCTGATAAAAGCAGGCAGGATACTCACAATCCCTAGAAAGGCTGGATAGAATCTACTCTGAACTTTCAAAGTAGAGTCACAGAAATGAGCCACCACAAGACATGGGTTTTGAAATGTAACAAGGCTAGCACAATATTATTTGCACTCTGCTTTAAACCATAAGTTCTCTGGACACTTTAGTTTCCTCATCTATTAAAAATCAGAGCTTAGTTATACGGAAATGCAAAATACCTAGAACAACTAAGACCATTCTTAAAAAAGAACAAAGTTGGAGGACTTTCATCTCCCAATTTCCAAACTTACTATAAAGCTACAGTTATCAAGACAGTGTGGTGCTTGCATAGGATAGATACATAGATCAGCGGAACATACATGAGAGTCTAGGGAAAAAACCTTTATATTTAGGGTCAAGCAATTTTTGACAAAGGTGCCAACACAATTTGTTGGGGGAAATACAATTCAAAGGGTAGTTTTTAAAAATGGTGTTGTGGTAATTGGATATCCATGTGCAAAAAGATGAACTAGGTTCTTACCTAACACCACACATAAAAATTAACTTGAAGCAGGTCACAGACTTAAAGGTAAGAGAAAAAAACAATAATTTTGGAAGAAAACAGAGCAAATTTTTAAGACCTTGGGTTAGGCAAAGATTTCTTAGATACAGCATCAAAATCATGGTCCATAAAAAAAATAAATCAATTAATAGGAACTCATCAAAATTCAAAACTTTTGTATATCATAAGATACCATTAAATGAAAAGACAAGCAATAACAACAAAAAAGACAAGCAACTGGGAAACAATATTTTCAAAATGCTTATCTGATAAAGTACTTGTTTCTCAGCGCAGACCTGTTGTGAGAAAGAACTTCTGGTGGCAGGTGGCAGGAGTGATGATGGTGGATGGAGGAGGTGCTTATTTTTCTTCATAATTTCAATCTACCAGAAGAAGTCTGAGGCTGCCTTAGGGTATATCTACAGTACAAAAGTACTGGAAGGTGCCAAGCAGGCCAGCCCTGAATGGGGTAAAATCAGTAGGTCCAGGGGAACCAGGTTAGGAACCCTAAGAACTAGTAGAGTGATCTTTGGTACTTTGCAGCCTTGCCAAGCAAAAGCAGACCTGAAACTACTACTAGGACCTTGTCAAATTCTCAGAGACAGAACAAAGATAGAGAATTGGCTGAATCAAGTCAATGCAATCTGTTTTCACTAACAGTAACACAGTTAGCTGTATTTACACAGCAGTCCACAGGTCAAGACCATGAAGATGGCTCCAAGTTCAGAATACCAGTGCAGTCATCACAGATTTGGTCAACATTTGGGGCAAGCTATCTTATTAGGCTAAGCTTCAGACTAATATTTTACTTTCAAATGACGGACTCTTTACTTTTCAAAAGAGTTCTGTTGTTGTTTGTGATGTGGGGGATGCAGGAGTACATGTGTGTATTGTGATTGTGTGTTTGCATGTGGGCAGGGAAGTTTCTTTTCCTTACTTGTATTGTCCTGGGTGTTCATCTCTTCTGGTGTTGAATTCCAGAGAAATTTTAGCATCTAGTCCAATTCCAAAATAGTTGTTCATGACACGCTTTTCTTTGAAGCGTCTGAAATCAGCCAAAGGGAAGAAAAGAGTAGACATTGGTATAGGAAAGAAGTGCTATTATCACTGGGCTGCAGACTTTATCTGAATGTTCAAAACCAATGAGCGAAGGCCTGTTCTACATTGGATACAAGGCTTAATATTCTTGAGAGGCACATGCAGATATCCTATTTTGTTAACAAGTAGCTTATTAGCTGTAAGAGAGGATACCCAGCCAGCTGGGAGGATTCAGTGGGATTGAGACTCATAATGAAGAAGTCGTCTTTGGAGACTGTCAGATATGAGTGGCCAATATTTTCTCCACATAAACTAGAGGGAAATAAGAGTCACTGACTTATTCCCAAAAAGAACCCTCAAGTATCTCCTATTTTTAAAAATTTTAAATTTATTTATTTTAATTGGAGGCTAATTGCTTTACAATATTATATTGGTTTTGCCATACATCATCATGAATCTGCCACGGGTGTACACGTGTTCCCCATCCTGAACCCCCCTCCCACCTCCCTCCCCGTACCATCCCTCTGGGTTATCCCAGTGCACCAGCCCCAAGCATCCTGTATCCTGCATCAAACCTGGACTGACGATTCATTTCTTATATGATATTATACATGTTTCAATGCCATTCTCCCAAATCATCCTACCTACTCCCTCTTCCTCTCCCACAGAGTCCAAAAGACTGTTCTATACATCTGTGTCTCTTTTGCTGTCTCATATACAGGGTTATTGTTACCATCTTTCTAAATTCCATATACATGCATTAGTATACTGTATTGGTGTTTTTCTTTCTGGCTTACTTCACTCTGTATAATAGGCTCCAGTTTCATCCACCTCATTAGAACTGACTCAAATGTATTCTTTTTAATGGCTGAGTAATACTCCATTGTGTATATGTACCACAGCTTTCTTATCCATTCATCTGCTGATGGACATCTAGGTTGCTTCCATGTCCTGGCTATTATAAACAGTGCATATTAAAATGTGTGATGAGAGGAAACTCTGTATTACTGTTTTTAGAGATTTCTGAACTCCTTTTAGCACTTTTACATCCAAGGGCAAAGTGACCACACATTTGAGGGGGGAAAACCTTATAAAAGAAGGTAGATATATGTAGAACAAAAACAAACAAACAAAACACGCAGTTTATTTGATTCTTTTGCATCCATCCATTAAAACCAGTGGTGTGCTGGAGGCAGTTCACATTAGCTTATGTAAGCTGGTTATGCCTATAATTCTCAACTCTGCAATCAATGACATTGTATCAGTAGCTTGAAATAGGCCATAATGGGAAGGTATATAACAGGAATAAATCAGGGCTTCCCACCTGCCACCCACCTCTGGAAGCTGGTTGTTAAATATTTTTCAGCACACCATTGATCAAAGTATAAGTGATAAGTTCACTGAGGTCTCAGATATGAACTTAAGCCAGTGGCAAAGTAGAGGGAAGTGGGAGTTGAAAATGGGGGGAAGCTGTAGAAAACATATAATTGCTAGCTGTCTTTCCAGAAACTAAAAATAGGTAGTTTAGCTACTTAATCACAGATTTTTTATAATTCACTACTAAACTGACTACATCTTTCATGTAAGATTTGCCTCCCTTGACTATAGTCCAGATATTGGGGTATCTTTGACTGATATCACCAATCTTCTTAATGGAACTCAAAATCAGTGAGGGTGTTGGAATTTGGCTACTGGGAGTATTCTAAAGAGGTAGGGTTACTGAGACAAATGTCTTTACATTTGTTTCCTAGTCCCCTAAATACCCACTTATTTCTTAGCAACTTCAGTTGTTTACTATCAAAGGCAACAGTGAAAAACAGGTCCTTTGAAATGAAATGAAGTTGTGATAATAATAATAATAATAATAATAATAATAATAACTATAATACATATAAACCTAACTATGGATGCCAAAGACTGACCAATGTAAGTACTTTGGATAAATAAACTCAATAAATACAACAAACCTATGTGACAAGTTCTACAATTATCTCCACATTATATGTGAGGAAACTGAGGTTTGGTTGAACTATTTGTGTAAGGTCACACAATTAGTGAGTCAGCATCTGACTCTAGGTATCCTTATTCTACTCTCTCAACCAGAGAAAGGAAGAAGCCATAGAAAGGTAATAGGTCTATAAATACTTACATAGTTTCAGGTGTAAAATGTAAGTGCTCCAAATTGAGGTTTTCTAGGTCTTCACTTTTGAGAGAAGATATAGAAGACAGAGTACCAAGACGAGAACCTAGACACAAAAGATAGCACCTTGGTGTCAGATACAAAAAAGAAAGCCCTTCCCCTACTTTTATTTCACCCTACTTTCTCTGTTGGAACAGAGTCAAGCTCAATGACTTTCTTTTAGATAATATTCAGGGTTCTCATTCCAAAGAGGGATCATCTTGGATGGACAGGGACTTCCACTGAGAGAATAATAAGGCTGGGAAGACTGCTTGCTGGCAGTGAAACAGCTTCAAACCTTGGGTTTCATCAGGCCTTTTCAAAGAACCTAATGGGGCCATTACTTCTGGAGATAGGCATGGGGCCTTATAGTGTGGGGTTTCTGGAGGAGAAGGAGGGATCTCTATGGCAGAATAAGTGAAAGCGAACATTGATAAGTCATGTCCGACTCTTTGCAACCCCATGGACTATAGTCCATGGAATTCTCCAGGCCAGAATACTGGAGTGGGTAGCCTTTCCCTTCTCCAACCCAGGGATCAAACCCAGGTCTCCTGCATTGCAGGTGGATTCTTTACCAGCTGAGCCACATGGCAGAATAGGATTAAGGCAAAAGGAAGATGCATGAAAATACTAAAGATATATTTTCTGAGACCTAGAAGACAGAGATGAAGCATAGAATAAAAGGAGAAAGATCCTTACGGTGTCTTGGGCTCATCTGGTTATTATCTTCTGAATCATCTTCTAGGAAGAAAGTTGAACTGAAGTTCTTAACTGATATTGTCTGTCGGCTTTGCTCATCAAGAACTACAGAGAAAAAAATGGAATGAAGGAGGGAAGGAGGGTTGGAAGAAAGAAAGGGGAGGAAGGAGGAGGGGACAGAGGGAGGAAAGGAGAAAAGGAGGATTGGTCACGTTTCTTGAGCATCTCTTTTGTTAACACCAGTCAGTGTATGGGGAGACAACGGAGACTCCCATTTGATCACCACCTCTGCTCCATGATGCTGTTTATGTTTTCAGTTTTTTCTATAGGATTGGCACGTTTCCTTATGTCCATACTTGAGCTTTCTCTGTTTTACTTGTTACTCTTTTCCCATCACCCAGTAAATGTGGTTATGAGTAGAAGCTTGGGGCCAGGGGTAGGTGGAGCAGGATAGGAAACCCTCTGCTCTTCTAACTCCATTTTCATCCTATTTGCAATTCATTTACTCATGTGCCCTTTGTTCTAAACTTAACCCTCTAGGACCATGGCTTTCTTTCACTCAAATGTCTCACCAATACCCAGAATATTTGAGAAGTCGCCTTCCTTTCACCAACCTATATATTAATATCACATAGCTCAGGTGCTTGGCTTATGCCAAAGCCTATAGGTTCAATCCCTATCCTACCCAGGGGTGCCTTTCTCTGTCCCATAGCCACAAGCTATACTTCTAAACCTGACTTATGTATTAATGGAGCAGGCTGAGTACTAGTCGTGACAGTGTTATGGCTACATCAGATTGATCTGATCCCTGCTCCTTGGAAACTGTGCATGCTAAGTCACTTCAGTCGTGTCTGACTCTTTGTGACCCTATGAACTGTAGCCTGGCAGGTTCCTCTGTCCATGGGATTCTTCAGGCAAGAATCCTGGAGTGGGTTGCCATGCCCTCCTCCAAGGGATCTTCCTGACCCAGGGGTCGAACCCACATTTCTTGTGTCTCCTTCATTGGCAGGCGGGTTATTTACCATTAGCGCTACCTGGGAAGCCCCCATGGAAACTACCTACAGAAATAGAGGCAAATTGGCTCTTTGGTTATTTCACACTGCAGAAGGGATATTTCCTTTTTTTTTCTTAGAAACTTGGCTGAGGTTGTACCTACATGCACCAAGGCAGGAGAAGGTACCATAGGTAAAAGCTAAAGGCCAGCCAAAGGGACTTCCTTGCTACACGAACTACTGCTCAATTCCAATAGCTTAGGTAGAACACACTTGGTGTTAACATAATTTTCTGATCTGTTTTTCAAAGAAGCACTGTGAGAAGAAATGGAAACCAGAATGTTAAATTAAGAAGTTGGAGGAATTGAAAGAGCTTTCATACTCAGTTGGAAGCTTGTAGGTTGTCATGAATTATGGGAAATGGCAATCAATGCCGGAGCTGCCAGGACCACTCTCAGGGCCCTTGTGCCTGATGAATACTGTGTAAGACATGCAGAGATGAACACTGTTTTCTTTCTAGAATCATCATAGGCTCAGTGGTTGGAAGGGGATAGGAGCAGGTGGAAAAAAATTCCATGGCTGGAGGTGGAAGCTGACAGAACTTTGAGCCAAGCCTCTAAGCAGCTGTAATTGTTTAGGATGAGTGTTAGTTCCAAAAATAAATAAGTAGCAAGAGTTTAGTCCCTGTGAGGTAGAAGGTGCCAAAGGGGCAGCTTATCAGGAGTGAGGCTTTTCAAAGTGAGTCTGAGGACTTTTTTGATGCTTTACGAATGCAGAATCTAGTCAAGTTTGGGTAGTGGTGTCAAATAGAAGACCCAGAGTGAGGTAGATCAGTAACCATCCACAGGAACCTTCTCTTTCCCCTCCCTCAGTCAGCACAACCCTGGAAACTTTACCTTGTTCAACTTGGAATATGATGAGTTTCAACGACTTTTGGAGATTCTGGGCCTTTGTAGCCAGCTCCAACTTGCACTTGGCTATGTGGTCTATTTGAGGGATGGAGGGCTTTCCATCTGCCTTGGCACTTTCTTTATGTGCTTTGGCGCTCTTCTCAACTGCTGCATCCTCAGCAAGGATATCAATCAGGACACTGAGCTTGTCGTACATTAAGTCACTCTATATAGGGAATGAGACAGACAGGGCATTGTTGTGAGAAATTCATGCTTGAAAGGACAGAATGAATAGTTAGATAGCATGGAGAGAAGTGCAGAAGGGTAACAGTTGGCCAGGACACTGAGCATAGGAAGCTAAATGTGGGGAGATGAAAGTTTAGGGAAAGAAATTTTGGGTAGATGTGATAGGAGCCAAAGAGTGTTAGGGGGTTAAAGAGACATCATTTGTTTCTGAGCAGCTGCAGGCACCAATGTATGTTGCCTAGTCTTTCTCATGTCCAAATGGTCTGTAAAATGATATGCAATATAGCAAGATTGAGGAAAGATAAACAAACGTTTCTGGATTGGTGTTTTCATGGGCATGCTCCTATGGATACGGATGTGGCTCTGCATGGGTGCCTGGTGTCTGCTTTTGTCTGTGTGTATGTTTGGGGATGTACTGCATGATTATGGCCTGATTCCCAGCTCCATCACTTAATAGTTTGTGAACTGAGGCAAGTAACTTAATCTCGTTGTGCTTTTATATTCTTGAGAAGTTGTGAAGATTAAATAAGTAAATACATTATAAGTGCTTAGAACAGTTCCTGGCACAGAATAAGTGCTATAGAAGTATTAGCTATTATTGTTACTATTATCATAGAGGTGACCATGGGTGTATTTCTAGCATGTATTCGTATGTAGTTTCAAGAATGTTCTAGTATACAGCCATGTGCATACATGTTGGTATATGCTAGTGTCTAGGTGTGTACAGATGCTTAACAGATGCTTAGGTACATGGTACATGGATAAGCATGTACAGTGCCACTCTTTATTTGGTGAAAGGTGGAAGTTCAATGAGGATTTTCACCATCAGGGAGGCTTACCAGCTGCTTCTCCTTGCCCTTTAATGATTCCCAGTGAGAGGGACATTTGCTTTTATTAAAAAATGGGGCCCTTGCCACAAAGAGTACAAGACAAAAGGATGGAAACTTACTTTCAAAATGACAGACTCTATTGCTGTATTGTTCTGCTTTATCCGGCTCCAGGCCTTTACAATATCAACCACAAAATCTTCCACTGCTGAGCACAGGAATCTGGAAAGATAAGATAGATGGCACAATGTGACATGGACATGAGGTCCAGAGCCCTTCTGTCTTATAATGTCATTAGTTTCCATCTTCCTCCTCTTCCTTCTCCCTCTCTCTTTTCTGATCTCTCCTTTCTCCCTCTCCTTGTCCCTCTCTCCCAACTCCCTCTCCTCTCTTTATTTATTCTGATTCTTCATGTGCATTTGGGCAAATATGCCAGTACTTAAGAGAGTTTAACAAACATTTCTTAGCCCAAATTCCAAATTTCCAGAAAACAGAATTCAATTGGTATAACTTGGGTCCGGATTTCATTCTGGGTCAAATCAACTATGGTTCAAGGACCCAGCTAATTTAGTAGAAATATAATGACTTTGGTATTATGGCCCATGTAGGGACTGTTTCTCAAAAAAGAATGTGGTAGACTTGGAAGGACTCCACCAGAGTCCCAGGAGGAATGAATGGCCCACATACGTAGAAGAGGAGAATGTGTTGCTCAGCTATGAGAAAGCAGCAGTAGTAGGCACCACAGAGAATTTTCCAGGTATTAGATGGAAAAGGTATCCCTACTGGAGGGAGCTATGCTATGCTCTTGAGTGGTAATGGAATGTTGTGTTTCCTTTCTGTAACCCCTCTTCCAAATCTGTGGCTTGCAATTTTGTCATTTTGGAGTAGCAGGAGCCCTCACCCCAATCTCATCTTTTTTAAAAATTTATTTTTCATAAACTTCCCACTCAGGAGATTTGAATTAGAAGAAATTTGATTTGGGAAGGTAAACATATGCTTTCTTTGACCTCAACCCCCAAGCTATTAAAATGAGCACCATCTCTGACTGATGAAACAGCCTATGAGAAAAAACACCCCAAAAGGTTGAGAGGCAAAGGAAGACTGACCTGGTTGCGATAATTGTCTCTGTTGGGTACTTGGCCTTCAGGATTTTGTTTAACTCAGTGGATGCAGATTCTAAGTGTTGGATGGCAGCAGCCTAGGGAGAAAATGAGTGTTCAGCCCTGGAATCTTAGCACTGTGACACAGTGTGCTACACATCCCCACCCCCTCACTATTTCCTACTGATGCTTTACCAGCAACACAACTGCTTCTTTGAAAATAATACACTTAAAAAGAATTCTCATTGAAAATCTCCACAGATGATCTTAGATCTGTGGTTACTCTAAAAATAAGAGATGTATATTATTTCCTCTCATTTAAATTAATACTCAAACACTCATGTGAAGGGGTACTGTTTGTTCCATGTTTCAAATGAAAAAACCATCTCATATCACATAGCTAGTAAATAATAGATCTGGGATTTGAACCTATATCTTTCCAACCAGAGTGTCATCTCTTATATACAATATTAAAAATAATAATCATTCTCATGTTCCATCATATCAAACTCTTTGCGACCCCATGGACTGTAGCCCACCAGGATCCTCTGCCCATGGAATCTTCCAGGCAAGAATACTAGAGTGGGTTGCCATTTCTTTCTCCAGGGAAAAATAATAACAGCATCCACTTATATAGAACTTGCTATGTGCCAGGCTCTGTTCTAAGATACATATATATGTGTGTGTATGTGTGTGTGTGTGTGTATTTTCAGGTAACCTTTATAACAGTCCTATGAAATAAGGCGGAGAAGGCAATGGCACCCCACTCCAGTACTCTTGCCTGGAAAATCCCATGGACGGAGGAGCCTGGTAGGCTGCAGTCCATGGGGTCGCGAAGAGTCGGACACGACTGAGCGACTTCACTTTCACTTTTCACTTTCATGCATTGGAGAAGGAAATGGCAACCCACTCCAGTATTCTTGCCTGGAGAATCCCAGGGATGGGGGAGCCTGGTGGGCTCCCGTCTATGGGGTCACACAGAGTTGGACATGACTGAAGCGACTTAGCAGCAGCATGAAATAAGGATTATTATCCCATTTCACAGAACAGAAAACTGAGGCATAGGAAAAGGAGAGCTGTTAAATGGTAGAGCCAGGATTTGATTCCAGGTAGTCTGGTTCTTGAGTCTGCACTCCTAACTATAACTTATACTCACCCTTCTCTATCACCCTCTGTATTGAGATATATACCAAGATCTGATGATTCTATCACTTGAATATGTTTTAAATATGCCCTATTACCACTTCAGCAGCCCAAATCACCATCATCTTTTGCCTATACAATTTTAGCACTGCCTATCTTTTTTCCTTGCCTCTATGCTTTATTCCTTCAATTGTTTCTCCATATACCACGGAAATATTCTGCTTAACACCTTTCTATTAGATAGAAGAATAGACAGATGGATAGATATGAGATAAAGTATAGTGAAATATTAATGGTAGAATCTACCATTCAAAATTTCCTATATGTTTGAAAATTTCATAATAAAATAAAATGTTCTTCTATAATTCTTACTGTTCTTAGGATAAAAGTTCAAATTTCCTGGGGGAGAGATCAAGACAGATTAGGAGGATATGGAACTCACTTCCCCCATGAACACGAAAAATACGTCTAAATGTGGAGAAAGTATCACTGAAAACGAATTGGAGACTGGCAGAAAGACTTTTGTACAACCAAGGCTATAATAAAGAGCCATACAGAATCCAGTAGGAATGGAGGAGTAGCAATCATGTTGGGACCTGTGCCCTTGGTGGGGGGCACAGAAGATGAAGAGCATTACAAAAGCAGAGAGCCTCCCTGGGGAATGAGCAGTTCAAGCCACATATTGGGCGCCACATCCCTGGAGTTTGACACCAGGAAGACAGGTCCCCTAAGCGGGTTAGAAAACCAGTGGGACTAATAGGAACACTGTAAGAAACCTAGACTCAGAGGGATTCAAATTAAGAAGGAAGAGTAGGGGGATATGGAACTCAGCTTCCCCCATGAATATATCAAAAATACATCTACATGTGGAACAATTATCACTGAAAACTAACAGGAGACTGGCAAAAAGACTCCTATATAACCAAGGCTATAAGAAAGATCCACACAGAATCACATAGGAAGGAAGAGAATTGATCATGATGGGATGTGTCCCTAGGAGGGGATGTGTAGAAAAAGGGAGACTACATGGGTACATGCCCTCCCTGGGGAATGAGCAGTGAGAGCTACATATCAGGCATTCCATCCCCTGGGTTCAGCAAAGGGGAGACGAGCCCCCTTGGCTGGTTGGAGGGTCAGTGGGACTAATAGGAGGGCTACAGGGAAGCCTGGACTCTGCTTGGAAGGAGCCCATGAACACTTACTAGCTCCCTAAGCAGTGCAGAAATGGTGGGTTGAAACCACCCAGGGCTGACTTGTTTCCTCTGACCACTCTGGTGTGTGCCCCAGCCTGAGCCAAGCAAATGCTCCAGCACCATTAGCAGCTCCACACAGGACTAAGGGCTGCCACAACAAGGAAAAAACTTTGCAGTAAGATGCTATGGTGTCAGTTCAGTTCAGTTGCTCAGTCGTGTCCGACTCTTTGTGACCCCATGAACCGCAGCACGCCAGGCCTCCCTGTCCATCACCAACTCCCAGAGTTCACTCAGACTCACGTCCATCGAGTCAGTGATGCCATCTAGCCATCTCATCTTCTGTCGTCCCCTTCTCCTCCTGCCCCCAATCCCTCCCAGCCTCAGAGTCTTTTCCAATGAGTCAACTCTTCGCATGAGGTGGCCAAAGTATTGGAGTTTCAGCTTCAGCATCAGTCCTTCCAATGAACACCCAGGACTGATCTCCCCCAGGATGGACTGGTTGGACCTCCTTGCAGTCCAAGGGACTCTCAAGAGTGTTCTCCAACACCACAGTTCAAAAGCATCAATTCTTCAGTGCTCAGCTTTCTTCACAGTCCAACTCTCACATCCATACATGACCACTGGAAAAACCATAGCCTTGACTAGATGGACCTTTGTTGGCGAAGTAATGTCTCTGCTTTTTAATATTGCTATGGTGTAACTACCTACAATGGAGAAGAATCTGAAAATAGAATGTGTGTGTGTATAAAACTTTGCTGTACACCTGAAATATTGTAAATAAAGTAAATAAGTAAAAAAGATACTATGGTGGGTAAAACCTTAAGTGGCATCTGAGCAGGGAGGGGGCATCGACTACTGGCAGTTGCAAAGTTGAAGCATCAGAGGCAGACAAGATCTCTGATGGCAGCCAGACCACCACAGCCCATGCCCCCACCCCTGCTGAACACCCACACTAGCCCCTCTTGCTCTAGCACTGTTCTACTTGGGTGAGGGTGTCAGTGCTGGGAGGGGCAAGAGCAGACACTTAAAAGGAACTTTTATATGTGGATTTTTGTATATGGAGATAGGGAGCTATTTATAGCAGGCATTCCATCCTTGGGGTTCAGCAAAGGGAAGATGAGCCCCCTTGGCTGGTTGGAGCGTCAGTGGGACTAATAGGAGGGCTGCAGGGAAGCCTGGACTCTGCTTGGAAGGAGCCCATGAAAACTTGCTTGCCTGATATGTAGTCCATATATATATGACTTTTTCACATTATAGGCATTGCAGAAGGGGAAAAGAGAGAGAGAAGGGGGTTGAAAATGTATTAAATGAAATTATGGCTGAAAACTTCCCAAGCCTGAAAAAAGAAACAGATATCCAGGTATAAGAAGCATGGAAGTTCCCAAATAAGATGAACACAAGCAGATCCACACCAAGACATATAATTAAAATGTCAAAACAAATTCTAATGGCAGCAAGAGAAAAATTAAGAGTCAGTTACAAGTGAACCCCCATAAGGCTATCAGCTGATTTCTTTAGAGAAATATTGCAGGCCAGAGGGGTATGATAAGAAATATTCAAAATACTGAAAAGGAAAAACCTGCTACCTAGGATACTCTGCCCAGCAAGATTATTATTTAGGAGAGATAAAGACCTCTTCAAACTAGTAAAAACCAAAATAAATGAGCAATACTAAACCTACTCTAAAAGAAATGTCCTACTCCAAATGAAAAAGAAGTAAGAATCTATAGGAAAGGCAAACTCCAAAATAGGAAAGGATTTAAGATAACCTAAATAAGCAAGCACATAGATTAAAAGGGCTTCCTTGGTAGCTCAGTGGTAAAGAATACGCCTGCCAACTCAGGAGACATGAGTTAGAACCCTGGGTCAGGAAGATCCCCCAAAGAAGGAAAAATTGTAAAATCAACTATAAAGACAATAAACAGTGAAGGAAAAAATGTAAAGATGCAAAATATGATTTTAAAAAATACAAAATGTTGGGGAAGGGAATTAAAATGTAGATGTTTTAGAATGTGTTTAAACTTAAATGACTATCGGTTAAAATCACATAGATATAATTATGAGTCAACATATTTGAACCCCACGTTAACCACAAATCAGAAACCTGCAAAAGACATACAAAAACCAAAAAGAAAGGAACCTAAGCATACTACTAAAGAAAATCATTAAACCACAGTGGGAGAAACAGAAGAAATAAACAGAGAACTATAAAAACAACTGGAAAACAAGTAATAGAATGACAATAAGTACAGGTGCTGTGCTGTACTAAGGTGCTTCAGTCATGTTCGATTCTTTGTGACCCCGTGGACTGTAGCCAGGCTCCTCTGTCCATAGGATTTTCCAGGCAAGAATACTGGAATGGGTTGCCATGCCCTCCTCCAGGGGATCTTCCCAAGACAGAGATTGAAACTGTGGCTCCTGCAGCTCTTGTATTGCAGGCAGATTCTTTACAGCTGAGCTACCTGGGAAGCCCAGTAAGTACATACCAATCAATAATTACTTTAAATGACTTTAAATGTCAATAGACTAAATATTCCAAAAGACAAAGGGTGACTGATTGGATTAAAAAACAAGACCCTTTAACATGCTGCCTAAGAGCTTAAGGGAAGCTCTTCAGGGCCAAAGACATACAGAATGAAAGTGAAGGAATGGAAAAAGATACTTCATGAAATCGTTAATGACAAGAAAGTGAGGGTAGCAGTATTCGTATAGGACAAAAAAACTTTAAAATGAAGGCTATAACAAAAGACGAGTGCCACTATGGAGAACAGTGTGGAGATTCCTTAAAAAACTGGAAATAGAACTGCCTTATGATCCAGCAACCCCACTGCTGGGCATACACACTGAGGAAACCAGAAGGGAAAGAGACACGTGTACCCCAATGTTCATCGCAGCACTGTTTATAATAGCCAGGACATGGAAGCAACCTAGATGTCCATCAGCAGATGAATGGATAAGAAAGCTGTGGTACATATACACAATGGAGTATTACTCAGCCATTAAAAAGAATACATTTGAATCAGTTCTAATGAGGTGGATGAAACTGGAGCCTATTATACAGAGTGAAGTAAGCCAGAAGGAAAAACATAAATACAGTATACTAACGCATATATATGGAATTTAGAAAGGTGGTAACAATAACCCGGTGTACGAGACAGCAAAAGAGACACTGATGTATAGAACAGTCTTATGGACTCTGTGGGAGAGGGAGAGGGTGGGAAGATTTGGGACAATGGCAATGAAACATGTAAAATATCATGTAGGAAACGAGTTGCCAGTCCAGGTTCGATGCACGATGCTGGATGCTTGGGGCTGGTGCACTGGGACGGCCCAGAGGGATAGTATGGGGAGGGAGGAGGGAGGAGGGTTCAGGATGGGGAACACATGTATATCTGTGGTGGATTCATTTTGATATTTGGCAAAACTAATACAATTATGTAAAGTTTAAAAATAAAATTAGAAAAAAAAAAGACGAGTGCATTATATAATCACAAAGGGATCAATATATAAAGACGCTATTACTCTTGTTAACATACATGTACCTAACACAGGAGCCCCTAAATATATAAAGCAAATACTAGCAGACATAAAGGGAGAATTTGACAATGATACAATATTAGTAGAAGACTTTAACACTCCCCTGATATCTATAGACATATCATCTAGACAGATAATAAGAAAACAGTGAACTTAAATGACACAATAGACTAGTTGGACTTAATAGATGTCTTACAAGACATTCCATCCCCAAATAACAGAATATACATTCTTCTCAAGTGCTTATGGAATGTCCTCCAGGACAGATCACATGCTGGGCCACAGAACAAGTCTCAACAAATTTAAGATAGAAATTATATCAAGTATTTTTTTTATGACCAAAACAGTATGAAACTAGAAATCAACTACAAAAAGAAAAATGGTAAAAGAACAAACACATGGAGGCTACACAACACACTACTAAAAACCATTGGGACAGGATGAAATCAAAGAGGCAATCAGAAAGTCCCTCAAGACAAATGCAAATGGAAACACAATTTTCCAAAATCTATTAGATGCAACAAAAGCAGTTCTAATAGAGAAGTTAGTGCCAATACAGGCCTTTCTCAAGAAACAAGAAAAATCTTGCATAAAACATCTTATCACCTAAAAGCATTAGAAAAAGAATAAAACCCAAAGACAGTAGAAGGAAGAAAAAAAATAAAGATCAGAGAAGAAATAAATAAAATAAGAGACACACGTACACCTGTGGCAGTTTCATGTCAATGTATGGCAAAAACCACCACAATATTGTAATTAGCCTCAAATTAAAATAAATGAATTAAAAAAATAAAAAACAATAGAAAAGATCAATGAAACCAAGAACTGGTTCTTTGAAATGATAAAATTGATAAACTTTTCACCAGGGTCACCAAGAAAAAAGAGTGAGGACCCAAATAAAATAAAAATGAAAGAGGAGACAAAACAGCTAATACCACAAAAATGTAAAAAATCATAAGAGAATACTATGTTATATGCCAACAAATTGGACAACCTAGAAGAAATGAACAAATTTCTAGAAAAATACAGCCTGGTAAGACTGATTCAAGAAGAAACAATTTGAACAGAGTAATCACTACAAGTAAAATTCAATTTATAATAAAAATTTCCAGCTAAGAACAGTCTAGGATCAGATGATTTCAGAAAAGAATTCTAACAAAGATATTTGTTGCTGTTCAGTCACGCAGTCATATCTGACTCTTTGCAACCCCATGGACTGTAGCATGCCAGGCTTCCCAGTCCTTCACCATCTCCCAGAGCTTGCTCAAACTCATATCCATTGAGTCGGTGATGCCATCCAACCATCTCATCCTCTGTTGTCCCCCTTTTCTCCTGCCTTCCATCTTTCCCAGCATGAGGGTCTTTTTCAATGAGTTGGCTCTTTGCATCAGGTGGCTAAAGTATTGGAGCTTCAGCATCAGTCCTTCCAATAAATATTCAGGGTTGATTTTCTTTAGGATTGACTGGTTTGATCTCCTTGCAGTACAAGGGACTCTCAAGTCTTCTCCAACACCTCAATTCAAAAGCATCAATTCTTTGGCGTGCAGCCTTCTTTATGGTCCAACTGTCATGTCCGTATATGACTGCTGGAAAAACCATAGCTTTGACTAGATGGACCTTTGTCAGCAGAGTAATGTCTCTGCATTTTTCAAAGATATAGACAAGAGTTAATAACTATCCCTGTCAAATTGTTCTAAAACTTGAAGAGGAAGGAGTACTCCCAAATTTATTCTAGAAGGCCACCCTTATCCTGATACCAAAATATGACAAAAAAACAAAAACAAAAACAAAAAACAACCACTACAAAAAAAGAGAAAATTATAGGCCAATATATACATTTTTAAAAAAGATTTTTATTTTGTATTGGGGTATAGCTGACTAACAAACAATGTTGTGATAGTTTCAGGTGAACAGCAAAGGATCTCAGCCATACATATACATATATCCATTCTCCAAATTCTGCCACATAAGACTGAGCAGAGTTCCACTAGGTCCTTGTTGGTTATCCATTTTAAATATACCAGTGTGGATATGTCCATCCCAAACTCCCTAACTATCCCTTCCCCTCATCCTTCCTCCTGGCAACCATAAATTCACTCTTTAAGGCTGTGAGTCTGTTTCTGTTTTGTAAGTAAGTTCATTTGTATAATTTCTTTTTAGATTCCATATATAAGGGATGTCATATGATATTTCTCCTTCTCTGTCTGACTGACTTCACTCAGTTTGACAATGTCTAGGTCCATCCATGTTGCTGCAAATGGCATTATTTTATTCTTTTCAATGGTTGAGTAATATTCTAAAATTGCATATATGTACCACATCTTCTTTATCCATTCCTCTGTCGATTGACATTTCAGTTGCTTCTATGTCTTGGCTATTGTAAACAGTGCTGCAATGAACATTAGGGTGCATGTATCCTTTTGGATCATGTTTTTCTCTGGACAAATGCCCAGGAGTGTGATTGCAGGGTCATATGGTAGCTCTATTTTTAGTTTTTTGAGGAAGCTCCATACTGTTCTCCATAGTGCATAGGCCAATATCTTTGATGAATATAGAGGCAAAAATCCTCAACAAAATATTAGGAAACTGAATCCAACAATATATAAAAAGGATCATACATCATGATCAAGTTGGATTTATTCCAGGATCAAAAGGGTGGACTAACATTTGCAAATCAATAAATGTGATATACAATAGTAATCCCCAAACTTTTTGGCACCAGTGATCAGTTTCACAGAAGACAATTTTTCCACAGACCTGCAGGTAGTGTGGAGGGGTGGGGGATGGTTCAGGTAGTAATGCGAGCAATGGGGAAAAATAGGATGCAGCAGAGTAAACTTTGCTTGCTCACCTGCCACTCACCTCCTGCTCTGCAGCCTGGTTCCTAACAGGCCATGGACTAGTAGCAGTCCATGACTCAGGGAGTGGGGACCCCTGATACACAACATTAACAAAAGGAAGGATAAAAAAGTCACATGATCATCTCAACAGATGCAGAAAAAGCATTTGAAAAATTTCAACATCCATTCATCACTTCATGACAAATAGATGGGGAAACAGTGGAAACAGTGACTGACTTTATTTTTCTGGGCTCCAAAATCACTGCAAATGGTGATTGCAGCCATGAAATTAAAAGACGCTTACTCCTTGGAAGGAAAGTTATGACCAACCTAGATAGCATATTAAAAAGCAGAGACGTTACTTTGCCAACAAAGGTCCGTCTAGTCAAGGCTATGGTTTTTCCAGTGGTCATGTATGGATGTGAGAGTTGGACTATAAAGAAAGCTGAGCACAGAAGAATTGATGCTTTTGAGCTGTGGTGTTGGAGAAGACTCTTGAGAGTCCCTTGGACTGCAAGGAAATCCAACCAGTCTATCCTAAAGGAGATCAGTCCTGGGTGTTCGTTGGAGGGACTGATGTTGAAGCTGAAACTCAAATACTTTGGCCACCTGATGCAAAGAGCTGACTCATTGGAAAAGACCCTGATGCTGGGAAAGATTAAGGGCAGGAGGAGAAGGAGACAACAGAGGATGAGATGGCTGGATGGCATCACTGACTCAATGGACATGGGTTTGAGTGGACTCTGGGAGTTGGTGATGGACAGGGAGGCCTGGCGTGCTGCGGTTCATGGGGTCACAAAGAGTCGGACGTGACTGAGCGACTGAACTGAACTGAACTGACATTCATGATAAAAATTCTCATATAGTATGTATAGAGGAAACATACCTCAACATAATTAAGGCCATATTGATAAACTCATAACCAACATCATACTCAGCAATGAAAAGCTGAAAAACTTCTCACTATATTCTGGAACAAGACAAGGATGCCCAGTCTTACTACTTCTGTTTAACATAGTAATGGAAGTTCTAGCCACAGTAATCAGAGAAGTAAAAGAAATAAAAAGCATCCAAATTAGAAGGGAAGAGGTAAAACTGTCACTATTTGCAGATGACACTATATTTATATAGGGATGACACTATATTTATATAGGGAATTCTAAAGTCTCTGCCCCCAAATATTAGGGCTAATAAATGAATTCAATAAGGTTGTAGGATATAAGACTACTATATAAAATATATTGCATTTCTATACACTAACAAGGAAATTTTAGAAACAGAAAGTAAAAAATCATCCTGTTTGAAATCACAACCAGAAGAATAAAATACTAAGAATAAACTTAACGAAGGAGGTGAAAGGCCTATAATCTAAAACCTGAAAAAACATTGATTAAGGGAATCGAAGACAGTTTAAAGAAATGGAAAGATACCTTATACCCTTGGATTAGAAGAATAAATATTTTTAAGATGGCCATACTACCCAAAGCAATCTGCAGATTTAATGGCAAAGAGTCTGCCTGCAATGCAGGGGACCCAGGATCAATTCCTGGGTTGGGAAGATTCCCTGGAGAAGGGCATGACAACCCACTCCAGTATTCTTGCCTGGAGAATCCCACGGACAGGGGAGCCTGGTGGGCTACATTCCATAGGGTTGCAATGAGTCAGACATGACTGACTACATCTGTCAAAACACCCATGACATTTTTCACAGAACCAGAACAAATAAAAATCCATATGTAACTACAAAAGACCCCAAATTGCTGTAGCCATCTTGAGAAAAAGAACAAAGTTGAGCTATAACCCCTCAGACTTCAGAATATACTGCAAAACTACAGTAATCAAACAGCATGGTACTAGCACAAAAACAGATACATAGATCAGTGGAGCAGAATAGAGAACCAGAAATGAACCCACACATCTATTGTCAATTAATTTATGAGAAAGGAGACAAGAATATACAGTGGAGAAAAGACAGTCTCTTTAGCAAGTGGTATTGGGAAAACTGGACAACCACATGTAAAACAACGAGATTAGAACATTCCCTCAGACCATATACACAAATATACTCGAAGTGGTTCAAAGACCTAAATGTAAGACATGACACCATAAAAGTCCTAGAAGAGAACATAGGCAGAACGTTCTTTGCAAAACTGTAACAATATTTTTGGTCAGTCTCCTAAATCAAAGGAAATAAATGCAAAAATAAAGTAATGGGACCTATTTAAACTTAAAAGCTTTTGCACAGCAAGGGAAATTATCAATAAAATGAAAATACAACCTATGAAAGGGGAGAAAATATTTCCAAGTGATGTGGCTGACAAGGGGTTAATACCTAAAATACACAAACAGCTCATACAACTCAATACCACAAAAAGAAACAACCCAATCAACAAATGGGCAGAAGACTTCAATAGACATTTTTCCAAAGAAGACTATATGGCTAATAGGCACATGAAAAGATGATCAACGTCAGTAATTATTATAGAAATACAAAACAACAATGAGATATCACCTCACACCTGTCAGAATGGCTATTATCAAAAAGTCTACAAATAACAAATGTTGGATAGGATGTGGAGAAATGGAAACCTTCATATACTACTGGTGGGGTTTTACACTGTTTCCATTCATTATGGGAAACTGTATGGAGTTTCTTCAAAAAACTAAAAATAGAACTATGATATGATCCGGCAATTTCAGTGCTAGGTGTGTATTTGCAGAAAATGAAAACAGTAATTTGAAAAGATTAATGGACCTCAATGTTCATAGCAGCACTATTTATAATAGCCAAGATATGGAAGCAACTTGAGTGCCCATCAACAGATGAATGGATACAAATGTAGTTTATACATACAATACTACTGAAATACTACTCAGCTCCCCCTCAAAATGGAATCCTGCCATTTATAACAATGTGAATAGACCTTGGAGGTATTATGCTTAATGAAATATGTCAGTGAGAAAAAAAAAAGAATATTTTATCACTTATATATAGGATATGAAAAATAAAACAAATGTATACTTAAAGAATAAAAACAGACTCACAGGCGTAGAGAACAAACTAGTGGTTACAAGTGTAGAGGGAACAGGGAGGGGTGAGAAAGGGGTGTCAGATTTAGAAATACAAAATAAATATATATTTATAAAATATAAGCAAGTTATATGTAGAAAAAATAAACAACTTGGATATATTGTACAGCAAACAAACCAAAGAAATTTTTTTTGCTAGTGATCACACACACATGTGCTTTCTCCTGAAACAAGGCAGAAGAAACAGATTGAAACTGAATAGGACTCTGGCCAGTTTCTCACAACCTCTGGCCCATGGCCAGCCTGAGCCAAGAACCCATTTTATCCCATTTGCTTCACAATAGTAGTTCTACACTAGGGTGAGAATGGCTGAGGGGAGTGCTCAGATGTGAGGGACTATGCCAGCCCAGATCCTGAATGGCATCTGAATGAGGCAGGGGCCTCAAACTGGAGTTTATGGAGGCACCACATCAGAAGTATTCCAGAATTCTGAGTAAAACTAGGGACACCACAGTCTGTGCCCAGGCCCATGCCAAGTGCCCTCTCCAGCCCCTCTTGCTCTAGTTCTATTCCCCTCTGAGGAAGTGTGCTGGTGCTGGGAGGGAAAGAATACACTTAGAAGGAGTAGAGCTATCTTAGACTTGACCCTCAGGGCTTCTGCTCCAGCAATTTGGGACCTGCCCCCACTCTAAGAGGGTAGTGTTGGCACTGAAGGAAGGAGAAGCCCTGCTTCACACCTGACTCTGGCTCTTGTTGCTCTATCTCCAGCATTACCTCCTAACAAGATGATAGCTGCTAGCACGCTCTGGGGAAAGACATGACTTGTGCTCAAGTCAGATGTAGCTCTCACACTAAAGTCCTTGGGCACAGGCAAAGTGTATGGGGATGCCCATAGACAAGAACACCCCTTCAAGGCTTGAAAAAGGTAACTGTTTCATCTAATTTCATAGAATACATACAGCAAAAATGAGAAGACAGAGGGATTTGTTTCATTGAAAAAACAGGAGAAAACCCCTGAAAAAGCAACTAATGAAACAGAAATACATGATTTGCTAGATGAAGAATTCAAAGCATTAGTAATAGATAGGCTAACTGAATTAGGGAAAAGAATAGATGAACACTGAGAATTTTAACACAGAAATAAGAATTTTTTAAAGATGAAATGAAAAACATGCTAGAAGGCATTAACAGGAGCCTAGGTGATACAGAAGAATGCATAAGTTATCTGGAAGACAGAAAAATAGAAAGGACACAATCAGAACAGCAAAAAGAAAATTAAAAAAAAAAGATAACAGTTTAGCGATATTTAGGATGATATTAAAGCATACTAACATCTGCACTATAGGGGTCTCAGAAGCAGAGTGAGGGGGGTTGTTGAAAATGTATTCAATGAAGTTATGGCTGAAAACTTCTTAAATGTGAAGAAGGAAACCAATATCCATGTACATGAAGCTTAGAGCGTTCTAAACAAGATGAATCCCAACAAACCCACACCAAAAAAGTAATTAAAACAGCAAAAGTTTAAGATAAAGAATTCTAAATGCAGCAAGAAAAATCAAAAGAATCATAAGAATCTTATGAAGAACCTTCATAAGGCTATCAGCTGATTTCTCTGCAGAAAACTTGCAGGGCAGAAGGAAGGGCACGCTGTATATAAAGTGCTAAAAGGGAAAAACCTGCAACCTAGGATACTCTACCCAGCAAGATTACCTAAATGGTAATTGGAGGAGAGATAAAAGAACTTCCCAGATAAGCAAAAACTAAAAACACTGAGCAATAAAAACCTATCCTAAAAGAAATATTAAAGGGTCTTCTCTAATTGAAAAGGCTACATTTACATTTGCTGTTGTTTAGTCACTAAGTCATGTCCAGCTCTTTGTGACTCAGGGACTGTAACCTGCTAGGCTCCTCTGTCCAGGCAAGAATACTGGAATTGGTTGCCATTTCCTTCTCCAGCAGAGTTTCTGGACACAGGGCTCAAACCCATGTCTCCTCATTGGAGGCAGATTCTTTACCATTGAGCCACCAGGGTAGACTTACATTTACATTAGTAAAGGCAAATATATAGTAAAGGCTGAGAATCAACCACCTAAATAAGCTAGTACAAAGATTGAAAAAAAAGTAAAATCAATTATAACTACAATAAACTGAAGGGATAAACATAGAGATGTAAAATATGATATCAAAAACAAAATGTGGGGGAGGGGAGTAAAAAAGTAGATATTTTAGAATATGTTTGAACTTAAAGGACTAAAAGTTTTAAAAAAGTAAGTCAACATATAGAAACCCATTGATAACCACAAATTAAAAACCTACAACTGAAACATAAAACTACAGTGAACAGAATATAAGTATACCAATAAGGAAAACCATCAAACAACAAGGGAAGAAACTAAAAGAAGAAGAATGGATGAATACAAACACAAGTAAAATATAATTAACAAATTGGCAATAAATACATTGCTGCTGCTGCTGCTAAGTCGCTTCAGTCATGTCCGACTCTGTATGACCCCATAGACGGCAGCCCACCAGGCTCCCCTGTCCCTGGGATTCTCCAGTCAAGATCACTGGAGTGGGTTGCCATTTCCTTCTCCAATGCATGAAAGTGAAAAGTGAAAGTGAAGTCGCTCAGTCATGCCTGACTCTTAGCGACCCCATGGACTGCAGCCCACCAGGCTCCTCCGTCCATGGGATTTTCCAGGCAAGAGTACTGGAGTGGGGTGCCATTGCCTTCTCTGAATAAATACATACCTGTCACTAATTACTTTAAAGGTCAATGGACTAAATATTCCAATTGAAAAACTTAGGGTGGCTGACTGGATCAAAATAAGACCCATATATATGCTGCTTACAAGAGACTCACTTCAGAGTTAAAGACACACATGGAATGAAAACCAGAGGATGGAAAAACATAATTCATGTAAATGAAAACACCAAGAAAATGGGAATAGGAATATTCATATAGGACAAAACAGTCTTTAAAACATGAAGGGTGTTATATAATGACAAAGTGATAAATACAATCAGGATACAACACTCCTTAACATATACACACCAAATATAGGAACACCTAAATATATAAAGCAAATATTAACAAACATGAAGGGAAAAGTTGACAATAATACAAATATAGTAGGGGACTTTAATACCTCACTTATGTCAATAGACATATCATCCAGAGAGAAAATCAAGAAGGAAATAGTCTTAAATGACATATTATACCAGTTGAACTTAATATCAGTAGATATCTACAGGACATTCATTCCATCACCAAACAGCAGAATACACATTATTTTCAAGTGCACATGGAATGTTCTCCAGGACAGATCACATGATAGGCCACCAAACAAGCCTCAACAAATTTGAGAGGATAGAAATTATATCAAGCATTTTTTCTGACCATGACAATACGAAGCTAGAAATCAATTATAGGAAGAGAGATGGAAAAACACAAACATGTGAAGACTAAACAACATGCTACTAAAAAAAAAATTCATGGGACAATGATGAAGTCAAAGAGGAAATCAGAAAATATCTTGATACAAATGAAAATGGAGACAAAACTTTCCAAAATTTGTAGGAAACAGCAAAGAAGTTCTAAGTGGGAAATTTACAGGGATACAGGCCTACCTCAAGCAACAAGAAAAATCCCAAGTAAACAACTTATACTACCACCTAAAAGAGAAAAAGAGCAAATGAAGCCCAAAGTCATCAGAAGGCAGGAAATAAAGTTCAAGAGAAAATAAATAAAATACAGGCCCCCATAAGAAACCAATAGAAAAAAAAAGCAATGAAACTAAGTGTTGGTTATTTGAAAAGAAAAAAATGATAAACCTTCAAGTGAGGCTCACCAAGAAGAAAAGAGAGAGGACCCAAATAAGAAATGAAACAGGAGATATAACAACCAATACCACAGAGATTCAAAAAGAATACCGTGAACAGTTATATGCCAATAAATTGAACAACCTAGAAGGAATGAGCACATTTCTAGAAATATACCATCTTTCAAGACTGAATAAGGAAGAAATAGACAATCTGAACAGACTGATCAGTAGTAGTAAATTTGAATTTGTAATAAAATAATCTCCCAGCAAACCAAAGTCCATGATTGTATGACTTCACAGGAGATCCTACCAAACATACAGAGAAGAACTAATACCTAGTCTTCTCAAACTGTTCCAAAAAATTGAAGAAAAAGGAACACTTCCAAATTCGTTGTACAAGGCCACTTTTACCCTGATACCAAAACCAGACAAAGACATCACACACACAAAATTACACGCCAATATCTTTGATGACTATAGATGTAAAAATCTTCAGCAAAATATTGGCAAACCAAATCCAATCACATATAAACATAATCATACACCATAATTAAGTTGGATTTATTCCAGGGATGAAAAGATGATTCAATATTTGCAAATTAATCAATGTGATATATCACATTAACAAAAGGAAGGAAAAAAATCACATGACCATCTCAATAGATGCAGAAAAAGCATTTGACAAAATTCAAAATCCATTCATGATAGAACTCTCATCCCAGTGGGTATAGAGGGAATATATCTCAACATAATTAAGACCATTGTGACAAATCCACAGGCAACATCATACTCAGTGGTAAAAAGCTGAAAGCCTTTCCTCTAAAATCAAGAATGAGACATGGATACTCATTCTTGCTACTTCTGTTTAACATACTATTGGAAGTCCTAGCCATAGCAGTCAGAAAATAAAAATAAATAAAAGGCATCCAAATTAGAAGGGAAGTAGTAAAACTGTCTGGAGAAGGCTATGGCACCCCACTCCAGTACTCTTGCCTGGAAAATCCCATGGACGGAGGAGCCTGGTAGGCTGCAGTCCATGGGGTCGCTAAGAGTCGGACATGACTGAGCGACTTCACTTTCACTTTTCACTTTCACGCATTGGAGAAGGAAATGGCAACCCACTCTAGTGTTCTTGCCTGGAGAATCCCAGGGACAGGGGAGCCTGGTGGGCTTCCATCTCTGGGGTTGCAGAGTCGGACACGACTGAAGCGACTAAGCAGCAGCAGCAGCAGTAAAACTGTCACAAATTGCAGGTGACAAGAAACTATTTTTATATATATATATATATATATATATATAAAACTCTAAATTTTCCACAAAACACTATTAGAACCAGAAAAGAATTCAGTAAAGTTGCAGGATACAAGATAAATGTACAGAAATCTGTTGCTTTCCTCTACACAAATGATGAGCTATCAGAAAAAGAAAGAAAGAAAATAATCCTGTTTAAAATTGCACTGAAGAAGAATAAAATAACTAGGAGTAAACCTAACCAAGGAGGTGAAAGACCTATACTCTGAAAACTATAAAAACTTGATGAAAGAAACTGAAGATGATACAATGAAATGGGAATATATCTCTTGTTCATGGGTTGAAAAAGTAAATATGGTTTAAAATGTCCATAGTACTTGAAGTAATCTATAGATTTAATGCAATCTCTATCAAATATCCAGGATATCTTTCACAGAACTAGAATAATCCTAAATTTTATATGGAACCACAAAAGAACCAAAATTGCCAAAGCCATCTTGAGAAAAAAGAACAAAGTGGGAAGTATCATGCTACTTGACTTCAAACTATATTACAAAGCTACAGTAATCAAACAGCATGGCACTGGCACAAAAACAGACACAAAGATAAATGGAACAGAAGAGAGAGCTCAGAAATAAACCTTTAGATTTATGATCAATTAATCTATAAGAAATGAATCAAGAATATACAATGAAGAAAATACTATCTCTTCAAAAAATGGTGCTGGGATCACTGGTCAGTTACATGCAAAAGAATAAAATTAGAACATTTTCTCATACCACATACAAAAAAGAAACTCAAAACTAATTAAAGATCTATAAACCTAGAAGAGAACATAAGCAGCATACTACTTTACATAAGTTGTAGCAATATTTTTTTGTATATGTCTGCTGCTGCTGCTAAGTCGCTTCAGTTGTGTCCGACTCTGTGCAACCCCATGGACTGCAGCCTACCAGGCTTCTCCATCCATGGGATTCTCCAGGCAAGAACACTGGAGTGGGTTGCCATTTCCTTCTCCAATGCATGAAAATGGAAAGTGAAAGTGAAGTCGATCAGTCGTGTCCGATTTAGCGACCCCATGGACTATAGCCCACCAGGCTCCTCCATTCATGGGATTTTCCAGGCAACAGTACTGGAGTGGGGTGCCATTGCCTTCTCCAAGATGAAACAAAAACAAAATTAGCAAGTGGGATCTAATTAAACTTGAAGGTTTTGGCACAGCAAAGGAAACCATTGACAAACTGAAAGGACAACCTACTGAATGAAAGAAAATATTCATATATGATATGACCAGTATTAGGAGTTTATAGCCAAAATGCATAACAACTCATACAATTCAATATTAAAAAAAAAACAACCTACAAAAATGGGCAGAAGGTCTCCCAGAATAATAGAAATAAAAGCAAAAATAAACAAACAGGACCTAAAGCTCAGAACCTTTTGCACAGCAAAGGAAACAATAAACAAAATGAAAAGACAACCCACAGATTGGGAGAAAATATTTGCAAATGATGTGACTGATAAGGGATTAGTCTCCAAAATTTTTGAACAGCTTATGACACCTAACAGCAACAAAACAAACAACCCAATCAGAAAAAAGGGAAGAATAGATGTTTCTCCAAAAAAGACATACAGATGGAGAAGAGGCACATGAAAAGATATTCAACATCATTAATTACTGGGGAAATGCAAATCAAAACTACAATGAGATAATATCTCACACCAGCCAGAATTGCTATCATCAAAAAATCGACAAATGATAAATGCTGGAGAGGGTGTGGAGAGAAGAGAACCCTCTTACTGGTATAGCTACTATGGAGAACAGAATGGCAGTTCCTTAAAAAAAAAGCAAACTAAAAACAGAGCTACCATATAACCCTACAATCACACTCCTGGGCATTTATCCAGAGAAAAACATGATCCAAAAGGATACATGCACCCCAATGTTCATTGCAGCACTGTTTACAATAGCCAAGACATAGAAGCAACTTGAATGTCAATTGACAGAGGAATGGATAAAGAAGATGTGATACATATATGCAATTTTGGAATATTACCCAGCCATTAAGAAGAACAAAATAATGCCATTTGCAGCAACATGGATGGACCTAACAGTGTCATACTGAGTGAAGTAAGTCAGACAGAGAAGGAGCAATATCACGTGACATCCCTTATATATGGAATCTAAAAAGAAATGATACAAATGAACTTACTTACAAAACAGAAACAGACTCACAGACTTAGAGAGTAAGTTCATGGCTGCCAGGAGGAAGGGTGCGGGGAAGAGATAGTGAGTTTGGGATGGACATGTGCACACTGGTATATTTAAAATGGATAACCAAAAAGGACCGATTGTATAGCACATGGAACTCTGCTCAATCTTATGTAGCAGAGTTTGGAGAAGAATGGATACATGTATATGTATGGCTGAGACCCTTTGCTGTTCACCTGAAACTGTCAAGCTTGGACTACACCCAGTGCAAAATAAAAAATTTAAAGTAAAATGAGCAGAAGACCTGAATAAATGCTTTTCCAAAGAAGATATACAAATGGCCAACAGGCTCATGAAAAAGATGCTCAAAACTGCTAATCATTAGAGAAATGCAAATGAAAACCACAATGAGATACCACTTCACACCTGTCAGAATGACTATCATAAAAAAGACAATACATAGTAAACATTTGTGAGGATGCTGAGAAAAGGGAACCCAATTATACCATCAGTAGGAATATAAATTGGTACAGCCACTATGGAAAACAGTATTAAAATTCCTGAAAAAACTGAAAATAGAACTACCATATGATTTATAAATTCCATTCTTAGGAATATATCTGAAGAAATGAAAACACTTATTTGAAAAGATACATGTATCTCAACATTCTTAACAGCATTATTTACAATGACCAAAATATGGAAGCAACCTAAATATCTATCAACAGATGAATGGATAAAGAAGATTTGGGGGTATGTGTGTGTGTGTACACACAAAATGGGATATAACAGTCATAGAAAGAATGAAATTCTGCTATTTTCAAAAATGTAGATGGACCTAGAGGGTATTATTCATAGTGAAATAAGTAAAACTAGAAACACAAATACTGTTACCACTTATATGTAGAATCTAAAATATAATACAAAAGGATTAATACTAGAAAACAGAAATAGACTCAGATATTTAGAAAAATCTGGTGGCTACAAGTGGGGAGAAGGAAGATGGGAAGAGCAAGGCAGGAATATGAGATACAAACTACTATCTATAAAATAAGCAATAAAGATATATTGCACAGCAAAATATAGCTATTATATTGTAATACCTTTAAACTTTGTGTGCATGTGTGCTAAGTTGCCTCAGTCATGTCTGACTCTTTGCAATCCTAGGGACTATAGCCTGCCAGACTCCTCTATCCTTGAAATTCTCCAGGCAAGAATATTGGAGTGGGTTTCCATGCTCTCCTTCAGGGGGTCTTCCCCACCCAGGGATTGAACCCAGGTCTCCGGCATTGCAGGAAGATTCTTTACCATCTGAGCCACCAGGGAAGCCCTAAATCAACTACGTGTTGAAAGTGTTAGTTGCTCAGTTGTGCCCAACTCTTTGTGACCCTGTGGACTGTAGCCTGCCAGGCTCCTCTGTCCATGGAATTCTTCAGGCAAGAATACTGGAGTGGATTGTCATTCCCTTCTCCAAGGGATCTTCCTGACCCAGGGACTGAACCTGGGTCCCCTGCATTGCAGGCAGATTCTTTACTGTCTGAGCCACCAGGGGAGCCCTAAATCAACTAAAAAAAAGTTTAAACTTCCTGCCATGGTTTACCAGGTCCTTCCTGGTCTGACCCCTGATTACCTTTCCAACCTCATGTTTGGTTACTTTCCCTATATACCCACTATGGCTAAGGTCCCTATGCCTTAGCCATTATGAATGCATTTATGTTCTGTGAATATTTCATGGTCTTTCCTTTGTAACATATACTGTTCCATCTGTCTGAAACAGGCCTCCTCTTTTCTTATTATCTGAATTAACTCCCTCTGGTCCTTGAATCGCTTCTGAAATGACCTTCTGAGTTTTCCCGGATTTTCCCCAGACTGGGTTAGTTTCATGTGTGCTAAGTCGCTTTAGTCATGTCTGACTTTTTGCGACACTATGGACTGCAGCCCACCAGGCTCTTCTGTCCATGGGATTCTTCAAGCAAGAATACTGGAGTGGGTTGCCATGCCCTCCTCCAGGGGATCTTCCTGACCCAGGGATCAAACCTGCATCTCTTACACCTACCTGCATTGGCAGGTGGGTTTTTTTTTACCACTAGCACCACCTGGGAAGCCCCGGGTTAGGTACACCTGCTGGGTATTTCCATTCCCTTCTATTTCGTTATATACAAACACTCTTACCATTTTATTAAACTATTTTTCTACCACTGCACATAGACTATGGGCTCCATGACAGCATGAACTGTGTCAATCTTCTTTGCCAATTAGCCTATAAGAACAACTCCTAGAACAGTATCTCACACACTATAGTTAATCCATATTTTCCAATGGAATTATATCCCCAACACCTCACACAGTTTTGTTTGGTAAAGAACTGCTGATTGAAATGTCCCTAATCCTCATTGATCTCATCTTCATCAAGCCCATGGATAATACAAATGGTTCTCTCTGGGTTTTACCTATTATTTCAATGCATAATAAAGATGTTGGCTTGAATTACAACTAGGCAGTAGTTACCTCAAATCGGGGTACGTCCATTTCAACTTGCCCTCTTAGCAATGGGGTTTGTCTGGGAGTCTCACGGATCATCACACTCCATCTGAGATGAAGTTTAAAGACAAATATTTAGGGCTCTGTTTCATTAAAGGGTGGCATCAGTGCTTCATATGTCATGAAAAAGGTCACAATATTTATGTGGTGAGTTATGATGTGTTGTAGGGGATGCCCAAGTTATCTTAGGTCACTTGATCTCAAGGTGAGAGGACCAAGAGGGTCCTCTGCCTCATGACTTCTCAAGGCCAGTTTGTTGGAAGGAATTTTACCACAGGGTTCTCAGAGAGCAGCACTTCCCAAGCAGTGATAACCATCAAGATCACTTGAGGTGCTTTTGTAACATATACATACCAGGGCCCTACCCAAGACCTACTGAATAAGAATATTTGTGCTAGGGCCAAACTTGGTACCTTGAAAAAGCTCCCAAGGATAGTCTTACTAGCAGCCATAAATCAAACAGTATGCCCCCTTATAGAAAATCTTTCTTCTCAGAAGATTGGAGGGCAATATTCTCTCTTTTCTAGGGCACAAATAATCCAGGCCAATTATTTATTTATTAAATCCTCTTTTTTTAATTTCTTTGAGAACTGGATGAAGCTATAGAACTATAGAATAGTTTTTTATACAATCTTAGAATAGAAAGATGGAAATTTCCCCAAGGAAAAACTATGCTTACATAGATAATTAGCTATGCAATTTGAAGGAGGTTGGACAATTTGAAGGAGGTTGGAAGAATCCTTGAAATTTACTAATGGGGGCTCCTGCTCTAGGATCTTTTAAGTTTGAAGAGGGGCTTCAGTGATGTTTAAAGGATACATAGTAGATTCTTTTTTCTTAATAAACAAGATCCCCCAAATTTCCTTGCACTGGAGCCAGAAAAGCAATGAGGCTCTGTGAAGGAGTTTAGAACATCCCTGATTGAGATAATATAACTGAGAGCAACTGGCAAGAGATGAAGAGCCACAGTGACCTGATCTTTCAGCCACTCACCTGTCTAGAATCCTCACACCAGCTTGCTCTACTCTGTTGAGGATGTTCAGAGGTGACTTGTTTTTGTTCCAGAATGCACCCCAGCCGAGGACACGGGCCAGGTCATTACCAGTTCCAAGAGGGATGACTGCCAGCTGACACTGCAAGAACAATACAAGGCAACCTTTTCAGACAATCCTACCAAGATCCACCCATAAAAGGACCCAGAGAGTGCTTTTTGGGAAAGAATATTGTCTCAAAGTCAGTGGCAATAAAGGACTTGTGATTTTAGGAAGTATATAGGAAGATGTTTGAAATTGAGTGAAATTTTCCCTAAGTAGTTGGGTGTCACTCTTGGCAATACAGAACCTACTCAGTAAGCGGAAAAGTTGCTGGAATATGCCAATATTTGTAGTCATGCTTCTAAAAGAGAAACATAGCCACAAATTTTTATCTAGGCTGGTCCAAGGAGATGAGGTGCCTCAAGGAGACAAAGTTACTACAGTCAGAAGAGTAGGGGGCTGCTTAGGGAGACCGAGGTGAGGTAGAGGTAGAGGAACATTCTGCTACACTTGAGACTCAGTGAATAAAATAAGTGGCCTCAGGAAGGGTAGGGAATGGGTGTTGAATGCTCCCTGATGCCACTTCTTTTTTGCTTGCCCTCCTCCCCTTCAAATCTTCATCTTGGGTCTTGGGGAATAGAGCATTGCTCATTTTTTTGGCTAATTTCTTCTTTTCTCCTTCCTATTGATAAACCCCAAAATGGTACAGGTATATTCCTACCAGTCAGGTTGACTGTGAAACCAGTAGGAAACATACTTTTTATAGACAAAAAGAGTAAAGACGGGGACATCATGGGATAAGTAGCTCCATATTCCTAGTCTCTCTAGCGATGGTTAAACTAAATCAGCGAGGGACTCACCTGTTCATGTAATCCAAAGGCATCAATCAGAGATAAGACCCAGTTCACGCTGCCATCTCCACCACAAACCACCACGCGAAAGCGAGCAAAGTTCTTGAACATGCAGAGCCTGGAAAGAAGAAGGGAAAGGGCAGTCATTTCATGAACTGACAAGTTTTAAAACTCTTTCCTACAATGTGCCAGGAGCTAAGGACTGCTCCTTCTGCACTTTGCTGTTAGGCTACCTGCTTCCTTTTCCTTAACCTCTATCTCTCTGTGTACTTAAGATCATAGGAAACGCTCCCACAGGCAATCCTGGAGTGCAGGCCTTGCCTTGACCCACACTTTTGTTGGCTCAACCTTGTTCTGTAAGTTACTAGTGGCCTAGCCAAATCTACTTGCTGAGGCCTAGGAAGAATGCCTTGCACAGTTGCCAGTGAGTTCACAGAAACCAGGGCTGAATAGCCAGATGGTCTCTAAATAATACAGCTCTCTAGTAGAGATATATCTACTTGGCCCCAGGAAAAAGAGTGAATGACAGGAAACGTGTACAGTAATATCAGTTTGCCTCCTCCTCTGAAGTCAGGAGACATAGTTTTACCTTTTCCAACTGGAAAAGATGAAGCAAATCTGAGAGCAAGACATAGGCTTGAAAGGATTTCTGGAGAGGGCTTAAAGTCCTCTAGCCAGCCAACTCAAGATGTTCTGGAGCTGTGTTTGTGTCCTGTCTTGAGAAAATAGATCTTTCCTGTCCAGGTACTAGAACTAATTCCAGGAAGCCTATCCTACTCTACAATGTGCAGAGAGGGGAATCATTTCTATATGCCCAACTACATCCTTTACCCCATGCTTACCCGGCTTCAGGTCCACCCTTCGACAGGTCAAACACTTGAGATGGGTTAAGGTACTGCTTGAATTTCCGGAGGAAGACGACCCCTTGATGATCGCCGCTTTTGGAGTTGATGAAGATGAGAAGGGGGCATGAACAGACTGAAGACCAATCAAGATTCCAAAAGTCTGGAGATACTACTAATTGGCCTAATAATGCACACAACAGAAAGAAAAGAAAAAAAAAGGGCCATTGAGATGACTTAACATCAAATTTTGCAGACTTTTAAAAACAGCTTTATTGAGGTATAACATATACAAAGAACTGCATATATTTAATGTGTACAATTTAGTGAGCTTAGACTTATGCAAACACCCATGATACCATCACCACCATCAAGATAACAGGCATCTAATACCTCCCACAGCTTCCTTGTGCCTCTGAGACTGAAGAACAGAAGGGAAGTCAGATGCAAACCAAAGGGGCTTTCATTAAAAACAAAACAAAACAAAACAAAAAAAACAGCTGGTCTTTGCCTAGCTGTTGCCAGGTAGCCAATATTTCCTAAGCAACTACTACATGCCAATCATCATGCTAGATACTTATAGGATTCTAGACCTTGCCCTCAAGCTGGGGAAACAGACATACACAAGAGTGTATTGTAATACAAAGAATAAAAATTTGGTACCACAACCAAAGATCAATAAAATGCCAAGGGGAAACTAAGGAAAGAGAAGACTGAGAGCTTAGGAGAAGGATCATCATACCTAATGAGTACTAGCTCAGTGAGTGATAGCTCAGTTGCTACACTGAGAAGATATAAGGTCAGGAGAGATAGGTAGGAAAGGCTGCCTTTCAGCCAAGAACTAATAACAGAAGGTATCAACGTGGGGTGAAGCAGGGCGATTTAATTGCTACTCTAAGGCTCCGGTAGAGCAATCTAAGTTATCATATCAACTTTCAGGGGAAACAAGACTATAGGGAAATTGTCTGGACAAGACAGAAGCTTTTAATAATCCCCAGTAGTAAAATTCCCCATAGAGAAGTGGAGTTATAGCAGTCTAAATTGCCAAAGCCTGCCAGCTCATGCAGAGTCATAGAGTCTGTTGGCAGGGAGACAGGCAGTGAACAATGGCCTCATAGGAGATGCTAGACAAATTGTGAGCCCCCAAACCTCTGAGCTCATGGCTTTGCAGGGATTCCCCAGCAAAAATATGTGCAAAGAGGAAAAAGGATGTGGGTTGCTCCTGAATGGTGTGGGCTAGGGGGAGAGAGGCAGGTTGAAATGTCCCATTTGTTGTAGCCTGGATAAAAAGGAGCCTGAAGGAAGACTACTGACTTGAGCAGATTTCATGGCTATTTTACCTGGAAAAATCTAAAGCAAGCTTCCTCTATGGGCTAAGTTCTACTCACTGGCCAGTGGAACTTGAAGGCATCCTGAACCAGTTAGGCTGTCATGCACCAAATTTTCAGGGCTTGCCAGGGCTCACAACTACATGAGGAGTCTGCTATGTCCCTTCAGTAGCATATCCTGGAAGGAGTTATCCTCCTTGAACACATTATCCTTTTTTAATACTTCTTTTTTTTAAACGAAAAATATGTTAAAATAGTGGTAGTTAAGACATTCATTCATTCAACATATATGTATTGAGGGCATTCTTTGTGCTTGTCCTTGTTATGTTCTGATATATAATGATAGACAAGATAGAAACAATCTTTGCTCTTGTGGAACATATATTCTAATATAAGGATATAGACTGTAACAAATAAATATAGAAATAATGTGATATGAAGAAAATAGAGCAGGAAAAGGGGATGGAGACTGAAGGGGATGTTATTTTAGACAAGATGGTCAGGAATGGCTCCTCTTGGGAGATGACATTTGAGATGAGATTTGAATGAAGGGAGGTAGTAAGTAAAGCAGATATCTGGGGGAAGAGTTTTTTAGGGGTCAGGAGGAAGATTAAGAAGCTACCCAAAGAAGGGAGACGGCCTAGGATGTCTAGGGACAGTGAAGAGAAGAGCATGGCTACTGTGGAGTGAGGGAGAGAGGTGACAGGGACCAGATAAAATGACAATAAGATGTTAGATGAATCCTGTGAACAAGGTGACAAGATTACTACATGGATAGTAATGTGGGCTAGGATATAGCAATGTTAAGAAGATTCATAACTAAGTAAATAATCATGTCCACAAGGTTGCTTTTGAATAGGCTAATGTTAATTGTAAGGGAATGTCCTGCATTATTCAGCAATTTTAACTAATTAAAATAAAAATATAGAAGGGCAACTTGTCAACTTTGAAGCACCTACAGCTGGATGGAGAGCCACTGGATGACAGAATCAAGATTGACAAATGACCTTAACAAGCAGTTGGGTCAAAGTCAACAAGCTGAAAAGGGAATAAATGTGAAGCTTGGCCTTTAGGCCCAAGGGCATAAATTGCAGCAGAACAGGACAATAGGAACTTGGCTTGGCAGCATCAAAGTGTGAAAAGGGTTTAGGGGATTTACTTGACTTTAAGCTCCAGATGAGTCAACAGTCTGAAAGAGCCTTTCAAAAAAGAGCTCATGCTTCTTTGAGGTACATTAATATAATCACAGTGCCCCAAACCAAGGAACCAACTCTCAAACTTGTTCAGTTCATATCACAAAAGGATGTTAAGGTTGGCTTCCTGTTCCCCTTCCTGTATTTTAAAATCCTCTTTTACAAATGTTAACTCCTCATTTAACCCTCATAAGGCATCCAAGTACAAATTTATTTCCTATTGGCAGGAAACAAATGGTACATGAGGCAAAGAGAGGTTAAGTAACTGGCCCAAAGTCACACAATTAGTACATGATGGAGTATGCTCCCAAGACTAGTAGTATCAGCATCATCTGGGCATGTGTTAGAAATGAAAATTCTTGTGCCCTACTCAGCTCTACTGAATCAAAAGCTGTGGGGCAGGGACTGGGGCCTAGAAATCTGTGTTTTAACAAGCCTTCCAGATGATTCTGATGCATTCTCAGATTTGACAAATACTGCATATGAATTTTGCCCCCATATGAATCAGGGATTCTGTCTTAGTCATATCCTATTCTCTACATTGTTCCTCACTGAGCCTTACATATACTTGGTATTCAGTAAATGTATTAATTAATTCATGCAACAAATCTTGACTGTGAATATGCCATGTATCCAGGTTTAAGTGCTAGTGGTACAAGAGCTCCCAGTCTAGAGTAGGAGACATTCATGTGATGAACTATAGTATAGTGTAGTAAGTGCTCTGAGATATGTGTTCTGGGTTCACAGCAAAGGAAGTGATTTATTTGTCAAGAGAAATGGGGAGGGGCAATTACAGAAACCTTTAAACAGGAGATAAGAATTAATTTTGTTCTCACCCTCTATGATGAGAGAAGAAATTTACCAGGCAGATTGGGTAGGAAAAAGGAGAAATTAGAAGACATTCTCAGAAATTAAGAGTTTGTTGACTGAATAAATAATGAATGAATAGATGAGTGCTACTCAACAATGGCACATGTTTCCTCAGATGCCTCCACTCTGGAATGTTGGAGAAGGGATTCCCTAGCTTGGCCAGAGGGGTTGGCCCAGATCATTTTTAATGATTTTATCATCTCCAAGATGGGTGGGACTTCCCAACAGGAGACCTATCCATTAAGGATAGGTCCAAGAAGCCAGAAAAAGTCAAGAAGATACGGAGGTTTTAAAAGATACTCCTAATAAACCAAGTAATACATGCTAGAATGACGGGTTCTCAAGAGTGACATTCAGTTGGATCAAGACTACAGATGACGAGGATGAAAGGCTAACTCATGGGGCATTAATATGAGTCACTACATCAAAAGAATGGCTTAGCATAGGTGCTTTTAAGAAATAATGACATTGGTGGAAAGCAAAAGGAAGCAGCAATGCTATTAGTTGGCCATCTATAACAGGAATAAGAAATTATATAGGATGGGAAAAAACAAACTAAAAAACTCTAACTTCCACCAGGCCAGGAAACATAGAACCCATTGGGCCAATTACAAGGAAGAGGTGGCAGCCCCTTAACACTTATTTGGGAGTTATTTATGAGATGCTGAAGTGGCTATCCTTCAGACTCCCCAGAGACATCTTTCCCAGGTTCCTGCAGTGGTGAGCAAAGTCTCACCACTTCAGATTCAGGACTTCATTGACTTTCACTAGGAGCCTGAGAACACTTGGCTGACTAGTTGGCTACTTCTCCTGTTCTATCAACTCCATCTTTCCTGTAGTCTCTTTTTTCTCCTAGCCAGTCAAGTATCTCTTATGTACCAAGGCATCAGTCTCATGACCTCTCTAGTCACCTATCTTGCAGGTGAATCTATGTGGATAAATATTTGAATAGATCAGAGATTATTATATGCATGCATCCCTGAGTGAGGGATATGTGCCTGAGCATGTCATCATGGAGACATATGAGTATGCTTGCCTGCAAAAAACTGTGTGAGTGGCTCATTCCATGTACCAATGTCTGTTTGTATCTGTGTTGGGATTAGGAAAGAAACTGGAAAAGACTAGAGCAGCTCACATACATGTATGTGCACATATGCTGTGTCTAGTTCTAAAACTGTTGTAATGATTACAGGAATACTTCCCCCTTCTGTTCTCTAAGGAAACTATATACTCTTCTTTCTTTTCCTTTCTCTGCTCCCAGCTAATGCTGGGTTTTCCTTGGCAATGAAGTAGGCAGCAAGCAAACAAAATTATTTCATGGATTATCTAGTGTCTGGAAATCATGAAAAAGCTGAAATGAATTCTGATCATTTGGAAACAATTGTGACAGAGGCTACAAAGAACATTCCCACATACAGATACATCTACATTCACCATCCCAAAGGTCTAAAAATCATGAGCTGCCTTACACATAGGGGCTTCCCTGGTGGCTCAGCGGTAAAGAATCTGCCTGCAATGCACAAGACACAGGAGACGCAGGTCTGATTCCTGGGTCAGGGAGATCCTCTGGAGGAGGAAATGGCAACCCACTCCAGTATTTGTGCTGGGAAAATCCCATTAACAGAGGAGCCCGGTGGGCTATGGTCCATGGGGTCACAAAGAGTAGGACACACTGAGCAACTGAGCACACAGGCATGCTCTACACATTTGCACTTGTACTTTCAGAAATGCTTGACTGGTTGACCAGAATAATTTAATTGCAGTCATTTCCCCCAGGCTTTGCACCTTCCCTCCCTCCCCAATGTATTTCTGAGATTAACATTTAGCTACTCACCATCACCTTTGGGGTCGCTCAGGGCAGTGGGAGGAATGACTGATGATCGATGACTTCCAAACCAGCATTCCTTGGAAAACCGTCTCCTGCAGTCATCATGCACCTGGAACGACAGAAGAAAGAAAGAAAGAAAAAAAAAACATGAGTGGGGTGAGAAAAGGATAACATACAGCATCATTTTGTCTCAATTCCAAAATTTAAGTGCTCAGTACTCAAAACTCCCTTTTTGAGATTTGGTGCCATACACATACTCCTGACTCAACGGCTTTCTCCATTTTGAGTCTGCATCATCCCTGAATGTAGTCTCTGAACCATGTTCCTTTCAAAGGTGCCTTTTAGAAGATACTATTATAGACACTGAGTAGATGCCAGTCCTAGGGTACAATTTTAGTGGCCTACAGAATGGGGAGTTTACTTGCAGTATAAGAGTGCTAATCCTGACAATATGTTATTATACTTCAAGCCTTACAACAGTGATGTGTGTTAGGGAAGACATTATTAAATTTGTTTTAGAAATAAGAAAACCAAAGCTCAGAGAGGAAAAGGATTTTGCTCAAGGTCAAACCTTGAAGTAAAAAACCTAAGACTCGGCTACCTTCCCTACTAATGGCATACTTCGCAGATTTCTGATATCTTCAAGCATCACTTCCTGAAAAATTATAGTTACTAGATAACATGAACCTGGCCTAATTAGGCAAAATTAATTTAAAAAGATCCAGAGGACAACCAGAATTGTCTTATTTTTTAAATGACAATATAATTGAAATAAACATTACATTAATTTCAGGTATACAACCTAACGACCTGATATCTGTATACATTGTGAAATTGTCACCAGAGTAAGTCTAGTTAAATCAATAATTATACATAGTTACATTTTTTTTCCTTGTGATGAAAACTTAAGATTTACTTTCCTTTAAAATTTTTATTTTATACTGGAGTATAACTGATTAATGATGTTGTGCTAGTTTTAGGTATACAGTGAAGTGATTCAGTTACACATGTACATGTATATATTCTTTTGTCATGTTCTTTTCTCATTTAGATTATTATAGAATATTGATCAGAGTTCCCTGTGCTGTTCCATATGTCACTGATGGTTACTAGATTTACTTTCTTAAGGAACCCTAACATATTACTAAAGGAATCCATCAAGACACAAGAAACCAAGAGGAGAAGACAAGAAAAGAGAACTACAAAAACAACCAGAAAACAATGAACAAAATAGCAGTAAGTAAATACCTATCAATAATCACTTTAAATTTATATGGACGAATTCTCCAATCAGAAGAAATAGAGGACTGAATGGATACCAAAACAGGGCACATATATGTTGTGGACAAGAAACTCACTTCAGATCTAAAGCCACATACAGACTGAAAGTGCAAATGGATATTAAAAGAAAGCCATAGTAGCAATACTTATATCTGACAAAACAGACTTTAATACAAAGACTGTAACAAAACAAGGAAGGGCATTAAATTATGATAAAGGGGTCAATCCAACAAGAATATATAACATTTGTAAACATTTATGCACTCAACAGAGGAGCACCTAAATATATAAAGCAAATATTAACAGAAATAACTGAAGAAAGAGACAGAAATATAAGAATTTTAGAGGACTTTAATATCCCAGTTACATCAATGGATACATCAGCCAACAGGTAGTCAATAAGGAAAACACTGGCCTTAACAAATTAGATTACAAATTAGATTACCTTAACACAAGTGTGCATAGAACATTCTCCAGATACATCACATGCTAAGCCATAAAACAAAGTCACATTAAATGTAATAAGATCAAATCATGGTAAATGTCTTTTCTGAAAACAACACTATGAAACTAGAAATCAACTACATGAAAAAAACGGGAAGAAACACAAACATAGGGACACTAAACAACATGCTGCTAAATAACCAATAGGTCAATAAAAAATCAGAATATACCTTGAGATAAATGAAAATGGAAACACACCTCTAAAATCTATGTTGTTGTATTCAGTGTTAAGATGTGTCCAAATCTTTGCAACCCCAAGGTCTGTATCATGCCAGGCTCCCCTGTCCTCCACTGTCTCTTGGAGTTTGCTCAAATTCATGTTCATTGAGTTGGTGATGTTATCTAACCATCTCATCCTCTGTTACACTCTTCTCCTCTTGCCTTCAATCTTTCCCAGCACCAGGGTCTTTCCCAGTGAGTCGGCTTTTTGCATAAGGTGCCTGAAATATTGAAGCTTCAGCTTCAGCATCAGTCTTTCTAATAAATATTCAGTGTTGATTTCCTTTAGGAAGGAAACAGCAACCACTTCAGTATTCTTGCCTGGGAAATCCCATGGACAGAGGAGCATGGCAGGCTATAGTCCATGGGACTGCAAAGAGTCGGACACAACTGAGTGGCTAACACACTGACTGGTTTGATATCCTTGCAGTCCAAGTCAGTCTCAAGAGTCTTCTCCAGCACCATAGTTTGAAAGCATTAATTCTTTGGCACTCAGCCTTCTTTATGGTTCAACTCTCACATCCATACATGACTACAGCAACAACCATAGATTTGACTATATGGTCCTTTGTCAGCAAAGTGATGTCTCTGCTTGTTAATACACTGTCCAGGTTTGTCATAACTTTCCTTCCAAGGAGCAAGCCTTGTTTTAATTTTATGACTGCAGTCACCGTCTGCACTGATTTTGGAGCCCAAGAAAATAAAATCTGTCACTGCTTCCACTTTTCCCCCTTCTATTAATAGTTGCCGTTGAATGATAGGACCAGATGCCATGATCTTAGTTATTTCAGCGTTGAGTTTCAAGCCAGCTTTTTCACTCTCCCTTTTAACCCTCATCAAGAGACTCTTTAACTCCTCTTCACATTCTACCATTAGAGTGATACCATCTATATATCTGAGGTTGTTGATATTTCTCCCGGCAATCTTGATTCCAGCTTGTGCTTCTTCCAGCCCAGCGTTTCTCATGATGTACTCTGCATATAAGTTAAATAAGCAGGGTGACAATATACAGCCTTGTCATACTCCTTTCCCAATTTTGAACCAGTCAGTTGTTCCAAGTCTGGTTCTGTTTTTTTTTCTTTGATCTGCATACAGATTTCTCAGGAGGCAGGTAAGGTGGTCTGGTATTCCTGTCTAAGAATTTTCCATAGTTTGTTGTGAGCCACACAGTCAAAGGCTTTAGAGTAGTCAATGAATCAGAAGTAGATGTTTTCCTGGAACTCCTTTGCTTTCTCCATGATCCAATGAATGTTGGCAATTTGATCTCTGATTCCTCTGCCTCTTCAAAACCCAGCTTGTACATTTACAAGTTCTTAGTTCATGTATTGCTGAAGCCTAGTTTGAACGATTTTGAGCATAACCTTGTTGGCATGTGAAATGAGCACAGTGTAGTGTAGTTTGAGCATTTTTTTTGCATGTCCCCAAATCTATGGGACACAGCAAAAGCAGCCCTAGGAGGGAACTTTATAATTATACAGGTGTACTCGAAGAAACAAAAATCTCAAAGAATCTAAATATCCATTTAAAGGAACTACAAAAAGAAGAATAAGCAAAGCCCAAACTTAGGAGAAGGAAGAAAATAATAGATCATAGAGGAAATAAATGAAATAGAGTCTAAAAAATACAAAAGATCAATGAAAGTAAGAGTTGGTTTAAGAGAGGAATTAAAGAGTCTCTTGATGAGGGTTAAAAGGGAGAGTGAAAAAGCTGGCTTGAAACTCAACGCTGAAAAAACTAAGATCATGGCATTAAAAAGAAAAGCAAAATCAAGAAACTTATATTTAGTTAGGCTGATCAAGAAAAAAAAAAAGGAGCACCCCACAAAAGAGAATTAGAAATTAAAAAGGAAAAATTACAACTTTACACACCAGAAATACAAAGGATTATAAGAGAATATTATGAACAATTATATGCCAACAAATTAAACAACCTAGAAGAAATGAAAAAAACTTCTAGATCATATAATAATCCAATACAGAATCATGAAGAAACAGAAAATCTGAATAGACTCATTACTAGTAATGAAATTGAATCAGTAATCAAAAGACTCCCCCATAGAAAAATCAAGGTCCAGATGGCTTCATGATGAATTCTACCAAATATTTTAAGAAGAGTTAATATCTATCAGTTTCCAAAAAAATGACAAAGGAATACTTCCAAACTCATTCTATAGGGCCACCATTATCCTGATACCAAAACCAGACAAAAACACTACAAGAAAGAAAATTACAGGCCAATATCTTTGATAAATATAGATGCAAAAATCCTCAACCTAGCTATAGCAATAAGGTACAAAAAAGAAATAAAATAATCAAAATAAGAAAAGTAAAAAATCACTATTTTCATATGACAGAACACTATATAGAGAAGACACCAAAGACTGCACCAAAAATGTAGTAAAGCTAATGAATTAAGAAATTTGCAGATACAAAATTAATATACAGGAACCTGTTGCATTTCTATATACTAATGATGAACTATCAGAAAGAGAAATGAAGAAAAGAATCCAATTTATAATTGCATCAAAAATAATAAAATACCTAGGAATAAATTTAACCAAGGAAGTAAAAAGACCTGTAACCTCAAAACAATAAGACAATGATTAAAGAAACTGAGGATGACACACCAAAATATGGAAAAATATACAACAGTCATGAACTGGATGATTCAATATTGTTAAAGTGTCCATACTCCCCAAAGTAATCAACAGAGTAAATTCAATCCCTATCAAAATATCAATGGCATATTTCACAGAACAAGAAAAAACACAGTTCTTAAATGAAAACACAAAAGACTCCTAATAGCCAAAGCAATCTTGACAGAACAAAACTAGAGCTGTCACAGTTCTATACTACAAAGCTATAGAATTCATAGCAGTATGGAACTGGCACAGAAACAAGACACACAGATCAAGGGAACAGAACAGAGAGTCCAGAAATAAATCCACACTCATATGATCAGCTAACCTATGACAAAAGAGATAATAAGAATATAAATGGAAAAAAGACAGCCTCTTCAATAAAACTGGACAGCTGTATTGAAAAGAATAAAACTGGACCACTTTCTTACAAATATATGAAAATAAAATAAAATGGATTACAGGCTTAAATGTAAGACTTGAAACCATAAAACTAGAAGAAAACATAAGCAGTGAGCTCTTTGAAATATTTTTTTGTATATGTATCCTCAGGGAAGGAAACAAAAGCAAAAACAAATAGAACTATATGAAACAAAGACTTTTGCACAGTGAAGGAAAACACCAACCAAATGAAAAGACAGCCCCCTGACGGGGCAAAGATAATCGCAAGTGATATAACCAATAAAAGGTTGATATGGAAAATATATCAGGAACACATACAACTCAATACAAACAAACAAACAAACAAACAAACAAACAAACAAACCTGGTTAATCAATGGGCAGAGGACCTGAACAGACATTTGCCAGTGCAGACATACAGATAGCCAACAGACACATGGAAAGATGCTCAACATCCTTAATCATCAGGGAAATGCAAATCAAAATGACAATAAGATATCATCTCACAAGTTTCTGATGACTTGTCAAAAAGACAAGAAACAACAACTGATGGTGGGGATGTGGAGAAAAGGTTCACTTGTGCAATGTTGGTGGGAATTTAAATTGATGCAGCCACTATGTAAAGCATTATGGGGATTCCTCAAAAGAACTAAAAATAGAACTACCATGCAATCCACCAATTCGACTTCTAGGTATTTATCCAAAGAAATGAAAACACTAACTCCAAGAGATATACATACCCCTATGTTCACTGAATACTATTTATAATAACAAAGATATGGAACCACTGTAAGTGTCCATTCATAGGTGAATGGATAAAGAACATGTGAGATATATATATATATATATACACACACACACACACACAGATATAATGTATACATATATAATACATACATATACATATGCACACATACATCATATGTATATACATACACATATATAATATATATATAATGTATACATATATATGTACATATATATTTATAGTCTAGTCAAGGCTATGGTTTTTCCAGTGGTCATGTATGGATGTGAGAGTTGGACTGTGAAGAAGGCTGAGCGCCGAAGAATTGATGCTTTTGAGCTGTGGTGTTGGAGAAGACTCTTGAGAGTCCCATGGACTGCAAGGAGATCCAACCAGTCCATTCTGAAGGAGATCAGCCCTGGGATTTCTTTGGAAGGAATGATGCTAAAGCTGAAACTCCAGTACTTTGGCCACCTCATGCGAAGAGTTGACTCATTGGAAAAGACTCTGATGCTGGGAGGGATTGGGGGCAGGAGGAGAAGGGGACGACAGAGGATGAGATGGCTGGATGGCATCACTGACTCGATGGACATGAGTCTGAGTGAACTCCGGGAGTTTGTGATGGACAGGGAGGCCTGGCGTGCTGCGGTTCATGGGGTCGTAAAGAGTCGGACATGACTGAGCGACTGAACTGAACTGAACTGGATGGTATATCACACAGCCATAAAAAAGAACAACATTTTGTCATTTGTGCCAACATGGATGGACCTGGAGGATATTATGCTAGGTGAAATAAGTCAGATAGAGAAAAACAAATACAGTATTATTTCATATATATGTGGAACCTGAAAAGAAAACACAATAACAAACATAACAAAACAGAAATGGGCTCATATATACAAACTGGTGGTTGCCAGAGTGGAAGAGGTTGGGGTGAGTGAAATAAGTGAGTGGGATTAAGAGGCACAAACTTAGGGCTATAAAACAGCCTTCAAGCTAGGCCTCAGTGGGGTTTCCCTGGTAACTCAGCTGGTAAAGAATCCGCCTGCAATGCAGGAGACCCCAATATGATTCCTGGGTCATAGGTATGACTCCTGGGAAGATCCCCTGGAGGAGGGACAGGCTATCCACAAGATATCACTGTTTTGTTATGTTTGTTTGTGTGTTTTCTTTTCAGGTTCCACATATATATGAAATAATACTGTATTTGTTTTTCTCTATCTGACTATCCCTCAGATAGATATCCACAAGAATATCCAAGTATTCTTGGGTTTTTCTGGTGGCTCAGATGGTAGAGAATCTGCCTGCAATGTGGAAGACATGGGTTTGATACCTGAATTGGGAAGATCCCCTGGAGGAGGGCATGGCAACTCACTCCAGTATTCTTGCCTGGAGAATCCCTGTGGACAGAGGAGCCTGGTGGGCTACAGTCCATGGGGTTGCAAAGAGACACAACTGTGTGACTAAGCACAGCACACAGCACAGGTCTCAGCAGTATGTGAACTAACTTGCAGATGTACAAGCTAGGTTGAGAAAAGGCAGAGGAACTAGAGCCCAAGTTGCCAACATTCACTGTATCATGGAGAAAGCAAGGGAATTCCAGGAAAACATCTACTTCTGCTTCAACGACTACTCTAAAGCCTTTTACTATGTGGATCACAACAAACTGTGGAAAACTCTTAAAGAGATCAGAGTACCATACCACCTTACCTGTCTCCTGAGAAACCAATATGATAGTCAAGAAGCAACAGTTAGAACCAGACATCGAACAACTGACTGGTTCAAAATTGGGAAAGGAGTACAACAAGGCTGTATATTGTCACCCTGCTTATTTAACTTATATGCAGAGTACGTCATGTGAAATGCCAAGCTGGATGAATCACAAGCTGGAATCAAGATTGCCAAGAGACATATCAACAACCTCAGATATGCAGATGGTACCACTCTAATGGTAGAAAGTGAAGAGGAACCAAATAATTTCTTGATGAAGGTAAAGAGGAGAGTGAAATAGCTGGCTTGAAACTCAACACTAAAAAAAACTAAGATCATGGCATCTGATCCCATCACTCAATGGCAAATATTAATAGAAGGGGGAAAAGTGGAAGCAGTGACAGATTTTATTTTCTTGGGCTCCAAAAATCACTGCAGACAGTGACTGCCATCATGAAATTAAAGGATGCTTGCTCCTTGGAAAGAAAGCTATGACAAACCCAGACAACATATTGAGAAATATACATCACTTTGCTGACAAAGGACCATATAGTAAAATCTATGGTTGTTGCAGTAGTCATGTATGGATGTGAGAGTTGGACCATAAAGAAGGCTGAGCACTGAAGAATTGATGCTTTTGAATTGGGGTGCCGCAGAAGACTCTTGAGAGATCAAACCAAGTCAATCCTAAAGGAAATCAACCCTGAATATTCATTGGAAGGATTGACGCTTAAGTTGAAGCTCCAGTACTTTGGCCACCTAATGCAAAGAGCTGACTCATTGGAAAAGACCCTGATGCTGGGAAAGATTAAGGCAAAAGGAGAAGGGGGCAGCAGAGGATGGGATGAAATGGTTAGATAGCATCACTTATTTAATGGACATGAATTTTAGCAAACTCTTAGAGATAGTGGAAGACAGAGTAGCCTGGTGTTCTGTAGTGCATAGGGTTGCAAAGAGTTGGACACAACTTAGAGACTAAACAACCACAACAACAATATATATATAATTATTAGATATACATACAAAGATCCTGATGCTGGGAAAGATAGAACAGGAGGATAAGGGAATGGCAGAGGATGAGATGGTTGGATGGCATCACCAACTCAATGGACATGAGTTTGAGGAAGCCTGGTAGGCTTCAGTCCATGGGGTCACAAAGAGTTGGACATGACTGAGTGACTGAACAACAACCATACATACAAAAAAGAGAAAGGAATCTAAACATAACACTAAAGAAAGTGAAGTTGCTCAGTCGTGTCTGACTCTTTTGCCACCCCATGGACTGTAGCCTACCAGGCTTCTCTGTCCATGGGATTTTCCAGGCAAGAGTACCGGGGTGGGTTGCATTTCCTTCTCTGGGGATCTTCCAGACCCAGGGATCGAACTCAGGTCTCCTGCATGCAGGCAGAAGCAAATACTGGCAGACATAAAGGGAGAAATTTATAGTAACACAATAATAGGTTTTTAACAACCCACATATTAAAGGGAGAAATTTATAGTAACACAATAATAGGTTTTTAACAACCCACATATCAATAAACAGTTTATCGAGGTAGAAAACCAATAAGGAAATATTGTCCTTAATACATAAGACAAACTGTTCTTTATATATATTCCATTCAAAAGCAGCAGAAAATAAATTATTTTTGACTATACATGGAAAATTATCCAGAATAGATCACATGTTAGGCTGAAGAAAATGTTTCAGTAAATTTTAAGAAAATTGAAATTATATCAAACAACTCTTCTGACCACAATGTTAGGTGAAGTTGCTCAGTCGTGTCTGACTCTTAGCGACCCCATGGACTGCAGCCTACCAGGCTCCTCCGTCCGTGGGATTTTCCAGGCAAGAGTACTGGAGTGGGGTGCCATTGCCCTCTCCAGACCACAATGTTATGAGACTATAAATAAACTACAAGGAGAAAAAACAAAACTGGAGGAGGGCAATCCCAAGATGGAAGAGGAATAGGACGGGAAACCACTTTCACCCCCACAAATTCATCAAAAGATCATTTGAATGTTGAGCAACTTCCACAAAACAACTTCTGAACACTGGTGGAGGACACCAGGCACCCAAAAAGGCAGCCCAATCTCTTCAATAGGAGACAGGACAAAATATAAAAGACAAAAAGAGAGAAAAGATTTAGGGATGGAGACCCTTCCTGGGGAGGGAGTCATGAAGGAGAAGTTTCCACACAGCAGGAAACTCTCTCACAGGCATGTCTGTGGGGAGTTTTGGAATCTCAGAGGGCAACATAACTGGGAGGGAAAAAAAATCCACAGAATATGCGCCTAACCACAACTGCCAGTGGAGAAGTGGCCCAGACACTCATGTCCTCCAGCAGCAAGTGGGGGTTGGGCAGGGGGACCTGGGCTGCATCATTGGTCCTTAGGGTAAGGACTGGGCCTGAATGCCTTGAGGACAATCTGAAGGAGCTAATGTGAGATAACAACCCAAATCCTCAGAACACCAGAGACAAAAAACAAACAAACAAAAAAAAAAACCAAAAAACTTTTCCTGCAAAAGGCTCTAAAGCCTCATGGTGACCCCTGGCATGATCACAGAACAAAGGATTGAGTGAATACCGAAGGAGAGCAAGCTGGCTGCCACATAGGGCCCTCCCTCCCTGGAGGCAGAGAGGCAGGCCTGCGACAGCCAGAGCCAGAAGGCAAGGGGCTGCTGCAACCTCAGCCCCAGAGACTGCATCTTCCACCAAACTGTGAGCAGGTTCTCAGTTGCTAACCACATCTTCCTGGGATCCTGGAAGGTTGACATCTGTCAGGAGTGTCACAGCCTGAGATCGGCTCCCCAGAGGAGACACATCAAACAGCTGGGACTGTGTTCTAGTGGCGCACCTGGGAAACCGAGTGACCAGGACCAGGGAGGTGAATAAGAGCACAGCCCACCTGGGACAGTGCTCTCGTCAAGCGCCCAGTTGCCTGAGCTGCTCGGACCTGGGAAGGGCACAAAACACACAGCCCATCTGGGTCTGTGCCCCTGCGGAGAACCTGAGTGGCTTATACCTGGGAATTGCATGAAATGCAGGGCCCACTTGAGACAGTGCCCTTGCAGAGAACCCTGGAGCCTGAGCAGTGTAGACCTGGGAAATACATAGTGCCTTGGGCTGTGGCAAACCTAATGAGGTCCATCCACTGCGAGCACTGCCCCCCACATGCCAGTGGTATTTGGTTGCAGTGTCCTTCCCTCCCCACAACACAACTGAACAAGTGAGCCTAAATTAGTGGCCCCCTTTGCCCCCTTGTGTCAGGGTGGAAATTAGATACTGAAGAGACTTGCAAAGGAAGGAAGCCAAAATAAACAAAGAAGGGGGAACCGCTCTGGAAGTGACAGGTGCAACAGATTAAAACCCTGTACTGGAGACTGCATTTGAAGGTCACCGATAGACCTTAATGGGTTTCCCTGGTGGCTTAGATGGTAAAGCGTCTGCCCACAATGCGGGAGACCTGGGTTCGATCCCTGGGTGGGAAAGATCCCCTGGAGAAGGAAATGGCAACCTACTCCAGTACTCTTGCCTGGAAAATCCCATGGACAGAGGAGTCCATGGGGTCACAGAGTCGGACACGACTGAGCGACTTCACTTTCACTCATAGACCTTGAGAACAAGTACAAGCTGGAACGAGGGATCATCTGACACAACTGACCCCACACTGCCCACAACAGCCAAGAGATATATTATATTTTTACTATTACCACTTAATTATTGTTTTAAAATTAGTTTTTATTACTCCTTTAACTTTCATTTTTATAGCCTACTATTACTTTTCAAAAAAAAACCCTATTTTTTAAAACAAGTTCCATATATATTAAAAAAAATTTTGTGATTATGTTTTGTATTTTTTATATTGTATTTTTGAGACTCTAACCTCTATTCTAGGTTTTTAATCTTTGCTTTTTGATATTTGTTATCAATTTTGTACTGCTAAGAATCTAATATTTGCTATCCATTTTCACTTAAGAATTTGATTACTGGGTTGATTGTTCTCTCCCCTTTTGACTCTCCCTTTTCTCCTCCTGGTCACCTCTATCTCCTTCCTCCCTCTTCTCTTCTCTATATAACTCTGTGAATCTCTCTGGGTGTTCCAGGCTATGGAGAGTACTTAGGGATTTGACTACTGGCTAGATTGCTCTCTCTCCTTTTGACTCCCCCTTTTCTCCTCCTGGTGACCTCTATCTCCCTCCTCCCTCTTCTCTTCTGTATATAACTCTGTGAATCTCTCTGGGTACTCCTGGCTGTGGAGAATCATTTCACCAATAACCTAGGGGTTTTATCTTCTAAGCTGTATGGATGGAAAAGTCTTGAGGCTACTGTAAGACAAGGATCAAAACCCAGAAGCAGGAGGCTTAACTCCAAAACTGTGAAACATCAGAGAACTCATAACTCTCAGATCAGATCAGTTGCTCAGTCATGTCCGACTCTTTGCGACCCCATGAATCGCAGCATGCCAGGCCTCCATGTCCATAACCAACTCTCGGAGTTCACTCAGACTCATGTCCATCGAGTCAGTGATGCCATCCAGCCATCTCATCCTCTGTCGTCCCCTTCTCCTCTTGCCCCCAATCCCTCCCAGCATCAGAGTTTTTTCCAATGAGTCAACTCTTCGCATGAGGTGGCCAAAGTACTGGAGTTTCAGCTTTAGCATCATTCCTTCCAAAGAAATCCCAGGGCTGATCTCCTTCAGAATGGACTGGTTGGATCTCCTTGCAGTCCATGGGACTCTCAAGAGTCTTCTCCAACACCACAGTTCAAAAGCATCAATTCTTCGGCGCTCAGCCTTCTTCATAGTCCAACTCTCACATCCATACATGACCACAGGAAAAACCATAGCCTTGACTAGATGGACCTTTGTTGGCAAAGTAATGTCTCTGCTTTTGAATATGCTATCTAGGTTGGTCATAACTTTCCTTCCAAGGAGTAAGCGTCTTTTAATTTCATGGCTGCAGTCACCATCTGTAGTGATTTTGGAGCCCAGAAAAATAAAGTCTGCCACTGTTTCCACTGTTTCCCTATCTATTTCCCATGAAGTGATGGGACCGGATGCCACGATCTTCGTTTTCTGAATGTTGAGCTTTAAGCCAACTTTTTCACTCTCCACTTTCACTTTCATCAAGAGGCTCCTAACTCTAGGAAACATTAATAGACAAGAGCTCACTCAAAAGTGTCTACACCTACACTGAAACCAAGCTCCACCCAAGAGCCAAAAAGTTCCAGTGCAAGACACACCATACTAATTCTCCAGCAAAACAGGAACACAACCCTGCACATTAAAAAACAGGCTGCCCAAAGCCATGCCAAATCCATAGAAACTCCAAAACTCACTATTGGACACTTCATTGCACTCCAGAGAGAAGAGATCCAGCTCCACCCACCAGAAGACAGACACAAGCTCCTCCAACCAGAAAACCTTGAGAAGCCATTAGTCTAACCCCATCCATAGGGAGCAGACTCCACAATTAAGAGGAACCACGAACTTCCAGCCTTCAGAAAGGGCACCCCAAACACAACAATGTAAACAAAATGCAAAAGCAGAGAAATATTCAGCAGGTGAAGGAACACGATAAAAATCCACCAAAGCAAATAAAAGAGGAGGAGATAGGGAGTCTACCTGAAAATGAATTCAGAATAGTGATAGTAAAGATGATCCAAAATCTTGAAAACAAAATGGAGTTACAGATGAATAGATTAGAGACAAGGATTGAGAAGACGCAAGAAATGTTTAACAAGGACCTAGAAGAAATAAAAGAGTCAATCAATAATGAATAATGCATTAAATGAAATAAAAAACCCTCTGGAGGGAACCAACAGTAGAATAACTGAGGCAGAAGAGAGGATAAGTGAGCTGAAAGATAGAATGGTGGGAAAATCTCATACAAACAATCTATAATTTTATACCTAAAGGAACTAGAAAAAGAAGAACAAATATAACCCAAAGTTAACAGAATGAAGTAAATGATAAAGATTTCTTCTCTAATAAATGAAATAGAGACTAAAAAATGGAAAAGATCAATGACACTAAGAACTGGTTATTTAAAATATAAAATTGATAAACCTTTAGTCAGAATCATAAAAAAGAGAGAGGATCCAAGTAAATAAAATCAGAAATGAAAAAGAATTTACAACTGATACCACAGAAATACAAAGGATCATAAGAGATTTCTATGAAAAAGTATATAATAGTAAAAAGGACAATGTAGAAGAAATGGACAAATTCCTAGAAATGTACAATCTCCCAAGACTGAACCAAGAAGAAATAGAAACTATTATTAGACCAATTACTAGTAATGAAACTAAATCAGTAATCAGACACCACTCTCAAGAAAGAAAAGTCCAGGACCAGATGGCTTCGCAGGTGAATTTTACCAAACATTTAGATGAGTTGACACCTATATTCTCAAAGTATTCAAAAAATTGAAGAAGAGGGAACACTTCCAAATTCATTCTATGAGGCCACCATTACCCTGATACCTAAACCAGACAAAACACTACAAAAAAGAAAATCAAAGGCTAATATCTTTGATGAATATAGATGCAAAAATCCTCAACAAAATATTAGCAAACAAATGTTACAATACATAAAAAGGATCATACATGATGATAAAGCTGGATTCATTCTAGAGTCACAAGGGTGGTTCAACATACACAAATCAATCAATGTGATACAGCACATTAACAAAAAGAAAGGCAAAAGCACTTGATAATCTCAATAAATGTATAAGAAGCATCTGACAAAATTCAAAATAAAAATTCTCATCAAAGTGGATATAATAAAGATGTGTTTGTTAACAACAAATTCATGGCAAACATAATACTCAGTGGAGAAAAGCTGAAAACCTTCCTGCCAAATTGAGGCATAAGACAAAGATGCCAACTCTCACTGCTTCTGTTTAACATATCATTAGAAGTCTTGGATATAGCCATGAGGCAAGCAAAAGAAACAAAAATTGTCCAAATTGGAATGGAAGGAATAAAACTGTCATTATCTGAAGATGACATGCTACTCTATATACAGAATACTAAAGTCTATATGTAAAACTGCTGCTGCTGCTGCTGCTAAGTCGCTTCAGTTGTGTCCGACTCTGTGCGACTCCACAGACGGCAGCCCACCAGGCTCCCCCATCCCTGGGATTCTCCAGGCAAGAACACTGGAGTGGGTTGCCATTTCCTTCTCTAATGCATGAAAGTGAAAAGTGAAAGTGAAGTTGCTCAGTCGTGTCCGACTCTTATCGACCCCATGGACTGCAGCCCACCAGGCTCCTCCGTCCATGGGACTTTCCAGGCAAGAGTACTGGAGTGGGGTGCCATTGCCTTCTCCGATATGTAAAACTACTAGAACTAATAAATGATTTCAGAAAGGGACTAGGATACAAGTTTAATACACAGAAATCTTTTGTATTTCTATACACTAATAATGAAATATCAGAAAAAAAAGTGAAAAAAATCTCATTTGAAGTAGCATTAAAAAAAACTCTAGGAATAGAGTTAACCAAGGAGGTGAAAGACTCATTGTATGAAAACTATAAAATTTTGATAAAAGTGATTAAATATTACTCAGAGAAATGGAAAGATAATCACTTGTTCTTGGAATGGAAGAACTAATATTGCTAAAATGGCCATACTACCCAAAGCAATCTACAGATTCAATGCAATCCCTATCAAAATACCCATAACATTTTTCACAGAACTAGAACAGATAATCCTAAAATTTATAGGAAACCACAAAAGACCCAGAATTGCCAAAAAAAAAATCTTGACAAAGAATTAGAAAGCTGGAAGAATCACACTCCCTAACTTCAGACCTTCAGACTTTGTAGTAATACACAGCAACAGTAATGAAAACATTATAGTATTGGCACTAAAACAGACACATGGATCAATGGAATAAAATAGAGAGCCCAGAAATAAACCCACACAGATACGGCCCATGACAAAGGAGGCAAGGTTATACAATAGATAAAAGAGAGTCTCTTCATTAAGTGGTCCTGGGAAACTGGACATGTAGATTAAAAAAAAATTAGAATATTCCCTTAAACCACATATAAAAATAAACTCAAAATGGTTAAAGACCTAAATGTTATGACATAACACTTCTAGAAGAGAACAGGGGCAAAACATTCCTTGACATAAATCATAGCAATATTTTCTTAGATCAGTTTCCCAAAGCAAAAGAAATAATTGGAAAATATTTTAAAATAGGACATAATCAAACTTAAAAGCTATTGCACACCAATGAAAACCATCAACAAAATGAAAAGATAACCTATGGAATGAGAGAAAATATTTGCAATGTGACCAAGAAGCAGTTAATATCCAATATATACAAACAACCCATACAACTCAATATTGAAAAAACAAACAACCCAATCAAAAAATGTGCAGAAGACTTAAAAAGACATTTTTCTAAAGAAGAAATACAGTTGGCTAACAAAAAGATCTCAATATCACTAATTATTAGGGAAATCAAATAGGGAAAAAACTATAATGAGGTATCTCTTCACAGCACTCAGAATGGTTATCATCAAAAGGTATATAAATAATAGATGCTGGAGAGGATTTATAGAAAAGAGAACCCTCCTACATTGTTTGTGGAAATTTAAATTTGTATAATCATTGTGGAAAACAGTATGGAGTTTTCATAAAAAACTAAACCATATGATCCAGCATTTTTACTCCTTGGTATGTATCTGGAAAAAATGAAAACTCTAATTTGATAAGATACATGCATTTCAATGTTCTTAGCAGCACTATTTACAACAGCCAAGATGTGGAAGTAACCCAAGTGCCCATCAAAAGATGACTGGTTTAAGAAAGTATGAAATGTATACACAATGGAATATTAGTCATAAAAGGAATGAAATCTTTCCATTTGCAGCAAAGTGCATGGACCTAGAGAATATTATGCTTAGTGAAATAAGTCAGACAGAGAAAGACAAATACTATGGACGACAGAGGATGAGATGGTTAGATGGCATCATCGACTCAATGGACATGAGTTTGGGTAAACTCCGGGAGTTGGTGATGGACAGGGAGGCCTGGCGTGCTGTGATTCATGGGGTCGCAAAGAGTAGGACACGACTGAGCGACTGAACTGACTGATATGATATTATTCTTATGTGGAATCTAAAAAATAATACAAATAAATTTGAGAAATAGATTCACAGAGAAAGAAAAAAGCTTGGGTTTTTCAAATGGGAGAGGAACTAGAGGAGGGACAAATTAAGAGTATGGGATTAATAGATACAAAGTACTATACATAAAATAAATAAACAACAAAGATTTACTATATAGGGAATATGCAGTATGTATAGTATATATACTGCATGGGGAAGTATGTACAATATCTTGTAAAAGTCCATAATGGAATATAATCTGCAAAAAAATTGAATACTGTACACCTGAAGTTAACATACTTTTATAACTCAATTATACTTTCATTAAAAATGAAACAAAAGATTATAAAGAGTGTAGATGAGGATAGGAAGCAATAGAAACACTTAGAATGCAATACTACTCATCCATAAAAGGGACCGAAGTATTACATTCATTCTTGTTGCTGTTGTTTTGTTTACTAGCCTTCTATTTTTTATTTGAGTAGAGTTGCTTTACAATGTTGTATTAGTTTCTACTGTACAGCCAAGTGGATCAACTTTCAGTTCAGTCACTCAGTTGTGTTCAGTCCTTTGTGTCCCCATGGACTGCAGCACGCCAGCCTTCCCTGTGGATCACCAACTGCCGGAGCTTGCTCAAACTCATGTTCATTGAGTCAGTGATGCCATCCAACCATCTCATCCTCTGTCGTACCCTTCTCCTCCTGCCTTCTATCTTTCCCAGCATCAGAGTCTTTTCTAATGAGTCAGTTCTTCACATCAGGTGAACAAAGTATTTGAGTTTCAGCTTCAGCATCAGTCCTTCCAATGGATATTCAGGACTGATTTCCTTTAGGATGGACTGGTTGGATCTCCTTGCAGTCCAAGGGACTCTCAAGAGGCTTCTCCAATGCCACAGTTCAAAAGCATCAATTCTTCGGCACTCAGCTTTCTTTATGGTCCAACTCTCACATCCATACGTGACAATGAAAAACCATAGCCTTGACTAGATGGACTTTTGTTGGCAAAGTAATGTCTCTGCTTTCTAATATGCTGTCTAGGTTTGTCATTGCTTTTCTTCCAAGGAGCAAGCGTCTTTTAATTTCATGACTGCAGTCACTGTCTGCAGTGATTTTGGAGCCCAAGAATATAAAGTCTCTCACTGTTTCCATTGTTTACCCATTTATTTGCCATGAAGTGATGGGACTGGATGCCATGATCTTAGTTTTTTTTAATGTTGAGCTTTAAGCCAGCTTTTTCACTCTCCTCTTTCACTTTCATCAAGAGGCTTTTTAATTCCTCTTTGCCATAAGGGTGGTGTCATCTGCATATCTGAGGTTACTGGTATTTCTCCTGGAAATTTTGATTCCAGCTTGTGCTTCAATCAGACTCCCATTTCACATGATGAACTCTGCATATAACTTAAATATGCAGGGTGACAATATATAGCCTTGATATATTCCTTTCCCAATTTGGAACCAGTTCATTGTTCTATGTCCCATTCTAACTGTTGCTTTCTGACCTGCATACAGATTTCTCAGGAGGCAGGTAAGGTGGTCTGGTATTCCCATCTCTTGAAGAATTTTCCACAGTTTGTTGCGATCCATTCAGTCAAAGGCATTAGCATAGTCAATAAAGCAGAAATAGATGTTTTCCTGGAATTCTCTAGCTTTTACTATGATGCAACGGATGTTGGCAATTTGATCTCTGGTTCCTCTGCCTTTTCTAATTCCAGCTTGAACATCTGGAAGTTCTCAGTTCATATACTTTTGAAGCCTAGCTTGGAGAATTTTGAGCATGACTTTGCTAGTGTGTGAGATGAGTGCAATTGTGCAGTAGTTTGTGAGGTGAGTGCAATTGTGCAGTAGTTTGAACATTCTTTGGCCTTGCCTTTCTTTGAGATTTGAATGATAACTGACTTTTTCCAGTCCTGGGGCCACTGCTGTGTTTTCAAATTTGCTGGCATATTGAATGCAACAATTAAACAGCATCATCATTTAGGATTTGAAATAGCTCAGCTGGAATTCCATCACCTCCACTAGCTTTTTCATAGTGATGCTTCCTAAGGATGACATGAATTTTCACTCCAGGATGTCTGGCTCTAGGTAAATGATCATACCATCATGGTTTTCTGGGTCATTAAGATGTTTTTTTGTATAGTTCTTCTATTTATTCTTGCCCCCTCTTCTTAATATCTTCTGCTTCTGTTAGGTCCATACCATTTCTGTCCTTTATTGTGCCCATCTTTGCATGAAATGTTCCCTTGGTATCTCTAATTTTCTTGCAGAGATCTCCAGTCTTTCCTATTCTATTGTTTTCCTTTATTTCTTTGCTTTGATCACTGAGGAAGGCTTTCTTATCTCTCCTTGCTATTTTTTGGAACTCTGCATTCAAATGGATATCTTTCCTTTTCTCCTTTGCCTTTTGCTTCTCTTCTTTTCTCAGCTATTTGTAAGGCCTCCTCAGACAACCATTTTGCCTTTTGTATTTCTTTGTCTTGGAGACGTTTTTGATCACAGCCTCCTATACAATGTCATGAATCTCCATCCATAGTTCTTCAGGCACTCTATCAGATCTAATCCCTTGAATCTATTTGTCACTTCCACTGTATAATCGTAAGGGATTTGATTTAGTTAATAATTGAATGACCTAGTGGTTTTTCCCTACTTTGTTCAATTTAAGTCTGGATTTTGCAATAAGGAGTTCATGATCTGAGCCACAGTCAGCTCCTGGTCTTGTTTTTGCTGACTGTATAGAGCTTCTCCATCTTCGGCTACAAATAAAATAATCAGTTTGACTTCAGTATTGACCATCTGGTGATGTCCATGTGTAGAGTCGTCTCTTGTGTTGTTGGAAAGGGGTGTTTTGTATGACCAGTGCATTCTCTCAGCAAAACTCTATTAGCCTCTGCCCTGCTTCATTTTGTACTCCAAGGCCAAACTTGCCTGTTACTCCAGGTATCTCTTGAATTCCTACTTTTGCATTCCAGTCCCCTATGATGAAAAGGATATCTTTTTTGGTGTTAGTTCTAGAATGTTTTGTAGGTCTTCATAGAACCATTTAACTTCAGCTTCTTTATCATTAGTGGTTGGGGCATAGACTTGGATTACTGTGATATTGAATGGTTTGCCTTAGAAATAAACAAAGATCATTCTGTCGCTGTTGAGACTGCACCCAAAGCATTTCAGACTCTTTTATTGACTATGAGAGCTACTCCATTTCTTCTAAGGGATGCTTGCCCATAGTAGTATATATAATGGTCATCTGAATTAAATTCACACATTCTGGTCCATTTTAGTTCACTGATTCCTATAATGTCAATGTTCACTCTTGCCATCTCCTGATTGACCACTTCCAATTTACCTTGATTCATGGACCTAACATTCCAGATTCCTATGTAATATTGTTCTTTACAGCATCAGACTTACTTCCATCACCAGTCACATCCTCAACTGGGTGTTGTTTTCGCTTTGGCTCCATCTTTTCATTCTTTCCAGAGTTATTTCTTCACTCTTCTCCCCAGCAGCATATTGAGCACCTACTGACCTGGAGAGTTCGTCTTTCAGTGTCATATCTTTTTGCCGTTTCATATTATTCATGGGGTTTTCAAGGCAAGAATAATGAAGTAGTTTGCCATTCCCTTCTCCAATGGACTACATTTTGTCAGAACTCTCCACCATGACACGCCCATCTTGGGTGGCCCTACACAGGCATGGCTCATAGTTTAACTGAGTTAGACAAAGGCTGTGATCCATGTGATCAATTTGGTTAGTTTTCTGTGATTGTAGTTTCCATTTTGTCTGGCCTTTGATGGATAAGGATAAGAAGCTTGTGGAATCTTCCTGATGGGAGGGACTGGCTATGGGGGAATCTGGGCCTTGCTCTGATGGGCAATGTCATGCTCAGTAAATCTTTAATTCACTTTTTCGTTGATGGGTGGAACTGTGTTCCCTCCCTGTAGTTTTGCCTGAGGCCAAACTATGGTAGGGGTAATGCCAACCTCCTTCAAAAGGACTTATGTTGAGGCTCCCAGGACTGTTGTATTCAGTGCCCCTGACCCCATGGCAGCCCACTATTGACCCACGCCTTCACTGAAGACTCCTGGACACTCACAGGCAAGTCTGGCTCAGTCTCTAGTGGGATCACTGCTCCTTTCTCCTGGGTCCTGGTGTGCACAAGGTTTTGTTTGTTCCCTCAAAGTGTCCGTTTCTCCAGTCCTGTGGAAGTTCTGTAATCAAATCCCACTGTCCTTCAAAGTCAAATTCCTTTGGGGTTCTCAGTCCCTTTGTAGATCCCCAGGTTGGGAAATCTGTTGTGGGCCCTAGAACTTTCATAACAGTGTGATAAATTATTTGCTAAAACTGTTCTCCAGTTTGTGGGTCATCTGATCAGTGGCTCTATGGTGGGGCTAATGGCGACCTCCTCCAAGAGGACTTGGAGCCACCCACTGTGCTTCCCAGATCTGCTGCAGCCAGAGCCACTGTCCCCGCAGCAGGCTTCTGCTGACTAGTGCCTCCGCAGTCAACACTCAAACATTTGAGCCCTCCTCTGATCTTCTCTGGCAGATATGGGGTTTGATTCTAAATACGGTTTCACTCCTCCTACTGTCTTTTGGGGCTTCTCCTTTGTCCTTGGATGTGGGGTATCTTTTTTGTGGTGGGATCCAACATTCTCCTGTTGATGGTTGCCCAGCAGCAAGTTGCGATTTTGGAGTTCTTGCAGGGGAAGATGAGCGCACATTCTTCTACTCTGCTGTCTTTGATACACTATATGTATACATATATCTCCTCTTTTGTGATTTCTTTCCCACTAAGGTCACCACAGAACACTGAGTATGGTTCCCTGAGCTATACAGTAGGTTTCCATTAGTTATCAATTTTATACATTGTATCAATAGTATATATATATATATGTATATATATATATCAATCTCAACCTCCCAATTCATCCCACCCCTCCCTTTCCCAGCTTTGTGTGTACACATTTGTTCTCTATGTCTGTGTCTCTATTTGTTTTGCAAATAAGATCATCTATACCATTTTTCAAGATTCCACATATATGCATTAATATACAATATTTGCTTTTCTATTTCTAACTTACTTCACTTTGCATGACAGTCTCTAGTACATTCATTCTTATACATGGATGGACCTTGAAAATATTAAGCTAAATGAAACATCAGTCAAAAAAAAGCCACTATTGTGTGATTTCGTTTATATGAAATGTCCGAAATAGTCAAATTCTGAGACAAAATGTAGATTAGTGGTTGCCAGAGCCTGCAAAGAGCGGTCCTGGGGATTGACTGCCAATAGGTGTGTGGTTTCTTTTTGAGGTGATGAAATGTTCTAACATATTGTAGTGGTGATTACACAACACTGTGATATACTAAAAAAAACTGAATGTACACTTTAAATGGGTGAATTGTGTGGCACGTGAATTATGTCTCAATAAAGATGTCACAAATTTTTAAAAAATCCTTAACAAAATATTAGTAAACTGAATTTAACAATGCATTATGAAAAGGATCATACATCAAGTAGTATTTATCCCAGGGATGTAAAGATGATTAAATATCTGCAAATCAATCAATGTAATACACCATATTAACAAACTAAAGAATAAAAATCATATGATAATCTCAATAGATGCCTAAAAAGCTTTTGACAAAATTCAACATTTATTTATGATAAAACTCTCCAGAAAGTGGGAATAGAGGAAACATACTTTCACTGAATAAAAGCCAACTGATAGCTAACAAAATGACAAACTGATAGCTAACAGCATACTCAATGTGAAAAGCTGAAAGTATTTTCTCTGAGATCAGGAACAAGACAAAGCATTCCACTCTTGCCACTTTTGTTCAACATGATACTGGAAGTTCTAGCCACAATAGGAAAAAAAAGTAATAAAAGGAATCCAAATTGGAAAGGAAGATGTAAAATTGTCACTGTTTGCAGATGACATGGTACTATACATAGAATACCCTAAAAATGTCATGAAAACACTACTAGAACTCATCAATGAATTTGGGGAAGTTGTAGTTTATGAAATTAAGACACAGAAATCTGTTGCATTTCTATATACTCACAACAAACTATGAGAAAGTGGAATTAAGAAAACAATCCTATTTACAATAACATCAAAATAATAAAATACCTAGGAATAAATATAACTGAGGATATTAAAGACCTTTACACAAAACTATAAAACACTGATGAAGGAAATTGAATATGACACAAGATATACCATCTTCATGGACTAGAAGAATTAATGTTAAAATGACCATATTATCAAGGCAATCTACAGATTCAGTGCAATCCTTATAAAAATACCAATGTCATTTTTCACAGAACTAGGACAAATAATTCTAAAATTTGTGTGGAAACACAAAAGACCCAAAAGAGCTATAATAATCTTGAAAAAAACAGAGCTGGAGGTATCACCCTCCATGATTACAAGCTGTACTACAAAGCTACAGTAATCAAAGCACATTGGTAGCGGTACAAAATGCCATAGCTCAGTGGAACAGAATAGAGTGCCAAGAAATGAATGCACACTTTTTTGGCAATTAATCTATGACAAAGGAGGTAAGAATATACAATAGGGAGAAGATAGCCTCTTCAATAAATGGAGCTGATTAACCTTGGCAGCTACATGCAGAAGAATAAACTGGATTACTCTCTCATACCATGACAAAAAAATTTCAAAATGGATTAAAACCTTAGATGTAAGACCTAAAATTGCAAAAATTCTAGAAGTAAACACAGGTAAGTAAACACAGTAAGTTTTAGTAATATAAATATTACTGGTCTTAGTAATGTAAATATTTTTGGAGTGATGCTCAGGCAAGGGAAACAAAAGCAAATGGAACCTAATCAAACTATTCATAGAAAACTTTTGCACTGTGACGGTTACTATCAACAAAATGAAAAGACCACCTAGTGAATGGTAAAACATATTTTCAACCAATATATCCAATAAGAGTTTAATACCCAAAATATATTGTACAAAGGACTCATATAACTTAACATCATAAAAACAAAAAACTTGGTTGAAAAATAGACAGAGGACCTGAATAAATATTTCTCCAAAGAACACATATAGATGACCAACAGGCACATGACAAGATGCTGAATATCACTAATCATCATGGAAATGTAAGTAAAACCCACAATGAAAATTGGTTCACGATGGTGGAGTTGCATCATCTACTCCTGTGAGAAGACCAAAATCACAACTGCTGAACAACCATCAACAAGAAGACAGTGGAACTCAACAGAAAAGATATCCCACATCCAAAAACAAAGGAGAAGGTAGGAGGACTGCAGTCACAATAAAATCAAATCCCATACCCCCAGGTGGGTGACCCACAGACTGGAGAACAGTTATACCACAGAAGTTCTCCCATTGTTGTGAAGGTTTTGAGCCCAGCCAGGCTTCCCAGCCTGAGCATCCAGCAAAGGTGATAGCATGCAGGGCCCTGTGGGGCTCCAGGGCACAAAGCCTTTCTGTGTCCCCCATTTCTTTCAGCATTCATTCAGCCTCCATAACCTTTCCTGAGTACCAATGGGAAGATTCAATCAGTTGTTAATTAGAGAAGGGAGAGGGGGTGAGACCAGGGAGAGACAGTCAAAAGCAGCCTTGGGGCAAGGTCCTGTTTTCCCATCAACAGATACACACAACAATATCTTTGAGCTATTTTGTAGATACTAAACTCCCCTCCACCTGGGAGAAGTTAACAGTTAATGGTGATATGCTCCCCATGAGCATGTAGACCCCAGACCAATTAGACCTGAAGCTTGATGATGCTGACTCCTACTTATCTCATCACCAACCCATCAGAAGAATGTCCAGAGCTGATCACGTCCCCTTGAACAATCACTATAAAACTTCTCACTATCTTTCTCAAGTTGGGACACACAGTTTTGAGGGCACCAGCTGGCTGTGGCCCCCTTTGCCTGACAAAGTAATAAAGCTATCCTTCTCTACTTCTCCCCAAACCCTGTGTCTGAGATTTGATTCAGCACCAGTGTACAGAGAAGCTGAGCTTTTGGCACCCAAGGGACTAGGAATCCCCAGAGAATCTGACTTTGAAGGCCCGTGGGACTTGGTTGCTGGACTTCCACAGGACTGGAGGAAACAGAGACTCCACTGTTGGAAGGCACACAAAAAAACTTGTGTGCACCAGGACCCAGGGGAAAGGAGCAGTGACCTTACAGGAAACTGAACCAAACCTACCTGCTAGTGTTGGAAGGTCTCCTACAGAGGTGTGGGGCAGCTGTGGCTCACTGCAGGGACAAAGACACTGGCAGCAGCAGTCTTAGGAAGTACCCATTGGCATGAGCCCTCCTGGAGGTCATAATTAGCCTTACCATAGAGCTTGTAGACTCCAAGGCTGGTTCATCTCAGGCCAAAGAAATAACAGGGAGGGATCACAGCTTCACCCATCAGCAGACAAGTGGATTAAAGTTTTACTGAGCACCAGAGCAGGACTCAGTTCTACCCACCACCAGTCCTTCCCATCAGGAATCTTGCACAAGCCTTAGATAGCCTCATCCACCAGAGGACAGAGAGAGAAGAAGCAAAAAGAACTACAATCATGCAGTTTTCAGAATGAAACCACAATCACAGAAAGTTAAACAAAATGAAAAGGCAGAGAATTATCTCCTACATGAAGGAACAAGATAAAATCATATAAAAACAACTAAATGAAGTGGAGATAGGAAACCTTCCAGAAAAAGAATTCAGCATAATGATAGTGAAGATGATCGAAGATCTTGGGAAAAGAATGGAGGCAAAGATTGAGAGGATGTAAGAAGTGTTTAACAGAGACCTAAAGAACAAACAGAGATGAAGAATACAATAACTTAAATTAAAAATACACTAGAAGGAATCAATAGCAGAATAACTAAGATAGAAGAACGGATAAATGACCTGGAAGACAGAATGGTGGAACTCACTGCTGCAGAAGAGAATAAAGGAAAAAGAATGAAAAGAAATGAAGACAACCTAAGAGATCTCTGGAATAACATTAAATGCACCAACATTTGCATTATAAGGGTACAAGAAAGAAAAGAGAAAGGACCCATGAGGTTGCATAGAGTCAGACACAATGAGGCCACTAAGAATGCATGCACACGTTATATATGAAAGTTGTTAAGAGGGTCAATCCTAAGTGCTCTCCTTATGAGGAAGATAATGTTTATATTTGTTTAATTTTGTATCTTTATAAGATAATGTAGGCTCACTAAACTTATTTTAACAATCATTTCATGATGTATGTAGTTAAGTCTAATCATTATGCTGGATAGCGTAATCTTGTACAGTGCTGTATGTCAATTTGTTGTTCAGATGACTTTGCAACTCCATGCTCCATGGACTGAAGCAAGACAGGCTTCGCTGTCCTTCACTATCTCCCTGAGTTTGCTCACTCATTGAGTCAGTGATGCATCCAACCACCTCATCCTCTGCCACCCCCTTCTCCTCTTGCCCTCAATCTTTCCCAGCATCAGGGTCTTTTCCAATTAGTCAGCTCTATGCATTAGGTGGCCAAAGTATTCGAGCTTCAGCTTCAGCCAACAGTCTTTCCAACGAATACTCAGGGTTGATTTCCTTTAGGGTTGACTGGTTTGATCTCCTTGCTGTTCAAGGGACTCTCAGGAGTCTTCTTCTTCTGCTGCTGCTGCTGCTAAGTCGCTTCAGTCATGTCCGACTCTGTGCGACCCCAGAGATGGCAGCCAACCAGGCTCTCTGGTCCCTGGGATTCTCCAGGCAAGAACACTGGAGTGGGTTGCCATTTCCTTCTCCAACGCGTGAAAGTGAAGTCGCTCAGTCGTGTCCGACCCTTAGCGACCCCATGGACTGCAGCCCACCAGGCTCCTCAGTCCATGGGATTTTCCAGGCAAGAGTACTGGAGTGGGGTGCCATTGCTCATCATAATTCGAAAGTATCAATTCTTTGGCACTCAGTCTTCTTTATGGTCCAGCTCTCACATCTGTACATGACTACTGGAAAAACCATAGCTTTGACTATATGTATCTTTGTGGGTGTAGTGCTGTCTCTGCTTTTTAATATGCCATCTAGATCTGTCATAGCTTTTCTTCCAAGGAGCAAGCGCCTTTTAATTTCATGGCCGTGGTCATTGTCCACAGTGATTTTGGAGCCAAGAAATTAAAATCTGCTACTGTTTCCAATTTTTCCCCATCTATTTTCCATGAAGTGATGGGACTGGATGCCATGATTTTAGTTTTTTGAATGTTGAGTTTAAAGCCCACTTTTTCACTCTTCTCTTTTACTTTCATCAAGAGGCTCTTTAGTTCCTCTTCATTTTCTGCCATTAGGGTGGTATCATCTGCATTTCTGAGGTTGTTGAAATTTCTCACAGCAATCTTAATTCCAGCTTGTGATTAATCCTTCCCAGAATTTTGCTTGATGTACTCTGCATAGAAATAAGCAGGGTGACAATATGTAGCCTTGACCTCTCCTTTCCCAATTTTGAACCAGTCCATTGTTCCATGTCCAGTTCTGTTGCTTCTTGACCTGCATACCAGCTTCTCAGGAGGCAGGTAAGATGGTCTGATATTCCCATCTCTTGAAGAATTTTCCACAGTTTGTTGTGATCCACATAGTCAAAGGCTTTCACATAGTCAATGAAGCAGAAGTAAATGATTTTCTGGAATTCTCTTGCTTCTTCTATGATCCAACAGATGTTGGCAATTCGATCTCTGGTTCCTCTGCCTTTTCTAAATTCAGCCCGTACATCTGGAAGTTCTTGGTTCATGTACTGTTGAGGCTTAGCTTGAAGGATTTTGAGAATAACCTTGCTAGCAGGCAAAATGACCACAATTGTATAGCACTTTGAACATCCTTTGGCATTGCCTTTCTTTAGGATTGGAATGAAAACTGACCTTTTTTAGTCCTCTGGCCATTGCTGAATTTTCCAAATTTGCTGACATATTGAGTGCAACACTTTAACAGCATCATCATTTAGGATTTGAAATAGCTCAGCTGGAATTCCATCACCTCCATTAGCTTTGTTCGTACTAATGCTTCTTAAGACTCACTTGACTTCACACTTCAGGATGTCTGGCTCTAGGTGAGTAACCACACTATTGTGGTTATCTGGGTCATTGGGACCTTTTTTGTATAGTTCGTCTGTGTATTTTTTTCCCACCTCTTAATTTTTTTATGCTTCTGTTTGGTCCTTTCCATTTCTGTCCTTTATTGTGCCCATCTTTTCATGAATGTATGTCAATTGTATCTCAATAAAATTGCAAGGAAAAAATACATCATTATCTCCAAAAAGTGAGTTTTACTTCTTCATGATTTTGTTACCTTTTGTTACTTTTTCTTGCTCAGTTGCTGTGGCTAAGACTTCCAACACCATGTTGAATAAAAGTGGCAAGAATCGGCATCCTTGTCCATTCTCATTCCTGATCTGAGAGGAAAACTTTATAGCCTTTCCAATTTAATGTGATGATATCTGAGAATTTGTCATATATTGCCTTTATCATGTCTAGGTACATTCCCTTTATACTCCCTTTATTGAGGGTTTTTATCATAAACGAATGTTGAATTTTGTCAAATGCTTTTTCTACATCAGTTGAGATGATTGTATGATTTTTGTCTTTCATTGTATTAATGTATCACATTGTTTTATGAGCAGATGTTGAATCATCCTTGCATCCTTGGAATAGATCTGGGTTGAAAATGGGATATGGTCCTTTTAAGGTATTTTTAAATTCAGTTTGCTAATATTCTGTTGAGGATGTTTGCATCTGTGTTCATTTGGGGTATTGTTTCCATAATTTTCTTTTCTTGTATCATCTTTGTCCAGTTTTGTTGTCTGAGTAATTTTGTCCTGGTAAAATGGGTTTGGAAATGTTCCTTCCTCTTTTATTTTCTGGGAAGAATTTGAGGATTGCTATTGATTCTTTTTTAAATGTTTGGTAGAATTCAACAGCCAAGTGCCATCTGTTTCTGCATTTTTGTCTTTGTGGGGATTTTTTGATTACTGACTCAGTCTCATTACTTGCAATCAGTTTGTTCAGATATTCTATTTCTTCATGATTCAGTCTATGTTTTTAGGAATTTGTCCATCTCTTATGTTTCCACTTGAGAAATAGTTCACAGTAGTCTTTATGATCCTTTATTTCTTAGGTGTTGGTTCAATCTCTCCTCTTTCAGTTCTGATTTTATTGATGTGAATCCTGTCTCTTATTTTCTTGGTATGTCTAGCTAATAATTTGTTGATTCTGCTTGTTTTAATTTCACTGATTTTTTTTTCTGCTTTCTTTTTAGTCTCTTTTGCATTTATTTCAACTCTGATATTTATTATTCCCTTCTTCCTACCAATTTTAGGCTCTATATTTTCATTTTTTCTAATTCCTTGAGGTACAAAGTTAAGTTGTTTATTTCAAAAATTTCTTCTTTCTTAATGTAGGCATTTATCATGATGTACTTTCTTCTTATGGGCTGCCCTGTTGGCTTGGTGGTAAGGAATCTGCCTGCCAATGCAGGAAATGTGGGTTTGATCCTTGGGTTGGGAAGATCCCCTGGAGAAGGAAATGGCAACTCACTCCAGTATTCTTGCTGGGGAAATCCCATGGACAGATGAGCCTGGTGGGCTCCAGTCCATAGGGCTGCGAAAGAGTTGGACATAACTTAGAGACTAAACACAACACACTTTCTGCTTAGAACTGCTTTTGTAGTATGCCATATGTTTTTGCATGCTTTTTAAAAAAATTTTTCATTTGTCTCAAAGTTGTTTTTATCTTTTGATTTATTCATTGCCCATTGGTTTTTCAGTAGCATGTTGTTTAATCTCCACATCTTTGTGAATTTTCCAGTTTTCTTCATGTAATTAATTTGTAGTTTCATACTATTGTGGTTAGGAAAGATTATTTCAATATCTTCAAATTTATCAAGACTTGTTTGTGGCCTTACATATGACCTATCCTCACAAATGTTCAATGTGTGCTTGAGAAGAATTTGTATTCTGCTGCTTTTGGATGAAATATTCTGTATGTATCTGATATAACGTATCATTTAAAGCCAGTTTCCTTTGAAATTTGTTTCTAGATGATCTATCCATTAATGATAATGGGATATTAAAATCCCCTGCTCTTAATATACCCTGTACATCCCTCCCTTTCAGTTGGTTAATATTTACTTTATAATTTAGGTGCTTCTATGTTGAGTGCATAAATATTTACAAATACTATATCCTTTTGTTAGGATTGTTTTGGATTATCCCCTTTATCATTATATGATGGCCAGTTTTTGTCTCATTACAGTCACTGTTTTAAAGTCCATTTTGCCTGATATAAGTATAGCTGCCCTTGCCTTCTTTTGCATTAAATTTGCACAAAGTACCCCCTTTCATCCTTATATCTGTGGTGAGTATCTTGTGGGAAGCATAGAGATAAGCCATGTTTTTCTATCTCTTTATTGGAGAATTTAGACCACTTACTTTGAAAGTAATTACTGATAGGTACATGCTTATTTCTATTTTATTAATTGTTCGCTGGATGTATTTCCTTTGTTCCATTCTTCTTCCCTTGCTTTCTTCCTTTGTGATTTCATAATTTTCTATAGTGCTATGCTTAGATTCCTTTATCTTTATCTTTTGTGTATCTACTATAGGTTTTTGCATTGTGGTTAACATGAGGTTTACACACAAGGACTTAAAATAGTCTAATTTATGTTGATAATGATTTAAGTTTGAGTGCCTTCTAAAGGTCCACATTTTTACTCTCCCTCGACAACTTTTATGTTTTTGTTTCCACAGTTTACCTCTTTCTCTTTGTAGTTATGGTTGTTATTCTTTACTACTTTTGTCTTTTAACCTTCATACTAGTTTTTAAAAAAAATTAATTTACTTTTTATTGAAGGATAATTGCTTTACATAATTTTGCTGTTTTCTGTCAAACCTCAACATGAATCAGCCATAGATATACATATACCCCTCCCTTTTGAACCTCCCTCCCATCTCCCTCCTCATCCCACCCCTCTAGGTTGTTACAGAGCCCCTGTTTGAGTTTTCTGAGCCATACAGAAAATTTCCATTGGCTATCTATTTTATATATGGTAATGTAAGTTTCCATGTTATTCTTCCCATACATCTCACCCTCTCCTCCCCTCTCCCCATGTCCATAAGTCTATTCGCTATGTCTGTTTCTCCACTGTTGCCATGTAAGTAAATTCTTCAGTAGCATATTTCTATATTCTGTATATATGTATTTAGTTCAGTTCAGTTCAGTTCAGTCGCTCAGTAGTGTCCGACTCTTTGCGACCCCATGAATCGCAGCATGACAGGCCTCCCTGTCCATCACCAACTCCCGGAGTTTACTCAAACTCATGTCCATCAAGTAGGTGATGCCATCCAGCCATCTCATCCTCTGTCGTCCCCTTCTCCTCCTGCCCCCAATCCCTCCCAGCATCAGAGTCTTTTCCAATGAGTCAACTCTTCGCATCAGGTGGCCAAAGTATTGGAGTTTCAGCTTTAGCATCATTCCTTCCAAAGAAATCCCAGGACTGATCTCCTTTAGAATGGACTGGTTGGATCTCCTTGCAGTCCAAGGGACCCTCAAGAGTCTTCTCCAACACCACAGTTCAAAAGCATCAATTCTTCAGTGCTCAGCTTTCTTCACAGTCCAACTCTCACATCCATACATGACCACTGGAAAAACCTAGCCTTGACTAGATGGACCTTTCAGAATACGGTATTTATTTTTCTCTTTCTGACTCACTTCACTCTGTATAATAGGTTCTAGGTTCATCCACCTCATTAGAACTGACTCAAATGCATTCCTTTTTATGGCCGAGTAATATTCCATTGTATATATATACCACAATTTCTTTATCCATTCATCTGTCAATGGACATCTAGGTTGCTTCCATATTCTAGCTATTGTAAGTAGTGCTGAAATGAACAATGGGATACATGTGCCTCTTTCAATTTTGGCTTCCTCAGGGTATGTGCCTAGGAGTGGGATTGCTGGGTCATATGGTGGTTTTATTCCTAGTTTTTTTAAGGAATCTCCATACCATCTTCCATAGTGGCTATATCAATTTACATTCCCACCAACAGTGCAAGAGTGTTCCCTTTTCTCCACACCCTTTCCAGCATTTATTGTTTGTAGACTTTTTGATGAGGGCCATTCTGACTGGTGTGAGATGATATCTCATTTTAGTTTAGATTTGCATTTCTCTAATAATGAGCAACATTGAGCATCTTTTCACGAAACCTCATACTAGTTTTATAAGTGATCAATGTACAACCTTTACAACATTAGATTATTCTGAATTTTATTGCATATTTACCTTTACCAGTGAACTTTATACTTTCCTGTGTTTTCATGTTAGTGCCCTTTAATTTCAGCTTAATTTCCCTTTAATATTCTTGTAATGCTAGTCTAGTGGTGATGAACTCCTTTAACCTTTGCTTGTCTAGAAAACTCTCTCTTTTTCAATTCAGAAGGACAGCTTTTTCTGGCAGAGTTGGAAGGTTTTTTCTTTCAGCATTTTGAATATATTGTGCAATTCCCTTCTGGCCTGCAAATTTTGTGCTGAAATATCTGCTCATAGTCTTATGGGTGTTACCTTGTACATAACTATTTTCTCTTGCTGTTTTTATGATTCTCTCCTTGTCCTTAACTTTTGACATTTTAATTCCAATGTATATTGGTGTGGTCTATTTGAGTTCCTCTTATTTGGCTCTTTCTGGGCTAAGTGGTCTGGATGGCTGTTTCCTTTCCTGGGTTAGGGAAGTTTTCAGCTATCATTTCTTCAAGTAAGTTTTCTGCCACTTTCTGTCTCTATTCTATTACTATTACCCCTATAATGTGAGTGTTTGTCTGCTTGATGTTGCCCCATACATTATTTGAGCTATCTTCACTTTTTGTCAGTCTTTTTTTCTTTCTGTCACTCTGATTGGATGAGTTCCATTTCTCTGTCTTTGAGTTCTCTAATCTTTTCTATTGTTTCATCTAGTCTGCTGTTGAAACCATCTAGTGTATTTTTCACTTTAATTGTTTTCTTCAGCTCTATGACTTCCATTTGGTACTTTTTTATAATTTTCATCTCTCTGTTGAGGTTCTCACTGTGTTCATCCATTTTTTTCCCTCAGCATGGTAAGCATCTTTATGACTGTTATTTTGAATTCTGGATTAGGTAAATCACTTATCTCTGTTTCATTAAGGACTTTTTCTGAACTTGTTTATGTTATTGTTATTTCATTTAGAACATATTCCTCTGTTTCTTCATTTTCCTTGGCTTTCTGTTTTTTTTTTTTTTTTTTTTTTTTAGCATTATATAAAACAGTTACTTCTACCAGTCTTGGGGAAGTGGCCTCATAGAGGATGAATCTTATTGTTCAACCTTTCCCTAGGTCTTGGTTGTTTCTCAAGCTTTTATGATTTTCCAAGCAGCCTATTTTATTTTTAATTGATCACAATATTTGGGGTGTCCCAACTAGTGAAGAACTAAAGAGCCTCTTGATGAAAGTGAAAGAGGAGAGTGAAAAAGTTGGCTTAAAGCTCAACATTCAGAAAACTAAGATCATGGCATCTGGTCCCATCACTTCATGGCAAATAGATGGGGAAACAGTGGAAACAGTGGCTGACTTTATTTTTGGGGGCTCCAAAATCACTGCAGATGGTGATTGCAGCCATGAAATTAAAAGACACTTACTCCTTGGAAGGAAAGTTATGACCAACCTAGACAGTGTATTAAAAAGCAGAGACATTACTTTGCCGACAAAGTTTGTTTGTTTAAAAAAAAATTATTTATTTATTTAGCTGACAAAGTTTTATCTAGTCAAAGCTATGGTTTTTCCAGTAGCCATGTATGGATGTGAGAAAACAAGAAAGCTGAGCACCAAAGAATTAGTGCTTTTGAACTGTAGTGTTGGAGAAGGCTCTGGAGAGTCCCTTGGACTGCAAGGATCTCAAACAAGTCAATCCTAAAGGAAATCAGTCTTAAATATTCATTGGAAGGACTGATGCTGAAGCTGAAACTCCAATACTTTGGCCACTTGATGCGAAATACTGACTCATTGGAAAATATCCTGATGCTGAGAAAGATTGAAAGCAGGAGGATAAGGGGACAACAGAGGATGAGATGGCTGGATGGCATCACCAACTCGATGGACATGAGTTTGAGTAAGCTCTGGGAGTTGGTGATGGACAGGGAGGCCTGGTGTGCTTCAGTCCATGGGGTTGCAAAGAGTTGGACACAACTAAGCCACTGAACTAAACTGAACTGAACCTCAGTGTCCCAAAGGAGAATAGCTCAATAAGTACCTAGATTCAGATTAATTGGTAGCTGGGTCCTCAGGCCATAGGTTTTAGAGTATGCCAATACATATAGTTCTGTGGGATTGAATATGTAAGTCCCACTGGTCACCAGAGTTGGGTGACCTATAAGTGTCACTTGTGTGGCATTTGCAAAAACTGGGGTGCCAGATGAGTATACATGCCCCTTTCCAGTAGATGTCCATGACCTGTTGTAAATCATAGGGAGAGCAGAATTGTGGCATCCACCATCCTCAAAGAGCATCTCAGTAGATTCTTAGATGTGTGTGAAGCCAGAAGCCTGCTCTCCATGCCAAAGTTCCAGGACAAGCAAATAAGCCTCTTTCACAGAAAGACGAGTTGTGTTTCAGCCTACTGTCTGTGTGTGCCCTTCGGGTGGTGGTTGGCCAAAAACTCTCTCTCTGTTACAGTCCCATGGGACCCCAAAATGAAAGCTAGATTTGCCACCAGAGCCAGGCAATCAAGAGTTGTCCCTTGGGCAGAAATCACAAAACACTTGGGCACAAAACATGTGTAACAGCTCCTCTCCAGGAGATACTAGCATTTTGGATCATGTCAAAAAAGAGAGCGTGAAAAAGCACCTGCTTCTAAGGTCTGTGGAAAGGATTAGAGTTGGCTCTTAGATATATGTTTAATTAAAAGTCTATTCCTCAGGCTGCTAGGATGAAGATAAGATAACAGACCTCTTTTGCAGAAAGATTGGGCTCCTCAATCTGTGCTTCTTGCTGTGCTCTGGTGGTGGCAGCTATAAGAACTCTTTCTTCATTTGTTACAATTTGTTGGGACCTCTGAGAAAAAATCCTGCTGGTCATCAGATCCAGGTGATCTAGAGGTGTTCCCTGGGGGGCAGGTGCAAAAATCAGGACACCTGATGAGGGCTGAAGCTTCCTTCCAGGAGATAATGGTAAACTGGAGCAGAGCAGAAGGAAATTACAAAGATGATGTCCACTGGCAGAAGCAAGGCAGAGGAAACCAAAATCTTCTAAGAAGCTCATACTTTCATTTCTTCTTGTTTAGAATGATTGGTTTTAAAGAAGCATATAAAAGGCTACAAAGACTGGATCAGGGTCTCTCAATATCATTGCTACTGATATTTTGGGCCAAATAGTTCTTTGTGCTATACTGTGTATTGCAGGAAGTTTAGCAGAATCTTAGGCCTCTATTCACTAGAAGTATGCAGCACATCCTTTCCCCCTGAGTTGTAACAATAAAAATATCTCTATACAAAGACACTGTAACAATAAAAATATCTCCAGACAAAGACATCAGCCAAAATGGCAGAGTAGAAAGATCCTGAGCTCACCTCCTTTCACTGGGCACACCAAAATACAACTATTTACAGAACAACCATCCATGAGAAATTCTGGAGCTTATCAGAAAAGATCTTCTATTAACACAACTAAAACTATAAAGAAGGAATCACAACATGATGGGTAGGAGGGGTGGAGTTGTGGTATAGTCAGTTTTCATACCTCTGGGTGGGCAACCAACAAATAGGAATTACAATTGTAGAAGTTCTCCCCAAGAAGAGAGGGGTCTGAGCCCCATATCAGGCTACCCAGTCTGGGGGTCCTGCCCTGGAAGATGAGCCCCTAGATGTTTGTCTTTGAAGGTCAGCAGGGCTTACTTTCAGGAGTCTCAGAGGGCTGTGGGAAATAGAGACTCTACTCTTAAAGGACACAACAAAATTTCATATGCTCTTGGACCCAGGGTAGAAGCAGTAATTTGAAAGGAGCCTGGGTTAGACCTAACTGATGATCTTGGAGATTCTCCTGGAGAGGCAGGTGGCAAGTGGAGTTCACTCTGGGGACAATGGTTGCAGCCATTTTGGGAAGCTTGCTCTACCATGGGGAAACTGGAGCTAGCAAGCACCATTTTGGAATCTTCCCTACATCTTACTAATCTCAGGACCCTTCCCACTCCCACTCAACAGTCCATAGGCATCAGTACCAGAATGCCTCAGGGCAAGCCCTATCCACCAGCACACATGCTACCTTAAGATCTTCTGAACCCACAAACAGCCCCCTACACATGGCCCTGCCCACCGGAGGGCCCAGGGAGTGTCCCCACACGCCAGTGTCTGAAGGTACTAGACCAGGAACCCTAAGAGTCTGGCAGCCAGAGACCTGGGACTGACCTCTACCCACCAGTTGGCAGGCACCAGCTCTAGAATGCCTGGACCCACCCACCAGCAAGACTGCTCTAGCCTCAGGACCAGCCTTACCCATCAGTGGACAGACACCACCCACAAGAGAACTACGGCCTCACAGCCTGCAGACGCACCAGCCATGGGACCACTGGGCCATAGTCCTGCTTTCTAGCAGGCCAATACAAGCTTCAAGACACCCCAGGCCAGTTGTGTCAGAAATTGGCCCTACCCACTGGAGTCCAACACCAGCTGTGGGGCCCTGAAGCCAGACCTCAGGACTCAGTTCTTTCTGCTAGTGGGCCACCACTAGTCAGAGGACCTGGCTTCAACCACAAGTCTGTTGGCAACAGCCCCAGGATCTCTTGGACCCTGGTTCTGACCACCAGTAAGCCAGCACTAGTCCTAGGGCCCCCTGCTGTTTCACAGCCAGCCGCCTAGTGACTTGGTCCTGCAGCACCCACATGAGGCAAAACCTGTCAACCAGCCGGACTGAAGGTCAGCCATGACTACCAGACGACCCATAGTAGTCAGCCCACCACAACAGAAAGACCCATGTAGCCCACATAGGGGGGACCCCTAGAGAATTTAGCTCTGGTGATAAGAGAGGAATGTGTTTCTGGGACACAGAGGATGTCTCTTACAAAAGGCTACTTTTTCAAGGTTGGGAAATGTAACTAACCTACCGTATATATACAAACAACAACTTAGGCAAAATGAGGTGACAGACAAACATGTTCCAAATGAAGGAACAAGACAAAATCCCAGAAGAAAAACTAAGTGAAGTGGAGACAGCCAATCTAACTAAAAAAGAGTTTGGGGTAGTGATCATACAAATAATCAAAGGACTTGGGAGAAGAATGGATGCACAGAGTTGAAAAGTTAGAAGTTTTTAACAAAGAGTTGGAAAATATAAAGAACAACCAAAAACAGATGAAGAATATAATAACTGAAATAAAAGATACACTAGAAGGAATCAACTGTAGACTAAATGATACAGAGGAATGGATCAGCAAGCTGGAATACAGGGTAGCAGAAATCATTGATGCTGAACAGAAAAAGAATGAAAAGAAATAAGAACAGTTTAAGAGATCTCTGAGACAACATCAAGAGCACTAATATTCACATTATACGGAACCCAGAAGTAGAAGAGAGAAAGGTGCTGAGAACATAATTGAAGAAATAATAGCTGAAAATTTCCCTAACTTGGGAAAGTAAATAGACATTCAAATCCAAGAAGTGCAGAGTGACCCATACAGGATTAAACCAAAGAGGGACACACCAAGATACACTGTAATTAAAATGGAAAAAATGAAAATGAAGTGAAGTGAAAGTCATGTTCAGTCATGTCCGACTTTTGCGACCCCATGGACTGTAGCCTGCCAGGCTCCTCTCTCCATGGAATTCTCCAGGCCAGAATACAGGAGTGGGCTGCCATTCCCTTCTCCAGGGGATCTTCTCAACCCAGGCATTGAACCTGGGTATCCTGCACTGCAGGCAGATTCTTTACCATCTGAGCCACCATAGAAGCAATAAGGGAAAAAGCAACACATTACACACAAGGGAACTCCCATAAGTCTACCAGTGGACTTTTCAGCAGGCTAGAAGGGAGTGGCATGATATATTTATAGTGATGAAAGGGGAAAACCTATAACCAAGAATAAGCTACCTGGCACGGCTCTCATTTAGATTGATGGAATGGTGAAAAGCTATACATACAAGCAAAAGATAAAAGAGTTCAGCACCACCACACAAGTCGTACAAATGTTAAAGAGACTTCTCTAAGTGAAAAACAGAAGCCCGCAACTAGAAACATGAAAATTACAAAATGAAAAAGCTCGTTGTTAAAAGATAAATATACAGTAAAGGTAGAAAACCAACCACATAGAAAGTAGGAAGGTTAAAAGAAAAAAGGAATAAAATAATCTATATCTGCAATAAATAGTTAAGGATTACACAAGAGTTAAATATAAAATGTGATGTCAAAAGCAGTAAACTGTGAAGGGAGGAGTGTACAAATGTTGGATTGTTAAAATGTATTTGAAATTGAGATCAGTAACTTAAAACAATTAAGTATAGATATAGATATAAACCTCATGGTAACCAAAAATTTAAAATCTATAATAGGTACACACACACAAAAGACAAAACAGAAGAATCCAAACATAACACTAAAGATAGTCATCAAATCATAAGAGAAGAGAGTAAGGGAAGAAGAGAACAAAAAGTACTAAAAATGACCAGAAACAATGAACAAAATGGCAATAAGTACATACCTATCAGTATTTGCTTTCAGTGTAAAAGGACTACGTGCTCCAATCATAAGATATTGAGTGGCTGAATGGATACAAAAACAAGACCTGTATATATATCGCCTAAAAGAGACTCGCTTCAGATTTAAAGACAAACACATACTGTAAGTTAGGGGATAGAAAACATTATTCCATGCAAATGGAAAATAAAAGGGGATAGCTATAGTTATATCAGGCAAAAATACTTTAAAGCAAAAGCTATTACAGGAGAGAAAGAAGGATAGTACATAATAATAAAGGGATCATTCCAAGAAGAAGGTATAACAGTTGTAAATATATATGCACCCAACATAGGAGCACCTAAATGCATGAAGTAAATATTAACAGACATAAAGGGAGAAACTGATAGCAACACAATAATAGGAGGGGACTTTAACACCCCACTGCATCAATGAACAGATCATCCAGAAAGGAAATAAACACTTAAAAGACATATTAGAGAAAGTGGAACATATATGTATATATATTCCATCAAAAAACAGCAGAATACACATATTTTCAAGTGTACAAGGAACTTTCTCCAGGATATATCACATACTATATCACAAAACAAATCTCAGTGAACTTGCATGTGTATATGTGCTTAGTTGCTCAGTCATGTCCAACTCTTTGTGACCCCACGGACTGTAGCCCACGAGGCTCCTCTGTTCATGGGATTCTCCAGGCAAGAATACTGGATTGGGTAGCCATTCCCTTCTCCAGGGGATCTTCCAGACCCAGGGATTGAATTTGGGTCTCCTGCATTGCTGGCTGATTCTTTACTATCTGAGCCACCAGGGAGGCCCCTTGGTAAACTTAAGAAAACCGAAATCATATAAAGCATCTTTTCTTTTCACAATATTATGAAACTGGAAACCAACTAAAAGCAAAAAAAAAAAAAGAAAGAAAGAAAGAAACCTGTGAAAAACAGAAACATGTGGAGGCTAAATAATATGTCACTAAACAACCAATAGATCACTGAAGAACTCAAACAGAAATTTTAAAAAAATGTCTGGAGACTGATGAAAATGAAAACACACAATCCAAAATATATGAGACACAATTTTATAGTGATATAAGCTTACCTAATGAAAGAAGAAAAATCTCAAAGAAACTAACCTTACACCTAAAGGAAGTAGAAAGAGAGATCAAACCCCAAAGTTGGTAGAGGAAAATTCATAAAGATTGGAGTAGAAATAAACAAAATGAAGACTAAAATACAATAGAAAAGATCAGTAAAACTACAGGTTAGTTCTTTGAAAAGATAAACAGAATTGATAAACCCTTAGCCAGACTCATCAAGAAAAAAGAGAGATGGCCCAAATTGATAAAATTATAAATGACAATGGAGAAGTTACAACTGATACCATAGAAATGCAAAAGATAATGAGACTCCCACAAATAATTATATACCAATAAAATGGACAATATAGAAGAAATGGACAAATTCCTAGAAATGTACCATCTATCAAGACTGAACCAGGAAGAAATAGAAAATATGAACAGATTAACTACCAATAATTTAATTTAATCAGTAATGAAACAACTTCCAACAAACAGAAGTCCAAGACCAGATAGCTTCACAGGTGAATTCTCAATTCAGTCAGTTCAGTTCAGTCGCTCAGTCATGGTCAACTCTTTGTGACCCCATGGACTGCAGCATGCCAGGCTTCCCTGTCCTTCACCAACTTCCAGAGCTTGCTCAAACTCATGTCCATTGAGTTTGTGATGCCATCCAACCATCTCATCCTCTATCATCCCCTTCTACTCCTGCCTTCAATCTTTCCCAGTATTAGGGTCTTTTCCAGTGAGTCAGTTCTTTGCATCAGGTAGCCAAAGTATTGGAGCTTCAGCTTTAGCATCAGTCCTTCTAATGAATATTCAGGACTGATTTCCTTTAGGATTGACTGGTTTGATTTCCTTGCAGTCCAAGGGACTCTCAAGAGTCTTCTCCAACACCACAGTTCAAAAGCATCAATTCTTTGGCACACAGCTTTCTTTAGTCTACATCCATTTGTGATAAAAACTCTCCAGAAAGTGTGTATAGAGGGAACATACCTTAGCATAATAAAGGCCATATATGATAATCCCACAGCTAACATCATATTCAACAGTAGCACAAAGCTGAAAGCACTTCCCCTAAGATCAGGAAAAGACATTCCCACTATTTTTATTCAACATAGTATTGGAATTCCTAGCCATGGCAATCAGACAAGAAAAATAATTATAAGGAATCCATATTAGAAAGGAAGAAGTAAAACTGTCACTATTTGCAGATGACATGATATTATACATAGAAAATCCCAAAGACACCATCCGAAAACAAGAGCTCATCAATGAGTTCGGTAAAGTTGCAGGATACAAAATTAATATATGGAAATCTGTTGAATTTCTATCCACTAACAATGGACCATCAGAAAATTATGGGAAAATCCTATTTACTATAACATTAAAAAGAATCAAAGATGTAAGAATAAACTTATCTAAGGAGGTAAAAAGACCTGTACTTATATACTGATGAAAGACAATACAAACAGATACAAAGATATACCTTTTTCATGGATTGCAAGAATTAAAATTGTTAAAATTACCATACTACCCAAGGAAATTTACAGGTCTGATGCAATCCCTATCAAAATACCAATGGCATTTTTCCAGAACCAGAACAAATAATTCTAAAAGTTTATATGGGACAAGAGACCCTGAAAACCAAAACATTTTTGAGAAAGAAATACTCCCTAACTTCAGACCTTACACAGAGCAATAGGCAATAGTAATGGCACTAAAACAGATATATAGATCATTGGAACAAAATAAAGAGCCCAGAAATATACCCACACACTTAATGATAAGTTAATCTACAAAAAAAGAAGCAAGAATAGACTATGGAGAAAAGACAGTCTCTTCATTAAGTGGTGCTGAGATAACTGGGCAACTACATGTAAAAGAGTGAAATTAGAACATTTTCTCATACCATATACAAAAGTAAACTCAAAATGGATTTAAGACCTAAATATAATCCGGTCCCATCACTTCATGGGAAATAGATGGGGAAACAGTGGAAACAGTGTCAGACTTTATTTTTCTGGGCTCCAAAATCACTGCAAATGGTGACTCCAGCCATGAAATTAAAACATGCTTACTGTATACCTGTGGCAGATTCATTTTGATATATGGCAAAACCAATACAATGTTGTAAAGTTAAATAAAAAAAAATAAAAGACACTTACTCCTTGGAAGGAAAGTTATGACCAACCTAGATAGCATATTCAAAAGCAGAGACATTACTTTGCCAACAAAGGTTCGTCTAGTCAAGGCTGTGGTTTTTCCTGTGGTCATGTATGGATGTGAGAGTTGGACTGTGAAGAAGGCTGAGCACCGAAGAATTGATGCTTTTGAACTGTGGTGCTGGAGAAGACTCTTGAGAGTCCCTTGGACAGCAAGGAGATCCAACCAGTCCATTCTGAAGGAGATCAGCCCTGGGATTTCTTTGGAAGGAATGATGCTAAAGCTGAAACTCCAGTACTTTGGCCACCTCATGTGAAGAGTTGACTCATTGGAGAAGACTCTGATGCTGGGAGGGATTGGGGGCAGGAGGAGAAGGGGACGACAGAGGATGAGATGGCTGGATGGCATCACTGACTCGATGGACATGAGTCTGGGTGAACTCCAGGAGTTGGTGATGGACAGGGAGGCCTGGCGTGCTGCGATTCATGTGGTCGCAAAGAGTCAGACACGACTGAGCGACTGAACTGAACTGAACTGAAACCATAAAACTACTAGAAAGGAATATAGGCAAAACACTCTTTGACATAAATTATAGCAATTTTTTTTTGATCTGTCTCCTAAGGCAGGGAAATAAAAGCAAAAATAAATGAATGGGGTCCAGTTAAAATTAAATGCTTTTGCATAGCAAAGGAAACCATCAACAAAATGAAAAGACACCCGACAGAATGGGAGAAACTATTTGCAAATGATATGACCAATAAGGGGTTAATAGCCAAAATATATAAATAGCTCATACAACTCAGTATTTAAAAACAACCAAATTAAAAAATGGAAGGGAGGCTCAAGAGGGAGCCTATATATATTTATGGCTGATGAACGTTTTTGTACAGTAGAAACCAACACAACATTCTAAAGCAATTATCTTCCAATAAAAAAATGGACAGAAGACCTAAATAGACAATTTTTCCAAAGAAGATATACAGAAAACCAACAGGCACATGAAAAGATGCTCAATATCACTAATTATCAGGGGAATGCACATCAAAGCCACTATGAGATATCACACCACACCTGTCAGAATGGTTATCATCAAAAAGACCACAAATGACAAATGTGGGCAAGGATGTGGAGAAAATGGAACCCTAGTATACTGTTGGTGGGAATGTAAACTGGTACAGTCACTATGGAGAACAGTATGGAGGTTCCTCAAAAAACTAAACATAGAGGTACCACATGCATGTTCAGTCGCTTCAGTTGTGTCCAACTCTGTGACCCTATGGACTATAGCTTGCTAGGCTCCTAGGATCCAACAATCCTACTTCTGGCTATATATCTGAAGAAAACATTAATTCAAAAATATACAGAGTGAAGTAAGCCAGAAAGAAAAACACCAATACAGTATACTAACACATATATATGGAATTTAGAAAGATGGTAACAATAACCCTGTGTATGAGACAGCAAAAGAGACACCGATGTATAGATCAGTCTTATGGACTCTGTGGGAGAGGGAGAGGGTGGGGAGATTTGGGAGAATAGCATTGAAACATGTATAATATCATGTATGAAACGAGTCGCCAGTCCAGGTTCGATGCACGGTACTGGATGCTTGGGGCTGGTGCACTGGGACGACCCAGAGGGAGGGTAGGGGAGGGAGGAGGGAGGAAGGTTCAGGATGGGGAACACGGGTAAACCTGTGGTGGATTCATTTCGATAGTTGGCAAAACTAATACAATATTGTAAAGTTTAAAAATAAAATAAAATTAAAAAAAAGTTAAACACAAAAACAAAAAAACAAAAATATACATGCACCTCAATGTTCACAGCAGCATTTTTTGTAACAGTGAAGATATGGAAGCATCCTTACTTAGTGCCCATCAACAGATGAATTGATAAAGAACAATTGTTAGATATATAAAGGTTGGAGAGCTAAAAAGTTCATTTTTTTTTCTGTTATATATAATGGAATAGTACTCTGACATTTAAAAGAATGAAAATCTGCCATTTGCACTGACATGGATGGACCTTGACAGTATTATGCTAAGTGAAATAAGTCAGACAGAGAAAGACAAATACTGTATATTATCTTTTACATATGGAATCTAAAAAATGAACTAGTGAATATAACAAAAAAGAAATAGACTCACAGGTATAGAGAAAAAAACTTGTGTTTACTAGTGAGGAGAAGGAAGAGGGGAGGTGAAGATAGGGGTAGGGGATTAAGGGGTACAAATTACTAATATTATATATGAAATAAATAAGCTATAAGGATATATAGAACAACACAGGGAATATAGACCATATTTTATAATATGCATAAATGGAGTATAAACTTTAAAAATTGTGAATCATCATTTTGTACCCTTGAAATTTATATAATATTATAAAACAACTATACTTCAATAAATAGAAAAAATTCCATCAGAATATCATTGGATACAAAAAATTTTCTGGACATTGTCAAATGTGTCCTGGGGGTGGGAGAAAATAACCCCAACTGAGAACCACTGGTTTAAAGGTATGGTAATGTTGTAGTTAAGAACATAGTTTTTTGCACAATTATGTATAAATCAAGACTGTTTTGTTTACTGGCTGCATGACCTTGAGCAAATCACTTCACTTTTCTGAACCTCACTTTCCCCTTCTGTAAATGGGGACAATGAGGGTTGGTTTAGGGTTGTTGTAAGATTAAATGAGGTTGTGTATATAAAATAATATATAGTGGCAGTAATAATGTGCTAATATTATTAACCATTATTAATTAACAAAGATTACAATTTCCTAGGAAATGGTAAATGAGGAAAGCAGGATGTTTCTTAAGGGTATACTGAGAACAATTTTTTTAATTGACCATAATGTCATAAAAGAGTTCAGCTCTTCCCATTTGCTAGCAGGCTTCATCATTTAAGACCCTCAAAGATAAGAGGGAGTATTACATCTTTCTTTCAAAGATTCCATAGCCAATTTTGGAAAGGTAGGATATTGAGTTCTACACTATAGAATCTGTATAATCTATTTCTGAGTAAGGGTCACTGAGATTTCTATCTATATGTAGGCACAATCAACCTCCAACCCACCCCTTCTCTGGAAGTCAATTCTCTAAGTATCAAGATGAGAAGAATCTTACCGTAGAATTACACCAGAGACACCGGAAATCTTGAAGTCTCTGGTAGCTGCCGCAGTTCTCATGACATACTGCGCACTGAGAACTGGCAGATATGTTTCCTTCTACCCACTGATGAGGCATGGTTTTCTGAAGGATAGAAAGAGACAAGATATAGAAGTTAGAGATATAAAGAGAGGAAGACCAGCTGGAATAACTGTACTACCCCCCGGAGGACACTAGATAACCCTAAGGAAGTTCTCCATCGTCCTGCTCTCCCTACTTCAATGCTAGTGACCAATGACAGGTGGGAGATGGGAGGAGGCTTTCATTCTTATAGATTTGTTTGGATCATGAGCTTAGGGAACAAGCCTACTTGGGTTGTCTGTGTCCTGACTGAAGGGGAGATGTAAAAGGGTGATTACGAGAAAGCATGGCTGGTACTCACTACTTCATCTGCAGGCATGAGGAGGTCATCAGTAATGGATAATGTATTCCATTTGCAATCTTTGTTTGCTCTTAAAGCACATAATCTGTGAGACTTTACTTTGCACACTGTAAAAAGAAGAAAAAAGATGGATGTTAATCTGGTGACAATGAAGATTCTAATTTTTTTTCCCTAAGCTGCTCCAAAAGTTAGAACCTAGATGCATCTAAGTAGTTATGACTTAACTCCAAAGGCTTATTTTCCATATATTTCAGTTTCTTTTTATTCTTCCTGGCCAAATTTTCTACTACCCAACTTTAATGGAAATTGATGATAAAAAAGAGGTGATTTTCTGTTTTTTTTTTTTTCAACCATGTGACTGTATTGTCCAGTCCTCCCAGATCCAACCCTCTCTTTTGATTCATGAAAATTCTTCCTCATGCCAGTTTCCTCCCATATTCTTTTCCCAGTCGTTAAATATCAGGGTTAATCTTACACTAGACTCAGCGATGTGGTTTGAGTCAATGATACTAAAGCCACATGAACTTTTCCACCCCTCTCTCCACCCACTGAGCTCCACTTCCTAAAGGAATCAGAAAGTTACCTTCACAGATGATAACATTTTGAGATAAGGCAGGAATGCTCCCCCGACAAACATTGCAGTGCTGGGTCCGGGGACTGTGGCTCGAATACCAGTAGTGCATTCCAACAAGAAAAGGGTTGTTTTCTGCTGCAGGTATCTAAAATAAAGCAAAGAGAACAAAGAATAGAGAGTTAATCACAGAGATGGATTAGAGAAGGCCAGAAAACCTGATGCTAAGGGTGAAATGGCCATCTATATAAGGTGCCAGAGCATGTGAAAAGTAAGTATCAAAGTTGAGCTGACACTTAATAAACCTCCCATCTCTATTTTTTCCCAGTGGTTTTGGAAAGGGAAAAAGAATGAGGGGGGTGGAATTCCCTGGCAGTCCAGTGATTAAGACTCCACACTCCCAGTGCAGGGCGCATGGGTTCCAAATCCTCTGACCAGGCAAGAAAGGGAGGAAGTAGGGCTCTGACCCTGGGCTAAGGAATACTTGTCAGGCTTTAGCTTCCTCCTGGAGATATATGTTACCCTTCCTGGCTTAGTGCTGCCAAGTGAGTAGAAAATTGCATTGCTGGGACAATAGTTTCATTTCAGAAGCTTCTGGCCAAAGCATTCTTTTCTGAATACCATGCTCTGACTGCCTATAGAAATTTTCTGGTTAATCAATTTAATTCATTCAAAATTCATTAAATATTTACCAAGTAACTACTATGTGCTTGGCACTTTTCAAGGCACTGGGGATATAGTGATGAATAAGACAAAGTCTCTGCTTTCTTGAAACAGCATTCTGTTTGGTGTCCCTCTTTCATGGTATTGAATTTGATGTTTACTATTAACCTGCCTGTAAATGCTGCATTTGTTTAACACAGCCTATTTCTCATGACTGTTGGGCAGGTACAGGGTATAACAGCAACTAGTTTTGGGGTTAAAAGGAGAAGGGGAGGGGTGGGCACCAAAAACCTTCCAATTTATTCTGGGTGTACATTCCACAGGACACTTCCACCTTTTCTCTAATTCCTGTGTATGCCTGATCTCTTCTTTCTCTGCCTTCCTCTGGAATGTAGACATAGGCATACATATTCAGCTATTTATTCTTGATGTTATAATCATTTAGGCATGTAAAGGCATAAGACCTTAAAATGAAATACACAGTCTTCCTGATAGTGGTCCCTGAGAGAGAGAGAGAAGGATAGGAGAGAGAAAAAAAAGAGGGGGAGGAGAGAGGGCACTATTAAGGGACCTAGCACATTTAGTCTTCAACTTTGATTAATTTATAGGAATTAGTCATCTAAAACATAGCCTGTATATGGTACTCTTTGAACCCTGCTTCCCTCTCTGACATGCTATTTATGTGCTAAATTGCTATTGGATTGACTAGGAAGCTTCTGGAAGGAAAAGCTACTTGGATGAGACAAAGGCTCATCTAGTATGAGGTCACTTTGTGATTGTATTATTTTTTGCATATTGAGACCCTGGCAAAGTTCCAAGAAGATCAGAGTAGAGAGTGTAGAGTCATGAGGAAATGAAATAGACTTGGTCTTGACATACTGAGCAACCAGCGCCTTTCCATTTCTCAAGCCACTAGATTATAACTCTACAAGTACCTTCCTTCCTTCCAGCTTCCCCCTCTCCTCCAATAATTACTAAGAGCTACTTTGTGTCATCTATGAAGCTAGGAACTAGAGATGCAGAGATGCATGATCCATAGTTTTTGCCCTCAAGGAGCTCATGGTCTACGGTAGGAGACAACTTCCTAAACAGATCCTTCCAGTATAGACTTACAAGTGAGCTCTCCTATAATGATCAAGATTCTATGGGACAAATGGAAGAAATGAAGAACTCTGAGTAGAATACTGAATTTCATGGTACAATTGGCTACATAATATAAACATATATAAAATGGACATTGTTTTGGTTTAGCAGTAGAGGAAATGGGATTTATATTCCTTATGTGCATCTTATTGTATAAGGAAACTTTGATGCATACAACCCTGAGTTAGTATGTGTGGTATGCTGAATTATGTCCCTTGCCAAAATATGTTCAAATTCCTAGTATCTGTTAATGTGATCTTATTTGAAAATAGGATATTTATAGATGCAATCAATTTAAGATGTGGTCATAATGGATTGGGGTTCCCTGGAGGCTCAGACGGTAAAGAATCTGCCCACAATGCAGGAGACCTAGGTTTGATCTCTGGGTCAGGAAGATTCCCTGGAGAAGGGAATGGCAATCCACTCCAATATTCTTGCCTGGAGAATTCCGTGAACAGAGGAGCCTGGCGAGCTACAGTCCATGGGGTCACAAAGAGTCGGACATGACTGAGCGACTTACACACACACACACACACACACACACACAAAATGGATTAGAGTAGGCCCTAAACCAGTGACTACTGTCCTTATAAGAAGAGGGAAATTCAGACACAGTCACAGAAGAGAACCGCAAGTGCTGACAGAGGGTGAGATTGGAATGATGTGTCTACAAGTGAAGGAATGTCAAGGAATGCCTGTAATCACTAGAAGTTAAGAAGAGGTAAAGAAGGATTCTCTTCTAGAGGCTTCAGGAGAGCATGGCCCTGCCAATACACTGATTTTGGAATTCTAAACTCCAGAACTGTGACAGATTTTCTTAATTCACACAATTTGTGGATTTGTTGTAGCAGTCCAAGTTCTTGCAGTCTAACCCCTTCAAGAAGTTTGGGGTCCAACTCTTAGTGACAAGAAGTTTGGGGTCCAACTCTTTGCGACCCCATGAACTGTAGCCCACCAGGTTACTCTGTCCGTGGGATTGCCCAGGTAAGAATACTGGAGTGGGTTGCTATTTCCTTCTCCTGGGGATTGAGTTTATTTTAGATGCCACATATAAATTAGGACATACAGTACTGTCTTTCTGTGTCTGGCTTATTTAATTTAGCATAATGTCTTCCAGGTTTATCCATGTTATTCCAACGGGCAAGATTTGCTTCTTTTTAAAGGCTGAACAATATTCCATTGTATCTGTATATAAAAATATTACATTTTAAACCCATTAATCCACTGAGGGACATTTAGGTTACATCCATATCTTGGTTACTGTGAATAATGCTGAAAGAAACATGAGAGTGATGATACATATTCAAGATCCTGATTTCATGTCTGATAGATATATATACCCAGCAGTGGAATTGCTGGAGCATAAGGTAGTTATATTTTTAATACTTTGAGAAACTGCAATACTACTTTTTATAAGGCCTGTACCAATAATAATTTATTATTAATCTCTTTTCTCCACATTCTTGTCAGGACTTATTACCTCTTGTAATTACCTCTTGTGTTATCTCTTTTTTAAATATTGAAGTATAGTTGATTTACAATATTGTGTTAGATCCAGGTACAGTAGAGTGATTTAATTATATATGCTGTTGTTGATGTTCAGTTGCCAAGTCCAGTCCAACTCTTTGGGACTTCATGGACTGCAGCACACCAGGCTCATCTGTCTTCCACTATCTTCCAACTCAATGGTGATTCTATCTAACCATCTCATCCTCTGCCACCCCCATCTCCTCCTGACCTAAATCTTTTCCAACATCAGGGTCTTTTGCAACAAGTCATTTCTTCTCATCAGGCAGTCAAAATATTGGAGCTTCAGCTTCAACAACAGTCCTTCCACTGAATATTCAAGGTTGTTTTCCTTTAGGATTGACCGATTTGATCTCCTTGCAGTCTAAGGGGCTCTCGAGAGTCTTGTCCAACACCACAATTCAAAAGCATCAGTTTTTCAGTGCTCAGCCTCCTTTATGGTCAAGTTGTCACATCTGTACATGATTACTGGAAAAATCATAGCTCTATCAGACCTTTGTCAGCAAAATGATGTCTCTGCTTTTTAATATGTTGTCTAGGTTTGTCATAGTTTTCCTTCCAAGGAGCAAACATCTTTTAATTTCATGGCTACAATCACTATTCGCAGTGATTTTGGAGCCCAAGAAAAAGGAAATCTGTCACTGCTTCTACTTTTTCCCCTTCTGTTTGTCATGAAGTGATGGGACCAGATGCTATGATCTTAGTTTTTTTGAATGTTGAGTTTTAAGCCAGTTTTTTTCACTCTCCTTTCACCCTTATCAAGAGGCTCTTTAGTTCCTTTTCACTTTCTGCCATTAGAATGGTATCATCTGCATATCTGAGGTTGTTGATATTTCTCCCAGTAATCATGATTAGAGCTTGTGATTCGTCCAGTCCAGTATTTCAAATGAGGTACTCTGCCTATAAGTTAAATAAGGAGGGTGACAATATACAGCCTTGTCACACTCCTTTCCCAATTTTGAACCACATAGTTGTTCCATGTCCAGTTTTAACTGCTGCTTCTTGACCTACATAGAGGTTTCTCATGAGGCAGTTAAGGTGGTCTGGTATTCCCATTTCTTTAAGCATTTTCCAGTTTGTTGTAATCCACACAAAAGCTTTTGTGTAGTCAATGAAGCAAAAGTAGATGTTTTTCTAAAATTCCCTTGCTTTTTCTATGATCCAGCGGATGTTGGCAATTTGATCTCTGGTTCCTTTGCCTTTTCTAAATCCAGCTTGTACATCTGGAAATTCTCAGATCACATATTGTTGAAGCTTAACTTGAAGGATTCTGAGCATTAACTTGCTAGCATGTGAAATGAGCACAAGTGTATGGTAGTTTGAACATTCTTTGGCATTGCCTTTCTTTGGGACTGGAAGGAAATCTGACCTTTTCTAGTCCTGTGGCCATAGCTGGGTTTTCCAAATTTGCTGACATATTGAGTATAGCACTTTAACAGCATCATTGTTTTTAGTATTTTAAATAACTCAGCTGGAATTTCATCATCTCCACTAGCTTTGTTCATACTAATACTTTCTAAGGCCCACTTGACTTCACACTCCAGGATATCTGGCTCTAAGTGAGTGACCACACCATCGTGGTTATCCAGGTCATTAAGACCTTCTTTGTATAGATTTGTGTATCCTTGCCACCTCTTTTTAATCTCTTCTGCTTCTTTTAGGTCCTAGCTTTTTCTGTCCTTTACTGTGCCCATATTTTCATGAAATGTTCCCTTGGTGTCTCCAATTTTCTTGATAAGATCTCTAGTCTTTCCCATTCTATTGTTTTCTCTATTTCTTTGCATTGGTTACTTAAGAAATCCTTCTCATCTCTCCTTGCTATTCTCTGGAGTTCTACAATCATTTGGGTATATCTTACCGTTTCTCTCTTGACTTTCGCTTCTCTTCTTTCCTTAGCTATTTGTAAAGCCTCCTCCGATAACCACTTTGCCTTCTTGCATTTCTTTTTCTTGGGGTTGGTGTTGGTCATTGCCTTCTGTACAATGTTACAAACCTGTCCACAGTTCTTTAGGGACTCTGTCTACCAGATCTAATCCCTTGAATCTATTTGTCACCTCCACTGTATAATCATTAAGGGGTTTGATTTAGGTCATACCTGAATGATCTAGTGGTTTTCCCTGCTGCTGCTGTCACTTCAGTCGTGTCCGACTCTGCGACCCCAGAGATGGCAGCCCACCATGCTCCGCCATCCCTGGGATTCTCCAGGCAAGAACACTGGAGTGGATTACCATTTTCTTCTCCAATGCAGGAAAGTGAAAAGTGAAAGTGAAGTCGCTCAGTCGTGTCCGACCCTCAGCGACCCCAGGGACTGCAGCCTACCAGGCTCCTCCATCCATGGGATTTTCCAGACAAGAGTACTGGAGTGGGGTGCCATTGCCTTCTCTGGTGGTTTTCCCTACTTTCTTCAATTTAGGCCTTAATTTTACAATAAGGAGCTCATGATCTGAGCCATATTCAGCTCTTTGTCTTGTTTTTGCTGACTGTATAGAGCTTCTCCATCTTCAGCTGCCAAGAATATAATCAATCTGAATTCTGTATGACCGTCTGGTTATGTCCATGTGTAGAGTTGTCCCTTGTTGAAAAAAGGTGTTTGCTATGACCAGTGTTTTCTGTTGACAAAACTCTGCTAGCCTTTGCCCTGCTTCATTTTGCTCACCAAGGCCAAACTTGCCTGTTATTCTGGGTATCTCTTCACTTCCTACTTTTGCATTCCAATCCCCTATGATGAAAAGGACATCTTTTTTTGGTGTTACTTCTAGAAGGTGCTGTGGGTCTTCATAAACGTGGTCAACTTTAGCCTTTTTGGCATCAGTGGTTGGGGCATAGACTTGTATTACTGTGATGTTGAATGGTTTACTTGGAAACAAGCTGAGATCATTTTGTCATTTTTGAGGTTGCACCCAAGTACTGCACTTCAGTCTCTTTTGTTAACTATGAGGGCTACTCCAATTCTTCTAAGGGATTCTTGCCCACAGTAGTAGATATAATTGTTACCTGAATTAAATTCTCCCAATTCTGTCCATTTTAGTTCACTGGTTCCTAAAATATCAACGTTCAGTGTTGCCCTCTCCTGCTTGACCATGTCTAATTTACCTTGATTCATGTACCTAACATTCCAGGTTCCTATGCAATATTGTTCTTTACAGCATCAGAGTTTACTTTCACCACCAGATACATCCACAACTTAGAAATGTTTCCGCTTTGGCCCAGCCTCTTAATTCTTTCTGGAGCCAGTAGTAATTGCCCTCCTCTCTTCTCCATTAGCATATCAGGCACCTTCTAACCAGGGGAGCTCATCTTCCAACGTCATATCTTTTTGCCTTTTCATACTGTCCATGGAGTTCTCCAGAGATCAAATTGCCAACATCTGCTGGATCATAGATAAAGCAAGAGAATTCCAGAAAACCATCTACTTCTGCTTCATTGACTATGCTAAAGCCTTTGACTGTGTGCATCACAACAAAATGTGGAAAATTCTTAAAGATATGGGAATACCAGACCACCTTACCAGCCTCCTGAGAAATCTGTATACAGGTCAAGAAGCAATAGTTAGAACCAGACATGGAACAATGGAGTGGTTCAAAATTGGGAAAGGTATACATCAAGGCTATATATTGTCACCCTGCTTATTTAACTTATATGCAGAATACATCATGAGAAATGCTGGGCTGGATGCAACACAAGCTGGAATCAAGACTGCAGGGAGAACTATCAATAACCTCTAATATACAGATGACATCATCCTTATGTCAGAAAGTGAAGAGGAACTAAAGAGCTTCCTGATGAAAGTGAAAGAAGAGAGTGAAAAAGCTGGTTTAAAACTCAACATTCAAATAATGAAGATCATGGCAGCTGGTCTCAGCACTTTATGGCAAATAGATGGGGGGAAAATGGAAACAGTGACAGACTTTATTTTTTTGGGCTCCAAAATCATGCAGATGGTGACTGCAGCCATGAAATTAAAAGACACTTGCTCCTTGGAAGAAAGCCATGACAAACCTAGACAGCATATTAAAAAAGCAGAGACATTACTTTTCTGATGAAGGTCCGTATAGTCAAAGCTATGGTTTTTCCAGTAGTCATGTATGGATGTGAGATTTGGACCATAAAGAGGGCTGAATGCCAAAGAATTGATGCTTTTGAGTTGTGGTTTTGAGAAGACTCTTGAGAGTCCCTTAGACTGCAAGGAGATCAAACCAGTTAATCCTAAAGGAAATCAGTCCTGAATATTCGTTAGAAGGACTGATGCTGAAGCTGAAGCTCCAATACTTTGGCCACTTGATGCAAAGAACCGACTCATTAGAAAAGACCCTGATGCTGGAAAAGATTGAAGGCAGTAGAAGGGGATGACAGAGGACGAGATGGTTGGATGGCATCACTGACTCAATGGACATGAGTTTGAGCAAGCTCCAGGAGATGGTGAAGGATAGAGAAGCCTGGCGTGCTGCAGTCCATGGTGTCGCAGAGTCAGACATGACTGAGCGACTGAACAACATCACTACCTATTATTTTACACTGCTGCTGCTGCTGCTAAGTCGCTTCAGTCATGTCTGACTCTGTGTGACCCCATTGACGGCAGCCCACCAGGCTCCCCCGTCCCTGGGATTCTCCAGGCAAGAACAATGGAGTGGCTTGCCATTTCCTTCTCCAATGCATGAAAGTGAAAAGTGAAAGCGAAGTCCCTCAGTCGTGTCCGACTCCTAGCGACCCCATGGACTGCAGCCCACCAGGCTCCCCTGTCCATGGGATTTTCCAGGCAAGAGTACTGGAGTGGGGTGCCATTACTGCTCCACCCCAAATATCTATAACAATCCTCTACCCTTTACTAGTTACTTAAGACATCAGGTTATATTTTTTAACTTTTATATGCATTTTTGCTAATAAGTAGAGAAAGAAATCCTGAATTCTTAAACTATAAAACATTAGCATTTTACTGGAAAACTTGACCCCTTTCATATATAGGTGCTCTACTTTTTAATGGTTTTTATAAAGTTTGCTAGCTTATGATTATGGGAGTATAGAATCCATTATCCCTCTTGAGTATCACAGGGCCTATACATCTCCTATACATCAGTTTCTTTTCACGTTTGAACTAATCTTCCCCATTATCTCAAAATCTTCACAGTAGAACTTTGTTTAGGATGAACTATATATCACTCTCTTTCTAAACCCTGGCCCCAAGATTACCCTCAGATTCATTTATTCATTCAAAGAATATTTATTGAGCCTCTACTATGTGCGAGACACTGCTCTAAGTGAATAAATGACAAAAATCCCTCCTCTCTTGGAACTTACATAACTTCTAGTGCAGTAGGTCTGTAGAAGACTGAGCAGAGGGCATAGCCCAGAGTTTCAATGGTAGTACCACTTGTTGCCCGGAGCAGTAGCCCAGGGCTTGGTATTGTTAAGGAGAAAAGGAACCCTGCCATGCTTTGGGGAAGACTGTTCCTTGCTCCTCCCTCTATATTTCCTTTATTGTGAACAGTAAACAGAGAGGCAGAAGGGCATAATGGTTAGGGACATAGGCTTTGGATTCACACAGCCTGGGTCTAAATCTTGGCTTTGCAACTGAATAGTTATTTTGTCTTGGTCTAGTTCCTTATCTTTGAGCCTCAGTTTCCTTAGTTGTTACTATAGTCACTTCGCAGACTCAAGTCAAGACTGCTGATTGCAGCTATGCTATTAATAACATAAGAACATCTAAGTTAGCTTCTCACATTCATCTTGAATACCTCATCCATTGAGCAAACAGTGACATCTATATATAAAGTGGATGTGTACAGAGGTTTCTAAACCACATATTTACCAAGGTTTGAGTCTAAGTGAATTAATTCTATTTATAGACAGATTTCCTAATGATATACACACAAAATTCCTGATCAGATGGTATCTGCTTCCATTTTATTATTTCCGTGTTTGAAAGGTGGCTTAGCTAATGCAGTCAATTAAGTGTGTACCCATGAGAGTTGAGTGATTTAGCTTACCTTACGGATTTCTCCCTGTTGCACGGTTTTTATGACGTTAATCCATTCTTCCATGTCTTTCCGATTGGGTGCAGCCAGCGTAACTTTTCGTTGTGGTGTGATCACCTACAGAAAGTAACATTATTAGCTGGTTCCCAACTCAAACTTTGCCCCCAGAGCATTTGAACTCTCTAAGATACTAGACAGGTCTACCAAGCACTACCAAAGCCACTTCTTAAATATATGACAGCAGTTCCAAGAGCCAGCCCAACTAATAACAGTAATAAACAACAATTTAAAGGCACTTACTATGTACTGGGCACTGTTCTATTGTACTTTATGTATCTTATTTATTTCAATCTTCATTACAAATCCAAGAGCTAGGCAGTATTATTTTCCCTCACTTTATAGTCAGGATATTTTTTCTGTGGCAAAGGGAGTTAAATGACTTGCTCAGGGCAAAAGAGTAGGTAAGAAACTAAGCCAAAATTTGAATCTAGATTCTTTGGCTCCAGCACACATGCTCTTAAACACTAGGCCAAGCACCCATCTGTTACTAAAATAAAGTTGCCTGAAAATCTTACTTGTTTACTTCCTGCTCTACCTACCTGAAATGGTAAAAGTGTTTCTTTTTCATCAGGGTGTGGCTATTTCTGTTTGAGGGGAGAGTGAGACTGGAGTGAGGAAACTACAAATCCAGTTTCTTTCTTTCTTATGGTCAGGGAAAATCTGAAGAGAATTTTACTATTATCTCTCTTAATCCTGCTTGGTGCAAAAACCTTGCAGAAACAATGAGAAAGCCATGTTGAGGGTCTAGCAGAGGTAGACCCTGCTAACTTCATCTTTTCCCAAAGGGCAGGAGGGAGCATGGATAGCTATAGCTATAGCATTGCTTCAATGGCCCTACTTGTCTTCATTACCAGTGTCCACCACCCCAAGCCCAAATCTTGCAGCTAGGGCTCACCACCACAACAAACAATTTGTTCTTCTTGTGCATGTAGCACCGCATGATTCTGTGATAATGGCAATAGGAACTAGTTGGAATTAGTAACAACAGTCGCTCCTTTGGTCTAAACCCATTCTTATGCGGGGTTGATGCATAGTGCCTCTATGTTTTAATTAGGCTAAGGGGAAACCTAGCCCTTGGAATTTTTGTAGAATGATACCCAAAACATTATCTTGTGTGCTTATCACTCAAAAGTTAAGATTTTGGAACTGGGTCAACAGAACCCTCAGCTTTTCCTGGGTCAGTATGATGCAATGAGAGAGAAATGAGATAGGGTCTCCTTTCAACTGCTCTCCTTTCAAAGAAGAGACTGTGGACCAGCTATGGAAGCAGGGTATTGGGCCCATAGCTCTTTAGTCTGCTAAGTACCACTCTCCACCTGCCTGAAGAGGAACCCTGCTCTCCATAACCCACCACTGACGCTGAGAAAAAAACATTTCTGTGAGAAGATGGGTATGAGAATTCTTGGGCCAATGGACTTGTTATTTTTCAGTGAGATTTCTGTTCTGAATTTACCTGAATGACCAAGTCTTATGACATTTTAGCAGTGACAAGCCCTTGAATACATCCCTGGAAAATCCTCTGCTTTCTTTGAGGTACTCTCATTAATAATCTCAGCATAGAGTAACTTTCACTTTGGATTTAGGTTCTTATCTGTTTCATCAAAGGAGAAAATGTCATGTAGCTCAAATATCTTGATTTAGTCTACAACATATTAGCAGTCTCTTGAAAGCCCCCCAATGATATTCATTTAAATTACCTTCACCAGAAGGATTGATTTTTGAAATAGTCACCCACATTCTGAAATCATCTCTGCTTTTATATCAAACTGGTAATAGAGACAAGGGCAATCATGCTCTTTCCCCCCATCAGTGGGCTGATAGAAAATACTCACATGAATAATCTTTAGCACTCATTTGCAATGCTACTCTAAGTGGATTTCCAAACACACTTTGGGATTAAAGAAGACTTGGGAAATTTGAATTCCAAACAGGCAACAGGTGGATATGGAGACCCCTCTTCCCAGCTAGCTCTCACCCTTGCCCATTCAGGCAATCCTAATCTTACTTACGCAAAAACTGTGGCAAAGGTTTCTACAGCTGCTTTCTGCCAAGGCAACTTGAGACAAATCAATTGTTTCAAAGCGTGCAAACTGGAAAGGTATGAGAGGGAGAGGGAAAAGGAATCATCTGGTTATTGAGGCAAAGATACACTAAAAATTAAACACACACACAGGTACACTAAAAGGCATTTTTGGCAGTTATAATCCCATTATTTATTTGGCTTGAGTGCTGGATTTATTTAGCATCATGATTTTGATTGATATATCATGTAACAAACAGAAAATTAACCAAACTAAACCCAAAACACAACTCTTCCCCAAACTTTTATGTGGATTTATAGGAAAGCTTAGGTAGCTCAGGATTATTTAAAACTAAAGGTTTATGCTGGAGAACATAGTGGGATACTGCTTTCATGGATCACAGCTTTGTTGTGGTGAAGGGTCTTGCATAATTCAAGGAAGCTATGAGCCATGCCATGCAGGGCCACCCAAGATGGACAGGACATAGTGAAGAGTTCTGACAAAACGTGGTCCACTGGAGGAGGGCATGGCAACCCACTCCAGTATTCTTGACTGGAGAACTCCATGAACAATATGAAAAGGCAAAAAGGTATGACACTGGAAAATGAGCCCCCAGGTTGAAAGATGTCCAATACGCTACTGGGGAAGAGTTAAGGGCAATTACTAATAGCTCCAGAAAGAATGAGGCTTCTCTGGTGGCCCAGGGGGAAAGAATCTGCCTGCAATACAGGAGCCACAGGAGATGCAGATTTGATCCCTGCCTCAGGAAGATGCCCTGGAAGAGGGCATGGCAACCCACTCCAGTGTTCTTGCCTGGAGAATCCCATGGACAGAGGAGCCTGGCAGGCTACAGTACCTAGGGTTGCAAAGAGTTGGACACAACTGAAGTGACTTAGCATGTACTCAGGCCAGAAAGAATGAAGTGGCTCAGTAAGAACCTAACAGAAGCAGAGGAGATTAAAAGAGGTGGCAAGAATACACAGAAAAACTATACAGAAAAGGTCTTAATGAACCAGATAACCATGATGGTGTGGTCAGTCTCCTAGAGCCAGACATCCTGGAATGTGAAGTCAAGTGGGCCTTCAGTTCAGTCGCTCAGTCATGTCTGAATTTTTGTGACCCCATGGACTGCAGCATGCCAGGCCTCCCTGTCCATCACCATCTCCTGGAGTTTACTCAAACTCATGTCCATTGAGTCAGTGATGCCATCCAACCATCTCGTCTTCTGTCATCCCCTTCTCCTTCTTCCTTCAATCTTTCCCAGCATCAGGATCTTTTCAAATGAGTCCGTTCTTAGCATCAGGTGGTCAAAGTATTGGAGTTTCAGCTTCAGCATCAGTCCTTCCAATGAATATTTAGGACTGATTTCCTTTAGGATGGACTGGTTGGATCTCCTTGCTGTACAAGGGACTTTCAAGAGTCTTCACTAACACCACAGTTCAAAAGCATCAATTCTTCAGTGCTCAGATTTCTTCATAGTCCAACTCTCACATCCATACATGACTACTGGAAAAACCATAGCCTTGACTAGATGGACCTCTGCAGGCAAAGTAATGTCTCTGCTTTTTAATAAGCTGTCTAGTTTGGTCATAACTTTCCTTCTGAGGAGCAAGTGTCTTTTAATTTTATGGCTGCAGTCACCATCTGCAGTGATTTTGGAGCCCTCCAAAATAAAGTCTGTCACTGTTTCCACTGTTTCCCTATATTTGCCATGAAGTAATGGGACCAGATGCCATGATCTTAGTTTTCTGAATGTTGAGTTTTAAGCCAACTTTTTCACTCTCCTCTTTCACTTTCATCAAGAGGCTCTTTAGTTCTTCTTCACTTTCTGCCATAAGGGTGGTGTCATCTGCATATCTGAGGTTATTGATATTTCTTCTGGCAATCTTAATTCCAGCTTGTGCTTCATCCAGTCCAGCGTTTCTCATGATGTACTCTGCATAGAAGTTAAATAAGCAGGGTGACAATATACAGCCTTGCTGTACTCCTTTCCCGATTTGGAACCAGTCTGTTGTTCAGGTCCAGTTCTAACTGTTGCTTCTTGATCTGCATACAGATTTCTCAGGAGGCAGTTCAGGTGGTCTGGTATTCCCACGTCTTGAAGAATTTTCCACAGTTTCTTGTGATCCACACAGTCAAAGGCTTTGGCATAGTCAATAAAGCAGAAGTAGATGTTTTTCTGGAACTCGCTTGCTTTTTCAATGATCCAACAGATGTTGACAATTTGACCGCTGGTTCCTCTGCCTTTTCCAAATCCAGCTTTAACATCTGGAAGTTCATGGTTCATGTACTGTTGAAGCCTGGCTTGGAGAACTTTGAGTATAACTTTGCTAGCGTGTGAGATGAGTGCAATTGTATGGTAGTTTGAGCATTCTTTGGCATTGCCTTTCTTTGGGATTGGAATGAAAACTGACCTTTTCTAGTCTGTGGCCCCTGCTGAGTTTTCCAAAATTGCTTGTATATTGAGTGCAGCACTTTCACAGCATCATCTTTAGGGATTTGAAATCAGATTGATTATATTCTTTTCAGCCAAAGATGGAGAAGCTCTATAGCTGACTGTGGCTCAGGTCATGAACTCCTTATTGCAAAATTCAGACTTAAACTGAAGAGAGTAGGGAAAACCACTAGACCACTCAGGTTTGACCTAAATCAAATCCCTAGACCACTCAGGTTTGACCTAAATCAAGTTTGACCTAAATCAAATCCCTTATGACTATTCAGTGGAAGTGACAAATGGATTCAAGGGATTAGATCTGATACACAGACTTTGCCTGCAAAGGTCTGTCTAGTCAAAAGTGTCTGAAGAATTATGGACGGAGGTTCATGACATTGTACAGGAGGCACTGATCAAGACCATCCCCAAGAAAAAGAAATGCAAAAGGCAAAATGGTTGTCGAGGAGGCCTTACAAAAAGCTATGAAAAGAAGAGAAGTGAGAGGCAAAGGAGAAAAGGAAAGATACCCATCTGAATGCAGAGTTCCAAAGAATAGCAAGGAGAGATAAGAAAGCCTTCCTCAGTGATCAATGCAAATAAATAGAGGAAAACAATAGAATGAGAAAGACTAGCGATCTCTTCAAGAAAATTAGAGATACCAAGGGAACATTTAATGCAAAGATGGGCTCGATAAAGGACAGAAATAGTATGGACCTAACAGAAGCAGAGGAACCAGAGATCAAATTGCCGATATTTGTTGGATCACAGAGAAAGCAAGGGAACTCCAGGAAAACATCTACTTCCGTTTCATTGATTACACTAAAGCCTTTTACCGTGTGGATCACAACAAACTGTGGAAAATTCTTAAAGAGACGTAAGTATGAAACCACCTTACCTGTTTCCTGATAAACTTGTATGCCAGTCAAGAAGCAACAGTTAGAACCAGACATGGAACAATTGACTGGTTCAAAATTGGGAAAGGAGTGTGAGAAGGCTGTATATTGTCACCCTGCTTATTTAACTTATAGGCAGAGTACATCATGAGAAATGCCAGGCTGGATGAAGCTCAAGCTGGAATCAAGACTGTCAGGACAAATACCAACAACCTCAGATATGCAAATGATATCATTCTAAAGGCATAAAGTAAAGAGAAGCTAAAGAGCCTCTTGATGAAGGTGAAAGAGGAGAGGGAAAAATCTGGCTTGAAACTCAACATTCAAAAAACTAAGATCATGGCCTCTGGTCCCATCATTTCATGGTAAATAGAAGGTGAAAAAGTGCAAGTAGTGACAGGTTTTATTTTCTTGGGCTCCAAAATCATGTGGACAGTGATTGCAACCATGAAACTAAAAGATGCTTGCCCCTTGAAAGGAAACCTGTGAAAAACCTAGATAACATATTAAAAAGCAGAGACATCACTTTGCCTGCAAAGGTCTGTCTAGTCAAAACTATATTTTTTCAAGTAGTCATGTATGGATGTGAGAGTTGGACCATAAAGAAGGCTGACCACCGAAGAATTAATGCTTTTGAAATGCAGTGTTGGAGAAGACTCCTGAGAGTCCCTTGGACAGCAAGGAGATTGAACTAGTTGATCCTAAAGGAAATTAACCTTGAATACTCATTGGAAGGACTGATGTTGAAGCTGAAGCATCAATACTTTTGCTACCTGATGTAAAAATTGGAAAAGACCCTGATGCTTGGAAAGATTGAAGGCAAAAGGAGACGGGGCAGCAGAGGATGAGATGATTAGATAGCATCACTGACTCAGTAGACATGAATTTGAGCAAATCCTGGAGGTAGTGAAGGACAGGGTAGCCTGGAGTGCTGCAGTCCATGGCGTTGCAAAGAGTCTGGGACGACTTAGGGACTGAACAGCAACAACATAATGGGATATGGTCTAGCTAGGGACATAGTGGAGCAGATTAGGATTATCCACCTTAATTCTTGCTAACATGTCTTTACCTCTTGGTTTATCTCCTCTCAAATTATTTCCTGGTACCTACCTACTAAAACAATTGACACATATACGTATATATATATACATACACATTTATGTGTGTGTGTATATATGTGTGTGTGTGTGTGTGTGTGTGTATATATATATATATTCTCTTACCGCAGGATGGTGTGCAAAGCAGAGCCTTTGTCCTCGAACCAGAAAATATCTAAGCTTCCATCTCTTGAATGAGTTACAGTTCTTTAGCAGAGGTCCTTCCTTCAGTATTTTCTGAAAGATAGAAGCATAGCTTTGAGTAATTAGGTCAATTTGCAAGACCATATCACTTGTCCTCTCATTTGAGAAGTTCAGATATCTTGAAGGCCCTGTCACATATCTGAGAAATGGCCTAAGGGCCAGGCAAGAATACAGAGTTTCTTAGTTATTCAGAAAAAGCATTGGTTACTCTTGGATAACATATTCCAAATCATATAGGCTCTAAGTTTCTTAGGACACATGGCCCAACAACCATGGAAAACATTTTCATTTGTGGGAGGAGGAGGGGATGAAAGACAGAACACATAAGTATAAGAGCTACATTCCTAGGGAAGGACAAATGGTTGGGGGAGAGGCTGAGTTCAGTAAGGACAGATATTTTGGAAATCTTCAGGTTGAAGGCCTAGACAGGGCTTTCATATCTTCTATTTTAGAGTGTTCTTTTTAGAATAATAAGTTGGATCATATCCCTTCCTACTCGCAAGCCTCCAATAGCTTCCCAACAGTTTTAGAACCAAATCCCAAGTCTTTATCATAGCCTTCAAGGGATTCATGATCTGGTGAGAGCAAAAAGTGCATGAACAAGAACTACCATCTGATTACTTTACATATCTCATAGTTTTACCAACTGATTTTTCTGTTACTTGTCGACAGATTGATTCTAACCAAGCAGAGTCTGCTTACCATGTTACCGTTGGGGAGGCTTTCCCCAATGTAACCTTATAGGATACAAGTCAACATGCAAGACTACCATCTGGGAGTACTCACATCCACCAAACTGCAAATAAGCCCATGCTGAATGGACGAAGAGACAGACTTAAGTCATAAAATCAAAGTTCTATCATGAATTCCATCCATCATCTAAATTAGAATTCACCATTTGGCGGTTATGGAAGTGTTTGCTTGGCCCACCTAGTGTTTTTAAGTTCTTAATTAATTGATAATATTTAAAAAGCAGAAAATTTCAAATAAAAATCCAAGTTTCTATTAAAAAATCTGAACATCTGGTAACAGGGGACCTACATTTTCACATGGCAACAGTCTGCTGGAACAGAGTAGCAGCTGCTCCCTTTAGATGGGGCACCCAATTCCAGCAGGTATTTAAGTTTGGGACCCCACTTAAACAATCATTTGCTACTTCCGCTCTCCCAAATATACCCATATCTGTTATACTATCTGTTCAATTCTTTAACCAATAAGTTAGTACTAATGGAGAGAGCCTTTGTATGTCAATTGAAAAGTCAGTTCATAGCAATCAAAGTTTACCTGAATCATCTTGACAACTTATGGGAGTTTCCAAGTTACTGTACCACCCTTGAGATGTTTACAAAAGAATGGTGCCAAGGAGTCAAGACAAAGAAATAAAAAAAGATCTTGTGGGAATGTGGCATGGAGAGTGAGAAATTACATTTAAATTGTTGAAATTGAGTCATCAATGAGAAAACAACTCTGTGTAAGCACTGTGATTGTATCACTCTTTCTCTGGTCAGATGGCCTATGGAATATATTCTCAATGATGGCATTTGGTATTCTCTATCCCAATCTTTTCAACTTTATGCCATATATTGTTCCACACTAAGTCTTCATGATACCTAGACAGTCATATTTACTTCTCTCTGCCAAAGACTTAAGTTCAAAATTTTAAGTGCTCCAACTTCATACAACTGAAGCCACATCCATTATTTCTTCCCCTTTCCCAAGCTATTCTACTTTGTCAATTGCTAAATTCTTCTATTGTTCTTATTTTACCATGTATGCTATCCTTTGTAATAGTTTATTTACAGTTTTTGGCTGGATATTTCCCCCATTCCATTTTAAGTTTAAAACATCTCTTAATTTCAACTGCTTTTTCTTACCCCTGCTGCCATACCCAGGTTCCTTCTCCTCCTGTTGCTTTCAGGATTAGGATGATGGGGTGAGGTGGCAATGATGAAATGAGGAGGGGGATTTGCTTTTCTAGAAGACTCCCAGAACCCTGGACCTTCTGGTTCCCGCACAAAATTGCCACACCCTATGATTTGACGTACTAAAACATATAGAATTCAGCCTCTTCTCCCCAGCTACTTCCTTCTATCAACCTGTAGTAATGATCACTGTTTAATTCCCCTTCCCGGTACTTAAGAAATATTTCCTTTTCTTCCCTTACTTGTGCCCTACTAATTAATCATGTTATCCACCTAGGCACACAGAAAACCAGTTAATTAATTAGTTAATTAATCCATTAATCTGGAGACACAGCAAATCATCAAAATGTTCAGTTCTCATTTCATGAACTCTGCATTTGTCATGGTCAAGAAAAGAAAAGAAAGAAAATGACAGGTGATTTGGTTAACTAAGAATTGTTTTCTTTCAGGGTAAAAGCCATGTAACCAATATCTAGCTACTCTAATTGTAAGGACTGGATAGCTTTAACTGCATGCATGTTAGTTTACTTTAATAAGCTTCATATTGCTATACTTAAAAAAAGAAAGACTTTATGGTGCATAGGAAAAGGAGTACATCAAGGCTGTATACTGTCACCCTGCTTATTTAACTTATATGCAGAGTACATCATGAGAAACACTGGGCTGGAAGAAGCACAAGCTGGAATCAAGATTGCCAGGAGAAATATCAATAACCTCAGATATGCAGATGACACCACCCTTATGGCAGAAAGTGAAGAGGAACTCAAAAGCCTCTTGATGAAAGTGAAAGAGGACAGTGAAAAAGTTGGCTTAATGCTCAACATTCAGAAAACTAAGATCATGCCATCCAGTCCGATCACTTCATGGGAAATAGATAGGGAAACAGTGGAAACAGTGTCAGACTTTATTTTTTGGGCTCCAAAATCACTGCAGATGGTGACTGCAGCCATGAAATTAAAAGACGCTTACTCCTTAGAAGGAAAGTATGACCAACCTAGATAGCATATTCAAAAGCAAAGACATTGCTTTGCCAACAAAGGTCCGTCTAGTCAAAATTATGGTTTTTCCAGTGGTCATGTATGGGTGTGAGAGTTGGATTGTGAAGAAAGCTGAGTGCCGAAGAATTGATGCTTTTGAACTGTGGTGTTGGAGAAGACTCTTGAGAGTCCCTTGGACTGCAAGGAGATCCAACCAGTCCATTCTGAAGGAGATCAGCCCTGGGCTTTCTTTGGAAGGAATGATGCTAAAGCTGAAACTCCAGTACTTTGGCCACCTGATGCGAAGAGTTGACTCACTGGAAAAGACTCTGATGCTGGGAGGGATTGGGGGCAGGAGGAGAAGGGGACGACAGAGGATGAGATGGCTGGATGGCCTCACCAACTCCATGGACATGAGTTTGGGTAAACTCCGGGAATTGGTGATGGACAGGGAGGCCTGGTGTGCTGTGATTTATGGGGTTGCCAAGAGTCGGACACGATGAAGTGACTGAACTGAACTGATCACTGGATAGAATGCTTCATATTTTCTGAGCTCCTACTATTGACTCCACCTTATGCTAGGCCCTTAGAAGCAGCTAAAGAAGTTGCAAGCACCTTCCCTGTCTCCCTGGTGGCTTAGACAGTAAAGCGTCTGCCTGCAATGCGGGAGACCTGGGTTCAATTCCTGGGTCAGGAAGATCCCCTGGAGAAGGCAATGGCAATCCACTCTAGCACTCTTGGCTGGAAAATCCCATGGACGGAGGAGCCTGATAGGCTACAGTCCATGTGGTTGCAAAGAGTCGGACACGACTGAGTGTCTTCACTTTTACTTTCTCTGTCTCAAATATATGGATAGTGGGAGAGGAGGTGGAGGGACAGATAATTCATGTAGACAAACATGAAGTTATATGAGCTCAGAGCACCATTTGAAAGAGCCGTGGGAGCTTCATGTCCATTGCGTTAAATCTTTACCTTCTGGTTCAAATGAGAGGTTCCACTAAGATAGTGGCTATCCACTCACACATCCTGCCATTAGGTACACTGGCCAACACAATTATCTCCTCTCTGTTCCATGATATTAAACTGGTCTTTGTGAATGCATTAGTTTTAAGTACAGGGCTGTCTACTCAATGACCATAGAAGGCTAGCTGGTTACAAAAGAATCAACAACCTAGCAGGTGAACTGGGAGCCCAAGCCCAGTTGCTGCTAAATTCTAGGGGATTATTGAATGCTGACCCAGTATTACCAATTCATTCCATTTTTCAAGACAAGTTGGCAATTCAGGTGAAAATTTGTGTGAAGTTTTGGAATATGGACATATTAACTACTAATTAAATTAAAACAAAAAACTTGAGAGGGCCAAACAAAACATAGATGAGGCCAAAATTATGCCACAGACAACCAGTTTGCAATTTCTGAACGTAACTACTCTCAGTTTCCCTAGATGACAAAATGAGTGAGTGGTGGGTATTCCTGGCTGGCAGCAGAAGAGGTTGCAGTGTATGAGTTCAGCGTTTGTGTGCCTGTATATGTAAGATATATATTACCAAGTTGGTAGCAGATAAATGTTGATGTGACTCATGTATAGTAATTAAGGGGAAAGGTTAGAAGACCATTTAAAAGTTTCTTAACACATTATTGACTGGGCGATTTTTACAGAAACTAATACCTCTAGCATTAATATGTCTCTGGTAAATAATGTACCAAGTTCTAAACTCAGGCTCTATATTGTCAACTCTGAACTTCTACAAATATCCATTAATCCATTACTGTTCAAAAATACCCATTAATGGGTTGAGAGAAGGTAAAATTCCTATAGTTTCTTTCTCTTTAAACTCTGTCCCCCTTGGGGAGATGTTTCTAAATAAACCATGGTTTACTTAAAAACACAATAAGCAGCTCCCAAAAGTCAGTTTGAACAAGCAGACGCTAAAAAGCCACTCAAATCAATAGGCTACCACAAGTCAATAAAATATGTGCATGCAAACGAAATTTTACCTGCCTAGGGTCACTAAACTTAACAAGGACATGAGACAAAAATTGGAAGAAACAAACCAAAAAATACAGCCTATAAAGTGATGCATTAGCAGAAGAACCCTCGCTTATCCTGTAACAGGATTTTCAGTTTCCAGATAACATCATTTCATTGACCCCTTGCCACAACCATGTGAAATGTTACTTCCAATTTCCAGATGGGGAGTTTTTCTGTTTCTTTAAAGTGACTATCCAAGAATAATTAGAAGAGTAAGGAGAATTCACATGCATACAGAGCTTTGCAATGGATAAAGTGCTTTTACTTTTGTTACTGAAACTCCCCAGCATCACTCTGAAGTAGGTAGTGAAAGGCACCTACATCAATTCTGTCCTATGAAAGATACCCTGAACTTTTATTTCTTTAAGTGACTACTATTTTTATTTCTAAGGCATTATCAAGACAGTTGAAAATTTCCTTCTCAAGTAAGATGGTCAATGTTTGATATTTTTGAGATTTTGCAGCATCTTGGGACTACAACATTTGTCGGAAGAAGGCATCTCCAGTGTTATTATGGGAGGCAATAAAAAACAGGATTATGTATGGGAATTGTTTTTTGGTGGCCATGTTTATAGGCACACAGATAGTTCATAAAATGAGGCACACCTGTAATCCTCTTGGTTCAAGTTGCCACATTCCTGTGGCAATATGTGTGGTGCTGCAAATAGGAAAAAGTTAGGAAGGGCCATTGGATCCTTGTACATACTGAAATGCTTCTTAAGTCAGAACACATTGTACGCAGTTCTATCTGACATTAAAATGCAAATAGCACTGATATCTCTACTCTTAAACTCTCAAGGCTGGGTGTTTCGTAGTGGGAATGAGTGTGATGCTGAGTTCAATTACCACAGACATCAACTGACTTCATTCAAATTCAAAAGCGCAGGATTTATCATGCGTGTGCGTTCAGCTGCTTCAGTCCTGTCCAACTCTTTGTGACCCTATGGACTGTAGCTCGCCAGGCTCCTCTGTCCATGGGATTCTCCAGGCAAGAATACTGGAGTGGGTTGCCATGCCCTCCTCCAGGGGATCTTCTTCACACGGGGATCAAACCCCAGTCTCCTGCGTCTCCTGCATTGCAGGCAGATTCTTTACCCACTGAGCCACCTGGGAAGCCCCCAGGACTTATTGAGGCATAGTTCATTCAGGTCTTGAGTACAGCATTCACACAAAAAATCTTTGCCTAACCTGTGGCAGCCCTTGAAGAGAAAGCAGTTTCTTTTTGTGTCTTCTTTAATAAGCCAACCCCTCAATTCATTAGTCCCAGAAACCCCTGCACTCTAGCACCAGTGATCTTTCTCCCTGATGTTCTACAACTCGGCATGTACAAATTAATTGCCAACAGTGATGGTAAGGATTTCCTTTGCTCCATATTTATAAAAGTGTATTTTATAAAATATCTCAACAAGGTCTGTAAAGCAGCCCCACTGCCTATATATAATTAACACCTGCCTGCTGCTTAGTTGGGAAAGGGCAAGTACAACTGCTTCTATGAAACTTTCCTCATGCTCCTCCAAAATCCTCCAAAGCTTCTACTATCTGTTAGGCCTCTTTTTCTGTGGCTCAGTGGTTTTTTGCTGGATGAGGCTTTGGAGGATTCTCTTACCCTGTCCTAGCAAAAGGAGCCCCTATTACATAGCCAGAGTGAATTTCACCCCCACCTAATCAAAAAGTAAGCAAGTATCATGACACGCACCACTACCTGTTATTAGCTGGCTGTTCTTCTGTTTTACTTCCTCATGCTGCTCTTGGGAGGGAGGCTGGACCAAGTTGGGATGAGTGGGTTACCATTCCTCCAGTGAAAACCAGACTTCCACTATGAGCACAGGTAAGGAAGTCAGTTTTATATCTATGGCTCCTTCAGTCCAAAACCTGGAACATCTATTCTCTTTGCTTTGGGGGTGGGGGTGATGGAAAGAAAGCCATTTCGTAAACCAGGCCCGCCAAAGTTGATTCAGAGCAACAATGTTTGATTTGGTTAAAATGCAACTCTGGGAGTTTTTAGGCTTTAAGAAAGGCCAGGCCCGCTGCGTCTCTGAAAGCTTTACATTCCCCAGGGTCCTTGTTGATGTTGCCGGAGTCAGACAGACTGGCTCCAGCACTGACTAGCTGTGTAACCTTGGGCAAATCACTTAACCTCTCTGAGCCTCAATTTCCTTGTCTGTCAGATGAGAATATCTTGCAGAGCATGTGCCTGACAGCCACCATCTAGGTGTGAGTCCCTTGTGGTGTGTGGGGGCAAGCAGTCCATTCATCCCACTACTGGGAGCTCCTGTCTCTGGCCCTACTAGCAGGCCTGGCTGGCTAAAGGCTGAAGCAGAAGAATGAGGAATAGGGACCAACTGTCTCAGTTTTCCCAGGACTTTCAGTGCTAAAACCAGAAGAGTCATAGGCAAACTGAGACTTGTTGGTCACCCTAGCATTCAGGAGCCAGGTCTCTCTACTGCTCAGGTCTACAAGGACTATAGCTTCAAATCCCTCCTGCTGCTTCCTGTGCTAAGGAAGAACTGCAGAGGCTCAACCACATCCCTATTCTCTGTTAGTGAAATAAAAGACAGTTGAAAATGATGCTACATTTTTCTCTGAATATGAGAAAATTTTAACCAATTCTTCCATATCATTCCAAAGAGATTTTATATACATGTACAAACATGTGTTGTGCTCTGCTGTGCTCAGTCGCCCAGTCATGTCTGACTCTTTGCAACCCCATAAACTGGAGCCCGCCAGGTTCCTCTGTCCATGGGATTCTTCAGGCAAGAATACTGGAGTGGGTTGCCATTTCCTTCTCCAGGGAATATTCCTGACCCAGGAATCTAACCCATATCTCTTGCATTGTAGGCAGATTCTTTACCATTTGAGTCCCAGTTTCAGCCTTGGGAGAACCAAAATCTTGGAAGCAGGAAATCCAGTTAAAGGAGCAGTATAAGTAGAAGCTTAGTGGAAACAGCAACTGCTGCCTAGAAAAGGAAGCTCTGTGGTCACACAAAATCCCTAAAGGAAAGATATTAGGGAATTTTGGACACTGGCCTTCAACCTAACCAAGCTCACAGAGGCCAGAACACACATCAGAACACACATTATCATATCTAGTGCCACTGAATTACAAGGAATGACAAAACATAACTGCTTCCAACTGCTTTCTTCCCCGTATCTTCACCTGACTATCTGTAGTCAGAAATGGATAGGTTCTTATAACATCCTGTGTATGTTTCTTCTCTCAGGGATAACTGCCCCTACTGCTTCTAGCCCTTTGGTGCCACCACCATGTCACACGCCTTCTCTGTCCTAACCACCTTCTGTGAGACACGTGGCTCCTGTTCTGACTCTGGTGACATCCCCATAGAAGCAGCCAGGGCAGCATCTTCTCTAAGCTTCTCTTCAATTATCTCTCTCCAGAGGAAGACAGTTGTTTCTGGCTGACAAATGCCTACTATCTGCCTTTGTTTTATATGCATTATCTAATTTCTTGCCTACAGAAATTGTCCTGTTGGGGAGGTGGAGAAGTTGAGGATTATGGAGGTTAAGTAATTAGTTCCAAGTCACAGTGAGTGGCAGAGCTGGGGTTTAAAGCCAGCTCCGTTTGACTCTACTGCCTCTCCCCCCACAAAATCCTAAGCATCAACAGAATGATGGTCATCATGATCTGGCATGGGTGTCAGATCCAACCTAGGGATCACGTCAGTCCACTTATTTCTTACTCTCAGTTCAGTTTAGTTGCTCAGTTGTGTCCGCCTCTTTGTGACCCCATGAACTGCAGCTCACCAGGCTTCCCTGTCCATTACCAACTCCCAGAGCTTACTCAAACTCATATCCATCGAGTCAATGATGCCATCCAACCATCTCATCCTCTTGTCGTCCCCTTCTCCTTCCACCTTCAATCTTTTCCAGCATTAGGGTCCTTTCCAATGAGTCAGTTCTTCACATCAGGTGGTCAAGTACTGGAGCTTCAGCTTTAGCATCAGTCCTTCCAATGAACACCCAGGACTGATCTCCTTTAGGATGGACTGGTTGGATCTCCTTGCTGTCCAAGGGTCTCTCAAGAGTCTTTTCCAACACCACAGTTCAAAAGCATCAATTCTTCAGTGCTCAGCTTTCTTTATAGTCCAACTCTCACATCCATGCATGACTACTGGGAAAACCATAGCCTTGACTAGACAGACCTTTGTTGGCAAAGTAATGTCTCTGCTTTTTAATATGCTGTCTAAGTTGGTCATAACTTTCCTTCCAAGGAGTGCTGCTGCTAAGTCACTTCAGCCGTGTCTGACTCTGTGCGACCCCAGAGATGGCAGCTCACCAGGCTCCCCCGTCCCTGGGATTCTCCAGGCAAGAATACTGGAGTGGGTTGCCATTTCCTTCTCCAATGCATGAAAGTGAAAAGTGAAAGTGAAGTCGCTCAGTCGTGTCCGACTCTTAGCAACCCCATGGACTGCAGCCTACCAGGCTCCTCTGTCCATAGGATTTTCCAGGCAAGAGTACTGGAGTGGTGTGCCATTGCCTTCTCCATTCCAAGGAGTAACTGTCTTTTAATTTCATGGCTGCAGTCACCATCTGCAGTCATTTTGGAGCCCCCAAAATAAAGCTTCTCACTGCTTCCATGAAGTTTCCCCATCTATTTCCCATGAAGTGATGGGACCAGATGCCATGATCTTAGTTTTCTGAATGTTGAGCCAACTTTTTCACTCTCCTCTTTCACTTTCATCAAGAGGCTCTTTAGTTCTTCACTTTCTGCCAAAATGGTGGTATCATCTGCATATCTGAGGTTATCAATACTTCTCCTGGATATCTTGATTCCAGCTTGTGGTTCATCCAGCCTGGAATTTTGTATGATGTACTCTGCATATGTCCTGAATATTCATTGGAAGGATTGATGCTGAAGCTGAAACTCCAATATTTTGGCCACCTGATGCAAAGAACCAACTCATTGAAAAAGACCTTAATGCTGGGAAAGATTTAAGGCAGGAAGAGAAGGAGACAACAGAGGATGAGATGGTTGGATGGCATTACTGATGCGATGGACATGAGTTTGAATAGGCTCTGGGAGTTGGTGATTGACAAGGAAGCCTGGCGTGCTGCAGTCCATGGGGTCGCAGAGTCAGACACAACTGAGCGACTGAACTGAACTGAACTCTGCATATAAATTAAATAAGCAGGGTGATGATATACAGCCTTGATGTACTCCTTTCCCGATTTGGAACCAGTCTGATGTTCAGGGTCCAGTTCTGACTGTTGCTTCTTGACCTGCATACAGATTTCTCAGGAGGCAGGTAGGGTGGTCTGGTATTTCTTCCCCTAGAGGCCAATATTTCACTTAGGAGGCAAAGCCATGGCCAGTAATGTCTGCAGATTTCCCACTAGTTTAACAGAAGGAGACCATGTATTATAAATGATTTCACAAGGGAAGAAAAAGGTCAGTTTTTTGAGGGATGCCTGAAATATAATAATCCCATATTTTCATATGTTGATACTTTGAAACAATATGCTGGATCACGTCTGCTGCTGCTGCTAAGTCGCTTCAGTCATATCCGACTCTGTGCGACCCCACATGTCTCAGTTCAGTTCAGTTCAGTCGCTCAGTCGTGTCTGACTCTTTGCGACCCCATGAATCACAGCACGCCAGGCCTCCCTGTCCATCACCAACTCCCGGAGTTCACTCAGACTCACGTCCGTCGAGTCAGTGATGCCATCCAGCCATTTCATCCTCTGTCGTCCCCTTCTCCTCCTGCCCCTAATCCCTCCCAGCATCAGAGTCTTTTCCAATGAGTCAATTCTTCACATCAGGTGGCCAAAGTACTGGAGTTTCAGCTTTAGCATCATTCCTTCCAAAGAAATCCCAGGGCTGATCTCCTTCAGAATGGACTGGTTGGATCTCCTTGCAGCTTTAGCATCATTCCTTCCAAAGAAATCCCAGGGCTGATCTCCTTCAGAATGGACTGGTTGGATCTCCTTGCAGTCCAAGGGACTCTCAAGAGTCTTCTCCAACACCACACTTCAAAAGCATCAATTCTTTGGTGCTCAGCCTTCTTCACAGTCCAACTCTCACATCCATACATGACCACAGGAAAAACCATAGCCTTGACTAGACAGACCTTTGTTGGCAAAGTAATGTCTCTGCTTTTGAATATGCTATCTAGGTTGGTCATAACTTTCCTTCCAAGGAGTTGCGTCTTTTAATTTCATGGCTGCAGTCACCATCTGCAGTGATTTTGGAGCCCAGAAAAATAAAGTCTGACACTGTTTCCACTGTTTCCCCTGTTTCCCCATCTAGTTCCCATGAAGATCATGGGATGCCATGATCTTCATTTTCTGAATGTTGAGCTTTAAGCCAACTTTTTCACTCTCCACTTTCACTTTCATCAAGAGGCTTTTTAGTTCCTCTTTACTTTCTGCCATAAGGGTGGTGTCATCTGCATATCTGAGCTCATTGATATTTCTCCTGGCAATCTTGATTCCAGCTTGTGTCTCTTTCAGTCCAGTGTTTCTCATGATGTACTCTGCATATAAGCTAAATAAACAGGGTGACAATATACAGCCTTGACGTACTCCTTTTCCTATTTGGAACCACTCTGTTGTTCCATGTCCAGTTCTAACTGTTGCTTCCTGACCTGCATACAGATTTCTCAAGAGGCAGGGCAGGTGGTCTGGTATTCCCATCTCTTTCAGAATTTTCCACAGTTTATTGTGATCCACACAGTCAAAGGCTTTGGCACAGTCAATAAAGCAGAAATAGATGTTTTTCTGGAACTCTCTTGCTTCTTCCATGATCCAGTGGATGTTGGAAATTTGATCTCTGGTTCCTCTGCCTTTTCTAAAACCAGCTTGAACATCAGGAATTTCACGGTTCACATATTGCTGAAGCCTGGCTTGGAGAATTTTGAGCATTACTTTACTAGCATGTGAGATGAGTGCAATTGTGCGGTAGTTTGAGCATTCTTTGGCATTGCCTTTCTTTGGGATTGGAATGAAAACTGACCTTTTCCAGTCCTGTGCCCACTGCTGAGTTTTCCAAATTTGCTGGCATACTGAGTGCAGCACTTTCACAGTATCATCTTTCAGGAACTGGAATTCCATCACCTCCACTAGCTTTGTTCGTAGTGATGCTTTCTAAGGCCCACTTGACTTCACATTCCAGGATGTCTGGCTCTAGGTGAGTGATCACACCATCGTGATTATCTGGGACGTGAAGATCTTTTTTGTACAGTTCTTCTGTGTATTCTTGCCACCTCTTCTTGATATCTTCTGCTTCTGTTAAGTTCATACCATTTCTAGGAGCTCCTAAACCTGAGGACTTCAGCTTTTAGAGGTATTTTAAAGTGCTTGCAACCTGAGGCCAAAAAAACTTTGTAAGAATGGAAATGTGTAGTTCATTTGGCTATAACTCACTTGAAGAGCAAATCAATGAAGATTTGACTGGTGCTTTCATCTTTAGAAATACCTCTTTCAAATCATGGCTTCAAAAGTCTCTGATAAGTGGGCTGGATGAGCCCATATCACCTAACCATATATACTTGGGGAGTTGGGGAGATTGCCTTATTGTGAAACTGGCTCCATGCAGACAATCATCTGAAGATGTGCACAGGACCTAAAAATACAGTCACTAACAGGTCCTCTGGGGATGAAGTGATTAGATGATAAAAAGGGGATGTGAGATTTTTTCATTTTAATTTGTTCTCAGCCTTATGAATTGGTGTTGACAAGAATTGTGAGGTTGGAAGACAAACTGATGCTAGAAACAGTTGGTTTGCTTGCTTCTTGCCTGCTTCTTACATCAGTAATAGTCTAGGCAAGATGAAGTTCACTGATTCACTAGTGGTTGTGTGTTGGGGGGAATAGAAGATCTATATGCATATTGTGTGTGTGTGTGTGTGCACATGCACACGTGTGTGTGTGCTTGCCCACTTTGCCCCATCAGTGACAGGTGAGAGCAGGAGAAAGGTCTCAGGTAAAGGAACCTGAGGGATGGGATTGGCCTGGGAGCAGGGTGAAGGACAGAGCCATGGGAGACTCCAGCCAACAACTAAAGCTGTGGATAGCCTTGCTGCCTCTGAGTAGAGGACTATCCCTGGCTGAGTAAAACTGCCTCATGTAGAGTGTCAACTAAAAATTGACACTTGCCATAGGTGCTTGCCATCTACCTCTACAAGGATTAAAGCATGTGCTGCTGTAGCTGCCGATTTTCAACAGCCCCTAAAAGAACTTCAGGGTGGAGAGCAGAAATGAGGCACTCTGTGCTCAGAGAAAAACTGGCAGAACAGGTCTTCAAGAGAGTTAAATATTTTCAGGAGCCAATTTATTAATATGAGCTCAATTCTTGTATCTCCTATCCAGAAAAGTACTAAAATCCTTCATGGTGATGACTGTTCCTCGTGACTAGCAGAAAGTTTCATGAGACTAGCAGAAACCTTCTGGAAAAATATATGTTTGATTGTATGTATTTTCCTTTCACCAAAATCATATATATTCTGACCTCCCCCATCCCCACCTCTTTGGAGCAGTTTCTCAGAGCTATCTGAGGTGCTGTCTCCCTGGCTGCAGTCCTCATTTTGCCCCAAATAAAACTTAACTTGCAACTCTCATGTTGAGCATTTTTTTTAAGTCAACAGGAGGCAGGAGGTATGGTAATTTAATAGCCCACCAGGCCTGGAGGGGAATGGAGGAAAGAGCTGTGCTTGCAGGAGACACTAATCTGCCAAAGAGGTGACTATGTTGTAGGCTTTGGTTATGGTGAAATTACTGGCCAGGTAACAAAGTTGAAAAGCTATTCCAGTTAGTAAAAGGAGGCTGCCAGGGACAAGCTTTCTGGAGTAGTAATAGTAGTGTAGTAGTAGTAGTAATAGTAGTAGTAACATGAATTACTAACAGTTGGTGAGCCTTTACTATGTGGGAAGCACTGTATTAAATCACGTTGCTGCTGCTGCTGCTAAGTTGCTTCAGTCATGTCCGACTCTGTGCGACCCCATAGACGGCAGCCCACCAGGCTCTGCCGTCCCTGGGATTCTCCAGGCAAGAACACTGGAGTAGGTTGCCATTGCCTTCTCCACTGTGTGAAAGTGAAAAGTGAAAGCGAAGTCGCTCAGTCGTGTCCGACTCCTAGCGACCCCATGGACTGCAGCCTACCAGCCTCCTCCATCCATGGGATTTTCTAGGCAGGAGTACTGGAGTGGCTTGCCATTGCCTTCTCCGATTAAATCATGTTACATATCACTTAAGCCCAATAACAATTCTAATAAGTAGGTGCCATAACAATTTTCATTTTATAGATCGAGAAACTGAGGCTTAGAGAGATTAGGTAAATTCTCTAGTAGGTTAATAAATAGTAGAGTGAAACTCTCTCTTGGAGTTTTTAGGACATGGAAGACAAGTTATTCCTTCATTGAAAGAAAAAAGAGTAGGGTTTAAATCACTGGTCTTATTGTAAGTTATACCCTATCCTACGTCAGTTAACAGAAGGAGGCAGGACAGCCAGGGGAGCTTGGTGGTGGTGTCAATCGCACATATTTGGTTCAATCATAGTTTTGTTTTTAATATTACATGCTAAAGTAATTAAGACAACAATAATGTTTAATTTATACAGCACTTTATCGGCTATAAAGAGCTGGAAGATTCTCACTTGACTCTGAAAATAACTGTGAGGAGTCAACGAGGGAGGTAATACTATGGGTTAGTTTCAAGATAAGAACAATGTGACTCAAGGAAGTGAAATGACTTGCCCAAGGTCACTATGTTGTAAACTAGCTCTGGCCTCCTGACTTCTGGTACAAGGCTCTTTTCACTGTATCTTTGTATTTTATGTTTTCTGTGTTGTTTATGCATGCTCAGTCACTCAGTCATATCTGACTCTGCAACAGTATGGACTGTAGCCCACCAGGCTCCTCTGTCCATGGGATTTCCCAGGCAAGAATACTGGAACAGATTGCCCTCTCTTCTTCCTGAGGATCTTCCCCACCCAGGGATCAAACATCTGTCTCCTGCATTCCTGCATTGTCAAGTGGATTCTTTACCACTAAGCCACCTGGGAAGCCTTCTATATTGTTTGATATCATTTTAATTAGTAGTCTGTAGTTTCAAAGTCCAATTTCCCCTTATCATCCCTGTTCTGCCATCCAGCAATAGAACTCTCTGCCATCACTGCTGGTAAAGAAATATGGACATAGTCAAGTGTGCCATTGGCAGGCATCTTCATGGTTAATGATGGTAGTACTATGCTGGACCCAAAGGGAAACTCTTCTCTGACCTGGATGACTCTTAGTAACAATAATGAAAAATTAACTTGGATGTGAAACTACCCCACAAAAGCATTCTACAAAGATCTTACTAGATAGACCGAGAACACTGCTATTACTGTTCCCCTCCCTTCCTAGGGGCCACTTCCCACAGCCTATTCAGATGCTTTAACCAGAAGACATGCTGTTACTCTTTTCATAGTTTTAGACCTTCATTTATTTCTCTGTTGTAAGACTGCATTCTTCTTCACCTTCTCCTTGCAGTCAAACACCTGGTAAAACACCACCAGCCTCTCTAGCCAGGCTATGTTTAAGGGATTAAGACTTCCCCACTCCTAAATGGCTACTAACTACAGTAATCAAATTCTAACACCCACTGACCAGGGCTTAGAGCAAACCTGACTGACAGTTACCAGTCAGTTTTTGCACTGTTCAGCTCTTTATAGCTTATCCAGAAGGGGCCACCAGAAAAGTACAATTGCACTGAAGAAGAGGGAAAGAGAGAGGGGAAGAAAGTTAAGCTGACAGGCCTGGAAAAGGGGAAGAGAGGAGGAATCGAGAAGAAATAAGACTAGGATGAGCATGGAGGGGTGGCTGGGGATAACTGAAAACACAGAATAGATGACACAAGAGGCTCATTTCCCCACCAGTGATGCATAGGACTCTCATTGATCCTGGAACCTTCTCTCAACCACTATTTCATTGGCTCTGAGATTGTGCCCTAATCCATGTGTATAGTTCTCTGTTCTAAGCTTGCTGGGGAGAAGACAGTGCTGACTAAAATGGGAAGAGAAGGATTTATCAACAGAGATCTGGGGGACAGCTAGACCTGAGTCACACAAAAAATAAACAGTAAGCAAAATTGTCCTTTGGCAGGGGGAGGGGACTATTCTTTAATTGGAAACAGAGCCTAAAAACTAGCATTGCTTAAGAAAGAAAAGAAGCAGAGGAGATGGCAGGGGAGACTCAGTATGAAAAACACTCACTAATAGCAATATACATACACCAAAATTGATACAGAGAAATATGGAGACACAAGGCTAACCCCTTTTGCCCCTTAAGTTTGAAATCTACACCTTTTCTGAAATGTCCATTATGGTTAGGCATCTTGCTAAGCAAGTTATATCCATTAGTAATAATACAATAAAACTGTGAGGTAAGTATTATTAGCCTCACATTACAGATAAGGCACTGGAGCTCAGACTGGTCAGCTGACTTTTCTAAGATCACACCCAGTTACAAAGGAAGATGACTATGAACCCAGGTCTGTCTGATTCTAAAGCCTACACACTTTTCTACTCATTATACTGTATACCTAGTCTCTCTCTCCTGGAAAGTGAGAGTTGATTTGGGGTAGGGGGATAGGTAGTTTGCAAAACCATGGGAGATCTGAAAGATTCAACCTGTGAGTTTTCACAGAAATATTTGTACATGGGTGCAGTATGGGCAGCATATGGTATCATGAAAAGACAGTGGATTAATGGACTATGAATTCCATACAGTTTGGGCTCCAGAAGTAAACTGCTATATAAGCAAGTCATGCCACTTTCCCAAGCTCTCAACTTTATGCTAAGAATTGCAGATAAAGATGCTAAAATTTGGCACTTGATTCATCAAGGGAAGACCAATGCATAACAGAACAAAACTGCTAAGGTTGCTCAGGTCTATTGTCACAAAGTAACCTCCTACCAAATTAAAGATGGAAGCAAAGGATAGGCCCTGGCCCCAGAAATAGAAATTATTTCAAAACCAAGCAGATCAGGAAGGCAAACCTCAGTTTAAAGCTTTCTTGGTAATCACAAATACATGCTATAGCTGAGTTACGTCTGACAGGCAAAGTGCCCAGAGTGCTACAACCTACCCATAGTAGGTATTTGATAAATAATTATAAAATGAAATTGAGTAAGGGAAAACACACCTAGAGAGGACAATGAGAAACTGAAAATGAAAAAAAAAAAAAGGTGTTCTCAAATGTTCAGCCTATCACTTGGCTCCTAAAAGCCAGTTGCTATTGCAGGAAACACATGATGTTATTTACATTTCTAACCACGACTGGCAAAAACCAATTTGGTATGGTGTAAAGGACTATAGATTTTGAAATCAAATAAACTTGGATTTGAAACTAACTCCATCACTTACTATGTGTTTGTTTTTGGGCAAGTAATTTAACTTAGAAACCTCAGCATTTTTATCTGCAAAACAACATATAAAGACATTCAACTCTTACAAAGATCAAGGGAATACATGAAAGTGCTTATGGCCAAGTAGAAATTCAATGTATATTTCCTCTTCCCCTCTGTGGATATGGTGTCAATATTTTGACCTCTAAATTGGACCACAAGACTTACCAAGTATAAGTGTATATGTGGTTGCAATGGGGTATTGGTGGATTAATGGATTAATTTGAAATCAGTATTTGCCCCCAAAATTGGGAGCATAATTTAAATGATAATAATCTAAGTCCAGTGGATCTTTTAATACTTGTGGTTAGTGTGCTTTTGATTTTTGTGGATTTAGTCCGTGCAAACACAGACTCTTTCCTTCCCATGAGTAACAGAACAGGGATGGCTGAGAAAGGAAACAAAGACTATAAATAAAAAATCAAATTTAAGTCTGGAGATGAATTTGTGATTGCCGTCCACATAAAGATACCCATAATGCTGGGACTTTTGAACTCCCCTCCCTTAAAAAAAAAGAACCTAGAAGATCAGAAGGGCTTCTGATAGTAGGTTTGAATATTTAAGGCAAGTTAAGAGAAATGTTCTGTTCAAGCCTGGAAGAGAAACCAGTGTGAGAACAAGTGCTGATTAGAACAGATAGGATTAGTGAGCTCAAGTGTTTCTATCTCTTTAAACTTAGCACATAGACATTTCAAATCTAATCTTCTGTAATGTTTATGTTAAAACAGTGAGGCAAATTTTGAAGGACAAAAAGGATAACTAGTTGAAAATATCCTCTTCTATTATATTCCATTAACCACAACTATGAGAAACACAGTTTTCAAAGGCAGCTACAATCTGCCATAACTAAAGGTGGCATTTTATTCTACTGATAGTATTCCTATTATCCCAGGCCAATTATCTAGGAGGAAATCATTAGCTTTTAGAAGTCTAACCTTGCAAACTTAAAACTAGTTAAATGAAATAAACAGAAATATCATAAGGCAATTTTGCCACATAACTAACTAAAATCAGGGTTTTATCATACCAGCTGACTAGATCTTTTACAATGGACAGAACCCAGAAGTCTGCAACTATCCATATAATAGCTTCTGCATGTATTTGTCCTAAAGCAAAAATTCCAACCCCTTCTTATTCTACCTTGCCATTGATGTTCCTTGGGCTTTCAAGGAAAGTCTAAATGTACAGCTGTACAGTGAAAATGGGCAAATGTATCTTTTCATTACATGTGTCCCTTTCAAAACCTTAAGATGGTTAGAGTGGACTTCACAGTCAACAAATCCACCACCTTGCCCATGGCAATGGGAGAAGACTATATACGTAAGTTATCTCATCCAAATGACTATCCTTATTTTTTAAAATCTTTTTTGGTTCTTACTTTTCTTAAAAAAATCTTTCTCCTCTTACCATTGATGCAAAGAAAGATGCTCATTCTTCTTAGCTCTCAATTCTACAGGAGCAGTTGAAGATTTGCTCTACTAACTTGAGACCAGTGAAAAACCAAGAGCACTTTTCCTGCAGAGAAATGAGTGTAGAGGACACGGAGATTGCCTGTGCCAGTGAATTCTCTATGGTTATTACAGAGAAATGAGCTATAAGCGAGGGCAGGGGGAGAAGGGGGCGACAGAGAATGAAATGGTTGGATGGCATCACTGAATCAACAGACATGAGTTTGGGCAAACTCCAGGAGATAGTGAAGGACAGGGAAGCATGGTGTGCTACAGTCCATGGGGTTGCAAAGAATCAGACAGGACTTAGTGACTGAACAACAACATGTTTGCCTACAATCCCTAGGGTTTTCCTGATGGGCAGAATTTCCACCTTGGCATTCTCAACTGATGAGGTTTTTGATTTCTTCAGGTCTTTCTCACCTGAAAACACGGTGTAAGACTCTTTTCCAGGCTCATGATTCACTGAAGTGCTTTTAGCTAGGAGAAGCAACTTACGTAATGAAAAATAACAAAAGAAATGCAAACTGGAAACCTCATGAGCTTTGAGTAAGTGTGAAAGGAGATAATCTTTCTGACCCCAAAATGTGAAAAGTACATATACATGTCATCTCCTCATTCAAGGACTTAGGGTTGTTTTGGGATGCCCTTTGGTCTGTCTCAGTTTCCTGAGTCTCACATATATATTTCCTCCAAATAGCATGTTCAGAAGTAAAAGGACATGTTCATTGATGGCTTGAAACTAGGGTAGGTATATGGATATTTAGATAACAGAAGGTAGTTCTGGACTGAATGGATATGAAAGTCAAAGCAAGAAATGGTAATTAGAATAAAAGGTGTCAGTGAAGGAATTTTTCAGTGTGTAAAATATTTTATTATATAGAAAAATGTTTCAAGCATATATTTTGCATTAAGCAGAAAATACTTTGTATACTCTGCCTGATTTATCCTTACAACATCACACAAAGGCAATGTTGTTGTTCAGTCACTCAGTCATGTCTGACTCAGTTGTGTCTGATTCTTTGTGACCCAATGGACTGCAGCACGCCAGGCTTCCTTATCCTTTACAATCTCCCTGAGTTTGCTCAAATTCATGTCCACTGAGACAGTGATGCCATCTAACCATCTTATCCTCTGTCACCCTCTTCTCCTTTTGCCTTCAATCATTCCCAGCATCAGGGTCTTTGCCAATGAGTCAGCTCTTCACATCAGGTGGCCAAAGTATTGGAGCTTCAGTTTCAGCATCAGTCCTTCCAATGAATATGCAGGGTTGATTTCCTTTAGGATTGACTGGTTTGATCTTGCAGTCCAAGGGACTCTCAAGAGTCTTCTCCAATACCACAGTTCGAAAGCATCTATTCTTCGGCACTCAGCCTTCGTTATGGTCCAACTCTCACATCCATACATGACTACTGGAAAAACCATAGCTTTGACTATATGGTCCTTTGTCGGCAAAGTGATGTCTCTGCTTTTTAAAATGCTATCTAGGTTTGTCATAGCTTTTTTTCCAAGGAGCAAGTGTCTTTTAATTTCATGGCTGCAGTCACTGTCCTCAATGATTTTGGAGCCCAAGAAAATAAAATCTGTCACTGTTTCCACTTTTTCCCCATATATTTGTCATGAAGTGATGAGACCAGATGCCATGATTTTAGTTTTGTGAATGAGGAAGTAGGTAATCATTTTTGTAACTCACTGCCTCAATAGGTACACTTAGCGCTTTTCCTTCTCCAAGTTTAAAACGTAGCAAAATGTCATATTTTCTCAGTAGCATCTACGTCTAAGAATGTGAAAGTGTGTTATAGACCATGGTCATTTTGTAGTATCATCACTTATATGCTTTTTCAGAATGTGTGCAGACATATATTAGTCTAGGTATAAACCTTTTAGTAAATTTATATAAATAAGTAAAAATGATCTCATTCTCCTGGGCCCAAATGCCTTCAGGAGCTCATTGATACAATTCAACAAAGAATCCTGAGGAAGATTACTGATAACATTCTTTTTTCTCTTTTTAAATTCTGATGCAAACTACAGCCCCCAAAGAAGCTTCTTGAATCAAAATATCTGATTAATTACCTGAAGTTTAATGTCACAAGGCCATTTCTCCATGTTATAAACAACCAGGAGCAACTGAAAGCTATGAAATATGTGAAAAATACATTTTTCAAGTCCCAAGAAAGTGTTCTTGAGTACTTTTCATGAGTTTAAGATGTAATTTATTGTCATCTATTTTCTGAATGGAATATGAAGTCGCTCAGGCTTATACAAGCATATTTAAATGAAAGTGTAAAACCTATTTTAAAAGACAAATATAAATGTATTTTAATTAGCTTTACGACAACTGAGGACTGATTATTGCAAAATCCTAAACAAAAGATCCTATTAAATTTGTCAATTACAGTTTGACAATAAAACTCTGGGTTTGGCTTTGTTAGGTATCTCCCATTTCCACCCTGGCACCCCTATACCACAGAATTATTAATTTTTACATTAGAAGATATACTTTTAAAAATACATTAAGTTATATTTTGGCACAAAAATATAAAATTATTTTTAATGCACAGGAATTATTTGTAATGCAAAAAGTTGTGCCTTGTATATTAAACAAAATATGCAGCATCCAAAAATTATTATTCTTGTTTTTTAAACATAAAAAATTGAAATAATTACAGATTCACAGAAAGGTGCAAAGAAATGTTCAGAGAGGTCCTGTGTACACTTCACCCATCCTCCCTCAATGTTAACATCTTGTATAACTATAGCACAATATCAAAATCAGGAGACTGACATTCGTACAATCCATAGAGCTTACCTAGATTTCACCAGTGATACAGGTACCCATTTTATATGTGAGTTGTGTGGGTATGTGTGTGGACCTCTATGCAATTTTATAACATTTGTAGCTTTGACTAAACATCATACTAATTAAGATTCTGAACTGAACCATCACCACTATTGTGGTACCATCACCACTCCCTCACACTACTCCTTTATAACCACACCTGTTTCCTCTGGCCCCGCCTCTTACTCTTAACCCATAGCATCCACAAATCTGTTTTCCATCGCTATCATTTGTTATTTCACAATTGTTACATAAATGGAATCATTCAGTTCATATTATTTTAAGATTGACTTTTTACACATAGGATAGTTTCCTTGAGGTTGTATTGTTCAGTAGTATTCAATGGTATGCATGTACCACCATTTCTTTAGCCATTCAATTTAATGAAAGACATCTGGGTACTTTCCAGTATTTGGCTATTATGAATAAAGCTGCTATAAACATATGTGTACACATTTCTGGATGAAAATAAGTTTTTATTTCTCTGGAATATATGCCCAAGTATGCAATTGCTGGGCCATATGGTAAATCTACTTTTGGCTTGAAAAGAAACTGCCAAACTATATTTCACAGTGCCTGTACCACTTTACATTCCCACCAGCAATTTATGAATGATCTAGTTTCTCTATATCCTCTCTAGCATTCGGTCGTGTCACTATTATTTTACTTCATAGGTATGTAGTAACATATTACTGTGGTTCTCATTGCATTTCCCTAATGGTTAATGGTATTGAACATCTTTTCATATACTTATTTGCCACCTGTATATTCTCTTGGATGAAATGTCTCTATATGTCTTTTGCCAATTTTCTAATTGGATTTTTTGTTTTAAAATGTTGAGTTTTTAGAGTTCTTTATACATTCTAATAACAAGTCCTTTGAGATATACATATATGATTTGAAAATATTTCTCCCAGTCTGTAATTTGCCTTTTCATCCTCTTAACAAGATCTTTCACAGAATAAAAATTTTACATTTTGATTAAGTCAAGTTTATTACCTTTTATTTTTATGGATCTTGCTTTCGCTATCATATTGGTAAATGCCTATTTTATAACACGTTTTGAGAACACATTCACCATGACTATCTGCTTCTTTCTTGCCTTGGAAGGCTTTTCCGTGTGTGTGTGTGTGTGTGTGTGTGTGTGTGTGTGCGCGCGCGCGCGCGCGCACCGGTCTGTCTAGAAGAATTTGAGCTTTTGTATAATTACTAATGTATTTGTATTACTATGTGGCTCCTAGAACTGCATATAATACTATAAAATACACCTAGTGAATTTTGAGAGTTTATTTACCATGCCTGATATGAGCAGGGTAGAAATAGCTCATAAAATTACAATTTCTCTTTGAATTTTGCTGTCCTCCATTTAGAAAAGATACACATGACTAATATATATACTGCTGCTGCTGCTACTGCTAAGTCGCTTCAGTCATGTCTGACTCTGTGTGACCCCATAGACGGCAGCCCGCCAGGCTCCCCCGTCCCTGGGATTCTCCAGGCAAGAACACTGGAGTGGCTTGCCATTTCCTTCTCCAATGCATGAAAGTGAAAAGTGAAAGTGAAGTCGCTCAGTCATGTCCGACTCTTAGTGACCCCATGGACTGCAGCCTACCAGGCTCCTCCGTCCATGGGATTTTCCAGGCAAGAGTACTGGAGTGGGTTGCCATTGCCTTCTCCAAATATATATACTGCTGCTGCTGCTACTGCTAAGTCGTTTCAGTCGTGTCCAACTCTGTGCGACCCCATAGACAGCAGCCCACCAAATATATATACAATGTCATATAAATCTGTGAAATTTCTACCTTAAAAATTATGTGGCCAGACATAAAATGCTTGACACATCTACTTTTAGTAAGTTGCCAACATGAATCAAAATTGAGTAAAATGGGACTCAGAGCAGGACAGTGGTTTTCGGTATTCCATATGAGGACAGTCAGATTCCATGAGTTTATATCGCCAAGCACTGACTAGTTGTCATTATCAGCCTTTGAAACTCAATTGGGAGGGATTGGGGGCAGGATGAGAAGGGGACGACAGAGGATGAGATGGCTGGATGGCATCACTGACTCGATGGACGTGAGTCTGGGTGAACTCTGGGAGTTGGTGATGGACAGGGAGGCCTGGCGTGCTGCGATTCATGGGGTCGTAAAGAGTCGGACGCGACTGAGCGACTGAACTGAACTGAGGGCTGTATCTCTGATATTTTGGCTTAGTGTTTACCACTATTTGACAAATTCCAGTTATTTTCCCCTTTGAGATTGGGGCAAACAGATAGTCCAAGTGACTTACTTGGATTCCTAGTGGGAAATCCTTTCAGAATCAGGAATGAAGGGTAGTAACCCAACTTTTCTGGATTCTTTTTGGAAATCCTTCAGGATATAAATGCTGCTTTCTTCCAAAGGAGTGACTTTAAAGGTGATCTAAAAATAACTTAAGTACTAAATAAACCACCTCTACTTCAGTCCATTCCCAGATAAACATGGTGGGAAATTTATTTGGAACCATTAAGCAAAACCATCATCAAAGATCCTTTGACCCTTGGTTAAATGCAAAATAAATAGATCTCTAGTCACCTGGACAACTCAAATGCAAGAGCTATTTGTGTGGTATTTCTAAACTTTGAAAGAGAAATTAGGCATCTGGCAGGAACTATGTTCTTTTTAGTTGTTATTCTTTTTAAGCTTTTACCAAACCTCCTTTCTCCCCTCCTCTTTTTCTATCCCATGCCCAGTTACCTCCATTTTATAGCTTCTAGTCCCAATATCTTTCCCCAGGCCACAAATGGCTGGTCTGATGTTGAGATATTTAATCTTCTGGGAACTTCTCAAAGAGTTCTGGTTTGAATTGGTCCTTTTTGTAACCAGCCTGGTCTGCTTAGGGACATCTGGAGGTGGGAATTTTTTTCTAAACAAATTGCTCTATTAATTCTTCTTAGAATGCCCCTCCTAGGACTTGACTTAAAAATATAATGCTAGACACCTACACAAAATACTAACCCACACTCGTAGGAAGAAAAGCACACATACATCACCAGGGGCGAATCCATATGAAACTGCATAAGTATACAACAGCCATAAATGGACTCAATAACGCATAGAAGGGGTGCAGTAGGGGGTGATGAGCTTCAAAATAGATTCTCCTGTACTTCTTAGGGCCTATAAAGTCTTCGTAGCTATCAGGGCCTCATGCTGAGCACTGGATGACCATGTTCCCTTAAAAGTGGTGACTCAGAAGATCAGGCGCCTACTGTGAGTCACTGTGGAAGGTGCCCCAACAGTAAACCACACTGCAATCCATAAAAGCTAAGGGCTCCATCCTGCCCCCTGACATGCAATTCTTCCTGCAGGATTCACTACAAATAGTGGCCTTCACTGCCCTAGAGGGACTGCAGGGACCTGTGATGTTGGGAGGGGTAGAGAGTTGCCCCTGTATCCACCCTAACAAAATAATTGCCAGGATATCAGAATGAACTGAGTGGTATCTTTACCTGTAATGATTCTTTGGACCGTTTTCCTACAGCAAGGGCAGGGTAAAGCAGAGGTCATTATCATCAGCCCATACCATCAGTAGCCTGCCCACACTAGTTTTGTTTCTCACAAAGAATATCAATTTCTTTCTTTGTTGAGGTCATCACTACACTACTCCTGTGAGGCAGGAAGTTCAAGCTCTGGACTGTAACATGCTAAACTACTGCTGACACCAAAACCCAGGAACCGTGTGCTCCCTAGGATGGCAGCCCAGGGAGGGGTCAGAGGGAGAAATAACAGCATCTGAGATATTACCCACTTGGAGCGCCCCCTCCTCTGTCACTCCTCCCACATTTCTCCTCCTGAAGCAGAAGCTGGGAAAGGCCTACCTGAAGATGATGACATACCCAACTGCCCCACCAACAGCTATTCCACAAATGTCTGATGAGGTGAAAGCCTTGACAGCTAAGACAAAGCTAAGACGTGTAACAGCTAAGACCAAGTTCATCACTGATAGGACTAAAAGACACTGAGGAAAGAGAAGGCCAACTGCTACTTTGTTTGCTTTCCCCTCCTCTATCCCAGAGTTAGAAGGAAGCCATATGCCAGAGGACAGATATCCTATGCAGCCTCTGAGCAAAGAAGGCAATGCATCATGCATATACCCGTTTCCAGGCTCCCTAGAGAGAAAAAGCAGTAATAAAGCACTCTGACCATAAGAAGTGAACTGGCTCACAACTATTCCAGTGCTATCATCTATGCTATTGGTATGATGCCCACTCTTGCTCAGACACACATGGAGTATAGAGTGATTCAACGGCTCCCACAGTGAGTTAAGTCCAAGAGCATGTCTTGCTATGTTTCAGTGTGTTTTGGCAATCAATGCAAAGAAATAGAGGAAAACAACAGAATGGGAAAGACTAGAGATCTCTTCAAGAAAATTAGAGATACCAAGGGAACATTTCATGCAAAGATGGGCTCGATAAAGGACAGAAATGGTATGGACCTAACAAAAGCAGAAGATATCAAGAAGAGGTGGCAAGAATACACAGAAGAACTGTACAAAAAAGATCTTCATGTCCCAGATAATCACGATGGTGTGATCACTCACCTAGAGCCAGACATCCTGGAATGTGAAGTCAAGTGAGTCTTAGGAAGCATCACTACTAACAAAGCTAGTGGAGGTGATGGAATTCCAGTGGAGCTATTTCAAATCCTGAAAGATGATGCTGTGAAAGTGCTGCACTCAATATGCCACCAAATTTGGAAAACTCAGCAGTGGCCACAGGACTGGAAAAGGTCAGTTTTCATTCCAATCCCAAAGAAAGGCAATACCAAAGAATGCTCAAACTACCACACAATTGCACTCATCTCACATGCTAGTAAAGTAATGCTCAAAATTCTCCAAGCCAGGCTTCAGCAATATGTGAGTTGTGAACTTCCTGATATTCAAGCTGGTTTTAGAAAAGCCAGAGGAACCAGAGATCAAATTGCCAACATCTGCTGGATCATGGAAAAAGCAAGAGAGTTCCAGAAAAAACATCTATTTATGCTTTATTGACTATGCCAAAGCCTTTGGCTGTGTGGGTCACAATCAACTGTGGAAAACTCTGAAAGAGATGGGAATACCAGACCACCTGCTCTGCCTCTTGAGAAATCTGTATGCAGGTCAGGAAGCAACAGTTAGAACTGGACATGGAACAACAGACTGGTTCCAAATAAGAAAAGGAGTACGTCAAGGCTGTATATTGTCACCCTGCTTATTTAACTTATATGCAGAGTACATCATGAGAAACGCTGGACTGGAAGAGACACAAGCTGGAATCAAGATTGCCGGGAGAAATATCAATAACCTCAGATATGCAGATGACACCACCCTTATGGCAGAAAGTGAAGAGGAACTCAAAAGCCTCTTGATGAAAGTGAAAGAGGAGAGTGAAAAAGTTGGCTTAAAGCTCAACATTCAGAAAATGAAGATCATGGCATCCCATGATCTTCATGGGAACTAGATGGGGAAACAGTGTCAGACTTTATTTTTGGGGGCTCCAAAATCACTGCAGATGGTGACTGCAGCCATGAAATTAAAAGACACTTGCTCCTTGGAAGGAAAGTTATGTCCAACTAGATAACATATTCAAAAGCAGAGACATTACTTTGCCAACAAAGGTCCGTCTAGTCAAGGCTATGGTTTTTCCTGTGGTCATGTATGGATGTGAGAGTTGGACTGTGAAGAAGGCTGAGCGCCAAAGAATTGATGCTTTTGAACTGTGGTGTTGGAGAAGACTCTTGAGAGTCCCTTGGACTGCAAGGAGATCTAACCAGTCCATTCTGAAGGAGATCAGCCCTGGGATTTCTTTGGAAGGAATGATGCTAAAGCTGAAACTCCAGTACTTTGGCCACCTCATGCGAAGAGTTGACTCTTTGGAAAAGACTCTGATGCTGGGAGGGATTGGGGGCAGGAGGAGAAGGGGACGACAGAGGATGAGATGGCTGGATGGCATCACTGACTCGACGGACGTGAGTCTGAGTGAACTCCGGGAGTTGGTGATGGACAGGGAGGCCTGGCGTGCTCTGATTCCTGGGATCGCAAAGAGTCAGACATGACTGAGCGACTGAACTGAACTGAACTGAGTGTGTCTTGGAAGCTTTTCTTCATCCTCTAGGCTTCTGATTACCTCATTCCATCACATACTGGTTGTTGTATTTCCAGCTTCCATTGATAATCCACAGAGTGCCAACTCAGAGGAACTGAGGGGTGATGGGAACTCAGATGTTGCTGCCCTGACTTTTGATACTGCCCTCCGTGTTCCATTGGTGAGATTTAAGTGGTACCTTTCCACTGAGTGCCATCCATGGACAGAACTTGATGCTGTTGCAGGATGACACATAAACTGGATTTGTTCATGCTTCCCAGAAGTGCAGTGCTGTATATGTACTGTCATTTATAATAATTTGCCTGTCTCCTGAGGTGTGTGCTTAGCAAATGTAACCATTTAACCATAGCAGTATCTAAATCACTATCCTTGGAATTTAAGTGTTATTTTTAAACTACCAAGTCCAAGAATTTCTCAGAAGACAAGAGATGTGCTCTGCTATGAGCCTCCTTCATAAAATCTCAAGGCTACTTGGCACCATGGATTAAATACCTAAATCTGTTTTTATTTCACCTAGAGATGGAGAGTTGGTTATACATGATATGATTCTCTATGAGGAGTCTTAGGATCTTGGAGATCTTGTCAAAAAGCCAAACTTGATATCAGAGTTCAGGTCTCTTAATAGCAAACATTGTTGTATTATCAGTGCATAAACATCCGTGTTCTTAGATATAAATCCACATGTCAGAGAGTGAGCCTGCCATTACTGCTATGCTACAACCTCAAATTACAAAGCAATACTAAGAAAATATCATATCTGCTTGAAAAATCTCCCTTGGAGAGTCTCCAAGTGAAAAAAAAGCCTCTTTCAGGACTTAGGCTCCTGTGGCAACTTCTACAAATATTAGAATCAACTTAACACTAGACTTTGTAAATTCTCATTTCGCTTGATCATAAAAGTTCATCATGAACTTGATGTTCAAAGGAAGATCACTCAAGTGTTACTAACATTCTTGCTGGAGGCCAGCCCAAATTAACTTGGTACCAATTCTATGTACCCTGGAGATTATGATTATCTATCTATCTATCTATATCTATGTGTGTTAGTTTCTCAGTTGTATTTAACTCTTTGAGATCCCATGAAATCTTTTTCCTCCCATGAAGAAAGAGAAGGCCAACTGCTACTTTGCTTTCCCCCCACTTTACCCCAGAGTTAGAAGGAAGCCATATGCCAGAGGACAGATATCCTCTGTAGCCTGCCAGGCTCCTCTGTCCATGAAATTCTCCAGGCAAGAATCCTGGAGTGGGTTGCTATTTCTTTCTCCAGGGGATCTTCCTGATCCAGGGATTGAACCTGGGTCTCCCACACTGCAGGCAGATTCTTTACTATCTGAGCCACCAGGGAAGCCCTATCTATAACTATCTATCCTATCTGTCTTCTCTATCACCTATCATCTATCTATGCATTTATTATCTATGTATCTATCATCTCTATTTATGTATCTATGCATCTATCATCTATGTATCTGTATCTATTAATCTATCATCTATCTATCAACTATCTACCTATCATCTCTCTCTATGCCGTGCTGTGCTTAGTTGCTCAGTTGTGTCTGACTCTTTGCCACTCCATGGACTGTAGCCTGCCAGGTTCCTCTGTCAATGGGAATTCTCCAGGCAAGAATACTGGAGTGGATTGCCATGCCCTCCTCCAGGGGATCTTCCCAACCCAGGGATTGAACCCAGGTCTCCTGCATTGCAGGCAGATTCTTTACCATCTGAGCCACTAGGGAAGCCCTCTCTCTATATATCTATCATCTATCTATCCTGTCTAATCTATCTTCTATCTATATCTATCATATCTATCTATCTATCATCTGTCTTTCTTTGCAGGTTTACACAGATAGGTGTTGCAGATTTTTTTTTCCTCTGCAGCTCGCCAGCAGGGGGGGCTGGAGGGGGTCCTTTCTCCTCTCTTTCACTCACACATAAGATTGCTTTCAAATTAAAATTGCTGCTTTCCTGGGGGAAAAAATCCTGAGAGATATCAGTAGCTCAAATGTCAGGCAGAATTGAAATAATTAACTAGAAATTTAGAATTCTATAATTAGTTAATACGAATGAAATATCTGCTCTTACCAATAAATTATGGAAACAGGAGAGAATTTATTATGAAAGAAGTCAGAGATGCAATTACTAAGTGCTCAAAAATACTTGTTGAATTGAATTGCAAGTCTCTCTCTTGACATGCCCTTCTTAATTTAACTAGAAGAGAGCAGCAGTAAATAAAGGGGAGGGGGTCTATGACTCTGATGTTAAGATTTGTTGAAAAGCAACCATAGGGGGACTTCCCTGGCAGTCCAGTGGTTGAGACTTTGCCTTCCAATGCAGGCGGTGCAAGTTTGATCCCTGGTTGGGGAGCTAAGGGCCTTCTATGTATTAATTTTATACCGTGTGACTTTACTAAATTCACTGATTAGCTCTAGTAATTTTTCTGGTGGTATTTTTAGGGTTTTCTATATATAGTGTCATGTCGTCTTCAAACAGTGAGAGTTTTATTTCTTTGTTTCCAATTTGGATTCCTTTTTTTTTTTCTTTATCTTTTCTGATTGCCATGTGTAGGACTTACAAAACTATGTTGAATAATAGGGGTGAGAGTGGGCACCTTTGTCTTGTTCCTGATCTTAGAGGGAATGCTTTCAGTTTTTCATCATTAAGAATAATGTTTGCTGTGGGTTTGTCATATATGGCCTTTATTATGTTGAGGTAGGTTCCTTCTAGGGTCTTCCCCGGTGGCTCAGCGGTAAAGAATCCTGCAGGTGGATTCAGGAGACATGGGTTTGATCCCTAGATTGGGAAGATCTCCTGAAGAAGGGCATAGCAACACACTTCGGTATTCTTGCCTGGAAAATCCCATGGACACGACTGAAGTGACTTATTAGCACCCACACATGCAGGTTCCTTTTATGCCAATTATCTGGAGAGGTGTTTTTTGTTTTCTTTTTCTTTAATCATAAATGGGTGTTGAATTTTGTCAAAAGCTTCCTCTGCATCTATTGAGATGGTCATATGGTTTTTATCTTTAAATTTATTAATATGGTGCATTACATTGATTGATTTTCATGTAGTGAAGAATCCTTACATCCCTGGGATGAATGCTACTTGATCATGATGTATGATCCTTTCAATGTGTTGTTGGATTCTGTTTGCTAGAATTTTGTTGAGGATTTTTGCATCTATGTTCATCAGTGATACTGGCCTATAATTTTCTTTTTTTGTGTGATACCTTTGTCTGACTTTGGTATCAGTGTGATGGTGGCCTCATAGAATGAGTCTGGGAGTTTTCCTCCCTTTGCAATTTTTGAGAAGAGTTTGAGCAGGATAGGTGTTAATAGCTACCAATTTGACAAGAACTAACTAGGTACCAGGCACTGAAGTAAACACTTGCTATGTTATCCATACAGCAAGCACACAAAGTGGGAATTATTAATCTCATATGATAGATGAGGAAAATGAGACTCAGACAGGTGAGTGAAGTTCTTTGCCCAAGGTCACAGAACTAGGAAGTGACAGAGATGGATTTCAACCCAAATGTGTCCTACTCTAGGGCCCATTAGGTTTACACTGCATCTCCCATGGTTAGGCTCATGTATTGTTTCCGCAGGTAGAAGCAGATCTTAATAGCTCCATTTTATAGACAGAGACATTAAGGCATAGGACAGAGAAGTATTATTCCAAAGAGTCTAAAACATTTTCCCTTCCACACAATCTAGCCTTCAAAGGAAAGAAATGAAATAGAGAATTAGCCTTCTTCACTAGGCTTCTACCTTAGAAAAATCTCTACACGGGGAAATTAGTTGTAATGACATATGACCTCGCAGGAGGTGGCATGTAAGATGAACCAACTTGCTGTGGCAATACCACATTGTGGCAGAGATGAAAGGGGAACACAGATCTAAGCTGTACCTATTAAGAAACAGTAGTAAGCAGGCAGAAATCCGTGCTTTAACCCTGTCTCCATACACTTGCTTTTAATGAACTAATTCCACCAGGTATTGATGCCACAGTCATTTTGAAGCTGTACAAAGTGCATTATAGGATTTGCAAGGCTTTAAAATACCTTTGAGCTTAGAATTTTAAAGTGTTTCCCAGATATTATATGATGGGAATTATGCTTACTTACCAATGGATAAATAAGAAGTGAGAGGTTAAAGGATTTACCTCAAATCACAAAGGCACAGCTAGGAATAGAATCAGCCTCTTAAATCTCAATTCCAGGCCCAAACCTCTAGATGGGTGTGCTTTCAATCTCTTACAAACTGTAGAACCTTTTGAGAATTCTGATATTGGGAAGTACCAAACTATTTACACGATGAATCATCATTATAAGCACCCAAAAGAATTTTTTTAGAAAACAACCATTACAACCAACTTAAAGCTGTGTCTCATTTTAAGCTTTTGGATTTGTTAGCTTTAAGGAAGGTAATTAGTTCTAAAATAAAGGCAGATGGCCCCCTTATCCTAGTTTGTTTAGAGGATCCTAGATCATTTCTGGGCTCAAGGGGGCTGCTTTGAAAACCTTGTACTAACTAGCCTGACATGGATTAGGGATTGGATTTGGCATCAGGAGCCTTGGGCCTGAATCTTGACCCTGATTTCCTTTAGCCTCATTTTTCTCATCTGCACAATGGGGATAGAACCAACATCACATACAGAGTTGGGGTAAGAATTCAAGGACATAGGACATGGGAAATGTGAAAGCATTTTAGGAGGCCGTAGAGTAGGATACAAATATCAAGTAGTAGTCTAGTAGTCTAGCCATAACATTTTATAGCTATAACATACCTAATTGAGAAGTATCTCTGAAGGCTCAGTTTGAAATGTACTAAGAAATGAATTAGGGATAGTGTTCCTTACATGCATGACAAAGCATTCCAAAGGCATGCCAAATAAGCATATTTGGCAGCAAAATTGAGACATGTCCTCAAATACCAAAGATTGAATATACATGCTGCTTAGTGTCAAAACGGCCCTGTATAAGATGCGTGGGAGGGGGAATCAGTTCCCTTCTCAGATCAGGGCACCTCTGACTATCAGTCAGGACGTTATGTCAGAGAAGATGGTGCATAGAAGCGGGCAGGCCAGGAATGAAACAAAAGCATCCCAGACCCTTGGAAAGAATCCAGACAGAGTTTGAGCAAACTGTGAGCTGCAAAGCAGGAAAAAAATTAGAAATGATTAATGTCCCTTCTCTTTACCTGTTCGGCCCCATTTGCTTGTCCTGTTTTTGCCCTCTCCTAGCTCTTTATTTCTGTCTGCACCCCACATCCTCTGGTCTCCAAAAAATACCCAGTATTTTCTCTCCTTGGTTCCTTTGCTCACACTGTTCTGTTTGCCTAGAATTCCCTTCTTAGCACTCTTCCCAGCATCTCTTCTCAAATAAGAAAAATTCTGGAATGTCCTTTTACTCATTTCCAAACCCAAGTCTACGCCATCCTGCTAGGCTGTAATCAGTTCTCATCTCCTTTGAACTCAGAGTTTCTCTCATGACCATTGTCATTTTCTGCTTGGGGCTGGTAGTTATTTTATGCTCAGTCTTATTTTTCTTACTTGGCTATAATTTTCTTCAGGGAACTTATAGTTATCGGCACAGTGCCTGACACGGAATAGATGTTCAAGAAGTTATTTTAGATGAATGAACAAATGATCATCATTGTTTTCAATAAGCAGGCCACCATCATCTCTCACCTGGATTTTTGCAATAGCCTAAGTAATCTCCCCACTACTTATCCCACTCTAGTCTATCCTTTTCATTATCACAATATATATCTCATAAAATTACTTTCATTATGTTACTTTCTTATACCCAAGAACCTTAAATAATGTCCTGCTATACAGAATAATGTGCAAATTCTCCTGCCTTTCTCTCAAAACTCTTTGATCTCAGTTGAATAGAGTCCTTGCTGTTTCCAAGTCTTTGTATATGTTGCTGCAAGGTCTAAGTTACATTGATCTCACCTCTGTCAGGAAGCCTTTCCTCACTTTTCTATCCCTTATTGTTCCTCTTTTATAATTCTGTAACATTACTCTCTGACCTACACATGCTGTAACATACTCATATATTTTCTTATATTATTATGTACCTGTCTCTGGTATACATGTTTTGTTTTCTAAGTGAGACTGAAGACTTCACAGCTTCCCTTGTTCTGTCCACATCAACTAGCATAGCAAAGGTCTGAGGACCTACCAGGTCTTTAGTTCATATTTTCAAACATTTGTCAATTTATTCCCTGATTATTCCATTTGGCTTTTCCTTTGTTTCCTTTCACTGTCTGCCACTATTTTGAGGGGCTTATTATTCAGTTCATACCTAAAAGACAAAATTTACCTGGTAAGAATAGTTTTTTTTAAGAAAGCCCCCACCTACCTTCAATATTTTCAGAGTAAATCTTACAATACCCTAAGTATATCTTAGCTTGCTGTCTTTGGAAACATCTTAATATCACAAGCTATCAAATTTATAAGAAATAACATATGATTATTTGTTATTTATTGCAAATTCAACAATTATTAAGTGCCTACTATATGTGAAGAGCTTTAAAATAGAATCTTTATGATATAGAGAACAATATATTCTTCTTTAACACATGAAAAATGTTCTCATGGTCTTCCTATCAATAACTAGATAACTGTTAACCTTACTTACTGGTTTCCCAAAACACAGTATATTCTTAGACTCACAGATAAAGACTTGAGTAATAAGAGAAAAGCTACTTGCATCCTATCCAAGGACAACACATGAACAATATCCCCATTCAGAGAATTTTTCTCAACAAAGAGAAAACAGCCAAAGGAGAAGATAGAAAAGTTGTTGAAAAAAATTACTCAGGATCAACACTTCCAAAGAAAATGTTTCTGTAAAAAATTACAAAGTCTCTTCTTTCTCTCTTCTTGCTCAATATTTCAACTTTGAAATCAATATCTTTTTCTCTGCCTATGTCTCCAAACATTTTTTTCATGTTCATCTCTCTTCCATTATCTGATTCTACTGATTTTGTTCATTACTTTCAATTAGTGTATACGTGTGTGGTGGGTGGGGGGAGAAACAAACTTTTCTCACCTTGCCTACATTTCATGGGAAACACACATGCTTTGGTCATTTAACCCTTGAGTTCTCACCCTTTTCCGGAGAAGGCAATGGCACCCCACTCCAGTACTCTTGCCTGGAAAATCCCATGGACGGAGGAGCCTGATAGGCTGCAGTCCATGGGGTGACTAAGAGTTGGACACAACTGAGTGACTTAACTTTCACTTTTCACTTTCATGCATTGGAGAAGGAAATGGCAACCCACTCCAGTGTTCTTGCCTGGAGAATCCCAGGGACGGGGGAGCCTGGTGGGCTGCCATCTATGGAGTCGCACAGAGTCGGACACAACTGAAGCGACTTAGCAGCAGCAGCAGTCTCACCCTTTTCTAATCACTCTCTTGGGGTTAGGTGTCACCAACACCTGAAACTCAAAATTTCCACGAGTCTACTCATAATCTTCCTCTGGATTCTACCTAAGCCTGTTCTTGCTCCTGTTTTCTTTATCAGTTTAACAACTTCGGGCTAGAAAGTTGAGTCACCTTCCATTCTCCTCTTTCCTCACCATCCACACCAAATGAGTTACAAACCAAATCCTGACAGTATCTCTTCTATCCACTTTTTCTCATACTCATTGCCTTAGGTCCTCAATATCTCTTGCCTAGATTAATGTCCCTTTCTCTAGCATCTTCCTGGCTAACCCATCCTATATATTGACAGTTTTCTTAAATCTAAAGCTAGTCATGTTACTCTCAATCAGAAACCTTCCATAATTCTCTACTGCTTATGAAATAGAACACATGATTCCTTCATCTGACATTCAAGGCCCTGTGCAATTTAGCTTCCAACTAACTTTTCTAGCCTTTCTTCCTGATGCACTAAATGTTCCAAACATATCCAATCTTTGTGGGATTCTCAGAGTATCACTCTTTCTACTTCTTCCATGTCTATACTCAAGATATTCCCTCTGCCTCCCATCTCTTTCCCTATGCTTGCCTATCCTCCTCAATCTTCAGACACAGTTCAGATCTCACTTCCATCAAATAACCTTCCAAGACTGAGTGACTTCCTATATCTACTTAGCACAGTTCTTTGTCACTAGTATACCCTAGAGATGTTTGTTGAATTGAAATCACATAAGAGCATGTAAACTTTAGGGAAATCATTGCCTAAAGAAGACAGGGAATGAAACAGGCTGAAAATAGGTTAAATAGGAGAGGTGGTAAACAGGCTGAAAATAGGTTAAATAGGAGAGGTGGGCAAGAGCTTGATGCCAGAACCTCCTCCTTTATATTCTTCAATGTGCAGCTAAATCTCTATTTATCTCTGTGTGCATGTGTGTGTGTGTGTTGTGCATGCATGCATATGTGCACACGCCTACCTACCAGGTTGTTCATCTATTGAAGAACATATACTGGGTATGTTCCTGGGAGTGAATCTACCAGCATGTATCCATGGATGTATACCTTCCCATGACTGTGCCCCTATAAACTCCTGGTTCAAATCCTTGTCACAGTTTTCTGTTTTAAAATGATGCTCACATCTAGCAGAGTGGCACAGTGGATGTGTGCTGGGTCCATAAAATGATGCTCAGGTTAAATGTGATATGAAGTAAAATAGGGACTTCTAAAATCAGTTCTGAGCATATAAACCATATGGTTTACAGGCTTCTGGGGGTTGCTAAAGGAGCCGCTGTATTTAAATGTGAGGAATTAGTATCAGGATTAGCCCATAAGACACAATTGGAAAATGTACCATTGCTAAAGATATTTTAGTTTCCCTTGTCAGAAAATTGTCACAAAGCAGTTGATCCTTGAACAAAATGGATTTGACTGTTCAAGTCCACTTACAGGTAGAATTTTTTCAATAGTAAATACTATACTACTACATGATTTGCAGTAGGTTAAATCTACAGATGTAGAATCTTGGATATGGAGGAAGCGCATATAAGGAGGAAGTCCAAATACAGAGGGCCAACTACAAATTATATACAGATTTTTGACTGAGTGGAAAGTTGCTGCTCCTAACCCCAGAGTTGTTCAAAGGGGTCAGTTGATTTTGTTAGTGTGAGGCACTTGACTGCCATCTGCAGGAAAACTGTTAGACTAAATATCTGTATCTATCTTTATGATGTCTACTTTGCAAAAGGTGTCCCCTTAGGCATGGCAGCCTCACATAGTGTACACCTGCACAGCTTTATGTGGTGATCCTGCCTCGTAGCTAGTCTAGAAATGGTAGAAATTTTCTACCTCATTTAATGGAGAAGCTCCTACTGATTGGAAACAAGATGGCCATTAGAGTTCCCTGCTAAGTAGAGACTCCATGTTCACTTTCCTGATCAGAGCATTTTCAAGCTCAGGGTGCTGATCTGATCAGAGGCATTGGTAAAATAAATTAAGGCTTTTCCTGTAACTAGTAGAAAGCTATTTTGGATAAAACTTGGACTGCCAAGGGGGCATCAAAGCTTAATTGTTGCTTCTTATTCCTCACAAGAAAGGGAGAACCTTAGAATAGTCATATTGACATCTACCTTCAAATTCAGGTGCCAGATACAGAAATTTTACACCAAGATAATGAGTCAGGAGCTTTTCAACTGTGGTGAAAAGAATACCATAAATAAATTAAATTCTGATTAACAGTTAAGATTAGTGAAAATCATGCCAAGTAGTTAAACACAAAACCTTGCTCTCTATATACTATAATATTCTTTAGTGTTGCTATACTTGTGTTTTAATAAATTTGCATTTTGTAAAACAACCTGACTAGATAACTCATCATTCTCATTTTTATCAGGATTACACATATAACTCAAGACTAGTAATTCAAGTTCACATGATCAATACATGAGTGCTAATAATATATAGGGTCCTTCTGGGTGAGATAGAAAAAACTATAGCCTTCTGGGAGGACAGGAGGCAGCCCCGCCTCCCATCACCTATTGGTAATGCACCTGTGTCATTAAGTCCAGCTTTTGAGGGGTGAGTATATTAAAACTTACCTGTATACCTAAAGAAAGAAAGTAATGATGGCAAATATCATGGCACATATGCAAATGATACTAAAATAAGCCAGTATTTGCATATTTTTATTTTTGAAATATGTATTTTAAATCTAATTTTTCACTCAGTCTTTATATTTTTCATAAAGTAGTTCAGCCACCATGTACGGAGTGGCATGAAGTATGTTAGGCCTTAAGAGCCTTATCTTTATAGCCTTAATGGGACACAAGCTGATAAGCTCAGTTCATGAGAAGCAAATGAGAAGCAGAAGTTTGTACAGGGTGGTGGTACAGGAGTCCAGAAGAAGGGCACCCAACCCAGATGGGATACTGGTGAAGACTTGCTAGAGAAGACTGCTGAAATGAACTGAGTCAGCCGCACATTACTGGCTTCATTTAAGAGTCACAAAAGCTAAGCTATAGAAAGATTAAGCAGTTTACTCCTTATTACTGCTGCTGCTGCTAAGTAGCTTCAGTCGTGTCCAACTCTGTGCGACCCCATAGACGGCAGCCCACCAGGCTCCCCTGTCCCTGGGATTCTCCAGGCAAGAACACTGGAGTGGCTTGCCATTTCCTTCTCCAGTGCATGAAAGTGAAAAGTGAAAGTGAAGTCACTCAGTCGTGTCCCACTCTTAGCGACCCCATGGACTGCAGCCTACCAGGCTCCTCCATCAATGGGATTTTCCAGGCAAGAGTACTGAAATGGGTTGCCGTTGCCTTCTCCGACTCCTTATTACACAGCTATATAGTGATCAGGACTAGAACCAATGTGAAGTACCTCCCAATCCAAGAAAGAGTCAAAAACTATTGAATGTCTGGTTACAAAGTATCATTTTATTTCAGAAATAAATTTTATTTGAGAAAGTTCCATACTTATATGCCTCTTAGTCACATACATACGTTAGAATATTAGAAAAATTCAGGCACACCAAAATAATCCAAACCTGTAGCCTCTTAGGATAGCTAATTAATACCTATGCCACAGTCCTGGCAACCTCTAGTTCTTAATTTTGTGGTTGCTACAGCTTGCAATGCAGGAGACCTGGGTTCAATCCCTGGGTCGGGAAGATCCTCTGGAGAAGGGAATGGCAATCCACTCCAGTATTCTTGTCTGGAGAATACCATGGACAGAGGAGCCTGGTGGGCTACAATCCATGGGTTGCGAGGAGTCAGACACAACTGAGCGACTAACACACACACACACACACACACACACACACACACAGAGCTTGCTACAGGAAGATGTATTGCATAAAAATGAGGCATTAGCTCTAACTTCCTTGGATACCAACTTTAAGAAACATGAGTCATTCAAATCATTCTCTAAAGTTCTTCCACCACCAAAGGCAGAAGACAAAAGCACTGCTAATTAAATGTGTAATTAGGGTTTATTATAACTAGTATATATTAGTTTAAAGTCTCATTCACCACTGCTTTGAATTGGTTTTGTCCTATCTTTATTTGTGCTTAATTGTCCTATTTTATGTGTTTAATTTTGTAGAATACTTTATATTCTTTTTGGATGCAGGCAGAGTATGAATTCTAAATAAATAATAACAATAGATTACAGGCTCTTTTATGTGCTGCATGTGCACATTTAAAAAATTATTGGAGGATAATTGCTTTACAATATTGTTTTCTGTTTACAATATTGGTTTCTGCCATACATCAACATGAATCAGTCATAGTTATACATATGTCCCCTCCCTCTTGAGCCTCCCTCCCACCTCCCACCCCATCCCACCTCTCTAGGTTGTCACAGAGCCCTGGGTTGGGCTCCCTGTGTCACACAGCAAATTCCCACTGGCTATCATTACTCAGCTATAAAAAAAAGAATGCATTTGAGTCACTCCTAATAAGGTGGATGAACCTATTGTATAGAGTAAAGTAAGAGTAGAGTAACTATTGTATAGAGCCTATTGTATAGAGTGAAGTAAGAAAGAAAAAGACAAATATTATGTATTAACACATGTGCATGGAATCTGGAAAGATGGTACTGATGAACCTATTTGCAGGGCAGCAAGGGAGACATGGACACAGAGAACAGACTTGTAGACACAGTGTGGAAAGTGCAGGGTGGAATGAAACGAGGGAGTAGCATGGAAACATATACATTACCTCAAATGCACATTTTACAGTACCCTGGGGCCCCTTACAAAATCAATGTGTATGACACATTTATACCCATTTTATAGGTTTTGGAACAATTTTACTGTTTTAAATTATTACAGAAGCTTACAGCTATATATTAGCTTTTATTACCTACTTTTAGTTCTATCTACAATTTACTTGTGGTGTCCTTAGTCAGGAACACAATCCCCAATAACAAAAATGTTTCTACAAGCAAAGACAGTATACAACCTACTTTATGACAACCTACTTTATAAGACAGCTGTAATACATTCCTGGGGTGGGTGAGGAGGGAGGAACTCTCTAGAATGACCATGTTTCCAGGACAGTATTATCTAGTTTCTGGAATATTAGGTCAAATTTTAAACTCTGACTTTCTTCTTTTTATTATACAGCATGTTCCTACATCACCAGCACCATTGCTAAGAAGCCAGTGCTAAACAGGGAGTACAAACTCACTTTCCTATTAGCTTAAAATAAAGAACTGGGAAGGTAGGTCAGTTACAGATCCAAATTAGCATAGATAAGGACTAATGAAATACTTCTTGCATTTGTGTTAAATATTAGGCTTTCATTTGACTTCACTGAGAAAAACATTAAAAGATTCTACTGCTAAAAAGGTTTTTTAAAACACTGGACTATTGTTTTAAAAACACTCCAAAGGTCCCTTTCACAACAGTCCATGGGTCTACAATACTGAAGATAAAAGGTTTCACTGGATTCCCATCATGGTTTCTTATTTTCTCTGTAGAAAATCCTGTGGTATGAAATAGGAAAAATATTGAAGAGAAACCGCATTAGGCTTTTACAAAAGTGGCATGTGGCCAATGAAGGCCCAAAACAATAGAAAAGGGACACTAGATAATGTAATTATTTTCTTCCATTTTTAGTTTTAATAGTTTTATTTGGAATTTGGTATACAAGGAAATTAAAAGTTAGTGTTTAATTACATGCCTTATCAGCCAACCCTCTGCTTCAGTCATTATTTTACTAATCAACAGCTCTCCAGTGGTTGTACCTTATCAGTCGAATGATACACACAATTGTATAAGTTGCCTTCAAAGTTTCAATAGGACTTTGCCCAATCCACTTTATTTTCCACAACATTTCAATCTGTAGTCTGCAATGTTATCAAAGTGGCGTTTACTTCTAAGTCCATATACCTCACTCTCCCATCTGTAGGCCCTGGCCTCACTTGCCCAACTGAAGCATAATTCTTCTTCAAGCATACCATAATTCTTCAAGCACACCACATTTCTACCTGATATTTTCCACTGTCTCTGTTTAATTTAATTCCACTTTTCTCTAGGCTTGAGGAAGATATAGTGTTTCCACTTTCCTCAAACAACTTCATTCTTTCTCCTAAATTTCTTATATCAAAGTAAATTTGCTATTAGGCAATCCCTTATATCTGAATCTAACCCATCCATGAAAAGTTTGGGTAATGGGCAACTTTATTCCATTCTGATAATTGGAAAAGTAATAATGCTTTCCCATTCCATCTTCAAAATCCTCAACCGACTTAGTGTTTTCATTAAAACACTCTAAAATACTTATGCAACTGTCCTCCAAATATGTACCATATTGTAAAGCATTTAACACATCAGTGCGTGTGTGCTAAGTTGCTTCAGTCATATCCAACTCATTGCAATCCTGTTGGCTGTAGCCCACCAGGCTCCTCTGTCCATGGGATTCTCCAGGCAAGAATACTGGAGGGGGTTACCATGCTCTCCTCCAGGGGACCTTCCTCACCTGGGATCAAACCCGCATTTCTTACATCTCTGCATTGACAGGTGGGTTCTTTACCATTAGCTCCACCTGCGAAGCCCAGAACATCAATATCTAATTATTAACACTTAATGAACGAATTAGCAGATATGTGTAGTTCACAATGATGCTTATGCTATACTGGATACAAACAAACAGAAAAACAAAGCTGGCTTTCAAGCTGCCTGGGAATGTATGTTTTTGATTTGCACCATTAGAAGAAAAGAATTTTTCTTCTTTTTAAAAAACTTAAAAAAAAAAAAAAACTTTAGTTCTGATGAGGGATGTTGGAAAGGCAAAATAAGGCTTTTCCAAGAACTTCTAGACAGAGGACTCACTAGTGAGAAGCGATATAATAGGAAAACCATGAAGAGAGCCACTGAATGGGTGCTTGGACTTCCAAAGTGAAGTCAAAAACAAGAAAAAATGTCCTGGAGATATTGTTACAAGTTGAGTACATTAAAGCAAAGGAGACCATGGTAAACACCAAAATTATCATTTTAATTAGTCTTAACATTAGTCAAGCTGATTAAGGTGAGGAAAAAAGGACAACAGTATCCAAATTATGGGTAAGAGAAAAGTTATGTTCTACTCAAGTCTGGCAGGAGGGAAATCGTCACAATAAGCATTAATTGTTAGTGAGAAGGGCACCAACTTGTTAATTTTCTGAAATCAATAATCTTGTTTTATAGCCTCATTTACTTTCCTCTCTTCTGTTTATGCTTAGCTGTTTTAATAATGCTACATCACATTTTCCTTTTATACTGCAAGGGAGATGTACAGTGATGTAAGTAAACCATGAAATAGTATGTTAAAAGTAGATAATAGATTACACTTATTAATGACAAATGACATTTATTAAAGGAAAGTTAACAATCAAGGTAATTCTAAAATAGGATGTGGCAACTACTGTTAGAGTTGGGATTTGGAGGATGATGCTGAAACCACTTCAGGAGAATGGGAACTCAACTGACAAAGCCCAGGGTTACTGAAAAATTTTCCTGATTTCAAGCATCTCTACTCAGAGCCAAGGAGATGAACAAATTTTACTCAGCAGGTACCTTTCATTTCCTGCCTCAAGTTGCAAAATTCCAGACGAGAACGTTGGCGGCAGCAGAAAGCAAATGAATGAATATCCAGGATTCTGAGTGTTCTTAGTTGAGTCCTGTGAGCAGTGCTTCTAGCCTCTCCTGCTCCTGGAGGCAGGGGCCAAGCTCAGTCCCCATGCCCATCACTTCTTGTTTCAGAAGAACTCACCAAAGCTCTGGGTGGGAGCATCATGCTTATCTCAGAATCCCACAGTATCATGTGCCTTGCCTTGTGTTGCTATGAGGGAAACAAGGCAATGGGAATCCCTATTCTCAGGGGCCAATATCTCTCTTACAGGCTTTTTAAAAGCAAAAGACTTAAACGGCAAATACTTGTAACACTTTGGAAGATGAGAATCTCTAAGCGCTACAGACAAGGCTGAAGATTCTGATCTTAATACTGCATAGTTATTGTTTAGTTGCTCGTGTCCAACTCTTTTGCGACACCGTGGACTGTAACCCACCAGGGTCCTCTGTCCATGGGATCTCCCAGGCAAGAATGCTGGAGTGGGTTGCCATTCCCTTTTCCAGGGGATCTTCCTGATCCAGGGATGGAACCCACATCTCCTGCATTGGCAGGCCGGTTCTTAACCACTTAGCCACTCAATACTGCATTACATTTGCCTTTTAAATTACTGATTCAACCTTGGTTGGATTGTACACATTTTATTAACTCTCTTAATTTTCTATATTGGGTTAATGAAAGCTGGATAAATTGAATAGTCTGTCTCCTAATAATTGTTGATAATGTCCTCAACACATAGGTATTTCCCTTCTCGGTAGGAGGTACACAGAAAAGCATGATTCTGTAACTTTGTGTTAAAGAGACAAAGCCATCAGTACATTTTTGCATATGGCTAAAAAATAGTCTCAGAGACTTAGATTTTCCTTTTGGAAATTTATTTTTTTTTATTTTATTTTTTTTAAAGAAAAAAAAATAATTTATAGGGGAAAGCGCGCACGCAGTCCCCCACTACCACAAATTACGCAGTCGAATTTCCCCTATTTGAGGAAATCGCAGAGGTCAACACACCCGGAGTGCAATGGGTGAGTCTCGCCCTGGGAGAACCACCTTCTTGATCATGGTATCTCCTCTGCCAGGTAAGTATTCCTTTTGGAAATTTAACAGTGAGTCTCCCCCAAACTCAAGTCACAAACCTAGCTGGACAAATGAAATCTAGATGGCCAAGTAAATGTGAGTTCAGTCTGCTATTTACATATGAGACATTTTGTTTGTGTAGACACACCAATTGTGTATACATAAAATGTATACTCTCATTGCTTTATACCTCTAATACATCCCTTAATAGTTAATGTTTCAAGCACATGTTTAGCAAGCATATCATACAGGTAGATACATTTTAAGCTAAAATTAATTAGTGTTTACTGGGCCGGGAAGATCCCCTGGAGAAGGGAATGGCTATCCACTCTAGTATTCTTCCTTGGAGAATTCCATGGACAGAGAAGCCTGGCGGGCTACAGACTATGGGGTCACAAAGAGTCAGACAGGACTGAGTGACTAATACTTTCACTTTTTTTCACTTTCAAATACAGTGTAGAACAATGCACATGACCTAATGATTAAGTGAGGGAGGTGACTGGGGTAGGAGGAAGCTTGAGACATAATTGCACATTCCCTAACATCTCACTGTTGTAGACTATAAGCATGTATTTAGAGGAAATAAATGGGAAAAATGTATGAGTAATTATCTCTTGATTGGTCGGTTGCTATATAATTTTTATTTACTTTTTGGAAGCTTTCATGATTTTCCACATTCCCTGAAATTAGTATATATTTCATTGTTTGATTGTATTACATTTTTGTTTAAGAAGAGGTATGCTGAAAGAATTGACTGAGTGAATGCCTTGGTAAAGCAAGCTGGGAAAGCAAATAATCACTCCCTGTACATCTGTTTTGCTAACTGTTTTCCCTCATTTACTAGTGTTGCTTCAAGGAAATCTCATCTATGTGATTTTGCCCACCATGGATTCCTCAGTGCTAAACAAGTAGGGACACAAAAGAGGCACTCAGTGTAATTAAAAATTTTTTAAACCCTTTAAAAAACTGAAGTATAGTTGGTTTATAATGTGTTAGTTTCAGGTGTACAGCAAAGTGACTCAGTTATATGTATGTATGTGTGTATATGTATATACACACACACACACACACACACTTCTTTTTCAGATTATTTTCCATTATAGGTTATTACAAGATCTTGAATATAGTTCCCTGTGCTATATGGTAGGACCTTCAATTTAATTTTTAAATAAGTAAATGAAGTTTAAAATTTGGAAAACATTGAGTCTTATTCTCTGCTTATAAACCTGACTTGGAAATTGTATGTATTTGTAAGAGCCAAGCCCTTTATCACTCTACAAGAACAGACATTTAAGTGAGCACATAATTAGACAGCCACTGTCAGAACACCATTATTGAACTGGCTAAGCTCCTTCTCAGCTAGGTAGGGGTGTGTGTCTAATTTGAAAATTAGTAGTAAGACTGTCATTGCTTTAAGTTTATCATCAGCTCTTGAAGTTTTATAGTATTAGAGAGGCATAATAATACAGTCAATTCCCAAATTATTTCTGTTTGGTTTGTAAAAGAAGTATATGATTTTTTCCTCAGAAGGTTTTCCTTATTAATTCTGTTTTCCATGGACAGGATTTGCCTTTCCTGAGTGTACACCCTGACTGATGGATGGGAGAGGTTAACCCGAAATGGGCCGGGGGGCAGAGAGAAGCCAGCCTGGAATTAAACATTGACTACACTTCAGCCTACTTGGTGGTTCAGTGGTAAAGAATTCTGCTGCCAATGCAGGAGGCATGGGTTCCATTTCTGGATCAGGAAGATCCCCTGGAGAAGGAAATGGTAACCCACTCCAGTATTCTTGGCTGGAGAATCCCATGGAAAGAGGAGCCTGATGGGCTACAGTCCATGGCGTGGCAAAGAGTTGGACATGACTTAGCAACTAAACAACAACAACAAACTCTTCAGCTTCATGTTCTGAATTTAAGGTTCACTGGTGTGCGTGCCATGCATGCTAACTCACTTCAGTCATGTCCAACTCTTTGCAACCCTATGGGCCTTAGCTCACCAGGCTCCTCTGCCTATGGGATTCTTCAGGCAAGAATACTGGAGCAGTTTGCAATGCTCTCCTCCACGGATCTTGCTCTCCTTCAGGGGTTCTTCCTGACCCAGGGATCGAACCCACATCTCTTAGGTCTCTGGAATTGGCAGGCAGGTTCTCTACCAATAGCGCCACCTGGGAAGCCCTAGGCTCACTGGTTCTAGAATGATATAACCTTTTCCTTGCATAGTTCATTGGTGGCTCAGACGGTAAAGCATCTTGCTTACAATGCGGGAGACCTGGGTTCAACCCCTGGGTCGGGAAGATACTCTGGAGAAGGGAATGGCAACCCACTCCAGTACTCTTGCCTGGAAAATCCCTTGGACGGAGGAGCCTGGTAGGCTACAGTCCTTGGGGTCGCAAGGAGTTGGACACAACTGAGTGACCACTTTTCTTTGTGTAATAATTTCTAGTCTTTAGAGTGGGGTGGGTAGAGAGGGTACTTTTTCTTAAAAGACTGGTCTTTTTTCTCAGTTTTGCTCTTTCTTTAAGAAGTTTCTTTAGGGGAATAAAGTTCAAGGCTGTTGGTGAGATTATGGCCAACTTGCCTTAGGTTAGGGGGGTTTCTCTTCTTTTCCTCTTAAATTTCTTTTTTTTCCCAAACCCTTTGAATGTGGAGAGGAATCATTATTGATTTTAGTGAATTTGAGGGTATCTCTTATGATGGAAAATTTTTTCTTTAGAGGGAGCACCTCTCTTTAGGTTTGGAGGACTTCCTTTTTTTTTTAACAGGTATTGTGGACAGGAGCTCTAAGGGCCACTGACTTTAATGAGATTGGGGAGCCCTTTTCAGGAGGATTTCTCTTTCTTTCTTTAAAATAAGTAATCTATTTGGAAGAAGTAAGATTGGGAACATTTGTCTTTGAAAGAATTTATTTTCCTTTTAATAAAAAATAATATTTGAAGGATGGAAGATAGATAAGGTACCAGGGTTCCAGTGAGACTGGGTGTATCTCCCTTTGAAGAAGCTTTATAAAGAGATTTTGTGTTTTATTTCTCCTTTTTATGTGGGGTGGGGTGGGTTGATTATCAGAAATAACATTCATTATTTTCAATAAGGCATTGGTTCACCTCCCCTATGAATTTTTTCCTTTAAAAATTACTCCTTAATTTATTTTCTTCTTCCTCCTCTTCCATTCTTCCCTCCTTTCTCCCCCTCCTTTTCCCCTCCTATCTTTTCTCTCCCTTTCCTCCTCCTCTTCTCCCACCTCCCTCATTCTCTTTCTTTCTTTCTTTGGAGAAAAAATGTTCAGGGACTTTGGTGAGTTTGGGAGCTTCATCATTCCCTAAAAAGGAGATTTCTCTTTTAAAATGTTATATTATTTTCTTTCTTCTTTCCCCTCTAATTCTAAATGCATTACTTGTTTTGAGAAAAGGGAACTTTGTGGAGACTGGGGACATCTTTCCTTAAGAGGACTTTCTTGGTCTTGTTTCTGTTTCTCTCTTACCTTTCCAAGGTAAAAATTTCTTGTATTAAAAATAAAGCTTTGGGGTTTGGATGAATTCAGGTCACCTCTCACTAGAAGAAGATTTCCTTTTCTTTTTTTATTCTTTTAAAAAATTGTTTGCATTTGTTTTCATTGTATTTTGACAGAAAAGTTCATGTGTCTGTGAGATTGGAGCTTCTTTTTAAGAGGATTTTGTATTCATTTCTTTGATATAATCCCATCCACCAACACACGTCTTTCCATCATTAATTTTCTTTTAAATCTTAAAAATCCTAAAGAAATTGTATTTTGAAATAATATTCATGTTCTTGGTGAGGATGGGGCATCTCCCCTTATTTATTTATTTGTTTTCCCCCCTTTCATGGGAATTAAACATTCAGGGGATTTGGTAAGATTAGGAACCTTATCCTTTAATATTTCTTTCTTTATTAAGTTAAAATGTTTACATGCACTTGGGTGGAGGGATTCATAACTTTCATTAATTTTGATGATTTTGAAAGTATATGCCCTTGAAGAGATTTCCCCTTTTGTTTTTCTCAAAAGAAAAAAAAATGGAAGTGAATAAAATTTATTTTTCTTGGTGAGGTTGGAAGGCCTTAAGAGGATCCTCTCTTTTAAAATTTATTCATTTGTTTGCTTATTTGTGGGAAGGTAGTAGGTTTATTATCATATAGTTGGAGGAATAATCTCTTATCTTTTTAATTAAGATATAATTCACATACCATAAGATTCATGATTTTACAGCATACAAGTCAGTGGTTTTTAGTATATTCACAAGCTGTGCAAACATCGTGCTTGTGCTCATCATGTCCTACTCTTTGCGACCCTTTGGACTATAGCCCACAGACTTCTCTGTCCATGGGATTTTTCAGGCAAGAATACTGGAGCGGGTTGCCATTTCCTCCTCCAGGGGATCTTCCTGACCCAGGGATGGAACCTGTATCTTCTGTGTCTCCTGCATTGCAGGTAGATTCTTTACCACTGAGCCACTGGGGAAGCCCCTCCCAAACATCACCATTGCCTAATTTCAGAACATTTTTATCGCCCTCCAAAGACACCCTATACCTTTTAGCTATCAGCCACACTTGCCCTCCCACCCACTGCAGTTCCTGGCAACCACTAATCTACTTTCTGTCTCTAAGGATTTGCTTATTTTGGACATCACAGATAATTGGAAGAGATGACTGTAGGGAGCTTTGATGAGATTGGTGGACATCAACTTATTTTCACCCCCATAGGTTTTGTGAGAGACTGGGCATGGGCCATGAGGTGCAAATAAAGTTTATAAATTTCAAGAAAATTTTAGGGTGAAAAATACTGTTTACCTTGACATGATTTCTTATTGTTTCATTCTTTTCATTAAGATTTTTCTCTTGGGGACATGTTTCATGGGCTTTGTCGAGGGAGAGGAGCTCCTCCCTTTAGAATTTTTTTTTTCTTAAAATAATTTTCAGGGGAGTTTCATTATCTGGCGTCATTGTCCCTTTCTTTTTTTAAAAATTTGTAAATTTGTTTCTTCTATTTTGAGAATAAGGTTTATTTGCTTTGGTGAGGGTGGGGGCATCTCCCTTTTGGAATGACTGCTTTCTTTTTTAAATGCTTTTTTTTCCCACTTAGAAGATTATAGTAGGCAGGCTTTGGAAAGATTGGGAACCATATCCCTAGCAGAATTTCTATTTATTTTCTTTCCAGAAAAAAAGGCGGGCTTCTTTGGGAGTAATAGGTTCAGGGTCTTGTGCCTCTTCTCCTTCCTCCTCAGGCTCCTGTTCTATGATGGTCTCCTCTGGGAGCATCACACAGAGAACAGCAATTACTACTTTGGGAAAAAATCAAGCCTAATGGAATGTCAGCTTAAAAGTTTTTCTTAAACAAATGAGCATCTTGTGTGTCACAGAAAGGCATATGTTGGATTTGTAAAAAGTCTATAATAGATAAATTGATAGTTATACCCTATTAGGTGTCACTGGAAAAGGAAATGGCAACCACTCTAGTTTTCTTCCTTGGAGAATCTCATGGACAGAGGAGCCTGGTGGGTTATGGTCCGTGGGGGTCACAAAGAGTCAGACACCACTGAAGTGACTTAGCATACATGCACTCATTGGGTATCACATTCTATTTTTGCTCTCTCCCACCCTGCTGCCTTCTTCAGGGGAATAAAAGAGTTAATAATGCAGAGGAAAGCATTCTGCAAACTGTAGAGTACCATACTAGCAGTAGGCATTATATAATCCTTGTTATAATGCCCCTGAATGCTTTCCTGGCCTCTGTGGATTTTCCCCCTTTCCCTGGAAGCACTTTGGGTAACTGATGGCTCAGCTGTTCCTGTGCCTTTTGGGCTGCAGATCCCCAGAAGCCCCAGTTGGAGATTTTAATAAACACATCAGAACTGTATTCTCAGAAAAGAAAGACCACTGGCCAAATATCTCATTAACTTTTTTAGAACATCCTGCAGCAAATGCTCAGGCGCTCTCGGAATATACCAAATATATCAGATGGTGTCATCAAAACCTGGTAAGGAGGGGGGAAAGAGCCTAAGAGGAAAGAAAGTAATTTCATCCTGACCTTCAACAGGTTAAACATTCGAATTTACAATCCTGAAGCTGTTTACAGTCACTGCAGATATTCTGTTCACTTAGGGAAAAAAAATGTATTACCCCTGAAATCAACAACATCATTAGTCTGCTGCTGCTGAGACTGCAGGGAATAAGGACACTTTCCAAATCAGTTTTTTAATTGTTAGTAATTTGCTTCTTAATTATGATTCTAACATTCATTCTGAAAATGGAAAGATTGACTGCATTTCCCCAAGGGCTATATATTCCAGGCTATTTAAATAAGCATTTACTTATCCCACTGAAATAAGTGAGAATGCATTTTTTATTCATTCACAGAAGCAGTCTCTATGTCATTGCTGAAAATGGAATTGATAGGTCTCAAGCCTCAGCGAGTGTTTATTGAGCAAAAATAGTAAGGGCTGAATTGTATTGGGCACTGGGAAGGAGAGATGGTATCTACCTTTGAGAAGCTTGGTCATAGGTAAGATAATAAAGCATTCCAGCAAGAATTACCAGGTGTCATATAAGCAAATGCCTGCTGCTTTTCAAGAAAATGTGTGCAAAAATACCAGGAAACTGTTCTGTTATGGTTTGGGGTATAATGGTCACTGCTGAGTAGTCATTAGGAGTGAGGGATACAGAGGCCTCTCTCCACCCTAGAAATAAAAGCCACAAAAGTGTATTTCATCAGTCACCTGTGTGGTGTGATTATAATTTCATAGCTGATCAAACCCAATGAATAAAAATACATATGGTCTTTTTTCAACCACAGCTGAAGGAAAGGAAGCAAATATGGTTCACATGTAGGACCCCCCCCCCCCCCCCCCGCCCCGCCCCACCCAAGAGAGTTATAACATTGTTAAAGAACCAATTCACACATCTTTACTTATACTTGCTGCCACCAGGTGGGAGACCATGGCTCATTTCCTGGAAGTTAAACCATTTCAGAAAGGAAGGAAATAAATTTGGTTCACAGTCTGTTATTCTGGTAGCTATTTGGAAAGAAAATACTAGCCCTCTTTTCTCTGTCTCTACCCTTATGCTTGTCATAGATTTGCAACCAGCAGGTTCTGAAACCCCCAAAGAGAGCAGACTACACACTAGAAGACCTTTTTTTAGTGCAGTATTGGTCAGCAAAGTTATCTGGGAGAAATTTGCAGTCACATTCAAAGCCTTAGTTTCACTCATTTTGTCCTTTGATTTATCAGGCTAGTTTCATGCTACTGGTACTGACTGTGCCTTACCATGTAGGATTTCATTGTATGATAGAGCTATATATTGTTTTGATCTCTAAGATTCTCTGTGTGTGTACATATATGTGTGTGTGTGTGTGTGTGTATGTCATTCCCCAAGCTTGCCTCAAGAAGGCAGTGTCTGAGAACAATGCAACAAAACCCTAGATAAGATGGCAGCCCGTTTGCCTTGAATGTTAAGATGCAAGTCAGCTGGTTATGGGTGCTATTTGCCTGAGGAGAATGCAGCCGAGAATGGTCCTATCACTGAAGATCAGGTATTCTCATCTGCACCAGGGAACAATTGCATAGCAACACCTAGACTGTTGGAGAAGTGTTTGCTCCTGGCAGTTTTAGCATTATCCAGAGTTTTGCATCCTTCAAAACCCTCTAGGGTTCGTGTATATGACCCTTTTCACAGATGGGAAGAAACTCACTCTACAAGATAAGTGACTGAACAAAAGACCAGCTCTACTTGGCAAAATCAAACTGGAGGGAGGTGGTCATGGTCACCTGCTGAGACGGCCAAGTACCTGTGGGTCAGCTGGCTAGCATGCCTGAATGGACACTGTGTGGAGGAAGCTAACACAAGCTAACACCTACCTTGATACTCCTTATCTGTCTGGCAATAGAAATTTTCTTGTCAAGCTGGTGAGAGATGCTTTCCCTCTGTCACAGGGCTCATCCCTGGAGCTCCCGGCCTCCAGTCAGTCTTTCAGAGGCCAAAGAGGCCATACATTCACTGACCATCCTGGTAATTAAGCCTTCAGGTGTCAGTTTCTCAGTCCTGCTGTTGGAATCTCAAGAAGGCCACAAGTCAGGTCAGCCTTATTGTTCTTATCAGCTTTATGCAAACTCTCCCAAAAAGACAAGAGCAAGCACCTGGTTAGGGTGACTTCCCAGGCCCAGCTGCCCTAGAGATCACTGCAGGGAAGGGCTGCAGGAGGAAATGGTGGGGCGTGGAGATCCACTCTCTGTGAAAGCGGGATTGTTGGATTTTTTTTTTAATCTTAATCTCCTGCAGTTCTGTTTTCTTTCTTTTGAAACCTGTGCACTTTTTTCCCCTGTGAAACTTTTCCCTTCATTGTTCCTCTTTTTCGCAAATTCAAGCCTCCCTATTCGTAACTCAGGAAGCAACCAGCGCTTCCATTTCCATTTTAAGATGACAACCTCTGTCTCCCATTCCCCTACATTCTACAAGTGTGCGGTCCAGAGTGACAGGATTCTGAGCCTTGTCCCTATGCCCTGCTAAGCAGCAGGTTGGTGTGGTGTGTTGTTTCTGTGTTTTGTATTGTTTTTCTTTGGGGCTAAGCTCAATGAAGGTGTATGTATACATTATTATGATTTTCACAATCTTGTGGAACGAAGTTTAGGAAAACGAAGAGTAGGGGGAGCACAAAGAAAGCATGAGAGACAGACTCCTGAAGATCAGACGCCGTTTTGGGGGTTTCAAGGTCCAAAGAAAGACCGAAAACCTTCTTTCTTCCCCCTCCCCCCTTAGCGGGAGGATCCCGGTGAAGTGCAACATTTACAAAGGCGTCTCTGAAGACTGGAAGAGAGGAGGGTTCCCATTCACACGCTCTCAAATATCAACTCCTATTTTCCTGTCCTTAAACCAGGACTCCTGTACCATTTCAACTGGCACCAGTGCGGGATGCCAGTCGCCCGCTTGTGACGCGGCCCATCACTGTAACACTGTGTTTGCACCTACCTGACGGGAAATCCTGCAAACAGATGGAATGGTGGCTTCGACGCACGCATGCTCTCCCAGTCCTCTCGGGCGAACCCTGCCCTTCCCCTGCAGTGCGCGTGGGCGCCGCCCAACCCCTAATCCCCACCCGAATCGACTACCAGCGCCCAGCGGGCAACAGAGACTCCGGGCCCTTCCCTGGAGCGCTGCCAGTTGCGCCCGAGCTGAGGACTCCCTCTCCAGTGGCAGGGAGGGGGTCAAGCAAACGACTGCGGCTCCACAGCTTGGGCCTCTGCGGCAGTGACCGCGGCTAATAGGTGTATCCCACTGCCCCCACTCAATCCCATCCCTGGGTACCGTGGACCGGCCGCTAACACCTCTCTAGGTCTCTTTCGCTCCCTGGGTCATCTTCCTCTTCTTTTTCAAGATATAGGCGCTCACCGCACTGTCACTTCTCATAGGAAACACTGCTCTGACTCCCAACCGGTGCTATCACCCCCGTTTCTAGACCCCTAACAGCCCACTCTCACTTCCACATGTTGCTTCCCGCCTCCCAACCGCTTCCCTCTTCCCTGGGCTCCCACATCCCCGCATCTTTCCGAGCATCTTTGCTAGTCCGTGGCAACCAAATGGGATGCTAAGGGTGCCCAGAGTCCCGAAAGCAGGATAGCCATACGGCCTCGCCTGGCTACGAGCCCTCCCGCCCCAGGGGGTCTTTTTCTTACCTTTATACTGGACAGTGGCACTGGCACTGGTGTTCGCGGCGTTGGCGAGGTCCTTAGACCCTTCTCTGGAGCGACCACCGGACACTGCAATAAATGTGGTGCTGGGCTCTGCTCCAGACGGGACACTTGAGCCGGCTCAGGGCAGGACTCTGTGGCTGGTTCTCTGGCTGGTACTGGGGCCGGCTCGGGGGCCGGTTCTACGGCTGGTACTGGGATCGGCTCAGGGTCTGGATCTGGGGCTGGTTCTCTATCTGGTTCTAGGATCGGTTCTGTGTCGAGTTCTGAGGCTGGTTCTGGGGTCGCCTCCGGACCAGGTTCTGGAGCAAGCTCTGGACAGAACTGCGGTGCCGGTTCCGGCGAAGGCGCGCGGAGCAGCCGAGGAGCCCGCGCCGGTGGCGACGGCAGGAGCAGCGGCTGCGGCGGCGGCCACGGCGGCGGCGGCTCTGGAGATTCCGCGGGCTGCTCTCCATCCTGAGGCGGGGCAGTGCCCTGGGCCGCCGCAGCTCCGCGGTCCATGGCCGCACACCGCCTCAGGTCCGGGCAGCGGGCGCCCTTGAATTCGGAGAGCTAAAGTACCCTCGGGCGCCCCGCCCACCCGAGTTCAACAACCCCTTTCAAGGTGCCAAACTTTCCCCCGCCCCGCTCCATGGCTGGCTCTGCTCTGAGGTCTAACCGGGGGATGCTCGGCGTCTCCCAGTGCTGGAACACGCCCCTCGGTGAGCGCACACCTCTTCGTAAGCAGCCACGGGCCGGATGGGCGGGAAGCGGAGGGGCTTGAGAACGCGGACTGGACAGAGCGCTTGATGACCTCCTAGCGACGCGCGGGAGGGGAGGGGGAAGACACAAAGGGGAGGGGGAGTGGGGAGGCGTTGAGAGGGGGGTGTTGGAGCCCCGCTGTGTTTAACCCTTTAGTGACGCAAATGCGAAAAAAATAAAAAATAAAAAGCTAAAAGCGAACTTGAGGGTCTTTGCAATCCCCCTTACCACCCAGCTGTGAGCTGCTGCTCAGGTCGGCTTCCATCCTGTGACTGCTCTCTCACCTCAGCAGCAGGTGAACCTAGCCTCGGACCAACCTCTTGCCCCCCATCTCCAAGCCTCTGTGGGCAAGTAATCCTTTTTTTTCTAACCAGGGAAAAGAAATTAGGTGGCACGGGGTTGGGGGTGTGTGTATCTCTCTCTGTGTCTGTGTATGTGTTCAGTCTTTGGGGTTGAAGTAAAATGGGTGTGTGTGTGGTCAATCTTTTGCATTGAAGTAAAATTTGTCCCCTGTCTCAGTTTTTGCATTTCTGACCTTTGCCAGATCCAAGAGGTTTGCCGTAGGGTACAGGGTTTGAGAGTGCTTCGGGAAACGTGTGTTATGAAACTGGGCGACAGCCCTGGCTTTCCGCAGCCCGCGGATGTAGCCCAAGAACCAGACAAGAGTGCCCGGGTAGCGGCGGCTTGGTTGTGCTCTCCTGAGCTGAGGCTGCCCGGGTATCCGCAGCGATCCGCCGGGCGTCTGTCTGGCTCGCCTTTACGGTAGGAGACTGCCTTTTGCTTTTAGCTGGACTTGTCAGGTTTCAGGAGGACTTTTTACTGAACTTGTTAATGTGTGTGTGTGCATCTTGGGCTGAGGAAATTCACTGCAACACTCACACCTTTTTCACCTCCTGATACCTCCGAAGCATACTCTTGCAAAAAAGAGCGGCCGGTGCCTGCCGCATCACCCTTCCCACCGCATCTGGAGACTTTAGAAGCTCTCTCGATTGTTAGTCATGTACATGTTCACGTACATACAAACTATCACCTCAGTCAGAGCTAGACTTTAGATGCTAATATACTGAAAAATTGCAATTAAAAATTGAGATGACAGCTCGTTAAGTCACTGCTCTGTGGGAGTGGGGGAAGGAGCACCTATAAACCTAATTTGAAATATGACAATTGAATTAATCTCTGACACACATAATGCTGCTGTTGTGGATGGCAGCCCTTCTTTTGCAGCCCCTCCTTTCCCCGTTTCCTCCCAGACCATATCCTCCACTAATCCCTCTTCTTTTGCTAACTGACAGTGACCCACCCGGAATTTTCTAGAATCTGCAACATTTTTCTGTTTCCCACACCACATCCCAGCACTAAATATTAATAATATTTGCTTTATTATTATTATTAACACCTCAGAAGACAGTCTCCCCTATCCCCGTCCAAAGACCAGAATCTCTGATGAGAGCTGCATTTCCCAGATCCTCACTGCAGCATCCCAGCCTCAACCCACTCTTCTGGAGAAGGGTTACACTGCTTGACAGCTACTAAGCTACCACAGGGACCATCTCTAACCTCTGGGGCTGGAGAAGTCCAGGGGAGGTGAACCTTTTCTATCAAGTTCTTCACTGATGGCAGAACTCCTTCCAGTAAATCCACACAGACGGTTCATCCTCTTCATCCTCCTTGGGGTTTTCTTCCTCTTTCCTATCCCTTACTCAAGCAGCCAAGCTGCTTTTACCCCTAAGGGTTCAGGACTGAACATACAGATGCCAGACCTGACCAGCCAGTAAGCCTATGCTTGGAGCTCACTTCTTGGGCTTTTAGGCTTTGGTGAAATCTCTAACCTTAGAAAGGGCCATTATCTCACATTTAAATCTTATTTTCACTAGGCCCTGGCATATTAGAAGAGCTGAAGGCAGAGGAGTCATTGAGTAGAATGACCTCTTGGGTTAGAGAGTGATGGGGTGCAGTTTGGCATAGACCAGGTGTCATCAAGCAGGGCACCACCAGAGGAAAACTTGGAGCTATTGCTTTATATATGTTAATTGATACTCTTGTCTATTCTTCTATATTTAATCACAAGGAGTCCAAAATGTATGATGTAAAGTCTCGCTGCAAGGTTAGTTTGAGGGTGAATGTTAAAATAGTTGTTTGTGGGTGACTTTTGCTCCATTAGGGTGTGTTACTAGAGATATATTGGCTAGATTGTATTATGATTAATTTAATAGAAAGTTCTCAGCACATCAGAAGCTGCCTTATTGCCTTATGTGTCAGCAGTGTTTTGTTTTGCTTTTTATTCCCTCATCAGCTCAGTGTTGAATGCAGTGCTTTGCATGGGACCACGGTTTGCAGCGGAGTGGGGCGGGGGAGAGAAGGGGAGGGTGGTTAGAATGGATTGATTGGTGCTTGAGTTAGGGAGACACTTCTGCTGTATCTTATCTATACCTTCCTCTCCCCCATAGTCTACTGGTCTCCTAGAGAGAAAGTTTTACTTGGATGCTTGTGTATTTTCTTTAAAACGTAACCCAGTGCTGAGGCCATAGTAAGGATTCAGGAAATGTCTGCTAAATGGATGTGCAGCTTACCAGTTAGGATGTCTTTCTCCTCTGAATTGCTTCTAAAAAGTATTTGATATTCCAGATGATTGATGATCTCCTAAGAGGCTCTTTTCTAATTCAACAATACTGACAAAAGGGCCAAGAGCTACATAAGAGTAAGAATGACGACCATCTCCACAGAGGCTTGAGTGGACATGATTCTGTGTGTCCCAGGGCAGACATGGTCCCTCAGCTGGGACTTTTTGGCATGTTATATATGTTACCCAATTGGGCAGGATGAAGGATTTATCAGTATGGTGGGCTCATACCTTTGGGTATGCAATATGCTACCTCACCCCCACCCCTAGCATTTATCCCACTTCCACACAAAATAAAGTAAATCCAAGTCAAAACAGAGATCCTTGATTCCAGGCTTGTTAGAAATTCTGGAGAGGCAAAGTAGAGAAAACCCAAGAAATGTGGCCAAATTAAAGCTCTTATTACTCCTTTTTTTCATTTTCTTTTCACTATTGAGTGAGAGTGTGACACTGCTGAGCTAAGTGGAAGCCCCTTTTTCCCTTGACCCATAGCTTCAATTTTCCTAAACCTTCCCTTTTAGAGCAATTTGGGGATGAAATAGGTGCCTTTACTGAGTCTTAGCTGCCAGTCTCCCCCACTTCTGCCACCTTGGCAATGTGAAAAGCCAAAATAACAACCTTTAGAATACTCTACTAAATAAAATAAAGAGATGGGATGAAGAACAGTGTTTACTGAGGAAGGTAGAGGATTCAGACAATTAATTTCAATGGGATTAACATGCAAACCCATTATCTTTCACTTGCTCTAGTCCCATAGGATTTAATTGATCCAAGATTGGGGGTTTAAGAGTTAATATCTTGTATTCATATAGAGCCTTTGCTTTCTAAAGTACATTCACATGTATTATCTCACTTGAGCCTCACAGCAAATGTGTGAGGCAAAGCAAGTCTGGACTTCCATTCCACATCCCTCTAACCTTTTACAGATGAGAAAACACAAGTCCATTGAGATTAAATGATATGTCTTAGGTCACAGAGATAATTAGTGGTGGAACAGACATTTAGAACTTGTGTCACTCAACTCCCAGAGTGTAGTGCTGAGTTGGGGTTTGTGAGACAGGGGCTGCATGAATCCTCTCCATCACAAAGCAGGAACCCTGCTTTAATGCCCTTCTATTTCTTGAGCCTGTAAGAGGAGCAGTGATTCTTACATTTTTACCTTTAGGTTTCTCAGCTCTCACTCTTTCTCTCGATGGTAGTTAATGATCTGTAGCCAACCTCACTATAGGAGGCCCCTGCTTAGAGGAATCTTTTTGAATATGTATGTAATATAATAATTCACCCAGTGTGTACTTGTTTTATTGGTTCTGTTTTTTATTTTCTTGAGTGAAGCATTCCACAGTTAAGATTTAACTGGCATTTACTGCCAGTCCGAGGTATATACAGCCCTTTTAGCCGCGATGGGGAAGGAGAAGATGGAGCAGAAATATTAGACAATGTCCTTTCCCTCAGGAATTTTTAGAACTTGGTGATTGAAACAGGACAAATACAGGTGAAAAGAAATCCAAGCACAGATGTCAGTTTATGATTATGACTTCACACTTTGTGCACATGGGGTGTAGCAGTGGAACAAAGTGTGACAGTGTGGAAAGGAAACTGCAAAGGGAGTCAGGAACTCTGGCTTCAGATTAAGTTGCTACCGCGAAACTTACAGCATGACCTTATACAAATCATTTACTATCTTTGGGCCTAAAGTTTTCTCATCTGAAAAAAGGGGGTGAAGGGATAAAGTTGAACTTGATCAGCTAGCTTTAAAGTCTGTTCTAGCACAAAATATCACTAATCCTGTAAATGAATCAGAGAAAGCTTCTTGGAAGAGAGCATACTTGAAGTGGATCTTGAATGATGCAGTTAATATGAATCAATAAGAAGGAAGCTGAAGGGAGAGGAGCAGGGATTGAAACCTGGTGGTAATATGTCATTGGTTGAGGTAGGGGGACCCTACCAAGGACTGATGAAAGATGAATTTAGAGCAGAGTAAGTGTAAGTGGTAGGAAGAAGGCAGGTTGTAAAAGACACTGAATGCCAGACTGAAGGATTTGAAAATTTTATTGTAAAGGTAATTGGGAGTCAATGAATATTGTTTGAGTAGGGGTGACATGGCAAAATGATAAAACTAACTAGTGAGAAAAATTATCCTTGACAGTGCATTTAGTTTTGGAAGCATGTACAAAATCTACTTTGCTCCCTTTGAGTTGGTATCCAGTTAATTTCAGGTCACTTGTGAAATTATGATTCTTTATTTTTGTTGCAGCCTCTAGTTTTGTGTATTTACTGCCAAGGCTTCTGGCCCAACCTGCTTAACCACTTGCCTATACATTTGGATTCAGTCCATAATGGGGTCATTTGACTTCAGTGGGCTCAACATCATAATGGAGTTCCTAATTTGAAATTCTAACCAATAAGGAATGACCAACAGACTAGAGGAGATGAGAGAAAAGTCTTAAGGAGGCAGGAGTGGGATGGTTGTGGACCTGAAAGCAGTTTAAGAGATTGAGGACAATCTGAAGGAGGATAAGAAAAGTGGATCTTTGTAGTATCTTTGACTTACTATGGCTTTAACATGGGGAAAAGCTGATGAGCAACAGCCATCCAGTCAAGAACTGCCAAGGATCTAAACTGAGCTAGGAGTAATAAGAGAAAACAGATTGCTCTAATGCCATAGAGAAAGCAGTAGTGTGACAGATCACAGGTGTGTGGGAGGGTAGGATGAGGGAAAGCAAAGAGCTGATAGCATTCCTGAGGTAATAGTGTTTGGAATGACTAGAAAAGACTCTGTCTTAGAACCCTCATGGTATGACGTCAATAATGGAGGCAAGCAGACAACTGCATTAGTCATTCTCTGTATTTGAGTGTGCATGTTTGTGTCTTTATCCAAAAATGAAAAAAATAGAGATTGTTTTAGTAAGGATTATCCGTGCACGTAATTACTTTATTATCCCACCACTCTCCACAAGCACTTCTTTCTGGCACCAACCTGGTGGGGAGGAATGATGGAAGAGTGAGAAACAGGTAGGGAAAGGAGATTAAGAAAAAGAGAGGCTGGGGAGATCCCTTACAGTCCAGTGGTTAGGACACAGCGCTTTCACTGCCATGGCCCCGGATTCAATCCTTGTTCGTGAAACTAAAAAACGTGTTAGTTGTTCAGTCGTGTGCGACTCTTCATGACCCCATGGACTGTAGCCCACCAGTCTTCTCAGTCCATGGAATTCTCCAGGCAAGGGAACTAAGGTCTCACAAAAAAAAAAAAAAAGACATTGATAGGCAAAACTGCTGTGATGAAAAGAGTTGAGAAGTAAGGGAGATTTCCTTTCTTCCAAAGAATTACCAACTGTGTTCTTAGGGGCCTCATTTTCTCTTCCCTGTAGTTCTCTTCCATTACTGAAAGTTAGCTGGAAATGCACCATTCATCAGCTCTGTGGGAAGAGGGAATTTCAGGAAGTCTTTACACAATTGAAGTGACTTGCAAGGACAAGGTGTCACATAACTCAGGTGTCTTAGATGGAGATTAAAGCATTAAAAGTCATTTCCAGGACCTCTCCATCATCATTCACATTTTAGTTTTAAGTCCCTATCCTGTAGTTGTAACCTTTGGGGTCACTGCCATTTCAGGTAGTGGTTATTACCTTTAAGCACAGTCCACATGCCAGAATGAGGCTGAGTTTCTCTCTTTTTCCTATCTCAACTTCACAGGTCTCTGAAATAACAAGACCCTTTCGCAACTGTGCGTCAGAGCCTTACCTTGGTCGTAGGGGCAAAATTGCAGTTCTCCTTTTCCATTATTTCTACCCAAGGGTTTTGGGGGGCTGCCAGGGACCCTGGCAGGCTACAGTCCATGGAGTTGCAAAGAGTTAGACACGACTGAGCACGGATGCACATTGTAAGATCTAAGAATGGCTTTAGGTTTCTTAAAAGTTAGGAACTAGAACACCATGAAGCAATGTCTTCAAAATTATTTAGGGATATCATGGGATGAGAGCAGTGCCACAAATCTACAGTGCAAACGGGCCATACTGGAGAAATTCAAAAGAATGTCTTCCGAAGTTGAAATTGATAGAAGAGTCAATGTTCTCAATGCTTTCAATCTTCACATATTTGGAGAATATTTAGTTAATTGGGGAACAGGTTACAGATGAAGTAATGTTGAGTATATAGAAAATTAAGAAATTGAATAAACAAGACAAATATCAATGTGCTAGGTAGGCACTTGTTTGAATGCTGAGAATTCAAAAGTAAATTTGACAGACACCATCTCTGCTTAAATAACATTTATTGGGTAGGGGCTTTATGCATTAAGCAAATGCACAAATAAAATGAATGCTGTAGAGATGATAAATGTAATGATGAAAACAAAACAGGATAACGCGATAAAAAGTGACTAGAGGGCTCCTTTGGTCAATATTTTTACTCATTTGCCTAATCCTATTACATATGCAAGGTAGTTTGGAATTACTTCACAAATACACTATCAACAAACCTACTAAGTAAAGTTCAAGATTTTTTTCCTCCAACTTTTGATTTGGCAAGTTTTCAATTCTACAGAAAAGTTGCATGAATAAAATAGTGAACACATATATTCTTCATTAATATTCACCAGTTGTTAACATTTTGCCACAGTTACTTGATATCTATAAACTATAAACTTTCTCTCTCCCTCTCTGCTTTAAATCATTTGGAAATTAATTGCAGACATCATGAACTCCACTCATAAGCATTTTAGCATATATCTCATGAGAACAAAAGCATTCTTGCATATATACTTACCATATTTAATATATATATGTTATATATAATATATATGTAATATATACCATATTTAATTTATATATGTACTTAACATATTTAATATATACATGGTAATATATAATTACCATATTTAGGAATTTTAACAATAACACTATTATCTATTATTTAAACACTATATATTAAAATTTCTCCAGTTGTCCCAATAATGCTCAGTATAGCTTTATAAAAACAGAAATAAAGAGTCAAATCATAAATTGCATGTAACTGTTCTTGTCTCTTTAGTCTCCTTTAATGTAGACTAGTCCCAGCTTTAATTTTTCTCTCATGACACTGACATTTTTGAAGAGCCCAGGTCAGCTGACTTTCAGACTGTTCCTCAATTGGAGTTTGTCTGATTGTGGAAGGCATCTCTAAAGGGGCAACTTTCAGCTGAATCCTGAATGAAAAGAAGGATTCAGCCATGCAAAGATCTGGCGACAGTGATTTCTGGCAGAGGGAATAGGGACCACAAAGGCGCTGAGTTGGAAACAAGCTTGTTGTGTTTGAAGAAGAGAAAGTAGACCAGAGGGGCTGGGGCCTAGATACTGGTGATGCGGGGAATGGTATGAGATAAAGTAAGATAGTTGAACTTGATCAGCTAGCTTTAAAGTCTGTTCTAGCACAAAATGTCACTGATCCTGTGAATGAATCAGAGAAAGCTTCTTGGAAGAGAGCATGCTTGAAGTAAGATAGTTAGACATGATTCAGAGCCCTATACATCATGGGAAAGAGTTAGAATTTTATTCTAATTGCAATAGTAAACTACTAAGAGTTTTAAACAATTTGGTGACATGATACGACTTGAATTTTCTTTTAAAAGTAGTTTTTATTTTCTAAAATTTTTACTTTATATGCAGTTTAAAGAGAGAAAATCATTTGTCACAGCTGTCAGTGTCCCCTGCTCCTATTATGTGCTGTGCTGTGCTGTGCTTACTCTTTGGGACTTCGTGGACTGCAGCCCGCCAGGCTCCTCTGTCCACAGGGATTCTCCAGGCAAGAATACTGGAGTGGGTTGCCATGCCCTCCTCCAGGAGATCTTTCCAACCCAGGTCTCCCACATTGAAGGCAGATTTTTACTGTCTGAGCGATCAGAGAAGCCCACTCCTGTTATCTACCTCCCAAAGGCAACTACTTTCAACCCCTTTAGTCAAATAGCATGCTTATAAAGCTAATGCATAATTTTCAGATTAAAGTATTCTATGGAAAAGGGGAGGTTAGCTCATCATCACCATCAGCCGTCATGTACACACAAACATAAACTTCCCATTTCACCAATTTCCTGGTATAATTATGTCATAATTTAATTACATCCATATTCAGTGTTTATGTTATTATTACTAGGGAAATTCTATTCACAGTAAAGTTATATAGCATGCTGTGATTACCTTTGCTTTCTTGCACATCTGTTTGTTTTTAATGGACCTGATAATTATCTTGTTTATTCAATTTCTTAATTTTCTATATACTCAACATTACTTCATCTGTAACCTGTTCCCCAATTAACTAAATATTCTCCAAATATGTGAAGATTGAAAGCATTGAGAACATTGACTCTTCTATCAATTTCAACTTCGGAAGACATTCTTTTGAATTTCTCCAGTATGGCCTGTTTGCACTGTAGATTTGTGGTACTGCTCTCATCCCATGATATCCCTAAATAATTTTGAAGACATTGCCTCATGGTGTTCTAGTTCCTAACTTTTAAGAAACCTAAAGCCATTCTTATATCTTACAAGGTGCATCCGTGCTCAGTCGTGTCTAACTCTTTGCAACTCCATGGACTATAGCCTGCCAGGCTCCCTGTCCATGGGATTCTCCAGGCAAGAATACTGGAGTGGGTTGCCATTTCCTACTCCACGGGATCTTCCCGACCAAGGGATTGAACCCATGGATACTGCGGCTCTTGCATTGGCAGACAGATTCTTTATCATTGAGCTACCTGGGGTATCTTATAAGTGACCTTCAATTTTTTTCTTCTCTGGAAGTTGTTAGGTTTTTTGTTTTGCCTTTAATATGCAATATCACACTGAAATACCCTCAGTTCAGTTCAGTTCAGTCGTTCAGTCCTGTTCAACTCTTTGCGACCCCATGAATCCCAGCACACCAGGCCTCCCTGTCCATCACCAACTCCTGGAATTCACTCACATGCATCGAGTCAGTGATGCCATCCAGCCATCTCATCCTCTGCCGTCCCCTTCTCCTCCTGCCCCCAATACCTCCCAGCATCAGAGTCTTTTCCAATGAGTCAACTCTTCACATCAGGTGGCCAAAGTACTGGAGTTTCAGCTTTAGCGTCATTCCTTCCAAAGAAATCCCAGGGCTGATCGCCTTCAGAATGGACTGGTTGGATCTCCTTGCAGTCCAAGGGACTCTCAAGAGTCTTCTCCGACACCACAGTTGAAAAGCATCAATTCTTCCGTGCTCAGCTTTCTTCACAGTCCTAGTAGTGCTTATCTATTTTCTTCCATTGTGGTGGGCATTTTTTGGGCCCTTTAAAATTTAAAACTGTCCTTTAAATTATGATAAATTTTCTTTATTTATTTCATATTTTTTCTCTCCAATTTTTCTGACTTATTTTTTGGAAGTCATGTTATTCTTATATTGAGCTTCCTGCACTGATCTTGTAATTTGCTTATATTTTATTTTCTATCTCTTTTTATCTCTATGTCTGTTTTACTTCTGAAAGATTTCCTCAGTTTTATCTTCCAAACCTTCTGCAATACTGACACTGGCTACCCAGAGTTAGCACAGACTTCACTGGTTAGGTGCACAGTTTCCAATAAGATCACCCTCCTTTGATACACCAGCCAAAATTCAGGGGTCTCCATGTGACTCACATTTCTGACCAACTGATTACAAACTTAGGGGTTCCCAGTATCCCCTCAGATTTGGTAATTCCCTAGAACAACTCACATAACTCAGGAAAGTGCTATGCTTGCAATTACATTTTTATTATAAAGGATGCAAATCAGGACTAGTCAAATGAAGAGATTCATAGGATGAAGTCTGGGTGGGGGAGGGGGGAGTCCCCAAAATGAAGCTTCCATACCCTTCCTCCCATGAGTCCATGGGATCAGGATGCATTGCTTTCCTGGCATTTTGATGTATTCAATCAATCAGGAAGCTCACCTGAGCTTTCCTGTCCAGAGTTTTTAGTGGTTTCATTATGTAGATATGTTTGGTTGAATTATGAACTCAATCTCCAGCTCTCCATTCCCTCCCCAGATATCAAGTTGGACTTATATAATTGGCTCAAAGCCCTGCCTCTCTAGTCACATGGTTGGTCATTCCAGCATGGCCGGCTCCCATCCTGAAACTATCTACAGTCATCCCATCAGTTACCTAATTAGCATAAATTTCGGCACAGTCCCAGAGGCCTACCATGAATAACAAAGACAATCTTATCACTCAAGAAATTCCAAGAGTTTAGAAGCTCCATCCCAGGATCCTGGGATAGAGACCAGACAGATTCCTTATTTTATGACAATTTCTAATAAGAAATTCAAAAGCAGGAATTTTTAAGACTAATTTGTTTTCTGAGTGTTCTCTCCCCCCGCCCTTATGTATCATCCTGTTCTTGGTTGGTGGAGGCATCAGCTTCTGGAATTTCTTTGAGGATAATATTTTCTTTCTCTCCCTATTTCTTTTAAGTTTTTGATTTATTTGTTGGTTTAGATCTCTACCTTGATATCAGAGACTTTTCTCAGATACCTCATCATCCTTAGCTTCCTGCTCATATTTATGAATAAGTTCCTAAAAATTGTGATTAGAAGATCAGGGTGCTTATTGAGACTTGTAGACTATCTCAGTACACAAATTTTCTATTGCTGTATAACAAATTACCACAAACTTTGTGGCTTAAAATGACACATTGATTATCTCACAGTTTCTATGCATCCAGAGGGGTAGAGCATAGCTGGGTCTTTTGTTCAAGGTCTCACAGGGTGAATCAAGGTGTGGGTCAAGATGCATTCTCATCTAAAAATTTGGGGAAGAATTTGCTTTCAGACTCATTCAGTTTTTTGGCAGAATTTATTTCCTTGTGATCATATACTTGAGGACTCTGGCTTATTGCTAGCTATTGGCTGAAGGTCGTCCTTAGGTCCTGGAAGCCACCCACAGTTCCTTAAGGCTGCTGGCAGTTCTTTGCCATGTGGAGTTCTTTGCCATGTGGAATTACCCAACATGACTTCTGATTTCATTTAGTTCAGAAGAAGAGACTCTGGCTCCAATCTGCTAAGCAGAACCTTATATATCATAACTTAAAGATGGGAATGAATCACCTTTGCCATATTCCATTGGTTAGAAGCAAGTCACAGGTTCAACAGCATTTAAGAAAAGAAAATTATACACAGGCATGAATATCAGGAGGTGGGACTCATTGACAATCACCTTAGGGTCTATCTACCATGAGAAGCTTCACTGCAAGATGATCTGGTTGGGTCATTTCATTGGACAACCACATATGCCAGCGTGTTTAAGTCTTTTCTTAGATTTCTCATATTCTTAAAGGAGAATATTCCAATACTCTGCCTAACAGCTGACTGCCAACATTCTGAGAACCAAGTGAGATAAGGGACTAGGGGTCTCAACCATCAAAATGTGAAATTTTTAAGTTTTCCATATAATACCTCTGCCTCAGCTATGCTCAATGCTTCCCCAGTCCAGAGAACTTATGTTTTACTCTCTCTAGAGAATAAACTTCACATCTTCTGGTAGGGAGGAGGGCAGAGACAATCACCTAACTGTGAAGTTTTTTAGGGGATCTTGTGATCTAACTGCTTAATAAAAGTTTCAAGTAATACTCTTCTTTTAAACCTCCCATTCACCTTCACTTATAGAAGTACTGATACCACTGATTGCTAAGCCTTTGGAGGTTCTTTGTTTCGAGTTGTGAACTTACCAACTTCCCCCACTGCCAGTTTTGGATTCAATTTCCTCCGGTATGCAAAGGCAGTTTTTCTTGTATTTCTATTTTCTAGCTCAAAAAAATATATATATTGTTATCATCATTTCTTCCCTAATTACTGTCTTTGAGTTTGCCAAAGGAGTGGAGGTAAATGTGTATGTTCAAATTTTTATGGTCAGTGGGATGTTACGATTTACATGCTAAGAAGATTACACTGACCTTTTTGTGAAGAATAGACTATGAGGGAGGGATAAGAGAAGGTGGGAGAGCAATTAGGTAGCCAGTCAAGAGCTACTTAAGAGGAGAAATAGAGCTTGATGGTAGATTGAGTGTGTGTGTGTGTGTGGTGCATGTATGAGAGGGGATGGGGAGAGAGAGAGATGTCACTGATGACTCTCAAGCTCGTGTAGCAGGATGGATGGTACATTTCATCTATTTCTTGATTTACTGTCAGGTTGTTTTCCAGGACTGCTATCAACTCACTTGTCTCCCCTCACTACCACAATTGATGTCACCAGAGAACTGACTCAGAGAAATCTAACATTGCCAGGAACACAGTAACCATGTTAAATTAAGTTATCTTAATTTAAACAGCACCACCAGCAACAACAACTGCAACAATCGCTCCCATTTATGGAGTAATTATTATAAGCCTTGTTAAACCCTCTATATATATTATTTCATTTAATTTCCCCAACAGCCCTGGGAGATAAATACCAACTATGGTTTATTACTGTTGGATCCTTCAAGTGGATACTTTCTAAATCAATCAAGGTCTGGGGAGAATAATTTTCCCTACAAATTGTGTCAGATCTCTAGAAGTGATAAAAGGGCATTACATTAGCCATTGTCATTCTTAATCATTTGCTGTACACTCCAAACCTGTGGTAAGAGACATCTGCTCTTTATCAATTCTCCCTCCCCTGCCCATAAACCACTTCCTCCCATTCTTGCCTTGCCATTCTTTCCTTTTTAAATCCTTTCTTATGCTTTATTCCATCTGCAGCACAGAACTGCAGCCTTATTCTACTCCACAACTTCTTCATAGGAGAAATAGAGACTTAGAATAGAGATGAAGAGGACTTTGCAAGCTAATGTACAATTTTGGGAATAAAGCACTTAAGAATGGAAATGTCTTAAATTGTTCACGTGAACATAGCTTGCAGGAAGACAAACAAGGGGATCTGGGAGAAGTGATTTTAATGCAATTTGGAACTTTTCCTGAGCTTCTTGAGAAGTGGAATAGTTGGGAGAACTGGGAATAGACAGTATACACTAAATTAATTCACCATTAATTACTTGGGGTTGTGACCCTTGGGAAAACCTAGGAGGATGTCTTAGTCAGCTTGGGTTGCCATAACAAAATGTAATTAACGGGTTGACATTATTAAACAATAGGAATTTATTTCTCACAGTTCTGTAGGCTGGGAGTCTGAGATCAAGATGGCTGGGTTCTGGTGAGAGCTCTCTTCCTGGCTTGCAAATGGCTGCCTCCTCACTATGTCCTCATACAGTGAAGAGAGAGCAAGCTTTCTGTTGTCTCTTCTTTGAAGGGCATTAATTCCTCCACCCTCAAGACCTCATTTTTTAAAAAATTAATTTATTTTTTATTGAAGGATAATTGCTTTACAGAATTTTGCCGTTTTCTGTCAAACCTCTCCAAACAAACTCTCAAGACCTCATTTAAGCCTAATTACCTCCCAGAGGCCCCACCTCCAAATATCATCACATTAGGGGTTAAGGCTTCAGCATTATGAATTTTCATGAGACACAATTCAGTACATGGCGGAAGACCAAACTGTTTTGTGGGGTCCTCATCGAACCTCCCCCTTCTTGCAGTGTTAATCAGTAGAGTGAGAACACAAGGCACTGAAAACAAAGTCAGGTTGTTGTCTCAAACACAGGTGAGGTTTGCATGCATGTCCATGTTTTCCTAGGTACCACTAGCTATGGCAGTGCTTGTAGAGATGACTCACTCTTTGCCTTTAACCATTTTGTTTCTGCTGAGTTCTGGTTAGATTTTTAGTCTTTCTCTGTAAATCTCATTCTTCTGTACTATATTAAGCTTCATCAAGACATACTTCTGGTATGATGATAAAAGAGATGACTAGATTGATTGACTACATACTGAAATATCATATATTTTCCTCCCTTGATAAAGGTCTTTTTTTATTTGACTAGTAAAGGTGGATGAGTGGAAGTCAGAGGATAGAGTTCTTAAAAGAGATTTGACTTCTTTGGAGACAAGAATGATGAGGGAAGATTTTGTAATCTTGACTACATCACATATGTGCTCTCTCTCTCTCCTCCATGGAAACTGAAATGTGTGAATGAGACTCAAGAAGTCAACTAATCCTGACTCCCCAACTCCACTCCCACCTCCACCACTAGCCTTAAGGGTGAATGTTTTTCTTCTGCACTGAGAATGAAGGTACTAAAGAATGAAAAAAAAATCACAGTGCCATAAGTAACTAAGTAACTTATTTTCTGGGTTATTATAGTTTAGGTTGCTGCTATAGAATCTTCCATTATTGCCCTAGGCACCTTTAGAGTAGAGTTCATGTAGCCATTGACTGTGAACCCAGACATTTGAGTTTCAACTAATTAATGAGTCTCAGTGCATGCATGCAACTCTGGGTAGGGAGTAGTTTGTATTAATTTTCTTTTTGGCTTAGTGCCTGTTTAGGCAGTCAACCATATTCACCCTTTCACCATGCACCTATTGAGCATCTACTCTATGCCAGTTACTGTAATAAGTATTAAAGGTGTAAAGACACATGTGCTGTGTTATCCTCAGTCACTCAGTTGTGTCCAGTCTTTGTGATCCTATGGGAGGGACCCCCCACCCCCACCATAGCCCACCAGGCTCCTCTGTCTATGGGATTTCCCAGGCAAGAATATTGGATTGGGTTGCCATTTCCTTCTCTAGGGGATCTTCCCAACCCAGGGACCGAACCTTTGTCTCGTGAGTCTCCTGCATTGGTTGGGGGATTCTTTACCACTGTGCCACCTACAATTTACTGCCTTCCATACTACTACAGCTTCATAGACAGATCTCTCTTTAAGACAAAAGCATGCACAAATCACTGAAATACAGAATAATAGGATTAGATGCCTAGATGAAATGCTAACTCAGAAGAGGAATAATCTATCTTTGCTCCAGGGGGACCAGAGAAGTGTTCATAAAGGAGGTGACATTTGAGATATGTTTCAAAGAAGGAGAAAAAGGGAAAAGTCATTCCATGCATAAGAAAAGGTATTTGTGAAGAAACAGAAATATAAAGGGGTTTAGAATGTTCAGTGGAGAAGGCAATGGCAACCCACTCCCAGTACTCTTGCCTGGAAAATACCATGGATGGAGGAGCCTGGTAGGCTGCAGTCCATGGGGTCACTAAGAGTTGGACACATGAAAGGCCTGGTCCCCAGTGTCAACTACTATATAGAGGTCAAGAAAGATGATGATAGGAGAAGGGCCCACATGATTCAGTACTAGAGAGCATATTCAGTAGAATTGCACCAGAAGCAACCCAGGCTAAGGGGGTTGAGACACAAATGGGAGGAAAGGAAGTGGAGACTGAGAGATTACCCTTTTGTGTTTACTTTGCATTATGGATTTATAAACATTTCAATAACAACAAAACTTACCCCGAGAGTCTGTTGTACACTGAGATGCAATGATTAGCAATGGATGCTTTTTATCTGAATCTCACATTTAGTATTTATTTTTGTATACTGTACTGTGGTTTGCATAATATACACATAAGTAAAGATACATATATGAGGGTGCTTTGGTTTCTGATAAAGTGAAAGTGAAGTTGCTCAGTCGTGTCCGACTCTTTGTGATACCATGTACTGTAGCCTACCAGCCTCCTCTGTCCATGGGATTTTCCAGACAATAGTACTGGAGTGGATTGCCATTTCCTTCTCCAGGGGATCTTCCCAACCCAGGAATCGAACCTGGGTCTCCCGCATTGTAGACAGATGCTTTACCGTAAGCACAATTACAGTGTAGGAACTCCCATCTGGAGAGTAAGGTTCATAGACCTACTGACTCCTTTGGTTTAAGAAAAGCTTCTACCTACATAAAAAGCTCCCTAACCTAGAGGGAATGTTATTCTGTAGGGTATGAATCTTTCCTGGAATCATCTGAATTAATGCATGCTGAGAATATTGCTCTTTCTGTGTGCTTTTTATAGGCATAAAGACTTTTTTGCAAATCAAGACTGAGGAGCACTTCTGAGTCCATCAGGGATTCTCAAGGCAGTTATGAAGACTAAACTCTGAAATCCATGGAGGAACCATCTCAGACACTGGTGCTTAATCCTTTTCTCACTCTATCACACAAAGAGTGGGGTTGTCTGATTTGCAGTATCAGAAATAATAATTCAGTGATAGCCAAGAAGAGAGATAATAATGATGGACCGCTTTTATTAAATATCCAGACATTGTCCTCGACATTTTACATCAATTAAGTAAATTACTGTGTTCCCAGGATACAGATGTGGAAACAAAGTCAGAGAGGTCAAGTGACTTGTCCTGACAGACACACCAGAAGTGTGGTGGTAAAGGAAGAGAGAAAGTGGAAAGAACAGTTTTGAAGAATACAGGTGTATTTTGCCATTTAACTGAATTCTTATTTGAACTCTGTTTTTTTTTGAAGAAGATGTGGATTGTGTGCCTAGCCCTGTGTCAAGGGAACACTGGGGACGGATAAGAGATGAAAATGGCAGAGTTCCTGACTCTGTGGTGCAAAATGGAGTATTTGATGAGGCAAGAAACAGACATGTAGAAAAGTGAAAACTAAGTGGTGCTTCTTAAAGTTTGGTTGTAAGGCAGTTGCTTGGAACTTAGAGTGCACTTCATATCAGGAACTTGCTAAAGATGGGTAGTATAACAGGTGCTATTTGTAAGCCCTCCCCAGACAGCCATTTTGCTTTTCTGCATTTCTTTTCCATGGGAATGGTCTTGATCCTTGTCTCCTGTACAGTGTCACAAACCTCATTCCATAGTTCATCAGGCACTCTATCTATCAGATCTAGGCCCTTAAATCTACTTCTCACTTCCACTGTATAATCATAAGGGATTTGATTTAGGTCATACCTGAATGGTCTAGTGGTTTTCCCTACTTTCTTCAATTTAAGTCTGAATTTGGCAATAAGGAGTTCATGGTCTGAGCCACAGTCAGCTCCTGGTCTTGTTTTTGCTGACTGTATAGAGCTTCTCCGTCTTTGGCTCCAAAGAATATGATCAATCTGATTTCGGTGTTGACCATCTGGTGATGTCCATGTATAGAGTCTTCTCTTGTGTTGTTGGAAGAGGGTGTTTGTTATGACCAGTGCATTTTCTTGGTAAAACTCTATCACTTTTTGCCCTGCTTCATTCCGTATTCCAAGGCCAAATTTGCCTGTTACTCCAGGTGTTTCTTGACTTCCTACTTTTGCATTACAGTCCCCTATAATGAAAAGGACATCTCTTTTGGGTGTTAGTTCTAAAAGGTCTTGTAGGTCTTCATAGAACCGTTCAACTTCAGCTTGTTCAGCGTTACTGGTTGGGGCATAGACTTGGATTACTGTGATATTGAATGGTTTGCCTTGGAAACGAATAGAGATCATTCTGTCGTTTTTGAGATTGCATCCAAGTACTGCATTTCTGACTCTTTTTGTTGACCATGATGGCCACTCCATTTCTTCTGAGGGATTCCTGCCCGCAGTAGTAGATATAATGGTTATCTGAGTTAAATTCACCTATTCCAGTCCATTTGAGTTCGCTGATTCCTAGAATGTCGACATTCACTCTTGCCGTCTCTTGTTTGACCACTTCCAATTTGCCTTGATTCATGGACCTGACATTCCAGGTTCCTATGCAATATTGCTCTTTACAGCATCGGACTTTGCTTCTATCACCAGTCACATCCACAGCTGGGTATTGTTTTTGCTTTGGCTCCATCCCTTCATTCTTTCTGGAATTATTTCTCCACTGATCTCCAGTAGCATATTGGGCACCTACTGACCTGGGGAGTTTCTCTTTCAGTATCCTATCATTTTGCCTTTTCATACAGTTCATGGGGTTCTCAAGGCAAGAATACTGAAGTGGTTTGCCATTCCCTTCTCCAGTGGACCACATTCTGTCAAATCTCTCCACCATGACCCGCCCATCTTCTTGTGAAAAGAAGAGAAGGGAAAAGCAAAGGAGAAAAGGAAAGATATAAACATCTGAATGCAGAGTTCCAAAGAATAGCAAGAAGAGATAAGAAAGCCTTCTTCAGCCATCAGTGCAAAGAAATAGAGGAAAACAACAGAATGGGAAAGACTAGGGATCTCTTCAAGAAAATTAGAGATACCAAAGGAACATTTCATGCAAAGATGAGCTCGATAAAGGACAGAAATGGTATGGACCTAACAGAAGCAGAAGATATTAAGAAGAGATGGCAAGAATACACAGAAGAACTGTACAAAAAAGATCTTCACGACCCAGATAATCATGATGGTGTGATCACTGACCTAGAGCCAGACATCCTGGAATGTGAAGTCAAGTGGGCCTTAGAAAGCATCACTATGAACAAAGCTAGTGGAGGTGATGGAATTCCAGTTGAGCTATTCCAAATCCTGAAAGATGATGCTGTGAAAGTGCTGCACTCAATATGCCAGCACATTTGGAAAACTCAGCAGTGGCCACAGGACTGGAAAAGGTCAGTTTTCATTCCAGTCCCAAAGAAAGGCAATGCCAAAGAATGCTCAAACTACCGCACAATTGCACTCATCTCACACACTAGTAAAGTAATGCTCAAAATTCTCCAAGCCAGGCCTCAGCAATATGTGAACCGTGAACTTCCTGATGTGCAAGCTGGTTTTAGAAAAGCCAGAGGAACCAGAGATCAAATTGCCAACATCTGCTGGATCATCGAGAAAGCAAGAGTTCCAGAAAAACATCTATTTCTGCTTTATTGACTATGACAAAGCCTTTGACTGTGTGGATCACAATAAACTGTGGAAAATTCTGAAAGAGATGGGAATACCAGACCACCTGCCCTGCCTCTTGAGAAATTTGTATGCAGGTCAGGAAGCAACAGTTAGAACTGGACATGGAACAACAGACTGGTTCCAAATAGTAAAAGGAGTTCGTCAAGGCTGTATATTGTCACCCTGTTTGTTTAACTTATATGCAGAGTACATCATGAGAAACGCTGGACTGGAAGAAACACAAGCTGGAATCAAGATTGCCAGGAGAAATATCAATAACCTCAGATATGCAGATGATACCACCCTTATGGCAGAAAGTGAAGAGGAACTCAAAAGCCTCTTGATGAAAGTGAAAGTGGAGAGTGAAAAAGTTGGCTTAAAGCTCAACATTCAGAAAACGAAGATCATGGCATCTGGTCCCACCACTTCATGGGAAATAGATAGGGAAACAGTGGAAACAGTGTCAGACTTTATTTTTCTGGGCTCCAAAATCACTGCAGATGGTGACTGCAGCCATGAAATTAAAAGACGCAACTCCTTGGAAGGAAAGTTATGACCAACCTAGATAGCATATTCAAAAGCAGAGACATTACTTTGCCAACAAAGGTTCGTCTAGTCAAGGCTATGGTTTTTCCTGTGGTCATGTATGGATGTGAGAGTTGCACTGTGAAGAAGGCTGAGCGCCGAAGAATTGATGCCTTTGAACTGTGGTGTTGGAGAAGACTCTTGAGAGTCCCATGGACTGCAAGGAGATCCAACCAGTCCATTCTGAAGGAGATCAGCTCTGGGATTTCTTTGGAAGGAATGATGCTAAAGCTGAAACTCCAGTACTTTGGCCATCTGATGCGAAGAGTTGACTCATTGGAAAAGACTCTGATGCTGGGAGGGATTGGGGGCAAGAGGAGAAGGGACGACAGAGGATGAGATGGCTGGATGGCATCACTGACTCGATGGATGTGAGTCTGGGTGAACTCCGGGAGTTGGTGATGGACAGGGAGGCCTGGCGTGCTGTGATACATGGGATCGCAAAGAGTCGGACATGACTGAGCGACTGATCTGATCTGATCTGATAAAGGTGCATCCACAAATATGATTTGTCCCATGACATAGCTGAAATGCTGTATATTTGTTATAAAAATTAGTATGAGAAATAATGTGCTTTTGTTGTTGTTGTTCAGTTGCTAGGTCATGTCCAAATCTGCGACCTCATGGACAGCAGCAAACTAGTATTCCCTGTCCTTCACTATCTCCTGGAGTTTGCTCAAATTCATGTCCACTGAGTCAGTGATGCTATCCAACCATCTCATCCTCTGTCGCCCTCTTCTCCTTTGCTTTCAGTCATTCCCAGCATTAGAGTTTTTCCCAATGAATGGGCTGTTCATATCAGGTGGCCAAAGTATTGGAGCTTCAGCCTCAGCATCAGTCCTTTCAATGACTATTCAGAGTTGAGTTCCTTTAGGATTGACTGGTTTGATCTCTTTGAGAGTCTCTAAGAGACTCTCAAGAGTCTTCTCTAGACCACAATTTGAAAGCATCATTTCTTGGGCACTTAACCTTCTCTTTAAAGAATGTTTTTAAACATTCTTCTTAAAGAATCTGCCAGCAATGTGGGAGACCTGGGTTCAATCTCTGGGTTGGGAAGATCCATACATGACTACTGGAAAAACTATAGCTTTGACTATATGGACCTTTGTTGGCAAAGTGATGTCTTTGCTTTTTAATATGCTGTTTAGCTTTGTCATAGTTTTCCTTCCAAGGAGCAAGCATCTTTTCATTTCACGGCCACAGTCATTGTCTGAAGTGATTTTGGAGATCAAGAAAATAAAATGGGTCATTGATTCCACTTTATCCCCCTTCCATTTGCCATCAAGTCATGGGGCCAGACGCCATGACTTAGTTTTTTGAATGTTGAGTTTTAAGCAGACTTTTTCACTCTCCATTTTCACCCTCATCATGAGGCTCTTTAGTTCCTCTTCCATTTCTGCCATTAGAGTGGTATCATCTGCATATCTGAGGTTGTTGATATTTCTCCCAGTAATCTTGATTGCAGCCTGTAATTCATCCAGCCCAGCACCTTATGTGATGTACTCTGCTCAGCTCAGTTACTCAGTCGTGTCCAACTCTTTGCCACCCCATAGACTGTAGCATGCTGGGCTTCACTGTCCATCACCAACTCCCAGAGCTTTCTCAAGCTCATGTCCATCAAGTCGGTGATGCCATCCAACCATCTCATCCTCTGTCATCCCCTTCTCCTCCTGCCTTCAAACTTTCCCAGCATCAGGGTCTTTTCCAGTGAGTCAGTTCTTCGCATCAGGTGGCCGAAGTACTGGAGCTTCAGCATCAGTCCTTCCAATGAATATTCAGGACTGATTTACTTTAGGATTGACTAGTTTGATCTCCTTGCAGTCCAAGGGACTCTCAAGAGTCTTCTCCAAGTCCACAGTTCAAAAGAATAAATTCTTCAGTGCTCAGCTTTCTTTATGTTCCAACTCTCACATGCATACATGACTACTGGAAAAACCATAACTTCAACTTGACAGAAGTTTGTCTGAAAAGTAATGTCTGCCTTTTAATATGCTGTCTAGGATGGTCATAACTTTCATTCCAAGGAGCAAGCTGCAGCTACCATCTGCAGTGATTTTGGAGCCCAAGAAAATAAAGTCTGTCACTGTTTCCATTATTTGCCCATCTATTTGCCATGAAATGATGGGACCAGATGCCATGATCTTCGTGATTTGAATGTTGAGTTCTAAGCCAGCTTTTTCACTCTCTTTCACTTTCATCAAGAGGCTCTTTAGTTCTCTTCCCTTTCTGATATAAGGGTGGTGTCATCTGCATATCAGAGGTTATTGATAGTTCTCCCTGCAGTCATGATTCCAGCTTGTGTTGCATCCAGCCTGGCATTTCTCATGATGTATTCTGCATATAAGTTAAATAAGCAGGGTGACAATTTACAGCCTTGATGTACTCCTTTCCCAATTTTGAACCACTCCATTGTTCCATGTAAGGTTCTAACTGTTGTTTCTTGACCCACATACAGATTTCTCACAAAACAGGTAAGGTGGTCTGATATTCCTGTCTCTAAGAGTTTTCCACAACGTGTTGTCATCCATACAGTCAAAGGATTTGGCTTAGTCAATGAAGCAGAAGTGGATGTTTTCTGGAATTCCCTTTCTTTCTCTACGATCCAACAAAGGTTGGCAACTTGGTCTCTGGTTCCTCTGCCTTTTCTAAATCCAGCTTGTACATCTGGAAGTTCTCAGTTCATGTACTGCTGAATCTTAGCTTGAAGGATTTTGAGCATAACCTGGCTGTCATGCAAAATGAGCACAATTGTCTGGTAGTTTGAACATTCTTTGGCACTGCCCTTCTTTGGGATTGAGATGAAAACTGACATTTTCCAGTCCTGTGGCCACTGCTGAGTTTTCCAAATTTGCTGAAATATTGAATGCAAGACTTTAACAGCATCATCTCTTAGGATTTTAAATAGCTCAGCTGGAATTCCATCACCTCCACTAGCTTTGTTTGTAGTAATGCTTCATAAGGCTCCTTGATTTCATACTCCAGGATGTCTGGCTCTAGGTGAGTGACCATACCATCATGGTTATCCCAGTCATTAAGACATTTTTTCGGTACAGTTCTTCTATGTATTATTGCCACCTCTTCTTAATCTCTCTGCCTCTGTTAGGTCCTTAACATTTCTGTCCTTTATCATGCCCATCCTTGCATGAACAGTTCCCTTGATATCTCCAATTTTCTCAAAGAGATCTCTAGTCTTTCACATTCTCTTTGTATTGTTCACTTAAGAAGGCCTTCTTATCTGCCCTTGTTATTCTCTGGTATCCTGCATTCACTTGGGTATATTTTTCCCTTTCTCGCTTGCTTTTCACTTCTCTTCTTTCCTCAGCTATTTGTAAAGCCTTCTCAGCAACCACTTTGCCTTCTTGCATTTCTTTTTCTTTGGGATGGTTTTGGTCACTGCCTCCTATACAATTTTATGAACCTCTGTCCATAGTTCTTCAAGCACTCTGTTTTCCAGATCTAATCCCTTGAACCTATTTGTCACCTCCACTGTATAATCATAAGGAATTTGATTTAGGTCATACCTAAATGGCCTAGTGATTTTCCCTGCTTTTTTAAATTTAAGCCTGGATTTTGCAATAAGGAGCTGATGATCTGAGCCACAGTCAACTTCAGGTCTTGTTTTTGCTGACTGTAAAGGGTTTCTTCATCTTAGGCTGCAAAGAATATAATCAATCTGATTTCAGTATTGACAGTTTGGTGATGTCCATGTGTAGAGTTGTCTCTTGTACTGTTGGAAAATGGTGTTTACTGTGACCAGTGTGTTCTCTTGACAAAACGCTATTAGCCTTTGACCTGCTTCATTTTGTACTCCAAGGCCAAACTTGCCTGTTACTCCAGGTATCTCTTGACTTCCTACTTTTGTGATTGTATCCAAGTACTGCATTTCTGAATCTTTTGTTGTCTATGAGGAGTACTTATTCCATTTTTCCTAAGGGATTCTTGCCCACAGAAGTAGATATAATGGTCATCTGAATTAAATTTACCAATTCCCGTCCATTTTAGTTCACTGATTCCTAAGATGTTGATGTTCACTTTTGCCATCCCCTGCTTGATGACATCCAATTTACCTTGATTCACGGACAAAACATTATCCACCAGAGGAGGGAATGGCAAACTACTCTGGTATTCTTGCCATGAGAACCCCATGAACATGAACAGTATGAAAAGGCAAAAAGATATGACACTGTATTATGAGCCCACCAGATGGAAGGTGTCCAACATGCTACTGGGGTAGAGCAGAAGGATCCAACCAGTCCATTCTAAAGGAGATCAGTCCTGGGTGTTCATTGGAAGGAATGATGCTAAAGCTGAAACTCCAATACTTTGGCCACCTCATGTGAAGAGCTGACTCATTGGAAAAGACTCTGATGTTGGGAGGGATTGAGGGCAGGAGGAGAAGGGGACGACAGAGGATGAGATGACTGGATGGCATCACCGACTCAATGGATGTGAGTCTGGGTGAACTCCAGGAGTTGGTGATGGACAGGGAGGCCTGGCGTGCTGCGATTCATGGGGTCGCAAAGAGTCAGACGTGACTGAGCGACTGAACTGACTGACTGACCAGAAAGAGTGAAGTGGCTGGGCCAAAGCAGAAATGACACTCAGTTGTGGATGTGTCTGGTGGTGAGATAAAGCCTGATGCTGTAAAGAACAATATTTCATAGGAACTTGGAGTGCTAGGTCCATGAATCAAGGTATATTGGATGTGGTCAAGCAAGAGAAATAATGCACTGATAATTAAATAAAATTATAAAGTTTATTAAGACGTGTTTTAGTGCTGGTACTTGAAGAGAAACTGGTTTAATTAGGAATGGGATAAAATAAGATGAAGGCTTCAGTAGAGTTTCTAAATAGGACTTTTGGCACTTTTAAGGACTTTAGAAGACGTTGCACAGGTTTTTTTTTCTACCATATTTAATTTCACTTTAAAGCACATGGTTCTGAATTCATTAATTTGGTTGCATCAGCACTGCTTTTACACTCATCAACCATAGTTATAGCCTTTGGTTGAATCAGAAATGGAACAAAGAAGAAAACATTAAGTCTATCATAGATTTTTGGCTACCTAGGAGTAGGTATCATAGATTCTTGGTTACCTTTTCACCTCCTAAACACTTGGTCCATAGTTTCCATCCAGCCTGTTTTCTCCCTAGTTGTATAGCTCTTCCAATTTCTTTCTGCCTTGGTTTTTCCCTCCTCCAGACTGCTTCATCCATTTCTTTTATCTGGAACTCCTGAAGTGACTTCTATATATATATATTTTTTTACCTAGCCTCTGCCCTCTTTTATAAAATCCCCAGTAACTGCCCAACATGACCACAAGATCTTTGCTGCTTCCACTTTCCTTTAAGTAGCAAAAGTTGTAAGCGTCCAGTCTTACACATTTTGACCCATATTTGGACAAGAGAAAATGAGGGAGTCTTTTAGGGTCAATGGAAAAGTGCCAGAAGAGAAATGCTGCTGTGCTTGAAGATATAAGAATATTTATGAAAAAATACCAAAAGGAGAAATACACGGTGGAACAGAGACAAAAAGGAGGTAACACAGGATTCCTAAGTGGGAAGAAAATACATGTATGGTAGAAAATTTCAGAACAGATGATGTCCTGAAGCAGGAAAGCTGTATTATTCTACATAAAGGTCTTGATGTGGGTGGTGATATGAAATTGATTGTTTGAAAGATTAAAAACCAGAGAGTGTCTATGAGCCAAATGAGGAAATAAAGTTGCTGATGGAATTAGTGGACTTGGAAGTTACAGTGAAGTAAACTGGTCAGAAATAGTTTCACAGAAGAGAGAGGATATAATGATCATTAAAAATAGTAGGACTCAGATATATAGAAAGGGGAACTAAAGAGAAGCAGCATTGTAAATATAGGCAGCAAATTTATATTTAAGGAAAATATTTCTGATTGAAGTGGAGTTTCTTAGGGGAAGTAACTAATGTTAAAGTTGGAAAGGTAGAAATGGACTGGATTGTGACTAAGTGTCAGGTCAGAGGGTTTATATTTTATTGTATATGGAATGAGGAGCTCATGATAATTTCTTGATCAAAGTGGAAGTGTATGAAACTCAGATCAACTATGGTTGTGAGGATTGATTAGAGCAGGTAGAGGACTAAGGCAGTGAGATCAGATAGGAGGTTGACCTGAGTTGATATTAGAGGGGGTGGGAAAAGGAGAAATGTAAGAGACATTACCAAGTAAAATTTACCAAAGTTTTATAACTAACTGGATGGGGAGGAGGGCAAAATTGTAAATAGTTAACAATGACCATGAAGTTTGAGCCAAAGTAGAGGATAAATTGTAGAAAGGAATTTATCACAGGAAAGCAAATGGACATGTGCAAAACTTGTTCATTTTGGCATTATTTGAAGTGGCAAAAGCTTTAAGACAACCTACAGGTATATATTGATCAGGATAATAAATGCTAGATATTGTAATAAACAACCCTGAAATCTCTGTGACTTTAAACCATAAAAATATATTGTTTGTTCATATATGACCAATGATATATTGTTCACACAGATGGTCCAATGAAGCCAGTGAAGGATCATCTGCTTCTCACAGTCATCCAGAGATCCAGTTTCTGCCATATTGTAAACCACTATCTTCCACATATGGGCCCCATGGTCACAATAGAAGGGAAAGAGAGAGAGCAGAAGGACTTGTATTTTAGCACCAAGGTTTAGCAGTAGAATGTATCACTTCCATTCACATTCCACTGATAGATTTTAAATGATACATTGCAATATAACACTGAGATGAAAAAGCCCAAATGCCTATGTTTTCTATAAGTACATATTCTGTATGTATATATGTACACATGTAGAAAAAGATCTAGAAGTATACCAAAACCCAAACTGTCAACAAGGATTATTTCTGAGGAGGAAAGGAGTGGACCTTGACTATTAATGGTTATGCAGAATGAGCCTCATCTGTAACATCAAAAAATTTATAAGGAAAATGAATGCATATATTGTGCATATGATAAAAATTTATATAAAAAGATGTATTTGGTTTTATTGTAGTTTTATGTGTTTCAAAAAAGGATTTTAGGTATGAGTTTAGTTTTTGATTTGTTGAGTTTAAAGAGCTAATATAATATCCAGGTTGTTGTTGGTTGTTAGGGTCTAACAGTCAGCTAGAGATGCAGGTTTGGAACTTTGGGGGAGAAGCTGGGGTTAGGGATGTTGACTAGAAGCCAGTAGTGAAGCCATAACAATGTAGGACCTCAAAGGCAATACTTCTCAAGGCACCAGACTGTGATGAGAGCAGACGCTTTGGGTAGAATGTAAATCAGTGCACTGCTTTCTTCATGGAGAAAGCTTTGTTACCCAAAACTGCCAGCTGGGCTAATCTATGTGCTTAGTGATGTGAGTGATTTACATTCTGGACAAGCTTCTTATCTCATTGTGGACTAGTAACTAATAATTTGAGTATCAGTACTGATACATGAACTATGGTTTGTGTAGCAGTGCTTTATGGGAGAGACAATGTAGAGACATAAGGGATTTCCATTGTGAACCTTGGGCTGTGACTGTATTTGGAGGGGATAGGAGGAAAAGAGAAAAATATTATGGCACTACACTAATGGGTAGTGTTCCTGGAATCAAGTGAGAGAAACTTTGAGAAATGGAAGGAGAGTGGTCAATAGTGTCAAATGCTACAAAGAGGTAAAGAATGAGAGAGGGAAAGTCATTGGAGTTGACTCTGTGTGTGTGTGTGTGTGTGTGTGTGTGTGTGTGTGTGTATGCATGGGTGCACACATACACATATGTTTGAGGAAACCTACAATGTTATCAAACATGAATTCTGTGTCATGAACTGTGCCATATACTCTAAAATTATTATTTCATTTCATGGGTTTACTGATAAAAGTAGAAGAGTAAGACAGTCTTATGGACTCTGTGGGAGAGGGAGAGGGTGGGAAGATTTGGGAGAATGACACTGAAACATGTAAAATATCATGTAAGAAATGAGTTGCCAGTCCAGGTTCGATGCACGATACTGGATGCTTCGGGCTAGTGCACTGGGACGACCCAGAGGGATGGTATGGGGAGGGAGGAGGGAGGAGGGTTCAGGATGAGGAACACATGTATACCTGTGGTGGATTCATTTTGATATTTGGCAAAACTAATACAATTATGTGAAGTTTAAAAATAAAATAAAATTTAAAAAAAGAAAAAAAAAAGTAGAAGAGTATAGGAGAGTGGTGGGGCTAGAAGCTGAAGGGCTGGAGGTTAAGGAAAGGGCAAATAGAGGGACATAGACAGTTTTTGCAGAGAAGGTAGTTAATACAAAGAAGGAAACAGAATGCTGGGTAGAAATGTAAGGAGAAGGGAATTCTATGGTGCTCACTTAGAATGATGTTTTCAGTAAAGTGGTAGGCAGGATTGCGTAGAGGGGGGCTTGACTGAGTAGAGAAGATATGTGATGAATACTCTAGGGAATGTAATGGAGGAGCCAAAATCTATGTATAAAATGACTTCAGCATATGCAAACAAAAAACTCAAGGTACTGGACGCAATGCCATTTCCTTGGTTTAGAGCGTATTCTACTTCAAATCCCACACAAAATTTCTTAACTTCCTTGTGTCATTCAATTACAAGTTCAATCTCTTTAAGGAATTTCCCCAAATCTCTTTTTTCCTGGGATGTATTGTCATTAAGTTGTGTTGTTGTTGCTAAGTCGTGTCTTACTCTCTGTGATGCTATGGACTATAGTCCACCAGGCTCCTCTGTCCGTGAGATTTTCCAGGCAAGAATACTGGAGTGGGTTGTCATTTCCTCCTCCAGGAGATCTTTCTGACCTAGGGATCAAACCTGCATCTCCTGCATTGCAGGTGGGTTCTTTACCACTGGGCCACTGGAGAAGCTCTTTTTAAGATAGTGGCAAATTAAAAGGAGGATGTTTGAGTTGTCCCATAGTCATGGGGAAGGGGAGACCAGTGGTGATTCACTTGCCGTAGGCCAGGCAACTAACTGGCTTCACCTTAGACATTTGCCGTTCTACCTAAGCACTAGGTGTTCAATGCATGTGTCAGCTGAGATTTGGCTGGTCTTTTCAGCTGAGAGATGACCTTGAATATTGCTATAGTCTATGGGTTTGAGAACCTCTGGCTTTGAGGTCCAGGTACTCGGTGGCATCTAGGCTTTCTGTTTATAGGCTTTGACTAGCTGACCAGCCCTCTTAGAATTTCTCTATCCCTAAAGCGTCAATTTTTTAAGGCAATCCTGTTGTTCTCAGATTTCCTTCTGAAGCTAACCAGCTCTTTTTATCATGATCACTATTATCATCAGCACCTCCATTTCCTACTTTCATTTTCAGCCTCTGAAAAGGTGTGTAGGTGAATGAAGACACTGACCTATGGCTCTTCTCAGCACTGGAAAAGATTTCTTCTTTTAGTGTGACAGAAATTTCCTATCTGTCATCCTGTGTGCTTTATATACTGTTGCTTATAGTAAAATTATGTATAGGCTTTCAAGTCTTGCTCTTAATACACGCTGAGGAGTTTCTAGAATTTACATGTATATGTACAGCTGAGTCTCTTTGCTGTCCACCTGAAACTATCACAACATTGTTAATCAGCTCTACTCCATACAAGATAAAAAGTTTAAAAAAATAGAATTAAAACATCCTTATTTCTCTCAGAAAATCTAGAATATTATGACTCCTATTGGGTATAAACAGAAAATTAATTTAAAACTTAGTTTAAAATATTAGACTTTGACCCAATAATTCTATTCTTAAGAATTTATCATATTGATAAAGATGTATGTATGCAAAATGATGTATGGTCAAGATTACTCAATATAGCATTATTTGTAAAAGCATAAGATAAGGAATTGAACTACCCACCAATTGGTTATGGTTACTATAGGCAGTAAGGATGAGGTAGTTTCATACATATCGATATGAAACTATACAGAAATATTATGTAAAAGAAGCAAGATAAACAAGAGTGTAAACTATGTATCTTTTGTGTACACAGAACTGAATGACAGAGCAAAAGGGTGGAGGTCAGCAACGGGGAGGGAGTGGGTAAGGGGAAGTGATTCATGTAAAATTATATCCTTTTGTACCTTTTCAATTTTGTAACTATACATGTATTTCACACAATAAAATAAAACTCAAAGCTGAAGAAAATGACTTCAGCATAATTTTATGACCTCTGTTATCAAGGCTCAGAAGGGCAGAAATCACAAATGCACGTGGTAGGGGTTACTTGTGTATTGATAGAAGGTTAAGATGGTTGAGTAATTGATGCTACAAGCCTTCTAGCCAGTTTCCTTAATCTTGAATTTATAATAGTTTAATTTCTTTCAGGACCCTATTTCAAACAGACAGCTGTGACAACTAAAAAATCCTTCCTCTCGATTGGGATATCATTGATGTGTTGGTAGAAAAAGCTTTGGAGCCTTTCAGTTCCCTCCTTCTCAAAAATAAATCTGAAAAGAAAACTAACTCATGTAAATAAGTCCGTAGGGACATTGTCTCTGCCCATCCACAAGTGGCTGTAACACCAAAGGATAGATGGGAGCCTGTCTGACCCAAAAAGAGACAGAAGATTGGGTAGAATTCAGTGTGGGGTGAAAGTGTCACATAGCACAGCCTGGGGATAAGGACAATTGAAGAGATTATAGTGGGGGAATGGAAGACCAACCTAAGGTGACTAATAGCAATACAAAGATGACAGTGACTGAGCTCAAGGATCATATAATTCCCAATAGAATTTGCAGTATGACTTGCAAATAGTTTCTGTGCAGATTCTGTTCAGTTAGTAAGTTTTGGAAATTTCACAACTTCCCAGGTCCTTATCCCCATCAAAGCTCCTGAATCATTTGAAATCCACTGTGCTTTCTTTTTCCTTCTCCCTGTTTTTCCTTTATCCCTTATCTTTGTGTTCACTGTTTCATAGCTTTTGTTGGGTACACTTAAACTTGTAGGTCACCAGAATAGTTCTGGACAAATTTGTGAGTCAAGGCAATGAATTGGCTATTTCAAGATTGGTTATTTCAGTTCTGTCATGACTGACAATGTAACCTTGGGCAAGTGCCTTCCCTCCCTGGACTTCACGTTCTAAATTTTTTAAAAATGAAGAGCCTGAACTAGATCAACCAACTGTGTGCATTAGAAGATCTAGTTGCTCAGGTCTCCTTGTTAGAGCCGCAATAAATACAGAATAAGGCCTAGGTGCCTTGTTTTAAAAAGTGACCTCAGCTCAGTTCAGTTCAGTCACTCAGTCATGTTTGACTCTTTGCGACCCCATGGACTGCAGCACGCCAGGCCTCCCCATCTATCACAAACTCCCAGAGTTTATTCAAACTCATGTCCATCGAGTCGGTGATGCCATCCAACCATCTCATCCTCTGTCATCCCCTTCTCCTCCACCTTCAGTGTTTCCCAGCATCAGGGCCTTTTCCAGTGAGTCAGTTCTTCACATCAGGTGGCCAAAGTATTGGAGTTTCAGCTTCAACATCAGTCCTTCCAATGAATATTCAGGACTGATCTCTTTTAGGATAGACTGGCTTGATCGCCTTGCAGTCCAAGGGACTCCAACGCCACAGTTCAAAGCCATCAATTCTTCGGTGCTCAGCTTTCTTTATAGTCCAACTCACATCCATACATGACTACTGGAAAAACCATAACTTCGACTAGATGGACCTTTGTTGGCAAAATAATGTCTCTGCTTTTTAATATGCTGTCTAGGTTGGTCAAAGCTTTTCTTCCAAGGAGCAAGTGTCTTTTAATTTAATGGCTGCACTCACCATCTGCAGTGATTTTGGAACCCCCAAAATGAAGTCTCTCAGTGTTTCCATTGTTTCCCCATCTATTTGCCATGAAGTGATGGGACCAGATGCCATGATCTTAGTTTTCTGAATGTTGAGTTTTAAACCAGCTTTTTCACTCTCCTCTCTCACTTTCATCAAGAGGCTCTTTAGTTTCTCTCCATTTTCTGCCATAAGTGTGGTGTCATCTGCATATCTGAGGTTATTGATATTTCTCCAGACAATCTTGATTCCAGCTTGTGCTTCATCCAGCCCAGCGTTTCTCATGATGTACTCTGCATATAAGTTAAATAAGCATGGTGACAATATACAGCCTTGACATACTCCTTTCTCAATTTGGAACAAGCCTGTTGTTCCATGTCCAGTTCTAACTGTTGCTTCCTGAACTGCAAACAGATTTCTCAAGAGGCAGGTCAGGTGGTCTGGTATTCCCATCTTTTTTTAGAATTTTCCACAGTTTGTTGTGATCCACATAGTCAAAGGCTTTGGGATCATCAATAAAGCAGAAATAGATGTTTTTCTAGAACTCTCTTGCTTTTTCAATGATCCAACAGATGTTGGCAATTTGATTTCTGGTTCCTCTGCCTTTTCTAAAACCAGCTTGAACATCTGGGATTTCATGGTTCACGTACTGTTGAAGCCTGGCTTGGAGAATTTTGAGCATTACTTTACTAGCATGTGAAATGAGTGCAATTGTGCAGTAGTTTGAGCATTCTTTGTCATTGCCTTTCTTTGGGATTGGAATGAAAACTGACCTTTCCCAGTCCTGTGGCCACTGCTGAGTTTTCCAAATTTGCTGGCACACTGAGTGCAGCACTTTCAAAGCATCATCTTTTAGGATTTAAAATAGCTCAACTGGAATTTCATCACCTCCACTAGCTTTATTCATAGTGATGCTTCCTAAGGCCCACTTGACTTTTCATTCCAGGATGTCTGGCTCTAGGTGAGTGACCACACCTTCGTGATTATCTGGGTTGTGAAGATCTTTTTGTATAGTTCTTCTGTGTATTCTTGCCACCTCTTCTTAATATCTTCTGCTTCTGTTAGATCCGTACCATTTCTGTCCTTTATTGTACCCATCTTTGCATGAAATGGTCCCTTGATATCTCTAATTTTCTTGACCAGATCTCTAGTCTTTTTCATTCTATTGATTTTCTCTATTTATTTGCATTGATCACTGAGGAAGGCTTTCTTATCTCTCCTTGCTATTCTTTGGAATTCTGCATTCAAATGGGTATATCTTTCCTTTTCTCCTTTGCCTTTTGCTTCTCTCCTTTCCTCAGCTATTTGTAAGGCCTCCTCAGACAACCATTTTGCCTTTTTGTATTTCTTTATCTTGGGGATCGTCTTGATTCCTGTTTCTGTAGAATGTCACTTCAGTCGTGTCCGACTCTTTGCGACCCCATGGACTGTAGCCTACCAGCCTCCTCTGTCCATGGGATTTTCCAGGCAATAGTACTGGAGTGGATTGCCATTTCCTTCTCCAGCGGACCTTCCGGACCCAGGGATTGAACCCGGGTCTCCCACATTGTAGACAGATGCTTTACCATCTGAGCCACCAGGGAAGTCAGAATGTCACTAACTTCCATCCAAAGTTCTTCAGGCACTCTATCAGCTCTAATCCCTTTAATCTGTTTATCACTTCCACTGTATAATCGTAAGGGATTTGATTTAGGTCATACCTGAATGGTCCAGTGATTTTCCCTACTTTCTTCAATTTAAATCTGAATTTTGCAGTAAGGAGTTCATGATCTGAGCCATAGTCAACTCCTGGTCTTCTGAAAAAATGTGGTCCATTGGTGAAGGGAATGGCAAACCACTTCAGTATTCTTGCCTTGAGAACACCATGAACAGTATGAAAAGGTAAAAAGATTGGACACTGAAGGATGAACTACCCAGGTCGGTAGGTGCCCAATATGCTACTGGTGATCAGTGGAGAAATAACTCCAGAAATAATGAAGAGAGGGAGCCAAAGAAAAATCAATACCCAGTTGTGGATGTGACTGGTGATAAAAGCAAGGTCCAATGCTGTAAAGAGCAATATTGCATAGGAACCTGGAATGTTAGGTCCATGAATCAAGGCAAATGGAAAGTGGTCAAACAGGAGATGGCAAGAGTGAACATCGACATTTTGGGAATCAGCGAACTAAAATGGACTGAATGGGTGAATTTAACTCAGATGACCATTATATTTACTACTGTGAGTAAGAATCCCTTAGAAGATATGGAGTGGCCAACATAGTCAACAAAAGAGTCCAAAATGCAGTACTTGGATACAATTTTTAAAATGACAGAATGGCCTCTGTTCGTTTCCAAGGCAAACCATTCAATATCACAGTAATCCAAGTCTATGCCCTGACCAGTAATGCTGAAGAAGCTAGAGTTGAATGGTTCTGTGAAGACCTACAAGACTAACACCCCAAAAAGATGTCCTTTTCATTAGAAAGTGAAAGTGAAGTTGCTTAGTTGTGAAAAGGGAAGCCCCTTTTCATTAGAACTAACGCCCCAAAACATGTCCTTTTCATTATAGGGGACTAGAATGTGAAAGTCAGAAGTTAAGAAATACCTGGAGTAGCAGGCAAATTTTGCCTTGGAATACAGAATGAAGCAGGACAAAGGCTAATAGAATTTTGTCAAGAGAATGCACTGGTCATAGCAAACACCCTCTTCCAACAACACAAGAGAAGACTCTACACATGGACATCACCAGATGGCCAATACTGAAATCAGATTGATTATATTCTTTGCGGCCATAAAGTGACCTAGCTGATTCTAATACATTCCTCCAACTGAGAAACATGGGCAATAGATGATCATGAAGGCATTTCCAGCTGTAACATTACATAAAGAGACATGTATATGTGTGTGTGACAGAGAGAGAGAGACAGACAGACAGCCAGATAGGACTTACACTGTCTGGAAAGAAAGCTATCTATTGTTTACAAAAGTCAAAACTGGAGACCTGGCACAGTAAGGTAAAATGTCTATGTTTTCAATGTATAGATACATTCTGAAAGACTTAGTAGCTAATGCATGCACACTCTTAACTGGCTTTCCCAATGAAACAACAAAATATGAAAAGAAACAGGGCAGAATAAAAGCAGGACCTTCCTGGGAATATGAATATGGAGATATGGCAACCATAGGCCCAGCTCTTTAGAAGCTTGCATTGTATGCCCCATCTTTTCCTAGCTTGCTGACACTTGGAAAGGACTTCCAGAATCACTGACATTAAGGTATTAAGAATTATTGTGTTTTGAAGTCTTATTCTGCCAGGGATGTTTGTATTTTGAGCAGCCTATGCCAAAAGACTATATTTTGAACCAATGTTTCTTGGAAAATTAGGGAAATATTGTCTATCAGGGATCTGAATCTGGTCTCTGGATACCTATGATGGTGTTGTTATAAGGGGGAAATAAATAATTGAGAGTCTAGAGTAGAAGTGGATAGTTATTATGGGCATCAAGCATAGCACAGAGAGTCTTAAGAAGCAGTGGGGAGAGGGGCTTTGCATAAGCCCTATGTGATGCATTATTACCTCCAATGGTAGCTGGACTGTAGATAGGAGTTTAGGAAAGTTGATATGGATGTTCCAGAGTGCAGAATTCCCAGACATATACTTTAATTAGTGGGAGAACTGAAAAGGCCCATGTATCTATGTTCCATCCTTTTTGAAATGAATTGTTGGTGAGACAGTATTTTACAGTTGTTCCACTGAAAGGAAAAGTCCATCCCAGCCAAGTGGATTCACTGTTAAAACAGACCTATAGGCTCCATATATCCCATTAGCTCTCAAATCCCCAAGGTGTGAGCTCAGGCCTGAACCAATGCCAATAATGTGATTTGGACAAGCCCCAAAAAGCCCTAGAAAAGTCCTGAACACCTCCCCTCAAGGGTTGGCTGTTTGCCATTGTGGCTTTGATGAGCAGTCAAGAGGAGGTTATCCCCTTGGGCCTTCTTATGTTGCACACAGTAGCTGTATAGTCTCTAGATGAAGAGCAGGCATATAGTTTTTATGATTGGAGGGGCAAGTTCCTGGCTCTAAAAATGCAGCCCTACTTTGTGGTTCTCTGTAGGCAGAGCCTCAGTCTCTCAGCTTCTATAATCCCCTATTTAAAATGCAGTTGCTCTGGAAGAATTCACACCTTATTATCATCTAAAATCTCTTGAACTGGTTTTAGATGTTCTTTGAAAGCAAACCTCCAGTTTAGGGGTTTTGTGCAGTGGTCCCTAGTAAGGTCTCTAGACCAATAGCAGCAGTAGCAGCTGGGAACTTCTTAGAAATGTAAATTCTTAGAGTCCACCGAGACCTAAAACTCTAGGGGCAAAGCCTAGTAACTTGTGTTTTAGCTCATGCTCTAAGTCATTCTGGTGCATGCTAAGATTTGAGAACCCATGGTATAATGAAAGCAATTGGGTTTTGGGGCCTGACAGAGCTGGGTTTGAATCTGGACTCCACACTACTTGGGTAACTTTGGATAATGACAGCAGCTAATATTTATTGAACAATGATGTACTATTTACTAGATAATGTGTTAAGCACTTTCACAGGATTAGTGTGTGTGCATGTGTGTGTGTGTGTGTTTGTGTAATACCTGTGGATTTTCACCATGACTTTAGAGATGAGGAAGCTGAGGCTCTGAAGGGTTAAGTGATGGAACTCAGCTCAGGTAGTCTGGCTTCAGAGTCTGAACTTTTAAACTTCTACTTAACTTGAGTCTCAGTTTTCTCATTTGTAAAATGAGGCCAGTATTATCCTTCTTTGGAGAGTTTGGAAAAATAGAAGTAACATATCTCGGGACCAATTCTTCATAGATAATCCAGCTCAGCCCTGCTGAACTGATGCTTTTAGAAAGAGACTTTCTGTACAATCTACAGTATAGACAGTACTTTTCCAGAACATGTCACCAATAGGGCAGCAGGGGCGAGATGCAGCTGTAGGAAGAAGTGGCACAGAGCCTCCTTCCTGCTTTGTAAGTTGCAGCTTTAATCCAGGCTAGGCCCCTTCCCACTTGCCATCCCCACCTTTCATCTAGGCCTAATGGAGTTAAGGGAAGAAGCCCTCTCCATGGAAACTCCTCCTCCGCAGTGATTCAGGTAGGCCTCCAGGGATCCCCTTACTAGGAAACTGGTGCTGTGCTGTACTTACTCCTCCATCAGTGAGTTCTGGTGGAAACAAGATTGACGGAGAGGCCTCTCCCCAAACAGACCTCCCGCATGCAGTTTGAAGATCCACACCCTGTTAGTAGAAAGGAGAGGTGACATAGAGCCTTGGAAAAAAATTCCTTTCCTTCTCTCTACTTCTTTACAGCTCCTATTTGGCCTCACAGAAGGGTATAAGATAGATTCCTTCGTATGCTTTCTGTTGAAAGGTTGCCATGGAGACCAGACCAAGCCTCTGCCTTTGGCCATTTGGTAGTCAACAAATAATTCTTGGACTGCTTTCTTCATTATTGTGGCCCCCTTTCCCAGGGACTATCCCTATCTCATTGTTGCACACAGTAGGTGCACAGCTTGTTCCTTCATTTAACCATGGTTAGTTGAGCATCTACAATGTGCCAGGCTCTATTCTTAGGTTCTAGAGAATCAGAGGTGAATAACACAAATAAATGCTTGCTGGACTAAATTAAATTGAGTCAGATTGAATTTTTCAGCCTTTGGCAAGACACTGAACTATCTCAGTACTGAAAAGGATCCCAACTGATTTTCACAATCATTTATTTCATGAATATTTATTAAACACTTACTCTGTATGAGGCACTATTCTAGCTGCAGAGGATACAGCAGTGTACAAGGCCTTTGCTTTAATAGAACTTACTTTCTTAAAGAAAAAGACACACAATAAGCAAGTATATAAATAAGATAATGATATTAGATGGCAGTTAAGTGCTGTAGAGTGAAGTGAAAGTTGCTCAGTCATGTCTGACCCATTGCGACCCCATGGACTATACAGTCTGTGGAAATCTCCAGGCCAGAATACTAGAGTGGGTAGCTTTTCCCTTCTCTGGGGAATCTTCCCAACCTAAGGATCGAACCAAGGTCTCCTGCATTGCAGGCGGATTCTTTACCAGCTGAGCCACAAGGGAAGCCCATGAATACTGGAGCGGGTAGCCTATCCATTCTCCAGTGGATCTTCCTGACCCAGGAATCAAACTGGGGTCTCCTGCATTGCAGGTGGATTCTTTACCAATTGAGCTATCAGGGAAGCCCAAGTGCTATAAAGGTAATGACTTTAGAAAGTGACCAATGTTGGGATGGAGTATTTCTTTAAGTAAAGTGGTCAGGGTATGGTATTTGACTGGAGACCAGGAAGATGAAAAGGAATCAGCCTTGGGAAGAGCTAAGAGAAGAGTATTCAAGGCAAGGAAACTATTTGCAAAGTCTCTAAGCTGGGAATAGCTTGACTTGTTCAAGGAATTGAACAACAATCAGAGTGAGGTGGAGAATAGTTAAGAGAAGTATGCAGGGTTTGAGTCATCTGAGATCTGCTAGACTGAGATAGGGAGTTTGTATTTTTGCCCTCATGTTGTGTAAAGCCATTGGAGAGTTGCAAGCAGTATACATATGTGATATGATTTATGTTTTCATTAGAAAACTCTGGCAAGCTGTGTGGGAAACGGACTGCGCAAGGGAAAGTTTTTCTACTGGGAGACCGGTAGAGTAGAGATGGCAATGTTCTGTTTAATTTTTCAAAGTTGTGACCAAAGTATGCAATATAAGCAACAAATTAAAGAATGAATATACATGCCTTGCGGAGAAGGCAATGGCACTCCATTCCAGTACTCTTGCCTGGAAAATCCCACGGACGGAGGAGCCTGGAAGGCTGCAGTCCATGAAGTCGCTAAGAGTCGGACACGACTGAGCGATTTCACTTTCTCTTTTCACTTTCATGCATTGGAGAAGGAAATGGCAACCCACTCCAGTGTTCTTGCCTGGAAAATCCCATGGATGGAGGAGCCTGGTGGGCTGCCATCTATGGGGTCGTGCAGAGTCGGACATGACTGAAGCGACTTAGCAGCAGCAGCATACATGCCTTGAGTTTAAATTAGTGCCTTGCAAAAGTGTCAGGCTATGTTCATTATGCTGCCTCTCATCTCAGTTAACTGTGCCCTCTCAGATTAGAGCTAAGACCAAAAAGGTCTCTCTAATTTGCAACCTTTTCCCATACGTGTGTGTGTGCATGCATATGACATCTCAGTGTCTTCTCATTTAGTTCTCTAAATTAATTCTGGCATACACACGCACACACACACACAAATATATATAGGTTAATCCTGACCATTTCATATACATATATATATTCTGAGAAGCAAAACAGTAAAATTGAAAAATCTGAAGTAATCACAAGAGTATGCCTCTTTTTGTAGTAAAAAGAATCTATTTATGAAATATTGGATTTACAAACCAGCTAAACTAAGAGATAATTACTCACATTACACCATCCATATTTTTTTTGCTACCCCCAAACATTTGCTAAGGGGTTCTTTAAAATAGCAATTTCTCTAGTGCAGTTAAGTTTTTGTTTACAGATCATGAACCACTCATTACTAATCATCAACTGTGTGACAGTGGGGCTAGAGGGCAGAAAAATTCAATTCAATTCAACAAACATTTATTGAGGTCTACTTTGTACAAATAAGGAAGAGTGTAGGTCTTAGGGAAAATACAGAGATAGATAAGGTTAATTCCTTGCCCCTAGAAGCATGAAACATTGTGAGGGAAGACATCTTGTACGCAACTAATTATAACATGAGACAGCCTAGAATAGAGGTCTGTAAAAAAGTGCTATAAAACATGGAAAGAACAGTTTGTCCTGACTGAGAGAGGTGGGGGAGGCTTCATAGAAATGAATTTTCTTTCATTTGCTCATTCAATAGCCTTCATTGTGCCACTGTGCCAGAATCTGTGATAGATGCTGAGACTACCATGGTAAACCAGACCATAAACAAGCCAGTACAATCTAGTGTGATCAGGACTATGAGAGGGATAGTAAAGGGTGCTATGGGAGTAAAGAGGAATGGCATCAAATCTAGCTTGGGTAGCCTTGGAAGAAAAGTTATGACAAACCTAGACAGCATATTAAAAAGCAAAGACATCACTTGGCCAACAAAGGTCCTTATAGTCAAAGCTATGGTTTTTCTAGTAGTCATGTATGGATGTGAGAGTTGGACCATAAAGAAGGCTGCTGCTGCTGCTGCTAAGTCACTTCAGTCATGTCTGACTCTGTGCAACCCCATAGATGGCAGCCCACTAGGCTCCTCTGTCCCTGGGATTCTCCAGGCAAGAATACTGGAGTGGGTTGCCATTTCTAAAGAAGGCTGAGCACTGAAGAATTCATGCTTTTGAACTGTGGTGCTGGAGAAGATGGGAGAAGGCAATGGCACCCCACTCCAGTACTCTTGCCTGGAAAATCCCATGGGTGGAGGAGCCTGGTAGGCTCCAGTCCATGGGATCGCGAAGAATCGGGCATGACTGAGAGACTTCACTTTCACTTTTTACTTTCATGCACTGGAGAAGGAAATGGCAACCCATTCCAGTGTTCTTGCCTGGAGAATCCCAGGGACGGGGGAGCCTGGCGGGCTGCCATCTATGGGGTCACACAGAGTCGGACACGACTGACGTGACTTAGCAGCAGCAGCAGCAGCAGCTGGAGAAGATTCTTGAAAGTCCCTTGGACAGCAAGGAGATCAAACCAATCAATCCTAAAGGAAATCAACCCTGAATATTCATTGGAAGGACTGTTACTGAAGCTGAAGTTCCAATACTTTGGCCACTTGATGTGAAGAGCTGACTCATTGGAAAAGACCCTGATTCTGGGAAAGACTTAGGGCAAAAGGAGAAGGCAGAGGTAGAGGATGAGTTGATTAGATAGCATCACCAACTCAATGGACATGGATTTGAGCAAACTCCCGGAAATGGTAAAGGACAAGGAAGCCTGGTCTGCTGCAGTCCATGAGGTCACAAAGACTTGGACATGACTTAGTGACTGAACAACAACAACAAGAATATAGGTTAGCAAAGTAAGAGCTGGGATGAAAACGGGGGACAGTGTTCTAGACAGAGGAAACAGCATATAATAAGGCTTGAGGGTGTATACAGGGAAAGGAAGACAGAGGCAGAGGATATGGTGACTGAAGATAATAATTTCGTGACATTTTATTGTGTTACTATAGTTTGAATCTGCAGTAAGAGATTTTGTACAGCTGCTCCTTAGCAATCAGGTTCTTTTCATTAGCCACTGGTAATGAAGTGTCTTTGGTTAAGTCAAAGAAATATCCAATAACAAATACCGCAATAGCTACCACCATTCTTATATTCCCAACTAGTCCTGGGTAGGTTGGGAAAGAGAGGTGAGATGACCATTATTGGGTGTTTGTTTTTTTCATGGCAGCATTGTATCAAATTAGTCATTGCTGCTAAGTCGCTTCAGTCGTGTCCGACTCTGTGTAACCCCATAGACAGCAGCCCACCAGGCTCCACTGTCCCTGGGATTCTCCAGGCAAGAACACTGGAGTGGGTTGCCATTTCCTTCTCCAATGCATGGAAGTGAAAAGTGAAAGTGAAGTCGCTCAGTCATGTCCGACTCTTAGCGACCCAATGGACTGCAGCCTACCAGGTTCCTCCGTCCATGGGATTTGCCAGGCAAGAGTACTGGAGTGGGCTGCAAATTAGTCATTTGGCTTCAGATAACGGGCTTCCTAGGTGGCTCAGTGGTAAAAAAAAAAAAAAAAAAAAAAATTGCCTTCTAATACAGGAGACACAGGTTCAATCCCTGGGTTAGGAAGATCCCCTGGAAGAGGAAATGGCAACCCACTCTAGTATTCTCACCTGGAGAAGAGCCTAGTGGGCTACAGTCCTTAGGGTCGCAAAGAGTCGGACATGACTGAGTGACTAAGCATGCATGCAATGTCAACAGGATTCTAGAGGACAGTAACACATACACAATTTTTTTTCAGAGATTTGTACCCCAAACCAATCTCTGTGGATCTTCTAGAGGTTATTGCCTTCATTTAAAAAGGGGCAAAGTAAGACCTTTTATGGGGCTTTCAGAGTTAATGGAGGTCTTATCATTTGTGACATGTTGTTCCAGAGATAATAAAGACAACCGATTACTTTTATATATTTCAGAAGCACTATGTTATAATCATTTTCTACATTTTAATACTTCATAAAAAATCTCCACAAGCATATACTTAACTTTGTCAATTGGAAACAACAGACAAAAAAAAAAAAAAAAAAAAACAACAACTTTGTGTGTATGTGAAATATAGAATACACACAGAAAAATGCATGAAACATAAATTGTTTAACATTCAGTTCAGTTTAGTTGCTCTGTCTAATCCAACTCTTTGCATCCCCATGGGCTGTAGCAGGCCAGGCTTCCCCGTCCATCACCAACTCCCAGAGTTTGCTCAAATTCATGTCCATCCTGTCAGTGATGTCATCCAACCATCTCATCCTCTGTCATCCCCTTCTCCTCCTGCCTTCAATTTTCCCCAGCATCAGGGTCTTTTTCAATGAGTCAGTTCTTCCATCAGGTGGCCAAAGTATTGGAGTTTCAGCTTCAGCATCAGTCCTTCTAATGAATATTCAGGACTGATTTCGTTTAGGATGGACTGGTTTGATCTCCTGGCAGTCCAAGGGACTCTCAAGAATTTTCTCCAACACCATGGTTCAAAAGCATCGATTCTTTGGTGCTTAGTTTTCTTTATAGTCCAACTCTCACATCCATACCTGACTACTGGAAAAACCATAGCTTTAAACTAGATGGACCTTGGTCAGAAAAAGAACATCTCTGCTTTTTAAAAGGCTGTCTAGGTTGGTCATAGCTTTTCTTCCAAGGAGCAAGCTACTTTTTCATGGTTGCAGTCACCATCTGCAGTGACTTTGGAGCCCAAAACAATAAAGTCTTTCATTGTTTCCATTGTCTCCCCATCTATTTGCCATGAAGTGATGGGACCAGATGCCATGATCTTAGTTTTCTGAATTATTTTAATGTAAACAACTGCACCCCCTGGAAACCATTGGAAAGTGTGCACCATTGGATCTGCAATAATGTGTGCACCTGTGTGTATGTACATGCGTGCATGAACATTTGTGAGCATGAATTTCTGTGTGTGTGTGTGTGTCATATTTTAAAAATGAAACATAGTTGATCACATAGTGGACAACCATTGTTGTCATTGCTATCAGTACTGTGCTGGAAGATTGGTGTGCACTGTCACACTTTATCCTCATAACTGCTGCATGGAGATGAGATGAGGCTCATAGTGGTTAGTGACCTGTTCGTTTGCATCCAGGTAGGCCTTACATAGATCACTCATCTGCATCCAAAGACTGGGCCCTCTAAAAGAAGGCTGGTGGGTGAGGGGATAAACCAGGCTGTGGCTGACTCCTTATAGGATAAGAGAGTTCCCAAAGGAAAGAGCTTTAAATCATAGTTATTAGAAGGGCATGACAAGCTGCTCTTGCAGATGGATCTGGATCTGGGCAGCTAAAGTTTCTAGATAGAGTTGATCCCTGCAATAAATGCAGATTCCTACATTTACCATTTACCAGCAAGTCACTTCAGTTCTCCAAACCTCAGCTTTTTTTTACATTAAAAAAATTATTGCGATATAGCTGATTTACAAATGTCGTGTTAATTTCTTTTGTAGAGCAAAGTCACAAAGTTACTCAGTTATACACACACACGTCTGGGTGTGTGTGTGTTTGTATACGTTTGTGTGTGTGTGTATATATGTATGTGTGTGTGTGTATATGTATATGTATATATATATATATATATATTCTTTTCCATTATGGTTCAGTATTTTTTAATCTATAAAATGGTAATATAAACTGTACCTCACACTTGCTGTGAGGATTAAATGTGACAATTGATATGAGGAACCTTTGCAAACTAGATTGTGTCTCACAAGTGTTAGGTGTCATTATCATCTCCTAGACCTATTTCTGTTAAGGCATTTCTAAGGACCTTTTTGGTTATGTGCAAAATAAGATTCATCCTTGGAAACTCCTTAGAAACTCTTTAAAATAATACACAGAGTTTATTTGTTTTAGAGAAAAAATAAAAATAAAAATGCCTTAAAATTAGCCTTTGTCCTAAAATGTGAGGTTACATTTTGTAGGCAGCAGAGCTGTCATCACTCAGTAGGAATATATTAAGGGGTTCTTCTAGGAAGGTAGGTTGACTAAGAACCGTTTTGTGATTCCCAATATATTCTCCAAAGCAATAAGCAGCCTTCAGCCACCATTACTGGGAAGTTGCTGTTCCTTTCTACTTTAAGACAGTTTCTTGGAGAATAAGATCAATCTGTGATTTATCTAAAGAATACTGGGATTTTCTACTTAGTTAATTCACTCAGTCTACTGTTTTTCAAGCACCTATTATGTGTCTAGTTCTGTTTTAGGAAGAGCTGTGGTCAACAGATCTCTATGCTCAATGAGTACCCAGAAAAGGCAACAACCTGTATAATCAGACTCTCAGAGCAAGATGGGAACCATAAACAGGGCAATCAGAGTCCCAAGTGGTGAGGGGCATGATTGAGGCTTGATGTGGTCTGGAGGATCAAGCATTCATGCAGATAGAGATAGGCATAAACTCTGCTAGGTTTGTCATATCTCTGAAGAGAATTTTATTCTTTAGCTTGCACCTAACTTTCTACAGGAGTATGCATATGTACCTGTGTGCACATGCACACATATACCTATCCCAAATCACACAAAATCCTTGTGAATACTCACAATGTGCCAGGCACTGAACTAGGCATTTAGGGCACAATGATGACTAAGGTTATGTCTCATTTGGCTCTCCACCTTAGGCACCTCTTAAAATAGCTGGACCTTAAGTACTTTTTAGCTTGACTCTTTGCCATATGCTTCTCTTTGTCCTTTTCCCAGCTTCTTTAGGGCTGCAGTTTCTGGTTTTCCTCATCATTTCTTTTCTTCTTCTCTCTTTTTTTTAACTATTTCCCCTATCTTTTGATGTCCTTTTTATTTTGAGCCTGTTGAACAATGAATGCAAATACCTATAGCTCATCCTTGCAGACAGCCCTGAGCCACCCCATACTGACTTACAGTTGCTCCACACTGTACTACCCTGGAGTCCCCTGCATTACCCTAACCAACAGCAGGCAGAAAGTCAGTACTGCTGATTTTCTTCTCAGTCTTCATCATTGTTATCATCAAATATCCCCAGGGTATCTACAAGTATTTCTCCCACCACTTTTTCTTCTTTCCCTTCTTTCCTATTTGTTAGTTCTTCATCTCCCTACTCCTACCTCTTTAGCATCTATAAATCTTTTATTTTTCAGTGGCAATGAGCTTTCAGACCACTCCATCCTTTTTCTCTGGTGTTTCATCTAGTTCTCTGATTTCTAGTCTATTCTCAGCCAGATATCAAAAGTGATCTACCTCTGGACAGCTACAATATATACAGTGCCTATTTTTGCTGCATGAGTTTCACCAGATTACATGTTTATATGTACCTCAGCATGCCTTCAGAGAATCAAGCCCACTCTTAATTATATGCACTACTTGAGGTTATCATTGATATTGATAAGCTCTGAATTCTCTCTTTTTGTCTTAGAGATGGATTTAAGAGTTTCCGTATAGCCACCGCTGTTCCTAATTCTGTTTTTCTTGGGCCAATATTAGAATGAGTTTGCATTTCCTGAGCACATAAGAATTGTTGGCAAAGGGAGAAGGGGAGCCTGGTGGTTGGGAGTGGAGGCGCCTGGATGCAGCCTCTGCAATTGGGAGGAGGGGCAAACAAGGGCTCTAAATGACCACAGATAATTCACAAAGTAAATGATCCACAGGCTGATAATCAAGTGGCGAATATGCTTTAAACACTGCAGCAGGCTTCAAGCCATGATGAAGTGCTTTTTGGCCCTGCTCTTGTCACAGCTGTGAGACTGTTTTTCATAGTGGAGCAAAGCAGTACTGTGGACACTAACTGGGCTGCAGAGGCCAGCCTTTGAGGGGCCATCAGTGGGTCTAAAGCACTGTGTCCAAAGGATGAGACAAGCTTTGGCCACCAGAAAAAGCTGATAGTCAGAAGTCCAAAGGTTATAGGGGTCCTCAAAGTCAAGAGCTTCTGAAAATTACCATATTAACTATAGATTGCATTTGGGGATTGGGGAGTTCAGAGATCTGGGTTCAGTCTCATCCATGGGCTTTGGGTTTGGAGTAGGGCCTTAAGACCACAGAAATAGAATCTTAAGAAAAAAATAGAGATGGACAGACTCCCTGTTGTAATGCGTGGACTAATATAAAAAAGTGAGAGGAAGTGGGAAAAGGGAAATCAGTTTTAAGGAAGTGCTGTAACTCAGAGGTTATACAAAAGCTTTGTGCTTAGACTTAGCATTGCCAATGGATTGCTAGTGAAGCTCTTTTAGGTCCCATCAAGTGGTGAGGCTAAGACTGCAAATACTCATGTTTTAACCTTAAGGTGTCTTCTTTGAAGACAGAATGGGTCTTAAAGTTAATGGCATCTTCCAATGGCCCTCAGCCATTTTGCATTTTTATGCTTTTGAAATTTGGAAATAGCCTCCACCTGATGCCATCTTAGACTTGAAATGTACTACTGTGCCTTATCTAAGCCAGGAAGGCACATAATGAGGACAGAACCAAGTTGCAGTGATTCTAGTTATGAAAATCTGAGCTAATGAGGGTCGCCGTTCCTTTAGACTTTTTTTGACAGCTACACCCTACTGTTGATTGGAATAGGGATACCTGTCAAACCACACATCTATATAGTTCTTATACAGGCTGGTGTTAAGATACACTGCCCATCTTACATTGTATAGCTTGTTCTTGGGACTCAAAGGCAACCCCTTACATTCAGTCCTGTTAACTTTTTTTTCATTCAACTCATTATCTCATTCATTCACTCAGAAAACATTTAGAGGGCCAGGTCCTGTGCCAGGGCTGAGATACAAAAACAGCCCCATAACTTTACATATTGTGGTAGGAATAGACAATTTAAAGACTAATAGATAAATGCTAAGTTGATCTCATGTTTAGAGTTAAATGGAAGCACATAAAAAGGGTACCAAGTCTCAGCTTGGGCTTGGGAGGGATGAGCCTAGAGTGATATATTCACTTAACCTCTTATTAGTTGTGTGATCCCTCTGTGCCTCATTCTCTTTATCAATAAAATGAGGATAATTATATCATCCATCCATGGAATTGTAGGAATAAAATGAGTTGATGTGTGTGGAACTTTACATATGTGTTAAAGAAATCAAGAAAGGCTCTTCAGGGGTTTGAGTTTGAGCATTTGAGTAGTTTCTTAAAAGATTTAGAAAATATTTATTTTAAAAGGGCAGGCAAACTGTTTGAGGCAGTAGGGATAGGAAGAACATGGTACATTCTGAAAACTACAAATTTAATACAGCATAGACTGCATGAGCAATGTCAGAGGAGGAAATGACAGGGAAAGTGTCAAAACATGGGACTGAACTTTATTTACTCTGATAATGACTTTGAATTGGATCCTGAAGGAGGGGGAAAGCCTTTGAAAATTTTTAAGTCATAATGATCCATCCTTTAACCTATGAGATAATTACTATCTCGCATTACAAATGATGAAGCTGATGCACTGAAAAATTAAATAACTTGCCCATATCTATGTAGCTAGTAATAAATTGAACTTTGGGAATCTAGGCTACAGAGTATGTATGTTTAACCACTATATCCTTAACCACCCCTTCAAGAATACCAGCAAAATATCAGGTTTCAGGTGAAAAATGATGAGTTTAGTTTTTGACATGTTAAATTTCTGATACTTATAGGTATTTATATTTCTGGTACTTATAGAAGGCAATGGCAACCCACTCCAGTACTCTTGCCTGGAGAACCCCATGGATGGAGGAGCCTGACAGGCTACAGTCCACGGGGTTGCTAAGAGTCTGACATGACTGAACGACTCCATTTTCACTTTTCACTTTCATGCATTGAAGAAGGAAATGGCAACTCACTCCAGTGTTCTTGCCTGGAGAATCCCAGGGACAGAGGAGCCTGTTGGGCTGCCGTCTATGGGGTCGCACAGAGTCGGACATGACTGATGCGACTTAGCAGCAGCAGCAGCATAGATATTTACGCTGTTTATGCCCTGCAGGCAACTGGATATACACATGGAGAGTTTGACCAAGAAAGCTGAACTTGATAGGTCTGAAAGTCAATCTTGATAGAGCATAGAGTGCTAAAATTAGAAATCTGATGTAGAACCTGGGAAACTCCAAAATTTATCAAATGAGTGGGGAAAAGAAATCCATAATGTTGATTAAGAATGAGCAGCAAGATGATTCTGAAGGAAAGCAGAGAATAGGATAGCAATCAAAATATGAGAATTTCAAGAAGGAAGGTGTAGTTGACAGTGTCAAATGTTGCAGGGAGGTCAAATAAATCAAAGATGTAAGATAATTATTTGGGATTATGGGATTCGTACTTCCAGTAAGATTGAGTAGACATAGTTTTCCTTATTCTGCCCACTTGTGCTCGTACTGTCACTGAGTCATGTCCGACTGTTTGTGACCCCATGGACTGTAGCCCACAAGGCTTCTCTGTCCATGGAATTTTCCGGGCAAGAATACTGGAGCGGGTTGTCATTTCCTACTCCACGGGAACTTCCCGACCCAGGGATCAGATCTGCATCTCCTGCAACGGCAGGAGGATTCTTTATGACTACACCACCTGGAAAGCCCACTAAATGTATCTAAAAACCCTGGAAATTTTCTATAGAACAAAAAGACTATTAGGTAGAGAGAAGAAGGCAGGCCAGCTAGAAACTTTGGATCCAAAGGAATGACACTGGACTGATTTCTGTTGTGTTTCATATATCCCAGCTTGGGTGTTAGAGAAGCCAACAACAATAGGTACAGGAAAAAATAGCCTAGAAAAGCTTGTTATCTCCAGACAAAAGACCAGGAGAGGGGGAAAATAGCAAGATAGAAAACTCCAAGTCAACACCACAGAAAAATCTGTGGACCACTCCCCCACCCACATTGTCAGAAAAGACAAAATGAGTGCAGAATTTCACCCTGACCAGGCTGTAACAAAGTACCCAACCCCACACCACCTCCTTCCAGGGAAGTGTCAGAGAGTGTGAGTAGGAAGTTTGGATTTTCATCCTCACCAAGAGGTGATAGGACCACCCTTTTAGGATGTCAGTGAAAATCACAGGGAGAACTTGGACTTTCATTTCCACCTGGCGGTGATGACAGACCTCACCCTCTACTTGCTGGAGTGATGTCAGAAGAAGCCTTGTGGAGAGTTGAGACTCTTAACAATGCTCCCCCTAAATATCAGTGGAGGCCTATGGAGAACCTGGACTTTAATTCTTGCATGGAAGTAATGGCAGCACCCACCCTTCCCACACCAGAGTGGTATCAAAGAAGACCTGTAAAGCAGAACGTTTAAGTAAAAACCCATGTCCCACAACAAAATACCCCAAATGTCCAGGTTTCAATTTTAAAAAATGACTCTTCATACTAAGGACTAGGGTAATCTCCACTTGAATGACAAAAACCTATCAACAGACACCAACAGCAAGATGACACCAAGAGATGTTACAATTATCAAAACAAATATAAATAAATGTCAATAAAAATGCTTCAGTGAGTAATTACAAACATTCTTGAAATAAATGAAAAAAGAAAAACTTTTATCAAAGAAATAGAAATTCTCAGCACAGAAATGAAAGATATAAAGAAGAAGCAAGTGGAGATTTTAGAACTTACAAAACAATAACCAAATTCAAAAAGTCAATGGATGGGTTTAATATCAGGATAGAGAAGGCAGAGGAAAGACTCTGTGGACTTGAAATTAGAGCAATAGAAAAATACCCAATGTGAATAACAGACTGAAAACAAAGAAGGCCTCACTAACTTCCATGTTATTGGTGTTCCAGAAGGAGAGGGAAAAAAGGGTGGGGCTAAAAAAGTATTTGGAGAAAAATAAATGGCTGAAATTTCTTCTAATTTGGCAAAAGACACAAACCTACAGATTCAAGATGGTAAGTGAACTCAAAACATCCATGCCAGGAAATCTGTGCCAAGACACATCATTGTAAAAGATTTGAAAATTAAAGACAAATAAAAACAATCTTAAAGTAACAGAAAAATAATGTGTTTCCTACAAGAGAAAAACAACTAGAATGATAGTGAATTAACCATTAAGGTTGGGAGGAAATGGCACAAGATTTTTTAAGAACTTAAAAAAGCTAACTTCTGAATCAGAATTCTATACCTAGTAAAATATCCTTTAGATACGATGGAGAAATAAAGACATCCTCAGAGGAAGGAAACTGGGGCTAGCAGACCTATTTACCTTAAAAGAATGGCAAGGAAAGTTTTCAAAACAGAAAAGAAATTATAAAATAAGGGATCTTGAAACATAAGAAAGGAAGGAAGAACAGCCAAAAGAGCAAAAATATAGGTAAATACAATAAGCTTTCTGTTATGGAGAGAATGGTGTACTTCTAAAATTCAGATGTTGATGTCTTAACCTGTAGGACCTCAGCATGTGACTGCATTGGAGATGGAAACTTTAAAGGGATGATTAAGGTAATATAAGGTCATATGGGTGGACACTGATCCAATGTGACTGGTGATCTTATTTATAGGAAGAGGAGCTTAGGACACAGACATGCACACAAACAAAGAAAAAATCATGTGACTACACAGCAAGACAATGACCACCTACAAGCTAAGCAGAGAGGCCTTGGAAAAACAAACAAAAAAATGCCTTGGTTTTAGACTTTGAGCCTTCAGAACTGTAAGAAAGCAAATTTTTGTTGTTTAAATCACCCAGTTTATGGTATTTTGTTATGGAAGCCCTAGAGAGTTAATACACTTTCCCTCTCATAAGTTTATAAATTATACTTGATGATTGAAGAAAAATGATAACACTGATGCTGTACTCAATGTATATAGAGGGGATATTTAAGACAATTATGTTATAAATGTAGGAGAGCAAAGAACATAAAGAGAAGTAAGGTCTCTATACTTAACTGTAACTAGAAAAACACTGACACCAGTAGAATGTGTTGTTATACATGTATAATGGAGAACTAAGATTAATCACTCAAATGCTATACAAAGAAGTAAATTAAAACTAAACTAAAATGTTCAAATAAATTATAGAGAGGAAAGGCCAGGTGTTACTAGTGGTAAAGAGCCTGCCTGCCAATGCAGGAGACTTTAGAGACACAGTTTAGATCCCTGGGTCAGGAAGATCCCCTAAAGGATGGCATGGCAACCCACTCCAGTGATCTTGTCTGGAGAATCCCATGGACAGAAGAGCCTGGTGGGCTACCGCCTACAGGATCATGAAGAGTCAGACACAACTGAAGTGAATTAGCACAGCACAGCACAGCACAGCACAAGGAAAAAAACAGAGAACTGAGAAACCAAATAACAGAAAACCAGATTTGTTAAAAATAAAACTGTAGGCTTAAGAGCCCTAGTATCAATAATTACATTAAATTCAAGAAGTCTAAATATTTCAATTCAAAACCAGAGATTGACAGAGTGAATTGAAATAAAAAAATTCTAACTAAAGGCCATCTACAAGAAACTCACTTCAAATATAATTTTTATATATATATATATATATATATATATATATATATATATAGGATGAAATTAAAAGTATGAAAAAAGATATATTATACAAGCATTAATCAAAAGAAAGCAAGAGGCTTGCCTGGTGACCCAGTGGTAAAGAATCTGCCCTACAATGTAGGAGACATGACTTCGATCCCTGGTTCAGGAAGATCTTACATGCTGCAGAGCAACTAACTCTGGGCACCACAACTGTTGAGCCTGTGCTCGAGACCGGGAACCAAAACTACTGAAGTTTGCTCACCCTAGAGCCGATGTTCTGTAACAAGAGAAGCCACCACAATGAGAAGCCCAGTGCGCCACAACTACAGAGTAGCTCTCCACAACTAAAAAAAAGGCCCAAGCAGCAACAAAGACCCAGCCCAGCCAAAAACAAACAAACAAACAAATAACTTTTTAAAAAAGAAGAAAGCAAAAGGGGATAAATTGAATTTATGTAAGGCAGATTTCAGAGCAAAAAATAAAAATCACCAGGAACAAAGAGGAATATTTGTTGCTGTTCAGTCACTAAATTGTGTTGGACTCTTTGGGGCCCCATGAACTGCAGCACATTAGGCTCCTCTGTCCTCCACTATCTCCCAGAGTTTGCTCAAATCCATGTCCACTGAGTCAGTGATGCTATCTACCCATCTCATCCTCTGTTGCTGCTTTCTCCTTTTGCTTTCAATCTTTCCCAGTGTCAGGTTTTTTTTTTTTTTCCCCCAATGGTTCTTTGCCAAAGTATTGGAGCTTCAGCTTCAGCAACAGTCCTTCCAAAGAATATTCAGGGTTGATTTCCTTCAGGATTGGCTGGTTTGATCTCCTTGCTGTCCAAGGGACTCTCAAGAGTCTTCTCCAGCACCACAATTCGAAAGCATCAATTCTTTGGTGCTCAGCCTTCTTTATAGACACATCCTTACATGACTACTGGAAAAACCATAGCTTTGACTATATGAATCTTTGTTGGCAAAGTGATGTCTCTGCTTTTTAATACTCTGTATAGGTTTGTCATAGCCTTCCTTCCAAGGAGAAAACATCTTTTAATTTCATAGCTGCAGTCACTGTCCACAGTGATGTTGGAGCCCAAGAAAATAAAATCTGTCACTGCTTCCACTTTTTCCTCTTCTGTTTGCCATGAAGTGATGGGACCAGATGCAATGATCTTAGTTTCTTTATATTGAGTTGAGTTTCTTTATGTTAGTTTCTTTATGTTGAGCTGGCTTTGCTTTTTCATTCTCCCCTTTCACCCTCATCAAGGGGCTCTTTGCTTTCTGCCATTAGAGTGGTATCATCTGCATATCTGAGGTTGTTGATATTTCTCCTGGCAATCTTGATTCCAACTTGTGATTCATCCAGGCCAGTGTTTCACATGATGTACTCTGTATATAAGTTAAATAAGCAGGGTGCAGTATACAGGCTTGTAGTACTCCCTTCCCATGTTTTAACCAGTCAGTTGTTCCATGCCCAGTTCTAACTGTTGCTTCTTGGCCTACAGATTTCTCAGGAAACAGGTAAGGATGTCTCGTAATCTCATCTCTTTGAGAATTTTCCACAGTTTGTTGTGATCCACACAGTCAAAGTCTTTAGTGTAGTCACTGAAGCAGAAATCAATGTTTTTCTGGAACTCCCTTGCTTTCTCCATGATCCAACAAATGTTGGCAATTTGACCTCTGGTTCCTCTGCCTCTTTGAAACCCTCCTTGAAACTCTTGTATTATTACAAGAGGAATATTACGTCATGATAAAATGATCAATTCATCAAGAAGACATAAGAATTTTAAATGTATAGAAACAAACCAACAAACTACATAAATATTGAAGCAAAAATTGGTGAAACTGAAAGAAGAAATAGACAAATCCTGAATTATAATTGTAGACTTCAAATATTCTCTCTTACGAATCAGTAGAACAACTTTTCAGAACATTAACAAGGATTATAGAAGAACTCAACAGGATTTTTATACAGTATTTTACTCCAAAACATCAGCATACACATTTTTTCCAAGTGCTCAAAGAACATATACCAAGAGAATCCATGCCCTGAGTTATAAAGCAAACTTCGAGAAATTTAAAAGAAGTGAAATCATACAGAATTTGTTCTATGACTGCAATAGAATCAAACTAGAAATCACTAACAGAAAGACAAGTGTTTATTTCAAGGATTCAAAATGGCTTCATTATTTGTTAATCAAGCAATGTCATCCAGCACACTGAGGCTAAAAGACAAATATAAGGTGTTCATATCAATTGATGCGGAAATACAGTAGACTAAATTCAACACTCATTCATAACAAAAACTCTCAGCAAACTAGGATGGAGTGAGACATCCTAATGTTGATAAAGAAAATATACAAAAGATCCACAGGTAACATAATGGTTAAAGACTGAATGTTCTCCTAAGATCTAAAACAAGGCAAGGATTTTTGTTCTCACCATTGCTATTCAACACAGCACTGGAAGTTTTAACCAGTTCAATAAGGAAATAAAAAGCATACAGATAGGAAAGGAAGAAATACAATTTTCTCCATTTCCAGAAGACATGATTGTCTTAAGTATTGAATCTCAGGGAAGGTGCAATAAAATTCCTGGAACTAATCAGTAAGTTCAGCAAATACATAGGATTTGAAGTCAACTACAAAAGTCAATTTTATTTCTATACACCAGCAATGAGCATGTAGAAACCAAAATTTAAAATACAGTACCATTTACAGTGGGCTTCCCAGGTGGTGCTAGTGGTAAAGAACCTGCTTACCAACACAGGAAATGCAGGTTTGATTCCTATATTGGGAAGATCCCTGGAGGAGGGCATGGCAACTCACTCCAGTATTCTTGCCTGGAGAATCTCATGGACAGAGGAGCCTGGCAGGCTACTGTCCATAGGGTCAAAAAGAGTCAGACACGACAGGCAACTTAGCATGCACACATGCACCATTTACAATATCACTCAAAAATAAAAATTAAACACTTAGGTGTAAATCTAACAAAACATGTATAAGATTTGTATGTTGAAATTATAAAATACTGATGAAAGAATTAAAAATATATTTAAATGGAGATATATACTGTATTCATGGATTGGAAGATTCAACCTAGTAAGGATGACAATTCTCCCTAAACTGTTTTTTTTTTAATTTAAATTTATTTATTTTAATTAGAGGCTAATTACTTTACAATATTGTATTGATTTTGCTATACTTTGCAGTCCTTATAAATCCCAACAAGATTATTTGTAGACATTAGACAAATTTTTTATTTTATATGGAAATGTACAGGCTCTAGGATAGTTTAAAAATTCTTTGTTTTTAATTGCCTCAAACTGGAAATAACCATAATATCCTACACAGATGAATGGGTAAACTATCGTATACTTATACCATGGAATACTATTCGGCAATGAAAATGAATGAACCATTCAACAACTTGGATGGATCTCAAAGGAAATGTTTTGAGTGAAAAAAACAAATCTCAAAAAGTCACATACTATTTGCCATTTATATAACATCTTCAAAATCACAAAATTATAGAGATGGAAAACAGTTCCATGATTAGCCAGAGTTAAGGATAATGGGGGTAAGGAGGTGTTTGGAGTGTAAAGGAGTAGCATGATGAAGACCCTTATGGTGATGGTGTAGTTCTGTATCTTGATGCTGTGGTTATTACAGGAATCCACATGATATGATGAAATGGCACACACACATTGTACCAATACAATTTCTTATTTTGATTTTGTACTATAATTAAGATGTGATCATTGGGGAAAACTGGATGAAGGGTACATGGTACCACTCTATAATATCTTTGTAATTTCCTGTGAATCTATAATTACTTCAAAATAAGTTAAACAAAATTTTGAAAAAACAAACAAACTTTGTCCAAGTAGTCATTGGAGACACTGAAAAGGGCCATTTCAGTTGAAAAGGAGATGTTGAAGGTAGAGAAGAGAGAAAAGATAATGGAGCAACATTCTTGAGGAAGCAAAATATGAGATAAAGGGCACAGATAGAGAAATAAACCTTGGTTAGAAGGAGATACCTCTTTTCCTCTGAGGCATGAGGGATAAGGTTAGGGTAGTTGCAGACGAAGATAAGTTTCTAGGTAGAGAAATAAAGTTGGGAGAATTTCTATCCTGATGACCTCTGCTTTCTTAGTAGATAGGAGGCAAGTTCATCTACTGAATGTATTGGGACTTGAAGTACTTGGTGAAAGTTTCAAACAGCCACCGATGGTATTGAAAAAGGAATCTGATTAGGGTAGCATGGGAAGATTTTCTGGTCATTTGAAGATCAGGCAAAGATTGGAGATCAAGATTTTTTTTGTGTGATTTTTCACACAAAAATCAGATTTGTGTGATTTTTCTCTATCACATTCAGCCTAGGATAGGTGAAGAAAGGGCAGGTGACCCTATAAAAGTTTGGTTGCTAGGGTGCAGTGGAGGGACAAGATGGAAAGGCAATGTCAGGGAGAGGACAGTAAAGAGGTGAAATTTATTGCTCAAGGGTTCTATGGTGGTTAAAGGAAGTAACAAAGTTTCAATGAGACTGAAAAATTGATGTCCTAGGAGTTAGGGAGTAAGAGAGTTAGAAACAGGAAAGCATGGTCAGATAATAGGATATTCAAGTTCAACTTTCAGAAATGGAACTGTTCCAAGTGTTAAAAAAAGTCTAAGGTGTGGTTACAGTTGAAACAGAAAAAGAGAAGGTCACCAGAATCTATTACACAGAGTGAAATAAGTCAGAAAGACAAATACTGTATATTAATGCATATGTATGGAATTTAGAAAGACAGTACCAACAGTCCTACATGCAAGGCAGTAAAGGAGACATAGATGTAAAGAACAGACTTTTGGACTCAGTGGGAGAAGGCAAAGGTGGGATGATTTGAGAGAACTGCATTGAAACATGTACATTGCCACATGTAAAATAGATGACCAGTGTAAGTTTGATTCATGAAGCAGGGCACCCAAAGCCAGTGCTCTGGGACAACCCAGAGGAATAGGATGGGGGAAGTGGGAGGGGGTGATCAGGATGGGGGAGACACATGTATCCCTGTGACCGATTCATGTTGGTGTATGGCTAAAACCATCACAATACTGTAAAGAAATTATCTTCCAATTAAAATAAAAATTTTTTTTAAAAAAAGCAGAAAAAAAGAACTGTGAGGCCACATGGATTAATGGGTTAGTGACCACTGAAGTCCCCTGAGGATGGCACTGAAACTTGTATGAGACAGGAAGAAACTAGGGGTAGGTTCCAAAGTCTTAAATAAGTGTGGAAGAATGACCAGGAGGTTTTTGCATGATATTGACTGCTTGCTGAAAGCATAAACCCCCCAAAATGATTTTTTTTTTATATGAGGAGTAGTTCTTGGGAAGCAGCAGTGGAGAATCAGAAAGATCCTTGATACCGTCTCCTGACTATAGCACACTTAAAAGGACTTAAGAAGTGGTATTCTTAGGTGAGATTCATGCATTTGTACATTCGTTCATGTGGTAAATTGTTACAGATCAGGGACTGTATACCCTGATCTGCCTGGGGTCAGTCCTGGTTCATGCATATTTCACTGATATAATCGTTAAAAATTACCCCTGTCACTCTCAAAATGTTCCAGTTTGGATGATAAATTATATGGTCATTCTAGTTATAGAGTACTTATGGCCTGGTTAAGAGGAAAGATTTTTGTGCCTCCTTATTAAGTTTTCCATCACATCTGATTTCATTTACATGTTTGTGGATGCTCATTCACCCTATTGGGAATCTTCAAATTCTACTATCAACCACCCTCATTTCTCCAGTTGTTGAAAAAATTATCAGGAGAAACTGTCTGGCATACAGATATGCCCTGCTTGTAGCATTTCCCTAAGTTAAAAGTTCCATAAATAAAGAAAATGAAGTTAGCCTGTCATGGCTAACACTTGGTAAAGCCTACTTATTTTTTTTTAAATATGTTTTTAAACTACCAATACATTTAGAAATATGGACCTGGGTTAACACAGACATACTGGTTAATAGTTTGTGGAACTCCCTTTCCCCCATTTTTTGAAAGTCAAAATTATATTTGCCAATATCCAGTATTTTAGAATTTTTCCCAGACTTCATTCCTACTTGTCACCCCCTCCCCTTCAAAAACCCTTTAGTTTTCCCTTTCTGACCTTGTGATATACACCAACAATTTGACACTTAGTTGACCTTAAGTAATTTCCATATTTTGCTTTCTTGCCTTGGGGACATTGCACATGTTATTTTCTTTGCCAGGAATAGCCTTTCACTCCTTCCTAACTCTCTCTTTTGCCTTGTTAATTCCTGCTTTCCTTTAGTCATTGCCTTAGCTATCACCACCTCTCAGAAGTCTTTTCAGCCTCCAAGAAGCATAAAAGTGTCCCCTCCTTTATGTTCCTATAGCACTGTTCCACTCCGTGATAACCTTTATTCAATGTCTATAATGGTGTGTTTACTTGTCTGTGTCTCTCACCAGATTATGAGTTCCATGAAGCCAGAGACTTTGTCTTGTTTATCACTGTATCCCTAGCCACCTTGTGCAATGCTTGCCTCACAGCAGACACCTAATATATATATGTAACATATATATAGATAGATAGATAGAATAATTGAATGACCAAAAGTTCTAAACCAAGTTGTTTAAGATGTTTTATTTTGCAACTATGAATATACAATCGGGATCATGGAGTAGAATATTTTAAATGAGGTCTGATCTGGAAAACCCAGGCCTTTAGTAGCCAGATTCACTTGCTAGAGCTGTTTTCCTCACCCACATAGGATCTCCTTTGGGAGAGCAAATTAAACATCATGTCTCACCTACATCTCTCACAGACTTACATTGTATGGAATACATAAAAGCATCTCAAAAATGCTTTTCAATTTATAAATGACATTAGAGTTTCATTTTGACTGCATGTTATTTGGTGCTGTTTCCATTTAATTACTTGAGATAATGAGATGGAAAGCCCGTTTCTTGCTATGATGGCCAGACCTTTCTCACAGGCATTTTTCTCTTTTGTTTACACCTATTTCTGGATCTATCTACTTCCTGATTCCTGGAGATGAGTTTGGGGGTGGGAGATGGCATTTGGCTCTGGTGTCTCTTTGTCCCAATTATCCTCAGTTCTAGACATACACAGATAGCACGAGTGATCAACTGTATGGGGAGCACTTGTTCCTGACCTAAAAGCCCACAGTAATTCACTAGGCAAATACCTTTCCTTTATGAACCACAGCATCTTTATCTGTCAAGGGGAGGATTCAATTAGCTGGTTTCTTAGTTCTAAAATTCATCTGATTCTTTCCTTTGTAGCTTTACTTCTAACTCCACAATAGGCAGCCATCACTGAGGCTTCCAACTTACATCAAATTCTGTCATGCCTCAGATTTGAATCGTATCAAATAGATCCCCAGAAAGCATCCCAATGTGTGAATTATTAATGTTCCCACCACACAGTCTCCTTGTGAATATTTACTTAATATCACTGGGTATCTAATCCTGACAACAAATCATCATTTGAATGGTTTACTGATGTTTTCTCTTCCCTTCAGTGATTCTGCACATGTCTTTCTTTCACCTTGAGGATTGTGTAATTCTTTCTTCTCCCGTGAGACTCTGATACTAAACAGCAAAGGGAATGTCAACATCTGAATCTCACCTTTAATGTTTTTTTTTTTCTATTCTTTTACAGATTGTTGCATTTTCCTCTGTTCTCTATCCTCTTCTACCCCTGACCCCCTCAAGTCATTCCCACACCTAGAAGTTTGTCTTTTGCCCTCCCCAATCCATAGCTCCAAGCAGCTGTAGCCACAGTTCTGCTCAATGAAGTTCTTAATATGCTTCCTGATCTAGTTATTTCCCAGAGGGAAAAAAAAAATTTCCCATATATATTGGCTCTGTGCTCTGGGGCTTGATCAGCAGCTGTTGCATCCTTCACCTTCTCTCTGGTCTTTGCTATCCAGTACTCCACTCACTCTCACCCTTCACTCTCACTTCTTATCTCCCTTCCCCTCCCGCTTCCTCTCCTCCTTTCTTTTCCCACAACAGTTGCTTCAGGCTTGGTTTCAGCCAACACTTTTCTCTGCCTACAGGTTGGAGAAGCTCTTTTCTTTCTCTGAAATCTTCAGAGCTAACCCCCATTCATCACCTCTACTGGGAGTGGGTGCCACAACATTGATTTAATTCAAGATGTAATGAAGTCAAGCTGCAGAAAAACACTTAGAATGGTAATTCTCTAGCTTGTTACAAACCACTCTCTGTACTATTTTGCAGATTGGAAACTTGTGAAGGGAGTTGTGATCAAGTATATGCACCATTTCTTATTCATGATAGGATTGGAGAGTGCCCACTTCAATTAGTGTATGCCTTTCTGTAAGCTGGGGTGTCCTGGTCAGCTTAATCAGCCTCTGGAATGATGAACTCAATTCCAAATGTGTGGGGGAACCTGAGTTGAATTTCACTGAGTGGCATGCAGCGAGCGATTGGTGTTTCAGATGGAAGTGCCTTTTGTTGTTGTTCAGTCGCTAAGTTGTGTCTGACTCTTTGCAACCCCATGGACTACAGCATACCAGGCTTCCCCAGTCTTCATTAAAGGAAGTGCCTTTAGGAGACACAGTTGGGACCAGCCCCTTCTGTCTGCTCTACTTGGCTATCTATTAAAACCAACTAAAAAACATTATAGAAAATCATTCACCAAAGTGACCTGACAAATGTTAATGACACATAGTCAGCTATTTTGTTATAAACCGAGGCAACAGAAGTGAAAGGTAAGTTGGATAGTGAGGCGGTCAGGAAAGACATTAATTTTGACAACCCATATCCAACAAATCAACAGGCTTGTTGCTGGAAGGACAGTGATTTCTCACAGGGGAGAAGGGAAAGGCTACCTACTCTAGTATTCTGGCCTGGAGAATTCCATGGACTGTTATAGCCCATGGAGTTGCAAAGAGTCTGACACGACTGAGTGACTTTCACTTTCAGAACATTCTTTCACTCCTTACCTTGTGTCCTTGCAGTTCAGAACTAGAAAATGTCGTGCTTTCCCTCAAGTTTCCTTAAATGGGACACTCCCATCATGAGTTAACTCTGCCAACGCTCTTTGGCATGGTATCTCTGGGTAGAAAATAGGGCAAACTGAGGAGAAACGTAAGGATCTAGTGTCAGTCATTGTGCATTTCTCTAGGATAAGGTTGAGGGGGTTCATCATGGAGTATCCCTAAAAAGACTGACTATGCCCTTGTTAGATTGAGTGACAAGGGTGAGGGAGAAGTTTGTGACCTCAGTGCCCCTTGGCTGTCGCCCACCCCACCCTTCTCTGACCTTAGAGTAAGGCAGGGGAAGAAAAGAGGTAGTAAGAAATGCTGGTTTCCCCTGCTGACCCCAGTTCTCTTTTCCTTCTCTCTATTATACCTATCCTAGTCTCAACTTTACAGGAAGAATTGTGCTAATGCTCTGGTAGAATTGGGAAAGCAAATGCATCCTCCTAGCTAACTAGGAGGCCTAACATAATGGAAACAGCCTAGTATATATGGTTTAAGAGACAGATGACTCATGTTTGAATTCTGGCTCTAGTCTACGGCCATACCACCCTGAACACACCTGATCTCGTCTGAATTCTGGCTGTATCATTTTTTGCTTTATGTGAATGAAAGTCTCTCAGTCGTGTCGGACTCTTTGCAACCCCATGGACTATAGAGTCCATGGAATTTTCCAGGCCAGAATACTGGAGTGGGTAGCCTTTCGCTTCTCTAGGGAATTCCCAACCCAGGGATCAAACCCAGGTCACCCATATTGCAGGTAGATTCTTTACCAGCTGAGCCACAAGGGAAGCCCAAGAGTACTGGAGTGGGTAGCCTATCCCTTCTCCAGCTGATCTTCTCAACCCGGGAATGGAACCGGGTCTCCTATATTGCAGGCAGATTCTTTACCAACTGCACTATCAGGGAAGCACTTTTGCTGTATGATCTAGTGCAAATTGCTTAATTTCCTTCTGTTTCAATTTTATTTTCTGTAAAATAACATGGCAATATTAGTACCTACCTCAATGGGATGTTAAGAGAATTAAACAACTTACTAAATGTAACACCCTAAGAAATATGCTTTATAATTAATAAGGCCTATATGAGTTTGTTCCCAGTATTCATGAAGAGCCCTAAAACTGAAGTTAAACTGATCTTCATCATTTATAAATCACTTCACTTCCTGTCTTCAGCATCATTACTATAAAATGGGAGAAAAACTCTAGTACTAAAGGAAATAATATACATCAAATATACAGCACATAAGAGGCACGTGGGGATTTTTTTTTATTCCTCCATCTTTTATTTCTTATAAAGAACCAGTGCTTTAAGCCCTGGAAAATCCAATGCCCTTAAGCCTCAAGATCCTTTCTCTAACTTGTTTTCACTAAGAATTCTAAAATCTAGTGATCTCTGCCAACTCTATTCTATTTCCATTATTTATTTAGGTAATGGCATTATTACTGCCATTTATTATGCATCCATTTATTGAAATGGCACTGCAGTGGCTGTTGAATGGGGCTATGCCACCATCTCTGAGAAATGTTTTCTAACACCTTTACCTTGCCCACCCTACCCCCAGTCAATTCTTTTCTCTGTGCTTCCATAGCACCTTATGTATGATTTTACCTCTATCACAGTTTATTGAATGAGTGAGTGATGAAAGAAAGACAGAAAGACAAAAAGAAGCTTATCTCAGGTTCCAGAATATGCAGACATCACCCTGCCACTAATGACTAATGAAATTGATGATCAAGCCACACTACCTTGCCTAATTTCATCCATAAACATGATTTAAGTTTGTTTCTGTTTGGTATTCAAGGTGAAATTGTGGATTAAGTTGGAAGCCGATTTTTATTGAATAGATATTTATGATACCTCTTTCTTGACAGTACTATGCTACTAGGCACACTGGAACTATAAAGATAAATAAGACACAGTTGTTCCCCTCAATTAGCTAAGAATTAAGCTAGGGAGCTGAGAGAAACATGTGAAGAGAAGCCTAAGGACATCAACCAGTGGAATGTTGTGGGGGAAAGTGTGGTCTTAGGGATTACATACCCCGAATGGGAACCCTGTATCCTCCATTTATGAGCCCTTAACAAATAACTTAGCCTTGCTATGCCTCAGTTTCTTCATTTATAAAATGAGGCTGTTAATCAAAGTACTTAGCTCTGAGCTTTATGGGAGGATTAAATGAGATCATGCATTTAACTGCTTAGCATGATACTTGGGCAAACACTAGGCACCTCAGTAATAAATAAATTTATATTAAAAAAATGAAGGTTTACTCAAAATGTTTGGTTTATGTTTATTGCAGTCTACATAGTGCAAAGATGAAAAAAAATCAAATTATGTTAATGAAAGATCTATAATTGATTCAATCTAATGTATTTCTGAAAGATTAATAAAGTACTTTTCTCATGGCAAAAAAAAAAAAAAGTGTTAGTCGCTAGTAGTAAAGTCAACAGTTTGATGAAGACACTGAGAATTCCAGAGTTGAGAGGCAAATAGATCAGTGTGGGCTGGAGACCAAGTCACTGCAGCTCCATTTTGCAGGGTATAATTTCAGTTAGAATCTGATTAAGAGAAGTGCTAAGAAAGGGGAAACAGCATTTCAAGCAAAGGATGCAGTGTGTACGAAGGTGTGCTGGGGAAAGGTACATTTGGGGACCAGTGGTTATACTACTCTGAAGAAGGAAGTTCATGCAAGGGAGAGTTGGGCAATAAGGAAGGGGAAAAAAAACTCGAGGAAAATGTACATTCAGACTATACTCAAATCCTGGATATACCACTTCTAATTGTAAGATTTTAGATAAGCTACTTAATCTCTGTATTCCAGTTTCCTCATCGTTAAAATTCACTTCCCTGGGCTTTCTTCAATATTTCCCTTGTCCCACTCAGTCTTCCTAGAAGGCATTGTCTCAAGAATTTTATGTGAAATAGCCCATTTAATCTTCACCATTACCTTATCATGAAAGTGCTCTTATTATACTCTTTTTGTAATTGAAGAAAGTGAGACAGTCAGGTTAAGTAACTCAATGAATATCACACAGTGATAGGGACACAAGTTGAACTCAAGCCTTTTTTTTTTTTTTTTTTTTTAATTTGAAAGCTAAGGGAAAGCAAGCAACATGTCAGTGTATTGAAAGAAATAGGTTTACAAATCATGGCTGTCTGATCTAAAGTTTAGGCACAGTTTGTCTTGGCTGATCAGATCAGATCAGTCGCTCAGTCGTGTCCGACTCTTTGCGACCCCATGAATCACAGCACGCCAGGCCTCCCTGTCCATCACCAACTCCCGGAGTTCACTCAGACTCACGTCCATCGAGTCAGTGATGCCATCCAGCCATCTCATCCTCTGTCGTCCCCTTCTCCTCCTGCCCCCAATCCCTCCCAGCATCAGAGTCTTTTCCAGTGAGTCAACTCTTTGCATGAGGTGGCCAAAGTACTGGAGTTTCAGCTTTAGCATCATTCCTTCCAAAGAACACCCAGGGCTGACCTCCTTCAGAATGGACTGGTTGGATCTCCTTGCAGTCCAAGGGACTCTCAAGAATCTTCTCCAACACCACAGTTCAAAAGCATCAATTCTTTGGCGTTCAGCCTTCTTCACAGTCCAACTTTCACATGTATGCATGACCACAGGAAAAACCATAGCCTTGACTAGACGAACCTTTGTTGGCAAAGTAATGTCTCTGCTTTTGAATACGCTATCTAGGTTGGTCATAACTTTCCTTCCAAGGAGTAAGCATCTTTCAATTTCATGGCTGCAGTCACCATCTGTAGTGATTTTGGAGCCCAGAAAAATAAAGTCTGCCACAGTTTGCACTGTTTCCCCATCTATTTCCCATGAAGTGGCTGATACAACTGGCTAATTACCCTACCCATTAGTTAAATAATGATAGCTACCCTTATTGAATATCAATGTCCTATGACTTAGGCACTTTTAATACAGTCTCTTATAAACATATTTTCTTGTCACAGAAACCCTAGGAAGTAGGTACTATTAGTAGCCCTATTTTAGAGGAGGAAATAGGGACACCAAAAGTTAAACCATTTACCCAAGGCTCCTGTGGAAGAACTGAAATTTGAATTGAAGCAGCCTGGTTCTAGATACTGCTTACTGAGTCATAAGGCAGGATAGTTCATAATAGATAGGTTGGTTTTAGGGATACCTTTGAGAAAACAAAACAAAGACAATTATGAAAGATAGTGAAGTTAGTTTCTTGTTGTATATGATTGTTCTGGTGTCATAGTTCATTTCCCTTTCCTGCTTACACATTCTGACGTTCCCTCATCCATCTAGTCGGGGGCATTCTGGTATGTGTCTCATGTGTCAGAACAGGCTTAGAGTTGACTCGCATGTGGAGGGGGTCATCTCTACAGGAGATTGAAAGTTACCAAGAATCAATTCACAGAGCCAAGACAGGCCCCTGCCTGGCACATTTTTCATACCCACACATTAGGACCATTGTAAATGGGCCTGGTAGGTTGAAGACTTTGAATGGCGTATGTTGTGGTGTTTGGTTCTTTTTCTAGGTGTAGAGCCTGTCAGCTCTATAAAGACAGCCTGGCAATGCTTTATACAAATAAAGGAAAAGACATCCACTGCTTTCCCTCTTGATGTTGAAATAATTAGAAGGAATAGTTAGGGATAGTTTGAGGTCATATTCACCCAAGAAGTTCAAAGTCTGGCTATTTGCAGTCCATAGTTATTATTTTGTTATATTCTGTTTAAGAAACTTGAAAGGATGTACACACATCTCATGGAAGAGCAAATAAAGAAAATCTTAGGTTTGTTAGTAAGTAACCTCAGGAAAACTGAAAACTTTCTTTTAGCATACTCTGTATTTTGTTTCTGATGTTTGAACCATACTCAGGACCCAATGACACTGATTAGATGAGTCCTACAGTTCCCTCTCTCAATTATATGAATTATGAAGCTTGCGGTATAGAGTTGTGATTTGGTTCTATCACTTGTTTCCAGCAAATGATTTTAGATATAAGTCCATTATCTTTTGGATCCATTGAGAAGATGCTGTATTTCTCTTAACTATATTAAGAAATACATCTCTATTCTATTTCTGCAATATACTAGTTTGATCATATGTGAAAAAAAAACAGTATTCTTATTAAACTGAGAGCAGTCAGAAGTTTTTTTTTTTTTTTTTTTTGTAGTAATAATTACAGCTCCATTCTTCTCTCCCCACAACTTCCAGTATTTCTGGAAAAGGAGGGAAAAAGGTAAAGGAGCATTAGTTCAAGCAGAAGCAAAAAGGATGCTTCAGAAGCATCTTCCTAAATGGGGCAACTATTGAGTTGGGCAACTATTGAGTCTTTCCTAGAGAAGAGGGAAATATACTCACTTGTCTCAAGGAGTTTACACTGTATAGTAGTTAGGAAAATCAGACTAATCCTTATGAGAATAACTTGTCAAATAAATAAGTCAATGTTAGGCAATTCTGGGAGGAAGAGAATAGAAGCTGAGAAATTCTTCATACCTAAACCTCACTCTCTGAGAGACCTCAAATTGTGTCCCTCATTAATGGAATCTCTAAGAAACAGGTAAATATTCCAACATTTCTTCCTCACACAAATTGTTTCAGATGGCTTCCCACTAATTTTCCAATGATTTCATTTTTCAGTGGTCTTTCAAATTGTCTTATTGCATAATATAGGCAAGTTTTGTTAGGTGCTTGGAATAACCCATTTTTTTCAGCATATATTTGTTGAGTACCAATTGTATTTCTGGTGCTGTTCTAAGAGTTGGGGATATATCAGTGGAAAAAAGTAGATCCAAATCTCTGCTCTCATGAAGTTTATATTCCACTGGGACTATGTTAATGATCCTTACCATCACCTATAGTAACACTTTATGCAAGGGTTCACCCCACAGATATTTGCTCAAAAAGAAAATATTTGAGCATAGACCTGAACAATTAGGAAAGTGAGCTGGAGGAAGAGTTTTACAGGTATAAGAGCAGAACGTGCCAAAGCTCCTGCATGAGAGTGTTCAAAGAACAGGTTAGTGGAATAGAAAGGACGCTAGTATGTCTGGAATGCAAGGGATAAAGGAGACTGGATTCAAATTTCTATTGAGCACTCACTGTATGTTTCCTACTGTGCTAAGCATCAGTGATACAATGGGAAGCACAACAAATACAATCCCTGCCCCTTCTCCCAGCTTACAGTCTAATGAGGGAGATAGACATCAATTAAATAATCACTTAGGCAAACCTAAAGGTCCGACTTTGAAATGTACTGGGAAGAAAGACTTCCACATGCTGTGAGAGAATAATTATGAGGGCCTAATTGAGACTGGCAGATCAAGTAAGGCTTCTTAGGGGAATTGCTATGTAGTAGAGATTTGAGAATGAATAAGAACCAAGTAGGTGAAGAAAAAGAACATTTTAGGCTGAAGGAACAGTGTATTCAAAGACCCCCATGGCAACTGAGACATGGGAAGGAAGAAGGTCTGAAAGAAGGCTAGTGTGACTGATTGTAGAGAATAGGGGATGTATGTTTTGAGGTGTGGTTGGAGATACAGTAGGGGTCAAGCCATGGAAGGCCATGTTAAGAAGTTCTGTTTTCTAAAAGCAGTGGGAAACCACTGAGTAGTTAAACGTGTGTATCACAACCCAATTGGCTTTCTGTAAAGGTCACTCTGACTGCAGCGTGGATTGGTTGAAGGTGGCAAGTATGCATGTGGGAGGATATTGTGGTAGTCAGATGAGAGATGATGGCTTGGACTATGGAGGAGGCAGTGGAGGTATCTATGGCAGGAGAGAAGTAGGTGAATTCAGAATATGTTTGCCAGGTTGGGCTTATAGGATTTGTTGAATAAAGTGGGAATGAAGAGGTAGGATGTGTCAAAGGAAATTTCCTAGGTTTTTCACCTGATGCAGATAGGTGGGTGTTGGTATTATTTATTCATTGAGTTTGGGAGTACAGGAAAAGAAGAGACCATAATGTGGAGGAGAAGGTAATGATTTTCGTACACAGATATGAAGAACTGTGTATTATCCTGTGTTCAATTTGGTTGAGAGTACTAACAAGGGAAAGTGAAAGAAAGTGAAATTGTTAGTTGCTCAGTCATGTTTGACTCTTTGCGACCCCATGGACTGTAGTCCACCAGGCTCCTCTGTCCATGAGATTCTCCGGGCAAGAATACTGGAGTGGGTTGCCATTTCCTTTTCCAGATCCATCCCCTACCTTCTGGCCTACTTTCACTCTCACTACTTTCTCTTATCTAGTATGAGCTTCAGCCAATAGACTGGGACACTTAGGACCTTCCTTTGAGGCTGGAACAAGCTGCAGGTTCTATTCCATAATGTGGAGTTAACATTCTTAATGCATCCAGAACCCTCTAAAAGTCAACCACAGGAGGTTGAAGGATGGGAAGTCATGAGCTGAAGCAGAAAGGGAAGATTCTTGGGGGGTGCAGTGTGGCTCCCTGATGTTGATATATAGACACCAATGAGGGAATTTAAGTCAGTTCAAGAGTCAGGCACAGGTTGTACAAGTGAAATTATAGACATCACTCACAAATGAATCCTGCTCTTAACAAGCATTTAAAAATTTTGTGTACTGCCATTTTCAATTTAATTGCTAAAATTCAGGTTCTGTGAGAGCAAAGACATTGTTTTGTTCACTGCTATATCCCCAGAACTTATAACAAGGCATAATATGAAGTAGTAACACAATAAATATGCTTTGAATAAATCAATGAATGAATACCGCTGTTCATTCAAAACCAGAACTTTTTCTTACATCTCTTCTGATGACTCAATAAACAAGGCCCTTTATGTAAAATTCTAAATATTGTAGGTTCCTCAGATGCTGTCTACAGAATCACCTAGAACAAAGCCCCTTTCCTATATACCCAGCTCCTGAAGTGGCTGGTCATGTTTTAAAGCTTTCATCATCAATTTCAAAATCCACATTTTCTCAAAGTTCTCATCCCTCAGTCACCTTCTTACCAGCCTTTCTAGGTGTCACTGAAGGAAGGTATCTTACTTCTACAGACCTTGATTTTCATACAGAGTGTTTTCCTGAACCAGAACTCTTTTTATTTTGTAACTCTAGTATAAGATAAAAAGGAGGTGATCAAACTATAGTTGATTAAGAAGCAGAATGCGTTTTACTGTTGAGTTCATTTTCTTGCACCTTCAGCTCATGCACAGTCCAACACCCACACTATCAAGGTACAAGAAGGGAACTGACTAATCACATCCCTTTGTCCATTTTTTTTGGCTGTTTCTTTCAACAAGTAGGATTTGGCAAAGCTTTTTTAACTAAACCACAAATTTGAGACTGATGATTTATCTTGAAATTGTTAAAGCATTTCTTCTCTCATTCTGCTGTTTCATAATAACCTTGGTTTTATTTTGAATGTTGAACTTGGTTTTGATTTAGCTTATTCCTAATTTGGAGGCAGGCAATAAACGACATTTTTTTGTGTTTTCGAAGCAGAAATATTTATAATCAAGCTGTGAATATCTGTTTATGCTACATTTTACATACTGAAGAGAAGACTGTCACCTAAGTTGCTGGTTGACTGAGTTTGAATAAGTTGATGCAAATTTAATCAACATATTGGATGGAAAGGGATTGTCACCTGCTAATTGAATGGAATAACAGAGGAGGAAAGATTTAAAACTTAGCTGTCTTTGCCAAAGGGGTAAATCTGAAGAAAGTTTTTTAAAAATGTCTTTTTAAAAGCTGAAATAGCAATTTTCAACTCGTTGCTTTTGTGGCAAGTGACATGAAAATGCATTTTTGTGTCCAATTAATCTACATTGTTTTGCTGCCATAAAGTTTCTAGGTGCCAACTGGGATGTCTTTCTGACAAGAGAAGGAAGAGTTCTTATCTGATAGAGAGTATCAGTTGGACAGCTGTCATTTTCATCTGCTTATTTGGCAAGTTGAAGTTTACCTGCATTATCTGCATGCCTCTTGCCGAAGAAATCAGCAACAGGAAGGTGAGGATTGAGAAAGACAAGAGTTCTGTTAACATACTTAAAGTTCTGCTGCAGACTTTTCTCCCAATAGCAGGGTTTCAACTATTTCCGGAAATGTCCAGTTATTCTCTACCCAAGACCCCAAACCTTTCAACCTCTTTTAGCTACATGATGTGGTTTTTCTATGTTATTGATGTATTTCCTTGCTTTACTCCGTTCTACTCCTTAATCTCCAAATAAGTTTGGAGTGCCTTTTATTCAACCCCTAATTGTGGACTGGATTCATGAGTCAGGAAGATACTTTACCGATACTGCTCTGACTAGGTAAAAAACACTGATGCAATCAATGGAGAGTCAGCAAGAGCACTGTGTGGGCAGTCATCTATTCAATACCAAGTTGACCACTCAATCCTCTGACAAAGGCTACACCCAAATCATCCCAGCATGCTTCTACTTTAAAATTCTTAGAAAGTTTATTTTTTATAATTACAAAAGAAATTACTGATATTTATAAAAGGAAAAAGGTTGGAAAATGCAAAATAAACAAAGACTAAAAAGTCACAATAAAAGAACTTATGCTCCTTTGGTTTAACATATTATCTTTCTTTTGGTCTTTCATGGATGTTAGGACTTATTTCAATCACTGCTGCAAAATTTAGTGGCTTAAAAGAATAATGGTTTCTTAAATTTCATTATTCTGCAGTGTTGACATGGCAGTTTTGTTTCATGTGCTGTCAGTTGAGATGCTGGGATGACTGTGCTGTGCTGTACTAAGTTGCTTCAGTTATGTCCGACTCTTTGCGACCCTATGGACTGTAGCCCACCAGGCTCCTCTCTCCATGGGATTCTCCTGGCAAGAATACCGCAGTGGGTTGATGTGCCCTCTTCCAGGGGATCTTTCCAACCCAGGGATTGAACCTTTGTCTCTAAAGTCTCCTGCATAGGCAGGCAGGCTCTTTACCACTAGTGCCACCTGGGAAGCCCTCTGGGATGACTAGAAGGTCCAAAATGATCTCATTCACATTACTAACTGTTGTCTGAGAAATCATCTGGACTGTTGGCTGAGAGCTTGGTTTTCCTTCATTCAGCCCTCTTCACAAGACTGCTTGGGCTGCCTCATAGCAAGACAGTTGGATTCAAGAAGGAGAGTACTAAGTGGCGAAAACAGAAACTTCAGATCCCTTAAGACCTGACTTCAGAGGTTACAAAACATCATTTCTGCTACATACTATTGGTGAAAATGAGTCACAGTGCCAGCTCAAAATCAGTGTGGGATGGGAGCTATGCAAAGGTGTGAACACTGGGAAGTATGGTTCGCTGGGGGTCATTTTTGGAGACTAGCCACCACAAAGCACATCCTATCCCTTGATTCCAACAGTCTTTGCTTCTCTGAAGCTACAGCTGGGCAGATTTGTGGGGATGAGGACAATGGTGGTGGTGGTGTGTATATGCATGGGAGTGAGGTTGAGAGGATCAGTTGAATGTGCCACTGGCCTCCCTGACATTAAATGATTCCTAATTTATGGTTTTTGCCTTATTTCTAAGTAGCTGACCACTGAGGAAGTTGATGAAAATTAAGGTCTCAAGTATCACTTCCTCAAAGAATTCTTGGGGAATTCCCCTAGTTATTCTCTACTTTCATGTCATCATAGTTTTCATAATTTTCTATTATATTTCTTTTTTGTTGTTCTAACTCTGACATTTTATTTTTTTAATTTTATTTTTATAAATTTATTCATTTTAATTGGAGGCTAATTGCTTTACAATATTGCAGTGGTTTTGCCATACATATCTCTTTTATATACATCTACGTGATTACTTGTTTTATGGTGCCTTATTCACAATCCCGTGTATCACATGAAGGCAGGCACTTAATCCATCTTGTTAAGACCAGTACCCAGCACAGAGTCTGATAGAAAGTAGGCACTTGTTGAATAAATGGGTGACTGAAAGGGAACCTAGATGTCTATCCTCATCACTCATTCAATCACATACATGCAACCAAAGTAATCTGGTCCTAGTTTATACATAGGAAGGTCTTAATAACTATCTTCCCCAAATCTGTGGGAGATAAGGTGACAGAGGGAAATTTCAATCAAACCAATTCCAGTTGTGACATCAGTTTTCTTTTTTAAAAAAGTAATTCTGTTTATTTGTTTGCTTATTTATTTTTCACTGCTCTGGGTCTTCGTTGCTGCACAGGCTCTTCTCTAGTTACAGAGAGCAGGGGCTATTCTCTAGTTGTGGTATGCAGGCTTCTCATTGTGGTGGCTTCTCTTGTTGCAGAGCAACGGGTCTAGGACACAGTTTTCAGTAGTTGTGGCATGTGAGCTCAGTAGTTGTGGCCCCTAAGCTGTAGAGCACAGGCTCAATAGTTGTGGCACATGGGCCTAGTTGCTCCGCTGCATGTGGTACCTTCCCAGACCAGGGATCAAACCTGTGTTCCCCACAGTGGCAGGTGGATTCTTTACCACTGAGCTACCAGAAAAGCCCTTGACATCTGTTTTCTATATGAGAAGTCTATTTTCAGGTTCTGTATTGGAAATCTCAATTTCTTTCCCAAGATTTGTCCCTCTATTTCCAGTGGTCTGAATTGCTAGCTGGATGTATCAGGTTTACCTTTAATATAACCAATCCCATTTCAGCATTCCAGTGCAGAGTAAGTCATCCTTAGTTGTTCTCCTTTGCTCCCCAGCAATTCAATCAAGTCACCAAGTCACATTAATTTTATCCTTCAAATAACTCTCAGATTTATTCTTTTGTCTCTAGTCTTTCTGCCCCTGCCTTAATTCGGCAATCATCATGTATGCTTCAATCCTATTAACTTTCCATTCTCTGCCATTGATACCAACATTTCCAATTACCTTTGATGTTTTGTTCATCTCTTTTCCATACCCAGTCAAGGTCAATTCTCTCTTCTGTTATATTCCTATGGTTGCTATCATTGACTGGATCTCTGTTATTTTTATATATTGGACATTTATTTTACATATAAATTATATATATATACACACATACAATTCATTCTTTAAATTCAACATTCATTGAGCATCTGCTCTGTACCAGGCATTGAAGATACAGCAATGTTTGTGACACAGTTTTTGTCTTTGAGGAACATAATAATGATTGTTATTGGAATCTGTTACTGCTATTAAAGGTCCTGTTTTGAAACAGAGCACAAAGCAACAAACTGTGTCTGATGGATTGAGACATGTGAAAAGATAGGAGTGGAGAAATTGCAGGCAGGCAGGTCAGATAGAACAAAGGAAACTACATTTGAACTGACTCTTAAAGGAAGAGGAGTTTAGTGATCAGGGAAAAGAAATGTGTGGAAAAAAGGAAGCAAAGCACATGAAAGGCATCAGGGAATGAAAAAAAAAAAGACATTAAATATGGCTGGAAAACAGAGTATGCAGGAAAGAGAGGAGAAAGATGAAGCTAAATGTTGACGAAGGACCATAATTCTATAAGGGTCATGTATAATGAACTGTGTAGGTTTTTATTTGAATTGAAGGATTTTAAGCAGGGCAATGATATGGTTAGATTTACATTTTAGAAAACTCAGTCTTATGGCCAGTGTGGAGAATGAATCCATCTGAGAGATGATAAAAGTGGAGAAAGGTTTATGCAGACAAGCAATGATGGGGACCTGAAGTAAAGTGATGGTGTGAAAGTTAATAACAGAGGACACAGTGGAACAAGGAGAAAAGACTGAAACGGAGAGATTAGGTAATATAAGGACTGAAGTAAAATTTGTCAATTTGGTGGCTTTAGCAAAAGTGATATCGTGTAGTGGTAGAAACTGAGACCAGATTCCAGGGTAGGAGGTGAGGAAGTAGAGACAGGGTAGACAAATATTTACAGCACATGGAATGAAGAATATGAACTAGGATGATGTTTATAGGGGAAAAATGGGTTAAATGAACTCTTTTGTTGGCTTGATATTGTTTTTTAGTGCATGAGAATTTAGGGTATGTATTCACTGAGAGGGAAAAGTCTGCAGAAATAGAGGTTCAGTTTACTGGAGAAAAACGGAATAGCTGTTGGAAAAGACCCCCTTTGTAGGTGAAAGGAGATGGAAAGAATGGAGCCCAAGAGGAGAGCGGTATACCTTTCACTCCCATTCCGTAGTAGTAATACGGTGATCTTAGAATCAGATAGCCCTAGGTTTAAATCCCAAATCAGCCACTTGCTATCTGGATGAACTTGCCAAGCACTGAACCACTCCAGGCCTCAATTTTCTCAGTTATTAACTGAGGATAACTAAACCTTTCTCACAGTGTAGTTTCAAGGATTGCATGAGATAGTAAGTGCTCAAAATGGTAGCTATCATTACTAAGAAAAATAGATAGGGACAAGCTAGGGATAAATTCGGCAGTAGAAAGTCAAGAATGGAAGGCGTTCCTACCGAAGTCCTTTAACTCATCTCAAAAAGGTCAGTTGCTGAAAGTGCAAGCAATGGGGCAGGTAAGGGGCTGAATAAATGTATTTAAGAGCTTGGAACATGTTGAGAGGAAAGACAGAGGGACGTGCTGAGGAACAAGATTGCTGAGCAACGTCAACAGCCCTGACTTGTTTCCTGTCCTCCAATTTCTTGGCTTCAAATCCGTCTTGCACAGTGACACTTGATTAATATTCTCAAAAGGACACATTCAGCATGTCACTCTTATATATGTCTGCTAAATGAGTCCATGCTTCTTTGTTTGGCATTTGAAGCTATCTACATTCAGATCTCTTCCTATCATGCCAGGTTCTATAAATCTATAAACTAGCCGAACTCTTTACTGTTTCCCATATATGTATTCTATCTTCTCAATTCTGCACCTTTGTTTATACTACTCACTGTATCCCCAGCCTGCGGTTAACTCCAGAAGTTTATAAAGTGTAAGCTTCAGAGTGCTGAAGAACTGAGCTACAATTCAGTTACTGCCACTGATCAGCCATATGATCTTAGACAAGGGCTTTGCTTCTCTGTGCCTCAGTTTCGTCATGTACAAAAAAGAAATAATAATACTACAAATTGTGCAGGGTTATTGAAAGTGTTGCACTAACATGTAAAAAAAAAAAAAAAAAACAATGGTAGAGTATCTAAGTGGTAACCATCACTCATGTACTTAAGAAACATTTACAGACCACTTAGGCTAGAATCTGCCTGCAATGCAAGAGACCCCAGTTTGATTCCTGGGCCAGGAAGATCCGCTGGAGAAGGGACAAGCTACCCACTCCAGTATTCTTGGGCTTCCCTTGTGGCTCAGCTGGTAAAGAATCCGCATGCAACGTGGGAGACCTGGGTTTGATCCCTTGGTTGGGAAGATCCCCTGGAGTAGGAAAGGCTACCCATTTCAGTATTCTGGCCTAGAGAATTCCATGGACTATATAGTCCATGGGGTTGCAAAGAGTCAGACATGACCGAGTAACTTTCACCTTCACTTTAACTTCGGTTAGAGTAGGCACTGTGCTAGGACTCATGATACAGTGATGAACACTACACTTGAAACCTACAGGCCTAGTGAAGGAGACAATGCCTAATTTAGTATAGGCATATCAAGGATGGCCTCACGAAAGAGTTGGTTTTGGGATGAATTTTAAAGAATTTATAGACATTGTCAGGCAGTGAAGATATGTAGGTAGGATACTCTAACTTTTTAAAGAGCTTCTGAGAAGATGAGACAGCAACCAAAAGCCTGGTTCATTTGCTGAGTAACACAAAGAGATCATGAACTGGTTGGAATTGTTATCATGAGAAATGGAGACTTAATCTAAAGTAAGAAAGATGTTCATTAACAGAATATCTGGTAACTTTGGATATATGATTGGAAGAGATGGAGGAAGGCAGAAATTGGTAAGAGATACAATCAGATAAGTGGTCAGGGGTAAGGTCATGTAGGGCTTTATAGAACATAAAAAATTTGAATGTTATCCTTCTGGTGATGAGGAGCTGTCATAGAATTTTTTAGCAGTGATCACAAGACTGGAAAAGGTTGTTTTTCATTCCAACCACGAAGAAAGGCAATGCCAAAGAATGTTCAAACTACTGTACAATTTCTTAATTTCACATACTAGCAAGGTAATGCTCAAAATCATTCAAGCTAGGCTTCAGCAGTACATGAACTGAGAACTTCCAGATGCACAATCTGGATTTAGAAAAGGCAGAGGAACAAGAGATCAAATTGCCAACACTCGTTGTATCATAGAGAAAACAAGGGAATTCCAGAAATAACATCTACTTGTGCTTCATTGACTATGCTAAGGTCTTTGACTGTGTGGAGTACAACAAATTGTGAAAAATTCTTAAAGAGACAGGAATACCAGACCGCCTTATCTGTCTCCTGAGAAACCTGTATGCAGGTCAGGAAGCAACAGAACCAGACATGCAACAACAGACTGGTTCAAAATTGGGAAAGGAGTATGTCAAGGCTGTGTATTGTCACCCTGCTTATTTAACTTATATGTAGAATATATCATGCGAAATGCTGGATTGGATGAATCATGGGCTGAAATCAAGATTGCTGGGAGAAATATCAACAACCTCAGATATGCAAATGATACCATTCTAATGGCAGAAAGCAAAGAGGAACTAAAGAGCCTCTTGATAAGGGTGAAAGGAGAGTGAAAAAAACTGGCTTAAAACTCAACATTCAAAAAACTAAGATCATGGCATCTGGTCCCATCACTTCATGGCAAATAGAAGTGGGAAAAGTGGAAGCAGTGACAGATTTTATTTTCTTGGGCTCCAAAATCACTGTGAATGTTGACTGCAGCCATGCAATTAAGACACTTGTTCCTTGAAAGGAAAACTATCAAAACCTAGACAGCATATTAAAAAGCAGAGACATCACCTTGCTGACAAAGGTCCATATATTTAAAGCCATGGTTTTTCCAGTAGTCATGAATGGATGTGAGAGCTGGACCTTATGGTCCTCCTTCTTTATAGAAGGCTGGGCTCTGAAGAATTTATGCTTTTGAATTGTGGTGTGGACAAGACTCTTGAGAGTCCTTTGGACTGCAAGGAGATCAAAGAAGTCAACCCTAAAGGAAATCAACCCTGAATATTCATTGGAAGGACTGATGCTGATATTGAAACTCGAATATTTTCACCACCTGATGCAAAGAGATGACTCATTGGAAAAGACCCTGATGCTGGGAAAGATTGAGAACTGGAGGAGAAGGGGACAACAGAGAATGAGATGATTGGATAGCATCACCAATTCAATGGACATGAGTTTGAGCAAACCTTGGGAGATAGTGAAGGACTGGGAAGCTGCAGTCCATGGGGTCGGACACAACTTAGTGACTGAACAACAATAAGAATAACATCATTTATATATATTATAGATACCTCATTCTGGCTGCTGTATCAAGAATGGGGAGGCACTGGGGTTGGACTAGAACATGGAGACCATTAGGTAAAGGCTATACATGATGGTTGCCAAGTTAAGGCAGGGGCAGAAAGACCAAAGACGAAAGAATAAATCTGAGAGTTTTAAAGATAAAATCTGAGAGTTTTTAAAAATTAATTTATTTATTTTAATTGAAGGCTAATTACTTTATAATATTGTGGTGATTTTTGCCATACATTGACATTAATCAACCATGGGTGTACATGTGTACATATTTTAAAAAGGATAAAATTAATGGGACTTGGTTACTTGATTGGATTGCTGGGGAGCAAAGGGAAGCAATTAAGGATGACTTACTGGTTTCTGTACTGAGGAGTTTGTGGATATGGAGCAATTTATTGAAAATTAAAATACAGAAGAAGGAACAGGTTTCAGGGGAGATAGACGATAAGGCTTGTTTCATAGATGTTGAATTTGAAGAGCTCAGGAAACATCAGTGTGAAGATTTTCAGCAGGCTTTTGGATACACAAGTATTAAGTTCCAGGCAAGATAATATACATGTAGATTTGGGAGGCACTTTATTATCAGAAGTACTTGAAACAAAGAGGGTGAATTTACTTTCCAAAGGAGAGTTTATAGAGGAAGAAGCAATAACAAGAAGGAGAGTCTTGGAAAACTCTTCATTTGAGAAGAAGGTAAATAAAGAAGAGTCTGAAAGAATATCAAAGCATAGTTGGAAAAGTAGGAGACTCAGGAGTGAAAAACATTACAAAAACTAACATTGGAGAGAGTTTCAAAAGGGGATTGGTCCAATAAGTCAGATTCTGCTAAGAGTTGCAGGTGTAATTAGAACTGAAAAGTGTCCATTGATTTGACTGAGAGGAGATTACCAGGAAGCATGGTATTAGATACTATTCCTACCACATGGGAATAGTAGGGGCAGGAGCCCGACTTTAGTAGGTTGAGGAGGGAAAGTAATGAGGAAGTGGAGAGGCTAAGTGTAAACTACTCACTGTACACGAGTGGTTATAAAAGGGAAAAGGACGATCTTCCAACTTCCAGAATGGCTATGGAGCTGAAGGAAATTTCTCCCTCAGAAAAACACTTAGTAAGCTGGCAAAATTATCAAAGCCTCTGGAGATTGATCAAAGGTCTTAACAAAGTTGAGAAATGTTTATTTTATTTTATTTTTTAACTTTACAATATTGTATTGGTTTTATTTTAAAAATATATAAAAACAAGAATAGTGGAAAGAAGTCAGGGCTTTTGAGGCAGATATTGCAGGCATCCCTGGCAGCTCTGTCATGCAGAACTATTTCAACAGTCTCTGCTGCCAAGTGACGATTCTCATCTCCCCAGACCCCTGGGATGGATAAGCTATTTTGTGTGCTTTTGGAAGTTGGTAAACTTCAGCAATTCATTTTCCATAGCTCTGTTACGTGGAAAATCTATATACAATAGGTGGCAGTAGCCAGGATGTACCTGTTCCCCACCCCAACTCCCAGGATATATGGAGAATCCAGGCAGGGCAGGGCAGCTGATGAAGAAAATAGTCCCTCTTTCCAGCAGAGCTCTGTCTTATGAGAGAGCTGTTTAAGCACTTGGTATTGAGTCATAGCTCCCACAATGCCAAGATTTCCAGGGAGGAAGACCTATTCCAGGTAGAATCAGTGACCAGTGAACATTGCAGATCCTATCTTCTGCAGTTCTTGACTGCAAAAATGCATACTACATTGTGTCAGCAATTGGGGGTGACACCAGTGCCTCCTGCATGTATCAGTGCCTCCTGCATACTCAGGCACACACACACATACACCACTGACTAGAGGGAGGATCTAGGTGGAGTATCTAGTGCCTAACAGGTTTCCCATTTCTTATTCCCACTCCACCCACCAGCTCCTGATCTATAATGCAAAATTTCTTCCCAGAAGCAGATCTGAGCAAGCCTAAAAGACTGGCAACACTGTATCTCTGCCAAGGAATGCAACTACAATTAGATCAGACCGTGGAGCAATTTATACTGCAAAGCATTCTTGAAAACTATAGAGCAATCATGAACAATTAACAGAGGCCAACAGCTGGGTATAATACTAATAGGAGCAGATTAGCCACAAGTTTAATAAGAACACCAGGAAGAGAGATAGTCAAAGAGAGACAGATTAAAACTACAGTCATTCCTGGTGGGCAGGAAAACTGTGCATGTCTAAGGCTGTACCCTCTGACGAGCAACAGAAGCTCTGTATCAAGGGAGAAATAGACTTCACTGAAATAGTCCGACTAAATCACAAAACAAACAAACAATCAAGCAATAAAAACCTAAATGGAAGAGAAGGAATCCATATCCAGAACTGTTTTAATATATTATCTAAAATTTCCATTTTAACAAAAAATTGGGACATACAAAGAAACAGAAGAGTATGATTCATATACAGGAAAAAAGCATACAATGGAAACTGCCTTTGAGGGGACCTGGATATTGACTAAGTAGGCACAGACTCATTATAAAGATGTTCTGTTCAACTAGGTAGAAGTATGATGACATATCTTACAAAATAGATAAATTATAAAAAAGAATCAAAACAAATTTCTAGATTTGAAAAGTACAATAACCAAAATGAAAAAAGTCAGTAACAGGGCTCAACAATAGATCTATCTGAGTGGGCAAAAGAAAGAAAAAAATCAGTGAACTTGAAGATATATTTAAAATATTAGGCAATCTGAACATAGAGGAAAAAGAGCAAAAAACAATTGAATAGGGATTCAGATAAATATGGGACCTCATTCAGTATACCAATATATGCGTGGTGGGAATACCAGAAGGAGAAGAGAGAGAGAAATGAACAGGAAAGTACATCAAAATATTGGTTGAAATTTTCCCAAATTGATCGAAAATCTTAATCTACATATGCAAGAAGATCAATAAAGTCCAAGAAGAATAAATTTAAGAAGATCCACATACAAACATATCAATAGTCAAAATGCTGAAAGACAACAAAGAGAAAATCTTGAAATCAGTGAGAAAAAAATTGATTCATTATGTTCAAGGATGACACAATAAGATGGATAAATGGCTTCTCATCAGAAACAATAGAGGCCAGGAAGCAGTGACATGACATCTTAAAAGAGGTAAAAAGTCTGCCAAGCAAGTGTCTGATACAGTTGACCTTTCAACAGAAAGAGTTTGAACTGTGTCAGTGCACTTTTACATAATTTTTTTTCAGTAGTCAATACTGTCATACTACACAGTCTACAGTTGATTGAACCCAAGGGTGCAAATATGTGGTTCCTCTGTATCCAAGGTTCCTCTGTATCTACAGATATAAAAGAATCACATATCAAGAAAACTGACTTTAAGTTATATAAAGATTTTTGACTACAAGGAAGGTTGGCACCCCTAACTCCTGCATTGTTCAAGGATCAACTGTAAGTAGTAAAAGTATCTTTCAGAAAGGAAGAAGAAATAAAGACATTCTCAGATCAGCAAAACCTGAGAGAACTTGTTGTTAGCAGACATGATTTGCAAGAAATACTAAAGAAACTTCCTCAGGCTGAAAGCAAGTGACACACCAGATAGTAATTAAAATCCATAAGAAAGAAATGAACACTTATAAAGGTAATTTTGTAAAAAATTATAACAGTATAGTCAATTTAAAAGCAAATTTTTCAACAGATATGCAAAGTCTTAAACATCAGCTTGCAACCACATATCCCACCCCAACATGCTGGCAAGATCATACACAAACCTAGTAGCAGATCAAGGACTAAATAAATTACAGCGAGGAAGCCTAAAGTGACCTAAAGCCATTCAATGACATGAGAAACATACAGACTGTATCAAATGAGCTATGGGACACTTGCATGTATGAAATTGTTATGGGCCCATGATATTTCTAGGTAATACTCCAGTGATTTTCTTACACCATTGAATATACTTGAATGTCAAAGACTCTCCTTCTGTCCTAAGCTTATTTCAGCAGGAGTCAAGACTACCAGACCAAGGTAAGGCACTATTCCAATACTTCTGTTTATCCAGAGGGAGAACTGCCTTGCAGCAATGAAGCCTGGTGCTAACAACTCTTCCTGTACCTCCTACAGTCAGTAAGGTGTGCTGAAATGCCCTTGAGGTACATGCTCCTCACTGTAAGTCAGTCCCACGTGTGCAGGAGACACCTGAGGAGAGCAAGTCACAACCCCATCAAAGTTACCTCCCAAACAGGGGAGTTTGAGTCCTCTGCAAACACAAGTGTCACTTATGCTGATAAGAATAAACAGATATTCTCCATCTTTACCTTAAAGAAAGTAGTAACTCTATGGCATCATGATAGGTTGAATGTAGGTTTTTTTTTTTTAATTGAATTCTGGAAGAACTACATGGACAAGGAGGCCAAATAAGCTCAGGATCCACAAATTTCTGAGCCCATGCTCAGTGTAGGATTCTTGAGACTATTGCTTTGCTTAACTTTGTACTTTGCTCACCACAAAGATCTTTCTTTTTGAACAGTCTTTTGTAGCAAAGTGGACAGTAATATTTTGCTGCTTGTGGATATTGTTCTTCATTAATCATCCTTGCCGTCTAATATCTATGTACAGATAGCCCTAGCATCTTACCCCAAATCCCTCTCATTGTAGATCTGCTGCCTTTTGCATATGACATAAGATCTTAGAGGAATTTTTCTTATCCCAATATGTTCTAGTACACAGGAATTGCCCAATAAAGCTTATATGTTGGTTAGTTGATATTTTAAAAAGCAGTCATATTTTGAGCCTATGACATATAGAATGTAATCCATTTGATAATAAAAGGGCAAAGGATGCAGGCAGGAAAAAGCTGATTTGGAGTAAGAAAAGGACACCAGATGGTAGCTTGAATGCACAGAAAGAAATAAAGACAACTGAAAATAGTTAATTAAAAAGGTTACTATAATAAACTGTATAAAATATACTAGCTGTTCTTTCTTCTCTGAGTTTCTTTCAAGTATATAAATTTATACAATATGATAATTAAAACAATATATATTGGTTTTATTATATATAGATATGTATGTGTGTACTCAGTCATTAAGTCGTGTCTGACTCTTTGTGACCCTGTGGACCATAGCCTGCCATCCTCCTCTGTCTATGGGATTTTCCAGGCAAGAATACTGGAATGAGTTGCCATTTCCTCCTCCAGGGAATCTTCCCAACCCAGGGATTGAATCCACATCTCCTACATTGGCAGACGGATTCTTCACCACTGAGCCACCTGGGAAGCCCAGAATAGCACAAAAGAGGAGAAGATACAGGTTTATAGGAATAAAGTTTCTACATCATACTGGAATTTGTTGTTTAGTTAGTCAGTTGTGCCCGACTCTTTCCAATCCCATGGACTGTAGCCCACCAGGCTCCTCTTTCCACAGGATTTCCCAGGCAAGAATACTGGACTGGGTTGCCATTTTCTACTCCACATACTGGAATTAAGTTAGTATAATTCTAAAGTAGATTCTGATAAGTTAAGAGGTATGTGGCCATTCCTAGAGAAACCAGTAAGAATATGACTAAGAATACATAGTGAAAAAATCATTAATGATACTAAAATGTTTCACTAAGAATACTCACTCAATGCAAAAAAAAAAGGCATTAAAAGAGGACAGAAAAGACATGAGGCATACAGGAAACCAAAAGTAAAACAAGAGACACAAATCCAATCTCTCAATAATAATATTCAATGTTAATGGATTTGAAAATTCAATAAAATAATGAGAGATCACCAAATTGTGTAAAAACACAAGCCCACTAAAAAATGGCATCCAATCTTAGGGTTATAGAATATTTCCCTTCCTCTCACACCTAACTACAACATCAAGAGTGTTCCTTTATAATAACAATCAATTACAGCTAAAAGAGTGCAGCACTTTCACAGCATCATCTTTCAGGATTTGAAATAGCTCAACTAGAATTCCATCACCTCCACTAGCTTTGTTCGTAGTAATGCTTTCTAAGGCCCACTTGACTTCACATTCCAGGATGTCTGGCTCTAGGTCAGTGATCACACCATTGTGATTATCTGGGTCATGAAGATCTCTTTTGTACAGTTCTTCTGTGTATTCTTGCCACCTCTTCTTAATATCTTCTGCTTCTGTTAGGTCCATACCATTTCTGTCCTTTATCGAGCCCATCTTTGCATGAAACGTACCCTTTGTATCTCTAATTTTCTTGAAGAGATCTCTGGTCTTTCCCATTCTGTTGTTTTCCTCTATTTCTTTGTACTGATTGATGAGGAAGGCTTTCTTATCTCTTCTTGCTATCCTTTGGACCTTTGCATTCAGATGTTTATATCTTTCCTTTTCTCCTTTGCTTTTCGCTTCTCTTATTTTCACAGCTATTTGTAAGGCCTCCCCAGACAGCCATTTTGCTTTTTTGCATTTCTTTTCCACGGGGATGGTCTTGATCCCTGTCTCCTGTACAATGTCATGAACCTCTGTCCATAGTTCATCAGGCACTCTATCTATCAGATCTAGTCCTTTAAATCTATTAGGTAATACCTGCGAGCAAATTTGGAAAACTCAGCAGTTGCCACAGGACTGGAAAAGGTCAGTTTTCATTCCAATCCCAAAGAAAGACAATGCCAAAGAATGCTCAAACTACTGCACAATTGCACTCATCTCACACGCTAGTAAAGTAATGTTCAAAATTCTCCAAGCCAGGCTTCAGCAATACGTGAACCATGAACTTCCAGATGTTCAAGCTGGTTTTAGAAAAGGCAAAGGAACCAGAGATCAAATTGCCAACATCTGCTGTATCATTGAAAAAGCGAGAGAGTTCCAGAAAAACATCTATTTCTGCTTTATTGACTATGCCAAAGCCTTTGACTACGTGGATCACAATAAACTGTGGAAAATTCTGAAAGAGATGGGAATACCAGACCACCTGACCTGCTTCTTGAGAAACCTATATGCAGGTCAGGAAGCAACAGTTAGAACTGGACATGGAACAACAGACTGGTTCCAAATAGGAAAAGGAGTACATCAAGGCTGTATATTGTCACCCTGCTTATTTAACTTATATGAGAAGCACATATAACTTAAATGCTGGACGAAGCACAAGCTGGAATCAAGATTGCCGGGAGAAATGTCAATAACCTCAGATATGCAGATGACACCACCCTTATGGCAGAAAGTAAAGAGGAACTAAAAAGCCTCTTGATGAAAGTGAAAGAGAAGATTGAAAAAGTTGGCTTAAAGCTCAACATTCAGAAAACTAAGATCATGGCATCTGGTCCCATCGCTTCATGGGAAATAGATGGGGAAACAGTGGAGACAGTGTCAGACTTTATTTTTTTGGGCTCCAAAATCACTGGAGATGGTGACTGCAGCCATGAAATGAAAAGAAGCTTACTCCTTGGAAGGAAAGTTATGACCAACCTAGAGAGCATATTGAAAAGCAGAGACATTACTTTGCCAACAAAGGTCCGTCTAGTCAAAGCTATGGTTTTTCCAGTGGTCATGTATGGATGTGAGAGTTGGACTGTGAAGAAAGCTGACGACTGAAGAACTGATGCTTTTGAACTGTGGTGTTGGAGAAGACTCTTGAGAGTCCCTTGGACTGCAAGGAGATCCAACCAGTCTATTCTGAAGGAGGTCAGCCCTGGGTGTTCTTTGGAAGGAATGATGCTAAAGCTGAAACTCCAGTACTTTGGCCACCTCATGCAAAGAGTTGACTCATTGGAAAAGACTCTGATGCTGGGAGGGATTGGGGGCAGGAGGAGAAGGGGACGACAGAGGATGAGATGGCTGGATGGCATCACTGACTCGATGGACGTGAGTCTGAGTGAACTCCGGGAGTTGGTGATGGACAGGGAGGCCTGGCGTGCTGCGATTCATGGGGTCCCAAAGAGTCAGACACAACTGAGTGACTAATCTGATTTGATCTGATACTTGTAACTCTTTTGCATTGATGTTTGTTGCACTTGTTCCTTTTTGTTTGTTTGTTTGTTTGTTTTTTGAAGTCAAGGTGTTTCTTCATTGTCATTTTACTCACCATGGGATAGAGTTAAGAATCCCAGGCCCAATACCCAAGGCCCTTAATCTTCTGACCCCATTATTATCTTTTGCAAAGTTTTCATTTAAAACAGAGTGGCGTATTTCACCAGTCTCTTGCTACGAATTCAATTTTTCTGCACCCATGCCCTCTTTCATGTTCCCTCTACAGTCTCCCTTTCACTGCAACATATACAATATACCATCTCATTTTTCCATGTATTTGAATAATAATTAACCTTAAAGGCATTGCCTGGGATATATTTAATGTATATTTATTTATACTAGGTCTCAATAACAGCAGCTATTATGTATTAAGAGTTTTTCTCATGCCAAACACTATGCTTAATACTTGGGATACCTTATATAATATTTAGCTTATGTTCTCAAACACTAATTCTAATGTTTTATTTCATAAACAGCCTCTGAGTGCTTAAAACATTATGATTAAATAAGTCAAGACATCCAAAAGCCAAAGGGGAGAATTATATAAAAAAGAAATGTCAGAGTGAGTGCTAGCACACAAAAATTTCTCAATAAATATTTGCTGAATGAATGAGGTTCTTGCAAGTGTTATCACCTCCATGAGGCTTTATAAGAGCACTTTAAGTCACAAGGCTCTTTTTCTGTTGAAATTTCATAGATTTACATTTGAGCTCACATATTCAGCAGATAGCTGTTTCTCCTTGGGAAAGTTCTTGTCTCATTTCTGTTATTTTCATTTGGTTTTACTATTATTTGTTTCTCTCTTCCCCTTTCTTGAAATCAGAGGGTGTATTATATAACAGCAAGAATTCATATTTGTTAATAATCTCTTCATTGACAGGGGTTGATATTGATATAAATAAAATGAAGTTGCTGTTTGTTCCTACATTGCTTTCTTGAAAACTAGATGGAAGTATGTGTTTCAAGTTTATTGTAAGTGTGATGGATTGAGAATAGGGGAGTGACATAATCTGATTTATGCTTCAAAAATTTTCCTGAAGGAGTTCTGATTCCAGGTAGATTGAAGAAATATATGCCCAGCCATTCTCTCCAGTTGAGTATAACTATAAAACCTGGAAAGAATTCATATGCAGTTATTTTAGAACTGTGAAAAGTAAATATCAACAGAGGAAAACTGACAGAAATCAAAGTAACACTGAACTAACTTCAAATTTACTATTTTTCCTCTTCTGGAATATTCTGACCTAAAGTCAGTGCAACTCAAAACCTAAAAGTGAGCACTATAGTAAAGACAGAGAAAAATAATAGGGAAAAAAACATTCTATTCCTGGATCAACGAAAGAAAATAGGAACTCTTAGAACTCAGAGAGAAGAAGAAATCCCTTGGTTCTTTTTTTTTTTCCTTTTTCTCCATTTTCTCATGCCCCAGCCTACAAGTGACTCCTCAGTAGCAGATTAAGTAGCAGTGAATGTGAATGGCAACACAAAACCAAAGGATCCAAATCTATGAAAAAAAGAAAATTTCTGCTCTGTTCAGTGGAGCTGTGATGCTAAGAAAGCCAGGCCAAATTCCATTGATTATTCTACATGCCCTCAGTTCTCCTGTTGATTTGACTCCGGGTGCAGCACAATCACACAAGTGGGCAGTTTGGGGATGGAGGACAGAAAAGGGGAGACCCAGGAAACCAGAAAGCACTAGAGAGATAGCAGAGAAGGAATATGTGAAAATGATCCCATAAAAATGTTTTTGAATTCTTGGACAAAAATCCTGACTTGTTCATGCATGGGTTTTATCTCCATTAGCATCACACAGATTTTGAGAACTGAGATAATGGACAGACGGCAGTCCAGGTTCTAGATTGACCACTGGGTGGTGCACATACAGGACAGATCCAAATAGCACTGCAAAAACTTTGAAAACTAAACTGACGTTGGAACCACAGCCTACAAAAAGTAGGTTGGAAATTGTGGCTTGAGCTAAACAAGGTCAAGTGTCTGCTGAAACAAAATATTAATCTTTTCTAGAGGATTTAAACAAATTCTAAGGTCCCACAACAGAGTAGTTAAAATGTCCAAATTGTAATCCCAAATTACTAACATACAAAGAATGATGAAAATCTCAACTCATGTAGGAAAAGAAGCAAACAAGATGGCACAAACATTGGCTTCCCTGGTGGCTCGCTGGTAAAAAGAATCCACCTGCAGTGCAGGAGACCTGGTTTGATCCCTGGGTCAGGAAGACCCCCTGGAGAAGGAAATGGCAACCCACTCCAGTATTCTTACCTGGGGAATCCCATGGACAGAGGAGCCTGGCAGGCTACAGTCCATGGGGTCACAAAGAGTTGGACATGACTTAGTGACTAAACAACAGCAAACAACAAAGCGTGTATTATAAAAATGCTTGAACAGAGAACTTCTGGTTTCAGTTCCAACATGCAAATAACTTAGGAATGGTCACTCTGACCTTCACAGTAAGAGTTAAACAAACTTAAAATCAATTATTTGTCTTAGATTTATCAGAGAGTTGAGGTAATAGAACAAACTGCTGTACTCAAATCTGGAGAGACAGAGACTTACAGAGGAACACAGCTTACAAGGAGCAGAAACTGCTGGAGCAAGGAAATGGGAGGAAGACCTAAATGATCATTTCAGTGAATTTCTAGAGTTTCAGTGTGGACTATCTTGAGAGTTAAAAGCTCCTGAGAAATATCTAAAATGTACAAAGAACTCTTAAAACTCATCAATAAAACAATTTGATTAAAATACGGGATGAAGATCTTAACAGATACCTCTTCAAAGAATATAAACAGATGGCAAATAAGCATATAAAAGTATACTTCACATCATATGCCACCAGAAAAATACAAATTAAAACAAGGAGAAACCACTATACACCTATTGCAATGTCCAAAATCCAGAACACTGAAAATGCCAAATGCTGGAGAAGATGTGGAGCATCAGGAATTCTCATTCATTGCTGGTGGGAAAGCAAAATAGTATAGCCAGTTTGGAAGACAGCTTGGTGATTTCTCACAAATCTCAATATACTCTTAATATATCAATCTTACCCCTTGCTATTTATTCAAAGGAGTTGAAATTCTATTTCCCACCAAAACCTGCATCGAGATGTTTATAGCAGTTTTATTCATAACTTCCAAAAACTTGGAAGCAGCCTAGATGTCTTTCAGTAGGTGACTTAATGAATGAACTGTGGTACATCCATACAGTGGAATATTAGTCAAGGAAGATGTTATTACTCCCAATTTACAGATGAGAAAACTGAGGATTGATGAACTGATATGTCCAAGATTGTATACAATTATCTGGAAGAGTTCATATTCTAATTTAGGCCTGTCAGATGCCAAAAGCTTGTGCTCATTCTATTGTACCAAGTTCGGAAAAAGAGTGAATCAGATTCATTTAAAGATTTATTGGCTCCATAATTTTGTTATTTTCTAAACATTTTTATTAAATTATAATGTGCATACAGAAAAGCACATGGATAATAAGGTAATAAATAATCACATACTGAAACTACCCGTGCAACTGAAACTCATAAAGAAGCAGAACATTCTCTTTCCCCTTCCCCAGCTCTCAAAGACCTCCTGTTCCCTTTCCAGTCACTATTACTGACCAATGAAAACCACTATACTACTTTGATCATTATATATTAATTTTGCCTGTTACTGAACTTTATATAAATGGAATTATATAGCATACCATTTAATGTTTTTTTCTGTAGCTTTTGATCAAATTTTTTCTCTGTCCATCTGTTTATTGTTTGCAGGTTTAGATTATTCATTTTCATAAGCAGTGCATTGTATGCCTATAGAAGAATATATATGTATTCATTCTATTATTGGTATGTTGTACAGAGTTTAGAGCTATCACAAATGTACTGCTATAAACATTCTTGTGCATGTCATCTGGTAAATGTAACTACATTTTTGTTTGAGTAATCTTCATTGGGTAGTCGGAACTGGTAACAGGGCAGAGAAGGATGGAGATAGAGCAGTTGGAAGACTACTGCAAAAGGTCAAGCCTAAGCTGCTAAAGGTAAAGAAAGATACAATAATGATGGGACTGGAGAGAAAGGAATAGAACAGAAAGAAATAAAATTGCTTAGATATAGAGATCAGTTGGTGCTAGGGAATAAAATAGACAAAAAAGTCAAATATGAGAAAAAAATTTTAATCTATTTAAAGAGGAAAGAAATTTGGTGACAATGCTCATTGGCAGAGGGGGTTTACATTTGTTTCAGTATTATTGAGATATAATTGATATATACCATTATATAAGTTTAAGATGTACAACAAAATAATTTGATTTGCATACATAGTAACCCCAATTATCTGCAGATTTGCTTTCTTTTTTCTCTTGATATTTGTTTTTTAATATAAATTTATTGTTTTAATTGGAGGCTAATTACTTTATAATATTGTAGTGGTTTTGCCATACATTGACATGGATTTGCCACAGGTGCACATGTGTTCCCCATCCTGAACCCCGCCTCCCACCTCCCTCCCCATCCCATCCCTCTGGGTCATCCCAGTGCACCAGCCCCTAGCACCCTGTCTCATCCCTCGAACCTGGACTGGTGATCCATTTCACATATGATAATATACATGTTTCAATGCCATTCTCCCAAATCATTCCACCCTCGCCCTCTCCCACAGAGTCCGTAAGACTGTTCTATACATCTGTGTCTCTATTGCTGTCTCACATATGCGGTTATCGTTACCATCTTTCTATATTACATATCTATGCGTTAGTATACTGTATTGGTGTTTTTCTTTCTGGCTTACTTCAGTCTATATAATAGGCTCCAGTTTCATCCACCTCATTAGAACTGATTCAAATATATTCTTTTTAATAGCTGAGTAATACTCCATTGTGTATATGTACCTCAGCTTTATTATCCATTGATCTGCTGATGGACATCTAGGTTGATTCCAAGTCCTGGCTATTATAAACATTGCTGCGATGAACATTGGGGTACACGTGTCTCTTTTAATTCTGGTTTCCTCGGTGTGTATGTTCAACAGTGGAATTGCTGGGTCATAAGGCAATTCTATTTCCAGTTTTTAAAGAAATGTCCACACTGTTCTCCATAGTGGCTGTACTAGTTTGCATTCCCACCAACAGTGTAAGAGGGTTCCCTTTTCTCCACACCTGCTCCAGCATTTATTGCTTGTAGACTTTTGGATAGCAGCCATTCTGACCAGCATGAAGTGGTACCTCATTGTGGTTTTGATTTGCATTTCTCTGATAATGAGTGATGTTGAACATCTTTTCATATGTTTGTTAGCCATCTCTCTGTCTTCTTTGGAGAACTGTCTGTTGTTCTTTGGCCCACTTTTTGATTGGGTCGTTTATTTTTCTGGAATTGAGCTGCAGGAGTTGCTTGTATATTTTTGAGATTAATTCTTTGTCCATTGCTTTGTTTGCTATTATTTTCTCCCATTCTGAAGGCTGTCTTTTCACCTTGCTTAGTTTCCTTCGTTATGCAAAAGTTTTTAAGTTTAATTAGGTCCCATATGTTTATTTTTGCTTTTATTTTCAATATTCTGGGAGGTGGGTCATAGAGGATCCTGCTGTGATTTATGTCAGAGAGTGTTTTGCCTATGTTTTCCTCTAGGAGTTTTATAGTTTCTGGTCTTACATTTAGATTTTTAATCCATTTTGAGTTTATTTTTGTGTATGGTGTTAGAAAGTGTTCTAGTTTCATTGTTTTACGAGTGACTGACCAGTTTTACCAGCACCACTTGTTAAAGAGATTGTCTTTTCTCCATTGTATATTCTTGTCTCCTTTGTCAAAGATAAGGTGTCCATAGGTGCATGGATTTATCTCTGGGCTTTCTATTTTGTTCCATTGATCTATATTTCTGTCTTTGTGCCAGTATCATACTGTCTTGATGACTGTGGCTTTGTAGTAGAGACTGAAGTCAGGCAGGTTGATTCCTCCAGTTCCATTCTTTTTCTCAAGATTGCTTTGGCTGTTCGAAGTTTCTTTGTAGTTCCATACAAATTGTGAACTTATTTGTTCTAGTTTTCTGAAAAATACCTTTGGTAGCTTGATAGGGATTGCACTGAATCTATAGATTGCTTTGGATAGTATATTCATTTTCACTATATTGATTCTTCTGATCCATGAACACGGTATATTTCTCCATCTATTTGTGTCCGCTTTGATTTCTTTCACTAGTGTTTTATAGTTTTCTATATATGCTAAAGCTGAAACTCTAGTCTTCATGCGAAGAGTTGACTCATTGGAAAAGACTCTGATGCTGGGAGGGATTGGGGACAGGAGGAGAAGGGGACAACAGAGGATGAGATGGCTGGATGGCAGCACTGACTCGATGGATGTGAGTCTTATATAGGTCTTTTGTTTCTTTGGGTAGATATATTCCTAAGTATTTTATTCTTTTAGTTGCAATCGTGAATGGAATTGTTTCCTTAATTTCTCTTTCTGTTTTCTCATTGTTAGTGCATAGGAATTCAATGGATTTCTGTGTGTTAATTTCATATCCTGCAACTTTACTATATTCATTGATTAGCTCTAGAAATTTTCTGGTAGGCTGTAGGGTTTTCTATGTAGAGGATCATGTCATCTGCAAACAGTGAGAGTTTTACTTCTTCTTTTCCAATCTGGAGTCCTTTTATTTATTTATTTTTTTCTGCTCTGATTGCTTTGGCCCAAACTTCCAAAACTATGTTGAATATTAGTGGTGAGAGTGGGCACCTTTGTCTTGTTACTGCCTTTAGGGGAAATGCTTTCAATTTTTCACCATTGAGGATAATGTTTGCTGTGGGTTTGTCATATATAGCTTTTATTATGTTGAGGTATGTTCCTTCTATGCCTGATTTCTGGAGGGTTTTTATCATAAATGGATGTTGACTTTTGTCAAAGGCTTTCTCTGCATCTATTGAGATAATCATGTGGTTTTTATCTTTCAATTTGTTAATGTGGTGTATTACATTGATTGATTTGTGAATATTGAAGAATCCTTGCATCCCTGGGATAAAGCCCACTTGGTCATGATGTATGATCTTTTTAACATGTTGTTGGATTCTGTTAGCTAGAATTTTGTTAAGGATTTTTGCATCTATATTCATCAGTGGTATTGGCCTGTAGTTTTCTTTTTTTGTGGCATCTTTGTCAGGTTTTGATATTAGGGTGATGGTGGCCTCATAAAATGAGTTTGGAAGTTTACCTTCCTCTGCAATTTTCTGGAAGAGTTTGAGTGTGATAGGCATTAGCTCTTTAAATTTTTGGTAGAATTCAGCTGTGAATCCGTCTGGTCCTGGGCTTTTATTTGCTGGAAGATTTCTGATTACAGTTTCAATTTCCATGCTTGTGATGGGTCTGTTAAGATTTTCTATTTATTCCTGGTTCAGTTTTTGAAAGTTGTACTTTTCTAAGAATTTGTCCATTTCCTTCAAGTTGTCCATTTTATTGGCATATAGTTGCTGATAGAAGTCTCTTATGATCCTTTGTATTTCTGTGTTGTCTGTTGTGATTTCTCCATTTTCATTTCTAATTTTATTGATTTGATTCTTCTCCCTTTGTTTCCTGATGAGTCTGGCCAATGGTTTGTCAATTTTATTTATCTTCTCAAAGAACCAGCTTTTAGCTTTGTTGATTTTTGCTATGGCCTCTTTTGTTTCTTTTGCATTTATTTCTGCCTCAATTTTTAAGATTTTGTTCCTTCTACTAACCCTGGGGTTCTTCATTTCTTCCTTTCCTAGTTGCTTTAGGTGTAGAGTTAGGTTACTTATTTGACTTTTTTCTTATTTCTTGCAGATGGTGATTGCAGCCATGAAATTAAAAAACACTTACTCCTTGGAAGGAAAGTTATGACCAACCTGGACAACATATTAAAAAGCAGAGACATTACTTTGCCAACAAAGGTCCATCTAGTCAAGGCTATGGTTTTTCCAGTGGTCATGTATGGATGTGAGAGTTTGACTATAAAGAAATCTGAGCACAGAAGAACTGATGCTTTTGAATTGTGGTGTTGGAGAAGACTCTTGAGAGTCCTTTGGACTGCAAGGAGATCCAACCAGTCCATCCTAAAGGAGATCAGTCCTGGATGTTCATTGGAAGGACTGACACTAAAGCTGAAACTCCAATACTTTGGCCAACTGATATGAAGAGCTGACTCATTGGAAAAGACCCTGATGCTGGGAAAGATTGAGGGCAGAGGGAGAAGGGAATGACAGAGGGTGAGATGGTTGGATGGCATCACTGACTCAATGGACATGGGTTTGGGTGGACTCCAGGAGTTGGTGATGGATAAGGAGGACTGCTGTGCTGCGGTTTATGGGGTTGCAAAAGGTTGGACATGACTGAGTGACTGAACTGAACTTGTTTCTTGAGGTAAGCCTGTGTTGCTATGAACCTTCCCCTTAGCATTGCTTTTACAGTGTCCCATAGGTTTTGGGTTGTTGTGTTTTCATTTTCATTCATTTCTATGCATATTTTGATTTCTTTTTTGATTTGTTGGTTATTCAGCAGCGTGTTGTTCAGCCTCCATATGTTGGAGTTTTTAATAGTTTTTCTCCTGTAATTGACATCTAATCTTACTGCATTGTGGTCAGAAAAGATGCTTGGAGTGACTTCATTTTTAAAAAAAAATTTTTTTACTAAGGCTAGATTTATGGCCCAGGATGTGATCTATCCTGGAGAAGGTTCCATGTGCGCTTGAGAAAAAGGTGAAATTCATTGTTTTGGGGTGAAATGTCCTATAGATATCAATTAGGTATACCTGGTCTATTGCATTATTTAAAGTTTGTGTTTCCTTGTTAATTTTCTGTTTAGTTGATCTATCCATAGATGTGAGTGGGGTATTAAAGTCTCCCACTATTATTGTGTTATTGTTAATTTCCCCCTTCACTTGTTAGCATTTGTCTTACATAGTGTGGTGCTCCTATGTTGGGTGCATTTATACTTATAATTGTTATATCTTCTTCTTGGATTGATCCTTTGATCATTATGTAGTGTCCTTCTTTGTCTCTTTTCATAGCCTTTATTTTAAAGTCTATTTTTTCTGAGTATTGCTACTCTTGCTTTTTTTGGTTTCTATTTCCATGGAATACCTTTTTCCAGCCCTTCACTTTCAGTCTGTATGTGTCCCTTGGTTTGAGGTGGGTCTCTTGTAGATAGAGACGGGCTTCCCTGGTGGCTCAGAGGTTTAAGTGTCTGCCTGGAATGTGGGAGACCTGAGTTCGATCCCTGGGTCATGAAGATCCCCTGGAGAAGGAAATGGCAACCCACTCCAGTACTCTTGCCTGGAGAATCCCGTGGAAAGAAAAGCCTGGTGGACTATAGTCCATAGGGTCACAAAGAGTTGGACAGGACTGAGTGACTTTACTTTCACTTTCACTTTCTTGTAGGTAACATATATAGGGGTCTTGTTTTTGTATCCATTCAGCCAGTCTTTGTCTTTTGGTTGGGCCATTCAACCCATTTACATTTAAGGTAATTATTGATAAGTATGATCCTGTCACCATTTACTTTGTTGTTTTGGGTTTGAGTTTATACACCCTTTCTGTGTTTCCTGTCTAGAGAAGATGCTTTAGCATTTGTTGGAGAGCTGGTTTGGTGGTGCTGAATTCTCTCAGCTTTTGCTTGTCTGTAAAGCTTTTGATTTATCCTTCATATTTGAATGAGATCCTTACTGGGTATAGTAATCTGGGTTATAGGTTTTTCTCTGTCATCACTTTAAGTATGTCCTGCCATTCCCTTCTGGCTTGAAGAGTTTCTATTGAAAGATCAGCTGTTATCCTTATGGGAATCCCCTTGTGTGTTATTTGTTGTTTTTCCCTTGCTGCTTTTAATATTTGTTCTTTGTGTTTGATCTTTGTTAATTTGATTAATATGTGTCTTGGGGTGTTTCACCTTGGGTTTATCCTGTTTGGGACTCTCTGGGTTTCTTGGACCTGGGTGATTATTTCCTTCCCTGTTTTAGAGAAGTTTTCAACTATTATCTCCTCAAGTATTTTCTCATGGTCTTTCTTTTTGTCTTCTTCTGGGACTCCTATATCTTGAATATTCCAACATTTAACATTGTCCCAGAGGTCTCTGAGATTGTCCTCATTTCTTTTAATTCTTTTTTCTTTTTCCCTCTCTGCTTCATTTATTTCTACCATTCTATCTTCTACCTCACTTATCCTATCTTCTGCCTTTGTTATCTAATGTTGGTTCCCTCCAGAGTGTTTTTGATCTCATTTATTGCATTATTCATTATATTTTGACTCTTTTTTATCTCTTCTAGGTCCTTGTTAAACATTTCTTGCATCTTCTCAATCCTTGTCTCCAGGCTATTTATCTGTAACTCCATTTTGTTTTGAAAATTTTAGATCATTTTCACTATCATTATTCTGAATTCTTTATCAGGTAGATTCCCTATTTCTTCCTCTTTTGTTTGGTTTCGTGGACATTTATCCCATTCCTTTACCTGCTGAGTATTTCTCTGCCTTTTCGTCTTGTTTATATTGCTGTGTTTGGGGTGGGCTTTCTGTATTTTGGCAGTTTGTGGTTTCTGTTTATTGTGGAGGTTCCTATCTGTGGGTGGAGTTGGACTGGTGGCTTGTCAATGTTTCCTGGTTAGGGAAGCTTGTGTCGGTGTTCTGGTAGGTGGAGCTGGATTTCTTCTCTCTGGAGTGCAATGAAGTGTCTAGTAGTGAGTTTTGATATGTCAGTGGATTTGGTGTGACTTCAGGCAGCCTGTATAGTGAAGCTCAGGGCTATGTTCCTGTGTTGCTGGAGAATTTGCATGGTATGTCTTGCTCTGGAACTTGTTGGCTCTTGGGTGGTGCTTGGTTTCAGTGTAGGTATGGGCTGCCATCTATGGGGTCACATGGGGTCGGACACAACTGAAGCGACTTAGCAGCAGCATAGAGGCTTTTGATGAGCTCTTATCAATTAATGTTCCCTGGAGTTAGGAGTTCTCTGGTGTTCTCAGGTTTTGGACTTAAGCCTCCTGACTCTGTCTTTTAGTCTTCTTCTTACATTAGCCTCAAGACTTCTCCATTTATGCAGCACTGATGATAAAATATCTAGGTTAATGATGAAAAGTTTCTCCATAGTGAGGGACATCTGGAGGGGTACACAGAGTTACATGGAGAAGAGAAGAGGGAGGAGGGAGATAGAGGTGACCAGGAGGAGAAGAGGAGGAATCAAAGAGGGAGAGAGCAAGCTAGCCAGTAATCACTTCCCTATGTGCTCTGCATAGTCTTGACCCCTCAGAAATGTTCATGGAGTTACACAAAGAAGAGAAGAGGGAGGAAGGAGACAGAGATGGCCAAGAGGAGAAAAGGGGGAATCAAAAGGAGAGAGACAGATCCAGCCATTAATCAGTTCCCTAAGTGTTCTCCACAGCCTGGAACACACAAAGAGATTCACAGAGTTGGGTAGAGAAGAGAAGGGGGAGGGAGGAAATAGAAGCAACCTGGTGGAGAAAAAGGAGAGTCAAAAGGGAGAGAGAGCAATCAAGCCAGTAATCTCACCCCCAAGTAAAAATCAGTTCTGAAGACTGGGTTTTTAAAGGTACAAAATTGATAACAAATACCAAAAAGCAAAGATTAAAAATTTAGTATAGAGGTTATATTCTCAAAAATATAATATTAAAAAAAAAAACAAAGTCACAAGAATTATAAAATATATATATGAAGTTTGCTTTAAAAATCAGGTCCTTTTTTTTCAAGGTAATAGTAGGTTATAAAAATGAAAATTAAAGGAGCAATAAAGGACTTAAAAATAATTTTTTTTTATTTAAAAAAATGATAATAGTAAGAATATATCTTTGAATTTCTCTGGAGCTGTTGTGGATAGTGTGGGATTGATCATTTTCAGATAGTTCCTTGATCCGGCTTATACTTCTCAAGATCTATTGGCCCCTTCCTATGTAGTCGGTGCTAACTACAGGGTTTTAATCTGTTGCACCTGTCACTTCCAAAGTGGTTCCCTCTATTTTAGCTTCTTCTGTTTGCTGGTCTCTTTAGTGTCTAATTTCTGCCCTGACACAAGGGGGCGATGGTGGTCACTTTTTTAGGCTCAGTTGTTCAGTTGTGAAGTGGGGAGGGAGGAACACTGCAAACAAATATCACTGGTGTGTGGGGGGAGTGTTCTGCAGTGTTACAGCCACACTGGGTTTGCCTCCACTCACGGCATGTGTGCTTTGATGGTCTACACTTCTCAGGCTCTAGGTTGCTCTGCCAGGAACTGTCTGAGGCGAGCCCTGGGTTGCGTGCACTTCCCAGGTCTAAGTTGCTCAGGTTCAGGTTCTTGGGTACTCCACAAAGGCGCAGACTTGGTTGGGCCTGCGTTTTGTGCCTTTCCTGGCTCCAAGCAGCTCAGGTGACCAGGTGCTTGGCGAGTGCACCCGCAGGTGGGGGGTGTGTCGTATCACCTCCCCCATCCCAGCCGCTCGGTTTTCTGGGTGTACAATGGGCACGCCTTCTCAGGTGTGCCCTGTGTCTTTCCTGGGGAGCTGATCTCTGGCTGCGACCTTCCCGGCAGATGTCCACCATCCAGAATCCCAAGAAGTCTTGGTTTGCAATGAAGCCTGCTTGTAGTTTGGTAGAGGATGCCTCTCTGGGGCCGTGATTGCCCCATCATGGCTCTGGCTGCCCCTACCTGCCTGTCTCCGGCAGGGGGGTGGGCTCGTCAGAAGCTGGCTAGCTCTGCTCAGTCCTTTGTTCTGTGAGTGGGCCTGGAAGTGTCTTAGGTTAGGGCTTTTCGCTGAATAGTTCTCTCTCTATCTCTTTTTTTTCCCCTCTCTCTCTCTCTGGCTATCCCACAGTCTGGGCTGCTATCTCACGATAATTCCCTCAGATTGCCCTTGGGGCATTTAGGCCCGGTCCTTAGCCTAAGCAGTGCAGCCGGCGCCTCCCTGTCCAGCCGCTGCTCACTAGTGGTGGATACGAGCATCTGGGCTGCTTCTCTGCTGGATCTGTGGGTTTTATTTATTTATTTATTTTTCCTGCTGGTTATGTTGCCCTCTGAAATTCTAAGACTCACCACAGACCCGCCGGTGAGAGTGTTTCCTGGTGTTTGGAAACCTCTCTTTTTAAAGACTCCTTTCCCTGGATGGATCTCTGTCCCTACCTCTTTTGTCTCTCTTTTTATCTTTTATATTTTGTCCTACCTCCTTTTGAAGACAATAGGCTACCTTTCTGGGTGCCTGATGTCCTGTGCCAGCATTCAGAAGTTGTTTTGTGGAATTTGCTCAGCTTTCAAATGTTCTTTTGATGAATTTGTGGGGGAGAAAGTGGTCTCCCCGTCCTATTCCTCTGCCATCTTAGGGCCCCCTCCTGCAGATTTGCTTTCTATGGTTTCAGTTACCTGTGGTCAATTGTATACAGAAAATATTAAGTAGAAAATTCCAGAAATATATAATTCATGAAGTTAAAATTTTTAAGTTTTAAATTCTAAGTAGCATGATAAATTTTTAACATTCAAGTATGGTTGCTTTAGGGCTTCCCTCATAGTTCAAGTCAGTAAGAATCTGTTTACAATGCAGGAGTCCTAGGTTCAATCCCTGGGTTGGGAAGATCCCCTGGAGAAGTAAATGGCAACCCACTCCAGTATTATTGCTTGGAGAATCCCATGGACAGAGTAGTCTGGTAGGCTGCAGTCCATGCAGTCATAAGAGTTGGACACAACTTAGTGACTAAACCACCATAGTTGCTTTGCAATATTATATTAGTTTCATGTGTACAGCATAGTGATTCAGTATTTTCATAGATTATACTCCATTAAAAGTTATTACAAGATAATGGCTGTATTATACAATATTACATATTGTATATACATACATAATATTATTATATTATAAAATATATTACATGTTATAGTATAAATATTATATTATACAATATACTATATTGTATTATACAATATATATTGTATTATACAGTATACTATATATATTGTTGCTTATCTATCTTATATATAGTAGTTTGTATCTCTTATCTCCATACCTTTGTCTTACCCCTCCACCCTTCCCTCTCTCCACTGGTAACCACTAGTTTGTCTTCTCTTTGAATCTATTTCTGTTTTGCTATATATATTTGTTTTATATTTTAAATTCCACAATAGGTGATAACATAAAGTATGTCTTTCTCTATATGACTAATTTCACTAATTACTCTAAGTACATCCTCACTGCTGCAAGTGGCAGAATTTCATTTTTTTTTTGGCTGAGTAATATTCCATTATATATATACACACACACACACATACATACATACATACATACATACATACATACACACATATAATCCATTTGTCTGAAGCACCATACAGCTTCCTCATGCCTGGGACATGAATCATCCCTTTGTCCAGTGTATTCTGTCTGTTGGTCATTTAGTCACCTTCTCAATTATCCAGTCCACTGTTGAGGTAATCACAGTGCTTGCATTCAATTCAGTTCAGTTCAGTCGCTCAGTCATGTCTGACTCTTTGCGACACCATGGACTGCAGCATGCCAGGCCTCCCTGTCCATCACCAACTCCCGGAATATACTCAAACTCATGTCCATTGAGTCGGTGATGCCATCGAACCATCTCATCCTCTGTTGTCGCCTTCTCCTCCCACCTTCAATCTTTTCCAGCATCAGGGTCTTTTCCAATGAGTCAGTTCTTCACATCAAGTGGCCAAAGTATTGGAGTTTCAGCTTCAGCACCAGTCCTTCCAATGAATATTCAGGATTGATTTCCTTTAGGATCGACTGGTTGGATATCCTTGCGGTCCAAGGATATCTCCAAGAGTCTTCTCAACACCACAGTTCAAAAGCATCAGTTCTCTTGAGCTCAGCTTTCTTTATGGTTCAACTCTCAAACCCATACATGACTACTGGAAAAACCATAGCTTTGACTAGACGGACCTTTTTTGGCAAAGTAATGTCTCTGCTTTTTAATATGCTGTCTATGTTTGTCATTGCTTTTCTTCCAAGGAGAAAGCGTCTTTTAATTTCATGGCTGCAGCCACCATCTGCAGTGATTTTGGAGCCCCAAAGTAAGCCTTATTTTATTTAATAATGGCCCCAAAGGACAAGAATAGTGATGCTAGCAATTTGGATATGCCAAAGACAAGTTATAAAGTGCTTCCTTTAAGTGAAAAGGTAAAAGTTCTTGACTTTATAAGGAAAGAAAAAAAATCATATGCTGAAGTTGCTAAGATCTACGGTAAGAACAATTCTTCTATTCATGAAATTGTGAAGAAAAAGGAAATTCATGCTAGTTTTGCTGTCATACATTGAACTGCAAAATTTATGGCGATAGTGCATAAATGTGCAGTTAAGATGGAAAAGGCATTAAATTTATACATCAAGATATTTTCAGAGAGGAAAAAGAGAGTGAGACCAGTCACATAACTTTTACTGTATTGTTGTTGCAGTTGTTCAGTCACCCAATAATGGCCAACTCTTTGTAACTCCATGAACTGCAGCATGCCAGACCTCTCTGTCCTTCACCATCTTCCAGAGTTTGCCCAAGTTCATGTCCATTGCATCAATAATGTCATCCAGCCATCTCATTCTCTGACACCCTATTCTCCTTCTGCCTTCAATCTTTCCCAGCATCAGTGTCTCTTCCAACGAGTCAGCTGCTCACATCTGGTGACCAGGTACTGGAGCTTCAGGTTCAGCAACAGTCCTTCCAATGAATATTCAGCACTGATTTCCTTTAGGATGGACTGGTTGATCTCCTTGCTGTCCAAGGGACTCTAAGGAGTCTTCTCCAGCACCACAGTTTGAAAGCATCAATTCTTTGGTGCTCTGCCTTCTTCACAGTCCAGCTCTCATGAACCTAATGTGACTATAGGAAATGCCATAGCCTTGACTATATGGACCTTTGTTTGCAAAGTGATGTTTTTGCTTTTTAACACACTGTCTAGGTTTGTCATAGCTTTTCTGCCAAGAAGCAATCATCTTCTAATTTCATGGCTGTAGTCACCGTCCACAGTGATTTTAGAGCCCAGTCTGTCACTGATTCCACCTTTTCTCCTTTTATTTGCCATGAAAGTTGTTATAATTGTTCTATTTTATAAGTAGTTATTTTTGTTTATCTTTTACTGTGCCTAATTTATAAATTCAGCTTTAGCATATGGTTTTGTTGTTCAGTCATTAAGTTGTGTCTGACTTTTTGCAAACCCATGGAAGGTAGCATTCCAGGCCTCCATGCCCCTCACTATCTCCTGGAGTTTTATCATATGTATGTATAGGAAAATTCATGGTATATATAGGTTTCAGTACTATCCATGGTTTCAAACATCCATTGGGGATATTGGAATAGTATACCCCATGGATAAGGATGGGGCTACTGTATTGTGAAATAATTGGCCCAGTAAGTTTAGTTAACATACATCATCTCATATAGATACACAAAAAGAACAAAATGAAAAAAAAAAAACATTTTTTTAGGATGACAACTTTTAGGATTTACACTCTTGACAACTTTCATATATACCATACAGCAGTGTTCTACACTGTACACCATATTGCAAATTATATTCTTAGTACTTATTTCTCTTATAACTGGAAGTTTGTTCCCTTGACCATCTTCCTCCAATTCTACCTCTTCTGCCTCCTGCCAATGGTAACTACAAATCTGACCTCTTTTCCTATGCATGTTTTTTCTTTTGGTTCCGCATATAAGTAAAATTATATAGTATCTGTCCTTCTTTGTCTGACTTAGCATAATGCTCTCAAAGTCCATCCATGTTGTCACATATGGCAGGATTTCCTTCTTTCTGTGGATGAATAATCCATCATGTGTGTGTGTATGTGTGTGTGTGTGTATGTGTGTGTGTGTATAGCAACTTCTTTATCCATTTATCTGTTGATGGACACTAAGGCTGTTTCCATATTTTGGCTATTATAAATAATGCTGCTGTGAACATAAGTGTGCATATATCTCTTTGATATAGTTTTCATTTTCTTTGGATATATATGAAGAAGTGGAATTATTGGGTTATGTGGTGTTCTATTTTTAATTTTTTGAGAAAGCTCTATATTTTTTCCCCCAAAATGTCTATAACACTTTACAATCACACCAAGAGTGCTATAGGGCTTCCTTTTCTCCACATCCTCACCAGGTTTAATAACTCTGTTTTTTGATGCAAGCCATTCCAACAGGCATGAAGTGATACCTCATTGTACTTTTGATTTGCACTTCCCAGTGATTAGTGATATTGAATATCTATTCATGTACTTGTTGGCCATTTTCATGTCTCCTTGGAAAAATGTCTTTTCATGTCCTATGCCCATTTTTAATTGGATTGTTAGGGTTTTTGCTGTTGAGTTGTTTGAGTTCTTTATATTTTTTGGATATTAAGTGAAAAAAAAAGTGAAAACTGAAGTTGCTCAGTCGTGTCCAACTCTTAGCGACCCCATGGACTACAGCCCACCAGGCCCTCCATCCATGGGATTTTTCCAGGCAAGAGTACTGGAGTGGGGTGCCATTGCCTTCTCCATTAACAGCGGCTAGGCATATTTACTTGGAGCTGGTATACTGGTGACAGCCTTAGTGCCCTCAGACACAGCATGCTTGGCCAGCTCCCCAGGTAGCAGCAAGAGCATGGCAGTCTGGATCTCCCTGGATGTGATAGTCGAATGCTTGTTGTAATGTGCCAGGCACAATGCCTCACCAGCGATACACTCGAAAATGTCATTGACGAAGGAGTTCATGATTCCCATGGCCTTGGACGAGATGCCGGTGTCCGGATGGACTTGCTTCAGCACCTTGTACACATACACGGAGTAGCTCTCCTTGCGGCTGCTCTTGCACTTCTTGCCGTCCTTCTTCTGGGCCTTGGTCATAGCTTTTTTAGAGCCCTTTTTAGGGGCAGGAGCAGACTTAGCCGGTTCAGGCATGTCTATAATGACAATACCAAACAACACAGAAAGATCTTCAAATATATGGCTTACAAATAATTTTTCCCATTCCATAGGTTGTCGTTTCATTTTGTTGATCATTTCTTCTGCTGTGCAGAAGTGCTAGTTAGTGTTAGCATGGTATAATTTTTTCCATCCACTTACTTTTTCTATTTTTTAAAATATATATTTTATTGAAGTATAGTTGACTTACAATGATTCAGGTGCACAGCAAGGTGATTCAGTTATACAAATACACATAGATTATGTTTGAAATTATTTTCCATCATAGATTATCACAAGGTATTGACTATAGTTCCCTATGCTATACAGTCTATCTTTGTTGCTTGTTGCATATCTATTTTTCAATTAAAAATCTAGCATTTTATTCATACTAATTCAAACAAGTGAAATCAAAATGTCATAATTTTTTAGATAGACAAAAATTCATGTTCTCTAAAGTATATATTATATGCTTTAACCTCTGAGCCACCAGAGAAGCACACATATTTATATATATGTATACAAAAGCTTTTCCACTACACTTGATAAAAACTTGAGAAAGAACATCAAAAAAAGAAGAGATGGAGAAATTAGAGAACGTAAACTAAATGAAATGGGAGCACTGAATATGAACTAGAAAAAGTGAAACAAACTAGATAAAAGTAAAAGCTCATCATATAGCCTAGTTGTTTTCATTAGAAACATTTGGAGCTTTGGAGGAAAAAAGCAACACCCAAGCATTTGTATTTTAAAAAAAAATTTCAGGATAATTCTGATACGCATCTGGAATTTAAAAAGTGATTGCAGGTTTTTCTATTTTTGGCAATATACAGTTCTATTATTTTTCTGTTGATCAATCATGATACAATGGTATTAAGTGAGTAATAGTTATATAATCATAATAATAAAAGATATTTATCAGTTTTCACAATCAGTAGCCAGACAAAAAATAAAAGAGAATTACAATTGCAAGCCATAATGGGAACATGGTTAACTTAACAATATAAAACAATTACACACAATTTGGGGAGTCAAGCAGAGTGATGTGGTAAGTTAAAATGCATACATGCACATGTTTTCATCCACCCAGTCAGTCTATGTCTTTTGGTTGGTGTATTTAATCCATTTACATTTAAGGTAGCATCAATATGTATGATCCTATTACCATTTTGTTAATTGTTTTGGGTTTATTTTCTGTAGGTCATTCCCTTCTCTTGTGTTCCCTGCCTAGAGAAGTTCCTTTAGTATTTGTCATAAAGCTGGTTTGGTGGTGCTTAATTCTCTTAATTTTTGCTTTTCTGGAAAGCTTCTGATTTCTCTATCAAATCTGAAAGAGAATCTTGCTGGGTAGAGTATTCTTGGTTGTAGGTTCTTCCCTTTCATCACTTTAAATATATAATTTAAAGCCATTCTCTTCTGGCTTGTAGAGTTTCTGTTGAGAAATCAGCTGATAGCCTGATGGGAATTCCCTAGTATGTTATTTGTTGTTTTTCCCTTGTTTCTTTTAATATTTTATCAGTCTTTAATTTTTGTCTGTTTGATTACTATGTGTCTCAGTGTGTTCCTCCTTGGGTTTATTCTTCCTGGGACTCTCTGTGCTTCCTGGACTTGGCTGACTAATTTCCTTTCCCATGTTAGGGAAGTTTTAAGCTATTATCTCTACAAATATTTCCTCAGGTCCTTTCTCTCTTCTTCTGGGACCTCTATAATGTGAAATGTTGGTGTGCTTAATGTTGTCCCAAGGGTCTCTTAGGCTGTCTTTGTTTCTTTCCATTCTTTTTTTTTTCTACATTCTGTTCTATGGCAGTGATTTACACTATTCTGTCCTCCAGGTCATTTATCCATTCTTCTGCCTCAGTTATTCTGCTATTGATTCCTTCTAGTATATCTGCTTGTGTCTAGTTTGTATCTAGTGTATCTCTCTTTGTTTGTTCTTTAGTTCTTCTAGGCCTTTGGTAAACATTTATTTTATCTTCTCAATCTTTACCTCCATTCTTTTCCTGAGATACTGGATCATCTTCACTATCATTATTCTGAATTCTTTTTCTGGACGGTTGCTTATCTCTACTTCATTTATTTGTTTTTCTGGGATTTTATCTTGTCCATTCATCTGGGGCATAACTTTCTGCTTTTTCATCATGATTAACTTTCTGTAATATGGTTTTTATTTTAGCCACTGTGAGACTGTGATTCTTCTTTCTTCTTCTGTTTGCCCTCTGATGGATGAGGCTAAGAGGCTTGCATAAGCCTTTTGATAGGAGGGACTGGCAATGGGAAAAACTGGGTCTTGCTCTGGTGGGCTTGCCTTGCTCAGTAAAGCTTTAATCCATAACAAGACAGGAGGAAGGGGTATAGATGGAGTATAGTCAAGACCCACACCTCTGGGTCAATGACCCACAAAAAAGGGAGGATAATTACAATTGCAGAAATTCTATCCAAGGAGCAAGTGGTCCAAACCCCACATCATGCTCTCCAGACTCAGGATCCTACACTAGGAAGACAGTCTTCAGAATGTCTGGCTTTGAAGGCCAATAGGTTTCTGTACAGGAGAGCTGAAGGGCTGTAGGAAACTGATACTCTGCTCTTCAGCGGCACATGCAAACTCTTACACATTCCAAGTCCCAGTACAGCAGCAATAATTTGAAAGGAATATGAGTTATACACACTTGCTGATCTTGGTGTCTCCTGAAGGGCAGGAGGCTACTGGGACTTACCTTGGAGACACAGATACTTGGAAGCCATTTTGGGGAGCTCATTCTACCACAAAGACACTGGTGCTGACAATGATAGCTCTGGAGTCCTTCCTCTAGCCTATTAGCACTGGGGGCTGGTACCAGCCCTGGGCCCCCTTGGCCTGGGAGCCACCTAGCTCCCAGTTCTACTTGTCTACACAACCAGATGCACCAGGACTTGGCCGTGCCCACCATCAAGCAGGCAGCCCAGCATGAGGCAGGCCTGAAAGCCAACTGGGCCAGGGACCAGCAACACCCATCTGTGTACCCACAGTAGATGGCTCCACTAACACATAAGGGCCCACATAGATGGTACCCTGAGAGCATACAGCTTTGGTGACCAGAAGGAAGTATGCTTCTGAGTGCAGTAGAACATATCCTACATAAGTCCATGTCTCTAAGATCAGTAAATGTAACCAAACCTCCATAACACATAGAAATAAACACAGGAACTTAGGCAAAATGAGATGACAGAAAAATTGGTTCAGAACAAAGGAACAAGACAAAATCCCAGAAGAATAAAGCCAAGTGGAGATAAGCAATCAACACAATAAAGAGTTCAAGTTAATGATTGTAAAGATGATCAATGAATTCAGGAAAAGAATGAATGAACATAGAAATTTAACAAAGACTAAAAAATATAAAGAAGAACCAAACAGCTCAAGAATACAATAATCGAAATTAAAAATACAACAGAAGGAATCATACTGTGCCATTTCCTTCTCCAGTGAACAACAGAACTCTCCACCATGACCCATCTGTATTTGGTGGCTCTGCATGGCATGGCTCATAGCTTCATTAAGCCACACAAGGCTGTGATCCATGTGATCAATTTGGTTAGCTTTCTGTGATTGTGGTTTTCATTCTGGAGGCTGTGGGATTATAGCTCTTGCTTCTTCCATCTGTCTTCTGATGGATAAGATGGATAAGAGGCTTGTGCAAGCTTCCTGATGGGAGGGACTGGCCGTGGGGAAACCTGGGTCTTACTCTGGTGGACAGAGACATGCTCAGTAAATCTTTAATCCAATTTTCTGCTGATGCATGAGACTGTGATCCCTTCCTGTTAGTTGATTTAGTGGAGGTGATGGAATTCCAGCTGAGCTATTTCAAATCTTAAAAGATGATGCTGTTACAGTACCACACTCAATATGTTAGCAAATTTGGAAACCTCAGCAGTGACCACAGGACTGGAAAAGGTCAGTTTTCATTCCAATCCAGAAGAAAGGCAATTTAAAGAATGTTCAAACTACTGTACAATTGTGCTTATTTCACATAATAACAAGGTAATTCTCAAAAATCCTTCAAGCTAGGCTTCAACAGTACATAAACTTAAATGAACTTCAAGGAGACAAAACCAGTCAATCCTAAAGGAAATAAAACCTGAATATTCATTGGAAGGATTGATGCTGAATCTGAAGTTCCAATACTTTGGCCACCTGATGTGAAGAGCTGACTCATTGGAAAAGACCCTGATGCTGGGAAAGATTGAAGGCAGGAGGAGAAGGGGACGACAGAGGATGAGATGGTTGGATGGCACCACCAACTCAATAGACATGAGTTTGAGCAATCTCTGGGAGATAGTGAAGGACAGGGAAGCCTGGCACACTGCAGTCCACGGGGTGGCAAAGATTCTGACATGATTGAGCAACAGAACAGCAACAACATGTATAAACCTCAGGGCTCTTGCAAACCAAAAACCTATGCACAAAGAGGAGAAAGGAATCCAAACATATACCAAAGTTAGTTATCAAGTCATAGAGAAGAGAATAACAAAAACACTACCAAAAAACCAGAAAATAGTTAACAAAATGACAGCATCTATATACCTATCAAGAATTAATTTAAATGTAAATGGACAAAATACTTCAATTGAATACAGGTAATGGCTGAATGGATTAAAAACAAGACATATAAATGCTGTCTACAAGAGACTCATTTCAGATCTAAGTACGTACATACACTGAAAGTGAGGAGATAGAAAAAGGTATTTCATGCAAATGGAAACAAAATGAAAACTGAAGTAGCAATACTTATATAAGATAAAATAGATTTACAACAAAAGTTGTAACAAGAGACAAAGAAAGACATTAAATAATGATAAAAACTTCAATCCAATAAGAAGATATAACATTTATAAATACATATGTAACCAAAATAGGAAAAACTAAATATATAGACCAAATATTAACAGACTTAATGGGAGAAGTTGACATTAACACAATATTAGCAGGAGACATTAACATCTCATTTACATCCTGAATAGATCATCCAGATAGAAAATCAATATGGAAATGCCTTAAATGATGTTAGACTGATGCATTTAATATACATATAGGACATTCCATCCCAAAGCAGAAGAATATACATTATTTTCAAGTGCACAAGGAACACTGTCTAGGATAGATCACATACTAGGCTCAAAACAAGCCTCAAATCTAATAAAATTGAAACCATTCAAGAATTTTTCCAACAACAACAGTATGCAAGTGGAAATCAACCACAAGAAAAAAATTGCACATGACTAAGACATGTGACTTAAAGACCTTCTAGAACTAACACCAAAAAAAAGATGTCCTTTTCATCATAGGGGACTGGAATGTAGGAAGTCAAGAAATACCTGGAGTAACAGGCAAGTTTGGCCTTGGAGTACAAAATAAGCAGGGCAAAGGCTAAAAGACTTTTGCCAAGAGAACGCACTGGTCATACCAAACACCCCCTTCCAACAACGCAAGAGATGACTCTACACATGGATATCACCAGATGGTCAATACAAAAATCAGATTGATTATATTCTTTGTAGCTGAAGATGGAGAAGCTCTATATATTCGGCAAAAACAAGACTGGGAGCTGACTGTGGCTCAGATCATGAACTCCTTATTGCAAATTCAGACTTAGAGAAAGTAGGGAAAACCACTAGACCATTCAGGTATGACCTAAAACAAATCCCTTATGATTATACAGTGGAAGTGACAAATCAATTCAAGGGATTAGATCTGATAGATAGAGGGCCTGAAGAACTATGGGCAGATATTCATAATATTGTACAGGAGGTGGTGATCAAAACCTTCCCCAAGAAGAAGAAATGCAAAAAAGGCAAAATGGTTGTTTGAGGAGGCTTTACAAATAGCTGAGAAAAGGAGAGATGTAAAAGGCAAAGAAGAAAAGGAAAGATATATGCAAATGAATGTAGAGTTCCAAAGAATAGCAAGGAGAGATAAGAAAGCTTTCCCAAATGATCAATGCAAACAAATAGAGGAAAACTATAGAATGGGAAAGACTAGAGATCTCTTCAAGAAAATTAGAGATACCAAGGGAACATTTCAAGCAAAGATGGCACAATAAAGGAAAGAAATAGTATGGACCTAAGAGAAGCAGAAGATATTAAGAAGAGTGGCAAGAATATACAGAAAAACTATTTTAAAAAAGATCTTAATGACTCAGATAGCCACAATGGTGTTATCACTCACCTAGAGCCAGACATCCTGGAGTGCAAAGTTGAGTGGGCCTTAGGAAGCATCACTATGAACAAAGCTAGTGGAGGTGATGGAATTCCAGTTGAGCTATTTTAAGTCCTAAATATGATGCTGTGAAAGTGCTGCACTCAATATACCAGCAAATTTGGAAAACTCAGCAGTGGCCACAGGATTGGAAAAGGTCAGTTTTCATTCCAATTCCAGAGAAAGGCAATCTCAAAGAATGTTCAAACTACTGCACAGTTGTACTTATCTCACACACTAGCAAAGTAATGCTCAAAATTCTCCAAGCTAGGCTTCAATAATATGTGAATGGAGAACTTCCAGATTTCAAGTTGGAATTAGAAAAGGCAGAGGAACCAGAGATCAAATTGCGAACATTTGTTGTATCATAGAAAAAGAAAAATTCAGAAAAACATCTATTTCTGCTTCATTGACTATACTAAAGCCTTTGGCTCTGTAGATCACAACAAACTGTGGAACATTCCTAAAGAGATGGGAATACCAGACCACCTTACCTGCCTCCTGACAAATCTGTGTGCAGATGAAGAAGAAACAGAACTGGACATGGAACAACAGACTGGTTCCAAATTGGGAAAGGAGTACGTCACAGCTGTATATTGTCACCTTGCTTATTTAACTTATATGCAGAGTACATTATACAAAATGTCAAAATGGATGAAACACAAGCTGGAATCAAGATTGCCAGGAGAAATATCAATAACCTCAGATATGCAGATGACACCACACTTATGGCATAAAGCAAAGAAGAACTAAAGATCCTCCTGATGAAAGTGAAAGAGGAGAGTGAAAAAGCTGGCTTAGAACTCAAAATTCAAAAAACGAAGATCATGGCATCTGGTCCCATCACTTCATGGCAAATAGATGGGGAAACAATGGAAACAGTGACAGACTTTAGTTTCTTGGGCTCCAAAATACTGCAGATGGTGACTGAAGCCATGAATTTAAAAGACTTTTGATCCTTGGAAGAAAAGCTATGACCAACCTAGATAGCACATTAAAAAACACAGACATTACTTTGCCGACAGAGGTCCATATAGTCACAGCTATGGTTTTTCCAGTAGTCATGTATGGATGTGAGAGTTGGGCCATAAATAATGCTGAGCACCAAAAAAATTGATGCTTTTGACTGTGGCATTCGGGAAGACTCTTGACAGTCCCTTGGACTGCAAGGAGATCAAATCAATCAATCCTAAAGGAAATCAACCCTGCATATTCATTGGAAGGAATAATGCTGAAGCTGCAGCTCCTATACTTTGGCCACCTGATATGAAGAACTGACTCATTGATAAGGATCCTGATGCTGGGAAAGATTGAAGGCAGGAGGAGAAGGGGACGACAGAGGATGAGATGGTTGGATGACATCACCGATTTGATGGACATGAGTTTGAACAAGCTCTGGGAGTTGGTGATAGACAGAGAAGCCTGTAATCCAAGGGGTGGTAAAGATTTGAACACAACTGAGCGACTGAACTGACTGAAGACATGTGAAGGCTAAACAATATGCTACTAAACAACCAATGCACCACTGAGGAAGTCAAAGAGGAAATAAAAAAATATCCGGCAACAAATTAAAAGAGAAACACAATAATCCAAAAACCTATGGAATGCAAGGGAAGAGTCTTTAAAAGGAAATTGCAGTGACACAAGCCTACCTCAGGAAATAAGAAAAATCTGAAATAAATCATCTAACCTTACACATTGAGGAACTCTAAGAAGAGCAACAAACAAAACCTAAACTTAGTAGGAAAAAAAAATAATAAGGATCAGAGCGGAAATAAATGAAATAGAACTAAAAACAACGTAGAAAAGATCAATGAAACTGAAATCTGGTTCTCTGTAAAGATAGACAAAATTGATAAACCTTTAGCCAGACTCATCAAGGAAAAAGAGAGAAGACACAAATAAATAAAATCAGAGAGAGAAGTTACAACTGGTATTACAGAAATGCAAAGAATTGTAAGAGATTCTTAAGAACAATTATATGCCAATAAAATGGACAATCAAAAAAAGGGGACACTTTTTACAAATGTATAACCTCCCTCAGACTGAGGAAAAAATAGAAACTATCAACAATTATATGTAATGAAATTGAATCTGGAATAAAACAGTATTCCCAGTAAATAAAAGTCCTGAACCAGACCATTTCATGATTGAATTCTTCCATACATTTAAAGAAGAGTTAACATAAACCCTTCTGAAATTATTTCAAAAAATGTAAGAGGAAGGAATATTTCTGACCTCATTCTACATGGGCCATGTCACACTGATGTCAAAACCAGGTAAAGATACCATAAGGAAAGAAAATTACAGGTCAATATTGGTTGTAACTTTTCTCTGATGAATACAGATGCAAAAATCCTCAGAAAAACACAAGTCAGAAAAAAGTCCCCTACATATAAACCTTCAAGTTGTGAACTTTCAAAGATGTGAATGTGCGTTCACATGTCCAGTGACGTAAGTTGGTTCACACGTCTGGCATACATTGTCATGTGCATGCATCCTCCTCAAGTGGTTGTGCCTTTATGCACTTTACTGTAAAGTATTGTGTAGAATACAGTAGTATAGTATCTTTATTTCAGACCCAGGATATCCAGAAGCAAGCATAAAAGCAGTGGTGATGTAGTAATAGTCAGTACTGCTAAGAAGCATCAAGTGATAATGATAGAAACAAAAGTGAAAATAATTGAGAGAGTGGAGTGAGGTGAAAAGATGGTAGATGTTACTCGTTCCTTATAACATTGAACTCTTTGCTGTGCAACATGAGGAGCTTGCTAATGAAGATGTGATGTAACTGAAGGCCCAGAGAAAGGACAAAGAAAATCAGGAAGAAGTAATAACTGAGGAACCAAAGAGAGTCACAATTCAGGAAATAGCAGGGGATTTTTTTGTTTGGGGATGCATTGTTAGTTTTTGAGGCACAGGACAGCTGTTCAGAATGCAATCCAGTGCTACCGTGTCATCTATGATGAGAAAAAAAGGGCTACTACCCAGAAATCACTGGATCATTTTTTCAAGAAGGTAGATAGAATTGAAACCAGCAGGGAACCAGAACCTGTGTCATCAACATCAATTATGAATGAAATTACAGCTTGCCTTCTGTCTCTTATTCCTGACAATCCTTAAGCTCTACCATCTCCTACCTCCTCTCCCTCCTCCAGTCAGTAACTCTTCTTGTTTGTTCACTTGATGCTGGCCCCTGTATGCCAGCTGTTGTACTGTACTCCTGTACTTTTCAAGGTACTATACTATAAGATTAAAAGTGTTTTCTTTATTTTTTGTTTGTTTTTAATGTATCATTTGTGTGAAAAGTATTATAAACCTGTTACAGTCCAATACTATATAGCTGATTGTGTTAGCTGAGTATCTAGGCTAACTTTGCTGCACTTTCAAACAAATTGCACTCTCAGAATGAAACTCTTCCATGTGTAGGGAACTTACAGTATTAGCAATCCAAATTCAACAGTACATGAAAAGGATCATACACCATGATCAAGTGGGATTTATCCCAATGTTTCAAATCTGGTTGAATATCTGCAAAACAATTGGTGTGATACACAACATTTACAAATAGAAGAAAAATTATATAATAATCTCAATAGATAAACTTTTGACAAAATTCAACATCCATTTATGATAATAACTATTAACAAAGTGGTTATAGAGGTAACATGAAAGTGAAAGTCACTCAGTTGCGTCCGATTTTTTGCGATCCCATGGACTATACCATTCATGGAATTCTCCAGGCCAGAATACTGGAGTGGGTAGCCATTCCTTTCTCCAGGGGATCTTCCCAGCCCAGGGATTGAACCCAGGTCTCCCTCATTGCAGGAGGATTCTTTACCAGCTGAGCCAGAGGGGAAGCATATCTCAACATAATTAATGCCGCATATGACAAGCTAACAGACATCATACCCAGTGGTGAAAAGCTGACAGCATTTTCTCTATAATCGGGAACAAAACAAGGTTGCCCACTCTAGCTATTTTTTCTCAACATAGTATTTGAAGTCCTCACAACATCAATCAGACAGGAAAAAAAAAATAAAAGGAATCTAAATATTAATGGAAAAAGCAAAACTGTCACTGTTTACAGATGACATGACACTAAACTTACTATATAAAATCTTAAAGATGCCACCAAAACATTATTAGAACTAATAAATAATTTAAGTAATACTGTAGGACACAATTTAATATAAATTTTTTGTGTTTCTTTAGACTAACAGTAAATTATCAGAAAGATAATTTAAGAGAAGTTAAGAAAATGATCTCATTTATAATTGCACCAAAAGAATAAAATACCTAGGAATAAATCTATGCAAAGCAGATTTGTACTCAGAAAACTTTATAAGACGCTGGTGAAAGAAGTTGAAGGTCATACAAACAAATGGATAGATACACTGTGCTCATGGATTGAAAGTATTGATATTGTTAAAATGACCACACTACTCAAGGCAATCTATAGATTCAATGTAATCTCTATCAAAATACCAAAGGCATTTTTTTTTCACAGAATGGCCACAAATAGTACAACATTAGAGACCCTTGATAACCAAAAATTCTTGAGAAAGAAGAACAAAGGTGGTCTCACACTCCATGATTTCAAAATATACTACAAAGTTATAGTAATCAAAACAGTACAGTATTGGCACAAAAACAGATACATAGATAAATGGAACCAAATAGAAAGCCCAGAAATAACCCCATACACCTATGATCAATTAATCTATGACAAATGAGGCAGGAATAAATAATAGAGAAAACACAAGTGGTGCTGGAAAAACTGGACAGCTACATATATCATATCCAACTTTTTGTGACCCCCTTGGACTATATAGTCCATGGAATTTTCCAGGCCAGAATACTGGAGTGAGTAGCCATTCCCTTTTCCAGAGGATCTTCCCAACCCAGGGAAGGTCTCCCACATTGCAGGTGGATTCCTTACCAGCTGAGCCACCAGAGAAGCCCATAAAAGAATCAGTTTGCTTTATAACACCATACATAAAAATGAACTCAAAATGGACTAAAGACTTAAATGTAAAACATGTAAGACATGAAACTATAAAAATCCTAGAAGAAAACATAGACAGTATGCTCTTTGGCATCTGTCTTAGCAATATTTTTTTTGCCTATGTCTCCTCAGATAAGGGAAACAAGAGCAAATATTTAAAAAATGGGACCTAGTCAAACTAAAAACCTTTCACACTGTGAAGGAAACTGTCAACAAAATGAAAATGCAACCTACTTAATGGGAGAAGATGTTTGAAAAAGGCATATCTGATTAGGGCTTAATATCCAAAGTATACAAAGAATCCACACAACTCAACATAAAAAAAAACTAGTAAAAAATAGAGAAACTTAATAGACATTGAAAAAAAGACACACAGATGTACAACAGACACAGGAAAAATGCTCAACATTAATAATCAACATGGAAATGCAAATTAAAACCACAATGAGATATCACCTCACATTTGTCAGAATTGCTATCATCAAAAAGACAATAAATACAAGGATTTGTATATGGAGAAAAGGGAACCCTCATGCACTGTTGGGATTGTAAATTGGTGCAGCTACATGGAAAATAGTTTGGAGTGTCTCAGTTAAGAATACAAGCAAACTTACTTCTTTGGTATTTCAAAAACAAAACAAAACAAAACAAAACCACTAATTCCTAAAGTTATATGCTCTTCAATGTTCTTTTCAGCATTATTTACAATAGCCAAGATATAGAATCAGTATGTTCTTTGTTCATATTGTCTTTCACTCTGTTTTGCCTTTTGTTGTTTTAATTGAGCACTCAGTTATACATTTTTAGTGGTTGTCCTAGAATTTGCAGGGCTTCCTAGTGGTTCAAATGATAAAAAATCTGCCGCAATGCAGGAGACCTGGGTTTGATCCCTGGGTAGGGAAAATCCCCAGGAGAAGGGAATGGCTAACCACTCCAGTATGCTTGCCTGAAGAATTCCATGGACAGAGGAGCCTGGTGGGCTACAGTTCATGGGATCGCAAAGAGTTGGACATAACTGAGTGATTAACACTTTAGAATTTTCAACATACATTTGTAACTAATCCAAGTGTATTTTCAAATAACATTGTACCTCTTCAAAGGTAGTGTACCTTATAATACCAAAACAATCCTTGCTCCTTTTTCTTATCTCTTGTATCATTCTTGTTATTCATTTTATATATAAGTATACTTAAATATATATAAAATATCTATAAGCATATATTATTTATACACTGTATCTATTTTTATTTTGAATAAACTGTTACCTGTTAGCTCAACTAAGAAAAATAAAACTTTTAATTTTATCTTTATTTCTTCTTTGATACTTTTTCTTTCTTCCTGTAGATTCAAGATTTTGATCTATATTATTTACTTTCTCTCCATAGAACATCTTTTAACATTTCTTGAAAAGTAGGTCTACTAGTTGGAGAAGGCAATGACACCCCACTCCAGTACTCTTGCCTGGAAAATCCCATGGATGGAGGAGCCTGGTAGGCTGCAGTCCATGGGGTCGTTGAGGGTTGGACACGACTGAGTGACTTCACTTTCACTTTTCACTTTCATGCATTGGAGAAGGAAATGGCAACCCACTACAGTGTTCTTGCCTGGAGAATCCTGGGGACGAGGGAGCCTGGTAGGCTGCCGTCTATGGGGTTGCACAGAGTTGGACACGACTGAAGTGACTCAGCAGCAGCAGCAGGTCTACTAGTAACAAATTCCCTCAATTTTTCTTTGTCTGAGAAAGTCTTTATTTCTCCTTCACTTTTGAAGAATAATTTTGTTGGGTACAGAATTTTAGGTTAGTAGTTACTTTCTCTCAATACTTTAAATATTACATTCCACTCTCATCTTACTTGTATGGTTCTAAAGAGAAACTGGATATAATTCTTATCTTTATTCCTCTATAGGTAAGGTGTTTTCTCCCCCTTTGGCTTATTTTAGGATTTTTCTTTATGTTTTACATTTTGTAACTTGAAAATGATATACTTAGGTATTGCTTTTTGGATATTTAACCTGCTGGGTATTCTTTGAGCTTCCTGCATCTACGGTTTGGTGTCTGACATTAATTTGCATAAATTTTCAGTCATTATTGTTTCAAATATTTCTTTAATTCCTGTCTTCCTTCTCCATATGATTCTAGTTTGGAAGGTTTTCTTAGTCCTTGGATATCTTTTTTTTTTTTAATCTTTGTTTTCTTTTAGGTTTTTGAGGATTTGCAGATGACACCACCCTTATGGCAGAAAGTGAAGAGGAACTAAAAAGCCTCTTGATGAAAGTGAAAGTGGAGAGTGAAAAAGTTGGCTTAAAGCTCAACATTCAGAAAACGAAGATCATGGCATCTGGTCCCATCACTTCATGGGAAATAGATGGGGAAACAGTGGAAACAGTGTCAGACTTTATTTTTGGGGCTCCAAAATCACTGGAGATGGTGACTGCAGCCATGAAATGAAAAGACGCTTACTCCTTGGAAGGAAAGTTATGACCAACCTAGATAGCATATTCAAAAGCAGAGACATTACTTTGCCAACAAAGGTCCGTCTAGTCAAGGCTATGGTTTTTCCTGTGGTCATGCATAGATGTGAGAGTTGGACTGTGAAGAAGGCTGAGCGCCGAAGAATTGATGCTTTTGAACTGTGGTGTTGGAGAAGACTCTTGAGAGTCCCTTGGACTGCAAGGAGATCCAACCAGTCCATTCTGAAGGAGATCAGCCCTGGGATTTCTTTGGAAGGAATGATGCTAAAGCTGAAACTCCAGTACTTTGGCCACCTCATGCGAAGAGTTGACTCATTGGAAAAGACTCTGATGCTGGGAGGGATTGGGGGCAGGAGGAGAAGGGGATGACAGAGGATGAGATGGCTGGATGGCATCACTGACTCGATGGACGTGAGTCTCAGTGAACTCTGGGAGTTGGTGATGGACAGGGAGGCCTGGCGTGCTGCGATTCATGGGGTCCCAAAGAGTCGGACATGACTGAGCGACTGATCTGATCTGATCTGATCTGATTGGTATATCTTCTAGCATAGACATCCCCTTTTTACCCATATCTAATCTAGTAAGAGGCCTATCAAAGGAATTCTTTGTTTTTGTTATAGTGTTTTCTTATCTTTAGAATTTCATTTTTATTCTTTTTCTGGGATTTCTATCCCTCTGTTTGCATTGATCATGTGTTCTTGCATGCTGTCTACTTCATCAATTAAAGCCCTTAGCATATTCATTGCAGTTGCTTTAAATTCTCTGTCTGGTAATTCCAACACATTTGCCATATCTGGTTCTGTTGCTTGGTGTGTTTCTTCAAACTGTGTTTTTAATTTTTGACTTGCCTTATAATTTTTTTCTTGATAGCTGAACAAAATATACAAGGTTAAAATACGTTGCAAATGGGCCTTTATTAATGTAGAGGTGAAGTGTGGGTATGGGAAACATTCTATAGTTCTATGAGTAGGTTCTAGTATTTTAGTATGCATATACCTCTGGATTTGGAACTTCATGAGTGTTTCTCAGTCTTTTTCTCTCCCCCTCAGTGGGAGAGCATGACTAGAGACAGCTAGATTTGGATATTTCTCTTCCACTGGAACGTTCTGATAATACTCTAGCAGGTTACTCTGATTAATAAGGTTTCCCTGACGGCAGCCCTTGTTAAGAGCAGTTCTCTGGAGTACCTCAAAATGGTTCTTTTTCCCTTCCTCTGCTGGAAGCCTAAGGGGATTTTTCTCTAGTACTTACTATGGAAACTGATTGAGCTCCTGGAGGTAAATCCCAAAGTACTCTGGGACTCTACCACAGCTGGGTTGCTATGGAGTTTTTAAGTTTTTCAGAGTTTTCTGCATTTAGACTCCAGAAAACTGTCAGTTACAGTTCCAACCCCCTGGCACTGGTTCCCGTGGTGGTTTCTGCTGGTAAGTTTCTTCTGAAGTAATCTATGATAATCCTTATTTGGCTGTCTGTCTCTAATCTTAACAGTAGCAGTTTGCCTTGTGTCTTCTTTTCTCTCATGGATTCAAGAAGATTTGTTGATGCTTTGATCTGTTCAGCTTTTTACTTGTTGTTAGGATGGAGTGGCAACGTTCCTAGCTCCTTATGAGGAACAGAAGCAAGAAGTTCAATTATTATATTTTTAAACTCCAGGATTTTCATTTTCTAAGAAGCAATAGTTTCTGAGTTCAGTGTTTGATATTCGTTCTGACCCTAAGAGGGCTCCTCAAGCTGAATTATTCCCAAGTTCTCTCTTGTAAACTAGCCTGCCCACAGCCTAGACTGTATCTTTATTAAAATCCTTGAACACCTCCCAATCCTCTCAATTGCTTTTCACTGCAACCTCCACCACTCTTGAGAGTTTCCTTAAGTTTGTACATCTTCAAGATCTGTTGCAAATAGAATCAGTTCCTTTGGTAAGAGATTAGGATCTATCTGTTTTATGGTTGCTTCTCTCCCCTGCCCCCCAGGCAAAATCCCGGAGCCAATGCTCTGGAGCTGGATGAGGAAATGGCAGTCCTCTCTCTGAGCAATATTCCCACTCCAGGAGCTAATTTTCTGGTGGTGGGGGCGGGGGAGGTGGCACTTCGTAACCTGAAGTCCTCTTGGCTTTCCTCTCCTGCCATGGAGGAACAGGGGAGCCTGGTGGGCTGCTGTCCATAGGGTCACACAGAGTCGGACACGACTAAAGTGACTTAGCAGCAGCAGCAGCAGAGGCAGGGAAAGGACAATGAGGGCCCCAGTATTCTCAGCATGGCTCATTAAGGCTGAGTCTCCATGCCATGAGTGGAGGCTGAGTGGAAGAAGTGAGACACCACCTCTTGAGCACAGTCACCCAGGACTTAGGCTTAGCAATGTGTAGCTGAGGACAGGATGAGAAATGCTGAAGTCTTGCTTCTCATGGGAAGAAAACCCTCTGATTGGGAGCTGGGGAGAAGGAACCCTGTGTTATCAGCTGCAGAAGTTTGGAGTGCAGTTACCCAACTTGCACTAAAATGGGGATGGAGGATGTGGTCTTGGTTCAAACACCACAGATTCTTACCATTTTAACTGATTTTTTGCAGCTTTTCTTGAACAGATGTTTCTTCATTTGCTGTTTGCTCTTAGGACCATTTCCAGAGATTTATTATTTCCAAAATACTTTTCACCAGTTTCACTGAGGAGTGGTGAGTGGAGCTCCTCACATTGCCATTGTTGGAAGTCAATCTCCACTGAGGAGTTTTAAGCTTGTTATTGACATGGTGAGTTTTGAATTTCATTCTAGTCATTTTGTGTAGGATAGATTACTAGGGAGATATGGTGGAAATTCAGGTAGACCAGTTGGGAGATTGTTGTCATGTTCTAGGCATGAGATGAAGAAGCCTAAACTAAGGCAATAGCAGGGGGAAGGGCCAAAAAGTTAGGATTGACAAGGCCCAGGGATATTTGAGTAACTTAAAGTGATAAAGTGAAGTCACTCAATCGTGTCTGACTCTTTGCGACCCCATGGACTGTAGCCTACCATGTTCCTCCATCCATGGGATTTCCCAGGCAAGAGTACTGGAGTGGGAAAGAGAGAGAAGTCAAAGATGATTCCCAGGTTTCTGACTTGGGTGATTGGTGGCTAGTGGTACCATTTTCTGAGACAGGGAAGACAAAATGTGAAGTAGACTTTGGACAGTGAGAATTGATGGAGAATACAGTTGTTGACTAGAGAAGGAAATGGCAACCCACTCCAGTATTCTTGCCTGGAAAATCCCATGGATGAAGGAGCCTGGTAGGCTACAGTCCATGGGGTTGAAAAGAGTCAGGCATGACTGAGCGACTTCATTTTCACTTTCTACAGTTGTTGAGATGTGTTAGAGATCTGTTGAACATCCATGTAGAGGTGAAATCTAGATTGTGTACACAGGTGTGGAATTGAGGAAAGTGATCTAGGCTGCAGACATATGCTTGGGAGACCATCGCTTGGGAGACCATCACATGTGATCAGTGGTGGGCTGGAGCTGGCTTGTAATGGATCGTAAGAGACTGCTAAATCTTCAGAGATTTAGTGAGCTGGATATTAAATATAATAGTTATTGAAATTTAAATTATATAAACTTATTAAATTTATTAAAAAAGTAAAAACTAAAAACTCACCACTTCTTATTTTTTTCTATGCTCTTGAGATTATTTATATTTTTGTGTTTGTATGGTGGAAATGTTATATGATGGTATGCTATCTTGTATCTCTTTCCATCTCTCTGTTCAGTGATGTTCTGCTGGTAACTTGAAACCCAACATTCTGGAGGTATTTACGCAATGGAAATTAGCAAACACTATAAATCAGGAAGTTTTTCTTTTCCCTCAGAGAACCCATGGTTAAATATTTACCAGCACAACACTTCATGGCAGCCATTAACAGAGAGGTGGAAATTAAAATTATGTGAATTGATGCGATCACCCTGGTAGAATAAGTACAGAGTGGCATGAATTGGATTTGGAAGAGAAACTTCAAAACCTCAAATCAGAATCCCCCATAATCCCCTCAAATCCTCAGGCCAGTTTAAAAAAAAAAAAAAAGGAGGAAATATACACTTTTCTCACTATATAGCTAAGGCACCTAGTCAGGAAGACAAAATGTTATCAAGTTAGGTTAATCTGTCTCCTAGAGACCAGGCAGAGAGTGAGAAGTGAACAAGTTGCCTGGGCAAAAAAATCCTACCCTGAAATCCAAGTCTTGTTAAGCTAAGCTATAAAAGAACAGGAATGTCTGCATTGCTTAATTGGGCAGGAGTGGGGAAGGCAGCTGGGAAGAGTTTTCACCAAAAAGGAAAACAGCTAGCACATGACTGCTTTATTCACACATTTATGCATCTCCAAAGGGACTTACTGAGTACCTTCTAGGTTCAAAGCATAGGCTAGGGACTGTGAACAGAGAGTGGGTGATATGTCCAGACATTAAGTACTGGAAAGTTGTGATGGTCAAAGAAATCTTGGAGGATGTGGGGTTTGAGCTGGGCTTTGAAGGTTAGTTGAGAAGTACCTGGAAAGAAGAGGATGGGAACTCTTCAAAGAAAATGTAACAGAAATAAGAAAGGCCCAGAGCCAAGAATAATACTACGTAATACTTAGAGAATTTTTACTCTATGCCAAACACCATTCTAAGAGCTTTATGTGCACTATCTCATTTAATCCTTGAAACAAGCCTATGAAGTAGAGACTATTATTATTCCAATTTTACAGATTAGGAAACTGAGTCCACACAACAGGAAAGTGGCCAAAATGGCATTATGAATCCAGACAACCTGGTTCTAAGCTTACAGTCGTAAATAATACCCTACTTACCTCCCGGATTGTGCAAGATATTTTCATGAGGGTGTGTGCGGATAGAGGCCCAAATGGGATAGCCGTGAGATAGAAGAATTTGATAGGTAAATAGGGAGCCAACCTCAAAGGATTTTATATTCTAGAGACATTGCAACAATTATATAAGAAGCATGGCCGACCCAGCTTTGAACCCTGAATCTGCCATTGATAAGCTGTGTGGCATAGGATAAAGTCAGTGGCCTCCATTTCCTCACCTTTCAGATTGGTATGTCCGTGCTAATTCTGTAAGGTTGCTGTGAAGATTAATGAATAACAATTTATAATGTGTCCAGCACAGAGTAGGTCACCATCAATGGAGGCTATCTATTACTTTATGACTGGTACAGTGTACAGCAGAGCTTTTGTAATAAATGTTTTAAAGTTTTTTTAGTTAGTGATTCCTCAAAGCCCATCAATGTAGAATTTCTAGTGACAATATTCACTTAAAATAATAATTTCTTTTCCCGGTAGCTTGTCCCTCAGACTACTGAGAAACCTATAGCGTTGGGTTCCTGATGCCTTCCAGTTGGCAAGTATGACCAAAGACAGGCTTGAGCTAGGGAAACTGCCCCACATGTGTACCCACCATTCCTAGGGAGTAGTGATCTCTCTGGGGAGTTACCAATGGGTTGAGGACAACTAGAAATAAGGAAGCCATAGCTCAACTTCTCTTCTTGATATTGATCTATATGTCACTGTTAGACTCTGGAGATTGCCCTGCCCCTTTTAACTACCCTAGTCCAGTTCTGGGAAGATAGCAGTGAATAACTGTGGAAACACATTGTCCAGAGATCCAGGTGGGACTCCACTTCTCCTTATTTCTTCATACACTCTCTTTCCTCTCTAATGAAGTATTATTTTATTTTGTGGATCTCCTAAGGAAACTCTTGACTTGCCTAATATCTTCCTGGAAATGCAGTTGTTAGAGGTGCATAATTGAAAGCATGACTAGAATTAGCTGCTATTCTCAAGCATCTTGAAACTGTAAATCCTGATAGTCAGGACTCAAAAGATCAGGGAGGGGAGAAGAAGCAAAGCCTCTTACTTTTCATGTGTCTGAAAATATCTGAATGTAGAGCTGTTACCTAAAATAGAAAACTAAAGAATTTTCCCCCTTCTGGATTCCAAATATCTGCCATGGGACCTGAGGCACTTCTTAAAGATGACCTCTAACTGGTGTAGAGTGTTCCTCTCCCTGACGTTCTGCCTGCAGGCTGTCACGTAGGCCTTTGCTGACCTTCTGCACGAAGGGTGAGGGAAATCACACCATTTCCTTTTCAGGCCATAATGACTGCCTTATCCAGCAGGCAAAAGACTGCAAATGGTCTCAAATTTCAGTATATTCTGTTTTCTTGCAGTGGTTTTGGGGCAGGTAATTTGAATCAGGATAGGGCACCTTCACTATGGTGACTCAATAATTCTGTGGTTTCATCTCTTTCCTGTAATTCTCCAAGAGGCCAGTAGACTCTCCAGAGTATTCTAGAAGTTGTATTAAAACTGAGACAGGGAGAAAGAATGAGAAGTAATGGCAGCTGCTTGGCCAAAGAAATTCTTGGGCCCAACAGGGAGTGTTATGGGGGAGTCTGAGCCAGACATTCTTGATTTTTCTCTTTCTCTCACACTTCACAGCTATGCTTCCTTTACAACTGGGTTTACCTTCAAATTTTCTCAAAAATTGACCATGTTTTTATCCTTTTCACCACTACCACCTTGTTTTAAGCCACCATTCACTCCCTTTAGTCTCTGTATTTGCCTCTCCATTTTCCTTACAGAAGCCAGAGGGAGACTTTCCATTATCAAGTCAGATCACATCACTCCTCTGTTTCAAATTCTGCAATGACTTTTTATCTCATTCAGAATAAAAGTCAAAGGTCTTGTAATGGCTTATACATCCCTGCCTGATTTGTCCCCTCTTCATCTCTACAGTATCAGGTCCCACTGCTTTGCCTCAGTCACTCTGCTCCAGCCACACTTGCTTCCTTGCTGGTCCTTGGACATAAACAAGCATGCCCCTACCACAGGGACTTTGCACTAGCTGTTTTCTCTGCCTGGAAAAATCTTCTCTCAAATATTCAAATAATTCACTCCCTCACCTTCTTCAGATCATAATTAAAATAATACCCCTTTTCAGTGAGCTCTTCCCTGACTGCTCTATTTAAATTTGCAATCACCCCATACTCCATTTGCCTCTTCTATGTTTTATTTTTCATGTGCATGGGCATTTGTGTATGCTTAAGTCGCTCAATCATATCCAACCCTTTGCAACCCCATGGACTGTAGCCTGCCAGGATCGTTGGTCCATGGGATTTCCCAGGCAAGAATGCTGGAGTGGGTAGCCATTCCCTTCTCCAGGGGATCTTCCCAACCCAGGGACTGACCCTGGGTCTCCTGCATTGCAGGTGGATTCTTTACTGTCTGAGCCACCAGAGAAGCATGTAGTACTTGTCAACTTCTAATATACTACTTTTCACTAGTTTGTTTAAAGACTGTTTCTCCCCTACAATATCAGCTTCATTAGGGCAAGGACTTTTGCTTTAAAAACAACAATAACAACAACAACAACAACAACTGTGTTATCTCTAGCACCCAACACAGGGCCTGGCATTAGAGTTCAATAAGTATTCATTAAATGAATTTTCTTAAAAGATATCCATTGTTCAGGAAAAAGTCCCTTTCCCTAGTTAGTTCTTCGTTTCCCCATTGATAATACAAGAGGGTTGGATTGGGAGATCTCTCAGGTCTTTTGCACCTCTAGGACTAAATTCAGAAATCGGGGTAAAAGCCCAGTCTCCACAGCCAGATTTCTTGGGCTACTTTTCACCTTCTACCTTGGGGCAAGTTACTTCATCTCTCTGGGCCTCTTAGTTTTCTTATTTGAAAATGAAGATAATAAAAATAGACACTTCCTCCAAGAGTTGCTCTGGAGACTAAATAGGATGATTATATAAGCACTTTGACACAGTGCATGGCATTCAATAAACACTAACTATTGCTTTTAGGGTGATCATTAACAAGTAGCCACATTAGCAGCCTTCCTTAGGTTCAAAACCAGCTTCAGTCACTGATGGTATGGGAGAAAAGCGGGGAAAAAAACACTCCATAACAAAAAACTCACCTGGGTTTCACACGCAGCTTATATGCGACTCACATGCATACAGCTGGCCTCATCCCCTTTTCCCGTCCCATTACTAAGCTAGAAGAACAGCTCATTCTTTTGTACCCTGATGTTCCTGGATAAGAGGGAGGGCTAGAGAAGAAACTGACTATGGTGATTGCCATGGCCACCCACTCTATCTCATTCTACAGAGAAGCAAGCCATGGGGGTGTAGTTAATAATTACCCACAAACTTAGTCATGAGTGGCTTCAACCAGGGTGTGTGGAACACATATGGTCCCAGTCACAGAAGCTGTGCTAGAAGAGCAGAGGATGACATTCAAAGTCATCATGAGAAAACATGATTCAAACAGCTGGCCTGTTCTTTGGGGTGGGGGATGTGTAGGCTTTTCAGAGTAAGGCAGATTATAGGCTACCAGATGAAAACTAGAAAGGATAACCAATGAATAAGCCTATTAGTAATAATTATAACACTAATAATATCTTACATTTCTAGCATATTTATTGTGTTCCAGGTGCTTTTTAAATTCTTTATTTATCCAGTGAACTCAGTGATTTTAAACCTTAGTTGCACATTGAAGAACTTGAAAAACTGTATCAGGGTCCAAGCTTCAATGCACCAATTAAATAAAAATTTTTGTCAAAAACTATTAAAAAAAATATCCCCAGGTAATTATAATGTATAGTCAGGATTGAGAACAATTGAGGCATATATATAACATATACATTTTATAGGTGAGAAAATTATTAATAAGTTCAGAAAATTTGTTCCAGGTCATCCAGTGAGGAGTCAGCAATAGGCTATACTGTCTCACATATAGTACTATATACAGTGTGTACCACCCAGGGAAGGCTTGAACATAGAACATAGAACATAGAACATAGAACACAGAACTCAATTTTAACAGAGCCAGGTGCATCATGATGGGGCCAGATATAGCTGGGCTGAACCCCTTGAACCACATATGTATCCTGGGGTCTAGAATGCCATACTCCAAAGACTAGTCAAACAGTATCATAGGCATCTGCTGCAGTTTGGGGATTTCCTGCTGTAACCGAGATAGTCTCAGTATTGACTCAGTCACCTGCCCTGGTGATATAACACAAAGGTATCCCACTGCCATTTACCTCTTCAGCTTCCTTTGCCGATCAGATCCAGGCTGCACGCAACAACAGCAGTGACATTAGGTAATTATTTCCTTAGCATGGTATGTGTACCTCTGGAGGTTACAAGATGATCTAGGAGGTAAATGGATAAGCACCAAAATTTTTTCAGTAGTCATTTTAATGTAATTGAAATATGTATTGGAGATTGGACTTCCCTTGTGGCTCACCTGGTAATTGTGTGTGTGTATATATATATATGTATATGGTGAGGGACAGGGAAGCCTGGTGTGCTGTGGTTCATGGGGTCGTGAAGAGTTGGACATGACTTGGTGACTGAATACCAACAACATATTTTATGTGTATATATTTAGCCCATGATTGCTTAAAATAAGGCTAGGTTGATTTAAAATATTGAAAAGTGACTTGAGTTAAAGAAAAAATTCAGTAAATAATAAACATAAAGGTGGTTGGCACAAGAATATGGTTCAAAAATTCAGAACAAGATAGATGAATGGCTGAAGAGGAAGAACACTGTTTAGAGGCATTTATCTGTTCACTCAATCATTTTATCACTGAACAAATATTTATTGGATAACAAGTATGTGCCAAGAAACATATTAGACATAATACAGATGAATAAGAAGTGGTTTGTGCCTTCAAGAGCTCACATAGATATAAATATACAAGAAAAATTTTTGTCAAATGCCTTTGTAATAAATGTATCCCTAGATAATGAGAAAAAAGTAAATGTACAATGGCAATTCAATATAAATAAGCAAAATGCATAGTGGAAACATATGAGGATGGGCAGGTTAAGGAGACAGGGACAATGGAGACTTGAGAAGATTTCCAAGAAGAGGTGATTTAGCCATGCAAATATGAGAGGGAGAGGATGCCAAGTTGAGGGCATTATGAACAAATAATAGAAGTGAGAAACAATAGCATGTAAATGTGTAATGATTGGTTAAGGGGGAAAGGATAAGAGATGGATTATTCAGTTGAGAGCATGAAATACACAGGGAAATGTGGAGAGAGAGAGCTGGGAGGATCTGCTGGAGCTGGATTATTGCACTCCATGAAAATGGGTTTGAGCCTTATTCTTTGGACAAGCTTGGCTTTGTAAGCTGGAGAGAAGATATTCAAATCCTGGTTCTGTTACTTTTTTTTTTTTTTAGCTGTGTGTCCATGGGCCTAGTTGTCCTAATCTTTCTGAGATTAAGATTTTTCATTTGTCAAGTGGGAAAATTAGTGGTTCCTTAGCATTAATTGTAGAAGGTTAAATGGAATATCATTTATAAATCACTATTCATGATGCTTCGCACACAGATTAAGTCCTACCCCTTGACTATTCTTCCTTGGTTTTCCTTTTAAGGGATGTTATCAGCATTTGTTTATGGGTCTATACTGCCCTCTCATTTGTCTCCATATTCAACACCTGCCTGGAGTAGGAAAATGGCAACCCACTCCAGTATTCTTGCCTGGAAAATTCCATAGACAGAGAATCCTGACAGGCTACAGTCCACACAGTTGCAAAGATTCAGACATGACTGAGCAACTGAGTATGCACACCATGTAGAAAACCATTCACCTATTTTATTTCACTTAATTTGCACAACAGTACTGATGGCTTAGATGGTAAAGAATCTGGCTGCAATGCAGGAGACCTGGGTTCAATCCCTGGGTCGAGAAGACCCCCTGGAGAAGGGAATGACAACCCATTCCAGTATTCTTGCCTGGAGAATTCCAGGGACAGAGGAGCCTGGCAGGCTACAGTCCATGGGGTTGAAAAGAGTCAGACACAGCTGAGTAACATTCATATACATACACACACTGATGACAGGATGACTGTGTAGTGAAAAGTGCAGGGCTACTATACCAAACTGATTTCAGCTAGAACAATTGTGCTTTGCTTTTCCCACAACACTTAAGGTATAACAAACAGATGCCACATTTCTTTATTTTCTTTCATAGGTGAAAGTCAAACAAAATACTTGTTTTCCTGAATATGTAGAAGGAAAAAGGAGCTGAAGACATAGGGTCTATATACTAGGAATTTGCTCCTGCTAAACCCCTGCTAGGCTGTGAGTTTGGAGGCATTGTTGGCATTATTCAGAATTTAGGTGTTTTGTTCCTCCAGATTCCTTTTTAAAAATCTGGTAAAAAAAAAAAAAAGACATATAAAATTTACCATCTTAATCATTTTAAGTGTGCAGTTTAGTAGTGTTAAGTGTGTTCACATTTTTATGAAATAGATATCCAGATTATTTTTAGTCTAAAGAAACACTATATTAATATGAGCATTTTGTGGTAATTTGCTGGTGTGTAAACTTAAGATTTGTTTATTTTTCTGTATTTATGTTACACAACAAGAAAATGTTTTCCTAAGTGATAATATTAAATAAAACACCAGTGACTATCTCAGTTAATTTATTGGTGAATAACCCAGTTGGCTGTAGAGGTGAGAGATGATGTTAAGTTTCTTAAATGTAGAGCAAGAACAATATTTTTAAAAATGCTCTATACAATTTAGAAAAAGAAAGATTAGTTCAATACTAAGACATCTTAAGTAGCATAAAAGAGAAACAAGAGGGCTTCTGGTCCAGATAAGATGGCATAGAAACATTGCTCTCTGCTCTTCCCTACTAGGTACAACTATAAATCCTGGAAATACACCCCTTTGTTCTGTAGTCCTTGAGATGCCTTTCCCTACTGAGGGGTACTGGGAGGCCAGGGAGTCTTATGAAAGTGGGACCCCTCTAGAGCAAGTGACCCAGCTAAGAAAGTTGTTTGCATTCATGGTCCTAAGAATCCCCTCCCCCACATAGACTGGCCAGGCAGTCCTGGGTGGAGAAATGCAGTCACAAGTGGCCCAAGTGCAGAGTGTTCTTCGTCACGGAGACTTCCTTTCTCCACTTAGAGGCACCACACAATCTAGACTAGAGAAGAAAATTTTGCCTCCACTAGCTAAACCAGCACAGACCACTTGGAGTGCATCAGGTACCAGTTAATCCAAGCCAGTCAAAGCACAGCAAAGGCTCTGTAGATTAAACTGTTATTGGAATCATGGCAAACAAAAATTGGCCAGGACCTATGTGCTAAACCTAAACAAGTAAACTGCCTGATAAAATGGAGGATTTGCATAGGACTAGAATGGCACCCCACTCCAGTACTCTTGCCTGAAGAGTCCCATGGACGGAGGAGCCTGGTGGGCTGCAGTCCATGGGGTCGCTGAGAGTCGGACATGACTGAGTGACTTCACTTTCACTTTTCACTTTCATGCATTGGAGAAGGAAATGGCAACCCACTCCAGTGTTCTTGCCTGGACAATCCCAGGGACAGAGGAGCCTAATGGGCTGCTGTCTACGGGGTCGCACAGAGTCGGACACGACTGAAGCAATTTAGCAGCAGCAGCAGCAGCAGCAGCAGCAGCAGCAGACTTCCCTAACACAATAGCCAAAATTTCTAGAATACATTTAAAAATCACCTGTCATACAAAGAACCAGGAAAATAACTTTAAAAGGAAAAGACAATCAAATGACGCCAACACAGAGATGAATCATATGTTGGAATTATCTGACAAAGATGTTAAAGAAGCCATTATAAAGATGTTTCTATGAGCAATTATGAACATGCTAGAAACAAATGAAAAAATAGAAAATCTCAGCAAGGAAATAGAAGTTATAAAAAATAACAAAATGCAAACTGAAAAATATATTAATAGAAAAAAGATATCTCCAGGTAATCATGCTAAATAAAAAAGCCAATCCCCAAAAGTTATGTACAATATGATTCCATTTATGGAAGAAATTTTAAATGACAAAATCATAGAAATTGTCAACAGTTTACAGTTGTCAGGACTTAAGAGTTTTGGTTCTGGGGAGGGTTGTCAGAGGGAAGTGCGTATGGTTATAAAAGGGCAAAACAAGAGATTCTTGCAGTGATGGAACTGTTCTGTATCTTGACTATGATATGGATACACAAAAAGTGATAAATTGTGTAGAACTAAGTACACACTTAATTGAGTACAAGTAATGCTGGATAAATTTGAATGAGATCAGTGGATTGTATCAATGTCAATATCATGGTTGTGGTACTGTAATATAGTTACCATTGGGGGAAACTGAATGAGGGGTCCACAGGATCTCTCTGGATTATTTCTCACAACTCCATGGGACTATAATTATCTCAAATTAAAAGTCTAATGAAAAATAACACAACTCATGTTTTAAATGCTTAATTAAAATAAAATCAATGCTCTGATTTGTGAAATTAAAAAAATAGAATTTTATTGTAACTGTGGTCTTGCTTCATCTTATGTTACTCTTGCTGTTGGGATAACTTTGAATACAGATGCTTTCTAGTATAAGTACAATTTTGAAAGTTTCATTTTTGAGCAACTTTGAGGTATACAGACCTGAAGATTAATTGCAGAATTTAGTGTAACTTCAGAGTTAGTATTACGTTTAGCAGCTAAAACAATATTGGTTTTTAACTTATGTATTAGGCTTATTAGATGAAATGTCATATATATCCATTTTTCATTGTTCAGTTGCCAAGTTGTGTCCAACTCTTTGCTACCCCATAGACTGCAGCACGCCAGGCATCCCTGTCCCTCACCATCTCTTGGAGTTTGCCCAAGTTCATGTCCATTGAATCAGAGATGCCATTCAACCATCTCATACTCTTTTTAAATAAAAGTGCAATATCCGTTTTTAAAAGTGCAATAAAATCTATGCAGATTAAGTTAGAGAAATTAATGTGTCCTATTTGAATTCCCACTCAGCAGTATTGGCCAGAAGTCCAATATCAATTGCTTTGTGGGATCCTTTCACCTCATTTCAATTATATCAGAATCTTAGGTTTAGGCAGTCCAGGAAGGACCTGGTAATCAGGCTCCAGCAACAAAGATCTCATTGTTCCTCTTTCAGGATAGTATGTCCCCTCTCCATCTTGGCAACTAATCTCATCTCCACGATGAATTTAGATGAGAGTTCAGTGTGTATGTGTATCACCTGGGAGCTTGTTAGATATGCTTCAACCTTAGATTTGCTCCAAACCTCCTGGTTCCATGGTTTGTTTATTAATAAATTCCACTGAAAAGAAAAAGAGAAAGCTATTTGGAAATTAACTTAGTAGTATATTGCCCTGCCATACACATAAAAATTTAATTTGCAAAAAAAGAGGGTGATCCAATTGCAGGGAAAGCTTGATAAATGTCAGTCCTGATAATGCTAAATATCTGTTTAGATTGTAGTTTACTCTTTCCAGTGGATGATTGTTTGGCTTAGAATCTATGCCAGGGTCCCAAGGATCATGAAATAAAAAGGAAAGCCAAAAATGCTGTTGGAGGAAGTGCTGCACAATTGAGGAAGAGTAAATTTAGATATAATATTCAAAATATTTTTTAGCATGGACAATAATCAATCAAAAGAGACATTAGTGCTGGATCATGGATAAATCTGGCAGCATCTTAGGGGAAGGCCTGGAAGAGCAGCGGAAGGAGTTGGAGAGCCTCAGTATTAAATAGCTATTTACTGGCTAGTATAAAAATATTTCAATATTTTCACAATCAGTATGACTGAAATCCTGCATACTAGCTTCATATAGGACCTGGATATATTTATCATTTTCATCCTCTTTAACAGGGTTACATGCATACTCTTTGCCATTTTAAATAGTTTAATAGGATTTCTGAAAAAAATTTTCCTACCCTGAGGTTAGTGTAGAGTTTGTCTTTTGCTTGGGTCAATTCTGTCTGGCTTGGCACTTTGCTAGGTGCTGAGGACACTGAGTGTTGGCTCTAAAGGAGCTTATACTGAAAGGTGTGTGTGTGTGTGTGTGCGCGCGCGCTCAGTCACAACCAACTCTTTGCAATCCCATGGACTGTAGCCCACCAGGCTCCTCTCTCCATTGAATTTTCCAGGCAAGAATACTGTAGTAAGTTGCCATTTCCTACTCCAGGGGATTATCCCGACCCAGGGATGAAACCCATGTCTCTTGTGTCATCTGCATCTCCTGAATTGGCAGGTGGATTCTTTACCACTACATCACCTATACTCAGAGGAGGGGACTATAAACAGGCAATGATCATAGAGTGTTACAAGTGCTATGATAGAGGGAGGGATACCTAGAGCAGCCTGTGGTTGAGGGTTGAGTTTCAGACTAAGCTTCCTAAATGATATTGTTTGAACTGACTGAGCTCTGAAGCAGTAATACTGTAAAATTACCCAGATGAAAAGGATTAAGAAAATTAAGGCTGAGGAAAAGACATTCCAGGAAGAGAAAAAAGCATGGTGTGAACAGGAAATACCAAGTATTTGTTATTATTGTTCAGTCACTCAGTAATGTCCGGCTCTTTGTGACTCCATGGACTGCTGCACACCAGGCTTCCCTGTCCTTCACCATCTACTGGAGTTTGCTCAAACTAATGTCCATTGAGTCCACAATGCCATCCAACCATCTCATCCTTTGTCGTCCCCTTCTTCTCCTGCCTTCAATCTTTTCCAGCATCAGGGTCTTTTCCAATGAGTCAACTCTTTGAATCAGATGGCCAAAGTATTGGAGCTTCAGCTTCATCATCAGTCCTTCCAATGAATATTCAGGGTTGATTTCTTTTAGGATTGACTGGTTTGATCTCCTTGCTGTCCAAGGGACTCTCAAGAGTCCTCTCCAGGACCACAGTTCAAAGGCATCAATGCTTCAGTGCTCAGCCTTCTTTATGGTCCAACTTTCATATCCATACATGAGTACTGGAAAAACCATAGCTTTGACAAGATGTCTCTTTGTAGGCAAAGTAACATCTCTGCTTTTTAATATGCTGTCTGGGTTTATCATAGCCTTTCTTCCAAGAAGCAAGTGTCTTTTAATTTCATGGCTACAGTCACCATCCAGAGTGATTTTGGAGCCCAAGAAAATAAAGTCTGTCACTGTTTACACTGTTTCCCCATCTATTTGCCATGAAGTGATGGGACTGGATACCATGACCTTCGTTTTTTGAATATTGAGTTTTAAGCCAGCTTTTTCACTCTCCTCTTTCACCTTCATGAAGAGGCTCTTTAACTCTTCTTAGCTTTCTGCCATAAGGGTGGTGTCATCTGCATATCTGAGGTTATTGATATTTCTCCTGGCAATCTTGATTCCAGGTTGTGCTTCATCCAGCCTGGCATTTCTCATAATGTATTCTGTATATAAGTTAAATAAGCATGGTGACAGTATATAGCCTTGACATACTCCCTTCCAATATGGAACCAGTCCATTGTTCCACGACCAGTTCTAACTGTTGCTTCTTGACCTGCCTACAGGTTCTTCATGATGCAGGTAAGGTGGTCTGGTATTCCCATCTCTACGAATTTTCCACAGTTTGCTGTGGTCTACACAGTCAAAGGCTTTGGCATAGTCAATGAAGCAGAAATAGATATTTTTTTTGGAATTCTCTAACTTTTTCTGTGATCCAATGGATGTTCACAATTTGGTTCCCATGCCTTTTCTAAATCCAGCTTGTGCATCTGGAAGTTCTCAGTTCACATACCGTAGAAGCCTAGCTTGAAGGATTTTGAGCATCACTTTGCTAGCATGTAAAATAAGTGCAATTGTGCTGTAGTTTGAACATTCTTTGGTGTTGCTCTTCTTTGGGATTGGAATGAAAACTGACTCTTTCCAGTCCTGTGGCCACTGCTGAGTTTTCCAAATTTGCTGGCATATTCCGTGCAGCACTTTAACAGTACCATCTTTTAGGATTTGAAATGGCTCAGCTGGAATTCCATCGCATCCACTAGCTGTGTTCGTAGTGATGCTTCCTAAGGCCCACTTGACTTCACACTCAAGGATGTCTGGTTCTAAGTGAGTGATCATATCATCATGGATATCCTAGTCATTAATATCTTTTTTGTATAGTTCTTCCATATATTCTTGCCACCTCTCCTTATTATCTTCTGCTTCTGTTAGGTCCATATCATTTATGTCCTTTATTGTGCCCATTTTTGTATGAAATGTTTCCTTGGTATCTCTAATTTTCTTGAAGAGAGTTCTAATCTTACCTATTCTATTGTTCTCCTCTATTTCTTTGCATTTTTTGCTTAGGAAGGCTTTCTTATCTCTCCTTGCTATTCTTTGGAGATCTGCATTCAGATGGGTATATATTTCCTTTTTTCATTTACCTTTTGCTTCTCTTCTTTTCTCAGCTATTTGTAAGATCTCCTCAGACAACCATTTTGCTTTTATGCATTTTTGATCACTGTCTGCTGTAGAATCTTAAGAACCTCCTTCCATAGTTCTTCAGGCACTCTGTCTATCAGATCCAATCCCTTGAATCTGTCACTTCCACTGTATAATCATAAGGGATTTGATTTAGGTCATACCCAAATGGCCTAGTGGTTTTCCATACATTCTTCAATTTAAGTTTGAATCTTGCAATAAGTTTATGATCTGAGCCACAGTCTGCTCTTGGTTTTGTTTTTGCTGACTGTATAGAGCTTCATCATCTTTGGCTACAAAGAATATAATAAATTTGATTTTGGGTATTGACCATCTGGTGATGTCCATATATAGAGTCATCTCTTGTGTTGTTGGCAGAGGGTGTTTGGTATGACCAGTGTGTTCTCTTAACAAAAGTCTTTTAGCCTTTTTCCTGCTTCATTTTGTACTTCAAGGCCAAACTTGCCTGTTACTCCATGTATCTCTTAACTTCCTACTTTTGCATTCCAGTCCCCTATGATGAAAGGACATCTTTTTTTGATGTTCAGTTCAGTTCAGTTCAGTCACTCAGTCGTGTCCAACTCTTTGTGAACCCATGAATCGCAGCACGCCAGGCGTCCCTGTCCCTCACCAACTCCTGGAATTCACTCAGACTCACGTCAATTGAGTCAGTGATTCCATCCAGCCATCTCATCCTCTGCTGTCCCCTTCTCCTCCTGCCCCCAATCCCTCCCAGCATCAGAGTCTTTTCACATGAGGTGGCCAAAGTACTGGAGTTTCAGCTTTAGCATCACTCCTTCCAAAGAAATCCCAGGGCTGATCTCCTTCAGAATGGACTGGTTGGATCTCCTTGCAGTCCAAGGGACTCTCTACTTTGTTTTTTTTTTTTTTTTTTTTTTTATTTTTTTTTTATTCTTCCAATTTTATTTTATTTTTAAACTTTACATAATTGTATTAGTTTTGCCAAATATCAAAATGAATCCGCCACAGGTATACATGTGTTCCCCATCCTGAACCCTCCTCCCTCCTCCCTCCTCCCTCCCCATACCATCCCTCTGGGCTGTCCCAGTGCACCAGTCCCAAGCATCCAGCATCATGCATCGAACCTGGACTGGCAACTCGTTTCCTACATGATATTTTCCATGTTTCATTGCCATTCTCCCACATCTTCCCACCCTCTCCCTCTCCCACAGAGTCCAGTCTTCTCCAACACCATAGTTCAAAAGCATCAATTCTTTGGCGTTTTTGATGTTATCTTCTAACATTTTTGATGTTAGTTCTAGAAAAATTTTAGGTCTTCATAGAACTGTTCAACTTCATCATTAGTGGTTGGGGCATAGACTTGGATTACTGTGATATTGAATGGTTTGCCTTGGAAATGAACCGAGATCATTCTGTCATTTTTGAGACTGCACTCAAGTTCTGCATTTGGACTTTTTGTTGACTATGAGGGCTACTCCATTTCTTCTAAGGGATTCTTGCCCACAGTAGTAGATATAATGGTCATCTGAATTAAATTCATCTGTTCCTGTCCACTTTAGGTCACTGATTCCTAAAATGTCGATGTTCACTCTTGCCATCTCCTGTTTGATCATTTCCAGTTTACCTTGATTGATATAATGTGAAATGAAGGACAGGAGAGATTTTTGAGGCCGGGATCATGCTTGATTGGAATGCTAAGGAGTTTGGAATTTATCCTGTAGTAACTGAGGTGCCACTGAAGAGATTTAAGTAGGGTATTAACAAAGTATACACAGAAGAACTGTACAAAAAAGATCTTCATGACCCAGATAACCAGGAAGGTGTGATCACTCACACTCACCTAGAGCTGGATATCCTGGAATGTGAAGTCAGGTGGGCCTTAGGAAGCATCACTACAAACAAAGCTAGTGTAGGTGATGGAATTCCAGTTGAGCTATTTCAAATCCTGAAAGATGATGCTGTGAAAGTGCTGCACTCAATATGCCAGCACATTTGGAAAACCCAGCAGTGGCCACAGGACTGGAAAAGGTCAATTTTCATTCCAATCCCAAAGAAAGGCAATGCCAAAGAATGCTCAAACTACCACACAATTGCACTCATCTCACACGCTAGTAAAGTAATGCTCAAAATTCTTAAAGCCAGGCTTCAGCAATATGTGAACTGTGAACTTCCAGATGTTCAAGCTGGTTTTAGAAAAGGCAGAGGAACCAGAGATCAAATTGCCAACATCCGCTGCATCATTGAAAAAGCAAGAGAGTTCCAGAAAAACATCTATTTCTGCTTTATTGGCTATGCCAAAGCCTTTGACTGTGTGGATCACAAGAAACTGTGGAAAATTCTGAAGGAGATGGGAATACCAGACCAGCTGACCTGCTTCTTGAGAAACCTGTATGCAGGTCAGGAAGCAACAGTTAGAACTGGACATGGAACAACAGACTGGTTCCAAATAGGAAAAGGAATACAGCAAGGCTGTATATTGTCACCCTGCTTATTTAACTTATATGCAGAGCACATCATGAGAAATGCTGGGCTGGATGAAGCACAAGCTGGAATCAAGATTTCCAGGAGAAATATCAATAACCTCAGATATGCAGATGACACCACCCTTATGGCAGAAATTGAAGAACTAAAGAGCTTCTTGATGAAAGTGAAAGAGGAGAGTGAAAAAGTTGGCTTAAAGCTCAACATTCAGAAAATGAAGATCATGGCATCTGGTCCCATCACTTCATGGCAAATAGATGGGGAAACAGTGGAAACAGTGGTTGACTTTATTTTTCTGGGCTCCAAAATCACTGCGGATGGTGATTGTAGCCATGAAATTAAAAGACACTTGCTCCTCAGAAGGAAAGTTATGACCAACCTAGACAGCATATTCAAAAGCAGAGGCATTATTTTGCCAACAAAGGTCCATCTAGTCGAAGTTATGATTTTTCCAGTAGTCATGTATGGATGTGAGAGTTGGACTATAAAGAAAACTGAGCACTGAAGAATTGAAGCTTTTGAACTGTGGTGTTGGAGAAGACTCTTGACAGTCCCTTGGACTGCAAGGAGATCCAACCAGTCCATCCTAAAGGAGATTAGTCCTGGGTGTTCATTGGAGGGACTGATGTTGAAGCTGAAACTCCAGTACTTTGACCACCTGATGCGGAAAGCTGACTCATTTGAAAAGACCCTGATGCTGAGAAAGATTGAGGGCAGGAGGAGAAGGGGATGACAGAGGATGAGCTGGTTGGATGGCATCACTGACTCAATGGACATGGGTTTGGGTGGACTCTGGGAGTTGGTGATGGACAGGGAGGCCTGGCATGCTGTAGTTCATGGGGTCGCAAAGAGTTGGACACGACTCAGTGACTGAACTGAACTGAACTGACTGATTTGCATTTAAGAAAATTCAGTCTTGTTATTAGGGCTACTACATTGCACAGTGTGAATAATGTTACCTGGAGTTATACAGTGTGGCAGCCCTGCTTGGCAGCATCAGGAAAGATGGGTTTAAAGAGAATCATTGCAATATTCTAGACAAAAGAAAATGAGAGTCTGAACTAGGGCAACAGTGATGAAAAGGAGAAGATGATTCAAAGAAAAGGTAGCAAGTTACGGTGGCAGGTCTTGGCAGGTTTGGATGAAGTTACAAGGAGAAATTAAGGATGGTTCTCAGGTTTCTGGGTTGGTGACTGGCTGTTACCATCAACTGAAGTTAGGGTATCAGACAAAATATTAGTAAGGTTGGTATTTGAAGGACATGTGTGTAGATCTGGAGAGAAAGGTGGAGCTGTCCATTAGGTAATTGAATATATATCATAAGCTTAGCCAGAAACAGCAACATAGTTTGCAAGTTCCATTGCAAAATGAAAATGTAGATCCACTCTTTCAAGAATTAAGAATTCAAGGTAGTGACAACAGAGTATTAATCCAAGTGCAGTACCCTCCAGGAGATAGTGAGGGACAGGGAGGCCTGGCATGCTTCAGTCCATGGGGTCATAAAAAGTTGAACACAACTTTGCAACTGAACCAGACCCTTCTAAGTGTATATCATCTCCCACAGGATACACGAGGCCAATCCCAAAGAGAAGTCAGGGTTGTTGGTAAGATTTGGGGTTCATTGGCGTATAGATGGTTTTTTAAATCCTGAGAGTGGACAAGATTAGCTAAAGAGAACTTTTAGAGTGAGGGGAGCAGAGGGTTGAGGATAAATTCCAGGGAACATCAACAGTTAAATAAAAGAAGAAAGAAAGCCCTCAATTGCAACTGTGTATGCAGGAGAGGTAAAAGTGAAGAGAACAAATTTTGGATCCAGACTACCTAGGTTCAAATTCTCCCCTTGCCACTTATCTTGATGACCTTAGGTGCCTCCATTCCTTTACTTGTAAAAAGATGATAGCAACATTATCTATTTTATAGGGTTGTATGAGGAATAAGTTAATATATGTAAATGCTTAGAAAGTTGCTGAGGACACAGGAAAAAAAAGATACATGATTGTTAACTATAAAATATGCTTCTTCTTAGTAATAGTAACATAAGCAAAAGGAAATCTGGGAAACAGCAATGTCCTGGAAGCCAGAGGAGGAGAGGATTTCAATGAATTTGATTACTAATATAAAATACAATAGAAAGGGCCAAAAAGATGACACCTGAAACAGCCAATGACGATTGTAAGGAAGGTCATTGCTGAACTTAAAGAGAGAGGGCAGTGAGACAAAGTGTGGAAACCAGATTTCAATTGATTGAAGAACGAAATGGAGAGACAGAGAGAGTGTGTGTGTGTAAATTAACCTTTGAAAAGAGAAAGGGAGGTGGAAGGGGAAAAAGAAGAAGGAAAGAAAAATGTGGGGGCATACTAGATTGCTTTAGCATATTTATAGGATGTAGCTGCTAAGTCACTTCAGTCGTGTCCAACTCTGTGCGACCCTATAGATGGCAGCCCACCAGGCCCCCCCGTGCCTGGGATTCTCCAGGGAAGAACACTGGAGTGGGTTGCCATTTCCTTCTCCAATGCATGAAAGTGAAAAGTGAAAGGGAAGTCGCTCAGTCGTGTCCAACCCTCAGCGACCCCATGGACTGCAGCCTTCCAGGCTCCTCCATCCATGGGATTTTCCAGGCAAGAGTACTGGAGTGGGGTGATAGGATGTAACAGTGGATTGATAAGTCAAAGATGTTGGAGAAAGAGGGTAATTTAGTTGCAAAGTGGCTTAGAGGAGACAGAAGAGATGCCATATCTTTGAGGCTAGAGGGAAAAAGGCAAGGATGAGCATACACACAGATGCATTGACTAGCAAGTGGGGGGAGGGGGTGGCAAGCTGAGACAGTTTGTCAGATAGCCTCCATTCTTTGTTTTTAAAGATTTTTTAAATATTGAAATGTAAGTATCATACATTAATCATGAGTATATTACTCAATGAATTATGACAAAATAAATACACATGTATTAATATAACCATCACTTGAGATAAGAAAAAAACTGTCAGCACCCAGAAAGGGCATCCTGCCTCGGTTCCTTCCTATCACACACCCCTCCACCCTGCTAAAAGTTAAATATGATGTGACTTTTTACCATCTGTTTATACCTTCACCACCTGGGTATATATCCTTAAACACTGTGGTTAAACTTTGTTTGTCTTGAAATTTATGACTGGATTATATTTGTGAGATTTATCTATGTTGTTTCATGTACTATCATATTTTTGTCTTTGCAGAGGCATGATAGTTTATTGTATAAATCAGAAAAAAAATATCACTCCACATTGAAGGGAATTTATTTATTTTAAATTGGAGGATAATCGCTTTACAATGTTGTGTGGTGTCTGCCATACAACAATGTGAATCAGCTATGATTATACATATATGCCTTCCCTCTTGAGCCTCCTTCTCCATTCCCATCCCACCCCTCTAGGTCATCACTGAGAACCAGGTTGGGCTCCCTGTGTTATATAGCAGCTTCCCACTAGCTACCTATTTTACACATGGTAGTGTATATATATATATATATATATATATCAATGCTACTTTGTCCATTCCTCCTATTCTCTCCTTCTCTCACTGTGTCCTCAAGTCCATTCTCTATGTCTATGTCTCTATTCCTTACCTGTAAATAGGTTCATCAGTACTAGTTTTCTAGATTACATATATATGTGTTGATATATAGTGTCTGTATTTCTCTTTCTGACTTACTTCATTCTGTATAACAGGCTCTAGGTTCATCCACCTCACTACAATTGACTAAATTCATTCCTTTTTATGGCTGAGTAATATTCCATTGTATATATGTACCACATTTTCTTTATACATTCATTTGTTGACGGATATCTAGATTGTTTCCATGCCTTGGCTATTGTAAATAGCACTGCAATGGACATTGGGGTACATGTGTCTTTTTGCTTTGTGGTTTTCTCAGGTTTTATGGCCCAGTAGTGGGATTGCTGGGTAATATGGTAGTTTTATTCCTCATTTTTAACAGAATCTCCATACTGTTCTCCATAGTAGCTATATCAATTTACATTACCACCAACAGTGCAGGACAGTTCCTCTTTTCTACACATCCTCTCCAGCATTTCTTGTTTGTAGATTTTTTGATAATGGCCATTCTGATTGATGTGAGGTGATAACTCATTGTAGTTTTGATTTGCATTTCTCTAATAATGAGTGATGTTGAACATCTTTTCATGTGTGTATTGGCCATCGAGAATTTAGATTGTGTCTAGCTTTAGGCTTTTATGAATAAAGTTTCATATCATTTGTGTATATATTCACACATTTCTGTTCTGTTCATTACTGAGGATATACCCATTGGGTCATAGTATTTTAATTGATGATACCAAACTGTTTTACAAAGTGCTTGTATCAGTTTACATTCCCACCAATAGTATATAAAAGTTACTATTGATTCATACCCTTTTCTATAATTGGCATTTGTCATATTTAAAATTTTATATTTACAAATGGGTATATTTTATGATTATTGATCATTTGGATTTCCTTCTTTGTCAAGTGACTTTTCAAGCCTTTTCCTAATTTTTCTAGGGGCTGTCTGTCTCTTATCAATGCACATGAAATTAAAAAAAAAGGTTAGCTATAAGTCCTATTTCATGTTTTGTAAATATTTTCTCCCTATTCCAAGGGTACGAAGATATTTTCATACATAATTTTCAAAGTTTTGTAGTTTTGCCACTTGCTTTTTAGTTCTATAATCTATAGGTTCGATTATAAACCAATACCTGGTGTTGGTTTGAAATAGGGTTCCATTTAGTTTTGTCTACCATATAGATGTCCCATTGTCTCAGCACCATTTATCAAAAAATCTTCTTTTATCCATTCCTTTCTAGTACCATTTTGTTATAAAAACAAGTATCCACATACTTGAGAGTGCTTTGGTATGTTCTAGTGTGTCTCATTGGTTTACTTGTGCCAATACTGCACTTCCTTATGACAATAGATCTATAACAAATCTTGGTATCTTGGTATAGTTTTTTTTTTTTATATTCTCTTCCATTATACATTATTACAAAATTTTGAGTATAGTTTCCTGCCCTTGTTGGTTATCTATTTTACATATAGTAATGTGTATCCATTAATCTCAAATTCCTAATTTTTCCTCCCCTAATCCTTTGGTAAGCATAAATTTGTTTCGTATGTCTGTGTGTCTATTTCTGTTTTGTAAATAAGCTCATTTGTATCATTTTTTTTAAGATTTCACATATAAGTGACATCATAAGATATTTGTCTTTCTCTATCTGGCTTACTTCACTTAGTATGATAATTTCTAGATCCATCCATGTTGCTGCAAATGGCATAATTTCATTCTTTTTTATGGCTGAGAAATATTCCATTGTATATATGTACCACATCTTCTTTATCCACTCATCTGTTGATGGACACTTAGGTTGCTTCCATGTCTTGGATATTGTAAATAGTGCTGCTATGAACATTGCAGTGCATGTATTTTTTGAATTATTTTTTTCTCTGGATATAGGCCCAGGAGCAGGATTGCAGGACTATATGGAAGCTCTATTTCTAGTTTTTAAAGGAACCTCCATACTGTTCTCCATATTGGCTGTACCAAGTTATATTTCTACCAACAGTGTAGGAGAGTCCCTTTTTCTCCACACCCTTTATAGCATTTATTATTAATATTTGTAAACTCTTTGATGTTGGCCCTTCTGACTGGTGTAAAGTGATATTTAACTCTAGTTTCAATTTGCATTTCTCTAATAATTCTAGTAATTGCAATTCTCTAATAATCTAATGATGTTGAACTCATTTCATATGCCTTTTGGTCATCTCTATGTATTCTTTGGGGAAATGTGTTTTTAGATCTTCTGCCCATTTCTGATTGGGCTGTTTGGTTTTTTGGATCTTGAACTGTATGAGCTGTTAATATATTTTGGAGATTAATCTCTTGTCAGCTACATTATTTGAAAATATTTTCTCCAAATCTGCAGGTTGTTTTTTTGTTTTGTTTATGATTTTCTTTGCTGTACAAAAGCTTTTAAATTTAATTAGGTCCCACTTATTTATTTTTGCTTCTGTTTCCATTGCTCTAGGAGACAGGTCCAAAAAGCTATTGCTGCAGTTTATGTCAAAGAATGTTCTGTTTTTCTCGAAGTTTTATAGTATCTGGTCCTACATTTGGGTATTTAATCCATTTTGAGTTTATTTTTATGTATGGTGTTAGAGAATGTTCTAACTTGATTTTTTACAGGTTCAGTTTTTCCATACCACTTATTAGAGAGACTATCTTTTCTCTATTGTATATCTTTGTCTCTTTTGTCAAAGATTAATAGACCATATTACGTGGCTTTATTTCTGAGTTTTATATTCTGTTTCATCAATCTATATTTCTGTTTTTGTACCAGTACCATGCTCTTTTGGTTACTATAGCTTTGTGGTATAATCCAAAGTCAAGGAGCCTGATTCTTACAGCTCCATTTTTCTTTTTCAAGATTGTTTTGGCTGCTCAGGGTCTTTTGTGTTTCCATACAAATTTAAATTTTTTATTCCAATTCTTTCAAATATGCCATTGGTAATTTTATAGGAATTGCTTGAATCTGTAGATTGTCTTGGGTAATATAGACATTTTTAAAATATTGATTCTTCCAATACAAGAACACAGTATATCTTCCCTTTTGTTTGTTTCATTTTCAATTTTTTTCATCAACATCTTATAGTTTCAGGGTATGGTTGTTTTGCCTTCCTAGGTGGTTTTATTCTTAGGTATTTTATTCTTTCTGATGCAATGGTAAATGGGATCTCTGTGACCTCCTTAATAAGCCCTAATCCCATTCATTATAGCTATACTCTCATTACCTAATTGCTTCCCAAAGGCCCTCACTTCTTAACATCATCGTATTGGGAATTTTATACACACACACACACACACACACATATATATATATATGTATTATATATATGTGTTCAGTCAAAGCAATGTATCCCAATTAATTTTCATAATTTTTCCTAAAGTGTTATTGCACATAATTTGCTAGATTTGCTACTGTGTCCAGAACAGTTTTTGATTCTATTGTAGAGATGTCTTATAAGAATTTTGTTTTCTAACTCTTTGTTAATGGAATGTAGAAATATACAGTCCTCCCTCAGTATCTGGGGGCTCATTGGCTCCAGGACCCACTGTGGATATTAAAAGCCACAGATACTCAAGTCCCATAGTCAGCCCTCTATATACATGTGTTTCACATTTATAATCCATGGATTCAACCATAGATTACAAAAAGTACACAATCCAGGTGGTGGTGGTTTAGTTACTAAGTCGTGTCCAATTCTTGCCTGCCAGGTTCCTCTGTCCATGGGATTTTTCAGCCAAAAATACTGGAGTGGATTGCCATTTCCTTCACCAGGGAATCTTCCCAAGCCAGGAATTGAACCTGGGTCTCCTGTATTGCAGGCAGATTCTTTACTGACTGAGCTATGAGGGAAGCTAACAATCTACAGGGAGATCAAAATGGCAGACTAGGATGTGGAATTCACCTCCCTGCAACAAACACATCAAAAATATGTTGATGTGTGGAACAAATCTCACAGAAAACTACAGAAAACTAACCAGAAATTAGAAGGATTCCTGTACAACCAAGATTTTAAGAAAAATACACAGGCAATAGGGTAGGATGAGAAGAAAAGCATTGATTTGGGACCTGTGCCCCTGAGAGGGAACTCAGAGGAAAAGGGATATTTCTCAGCCTAACACTCCCTGGGGAATGGGCAGGTTCAGCCACAGACTGCCTGTCCCAGTACCGTGGTCCTACATATAGGAGACAAGCTCCCTTGGCTGCTTGGAAAACTTCTGGGATAGATAGAAAGGCTAGAGATACCTAGGCTTTACTTGTGAGGAGTGTGCAAGTGCTGGTGTGCCACCAGCAGGGTGGAGAGAGTTCTGCTTTAGCAACTGCCACCTCACCACACTCCCTACCTTGAGCTGAGTGAATGCTATAGTCCCACTCACTCCACATCACAGCTTGGCACTGGATCCAGGGTGTCCAGGACCTGGAAAATACTATATCTAGGGATGCAGAGGTGACCTGGGGGCCCAGGATATAACTCAGGTGGGACACAGCAGCCATTGTTGGTACTTACTCAAATGGTACCCCAGAAGGAGCCCTGACTTATGATGGCAGTGCAGTGGCTGGATTTCCCACAAGCATCTCAGTGCACCCCAGCACAAGCCAAACTCACTCCAAGCCACAGAGCAGCATTAGACTGGCCACAACTAGGGAAAAGACGTGTCTGTGTGCTGCATCTGACACAGTCATATTCACCTACAGAGGGAGAGCATCACACCTCTGTAAGCATACAATCCCACTGGCTTTAGTACGCCCCTCCTTTGGGCAAAGGTCCCAGTATGAGGAGAAAGAAAAACACACACTTAAAGGGAACAGTGCCAGCTTGACCCTGACCCTCAGGACTTTTGCTCCAGTGACTTGGGAGCAGATTCCACCCCTGAAAGGGTGGTGATAGCCACTGAGCAGAGAGAAAGTCCTTCTATACACCTTTGGTAGGCTCTAGCTTCTCCATCACCAACTCCACTCCCTACCAAGGTGATATCTGCCAGAATACCCTGAAGAAAGACATGACTGACATCCACAACAAATCCGTCCCTCCCAAGAAAGGCATTGGGCACTTGAAGTCTGCGTAAGTACATGCCCACATAAGAACACCCATTCAAGACCACAATAGGTAACTGTTTCACCTAAATTCACAGAGACAGAGAAAAATAAGTACAATGAAAAGGCAGAGAAACAACTTTCATTTGAAAGTGCAAGAGAAAACCCCTGAAAAATAAATAATAAAATGGAAAAACAACTTACCAGATAAAGAATTCAAAACATTGGTAATAAAAAATGCTTACTGAATTGGGAAGAGAAGTGATCTAAACAGAGGTCATTTTAACAAATAAATATAAAATAAAAAAAAAAAGACAAAATCAAAATAACACTATAGAAGCAGACAGAAGAATGTGTAAGTGACCTGGAAGATAGAATAATGAAAATCACCCAACCAGACTAGCAGACAGAAAGACAAATGAGAACAAATGAAAGCAACATATGAGATCCCTGGGATAACATTAAACATGTTTACATTTGCATTATAGGGGTTCCAGAAGGAAAGAGAGAGAGAAGGGTATTGAAAATGTACTTGAAAAATTATGGCTGAAATTTCCCAAAGCTAAAGAAGGAAATAGATATCCAGGTACAGGAATCAACAGAGGGTCTCAAACAAGATGAACCCAAACAGACACACGCCAAGATGTATAATTATTAAAATAGCAAAATTAAAGAGAGAATACTAAAGGCAGTGAGAGGAAAACAGAGTCATATACAAAAGAACACCAATAAGGATATTAGCTGATTTCTATGCAGACACTTTGCAGGCCAGAAAGAAGTGGCATGATATATTCAAAAGACTGAAAGAAAAAAAAAAAAAAACAAAAAAACCCTGAAACCTAGGATACTCTACCCAACAAGATGATCATTTAGAATAGAAGGAGAGATAAAGAACTTCTCAGACAAGCAAAAACTAAAATAATTCACCCATACTAAACCTTCCATAAAAGAAATGTTGAAGGGTCTTTCCTAAATGGAAAAGAAGCAAGAATCTATAGGAAATGGAAAATCCCAATAGGAAAGGCAAATGTACAGTAAGGATTAAAGATCACCTAAATAACCCATTATGCAAATTGAAAGACAAAAAATAGTAAAAAGCAACTGTAACTAAAATAAACAGTAAAGGAATAATAAGCATGAAGATGTAAACTATAACATCACAAACACAAAATATGGGGGAAGGGAATGAAAATAATCTTTTAGAATATATTTGAAGCTAAATGACATAGTTTAAATCAAGTAAATAAAATTATGGGTCAACTTATATGAACCCCAATGACAACCATAAATCAAAAACCTGCAATAGATACACAAAACCAAAAAGAAAGGAATGCAAGCATACTACTACAGAAAATAATCAAACCACAATGGAAGAAACAAAAAGAAAGAACAGAAAAGATTGGAAAAACAATACAGAAACAATTGGAAAAACAATAAAGTGGCAATAAATACATACCTATCAATTATTATTTTAGATATCAGTGAGCCAAATGCTCCAACTATGGTGAGTGATTGGATAGAAAAAATAAGACCCTCAATATGCTACCTACAAGAGATTCACTTTAGAACTAAAGACATGCCCAGACTGAAAGTGAGGGTGTGGAAAAAGATATTTCATGCAAATATAAATGATAAGAAAATAAGCATAGCAATACTCATATCAGACAAAATATACTTTAGAACAAAGGCTGTAACAAAAGACAAAGAAAGGTACTATATAATGATAAAGGGATCAAAATAAAAGGAGGATGTTGCATTTGTTAATATATATGTACCAAAATACAGGAATTTGTAATTATAAAAAGCAAATACTAACAGACATAAAGGGAGAATCTGACAATAATAGTAGGGGGATTTAATACCCCTCTTACATGACTGGACAGATCATCCAGACTGAACATCAATAAGGCAACAGTGGTCTTAAATGACAAAATAGACTAGTTGGACTTAATAGACATCTACAGAACATTACCTGCCTGCAATGCAGGAGACCCCAGTTTGATTCTTGGATATTCCAACTCCAGTATTCTTGGGCTTCCCTTGTGGCTCAGTTGGTAAAGAATCTGCCTGTAATGCAGGAGACCTGGGTTCGATCCCTGGGTTGGGAAGATCCCCTGGAGAAGGGAAAGGCTACCCACTCCAGTATTCTGGACTGGAGAATGCCATGGACTATATAGTCCATGGGTTCACAAAGAGTCGGACATGACTGAGTGACTTTCACTTTCACTATAGAACATTACATCCAACAACAACAGAATACATGTTCTTTTCAAGTGCACCTGAAATTGTCTCCAGGATAGATTGCATACTGGGTCACAAAACAAGCCTCAACAAATTCAAGAGGATAGCAATTTTATCAAGCATATTTTCTGACACAATGATATGAAACTAGAAATCAACAACAGACAAATAGGAAAATAACAAAGCAGAGAGTAAACAATGTATTACTAAAAAAAAAATGTGTCAATAAATCAAAGAGAAACTCAGAAAATACCTTGAGACAAATAAAAATGGAAACATAACTTTCCAAAAAGTTGGGGAAATGCTACACGAAGAGTTCTAAGAGGGAAGTTTATAGCAATACAGGCTTTCCTCAAGAAACAATAAAAATTTTAAATATACAACCTAACATACCACCTAAAAGAATCAGAAAATAAAGAACAAAGCCCAAAGTGAACAGGAGGAATATAGTAAAGATCAGAGTGGAAAGAAATAAAATAGAACATTTTTTAAATAGAAAAATGAAACAAAGAGCTGATTTTTGAAAAGATAACCAAAATTGATAAACCTTTACCCAGTCTCACCAAGCAGAAGACAAAAATAAGCAAAATTAGGAATGAAAAAGGAAAAGTAACACCAATACCATAGAGATACAAAAAAAAAAAAGAATCATGAGAACACTATGAACAGTTGTATGCCAACAAATTGGACAACCTAGAAATAAGAGACAAATTTCTAGAAACATACAGTCTGCCACAACAGAATAAAGAAGCAACAGATAATTTGAACAAACTGATCACTAGAAGTGAAATTGAATTTGTAATAATAATCATAATAATAAAACTCCTAGCAAACAAAATTTCAGGGCCAGATGGCTTCATAGAGGAATTCTACCAAACATACAAAGAAGAAATAATACCTATCCTTCTCAAACTATTCCAAAAAATTAAAGAGGAGGGAACATTCCCAAATTCATTCTATGAGGACACCATTACCATGATACCAAACCAGATAAAGACACTACAAAAAGAAAATTACAGGTCAATATCTTGGATGAATATATATACAAAAACAATCAACAGAATATTAGCAAGCTGAACCTAATAATATATAAAAAGGATCATACACCGTTTTCAAGCTGGATTTATTCAAGGATCATAAGGATGGTTCAATATCCTGAAATCAATTAATGTCATAAACCACATTAACAAAAGGAAGGATAAAAATCACATGACCATCTCAATAGATGCATAAAAAACATTTGACAAAATTTAACATCCATTCTTGATAAAAACCCTCATCAAAGAGCATATAGAAGGAACCTATCACAACCTATTAAAGGGCATTTATTCAAACCCACAGCCAACATCACACTCAACAGTGAAAAGCTAACAACTTTTCCTGTAAATTCAAGACAAGAATGCCCACTCCTGCCACTTTTAACATAGTACTGGAAGTCCTAACTACAGTAATCAGAGAAGAAAGACAGAAAAAACTTTCCATATGGGAAGGGAAGAGTTAAAACTGTCACTATTTTCAGATGACGTGATACTCTATATAGACAACCTTAAAATCTCCACCCCTAAATTATTAGAACTCAGTGAAGTTTCAGGATACAAGATTAATGTAAAGAAATCTATTATATTTCTACACACTATAATGAAATATCAGAAAAAGAAACCAAAAAAAAAAAATTCAGTCTCATTTAAAATTGCATGAAAAAGAATAAAATACTGGGTTGCCCAAAAGTTCATTTGGTTTTTCCATAAGACATTACCAAAAAAAAAAAAAAAAAAAAACCCTGAATGAACTTTTTGGCTAACCAAAATTAACTTTTTGGCTAACCAAATACCTAGGGATAAGCTTCCCTGGTGGCTACTGCAATGCAGGAGACCTGGGTTTGATCCCTGGGTTGGGAAGATCCCCTGGAGAAGGGAATGGCTACTCACTCCAGCATTCTTGCCTGGAGAATTCCATAGGCAGAGGAGGCTGGCAGGCTACAGTCCATGGGAACACATAGAGTCGGACTGACTGACTAACACACAAGCTTAATTGTGGATGAAAGATTTATACTCTATAAATATAGTTTTATAAACTATAAAACAGTGATGAAGGAAATTGAAGATGATACAAAGAAATGAATAGATATCCCGTGCTATTGGATTAGAAGAATTAATATTGTTAAAATGGACATACTACCCAAAACAAGTTACAGATTTAATGCCATCCCTATGAAAATACCCATGACATTTTTCACAGAACTAGAATAAATAATCTTAAATGTCAAATGGAACCACAAAAGACCCTGAGCCCTCTTGAGAAAGAACAAAGCTTGAGGTATAATTATCCCAGACTTTAGACTATAGTAATCAAGACAGCATGTTACTGACACAAAAACAGACACATAGATCAATGGAACTGAATAGACAGCCCAGAAGTAAACCTACACACCTATGGTCAATTAATCTATGATAGAAAAGTAAGCATGCTGCTGCTGCTGCTAAGTCACCTCAGTCGTGTCCGACTCTGTGTGACCCCATAGACGGCAGCCCACCAGGCTGCCCCGTCCCTGGGATTCTCCAGGCAAGAACACTGGAGTGGGTTGCCATTTCCTTCTCCAGTGTATGAAAGTGAAAAGTGAAAGTGAAGTCACTCAGTCGTCTCTGACTCTTAGCGGCCCCATGGACTGCAGCCTACCAGGCTCCTCCATCCATGCAATTTTCCAGGCAAAGTAAGCATATACAATGGGAAAAAGGCAGTACATTTTTTATTTATTAATTTTAATTGGAGTGTTGTTGATTTAAATGTTGTATTAATTTCTTGCTGTAGAACAATGTGAATTAGTCATATGTATATGTATATCCACTCTTTTTCAGATTTCCATTCCATTTAAATCACTGTGCTTATACAGTAGGTTCTCATTAGTTATATATTTTATACATAGTAGTGACACCACCCTTATGGCAGAAAGTGAAGAGGAACTAAAACGCCTCTTGATGAAAGTGAAAGTGGAGAGTGAAAAAGTTGGCTTAAAGCTCAACATTCAGAAAACGAAGATCATGGCATCTGGTCCCGTCACTTCATGGGAAACAGTTGGGGAAACAGTGGAAACAGTATCAGACTTTATTTTGGGGGGCTCCAAAATCACTGCAGATGGTGACTGCAGCCATGAAATTAAAAGACACTTACTCCTTGGAAGGAAAGTTATGACCACCCTAGATAGCATATTAAAAAGCAGAGACATTACTTTGCCAACAAAGGTCTGTCTAGTCAAGGCTATGGTTTTTCCAGTGGTCATGTATGGATGTGAGAGTTGGACTGTGAAGAAGGCTGAGAGTTGAAGAATTGATGCTTTTGAACTGTGGTGTTGGAGAAGACTCTTGAGAGTCTCTTGGACTGCAAGGAGATCCAACCTGTCCATCCTAAAGGAGAACAGTCCTGGGTGTTCATTGGAAGGGCTGATGCTGAGGCTGAAACTCCAGTACTTTGGCCACCTCATGCAAAGAGTTGACTCTTTGGAAAAGACCCTGATGCTTGGAGGGATTGGGGGCAGGAAGAGAATGGGATGACAGAGGATGAGATGGCTGGATGGCATCACCGACTCAATGGACATGAGTTCGGGTAAACTCCGGGAGTTGGTGATGGACAGGGAGGCCTGGCATGCTGCAATTCATGGGGTCGCAAAGAGTCAGACACGACTGAGCGACTGAACTGAATTGAGCATATATATGAAAAGGCTGACTCTTTAACAAGTGGTACTGGGAAAACTGGACACTCATATGTAAAACAATGAGATTAGGATGTTATCTCATACCATATATAAAAACAAACTCAAAATGGTTTAAGGAACTAAATATAACAAAATGCATAAAACCCCTAGAAGAGAACCTGGGTAGACCACTGTTTGACATAAATCATAGTGATTTTTTTTGGATTGGCCTCCTAAGGCAAAATAGGTAAAAGAAAAAATAAGCAAACGGAACCTAATTAACTTAAAAGCTTTTGCACGGCAAAGGAAACCATCAACAAAATAAAACAACAACCTACAGAAATGGGGGAAAATATTTGCAAGTACCTTGACTAACAATGGGTTAATATTCAGAATATACACACAGGTCATAAGACTCAATGTTAAAAAGAAATCACTAAAGAAAAGCAAATCAAAACAATGAGGTACCAACCCACATCTGTGAGAATGGAATGCAAGTCAAAACTACAATGAGATATCACCTCACACCGATCAGAATGGCCATCATCAAAAGTCTACAAACAATAAATGCTGGAAAGGGTGTGGAGAAAAGGAAACACTCTTGCAATGTTGGTGGGAATGTAAATTGATACAGCCGCTATGGAAGACAGTATGGAGATTCCTTAAAAAACTAGGAATAAAACCACCATATGACTCAGCAATCCCGCTCCTAGGCATATGCCCTGAGGAAAACCAAAATTGAAAGAGACACACATATCCCATTGTTCATTGCAGCACTATTTACAATAGCTAGAACATGGAAGCAACCTAGATGTCCATCAACAGATGAATGGATAAAGAAGTTGTGGTATATATATACAATGGAATATTACTCAGCCATAAAAATGAATGCCTTTGAGTCCATTCTAATGAGGTGGATGAATCTAGAACCTATCATACAGAGTGAAGTGAGTCAGAAAGATAAATACCATATTCTAACACATATATATGGACTAGAAAAATGGTACTGAAGAATTTATTTACAGGGCAACAATGGAGAAACAGACATAGAGAATAGACTTATGAACATGGGGAGAGGGGACAGGAGGGTGAGATGTATGGAGAGAGTAACATGGAAACTTACATTACCATATGTAAAATAGATAGCCAATGGGAATTTGCTGTATGGCTCAGGAAACTCAAACAGGGGGGCTCTGTATCAACCTAGAGGGGTGGGATGGGGAGGGAGATGGGAGGGAGTTTCAAAAGGGAGAGGACATATGTATACCTATGGCTGATTCATGTTGAGGTTTGACAGAAAACAGAAAAATTCTGTAAAGCAATTTTCCTTCAGTAAAAAATAAATTAATTTTTTTAAATGGAAAAAAAAAAGAAGTCCACAAATAACAAGTGTTATAAAGAATGTGGGAAAAAAGGGAACTCTTGAACAGTATTGGTGGGAATGTAAATTGGTGCTACCACTATGAAAGAAAGTTGGAGTTTCCTCTAAAAACCAAAAATAGAACTACCATATGATCCAACAATTCCACTCCTGGGTATATATCCAGAAAAGCCAAAAACATTAACTTAAAAAGATAAATGCACTCCAATGTTCATAGCAGCACTATTTAAAATAGCCCAGATATGGAAGCAATCCAAGTGCCCATCAACAGCCAATTGGCTTAAGAGATGCGCTATATATATATATATATATATATATATATATACACACACACAATGGAATATTACTCAGCAATAAAAAATGAAATTGTAACACTTGTAGCAATATAAATGTACCTAGAGGATATTGTACTCAATGAAATGTCAGACAAATACTGTATGATATTACTTTTATGTGGAATTTAAAAAATAATATAAGTGAATGTATATACAAAACAGAAAAAGGCTCACAGATAACAGAAAATAAACTTGTACCAAAGGGGAGAGGGAAAGGAGGAAGGACAAATTAGGTGTAAGGTATTAACAGGTAAAACTACTGTGTATAAAATAGAGAAGCAATAATGATATACTGTATAGCACAAATAATTATAGATATTATCTTGTAATAACCCATAATGGAGTAGAATCTGCAAAATAATAAATTATTATGCTATAGATGAGACTAATATGGTAAATCAACTATACTTTAATAAAAAGGAACAAATAAGCACACAAAAATAACAATAGTACACAATCCATGATTGGATGAATCTGTGGATGGGGAACTGTGGATACAGAGGGCCAACTCTAATTGAGTTTTAGGTTTTATTTTAAATGTAGATATGTTAATGTTTCTTTTTGGTGTTCAGTTAAGAATTTAGACAAATGCATAATAGTGTCTAACCATCACCACAGTGAACACACAGAGCAATTCCATTACCTCCCAAAATATCTTTAAACTTCTCTTTTGTAATTAAAACTTCCTCCCCAACCCTTAACCTCTGTCACTAATGGATACATTCTCCAGTCTTATAGTTGTGCCTTTTCCAGGACATTATATATATATGGAATCCTATGTAGCCATTTAAGTCTGGTTTCTTTTATGTATCAATAGTTCCCTTTTTATTAATGAATGATATTCCATCATATTGATGTGCTACTGTTAATCCATTTATTGTTTGAGAAATAGTTGAGTTGTTTCTAGTTTTGGCAATTAAGAATAAATCTACAACAAATATTTATATACAGATTTTTGTGAAAAGTTAAGTTTTCATTTCACTTAACCAATTGTCCAGAAGTGGTGTTTGTGGGTTTTGTGGTAAGTGTGTGTTTAAAAGAAATTGCCAAATAGTTTTTCAAAGTTACTGTACCATTTTTCATTCTCACTAACAACGTATAATAATTCCAGTTGCTTTGGTCCTTGACAGCACATGATAATGTTAGATTTTTTAAAAATTAGCCTTTCTGATAGGTGTATAGAGGTATCTCAATGTGGTTTTAGTTTTCATTTCCCTAGTAACTATTTATATTGAGACTTGTTTTCACTTTGCCAAGCACCTTCATAGAAAATTTGCCAAGATAGTACATAGCTCTCATATATCCCATACCCAGTTTCCCCTAGTATTAACATATTATTAGTAAGGAACATTTGTTAAAATTAATGATCCAGTGGTGACACAGTATTATTAAATAAAGTTATTACTTTATTCAGATTTCCTTAGATTTTACCTAATATCCTTTTTTGTTCCATGACGACATTTTGGATACCACATTTCATTTAGATGTCGTTTCTCTATAGGTTCCTCTCAGTTGTGACAGTTTCTCAGATTTTCTTTTTTTTTATGATCTTGAGAGCTTTAAAGAGTACTAGTCAGATATTTTAAAAGATCTTTCTCACCTGGGATTTGTCTCATGTTTTTCTTATAATTTTGCAGAAATTATTGGTTTTTGGAGGGAGACCACAGAGATAAAGTGTCTTTCTCATAACATCTTACCAAGGGTAAATAGTGTGAACATGACATATAGCATTTGATGTCAACCTTGATTACCTGACTGAGGTAGTGTTTGTCAGGTTTCTCCACTGTAAAGTTAATTTTTTCCTCTATTCTGTACCATAGTCTTTGGAAGTCATGATACACAGCCCATACTTAGAGAGGGGAGTTATGTACCTCTTCCTTGGGGGCAGAGTAGCTACAGAAATTATTTTGAATTCTTATGCATGGAATATTTGTCTTCTTCCATTTATTTGTTTATTCAATCACTTATATCAGTATGGATTTATGGATATTGATTTTGTACTTTGGGTTATAATCCAAAATATATATAATCTATTTTATTTATAAAATTATATAGAAATATATAATTATTATATAGAAAGATAATCTATTTTATTTTGTTGCTCAAATTGTTCCAGCTTTGGCCTTTGGGAGCTCTTTCATTTGGTGCTTATGTCCCTTTGATATACCTCCATCATTGTGGCTTTTTTGAGGACTTACTTTCTGGTGCTCCAAGACGCCTGTCCTAGAATCATCCATTTCTGCAAGTATCTTTTGTTTCTTTTACTGGAAAATGACATTAAAAACCAAGATCTGGGTGCTGGGTGTACTTGTTGCTACTAGGGTGTCATTGTTTCTAGGCCTTTTCAGTGGACAGAGCTGGGGAATATATGTATGTAGACTAACCTATGTATACACATATTTCTACAATGATTTTTCTTCCAAGGAGCAAGCAAAAGATGCTTGCTCTTTAGAAGAAAAGCTATGATAAACCTAGACAGCGTATTAAAAAGCAGAGACTACTTTGCTGACAAAGGTCTGTACAATCAAAGCTATGGTTTTTTCCAGTAGTCATGTATGGATATGAGAGTTGGAGCATAAAAAAGGCTGAATGCCAAAGAATTGATGCATTCAAACTGGTGTTGGTGAAGACTCTTTGGAGTGCCTTGGAATGCAAGGAGATCAAATCAATCAATCCTAAAGGAAATCAATCTTGAATATTCATTGGAAGGCCTGATGTTGAAGCTGAAACTCCAATACTTTGACCATTTGATGCAAAGAGCTGACTCATTGGAAAAGACCCTGATGGTGGGAAAGATCGAAGGCGGGAGGAGAAGGGGATGATAGAGGATGAGATGGTTGGATGGCATCACCAACTCAATGGACATGAGTTTGAGCAAACTCCGGGAGATCATGATGGACAGGGAAGCCTGGCGTGCTGCAGTCCATGGGATCGCAGAGTTGGACATGACTGAGTGAACAACAACAGTGATTTCTATGTCAGTGTCTATATTAAGTTAAATATGAGTTTATACTGATGTCTCTGATATTAACAGAGTACTACATGGTTCATTTTAGCCTTTCTCTCTTGTTTATCTATAACCTCCTATTCCAACAGTAAGAAACCTGGCTTATATTGTCTGCTGTCCGTTTATTTGTTGAAATTCTGGTATACATGCGGTTTTAGAATTGTTAGCCTGTACCCTTGTGAAAAACAACCTGTGGTTAAGTGCTTATGTAAAGTTACTTTTATTATTATTCCTACAGTGTGTAGTCTAGTAATTTTCAGTTTCTTAGGTTAGAACATCCTTTCCCCATCCCCTTCAGTGAGGTTGTGTCATACTTTTGTAACACAGTTAAATAATTTTGTCACAGTCTACATTCCATCCTGAGAGTCCCAATTTCCTAGTTGATTTTTTAATTTGCATACATTCAGGTTTACTTTTTATTTTGTAACATATAGATTTTGTCAAATGGGCAGTATATCTACCAGTACAGTATTATATAGCATAGTTTCATGGCCCTAATATATCCTTTGTGATTCACCTAGTCAATCTTGCTCCTCCCTAAACCCCTGGCACACTCATCTGTTTTCAGTCTCTATAGTCTTCACATTTTCAGAATGTCATATAAATAGACTAATAGCTTTCTCTGGGTTTTTCACTTAGCAATATGCATTTAAGATTTATCCATGCCATTGTATAAGTTAATAGCTTAATCCTTTTAATTGCTGAATAGTGTTCTATAGTATGGATGTTCTGCAGTTTGTTTATCCATTTACCTGGAAGGACATCTTAGTTGTTAAAAATTTTTGAAATTATGTATAAAGCTGCTATAAACATTTGCATGCAGGATTTTGTGTGGACATAAATTCTCAAATCAGTTGGGTAAATATTTAGGAACAAGATTGCTGAACTGTGTGATCAGACTAAGTTTAACATTGTAAGAAACTGCCGAACTGTTACCCAAAGTGGCTGAGTACCATTTTACATTCCCACCAGCAATTAACAAGAGCACATGTTGCTCCTTGTCCTCACTAGCAATTGGTATTATCAGGGATTATATCTATTCTAATAGGCATGTAGTTATATCTCATTGTTGTTTTAATTTGCAATTTCTTGACAAACATATCATTTGAGCATCTTTTCATATGCTTATTAGCCATCTGAATATCTTCTTTGGTGAGGTATTTGCTGTTTTGTCCATTTTTAAATTGTGTTGTTTTCTTATTAATGAGTTTTAAGAATTCCTAATATATTTTGGACAAAAGTCTTTCCCCAGATATCAGTTTTACAAATATTTTCTGTGGCTTGTCTTTTTATTCTCTTAACAGTGTTCTTTACAGAGCAGAAGTTTTTAATTTTGATGAGTTCCAGCTCACCAATTTTTTCTTTAATAGCATGTGTTTTTGGTGTGGTATATAAGAACCCCTTGGTCTAATCAAATGTCACAAAATTTTTCTCTCATTTTTTTCTTTTAAGAGTCATAATTTTACATTAAAATTTTAGGTTTATGATCCATTTGAGTTCATGTTTATATAAAGTGTGAGGTACAGATCAAGGTTCTTTTTTTAAATATGTGGATATCCAAATGTTCCAGCACCATTTGTCAAAAAGACTATCTTTTCCATTAAATCGCCTTTGCATCTTTGTGAAACATAAGTTGACTCTACTCGTATTGAACTATTTCTAGTTCGGGTATTTTTTCCATTGATCTATATATGTGCCAATACAATAATTACCTTGATTTTTATGGGTATATAGTTAGCCTTAACATTTGATAGACTGATTCCTCCAAATACCACACTGTTCTCATTACCATAGCTTAATAGTTAATACTTGAAACAAGATATTGTGAGTTCTTCAACTTTGTTCTTTTTCAAAATTGTTTCAGCTATTTTTGTTTCCTTACTTTTCTATATGAATTTAAAAATTATATTATTAATATCTAGAAAAAATCCCATTGGGATTTTAATTGGGTTTGCAATGAATCCATAGAACAAGTTTGGGGGAGAATTGACCTCTTAACAATACTGAGTTTTCCAATCCATGGATATGGTTCATATATCCATTTATTTAGTTTTTATTTGATATTTTTCTTAAATGTTTTGTAGCTTTCAGTGTACATATCCTAAACATAGTTTGTTAGTTTCTTTTTTTACCTATTTCATTTTTTCTGGTACAATTGTAAATTATACTGTTTTTTAAAAAACATCTGACATCTGGTTGTTCATTGCTGTGCTGTGCTGTGCTTAGTCGTCAGTCGTGTCTGACTCTTTGCAACCCCATGGACTATAGCCTGCCAGGCTCCTCTGTCCATGGGATTCTCCAGGTAAGAATACTGGAGTGGGTTGCCATGCCCTCCTCCAGGGTATTGGGAATTCCCAACCCAGGGATCGAACCCAGGTCTCCTACACTGCAGGTGGATTCTTTACCATCTGAGCCACCAGGGAAGCCCAAGAATACTGGAGTAGGTAGCCTATCCCTTTTCCAGGGGATCTTCCTGACCCAGGAATCGAATCAGGGTCTCCTGCATTTTGGGCAGATTCACCAGCTGAGCTCCCAGAGACCTTGTTAAACTCATATATTAGTTCTACTAGCTTTTTTGTAAATTCCATGAAATTTTCTACATAGAAAATCATGTTATCTTTGAATAGAGATAATTTTGTTTCTTCCTTTATATTCTGTATACCTTTTATTTTTTCCTGCATTTTCACACCAGTTAGGACTTCCAATATGGTATTAAACATGAGTGGTAAAAATAAGGATGCTTGTCTTTTCCATGGTCTTAAGGGAAAAGTATTCAGTCTTTTATATTAAGTATGATTATATCTATAGATGCTTGTCATTAGGTTAAAGAAGTTCTTTCTAGTTTTAGTTACCTGTGAATTTTTAAAAAGTTTTATTGAAGTATAATTTACATACCATAAAATTCAGCTATTGTAAGTATACCTTTCAGTGTTTTTAGTACATTCATAGTCTTATGCGGCCACCACCAAATCCTGTTTTTGAATATTTACCACCATCCCCCAGTCCTAATTTCTTGAATCCCTTTGTAGTCAGGCCCTGCTCCTATCTCCAATCCCAGGCAAAACTGCTTTCTTCTCTAATAATTTGTCTTTTTCAGGATATTTTATATAAGGAGCACACTACTTCTGTTTCTTGAATTTTGCTTCTTGTGGTAGTGGGTTTCCCCACTTCCAGTGCTGTCAGATCTATCAGTGTTCCTAGGTGAGCAAACGGAGTCTTCAACTACAAAATACAAAGAATGCTTTCCAGGTAGAGAAAGACTCAGTGGCTGAGTTGTTGCAGCCACGGTTGCCCGTCCAGGGACCCAAGCAGAACAATCATCGTCAGAATGTCGGGCAAAGACTGAATTGAAATCTTTCCCTCACGAAGGGCACAGACCATCATGAAGGCTCAGTTAAAAGGAGCACAGACAGGTCGAAACCTCCTGAAGAAAAAATCTGATCCTTAACTCTTTGATTTCGACATATTCTTAAGAAGATAATAGAGACTAAAATGTTGATGGGTGAAGTGATGAGAGAGGTTGCTTTTTCACTTGCTGAGGCCAAGTTCACAGCAGGGGACTTCAGCACCACAGTTATCCAAAATGTAAATAAGGCCCAAGTGAAGATTAGAGCAAAGAAAGATAATGTAGCAGGTGTGACATTGCCAGTATTTGAACGTTATCATGAAGGAACTGACAATTATGAACTGACTGGTTTAGCCGGAGGTGGGGAACAGTTGGCTAAACTGAAGAGGAATTATGCCAAAGCAGTGGAACTACTGGTGGAACTGGCTTCACTGCAGACTTCCTTTGTTACTTTGGATGAAGCTATTAAGATAACTGACAGGCATGTAAATGCTATAGAACATGTCATCATTCCCCGGATTGAACATACCCTTGCTTATATTATCACAGAGCTGGATGAGAGAGAGCAAGAGGAGTTCTACAGGTTAAGGAAAATTCAGGAGAAGAAAAAGATTCTCAAGGAAAAGTCTGATAAGGACTTGGAGCAACGGAGGGCAGCCAAAGAGGTGATAGAGCCTGCTAATCTCCTGGTTGAAAAGAAGGATGAAGATTTTCTGTTTGAATAAGCTTTCCTGCTCTGGTTCTTTCAGAAGGCCTAACATGTCACCATTTTAATTTATGGTGTGTAGGTTTGTTATGTGTGGCTATTTATTTTTTGGCTTAAGAATTTTACCAGTTGTAAAATTTCCCTGGATGTCTGTTTATGGGATCTACCTTTTCAGAATCATAATTATGCAACAATTAATCACCAATGAAATTTGTAGAACCTGTCCCAAAACCTGTAGAATTATTGCTGCAGAAGTGTCACCCTACTTCAGTTATACATCTGTTACAAGTCATCTGCTTGCCAAACATAATAAGAAAATCTCTTTAGGAAGCAGCAGTGGTCTTAGGCCAACACACATTCATAGGCCAGCTACTCTGGAGCACCCTTTGTTTCTACCTGCTCACACACCTTGGCACCATTGTCTGAGATTGCTACAAGCCATTCTTGTGTTAGGAACTATGGGACATCTTTCCTTAAGCTTTAGGAAAGCCTTCACTTATTTTTTTCCTTGAATAACAGGTTTCTGTCTGGTCTGTCATGGGAACAGTTCTGCTAATTCAAATGTGACTATGGTATAAACAGTAAAATGATTTAAAAATGAAAAAAAAAAAAAAGAGAGAGAATGCTTTCCAAACTGGGTCACTTGTGGTGGTGGTATCACCCCTGCTGGTGCCACTGGTCATCTTTAGGTTAGAGAAGAAACTTTCTGACCCACAGAAGTAAAGATTATTTTCCCTGGCCACGTTTTGTTTTTTAAGTTCCCACTTGATAACCCTTACCATTGCCACTGGGCCTGACTGGAGTTGTCATCATAAAATACCCATTTAATCTGGATAAAACATGAACCTACCTGAGCCACCTTCATCCAATATGTTTGGGTCAGGAGATGCCAGGCTTGGTTGCCTTCTATTGCTGAGTGAGGAGTTGTAAGATGCCCATCTGCCATATCTTTTCTCCAGGACTGGGGTCTTGAGCAGTCTACTTTCCTCTATCATTCAGAGTCCTCCTATGTTTGCTTCTTGTGTCATATTATAGTTGTTAACAGAGAGAGGCAGGGAGAAATGAGTCTCTGCCATCTTGTCTGATCAAAGTCCCTAGATAGTTTACAATTAATTTAACTATTGATATGTTAGGGCTTAAGTCCTTCATTGTGTGAGCTTGGTGGGAGTGGTTCATGTTCTTTTTATTCTCTCCACTCTTTGTTTTCTTTTTCATGCTTTCCTATGGGTTACTTCAAGATTTTTTAGAATTTCATTTTGAATTAGCTAGTGTCCTTTTTTAGTGCATTTCTTCATATAAATTTTTAAAGTGGTTGCTGTAGATATTACATAATACTATACATATTACATATTATATAACTTATCAAAGTCTATAGGCTGTGTAGACATTTTATTAGTTCCAGTGAGGTGTGTGTGTGTGTGTGCTCAGTGCTCAGTCATGTCCAGTTCTTTGCAGCCTCATGGACTATAGCCCGCCAGGCTCCTCTGTCCATGGAATTTTCCAGGTAAGAGTACTGGAGTGGATTGCCATTTCCTATTCCAAGGGATCTTCCCAACCCAGGGGTCGAACCCATGTCTCCTGCATTGGCAGGTGGATTTTTTACCACTAGCACCACCTGGGAAGCATTTCCCTTTAAATTTAATAACCTTCTCCCATTCATACTATAATTTTATCAACTATTTCCTCTATATACCTTGAGACTCATATCAGACAATATTATAATTTTTATTTCAACTATCAAACATGATTCAGAAAAGTCAAGAAGAGAATGAAAGTTTATTACATTTACCTATAATTCTGTTCTTCCATTGTTCTTTCTTCCTTTCTGATGTGCCAAGATTCCTTTTTAAAATATTTCTTTTATGCATCAAGAACTTCCTTTAGGCACAGCCTAGGCCTACAGATGAAAAATTCTTAGTTTTCCTTTGTCTGAGAATGTCTTGATTTCTGCTTCACTCCTGAGTGATATATTCACAGCATACAGAGAGTGGCCTATGATTTTCCATTCTTGTCATTTCACTGTCTTCCTTTTCCTTTGACATAGGATTCAAAGTCCTTCCAGGGCCTGTCTAACACAACTGGAAGTATAATTTTCACTGTGTTCTATATTATGCTCCAGGACTGGCATTCACGTATGAGAGAGTAACTCTGGTCTTGTGTAAGGTGTGGTTTCTCAGTCTATTGCTGAAAAGAAGAGGGACTGGAGGGGCTTGAAGAGTGTGGTGCAGATTTGAATAGGCACTGAACAAATGGGAGAGGAAGCTGACAAAGAGATAGCTGAGTGGGGCCGGGCCCAGCTAAGAATAAAAGCCATTTGTTTATGTGACTTCAATCTGCATGGCTGTGGTTTTTGCAATCTAAAATAGAGGATAGTTGGAGACAATACTGAGAGGATGTTTAATAAAAGCTTTTTATGTTTCACTCTTCTATTTCCTCTAATTGCCATGGTACCTACATTATCTACCTTCATAATAGGAATCAACAGAAACATCCCAAACCACAGTTAACAGTTTTTGTGGACATATTAGAGTATATCAGGCAGCAAAAAAAGCCCTGCTTGGTTGCTTGAGTACTTAAAAATAGGTGTGGGTATTGGTATCACTCTCTTCCATCCCTTTCAAATCCCCAAGGCTGGTAGATTACTACCTGGGAACACTGGATCCTCAATAGTGCTGCTTATTTCAAAGAGTATCAAGATGAAGCCTTGATCATAGCAGCAAATGGGAATGATCAACAGGTTCTATAGTATCTGGTTCTCTTTCCCCCACTCCTCAAAAACTCTGTGGCTGACACAGACCAAGAGAGATAAGGTGAAACCTGTATATGTATATGTATGTACACATACACACATAAAAATTGAATTTAATAATAGCAAAGACTTCTCAAGGCTACCATATACAAAAAATAAAATTCTCTACAAAGGAAAGAAGTAAATTTATAACAGACTTATTATTAGCAAAGTTAAATATTACAATCAAGTCATACTTTTAAGAGACTGGATCTATCATGTTTTAACCTATAATTTTATATCCAGTCATTTTTCATTTAGATATAGTAGAATAATAAACATATTTGGGGGCATACAATGTCTCAGAAGTCTTGCCACACAAAGATCCTTGTTGAAGACAATTTTGGAGGAAGTCTTCAAATAAGAAAAAAAAAGAGATGCTTCAAGAAATATGAAAAGTAGGGATGATTAAATATCATGATATAGTTTATTGCTGATGTGAAAAATTAAAAATACTGAGCAGAAAGAAAAAGTATATCCCTAGTAACCCAAAACTCAAGTTTTAAACATTATCAGAATGATGGAGTAGGTGTGATAGAACCAAAAGACATAAAAACATTTTCAAATACTTGTATTGTTAAGAGGAAAATATACTGATAAATTAAAGGAGTAAATAAACCCAGGTGTTAAGGGAAACCACAATAAGAACAAAGGTAGGATGCATAACTTCTAAACCGGGAAATGAAAATTCCATCTATCCTATAGAAAACAGGAAAGAAGAAAAAGATAACTGAGTGAAAAAGGATTTCCAATGTGGATTTTGTATAGGTGTTGAAAAATCCACTGTGTGGTCATGGGTGACAGTGGCTCAAGTGAAATGGAATTGAGGCAGCTAACAGAACTGAGAATCTAAGGTGCTGGGTGACATGCCTGCATGGATCCCATTGCCAGAAATGAGAAATTTTATCCTTCTTTGAGACTTCTGTTGTTGGAATTTATCATTCTCTATCCTCTTTATCAAACCATATGATTTCTGGGGAATCATAAATTAACAGATTTTACCAGAGAGGGATACGTGGAAAGCACAATCTTCAGGGGAGTACTAAGTCACAGTTAAGGAGAGATAAATAAATAAGGGCAACAAAGAACATTTTCACAGTCTGAGCTTGCTATTCTGTGCAATGGAATTCCAGGGAGAACTATAGAAAAATTTTAAAAGTGAGAAACAGTAATGAGAAGTGGATAAGGAATTCATGATTAGAGTATAACTATAGGAAGAGTGTAGGTGATGGTGTGGCGAGGTACTTGCCTTTGAGTAGTGTCTGTGTATTAAAGGATGAAAAGTGTGGATGAAATTTGCTGTCCACAAACTCTCCAACATTCATGCGCATAGTTTTGGACCCAGAATGAGCTGAATTGTTAGATGGAAAATAACCTGATACCAGGAACCCTGACTCCATTGCCACCACTTCTTCATCCTAGTTAACTTGCAATATTAAGAGCAAAGATAAAGCCCCCTCCATCCCTATTCTTCATTCCACCTCTTTGCTTTTTCTCTGATCTCCCACTTCTCTCATACATCCCTATATCACATTACTATTAATACTTACTACATTTTGGACAGTAAGGTGGCTAGACCAATGTCAACCATACTGTAACCATTGGTCAACCCATTGGATTTTAGACAGAGGTTGCCACCTTGTGGTTGAAGACCAATATAATCAAGAAGGGACCGGTAAAACATATGTGACTTGAATTTGGGGTCTCACACTTGAGATGACTCAGAATCACTTGGAAAGCTTGTTAAAACGTGTGCTGGGCCCCACCCCTATAGGTTCTGATTCAGTGTGTCTGTGTTGAGAGTAGAAAACTTGCATTTCTATCATGTTCCCAGGTGACGCTACTGTTGCTCCTTCAAGAACCACAGTTTGAATACCGCTGCTTTAGACAAACCTCATTCAGGATACATAGACCTCCATTTGGCCATCCAAGATTGGTAAAATTGGAGTTTAAACTTAGGTACGTTCAACTCCAAAGTACATGAACATTTCACTACACCGTTACTAGAAAGTGCAGATGGTGCTGCTTGGGCAGCAATCTCGTTCATATTCTGTATATCTGGAAAGGGTAACCACCTAATAAAGGAAAGAATAGCTTATATTCTTTCTGCATGGATTAAATGAACCATGTTATAATAATTCCTCTATTGTTGGGCATTTAGATTGCTTCCAAAATTTTCACAATTATTAAAAGCTTAAAGTGAACTTCCTTGTTCATAAACGCCTCTCGCTATTTAATGATCACTTCAGATGGAATAATTTTAATGCACTTTTATGATGCTAACAATCTCCCTTGCCATGAGGGGTGAGGATAGGTAGTAGGAGTAAGGGAGACATGGGGGAGAACCCTATTACACCAAAAGTACTGCTATAAGCAAAACTGGACACTGGCTCCTATTCTTCTGGAGATTAGAATTCAGCATAATACTCAAATATTAATCAACTAGTCATACAAATAAATGTAACATTGTGGCCAAAAAATGTCATGAAGGAGAGTTTCAACAGTATGGTAGGCAGTGTGATAGTGCTTAGAAATGTTGTTCCCAGATTATAATGATAAACTTTAAAAAAAATTGATTACTAATACTTTAACAATAAATTTATGGTTAATTCTTTGATATAATTTCAAATTTACTCTTGTATACAAGAATTTCAATATATGAGGATTTAGGAGTTTGGCCTCAGCTTTGGCTAAATGTTTTTGATACCTGGCCAAGCAGCATTTGTCCAGACTGAATTAAGTGAGCCTCTACCACCTACTTGGAACCACCATGTCTCTCTGGGGTGAACAGGTTTTGAGGTAACCCCTTAAGAGTCCTATCACCTAGTATTCATATTTCTGTGTAATCTCCTTCCCCATGAACGTGGGCAGAACAGATGCCATGGTTTTAACCAACAGAAGATGGCAAAGGTGATGAGATGTCGATCCTGTGAATATACGGCATTATGTAAGACTCTGTCTTGCTAGTTGGCTTGTTTTATTTATTTTTATTTTTTTGAATTGATAGATAATTGACATGATATTGCACTAGCTTCAGGTGTACAACATAATGTTTTGATTTTTTATATATTACAAGATGATCACCATGATAGGTCTAGTTATCATCTGTCAGCATGCAAAGTTATTACACTATTATTTACTATATTCCCTACACTGTACATTATATCCCCATGACATTTATTTTATAAGTGAAAGTTTGTACTTAGTATCTCTCACCTATTTCACTCATCTCTCCACTTTCCTCCCCTCTGGCAGCCACCAGTGTACTTTCTGTATCTCTGTTTCTGTTCTGTTTGTTCATTTGTTTTACTTTTTTATTTCTCATATAAGTGAAATAATGTGGTATTTGTCTTTCTCTGTATGACTTATTTCACTTAGTAAAATTCCCTCTAGGCCCATCAGTGTTGTGGCAGATGGCAAGATTTTGTTCTTTTTAATGGCTAGGTAATAGTCCATTTTATCCATTGATGGGTTCTTAGTTTGCTTCCATATCTTCATATTGTAAATAGTGCTGCACTGACACTGGCGTATGTGTACAGTATCTTTTTGAGTAAGTGGATTTTGTTTTCTTTGGGTAAATACCCAGAAGTAGAATTGATGGATTGTATGATAGATCTATCTTTAATTATTGACAAACCTCCACACTGTTCTCCATAGTGGTTACACCACTTTACATTCCCACCAAGAATACATGAGAGTACCCTTTTCTCCACATCTTCACCTAAACTTCTTATCTCTTGTCTCTTTGATGATAGTTGATGATGATGATGATTCTGACAGATATGAGGTCATACTGCCTTTCAGTTTTGATTTGCATTTCCATGATGATTGGTGATATTGCATATTTTATGTCTTTTAGTCATCTGTATGTCCTATTTGGGAAAAGGACTATTCAAGTCCTCTGCCAACTTTTTAATTGGGTTGTTTGTTATGTTGATACTGTGTTATATGAGTTCTTTGTATATTTTAGGCACTAGCCCCTTATTGAATATATCATTTGCAAATATCTTTTCCCATTCATTAGGCTGCCATTTCATTTTGTTGATAGTTTCCTTCATTTTGCAAAAGAGTTTCAGTTTGTTATAGTCCCTTTTGTTCATTTTTGCTTTTGCCCCTTGCCTGAGGAGAGAAATCAAAAAATATATTGCTAAGATTGATGTCAAAGTGCATACTGCCTATGTTTTCTTCTAGGCATTTTATGGTTTTCAGGTTTTCAAAAACCATTTTATGGTTTCAGGTCCTACATATAAGTCCTTAATTCATTTAGTTTACCTTTATTTATGGTATGAGAAAGATGTCCAGTTTGAATCTTTTGCATGTAGCTGTCCAATTTTCCAAACACCATTTTTTGAAGAGGCAGTCTTTCCCCATTGTATATTCCTACCTCATCTGTCATAGATTAATTGGCCATATACATGTGGGTTCATTTCTGGGCTCTCTGTTCTTTTACATTGATCTATGTGTCTGTTTTTATGTCAGTACCATACTGTTTTGATTGCTATAGCTTTGAAATATAGTTTGAAATCAGGAAGCATGTTTCTTCCAGCTTTACTCTTCTTTCTCAAAATTATTTTGGCTATGTGGGGTCTACTGTGTTTCCATACAAATTTTAGAGGCTGATGCCAGCTGTAGGTTTATTCTAGTTCCATGAAAAATGACATTGTTTTTTGATAGGGATTGCATTGAATCTATAGATTGCCTTGGTAAGTATGGTCATTTTAGCAATACTAAGTCTTCCAATCCATGAGCACGCTATATCTTTTCATTTATGTCATCTTTAATTTCTTTTATCAATGTCTTATTTTTTCTGAGTACAAGTCTTTTGCCTCACTGGTTGGATTTATTCTTAGGTATTTTATTATTTTTGATGAAATTATAAATGGTATTGGTTTTCTTAGTTTTTATTTCTGATAGTTTTTTATTAGTCTAGAGAAACACAACAGATTTCTATATGTTAATTTTGTGCCTTGCAACTTTACTAAATTCACTTATTAGTCTAATAGTTTTTTGGCAGAATGTTTGGGGTTTTCTACATGTAGCATCATTGTCATCTGCAAATAGTGACAGTATGACTTTATTTCCAGTTTGGTATTCCTTTTGTTTCTTTTTCTTGTTTGATTACTATGGCTAGGATTTCCAATACTATGTTGAAAACAGTAGTGAGAGAGTGTATCCTTGAAACATTCCCAATCTTAGAGGAAATGCTTTCAGCTTTTCACCTCTGAGGCTGATGTTAGCTGTAGATTTATTATATTGAGGTATGTTCCCTCTATACCCACTTTGTGGAGAATTTTTATCATAAATGGATATTGAATTATGTCAAATATTTTCTGCACCTATAGAGATTATTATATTATTTTTGCTCTTCAATTTTTAATGTGGTATATCACATTGATTGATTTGTGGATACTGAGCCATCCTTACATCCCTGGAACAAATCCCACTTGATCATAGTGTATGATCTTTTTAATGTATTGTTGAATTCAGATTGCTTAGTTTGGAACATATTTCTTTGTCTCCTCATTTTGCCTAATCCTTTGTGTTTATTTCTATATATTAGGTTTGTCAGTTACATTCCCTGATCTTGAAGAACTGGCCTTACGTAGGAGACATCCTATGTGGCCTAGCTGTGCATTCCCCTTTGGTGAGCAGAGCTCTGTGTTCTATGTGTTCACATGTCTCCCCATGTGAGTTGGTTGGGGAGCTCTGTTATGGTGGGCCTGATTACTGTGTGTGCACTGGTAGGTGGGACTGACCCCTGGCCTATTTGGCTGCCAGGCCCTGCCTTAAATGGGGGCTGCCAACCCACTAGTGGGCAGGGCTAGGTCCCAGCATGGCTTGTTCTCTGGCCCAGTGGGTCCTGGTGTTCGTGCCAGGATTGCTAGTAGGCAGGGCTTGGGACACAGGGTGGCTGGCTGTGGGGTCTGTTTGTCACGGGTTTTGTGGCAACCTGCTAGTGGGTGAATATGTTCCTGGTGCTCTTAGGTTAGAGAGAACTCTAAAATTATGCTTGCCAGCACCAGTGTCCTCATGGTAGAATGAATTTCCCAGTATCTATGTTTGCAGAGGGAGTCCCAGTTGCCACCTGTCTCTCCAGGTTCTCCAAGATTGACAAATGTTTCTGACCTTGGTTACTTTCAAATTACTTCCTCTGTGCTGGCACTTTGAGCATGTTAGAATTTTCATATGCCTTTTAATAAGAGAGTCTCTGTTTCTTATAGCTCTCCAGCTCTCCCATATGCAAGCCCCACTGGCCTTCAAAGCCAGAAGTTTAGGGGCTTATCTTCCAAGGCAGGATCCCCCAGGCTGAATAGCCTAATGTGGGGCTCAGACTTCTCACTCCTTGAGGAGAACCTCTGTAATTGTCATTATCCTCCCATTTTGGGGTTGCCTACCTAGGTGTGGGTCCTGATTATATTTTTTCTTCCACCATTCTCACTGTGGTTCCTTCTTTATATATTTAGTTGTGGAAAATATTTTATGCTAGTCTTTAGTTATCACAGATAGTTGCTCCATAAATAGTTGTAATTTTGGTATGTCCGTGGAAGGAGGTGAGCTCAGCATCTTCTGACCCTGCCATCTTGGCCATAGGAAAAGGAAAGTGAAGTCGCTCAGTCGTGTCTGACTCTTTGCGACCCCATGGACTGTGTAGCCTACCAGGCTCCTCTGTCCATGGGATTTTCCAGGCAATAGTACTGGAGTGGATTGCCATTTCTTTCTCCAGTGGATCTTCCTGACCCAGGGATGGAACCCGGGTCTCCCGCGTTGTAGACAGATGCTTTACCGTCTGAGCCACCAGGGAATACTACTAGCTAAATTTGCAGTTGCTCGCTCTCCATTGCTGAATTGCAAGAAGCAACCTGCCATGATTCCTAAAGCAACAAGAAAAAGAATCTGCTAATAACTGGACTAAGCTTGGAAGTGGCACCTTCTCTAGTTGATCCTCTAGAGACCAGTTTTGGCTAAGGCTTTTATTGTAGTCTTACTGAGAACCCAGATAAAGTTTGCCTGGATTCTTGATACATAGAAACTTTGAGATAATAAATGCATGCTGTTTTAAGTCATTAAGTTGTAGTGGCATCATAAATTAATATATATTCTCCACAGCACTTCAGCCCCTGTAACATGTACTCAACCATCTCATTCTTTTATATGCCACCTGTTCTACTTGGAATTTTCCTCCACCTTCTTCATTTAACTTTCGCCTGTTTAACTCTTTTGGGTTTTAGTTTAATTATCATTTCCTTTGGAACAATTTCTTTAAACTCCACTTTTGAGATTTACCTTCCTTGAAAAATCAGAGGTGGCAAAGTTGACATACTGGTTTTAAGCCATCCTTATAAGATGTAAACAATTCCCATGCAAGATTTTTTTTTCTTGAAAGAAGGATGAAATTAATAACTAAAAATTAAGTATGTACTTAGAGGTATTTTGTTTATTATTATGAATGCTAATACCTCAAACAAGTCTACGGTTTAGAATTATAATATAGATTATATATTATAGATTATATAGATATAATCTATAAGACTGGAGAAGGCAGTGGCACCCCACTCCAGTACTTTTGCCTGGAAAATCCCATGGATGGAGGAGCCTGGTAGACTGCAGTCCATGGGGTCACTAACAGTCGGACGCAACTGAGCAACTTCACTTTCACTTTTCATTTTCATGCATTGGAGAAGGAAATGGCAACCCACTCCAGTGTTCTTGCCTGGAGAATCCCAGGGACGGGGGAGCCTGGTGGGCTGCCGTCTATGGGGTCGCACAGAGTCGAACACGACTGAAGCAACTTAGCAGCAGCAGCAATCTATAATATAATATAGATATTATAATCTATAGATCTATAGATAGATCTATAGATATATATAAATATATATAGATATAATAGATATCTATAGATATATATATATTATAATCTATAGATATAATCTATAATATAGATTATAGATTATAATTTAGATCTCTGTTACTTAACATTTTAAAAGAATTTTAGCTCAAAACTGAAATATTGTTCTTCTTAAGGTTGTCTAGTGATAACCTCAAAATTTGTATTAATTACCAATATACTTCTCTGTTTAACTATTTGAAAGTTAATCTTTATAAAGGTAAAACTAACAGGTGTTACAATCAGCATCCATTTTTGTTATATTTTGCTTTTGCCATAATATACATTTATTCTTCAACTGATGGAAAGAATTGAAACATAAAGAATATATAACAATATTTTATCTTCAAGTTCCATCTAAAATGCTTGTCTATGTTTTAAAGTGAATGTTAAGATATTAACAATAAGTCCTACTGACTTCCCTTGTTCATATTACTATCATTATTATGCTAATGAATATGACAGCTGATCATAGTGTTATTGATTATATACAGCTTAAGAATGCCAGAAGTTTTTGGAAGATTGTATTACATATTCAAAATTATTTATTCCTACTTGAATGAGATCCTTGCTGGGTATAATAATCTGGGCTGTAGGTTATTTTCTTTCATCATTTTAAGTATGTCTTGCCATTCCCTCCTGGCTTGAAGCCCCACTCTCTAGGAAGATTACACCTTACTACCCTATTGTTTTGGGGATCGGCCAGCCATGTGACTAACTTCAGTCAACAGAATGTAAGTAAATGTGGTGTATAGACTCTAGAATGGTCTCCATGATCCTCACCTCCTGGTGTTCATGCCCTTTTGCAATCTCTACCCCCTGAGTGCAGATTGGACTTGTAACATGCCTCTGATAAAATATGTCAAAAGTGGTGAAATGTCACTTCCGTGATTATATGACATGATATAAGATCTAGTCTTGCTAGGAGAATTACTTTAGAGACTCTTCTTGCTAGCTTCGTGAAGTTGTTAGCTCGGTTGTCACAATGCAAGGAACTATGGAGAGTCCTCTAGGAACTGCAAATGCACTGGAACCGTGGGTAGCCTCTAGGAATTGAGGGCAACCTTTAGGAGATGAAGGTAGCCTTCCGCTGACAGTCAGCAGTAGCTGGTGAAACCTTTAAGCAGTGGACCCAGCTAAGCAATGTCCAGACTCCTGACCCACAGGAAATGTGAGACAATAAATGTGTTGTTGTAAGCCACTAAGTTTTTTTATAATTTATCATATAACAATAGATAATACAGTGGATATGGTATACCTCATATCAGAAAAGGTTTAAACATCCTTTCATGGTTTGGCTCTGTCTCTTTCAAGCTTAAGACTTTCAACAAGAGAAGAGTGGGCCAAAGGGGTGTGGCAGTTCCTTTAGTTTGGGTCACCAAATGAGAAGATTAATGAGGCCACCTGAACCTAGCCAAACAGCAAAGCTGTAATTAACCATTAGCCCTCATTGAGAATCATAGGGAATGTTTGTTGTTGTAAGCCACTGAAATTTAGAGATTGTTTGTTGCTGCTACAAAAGCTAATTAATTCAAAATTGAAGAATATATTGGCTACTTGGTCTTCAGATATCAAAGCCAAAGCTAAGGAGTGATATCATCAAGATGGTGAAGTAGGAGACCAAGCCTCTGTATTCCCACAAATGTTAACAATTACACAGCTATTTGTAAATAGAAACAGCTCTGGGAGACCACAAGAGTCCACTTAAGAAACTTTAGCAACACAAAAAACTAAGAATAACCACACAAAGAGAAGGAAGAACAGCTTCATTTTGCCTTCATCATCCTATCCCCCAACCTGACATTACTCAGTGCCAAGAAGTAACTCCCCAGCTAGAAAGAGTTTCATTGCCAGGAAAGGGAGAGTAGGGCTGACTGACCAGCTTCCCCTGCCTTTCAAGGCACCAAATGGAGGACCCTTTTCAGGTTTTTCTCACCCAGAGACTAGCAAAGCTGAAGCATATAGAAGTGGTAAGGAACAAGGAAGGAAGCAGGGCTACCAGTATGAGCTATGAAGCAGGAGGGTTCATGTTTCCCAGTGACCTGCTCTGTAGAGGACCCAGCAGCTTTTGCACTAAAGAAACCAATGGTCAGCACAATCCGTGTGGATCTCATGCAGATTTCACCATTTTTTGACCCACGATATTTGGAATCACAGATGCCAGCTACACAAGACCCTCTTAGCTCCTTCTGCCCCCTGCTCCTACTGGAGCCTGAGATCTACACTAGTAGCCAGCCCAGGCCTCTTTAGCCATGTGACACCAGCCTAGATCCCTGTGACTGTCCCTAACTGCTATGTGAGTGCTTGGGGCTAGTCCCTCTAGCTGTGTACTTGCACACCACCAGCCTGCCTCTCATCACTGGTCTCTACTGTGATGCCTGTGCCCAATTCAGGATCCTGTAGTCAAGGTCCTTATGGCTGCTTATAGGTTTAGCTTTGGTCACTAGCTAGCACCAATGGGCTCACCTGCAGCTAGCTTCCCCTTGTCCCCTATCTATGCATCTGCATGTTCCTGGTCTGACTCTCATCACCTGAATCCACTGTCGTGCACATAACCATGTGGAGATCCTGTAGCTGCTATAGTGTGTGCCAACAAACAAGGCCCCTGAAACTGCTGTGGACCTGGCTGTCTCCTGTTTTTAGCCTGAAACACTGATTTCAGCTACTGCTAGCTTCTCCATTTGTGCACCTGTATAACTCTACCTGATTCCCTCCCCCAGCCTCCACTGCTATGTATGCACTCATGAGGAGACTCTATAGCAACAGGAGTGCATGCTGATCACCAGGTATTCCATGGTTGCCAGTAAACAAACAGTTGGCCCAAGCCCTTTGTTGGTCCTGGCCCCCACCACTGTGTATGTCTGTAAGCAGCCCCTCCCACTATACAGGAACCTGAAGCTGGCCCCCATAGCTAAGCATGGGCATGCCATCAGCTCCAGCTACCACCACTGCCTCTCCTGGTCCCTAGCTGCTAGATCTGGAGGTAGAGCTGAGGACCCCACCAACCCTTGTAGCCACTGCAACCCACCAAGTTCTCACCACACATTTATTGATGCTGTGGACCCCAGAATATTGAGCTGACATCGTGACTACCCTCAGACCTGGAGCCACACATGCCCCTGCACTTGGGCCCTACACCACTAGATCCAGGGTCATATCATGTCCCATCATGCCCTACTTGTGAGTGAAGGCCATTCCTTACCTAAGTCAGTCCATAAAGCCTGGAAAGGGTGACTGTGTCTTCAAATGTACAGGAACCTATGCAAGACTACAGGGATCACAAAGAATCAGAGAAATGTGATACCACCAAAGGAACATACTAGACTTCCAGTAACCAACCTCAAAGAAATGGAGCTATGTGAATTGCCAGACAAAGAATTCAAAATAATTTTTCTAAAGATGCTGAGGGAACACAGATAAACAATTTAACAAAATCAGGAAAAAATACAAAAACAAGATATAAAGTCCAACAAAAAGACAGAAATTATAAAGAAGAACAACAAAAATTTTGAAGCTGAAGATAAAATGACTGAACTGAAGAATTCAATAGAGAGCATCATCATCAGATTGGACCAAACAGATCAATGAGCTTAAAGACAGATCATTTGAAATTATTGAGACAAAAGGAAAAAAAGAATGAAAAATGTGTACAGGGTTTATGGGACACCGTTAAAAGAAACAATCTATGGCATAATTGGAATCTCAGCAGGAGAAGAGAAGGAGAAAGTTTAAATAAATAATGGCTGAGAAGTTCCCAAATCTGGACAGATTTGGATATTCAAATTCATAAAGCTAGGAGGCCACTCAATAATATCATTCCAAAACAATCTTTTCTAAGAAACATTATAATAAAATTGTCTAAAATAAAATACAGAAGAAATTTTAAAAAGAGCAATCTAAAAAAAATCTCATACAAGGGAATCCAGCAGAAACATTGCAGATCAGGAGATAATGAGATTATATACTCAAAGTGCTGAAAGCAAAATCTGCCAACCAGGATGACTTTACCTAGCAATGTTGCTTTCAGAAATGAAGACGAGATAAAGACTTCCACAAAAATCAAAAGGTGAGGGAGCTCATAACCACCAGAAATTGCCTTACAGGAAATGCTAAAAGGAGTTCTTCAAACTGAAATGAAAGGATGATAATGAGTAATATGAGAACATAAGAAAATATATAACAAACTGGTAATATTAAGTATGTAGTCTGATTTAGAATACGCTACTACTGTAATATGATGGTGTGGTCACTCACTTAGAGCCAGATATCCTGGAGTGTGAAGTCAAGTGTGCCTTAGGAAGCATTACAACAGAAAAGCTAGTGGAGGTGATGGAATTCCAGCTAAACTATTTCAAATCCTAAAAGATGATGCTATTAAAATGCTGCACTCAATATGTCAGCAAATTTGGAAAACTCAGCAGTGGCTACAGGACTGGAAAAGGTCAGTTTTCATTTAAATCCTTAAAAAAGGCAATTCCAAAAAAATGTTCAAACTACCACACAACTGTGCTTATTTCACATGCTAGCAATGTAATGCTCAAAAATCCTTCAAGCTAGGCTTCAACAGTATGTGAACTGAGAACTTCCAGATGTACAAGCTGGATTTAGAAAAGGCAGAGGAACCAAAGATCAAATTGCCAACACTGGATCATAGTTTTGCAAGAGAAATTCCAGAAAACATCTATTTCTGCTTATGACTACACTAAAGACTTTGTGTGGATCACAACAAACTGGAAAATTCTTAAAAAGATGGGAATATGAGACCACTTTACCTGCCTTGTGAGAAACTGTATGCAGGTCAAGAAGCAACAGTTAGAACTGGATATGGAACAACAGACTGGGTTCAAAATTGGGAAAGGAGTACGTCAAGGCTGTATATTGCCACCCTGCTTATTTAACTTATATGCAGAGTACTTCATGTGAAATGCCAGGCTGGATGAATCACAAGCTGGAATCAAGATTGCTAGGAGAAATATCAATAACCTCAGATATGCAGATGATATCACCCTAATGGCAGAAAACAAAGAGGAACTAAAGGGGCTCTTGATGAAGGTAAAAATGGAGAGTGAAAAGGCAGGCTTAAAACTCAACATTCAAAAAACTAAGATCATGGCATCTGGTCCCATCACTTCATGGCAAACAGATGGGGGGGAAATGGAAACAGTGACATACTTAATTTTATTGGGCTCCAAAATCATTATGGACAGTGACTGCAGCCATGAAATTATAAAGACACTTGCTCCTTGGAAGAAAAGTTATGCTAAACTTAGAGTATTCAAAAGCAGAGACATCACTTTGCAGATAAAATCCATATAGTCAAAGCTATGGTTTTTCCAGTGGTCTTATATGGATGTGAGAGTTGAACCATAAATGAGACTGAGTGCTGAAGAATCGATGCTTTTGAATTGTGGTGCTGGAGAAGACTCTTGAGAGTCCCTTGGATAGCAAGGAGATCAAACCAGTCAATCTTAAAGGAAATCAACCTTGAATATTCATTGGAAAGACAAATACTGAAGCTGAAGCTCCAATACTTTGGCCACCTGATGCAGAGATGACTTACTGGAAAAGACTCTGATACTGGGAAAGATTGAAGGCAGGAGGAAAAGGGGGCAACAGAGGGTGAGATGGTTGGATGGCATGATCAATTCAATGGACATGAGTTTGAGCAAACTGGGAGATAGTGAAGGACAGGGAAGCCTGGCATGCTGTAGTCCATGGGGTCAGAAAGAGTTGGACATGACTGAGGGACTGAACAACAACAACAATACTGTAATATGGTCCTATGTTGACCACATAAATTTAGTATAAAAATTAAAGGACAAAAGTATTATAAATAGCTACAAAAATCTTTTAATGACTACATAGTATAAAAACATGTAAATTTGGACATCAACAATAAAATGGGGTGCAAAAGGGTAGAGTTTTTGTATACAATCAATATTAAGTTGTTATTAATTTAAATATACTGTTATACAAAAAAAAAGTATTTCCAGTAAGCATTGAGGTAACTGCAAAATAAAATTCTATGAATAATAGATGAACACAAGATAAAAAGAAGGAAGTCAAAGTACACTATTGTGGAAAATTATCAGTTCACAAAGGAAGACAGTAAGGGAAGAGAAAAGGAGCAAAGGAACTTTAAAACAGTCAGAAAACAATACACGTGTACACCCGTGGCAGATGTATGTTGATGTATGGCAAAACCAATACAATATTGTAAAGTAAAAAAAAAAATAATAAAAAAATAAGATTTTGATAGTAAGTTATTACCTATCAGTAATTACTTTGAATATAAATAGATTAAATTCTTCAATCAAAAGGCAGAAGGTGACTTAATGATTAAATAAAAATAAGGCTCATCTATATGTTGCCTATAGGAGACTTACTTCAGCTTCAAGGACACACATAGGCTTAAAGTGAAGGGATGAAAAAGATATTCCACAGAAACGAAAACCAAAAGAGAGCAGGGGTACTATACTTATATCAGACAAAACAGACTTTATTTTTTTATTGAATGAAAGATTTTTAAAATTCTAAAATTCTTTACAATTTGTATATTTCACACACATGATTTCATATAATCCCATAATCCTTTTTTCCCTCTACCCCTCTATTGTCCCCCTTTCCTTCCCTCTCCCCACTGGTAACCACTTATTTTTTCTCTATATTTGTGAGTCTGCTTTTTGTTTGTTTGTTTTATTTGATAGTTTGTTGTATTTTTAAAATTTTGTTAACACCAAAAAAATTTGTATTAGAGCTTAGCCAATTAACAATGTTGTGGTAGTTTCAGGTGAACAGTGAAGGGACTCAGCCATACATATACATGTACCCATTCTCCTCCAAACTTCCCTCCCATCAAGGCTGCACATATCATTGAACAGAGTTCCGTGTGCTATACAGTAGGTTTTTGTTGGTTATCCATTTTAAATATAGCAGTGTGTACATGGCCTTGTATCTTTTAGGTTCCACCTATAAGTGATATCATACAGTATTTGTCTTTCTCTGTATTACTTATCTCGCCTAGCATAATGCCCCCCAAGTCCATCCACGTTGGTGCAAATGGAAAAATTTCATTCGCTAGACAAAACAGACTTTAAGTCAAAAATTGTAATGAAACAAAGAAGGCCATGATGAAAGGCTCAATTCATGAAGAGGTTGACAATTATAAATATATATGCACCCAACATCAGAGCACCTAAACATACTAAGCATTTTTGAAGGGAGTAACAGACAATAATGTGACAATAGGAACTTCAATATCCCAGTTTCAATAATGGATCTAGATCACCCAGATAGAAAATCAACCTGGAAACATTAGACTCGAACTATGCTTTAGACCAAATGAACCTAAAGACATACACAAAACATTCTAACACCTGCATAACACACATTCTTCTAAAATGTACACAGCACATTCTCCAGGATATATCATATGTCACAAAACAAGTCTCAAGAAATTTAAAAAGACTGAAAGCATATCAAGTATCTTTTCTGACCACATGATAAATTAGAAATCAATAAAAGAAGGAAAACTGGAAAATTCACAAACATGTGAAAATTAAAAACACACTCCTAGACAATCAACAAGTCAAAGATGAAATCAAAAGGGGAATCAAAAATATCTTGAAATAAATGAAAATGGAAACACAACCACCAAAACTTAGGTTGAAGCAAGAGCAGTAGTAAAAGGAAAGTTGATGGTTATAATGCCTACATTAAGAAAAAAGAAAGATCTCAAATAAATAACCTCATGGAACTAGAAGAACAAAAACAAATTAAGGCCAAATATAGCAGAAGTAAGTAGATAACAAAGATCATAGCAAAAATAAGTAAAGTAGAGAATGAGAAAAACAATAGAAAAAATAACAAAACCAAGAGTTGGGCTTTTAAAAAGATAAACAAAACTGATAAACTTTTAGCTAAACTTACTAATAAAAAATGAAAGATGACTTAAATAAATAAAATTATAAATGAAAGGACAAACATTAAAAAGGGTAAAAAGAGACTACTATAAATAACTAACTACATGCTAACAAATTGGATTACCTAGAAAAAAAAGGATAAATTCCTAGAAAGATACAACCTACCAAATCTGAATCATAAAGAAATAGAAAATCTGAACAGACCAATAACAAGTAAGGAGATTGAATCAGTAATCAAAAACCTTCCGATAAAGAAAAACCCAGCACCAGGTGGCCTCGTGTGGGTGAAATCGACCAAACATTTAAAAAAGAATTAATGCTGACTCTTCTCAAACTCTTCCAAATAATTGAGAAGAGGAAACACTCTCAAACTCATTTTGAGGCCAGCATTACACTGATACCAAAGCCAGATAGTTCAGTTCATTTCAATCACTCAGTCATGTCTGACTCTTTGCAACTCCATGAACTGCAGCACACCAGGCCTCCCTGTCCATCATCAACTCCCAGAGTCCAGCCAAACCCATGTCCATTGAATCGGTGATGCCATCCAACCATCTCATCCTGTCGTCCCCTTTTCCTCCTGCCCTCAATTTTTCCCAGCATCAGGGTCTTTTCAAATGAGTCAGCTCTTCACATCTCGTGGCCAAAGCATTGGAGTTTCAGCTTCAACATCAGTCCTTCCAATGAACACTCAGGACTGATCTCTTTTAGGACGGACTGGTTGGATCTTAAAATGAGACCTTACAGTCCAAGGGACTCTCAAGAGTCTTCTCCAACACCACAGTTCAAAAGCATCAATTCTTCGGTGCTCAGCTTTCTTTATAGTCCAACTCTCACATCCATACATGACCATAGCCTTGACTAGATGGACCTTTGTTGGCAAAGTAATGTCTCTGCTTTTTAATATGCTGTCTAGGTTGGTTATAACTTTCCTTCCAAGGAGTAAGCGTCTTTTAATTTCATGGCTGCAGTCACCATCCACAGTGCTTTTGGAGCCCAGAAAAATAAAGTCAGCCACTGTTTCCACTGTTTCCCTGTCTATTTGCCATGAAGTGATGGAACCGGATGCCATGATGTTCGTTTTCTGAATGTTGAGCTTTAAGCCCACTTTTTCACTCTCCTCTTTCACTTTCATCAAGAAGCTCTTTAGTTCTTCTTCACTTTCTGCCATAAGGGTGGTGTCATTGGCATATCTGAGGTTATTGATATTTCTCTTGGCAATCTTGATTCCAGCTTGTGCTTCCTCCAGCCAAGCGTTTCTCATGATATACTCTGCATCATGATAAGCCAGATAAGGATACTACAAAGAAAGCAACTACAAACTAATATCCCTAATGAATATAGGTGTAAAAATTTTCAACAAAATACTATCAAATCAAATCCAACAGCATATTGAGAGGATTATACACCATAATCAGGTGAGATTTAGCCCTGACATGTAAGGATAGCTCAACATATACAAATTAATAAATGTGACACACCACATTAATAGAATAAAATGCAAAAATCATATGATTATCTCAACAGAGGCAAAACAAGAATTTGAAAAAGTTAAACATCCTTTCATGATAAAAGAGCTCTCAACAAATTGGGTATAGAAGGGACATACCTTAACACAGTAAAAGCCATATATTAAAAACTCACAGCTAACATTATTACTCATTGGTGAAAAAGTGGAAAGCTTTTCCCTTTAAAGTTAGGAACAAGGGTGCCCACTCTCACCACTTCTATTCAACAAAATACAGGAAGCCCTAGCCAGAGCAATTAGGCAAAAAAAGTAATAAAAGGCATTCATTTTGGAAAGGAAAGAGCAAAACTCTCTCTGTTTGCAGATGATGTAATGTTGTACATAGAAAATCCTAAAGACCCCACTAAAAGCTGTTTGAACTAATAAAACAAATTCAGTAAAATTTCAGGATATAAAATCAACATGTAAAATCAGTTGTGCTTCAATATAATAACAATTTAAAAAAAGAAAGAAAATAATCCCATTTACAGTAGCATCAAAAACAATAAAATATTTAGGAATAAACTTAACCAAGGAGGTGAAATATTTATATACCAAAATCTGTAAGACATTCAATTTCTCAACTGAAAAAGACACAAATGAAATGATGTCCCATGTTCATATCAGAAGAATTAATATTGTTAAAATGTCCATACTACCCCAGTTCAGTTCAGTTCAGTCACTCAGTCGTATCCGTCTCTTTGTGACCCCATGAATCACAGCACGCCAGGCCTCCCTGTCCATCACCAACTCCCGGAGTTCACCCAGACTCACGTCCATCGAGTCAGTGATGCCATCCAGCCATCTCATCCTCTGTCGTCCCCTTCTCCTCCTGCCCCCAATCCCTCCCACCATCAGAGTCTTTTCCAATGAGTCAACTCTTCACATGAGGTGGCCAAAGTACTGGAGTTTCAGTTTTAGCATCATTCCTTCCAAAGAAATCCCAGGGCTGATCTCCTTCAGAATGGACTGGTTGGATCTCCTTGCAGTCCAAGGGACTCTCAAGAGTCTTCTCCAACACCACAGTTCGAAAACATCAATTCTTTGGCGCTCAGCCTTCTTCACAATCCAACTCTCACATCCATACATGACCACAGGAAAAACTGTAGCCTTGACTAGACGGACCTTTGTTGGCAAAGTAATGTCTCTGCTTTTGAATATACTATCTAGGTTGGTCATAACTTTCCTTCCAAGGAGTAAGCGTCTTTTAATTTCATGGCTGCAGTTACCATCTGCAGTGATTTTGGAGCCCCAAAAATAAAGTCTGACACTGTTTCCACTGTTTCCCTGTCTATTTCCCATGAAGTGATGGGACCAGATGCCATGATCTTCGTTTTCTGAATGTTGAGCTTTAAGCCAACTTTTTCACTCTCCACTTTCACTTTCATCAACAGGCTTTTTAGTTCCTCTTCACTTTCTGCCATAAGGGTGGTATCATCTGTATATCTGAGGTTATTGATATACTACCCCAAACCCTCTACAAATTCAACACAATCCCTATCAAAATTCCAAGTGGAATTTTTTCACAGAAATAGAAAAAGCAATCCTAATACGAACCATGTGGCGGTTTATTTGCTAAGTTGTGCCTGACTTTTGTGACCCCATGGACTGTAGCCTGCCAGGCTCCTCTGTCCATGGGATTCTCCAGGCAAGAATACTGGAGTAGGTTGCCATTTCCTTCTCCAGAGGACCTTCCCGACCTAGAAATTGAACTCAGGTCTCCTGCATCACAGGCAGACTGGACTGCAATATGGAACCATGAAAGGTCCCCAGAATCCAAAGCAATTTTGAAAAGGAACAAAGCTAGAGACATCACACATCCTGATTTTCAACTATATCACAAAACTGTCAGTCAGTTCTGTCACTCAGTCATGTCTGACTATTTGCGACCCATGGACTGCAGCATGTCAGGCTTCCCTGTCCATCACCAACTCCTGGAGCTTGCTCAAGCTCATGTCCATCGAGTTGGTGATGCCATCTAACCATCTCATCCTCTGTCATCCCCTTTTCCACCTGCCTTCAATCTTTCCCAGCATCAGATTCTTTTCCACTTAGTCAGTTCTTCTCATCAGGTGGCCCAAGTATTGGAGTTTCAGCTTCAGCATCAGTCCTTCCAAGGAATATTCAGGGCTGATTTCCTTTACACAAAACTATAGTAGTTTTGTAATACAAAACTGTAGTAGTAATCAAAACTGTATGGTATTGGCATAAAAACATACATGTAGACCAATGAAACAGAATCAAGAGCCCAGAAATAAATACATGCATATATGGTCAACTAATATTTGACAAGAAAGACAAGAATAATCAATGGGCAAAGAATAGCCTCTTCAATAAATATTGCTGGAAAACTGGATATTCACATGCAGAACTATGAAATTGGATACCTCTATCTTACACTACTCACAAAAATAACTCAAAGGGTATTAAGGACTTGAATGTATGACCTGAAACCATAAAAATTCTAGAGGAAAACACAGGTCGTAATTTCCTTGACATCAGTCATGACAATGATTTTTTTTTTTTTTTTGACACCAAAAGCAAAGGCAACAAAAGCAAAAATAAAGAAGCGCGACCACATCAAACTAAAAGGCTTCTGCACAGCAAAAGAAACACTCAACAAAATGAAAAGCAGTGGGGGGAAATATTTGCAAGCCATATATCTGATGATGGATTAATAGCCAAAATATATAAGAAACTCATATAACTCAATAGCCAAAATCCAAGCAGTCCAGTTAAAAAACAGGCTTCCATTCAGGCATCCCTTAGATGTCGTGAAAGGCAGTTCCATCGCCCCTGCTGATGTGGGAGACTCTCTCCCATGTCTTCTTGTCCTCATTCCGAATCTCATTGAAAATCATTCCTTTCTTGTTTGTGTATTTTGTTGGTCTGCTTTTATACCCTTTTAATGTGTTTGAGTAGTGTGAATGATTTTCATTAAAAAAAAAAAAAAAAAAAACACCCAAACTAAGAGATTTTTATACACAGGACAGCCTTGTGCACTTTTTATATGAAAGTTTTGGGTTTTCCTTAGTGGGGTTTGTAGGAACACTGCCTACACTTTATGGAAAGCATGTAGTATTCACCTTTGACAGGTAGAGTGTATCTTGATTAATGTTAAGAGGCTATTTATTACTTTCTGATGCATCCACTTAGAACTAGGTAAGAGTAAGGCTGCTAACTTTTCGTTCCTTGCCTGGTTTCGTTGTATGAGGTGCACAGGCACTACCGTAGCTTGTATATAAAGACTAAGAATAGTATGAACTACACGAGTTCCCTGGCTTACAGATGTTGCGCTCAGAGTTATTTATTGATTAATTTTATGGTAGGGCTAGAATGGATACCTTATAACAATTGTGTGCTAGTAAAACAATGAAGAATTGAATGACTCCGTTTTGAAGGATATTTTATATGGTAAAAGTATATGAAGTAAAGTTGATTAAATGAAGATCACTTGACTCAGAATACTTCAACGTATTTTGTTCACATTGTACCACTAAACATTATCACTAAACCATTAACTGCACAATGTTATGTAACACAGTGTACTTTTTGTTGAATTCATAGAAATTCTTCCACTTATTTAACCATTATTTTTTAATGGCGTTCCAGGTTTAACATTCTGTTGAGTTTTACAAGCTTAACTCTTGAATGGCAAAATGTTAGTAAGTAGAAGGTTACATTTCATTTATATTACGAGCGGTGCAGGGGTTCAACATTTTAAGTAAAAATACTTTCACATACTACCTCTCTCTCTCTCTCTCTTTTTTAAACAAAGTTTTAACATCAGAACTATTCTCTTAGGGGAAGAAATACTTCAGGGCTTGACTTTTTGAATAACTTTTAACTGTAAAAATACAGATCTGTCTTGTATGTATTCATGAAAATGGAAATCAAAGCTGCTAGTGCTTCTTATTTTAACTGTCCCCCCAGAAGTATATGTCAGTGGTCTTTTCAACTGGATCTCTCATTGAAATTATTGGTGAAGTGATTGATTACTAGACATATTGTAAAACCAACAGATCTTGGTTATACAACAAAACGTCAATTCATTGGTAGTCTGCATTGTTTCAAGTGTACCTTATTAACAAAAATATCCGTGGATTCACCTTAAAATTTTATAGTACTAAATGTCAAGCTGTGAATTTTGTTCTGTATCTTAAGTAAGTTTATGATAATGTCCTCATGAGCTATCAACAAAATATATGTACTCTTGTGAACTATGAATTTTCTAATTAAATTTTACATGCAACATGAAAAAAAAAAAAAAACAGGCTGGGGATTTGAATGCTGCTGCTAAGTCGCTTCAGTCATGTCCGACTCTGTGCAACCCCATAGACCTCAGCCTACCAGGCTCCCCCGTCCCTGGGATTCTCCAGGCAAGAACACTGGAGTGGGTTGCCATTTCCTTCTCCAATGCATGAAAGTGAAAAGTGAAAGTGAAGTCGCTCAGTCATGTCTGACTCTTAGCAACCCCATGGACTGCAGCCCACCAGGCTCCTCCATCCTTGGGATTTTCCAGGCAAGAGTACTGGAGTGGGGACTTGAATAGACATTTCTTAAAAAAAGATATACAGTCAACAAGTGCATTTAAAGTGGCTCAGCATCACTAACCATGAGGGAAATAAAAATCAAAAGCATAATGAAATATCAACTTAAGTCTGTTAGGATGACTTACTACCAAAAACACAAGAGATGACAAATGCTGGTAAAGACATGGAGAATAGAGAACCTTAATGCACTGTTGGTAGGAATGTGAGTTGGTACAGTCACTATGAAAAACAGTATGAAGACTCCTTGAAAAATTAAAAATAGAACTACCATATGATCCAGCAACCCCACTTCTAAGTATATTTTCAAAAGAAATGAAATACTATCCTGTAGAGACAGCTGCACTCCCATGTTTTACTGCAACATCATTTATAATAGTCAAGACATGGAAAAAAACTTGTGTTCATTGCTGGATGGATAAACAAAATTATACACACACACACACACATATATAGCATTTTCTATATACAACATTATGTCATCTGCATGTAGAGACAATTTTACTCCTTCCTTTCCAAATTGAATGCTTTTTATTTCTTTTTCTTTTTTTTGCCTAATTGCTCTGGATATTGCACAGACAATAACACACACACACACACACACACACATAAACACATATATAATATATAATGAAATATTATTCAGCCAAAAAAGGAAACCTTTCATTTGCCACAGAGTGAGTAGATCTTGAGGGCATTACACCACATGAAAAAAATCAGTCACAGAAAGACAAATGCTGTATGGTCTCACATATATAAAATCTAAAAACATCAAACTAACAGAAATAAAGAGTAAAATGGTGGCTTCCAGGGGTGGGGAGTTGGAGAAGTGAGAAGATGTTGGTCAAAGGGCATAAACTTTCAGTTATAAGATGAATAAGTTCTGGGAATCTAAGGCACAGCACAGTGACTACAGCTAACAAGACTGGATCATATACTTGAAAGTTGCTATGAAACTATGCTTTCACCATAACAACAAGAACAAAATGGTAATCATATGAGATCAACATTGTTTTAACTAACCTTATTGTGGTAAATATTTCACAATATGTATGTGTATCAAATAATCAGAGATCAAATTGCCAACATTCACTGGATCATACACAAAGCAAGGGAATTACAGAAAAACACCCACTTCTGTTTCATTGACTATGCTAAAGCCTTTGACTGTCTGGATAATAACAAACTGTGGAAAACTCTTAAAGAACTTGTATGCGGGTCAAGAAGCAACAGTTAGAACCTTGTATGACACAACTGACTTGGTCAGGATTGAGAAAGGAGTATGACAAGGTTGTTTATTGTCACCCTGTTTATTTAACTTATACACAGAGCACATCATGTGAAATACTGGGCTGGATGAGTTACAAGCTGGAATCAAGATTGCTGGGAGAAATAACAACAATCTCAGATATGCAGATGATATGACTAATGGCAGAAAGCAAAGAGGAACCAAACACCCTCTTGATGAGGAGTAGAGTGAAAAAGCTGGCTTAAATTAAATATTAAAAAAAAAGAACTAAGATCATGGCATTGGGTCCTAACACTTCATCCAAATTCAAGGGGAAAAGGTGGAAGTAGTGACAGATTTCCTCTTCTTGGGCTCTAAAATCACTCCAGATGGTGACTGCAGCCATGAAATTAAAAGACACTTGCTCCTTGGAAGGAAAGCTATAACACACCTAGACAGTGTATTAAAAAGCAAAACCATCAATTTGCTGACAGAGGTCCATATAGTCATGGCTATGGTTTTTCCAGTAGTCATGTATGGATGTAAAAGTTGGACCATAAAGAAGGCTGAGTACCAAAGAATTGATGCTTTCGAACTGTGGTGCTGGAGAAGACTGTTGAGAGTCCCTTGGACAGCAAGGAGATCAAACCAGCCAATCTCAAAAGAAATCAACCCTGGATATTCACTAGAAGGACTGACGCTGAAGCTCAAATACTTTGACCACTTGATGCATTAGATTTCATAGTGCCAATAAATAGACAACTACAGCAGAGGGGGAAAAAAAGAAAAAAGTAAAAAAAAAAATCCAAAAGAATATTTAGAACATGTCAAAACATAAGAATAATATATATTTTTCTTGAGTCACTGCTATCAGAGTCCTTTCCCTCGCTGGGAGTCATAGTTCACCTCACCTTCCTAAGATGTCCTCCAACACTGTGCTGGTCTCTGGACCTGCTGTGGGGGCAGCTCAGGTTCTAATCTGGTCCGACTTCTGTGTGTTTTTGCCTCCAATGTCCACAGCTATCAGAACTAGTGTGTTTTCTTTTGTGGGAGCTCTCAATGTCCTTTTATATATTCCATAGACACAGAGTCTGCCTAGTTGATCATGTGGATTTAATCTGCAGCTGTATAGCTGGTGGTAAGGTTTTGGGTCTTCTTCCTTAGACACACTGCCCCCAGGTTTCAACTGTGATTTTATTTCCACCTCTACATGTGGGTCGTCCACTGGGGTTTGCTCCTGAGGCTGCCCTGGAGGACTTGGGTCTGCCCCAGGGAGGGCCAGGTGTGGAGGTGGTGCAGCTGCCTGGGTCACAGGGGTTCTGGCAGCACCAGGTACTCATGGGAGTTGGGAACTAGGGCAGCAGCAAATATGGTGTTCTAGAAGGGTATGGCAACCAGTGTTGGCCAGTACATTCCAGTATTCTTGCCTGGCGAACTGCCCTAACAGAGAAGCCTGACAGGCCACAGTCCACAGGGCCACAAAGAGTTGAACAGGACCAAAGCAACCCTGAGTGCATAGATGCAAGACTTTGTTTGTTTGTTTGTTTGGCCTGTGGCAGCTCTGCCCCAGTGAGGGTTGAGCATGAAGGTGGTGCAGCTGCTTGGGTTGCCAGGACTCTGGTGGCGTCAAATGTGCAGGGACACAGACTGCTTCCACTGCAGGAGTCATGGCCCTATCAGAGTCTTTTTTTGAACCTCTAGTAGTTCACTTATTGGAAAAGACCCTGATGCCGGGAAAGACTGAAGGCAGAAGGAGAAGGTGATAGCGGATGAGATGGTGGGATGGCATCACCGATTCAATGGATATGAGCTTGGGCAAGCTCCAGGAGACGGTGAGGGACAGGAAAGCCTGGCATGCTGCAGTCCAAGGGATTGTGAAGAACAGGTTGGCAGCTGAACAACACCAAATCAAATAATCACATTGTACACCCTAAACTTACATAATGTTTTATGTCAACTATATCTCAATATCCTGGAGGAAAAAAAGCCAAAGCCATAAATGAATCAGATTTGGCCAGATAATGAGGCTGATGCCAAAGTGATGTGTCCTTAGACACTGGAGCATGCAGTTTCATTGGTGATGGGTCTGGATTTGGAATCTGTTTAAATGACTTAAGCAAGAGAAGAGGTCAAAGAGTCATATTTCAATTTTGGCAAAATTTCTCTGTGTACAGCATGAAGAATAGACTATAGCGGGCAAGACATGATATATGGAGAACAGCCAGCAGGCTAATACTGTAGGTTAGAAGGCAATAGTTATGGAAATAGAAGTGAATGGGAGGAGAACAAGATGGTGGAGGAGTAGGTGGACATGGAGTACATATCTCTCCATGGATACATCAGGAATACAACTGCAGACACAGAAGTACATGCAGAACACCAGCTGAGAGTGGACAGAAGTACCTGACCAGCAGAAAAGAATGTACAGAACCACACAAAACTTGCCTCAGCAGCTGAACAATAGAGAGGTTGGCCCATCAAGTAGCTGAGGCACTGAACTACAGAGTAGGACCCCACCCAGGGTGTCCCTTTAAGTGCCTGACGTGCTGATCTACAGTGTAAGACCCAAGCCAGTAGGACAGAAAAGGACCCCAGGCAAGGGAGCCCTCTAAGTGCCCGAATGGGCAGAGCAATGGAGAAAGACTGGCCAAAGAGGCCTTCTGATTACAAGCTACCAGAGGCTCAAGAAAGACTCTAAGCTTTTGAGCTTTTTTTCCCCTCAGTCACATTTTTTATTGTTGTTATAAACCTCTGCCTCTACGTTGGGCTTTTGCAGTTCTGTGGAGTTTTCTTTTTCTTTCTTTCTTCTTTTTCTCTTTTTTAAATTTTTAAAAACTATTATTGTTTTTCTACATTCATTCCTTTGTTTCCTACTCTTCTTTTCCCCTTTCAGTTAATCCTTAACATATATAAATCTTATTTATCTACCTCTATTTAACTTTGCATATCTATTCTTTCTTTTCTTTCTGTCCTTTACTCTCAACATATTTGTTAGTTTTGTTTTCATTGCTTTATTCCCCACTTGGCACCTTGATTTAGTTTTGTTTTCCAGTTTGTGCTTAGTTTTGTTCTTAACTGGTAGATGTAATTTTTGGTTTCCTTTGTTCACCAGGTCAATCTATTGCACTTTAATTTTGTTGAACTGTTTTGATTTTGCTTATGGGGGTATATGTATATATGTACTCCAGTGTTCTTGCCTGGAGAATCCCAGGGATGGGGGAGCCTGGTGGGCTGCTGTCTATGGGGTCGCACAGAGTCAGACACAACTGAAGTGACTTAGCCGTAGCCGCATATTCCATTATTTTAATTATTATTTGCCTGATTTTGTAAATCAGGCTGCCATACTGCCATTTGTCTGGGGTTCATCTTGGGTTTCTCATTTTTGGGTATTTAAGTTCACCTAATGCCATAATAAACCACTTGTGGAATCTTTGTTCCTGACCAGAGATCAAGCCCTGAGTCTTTGGAGTGGAAACACTGATTCCAACACCCTAGACTACTAGAGAACTAACCCTAGGGAGTATCAAATAGAGAGAATTCCCTCAGAGGGAACCACCTGAATACAAGACCTGGCATCACCCAACCACCAGTAGCACCCTGTGCAGAACACCTCATCCAAACACAAACAAACAGAAAATACAAACAAAATCATCAACAGACAGGATTACAACCTTACTCAGCCTTGCCCACCAGAGGAAAAACAAAAAAAACAAACTCAGCACAGATCTCACCCTATATGAAGCTTCTACAAACCACTGGACCAAACTTAGGAGGGCAAAAATAAAAAGGAAGAAAGAATTCAACCTTGAAGCATGGGAAAAGGAGACTTCAAACACAATAAGTTAAAAAAAATAATGAAAAGGCAGAGAAATGCTATACAAATGAAGGAACAAACTACAAACACATAAGTCCAAATAAATGAAGAGGAAATAGGCAAACTACGTGAAAAAGAAAAAAGAATTCAGAATAATGAGAGTAAAGATGATCAAAAACCTCGAAAACAGAATGGAAAAATGCAAGAATCAATTAACAAAGATGTAGAAGCATTAAAGAATAACCACACAGACAAACAACACAATTACTTAAATTAAAAATACTCTAGAAGGGATCAATAGTAGAATATCTGAAGCAGAACAAAGCAGTCAGCTGGAAGACAAAATGGAAATAACTTCTGAAGAGCAGAATAAAGCAAAAAGAATGAAAAGAACTGAGGATAGTCTCAGAGACCTCTGGGACAATATCAAATGCACCAACATTTGAATTATAGGGAAGAGGAGAAAAAGAAGGGGTATGAGAAAATTTTTGAAGAGATTATTTTTGGAAATTTCCCCAACATGGAAAAGGAAATAGTCAATCAAGTCCAAGAGGTGCAGTGTCCCGTATAGGATAAACACAAGGAGAAACACACCAAGACACATACTAATCAAACTAACAAAGATTAAACACAAAGAAAGAATATTAAAAGCAGCAAGGGAAAAGCAACAAGTAACATACAAAGGAAACTCCATAGGTTTGCCAGCTGTTCTTTCAGCAGAAACTCTGCAGGTCAGAAGGGAATGGCAGGATATATTTAAAGTACTGGAAGGGAAAAACAACCAAGATTACTGTACCTGGGAAGGATCTCATTCAAAATTGATGGAGAAATGAAAAGTTTTTCAGACAAGCAAAAGTTAAGAGAATTCAGTACCATCAAACCAGCTTTACAACAAAATGTTAAAGGGACGTATATAGTCAAGAAATACAAGACAAGAATATTATCTACAAAATCAACCCTCAAACAGTTAAGAAAATGGCAACAGGAACATATATATGAACAATTACTTTAAAAGTAAATGGATTAAATGCTCCAATCAAAAAACACAGACTGGATGAATGAATTAAAAAAAAAAAAAACAAGACCCATATATATGCTTTCTACAAGAAACCTACTTCAGACCTAAAGACACATACAGATAGACTGAAAGTGAGAAGATGGAAAAATATATTCCATGCAAATGGGAAGCAAAAGAAAGCTGGAGTAGAAATCCACATATCAGACAAAATAGACCTTAAAATAAAGATTACAAGAGATAAGGAAGAACAACTATGTAATGATCAAAGGATCAATCCAAGAGGAAGACATAACAATTGTAACTATCTATGCACCCAACATAGGAGCACCTCAATACATAAGACAAACACTAACAGACATAAAAGGAGAAATTGACAGTAACACAGTAATAGTAGGAGAATTTAACACCCCACTCACACCAATGGACAGATCATCAAAACAGAAAATTAATAAGGAAACACAGGTCTTAAATGATACATTAGATGAGATGGATCTCATTGATATCTGCAGGACATTTCATCCAAATGCAGAAGAATACACCTTCTTCTCAAGTGCACATGGAACATTCTCCAGGATAGACCACATCTTGGGTCACAAATAAAACCTCAGTAAATTGAAATTGTATCAAGCATCTTTTCCAACCACAATGCTATGAGACTAAATATCAATTACAAGAAAAAAAAAAACTGTAAAAAACACAAACACATGGAGATTACACAATACGTTTCTAAATAACCAACAGGTTACTTAAAAATCAAAAGGGAAATAAAAAAATTTCTAGAAACAAATGACAGTGAAAACATGACAAAACCTATGGGATACAGCAAAAGACGTTCTAAGAAGGAAGTTTATAGCAATACAATCCTACCTCAAGAAAAAGGGAAAACATCGAACAGACAACCTAACTTTACACCTAAAACAACTGGAAAAAGAAGAAGAACAACAACAACAAAAAAACCCCCAAAATTATTAGAAGGAAAGAAATCATAAATATCTGAGCACAAATAAATGAAAAAGAAATGAAAGAAACGATAGTAAAGATTAATAAAACTAAAAGCTGGTTCTCTGAGAAGATAAACAAAACTGACAAACTTTTAGCCAGACTCATCAAGGAAAAAAGAAGAATCAAATCAACAAAATTAGAAATGAAAAAGGAGAGGTTACAGCAGAAAATGCAGAAATACAAAGGATTATAAGAGACTATTCAGTTCAGTTCAGTTCAGTCGCTCAGTCATGTCCGACTCTTTGCAACCCAATGAATTGCAGCACGCCAGGCCTCCCTGTCCATCACCAACTCCCGGGGTTCACCCAAACTCATGTGCTTTGAGTCGGTGATGCCATCCAGCCATCTCATCCTCTGTCGTCCCCTTCTCCTTCTGCCCCCAATCCCTCCCAGCATCAGGGTCTTTTCCTGATGCTCTTTGCATGAGGTGGCCAAAGTATTGGAGTTTCAGCCTCAGAATCCGTTCTTCCAATGAACACCCAGGACTGGTCTCCTTTAGGATGGACTGGTTGGACCTCCTTGCAGTCCAGGGGACTCTCAAGAGTCTTCTCCAACACCACAGTTCAAAAGCATCAATTCTTCGGCGCTCAGCTTTCTTCACTGTCCAACTCTCACATCCATACATGATCACTGGAAAAACCATAGTCTTGACTAGATGGGCCTTTGTTGGCAAAGTAAGGTCTCTGCTTTTTAATATGCTATCTAGGTTGGTCATAACTTTCCTTCCAAAGAGTAAGCATCTTTTAATTTCATGGCTGCAATCACCATAGCAGTGATTTTGGAGCCCCAAAAATAAAGTCTGACACTGTTTTCACTGTTTCCCCATCTATTTCCCATGAAGTGATGGGATCAGATGCCATGATCTTAGTTTTGTGAATGTTGAACAACTAAATGGCAATAAAATGGATAACCTGGAAGAAATGGACAGATTCTTAGAAAGGTTCAGTCTTCCAAGACCAAACCAGGAAGAAATAGAAATTATGAACAACCCAATTACAATCACTGAAATTGAAGATGTGATAAAAAAAAAATCTCCCAAAAAACAAAAGCCCAGGACCAGATGGCTTCACAGGAGAATTCTATCAAACATTTAGAGAAGAGATAATGTCTATCTTTCTAAAACTCTTTCAAAAAATTACAGAGGAAGGGACACTTCCAAACTCATCCTACAAGGCTGCCATCACCTTGATACCAAAACCAGACAAAGACAACACACACACACACACACACACACACACACTACAGGCCAATATCACTGATGAACATAGATGCAAAAATCCTCAACAGAATTTTAGCAAACAGAATTCAGCAACACATTAAAAAGCTCATACACCATGATCAAGTTGGGTTTATTCCAAGGATGCAAGCATTCTTCAGTATACACAAATCAATCAGTGTGATACACCACATTAACAAATTGAAAGATAAAAATCATATGATAATATCAATCGATGCAGAAAAAGCCTTTGACAAAATTCAGCATCCATTTATGATTAAAGCTCTTCAAAAAATGGGCATTGAAGGAACCTACCTCAACATAGTAAAAGCCATATATGATAAGCTTACAGCAAATATTATTCTCAATGGTGAAAAACTGAAAGCATTCCCCCTAAGATCAGGAACAAGACAAGGGTGTCCAATCTCACCACTATTACTCAATATAGTTTTGGAAGTCCTAGCTACAGCAATCAAAGAAGAAAAAGAAATAAAGGAATCCAGATTGGAAAAGAAAAAGTAAAGCTCTCACTGTTTGCAGATGACATGGTACTGTACATAGAAAACCCTAAAGATAGTATCAGAAAATTACCAGAGCTAATCAGTGAATTTAGCAAAGTTGCAGGATACAAAATCAATACACAGAAATCACTTGCATTTCTATATACTAACAATGAAAAATCAGCAAGAGAAATTAAGGAATCAATACCATTCACCATTGCAACAAAAAGAATAAAATATCTAGGAATAAACTTACTTAAGGAGACAAAAGAAATGTATACAGAAAATTATAAGACACTGATGAAAGAAATAAAAAACAACATAAACAGATGGAGAGATATTACGTGTTCCTGGGTAGAAAGAATCAATATTGTGAAAATGACTATACTACCAAACACAATCTACAAATTCAGTGTGATCCCTATCAAATTATCAACAGTATTTTTCACAGAGGTAGAACAAAAAATTTCACAATTCATATGGAAACACGAAAGACCCCGAATAGCTAAAGCAGTCTTGAGAAAGAAGAATGGAGCTGGAGGAATCAACCTTCCTGACTTCAGATTATACTACAAAGCTACAGTCATCAAGACAGTATGGTACTGGCACAAAAACAGAAATATAGGCCAATGGAACAAGATAGAAAGCCCAGAAATAAACCCATGCACCTATGGGTACCTTATTTTTGACAAAGGAGGCAAGAATATACAATGGGGCAAAGACAGCATCTTCCATAAATGGTGCTGGGAAAACTGGATAGCTACACATAAAAGAATGAAATTAGAACACCTCCTAACACCATACACAAAGATAAACTCAAAATCAATTAAATACCTAAATGTAAGACCAGAAACTATAAAACTCTTAGAGGAAATCATAGGCAGAATAGTCAATGACGTAAATCAAAGCAAGATCCTCTATGACCAATCTCCTAAAGTAATGGAAATAAAAACAAAAGTAAACAAGTGGGACCTGATTAAACTTAAAAGCTTTTGCACAGCAAAGGAAACTATAAGCAAGGTGAAAAGACAACCCTTGGAATGGGAGAAAATAATAGCAAATGAAACAACTGACAAAGGATTAATTTCCAAAATATACAAGCAGCTCATACAACTCAATACCAGAAAAACAAACAACCCAATCAAAAAGTGGGGAAAAGACCTAAACAGACATCTCACCACTGAACAGACATCTCGCCAAAGAAGACATACAGATGGCTAACAAGCACATGAAAAGATGCTCAACATTGCTCATTATTGAGAAATGCAAATCTAAACTACAATGAGATATCACCTCACACTGTTAAGAATGGCCACCATCAAAAAGTCGACAAACAATAAATGCTGGAGAGTGTGTGGGGTAAAGGGAACACTCTTGCACTGTTTGTGGGAATGTAAATTGATACAGCCACTATGGAAGATGGTATGGAGATACTTCAAAAGCTAGGAATAAAGCCACCATATCACCCAGCAATCCCTCTCCTAGGCATATACCCTGAGGAAACCAAATTGAAAAAGACACATGTATCCCATTGTTCATTGCAGCACTATTTATAATACCTAGAACATGGAAGCAAACTAGATGTTCATTGACAGATGAATGGATAAAGAAATTGTGGTACATATACACAATGGAATACCACTCAGCCATAAAAGGAATGCATTTGAGTCAGTTCTAATGAGGTAGATGAACCTAGAGCCTATTAGTCAGAGTGAAGTAAGTCAGAAAGAGAAAGATAAATGTCATATATAAATGCATATATGAACAGTATGCAAAGGCAAAAAGATAGGACACTGAAAGATGAACTCCCCAGGTTGGTAGGTGCCCAATATGCTACTGGAGACCAGTGGAGAAATAACTCCAGAAAGAATGAAGGGATGAAGCCAAAGCAAAAACAACACCCAGTTGTGGATAGGACTGGTGAGAGAAGCAAGGTCTGATGCTATAAAGAGCAATATTGCATAGGAACCTGGAATGTTAGGTCCATGCATCAAGGCAAATTGGAAGTGGTCAAACAGGAGATGACAAGAGTGAACATCAACATTCTAGGAATCAGCAAACTAAGATGGACTGGAATGGGTGAATTTAACTCAGATAACCATTATATCTACTTCTGTGGGCAGGAATCCCTTAGAAGAAATGAAGTAGCCATCATGGTCAACAAAGAGTCCGAAATGCAGTACTTGGATGCAATCTCAAAAACGACAGAATGATCTGTTTGTTTCCAAGGCAAACCATTCAATATCACGGTAATCCAAGTCTATGCCCCAGCCAGTAACACTGAAGTAGCTGAAGATGAATGGTTCTATGAAGATCTACAAGACCTTCTAGAACTAACACCCAAAAAAGATGTCCTTTTCATTATAGGGGACTGGAATGCAAAAGTAGGAAGTCAAGAAACACCTGGAGTAACAGGCAAATTTGACCTTGGAGTACAGAATGAAGCAGGGCAAAGGCTAATAGAGTTCTGCCAAGAGAACACACTGGTCAAAGCAAACACCCTCTTCCAACAACACAAGAGAAGAATTTACACATGGACATCACACGATGGTTGACACTGAAATCAGATTGATTATATTCTTTGCAGCCAAAGATGAAGAAGCTCTATACAGTCAGCAAAAAACAAGACAAGGAGCTGACTGTGGCTCAAATCATGAACTCCTTATTGCCAAATTCAGACTTAAATTGAAGAATATGGGGAAAACCACTAGAACATTCAGGTATGACCTAAATCAAATCCCTTATGACTATACAGTGGAAGTGACAAATAGATTTAAGGGACTAGATCTGATAGACAGAGTGCCTGATGAACTATGGACGGAGGTTTGTGACATTGTACAGGAGACAGGAATCAAGACCATCCCCAAGAAAAAGAAATGGAAAAGAGCAAAATGGCTGTCTGAGGAGGCTTTATAAATAGCTGTGAAAAGAAGGGAAGCAAAAAGCAAAGGAGAAAAGGAAAGATATAATCATTTGTATGCAGAGTTCCAAAGAATAGCAAGGAGAGATAAGAAAGCCTTCCTCAGCGATCAATGCAAAGAAATAGAGGAAAACAACAGAATGGGAAAGACTAGAGATCTCTTCAAGAAAATTAGAGATACCAAGGGAACATTTCCTGCAAAGATGGGCTCAATAAAGGACAGAAATGGTAGGGACCTAACAGAAGCAGAAGATATTAAGAAGAGATGGCAAGAATACACAGAACTGTACAAAAAAGATCTTCTTGACCCAGATAATCACGATGGTGTGATCTCTCACCTAGAGCCAGACATCCTGGAATGTGTAGTCAAGTGGGCCCTAGGAAGCATCACCACAAACAAAGCTAGTGGAGGTGATGGAATTCCAGTTGAGCTATTTCAAATCCTGAAAGATGATGCTGTGAAAGTGCTGCACTCAATATGCCAGCAAATTTGGAAAACTCAGCAGTGGCCACAGGACTGGAAAAGGTCAGCTTTCATTCCAATCCCAAAGAAAGGCAATGCCAAAGAATGCTCAAGCTACTGCACAATTGCACTCATCTCACACGCTAGTAAAGTCATGATTAAAATTCTTCAAGCCAGGCTTCAACAACATGTGAACTGTGAACTTCCAGATGTTCAAGCTGGTTTTAGGAAAGGCAGAGGAACCAGAGATCAAATTGCCAACATCTGCTGGATCATCAAAAAAGCAAGAGTTCCAGAAAAACATCTATTTCTGCTTTATTGACTGTGCCAAAGCCTTTGACTGGGCGGATCACAATAAACTGTGGAAAATTCTGAAAGAGATGGGAATACCAGACCACCTACCTGCCTCTTGAGAAACCTATATGCAGGTCAGGAAGCAACAGTTAGAACTGGACATGGAACAACAGACTGGTTCCAAATAGGAAAAGGAGTACGTCAAGGCTGTATATTGTCACCCTGCTTATTTAACTTCTACGCAGAGTACATCATGAGAAACACTGGGCTGGAAGAAGCACAAGCTGGAATCAAGATTGCCAGGAGAAATATCAATAACTTCAGACACACAGATGACACCAACCATATGGCAGAAAGTGAAGAAGAACTAAAGAGCTTCTTGATGAAAGTGAAAGAGGAAAGTGAAAAAGTTGGCTTAAAGCTCAACATCCAGAAAACTAAGATCATAGCATCTGGTCCTATCACTTCATGGAAAATAGATGGGGAAACAGTGAAAACAGTGGCTGATTTTATTTTTTTGAGCTCCAAAATCACTGTGGACGGTGATTGCAGCCATGAAATTAAAAGACGCTTACTCCTTGGAAGGAAAGTTATGACCAACCTAGATAGCATATTAAAAAGCAGAGACATTACTTTTTCACCTATGGTCCATCTAGTCAGGGCTATGGTTTTTCCAGTAGTCATGTATGGATGTGAGAGTTGGACTATAAAGAAAGCTGAGCACTGAAGAATTGATGCTTTTGAACTGTGGTGTTGTAGAAGACTCTTGAGAATCCCTTGGACTGCAAGGAGATCCAACCAGTCCATCCTATAGGAGACCAGTCCTGGGTGTTCATTGGTAGGACTGATGTTGAAACTGAAACTCCAATACTTTGGCCACCGTATGCGAAGAGCTGACTCACTGGAAAAGACCTTGATGCTGGGAAAGATTGAGGGCAGGAAGAGAAGGGGACGAAAGAGGATGAGCTGGTTGGATGGCATCACTGACTCAATGGACATAGGTTTGGGTGGACTCCGGGAGTTGGTGATGGACAGGGAGGCCTGGCATGCTTTGGTTCTAGGAGTCGCAAAGAGTTGCACATGACTGAGTGACTGAACTGCACTGAAGTGAATGCATATATACAGAATCTACAAAAATGGTACTGAAGAATTTATTTGCAGGGCATCAGTGGAGAAATAGACACAGAGAATAGACTTAAGGACATGGGGAGAAGGGAGCAGAGAGTGAGATATATGTTGAGAGTAACATGGAAACTTACATTACCATATGTAAAATAGATACCAATGGGAATTTTCTGTATGTCTCAGTAAACTCAAACAGGAGCTCTGTAACATCCTAAAGGGGTGAGATGGGGAGGGAGATGGGAGGGAGGTTCAAAAGGGACGGGTATATGTATACCTATGGCTGATTCATGTTGAAGTTTGACAGAAAACAGCAAAATTCTGTAAAGCAATTATCCTTCAGTTAAAAAATAAATTAATTTTAAAAAGAAGTGAATAGATTTGATACATAATTAGGAGACAAAACTGATAGCACATTGTGATGGATTCCATGTGGAAGGAGTGAGAGCAGGTAGGATGTCCAAGATGATCTAAGAGGACTGGCTTTCCTGATTGATTGGATAGGGGTATCATTCACTGAAATATAGAGAAGACTTGAGGCAATCAGTCTGGTGAGGGAAAGGTTACATTCAGTTTCATACATGGGGTTTAAAATGTCATTGAGCCATCCAGATAGATATAAAACTTTGGAACTAAGAGAAGATCTAAGCTAGAGATACAAATTTAGGCAGCTTTATATGGGAGGTAAACTGTAATGATGGGATGGATGAATCTTCTGATGGAAGAGAGGGGAAGTGAGAACACAAGAGGGACGAGAGAATGTAGTGAGAAAACAAGAGAGGCTGGCATCAGGTTTTAAGACACTCCAATATTTAATAATTGTGTTGAGGTGGAGAAGCCAGTATATTTCCAGAATATGAGGCTCACAGTAAAGTCTTCAGGAATGCCTCACTCTCATAAAACATTACTACCCTGTATTTCTGAAGTGTTTACAATGAGCTAGGGCCGCTGTCAGAGAAGGCAATGGCACCCCACTCCAGTACTCTTGCCTGGACAATCCCATGGACAGAGGAGCCTGGTAGGCTGTGGTCCATGGGGTCACTAAGAGTCAGACACGACTGAGCGTCTTCACTTTCACTTTTCACTTTCATGCATTGGAGAAGGAAATGGCAACCACTCCAGTGTTCTTGCCTGGAGAATCCCAGGGATGGGGGAGCCTGGTGGGCTGCCGTCTATGGGGTCACACAGAGTCGGACACAACTGAAGTGACTTAGCAGCAACAGAAGCAGAGCCACTGTCATCAATATTAGTGGTATAAGTTACTTCTTGCTCTCAAGAAGCCCACAGCCTAAAGTAAAAGACAGAAAGCATAAAAATTTTCTTATAGTATAATAAAGGGATACTTTTGAAAAAGGTGAAATCTGAGTTGACATCAAAGGACAAGCTGAAATTAGTTACTTGGGGGAAGTCAGGGGAGAGATTTTCAGGGAGAGGAACATGTCTCTTGGAAAACACAGAGGGATGAGACTGCATGACATGTTTGGAGAATTAGATAGAGCTGACAATGAATATGAGGAGGTGTCAGGAGTCCTAGCTGGAGAAGAGATAGATTCACAGGAGATAAATCACAAATAGCCATGTATGCAGTGAGTCAGGACTTTATCCTGTGGGCAGTGAGGTCAGTTAGAAGGACCTGGCCATGTATGCCATTTGGGAGCCTGGTGTGGAGAAGTGTTACATGCACCTTATACTCAGAGTCTGGAGCCAAGAAGGATATTACTTCTTTAATAACCACAAAAGTATCCCCTCCACAGACCCGACAAAGGAACACTTGGTCTCAGAGGGAGGGCAGAGATGGCTCTAGGTCTAAGGGTCTGATTGCCATTACAGCAAGGTCCAGAAAACATGTGATTTTTCTCATTTTCAGATTGTTCTGTAACAGACATGGTTTAGACTATGCTTTGTCAAAATTGAATTTGTCTGATTCTTACAACAGACTTACTTAATATCAGACTGTGCAAAAGTGACCAAAGTTATGCCCTAAATGCATTGCATTATCTAATTTATCCACAGTTTCATTACTCTTCTCTATTTGCCTCTCCTCACTCTTACCATGGCCTCCTTTTGAAAGAAAAAGGAAGTTTTCCTATTTGCAAAAGGTGTTTAAGTATATAGTCATGTATGAGACTTCTAAACAGTAGCTCTTTAAGCTTAGCCCAAATAAGAGATTTCATTCAATTATAATTTATCATTTGTTGTATCTAATGGTTTGTTCTGCTATTTTACTTTTCTTAAACTAAAAAATGTGGACAAATCAGATTATTTTTTCCAGCACTTTGACTTATTCACATTTAACCTAATGCATTTTCAAGTTGGAAAGATTTATCACTCATGGCCTTTTCCCAAATTATTTCCTTTGCAAAAAATATGAACAACTCAGTACCTAAGGAAGTGAGTTCCATTAATTATCCTTTTCAGATGGAAAATCAGTAGCTGGGAGGAAAATGGGAATTCAAACCTTGTTATTTTATTCAGTTAGCAGCAGTGAGCAAATCCAGGGTGAAGGGACATATTTAAGAAACTTAGTTTACAAACAGATCTTTTAAGATTTTTACATTGCCCAGTAGGAGAGAAGCTTTTGTCAAGAAACCTTTAGTCAGTGGCTATGTTTGAACCATGCACAAAATAGGCACTAGTTCCATGTGATATGTTTGGAGAAGGAAATGGTAACCCACTCCAGTATTCTTGCCTGGAAAATCCCCTGGACCAAGAATTCTGGTAGGCTACAGGCCATGGGGTCACAAAGAGTCAGACACAACTGAGCGACTTCACTTTCACTTTCTATGTGATATGTTAGTTATCTTTATTAATAGTGGAATTTAGCCTTTCTGTCTAAACCATCCCTAAATCAACTTCTTCAGGGATAGTGGTTTGCTATCCTTTTGCTAAGCATTTTTAAAAAAACCCATTATAGGACTTCCCAAGTGGTCCAGAGGTTAAGAATCCATCTGCCAATGCAAGGGACATGGGTTTGATCCCTGGTCCAGGAAGATTCCATATGCCTCGGGGCAACTAAGGCCGTGTGTAACAACTACTGAGCCTGTGCTCTAGAGCCTGTGCTCTGCAACAAGAGAAGCCACCCTAGTGAAAAGCCCAAGCACCACAACTAGAGAGAAGCCCTGGCTTGCCACAGCCAGAGAAAGCCTACATGCAGCAACAAAGACCCACAGCAGCCAAAAATAAATAAATATTAAAAAATAAAAATCCCATTACAAATTCCATTCAGTGAGAAAATAAGAATATTGCTGCCAAAAAGTAACATAAAAATATTTTAGTTATTTCAGTAGCAAAAAGTCATGAATTTATTAGCCTATTGTTAATAGCCATGGAATCCAGGAAAAAAAGTTGTTTTGCCTTACTCTGTGGATCACAACAAACTGTGGAAAATTCTTAAAGAGATGGCAATACCAGACCACCTTACCTGCCTCCTGAGAAACCTGTATGCAGGTCAAGAAGCAACAGTTAGAACCAGACATGGAACAACAGACTGGTTCCAAGTTGGGAAAGGAGTACATCAAGACTGTATATTGTCACCCTGATTATTTAAATTATGTGCAGAGTTCATCATGAGAAATTCTGGGCTGGATGAAGCACAAACTGGAATCAAGATTGCAGGGAGAAATATTGATAACTTCAGATATGCAGATGGCACCACCCTTATGGCAGAAAGCAAAGAAGAACTAAAGAGCCTCGATGAAGGTAAAAGAGAAGAGTGAAAAGCTGGCTTAAAACTCAACATTCAAAAAATGAAGATCATGGCATCTGGTCCCATCACTTCATGGCATGGCAAATGGATGGGGAACAATGGAAACAGTGACAAACTTTATTTTCTTGGGCTTCAAAATCACTGCAGATGGTGACTGCAGTCATGAAATTAAAAGACGCTTGCTCCTTGGAAGAAAAGCTCTGACAAACCTAGATAGCACGTTAAAAACCAGAGACATTATTTTTCCAACAAAGGTCCATATAGTCAAAGCTATGGTTTTTCCAGTGGTCATGTATAGCTGTGAGAGTTGGACCATAAAGAAAGCTGATCACCAGATAATTGATGCTTTTGAACTGTGGTGTTAGAGAAGACTCTTGAGAGTCCCTTGGACTGCAAGGAGATCAAACTAGTCAATCCTAAAGGAAATCAATTCTGGATATTCATTTGGAAGGACTGATGCTGAAGCTGAAGCTCCAATATTTTGGCCACCTGATGTGAAGAGATGATTCACTGGAAAAGACCCTGATGCTAGGAAAGATTGAAAGCAGGAGAAGAAGGGGAAAATGGGATAAGATGGTTGGATGCCATCACTGACTCAATGGACATGAGTTTGAGCAAGCTCCAGAAGATGATGAAGGACAGGGAAGCCTGGCATGCTGCAGTCCATGGGGTCACAAAGAGTTAGACATGACTGATCGATTGAACAACAACATCATGGTAAAAAGAAATGACTATGTGTATGTATTTCTATATATAAAGTATTATGGAATTGTCTCATTAGTATGGAAGCCTCATGAAGATGGACAATTTACCTATTTTGTTCACTTCTGAATAAAAATCAAGTATTTAAAAGCCACAGACATGTTGTAGATTAAATGAGAATTTTTGTTTAAAAATTGTATATCTAGATAGGAAAAAATAGTGGCAGATATGTAAAAGTGCCTATCCTAGGATAGGGAACTCAATTACATTTACATTTATGCCAAATCTAGAGAAATTTTGAGGAGAAGTAGATATTCCTAAGCCATCCTCAAATTGGAGCCCAAGTAGTCCACAGGCAAAATAATTCTTTCCTTGCTGCTCTGAATGGGGTATGTTCTGAGGAATACAGGTGGTCATCTTGCAGGCAGCTTAGAGATGACATTGTTCCCAGTAGATGGTAATATTGAGCCAGCCAGAAAATTCTCACTTACTATGAAGATCTTCTTAGTCTGAAACATTTTCTCTGCTAGTCCAAGGAAATCTTGACCTGGTGCACAGAGCAGGATGGGTGAGGAAGGGAACCACCTTTTACTGAGGACCTACTACATACCTAGCTTTACCAAGGATCTCATATGTTTTCTACTTTAGCTTTATAACACCATTAACATTGGAGTACTTACTCCATGCTAGACACTGTTCTGGGCACTTTAAGGAAAGAAAGAAAGAAAGTGAAGTTGCTCAGTCTTGTCCAACTCTTTGCGACCCCATGGACTATAGCCTACCAGGTTCCTCCGTCCATGGGATTTTCCAGGCCAGAATACTGGAGTGGGTTGCCATTTCCTTCTGTAGTAGATCTTCCCAACCCAGGGACTGAACCTGAGTCTCCCACATTGTAGGCAGACACTTTACCATCTAAGCCACCAGAGAAGTACAAGGCACTTTACATGGATTAATTCAGTATTTCTTCACATCAACCCAAGGAAGTATAAGTATTTTTGTTACCTCCAGTGGACAGAAGAGGATACCCAGACACAGAGAAGGTAAATATGCTCAAGGTCACACAGCTTGTAAGTGGTGGAGACAGTATTCAAAACCAGGTGGTGTGGGGTCCCATGCCAAGGCTTTAAACTGCCTCCCTAGAGAAGAATTATTATCTTTATTACAGAGGAGGAGCTAAATCTCCATAAATGAAGTGACTTTCCCAGGTCACATTAACAGAGCAGTCTGATTCCAAAGCTGAGGGTGCCTTGAATTGTGTTAGTTGCTCAGTCATGTCTGACTCTTTGCGACCCCATGGATTGTAGCTAGGCTCCTCTGCCCATGGAATTCTCCAGGCAAGAATACTGGAGAGGGTAACCATTCCATTTTCCAGGGGATCTTCCCAATCCAGGGATTGAACCTGGGTCTCCTGCCTTGCAGACAGACTCTCTACCATCTGAGCTACAGGGAAGCCCTTACTTTTCTTTATATTGTTTTGCTTCAAACTCACCTCAATAAAAATAATAAATCTAGCAGCTAATGTTTATTGAATACTTACTGTATAGAAGGCATTATTTTGGGTGCTTCATATGGATTCTCTCATTTAATCTTCATAACACTTTGAGGTGGTACTTTTTATTAGCCCCCTTTTAGAGATGAAGCTTGAGAGGGGTCAAGTAAGTTGTATAGGTAACATAGTAAGTTGGTGGAGTCGGGATCTAAAACCTGATTTATTTGCCTAAAGAGCTGAAGTCCTTATCCATTCTGCTATACTCCTTATCGAGAAAGATTGCCCTCTTCTATAGGTCCCATACCTATTATTCGTACTGAAGTCACGAGACAGAGCTGAGACTACTCTTACTCCTTGTGTTGCTGGGTCTGCCAAGTCTGCAAGGGAAAGGGTGTAATAAGTTCCCTCTTAAAATAAAAATGGTATGAAAATTGTATCTTTCAGGCTCAGACATGAACTACATGCTTACCATCAATTCAGATTTTTGTCAATAGGAATGAGACTGATAGAAACAGTCAAAAATTAAAAAAAGAACACTTTTGAGAAATAATTCATATACCATACAGTTCACTCATTTAAAGTGTACAATTAAATGGTTTATGGCATATTCACAGAGTTGGGTAACCTTGATGGCAATCCAATTTTAGGATAGTTTCATCACCCTCAAAAGAAACTCCATGCACTCATTTCTCCCATCCCACCAGCCCTTGGTCACCACTAATCTGTTTTCTGCCTCTGTAGATTTGCTTATTCTAGACATTTCATATAAATGGAATCACATAATATGTGACCTTTTGTGACTGGCTTCCTTCACTTAGCATAACATTTTCAAAGTTCATCCATGTTGTGGCAGATGTCAGTACCTCATTCCTTTTTATGGCTGAATAATAACCCACCAATGTTTACCCCTTTGTCAGTTGATAGACATTTAGGTTGTTTCTACATTTTGGCTGTTATGAATAATGCTGCTTTGAAGATCTGTGTACATATTTTTGTTTGAATGCCTGTTTTCAATTCTCTTGGGTGTATGCCGAAGAGTGGTATTGCTATGTCATATGGAAACTCTATGTTTAACATTAAAAGAAACTGGCAAATTACTTTCCAGCATGGCCACATCACTTTACATTTTACCCAGAAGCAATGTATGGGTTTCAATTTCTTCATATCCTCACCAACACTTGTTAGACTTTATTATAGTCATCATACTAGGTATGAATTGGTATATCATTGTGGTTTCGATTTATGGTTCCTTAGCTTTGAGAATTTTCCTATGTGCTTACTGATCATTTACATATATTCTTCGGAGGAATGTCTATTTTGATAAAAAAACAAGTCTGCCCATTTTTAATTGGTTATTTTTGAGTCATAAGAGTTCTTTACATGTTCTGAATAAAAGCCCAATATTATATAATTTTCCAGTTATGTGGACTGTCTTTGCACTTTCTTGATGGTATTGTTTGCAGCAAAAATGTTTTAAATTTTTATATACTCCAACTTATTGATATTTTTGTCACTTGTGCTTTTGGGGTTTTACCTAAGTAATCATTGCCTAACCCAAAGCCAGAAAGATTTATTTCTATGTTTTCTTCTAAGGATTTTATAGTTTTAATACTTACATTGAGTTTTATAATCCATTTCAAGTTAATTTTGCTGTATGGTGTAAGGAAGAGATTCAACTTCATTCTTGTCCATGTGGATATCTAGTTGTCCTTGCATCATCTGTTGACTATTCTTTCTCCAAGAATTCTATTGTCTTGGCACCACTATTGAAAATTAACTGATCATCAATATGAGGATTTATTTCTATACTCTCAATATTATTCTATTTCTTTATATGTCTATCTTTGTGCATATATCATACTATCTTGATTACTGTAGCTCTGTGGTGAGATTTGATTTTGAAATTGAGAAGTGTGAGTCCTCCAGCTTTGTTATTTTTAAAGACTGTCTTGACTATTCTGGGTCCCTTGCAATTCCGAATGAATTTTAGGTTTGACTTTTCCATTTATGCAAAGAAGCCAGCTAGGATTCTCAAAAGGATTCTCAAAAGCATTCAATACAATGCTTGCTCTGAATCTGTAGGTCAATATGAGTGGTACTGTGATACAAATAATATTGTCTTCCAATCCATAAACATAGGGTTTATATTTTTATATTTATATTTATTTAGATTTTTAAAATGTCTGTCAACAATGTTCTTAGCTTTTAGTATAAAATTCTTATACTTTTGTTAAATGTATTAAATATTTTATTCTTTTTGATGCAACTATTAATAGAATTGTTTTCAGATTGTTCATTGCTAGTGTACAGAAACAGAAGTGATTTTATATATTAATCTTGTATGCTGCAACCTTGCTAAATTCATATAGGCAGGCAGTTGTGAGAAGTATGAGAAAAGCAAGGATATGTCTGGATTAGAAAATAATGAGTTGAATAAATAATGACTAGAATGATAGTTACTATTTACTGAGCCTGTTTGTGATAAGTCAGTGCTTCTCATCTTTTAATATGCACATGAATCTCCTGGGAGTCTAGTTAAAATGTAGACTATTGTCAGTGGGTTTTGAATGCAAACTGGGATACTGCCTTTCTAACAATCTCTCCATAGCTGGTGGCTATCATTTCTTATTTTTAAGCCACAGCAGTCCTGTAAGATACATATTACAGTTTCCATTTTATAGATAAGAAAATGAACTCAGAAGCTGAGCAAATAAGCCAGATTCATAGAAGTGGCAAAATCAGGATTAGAACACAGTTCATTCTAATGTCCAAACTGGGCTCTTTCCACTCCACTGCCGAGATCAGTTGGGATATGAATAATATACAGATGGGAGGAGGTGCAAGTAAGCTTTTCAGTGTCACAGGACCTGCCTGGAGTGCATTTGGGTCTGAATTTTGAGGTTATCTTGGAGAACTGATCAGCAACTAAGAGTAAAGGTATGAGACCAAATTATCAGGGAGGAGGTGCAAGTAAGCTTTTCAGTGTCACAGGACCTGCCTGGAGTGCATTTGGCTCTGAATTTTGAGGTTATCTTGGAGAACTGATCAGCAACTAAGAGTAAAGGTATGAGACCAAATTATCAGGTAGAAGTCAGATGATACTAGTAGACAGAATTCAGGATTGGAGGAGGTTTACAAATTGGTTCACCTCTGATCAGGATTGACTCCAGAACTGGACTCTGTATACTGCTGCAGTCTACACTTGAGATCATGCCTATTGTTGACTCTTCATGAATTTTCAATTATTGTACTGGGGATAACAGATGGTGAAGTATCAGTGCTATCCCTGAGGGGCCAGGGTAAGGGTTTAGGACTGTGGGTAAGGCTCTGATCATATGGTTATCTATGAAGGACTATGGATAGGTGACCAAATTCCTTTCCAACACTTTTCAGCAGAATGCTAGGGAATTTCCATCACCTTAGTCAAAACACATGAGAATTAATTTTTTTGTCCTTAGCACCTTTTATTGAAGCATGACCCTTGATGACAATCTGGCAGGCATTATCAATGTCAGCCAAGAAGGGATTGGTGGAGGACACAAATGCAGAAACAATAAGATTCAGAAAAATAATAGCTTCACATGGGATAGATGCCCCCCCAACAGTTGTACAACAAACACTTGTTCTTTTTCTACAGAAATTGCCCCTGCCCCACCCCCCTCTAAAGACCTACTAATTTGCAAAGAATATAATATGCTGTTACAGAAATATTACCGGCATAGACAACTCCTTTGGCAAAAACGGTGGGAGACACCAAACCCCAGACAGGAGGAAGTAGTCTAAAAATGCGCCTAGCTTCCTCCATTTGGGGCCTGCTACTGGCAGAAGAGCACCTTTAGGGAGACTGAAGTTAAGGCTGAGGCTCTGGTGCCCCTTGGCAGCTTTGGGGCACATCAGGTGAAATGGAGAACAGAACCTGAATCTGGCCCTTGAAAGTGGCTTTTCATCTTTTCACTCTCTCTGTTCCTCGGCTTCCAGTCTCTTTCTCTCCCTTTCTGGGGCTTTATTTTCAGTGTCTCTGTCCTTTCTCTTGGGTTCCCCTTGAGTATTTACTGCTCTTCCCTGGCTGAGTTTGCAGCTGGTAGGACTCAAGGAGACTCAATTACCCAGAGCCCCTTACACTGATTTCTCTCTGTATTTCAACCACTGTACTTACCCATTATCCACTGTGGCCTCTATGGGTATTTGAAAGGAGAAGGCAGAAGTCAAGACCAATAACTCTGTCTTTAGAGAAGTTCCTCAGCCTGCCTTCCAAACTGCTACTTCCTGGCAGGTGGAGGCCTGAGCCCAAGAAATGAGAATAGGCAAGAGACACTGCATCTCAAGAAATACTGGCAACTTTGTAGTGCTATCACCACAATGAGCCTGCCACATCAGCAGTGTGGGGCATCTGTGCCTGTCTGGTAGTTCACCTTTGTCTGCCAAGCTTCACTGCTCAATACAGTTTGGGGATTCTTTTTATTAAGTGCTTTGGAAATTGACTCTCTGTGTGAAGAAAGCATTCTTGTGCTCTGATTCCAATTTTAGAATAACTGGAGGTGGGATAAGGGACACAAACAACCAGAGTCAATGGTATTTTTTCAGTTCAGTTCAGTCGCTCAGTTGTGTCCGACTCTGCAACCCATGGACTGCAGCACGCCAGGCCTCCCTGTCTATCACCAACTCCCAGAGTTTACTCAAACTCATGTCCATTGAGTCAGTGATGCCATCCAACCATCTCATCCTCTGTCGTCCCCTTCTCCTCCCGCCTTCAATCTTTCCCAGCATCAGGGTCTTTTCCAATGAGTTAGTTCTTCGCATCAGGTGGCCAGAGTGTTGGAGTTTCAGCTTCAGCATCAGCCCTTCCAATGAATATTCGGGGCTGATTTCCTTTAGGATGGACTGGTTGGATCTCCTTGAAGTCCAAGGGACTCTCAAGAGTCTTCTCCAACTCCACTTTAGTCTGATATACTTAAGGTACATTTAAGGTACAATCATTCTAATGCTGTGGAGAAGGAAATGGCAACCTACTCCAGTGTTCTTGCCTGGGAAATCCCAGGGACAGAGGAGCCTGGTGGGCTACAGTCCATGGGGTCACAAGGAGTCAGACACAACTAGGCACAGCACACAGCACTCTAATGCTGACTACAAAAGCCCAGACCATGTCATGGTGTCCATGTAAGTGGCCACTCTTTTCCCTGGGCTCTATTCCCAAAAAGTTGTTCTGGCTAAAAAAAAAAAAATCTTAGAAAGATGGGATACAATGGCCTCATTGCCCCAGTAGCAGGACGTCTCAGCCTGCTCACTCTTTGTCTAAGAGCCTGTTAAAAAGAAAAAAGATGGCAATCACAGCTTCTACTCGAAGTACTCCTCCATATTCCTCAACCTTGGCTTAGATAAACCTAGCCTTTTCATAAGCCATCAGCCATCCTGAATAAAGTATAATCCTCCACTTGATGGGAGAATGGCAGGTTGATATTTTAACAGTGGTTCTGACAGCAACAGTGTACTTCAGGTCCCCCCCTCCCCCAGGACACCCTGCTGGCAAGGATTCTTCCATTGTTTCCAAATACAATGAAGAGGAAACAGAAGCTAGCAACCAGTATTTGTAGCAGCAGCAGAGTTCCTTGGCAAATTCTTTGGTTGAATGAGGCACCTTTGCTGCTACAGTTAACCTCCAAGGACCCGGAGGAACTCAGCAGTGACTAGAAGTGACGCCTGGGCTGTCTGAGCAGCATTGTACAATATCAAGCATGGGCCCCAGTTAACAAAGAACAGGTAACTGAGCTGGATAACAGGGCAGAGTTTGGCCACATTTCCTTTCCTGCCATCACTCACCTGGGGGCTTTTCCAGGATAGAAACTGGCTACTGGTGATAGGACCTTCACCATAGGAGCAGCATTCATTATTTGTGTGCCTAAGATCCTGGATTATAACTTGTTCTGAGGGGCTGGCCCTGGCTGGAGCTTCCAGCTATCAATGAATTTCGCTTCCTTGAGCCAGGCCACAGGCTAAGAAAACAACAGATAGAGGAGCTCTTCCTGAGCTCACCTCTACGCCTTCCTCAGCTTGGAAATGGAAGAGAAATGACTGAACCTTTGTCCCTTTCTTTGGTTTCAAGAAAAAGAAAGCAAGAAAAAATTGAAGCCTATTGGGGAACGCTAAGCTCATGGTCATCCAGACTTCAAGGGAAATATAGGGCCAGGCCATAGCTCTGAGTTGGAAGTGAGAACTCCTCCCTCAGACTCTTGTCAGCTATGGTGGGAAGAATTCAAGGCCTTGGTGCCCACTTACCTAGCGATGGTGGATTAAGGCTGATCTGCAGAAAATACTTTCTTTCTCAGCTAACTTCCCCCTCTCCAACTCCCCTCTTACCTTATTAGTTTAAAAAAGAAAAAAATAATAAAGACATAAAAATAAATAAAATCCAAAGGCAATTTAAAATATAACAATCCCCTCTCCCCCAATAATAAAACATGTATCGAGAAGTCAGCTTTAGTAGAGCTATTCCCCATAGTGTGATGCCTTTAGGATAGGCACTTGGAACCCCCAGTAATGTAAAGGCAAGATGAAACCTCAAGTGGTAAGTCAAAGCCTTAGTACAAGGGGAGGGCCACACTAGCCAGGGCTAACAATAGGCCTCCTACCCCTCAGTTAGATGCTGTGGAAGGTGGGAGTAGAGCCAGCTTGTTTAAGCATAGCTCCTTCTAGCAGGGTACCTGGGGATTCTCAACTTTTGCTCACGTTCTGTTAAAGGTCATCTATCTGTCTGTGCTTCCTGCTGCAAAGCTGCAGTGAGACCCTAAAGCTGGTGGTAGGTAAAGTCCTCAAGACAGTCAGATCTCCCTGGGAAATGTCTGGGCCACAAGCCTTGGGACAGAGTGGAGCTGCACGGGCAACTGCTCTCTAAGACTTCAAAGTCTGGGTGGGTGGTGAGTGCAGGATGCTCCTGGTATCCTAGTACAAAGAAGAAGGAAGGCACTTTGTTGGTTCTGTTGTGAGGTGAGTACTTGGCCATACAACCTGAGAAGGAGAGTGTGGTTGTATGATCACACTTTGCTTCAGCTCCTACTTCTTGCTTCTGCTCTCTCTCAGGTAGAAGCTTGGGGCCTCCCCAGGACTTCTTAGCTGGTTGGGAACACCACTAGGTTAAGGGGCAGTGAGAGAATATGGAACAAACTGCTAACTAACTGCTATCTAATTTGCTAATAAACTGCTAACAAGGACTGAAAGCACTTCCCACTGTGGTGGGGCAGGGATGGTGTAGGCAGTCTGCTGGTAGAAATTAGAAATTACTGGGCCCCAGGAGCAGGCTCTCCCTGAGACATTTGAGCTGTTCTTCCCCGAGCTTGATCTTCTCTTCCAGCTCTCGCTGTTCAATGATGAGAGCAGATTTCATCTTCACAAAGTGCTGGTAATCTTGGAGCTGGTCCTGAGGCAGGTAACGGGAGACCATGCCAAACACCAACTTCTCCCGACGGTCCACATGCTCCTTCAGCTCCTTGGCATCTGCCAACTGCCCTGTCAGCTGCTGCTTCTTCTCTATCAGCACCAACTGGGGAAGCAGAAGACCAATAAGGGCCATCCCAATCCAGTTATCTCATCAATGCAGTACTCTACGAAGGATGCTCCCACAAACCCACTAGCCCCTCTGCTCAGTCACCAGGTCTAGATTTCCTGCCCTGAAGGCCATCTTCATGCAAAAGACTTTCCTTTCTGTAGCAAGGGGAGGATAAACACAACAGCAATTCTGGACAGGGGTATGTGTGACCACTGTTTTCCATCCCTAAACTGTTTTTACTCTGTGGACCACCACTGGGGTTGGGGTGGAGGAAGGCTCTGACAAAGCCAGCTGGCACATGTTCCATCTGGTGAAAAACCATCACTGTGATGATGGTTTTCAAAATAGTTTGTGAGTGTGAGAGGATGTATCCATGTGTGTATGCAAAAGCATATGTGCCTTTTACTATGGCTTCAAATTTGTATCTAAAATCCACTTGGACAGGAAGAGGTAATGCAGTTTGGGTTTAAGAATGTACATAGAATGCTCCAACCTATGAAATAGACAGCCTCCTAATCTCAACTACTTGATACTATTATTACTATCACTGGCAGCTAGCACTGATTCAGTATTACCTTGTTCTAGGCTCTGTTTTAAATTATTAACATAGATTACCTAATTCAAGTCACACAACCTCATGAGATAGGTAGTAGGGTCATCCCACTTTTGAAGAGATGGAGACAGGATGAGGTTAGGTGACTTTGCCCACAATCACACAGTTAATTAGTGCTAAAGCCAGAATTTCCACTTAAAAGCCAGTGCCTATATTCTTCACACTACGATCTACTGCCTCCCAGACTAGCCAAACCTGAAAGGAGAAGTCCTGGGAAGAAGCATATGGCACTTCCTTTCATCCATACCCTGGAGACCTCAACCCTACCTTCTCCTGGTTGGCCTCTGAATCGATGCTGTTGAGAGCATTCTCCACCCGTGCCAGCCGACCAGAGAGTGACAGCAACAGGTTGACTACTTTGTCCAGGTCCCCGATAAATAAACGGTATTTTTCAAACTCATTGGATTTGCAGAGGGCTTTTAGGTTGGCCTCCACCTCCTCCCCAAGGGCAGAATTAGCAGTGATGTCTTCCAGCAGTCCTCGCTGGGCCTCCCGCAGGACAGAGAGTTTTCTGCCAATGCTGTCAATAAGCTGTACCTAGGAGAAATAAAGCAAAGGATGAGAATGGGGACCGACAGAAACAGATCTGTGCCTGGAACATCTGTTTTGAGATTCAAGTCACAGATAGTGGGCTCTACCCTCGTCATTGGAAACAAAGGAAACCTGAGAGTCATGAGCAATTTCAGTTTTCTGGACGGGTGCCTTTTCCCCCATCCCTTCAGGTCTGCCAGGAATCTCTGTCACCACCAAACGTCTTGGTGTTAGATGACTGGTACCCACCGGCTAATTCTCATTTGCCAAATGTAATTCACTAAATACTTGCTGTTTGTTAAATATAAAAAGGAATGTCTGTGAGAGCATAGGTTGGAAAAGCACTGCCATCAAGTATTTCCCTGTGCTTCCTTAATTCTCCTTGACTCCATTTTAGTACCTCTGATGTTGATGGCACTGCGCTAGATCTTCCCCCACTCAGCTTGACTTCTGAGGCTTTTTGGTTAAGACTGGAGTTCTGGAGTCACAATGACTAAGTTTGACTGCTAGCTCTGCCACTTCCTAGCTATGTGACCTTAGGTGCATTTCTTTTTTTTTTTTTTTAATTTTATTTTATTTTTAAACTTTACATAATTGTATTAGTTTTGCCAAATATCAAATGAATCCGCCACAGGCATACATGTGTTCCCCATCCTGAACCCTCCTCCCTCCTCCCTCCCCACACCATCCCTCTGGGTCGTCCCAGTGCACCAGCCCCAAGCATCCAGTATCGTGCATCGAACCTGGATTGGCAACTCGTTTCTTTCATGATATTCTACATGTTTCAATGTCACTCTCCCAAATCTTCCCATCCTTCCTTTCTCTCTCTCTCTCTCTCTCTTTTGGCTATACCACACAGCATGCAGGATCTTAGTTCCTTGATCAAGAATCAAACTTGTGCCCCCTGAAATAGAAGCATGGAGTCCTAACCACTGGGGTGCCAGGGAAGTCCTTAGGTGAATTTCTTTATGGAGTTTTATTTCATCTGTAGTATGGGGGTAACTGCAGTACCTATTTCACTGAATTGTAATAAGGGTTCAGTGACATAATGCATGCCAAAGGTTTAGCACAGACTGAGTACTCAATAAAAGCAGCTGCTATTATTATTCAGCTATTATTATATCTATTATTATCTCACTCCTCAGAACCTCTGAGGATTAGCTCCTCACGTGTTCACAACAATCAGTCTTATGTTCCTGATTTGCTTATGAAGTTCTGCCAGCTCTTTATCTCTTCCTTTACTTTGGCTATTCCCATTCTTTCTTTAGAGCCCAGCTCTGACCCACTCTCCCTACTGGAAGCTCCTGTCTCCATAACTCCTGTCTCAATTATCTTTTTCTTTTCTACACTCTTCAGTCTTTTTAAATGAGAACCCTTGAGAGTGTAATTGGAAGTTGTTCACTTTTTGTTTTCTGTGTGTGCATCTGATCCCTCTCCTACTACTGGCTAAGTTTCCCAAGGGAAGCACTATATGTGTCTTCTGATTTGTCTCCCTATAGGTGTAACCAGTTGTGGAACTGCACTTATGGGAAGGTAGTGTGGTAGAGTGGTGTTTTGGAGTTATAGACATCTGGTTTTCAATTCCACCTCCTCCAAACTGTGTAACCTTGGACAAGATACCCAATCCTACTACGACTTCTGTTTTCTCATCTATAAATTGGAGAAGTATGTCTCCTGCCCCCAACCCTCCATTGTTGTAAGTGTTAGATGAGATCATAGAAGTAAAATACTTAGTATTGTGCCTGGTACATTAAGTGCTCGATACATATTTATTGATGCTGTTACTGCTACTGCTACTGCAACTGCCACCACAATCACCAGGCACTCTGAGCTAATGCAACCTGTCTAGCTGCAAGGTCCTTACAAGAATAGACCTGTCCCAGGTTGCCCCCAGCCTTTGCAGTCAGTATCACATTATAGTTAAGGGCAAGGACTCTGATGCCAGACTACATGGGTTTGAACTCCAGCTCTGACACAAAATAGTGGTGTGAACTTGAGCAAATTACTCAACTTCTATGTGCCTCAATTTTACCATCTAAAAGATGGAGTAACTGTATTACTAACTCATAGTGTTGTTATGTGAATGAAATACATAACATAATTAATACATGCTACATGCTTAGAATATTGTCTTGTATATAGGAAATATGCTTCAGTGTAGTCTTCCTGGCCAGGAACTCTCAGACCATAGGCCTGTAGTTATCTAGAGTATATTCCTTTCTAGTCATTTATTTAGAGATGTCCAAGGTGACAAAGGACAAGAGAGCCTGCTCTGGGTCTGGGCCAGTTGTCATATTTCAGAAGCGGTCAAAAGTCAGGAGATCACCATTATCTTAGTGTAAAATGTAACAGGTAGACATTTAGGGAAAATTTCAAAACCCACTGGGAATTAAGGATCAATGATATGAATCAGGCAACACAATTAGATGCCAAGAGGCTCTGTTATATCCACACCCTCTAATTTCCCAAACAAAACTCAATGCCAAGGACAAGGGAAGGCTGGGGGCCAAATGATCAACTTGGAAAATCACCTACCCAACCCCAGCTCTTTGGTTCCATAGACCTGAGTGATGAAAGTGGACACAGCCCTTTGTTTCTCAGCACTTGGCTTTGCAACCTGAACTTCAACTCTAGGGAAAGTGTAGTGGATAGAGCTGTGGAGTCATCACAGACCAGCTAGAGCTGAGTGACTGTTCTGGGATATTGCAGATTGGTGACCTTCCTCACCTATTTTCTTCAGAGACAAAAACTGTCCTAGTCCACCCACAATCACTTCAATTCACTATCTGCTGTTCTGTGCTTTGCCATTTCTGATCATTTCTTGCTTCTCCTCGTCAGACATTTATTAGGCTTGCTCCTAATAAAAAGGTCCTGGCTAAGCCAGGAGGAGCCTTGTCATGCTCAGGAAACATGGAATCCAAGGAAGCAGGCATCTGAATCAATAAAACTTTGATTCCACCATGTCTCCTATTCTTTCCCTGACCCTTTGCTTCAGATTGGAAAGTGGTGGGGGTCTCTTGCAAATGGCCTTGAGCTTTTGTACAGGTTGTGTCCTTCATAATAAATATGGGCAGAAGAGCAATTTACATTGAGCTCAGATGTCTACCAAGTAGTAAATTGGGCCTTTGAGGTTGCCATGGAAACCCTATTTGCTTATGAAATAAAAGGGGTAAGTGCAGGGAGGGCAAAGTGATTCCAGGAATTTGATTAGAAACCCACGCTAGGGGTACTTAGAGGAAGAAAGGGGAGGCTTCAGAACAACAACATCATCTCCATTTATCTATTCTAGTATTTTTAAGAGATAATTGATTATACTTGCAAATAAATATTAAAGTTGATTGGCCTATAATTTTTTTTTTCTTTTCTTTCTTGGTCAGTCTGTTCTCTCCTCCAGAAAGTTATAGAGAATACAATCAATTGCTGCCACTGGTTAGAGCTCACTAGCAAAACTTCAGATGTGCCTTGGATAACAAGTTATTTAACAAGGCTTGCTTATTTCAGAGTAGAAAGTCAGAGAGCACTGACTCCGAGTCCTGGATTTACCCTTAGTCTGTAACTCTGGGTAGCCTGGTCCTCTCAACTGGTAAAAAGAACACAGTAATGCCTACCTTGTAGAGTTGTTTTTAGGATTTGAGCAACACTGTGGTGATGATGATGATGATGGTTACTGTATTATTATTATTGCTATTGCCTAGATCAAAAAGAGACTGGAGCTGCATTTGTGAGAAACCCAGAGAGGCTATTTGATTTCTATACTGAAGATATAGGAATGCACCAAGATATTCTGGAGAAGGTAGAAGGCAGGTCAACCTCTAGCCACACTCAAGCAAATGGTGAAAACCTCTAAGGCATGCCAAAAACATCACCTTTTTTTGAGCCAGTTCGTGGTCAATTTCCTCCTCTCCTAGGCCAATCTCTAACATCTCAGGTTGGTCTTTCAACTTGTTCAACAGCTCTGCTTTGGCCACAGAAATATTGTAATAAGCTGAATAAGAGGTAGGGATCCCTGGGGCCCCCTGAGGAGGTGAGAAGTGCTGAAAATCTTGTCTGTGGAAACAAAAAAATGAACATTTGAGTACCTCTGTTGAGAATCTGCTAACCTTTCTGCTTCTTTATTTCTCCATTTGTAAAATGGGACCCAGGTTCACCAAAGAGTTGTAAAATAAGGAAATTATGGACTAGGAGGGCCTGTTCAAACATAAACAGGCCATATGAAGGCTTTTTCCAGAAACCAAGTTAAGGCCAACTTGAAGAAATGAGAGGGCTATTTCTACATCCCTGACTTCCACAGCTAGTGAGACTTCTTTAGCGATCAATGGGTTTCATCATTAATACTCTACTAAAATCCAGAAAAAAATAGTCTCCTGAAGTTCTGGGTTTCTGATCATCAATGATTCTCCTTGGTTCATGGTCTCAATATATGGGTCCCTAGGAAGGGGCTACATGGTAAGAACATGTCTGAGACCTTAGCTATTCATCCTTTAAGACTGTTGGCCTCCCTCCTACCCATCCTGGATGCCAGCCCACCCCCAGGTCTATCTAGTCTGCTGGCTTACAAAGGCATCCCATGGCTTTCCTGGACACCCTCATCATGTCTTCTTTCTTGGCGGTGCCACTCCTGCTGGAAATAACCCCCCACACACACACACACACTGCAGTTCTCCCACAGCAAAGAGGTCACCCAGGACCTCAGCAATTGTCACCATGTTGGAGGCTGGGTTTAGTACCCCTGCCAGAGACTTGTCATGGTGTACAACATCTCTCGTGAGCTCTTCTGAGATTGCCTGATGTGGCGCAGGTCTTTGGCCTGAGAAGAGATAACATCTCTTCACTTCTGGTATATCCCCAATGGCCCCAGCCTCTTCCATGGCTGCAGAATAAAATGGGAATAAAACAAGCGGTGCCCATGGACTTGACAAGTGTAATAGCAAACCCTGTTGTCTTGGGTTCACTGAAGCCTGAAGGGTTGAGGTGCTGCTTATCTGAGCCCCAGCCCATGAAAGAGAACTGCTCCTCAGGAAAGAAGTAGCTCTGGCTCCATGCTGGTTTGGATTTGGACTCTTCCGCCATCAAAGCTTCTGGTCTGATGTGAGGAAAGAAATGAGAAGAAATGCTTCAATGTTAGGGTTCAGTAATGGAGAGGCAAATAATTCCATCTATGGTTTATGTAAGGGGGAGACCCATACCCACTATGTTCTTGCTGCCTCCCAGCCACCGCTACCCTCCACCTGTCTGTGTCACTGCCCCTTCACTAACCTCTAGCAGTTTGAAAGGAAAAATAGGAGACACTCATTAGTCATTTTTGCAGCTATTTGCAGCTCTTAGATAAAGGTCAAAAATAATGGGTAAAAGGCTCCACAGCTATTTACTGATTCACACTATGCTGTCTCCTAATTCATCATACAAAAGAAATTTAGGCATGCCAATATTTCTCATCCTAGGTATTCATTTTATGTGTAGGTTTTTAAGCTAATAGCATGGATAAGACTGCTACTAGCTAATATTCACATAGTGCTTACTATGCCCAGGAGCTGTCCTAAGACATGTGTGGGTGTGTGTGTAAATATAGATATAAAATGTAATGTTCAGGACAACCATTTTACAGATAAGGAACATGAGGCACTGAGAGGTAAAGTGACTTTCCCGGGGCCATCAGACAGTAGATGGCAAATTCAAAATTTAGACCCAGGTGACCTAACTCCAGAATCTGTGCTTTCAGCCACTATATTATACTGCCAAAGGGACAACTTGACGTCATATAAAACCCTGCATGTAAGGAATTTTCTGGCTGGATTATATGTTAGCAGAGAAGAGAGAATGTTCTAGAGGGAATATGAATGTATGAACTTAGGGAATTCCTAAAAGAATTATATAAGAAAAATATTTAGGGCATGTGTGTGAGTTGAGAGTTATGAAATACTGAAAGCAAGCACAGAAGTTTTATTTTTTTAAAGAATGCAGCTATACATCAATTATATGTCAATAAAACTGGAGAAAAATTTTGAAAGTGGATGTGACTCAGTTCCCTAGCAGACATGGCCCTGTACTATATTATAGTGTATCATATCAGGCACTATGTTCTAGGCTCCTTTCCTCATTCACTCCATTAATAGGGCAAAGGTTATTGGAGATCTATAAGATCATAATCTGACTTTGATAACAAAATTTGATATGAAAAGCAGATTCCTTCTCCAGACTACTGAGAAGAAATGCACAGAGTCCATAAAGCAAACTATACCTGTACTTGAATCAGTTATTAGATTTAACCAACACTCGATAATTCCACTCACCTGCTTCTATGTGTATCCTGACATTTTTTAACAAAAGAGTATGTGGGTTATAGAGATACTCTAGTTTAACTTGGCTGAAATTAGGATGTCTTTTTTTTTTTTTTACATTTTAGATTCAAAATATTACACATCTACTTGCCCTTAGTACTACTTTCTCTTATAAAACCTTAAAAACTTCCTGCTGGGTAGAACTCTGTGCTCTCTGAGGGTCTGGAATAGGATCTTCTTGAGGAGTTCCCGGGGTGATGCAGTGGGCACAGTGAGCCAGACAATCTGGGTTCTGGCTACTTATGATCTTCTGCAACTTACTTTATATCCCTGTGCCTCACTTTCCTCACCTAAAAAAATGTAGGAGACTAATGGTATCTATTTCATAGGTTTGTTGTGAAGATTAAGTCAGTCAATACACAAAAGTGCTTAGAACAATACTTGGCACACAGAGAACAGGCAATGAAATATTAGCTATGTTGGGAATGATGTTCCTTAAATCTCCATCACTCAAAGAAGCATATATAATTGATTTGTTGCCACCACAAGCCAGGTTTTTGTGCAAATGTTTCCCCTCACATCCCACAGTCATTAAGCAAAAACAAATCTGTAGACTAAGTTATAAAATCCCTAGTACTAGCAATTTCCTTCTCTCTGGACAAGGTGCCACAGTGAACGGAAGTACATAGAAGAGGAAGGACTAGGAGGCTGGAAGGGGTAAGCCTGGGGCTTTACTACCTCTGGTGCACATTGCCTTCTAGGAGACATGAGATCTAAGTGAAGGCCTGGCTACTGCAGGAACCAGAGCTCCCTGAGAGGGGCTGCCCAGAATGGGAAAAGAAGCATAGATTTTTAGAGTCAGATCTGGCTTTGAGTCTTTTCTGTGTAATTCAGAGTTAAGTAGTCCCTTATTTTACTCAGCTTTAGTTTCATTATTTGTCAAATAAGGATAAGGGCTCATAGGGTCATTGGGAGGATTCAATGAAATAATAGATTTAAAATGACAAGCAGTGTCTGGCATATAGCATATGCTTAATATGTATTCATTCATTCATTTATTCATTCCCTCTTCCAAAATATTAAGTGTCGATTATGTGCTATGTTGGCTTACCTTTTCCCTGCTGTGATAGATAACAATCCACAGTCACTTTCCACAAAGCTTTCTTTTGTGTATTTTCAAAGAATGGGGTTTAATAGAATATTAGGTACTTATAAAATTATTAGAAGACCTAGAGCACAGGATTTTAAGAGTAGCCTTAGGTATTCAAGGAGCTGCAATTTCTATCATAATCAGTGAGATGGGGAATCAAGTGGTCAATACTAGAACTTGGGTTCAGGATCAAAACCCCATCTGTGTTGTATTATTAACTTTGGGCTACATCACTGTTGTAATAAATAAACAACCTAGAAATCTCATTGGGTTAAAATGATAAAACTTTATTTCTTACTCATAACAAAGTTCACTATAGATCATGGAAACTCCATGATGCTCTCTAATTACAATAAGAATGCTTTCAGATAGATGGGCAGCTTGAGAAAGAGCCATTAGAGATCTGATAAGAGATCTCCATGTCTGGGAGCCAGGCCCTGTAAGTGCTGGGCTTGTGGCATGTGAGGCTGGAAAACTTCTTAGCTAGCTCCAGATATGGAGAAGGCAATGGCAACCCACTCCAGTACTCTTGCCTGGAAAATCCCATGGATGGAGGAACCTAGTAGGCTGCAGTCCATGGGGTTGCTGACTGAGCGACTTCACTTTCACTTTTCACTTTCATGCAATGGAGAAGGAAATGGCCACCCACTCCAGTGTTCTTGCCTGGAGAATCCCAGGGACAGTGGAGCCTGGTGGGCTGCCATCTATGGGGTTGCACAGAGTCCGACACGACTGAAGCGACTTAGCAGCAGCAGCTCCAGATAATCAAGTAACAGATTTGTCCATCAGTAAAAGACACAATAACAAGGTACTTCTAATAGCAACAAAACTCAGGCAAGTTCCTTCTGTAATGTTATTTAAGGAAAGCACTTAAAGGATAGACACCTGCCCCTTATCCCCACCTCCTGCAGAGAGTGGGTGGAGCTCTCTGCAGGAGGACTGGCAGAACTGAAAGTCAAAGCTCTTGTTTTGGAGCACAGAGGACAACCACACAGTGTGGGGCATGCTGCTGAGCATGGGCACGGTGAAGGGAACAGTTCTCCAGTCAAACTACACTCCTGCTTCAGCCTCTCTGCCCAGACAGCTAACTCTGTCAACTACCACTTTTGGTAGTACCATTTGCTTACTGAAGCAAATGCTTCAGAGGAAAGAGGCAGAGGAAGTAAGGGTGGGGTGATGAATAAAGTGGAAGGTGAAAAGAATGCCTTTGGCTGTTGTAAGGAATGGTCAACTCCAGGAACACCTTTGATACTGGGCACAGGGGAAGAGTTTAGAAGCCCAGGCAGTCAGGTTGTGAGCTGGCGATTTATTCTAGAGAGCAAGCAAAAGAAAAGGCAGAAGAGGACTTGAACCAGGCTTCTGGAAAAGGCAACAAAGGTTTAATGCCTTCTCCCTCAGGGGCCAGAAACTGATGAGTACCTTAAAGACAAACTAGAAACGATAAATACAGTATCTCAATAGTGCTATTTAGGATAGGGTTAGTCACTCAGTCACTCTGACTCTTTGTGACCCCATGGGATTCTCCACACAAGAATACTGGAGTGGGTAGCCATGCCCTTCTTCAGGGGATCTTCCTGACACAGAGATCAAACCTGGGTCTCCTGCACTGCAGGCAGATTCTTTATCGTCTGAGCCACCTACTGAGCACCTACTATGTGCTAAGCATGGGGCTATGTCCTTTACGTGGATTATCCTCATTCTCACAAGAACCACGTGAAATAGGTAGAATCATGCCCATTTTCCAGGTGAGAAAAAATGAGACTGGGAATAGTTTAATTGACCAGTCGAAGGTCATACAGCTGGCAAATGGTGGAGATGGAATTCAAACTCATGCTGCCCCCTCTTCAGGGACCTAGTGTCTTTCATAAGCACTTACTTGGAATCAGTGGTCTCCTGCTCTGATGTCCTCCAAAGCCCACCAATGCCATAATAACAAGGGGGTTGAGCCTTTTCAGCTTGAGATCCCAAGTGGCCCCTTACTGGAGGCAGGAAATCACTGGAACGCAGAGCAAAGGATTCTGGCTCTGCTGGGAGGCTTTGTGAGCCCTGCCTCGGGGCCTCCAGGTGGCCAAAGGCCGGAAGCTGGGGCTGCTCCAGAACCTCCTCAGGATGGAGGGCACCAGAACCAGTGGTTTCTGAGCTGAAATACTGGGGTGGCAGCTCCTCCTCCTCCCCCACTTCCTCCTCTTCTTCCTCCTCCTCTACCCCTTCCTCCTCTTCTTCTTCCTCTTCCTCCTCCTCCTCTTCTTCCTCCTCTTGCTGCTGCTGCTTTTGCTGCTGTTGCTGTTGCTGGGCTGCACGGAAGAGCCTGTACTTCTCCCAGTTGGGAGGAGGAGGACGAGGAGGAGGAAAGGCCTTCTTCCTGGCACCCAGAGCATCTGGCTGGGTCTCATCAACTTTGTTGAAGAGCTCCTTCCTATGCTGCTCCCAGACCTGGGAACTCTGAGGATCCAGGGTGATGTGGCTTTCTGAGAAGGCACGGCTGCGCAGCGGGCGAGGCATGGAGGCTAGGGAGCTCTCCTCTTCATAAACGGAGGTTTCCTCTGTTTTTTTGGAGGAGTGCTTAAAGTCTCCAAGGAGGTCAAGAGAAGAGACTGCTCGGTAGTTTGACAAGTCCAGTGCTGGGTTCTCAAGGCAAGGATGGAATGGGGTTGCCCATGAAAAGCTAGCCTTGGAATGAGCCATTTCCCTGCAAAACAGCAGATGAAGGCTGGATAAAACAAGCACACTGCAGATGGTCCCATAACTTTAGATAACCTCATTTATGTAAATTTTAAAATGGCAACAAAACAATATAATATAGGTAGTAAATGTAATAATATTAGTAATACTGTTCTGTACATCAGTGTCTCTTTTGCTGTCTCGTATACAGGGTTATTGTTACCATCTTTCTAAATTCCATATAAGGGAGAGGGTGGGATGATTTGGGAGAATGGCATTGAAACATGTATAATATCATATATGAAACGAGTCGCCAGTCTAGGTTCGATGCACGATACTGGATGCTTGGGGCTGGTGCACTGAGACAACCCAGAGGGATGGTATGGGGAGAGAGGAGGGAGGAGGGTTCAGGATGGGGAACACATGTATACCTGTGGCAGATTCATTTTGATATATGGCAAAACCAATACAATATTGTAAAGTTAAATAAAATAAAATTTAAAAAAATGAGGGGGATTAAAAAAAATATTAGTAATACTAATATATGATATATAACATTGATAGCTAACATCTAGGTGCCAGACATGGTTTTAAGCGATTTCCATGTCTTAACTTCTTTAATCCTCACAACAAGTCTAGGAAGTATCTGTTACAATTATAACCCAGTCGTTGCTCTGGGTCACAGAGCTATTAGCAGTAAGTGGCAGAACTAGGATTTAAACATGGAGAGTCTTGCTCCAAAGTCTGGATATACACACCACCCCACTCACTCAGATTGAATGTGCTGTGTTCTGGGGCTTGCAAGTGTAGTTATCCTGCTACATTTGTTTTTGTTTTAACTGTGAAACATTTCAAATGTTTTAAAACATACAGAGATTGCTATAATAAATATCCCCACCTACTTCCCAGAATTAAGATATTTTAATATGTTGCCATCTATGTTTCATGATTTTTAGTTTTTAAATTTTATTCATTTATTGCTTTGACCATACAGTGCAGCATGTGGGATCTCCGTTCCCTGACCAGGGATTGAACTCATGTCCCTTGCATTGGAAGGCAGAGTCTTAACCACTGGACCACCAGGGAATTCCCCATGAATTTTTAAAATAAATAAATAATACCCCTTTGTTTCACCCCCTACTTCTATAACCCTGCTGCCTCTCTACATGCAAGCTATATCATGAATTCGGCATGTATACTTTCTGTCCATGTTCTCGTGCCAAAAAACATCAAGCAGGCCATTCAGAAGTATCTGCTATTTTGGATTTTAAATATACCCTTCTAATGCAATTCTAAACAGAATTTTCAACAGGAATTTTTAACTGTAGAATGCTTTTTGTTAAGTTGCAAAATAAAGAAAGATACAACAATCCCCGTTTATCCACTGTTTCATTTTCCATGGCTTCAGTTACCTATATTCAACCACAGTCCAAAAAACAGTAAATGTAAAATTCCCAAAATAAACAACTAAAACTTTTAAATTGTGTGCTATTCTGAGTAGTGTGATGAAATCTCTATCTGTCCTGCTCCATCCTGTCCAGGATGTAAATCATCCCTTTGTCCAGTGGATCCCACCCATTAGCCACTTAGTAGCTATCTAGGTTATCAGATGGACTGTCACAGTATCACAGTGCTTGTGTAGAAGTAACCCTTATTTTACTTAATAATGGCCCTAAGGCCCAAGAGTAGTGATGCTGGCAATTTAGATCTGCCAAAGAGAAACCATAAAGATCTTCCTTTAAGTGAAAAGGTGAAAGTTCTTGACTTAATAAAGAAAGGGAACAAATGCTGAGGTTGCTAAGATCTATAGTAAGAATGAATCTTCTATCCGTCAAATTATGAGAGGGAAAAAAACCTGTGCTCATTCTGCTATCATACCTCAAAGTGCAAAAGTTGTGGCCACAGTGCAGGAGAAGGGTTTAGTTAAGATGAAAAGGCATTACATTTGTGGATGCAAGACATAAATGGAGAACATGTTCCGGCTGACAGCAACGTGTTACACCAGAAAACACGAAGCCTATATGAAGACTTCAGCAAGGGATTCCCTGAAATAAGTGACTATTGTAAGTAAGGGATGGTTATAAAGACTCAGGAATAGGTTTGTACTGAAAAACATAAAAGTTACTGGAAAGGCTGCATCTGCCAATGAAGAAGCCACTGCCATGTTTCTGGCAGAGTTGAGAAGTTGATCAAGGAGAGAGACAGAATTCACATAACTTTTATTGTAGAATATGTCTATAATGTTCTATTGTATTATTAATTATTATTGTCAATCCCTTACTCTGCCTAATTCCCCTTGGAGAAGGAAATGGCTACCCACTCCAGTATTCTTGCCTGGAGAATTCCATGGACGGAGGAGCCTGGCAGGCTATAGTGGGAGTCTCAAAGTGTTGGACACAACTGAGTGACTAACACACACCACCCAATTAAACTTTATCATAGGTATATATGTATAGGAAAAAACATAGTATATATAGGGCTCAGCACTATCCGTGTTTTCAGGTATCCACTGAGGGTCCTGGAATGTATCCCCCACAGATAAGGGAGGACTACTGTATAATGAAATGTATACTTTGCTACAGAAGAATGGGAGCTAAGTAAGGCATTAAGCATAATATAAAGCAATTGTAATTAAAACAGTGTTTTACTGATTAATAGAATGGAATTGAAAGTCCAGAGACATATTTAATATCAAACTATAAAAATGTATAATTCACCTTCCATAACAAGAAGATAAAGATGTATTAATATATTTTTGAGACAATAGCAGAGGAGCAGTGTTATTTGAAGCTGTACCATATATTATATATCAAAATAAATTCCAGATTCAAGAGTTAAGGGGGTGTGTGTGTATAAAATGTTAATATATGTGTTATATATGTATATATTATATACTTATAAGAAAAAAACTATCAGAAAACTTAAAATCTGTCACTTGTGAGGTGAAATAAGAAATTCGCATCTTGTAATAGAAAAGTATATACAAGGAAAAGAAGTCTAGGTTTACTTAAATATGTATAAAAAGTCAAACTTCAGTATAATAAAGAATGACCAAAGCAAAGGACATCTCTTTAGTCTCAGAGTTTGAAGAGTTAAACTCTCTAAGCCAGAAGATCTGGTTTCCTGCTTTAGCCTGTGAGCAATCAGCATCATGCTAAGTACTGCCTCCTGACAGGAAATTCCAACAGTTGAATTAAACCATCAGACAGAATACCCATTCAGTAGTCATGTTGGAGCCTGAAAATATTTCCTTAAAAATAATAATACACATAATGGTGGCCAAAATGAGACAGAATGGAAAGCAAAATCTCCTTCACTCCCCTCATTTCCAGTCCCCATCCTGGCTAGCTCATCCTTCATGTGGATCAGAAATTCATAGCCACACATTCCCCATTCTCTTCTCATTTGGACCTTAGCCCACCTCTAGCTTCTTAAGATTATAAAAATTCCTTGTGTACAAACTGTTCCACCTGCCATTTCCCCTGGTCAGGAAGCAAACAAGCAAGACGGTGAGTGTGAAGTAAAAGGATGATAAATGCTATCGGGCGGACAGGTCTTTCCTGACCACCTAATCTAAAATAGAGACAACTTATCCTTAATTATCCTTTTTCTGTTTTGTTTTTCTCAGAGCATACATTCCCACAAGGGCAGAGATCTTGTGTGTGTCATTCATCTGATACCTAGTGCCTGGCACATAGTAGGCATTCATAAATATTTAATAAATGAGGTAATTAAAAAAATTCCAGGGGCCATGATACTCATATAATTTTTAAAATGTTGAAGTAAAAGCAAAAAGTAATAAACAAGACAAAGAAGGACACTATAATATTAACGATTAAAAAAGACAAAATCTAATTATCCTGAATCTTTATGTACCAAGTAATATAGCATCAAAATTCATAAAGCAAAAATATAGAAAATGTATAGGTAGAAAAAAGCAGAAACAAAATATGAGACTGTTTCAGCTGATGACAGATATGATAGTCAAAAAGTAATGAAAAAAAATCTAAATTTCTTCATATACCAAAAACAGACTTGACTTTCTTTTTAAGGGCCCATTAAAAAATTTTTTTATTGACTACATATAAAACCAAAAAGTAGAAGTAGAAGAGCTACTACTGTAGCTCAGGCAGTAAAGAATTCGCCTGCAATACAGGAGACCCAGTTTCTATCCCTGAGGAGGAAAGATCCCCTGGAGAAGGAAATGGCAACCCACTCCAGTACTCTTGCCTGGAGAATCCCATGGATAGATAAGCCTGGCTGGCTACAGTCCATGGGGTCACAAAGAGTCAGACATGACTGAGCGACTAATACACACAGACTTGTATCTAGTCACAATACAATAACATTAAAAATTAATGAAAAACAATTATTTCTAGCACATAGAAAATGAAAGGGAGAAAATATCCTCCACTCTAGTAAAAAAGGAGACAATCTAAAATTGTAGACTACCTAGAAAATAACAATAATGAAAATATCAGAAGTAAGAGAATATGGATGATTAAAGCAATGGTTAAAAAAATGATAGTCTTAAATACTTACAGTAATACATAAAAACAAAATAAATGAATTATGCTTTCAACAAAAGAAGGTTAAGAGACACAAAAATAGAACTAAGCAAATAAATCTAGTGGCAGAAATTAATACACTAGAAAACAAATGTTAGAACTAATAATTAAAGCCAACAACTTTCTTTAAAAGAAAAAACCATAAAACAGATTATCCACTTGCTAATTAAAAACCCTAAATGCACAAAATTAGAAATGGACAACCACAGCTACAGACTAAATGAAAACAGTAAGAGAACACTTTGATCTACTTTATGAAAACAAATTTGAAAACTTAGAATAGTTTTCTAGAAAAACAAAAATTACCAAAACTGATTCCAGAAAAATGAAAATATCTAAACCACCAGTTACCATAGGAAAAAAAATTGATAAATTTGACCAAAAGATAGCATACTCTCATGTGAGTGAAGTGAAAGTCGCTCAGTTATGTCTGACTCTTTGCGACCCCATGGACTGTACATTCCATGGAATTCTCTAGGCCAGAATACTGGACTGGGTAGCCTTTCCCTTCTCTAGGGGATCTTCCCACCCCAGGAATCAAACCCAGGTCTCCCACACTGCAGGCGGATTCTTTACCAGCTGAGCCACAAGGGAAGCCCTATACTCCCATGGTCTTGTGTTAATTCTGAAAGAAAGTAAAAGTGCTAGTCACTCAGTCGTGCCCAGCTCTTTGCAACCCCATGGACTGTAGCCCACCAGGCTCCTCTGTCCATGGAATTCTCCAGACAACAATACAATACTGGAGTGGGTAGTCATTCCCTTCCCCAGGGGATCTTCTTGACGCAGGAATCGAACGCAGGTCTCCTGCATTGCAGGCAGATTCTTTACTGTCTGAGCCACCAGTGTTAATTCTACCAACCTTAAGCATCAGACAACCCATATGCTATTTACCCTTTCTAGATTTTGGAATCTAGAGAATAAAGGGAGATGAAAAGAATCCTGTATAACATCAACACCAAAACCCAGCGACTAGAACATACATAAAGGAAAACCAGAGATTATTTTCATCGAAGAATACTAATGCAAAACTCACCATTTTGCATGTAAAACAGAAATACTAGAACATTAGCAGATATAAGGAATTTATTAATAAACTACCAACACATATTAAAGGTTCAAAAGACCCTTTCTGAGAAGGGTGCATGATCCAAAAAGTTGGAAACCATTGGTCTGGGGCAGTTGCTCCTAATGAAAGTAGCTCTTAATTGGAATTACCTGAAGATGTTGTTTAACATGCAAATTCCTCAGCTCCACCTCTAAAAATTGAGATTTAATACCTCAGGAATCTATAAACAACTGCCCCAAGGGATTCTAATATCAATATTTCAGGGGTCATACTATTTCTATAGTATCTTTGTTTCTACAAAGATTCAGGGTGAAAAAGATGAGAGTGTTGTGGTTTGGGGGAAGAGGTTTGGGGATAGAGTTACTTGTTCCAGTTAGGCTGGCTTCCCATCTATATAGTATGTGCCCCAACCCTCAGCACACACATTCCTACCTTCTGTCTTTGCCTCTCCCACTTTTCCCCACCTTCATCTCCAATCTAGATCTTATGAGATGCAGGTGGTGAAAGCAACATCTCCAAAGGTTCTGGTGGGGTCAATGTCCTGTAGCTCTGGTGAGAAATAACCCTGTTCTGTGATAGTCATTAAATTTACCACTCTTTCCTTCCCAGGGCACAGGGAAGACAACAAAGCAGACTGGAAAGAACACAGTGTTTAGAAAGACTTGAGTCTGACTTCCAGTAAAATTTAAAAATCTGTCTCCAGAGCCCAAAAGTTTTGTGACCTTGAGCAAAATTTATCTATCTCAGTTTTAGTAAAATATCTATCTTACAAAGCTGCTGTGAGGATTAACCATATAAAAAGGATCTAGCAATGATGCTAGGTACATGCAAAGGTGATTCATAAATGACAGAACCACGAACATTTCATGGAAAGATGGGCTCGATAAAGGACAGAAATGGTATGGACCTAACAGAAGCAGAAGATATTAAGAGGTGGCAAGAATACACAGAAGAACTGTACAAAAAAGATCTTCACGACCAAGATAATCACGATGGTGTGATCACTGACCTAGAACCAGACATCCTGGAATGTGAAGTCAAGCGGGCCTTAGAAAGCATCACTATGAACAAAGCTAGTGGAGGTGATGGAATTCCAGTTGAGCTATTTCAAATCCTGAAAGATGATGCTGTGAAAGTGCTGCACTCAATATGTCAGCAAATTTGGAAAACTCAGCAGTGGTCACAAGACTGGAAAAGGTCAGTTTTCATTCCAATCCCAAAGAAAGGCAATGCCAAAGAATGCTCAAACTACAGCACAATTGCACTCATCTCACACACTTGTAAAGTAATGCTCAAAATTCTCCAAGCCAGGCTTCAGCAATACATGAACTGTGAACTTCCAGATCTTCAAGCTGGATTTAGTAAAGGCAGAGGAACCAGAGATCAAATTGCCAACATCCGCTGGATCATGGAAAAAGCAAGAGAGTTCCAGAAAAATATCTATTTCTGCTTTATTGACTATGCCAAAGCCTTTGACTGCGTGGATCACAATAAACTGTGGAAAATTCTGATAAAGATGGGAATACCAGACCACCTGACCTGCCTCTTGAGAAACCTATATGCAGGTCAGAAAGCAACAATTAGAACTGGACATGGAACAACAGACTGGTTCCAAATAGGAAAAGGAGTACATCAAGGCTGTATATTGTCACCCTGCTTATTTAACTTCTATGCAGAGTACATCATGAGAAATGCTGGGCTGGAAGAAGCACAAGCTGGAATCAAGATTGCCGGGAGATATATCAATAACCTCAGATATGCAGATGACACCACCCTTATGACAGAAAGCGAAGAGGAACTAAAAAGCCTCTTGATGAAAGTGAAAGTGGAGAGTGAAAATGTTGGCTTAAAGCTCAACATTCAGAAAATGAAGATCATGGCATCCAGTCCCATCACTTCATGGCAAATAGATGGAGAAACAGTGGAAACAATGTCAGACTTTATTTTTGGGGGCTCCAAAATCACTGCAGATGGTGATTGCAGCCATGAAATTAAAAGATGCTTACTCCTTGGGAGGAAAGTTATGACCAACCTAGATAGCATATTCAAAAGCAGAGACATTACTTTGCCAACAAAGGTCCGTCTTGTCAAGGCTATGGGTTTTATAGTAGTCATGTATGGATGTGAGAGTTGGACTGTGAAGAAAGCTGAGTGCTGAAGAATTGATGCTTTTGAACTGTGGTGTTGGAGAAGACTCTTGAGAGTGCCTTGGAATGCAAGGAGATCCTACCAGTGCATTCTAAAAGAGATCAGTCCTGGGTGTTCTTTGGAAGTAATGATGCTAAAGCTGAAACTCCAGTACTTTGGCCACCTCATGTGAAGAGTTGACTCATTGGAAAAGACTCTGATGCTGGGAGGGATTGGGGGCAGGAGGAGAAGGGGACGGCAGAGGATGAGATGGCTGGATGGCATCACCGACTCGATGGACGTGAGTTTGAGTGAACTCCGGGAGTTGGTGATGGACATGGAGGCCTGGCATGCTGTGATTCATGAGGTCGCAAAGAGTCGGCCACGACTGAGTGACTGAACTGAACTGAATGCTATTCCTGCCTGGAGAATTCCATGAACAGAGGAGCCTGGCAGGGAACAGTCTATGGAGTCACAAAGAGTCGGATATGACTAGGATACTTATTGTTAGAGTGAAGTCACTTACTCAGGGTCCCTGCAAATGATTATACAAACTGTGCAGTGTACAACCTTCACTTCTGTATGCTTCAGCCCTACTCCTTGTTCTTATCAAGAGAGTTGAACTGCACCATCCTCTGGTTAATGTTCAGCCCTACTCAATAGCCAAGAAACAAAGAGAACTTGGGTCTTAGCTCAGATACATGGTTGCTGAGCCAGGAGGCACTAGATTAACAAGGATTTTAACCATAGGTTCATTTACTCACTCTTCTCAACTACTTAAAAAGGAGAAAGAATAAAAGCCAAGTTTAGGCTTAAAAGCAGTGTGAAGAACAACAAGACTATATATTCTAAGTTGTTTTTTGTTTAGGCATTAATCAGTTATGTCAGCCTTACAGAATTTACCTCTAAGTAGCCAACTCCAGAACCAGTTGGAAGAAAAGAGCACACTCTTGTAGGGACATTCAGTGACCCAATCCATGGCACTATAACACTATCCGTGGCATGGGGCTCCAGCAAGGCAACCTGGACATTGCTATTCTCTGCATAAATTCGAATTTGAAAAGCACATCCCTCCCACCAACATGGTCTGTATAAGGGCAGCCTAAACCTTTTAGAGTCACTTACATGAGGGGAGCAGAAATAGGCAAGACTCCAGAAAAGGGTAAGGACTGCCCTCAAAGAGATCAGCTGGGCCAATGTGTATATATGTCATTCCAAGCTGTCATTCAGTATTACACTGTGCAAGATGACCAGATCTAAGGGGAGCCAAACCCATAGTCCTTGCTTTCCAGGCACTAACAACTGAAGTAGACTGGTGAATGCATGTATGCTAAGTCACATCAGTCCTGCCCGACTCTTTGCAACCCCATGAACCATAGCCCGCCAGGCTCCTCTGTCCATAGGATGCTCCAGGCAAGAATACTGGAGTGGGTTGCCATTCCCTTCTCCAGCAGATCTTCCTGACCCAGGGATCGAACATGGGTTTGATCATGACCTGAGTCTCTTACATCTCCTGCATTGGCAAGTGAGTTCTTTACCACTAGTGCCACCTGGGAAGCCCTAGACTGGTGAATGGGAGGCTTCCACTGAAGTGTTTCAGGCTCAAACCAAGAACAGTGTTCTCTAGAGGCCCTATATGCATAGAAATCTACAGTTTTCTTTGCGAACAAGTAAGGATTCTTCCCTAGAGTGGAGGATAAGGAACTTCATTAAGGAAAAAGAACTATGGTTTCTTACTTATTGCTTGCTATGTGTCAGGCACTGTTGTAGGCACTTCTGCCTATGTATTTCTATTACTTTTCACACAAGCTCACTGAAGTAACTATGCCATTACTGCCAGTTTGAAAATGAGGATCCTGAAGCTTAGAAAGGGAAATTAATTTTACCAGCTACTGAGTAGTAGTAGTGTCTGGACTGGAACTTGCCTTATTTGGCTCCAAGGGACAATCACACTGAAGCAAGGACTCCTGGAGTGAGGCAAAAGGTACTCGCACTACATTCATCACAAGGTGTTCTCAAAGACTTTGGCTCCTTGCTGAAGAGAGGGGAGGAAGCATGGAAGCTAAGTCTGAGAAAGGGCTTTGCTGACACCAGCCAAGGAGACTACATCTCAAAAACAAAAGCAAATCATGTGCCAAGTCCTGGGCTGTTATTCTCTTTTCCTCTTGGCACAGGTAGACTGTGCTTCTGATAAATAGATTTTCCCCTTTTGTTACAATCTTCTTTGGGGAGGGGTTCATAGTAATTGAAAATGAAAACTAATATTTGCAGAGGCTGAAAAAGTCTCCCCCTGCCTCCTTTGGCCTTCTGAAGCTTTCTTGTTTGGAATTTTTATTTTTAACCTCACCACAATAGCTTGGCATTCCAGGATCTCAGCCGCGAGATGGCACAGTTCCAGCTCCATCTCCCCTTCCCCCTTTCTCAGGAGCTAAAAGATACGACTGCTCCAAGAGAAACAGCCACTCCCAGCTTATTGCTGAAGGAAATATTTGCAAGATCCAGGAAGTGAGACACAAGGAGGGTACACAGGGAGGGAGAAGGGCCCAAAACGCTTATTGTTGCCACCCTTCTCTACCTCTGGGGCCACAGAACTTCAAGTAAGGAACAATTAGTCTGGTAACAGCAAACACAAGTGGCATGATTTGCTCTGGCATGATACAGCTCCCAGGAGTCTGGTGCAAAGTGTCCTTTGAAGAGATCTGAGAAGTCCTTGCTTTATTGTGGCTATCTTGGGTGAAGCTTAGATCCCTCTCTCCAATGACCCCAGCTTGGAGTTTTCAAGAAGGTTTTCCCATTATTCCTCTGAATTCTATGTAGTGTCACAAACATGGTGCTAACGGAGGGTAGCGATCGCTCTTGTTTACTCAAAGTCCATCATGTGTCAGGCACAGGGCTGGACAGTTAAGAGACTTGATCTCATTTCATCCTTGAGACAATCTTGTGGCTTGAGCATTCTCTTGCCCATGTTAGAAATGAGACTCAGGGAGGTTAAACAACGTAAGCAGCCGGGAGAAGTTACAACCAAGGTCCATCTGACTCCAATGCCCATGGTTTATGCCAGCACAACATGCTGACTCTTCAGCATTCTCATAACCTTCTCAAAAGATTTAATAAAAGACATTTTAAGTGCACATAATGTATTGTTGAGATGTCAGGAGGGTTTGATATCCACCAGCACAATTTAACAGAAGATCAGGCTGCCTGAGGTTATTGAGGCTCTATTCTCTAATAGCCAGTGGTTCTGACACTTAAACATGCATCAGAATCACCTGGAAGGCTTATTAAAACACAGGTGGCTCAGTCCTATCCCCAGAATTTCTGATTTGGTAAATCTAGGGCAAGGTGTAGAAATTTAATTTTTAACAATTTTCAGAATGATGATGGTACTGCTGCTCCCAAATCATACTTTGAGATACACTGCTTTAATCAGTCATTATTTTCCAGGTTCCCAACTTACTAGGGTATCTTAAGAGGTATAAACCCATTTTAAAAAACTCTTAAAAAGGAATTTTAATTAACTATATACATACCACCCATGTGACAAGTGGGATGAAGATTTACAAAATAAAATGAGTATACTGGAGGTCCACAAAGCTCTGGGAATCTTGATGCTATTTAAGGAAATTCAGTGCCCCACCACTGTTAAACAATGGATGTGCCAGAGGGAGAGAGCAATTTTTGTATATTTGAATGCCCATGTATACCAGGTGTTGCTGCTGCTGCTGCTGCTAAGTTGTGTCAGTTGCGTCCGACTCTGTGCGACCCCATAGACGGCAGCCCACCAGGCTCCACTGTCCCTGGGATTCTCCAGGCAAGAACACTGGAGTGGGTTGCCATTTCCTTCTCCAGTGCATGAAAGTGAAAATTGAAAGTGAAGTCGCTCAGTCGTGTCTGACTCTTTGCAACCCCATGGACTGTAGCCTACCAGGCTCCTCCGTCCATGGGATTCCCCAGGCAAGAGTACTGGAGTGGGGTGCCATTGCCTTCTCTGATACCAGGTGTTCAGGTACTGAATTTCAAAGACAGGGGGATAGATTTAATACCAAAGTTACAAAGAACATAATTTTATCTCCAATAGTTTAAAAGGCAATCTGGGTGCTGAATTATGAACGGCAATTATTATTATAGAGTAGTTCTTTGGCATGCATGTATATACCATTTGAGGTTTTAACCCTTTAAGAGTAACCCTAAAGGTCCATGAAGTGTAGTAACTTATCATTATGCAAAGGGTATGAATTTGACTTGCAAGGTATTATAATACTGGTTTGCAGGGCAAGTCACCAAGCAAAGGAGGGAGGCTAGTCAACCACTTGGCATTCGCATGTCAATGTGACTTGATGGGTCTCTATTTGCTATCAAGGTACACAGGTGCACAGTAACCCTGGTAGAGAGAAAAAATGCTTCTCTGTAATGCAAACTACTTGCCAACTAGTGCTGATGATGGAAGTGAAGAGCAAATGTAAAGGTCTTGAGAAAGTAATGGCTCTAAGTCAGATAATAAAATGTTCATTAGTGGGAGTGGAGGGAGAGGTTCTATGTTGTAGTGATGGTGACAAATTTGAAGATTCACAGAGGTCTGGTGATGTACTGCCTCAGAAAAGTCAAGACAGATAAGCAGAAATGCTAGTTGATGGAGAATTCTAGCAAAACAAATTCTAGCTGAGAGATCAAGCATGGCTGCTAAATAACACTGTCTGTCATTGGTACAGGGATTTTTCCAAAGCCCTTGATCTTTAACTTTGCAGGCCTACATCAAACCAATGTGGGTTGCCTCTTCTTCAGATTTTCTTTTTTGTTATGAATTCTAGCAAGTTGACATGTACCCAAAGAACACCACATGCATTCAGCTCCAGCTGTTTACATTTTACCAGATGCCTTTCTGAATCTTCTTTGTACATGGCTACTATCAGATTCAACATGGTTTAGAATTTAGCCTTTTTTGTTGTTAATATTATTACAAGTAGTCAAATCTGTGCAAGACCCAATATTTGGATACCCATCATAGTTAATGGCTATATTCTATACCAACATGATATATTAGATTGGTAAATCTTTTCCATGATTATAAATAGCACTACTACAAATATCTTTAAACAAGTTACTTTTCCCTTTTTAGGTTACTTCCTTGGGGGGCATGCTAGATCAAGGAGTATGTACAGTTTTATAACTCTTGTCACATATTTCTAGATTGTCTTTTAAGAAAACTGAACTAATTTATACTGCTCCATGAAACACATACTGTTTCCTCAAGTCTTGTCAAGATAGGGTTTTGTAATTTCTATTTATAATTTCAATCAACTGTTGATAATTTAATAAGCTGATTGTGATACCTTGAAGTTGTTTTTATTTGTACTTGTTTAATTGGTACAGAGGTTGTACTTTTCCATGCAATGATTTTACTGTCTTTATTTCCTCAAGTGTAAATTGGCTGTTTATTTTCTTTGTCCCTTATGAAGCTGAATCTGAAAGCTGACCTTCTATAATCTGTATCCATTCTTTATATTTTTTGGACAGTCAACTGTTATCTGTGATGCTGACCCCAGACATTTTTCTCATTCTCTTATTTAGCTTTTTATTACATTTTGTTGTACAAAAGTTTCTTTCCCCAACTTTTATATAACAATCATCCATCTTGTCTCTGATGATATCCTCCATTTAATAGGCACAAATTTATCTTCCATCCACAACTGGAATGAATATGCTATTCCACTGGTGTGCTTTCTGAAATTTATACTATAGAGTATTGTATGTGCTGCAGCTCTAAGTTAATTATTCTCCATATTGATACCTACAGTTCCCAACATTTACTGAAGAAAAATGATTGCTTTCTGCAGTTCACAGTTGCCTCCAATGTGCTCTGTAGTCTTAGAATCTGTTCCTAGAATCTCTCTTTTTTATTTAATTTCACTGTTTGACATTTTTTCAACCCACTATCATATGGTTTTAATAACTGTCACTTTATGGCAAACTTTAAAATCTGATAGGGTAAGTCTACCACCATTACCTCTTTATATAAATGTATTCTTTGGTCTTCCTGCCCACTTTTTCTTTCAGATAAATTTCACTATGAATTTAACAAGTTCTATAAAGTATCCCACAGTGACTCTAATTGGTAGTGTATTAAATCTATATATTAACTTAGGGAGTATTGTAATCATTACTGTATTAGTCTTCCCAAATTGAAGCAGAGAATAGCTATGCATTTATTCATGTCTATTTCTCCCATTAGAGTTTCTTGATTTTCCTTGAATAAGTTTTGTGTGGCCAGGATTAAATTAATACCCAAGTATTTAAATTCATTTTGTCATGCTCTTTGACAAATCCTTTCTTGCCTCTGAAGGTTTCATTCTTCTTAGCTGGTAAAGCCTTCCTGAAAAGTGTACTCTACCTAATGAAATGAGATTCAATTCTCAATTACCCATTTTCTTTCACTCAATTGGCAAACAGGAAATGTGTACTGGATGGTCCGCACTCTGCTTATGATGTGGTATGATAAAAAGAAGGAAGAGAGCCCTAGGCCTAGGACTGAAAAACCTGGGTAATGCTCCAATTTAGTCATGTTCTTGCTGTATAATTCCAGAAGTAATGGGCTCTGGAGTCAGATGCTTGTTTGACCTTAGGCAAGTTACTTTAATCTATCTGTGAATAAGTTTCACCTTTAAAACTGTGTCAGTAAAAGGTAACTATCTTATAGGGTCATGGTTAGTAATAAATAAAATAATTCACATGAAAATGCTTATAGCAGTGCCTGATATACAATAAACACTTAATAAATGTTAGATACTATACCTTTTGTTGTTGTTATTAATAATAGTATAGCAATACCTTTCCTTAGTCTTAGCTTCCTTATCAGTCAAATCGGGAAAATAAGGCTTAACCACACAGAGTTGCTGTGAGGATTAACTGTGGCTATATATGTGTATATACACCCTACACATTTTAAAGGTCTGTGCAAAGTGGAAAAATGGAAAAGACCACAGGAGGCAATTGTAAGTACAGAAAACCAAGAGAGGTAATCCATAAAATAATTTCTTTGAGCTATTAAATACTTCACATTTATGTACCTTTTCCTCCCAGCAGAGCTACTCACCAATTTTTTCCCCTCCTGCTAATATTAAAATGCATTTGCATTCTCTGCACACAAACTAAATAACAGTGGAGGGAGACAACCAAGAGCACAACTACCTGGAATTAAATTTTGTTGCAGGCTTCCAGGCAGAGTGGCTCAAGAATATACATTTAATTTTCCCACCTATACTCATCATTCTAGTTGTGACAGAAGTGACATGCTGCTACTGCTGCTGCTAAGTCACTTCAGTTGTGTCCGACTCTGTGCAACCCCATAGACGGCAGCCCATCAGGCTCCCCCGTCCCTGGGATTCTCCAGGCAAGAACACTGGAGTGGGTTGCCATTTCCCTCTCCAATGCATGAAAGTGAAAAGTGAAAGTGAAGTCGCTCAGTTGTGTGTGACTCTTCGCGACCCCATGGACTGTAGCCCACCAGGCTCCTCCATCCATGGGATTTTCCAGGCAAGAGTACTGAAGTGGGGTAGAAGTGACATAAGAAAAGTTAGAAATGTGTGTGTAGTCTGGGGAAGGTAATTGGAAGCTCCATCAGAATTTCTCTTTAAATGTCATCTTTGCCCTTGACCTTTCCTAGGCCTTCTCATCTTCCTTGAGATCATAAACTATGATCTGCCAGCTCCATATTCAGCATCAATATGACCTTTCCTTTGACCTCCCCTTTCTGTTTTTAAACTTAAGCCAATTTCCCAAATCCTGATCAAAAGTTCACTTAAATCGCAAGTTCTCATATTTAGCTTATATCGGAATTGCCTGGAGGGCTTGTAAAACACACATCTCTGGGCCATGTTGCCCCAGTTTCTGATTCAGTTGATCTGGGTAGGGGCCAATAATTTTCCTTTCTACTTCCGTTCTTAGGTGATACTGAGGGTGTTGGTCCTAGGACTACATTTTTTAGTTAATTAATTAATTATTTATTTTTGGCTGTGCTCGGTCTTTGTTGCTGCCTGAGGGCTTTCTCTACTTATGGTGGGGGGGGGCTACTCTCTAGTTGCATTGGGCAGACTTCTCATTGCAGTGGCTTCTCTTGTTGCAGGGCACAGGCTCTAGGGAATACGGGCTCAGTAGCGATGGCACATGGGCTTAGTTGCTCTGTGGCATGTGGGATCCTCCAGGATCAGGGAAAGAACCCATGTCCCTTGCGTTGGCAGGCAGATTCTTAACCACTAGACCACCAGGGAAGCCCTAGGACTACATTTTGAGAACCACTAACTTAAACCTTTCTTCCCTCTCTAACTACCACCCCATTTCTCTCCTTCCTTTTCTTAGCCAACTTCTTTTTAGATAGTTTTAAATGTATAAATGTCTTTTCAGTTCAGTTCAGTAGCTCAGTTATGTCCAACTCTTTGTGACCCCATGGACTGCAGCATGCCAGGCTTCCTGTCCATCACCAACTCCCAGAGTTTGTTCAAACTCATGTGCATTGAGTTCGTGATGCCATCCAGCCATCTCATCCTCTGTTGTCCACTTCTCCTCCTACCTTCAAGCCTCCCCAGCATCAGGGTCTTTTCTAATGAGTCAGCTCTTTGCATCAGGTTGCCAAAGTATTGGAGATTCAACTTCAGCATCAGTCCTTCCAATGAATATTTAGGATTGATTTCCTTTAGGATTGACTGATTTGATCTCCTTGCAGTCCAAGGGACTCTCAAGAGTCTTCTTCAACACCACAGTTCAAAAGCATCAATTCTTTGGCAATCAGCTTTCTTTATGGTCCAACTCTCACATCTATACATGACTAATGGAAAAACCATAGGTTTGACTAGATGGACCTTTGTTGGCAAAGTAATGTCTTGCTTTTTAATATGCTCTCTAGGTTGGTCATAACTTTCCTTCCAAGGAGCAAGTGTCTTTTAATTTCATGGCTGCACTCACCATCTGCAGTGATGTTGGAGCACAAGAAAATAAAGTCTGTCACTGTTTCCATTGTTTGCCCACCTATTTGTCATGAAGTGATGGGACCGGATGCCATGATCTTAGTTTTCTGAATGTTGAGTTTTAAGCCAGCTTTTTCACTCTCCTCTCCCCTTCATCAAGAGGCTCTTTAGTTCCTCTTTACTTTCTGCCATAAGGGTGGTGTCATCTGCCTTATCTGAAGTTATTGATATTTCTCACATGAAGATATGTCTTTTCAAGCACTCTTATTTTAAACTATTTTTCAAATCACACAGTAACATATAATCATTTCATTAAAACTAATGAAAAGAAACTGAAACCCTCCTATTTTGTTGTTGGAAGTGTAAAATGGTACAGCTACTTTGGAAAACAGGCAGTTCCTTAAAAAGTTAACAGAGTTATCATATGGCCCAGAAATTCTACTCCTAAATACTCAAGAGAATTTAAAACAGCTGTCCACATAGAAATTTGTATGTGAACAGTCATGGCAGCATTATTCACAGTAGCTAAAAAGTGGAAACAATCCAATGTCCATTAATATATGAATGGATAAATAAAATGTGGTATGTCCATACAATGAAATATTTGGAAAAAAATAGAGTATGAAATACTGTTACATGCTATACTAAAGATGAACTTCTAATGCATGCTAGGTGAAAGAAGCCAGAGACAAAAGCCCATATATTATATGATTCCATTTATATGAAATATACAGGATAGGCAAATTAATAGAGACTGAAAGTAGATTAGTGGTTGCTTGATGCTGAGATTGGGAATAGACAGTGACTAGAAATGAGCAATCACTCTCTATTTCTAACCTCAGGCTCAAGCAACCAGGCTCAACCAACATACTAATCTACTTTGTATCTCTATGAATTTGCCTATCCTCTACATTTCATATAAATGGAATCATTAGTGGTTGCTTGAGGCTGAGGTTGGGAATAGAGAGTCACTAGAAATGAGCAAGGGGTTTTCCTGGTGGCTCAGATGGTAAGAAATCTGCCTGCAATGCAGAAGACCTGGGTTCAATCCCTGGGTCAGGAAGATCCTCTGGAGAAGGGAATGGCTACGCACTCTAGTATTGTTGCCTGTAGAATCCCATGGACAGAGGAGCCTGGTGGGCTACAGTCCATGGGGTTGCAAAGAGTCAGACACAACTGAGTGACTAACACTTAACTTTTACTTCAGAATTGAGCAAAAGGGATCTTTTTAGGGAGATGGGCATGTTCTAAAATTGGATTGTGGTGATGGTTACATAGTGTTCGATCCCTGAGTCAGGAACATCTTCTGGAGAAGGGAATGGCTGCACCCTCTAGTATTCTTGTTTGGAAAATTCCATGGACAGAGGAGCCATGGGGTCCCAAGAGTTGGATACAACTGAGCAACTAACACTTCCATTTTCAAATTAACCAAAATTCACTGAATTGTACACTTAAAACGGGTGAATTTAGGATGTGTAAAGCTGTGTGCATTTCTTCTCTATGCATTCCCTTTATAGACCATCATCCCTTCTAGTTTCTATGCCCACCATTTTACTAAGTTTGCTTTCTTGAAGCTCACTTGTGAGTCCAAACTGCCAAAGCCAATAGCAGTCCTCTCCTTATCTTCTGTGATGGTGCCCTGGCATACTTCTCTTTCTTACCACTCCAGATGCCTGCTCCTTCAATCTCCTTTGCTGGCTGTTCTTCTTCATCCTACTCTCGTTGGCCAGGTGATCAACAAGTCTGCTCAAAAGCATTTCCCTGTCTTCCTCGCTAACTTTAAATTCAACATATCCCAACTCAAACTTGTCATTTCTACCAAATCAGGTCCCCTTCTCACCTGCCCCCAATATATCATTAATTTTCTCCAAGTCACTGGGGCTCAGAATTATTTTTTAGCTTAACTCCTTTCTTCCCAAGTTCCAATCACTGAGTTCTTTCTACTTTTTTTTTTTTTTTACCTCAAAAGTTGTCATGTATTTGTGAGCAAATAATCTGGACCAACAATTCACATGGGAAGCAATGCAAATATTAAATACATGAAAAATTTTCAAAACAGAATAATACAAGTAAGCAAATTAAAATTAAAATAGGTACCATTTAAACCTACTTCATTAGAAAATTTTCCATGATGGCAAATTTTACAGGAAACTGGTATTCTCATATACTGCTAATGGCAGAGTAAAACACCTTCAGGGAAAGTAGTTTGGGAAATAAATCAAGAACAATAAGAATGTTCATTTTCTATTAACTAGTAATCGCAACTCTGTATAATTGTTTTTAATGAGATAATTCAAAATTAGAAAAAGGTTATAGCTGCTCAAAATTTTTCAGCAGCATTACTTTATAATAGCAAGAAATTGGAAAAAAACCTAATTATCCACCAATTTGGGAATGATTAAGCAAATTAGAGCACATTAAGCTGGTGAAATATTATGCAGCCATTAAAATATATAACTACTGAGGAAGCCTTTATGGCAACAGGAAAAACTGTTTACCAAGAAATGCCTAGTGAAACAAGAGAAGCAGGACACACAAAATTATATCTACACAGTTATTATAATCATGAGACCCCTGCCAATCCTCTATACCTATAGATAAAGACTGGCAGGGAAATGAAAACAATCAGGGTGTTAGGGTGGTAAGAATTAGGATACCTTTTATTCTGTTTTTAATTTCCTGTACTATTGCTTTCACAATAAACGCCCCCCCCCAAATATCACACATATTTATCTGTCCCTTCTTCTCTATTTCTATTGTACCCTACCTTCCCAATACAGGGGCACACTCTTTCATGTCTGGATCACTGCCCCAACCTGGTCTCCTTCCAACCTATCTAGGCTGCAAATGCTGCCAAATTATCTAAAGTGCCATATTTACCATGTCACTTACCTGACCAATAATCTTCAATTGCCTCCATATTTGCCATCCTATCTAGTTTTCAAGGCCTAACTATCCGGGCACAATACTTCACTCTTGACCCTTCTTCTCTACTGTTACTGTTGCTGCTGCTGCTCCTCATCCTCCTCCTCTTTACAACTAACATTTACTGAAGGTTTATGGTGCCATATTTTGTCCTAAATGCTTTACATATACTAACTCAATTAATCCACACAACAGTCATAGAAGGTAAGTACTCTTAGCCCATTTCAGAAATAAGGAAACCAATGGATGGAGTGAAAGGTTGTGGGGGCATGGAGAGAAAGCCATGTGCGAAGTTCACAGAGCTAGAGAATAGAACGCCTGGATTTGAACCCATGCAGACTGACTTCAAAGGGCTTCCCAGGTGGCTTCCCAGGTAAAGAATCTGTCTGCCAATGCAGGAGATATAAGAGACACAGGTTCAATCCCTGGGTCAGGAAGATCCCCTGGAGAAGGAAATGGCAACCCACTTCAGTATTCTTGCCTGGGAAGTCCCATGGACAGAGGAGCCTGGTGGGCTACAGTTCAGAGGGTCCCAAAGGGTCAGATATGAGGCAACTTCAGTCAGACTGAAGCAACTTAGCACACAGACTGACTTCAAGGCCAGAAAGCTTAACAACCAGCAGGGTTTATTCCTGCAATACAGCCTGCTTAGTGTCCTCTCTGGTCCTTTCCTTCTTTAGACTCCAGCCTTCAGTTTTCTTAACCCCCAATGAACTTAAATAGGGCACAATGATACTTCACATGTATTGGCCTGTTATAATGTGTCAGGCTTTTCTTGTTTGTTTAAACCACTTTTCACCTTATAGCTACTGGCTTGAGTTGAAGACCTGGCCTGTTCCTTTAATAGCTGTGAGACCCTGAATAAGTTACTTAGCACCACTGAACCTCAGATTCTTTATCTGAGTCAATGGTTCTCAAAATGTGATCCCAGAACCAGCTGCATCAGCATCACCTGGGGAGCTTGTTAGAAATGCACATTTTAAGCCATGCTCCATACCTACTGAATCACACTCCCTGGGGGTGGGGTGGGAACTACCATCTATCCCAGTTTTTTTTTAATAACTCCTCCAGGTATTTCTAATGCACACTCAAGTTTGAGAACCAACGCCCTATAACAATGCCTATCTGACAGAGTTTTGGGGAAGATAAAACAGAGTATGTATAACTTAGCTGGTGGCACCTAGGTTGTCTTGCAAATGGTAATTTATCATTACTGCTACTTAACTTTGTATAGATTAGTCTTCCTTGCTCAAGCTAGGGATGAGCAGGCATTATGCTTCCTGATGCTTTTCTCTAATATTTCCCTGCTTACTTCAAAACAGGCATTACACACACCAGGTTTTAAATAAAATCCTCTTATTTGACTGGCTGATTAGTAAGACAGCCATTTTGGAGAAGCACCATAGCATAGTATAGTGTCTCTAAAGTTAGATTACCTGGTCTGAAGCTCCAGTACTTTGGCCACCTAATGCAAAGAGCCAACACATTGGAAAACACCCTCAAGCTGGGAAAGATTGAAGGCAGGAGGAGAATGGGGAGACAGAGAATGAGACGGTTGGATGGCATCACCAACTCAATGGGCATGAGTTTGAGCAAACTCTGGGTGAGAGTGAAAGACAGGAAAGCCTGGTGTGCTGCAGTCCATGGGGTGACAAAAAGTCAGACATGACTTAGCGACTGAAAAACAACAACCGGGGTCTAGCTGTGGGACATTACGCAAATGATTTTATCTGTGCGTGCTTCAGTTTCTTCTGTCAATTGGCTCTCCAATTAATAGTATATACCCCTTAAGGTTATGGTATATTTAATATTTCCAAAGTGCTTTGAATGGTGCCTAGAATCGAGAACTGTGCTCAAGAAATGTTAAGTCAGCATTATTATTTTTGTGTCATTTCACCCTTTCAGTGGTGGAAGAGGCTCTGTTTCTTCATTTTGTAGGCAAATGACAAAAATATCTCAAGCAGCTTCTCTGTGTCAGGCACTGTGCTAAGCATGGAGGCATCCATGACCGAGGGGTGGTCTCCTTTCTCGACAGTCTCAGTCTAATATGGGAAACTCAGCAGACCCACCAGACCATGGTGAAAGTTCACCAAGAACGTGGTACAAATCAGCCTATAGTGAGGAATCAAGACCAGCCACAGAATCCCATAGTATTCCCACCCAGGCCTCAGATTCCTGAGAAATTATGATGAGGGGTCCATTTGAAGGGTTTCCTCTGGGATCTTGATTGAAGCAGTTATAATGGAAAAAGCATGCACTTTGGGACCAGACCAACCTGGGTCTGAGTCCTGGCTCCATCACTTAACTAGCTGTGTGACCTCAGCTAAGTTATATAACCTCTTTAGACCTCATATATACAACAGGTAGTACAATTAACTGTTGTGGAAATTGGAGATTATGTGGAGATTATGGGTATAAGAAGATCCAACCCAATGAATGACACTTAGTAGATGATCAATAAATGTTGACTTCCTCTCTTTCCATTGCCAACTGGAAAACTGATAGGTTTCCCAGATTTTGGAGTCAGAAGAAAACCAAAATTATTTCTGCCTGACTACCAAGTCACAGGGGATAATGTGGAGCCCTGGAAAGAACCCTGGGATTTTCAGAGATCAAGAGACCCAGATTCTAGTCCTCTCCCTAGGTGCCCCCACAGAGGCACAGCTAAAAGCCATCTTCCCTGCCTGTCCTTCATTTGTGGAGTTTGAGTAAAAGAATCAGTATAATTTTGGCTTCCCCAATGGCTCAGCGGGTAAAGAATATGCCTGCAATGCAGGAGATACAGGAGACATGGGTTCAATCCTTGGGTTGGGAAGATTCCTTGGAGAAGGAAATGGCAACCCACTCCAGTATTCTCGCCTGGAGAATCCCTTGGACAGAGGAGCCTGGTGGGCTACAGTCCATAGGGTCACAAAGAGTCAGATGTGACCGAGCACCCTTACTAGACTGTGAGCTCTTTGAGGAAAGGGGTTGTGTTGAATATCTAATACTGTCCTGGAGAAGAACTGGCTGAAAAGTATATCACTGGATAGAAGAGAAACGTCACAAAAAAAGGGGTTCCAACCAGGCTGATGGGAGAGGACCCTGGAGGAGGTAATTGTCTCCTTGTCGTGATCACTATGATAGGTGGGCTCATCTCTTTGGAGCATGAGTGCCAGGTGCCATGTTTCCCACATTACAGGAGCAGAGTCTCTACTATGGACATTATTAAGGGCTCTGCCTTTTATTAAATTATTAAATTAGTATAAATTATTAAAGGCATTATTAAGGGCTCTGCCCAAGCACCTCTTTCCCCTCCAGCCCAAGCTACATACACCATTTGTAAAAATGTTTCTACCTTCTTCAGGAATTCTAACCTATCGTTAGCAGGCTCTGCCTTGGATTTTTAATGAGTAGACCTGAAGCTCTCAATGAGTCCTATAAAAAGAAAGGTGGCAGAACACAAGAAACACTCTGAAGCAAAGGCACAGCAGTAGCTGGACAGCCTTGCCTCCTCTCTGGCTCCTCCAATCACCCAGTGGCCACTGGGAAGGTAAGCATAGTTTATGCCTTCCCATCTATGTTTCAGCATGGTCTAGTCCCCACGTCCTTGTGCCTGGGCACTTGCCTCAGGCCTCTGAGCTGATAAGCATAATGTCCTGCAACACTCCTGACTATGATGTATTCCAAAATGTGCTACCAGTCAGTTTGGTCTATAGCCCAGATGCCTGGGGGGCAGGCTGGATTCCATCTATACGTCAACCCCTTGGTATTGACACCAGACCAGGTTCCTCAAAGGAAACACAGCAAATAGAAAACCTTATCAATTTCCACGGAAACCTCAGAGGTACTAACTTACCCAACTCCATGAGTGGTCAACTTACCTCCCTGACTGGCTGGTCTTCCTGTTTCCTGTTATTGGTTTCCATTTGTCCCCAGGAAATTCCTGCAAAGCAAAATTCTGATAAGTTAGGGAGCTCTGAACAGCCAGGTAATCTAGATGGCTTCAAAACTGTGAATCGGTCAGGAGCCTGTCCAAGGCCAGGTGCCACCGCTGCCCCCCACCAGCTGATTCCTTTTACTCTCCTATGCAGGGTAGAGAACTATGTACCTAGAGGGCTGCCTTTCTGTCAGGAGGCCTTCTGCACTGCTGGGGCCATGCAGAGTCTAAGATAGCACTCAGAGACCTCAGTGTGATCTAGAAACTCTGAGTTACCCTTTTTCTCTACTCCCCTCCCAAACCATGTTAAAAACCAGTTTAGCATGTTTGCTGTTTGTTCTGGCTCTTGCAAAGATCTTTTTATTTGCTCTTCCCAGTGGACCTGCTCATTCCTCTAGCCTCTTCCACCAAAGAAAGCATCTTCTTGGACGTTGCAGCCCTTAAGATAACTTTGAGAACTAAAGCTCCTGCTGCCGCAACCCTGTCCTGGGGGAGGCAGCTAGAGAACATGCATGCCAGCCAACCCCAGTACTGTAGGGGCCCTTCCTCCTCCTCCCAGACCTGCTGAAAGGGGCTGAGATGGGCTCATTTCTGGGGAACATGTGTGCTGGGTGCCACATTCCCCATATTACAGGAGCAGACTTTTCACCCTGGGCATTTTATCCATAAGGGCTTTGCCCAAGCATTCTTTCCCTGCAGCCCAAGCTGCATATGCCATTTGTAGAAATGTCCCTGCCTTCTATCCTAGTTCCAAGACTAATGAAAATTTGCCTTTGACATCCTCTCTAATTTCAGCATTCCATACCTTCTACCTAGAGACTCAGAACTTATTCCGTTGGGAATGCAATTTTTCCTAAACCTCACTGACCTTCCAAAGTCTCTCTCCCCAATGCGATTATTGGTCCTGTTCAAGCTTTTATTACCTTTGCCTCAGTAAAAAAATTTTACTACCTTGTGTAGGTAAGATGTGGTTGTCAGTCATCCTGGTTAAGATATTTTTTGTTTGAGAGCAGCTATGTCACCTCCCAGGACCTCAAACTTCCTATCTGGAAAATAAGGACTGTGCTATCTAGCCTTGCTGGGTTCCCAGGAGTGAGGATAAAATGGGATGTGTGCAGAGAATGCCTAGTACAGCACTTGGCATGTAGGAGGCTAGGGATCTTAGTGGCCATAGAATAGATGAGGTTTCACAGCTTTCACATAACCAGAACAGTCTCTCTGCCTGTACCTGTCAAGTTAGAGCAGCAAAAACCACTTGTTCAACTTCAGATTGTGCCTGACGCCCTTGTGAGATGTCCCTGCTTTCAAAGACAGTATTACTCATTCGGCCACAGTGGGAGCCAGGATTTCCTGTCCATTCCCTGTCTAGCCCTATGGGGAGTGCTCAGAAAATAGCAGTGTCCAAAGCAAACAAAGTCCTGTCCCAACTCTCAATCCCCCAAGTCCCCAGTATCACCTTACATTATTTTCCCCACTGAGCCACTTAAGTTGCTGTAAATTGTATGCACTCTTTGAATAAAGAGGCAGTTATCTCCACGACTTGTTGCGGATGAGGATTGATTATGGTAGGAACTTGGTGCCTGAGTGAAGCTGTACTGCTAGAAGGCATCCTGCCAGACTGGAGAGGGCATGGGCTTTGCAATCAGCTTATGGAGAGGCAGCGTAGCACAACTTGGAGCCTGGCCTTGGAGGCTACACTACATGGATTCAAATCCCACACTGTGTGTGACCTCAGGCAGACTACACAGCAGTTTATCTTAGCTCATTTTCTCAAGCTATTTAATAGTGATAATAATAACAGTATCTATTTCTTGATTGCTTTGACAACCATGTGAGTTGATACCTGTAAAGCACCTAGAACAGCACCTGGTACACAGTAGACACTCAAATGTTGGTAATCATTATGTTGTTTAAATCCTGGCTTCACCACTTGTAAGATGTGTGACCTCAGCTTTCTTAGCTGGAAAATGGGGTCCTATTATAACATATCTCATATAATTGCTAAATGAAATAATTTTATATATATGCAAAACTAACTGGCATGAAGCATGAAAGATTTAGATGTGTGCTGATTTCAGTTTTCTTAACAGCACCAAATAGGAGCCAGTTAGCTTCCCAACCACGTCCAGGGGGCATAACGAGCAGGATCTCAATCCTACTTCAGATAGCCACCATTACAACTACCTAGCCAGCTAAGCTGGGGAATCCTAACCCATGCTAAAAGTTTTTCCCATGTCTGAGGGGAAGGTGGTTCAGCTGGCAGGGGTAGAAATGGGCACAAAATGCCTCGTGGATGGCCGTCCATATGTCTAAAAGCCTAGCGTCTAAGCAGACCTACTTAGCTCATCTAACAGACATTAGGAGACCAATATGTCCTTCCCTCAGAATATAAAAGAAGAGGCATGGATGGGCACAGGCACACCTGTATTGCTGCTGCCAGCTACTACAATGTGCAAATTTCACTGCTTTCCTTCATGGAGTTACTGGCTGACAATTCTGCAACCATCTTCTGTGTACCCCACCCCCAACATTAACCCTTTTCCTCCACTGTCTACTTGCAGATCCTTCTTTTGGCAAAAATTTCTCAAGGTAAGCCCAAATCTCCCTTTATTTTAAAAGATAATAACTCACCCTTAAAAGATAATTACTATCTGGCAGTCACTGTTCTAAGTGCCTTGTATATGTTACACCATTTAATCCTCTCAACCAATGTATGAAATAGGTACTATTATTATTCCCATTTTTTAGATGGGAATGCTTAAGAATTCAAACCCAGGTAGTCTGGTTCTACCATCAAGCCCTTAAACCACTATTTCATATTTCCTCTCCTTTTCCCCCCTACATTTTATTATGAATATTTTCCAACATATAGAAAAGTTGAGCAAGTTTACAATGAATATCTGTATATCCACCATTGTATAGATTTTACAATTAGTATTTTACTATGTTTACCCTATCACATATCTATTTGTTCTGTTATCCATCCACAAATTCATCTTAAATTCTTTATGCATTTCAAAGTACTTTACCCCATACATTTGAAAACTTAAATGAAATCAACAAATTCCTTGAAAGGCAAACTACCAAAGCTCATTCAAGAAGAAATAGATAGCACAAATAACTCTGTATCTATTAAATAAATTGACGTTGTCATTAAAAATCTTTCCACAAAGAAAACTCTAGGCACACATGTCTTCAATGATGAATTCTAACAAACATGCAAGGAAAAAAAAAAAAGCCAATTCTATACAAACTCTTCTTGAAAATAGGAGAGAAGAAAACATTTCCCAACTGATTTGGTAAGGTCAATATCTAGATATATAAACCAGACATGGACATCATGAGAAAACTATAGACTAAAATCCCTGAAACATCAATGCATAAACAAACAAACAAAAAAAACCTTAACAAACTATTAGCAAACCAAATCTGGTAACATTTAAAAAGGCTAAGATGTCATAACCAAGTGGGATTTATTCTGGCAATGCTAGGCTAGTTCTTGTTTCAAAGATCAATCAATGTAGGACTTCCCTGGTGGGGCAGTGGTTAAGAATCTGCCTTCCAATGCAGAGGACGGGAGGTCAATTCCTGGTCAGGGCACCAAGATATCACATGCCTTGGGGCAACTAAGCCCATGCGCCACAGCTACTGAGCATGCACCACAACTAGAGAGAAGCCCAAGCACCACAAGGAAGAGCCCAAGGGCCACAACAGATGACCTTGCATGCTGTAACTAGGACCCAATGCAGCCAAATAAATCATAAATATTTAAAAATCAATCACTGTAATTCACTATATCAATTGATTAAAAGAGAAAAACTATATGATCATCTCTATAGATACAGAAAAAGTATTTGAAAAAACAAATCCAACATCCACACTTGATAAAAGCTAACACAATAAACTAGGAATAAAAGGGAATATTTTCAACCTGCACCTACCAAAAAATCTACAGTTAACATCAAACTTAATAATAAAAAATTGGGAACAAAGCAACAGTATCTGCTCTCACCACTTCTACTAAACACTGTATTGAAGGTCTTAGGGAGTGCAATAGGACCCCTTCTCCTAGAAAAGCCATACACAGTGGAAATGAAGACAAAACCATTTGCAGATGACATGATTGTAGAAAATCTTTTAAAATCTACCAAGAAAAGTGAGTTTGGCAAGGTTGCAGGATACAAGGCCAATATACAAAATTAAATAGCATTTCTATATGGTAGTAAAGAATTTTAATTTGATCTTAAGAAAACAATATTATTTACAATGGCATTGAAACATGCAATCTTAAGAGATAAATATAACAAATATGTGTAACACCTATATGCTGAAAACTAGAAAATAAGCTGCATAGATCAATGCATTTCAAAAACTCAAGCATACATATCCATTAAATAAAGTTCTATATTTGTTTACAATATTTTAGGCAAAATTTACTTTCAGTAAATGCACGAACATTAAGTATACATCTGCTGAGTTTGGGAAAATGTATACACCTGTGTAACTCTCTTTTCAAGATATAGATCATCACACAACAATTTCCTCATGCTCTTTCCCAGGTAATCTCTGTGACACCTCCCACAGGCAACCACTGTTTTGAAATTTTTTTCCTATAGATTAGCTGTTTTATAACTTTATATGAAGGGATAGTAGAGTACATACTCTCTTGTGTAAGGCTTCTTTTACCCCTAAGTGTCTTTCTTTTTCCTTTTTTATTTGGCTGTGCCACAGGCAGCATACAAGATCTTAGTACCCCGGCCATGAATCAAACCTTTGCCCTCTGCAGTGGAAGTGCAAGTTCAAGCCACAGAACCACCAGGGAATTCCCTTGTTTCAACAAAGAATATTTACTGAGCAATTACATATGCTAAGTCATTCAGAAGTGTCAGTCTATGCATCAACAGTTCAACACAGGAATTAACTTCTGGTTTGAATGCACCAGCCAAAAGGTGGCACTAGGAAAGCTATGGGGAAGTAGTCTGGCAGTGAGCTGGCAGTGGCATGGGAAGTCCTAGAAATACCATGGGGGATGGTGGTGGCTTGTGTTAGGGATGTAGATCATAACTAGGGTGTATAGTTACAGCCAATTTAGACCTGGGTCTCTTCTTCATACTGGAGCAAAGGGAAAGGATTTCTGCTCTCAGAAAAGTCAGACCTCTGGAAGCAAAACCTGGGAGACATTTGCAAATTTTACAGCTCCAAATAGTTTTAAAGCAGGAAATGAAAGGCAATACAGTAAGTCCCCTACATACGGACATTCAAGTTTCAAAGATGCAAATATCATGTTCGCATGTCCAATCATGTAAGTCAGTTCACATGTCTGGTGTACATTGTCAGGTGCATGCATCCTCTACAAGTGGTTGTGCTTTTCTGTACTTTACGGTACAGTACTGTGTAGAGTACAGTAGTACAGTATCTTTATTTCAAGCACAGGATTTCCAGAAGCAAGCATAAAAGCAGTACTGCTAAGAAGTGCCAAGCAGTAATGATGGGAACAAAAGTGAAAGTAACTGAGAGAGCAGAGTGACAAGAGGAAGAATAACTGAAGAGATACACGATGTAGGAAACGCCAGAGGGATTTTCTTTATTTGAGGAGGCACTGTTAGTTTTTGAAGCACAGGACCTGAATGTAGAATGTAGAATGAAACAAAGGTTGCAGCAGGCATTCAGAATGCAATCTAGGGCTACCAGGTCATCTATGACAAAAATAAAAGAGCTACTACTAGACATCACTGAACTGTTTTTTTCAAGATGGTAGATAGAATTGAATCCAGCAAGGAACCAGAATCTGTGCCATCAACGTCAGGCGTGAGTGAAATTATAGCTTGCCCTCCATCTCCTACTGCTGACGATCCTTCAGCTCTACCATCTCCCACCTCCAGGCAGTAACTCTTGCCTGTTCACTCGATGCCAGCCCCTGTATGCCAGCTGTTGTACTGTACTCCTGTACTTTTCAAGGTACTGAGCTGTAAGATTAAAAATGTTTATTTTTTATTTTTTTATTTGTTTTTTATGTATTATTTGTGTGAAAAGTATTATAAACCTATTACAGTGCAATACTATATAGCTGATTGTGTTAGTTAAGTACCTAGGCTAACTTGGGTGGACTTATGAACACACTCTCAGAGTGGAATTCATTTGTATGTAGGGGACTTACTGTACATGCTGTTTTGTATCAGGTACTGGGCCTGGCACTCTGTTACACAAACTCATTTGATCCACCCAACTAATTCATAAGGCAGCCATTATTTTCCTCCAATTTAAAGATGAGGTAATAAGACTTTATTTAGCACTGGCCATTTGATGAGGTAAAAATTCTTTTTCCCTTTAAAAAATCACATAACTGCAACTCTTGGTGGTTGGATGACTTGCAAAAGGTCACTCTGATACCAATTATACAGTCAGGATATAAAGCCCACTTCTGTTGGTTTTGTGAAGCAAAGTTATTTTCTTCTACCTCTAAAAATGATGATTTCTTGCCCAAAGTTAGTAAGATACCAGCTGGTGGACCCAGCACTATAAAATTTTAAGGCATTATAATTGTTATATTTCAAATTATTTACCTAGCTTTCTCTTTGCAAAGAGAATAATGAAGCTCATCCATCCAAGAACCAAGTCCTTACCTGCACTGTCGGCTTCCTGGGTTTCCAAGTGTTGCCAGGTTTCAAGCTGCTGTCCTCGAGGGTACCATGCTGGGGATTATGACAGCAAGCTGAACACCGGATGCACTGGTGATGGTGGCACCGGCAATTGTAGCAGTTTGGAATCATATTTCTCTTTCGCAAAGCAGGACAGATTTCCCCAGAACAATAAATGCAAGGGTCATGGACTACAGCTCCCTGGACATTGCAGGAGTAAGAGCACGTCCTGTGGTAATCAAAATCACCACAGTGTAGTGGCTTACAGCACATGGATTGTTCTAGACCTTTGCTTGCAAAACATTCTGTGTAAGTGGGAGTTTCTGACTGAAGGGGTGATATGGAATGATATGATTGGTCTGTGGCATGATAGGGTTGGTCTGTGGAGTGATATGACTGGTCTATGGGATGGCGCCTCAATTCTCTATAGCTGGAGCTCATTGGCTGAAAGCTTTGGTCAATAGGTTTTGGTCTCTGGGTAAAAGTCTTGTTATGAGTGGTTAAACCTGGCAAATGAGATGTAGATAAGGATTTGCTACTCTCTTCAAAGAACTTTCTTCTGTCTGCAAAGGGCAAGAGGATGGCTTCCTCCCCAGCTTGGACAGTAGACGCTTTCAATTCCTTGTCACCTGGGTTGGAAGGGCCTTCCATGGCTAGTGCCACATGTGGCTGCAGGTTGTGCTCTGGTGACCATCTCCAGTGACCTCCACAGACTCCATGGTGAACGTTTGTTTTTTCAGAGTCTGACGAGGATGGGTCAGATGCTTTCCACCAGTTGTTTGGGCTCAAAGAGGACTGGCCAGATCTCTGGCCAGGACTCACTCGTCCCTCCAAGCCAATCCTAGATTCTTGACCCTCAGGGGCTTGACTGAGGCACTCTGAAGACCTAGCCCTGAGTATCATGCTCTTGTTGAAGAGCTTGTCTCTGGGGCTTGGTGGTTTTTTATATGAAGATAGAAGGGCTGAGTTAGAGGAAGGAAGTGGAGGACTTTCCAGGGTCTCCTTGGTCTCTTCCACTGGCTCCTTGGTGTAACACAGCTGTGACAAGGGACTCTTGCCTTTCTGGAGCTGGGCCTTCCTCCTCTGAATTTCATTACGTAGATTGGTAGCAAAACGTTCGCTCTTCCGCCGGTTTTGGATCGAGCGGCCCCGGAACCCTCCATTTCGCTTACTGCCCACCCGGCCACACTCCTTGGGCTCACTGTCCCCTTCCTCAGTTGCCTCTGTGCTGCCAGCTACTTTAGAGGTTGAAGAATAGTCCCTGGTTTGTTGAGCAAGGGAGCCAGAGGACTGCTGGCTGACCAGTTCACTATCAGCTCTGCTTGCTCTGTTTGGATCCTGGAAGCCTTTTTCTGGATGGTGTCCGTCAGCCTCTCCATGTGGGGAACTGCTTGGGCTCTGATGACCTGAACCCAGAGGTCTATCATCCACTGGCTTGGTCTTTCTGTCTTTGCTCGGCTGGTCCTGGGTTCCTCCTGCAGGGGCACATGGGCTTTTCTTGCTTGTGTGGCTACTGTGCATGTGCAAAGGGGATACGGTCCACTCCTGCCCATCCTGCCCAGCTTGGAGCTCTGTCCCCCTGCTGTCCCTAGTATCAAGGTGCACACGCTGCAAGTGGGACACCAGCAGCTGTTCAGGGGCACTATGGCGATGCCCTGTGGGTCCTGTGAGGTGTGGAGAGCTGCCAAAAGAAGAAGTCTTAGCTAGCTCTGCTGAAGCCTGGTTGAGTGGGCTGGAACCTATGCTGGAAGTTTTGTCACATGCTTTTGGGACTCCAACAGCTTTGGCTGAGGCCTCCATTGGTAGATTCTCAGAGCCCTTCTGGTTAGATTCAGGAGGTTGGCTGAGCTCACAGTTCTGATGGCCTTCATTTGTCACTTGGTCTTGCCCGCTGAGGCAGCAGAACCTATTAGGGTTCCTTGGGGATAGCATGGTGTCCAAGCTAGGTTTCTCCTTCTGTTGCAAGGAATCTATAAGCTCAGAAGCCCTGCACTGCTCTCCATTGAAGAGTTGGGCTCTGGAGGCCTGAAGACTGTCTCGCCTCACTGGAGGTTGAGGGGGACCCCTGGCAGCCTTGGCAGGCTCTGAGTGGGAGACCTCCTGAGGACAGGATGACATCTGGGAGCTAGCAGTCAGGTGACCCCCACTGGTGCGCCAGCCACCTCCTGAGGTCTCGACCACATTAGGGCGACTATTAGGGGCTTTAGTTGGCCCTGGGCCTTGCATGATACAGTCCACAGAGGCTGGCTCCTCTGGCCTGAGGGAAAGGGCACAGTCAGAGGCATTTGAGCTGGCTGAGAAGGAGCTATAGGCTGAATCACGCTGGTTGGGGTATGTGCTCTGGTCAATGGGCAAAAGATGGCCCTCATAGGTGGCTTGGCCTGGTTGCTCCAGGCTCTCCATACTGCCAATGGAGCTGCTTTTCTCAGTGCTGCAGTGCCGGGAGAGTGGACACCACTGCACACACACGTCACTGCAAGACACAGGACACACCGGTTAGTTAGCCACGTCACCAGATTACTTCCCCACCTTGGCCATCCCTGCCACAGGAGAAGGCAAGGCAACCCAGAGGCACCCATGCCACAAAGGAGAGGGAGATACGGCAAAAGAGGAAGGAAGGGAAATGGGAAGAGAAGGACGCTGGGGATGCCACAGAAATGTGGTAAAATGGGAGGCAAGACGATACGTGGAGGAAGAATAGGGCAAGATCCAAAGACTAACAGTGCAAGAACTCACTAGGGGTAGTCCTCTGTTTCTCTGCCTTAAGTGAGTCTAGAATTGCTTCTGGCCTGTTGCTGTCTCCTGGGAGCCAGCTCTCGGCTCTCTGCTTGGAGAAACAAGCACTGACGATTAGCATTTGAGAGGGGCCCTAAAGGGCTAATTTAATTTCAGTCAGCCTATTTTGTAAATCAGTGGTTCTCAAATTTGATCATGCATCAGAATCATCCAGAGGGTTCAAAGAAACACAAGTGACTAGGCCTCATGCCCAGAGTTTTAGGTCTGGGTGGATCCTGAGAATTTTTACTTCTGACAGTTTTCTGGGTGATGCTACAGCTGTTGGTTCAGGGACCACACTTTCGAGAACTACTGGTGTCAAGCAAGCCCTACAAAGGGAAGTGATTGTGAGGGAGTAATTTTCTCAAGATTACCCAGCTCTCGTTCACAGCCCACACAGGGCCACAGTTTTAGCATTCCCCTGTTCTTTTCTTGATAATAGTATTCCTCACTGTTTACCAAGGACCTATGATGTGCCAGACACTTTCTAATGTCTCGTTTCAAACTGAAGGGGAGAGATTATTATCTCCACTTGACAAGTGAGAAAACCAAAGCTTAGAGGGGGAAAGTAAAATGACAAGCTCATACAGCTGCTAAAGAAGCAGAGCTGGATTTTGAACCCGGGCCTCTGTGAGTCTAATGTCCTGGCTCTTCTGCTACACTGTCTGTTAAATGGAAATGATAGTGGTATCTGTACCAGAGGGTTGCTTTGCGGGTGATATCAGATAATAAAAGTGAAGCTCTAGGCGCCTAGTGAGGGTTCAACACCTGGTTGAGAGTAGCACCTCTCTTGATTGTTGTTTTCATGAGTATTGTTATCAGCATCCCCTCTACTATGACTATTGACCTTATAGTGGCCCCTGCCCACCCAGGCTGCCCTCTTCCCCCACAGCAAAGCCAAACTTGGGAGACCAATGACGGTACTAGGATCAAACACAATCTTGAATTTTAAGTACCATTTCCCACACACAAAGCCAAACTGAGCCAAGTCATGCCAGTAACTCCCTGTCACTAGAACCCCAGAGGTTGCAGGTGGCTCAGAAAGGCCATAGTTCTGAACGCCAGAGCTGAGCAGTGGCAGGCACCCACAAGATCCTCCAGGTTAGCCTCTTCTAATTCTTTCTCACCGCCTTGCCCCTTAGCCACTCCGCTTACTTGACCTCTGGGCTAAGAATCCATCAATTCCTTGTTGGCAGGGAGATTTGCTATCCACCCCACCACCCTTCCTGCTGAAAACAGCCACACCCCCACTTAAACAGAAGCCAAGCTCAGAATGTGCTTCTGTGTATCCTTTCAGAACAAAACTGCCCCTGCCTCTGCCCTGAGCCCCTGGCTTCCGATATCAAATAAAGATACCTAAGCTAAACTCAACCCTTAGCTTCCCTGAGCCTCATCAACAGAAATTCCTTCTCGGCGGTAAGATCTTGCTGTGGAAGGGAAAAGGCAGCTTAAGCTAGCAGCTTTGCTGGCTCTGGGCTTGCTTAAAAAGTTCTCTGCATTTGCTGGGTAGCTCCCTAAATTGAGAGATCCTTATTGCAGGTGGACCCTGTTATTCAGGGAGGTCCCCATTCTGAAGGCTTTGGTTGTGTGACAGAGTTGGATGAGAAACACTAGATGAGGTCACTGTGAGTCACTATAGCTAGAGAAGAGGACCAGAACCCAGTCACAGGGTCACTGACAACAGAGACTAGGATGATGGGGGAGCCAGGGAAAGAGATTGCAAAGGAAATAAGGTGAAGAACAGGAAAGAGAGGTGTCTTCAAGCCATGTGAAATATTTCAAGGAAACATTTTCTAAAAGGAAAGGGACTGTCCTAAAGTCACAGAGAGTTAGCAATAGCTGACGACCGGAAGCCAGGCCCTCTGGACTGCCCCACCCCCCTTCATTTTCCCGGATAGCACTCTGGGCTCTATAGCCTCCAACGGGGACTAGAGCACTCCTGCGTGGCCGGGTGGTCTAGCCTCCAGCCTGTCTTGAAGGGAAGGTTCCAGACTCACCTTGTGTTGCAGCCGGAATGCCAGGACAAGCTGAAGGCTTCAGAAGGGAAATGCATGGTGGTGGCCGCTTCAGGGCATCCCTCCAGCAGCTTGGCCACATGCCATGAGTGCGGCCTACTGACAGGGGCGTTTCTCCTACAGCAAAAAAGCACAGGAAGTCAACTTAGGGAACCAGAGCTGAAATCACTTCCCAGGCAGCTTCCGCCCCCACCCCCTCTTTCCCTTAAATGAAGTAGCACATCTTGCAAGGAACTGGTGTAGAAATCTTAGCAGCTACCCCCTCAGCTCCCAAAACTCAAATCTCCTTCACCCCAAAGACAATCCATGGACATTCAGAATTTGAGAGTCATAGGGCTCTTTTGGTCATGGGTATATCCCAAGCATGTACAGCAATGCCAGACACATAGTAGATGCTCAATAAATATTTGTGGAATATGTGAGTACTGTTGCTCAATGAACAGTGTGCCCACTCTAAGTTTTCTCTGAAAAAAAAAAAAAATGTAGCCAATCTTCCCATTTTTCTCTAAGAAAGGAATAGGTAAATCATTGAGAAGCTTGAACAAGTCAACACCAACTGACTGCCAATTCTCCAGTTTTGGGCTCATTCAATTTGATAAACATTTGTTGTCTGTGTACTGTGTACCATCTGTGCATACCTCTTGGGATACAGAGATCAATCAAGCATAGGCTTTGTTCCTGAGAACTTACTGGTAAAGGCACTGAGAGAGGGAAGGACAAGATGGCCACAGAGGTGAGGCTGCTAAGTCTGTAGGTAGAGGTTTGGCAAGAAACCCCCATTTCAGCCAGGGAGAATAGGACAACGTGATAGATGGCATGGTACTAGGCTAACAGGGAAGACTGGCTTTCAGGGCAGGGGTGAATAAAGAGAAACAGGTCTGAGGCCAAGGCCCTGGATGCAACCACAGTACCTGTCCAGTGCGGGAGGCTGCAGCCACAGCTCTTGCACTGACAGGCTTCTTCAGGACCCGTCCCTGTGCTCTGGTATATTTCACATGAATAGAAGTCACCCTTGCTAGTGGGGAAGAACAAGAGTGGGGCACAGGTAGTGCCAGAGGATAAAGAGAAGATTGATATGAGAGAGGGAGAGAGAGAGGGAGAGAAAGTGGGGAGGACAAGAATAAGAGAGGGGGGAAAGGAAGAGGGCAGGGGGAAGAAGAGAGAGAGAGGGAAGGAAGGAGAGGGAAGGGGAAGGGAGAAGAGAGGAGAGGGCAGAGTAGGAGAGGTGAGGAGAGGAGAAGAAACAAGAAGAGAAAGACAGATATCAGATGGGCCAGGTAAATAACAGATAAGAGGGAAGAGATGGTACAGATATAAACAAATGACAGAAATGGAGAAGTCTGAGAAAGAGTACAGGGAGCTATACAGGGAGAAATGGATGACAGAGAACAAGATGACAGAGTAAGAGAAACAGATGATAAATAAAGGAGAGGACAGAAAGATAAACAGATGATAGTTTATTTACTAATTTTTTCATTCAATTACTGTGGCAGGTTCCATACTAGACAGTGAGGAAGCAGAGTTGACTAAGATAAGGCCCCTGGTTTTCAACATGCTTGTTATAGAGTGGGATAAATCAGCTCTCTACCTCCCAGGAGCAGCAGTAGAGAGACTAGAGCTGAATCCATATTCGCAGGGAATGCCCCTTATCCTGGCAGAAATACAGAAAATCCCAGCAGGGCAGAGCTCTAGAGGGCTAAGGCCTGAAAAAGTAGTCCTGAGGAAAATGGCCTTGCTGGGGAAAACATGTGTTGAGTGGTAACAGGCCAGACACAGAGAAGGAGATATAAAAGGAAGGGCAGTGGAAGATGCCTGCCAAAGGTCAGGAACCAGAGCCACAGATCAGCTGTGGCAGTGAAAATTTATGGGAAGGAGAGGAAGTGAGGGCCACATATTTAACCACTGTTCTATATGGATTTCAGAGTGCCAGCAGGGAGGCTGAAGGCACTAGAAGACCTTGGGGAAGGTGTCTGCTCCAGAGTTTCACACACAAAACCATGTTGCTAGAAATCTCTCCAGTGGCTGTTACCCAGGAGCCATCCATTAACAACTATTTATAAAGCATCTCGTAGAAGTACTATGTACGAGTAGATGCTACGTACCATGTGTATCTAACTATGCAGCACAGTTCCAGGCACTGAGGATACAGTGGAGATCTGGGCACCTCTCTTATTTGGGGCTCTTTTCCATATCCAGCATTTTTGAAGTTCTGAGTCCAGGGTTTAAAATGTGGGCAATCAGCCTTGATACCACCTTTTTTCCAACCATCCAATCCCTTATAAAGTTCTACTGAAGCTTCTTTTACAATATCTCTTTGGCTTGGCCTCTTTCTCTCTCTCCCCACACCCATACCATTCTCACTGAGACTATTCTACATAACCATACTTCTCCACAGAACCTGTCACCCACAGCTCCTGTTCTAGTCCAGGCCTTTAACATTTTGCGACCAAAATACTGTGTTAGTCTGGCAGCTAGTCTCACCTGGTTTTACCTCCAGTCGCTGCTTTTAGATCATATGTCAAATACCAATTGGATTGTGGTACTCTCCTATTCAAGAATCTTCACCAGTTGGACCTGACTTTCAAAGCCCTTTCTAAGCTATCTTTACCCACCCAACCTAACCTCTCATGTCTCTGCTCCAGTCACACTCTGCAACCAGCTTTGTGCCTTTGCTTTTGGTTTTCTAGTAGAATCTAACACAAGCCCTGGAATTGGACATTGATTAAAATCCCAGCTCCACCACTTACAAGCTCTGCTTCTCAGAGGTCTAGCTGCCATGACAGTAAGATGGTGATGATAGTACCTAATTAATAGGGTTGTAATGTTCAAATGATACAGTGCTTGTCAACTGCCTAGAACAGAGTTTCAGTTATGACTGTGACTGTTCCCTCTGCCTGGAATGCCCCCTCCCATTTTGGTACTCTAAGTCCCACCTGTTCTTCAAGGTACTACTCAAGTAATGTCTACTCCATGGAGCTTGTCCTTAGTAATCTAGTCCCCACAATTTAGCCCATCAAAAATAATGTTTGATATTGATCATCATCATTTCATGTACATTACTCTCATCCTATGAACTATATCAAGCCCAAAGGTGATAAGACAAAGACAAATGAGTCAGATCTACTAGGTTCATAGCCTAACTCTACCACTTTGGATGTGTGATTCTGTGTTAGTCACTTAACCCATCTGAGCTTCGGTTTTATTATCAGAAAAAAAAAACAAAAAACAATAATCCTTACCTGGTTATGTTACTATGGGGATGAGGCAGAACACTGTCAAAGTTTCTGGGACACATACTGATGTATAGCATATGGTCAATAAGGAGAGGGTACTGTAATAAGAGTTGTCGGCTCAGACTTAGCCTTCTTGATAGTTCAAGAATCCTTCCACCCAGATTTACCCATCCACTGTCAGGGTTCCACTAGCATCACCCTTGCCATACTTTGAAAGGTAGCTTACAAAGCCTCCTACTCTCTCTAGGGTTTCTCCAGGAGTAGGAAACAACCTTAAAGGAGATAGAAGCAAGAAAGTGGAGGCTTTGAGAACACTGAGAGAAAAGCACAAGCTACAGAGAGGAAAACCCCAGTGCAAGAACTGCAGTCAGAACAGGAGCCTTCTAATCCTAGATTGGGAAAGGAAAGGACACCATCTATAGGGTCTAATACTTGGTCTATTATTATTCCTAAAGAGCCCTAGATTTGGAGTGAGTTCACACTCATATTCTAATCCTAGCTGTGTGACTGGAGGCACAGTCATTCTCTGAGTTGTAATTCTTTACCGGTAAAATGGAGACAATCAACAAATCTTACTCATGATTTAAAGTCTGGATTAAATGCAGTCCCACGTGTGAAATCACTCCACATAGTGCCTAATATACTATTAACTTAAAAAAAAATAACAGGGACAATTTACTGGACACTTAAGATGTACCTGGCACTGAGCACTTTACATGCATTAGCTGATTCAATCCTCACTCCAACCTTATCAGTAAGCACCATTATTATGCCCTTCATGGGATGCAGAAACAGAGACACAGAGAGCTGAACTGCTTTGCCAAGAACACACAGTTAGTAACCAGGAATTGAGAATGAGGCTCTGGTCCTCCAACACTTGTTAGGGTACCACATGCCCCTACCTCCCCAAAGAGGGATCTATCTCAAAGAGCTTATATACCTGAGCCTTCTCCTAGGTATTCCCTCAAGAAGCAGTCAGAAAAGGAAAGTCTCGGTAGTCCTAAAGTTTAAACCATTCCCTCCTTAGGCAGTGGGGAAGGAGGATGAGAAGAAATAAGCAAAGAGGTAAAAGAAGATGCCAACCACCAATCTAGCTATAGAGGCAACAGTCTCCTACCCTTTCTCCCAAGGCACTATTATTAAACACACTATCATTCACTGGGGCTTCCCAGGTGGTACAGTGGTAAAGAATTTGCCTGCCAGCGCAGGAGATGCAGGAGACATGGGTTAGATCCCTGGGTCACGAAGATCCTCTGGAGTAGGAAATGGCAACCTACTTCGGTATTTTTGCCTGGAAATTCCATGGACAGAGGAGCCTGGCAGGCTATTGTCCATGGGATTGCAGAGTAGGACATGACTGAGCACACACACACACACACACACACACACATCATTCATTACCCCAAATTCCTTTCTTAGGAAGCAAAAAGAAAGGGATATTGAAGAAAGAAAGCAGAAGGGGGAAGAAGGGTAACAGCCATGATGGCCATGGCTACCAGTAGTACCTACCATGGAAGTTGTCCAGGATGGGGAGATAGCTTAGGAGAGGGCTAGGTATCCAGCCAGCTCAGATGGTCCTCAAAACCCCTCCAGCCAGCCCCTGGGGCTTCTTTCCGCAGGCTGGATCCTCCCTTAGTTGAGACTCATTTGCCTTCCTTTAAAACCTCGTGAGAGAAGGGGCCATCAGCCCAAGTCCCTGAGTGTGCTCCAAGGGGCTCAGGCACAGTCAGGTCCCAATTCCAAGAACAGAAAGGAGTAGCACCGAAGGCAAGGTATGGCCATCAGCCTGGTTGGGCCTAGAGGAGGCCACCACCTTAGGGAATGAGGGCCAGTGTCAAGAGCTGGATAGGAGTGAAGACGCTGCTCCAGAAAGTAGCCAGCACCCTGGTGGCAAAGGGAAGGATGAAAGGCAGTTCCAGCAGCACAAACAGCCCTCCTGTTCCCTACTCCAGCCTCCTCTGAGCTCTGGCCCACCCCCTTACATAGCTCAGAGGCCAATAAGGAAGCTGGGCCCCCAGCCACTGCTAGAACTCAGGAAAGGAGCAAGGAAATGATGTTTGGGAAAGATAAAGTGGGTGTCTAAAAATTTTTTTTTAAATACACGCAAGTGAGAGAGAAAAATACCCCAGACACATACACTTAAAAGAATTCCTGTGCTTCCTGGACTGAGTTGACTCCACCCAGCCATCTCCGCAGGTCCTCTGAGCCCCAGAAAAGGAAAACCCAGATCAGCCAGGCCCAGCAGCCTCCAGGTCCAGCCAAGAAAGTAGCACTACAGCTGGTTTTACGTAGCTGGGGGCAAGGAACCTAGAGATCTCCCAGAATGAATATCCTGTTGAGACAGAAAGATTCACAAACCGTTCTGGACCGTATTTTCAGAGTCTGCCCATCCTATGGGCATCTGAGCAGACCCAGAGGAAACTGCATTTCACACCAGAGACTCTAACTCCATAACAGTGCTGCTTGGAGTCAGCATCCCTGCCTCTGCCATGACTTTACTCTGACCTCTGGCAATTTACTCCCCCTGTCTGGGCTTCTGTTTCCTCTCTGCAAAATAAAACATTAAAGCCCATTGTCACAAACAACCTCTCCAACTATATGGCACACTCTGAGGCAACAGTCCCCAGCCCCAGGCTGAGGGTCCACATGATGTCTCACTGACCTATGCAAAGCCAGGACCCAGAGAAGCCCCACAGAAGTTTATTACATACCCTAAGCCGAAGCTCAAGCATCAGAATTTAATTCTTCTTGGGGATTCAGAGTTGGGATTTTTCCCTTCATAATACTCCAGGATCTCCAGGCCAGTTTCCTTTGGCCTCTGGTCTCAATTTCAGCCATTTCTGGCCTGAGAGAGCTTATGTGAGCTTCCTCAGACCAAGAAATATCCAAGGGCCCTTCCTCTCTGGGGAAACCATGCCAAGTGGCCCCTTACCTGCTCTGCCCTCTGGACCTCCTGGGGAAGTTTGAAAGGAATTTTGTTTACATGTGCCTATAAAAGGCAGGTGCCATCCAAGTAAGCCCACAGACCCTCCTCTGGTAATCAGAAGTCCTGTAAGGTGGGAGTTTGGGGATTTAGTATGCCTGCAGATCTGGGTTGAAGATTCAGCTTTTACACACTAATTGTTTGGCTTTGGGCATGTCACAGAGACTCAATTTCCTCATCTTCAATGTATGCCTGGCACACAAAAGGCATTCAGTAAATGATATCCATTATTAATATCATCCTTGACCCCAAATAATAATGGATAAGGTACTATTAGTGGCAAGAAAAAGAATTTCTTCAAGCCAAATGAAGAGGAATGCAAGAGGACTAATTAAGAGAAGGTTCAAAAATCAAGGCTAACTCTCTAGAGTAGCACTTCTCAAACTTCAGTGGCCAGACTAATCACCTGGCCATCTTGAATCAGATTTTGATTCAGTAGATCTAGAGTAGGCTCCAGATTCTGACTTTCTAAGAAGCTCTAGAGTGATGGTGATGCTGGTGGTGTAATAACCACATTCTGACAATACACTAGGGAATACAGTACCTTTAGCAATAGCACAACACTAGGGAATAACCCCTGCTCTGAAACAGCATCAGAATAAATAGTCACTTCTAATCCCATTACTCAGGCCTGGGTACCTAGCCTTCCCAAATCTGGTCACCAAGTGCCTTTCTCCTTCCACTCTGTAACTCAGTCCATAAAAATGCTTCCCTGACCCCCATTTCCTAATGAAATAAAGAATAACAAATGTGATAGCAGCCTGGCCCTGTCAGTGGTCAGATGGGTTGAGGAAGTTTTGACTAGAGGTGCAAGCATGTTTTGGGGATTGCCTTAGGTAGGGAGGCAGGATGGGAGTATGAGAGTTGGGAAGTCACCAGAAGAGGTGATATGATGGACAGATGGACACAGGCAGTATATACTCAAGAAATCCTTGTGGAGAGGATAATAAGAGAGGGATTTCAGCAGTTTGGCCAGTTTGGGATTTAGAAAGGAGAGACTGGGATGTGGGGTTGGGATAAAGGGGGTAACTTCTCACTTAGCAGAGCTAAGTTCCAGACAACATGAGCAAGCATCACCTCCTCTGTTCAGGGGAAGGTAAAGATGACTGTATCTTTTCCAAGCACTCAGAGGATAAGAACCTGGCCTGGAGCAAGGAGGGTGGGCACATGCAGGTGGAAATGACAGATCTGTCAGAAAGGCTCCCTTGTAAAGGCTGTTGTGAGAGGTGAGGGGAGGGAAGTGGACCAATTTTAGAAGGAGTCACTCTCTAGCTGCTCTAGAGGGCTGTCACCCCAATACCTTCCAACACAACTACTGGTCTCTGAGCCTAGCTCTCAGCAGACCCCTCAAGAACTACTTGGAGGGAGGAAGGCAGGGGGTAAGCAAAAGAGAACCCTGGCTCTGATCCAACCCAGGGCAAGAAGGAAAATACAGCCCCTGTTGCTTGGGGTTATGCTTAGCCTGAGGTCTGGGTCATAACCTACCACAGGTTCCTTCCTCTTCTGAAAGTGTTTAGATAAGGAGAAGCACAAAGAGGTGTCCTTGATTAGCTCTGTTGACTTTCTATGGCTCTTCCAGCCTCCTCCGCCCCTACCAGCACATTCTACCTGCCCCACATGAAGGAATTCAAACTCATTCTGGCCTGCTCAGCAGGAAGGGAAGCCTGTTTTGTCCACAGCCAGTGGACAAAACAATGCATGGCTTGTTTATCTGGCAGAAGGAGGCAAAAGCCGCTTGATCACCATGAAGGGATACAGATCTCTGAAGGCCTCCTCACAACCTCACACTGTTAGCTGGATGACCCTGCTGATCTGGAGACCTTCCTTATACAGACCCAACCAAGGACGAACATGTATATGTATGTAAATGTGTGAAAGTGTATGTATGGGTAAGTATGCATGTATGCATGTGCATGTATGGGTAAGTATGTGTATATCTATGTATATGTGTGTATATATACATATGTATGAGTTTAAAGAGAACTTTAAGACAAGACCTTTCTTGTCAGTTGGGAAGCTATAATTTTGGTCATCTGAGATATAGGTACTTTATGTAGAGGGGACTTTTGGTACCCAGTTCTGCCCTTCCACCTTCCCCACTTCTTCTACTTCCCCTCCCCTCTTGGAATAGCCAGGTCAAGTTCTTTCATAGAAATCTGCTGAATCCCCTGCCTCTCTACCCTCTACCTCAGGATACATTCAAGGCTAAAAAGAAGCCCAGGGTAGTGAATAAGAAAGGAAGGGAATGCTGGGTTGGGAGTAAAGACTCCCTCAAATGCTGTGATGTGTGTCAAGGGGTGTCTTTTGGCTTTCCAAGTATGAAAGTAAAGAGTAATACCCTCATTTGGTTAGGGCCTTTACACTTGACTTTCCGCTTTCATTTCTCCATTTTTTCACATTAGAATCTTTAAAACATGGGGACACCTATTTTTCTAAAGGAGGTTGGAGGGAGGCAACCATATGAAAGAAGTGGGAGAGCTCTGCAAATATTAGGGGCTAGAAAAATGCTTAGTAGTTTAGAAACACAGTACTTAGAATTCTCTTTCAGACTTGGCTGTGAAACATATTCTAGTTTACATATCTATGTAGAGGCAGATAAAACATACCCATCATAGACTGTTTCTTGTCAATGATCCCAAAGGCAAGGAGGTGGATGGTGCATATTTCGCAGCTTCTAGGAGCAAGGGGAGCAAGTCAAGAATCTGAATAATGAAAGAGAGTTTTTTTCTCTTCCCTGTACATATAAAAGCTAAGGGTGTAACACCAGAGGGCTGAGGGCGACTTCATATGAGCACACAGGGAAAATGACGACAGGTTCACAGAATAGCATCTGTTGAGTCAGCTTCTGCTATGATGCCCAATTTCCTAAACCAACACCCAGAGTGATAAAGAAGGTGGAGGATGTTTGTCCTCCAGCCTTAGTTTCTATCAGTAATACCACAGCATCCCTTGGGAATGAATGCAGGAATAATACAAGATTTCCTTTCTTTTCATTTTAAGCCAAATATCTCCAACTCAATATTGGAGTACCAATTTTCAGGAAAATGATGAACTCCACAAAGATTTTGCCCAAAGTCAAGTCTCAAAACCCTTTAGAATTGCTTCTGGCCACTCCCTAAATCATCTCCACTACTAAATGCATGAAGCCCAAAGACAATGTCCAGTAGCAGTGAGAACCTCAATAGAACCAAGAGAACCTACTCATTCTCCTTTGAGCAAACATGACAATGAGAATCAGTGCTCAGCAGAGCTGGAACATGGTGAGCAAGGTAGATAGTACAGGGACATGAGGCTGGGGAAGTACGAAGGCCAGATCACAGAGTTTTCAAGGTCAAGGTAGGAAGTTTGGGTTTTATTTCCAATGTAGTGGGAAATATGCTACTGGAGATTGTTAAGAAGGTGACAATGATCTAAGTTTTATAAAGATCTCACTAGGCTGATAGATTTAGGCAGGGCAGGAGTAGAAGTGAGGGAACCAGTTTAAAAAGGCTTTTATAGGTAAGAGATAATGGTGATTTGTTCTAGGGAAGAAGTAGTAGGGGTAGAGAAGAGAGGTTTGATTACAGATATCTTGGAGGTAGAGTTGACAATATTCATTGATGGATTGGATGTGGAGAGTGAGGGATAAAGAAGAAGTCATGCCATCAGAGTTGCCTGGCATCTGTAACTTCTTAGCACAGAATTCATTCCCGAAACTGAGTCATTAGTAGTTCTTAAAAAAAAAGTTAGCAATCTTTATCATTCTTTTATTCAAGCATTTATGGAACTCCTATCTACATTTAAGGTGCTTGGAGAGGTACTATGAAACATGCCAAAATGAAGAAGATATGATTCCTGTGCTCAAGAAATTTATAGTGTGGTAGGGGGGGTCAATATGGGGCTTCCCTGGTGGCTCAGACAGTAAAGAACCTGCCTGTAATGCAGGAGACATGGGTTCAATCCCTGGGTTGGGAAGATTCCCCGGAGAAGGAAATGCCAACCCACTCCAGTATTCTTACCTGGAGAATCCTGTGGACGGAGGAGCCTGGTGGGCTATATTCCAGGGGGTTGCAACAGTTGGATATGACTTAGCAACTAAACCATCATCACCAGGGAATGAATAAAAATACCTATGTAACTATTCTATATACTAACAATAAAACACTCAGAAAGAGAAATTAAGGAATCAATCCCATTTACCATTGCAACAAAAAGAATTAAATATCTAGGAATAAACTTACTTAAGGAGACAAAAGAACTGTACACAGAAAATTATAAGACACTGATGAAAGAAAGCAAAGATGACAAAAACAGATGGAGAGATATTCCATGTTCCTGGGTAGAAAGAATCAATATTGTGAAAATGACTATACTACCAAACACAGTCTACAGATTCAATGTGATCCCTATCAAATTACCAATGGCATTTTTCACAGAGGTAGAACAAAAAATTTCACAATTCATATGGAAACACGAAAGACCCCGAATAGCCAAAGCAGTCTTGAAAAAGAAGAATGGAGCTGGAAGAATCAACCTTTCTGAGTTCATATTATACTACAAAGCTACAGTCATCAAGACAATATGGACTGGCACAAAAACAGAAATATAGACCAATGGAACAAGATAGAAAGCCCAGAAATAAACCCATGCACCTATGGGTACCTTATTTTTGACAAAGGAGGCAAGAATATACAATGGGGCAAAGACAGCCTCTCCCATAAATGGTGCTGGGAAAACTGGACAGTTGCATGTAAAAGAATGAAATTAGAACACCTCCTAACATCATACACAAAGATAAACTCAAAATGGATTAAAGACCTAAATGTAAGACCAGAAACTATAAAACTCTTAGAGGAAAACACAGGCAGAACAGTCGATGACATAAATCAAAGCAAGATCCTCTATGACAAACCTCCTAGTGTAATGGAAATAAAAACAAAAGTAAACAAGTGGGACCTGATTAAACTTAAAAGCTTTTGCACAGCAAAGGAAACTATAAGCACAGTGAAAAGACAACCCTTGGAATGGGAGAAAATAATAGCAAATGAAACAACTGACAAAGGATTAATTTCCAAAATATATAAGCAGCTCATACAACTCAATATCAGAAAAACAAACAACCCAATCAAAAAGTGAAAAAAAGACCTAAACAGATATTTCTCCAAAGAAGAAATCAGATGTCTAACAAACACATGAAAAGCTGCTCAACATCACTCATTATTAGAGAAATGCAAATCAAAACTACAATGAGATATCACCTCACACTGGTCAGAATGGCCCTCATCAAAAAGTCTACAAACAATAAATTATGGAGAGGGTGTGGAGAAAAGGGAATGCTCTTGCACTATTGGTGGGAATGTAAATTGATAGAGCCACCATGGAAAAAGGTATGGAGATTGCTTAAAAAACTAGGAATAAAACCACAATATGACCCAGCAATCCCACTCCTATGCATATACCCTAAGGAAACAAAAACTGAAAGAGACACATGTATCCCATTGTTCACTGCAGCACTATTTACAATAGCTAGAACATGGAAGCAACCTAGATGTCCATCAACATATGAATGGATAAATAAGTTGTGGTACATATATACAATGGAATATTACTCAGCCATAAAAAGGAACACATTTGAGTCCATTCTAATGAGGTGGATGAACCAGAACCTATCATACAGAGTGAAGTGACTCAGAAAGAGAAGGATAAATACTATATTCTAACACATATATATGGACTCTAGAAAAATGGTACTGAAGAATTTATTTACAGGGCAGCAATGGAGAAACAGACATAGAGAACAGACTTATGGACAAGGGGAGAGGGGAGGAGAGGGTGAGATGTATGGAAAGAATAACATGGAAACTTACATTACCATATGTAAAATAGCCAACAGGAATTTGCTGTATGGCTCAGGAAATTCAAACGGGCTCTGTTTGAATTTATCAACCTAGAGGGGTGGGATGGGGAGGGAGATGGGAGGGAATTTCAAAAGGGAGGGGATATATGTATACCTATGGCTGATTCATGTTGAGGTTTGACAGAAAACAGCAAAAATCTGTAAAGCAATTATCCTTCAATAAAAAAATAAGTTAATTTAAAAAAATCGATGTAACTAAACAGAGTAGAATATCGTGTCATAAAGGAAATGCTAACAAAATGAGAGTTTAAAAAAAGAACAAGGGTTTTACTTTACTGGGGACTATATTCAATATGTTATATAACCTATAATGGAAAATAATTTTTAGAAAGAATATTATATATCTTTATATATCTCCAAATCACTTTGCTGTACACCTGAAACTAACATGATATATTGTAAATCAACTATACTTCAATAAAAATTTAAAACCATTCATGTAATAAAAACATTATTAAGCAAGTTTTCTTATTTTTTTGTTGAAAATGCTATTAAATTGGTGGTGTCTAAAACCAGACAGTCAAGGAGGAAACAAAGGAGAAAGCACAGATAGTTGAATCAAGGAAGATTTTGCAGAGCCTCTAATTTTGAAAACTCAGGATAATTTCAACAGGAGGAGACTGGGGAAGAGGTCATGCGAGGTGTTTTGTAAAAACAAGAGTGGGAAGAGCAGGAATATACTGAAGGAAGAACATAGAGTTTTTCTAAGGCATACAGGAAATAAAATTAGAATGATGCAACAACATGGTGAACCTTAAGTGTTTATCCTAACATTTACTTTACCAACAGGCAAGACAGAGGCTTTGGAGGTTCCAGAATAGGATGAAAGAGATGGTAAAAGCAGTATGTTAGGAAGGTTATTCTCATAGCCACATGTAGGATGAATTATGTGGATAAATACTGAAAGAATAGTGAAGTGAGTAGGCTAGTGCCATAGACTTAATAAAAGGTAGAACTGGAGAGGTGACAGTGAGAGTGGAGCAGAATGAAAGGATGTGAGAAAGGACATAAGAGACAGAATCAAGAAACTTGGATTACTAATTAAATATGGAGGAAAGAGAAGTTAAGATGGCCATGGAACAGCTAGTGGTATCACTATCTAGATTGGGAAGTTGAGAACCAGAGACACGAGTTTGACTTTAGACATGAGCATGTTTGATATGCTGTCTAATGTAGATAGTCATGCCCCACAAGCAGCCTGATATCTGGGCTGTAGTGCTAGAAAGAGGTTAGGGTAGGGTATGGACATGTGGTCATTATCCACAGAGAGGGGGCAGCCGAGTGCACGTGACTGCCCACAATATATGCATGCAAAGGAAATAGAGTGGATGACATATCTCTACAGAACAGCTAAAGAGGAAGAAGAGCTAATCAAAAAGACAAAACAATAAAATGCAATTTTCAATGATATTGGCAGTATATTTTTAAAAACTGTCAGCAAAGTTGCAGGTAAAGAAGTATTCTTATAAACTGCTGGATGGGAATGGATTGGGTATACATTTGCCTCAAGGAAACTTGCCATATGTTATCAAGAGACATAAAAATGTTCCTACTGTGTTTGCTTTAGCTGACGTATACTAAAATCAGAACAATATAGAGAAGATCAGCATGGCTGTCCCACAGGGATGACAGCAAATTTGTGAAGCACGGCATATTTTTTTCTAGAATTAGAGAGTGGTGGTGGCTATACAACCTTGTGAACATACTAAAACCCACTTAATTCCACACTTGAAAGTAATTAATTTTATGGTTGGTAGATTATATTTGTTTTTAAAAATGTTTGATGTATGAGGCAGGGCACCCAAAGCCGGAGTTCTGTGACAACCTAGAGGGATGGCGTGGGGAGGGAGGTGTGAGGAGGTTGAGGAAGGAGGGGACATGTGTATGCCTATGGCTGAGTCATACTGATGTATGGCAAAAACCATCACAATACTGCAAAATAATTATCCTTCAATTAAAATAAATAAATAAAATTTTAAAAATGTTCCTACCCTTTAATCTAATCTTTCCATTCCAATGATTCTATCCTAAGAGAGCAATTAGAAATAAATATATTGATTTATGTACATGAAGTGTCAACAGCTGCAGGGTTATTTATAATGTAAAATTAGGAATATCCTAACTGTTCTAACAGGAAAAGGAGTACATCAAGGCTGTATATTGTCACCCTGCTTATTCAACTTATATGCAGAGTACATCATGAGAAATGCTGGGCTGGAAGAAGCACAAGCTGGAATCAAGATTGCCGGGAGAAATATCAACAACCTCAGATATTCAGATGCTGCTGCTGCTAAGTCACTTCAGTCGTGTCCGACCCTGTGTGACCCCATAGACGGCAGCCCACCAGGCTCTCCTGCCCCTGGGATTCTCCAGGCAAGAACACTGGAGTGGGTTGCCATTTCCTTCTCCAACGCATGAAAGTGAAAAAGTGAAAGTGAAGTCACTCAGTCGTGTCCGACTCTTAGCGACCCCATGGACTGCAGCCCACCAGGCTCCTCCATCCATGGGATTTTCCAGGCAAGAGTGCTGGAGTGGGGTGCCATTGCCTTCTCCAAGATATGCAGATGACACCACCCTTATGGCAGAAAGTGAAGAGGAACTAAAAAGCTTCTTGATGAAAGTGAAAGAGGAGAGTGAAAAAGTTGACTTATAGCTCAACATTCAGAAAACTAAGATCATGACATCTGGTCCCATCACTTCATGGCAAATAGATGGGGAAACAGTGGAAACAGTGTCAGACTTTATTTTGGGGGGCTCCAAACTCACTGCAGATGGTGACTGCAGCCATGAAATTAAAAGACACTTACTCCTTGGAAGGAAAGTTATGACCAACCTAGACAGCATATTGAAAAGCAGAGACATTATTTTTCCAGCAAAGGTCCATCTAGTCAAGGCTATGGTTTTTCCAGTAGTCATGTATGGATATGAGAGTTGGACTGTGAAGAAAGCTGAGCACCGAAGAATTGATGCTTTTGAACTGTGGTGTTGGAGAAGACTCTTGAGAGTCCCTTGGACTGCAAGGAGATCCAACCAGTCCATTCTGAAGGAGATCAGCCCTGGGTGTTCTTTGGAAGTAATGATGCTAAAGCTGAAACTCCAGTACTTTGGCCACCTCATGCGAAGAGTTGACTCATTGGAAAAGACTCTGATGCTGGGAGGGATTGGGGGCAGGAGGAGAAGGGGACGACAGAGGATGAGATGGCTGGATGGCATCACTGACTCGATGGATGTGAGTCTGAGTGAACTCCAGGAGTTGGTGATGGACAGGGAGGCCTAGCATGCTGCGATTCATGGGGTCACAAAGAGTCGGACACGACTGAGTGACTGAACTGAACTGAACTGTTCAAAATTTTGGAAGTTAGGTGAAGTACTGTGTATCTACATGAAGGAACAATAGTCTACCATAGTTGTGTTGTTCTTTAGTTGCTCAGTCGTGTCTGACTCTTTGTGACCCCATCAACAGTAGCCCACCAGGCTCCTCTGTCCATGGGATTCTCAAGGCAAGTATATTGGAATGGGTTGCCATTTCCTTCTCCAGAGGATCTTCCCAATCCAGGTATAGAACCTGCATCTCCTGCATTGCAGCCAGATTCTTTTCTTCTTTGTTAATTTGAGAAACGTTTTTATACCCCTTTGAGTATATGATTGAACTTTTAATTTCAAACACTTACCCAGAATAGAACTATAGAAAGTGAAATATTTAAATGCGCTTCTGTTTCCCTAAATTTTCTTACATAAATAAGACATTATTTATTCATTCAATAAATATTTATAGGCTGCCAACCATATTCCAGCCATTCTTTTAGAATGTCTTTATTCATGTACAAAACAAAAGTTATTTTGAGGACTTCTGTATATTGCATATCTCTGTTTCTATTTCTCTATATCAGTGTCTCTAACTCCATCTCTATCTCTGTCTCCATGTCTGTTCCTATTGGTGCATATCTTTTTTTAAATTAATTTATTTTAATTGGAGGATAATTACTTTACAATATTGGGATGGTTTTTGCCATATATCAACATGAATCAGCCACAGGTGCACATGTGTCCCTCCATCCTGAAACATCGCCCCCACCACCACCTCCCTCCCCACTCCATCCCTCTGGGTTGTCCCAGAGCACCGGCTCTGAGTGCCCTGCTTCATGCATCAAACTTGCACTGGTCATCTATTTTACATATGGTTATATACATGTTAAAATGCTATTCTCTCAAATCATCACACCCACACCTTCTCCCACAGAGTCAAAAAGCCTGTTCTTTACATCTGTGTCTCTTTTGCTGCCTTGCATATAGGGTTATCATTACCGTTTTTCTAAATTCTATATATATATGTTAATATACAGTATTGGTGTTTCTCTTTCTGACTTACTTCAATCTGTATAATAGGTTCCAGTTTCATCCAAATCATTAGAACTGACTCAGATGTGTTCCTTTTCATAGCTGAGTAACATTCCATTGTGTATATGTACCACATCTTCCTTATCCATTAATCTGCTGATGGACATCTAGGTTGCTTTCATGTCCTAGCTATTGTAAGCAGTGCTTCAATGAACATTGGGGTACATGTATCTCTTTCAATTCTGGTTTACTCACTGTGTATGCCCAGCAGCGGGACTGCTGGGTCATATGGCAGTTCTATTTCCAGTTTTTTTTTAAAGGAATCTCCACACGGTTCTCCATAGTGGCTGCACCAGTATGCATTCCCACCAACAGTGTAAGAAGGTTCCCTTTTCTCCAAACCCTCTCCAGTATTTATTGTTTGTAGACTTTTTGATGGTGGCCATTCTGACCTGCGTGAAATGATACCTCATTGTGGTTTTGATTTACATTTCTCTAATAATGAGTGATGTTGAGCATCTTTTCATGTGTTTATTAGCCATCTGTATGTCTTCTTAGGAGAAATGTCTGTTTAGTTCTTTTGCCCACTTTTTGATTGGGTTGGTTGTTTTTCTGGTATTGAGCTGCATGAGTTGCTTGTATATTTTGGAGATTAATTCTTTGTCAATTATTTTGTTTGCTATTGTTTTCTCCCATTCTGAAGGCTGCCTTTTCACCTTGCTTATAGCTTTCTTCATTGTGCAAAAGTTTTTAAGTTTAATTAGGTACCATTTGTTTATTTTTATTTCTTTTACTCTGGGAAGTGGGTCATAGAGGATCTTGCTGTGATTTATGTCAGAGAGTGTTCTGCCTATGTTTTCTTCTAAGAGTTTTATAGTTTCTGGCCTTACATTTAGATCTTTAATCCATTTTGAGTTTATTTTTGTGTAGTATACTCATTTTCACTATATTGATTTTTCCAATCCATGAACATGGTATATTTCTCCATCTATTTGTGTCACCTTTGATTTCTTTCATCAGTGTTTTATAGTTTTATATCTATGGTTCCTTTGTTTCTTTAGGTAAATTTATTCCTAAGTATTTTATTCTTTTCATTGCAATGGTGAATGGGATTGTTTCCCCAGGACAAGATGGCTTCAGAGGTGGATTCTTCCAAAAATTTAGAGAAGAGCCACACCTATCCTACTCAAACTCTTACAGAAAACTGCAGAGGAAGGCAAACTCCCAAACTCATTCTATAAGTCCACCATCACCCTCATACCAAAACCAGATAAAGATGGCACAAAAAAAGAAAACAACAGGCCAATATCACTGATGAACATGGATGCAAAAATCCTCAACAAAATTATAGCAAACAGAATCCAACAACATATTTAAAAGATTTTACATCATGACCAAGTGGGCTTTATTCCAGGGATGCAAGGATTCTTCAATATTCAAAAATCAATCAGTGTGATAACCATATTAATAAACTGAAAGATTAAAAACATATGATATTCTCAATAGATGCAGACAACCTTTGACAAAATTCAATACCCATTTATGATAAAAACTCTCCAGGAAGCAGGCATAGAAGGAACATACTTCAACATAATAAAAGCTATAAACAACAAACCCACAGCAAACATTATCCACAGTGGTGAAAAACTGAAAGCATTTCCTATAAAATCAGGAACAAGACAAGTGTGCCCACTCTCACTGCTACTATTGAACATAGTTTTGGAAGTCCTAGCCACAGGAATCAGAGAAGAAAAAGAAATAAAGGGAATCTAGATTGGAAAAGAAGAAGTAAAACTCTCACTGTTTGCAGATGACATGGTCCTCTACATAGGAAACCCTAAAGATAACACCAGAAAATTATTAGAGCTAATCAATGAATGTAGAGTTCTAAAGGATACCAAGGAGGGATGAGAAAGCCTTCCTCAGTGATCAATGCAAAGAAATAGAGGAAAACAATAGGATGGGAAAGACTAGAGATCTCTTCAAGAAAATTAGAGATACCAAGGGAACATTTCATGCAAAGATGGGCACAATAAAGGACAGAAAGAGTACGGCTCTAACAGAGGCAGAAGAAATTAAGAAAAGGTGGCTAGAACACACAGAAGAATTATACAAAGATGATTTTAATGACCTAGATAACCGAGATGATGTGATCATTCACCTAGAGCCAGATATCCTGGAGAGCGAAGTCAAGTGCACCTTAGGAAGCATTACTATGAACAAAGCTAGTGGAGGTGACAGAATTCCAGCTGAAATATTTCAAATCCTAAAAGATGAAGCTGTGAAAGTGCTGCACTCAATATGCCAGCAAATTTGGAAAACTCAGCAGTGGCCACAGGACTGAAAAAAATGTCAGTTTTCATTCCAATCCCAAAGAAAGGCAATGCCAAAGAATGTTCAAACTACTACACAATCGTATTCATCTCACATACTAGCAAAGTAATGCTGAAAATTCTCCAAACCAGGCTTCAACAGTATGTGAATAAAGAACTTCCAGATGCTCAGGCTGGATTTAAAAAAGGCAGAGGAACCAGAGATCAAATTGCCAACATTTGCTGGATCATTGAAAAAGCAAGAGAGTTCCAGAAAAACATCTATTTCTGCTTTACTGACCACGCCAAAGCCTTGGACTGGGTGGATCACAACAAACTGGAAAATTCTTAAAGAGATGAGAATACCAGATCACCTTATATGCTTCCTGAGAAATCTGTATGCAGGTCAAGAAACAACATTTAGAACCGACATGGAACAAGAGACTGGTTCCAAATCAAGAAAGGAGTATGTCAAGGCTGTATATTGTCACCTTGCTTATTTAACTTATATGTAGAGTACCTCATGCCAAATGCTGTATTGAACGAAGCACAAGCTGGAATCAAGATTACTGGGAGAAATATAAATAACCTTAGATACGCAGATGATACCACCCTTATGGAAGAAAGTGAAGAGGAACTGAAGAGCCTCTTGATGAAAGTGAAAGAGGTGAGTGAAAAAGCTAGCTTAAAACTCAACATTCAAAAAACCAAGATCATGGCATCTGGTCCCACCACTTCATGGGAAATAGATTTGGAAACAATGGAAACAGTGACAGACTTTATTTTGGGGGGCTCCAAAAGCACTGCAGATGGTGACTGCAGCCTTGAAATTAAAAGATACTTGCTCCTTGGAAGAAAAGCTCTGATAAACTTAGACGCATATTAAAAAGCAGAGAAATTACTTTGCTGACAAAGGTCCATCTAGTCAAAGCTATGGTTTTTCCAGTAATCACATATGGATGTGAAAGTTGGACCATAAAGAAAGCTGAGCACCAAAGAATTGATGCTTTTGAACTGTGGTGTTGGAAAAGACTCTGGAGAGCCCCTTGGACTGCAGTCAATCCTAAAGGAAATCAGTCCTGAATATTTATTGGAAGGACTGATATTGAAGCTGAAGCTCCAATACTTTGGCCACCTAATGTGAAGCACTGACTGATTGGAAAAGACCCCGATTCTGGGAAAGACTGAAGGCAGAAGGAGAAGGGGACAACAGAGGATGAGATGGTTGGATGGCATCACTGACTTAATGGACATGAGTTTGAGCAAGTTCTGGGAGTTGGTGATGGACAGTGAGGCCTGGCATGCTGCAGTGCATGGGGTTGCAAAGAGTCAGACACAACTGAGTAACTGAACTGATTTAATGAATATAGTAAAGTTGTTGGATATAAAATTAGTACACAGATATCCCTTGCATTCCTATACACTAACAATTGAAAAACAGAAAGAGAAATTAAGGCAGGCAGATTCCATACTGCTAAGCCACCAGGGAAGCCCATAGTCTGCTATTACAAAAGAGGAAAAACAGTATGCAAACCTGTATGTTGTATCAGCCCAACTCAAAAAACAAATATCCATATGCATATATTCATGTACAAGCATACACATATTAAAAGCCTGTATGGGCATGTCCCTGGTGGTCCAGTGCTAAGATTCCGAGCTCCCAATGCACAGGGCCTGGTTTTGATCCCTGGTAGGGGAACTAGATCCCTCATGCCACCATCAGGAGTTCACATGCTACAGTGAAGATCCATCACAGCCAAATAAATAAAAATTTTTAAAAGGCTAGATGAAAATTACTAATATCTTACCATTAAGTATCTCTGTGTGTCAGAATTAAGGGATATTTTCATTCTTTATAATTTTAGAAAATTTCAAAATTGTGTACATAACATGTGTATTACTTTTAAATGAGAAAAGGTTTCCAAAGAAAAAGGACTCCCTCATATACAGACATATCATTTACCCTGGCAACTGTCTAATACAGCTGTCTGACACATTCTTAAGTTAGGAATCTGCAATTATACTTATGATCCCACTTAACTCTTTTAAACATCTGGATTTTGCCCTTAGGGAAATCAGCTCAGAGCCCACCAACCTAGCAAGATGGTTTCCCCAACAAATACTTTCCTGTTTGGAAGTAGATTCCTCTGCTTATTCTATTAAGTAAAAGAAAAAAAATTCTACCTGACATTTTTTTACCCCAATATCAGCACTAGTTGCTGTTCTCTGCTGTGAGATGTGGCCAGAGCTGGAAGAACAGGAGCAAGTTGAGAAGAGGCCAGTTAGAAGGAAAAGGAGATCAAGTCAAAGTCAGCATCATGGCCATACTCATTGGGTTAAAATCATTTTACTACTTAGGACCTTCTTGACTTTGGTTTCTTTCTAGATGCCTGATGAACTTGATAGGACAAAGTCGGGTAGAGAGGTGACAAAGCACAGGAAAAGATGATGGGGGTGGCAGCCAAGTACTATTTGTGAAGCCATAACTGCTAATATTTATAGTTCCCAAAGAACTTTCATGAACACCAGCCCATTTAATTCTTACAAGAACCTTATAAACTCCATGTTAGAAAAGAAGAACCTCCATGTCAGGTTCAGAGGTAAAATCATACAAGGCTTGAATCCAAATTATTTACTTCAAAATTTCTGTTTTTTCCTAAACAATAGTTTTCAAAGTTTGTCACATATAGAAGCATCAGCATCACCTGGGAAATTGAAGGAAATAAAATTCTGGGGCCCTACTCCAAACTTTTTGAGTTAGAAACTCTGAGAGTGGAGCCCAGCCATTTGAATTTTAGCAAGCCCTCCAAGTGATTCTGATTCGTGCTCAAGTTTGAGACCCATCACTCTAAAAAAAAATGCTACCATACATTTTAAACAGATTTTCAAATGGCTTCTTCAAAATATTGGCTGCTGCTGCTTTTACTTATGTTGGGGTCTTGTCTTCCAAGGCAGTCTGGGAACCTCCCTTCAACTGCCAGCGGCAGTTGTACACATAGCTAGTGGCTATGTATACAATAGAGGGTATCTGCTTGAACAGAATTCGGGCTCCAGGGGCAGGAACATTCTACTTCATGGTGAGGCACATCCCAGAACCAAAAGGGCAGTTCCCACATCGCAACTTCCATTGTTGAGTGGATACGTGAGCTGGCAAGCAGCTGCCATATATCTATCTCCTCTGCTGAAGTTTCTCTTCATAAAGCTTTCATATGGTTTTACAATGCTCTGCATGAGCCCCTGGGAAATTCCCTGATCTGATGTATTTACGTTTACAAACCTCTAGTTCATCAGGCTTTTCATCTCTTTGTATTTTGGTTGGGTTTTTTTTAATGGATTTGGAAGCAACAACTGAGAAAAAATACACAGCAATTGAAACAAAATTATTTTCCTTCTGGGGAACCTGGACACCCAATTTCCTCACTGCAGGTAACTGTTCATTCTTTCTCTCTCTCACATACACACACATACACACAAAGTCATGTATATTCCTCCCCACCATAAGATGGAGAACAAACAAATCAGTTACTCTTTGGAGAACTGGACTTGACATATACTGGATTTTAACTTTTGTCAAGGTGATTTTCGTCAAATTGAAACAAAACTCATACATAGATATGGATTTAATTTGAAAATGCTGAAGCAGAAAGACAAAACCATGGACTGAGAATTATAAAATTTTCAAGACGCTAGGAGTGAACAGAATTGGTTGTATTTCCCCTTCTATAAGGCACTTGCATTGAATTCATTCATTTATTTATTCATCGATTCATTCGTTAGTTATTGAGAGCCAAGACAGCACCATTCAAGATGCTGGGGACAAACCAATCAATAAAACACACAAAATAGTCTCCATGGAACTCAACTCTATAAATACAGAATATGACAGGTAGTGATAAGTGCTATGAAGATAGAGAAAGCAGGGTAAGGGATAAACTGGCAGGTCTATCTATGTGAAGGCCAATTCTATTTTAGAGTGTGTGGTCAGGGAAGGCTTCTGTTAGGAGGTGATACTTGAACAACAAAAGTATTAATAAACAAAGTCACGGAAGGAGCCAAGAAAATACTGAGGGAAAATGTTCTAGGCAGAGGCATCAGCCAGAGCAGTGGTCCTGAGACAGGATCAGCTTGTCATGGTCCAAAAACAGCATGAAAGCCTGTGTGGTTGGAGCAGAATAAACAAGACAAAGAGAGGTAGGAAATAAGGTTGGGGAAGGAGTCAGGGGCCAGGTGAATGGGTTATTGTAAGGATTTGGGGTTTAATTGTAAGAGTGATGGAAATAAATCCTGTGTCTATTATTTGTTTGTGCATGTGTGCATGCGAAGTTACTTCAGTTGTGTCCGACTCTTTGTGACTCTATGGACCATAGCCCACCAGGCTCCTCTGTCCATGGGATTCTCCAGGCAAGAACACTGGAGGGGGTTGCTATGCCCTCCTCCAGGGGATCTTCAGGAGTCTAAAGGGCTTCACAGGTGGTACTAGTGGTAAAGAACCCACCTGCCAATGCAGGAGACATAAGAGATGTGGGTTCGATCCCTGGGTTTGGAAGATCCCCTGAAGGAGGGCATTGCAACCCACTTCAGTACTCTTGCCTGGAGAATCCCATGGACAGAAAAGCCTGGCAGGCTACAGTCCATAGTGTCACAAAAAGTCAGACATGACTGAAGCAATTTAGCACACACACACAAGGAATCTAAAAAGTCTGCACTATGATCCTTGCCCTCAAGAAGCTTTCAATCTGTCATCCATTTGGGGAAACAAGCCAGAAGTACAGGAGACTTGAAAAGGGATGGGGGTTCTTGCTGACTCATATATACTTGTTTCTAATACTAACGAGCTATCTTTAGTAGAAAACAGCTCCAGGAGGGAAAAAGGCTTGCCTTCTATGTCAATCTGAGAAGATTCTTTCACCTCACATTTTAGGCTTTTTTATCTCAAAAGCACTTACAGTGTTTATTATGTATTACAAATATTAAAACACTTAATACTCGTAACTATCCTACAAAGCAGGTGCTACTATTGTCATCTCCATTATTCAGAGAGGAAAATTAGAGGCCTGGAGAGATAGAGTAACTTGCCCAAGATCACAGATCTACAAAGTCACAGAGATGGTATTCAAACTCAGGCAGCCTGGCTCCAGAGTCCATATTCTTAACCACTATTCTAATCTCCCTTGCCTAAAGACAGAAGGATCGGAAGGGGGGGCATGATGAATCTAAAATTGAGACTAAAAGGGAAAGTCTCCCAGATGTCCTAGGTGAACCAGAAGAGTTCTGGGGCCTATGGGAAACATGGGGAGAAGACTGAACTAGTTGAGGGGAAGAGCTAGAGAAGCAGCTCTTTCCTATGGGAAACTGAGAGGTCATGGGACTTTTGGGTATCCTGACCTGCCTAGCACAGAATACATAATATCTAATAGCCTGCAGGATCTTCCTGGTGGCTCAATGGTAAAGAATCCACCTGCCAATGCAGGAGACACAGGTTGGATCCCTGAGTTGGGAAGATCCCCTGGAGAAGGAAATGCCAACCTACTCCAGTATTCTTGCCTGGGAAATCCCATGGACAGAGAAACCTGGTGGGCTACAGTCAACAGAGTCGCAAAGAGTTGAACATAACTTAGTGATTAAACAACAACAAGAGCCTGAAATCAGAGAAACTTACATAAAGGAGGTCAAACATGAGGTCTGGTCCTGAAGAAAGGGTAGGAATTGACCAAGATGAAAAGTACTTCTATAAGAGTAGCTTGTAAAAATCAAGGAAATTTGAGAAAAACATACTGTTCTGAAGGTAGAGTGTATGAGGAGGGGTGGTAGGAGGTAAATCTAGAGAGGCAGGCTGAAAAAAACATAGAAGATCCAGGTTGCCATGCTAATGAATTTTGACTTTCCCCACAGGCACTGAGGAGCCAAGTGAAAAACTCTAAGCATGATAATGTCAGGGTCAGATTTGTATTTTTGAAAGATGCATCTGCTAGCATTTTTTTTTTAGGGAGAAAGAAGCAGGTGGACCAGTTAGGAAATGAATGTTATAGTCCAACATGATCCATGATTCAGGGATAGAGTGGTAAGGCAGATTTGAGTCTTGTCTGAGAATGGTATAGGAGATAAAACCAATAAATCTTGGTTCCCAGTTGGACAAATGTGAGAGATAAAGGAAGGGGTCCAGAGTGTGTACAGATATCTCACTTCAGTAAATGACTGAGTCTGTCACCAAGAAGAGTAGGGAGGGAAATTAGTCCAGTTTTGGACAAGTTGAGTTTTAAGTTTTTATATTTTTAAAGATAGAGTACCTGAGGAACTATGGTCAGAGGTTCATAATATTGTACAGGAGGGAGGGATCAAAATCATCCCCAAGAAGAAGAAATGGAAAAGGGCAAAATGGTTGTCTGGGGAAGCCTTACAAATAGCTGAGAAAAGAAGAGAAATGAAAGCTAAGGGAGAAAACGAAAGATATATCCATCTGAATGTAGAGTTCCAAAGAATAGCAAAGAGAGATAAGAATGTCTTCCTAAGTGATCAATGCAAAGAAATAGAGGAGAACAATAGAATGGGAAAGACTATACATCTCTTCAAGAAAATTAGAGATACCAAGGGAACATTTCATGCAAAGATGGGCTCAATATAGAACAGAAACGGTATGGACCTAACAGAAGCAGAAGATATTAAGAAGAGGTGGCTGGAGTACACAGAAGAGCTATACAAAAAAAGATCTTCATGACACAGGTAACCAGGATGGTGTGATCACTCACCTAGAGCCAGACTTCCTGGCATGTGAAGTCAAGTGGGCCTTAGGAAGCATCACCACAAACAAAGGTAGTGGAGGTGATGGAATTCCAGCTGAGCTATTTAAAATCCTAAAAGATGATGCTGTGAAAGTGCTGCTTTCAACATGCCAGCAAATTTGGAAAACTCAGCAGTGGTCACAGGACTGGAAAAGTTCAGTTTTCATTCTAATCCCAAATAAAGGCAATGCCAAAGAATGTTTAAACTACCACACAACTGCACTCATCTCACGTGTCAGCAAAGTAATGCTGAAAATTCTCCAAGCTAGGGTTCAACAGTACGTGAACTGAGAACTTCCAGATGTGCAAGCTGGATTTAGATAAGGCAGCGGAACCAGAGATCAAACTGCCAACATCTGCTGGATCAGAGAAAATGCAAGAGAATTTCAGAAAAACATCTACTTCTGCTTCATTGAGTATGCTAAAGCCTTTGACTGTGTAGATCACAACAAACTGCAGAAAATTCTTCAAGAGATGGGAATACCAGACCACCTTACCTGCCTCCCGAGAAATCTGTATGCAGGTCAAGAAGCAACAGTTAGAACTGGACATAGAATAACAGAATGGTTCCAAACTGGGAAAGGAGTATGTCAAGGCTGTATATTGTCACCTTATTTATTTAACTTTTATGCAGAGTACATCATGAGAAATGCTGGATTGGATGAAGCACTAGCTGGAATCAAGATTACTGGGAGAAATATCAATAACCTCAAATATGCAGATGACACCACCCTTATGGAAGAAAGTGAAGAGGAAATAAAAAGTCTCTTGATGAAAGTGAAAGAGGAGAGTGAAAAAGCTAGCTTAAAACTCAACATTCAAAAAACCAAGATCATGGCATCCAGTCCCTTCACTTCATGGAAATAGATGGGGAAACAATGGAAACAGTGACAGACTTTATTTTCTTGGGCTCCAAAAGCACTGCAGATGGTGACTGCAGCCATGAAATTAAAAGATGCTTGCTCCTTGGAAGAAAAGCTCTGACAAACCTATACAGCATATTAAAAAGCAGAGACATTACTTTGCTGACAAAAGTATATCCAGTGAAAACTATGGTTTTTCAGTAGTCATATATGGATGTGAGAGTTGAACCATAAAGAAAGCTGAGCGCCGAAGAATGGATGCTTTTGAACTGTGGTGTTGGAGAAGACTCTTCAGAATCCCTTGGACAGCAAGGAGATCAAACCAGTCAATCCTAAAGGAAATCAGTCCTGAATATTCATTGGAAGGATTGAATTTGAAGCTGAAGCTCCAATACTTTGGCCACCTGATGTGAAGGACTGACCCATTGGAATAGACCCTGATGCTGGGAAAGATTGAAGTTAGGAGGAGAAGGGGATGATAGAGGATGAAATGGTTGGAACACACCACTGACTAGATGGACATGAGTTTGAGCAAGCTCTGGGAACTGGTGTTGGACAGGGAAGCCTTGTGTGCTGCAGTCCATGGGGTCACAAAGAGTCGGACACAATTGAGCAACTGAACTGAACTAAAAGCAATATTTGTGAAAGGTAAACCACTCAAACAGTACAAAGGCATATACGATGAAAAATGAGTTCCCCATACTCTGGGGGAAACCATCATTAACAGTTTCTTGTTTATCCCTAGGCATAGTATGACATAGTTTTAAGAACATAAGCTCTGGAATGAGACTGTCTAGATTTGAATCTGCCACTGCTACAGTGTGCCCTTGGACTAGTTATTCAACATCTCTGCCTCACTTACATTATCTGTAAAATAGCTATTATAATAACAGGACACACAAAAAAGCATACTAGAGTACTGTTCAAGATCTTGCTGTTTGTGTTTAACAATATATGTAGGAGATAATTTTGTATCTGCATGTAGTTTTTCACAAATTTTTAATAACCACTTACTATTGTACTTGTGTGAATTTTCATACTTTATTTAACCATTACTCAATTAATGAATATTAAGTTTGTTTCTAATTTTTTTAATGTCGCAATGAATATTTTTGAACAACTCTTCACACACACATATATGATTATATCTGTTAGATAAATTCCTGTAAGTGGAGCTCTGGTTCAGAGCATATGAATGTTTAATTGTGATAAAGTCTCCCGAAATCCAAAGAAGTTATGTTAATTTGCTTTTCCACCAACAATATTTTAGAGCAGTGCTTTTCAAACTTTCATGTGCAAACAAATCACTTTGGGAACTCATTAAAATGCAGATTCTGATTTAGTAGGTCTGGGATAGGGCTGAATTTGTAACAAGCTCTCAGTTTATGCAGATACTGCTGGTCCTAGGATCACACTTTGAGTAGCAAGGTATGTATTAAGGTGTAAGAGTACACATTTCTCTACATGCTTGTCAAAAAATATGTATTACATGTTCTGATTTTTGCCATTCTGATTAGTGAAAGTTGTATTGGTGTTAAGGTGAGAATTATTGATTAAATTAACCTATATTTCTTTAATTATGAGTGTTGTTGAGTATCTATTTATTTTATAAGCCACTTTTCTTTTTCCCTGGACTGGTTGTTTAGTTTCTTTTTTTTTTCCTATTTTTAAAATAATGGTTTGTTGATATTTTTCTAAGTGATTCTCGGTCTCAAGAGCTCTTTATATATACAGGGAACCAGCCATTTCTCATATCAGATACAAATCCTTCTCAGATTTTTGTCTTTGGATTCTGTTTATGTATTTTTGTGGTACTGTAAATTTTAACTTTCATGTAGTCAAATTTAACAATGTTCTCCTTTATGGTTTCCTTTGTGTTGTGCTTAGAAAGACCTTCAATATTTACTAATAAAATCATATATTAAAAACCATACACTAAACTGTGCCTTTGGATCAATTACTAGACTCAATTATGGTCCACTGATCTGTCTATTCATGTGCTAGTACCAAACTGTTTTAATTACTGTAGTTTTATAATATGTTTCAACAGGACTGGTCCCTTTCTCCCTTATTACTCTTCCTTTTCAGACTTTGCTTGACTACTCTTATAGATCATATATATGTATTATATTTAAATTTCCATATGTACTTTAGATGAGCTTCCCAGGTGGCACTATTGGTAAAGAACCTGCCTGCCAATGCAAGAGATGTAAGAGATGCAGATTCAATCCCTGGGTTGGGAAGATTCACTGGAGGAGGGCATGACAACCCTCTCCAGTACTGCTGCTGGGAGACTCTCATGGACAGAGGAGCCTGGCAGGCTGTGGTCCACAGGGTAGCAAAAGAGTTGGACATGACTGAAGCAACTTAGCACATATACTTCAGAATAAACCTGGGCATGTTGGATTATGATGTTTTTGGGAGACATCTTGGTGGCAAATAGTAACATGCTGTTGAAAATGATAATCTGGTGTCTAGGAGTATGATCTTCTCTGGATACAGAAATCTGAGAGTCATCAGTGATATCTGAAGCCTCTCAAAAAAAGGTTCACAGAATGAGAAAGAGGGTCTGAGGCAGAACTCTAGGTTAGTGGTTCTCAAAGTTCAGTCCTCAGACCAGCACTACCTGAAAATTTCTTAGACCCTGACTGGATCAGAAACTTGGGTTGGGGAGGGGAGCAATATGTTCCTTAACAAACCTTCCAGAGGATTCTAATGCACATTCAAGTTTGAAGACTACTCTTCTAGGGTACACCTATAGTCAAGTGACAAATTAAGGAAAGAGAGCTGAAGATAAGTAGTAGGAAAAAACTAGGAGAAAGATATATTTCATAATCAAAGAGAAGAAATTTTCAGAAAAAAGTTAAATAGGGCCATTATTTATTAAGCAACTATTTTAAAGGGCTTAAGGTAAATATCATTATTCTCATCTTACAAATGAGAAAATTTTGGTTAACTAATTTACAGAAGGTCAGCCAGCTGATATGTGATTTGACACCAGCGCTATTAAATAGCAATGGCTATGTGCCTTCCATTGTACTCCTTCTGCTACTGAAAAATTGCTGACTGGAAAAGAAGAAAAGATGCTCCTTGAGTTTTTATTCAATCTGGAGGATACTAATTCATCTTGGTCCTATAGAGAAGACTGTCATGTAGTGGAAGAAGCCAGACTGCAGTGAGAAAATGGGAAGAAGATGGAGACAATGAGTGTAATGATACTTTTCAACTGCCTAAGAAGCTTGGCTGTGATGGAAAAGAGACTGGTAATTGCAAGAGGACAAAAATTAAGGAGAGCTGATGTTTTTTAAGATGAAGTGACCACCAGAAGATATCTGTATAACTGAGATTAGTTTAGATTACAAGTAACATTCTATGGGTCTAGAACAATCACTGGTCTTTATCTGAACCCAAAACCACAGCAGTTCTACCTATACTCTACAATTGCCAATTGAATGTTTACATCTCCCATCAATCTCCTCAAATTAAAGACAAAACAAAAACATTGACATCAAGCCTAGCTCTTCCTAATTTATCTTTTTGTTGTGTCTTAAATCCCTAAAGAGCTGACTAACTCAAACCTTGTAAATTGTTTCCTTCTCTTCTTTGGCTTTTATATTGAATTAGTCTCCACATCCTAGCTTTGAAATATATCCCCTATTAACTCGTCCTGTCCATTCCTACTGTCACTACTTTATACAAGCAATCATGTCACATGGCCTCCCTACTGGTTTCCCACAGATACCAATTCTTATTCACCTATTCACAATCTTGCAATGACTCCTCATGGCCTACTAGATAAACTTTGCTTTTCTGGGCCTTCTATTAGATGGTTCAAATTCACCTCTCACTGATCCTCTTTATAAATCTTAATCTGGGTGGGCTCACTTAATATTTCTCAAACCTACATACACATTTCTCTCCATCCTCTCTCTTTTTTTTAAAAATTTAAAAAATTTTTTTATTATTATTATTATTTTTTTGTAATTTTAATTTTATTTTATTTTTAAATTTTACATAATTGTATTAGTTTCTCCATCCTCTCTTTATGCCTTACCACATTCTGTTTAGGAATTGAGCCAACCTCCCCTTCTTTTGTTCAAGTTCCTTGTGATGTTCTTCTTCCAATTTTTACAACTACTTGCTGCTGGTATCACTCATTTTGACAATCACCTACCTCCTTTCTCAACCATTTTACCTATATATGTTTTCCCTCCACTAGAGTTCATGGCTAGAACACACTCCTGCTGTGAGCCCCACTACACTATTTAACATATTGCTTATTGCTGTTCAGTCACTAAGCTGTGTCCAACTCTTTGCAACCCCATGGACTGCAGCATATCAGGTTCCCTGTCCTTCACTAACACCCAGAGTTTACTCAAACTCATGTCCACGGAGTCAATGATGCCATCCAACCATCTCATCCTCTGCTGCCCCCTTCTCCTCCTGCCCTCAATCTTTCCCAGCATCGGGGTCTTTTCCAAAGAGTCAGCTCTTCACATCAGGAGGCCAAAGTATTGGAGCTTCAGCATCAGTCCTTCCAATGAATATTCAGGGTTGATTTCCTTTAGGATTGACTGGTTTGATCTCCTTGCTGTCTGTATATGCTAAGCACACAAACTCAAAAACACTTATTAAATCGATGAATATGAGAACTTGGTAATTAAAGAGATATTTGGTGAATAAATGTTTAGAAAATGTCTTTCTTTTTCACTTTCAAATGTCATATTAAAAACAGTATACATTCACTAGTTAGGTACCCAGTATCAAGTACTAATGTAAGTATATTGATTATTTAATAATCCTTATGGATTCCTGTCAGGTAGGACTCACTTCCCTGAATTATTCATAAATATAAGACTATAAGATGGTTAAAGACTTGTCCAGTATTTCTACTGTGTACTCAGAGCCTGCAATGAGAACCCCCAAGTCCACTGCTCCATCTTCTATCAGTTCAGTTCAGTCGCTCAGTCGTGTCCGACTCTTTGCGACCCCATGAATCGCAGCACGCCAGGCCTCCCTGTCCATCACCAACTCCCAGAGTTCACTCAGACTCACGTCCATCGAGTCAGTGATGCCATCCAGCCATCTCATCCTCTGCCGTCCCCTTCTCCTCCTGCCCCCAATCCCTTCCAGCATCAGAGTCTTTTCCAATGAGTCAACTCTTCACATGAGGTGGCCAAAGTACTGGAGTTTCAGCTTTAACATCATTCCTTCCAAAGAAATCCCAGGGCTGATCTCCTTCAGAATGGACTGGTTGGATCTCCTTGCAGTCCAAGGGACTCTCAAGAGTCTTCTCCCACACCACAGTTCAAAAGCATCAATTCTTCGGCGCTCAGCTTTCTTCACAGTCCAACTCTCACATCCATACACGACTACTGGAAAAACCATAGCCTTGACTAGACAGATCTTTGTTGGCAAAGTAATGTCTCTGCTTTTGAATATGCTCTCTAGGTTGGTCATAAGTTTCCTTCCAAGGAGTAAGCATCTTTTAATTTCATGGCTTCAGTCACCATCTGCAGTGATTTTGGAGCCCAAAAATAAAGTCTGACACTGTTTCCCCATCTATTTGCCATGAAGTGATGGAACCAGATGTCATGATCTTCGTTTTCTGAATGTTGAGCTTTAAGCCAACTTTTTCACTCTCCACTTTCACTTTCATCAAGAAGCTTTTTAGTTCCTTTTCACTTTCGGCCATAAGGGTGGTGTCATCTGCATATCTGAGGTTATTGCTATTTCTCCTGGCAATCTTGATTCCAGCTTGTGCTTCCTCCAGCCCAGCATTTCTCATGATGTACTCTGCATATAAGTTAAACAAGCAGAGTGACAATATACAGCTTTGACATACTCCTTTTCCTATTTGGAACTGGTCTGTTGTTCCATGTCCAGTTCTAACTGTTGCTTCCTGACCTGTATATAGGTTTCTCAAGAGGCAGGTCAGGTGGTCTGTAACACAGGTTAATTTGTTTAATTTTTAAACAGGCTTCTATGTTTCTTAGTTGAATTATAAACATGGTTTTTCTATAGTCTTGATGTAAGAATAGCTTCTAACAAGACAGGTAAATAATGAATATCTCAACTTTAGCATCTAATAACAGTTACTATGAATAATGACAGAAAGTATCTGTGTGTCCCCAAAGTAAACTTGTGCCATAACACAAAGAGAGATGAGATGCAGCAGGGTGCTATATTAACATTCATAATTATGCATTTTATGTTCCAAAAATGAATTTTTTGACAGCAAAGGAAAATGGCAATAGTAAGAATTATGGCAAAAGCAATAAGGTTAATCAACATATAATTGACTCTCAAATATGTACATTTTAGCTGTTTTCTTTTACTGTGTTTATGATTTATTATTTAGAAACATTATAAACTAATCTACTAGAATATATTTCCCTATTCAGTTCAGTTCAGTTGCTCAGTCGTGTCCCAAAATGAAAACACGTTCATATCAAGTGAATTAATTTTTTATGACACATAGATATATCAAGGGAAATATATATTAAGGGAGATTTTTGTTCCACAAATGCAATAACCTACACATAATGAGGTGTCAACTTCTTCAGAGAAATTTGTCTAACACACACATACACACACACACAGGCACTTTGGAAACAGTTTAAACGTATTGGGAGAAAAAGACTAAATTAAAAACTCTTTTTTCAATATCTCCTAATGCACGCTATATTAAACATAGCACAACCCAAAGAAACAGGAGGAATACAGAATACAAATGACAACATTTTCCCACTGACTGAGACTGACCCAGCTTCAGTTGAGAAAGGAAGATGTCTTCACCCAGCAGATGGCTATTGAATCCCTTAATTAAGATGCCAAAACCCATCAGTTCAGCTGCAAACAGACCCACACCTAGAACCTTAACTCTCACCCTATCCACAAGCTGATTAACTCAGATTATTCTGTCAAGATGAGCAAGCATTCCAGGTCAAGGCACAGCTAAGGCCTGGGTGACTGTCCTCTCAGAGCAACTTACATCTTTTGCTCTGAGCTCTACTGAGGTGCAAGCTTACTGCTGAAGATAATACTAACAAGGTGAGGCAAGTGAGAAAGCACGCACAGCCTATGGATTTTTAATGTCATAAAAGGATTTCTTGAAGATCTCAACTAAAATATTCAATTTAAAGCTTCTGAAAATGTTACAGAGACAGAAGTAAAATAGATAGGTAGGTAGGAACCAAATGAGGTATTATAGAGAGCAAATTATTTTTTCAATACTATGGAGTTAGATGGACCTGACTATGAGATAATGGACATGTCAGTTACTTCATTTCTTTGTACCTTTGTCTCCTCACCTGTAATATGGGGATATGTTCATCCCTATACCTCATAATAGAGCTGCTGCTGCTGCTGCTGCTAAGTTGCTTCAGTCGTGTCCGACTCTGTGCAACCCCATAGATGGCAGCCCACCAGGCCCCGCCATCCCTGGGATTCTCCAGGCAAGGACACTGGAGTGGGTTGCCATTTCCTCCTCCAATGCATGAAAGTGAGAAGTGAAAGTGAAGTCGCTCAGTCATGTCCGACTCTTAGCGACCCCATGGGCTGCAGCCTACCAGGCTCCTCCATCCATGGGATTTTGCAGGCAAGAGTACTGGAGTGGGGTGCCATTGCCTTCTCCCATAATAGAGCTATGATGATTAAATAACATGATGCATTTGAGAGCTCCAAGCACCTGATCTACAAGCATCTGATCTGTAGTAAGTGCTGGGATAGGAGGGCAGAACTGATATTTACAGTATGTCTATTAAATCTGAAAGTTCTGATTGTATCTCTTCAAACTTAGGTGGGAAAGCACCTTGGAAAAACCCTTCAGCCTGAATCCAAATTCCTGTGGAGAACTCAGTTCATCCCTTACTGGTCTTAACATTTTCAAATGAACTGCTGCTGCTGCTGCTGCTGCTAAGTCATTTCAGTCGTATCCGACTCTGTGCGGCCCCATAGATGGGAGCCCACCAGGCTCCCTCGTCCCTGGGATTCTCCAGGCAAGAACACTGGAGTGGGTTGCCATTTCCTTCTCCAATGCAGGAAAGTTAAAAGTGAAAGGGAAGTCACTCAGTCGTATCCGACTCTTAGCGACCCCATGGACTGCAGCCTACCAGGCTCCTCCATCCATGGGATTTTCCAGGCAAGAGTACTGGAGTGGGGTGCCATTGCCTTCTCTGTCAAATGAACTACTTGGTAGAAAATGGATACATCACTATCTCAGTGAGTTGTAGAACTATGATAGATTCCCCATGACTGGAATTCACAGCAATGTGAATACAGGAAAAAGAGATGGATTCTGGAGTCACACACAGAGATCAGATTCAAGTCCTGGCTCTGGCACTTGTTGGCTATATGGCTTTAGACAACTGACATGTCCATTTTGAGCCTTGGTTTTCTCAAGTAATATATATTTCATATAATTTTGGTGAGAATTCAATAGATGTTACAGTGCCATTACTAACTAAATTCTCATGATCACATGAGGTCTCAGCCTAGCAAGTCACTCAGATCCTGGGATGTAATACACAGACAACACAGAGCTACTTTCCCTGTCCAGTTATGGCAAACCAATGGCTATGGCAAGTGTTTAACGTGATGAGCATCAGGAGGAAAGAAGAAATTCTTTTTACTGTGGCATGGAAAAAGGCTTCTAGCAATTCTTCCAGTTCTGAGAGAGTCATCAAAATTGTGATACTGATTCACATGTAAGAGATCAACTATACTCTCCATCACTTCATGAGTGCCCTCTTCCACTTACCCTTTTTTTTGTGGCCTCTTAGTTCCCTGACTAGGGATCAAACCCAGGCCCCCTGCAGTGGAAGCACAGAGTCCTAACCACTGGACCATCAGGGAATGCTCTCTACTTAAACTTTTATTTATTAAACCTCAAGGTTCTCTCAAGAAGTACAGAGTAGCGAAGAATCACAGACACACAAAGAGAGAGAGAGAAGGAAGTATATCACAAGAAAAAAATCTCCTAATTTCATACAAAATTCATGTACCAAGACTAGTTTTAAATTTTTGTTTCAAATGTTCCATTCTGTTGGAAGGGACATGAGTATACTTTAAGAAATCTATTTCTGAAGTGCAAAGACGTACAACCTCAGGTAAGTAACTTTCACTGTATGTAAATTTAAATCACACAAATTTTATGACTGAGAGAAAGAGGAGGGCAGGTAATATTCTGCTGTTTCCCCTAGGGAGAAAAAAAATACCCTGTATAACTCCTCAAAGACTATTCAAAGGCATACATTAACTTTATACTTAACAAAATTGAAGGATATTCTGCACCATCATCACAGGAAAAGAAGGAAGAATATATCTTTGCATTAGGAGCCAGAGACATAATCATTTTTAGCTGAACAAGGATGCCAGAACAGCAAACCAATGCTTTCCCTTTGATTAGCTGGAAAGCAATCAATGTACTCTTGCTAGATTGGAGCTTTCACTCAAAATAGAAACTGGCCTGAAGTCCAGAGCTGGCAGTTCAGGGACAAATCCCCAGAAGAGATCTTGACACTTGCAATAAGATCCAGGATTGGCATACTCATCAGGATCCAAGTTTAAGACTGAGGCTTGAAGAAGCTATTAAATAATAAGGGCTGGTGAAAAAAAATGACTGCCTTCAGGATTCATGTTTCTTTCATCAGCTAAAATAAACACCTTTGTTGCTGAAGGTTTGCTTAGTTTAGCTACTTTTAAAAAGACATTGGACTTTTATATGTATAACAGTCACTTTGCTGTACACCTGAAACTAACAAAACATTGTAAATCAACTAAAATCCAATAAAATTTTTTAAAAAGAAAGAAAATACAAAAGATTGTTTTTTAGTATAGAGTCACAGCAAAAATAAGAAGGTACAGAGATTTCCCATACACCTCTTGCCCCTACACATACGTAATCTTCCTCATTATCTACATTCTTCCCCAAAATGGTACATTTGTTACAAGTGATAAACCTACTTTGATACAATATAATCACCCAAAGTCTATAGTTTACATTAGGGTTCACTCTTGGTGTTGTACATTCTATGGGTCTGGATAAATGCATAATTACACTGTTTATAACATTAGAGAATCATCAGAACAGTTTCACTGCCCTGAAATTCCTCTGTGTTCTGCCTTTTCATCCCTTCCTTGCTCCCCTGTAACCCTAGACAACCACAGGTATTTTAACTGTCTCTATAGTTTTGCCTTTTCAAGAATGTCATATAGCTGGAGTCATACAGTAAGCCTTTTCAGATCAGCTTCGTTCACTTAGTAATACACATTTAAGATTTTCCCATGTCTTTTCACAGCTTGTTAGCTCATGTATCAATATATTTAACACTGAGTAATATCACCTTGTCTAGATATACCACGGTTTATTTATTCATTCACCTACTGAAGGATATCTTGGTTGCTTCCAAGTTTTGGCAAGTATGAATAAAGCTTTTATAAACATCCATGTACATGTTTTTGAGTGAACACAAGTATCAATCTCATTTGGGTAAATGCCAAGGAGTGTGACAGCTGGATCTTATGGTAAGAGTATATTTAGTAAGAAACTGTCAAACAATCGTCCATAGTGGCTATACCATTTTGCATTCCAACTAACAATTAATGAGAGTTCCTGTTGCTCCACATCCTTGATAGACATTTATTATATTGAAAAAGCTGACTGACTAAGAGACCTTTCATCCCAAGGAAAATATAGTCATAAGTTTCCTGGACTTTCTTTTTGAGTTATATAACCCAGGCTTGGAGCTGAGAAGCAACAATGGGTATGCTAAATGGGCACAGACAAAACAAATCTCAAAAGAAGCCTGTTTTTCCTATGCAGAGAACCAGGTTAGGGGTAGACAAACAAGACAGAAAACTTTTAGATATAACCGCTCTACTCCAACCAAACACTACAGAAAAACTGTGACCAGCATCTCCACTCACACCAACAAAAGCTAAGTGGAGAGCCAAGACTTCACCCTGGTCAGGTGTTCAGTTGCTCAGTCATGTCCAACTTTTTGTGACCCCATGGACTGCAGCATGCTAGGCTTCCCTATCCATCACCAACTCCCAGAGCTTGCTATGGCCAGTCTGTACTGAAATCTTTTCTGACATCACCATGGCCAAGGTGGTAGCAGAAAAGACTGAATACTAGGATAGGATTTTCATCCATGCTGAGTGGTAGCAAGCCCTCCTCTATTCACAACTTCAATGGGGATCGTGTAAGAAGCAAGAGAATGTAATTCCAACCTGTGGTAACAAGAAACAACTCCCTCTCCCTACTGAGGTGTGTCATCCTTGTTCAGTTATTAAGTTGTGTCTGAGTCTTTGCGACCCCATGGACTGTAGCACCCCAGGCTCCTCTGTCCTCCACTGTCTCCTGGAGTTTGCTCAAATTCATGTCCACTGAGTGGGTGATGCCATCTAACTGTCTCATCCTCTGCCTCCCTCTTCTCCTTTTGCCTTCAATCTTTCCCAGAATCAGGGGCTTTTCCAATGAGTCAGCTCTTCACATCAGGTGGCCACAGTATTAGCTTCAGCATCATTCCTTCCAATGAATATTCAGGGTTGATTTCCTTTAAGATTGACTGGTTTGATTTTCTTGCTGTCCAAGGGACTCTCATTTTGATATATGGCAAAATCAATACAATATTGTAAAGTTAAATAAAATTAAATTAAAAAAATAAATTTCCATAGGGTTGGAAAATAAAAGAAAAACAACAAAAAAACAAAACAAAACAAAACAAAAAAAGAGTCTTCTCCAACACCACAGTTCAAAAGTATCAATTATTTGGTGCTCAGCCTTCTTTATGGTCCAACTCTCACATACATACATGACTAAAGAAAAACCACAGTTTGACTATACAGACCTTTGTTGGCAAAGTGATGTCTCTGCTTTTTAACATGCTGTCTACGTTTGTCATAGTTTTTCTTCCAAGGAGCAAGTATCTTTTAATTTCATGGCTGCAGTCACTGTCTGCAATGATTTTGGAGCCCAAGAAAAAAATCTGTCACTGCTTCTACTTTTTTCCCTTCTAGGTGGTATCAGAGGGGGCCTAATGGAGAGTTAGAATTTTCACTACCACCCAGCAGTAAGGAGGCCACTCTGCTCTCTGTGGTGCCAGAGGAGGCCACATGGGGAACACCAAGGACAGATTTAGCAGGAGAAAGGGGCCTCCCTCCTCGAGTATTAGTACATTCCAACAGGGAATCTGGACATTTACTTCCACGTGCCAGCATGGAGGCAGCAACTCCTTCCCCCTGCCAGAGGGGTGTCAAAAGAAGCCAGCTAAAATGGGAAGTTTAAATATGACCCAAAATTTCATAACATAATACTCAAAATGTCCAGATTTAAATTGCAAATCATTTGTCATACAAAGAATACAGAAAGATTTCAAACTGAATTTAAAAAGATAATCAATAGACACCAATATCACGATGCTAAAAATCTTAGAATCAAATGAGAAAGTGACCATAATAAAGATGCTTCAATGAGCAACTATAGACATGCATGAAACAAATGAGAAAATAGAAATTCCTATCAAAGAAATAGAAAATATGAAGAAGAACCAAATGGAAATTTTGGAACTTAAAATTACAATATTCAAAATAAAAATCTAGATGAATAGTCTCAATAGCATAATGAAGGGAACAAAAGAATCAGTGAACTTGAAGACAGAACAATAAAAATTATCCAATATAAACAACAGAAAGAATACAGACTGAAAAAAATAAAGAGAATATTAGGATCTTGTGGGACTATAATGAAATATCTAACATTAATGGCACTGGAGTCCCAGAAAGAGAGAAGAGAGAAAAAATAGGACTAAAAAACTACTTGAATAAATAGTACCTGAAAACTCCCCAAATTTGGCAAAAGACATAAACCTGGAAATTCAAGAAGCTAAGCAAATTCTAACAGGATAAACCCAAAGAAATTCATACCAAGACACATCTTAGCCAAAAGTCTCAGCTAAAGACAAAAGAAAATGTTAAAAGCAGAGAGATATAAATAATATCTTACCTGTTTAGGAATAATTACTTGAAAGACATGATTTCCCATCATAAATCAATGCAGCCAGAAAGAAGTGCCACAATATTTTTCAAGTGCTGGAAGAAAAGAGCTATCAATCCAGAACCCTATATCCAGAGAAAAATATCTTTGAGTAATGAAGGGGAAATCAAGACATTCTTAGATGAAGGAAAACTGAGAGAATTCATCACTGGCAGGCCTATTGTAAAATAATGGCTAAAGGAAGCTCCCTAAAAGAAAGGAAATGACAAGAGACGAAATCCTGAAATATCAGGAAGGAAGAAAACATCATGAAAAATGGGTAAAAATAATAGACTTCCTTTTCCTCTTGAGTTTTCTAAATTTTGTTTGATGGTGGAAACAAAAATTATAGCAATGCTTGATATGATTGTAAATGTATGTAGCATAAATATTGAAGACAATTTTATTATAAATCAGGGAGGATAGAGGGTTGTAAAAGGAGATAAATTTTCTATACTTCACCCAAAATGGTAAAATGACAACACCAATAGACAGATAATTTATGTATATACAGTGTAATACCTATAGCAACCACTAAAATGTCTATATGAAGAGATATACCTAAAAACTAGATATAAATAAAAATGGGATTCTAATAAATGTTTAAGTAATCCACAGTAAGGTAAGAAAAAAAGAGTACAAAGAGAAAATTAAATAAAATATTAAACTTAAGCCCTAACACATCAATAACTACACTAAATTTAAATAGTCTAAATATGCCAATTGAAAGATGAGATTGGAAGACTGCATAAAAACACACGACCCAACTACATACAATCAAAAGAAACTCACTTCAAATAAAATAATAGAAGTTGAAAGTAAAAAAAATAGGAACATATATGTAAATACTAATCAAAACAAAGAAGGAATGGCTATATTAATTAATACCAGATAAAGCAGGTTTCAGAGCAAAGAAATTTACTAGAGAAAGAGAACAACATTGCCAAATGATAAAAGGGTCAACACACCATGATGAATTGATAATCCTAAATCTATGTGCATCAAACAACAGAATGTAAAATTCATGAGCAGAAACTGATAGAACTGGAAGGAAAAATACAGAAATACACAGTTAAGCTTGGAGACTTCAGCACTCCTCTCTAAGCAATTAATAGAACAACTGGACAGAAAATAATTAAGGATATTGAAAAATTCAACATTACCATCAACCAACAATATCCAATCTACATTTATAGACTACTTCTCCTAACAGTAGGATGCACATTATTTTCAAGTGCTCATTGAACATATACCAAGATAGACTATATCCTGGGCTATAAAACAAACCTGAACAAATTTAAAAGAACTGAAGCCATATACAGTATATTCCTTGATCACAGTGAAATTAAACTAGGAATGACTAGAAAACAAATGGAAACTAAACAATGCACTTCTAAGTAATCTATGGATCAAAGAGGAACTCTCCAGAGAAATACAAATTACATTAGTTAAATGAAAATACAATATATCAAAATTTGTGTGACACAGATGAAGCCATGTTGAGGAAAATTTATAGCATTAAATGCTTATATTTGAAAAGTAAAAAAAATAAAAAAAAGTGCCAAATAAATTATCTACACTCCCATGTCAAAAAGCTAGAAAAAGAAAAGTAAAAGAAACCCAAGGCTCAATGTCAGAAAAACAAACAGCCCAATCAAAAAATGGGCAGAAGAACTTCTCCAAAGAAGACATAAAGATGGCTAATAAATACATGAAAAATGCTCAACATCACTTATTATTAGATAAAGGCAATTCAAATGTACAATGAGTTATCACCTCACACCAAGGAGAATTGCCACCATCAAAAAACCTACAAACAATAAAAGCTGAAACCTCCCATGCTGTTGGTGGGAATGTAAACTGATACAATCATTATGGAGAACAGTATGGAGATTCCTTTAAAAAGTAGGAATAAATCTTACCATGTGACACAGCAATCCCACTACTGGGCATAAGCCCTGAGATAGTCACAATTCTAAAAGACACATGTACCCCAATGTTTACTGCAGCATTACTTACAATAGCTAGGACATGGAACCAACCTAGATATTCATCAACAGATGGACGGATAAAGAAGATATGGTACATATATACAATGGAATATTATTCAGCCATAAAAAGAACACATTTGAGTCAGTTCTAGTGAGGTAGATGAATCTAGAGCCTGTTATACAGAGTGAACTAAGTCAGAAAAAGAAAAACATTGTATATTAACATATATATATATATAATTTAGAAAAATGGTATTGATGAATCTATTTACAGGGAATGGAGACACAGACATAGAGAATGGACTTGTGGACACAGTAGGGTAAGGAGAGAGTGGAACAAATAGAGAAAGTAGTATCAACATATTTTACACTATCATGTATAAAACAGATAGTTGGTGAGAAGTTGCTATACAACACAGAGAGCCCAGCCTGGTGCTCTTTAATGACCTAGAGGGGTGGAATAGGATGAGAGGAGGGAGGCTCAAGAGAGAGGGGGTATAAATTATGGCTGACTTACACTGTTGTATGGAAGAAACCAACACAACATTGTAAAGCAAGTTTTCTTCAATTAAAAAATACATTAAAAAAGAAATCCAAAGCAAGCAAAAAGCAGGAAATAATAAAGAGCAAAAGTCAATGAAATTTATATTTTAAAATTGGAGAAAATCAATGGGGGGAAAAGCTGATTTTTTTGAAAAGGATAATACAATTGACAAACTTCTAGAAAGATTGACAAAGGAAAAAGAGAGAAGATATAAATTACCAATATCAGGACTGAAACAAGGGCTCTCACTATAGACTTCACAGATATAAAAAAGACAACAAGGAACTACAATGACCAACTTTATAAACATCAATATGACAATTTAGATGAAATGGACAAATTTCTTGAATACGACAAACTATCACACCTTTGGTGGGCTGCCGTCTATGGGGTTGCACAGAGTTGGACACGACTGAAGCGACTTAGCAGCAGCAGCATCACACCTTACCCAATGTGAAACAGATCATTTGAATAGTCCTATAATTATGAAGGAGATTTAACTTGTAAATAAAAAACTCTCCTTGAAGAAATCCTCAGACCCAGATAGTTTCCCTAGAGAATTCTACCAAATGCTTAAAAAAGAATCAGTGCCAATTCTACATAGTATCTTCTAGAAAATCAAAGAGGATGTAATACTTCTCAATTTATTTTATGAAACTAGTAGTACCATGATATAAAAACCAGACAATGACAGATTTATAAAGCTACATACCTCATGACACTTGTAATAAAAAAAAAATCCTTAACAAAATATCATAAAATAGAATTTGGCAATATATAAAAAGAATGATATATTGTGACCAAGTAGGGTTTATTCCAGTGATGTAAAGCTGGTTCAGTTTTCAAAAATCAGTCAATTTCATATACCGTATCAACAGGCTAAAGAAGAAAACTCATATATTCATATAGAAAAAGCACTTGACAAAATCTAATATCCATTTATGATAACTTTGAGCAAACATGGAATAAAGGGGAGCTCCATCAAATCAATAAACAGCATCTATAAAAATCCTACTGCTAACATCATACTTAATAATGGAAGACAATGTTTTTCCTCTAATATAAGAAACAAGGGAAGGATATCCACTCTCCCCACTCTTACTCAGATAGCACTGGAATTTATAGCCAGCACAATAAGGTAAGTAAAAGCAATAAAAAGACATTCAAATTGGAAAGGAGGAAATACAACTGTCCCTATTTATAGATGACATACATAGAAAATTCAAGGAATCTGAAAAACAAAGGAAATTCCTAGAACTCCTAAGTTCAGTTTTGAAGCCTACAAGATCAACACAGAAATCAATTGCATTTCTATACATTAACAATAGATATGAGGAAGCAATTTTTTTTTTACATCTATTTACACTGGCTGCAAAGGAAAAGGTGTAAATCTAGTTGTAAATACTAGGTGTAAATCTACCAGTTACCTGTATAGGACCTGTATGCTAAGAAGGACAACAATGCTGATAAAAGAAATCAAAGATCTAAGTAAACAGACAGACTGTGTTCATGGATTAGAAGACTCAACGTAGTAAAGATGTCAGTTTTTCCCCAAATTCATACACAGATTTAATGCAGTTCCTGTTAAAATCTCATGAGGAATGGCTTATGTATAGTGGGGCCCTTTAAAATGAGTAGGAGCTTACCAGTTAAAGAAGGGATGGGAGACTACTCCAAGCTGAAAGAGTAATATCTGTAAATGGCAAAGAGTTGTCAGAAGATACTGAAGTGAATCAGCCAGAGAAAGACAAATATCTTATTATATCACTTATATGTGGAATCTTTTTTAAAAATGATACAAATGAACTTATTTCCAAAACAGAAACAGACTCACATATTTGAAAACAAATTTATGTAATAACACTGGGGAAATGTCAGGGGAGGGATAAATTAGGAGTTTGGGATTAACATATACACACTGCTGCTACTGCTGCTGCTAAGTCGCTTCAGTCGTGTCCGACTCTGTGCGACCCCATAGACGGCAGCCCATCAGGCTCCCCCGCCCCTGGGATTCTCCAGGCAAGAATACTGGAGTGGGTTGCCATTTCCTTCTCCAGTGCATGAAAGTGAAAAGTGAAAGGGAAGTCGCTCATCGTGTCCGACTCTTAGCGACCCTATGGACTGCAGCCTACCAGGCTCCTCCATCCATGGGATTTTCCAGGCAAGAGCACTGGAGTGGGGTGCCTATGCCTTCTCCAGGCACACACTAGACATTCAATAAACATCTACTGGAAGAGTGGACTTGCGAGAGCAATGGGCAACCTCAAAGTCCACCTCCTGGCAAGTGCCGGGGCACAGCACACCTGAGGTGCAGTCCCTGGCTGCCCCTCCTAGCTCTGCCTCCCACAGGAAGCTTTCTCCACCTCCTCCAGTTGTCCAGTCCCTCCAGTTCTGACTCCTCGTCTCCTTCATTCACTCAAGTCTTTGTTAGTCGCTCAATCATGTCTGACTCTTCGCAACCCCATGGACTGTAGCCTCTGTCCATAGGATTTTCCAGGCAAGAGTATTGGAGTGGATAGCCATTCCCTTCTCCAGGGCATCTCCCACATCGCAGGTAGATTCTTTCCCGTCTGAGCTTTGAGCAAAGACAAAGCCGAGGCGGCAAGAGGGAAGCATCCTGTTGATGAGCTCGCCCACCATGCCCGTCCAGGAGCCGTTGGGCTCAGGCTATATATAAAATAGATAACAAACAAGGACCTACTGTATGGCACAGGGAACTCTACTCAATATTCTGTAATAATCTCTATGAGAACAGAATCTGAAAAATTATATATATATATATAAATATATCTCTATATATATTCTGAATCACTTTGCTGTACACCTGAAACTAATACAACATTGTAAATCAACTCTAGTCAAATATAAAATAAAAATTAAATTAAAAAAATAAGATATTGTGTGTTCAGGAAATGTTTACTATGTTTAAAGAGGCTGAAAGCATGAGATATGAAAGAAGACCTATTAGAATCAACAGGATTTGGTAACTGATTAGACAAAAGTGAAATGGGTAGCTAAGAGAAAGGAGGGATCAAGATGTTTCTCTAGGTCTTATCTTATGGGACTAGGACTATTACATGAGATAAGGAACAGGAAAGGAAGAGGGGTTCTTGTTTGTGGAGGGGGGATATCAACAAGTTGAGGTTGAGGTACTCTTGTTTCTAGACAAAAATGTCCTTCAACAACTGAAAATATGAGTCTGGTATTCACAAAATAGTTTGGGCTAGAGTTGTAAATCGAAGAGTCATCAGTATTCAGGTAGCTGAAGCCATGGTAATAAATTATGTTATGTACTGAAAGGACAGACTGAGAAGCTAGATATGTGTATATGTGTGAAAGACAAAAAGAAACTAATGGGGCAAAGTCCAAATGTTCTTTTCTGACTGCTTGCCATTCAGTCTTCACAAAAGTAGTTTAGATTCCCCTCAATGCATTAACATTTAGAGAACTCTGGCTTGAATAAAATAAAGAGATGAAAAGGCTGTAGTTCATCCATTTCTCAGCCATTGCTGCCAACTCCCTTCTCCTATTCTGTCTCAGCACAGCATCTCTGGGGAGGTAAAGATCTGCTGAGGTCAGTAAATAAAATTCCATAGCTTTCTTTGGTAAATTATCACTGATTACAGAAAATTATTTGGAAGTCCTCTAGAAGACCTAGCTAAAATTCCTTCTATTACAAATGATAACATTTCCTTTTGTGTTGTCCTTAATGGAAAAAGAAAACAGTTAGACATCCTGTTGTGTGTATCACAGAATGTATTTTCTGGTATGGACAGCATGGGAAAGTAGGTGTTTTTTGTTTTTTTTTTAAGAAATATAAAGCGGCTGAAGGGAAGTCTTAGGCTTGACAGGGAAAAGGGGGTGGTTAGAGGAGACCACAGGACCCAATTCCTAGCATTCTATAAAAGCAGATTTTTCTCCTAGAGAATATCTTTCAATACTTAAAGGCAATTATTACATCATGTCTTCCTGAGTTGCAAAAGAAATATATAAAGAATCCAACACATGGCTTATTTACAAGGCAAAAATCATTCATGAACATTAAATTGCTTGTGGAATGAGTTAAGCTGGCATTTTTCTTTTTATTTTTTAAACCATCCATGGCAAGTGGCTATTTCTCACAGTCTGAAAACTTTACCTTCTCTAGGTTTAATAATCTTGATTCTTTTACAAAGCCTTCACCTGAGAATGACTTTTCTATACATTAATCACTTTATCACACTTCCTTGATCAACAAATTTTCTGAACCCATCTTTAGCTGTTATGATAGGATCACTTTAACTCTCAGATCAAAACTATGTTTAAATGTTGTCCAAAACATTCTGTTCTATGCAAGACATATAAGCCCTTGGACTGAGCATTTCAGACAAAAAAGTATTAGGCAGTGTTGCTAAAGGAAGTGAGCTGCCCTGGGATATTAGTCAAACCCAGTTATTGTATCCAAATTAAGCCAATGTCTCCTAAATCCAGCTCAAAAAGCAGCAAAGTGGAAGGAAGAGAAGAAATACAAAAGAGAGAAACAATCTTCTGTTTAAGGGAAAGAAAGAAAGAGATTTTTATACATTTAGTGATATTACTTCTTTAATGAAACTATTCTTTTTATTTATAAATTCTGTCTGGTGTGGAAGGACCAAAAAATGATATAATAAAATCCAGAAGCAAGGAGGTGGAAAAGGTAAATTTGGAATTCCTTCCACTGGTTAGCTGTAACAGCGAAGGCTAGCGGAACAGCTTATCTATGACCAACACAGTGTGAATTATAGTTAATCACGGAGAGAGGCAGCCCTGGGTGTTTTGGATACTGAGCAAGTCCCAAGGATGAGGACGTGTTGCCAAAGAGCTTTTTTATTTTTGCATTAAGATTTGGGGTTGGGTTGATAAAAGCAAGTGAAGGAGTATCATACCTGGTAGTGCCTTAGCTGTTTATTGTTTTTAAAAATTGCTCTTAAATTGCCTGCTGTGTTGGTTAATGTTAAGCTAAGCTGTTTTAACATCAATACCTATGATTTTTAAGAGAAAACATATAATTTTTTTCTTCCCAATGGGGTAAAACATAAACACAAAATATGACTTATCTGGAGAGACTGAGTCTGGAAAAATAAAAAAGGAAAGAAAGCTAATACTTTTTAAGGTGCTAAGTGCCAAGTATCTTATCTATATGCTCATCCTTAGAAGAACCCATTGAAAAGAAACTGAGAAAGCTGATTCAAATATGTTAAGGAACATATTCAATCTATCAGTCCACTGTTTGTATTATACTGGTGTTCCTTAGTGTTCTGCCCAAGGTGCCATTCATTAACTCATCAGATATTTCTTCATCAAATTCCAAGCTCTGGATCCGTGTCCTGAAATCAATGGTGAACAACACAAGGTCTTTAGGGAGCTTCACCTGTTCCTAACGAACTCTTTAAGTTTTGAAGAAGTTTATCGTTTGCCCCCCCTCCCCATTCCATATTCTGTCATCTGCCTAATCAATGAACATTCTCTTTGTTATAGCCCTGTGGTCAGCTCAAGTATGAGTAACTCAACAGCAGGAAAACAAAATGATCAACCAGTTTTTTCTCTGACACAATCAACCAAATTAGTGTAGGAAAAAGCTATTAGGTCACATCCAGTCCATCCCTCTGGGAACTGAGCAAAACCACTCCTTGTATTATGTTACAGTATTTCTCAACTACATTGTCCTGCCTAATTGTAAATAATTCTAAATGACTCAGTAGAAGGGTTTCCACTATTTCCTCTCAACGGTTAGCCCACAATCCAGTAATTTTCAGTGTCAAGATGGTTTCACTGAGACTTAGCTAAAATAGCCCATGTCTTGACTTCATTTAATTATGCTCTGATCAACCCTTATCACAATCTCTGCAATTCCTCATTTGTTGCTATATTTATACCTTTCAAATATAGCTATATGGCTATCAAACCCTATTCCCTCTCCTCTCCAAGATTGAACTGGCTGATTCTTAAGTTAACACTGGCAGAGAAAACTTTACTATTCTGTCACAACTTCTAGCTACTTCAGTATTTCCTATTCTATGCAGAGAACATCATCTAATTTCTTGCAGTTTTGGGGTTACACCCTCCAGGTCTCTGCTTATACACTAGGCAGTGGTGTGGGTGTCCAGGCATCACAGATTGCATTTGGATTTCTTCCTTTGTTATTTCCATTATTCTGTTTCAAATCCTAAAAGATGATGCTGTGAAAGTGTTGCACTAAATATGCCAGCAAATTTGGAAAACTCAGCAGTGGCCACAGGACTGGAAAAGGTCAGTTTTCATTCCAATCCCAAAGAAAGGCAATGCCAAAGAATGCTCAAACTACCACACAACTGCACTCATCTCACACGCTAGTAAAGTAATGCTCAAAATTCTCCAAGCCAGGCTTCAACAATACGTGAACCGTAAACTTCCAGATGTTCAAGCTGGTTTTAGAAAGGGCAGAGGAACCAGAGATCAAATTGCCAACATCCGTTGGATCATTGAAAAAGCAAGAGAGTTCCAAAAAACATCTACTTCTGCTTTACTGAGTATGCCAAAGCCTTTGACTGTGTGGATCACCACAAAATGTGGAAAATTCTGAAAGAGATGGGAATACCAGACCACCTGACTTGCCTCCAGAGAAATCTGTATACAGGTCAGGAAGCGACAGAACCATACAGGGAACAACAGGCTGGTTCCAAATTGGGAACAGAGTACTCCAAGGCTGTATATTGTCACCCTGCTTATTTAACTTATATGCAGAGTACATCATGAGAAACGCTGGGCTGGATGAAGCACAAGCTGGAATTAAGATTGCCGGGAGAAATATCAATAACCTCAGATATGCAGATGACACCACCCTTATGGCAGAAAGTGAAGAGGAACTAAAGAGCCTCTTGATGAAAGTGAAAGAGTAGAGTGAAAAAGTTGGCTTAAAGCTCAACATTCAGAAAACTAAGATCATGGCATCTGGTCCCATCACTTCATTTACAAATAGATGGGAAACAGTGGAAACAGAAGCAGACTTTATTTTCTTGGGCTCCAAAATCACTGCAGATGGTGACTGCAGCCATGAAATTAAAAGACACTTGCTCCTTGGAAGGAAAGTTATAACCAAACTAGACAGTATATTAAAAAGCAGAGATATTACTTTGCCAACAAAGGTCCATCTAGTCAAGGCTATGGTTTTTCCAGTGGTCATGTATGGATGTGAGAGCTGGACTATAAAGAAAGCTGAGTGCCAAAGAATTGATGCTTTTGAACTGTGGTATTGGAGAAGACTCTTGAGAGTCCCTTGGACTGCAGGAGATCCAACCAGTCCATCCTAAAGGAAATCAGTCCTGAATATTCATTGGAAAGACTGATGCTAAAGCTGAAACTCCAATACTTTGGCCACCTGATGCAAAGAACTGACTCATTTGAAAAGACCCTGATGCTGGGAAAGATTGAAGGTGGGAGGAGAAGGGGATGACAGAAGATGAGATGGTTGGATGGCATCACCAACTCAATGGACATGAGTTTGAGTATACTCCAGGAGTTGGTGATGGACATGGAGGCCTGGTATGCTGCAGTCCATGGGGTCGCAAAGAGTCAGACACGACTGAATGACTGAACTGAACTGAACTGATTATTCTATTTCTCTAGGATACAGAAGCACTTCTTTGGCCATTTTTTTCCCCAACCAGTTGTTTTGAGGGTAGTAGAACAGATCCAATTTCTCAGAAGAATATCTTAGAGGATTTAGTTGACTCTATCTGGGTGCAGAATTCATTCATTCACTCACATACTCAATTTTTATTGAAAACCAGCAGTGTTATATCCCGTACAAGTCACTAGGTATACCATGTAAATCTGACATATTTCTTTTCAAGAACTCACAGTCTAATAAAAAAAGATAAATAGGTCTTTCTCTCCAACGAATTATCCCCTACCTCCTTTTCTAAAGAATGTTGTTTACTAACATATTTATGTCCCATTTACCCTTCACTGAAATTGGGCTTCTGCCCCTAATATTTTAACAGTCTTTACTGTCAATGTCAACCAATCATCTAATTAGTAAACCAAATGGCCTCTTCTCAATATTCATACAATTTGAATGCAAGAGCATTTAACACCATTGATTGATGGCCTGCTCATTCTTAAAATCCTCTCCCTGCCCTTAGTTTCCATGATACCACTCTCCCATAATGCCTGCTCCTACATCTCTGATTGTCCTTTCTCTTTTACACCCCCTTTCTCCTCTCACACTCAGTTGATATCTTCCTCTTATTTTGATTTAAAAAAAGTAGTACTGAAAAGAGAACATCCTCATCTTTCCATCACTTCATTACCAACCTATCTTGACATGTTCCATGTTTCATCTACTAGTCACTCAGTTGTGTCCGACTCTTTGCGACCCCATGGACTGTAGCCCACCAGGCTCCTCTGTCCATGGGATTTCTCATACAAGAACACTGGAGTGAGTTGCCATTTCCTTCTCCAGGGCATCTTCCCAACCCAGGGATCGAATCCAGATCTTCAGCATTGCAGGAAGATTCTTTACTGTCTGAGCCACCAGGGAAGTCATACCTCTTCTTAATATAGATCATGATCCTTACTTTTTTAATCAAAGTTCAATCCCCTACTAATCTGACCTCCCAAGGCTTTTGCTGCTGAAATTATCCCTTCTTTTCTACACCACTTATTTTCCCCTCACTACTGGATTATCCCATTAGCAGTCAGATATTTAGTACTAAACCTCCCAGTCTTGATTCCAATTGCCTCCCAGTTAATATTCCACTTTTCTGTACCCCTTCACAGCTTAACTCCTAGGAAAACTTGTTATCATCACTTCCTATTCTTTCATGAAACAATCCATTCAGGCTTTTATCTCCAGCATTCCATTGTTAAAGTTACCAATCACTTCCATGTTGCCACAATCAAGTCAATTCTCAGAATCAATGTCTCATTAACATTTGACACAGCTGACTACTCCCTCTTTCTTTAATCAGTTTCATCACTTGGATTGCCGACACCACCTTGTTTTGGTTTTCTCCTACCACACTGGCCATGTCTCAGCTTTTGGGGGACTGATCATCTGTCCTACCTCTAAATATTGAAGTACCCCAAGGCTCAGTCCAAGGACTCTTTGCTGTCTACACTTAACCCCTTAGAGGTTTCATCTAGTCTCAAAGCTTTATCAGAGGGTGATAATTTAAATATTTAATATTGACATTTTTGATTCATCTAATTTCTTAGTAAATATTAGCATGTGGCTACCCAATGGAAATCTTTAACTTAACATGTACAAAACCAAGCTATTTATCTCCTATTTCTTCTTACCACTCACCAAACATTCCTTTTCCAGTCATTCCCACCTCAGTCTTCCCACCTTGATTTTCAGGCTAAAACCAGGGTATCTTTTATTCCTTACCTACCCACTCCATAGACTTCCCAGGTGGCACAGTGGTAAAGAATCTGCCTGCCAATGCAAGAGATGCAGGAAACCTGGGTTTGATACTTGGGTCAGGGAGATCCCCTGGAGGAGGACCTAGCAACCCACGCCAGTATTCCTGCCTGGAAAATTTCATGGATAGAGGAGACTGGTGAGCTTACCCTCTATGGGGTCACCGAGTCGGACACGACTGAGCGCACCTGTGCACTCACACACACACACACACACACACACACACACACTCTCTCTCTCTCTCTCTCTCTCTCCATACCATAACATTGCCCAACTTACCCCTAATCAATTAGCAACTCTAAAACACATTCCACATCCAAACTACTTTTCACTATCTTCACTACTAAAATTTGAGCTAAGACATAACCATCTCTTGCCTGAATCAATTATACTCTTAACAAATTTCCCTGCTTCCTTTCTGCCCCCTACAGTCTGTTTTCCATACAGCAGCCAGGGTGTTCATCTCCGAGTTCAAAACAAATCACAGTGCTGTTCTGCATAGAACGGGTTCACTTTGCAATTAGAATAAATCTGAACTCCTTACCAAAGCTTACAAAGCCCTATGTGATTGTGTCCCTGACTGCCTCTTCAACTTCATCTCCTTTTATGCATCTTTTTGCTTACTACACTCCAGTTTCAAAAGCTTTCTTTATGATCTCTGAATACACCATGCATTTTCCCATTTAAGGGTCTTTACACTTGATATCCTTCTGCTGGGAATGCTCTTCTCCCAAGATATTCATATGGCTGCCTCTCTCTCATCATTTACTTCTTAGTTCAAATATCTTCAGAGAAGCCTTCCTTGAACTAGCTAAAGCCTCCTCTGCCACCATCATACCCACCCTCAGTCATTTTATATGCTCTTATACTTCTTTGTTTTCCTTTATAGAACTTATCACAAACTGATATTAAGTGAAGTGAATGTTGCTCAGTCATGTCCGACTCTTTGCAACCCCATGGACTATACAGTTCATGGGATTCTCTAGGCAACAATACTGGATAGGGTAGCCTTTCCCTTCTCTGGGGGATCTTCCCAACCCAGGGATTGAACTCAGGTCTCCCGCATTGCAGGAGGATTCTTTACTAGCTGAGCCACAAGGGAAGCCCAATAATACTGGAGTGGGTAGCCTATCCCTTCTCCAGTGGATCTTCCCGACCCAGGAATCAAAACCAGGGTCTCCTGCATTGCAGGCAGCTTCTTTATCAACTGAGCTATCAGGGAAGCCCAAAACTAATATCAGATAATATATTTACTTGTTTGTAATCATTGTCTACTTTCTCTACCCCACTAGAATATCAGCTTCATGAAAAAAAGAATTGTTTTTCCCTTTGCTATATTCCCAGTTCCTATAAGAGTGCCTGGCCCAGAAGATGGCCCTAGTAGATATTTGTCTGTTAAAGGAAGGAAGGAAGAGAAGGAGAGACGGAAGGACAAAGGAAGAGTTCCTCTCCCTGTGCTTAGCTCTTAGATATACATTCCCCAGGATTTTGTCCAGTCCTCTTCCCTTCTCCTCTATGCTACCTTTTTTGTAAGATCCCTCCCACCTGACCTATGACTTCAATTACCATCTACCCAACTAATTCTCAATCTAATTATTGAGTCTTTCTTTCTTTCCCATACCCAAGAATTATAGTTACAGTTGTCTGCTGAACATTTCTATTAAGAGGTCTTATAGATGCTTCAATCTCTGCAGGTCTAGAACTAAGCTCTTTATTTTCCTTCCTTCTGATATCATGTATATAAAATACTGAATTAAATGCTTAGTGTCTAGTAGGGACTCAATAAATCCTAGTTCTTACAACTCCATGTACCCTATTATGCAAGAAACTTTAGACTCATCTTTGACTCATATTTATTTTCTTGAACTCACCATCTCAATTTTCAGATATTAACATTTGGAGGTCTGACAACCCAACATCCCTGGGGTTCTCAGCCTTTAATCCTCACTCCAGTAACCCTGATTGACCTTGCCTGGCATAAACTCATTTGATTCAATTAGCTATTCAATGAGTATCGAACTTGTATTCCTGCTAGGCACTATGATGGCTGTGTTAAAGATACAAGGATAAATAACACATGGACACCACCCAAAATCTACAGAGGGAAATGGATGAGTAAATATGCTTCTACAATATAGAATAAGCAGTTCTAGATGGAAGAAATCAGAGAGTATTGTTTATGGGAGGAAAACTTAATACGGTTCAGGGATGAAACAGCTAAGGAAAGCATCTTACAAGTGTTAAAGCCTTGGCTAAATCTTGAGTTAGCTAAGCAAACAAGTGAAGGGAGCAGTCATCATGATAGGAAGAAGGAGCAGAATGTGAAAAGACAGAGATATGAGAGATGATGTTATAGTTGGGAAGTTGGGCATAGCATGGGCATTCCATAGAGTGGAAGCTTGTATGGAGATTAAAAGGGTTATGTTCTAAAGGGCCTTGTTCAATAAAATTAAGGACTTTGAATTTTATCTTAAACAAATAGGGAACTTTGAAGTGTTATGGTGAGTTAGGTTTTCATGACCAGATTCACATTTAAAAAGAAGACTCATTGTACTATGGAGAACAGATTCAATTCGGGGGCAGCGGGGGAGGGGGTAGAGTATGGAAAAACTGAAGATAAAATAAACCAGCTGGGGGACTATTGCAGTGAACACATAAGTAAGGAGAAATGTGATAAATTTTCAGTAGGTAAAAACTGCCAAGCCTTGGTCAATTAGATACAGAAGCCAGTAGTTGAGAAAAATGAATTCACTGGAAACTGTTTACCCATTGTATATAGAGGTACATAAGAGGAGATTTCATCAGGTGTTGGAGGTACAGGTTGGTAAGTTTGATACATACATGTGGAATTTTTGAGAAGTATGTTGCTGCTGCTGCTGCTGCTAAGTTGCTTCAGTCGTGTCCGACTCTGTTCAACCTCATAGACTGCAGCCCACCAGGCTCCCCCGTCCCTGGGATTCTCCAGGCAAGAACACTGGAGTGGGTTGCCATTTCCTTCTCCAATGCATGAAAGTGAAAAGCGAAAGTGAATTCGCTCAGTCGTGTCTGACTCTTAGCGACCCCATGGACTGCAGCCTACCAGGCTCCTCCATCCATGGGATTTTCTAGGCAACAGTACTGGAGTGGGGTGCCATTGCCTTCTCCAGAGAAGTATGTGGGGGCATACAAATATCCAGAAAGCAATAGGATACATAAGAGAGAAGTACAGAATAGAATGAGAATGAATTAAAAATCACTCAGATTTTATAGTGTGAGAAAAGTAGAGAACATTGTATAGAATTTTGGAGAATACAATACTTAAGGGGAAAGTGGAGGAATAGAAAAGAGAAACCAAAGAAAAACTAGGGGAAATACAGTGTTGCCAGAGCCAAAGGAAGAGGAAATTTTGAGAAGGAAGCAGTGTTCAACAGTGTTAGGTACTGAGGAGAGGCTGTAATGGGTTGCTTCCCCCCACAAATGTATGTCCACTCAGAACCTTAAAGTGCAACCATATTTGGAAATAGGGCCTTTGCAGATATAACTAGTTAATATATGGTTATACAAGATTAAGGTTAGCTGTAAATCCAATAAATGGTATCCTTATAAGAAGGCCATGCAGACACAGACACAAAGGGGAAATTCTATGTACAGAAGGAGGCAGAGACTAGAGTGATGTGTCTAAAAGCCAAGAAATGCCAAGAGTTGCTGGCAACCACCAGAAGCCAGGAAGAAGCAAGGAAGGATTCTTTACTAGAGCATTCAGAAAGAGAAAAGCCCTGTTAACACCTTGATTTCAGATTTCTGGTCTCCGTAACTGTGAAAGAATCTCTGTTTTTTAAGGAACCCAGCTTGTGGTACTTCATTATGGCAGCCCTAGCACACTAATGCAGAAGTGGAGGAAGATAAGAATGGAAAAAAAGACCATTACTTTAAATAACTAACAGGTCACTGGTAATATCAGTCACAGTCACTAGAGGAATGTACTGGGGGACAACTAGATTCTTATGAGTTATGCTTGTCAATGAAAGGTGGCAGGGTAGCAATAGTGAGTGTAGACAACTTTTCAAGGTAGTTTAGCATGAACGAGAAAAGAGTAATATCTAAAGATAAAATAGGTCTGACAAAGGTTATTTTCAAGATGGGAAAAACCTGAACTGGTTTTCAGACACAGAGGATGGACCCAAGGCAAAGAGAACGATAACAGGGTGACTGTATGTATAAAAAAGAAAGTGGGAATTAAAGAAAAAAAATTCTCTAGGAAGTAGAGGGGAATGAGGACCAGAACACAAGAACTGGGTGTCTCCAAGTGAAAAGATCCACTTTGTGGATCACAGCTTTGTCATGGCAAAGAGGCTTGTGAGCTATGCCATACAGGGCCACCCAAGATGAATAGGTCACAGTGAAGAGTTCTAACAAAATGTGGTCCACTGGAGAAGGAAAAGGTGACCCATTTCAGTATTCTTGCTGCAAGAACCCCATGAACAGTATGAAAGGCAAAAAGATATGATAGCAGAAAATGAGTCCCCCAAGGTGAGAAGGTGTCCAATACGCTACTGGGGAAGAGCAGAGGGCAACTACTAATAGCTCCAGAAAGAATGAATGAAATGGCTGGGTCAAAGTGGAAACATGCTCAGTTGTGCATGTGTCTGGTGGTGAAAGTAAGGTCCGATGCTATAAAGAACAATATTGAATAGGAACCTGGAATGTTAGGTCCATGAATCAAGGTAAATTAGACGTGGTCAAGCAGGAAATGGCAAGAGTGAACACTGACATCTTAGGATTCAGTAAACTATTAATAAAATGGACAGGAATGGGCGAATTTAATTCAGATGACCAGTATATCTACCACTGTGGGTAAGAATCTCTTAGAAAAAATGGAGTAGCCTTCATAGTCAACACAAGAATCTGAAATGCAGTATTTGGGTGCAACCTCAAAAACAACAGAATGACCTTTGGTCATTGCCAAGGCAAACCATTCAACATCACAGTAATCCAAGTCTGTACCCCAACCACTGATGCCAAAGAAGCTGAAATTGAATGGTTCTATGAAGACATACAAGACCTTCTAGAAGTAATACCATAAAGATGTCTTTTTCATCACAGGGGACTGGACCACAAAAGTAGGAAATCAAGAGATACCCAGAACTACAGGCCAGTTTGGCCTTGGAGTACAAAATGAAGCAGGGAAAACACTAACAGTTTTGTCAAGAGAACACACTGGTAATAGAAAATACCTTTTCCCACAACCCAAGAGATGACACTGCACGTGGAAAATCAGGTAGATTATATTCTTTGCCGCCAAAGATGGAGAAGCTCTATACAGTCAGCAAAAACAAGCTGACCGTGGCTCAGATCATGAGCTCCTTATTGCAAAATTAAGGCTTAAATTGAAGAAAGTAGGGAAAACCACTAGCCAATTAAGGTATGACCTAAATCAAACCCCTTATGATTTTACAGTGGAGGTGACAAATAGATACAAGGGATTATATCTGGTAGATAAGAGTGCGGGAAGAACTATGGACAAAGGTTCACAACATTGTACAGGAGGCAGTGACTAAAACTATCTCAAAGAAAAGGAAATGCAAGAAGGCAAAGTGGTTGTATGAGGAGGCTTTACAAATATCTGAGGAAAGAAGAGAAGCAAAAGGCAAAGGAGAAAGGGAAAGATGTACCCAACTGAATGCAGAGTTCCAGAGAATAGTAAGGAGAGATAAGAATATTGTAAAGTAAAGAAAATAAATCCTAAAAAAAATTTTTTTAATAAATTAAATTAAAAAAGAAGGTCTTCTTAAATGAACAATGTAAAGAAACAGAGGAAAACAATAGAATGGGGAAAACTAGAGATCTCTTCAATAAAATAGGAAATATTAAGGGAGTATTTCATGCAAGGATGAGCACAATAAAGGACAGAAACAGTAAGGACCTAACAAAAGAAGAGATGAAGAAGAGGTAGCCAGAATACTCAGAGGAACTATACAAAAAAAGGTCTTAATGACCTGGATAATCACAATGGTGTGGTCACTCACCTAGAATCAGACATCCTAGAATGTGAAGTCAGGTGGGCCTTAGCAAGCATTACCATGAATAAAGCTAGTGGAAGTGATGGAATTATAGCTGAGCTATTTAAAGTACTAAAATATGATGCTGTTGAAATGCTGCACTCATGTCAGCAAATTTGGAAAACTCAGCAGTGGAAACAGGACTGGAAAAGGTCAGTTTTCATTATAATCCCAAAGAAGGGAAATGCCAAAGAATGTACAAACTACCATACAATGGCATTCCTTTCACATACTAGTAAGGTTATACTCAAAATATTTTAAGCTAGGCTTCAGCAGTACATGAACTGAGAAGTGCCAGATGTACAAGCTGGGTTTCAAAGAGGCACAGGAACCAGAGATCAAGTTGCCAACATTCATTACATCATAAATAAAGCAAGGGAATTCCAGAAAAACATCTACTTCTGCTTCATTGACCACACTAAAGCCTTTGACTGTATGAATCACAACAAATTGTGGAAAATTCGTAGAGACCAGACCACTTTACCTGTATGGTGAGAAACCTACACACAGGTCAAGAAGCAACAGTTAGAACCAGACATGGAACGACTCGTTAAAAAGTGGGAAAGGAGTACAACAAGGCTGTATATCGTCACCCTGCTTATTTAACTTATATGCAGAGTACATCATGCAAAGTGCTCGCATGAATCACAAGCTGGAATCAAGATTGCTGGGAGAAATATCAACAACTTCAGATATGCAGATGATATCACTCTAATGGCAAAAAGTGAAGAGGAACTAAAGATCTTCTTGATGAGGCTGAAAGAGGAGAGTGAAAAAGCTGGCTTGGAAGTCAACATTAAAAAAAAAAAAAAACTAAACTAAAATCATGGCATCTGGTCCCATCACTTCATGGCAACTAGAAGGGGAAAAAGTGGAAACAGTGAGAGATTTTATTTTCTTGGGCTCCAAACTCACTGTGGACAGTGACTGCTACCATGAAGTGAAAAGATGCTTGCTTCTTGGAAGGAAAGCTATGACAAACTTAGACATCATTTTAAAAAGCAGAGACATCATTTTGCCAAAAAAAGTTGGCATAGTCCAACTATGGTTTTTCCAGTAGGCATGTATGGATGTGAAATTTGGACCATAAGGAAGGCTGAGTGCCAAAGAATTGATTCTTTTGAATTATGGTGCTGGAGAAGACTCTTGAGAGTCCCTTGGACTGCAAGGAGATCAAAGCAGTCAATCCTAAAGAAAATCAACTCTGAATACTCATTGGAAGGACTGCTGCTGACGCTCCAATGTTTGGCCACCTGATGTGAAGAGCCAAATCGTTGGCAAAATCCCTGATGCTGGAAAAGATTTAAGGCAAAAGAAGAAGGGGGCAGCAGAGGGGGAAATGTTGGATAGCATCACTGACTCACTAGACATGAATTTGAGCAAACTGGGAGATAGTGGAGGACAGAGGAGCTTGGCCTGCTGCAATCCATGGGGTCACAAAGCGTTGGACACAACTCAGCAACTGAACAACAAAGAAGACAAACTTTTTAAAATGCATATCCCTTGAATTTCAGGGAGATAAGGATAGAAAGAAAAGAGTCATTTAGTGTTATTAAAGCAATGGCACCCCACTCCAGTACTCTTGCTTGGAAAATCCCATGGACAGAGGAGCCTGTTAGGCTGCAATCCATGGGGTCGCTAAGAGTCGGACACGACTGAGCGACTTCACTTTCACTTTTCACTTTCATGCATTGGAGAAGGAAATGGCAACCCACTCCAGTGTTCTTGCCTGGAGAATCCCAGGGATGGGGGAGCCGGGTGAGCTGCCATCTATGGGGTCGCACAGAGTCAGACACGACTGAAGTGACTTAGCACAGCATAGCATACAAGGTCTTCAACACTGGAAAGAAGTGGCTGGACTTAATTTTGGAGGTTATTGAGGCTTTTTTTTTTTTTTTTTGAGAAAGGGAATGACATGATCCAGGCTAAACACAATGGAGATCTCATAACTCATAAGGCTTACCCAAAGCACAATTACTGCTGATTGAAATGATTACAGAGATGTGCTTTAGGGAGATTTATTTGGCAGAACTGCAGAAAATGGGTTGGAGTACATCCAGACAAGAGGTAATGAGTATCTGGCAGTAGCAGGAAGAAGGCAAAGGAGATAGATGAGTTGGATATTAGAAACACTGCAGAAGAAGCTCAGAAAAGACTTGATGACAATTAGGGATAAGAGAGGGAATGAAGAGAATTCTATAGTTGTGAGCCTGACTTCCAGGGGTGGGATATATGCCATGGTCTGAAATAGAGATATTAGGCAGGGAAGTTGGGTACAGGTTAATACACACTTTGGGATAGAAATCTGCAGCTCAAAAAGAAGGTAAAGCTGGGCAGAGGGATCTGGCAGTCTCCTGCATCTAAGAGAGAGGTGAAACACTTGGATGTAGATCAATTCATAAAAGAGTTAGCAGAGGGAAAAGATAAGGTAAAGGATAGGATCATGAATGTACTTTGGGTGCAGGAAGAGTATGTTTCCCTCAAGTGCAGGAAGGATTCCTAGAGGAGATAGCAAATGTGAGACATCTCAGAAATGGTGGAAAGAATGCTTGACTGGTAAGCAGAAGCTGCTGGTTTAGTCCTACCTCTGTCACTTCCAAGCTATGTGAACTTAAGAGTCTTTTCCTGTGCTAGGCATCAGTTTTTTTTTTCACCTATAAAATGGGGTCACTGAATATCGTGATTAGAGAGACCCCTTTTAGCTCTGACAGTACATTTTCTTTTGATTACAGCTTGACTTCAATGTATGGCCAGGCTTTGGTTCAGCAGGGAGGGGTGAAAAACTTTCTAAGTCAAGGAACAGCATAGAAAAGGCAAAAAGGCAAATTTAAGGAATGAGAAATAAACCAATCTGGAACTAGTTGTTTTCACAAATTGTGCTATCTAACCTAATGATTATTTGACGATTATGATTGATAATAATACACTGAATACGCTGTCAAAAGTGCTAGCTATTAAAAGGAAATATGTATAATGAAGTTTTAACCACTATTGTACTCCCTGCTAAAATCAGTACTGAAGGATAAGCACTGCCTTCCTTTTATTTACTCAGGAAAAGGAAAAGAACAGTTATCAAATGCCTACTTTGTTTCAGGTACTTTCATATATTTGACTAAAATGCAATTTCCTTGAGGGCAAAATTTTCTCTTTAAGTCTGCTGTATTAACTGCTATATGACCAATACCTAGAGTAATGCCTAGCACATAGTTGGCACTCAATAAATATTCTTTGAATGATTTGGGAAATATATATATATATATATATATATATAAAATCTCATTTAATCCTTAAAACAATCTTACAAGAGGCATTAGTATTCTCATTATACAGGAGGAATAAGAATGGCTAAAACAAGTTATGTAAATTTGTTCAATGTCATGCCAGCGTCAAACAGAATAGACTATAAGCTCCATATGGGCAGGGAATGTGTCTGTTTTCTTCTTTATGCTGTCCCCAGCAGTTAGCCCAGTATCTAGATTACAGAAGCATTCAATAAATATATTTTTTATTGAAGTATTTACAATGTTGTGTTAGTTTCTGGTATACAGCAAAGTGGTTCAGACACACACAAATGCACACACACACACACACACACACACACATATATATATATACATATATTTTTTCAGATTCTTTTATATATTAGGTTATTATAAGATATTGAATATAGGTCCCTGTGCTATATATAGTAGGTCCATGTTGTTTGTTTTATATATAGTACTGTATACATCGTTTGAATAAGAGGAAGCAAGCAAGCAGACACATATAAATGCTGTTCATTTTGCCTTATACCAGCCACATCATCACCAAAACTCTAAAGAGTAATTGAATCTCAAGAATTCATCAATTGGCCTCATATTGTTGGCTTAAACATTCTGTGATTTTTTAAATTCAGTCTCACTTGTACACACTAATGGTTTTCTTTCAGTCCTTTTAACCTTTAGATAGAATCTCAAGGTCTTCTTTTTAGAGAATGCTTTATACCAAGAGTCAGCAAACTTTTTTCTATAAACAGCTAGGCAGTAAATATTTTGAACTTTGAGGGCCATATGTTCTCCAAAGGAAATACTCAACCTTGCCATTGTGGTTTAAATGCAACATGTAGATCAATAAACACGGCTGTGTTCCAATAAAACTTTATAAAAACAGGTGGCAGACCAGATTTTGCCACAGACTACAGTTTACCAATCCCTGCTCTATGAAAGTACTTTCATACTTATGCTATCTCTTGCCTTTCCAGGACTTCTCTAACACTGTGTCAACTGTGAGGCTTCTCCTATCCCTGATATATTAATATATAACAAGACTAACACAATTTTAATGAGTTTTAACAGTTTAACCCCTTCCATTTATTTTTTTCAAAATTTTTTTCAGATTGCATTTTTTTAATTTATTTTTTAATTTTACAGTATTGTATTGGTTTTGCCATATATCAACATGCATCTGCCATGGGCGTACACGTGTTCCCCATCCTGAACCCCTCTCCCACCTCCCTCCCCATACCATCCCTCTGGGTCATCCCAGTGCACCAGCCCCAAGCTTCCTGTATCCTGCATCGAACCTGGACTGGTGATTCATTTCTTATATTATACATGTTTTAATGCCATTCTCCCAAATCACCCCCCTCTACAGAGTCCAAAAGACTGTTCTATACATCTGTGTCTCTTTTGCTGTCTCACATACAGGGTTGTTGTTACCATCTTTCTAAATTCCATATATATGTGTTAGTATACTGTATTGGTGTTTTTCTTTTTGGCTTACTTCACTCTGTATAATATGCTCCAGTTTCATCCACCTCCTTAGAACTGATTCAAATGTATTCTTTTTAATGGCTGAGTAATACTCCATTGTGTATATGTACCACAGCTTTCTTATCCATTCATCTGCTGATGGACAAAATAGGCCAAAGAACTAAATAGACATTTCTCCAAAGAAGACATACACATGGCTAACAAACACATGAAAAGATGCTCAACATCACTCATTATCATAGAAATGCAAATCAAAACCACAATGAGGTACCATTTCACGCCAGTCAGAATGGCTGCAATCCAAAAGTCTACAAGCAATAAATGCTGGAGAGGATGTGGAGAAAAGGGAACCCTCTTACACTGTTGGTGGGAATGCAAACTAGTACAGCCACTATGGAGAACAGTGTGGAGATTCCTTAAAAAACTGGAAATAGAACTGCCATACGACCCAGCAATCCCACTGCTGGGCATACACACCGAGGAAACCAGAATTGAAAGAGACACATGTACCCCAATGTTCATCGCAGCACTGTTTATAATAGCCAGGACATGGAAGCAACCTAGATTGTCCATTTATTTTTTAATGTAATTTTTATTAACACCAAAAACATTTTGTATTGAGGGCTTCTGTGGTGGCTCAGATGGTAAAAAATCTGTCTAGGAAATCCCGTGGACAGAGGAACCTGGTGGACTACAGTCCATGGGTCACAAAGAGTCGGACACGACTGAGCGATTAACACTTTCACTTTGCCAATTAACAATGTTGTGATAGTTTCAGATGAACAGTGAAGGGATATATTCCCTTCCATTTAATTGTAGATGGCAGGGGTATAATCACAACAGAGAAAGATCAACTAGGGAGGTTGGCAGGTGGCATAAAGCCCCCAAATATGATAGATCATTTTACTAACCATGTTGGTATAAGATCTGAACATCAGGTGTGCAGGGGAAAAAAAAAAAAAACTAGAATTTTTTTTTTTTTTCTGATCAATGTACCTAGAGTTGATCAGTTAAAAACAAGATCACAAATAACTATACTCAAAAAGGACTGGACACAATCTCATATATCAACTTAGGTGACCATGAAAACTATCAAGTGGACCAATTACATACATTCTCTACTCCCCTACATCAGGATGTGTAAAAAAAATTCTTAGTCTTATGTACCATAAAGTGTACCAGGTGCTGGGGACACAACAATGAATATGGAGCAGCCCCTCCTCTCATGGTTATTCTAGTCTAGGGGTCAGTACATTTTTCTCTATAAAGAGAGTAATAATAAATATATTTTAGGTCATAGAGTTTCTGTCACAACTACTGAGCTGTGCCATCATAGTATAAAAGCAGTTATAGACAATATGTAAATGAATAGGCATGGTTCTGTTCCAATAAAGCTTTATGGACAAAGAAATGCGAGTTTCATACGATTTTCACATGTTATGAAAGCTTATTTGTCTTTTGTCTCTTTTCCCCAATCATTTAAAAATACATGTTAAAAAACACTCTTCAGTTCAGTTCAGTCACTCAGTCGTGTCCGACTCTGTGACCCCATGAATCGCAGCACGCCAGGCCTCCCTGTCCATCACCATCTCCTGGAGTTCACTCAGACTCATGTCCATCGAGTCGGTGATGCCATCCAGCCATCTCATCCTCTGTCGTCCCCTTCTCCTCCTGCCCCCAATCCCTCCCAGCATCAGAGTCTTTTCCAATGAGTCAACTCTTTATATGAGGTGGCCAAAGTATTGGAGTTTCAGCTTTAGCATCATTCCTTCCAAAGAACTCCCAGGGCTGATCTCCTTTAGAATGGACTGGCTGGATGTCCTTGCAGTCCAAGGGACCCTCAAGAGTCTTCTCCAACACCACAGTTCAAAAGCATCAATTCTTCAGCACTCAGCTTTCTTCACAGTTCAACTCTCGCATCCACACATGACCACTGGAAAAACCATAGCCTTGACTAGACGGACCTTTGTTGGCAAAGCAATGTCTCTGCTTTTGAATATGCTATCTAGGTTGGTCGTAACTTTCCTTCCAAGGAGTAAGCGTCTTTTAATTTCATGGCTACAGTCACCATCTGCAGTGATTTTGGAGCCCCCAAAAATAAAGTCTGACACTGTTTCCCCATCTATTTCCCATGAAGTAATGGGACCAGACCTTATAAGTTAATATTACAACAGTGCACTGAAACTTTACCCATGTGATAACCATGTATTTTCTCTTTCTGTACAATTTTGTAATTTCCAGCATATACAACCTCTTTCTTTCACATGTATTTCCTATTAAAGTCATTTGTAAGAATTATATTGTTTGGTTGCTATCGTGAATGGAATATATTTCTCCTCATAGCTCCTTATTGTTGAGATCTAGTGTTGGTTTCAAATTAAATTTGTGCTTCTTTGGCTTATCTTTTGAACTGGGAATAACACCTTACAATTTCCTCATTAATATTAAATAAAAATGTTTAATACATGTTTATCTATCACTATGAGAGTTAAGATTTTACCTTCTCAAAAATTATCTTTTAACAATTGCAATGTATTGTTATTGTCCAACATTACTGAACTAGATTTGATAGAATTTCATTCATAGGTTTTGCATCAGAATTCACAAACTGGATAGAATGTTCTTTTTGGAGCAGTTTATCAAGCATTAGTATCAGAGTGATGCTACCTTCAAAACGAATGTGAATAACTGCAAGATTTTCAATTGTATAACACTGCTATAGAATTGAATTTGGCTATTCCTAGAAAGTTTGAAAGAACTCACAGATAAATACATCTGACCTTAAGTATTTTTAGAAGTTTCTCTTTGATAATTGTCTTCAATGTTTCTACAATTATAGGTCTATTTAGTTTGCAACTTTTCAGTAATGCTTATAATTTAACATTTTATTAGATCTTTTTAATTTCTCTGAGATTTTCAAATTTATAGTAGTTCAATTTAATAGTGTCCTATGATTTAAGAAATACTTTATTTCTTGTTATACTCCATTTATAATTTAAATTTTTATTTATAATTTATCTTTGTTTTCTTGATTAAATTTGCTAGAGGCTTATCTACTTAATTCATCCCCCCATTAAAAAAGCTTACTCCTTGACTTTGTATTATATTGGATTCTTAGTAACATGATTTCATTTATTTTTAATAATGAAATATTTAAGGTTATGAATTTACTTCTGAACATGGCTCTGAAAGATTTAATAACTCATGATTTCATTTTTGTTATTTTTTATTAGTCTGTCAGGGCTTCTTTGAGTTAATACTTGCATATAAATGTGTTCTGAAATATTCATGTAGTTGAAGACTTCTGTTTATTTATTTTTAAATTTTAATTAATTTATTTTAATTAGAGGCCAAATACTTTACAATATTATAGTGGTTTTGCCATACAATGACATGAATCACCCATGGGTGTACATGTGTTCCCCATCCTAAATGAACTCCCACCTCCCTTCTGATCCCATCCCTCCAGGTCATCCCAGTGCACCAGCCCCAAGCACCCTGTCTCATCCCTCAAACCTGGACTGGTGATCTGTTTCACATATGATAATATTCATGTTTCAATGATATTTTCTCACATCATCCCACCCTCGCCTTCTCCCACAGAGTCCAAAAGACTATTCTATACATCTGTGCCTCTTTTGCTGTCTTGCATATAGGGTTATCATTACCGTCTTTTTAAATTCCATATATATGCATTAGTATACTGTATTGCTGCTTTTCTTTATGACTTACTTCATTCTGTATAATACACTCCAGTTTCATCCACCACATTAGAACTGATTCAAATGTATTCTTTTTAATGGCTGAGTAATATTCCATTGTGTATATGTATCACAGCTTTCTTATCCATTCATCTCTGGATGGGCATCTAGGTTGCTTCCATGTCCTGGCTATTATAAACAGTGCTGTGATGAACATTGGGGTACACGTGTCTCTTTCAATTCTGGTTTCCTCAGTGTATATGCCCAGCAGCGGGATTGCTGGGTCATATGGCAATTCTATTTCCAGTTTTTTAAGGAATCTCCACACCGTTCTCCATAGTGGCTGTACTAGTTTGTATCCCCACCAACAGTGTAAGAGGGTTCCCTTTTCTCCACACCCTCTCCAGCATTTATTGTTTGTAGACTTTTGGATAGCAGCCCTCTGACTGGGGTGAGATGGTACCTCATTGTGGTTTTGATTTCCACTTCCTGATAATGAGTGATGTTGAACATCTTTTTGTGTATTTGTTAGCCATCTGTATGTCTTCTTTGGAGAAATGTTTGTTTAGTTCTTCGGCCCATTTTTTGATTGGGTCGTTTATTTTTCTGGAATTAGCTGCAGGAGTTGCTTGTATATTTTTTAGATTAATTCTTTGTCAGTTGCTTCGTTTGCTATTATTTTCTCCCATTCTGAAGGCTGTCTTTTCACCTTGCTTATAGTTTCATTTGTTGTGCAAAAGGTTTTAAATTTAATTAGGTCCCATTTGTTTATTTTTGCTTTTATTTCCATTACTCTGGGAGGTGGGTCATAGAGGATCCTGCTGTGATTTATGTCGGGGAGTGTTTTGCTTGTGTTTTCCTCTAGGAGTTTTATAGTTTCTGGTCTTATGTTTAGATCTTTAATCCATTTTGAGTTTATTTTTGTGTATGGTGTTAGAAAGTGTTCTAGTTTCATTCTTTTACAAGTGGTTGACCAGTTTTCCCAGCACCACTTGTTAAAGAGATTGTCTTTAATCCATTGTACATTCTTGCCTCCTTTGTCAAAGATAAGGTGTCCATAGGTGCGTGGATTTATCCTGGGCTTTCTATTTTGTTTCATTGATCTATATTTCTGTCTTTGTGCCAGTACCATACTGTCTTGATGACTGTAGCTTTGTAGTATAGCCTGAAGTCAGGCAGGTTGATTCCTCCAGTTCCATTCTTCTTTCTCAAGATTCTTTGGCTATTCGAAGTTTTTTGTATTTCCATACAAATTGTGAAATTATTTGATCTAGTTCTCTGAAAAATACCGTTGGTAGCTTGATAGAGATTGCATTGAATCTATAGATTCCTTTGGGTAGTATACACATTTTCACTATGCTTCTTCCAATCCAGGAACATGGTATATTTCTCCATCTATCTGTGTCCTCTTTGATTTCTTTCATTAGTGTTTTATAGTTCTCTATATATAGGTCTTTTGTTTCTTTAGGTAGATATCTTCCTAAGTATTTTATTCTTTTCCTTGCAATGGTAAATGGAATTGTTTCCTTAATTTCTCTTTCTGTTTTCTCATTGTTCATGTATAGGAATGCAAGGGATTTCTGTGTGTTAATTTTATATCCTTCAATTTTACTATATTCATTGATTAGGTCTAGTAATTTTCTGGTGGAGTCTTTAGGGTTTTCTATGTAGAGGATCATGTCATCTGCAAACAGTGAGAGTTTTACTTTTTTTCAAATTCGGGTTCCTTTTATTTCTTTTTCTGCTCTGATGGCTGTGGCCAAAACTATGTTGAATAGTAGAGGTGAGAGTGGGCACCCTTGTCTTGTTCCTGACTTTAGGGGAAATGCGTTCAGTTTTTCACCATTGAGGATATTGTTTGCTGTGGGTTTGTCATATATAGCTTTTATTATGTTGAGGTATGTTCCTTCTATGCCTGCTTTCTGGAGGGTTTTTGTCATAAATGGATGTTGACTTTTGTCAAAGGCTTTCTCTGCATCTATTGAGATAATCATATGGTTTTCATTTTTCAATTTGTTAATGTGGTGTATTACATTGATTGATTTGCGGATATTGAAGAATCCTTGCATCCCTGAGATAAATCTCACTTGGTCATGATGTATGATCTTTTTAATATGTTGTTGGATTCTGTTTGCTAGAATTTTGTTAAGGATCTTTGCATCTATGTTCATCAGTGATATTGGCCTGTAGTTTTCTTTTTTTATGGCATCTTTTTCAGGTTTTGGTATTAGGGTGATGGTGGCCTCATAGAATGAGTTTGGAAGTTTACTTTCCTACGCAATTTTCTGGAAGAGTTTGAGTAGGATAGGTATTATGTCTTCTCTAAATTTTTGGTAGAATTTAGCTGTGAAGCCGTCTGGTCCTGGGCTTTTGTTTGCTGGAAGAGTTCTGATTACAGTTTCAATTTCTGTGCTTGTGATGGGTCTGTTAAGATTTTCTATTTCTTCCTGGTTCAGTTTTGGAAAGTTGTACTTTTCTAAGAATGTGTCCATTTCTTCCAAGTTGTCCATTTATTGGCATATAGTTGCTGATAGTAGTCTCTTATGATCCTTTATATTTCTGTATTGTCTGTTGTGATTTCTCCATTTTCATTTCTAATTTTGTTGATTTGATTCTTCTCCCTTTGTTTCTTGATGAGTCTGGCTAATGGTTTGTCAATTTTATTTATCTTCTCAAAGAACCAGCTTTTAGCTTTGTTGATTTTTGCTATGGTCTCTTGCTTCTTTTGCATTTATTTCTGCCCTAATTTTTAAGATTTCTTTCCTTCTACTAACACTGAAGTTCTTCATTTCTTCCTTTGCTAGTTGCTTTAGGTGTAGAGTTAGGTCATTTATTTGATTTTTTATTGTTTCTTGAGGTAAGCCTGTATCTCTATGATCCTTCCCCTTAGCACTGCTTTTACAGTATCCCATAGGTTTGGTTTGTTGCATTTTCATTTTCCTTCATTTCTATGCATATTTTGATTTCTTTTTTGATTTCTTCTGTGATTTGTTGGTTATTCAGAAGCGTGTTGTTTAGCCTCCATATGTTGGAATTTTTAATAGATTTTTTTCCTGTAATTGACATCTAATCTTACTGCATTGTTGTCAGAAAAGATGCTTGGAATGATTTCAATTTTTTTTGAATTTACCAAAGCTAGATTTATGGCCCAGAATGTGATTGAACCTGGAGAAGGTTTTGTGTACACTTGAGAAAAATATGCAATTCATTGTTTTGGGGTGAAATGTCCTATAGATATTAATTAGGTCTAACTGGTCCATTGTATCATTTAAAGTTTGTTTCCTTGCTAATTTTCTGTTTAGTTGATCTATCCATAGGTGTGAAAGGGGTATTAAAGTCTCCCACTATTATTGTGTTATTGTTAATTTCCCCTTTCAAACTTGTTAGCATTTGCCTTACATATTGTGGTGCTCCTATGTTGGGTGCTTATATATTTATAATTGTAATATCTTCTTCTTGGATTGATCCTTTGATCATTATGTAGTGTCCTTCTTTGTCTCTTTTCACGGCCTTTATTTTAAACTCTATTTTATCTGATATGAGTATTGCTACTCCTGCTTTCTTTTCATCTCCATTTGCCTGAAATATCTTTTTCCACCCCTTCACTTTCAGTCTGTATGTGTCTCTTTTTTTTGAGGTGGGTCTCTTGTAGGCAGCATATACAGGGGTCTTGTTTTTGTATCCATTCAGCCAGTCTTTGTCTTTTGGTTGGGGAATTCAACCCATTTACATTTAAGGTAATTATTGATAAGTATGATCCTGTTGCCATTTACTTTGTTGTTTTGGGTTTAGTTTATACACACTTTCTGTGTTTCCTGTCTAGAGAAGATCCTTTAGCATTTGTTAGAGAGCTGGTTTGTTGGTCCTGAATTCTTTCAGCTTTTGCTTGTCTTTAAAGCTTTTGACTTCTTCATATTTGAATGAGATCCTTGCTGGGTATAGTAATCTGGGTTGTATGTTTTTCTCTTTCATCACTTTAAGTATGTCCTGCCATTCCCTTCTGGCTTGAACAGTTTCTACTGAAAGATCAGCTGTTATCCTTATGGGAATCCCCTTGTGTGTTATTTGTTGTTTTTCCCTTGCTACTTTTAATATTTGTTCTTTGTGTTTGATCTTTGTTAATTTGTTTTATATGTGTCTTGGGGTGTTTCACCTTGGGTTTATCCTGTTTGGGACTCTCTAGGTTTCTTGGACTTGGGTGACTATTTCCTTCCCCATTTTAGGGAAGTTTTCAGCTATTATCTCAAGTATTTTCTCATGGCCTTTCTTTTTGTCTTCTTCTTCTGGGACTCTTATGATTCGAATGTCGGGGCATTTCACATTGTCCCAGAGGTCCCTGAGGTTGTCCTCATTTCTTTTCATTCTTTTTTCTTTTTCCTCTATGCTTCATTTATTTCTACCGTTCTATCTTCTACCTCATTTATCCTATCTTCTGCCTGTGTTTTTCTACCGTTGATTCCCTCCAGAGTGTTTTTGATCTCATTTGTTGCATTATTCATAACTGATCGACTCTTTTTTATTTCTTCTAGGCCCTTGTTACACATTTCTTGCATCTTTTCAATCCTTGTCTCCAGGATATTCATCTGTAACTCTATTTTGTTTTCAAGATTTTGGATCATCTTTACTATCATTATTCTGAATTCTTTGCAGGTAGACTCCCTATCTCCTCCTCTTTTGTTTGGTTTGGTGGGCGTTTATCATATTCCTTTACCTGCTGAGTATTTCTCTGCCTTTTCATCTTGTTTAGATTGCTATGTTTGGGGTGGCTTTATTCTGGTAGTTTGTCATTCCTCTGTATTGTGGAGGTTCCTCCCTGTGGGTTGCATTGGATGAGTAGCTTGTCAAGGTTTTCTGGTTAGGGAAGTTTGCATCGGTGTTCTGGTGGGTGGAACTGGATCTCTTCTCTCTGGAGTGCAATGAAGTGTCCCATAGTGAGTTTTGAGATGTCTATGGGTTTGGTGTGACTTTGGGCAGCCTATATATTGAAGCTCAGGCCTATGTTCCTGTGTTGCTGGAGAATTTGCATGGTATGTCTTGCTCTGGAACTTGTTGGCTCTTGGGTGGCTCTTGGTTTCAGTGTAGGTATGGTGGCTTTTGGATGAGCTCTTATCAGTTAATGTTCCCTGGAGTCAGGAGTTCTCTGGTGTTCTCAGGATTTGGACTTAAGCCTCCTGCCTCTGGTTTTCAGTCTTATTCTTACAGTAGCCTCAAGACTTCTCCATCTATACAGCACCGATGATAAAACATCTAGGTTAATGGTGAAAAGAGGGACACCCAGTAAGGGTGAGGGACAGTGAGGGACACCCAGAGAAGTTCACAGAGTTACATGGAGAAGAGAAGAGGGAGATAGCAGTGACCAGTAGGAGAAAAGGGGGAATTAAAAGGGGGGAGAACAATCTAGCCAGTAATCAATTCCCTATGTGCTCTCCACAGTCTGGAACCCTCAGAGATGTTCACGGAGTTACATAGGGAAGAGAACAGGGAGGAAGGAGATAGAGGTGACCAGGTAGAGAAAAGTAGGAATCAAAAGGAGAGAGACAGATCTAGCCAATAATCAGTTCCCTAAGTATTCTCCACAGCCCGGAACACACAAAGAGATTCACATCATTGGGTAGAGAAGAGAAGGGAGAAGGAGGAGATAGAGGTGACCTGGGTGAAAAAAAGGAGAATCAAAAGGGGGAGAGAGTAGTCAACCCAGTAATCACACTCATAAGTAAAAATGGGCACTGAAGTTTGAATTCTTAAAGGTACAAAATTGGTAACAAATACCAAAATGCACAGGTTAAAAATCTAGTATAGAGGTTAGCCTCAAAGATACACTATTAGAAGAACAAAGCAAAATCACAAAAATTATAAGAAATATATATGAAGTTTGCTTTAAAAATAGGGGTTTTTTTTGCAAGGTAATAGTAGGTTATAAAAATGAAAATTAAAGGATTAATAGAGGACTTAAAAGTAAAAAAAATTTTTTAATTAAAAAATTATAATAGTAAAAATATATCTAGGAATTTCTCTGGAGCTGTTGAGGGCAGTGTGGGGTCAGTTCAGTTTCAGATAGTTCCTTGTTCCATCTTATACTTCTCAATATCTATAGGCCCCTTCCAATGTATTCAGTGCTAACTAACTACGGGGTTTTAATCTGTTGCTCTTGTCACTTCCAAAGTGGTTCCCTCTGTTTATTTTGGCTTCTTCTGTTTGTAGGTCTCTTCAGTGTCTAATTTCTGCCCTGACATGAGGGGGCGAAAGTAGTCACTTATTTAGGCTCACTTGTTCAGTCGTGCTGTGGGGAGGGAGGAACACTGCAAACAAATATCACTGGCATGTGTGGGGAGTGCTCACAGTGTCTCGGTTGCACTGGGTTTGCCCCCACTCATGGCGTGTGTGCTTTCCCAGACTACACTGCACAGTCTCCAGGTTGCTCTGCAGGGGAACTTTGTGAGGTAGGCCCTGGGTTGCATGCACTTCCCAGGTCTAAGCCACTCAGGTTCAGGTTCTCAGGCACTCCACAAAGGCGAAGACTCGGTTGGGCCTGTGTTTTGTGCCCTTCCTAGGTCCGAGCAGCTCAGGCGACCAGGTGCTTGGCAAGCACTCTCCTCCGGGGTGGGGGGGGGGGTTGCATCTTATCACCTCCCCTGTCCCAGCTGCTCAGTTTTCTGGGTGTGCAGAGCGTGCACCTTCTCAGGTGTGCCGTGTGTCTCTTCTGGGGAGCTCATCTCTGGCTGCGACCCTCCCAGCAGATGTCAACCATCCAGAATCCCAGGTCTTGGTTAGTAACTGGGAGCCTGATCGCAGTTTGGTAGAGGATGCTGTCTCTGGGGCCGAGATTGCCCCTTTCCAGCTCTGGCTGCCCCCCGCATGCCTCCCTGCCTCTGGCGGGGGATGGGCCAGTCCGCAGCCAGCTAGCTCTCCTCTGGTATTCGCTCAGTCCTTTGTTCTGAGAGCTGGCTGGGCAGTGCCTTAGGTTAGGGCTTTTTGCGGGATAGTTCTCTCTCTCTCCTCCCTCTCTCTCCCTCCCTCCCTCTCTCTCTCTCTAGCCCAGAGTTTGGGTTGCTATCTCACGTTAGCTCCCTCAGATTGCCCTCAGGGTATTATTCAGGCCCCATCTGTACCCAACACAGTGCAGCCTGCACGTCCCTGTCCAGCCCCCGCTTGCTGGTGGTTGACGCAAGCGTCTGGGCTACTTCTCTGCTGGGTTGATATCTCACGTTAGCTCCCTCAGATTGCCCTCAGGGTATTATTCAGGCCCCATCTGTACCCAACACAGTGCAGCCTGCACGTCCCTGTCCAGCCCCCGCTTGCTGGTGGTTGACGCAAGTGTCTGGGCTACTTCTCTGCTGGGAGTTGCCATTAGGCACGTAATCTGTGGGTTTTATTTACTTCTTTATTTTTTCCTCACGGTTATGTTACCCTCTGAGTTTCCAAAACTCCCCACAGACTTGCCGGTGAGAGGGTTTCCTGGTGTTTGGAAACTTCTCCTCTTTTAAGACTCCCTTCCCGGGATGGGTCTCCGTCCCTAACTCTTTTGCCTCTCTTTTTGTCTTTTATATTTAGTCCTACCTCCTTTCAAAGAGAATGGGCTGCGTTTCTGGGTGCCTGATGTCCTTTGCCAGCATTCAGAAGTTGTTTTGTGGAATTTGCTCAGCGTTCAAATATTTTTTCAATGAATTTGTGGAGGAGAAAGTGGTCTCCCCGTCCTATTCTTCTGCCATCTCAGGACCACCTCCAAGACTTCTGTTTAAATCTGTTTTCAAGTTTATAAAAGTTTTACAGTATCATCAGAGAACAGAGAAAGTGTGATTTCTACTTGTGAGAATTTGCAAAGGTTTTCTTTGTGGCATATCATATGATCATTTTTAAATGTTATCAGAATATTTGAAAACACTGTCCATAAAATGTAATTTTTGACATTAATTTGGCCTTATGAATTATGGTTTTAAAGTCCTTGAAATATATATTTTAGGTCTACTTTATCTGTTATAGCTAAATTATGTTAAAGTCTCCCATATAGACATTTTTATAATTTTTCTTCTTGTTTTGCAGGTTATTTTCTTCATATATTTAGGTACTTCTTTTTTCCAAAAAATGGTTCATGAATACAAATCCTTAACATAGCTTGCATTTTCTATCAATGTAAAATGAATCTGTTGGGACAATTATGATTATATAGTTATTGGTCTTGTTTTTTCCCATAAATATATAAGTGACATGATTAGATGTCTATTTGGAGAATGGAATGATTGGAAGAAGGTGAGACTAAAGGATGAGAAGCCAGTGAGATTATTACAATGGTCCAGATAAGAAATGGGATTTCCATGGTAGCTCAGCTGGTAAAGAATCTGCCCGCAATGCAGGAGACATTGGTTCAACTCGTGGGTCAGGAAGGTGCCCTGAAGAAAGGATAGGCTACCCATTCCAGTATCCTTGGGCTTCCCTCGTGGCTCAGGTGGTAAAGCATCTGCCTGCAATGCAGGAGACCTGGGTCCGATTCCTTGGTTGGGAAGATCCCCTGGAGAAGGGCATCACAACCCACTCCAGTATTCTTGCCTGGAGAATCCCCATGGACAGAGGAGCCTGGCAGGCTACAGTCCATGGGGTCACAAAGAGTCAGACATGACTGAGTGACTAAGCCAGCACAGATAATAAATTATGAACAACTGGATTAAGTTAAGAGCTACAGAGAGGCTTCCAGCAAGTAGAATACTCAAGACTTGGTATAACTTGAATTGAAGTGGGTTGAGGCAAGAGAGGAGCACTGAGGGCAACACCTAGATTTCTGACTTCATTAACCATTATCTAAAATGCAATATAGGAGGAAGAGCTGGGCTGGCTTTTCAGAATAAGCCATTTCCTAAAGTTCCTCCTTTATATCCATCCCCAAAACTCACGTCTGGACTTAAACCTCAGTGCTGAATCTTTGTCAGTTGATTGTTTTACTCAAACAAAGACTTTCCACCTTAGTATAAAATACTAGGGTAAATATTAAATTTCAAGGAGATATTTCATTTATGTGCCAAGAGCTCTTTCATAAATTAGAAGAATAACTTCGACTAAGGAAAAGAAGGAATAAATGTCCTAAAGCATCCCCAGGGTAGTACATAGGTGAAAGTGAAGTTTTCCACAAGAGGGCAGCATCGCCTAATAAATTATGTTACTGAAAGCTTCTTCCAACAGGGGTTGAAAGGAGGCTGAAAGGATAGAAAATGTAGGCTTAGGGAGCCATAGGACCTGCCACACCATGAAAACCAAAGGGTCCCACCATTTCCAAGGCCATAATTATAGCTATTCCAAGTGACTAGCAGTGGCAGATGTCACCACAGCAGGGAGAATGAAGACATAAAACTCATCAATGGAGGATAAGTGATTGACACACCTGAAAACTCTCATTCTTATGACTGGATCAGAAGCCACTGCTGCAGATCATGTCTATACTCTTTCTAAGTGTTGATATCTCTGTATAACCAGTATTTCACAAGGGTCTTTATTTCCTGTCAGATCTTTTTATTCCTAATGGTTTCCCAGCAAATCTTGTCTCTGAAGGTTAGTTTGCAAAGCACAATACAGTTTGTTGCTCTCCTTATTTCATAATGGTGGTTGGTTACTCCAATTATGCTTCCTTTATATCCTAGGGAAAGGAGTGGGGCTGAAGTTCAGAGAACCCATTATGATAAAGGCATTTTACATAAATTGCTTCATTTAATCATCACAATAATGCTATTACACAGAAACTATTATTTCCCATGTGACAGAACAAGGAAACAGCATACATGTGTCTGTCTGACTCCAAAATGACACAGAGAGGGAAGCAGAGGATGGGACTAATTGAGATAGCAGCATTGAAAGATATACATTACCATAGTCAAATAGATAATCAGTGGGAATTTGCTGTATGATGCATGCAGCTCAAATCTGATGCTCTGTGACAAACTAAGAGGGCTGGGATGGGGTGGGAGGTGGGGGGGAGGTTCAAGAGGGAGGGAACATATGTATACTTATAGCTGATTCATGTTGTATGGCGGAAACCAACACAATATTGTAAAACAATTATCCTCTAATTAAAAATAAATTAAAAAAAAACTTTCAAATTCACCAAGCTGCTCCTTCAAGAAGCCTTATTTAAAACCTAAATCATGACCTATCCAAGACAGTGACAGTGTGTCTAGTGTATAAGACATTATTTTACACATTACTTTTTACCTAGGTACATGGACATGCATATATGCTAAGTTGCTTTAGCAACTTTTGTCTAGCTCTTTGCGACCTCATGGACTGTAGCCCATTAGGTTCCTCTGTCCATGAAATTCCAGGCAAGAACATTGGAGTGGGTTGCCATGCTCTCTTCCAAGGGATCTTCCCGACCCAGGGATCGAACCTGCATCTCTTATGTCTCCTGCACTGGCCAGCAGGTTTTTACCATTAGTGCCACCAGGTATATGGGCAGGCATGGCTTAATCTTAAGGACCAGCAGGCTTTAATAATATAATAAATCAGTGGGATCCTATATATTTTCATCTTTACTAACTGAGATCATTTGGACATAGAGCAGGAGAAAAATGGAGGAAATAAACAATGGCTTGGTTTACTAAGGGTCTGGTGGTCCCAGTCACTGAGATCAGGAGCTTGTGAGAAGAAGATGATGTATTAGGTTTTGAGCATGTTTTGTGTGAAACGCTTCTGAGAAATCTAAGTATAAATGTCCAGTAGGAAGTTGGCCACAGGGGTCTGGGGCATAAGAGATATAGTCATCAACATATAGATGATAGTTGAAACTCGGGGATCAGGTGAGATTTTTCCATGGTATATTAATGAAAATAGAAAGGATAGAACTAGGGGAAACACCAGCATTTAAAAGGGATGGGCAGAGGAAGAGCAGGTGGTAGAGGAACCTCATTTAGAAAATGAACAGAGAGGTAGAAATAGAAAGCAATAGAATATTTTGAAAGCAAGAAAGTAAAGTTTCACAAAGAAGGGCATAATCCAGAGCAACAACGTCACATTCCAAATGTAAGTCATATACGATGAAGACTGGAAATAACCCACTGACTTTGACAACTAGGAGGTTTCATATATACATACATACATTTATATATACACACACACATACATGTGTGTGTGTGTGTGTGTGCATGTGTGTGTATATAAAGAGAGAGAGAGAAAGAGAGCAGTTTCAGTGGACTTCTGGGGGTCAAATTCAGACTGCAGCGGGTGGAAAGCTAAATGGTAAGTAAGAGGAAACAGTGAGTATAGACTCTCCTTCTGGATATGAATTAAAAGAAGATGGGGCAGAAGCCAGAAGGGGAAGTATGACTGCAGGAAGACACTTAAATTTTTTTCTAATAAAAATAATTAAGATGGAAAAGCTTGGGGACATGTATAAGATAAAGGAAACACACAGAAGGGGAGAAGTATGAACTCCAGTAGTACAAAACAAATATACAGCAGCAAAATGAAAGGGAGACCAATGGAAACCTCACCAATAGGCAGATGCTTTGACAACAATAGAATGACTGTCCTTATTTTCCTCCTCCTTATGCCACTGTGTGTGTGCTTAGTCACTCAGTCATGTCCGAATCTTTGCAACCCCATGGACTGTAGCCCACCAGGCTCCTCTGTCCATGGGGATTCTCCAGGCAAGAATACTGGAGTGGGTTGCCATACCCTTCTCCAGGGGATCTTCCTGACCTGGGAATCAAACTGGGGTCTCCTGCATTGCAGGCGGATTCTTTACCAGTTGAGCTACCAGGGAAGCCCCTGGTATGCCACTCTACTTACCTGGAAAGCTTTTCCCCTCCTGATGGTTTCTTATCAAATTCTACCCATCTTTTAGTTAAGATTTCACCTTCTCAATGAAATCTTACTCTAATCATCTCTTCTGAAGTGCCTTTTCTTTCTCTTGAACTCTAACAGCAATTTCGGTCAGCAATTCATTTGACAATCACCCTTATCTTCTGGAATCTCCTTTATGGTTTTCTTAAAAAATGTATTGCTAATTAATTTGTCATACGTGTGTCTTTTCTACCCTGTTAGACTGCATACTCCTCAAGGGCAGGCTTCTCATCTTAGACTTTGCCACAGCCTCCAGAGGGCCTACCATGCTGGGAATAGGGTCTCTTTAAATATATGTGTTTCAGCAGTGGCAGCTTCATGTGAAGGAGTAGATGGAAAAACAGTAGTTCAGATAGGCCCTTGGTGTGTAATGAGTCATTTAGTTCTCTCAAAGGCAAATAAGGATTCTTAAGTCCTACAGAGGTAAAATAAATTTATCCAAGATAACATGGGTAGCATGTGACAGTACTAGGATTTGAACCAAAGGCCCTTTCTCTTATGCCATTCTGCTTCAGTTGTCTGCAAAATTCTGTTCATGTGAAACACCTCTTTCCTTAATATTGATAGACATACCTCTATTGAGGCTTTATTACCAACCAAGCGGTTTCAGTGACCCTTGTACTTTACAGCAAATCTCCCTGTACCTTACCTCCTGACAATCAGCTTGAGGGTCCGGAAGGAGCCTTTGATGAGGATGAGAGCCTCTTGGCGGGAGCCGTATAATGGAGTGCCATTGATATTCACCAGCTCATCACCAGTCCTCATCTTCTGGGACAAGGCTGCCTTGCCTCCATCTTCGATCTGTATTGTAGAGAACAAAATAGAAAGCAGGTGGTGAGGTGACTCCTTCCCCAAAATTCTACTTCCTGGCTCCTCCCAACCTCTGAGCCACAAGATGTCCTGGGGGATGACACCAAGATGCTCGAAAGAACAGCTAAGAAGCTGGTCACAGTCCATTATTTACTGAAAGCAAAGCCTGGGCATGCCCTCAAGGGAGAAGGCACCACAGATACAATGCAATATCTGCCCTGGAGGAATCCACAGTCCATTTGGGGAGACATGTGATTCCAAATAACAAAATGATATTTTAAGAAACCTCAGTGTGTGAGCATAGAATAGCAATCCGTGAAAACAAATTAGAGCCAGAAGAACTAGGCTCAAAATGACTTTTGGCAAGTTTTTTTCTCTCAGTAGGCTCTGAAGTCTGACAAACTTGAGCATGAGTCTTGGCTCTAGTATTTCCTAGCTGTGTGACCCCAAGGAAGTTACCTAACATCTCCATGTATCAATGGCCCCAGATGAGAAATACAGAAAATAAGCGTCCCTACTTCACAGGGCCATTAGTATATGAAATGTCTGGGGGCAGTAAGTTCTCAATGAATGTGAGCTCTGATTATTGCAGCAAGGGGGTTGACTCTGAAGACTTTGAAGGTGGCTTCCAGCTCAACCTTCTGTGAATGGAATCGTAAAATATACAAAGGTCATTTATCAATACCTCTTCAACAAGCGCCTAGCACAGTGCTTCCAGTGTCTGTCACACAGTGGGCACTGGGCAAAACGGGAATATAGGTATTAACTGTTCCACCACAGCCTACAGAATTTCCATTGGTCAAGGGCAATCTTGGCAGGAATGTAGTGAGGCTGGGAGGTGGGCATTGAAACCAAAGGAAGAACTAACAGCCACTGGAGTAGGTGAAAGCAAAGCAGAATGTCCCCTAAGGATCCTTATTTACATCTACCTTTGTATGTAACATTTTTTCTATCACAGAGGTGAGTTCTACCTATGGGAACATTAATTCCATCCTGGTGATAGGAGTCATCTCATCCATCCTTTAATCTATTCTAAAGTTTTTGGTTAATTTTTGGTAAAGTTTTTGTATGCAAGGGACAACATGCTAACTGCTAAAGATACAGAAATGAATGAGGCACACATAGCTCCCAGATTCAGGGGTGGATTACCATCTAAAGTTCATACGTCCATGGAGATGGGCGGGTGAAAACAGGTCCAACCTATGAATGGAATCAAGAAGAGATGTTTGTTTGTTTGTTTGTTTCTCTCGGGGGCAAGAAAAAGTTGAAGATGATTAAACCATATAATTATTAGGGAAAGTCAGGTTCGAAACTGGACAACTAAGGACTGGTTTTTGCTGCAGGTATTTTTACATTTCTTGTTCCAATCTTTCTTCCAGTCTTTTATAGCATCGCTCCAATCTATCCCCATACTGTGTAAGTTAGAATATTGATGAGCTTTTGGTTGGCCGGCTCATGTGCAGTTTGGCAGATGAGACCTCCTGAGCTCAGAGAAAAATGTTAATTCAGGATTTAAAAAATCCCATCAAATAAACTGAAGTTCTGACTTAAATCACAGACTGTTATTAAATTTATTGCTGCTAATCCAACATTTTTTTAAATTAACCTTTGTCTGACAAATCATAGGTTAGCCAAGTGACATTGAATATATATATATACCTTTGTCTAGTACCTGGGCCACCACTTAAGACAAAACAAGCCAATATTGGTAAATGGGGAACAACTCTCAGCAAATTAATTAGGATCTCTTATTTCCATTGTCATCATTATTATTACTTCACAGTCACTGCTGCCAAAAAAAGAAAAAGAAGCAAAATGCTATATTTGAATGTCAGAAGTTCTATGTGAATGACTCATTCCTTTGGCATCCATGGAAAGTTATTAGGCAGGATTTTCAACAGGCATTAGTTATCGGAAAGGGCTTCCTTAGGCTAACAAAGAACCATAAACAGGAGTCTAACTAATGAATACTAATAGATTTTTCCTGTTGATGTACATTAGTCTTAATTTACTCTACCTATTTTTAAATTCATATAACTCAATTATCCATATTACCATTAACCATAGCAAGTCTTTCCTTCAGTATGTATTGATATTAAGTACCACCTCGGGTTTATTAAGCACGTTGTTACATCAACAAGATTTGTTTATTCTAGATGAGAAAATGAAAGGGGGGTACCTCTTAAACCAAAATGCTTAATTATGGCTGCATCAAAAGCTCAGGCATTTTTCATTCCCTACTGCCACTCTGCCTGCCACCATCTGAATCCTTGCAGGGACTCTTTCTTGGAATGTAGCCTCAAGCCAATTGTTCATGCCACTTTTTCTGTTTCATGCCCTTTCTCAGTCATCAGCAGCATCACCTTCAGAACATGAATAATAATAATTCCATTTTAGCCCAAGTGTGAGGATTTGCAGACAACAAACCAGAAAATTATGAGCATTCAGCACAACCCCAAAGTATAGACAGGGCCAGATCAGGAAATGAAACTCCATTTGGTTCAAGAGCCCTTGGACTATACTTCAAACTAGCTCCTTCCCGGACCCAGGGAATTCACTGAGCTATACAACAGATTCCTTCTTACTCCTCCTGACTTTTGGATTCTAGTAAAAAGTATTGCTCACTGGTCTTCCTTCTCCTTCCTCCACCTCTATATTCATGGGATCCAGCATGTTTTCCATTTATTGTTTGGCATCCTGACAACCAGTTCTCCAGGTCAATGGCTCAACCACATATTTGTTTATATAAAAGATAAAGCAGCTGTTCATTTTTTCTAGCAAGGAAAAACAGTGAAAAGGAAAGAGAAGGGAAAGAAGAAGAAAGGGAGAAAAAATAATATGTATATTCTATATACATATGTATATTCTATACATATTATAGAAGATATATACATATCTTCTATAAAAGATATTGTTTTTCCCTTCCTACAGTGCAACTTATAACTGGTTGGGGTACAGGAGAGGTGTGAATCAACAAACATGTTTGGAATAACATGTTCTGCTTGAGGGGCTGTATAGCATCATTTGATGCTATCCATTCAATATGGCTAGTCAATTTTCCAGCTCTTCCTGAATCAGACCTTCAGGGTTTCTTTCTTCTTTCATTTGAAGTTTGGTGAATTCTCAGATTGTACCCACACACACTGGAATGTCAGTAATAAACACACATCTTTACAAAGCCCAGTGTAAACAATGGTTAACTTATGTGTCACTTTGGAATATTTAAGTGATCATTGGGCTAGCAGTGAGTGGCTCAAATAATTGAAAACTGATTGCATAGTCAAATGGCCAAAAGCTGGCTGGTGTTTGGAAAGTTGGGAAGGGATGACAGACCTTGTGTGTGTGTGTGTGTGTGTGTGTGTGTGTGTGTGTGTTCACTCAGTTGTGGCTGACTCTTTGCGACCTTATGGACTGTAGCCTACTAGGCTCCTCTGTCCATAGGATCTCCCAGACAAGAATTCTGAAGTGGGGCTGCCATTTCCTCCTCCAGGCCATCTCCCTGACCCAGGGATTGAACCTGTGTCTCCTGCATCTTTTGCATCGACAGGTGGATTCTTTACCACTGAGCCACCGGGGAAGCCTGGTTGACATTGGACAAGTCTCTTTCCCCTCCTTTGGCCTCTTCTACCCTTATTGGTTAAAAAGTGGGGGGTCTGACTAGATGACCTCTGAGGACCTGTGGATCTCTGACATTCAGTGACCTGTGTACAGTTAGCAAAGTCATGCATTATCATTCTGCTGACACAGATAATCCCACTGTGTTTTGCCTTCACTCATGTTTCACTCCTATGAAACTGACTAATCAACATCCATCTCTCATTTCCCTGTGGTCTTTATCCATTGTTTCAGAGTGGTCCATCAAGGTTGGAACATTTGTAAAAGCACAGCTGGGACACTGAGAGAAATAGACTCTTGAAGCCCTATTTTGTGCTAATGAGCTGGTGAACTGGAAATTTTTGATGAATCCATGAAGCATGAAGTGCTCTAATATCTGTCAACAAAGTGACAAATTGGCTTCTTGAGAGTAAAGACAAACAAAATGGACTTAACAGTATTTACTGGCTTTCTAGTAGCTTTTATACTAAACAAAAGATATTAGCAGATACTTGGGCTTCCCAGGGGGTGGTAAAGAATCTCCCTGCCAATGCAGGAGATGAGGGTTCCACTCCTAAATCAGGAAGATCCCCTGGAGTAAGAAATGGCAACCCACTCTAGTATTCTTGCCTGGAAACTCCATGGACAGAGGACTCTGGTGGGCTATAGTCCACGGGGTTGCAAAGTATTGGACATGACTGAATGACTAAGCACACACACGGCAGATACTTGGTTAAGTCTTTTGACTAAATGAGGAAATATGAGAAAGTGAAAGAAAGAAAAGTTAAACCAGATTTATCTTGTGGAAAAAATGTGTCAGCAGGAAAAACATCATCATTAACAATAACCAGCAGGTACTGAATCCTTATTACTATAGTGTAAGAGCAGTATTAAAAGTCAATGATGATTGGTTCAAGATGGTGGAATAGAAGGACATGTGCTCACCTCCTCCTGTGAGAACACTGAGATTGCAACTAGCCATTGAACAACCAGTGACAGAAGGATGCTGGAACCGACCAAAAAAGATACCCCATGTCCAAAGACAAAGGAGAAGACACAATGAGACAGTAGAAGGGGCACAATAACAATAAAATCAAATCCCATATCTGTAGGGTAGGCAACCCACAAACTGGAGAGTAATACCAAAGAACTTCTACCACTATTATGAAGATTCTGAGCCCCATATCAGGGTTTCCAACCTGAGGATCTGGCAAAGGGAGTAGAAAATGCCAGGGGATCTGACTTTGAAGGCCAACAGGATTCAACTGCAGGACCTCCACAAGACTAGGGGAAACAGAGGCTCCACTCTTGGAGGGCATAAACAAAATCTTGTGTGTATCAGGACTGACGGGTAAGGAAGAGTGACTTCATAATAGACTGAACCAGATATACCTGCTGGTGTTGGAGTGTCTCCTGTGAGGCATGAGTCAGTGGCGGCTTGCCGCAGGGACAGGGGCACTGCCAACAGCAGTTCTGGGAGGTGCCCTTTGACATGAGCCCTCTTGGAGGTCACCATTAGCCCTAACATACAGCCTGTAGACCCTAGGACTGGGTCACCTCAGGCCAAACCACTGACAGGGAGGGCATGGAGTCCCACTCATCAGCAGACATTATGGTATTAGTGAGCACAGCCCTGCCCGCCAAAGCAAGACTCAGATTTTCCTACCACCACTCTCCCCATCAGGAACCTTGCACAAGCCTCTAAAATAGCCTCATCCATAAGAGGGCAATCAGAAGAAGCAAGAAGAACTACAATCCTGTAGCCTCCAGAATGAAAACCACAATTACAGCAAGTTAATTAAAACGAAAAGGCAGAGGATTATATCTCAGATGAAGGAACAAGATAAAACCCCAGAAAAAAACGATTAAGTGAAGTGGAAATAGGCAAACTTCTAGAAAAAGAATTCAGAATAATGATGGTGAAGATGATCTAGGAACTTGGAAAAAGAATGGAAAAGATGCAAAAAATGTTTACCAAAAACCTAGAATAACCAAAGAACAAGCAAACAGAAATGAACAATATAGTAGAAGGAATCAATAGCAGAATAACTGAGGCAGAAAAACAGATAAGTGACCTGGAAGACAGAATGGTAGAAATTACTGCCACAAAACAGAATATAGAAAAAATAATGAAAAGAAATGAAGACAGCCTAAGAGAAGTCTGGGACAACATTAAACACACCAACATTCATATTACAGGGATCCCAGAAGGAGAAGAGAGAGAAAAGGGACTCGAGAAAATATTTGAAGAGCTAGTAGTTGAAAATTTCCATAACATGGGAAAGGAAATAATAGTCAGAGAGGTCCAGGTAGGATAAACCCAAGGAGGAATACACCAAGACATAGTAATCAAACTGACAAAAATTAAAGAGAAAGATAAAATATTAAAAGCAACCAGGAAGAAATGACAAATAACATACAAGGGAACTCCCATAAAGTTATCAGTTGATTTATCAACAGAAACTCTACAAGCCAGAAGGGAATGGCATGATATAGTTATAGTTCTGAAAAGGAAGTACCCACAACCATGAATACTCTACCCAACAAGAGTCTTGTTCAGGTTTCATGGAGAAATCAAAGGCTTTCCAGACAAGCAAAAGTTAAGAGAATATAGCACTACCAAACCTGCTTTACAACAAATGCTAAAGGAACTTCTCTAGGCAGGAAACACAAGAAAATGAAAAGAGCAACAGAGAAATAAATTCAAAACAATTAAGAAAATAGTAATATGATCATTGGCAGAGGAGCCTGGTGGGCTCAGTCCATGGGATTGCAAAAGAGTTGGACATGACTTAGAGACTAAACAATAACAACAGCAATATGATTATACGTATCAGTAATTGCCTTAAATCTAAGTGGATTAAATGCACCAACCAAACGACATAGACTGGCTGAGTGTATACAAAAACTAGACTTGAATATATGCTATCTACTATATACCCACCTCAGATCTGGGGACACTTACAGACTGAAAGTAAGGGGATGGCAGAAGGTATTCCATGCAAATGGAAATCAAAGAAAGCTGGAGTAGCAATACTCCTATCAGACAAAATGGACTTTAAAACAAAGACTGTTATAAGAGATAAAGAAGGACACTACATAATAATCAAGGATTTAATCCAAGATGAAGACAGAACAGTTACAAATATATATGCACCTACATGGAGTACCTCAATATGTAAGGTAAATACTAACAACCACAAATGGAGAAACTGAAAGTAATACAATAACAGTGAGGAACTTTAACACCCCACTTTCATCAATGGACAGATCATACAGATAGAAAATTAATAAGGACTTCAGCATGTGGTACAGCTTCAGATTTTCCTCCATCACCTCTACCTAGAGGCAGGGTATAGAATACCCAGGAAGGTCTCAGGGGATGCCTGGGAATCATGGCTACACAATTTTGCTCAAAGATGAATGGTGACTGATTTTAACTCCCCCAGAACTAGTGCTAATTTATGCATAATCTCCCATCTACGGGCACAGTAGTGGCATTCTTCACCTGGAAATTTCTGCAGGAGAGACATTTTAACCTTCTTGCAGTTTCTTACAGACAGGTAGGGTACCCCCACCAAAAAAAAAAAAAAAAAGAAAATTAATAAGGAAACACAGGCCTTAACTGACACATTAAACCGGGTGGAGTTAATTGATATTTATAGAGCATTCCATCCAAAAGCAGCAGACTACACATTCTTCTCAAGTATACATGGAACATTCTCCAGGATTGGCCACATGCTGGGCCACAAGGTGAACCTTGGTAAATTTAAGAACATTGAAATCACATAAAGCATCTTTTCTGATCACAATGCAATGAGACTAGAAATAAACTACAAGAAATAAAACTATAAAAAAATACAGGGGGAAGGCGCCAAGATGGCGGAGGAGTAGGGCGGGGAAAACACTTTCTCCCCACAAATTCATCAAAAGAGCATTTAAACGTCGAGTAAATTCCACAAAACAACTTCTGAATGCCGGCAGAGGACATCAGGCACCCAGAAAAGCAACCCAACTCCTCGAAAGGAGGTAGGAAAAAATATTAAAGACAATAAAAGAGACAAAAGAGGGAGGGACGGAGTTCCGTCCCGGGAAGGGAGTTTTAAAAAGAGAGAAGTTTCCAAACACCAGGAAACCTTCTCACTGCCGAATCCGTGCCAAGCTTTGGAAGCACAGAGGACAACATAACAGGGAGAAAAAATAAATAAACAATTAAAACTCGCAGATTGCGAGCCCTACGGTAACTCCTCCAGCGGAGAAGCAGCGCAGACGCCTGCATCCGCCATTAGCAAGCGGGGGCTGGGCAGGGAGGCGCGGCGCGGGCTGCATCGCTGAGAGTAAGAATCTGGCCTGAATACCCTGAGCACTATCTGAGCGAAATAATTTGGGCTAGCAAACCAGACTGTGGGATATCTACCATGCGAAAAGCCAGCCCTAACCTAAGACACCGCCAGCCCGCGCACGGAACAAAGGACTAAACAGAGGTAGCCGGCTGCAAACCTTCCCCCTCCGGTGACAGGCAGCCAGAGCCGGAAGGGGGCAATCGCAGCCCCAGAGAGACATTATCTATAAAACTGGCTTCTTTGCTAACTAAAACTTATTGGGGGTCTGGACGGTCAACATATGCCTGAGAAGGTGCGCCGGTTTTACACCCAGATAACCAAGTGGTGGGGAGGCGATAAGTCGCAGCATTGGCCCTCGCCAAACACCTCATCACCTGAGCTGCTCGGACCTGGGAAGAGCACAAAACGCAGCCCCAACTGAGTCTGCGCCTCTGAGGACTACCCGAGTGCCTGAACCTGAGCGGCTTGGACCTGGGAGGTGCATGCAACCGAGGGCCAGCCTCGGATTGTTCCCGGTGGAACAACCTAGAGCCTGAGCAGTGTGGGCAGGGAGGCTACACGCGCCGTGAACGGGGGCAGACCCAGGGTGGCTGAGGCACTGCGAGCGCACGCCAGTGTCATTTGTTTGCAGCATCCCTCCCTCCCTCCCCATAGCGCGACTGAACAAAGAGAAGAAATACAGCTCCACCCACCAGAACACCGACACAAGCTTCCCTAACCAGGAAACCTTGACAAGCCACCTCTACATACCCACACACAGCGAGGAAACGCCACAATAAAGAAAACTCCACAAACTGCTAGAATACAGAAAGGACTCCCAAACTCAGCAATTTAAACAAGATGGAGAGACAGAGGAATACCCAGCAGATAAAGGAACAGGATAAATGCCCACCAAACCAAACAAAAGAGGAAGAGATAGGGAATCTACCTGATAAAGAATTCCAAATAATGATAGTGAAATTGATCCAAAATCTTGAAATTAAAATGGAATCACAGATAAATAGCCTGGAGACAAGGATTGAGAAGATGCAAGAAAGGTTTAACAAGGACCTAGAAGAAATAAAAAAGAGTCAATATATAATGAATAATGCAATAAATGAAATTAAAAACACTCTGGAGCCAACAAACAGTAGAATAACAGAGGCAGAAGATAGGATTAGTGAATTAGAAGATAGAATGGTAGAAATAAATGAATCAGAGAGGATAAAAGAAAAACGAATTAAAAGAAATGAGGACAATCTCAGAGACCTCCAGGACAATATTAAAAGCTACAACATTCGAATCATAGGGGTTCCAGAAGAAGAAGACAAAAAGAAAGACCATGAGAAAATACTTGAGGAGATAATAGTTGAAAACTTCCCTAAAATGGGGAAGGAAATAATCACCCAAGTCCAAGAAACCCAGAGAGTCCCAAACAGGATAAACCCAAGGAGAAACACCCCAAGACACATATTAGTCAAATTAACAAAGATCAAACACAAAGAACAAATATTAAAAGCAGCAAGGGAAAAACAACAAATAACACACAAGGGAATTCCCATAAGAATAACAGCTGGTCTTTCAATAGAAACTCTTCAAGCCAGGAGGGAATGGCAAGACATACTTAAAATGATGAAAGAAAATAACCTACAGCCCAGATTATTGTACCCAGCAAGGATCTCATTCAAGTATGAAGGAGAAATCAAAAGCTTTTCAGACAAGCAAAAGCTGAGAGAATTCTGCACCACCAAACCAGCTCTCCAACAAATACTAAAGGATATTCTCTAGACAGGAAACACAAAAATGGTGTATAAACTCGAACCCAAAACAATAAAGAAAATGGCAACGGGATCATACTTATTAGTAATTACCTTAAACGTAAATGGGTTGAATGCCCCAACCAAAAGACAAAGACTGGCTGAATGGATACAAAAACAAGACCCCTACATATGTTGTCTACAAGAGACCCACCTCAAAACAGGGGACACATACAGACTGAAAGTGAAGGGCTGGAAAAAGATTTTCCATGCAAATTGGGACCAAAAGAAAGCAGGAGTCACGATACTCGTATCAGATAAATTAGACTTTAAAACAAAGGCTGTGAAAAGAGACAAAGAAGGTCACTACATAATGATCAAAGGATCAATCCAAGAAGAAGATATAACAATTATAAATATATATCCACCCAACATGGGAGCACCGCAGTATGTAAGACAAATCCTAACAAGTATGAAAGGAGAAATTAACAATAACACAATAATAGTGGGAGACTTTAATACCCCACTCACACTTATGGATAGATCAACTAAACAGAAAATTAACAAGGAAATCAAAAAAAACATGTATCTATAAAGCTCACTAAAGCAAAGCACAGTAAAATGAGGTATGGCAATAAAAGGTGTTAAATTTATCAAATAAAAAAAAATAAAGTGCTGAAAAATTAAAGCTGTCAAAAAAAAAAAAAAACAAAAACAAAGTAGGGGCAGTATTTTTTAACAATGACAATATCATAAAAAACAAAGAAAGGCTGTAAAAGTGTTCCAGATTAAAAGAGACTTTATCAACATGACAATGAAATGCAGTATCTGATCCTGGACTAGATCTTGTATTAGAAGGAAAAAGTGCTAAAAAGGACACTGAGGGTCAGTTAACAGTATTAGAATACAGACAGTAGATTTAATAAAAGTATTTTATCCATGTTAAATTACTGAAGTTGACAACTGTACTATTACAGTTATTAACCGAATATCCCTATTCTTAGGAAATTCAGAAATATGTACTGAAGTATGTGGGATACTTCATGGGAATAAAAACCATGATATCTGCAGCAGGCCTTCCAAGAGTTTAGAAAAAAACTTTTTGGGTGGGGAGCAGACAAATAATAAAGAAATGGGGTGAAATGATAAGAACAAGTGAAAAATCTGGGCAGAGGTTATATGGATATTATTTGTATTATTTTGGGAACTTTTCTTTAAGCTTGACATTAAAAATTAAAAATGTGCAAAGAAAAAAAAATACAAACATGTGGCAGTTAAACAATATGTTACTAAACAACCAATGGATCACTGAAGAAATCATAGAGGAAATAAAACAATACCTAGAGAAAAATGAAAATGAAAGCACAATAATTCAAAACCTATGGGATGCAGCAAAAGCAGTTCTAAGAGGGAAGTTTGTAGCAATACGATCTTACCTCAGGAAACAAGAAAAATCTCAAGTAAACAACCTAACCTTACACCTAAAAAACTAGAGGAAGATGAACAAACAAAACCTAAAGTTAGTAGAAAGAAATCATAAAAATCAGAGTAGAAATAAATGAAATAAAGACAAAGAAAACAATTGTAAATATCAAAGAAACTAAAAGCTTGTTCTTTGAAAAGATAAACAAAATTAACAAACCTTTAGCCACACTCATCAAGAAAAAATAAGGGAGAAGACTCAAATCAATAACATTAGAAATGAAAAAGGAGAAGTTACAACTGACCCCACAGAAATACAAAGGATCATAAGAAACTGCTATGAGAAAGTGTATGCAAATAAAATGGACAACCTGGAAGAAATGGACACATTCTTAGAAAGGTACTGTCTCCCAAGACTGAACCAGGAAGAATTAGAAAATATGAACAGAATAATCACGAGCATTGAAACTGAAACTCTGATTATAAACTCCCGACAAACGAAAAGTCCTGGACCTGATGACTTCACAAGTGAATTCTTTGAAACATTTAGAGAAGAGTTAACACCTATCCTTCTGAAAATGTTCCAAAAAATTGCAGAGGAAGGAAAACTTTCAAACTCATTCACCCTGATACCAAAACCAGACAAAGATACCACACACAAAAATAAAATTAAGGCAATATCACTGATGAACATAGACACAAAAATCCTCAACAAAATACTAGCAATCTGAATCCAACAATACATTAAATATATCAATCACCATAATCAGCTAGAATTTATCCACTGATACAAGGATTTTTCAATATCCACAAATCAATAATGTGATATACTACATCAATAAATTGAAAAATAAAAACTATATGATCATTTCAATACAAACAGTAAAGCTTCTGACAAAATTCAGCACCCATTTGTGATAAAAAAAAAATACTCTCCACAATGTGGGCATAGAGGGAACATACTTCAACATAATAAAGGCCACATACAACAAACCTACAGCTAACATCACACTCAATGATGAAAAGTGGAAAGCATTACCTCTAGGATCAGAAACAAGAAAAAGATGTCCACTCTGCCCACTTTTATTCAACATAGTTTTGGTAGTCCTAGCTAAAGCAATCAGAGAAGAAAAAAAAAAAAATAAAGGGAATCCAAATTGGAAAAGAAGTTAAACTGTCACTATTTGCAGATGACATGATACTATACATAGAAGATCCTAAACATGCTACCAGAAAACGACTATAACTCATCATGAATTTGGTAAAGTTGCAGGTTATACAATTAATATACAGAAATCTGTTGTTTTTCTATACAGTAACAACGAAAGATCAGAAAGAGAAATTTAAGAAAATTCCATTTACCATCCCATCAAAAAGAATAAAATACCTAGGAATAAACCTACCTAAAGTGAAACTGTTAATCACTCAGTCATGTCCAACCTTTTGCAACCCCATGGACTATAAGCCACCAGGCTTGTCTGTCCATGGAGTTCTCCAGGCAAGAATACTGGAGTGGGTTGCCATGCCGTCTTCCAACCCATGGATTGGATCTTTCCAATCCATGGCTTGAACCCAGGTCTCCTCCATTGTAGGCAGATTCTTTACCATCTGAGCCACCAGGCAAGCCCAAAAGTGAAAGCTTAGTCTTCCCATGTGGTGCAAGTGGTAAAGAACCTATCTGCCAATGCAGCAGATGTAAGAGACATGGGTTTGATCCCTAAGTCAAGAAAATCCCCTGGAGGAGGGCATGGAAACCCATTCCAGTATTCTTGCATGGAGAATCCCAGGGACAGAGAAGCCTGGTGGGTTACAGTCTATGGAGTTGCAAAGAGCCAGACACAACTGAAGTAACATAGCATGCACAGACCCACCTAATAAGGTGACAAAATATGTGTACTCTGAAAACTATAAGACGTTGATGAAAGAAATTGAAGATGACACAAATAGATGGAAAGATATACCATGTTCATTTATTGAAAGAATCAATATTCTCAAAATGCTTATACTGCACAAGACAATCTACAGATTCAATGCAATCTCTATCAAATTACCAATGGCATTTTTCACAGAACTAGAACAAAAAAGTCTTAAAATTTGTATGGAGACACAAAAGACCCCAAATAGTCAAAGCAATCTTGAGAAAGAAAAATGGAGCTGGAAGAATTAGGCTCCCTGACTTCAGACTATACTACAAAGCTACAGTCATCAAAATAGTATGGTACTGGCACAAAAAAATAGATCAATAGAACAGGATAGAAAACCCAGAAATGAACCCATGCACCTATGGTCAATCTATGACAAAGGAGGGAAGACACACAATTTTGCAAAGACTGTCTCTTCAATGAATGGTGCTAGGAAAACTGGGCAGCTACTTGTAAAAAAAAATGAAATTAGATCATTATTTAACACTATACACAAAAATAAGCTCAAAATGGGTTAAAGATCTAAATGTGAGACTGGACACTATAAAACTCCTAGAGGAAAACATGGTAGAACATTGACATAATCACAGCAACGTCTTTTTCAATCTGTTTCCCAGAATAATGGAAATAAAAACAAAAATAAACAAATGGGATCCACTTAAACTCAAGAGCTTTTTCACAACAAAGAAAACAATAAACAAAGCAAAAAGACAGCCCAGGAGAAAATATTTGCAAATGATGTGACTGACAAGGATTAGTCTCCAAAATTTACAAACAGCTCATGATGCTTAACAGCATCAAAGCAAACAACCCAATCAAAAAATGGGCAGAAGACCTGAATAGGCATTTCTCCAAAGAGGACATAGAGATGGCCAAGAGGCACACGAAAAGATGTTTAACATAGCTAATTATTAGAGAAATGCAAATCAAAACTACAATGAGAAATCACCTCACACCACAAATAATAAATGCTGGAGAGGATGTGGAGAGAAGGGAACCCTCCTACATTGTTGGTGGGAATGTAAATTGGTACAGCCACTATGGAGAACAGTATGGAGGTTCCTTAAAAAGCTAAAAATAGAGCTACTATATGACCTTGCAATTCCACTCCTGGGCATATATCTGGAGAAAAACATGATCCAAAAGGATTCTTGCACCCTAATATTCATTATAACACAGTTTACAATAGCCAAGACATGATAGACATGAACCTAAATGTCCATCAACAGAGGAATGAATAAAGAAGATGTGGTACATATATACAATGGAATACTACTCAGCCAGTAGAAAAAGGAAATAATTCAATTTTCAGCAACATGGATGGTTGCTTGAATGTGACACTCCACAGTGTTATACTGAGTGAAGTAAGTCAGACAGAGAAGGACAGATATTGTACAACATCTCTTATATGAGGAATCTAAAAAGAAATGATACAAATGAATTTACAAAATAGAAAGAGACACACAAACTTAGAGAGCAAACTTACAGCTGCAGTTGGGAATAAAAGGGGTAAGGGATAGTTAAGGAGCTTGGGATGGACATGTACACGCTTCTATATTTAAAATGGGTAACCAACTCCGTAGCACATGTAACTCTACTCAATGTTATATGCCAGCATGGATGGGAGGGGAGTTTGAAGTAGAATGGATACATGTATATGTATGGATGAGTCCCTTTACTGCTCACCTGAAACTATCACAACATTGTTAATTGGCTGTAGCCCAATTCAAAATACAAAGTTTTTTAAAAAGTCAATGGCATAATTGTGAATACCTCTGCTTGCTATGAAATATTTATTGGAAAAACTAGGCAATTAACTGAAACTTCACTGTCCAGTTCTAGGGCTTCTAGCCAGATTATACCACAGTCCTGAACTCACAGGTTCACCTGGTTGGTTGAATTCATGGATGCAAAATCATATATTAAAGGGAGGGTGAACTGTAAGATTCTTGAGCTTCCATAGATTTTGGTATCCACAGGGGTTAGGGACCACTGTACCTGGCCATTCTCCTACCTCCACCAGCTTGTCTACTGTCTAAGAAGGCAAACAACATAGCTAATTATGTGAATTAACTTTTTTGAACTACATAAATGGAAAAGGTCCACTCAGAATACAGTAACTATGAAAGTGAAAGTGAAGTCACTCAGTTGTGTCAGTCTTTGCAAACCTATGGACTGTAGTCTACCAGGCTCCTCCATCCATGGGATTTTCCAGGCAAGAGTACTGAAATTGGTTGCCATTTCCTTCTCCAGGAGATCTTCCTGACCCAGGGATCAAACCCAGGTCTCCCATACTGCAGGCAGATGCTATCCCACCTGAGCCACCAGGGAAGCCCAATAGTAACTATATGGCTTTAAAAAATAAGTATATCCTCTGGGACTTCCCTGGTAGTCTAGTGGTTAAAAATCTGCCTTCCAGTGCAGGGGACATGGGGTTCGATTCCTGGTCAAGGAACTAAGATTCCACATGCTGCAGGACAACTAAGCCCACGAGCTGCAACTACTGAGCCACATGCCACAAGAAGAGCCAGCATTCCCTGCTGAAAGATGCCACAACTAAGACACAGTGCATCAAAAAGAAAGGTATATTCTCTGAATGTCTTTTTATAACTTTTGTAAAGATTTTCAAGTTTTGAGTAACACTGCTGCTGCTGCTGCTGCTAAGTCACTTCAGTCGTGTCCAACTCTGTGTGATCCCACAGACGGCAGCCCACCAGGCTCCGCCGTCCTTGGGATTCTCCAGGCAAGAACACTGGAGTGGGTTGCCATTTCCTTCTCCAATGCATGAAAGTGAAAAGTGAAAGTGAAGTCGCTCAGTTGTGTCCAACTCTTAGTGACCCCATGGACTGCAGCCTACCAGGCTCCTCCATCCATGGGATTTTCCAGGCAAGAGTACTGGAGTGGGGTGCCATTGCTGTTTCCATTTGAGTAACACTCCAGACACCAATTCAGCAATTTGGCCTTTTCTGTGTAATCAATAGAGAGAAAACGTAGAGATGGAGATAATCTGGCTTTGAGAAATTTAGCTATCAGGAATGGATCATCAAATTATAGATAAAGTCTGTGCTTATTCTGAAACTAAGTTTGACTTGAGCAGACCACAAGTTGGGGATGTTTCTGATCTTCCCTCTCTTACCCCATTGGTATCCCCTAGAATCTGCTCATGCTAGGAGGAATCAATCAGAGTGACCTGGAGAAGGGAGATGCAGGGTTTGAAATCTCCGCAGCCTATTTTCCATGGCTTTCAACAGTCTGGGCTGCAGACAAACTACCTGCCCTAACTTGTTTCTTTTTTTTAATTTTTAATTGGAGGATACTTATTTTATAATATTATGTTAGTTTCTGCCATACATCAATGTGAATCAGCCATAGGCATACATACATCCCCTCCCTCTTGAACCTCCCTCTTACTTCCCATCCCTCTAGGTTGTCACTCTCTCCCTTCAAAATTCCTCCCAAACTCCAAAGTAGTCTAAATTTGAAAAACAAGGAACTGTCACTTCTAATTTAAACTTCCCTACCTTACCCCAGCTTCCCCAAAGGCAAAACAGAAAACAAAAGCCCCTCTCTTAAATAAATGAGAATTAAATAACATCAACCAACTAAAAAGATGTAAATAGGCATGGTTCTAAGTAGTAATTCCTATATGGAACCAGATTGAGGAGGTGGACACCAAAGAAGATATTCTTTCCCTTACCAACTAAGAATCCTACAAGGGGCTGCCCCAGAATGTAAAGTTCTGTGGATCAGAATCACTGGCTCTCCTGACCTTGGACCAAGGGAACTGTGCCCTAGATTATGACCAATCTTTATAGACAACTCGTTCCTCCCAAGCTGCTTAACTGCCATCTATTTTACTAATCCTCATAAGGAAAGCTCTCAATGCTCCAAATCATTAAATTTCCCCGAGGGATTATCCCAAGTCAAATTCTAAACATCTTTGCAAAAACTCAATCCAGAGCCAAGCTCAGCTCTAAGAACTTGATGATGAGGAAAGGGGTAGGGAGTTAAGTGCACCATATCCTACATCAGCAAACAAAAGCAAGTTGGTCTTTGTTCCTCCTACTAAGTCAATCAGTCCTGCTGTCTCCGTAAGTCAGGTAAGGAAGGAAAAAAAATCACTGTGCAAGAGCAAACTCAGAGTTTCTTACATTATCAGCAAATATGCTTATTGGGATCCTGTTCACACTTTGTCAACTCTAGCCATTTGTTGACACTGAAATCTTTTGCTGACATTTAATGTTATCAGTGTTTGTCAAAAATGTTATTTAGTTTTTGGTGGTTTAGGACAGTAGTCTGTAGGATGGATTTATATGTCCCAGGCTATACACAAATGATCTACTGGAAAGGGTGATAATGGAAGTTCTGATTACATTTATGCTTATCTAATTAAAAAATAAGCCTTATCAGTATTTAATATTGGTGGTGGTATATTGTATCATCCTAAATAAAATAATGTACATTGGAGACATGTGCTCAAAACATTTTCAGTGATGTAAATTTGTACTAAAAAAAATTTGGCCAGACTTCAATGAGAGGGCTAAAACTATAAAGCTTTTAAAGGAAAACACAGAATATCTTTATGACCCTGAGGAGGGCAAAATTTTTTAGGCAGGATACAAAAAAGCAATAATCATAAAAGATACAGTGTTATATTGGAGTTCATCAAAATAAAAATATGTTCCTTAAAATGTCACTAAAAATGTGGAGAGACAAGCCACAGACTGGAAACATATTCATAATGCATATATCTGACAAAGGATTTATATTCAGAAAATCAATAAGAAAAAGACAACCAATTGACAACTGGCAAAAGACTTGAACAGGAACTTCACTAAAAATATATGTACAGCAATATGAACTCCACATTGCTGGTTGGAGTATAAAATTGTACAACCACTTTGGAAATCTGTATATCTAATCTAGGACCAAGAAATTGTACATCCAAGTGTACCTAAGAGAAAGCAGTGTATGTGTCCACAAAAAGAGACTTGATTGTTCATAGTGGCTTTATTTACAATAGACAAAAAATAAGAATGACCCTGGGGCTTCCCAGGTGGTGCCAGTGCAGGAGACATAAGAGACTCAGATTTGATCCCTGGGTCAGGAAGTTCTCCTGGAGGAGGAAATGGCAACCCACTCCAGTATTCTTGCCTGGAGAATTCCATGAACAGAGGAGCCTGGCAGGCTACAGTCCATGGGGTTGCAAAGAGCTGGATATGACTGAGTGACTTAGCATGCATGCATGCAAGAATGACCCATCAAGACATACCTATACACAAATTAGCATACTGCCTAGCAACAAAAAAAAGAGCAAACTACTGATACACACAATGAAGTGGATGCTTATCAAAAATATTACATTGAGCAAAACAGACCAGATTAAAACAAACACTGTATGATTCTATTTTATTTAAAGAACAATAATAGACAAAACTAATCTATGGTGATAAAAAGATTTGTAGTTCCCTCTGAGAGGGTGTACTGACTGTGAAAGCACATGAGCATAACTTTCGGAGGTGCTGGAAATGTTTTACATGTTAATCTGGGAACTGATTACATGGGAAATAGATATACATCTAAAAGTCACTGAGATATGTGAATTTATATATATGGTGACATCTAAAATGAACATATTTTTTATTTTGAAGAACTCCAATATAATACTGTATTTTTATGATCATTGCTTTTTGTATTCTGCCCCCAAAATTTGCCAACCTCAAATAAGTTTCTCTCTCTCTCTCTCTCTCTCTATATATATATATATATAAAACACTTATTCTTTAATTTAAGAGATACTTTTAAGAACTCTACACTATACAGATTATACTTTTTGAGGTAGGACCCAAGGACTGGGCACTATATCCACATACTCATAGCTTTAATCAAGGCAAAAGTATTTCACTTAAAGAGTAAGCCTTTATGATAGGGCTAAAACTTATGAATTTGCCGATTGTTCCTCTGGGCTTTGAGATAGTATTCATCTGCTCCACCTGCCACCCACCCACCTCCTTCCAATAAAGTAGGTGATTCTAGTAGGAAATAACGCTGGAGACAAGCACTTTGTTTTCTTTACCTGTCAACTAGTAAAGATGAAAAGTTTAAATCACCAACCAATTTCTATGTTGATATATCATAAAACCAGAATCAATCCCTTATCTAATCTTAGAGCAATCCACCTTTGTTTCTCCTGTCTATCTCAGGTATGTTTCTTTGTCATGGTCCCTAGGATTCCTGCTACCCACTCTGAGAAGCAGAACTTTAGGTCAGGCCATTGTCACACTGGCAAGGATCTCTTCTTCAGATAACATTACTGCCTCCTACTGTATTACCTATGCTTCTTAGCCGTCTAATAAGCTATGAATTTCAGTGGTACAAGTGAGAAAGAACCTTGCAAAGCTGACGTGGTAGACAGAGTTCAGGGAGGACTGAAGTGGAAAAAGATCAAAAGCTCAACAAATGGATATGGCAGCAGGTTAAAGACTTTGTTCCTGATTTCTAGAAGCAGTTGCCAGCAAAAGAGTTCACTATATACAACCATGATATAAGTTCCCTTGTACAGGGTTTTAATAGTCTAAAACTTAAAGTCCTTGATGACTCCCCCTAGCATCAAGAGAGCATGGAGTGTAAAACTAGTGGCTGAGCCTAGGGGACTGAAAAGACCAATAGTCTTTTATATACCACATAAGATAAAAAAAAATACTGTAAATAGGACACATTAATTTATTGGCATTTATGAACTGTGCATAAATGCTTATAAGAACTGCCCAAATTAAAAATAAATATGAGTGTTACTTTAATTACCAGATTACTACACAGAAATGGAAATAATTCTACTTGGATTAATATAATCTTTCTCTAGTACCAAGCTACTTTTGATTTAAAAACTATTCTTCAACTTGGTCAATAGTGTCCTTTTAACTTTCTAGCTGAATGCAAATGGGTTAGATATAGCCTTCCAACCCAAGAGGAGGACATGATTAGCTATCTGGAGTCTGAACCATACCAAAGCCAGTTTCATTCAATAACTTATTTATGATTCCCTGAAGCCTTTTATTTATAACCCATTATGAAAAAAGCTAAAGACAGTTTCTAAAGAGTCCACATACCCAACATTAGTCATTTCTGACTGGAAAAAGACCAAAGGACTAACACCCTTCAGGGAAGGGACAAAAGGCTGCCTCTGAAAACCACTAGGCCTGCTCTACTGCCTGGAACCCACTTGTCCAGCTTCCTAGGAACCCACATGCCCTCTACCAGATGTGGACCAAGGGGTTGCAGGGCTTACTTTCTATTGTCCACAGCTGGGCCTCTGCATTCCTCTCCCAGAACACTGCCTCTGCCCAGGTCCTGTCCTGCAGCAGTGATTTGAATCTTGGGTCTTCACTTAGCTCTCAGAACAGTATCAGATAAAGAGTGAGGGAAACAGGCATTTAATTTCCTCCCATCCTTGTACACAATTGCTAACAAAGCAAACAACTCCCATGGAAATAACCTACCCAGGTGGACATTGCAAAGGTTAACAACAATACTATTCTTTACTGACCCTAGGATAGATCCCATTTTAACTTAAACTGGCACACTTGCTGCTGCTTTCACTTAGTGCTACAATGCTGGTAACAAGTAAGCCATTATACTGTTTAGTTCCAAGATACTGTCCTATTTGTGTGGTGACTGAGAAGTGACATACCATCACTCTCTGGCTCACCGAAATGCATCAAATAACAGAAAACAAAACTGAGTTTCCACAAATGAAAAAATCAAAAGGGAGAGGAAATGTACTCAATTGTTTGTGTGTTGGTGTTGGATGTGTATCGCTCAGCCATGTCTCACTCTTTGCGACTCCATGGACTGTAGCCTGCCAGGCTTCTCTGTCCATGGGATCCTCCAGGCAAGAGTACTGGAGTGGGTTGCCATTCCCTTCTCCAGGGGATCTTCCCAACCCAGACCCCAGATTGAACCGAGGTCTCCTGCATTGCAGGCAAATTCTTTACCAACTGAGCCACCAGGGAAGCCCCTAGTGTTGGGTAGGGACTCATATCAGAGCACATTTTCCTTTGCAATACCAGGATTTCTTGGGAAAGAAAATAAGGAGGAAATGATGGGCATTTGAGTTCAAGGTCTGAGGAATCAATAAGGGTAAAGCAGTGTGAAGCTTTTCTCCTAGTTAGCAGACTTGCTTTTCAGGTTAAGGCTCGATGAAAAGAAAAACAGACTTTTACTTCCTGTCCCTACTCACTCACTCACTTCTTTAATCTTACACACAAGGGCAGATCCCTACCCCTTCCCCTATAATGGTTGACTTCTTCAGACCACAGATTACACAAACCTAGGCACTGAGGATATTCCTCATAGTCAAGGTTACTCTGGAGCTTTTCTTCCTCCCTCCAAACTTTCTCCATCCCTCCTCAGTCATTCTCCCTGTGTACATACACTCTTCCATCCATACCTCTCTCTTTCCTGAGCATTTAGGCTTTGTTCTCTGTTTTAAACCCCCTACCCCTGTGCCTTTTCCTGCATTTCTTATGGGTAAATATCAAGTACCCCTATCATTAACATCTGGCACTTATGTTTACTAATTGAATCAGACAGAGAGACCAAGGAATGATTCTTATAGTGTAAATACAGTGTAAATTTAAAAATATATATTCTTTTATAGTGTAAAAAGCCCTACACAATCTGGCTATGACTGCCTTTTTGGCCTCATTTCCTACATATAGTGAGACCATACCAAACTTTCTGTTCTTCAGAGAGGTCAAGTCTATCCTCACCTCAGGACCATTTGAGAACATTCTTGTTTAGATCTTTATGTAGTATCCCATCATTCAGGTATCAGCTCAAATACCACAAGGCCTAAGAAGGCCTTCCCTGACCACAAATATCAAGTAGACTCCTCTGTTTCCTCCACCCCAACTGCCATCATTTTCCATCACACTGTATGTGTGCATGCTAAATCACTTCAGTCATGTCTGACTCTTTGCGACCCGATGGACTGAGGCTTGCCAGGCTCCTCTGTCCATGGGATTCTCCAGGCAAGAATACTGGAGTGGGTTGCCATGCTCTCCTCTAGGGGATCTTCCCAACCCAGGGATCAAAACTGGGTCTCTTAAGCCTCCTGGATTAGCAGGCATGTTCTTTACCACTAGAGCCACCTGGGAAGCCCCCTCCATCATATTACTTGTTTTATTTTCTTCATAGAATTTATCATTTTGCATTATTTTATTTATTCCTATATATGTTGACATTTGTTAGGATACTTGCATTATAATGGGAGATAGTCAGACAATGTCTTTTCACAGTCCTATTACTGGACCTAGGAAAATAAAAGTCTGTATTGATCATAGTGTTTGTTCAATAAATTTTTGTTGAAATTAAAATTAGAAAGGACCTCAGGATATGAAACTAAAAGACACTTGCTCTATGGAAGGAAAGCTGTGACAAACCTAAACAATGTATTAAAAGTAGAGATGTCATTTTGCCAACAAAGATCCATATAGTGAAAGCTATGGTTTTTCCAGTAGTCATGTGAGAACTGGTCCATAAAAAACTGGGAATAGAGCTGCCATATGACCCAGCACTCCTGCTCCTGGGCATACACCCCAAGGAAACAAGAACTGAAAGAGACACACGTACCCCAATGTTCACTGCAGCACTATTTACAATAGCTAGGACGTGGAAGAAACCTAGATAGCCATAGGCAGATGAATGGATAAGGAAGTTGTGGTACATATACACAATGGAATATTACTCAGCTATAAAAAGGAAAGCATTTGAGTCAGTTCTAATGAGATGGATGAATCTGGAGCCTATTATACAGAGTGAAGTAAGTCAGAAAGAGAAAGACAAACACTGTATATTAACGCATGCTGGTTCTACTTACTCACTTCAGTCATGTCCAACTCTGTGCAACCCTATGGACTGCAGCCTGCAAGTTTCCTCTGTCCATGGGATTCTCTAGTCATGAGTACTAAAGTGAGTTGCCATTTCCTTTTCCAGGGGATCTTCCCTGACCCAGGGACTGAACCTGGGTCTCCTGCATTGAAGGCAGATTCTTTACTGCTGAGCCATCAGGGAAGCCCTGTATTTGGTGGCTCAGAGGTTAAAGCATCTGCCTGCAATGCAGGAGACCCAGGTTCGATCCCTGGGTTGGGAAGATCCCCTGGAGAAGGAAATGGCAACCCACTCCAGTACACTTGCCTGGAGAATCCCATGGAGGGAGGAACCTAGTAGGCTGCAGTCCATGCGGTCGCAAAGAGTCGGACACGACTGAGAGACTTCACTCACTCTCTCACTCATGGAATTTAGAAAGACAGTACTGACAATCCTACATGCAGGCCAGTAAAGAGACATAGATATGAAGAACAGACTTTTGGACTCGGGGGGAGAAGGCGAGGGTGGGATGATTTGAGAGAATAGCACTGAAACATATATACTACCATATGTAAAATAGATGACCAGTGCAAGTTTGATGCATGAAGCAGGGCACCCAAAGCCAGTGCTCTGGGACAACCCAGAACAGGGTGGGGAGAGAGGTGGGAGGAGGGTTCAGGATTGGGGGGACACATGTATAGCTGTGGCCAATTCATGCTGATGTATGGCAAAAACCATCACAGTATTGTGAAATAATTATCCTCCAATTAAAATAATTAATTGGAAAAAAAGAAGGCTAAGCATTGAAGAATTGATGCTTTTGAATTGTGGTGCTGGAGAAGATGCTTGAGAATCCCTTGGATTGCAAGGAGATCAAACCAGTCAATCTAAAGAAAATCAACCCTAAATATTCATTGGAAAGACTGATGCTGAAGATCCAATACTTTGGCTACCTGATGTGAAGAGCTGATTCATTGGAAAAATACCCTGATGCTGGGAAAGATTAAGGGCAGGAAAAGGAGGCAACAGAGGATGAGATGGTTGGATAGCATCATTGACTCAATGAACACGAGTTTGAGCAAACTCTGGGGGATGGTAAAGGACAGGGAAGCCTGGCATGCTACAGTCCATGGGGTTGCAAAGAGTTAGATACAATTGAGTGACTGAACAACAGCAGCAGAATATCATTCCATTCATTTGCCTGATTCTAGACAAGTAACCGGAGAAGGCAATGGCAACCCACTCCAGTACTCTTGCCTGGAAAATCCCATGGACAGAGGAGCCTGGTAGGCTGCAGTCCATGGGGTCGCTAAGAGTCGGACACGACTGAGTGACTTTACTTTCACTTTTCACTTTCATGCACTGGAGAAGGTAATGGCAACCGACTCCAGTGTTCTTGCCTGGAGAATCCCAGGGACGGCGGAGCCTGGTGGGCTGCTGTCTCTGGGGTCGCACAGAGTCGGACACGACTGAAGCGACTTAGCAACAGCAGACAAGTAACATTATTTTAACTTTTCTTATCATATAACTGAGGTTCAGGGATGTTACACACCTTGCCCAAGATAGAAAATCTAGTAGTGTTAGTCACTCAGTCGTGCCCAACTCTTTGCGACCCCATGGACCCCTCCAGGCTTCTCTGTCCATGGGATTCTCCAGGCAAGAATACTGGAGTGGGTTGCCATTTCCTTCTCCAGGGGATCTTCCCGACCCAGGGATTGAACCCAGGTCTCCTGCATTTCAGGCAGATTCTTTACCATCTGAGCCATCAGGAAAGCCCACGATTAGGCTTCAAATATTTTTCTTCCTCAAGATTGTGACAAAGCCCATGTTTTCCATGGGTAGATTGCTTAACTAGAAACTCAAAGAGTTCTGACTAAAGAGGTACTTTAGTTTTCCAAGCCTTTAAAAAACATCATTATTATTGGCTCAGAATATTCCAGAATAATTGTTCTTTGAGTTAAACATCTCCTCTTTGTGATGAGTGCTCAGAGGTGAATGCTAATTTGGTGGGAGGAATGAAGCTTTTAAGTAAACTTAGGTGCATGGCAACAATACCTTGTATCCATATACGATTCTCTTTAGTTTGCAATGCTCCCAGCCTTAGGAAGTTAATTTAAAACACACACAAGCCCTCACAAAGAGACCATGAACACTAAAGAGATTTAACTGCTCCCGACATCTGGGAATTCAAAGTAACATCTACTCCACCTTCCTGTGTTAAAGAAATTACAACAGGCTCTTTCAGTCTACCATCCCTGAGAATTTTAAGAGCAAATTCAGATGATAGGCATAAACCATATTCTAATTTGATTTAGTGCTTAATTAACCAATTCCTCAGATCCTTAAAAAGGTGTGTGTGGGAGACCCTCACCAATGTTTGAATGAGAACCCTGACCCAGTTTCACAGTGACTATAGTTCCTTCCTTAAAGGCCATTTGTTCAGTATTTAAGTGGAATTTAGGATTTATACCTTTGTGAGGTTTTCCATATAAACATATTCATAAATCTGAAAAAAAAATTTGTGAAGCTAGGTTTCCTGATTTGGATTTTAGAAAATGTGGCCACCATGATATGAATTTTAAAAAGTTTAAACATCCGTAGTATGCATTCATCACTAATGGATAATAAGTGATAGGGAAGTTTTGTCGAGTCTGATTCAGATTACCTGTGGCTGCTGTGAATTACACAGAATTACAAAGAGTTTAGTGGTTCTCTGGAAATTTGCCTTGGCTTAGTGCCAAGGTAGCTAATACTTCAATCAAACAGTTCTCCCCACTCCCACCTGATGAAGTCTTCAATGACACCCTCATACAAATGAAACCTTTTTTTTCCATCTCTGTCTCTTTCTATTCCTTCTTTATGGCTGGGTACATTAACTGCTCCTATAGTTTTGCTGTGACAAACTGCCTGGCTAGTGTTTATGAAGAGGAGAGCCTTTAAGGTTTTATTAAAAAGGAGGAGCCAACAGTAAGAAGATGAGAATAGGACAAATATCAGTTGGCCCTATGCTTTTCTTCTGCAGCACCATCAGCTAGATGTATTTCATTCTGATCAGCAGAGGCCCTGAACCCATCCTGCAGCGTGACCTAAGACAACAGCCTTCCCACACCACATGAACAGCTCAGTAATGCATCCCACTGAAGGTAGGTAACCCAGAGAACCGTGTGGCAAGTTACTCTCCTCTACTTTAGGAACCAAACAGGAATGAGGCTGGGATTCTGCCAAAGATTTCTGGTATCACTTTCAGAGTTGGTCGAGTGGACAGAGGCCAAGCACACAAACAAAAGGCCAAGACAAGTCCTCTGCAAACTTGCCAAAAAAGGCATGTCCAACCCTGAGGTGCAATCATCCTGTAGACAGCAAACATTCTGGATCTAGTCTCTCACAGATCCCTGTTAACCCCAGCCCTCACCCCCAGCCTCTCCTAAACCCCACATGGAGCTTCAGCACTAGCACCCCCTGATCTTTGGCTAACATGATTCCTAGACTCTTTGCCCAGCTGATTCCAAAGTCACATTTACTGGCCATACTAAGGAGAAAGCTTATTTTTAGAGACTAGCTGTCATAGAACCAGCAGGAGGGAAGGGCAGAAACCACAGGATTCCTACTCTGTGCTGATTGCCACTAACTCATTTCAGCTGCTAAGGGGAGGCCCTGTTGGGGGAGCTGGGAGAGGAAATGGGTTCCATGTATAGTCCACTTTAAATTGTTCACAACTGCATGCTCTAAAATAGTCTCTACTAAACATTTAGCATGCCCATTAGCACAAGCCATAAAGCTTTAGGCTTTGCTGCACTGTTGGTCCAAACTGCCTAAGCCACTTCCCCGTGGCAAAGATGATTAAACGGTTGGCAAGTCAGATACATGCAGGAGGATAAAGGAGCTCCAAGGATGGTTAAACCTGGGCCCAGGAAGGACGGTTTAATATGACTTTTAAGCACATAAAGAATGTAGAGGGTGAGGACCAGCTGTTCTCAATTTTGACTGAAAGCAAAACAAGAGAAAAGAAACTGAAATCACAATGAGGGAGACTGATGTTAGCAAGAAGGAAGAACTTCCTTCCAGAGAAAGTAGGTAAATATTAGACTGAGTGGTCAGTCAATGAAGGATGTGGAATTTCCTTTTTTGGAGTGGCTCTTCTGTCTGGGCTATTTCTGTGTGGTCCTTCCGGTTGGGGGGTGGGGAGGAGAGAGAGGCAGTCAGAGGCCCAGTTCAGTCCCTCTAGGCACTCGAAATCTCATATCGTAACATTCAAGGATCTGTAACAGAGATCACTGAGAGATGCTTGGAGGGAAAAAAAGCAACAAGCAGCTTGTTGCTGATCTCAGATGTTTAGATTCACCCCAACCCTTTAGCCTTTTCTATGAGCCTCTTTGTGCCCTGACCTTCACAATCTCAAGAAAGAAAGGGAAGACTTGCTTTTGGCTCCCCAGGGCCCCTAAGCCATGCATATGGGAACAATATTTTCTGAGCCCAAAGCGGGACATGGTCTGACAATTATATTTATGGGGACAAGAGGACAGAATATGTGAAATCAGAGCTATCTTTGGAAATCTGGGACACATGGTCCCCACAGCCACATATTATCTCTAAAGGTCCTGACACAGGAGGGAATGAAAACTGTGCCATGTGGTTTGAGGCCTGGGTTCTTTCCTTGTCTGCAGCAAGATCAGTTAGGACTGTGGTAAAGCCAGAGTCATAATAAGCCCAGTACAAAGTGAAATTCCTGCTGTGCAGGTCGGAGAAAGAAGTAGTGTGTATATCTTCTCTAGTATCCCCTCCTCCAACTCTAAAACTAAGTAGGAACAAGCATACCATACATGGTAATGTAGTGTAGGGAGTGAGAGCCTGTTCTTATTTATAGTGTTCAACATCAATAATACCATAAGGTTATACAGGGAGAAAATGTAGTTTTGTATCAATATAAGAGGTCCTACTCATTCATTCATTCAAGCAGTGGTCCTCAAAGTGTGGTCCCCGAACCAGCAGCAGCAGGGTCTCCTGGGAGCCTGTTAGAAGTGTAAATTTTCAGAACCCACCTGAGGTATGCTGAATATCAAATTCTGAAGGTGGGTCGCAATCATCTGTGTTTCAATCCCTCAGGGTAATTCTGATAAACTCTAAACTCTGAAAATTCCTGAATCAGAAATCCTAGTGGTGATCATCCCATTGCCCACCAGCAACAGTACCATTAACCAAAAGGACCAAAACCACAGGCAATATTTGGGAGGCCCATCAGTATCTCTGCTAATTCAGCCTAAATCCTTTTCACAATCCCCGGATCATAAAATAGCCTGACTCTTACTACAAACCAAATTACTTTAAGCCAAGGTTTTGAGGAGGTAACCCTGCTTATCTGTTCCAATATGCCCTTTTCAAATAGGGCAAAGGCCCTTTAGGTTTCTCATTTAAAGCCTGCTCAGGCACACACACACTCTTTTGGGTGTTCTGTGTATATTTCATCTCTCAGCCCTCGTGTGAGTTTCAATGAACTAACTGGAGCTCACTTTGAGGTCCAAGCCAGGAAGATTTTATCTTTAGCAGCATTATTTTTACTTTAAACAAACACAGATGAAAGAGTCCCTGTTGAAAAGAGCAGGCCCTTATACATTACTGACATTAAATTACAATAAAATAAAACAAATTAATTGTTTCACTTCAGTTTAAACTGATAAAGTTAAGGAGAAGTGCTTCCAGGTGAAATTCATCAAAGTGAAGGGCCCTGAGGACCAAATCCTGTTAAGTGCCACCTGGTTCACCCCCAGAGCAACGGTCAGTGAGGAAAAGCAATCTCAACACAGCCTCCCAGTTAGAATCATTGACGTCTGGCTTTCAATGGAATTGAGGAAGTTGTATAGCACAATTAAAAGCAGCATACTTGAGAAAAATTATGTTGATGATAACGTTCTATATATTGATGGGGTCTGGGATGCACAGGTGCGGGGTCTGTCAAAACTCACTCAATGGTATGCTGAAGATTTGTATATCTTACTGTATGTAAATATTACCTCAAAAGAAGAAACATAAACAAGGATAAATGATATGTATGCTGAAATGTTTATAGAGACCTGTACTGATGTCTTCAATTTACTTTGAAGTGCATCAGAAAATAATGGGGGCTGACGGATGGATAGATGAAATCAATAAATGAACATATATGTGATCAAATAAGTATAACATATCAACAATAGATGGGTATATGATAATGAGCCTGGTGGCCTACAGGCCATGGGGTTGCAAAAAGTCAGACATGACTGAGTGACTGAGTACAAGCACATATGATAATAATAGGTAAATGAATGTGCAATGTAAAATTCCTTCAATTCTTTCTGTATGTTTGAAAAGCTCTGTTATAAAATGTCAGAAACATACTAACAGGCCCCAAAACTGCTCCTGGATATAACTGTCAAAAAGATTTCATTAATTTACTCATTCCACAAACAATATGCATGAGATGAGACTTCACTGTGTGTTAGGCATGAGTTCAAATCCTGGCTCTACCATTTAGCCGCAGAGTTTGACCTTGGCAAGTCACCTCTCTGAAACTTGCCTTCTTATCTGTTCAATGGGGAGAATAATAACACCTTCCTCACAGAATGGTTATTGGTGGAATTACATTGGTGAGCATTTAACTAGAGCTATATTGAGCAGGGAACTCACAAAGAAGTGCTTCTTATTGCTCTACCCTGTGGGATCCACAAGGTCTCATCCTTGGAAATCCTTTTATGTTAGCTTCAATTCACTTGCTGTGCACTTTTTGTTTCTTGGAAATTGTTTGCAGCTTGGACCAAGACCTTAGATTATAGTGTTTGTACAAAACTCGAATGTTTTAACCAATCCCTTGACTAGATGTTATGGGTTTGCAAACTCCCTTTTGCAAATGAATAAACAAAAACTAGAAAGCAATTTTGGGGGGACAGGAGTATAAAGTAAAATTTAAAGAAAAGATAGATGTTGCAATGTGGTCTAAGGTTACTCTGCCACATCCATTTGAACCCAAGGTCAAAATGTTGATTATTAGCCCATGGGCTCACCCTCTACCAGAGCTCTGGCATCTTTTCCAGCTCTGGGATGATTCCCAACATAATAAAGAGCCCTACCATTTGGAGAACATGCCCACCCCTTCTTGCTTTTATGTTCATTTTCTGGAAGGATTCACTCAGCATTCTTCCCCTCAATATAGATCCTCTCCTTCATACATTGGTGTGAGAAAGGTGAGCCATTCCATTTCCAAGGCCAGTCCCATGCAAGTGGTTGCTTCTGGCTTTTTTGAGTCCTTCAGCTGGGATGGGGCAATAGGGAGGCTGGCTGTGTCCCCCAGGAAAGTACTGTCAAACTTTGGGCTTGGGGGAGTAACTTAAGAACAGGCAGTGGCTAAGTACTTCAGGAGGTAATAAAGCACAGAGTCAGCCAAAGAACAGAAACCCAGGCCTGCGAAGCTGTCCAGGGAGGTATTTTGTGAGCCTCTGAAGCACAGGAAACTAGGCACCAGAACTGCAGTCTACTTTCTAGTGGTCAAATCCAATCAGGCTCTAACTAAGGCATTTTAGGAAGCAGAAAGCTTTGAGCAGCAAATCTCTCTACACAAGAAAGTGGTGACAAGTAACACTTTGTCACTGAGATTCAACATCTAACTCTGAAGGATTAGATACTTTAAAATTTTTTCTTTTTACTGAAGTATAGTTAATTTACAATGTTCGTTTCAGGTGTACAGCAAAGCAATTCAGTTATATATATATACTTCTTTTTCAGATTGTTTTCCATTAGAGGAAAGATATACAGTAAGTCTTTGTTGTTTAATTTATATATAGTAATGTATATCTGTTAATCCCATACTCCTAATTTATCCCTCCCCACCTTCTCCTTTGGTAACCATAGTTTGTTTTCTGTCTGTGGATCTGTTTCTATTTTGTAAATAACTTTCTTTGTATCATTTTTTTTAGATTCCACATATAAGCAATATCATGACATTTGTCTTCCTCATTAAAAATAATGAAATAATGCCATTTTCTGCAACATGAATGGATATAGAGATTGTCATACTAAGTGAAGTAAGTCAGACAGAAAGACAAGGAGTAGATTCTAAGACTTTGCATGCTCTCTCCTAGCAGCACAACTAGCAGGTTCAAGGAACTGTTAAGGTTGATGAAAACAGCATGTGAAAAAAACAAAGATCACTTTATATTTAAAGAATATTTTACTGTTTTTAAAATGTCCATAAACCATTTCTGAATACAGTTTTAGTTTAAGGTATATTAAGACAGCAACATAGGAGAGAGAATTGTAATTTTTAATGATAGCATATGTGAGACTCTACAAATAATCTTTTCTGAAAAAGCTGATACACATACCCAGTGATTAGGGGTCCAACCTTCTGCAACTCTCAGAGGATATGCTATTATCATGAAGCAACTTAGGAGGATATTGTTCTATCAATGTGGGTCAGTGTTCCATGACATTTTGAGGTCCATGGAGATGCTTAAGTTTCAGACTGCAGATGTGGATTAGAACCTCTAGGGAGCATATGTGGGTTAACCACAACATATGGAGATGAAGGAGGAAAGAATTCATCACCCCATTGTTTACTCATTGTTTTCTACAGACTCTACTCCTTAGTTTGCTCCTCAAGTATAAAGTAAGAAAGCTGTTTGGGGGCTTTGTTAAATAAATAAATGTGTGTGTGTGTGTTTGTGTGTGTATGTGCACGCACGTGCGTGCGTGCTTGTGCCAAATGATTCTTTTCTTATCTTCTTATTGTTTTATAAGCTCCTGACACTAATCCTATCCCTTCCCTGTACAGCCTGGATAGATTAATAATTCCTATGACTCCCCAGAGCTCTCTGTACACACCTCTACTGTCCCATGCACTTACCACATTGCACTGAAGATGTCTGTCCATGGGTCTGTCTCCTTTGCCCTACTGGGAACTCCCAGAGGGCAGAGACTATGTATTTCTCTTATCTGTTTCCTCAGCACCTACAGGTGTTTAGTAGATGTTTGTTGGACTCTGGGGGAACTTGAGGGTATTAACTGAATTTTATTTTAACTTTGTAATCTAACAGTACCTTGTGCACAGTAGGTATTCCATGTACATCTTGTCTGATAAAAGTAATTTTTAACAGTCTTATGGTACTGTATTTGGCTTACCAAATGCTTTATCTTATGTCACATGATCCCTCCCCATCATGAGCTTGTTAGGAAGCAAGTCAGATATAACAATTGCCGTTTGACACATAAGGGAACGTGCTCACACAGCAGTTAATGGGCTTGTGCAAGACCACACAGCTAATGTGAACTCAGTGTGTACTCTGAATCTACCCTACTGTTCTCCAGTGTTCATGTTCTTTACTATCTATATAGATGGAATTGAGAATGTTGGGCACCAACACGGTTTCCTGGACTTCCTAGCTATTATATTCTTCTCTTTCCTGTTGGATAAGAACAAAGTAAACCAAGTACCTGCTGACAGTCATTATGAGCAGTTGAATCAACCCATCCTGATGCCTACAGTTTCCCTGGACTTCCTGTTATGTGAGATAATTTCCAGTTAGAGTCAGTTTCAGTTACTTGCAGCCTAAGTCATACCTGATGGAAGAGGTCTGTTTCCAAAGGAACACTAAGTTCTTTGAAGATGGGGTCCAGCCATTTTCCCAGCTTGGTCTTCCCTATAGTCCTCACAGTTTAGCTGGCTACAGTGGACTATTCTTTTTTTTTTCTTTTTTTTTTTTACAGTGGACTATTCTTGTTGGGGTGGGGAAGATGGAACTCAGAGTGTCAGAAAGGTTCCTGAAACAAAAGTTAGCTTGTTGCTCAAGGGACCGCCAATTTTGAAAACATGCTAATGAGACAGAAGCTGGCAACCAAATCGAGAGAGATGTAATGTATTCTCTACCTTCATCCCCACAAACTGGTGTCTTCCCTGGTAGTGCTGGAGGAAGGCCTCATGCCCCCTTAGAGAGGTTTCAAGCCAACACATACCCAGAAGGCAGCAATCTACAATTACTCACAGCTGGGCAGCAGTTTTCACCCCGAAATCCCAAAGGACTTTATAGCACTGTGTGTAAGCGAAAGTTCCAGAGATGTGACTTTATGTCTCAATTCTATTAAGCATTCTTTGTGTGGTTAAGAAACACCTTTGAAATATTTCCATTTCATAATAAAAGAATGGAAATAGTATTTTCTCTTCCCCTCCAATTCAGGGACACTAAAAATGTGAATACTATTCAGGAAGGATGTAGTAAGACCAGAAAAGTGCCTTGCACCAACTTCAGGTCTGGACCCTGGAGTAATTTACAGGATTACAAACAGAGTGGTTCCATCTACCAGTATTCTCTATGTTAAGAAACAAGCACGTATTGAGTGTCTACTATGTATTGGATCCTGAGCTGGGCTTTGAAATTATGTGATGGAATCACTGTCTCTGCCCTCAAGAAGTTTCTAGTATATTTGAGAGAAACAGTTGTATCAGATATAGAATATGAGAATTTCAGTGTTATTGCCATCTGTGGGGAGAACTTGTGAGAGATGAGGCCAGAAAAAAATGAGCTTGGATGAAATGAACCATGAATGCAGAGATAATCCTCAAAATATTTAAAAAGGAGAACAGCAGGAGCACTGACCAAGTAGAACTGATGTAGATCAATGTACAAAACACTGTCCTCTAGGCTTCCTGCTATGCTGGGTACTATCTCTTTAGATGCTGGGCTTTGAGGAGGTTAAAAAGGGCCCAGGAGTGGGGAAAAGGGCAGAAGGAGAGGTCTTGAGGGAACAAAGAAGAAAAGCTGGTATTAAAATATCCCACAATATTAACAAGAGGTGTGGCTATTCCAGTACCATCACTTTATGGCAAATAGATGGGGAAACAATGGAAACAGCGACAGACTTTATTTTTGGGAGCTCCAAAATCACTGCAGATGTTGACTGCAGCCATGAAATTAAAAGACACTTACTCCTTGGAAGAAAAGCTATGACCAACATACATAGTATATTAAAAAGCAGAGACATTACTTTGCCAACAAAAGTCCATCTAGTCAAAGCTATGGTTTTCCCAGTAGTCATGTATGGATGTGAGAGTTGGACTATAAAGAAAGCTGAACACTGAAGAATTGATGCTTTTGAACTGTGGTGTTGGTGAAGACTCTTGAGAGTCCCTCGGACTGCAAGGAGATACAACCAGCCCATCCTAAAGGAGATCAGTCCTGAATATTCATTGGAAGGACTGATGTTGAAGCTGAAACTCCAATACTTTAGCCACCTGATGCGAAGAGCTGACTCACTTGAAAAGACCCTGATGCTGGTAAAGATTGAGGGCAGGAAGAGAAGGGGATGACAGAGAATGAGATGGTTGGATGGCATCACCGACTCTATGGACATGAGTTTGAGTATACTCCGGGAGTTGGTGATGGACAGGGAAGCCTGGCGTGCTGCAGTTCATACAGTTGCAGAGTCGGACATGACTGAGCGACTGAACTGAACTGAACTGAATTGTGGATATTTCAGTGCCCTGCTTCAATGTCATGTGAATGAACATGTATGTTACTTTATGGGCACCAAGGACCCCATGAATTCCATGGTGGGTGGAAAGAGCACTTTAGCAGCAGTATGAACTATATTGAGGCAGCCTGCAATCAGGGAGAAAAAGAGAAAGGCTTTGCAATACACCAAGGAAAATAGATGACAGGGCTTACATGCCCTGTCATGCCCATGGAAAACAGGCATGCATTTCTTTAAGCTGGCTAAAAGATGTTTGCACAAATCCCCATCTCTATATATCACTTTTGTTCCTAAGTGTTCTCCAGTCTTTATGCTGTCTTGGCTCTAATATCCTAGCCCTGCTGCTGCTAATGCTGCTGCTAAGTCACTTCAGTCGTGTCCAACTCTGTGCGACCCCATAGATGGCAGCTCACCAGGCTCCCCCGTCCCTGGGATTCTCCAGGCAAGAACACCGGAGTGGGTTGCCATTTCCTTCTCCAATGCATGAAAGTGAAAAGTGAAAGTGAAGTCGCTCAGTCTGTTCGACTCTCAGCGACCCCATGGACTGCAGCCTACCAGGCTCCTCTGTCCATGGGATTTTCCAGGCAAGAGTACTGGAGTGGGGTACCACTGCCTTCTCTGAATATCCTAGCCCAGTGTAAGCTTATGAATACATACATACACACACGTATACTTGTATGAAAGACCCTGTTTAAAGTATACACACTCAACTAGTGGCAGGCAGGCTATAATTGTGACAGGTAAGAGGCCTGCCAAGAAAAATGCATTCAAATACTGAGGTCATCCTAGTTCCAGCTACAGGAGAATGAAGGCAATATAAACATCTACCTTCATAATACCAACTATCCTTTCCACATTTCCAAGCACAGTCACACAATTATCTCATTTCCTTTCTTAACAATTGTCCTGGGAGGTGGGTAAGACTGGTATCATTTAGTTCCATTGTATAGATTGGGAAACTGAGGTTCAGAGAGAAAGGACTTGCCCAGTGGTACCACTAGGACTAAGATGCCTTCTGCCTCTTGTTCCTGTTCTGTTCTTCTGCCTCTCAGCTTTCTATGTAGCCTCCTTCAGAATAATTACTGAGCATTCTTGCTCCCACATTCTGCAAACAAATACTAATTCTAATGTGCATTGCTAAGAGAGTACTTCAAGTGACTCAGAGTCTCCAACCCTATCCTCCAGGGCCCTGCTCAAGTCTCGCCATCCCCTCCAGGAAATCTGTCCTGGGACTCCATTTCAGTAACTTCAACCCGTTCTCCTTTAAAATTTACTTTGTATTATTGCCTTAATGCTTCCTTTATTCTCCCCTACTGTGTTCTAGAAGATTTCTCCATCTGTAACTTCTGGTTCCCTGGCTTCTTTTCTTCTCCCTGCATAGCGCAAGGCTTGGCACACAAGGGAACACTTAATAAAGCATTTTTAATGAATGACTGGATCCAGTAAAGCCCTGCTCTAGCATCAGAATGCCTGAAATTCCCAGTTCACAACAAAACACTCTGAATGTGTGTGTGTCCATGCACCGCTCATCCAGTGACCCTGAGGAGAACTAAATCAATGCTGTCAAAGTGCAGCATCAGCACATAGTTATTTTACATTCCAGTAGGAATTGAAGCAAGGCAACTTTTTTCCCTCTATTTTTTTAAAAAAATAAATATTGCTCTCGTTCCAAGTGGTATATTTTTGACATCTTGTATACATTTCTGAAATAGAGTCCAGATGAGAAACGGGCTCATATGTATGTCCATCTCAATTGGAGAACAGTAGATTCCTATTCATGGACAATTTAATTTCTGAAATCCCAACTGCGGAAAAAAAGCCCAGGGAGAACGTTGCAGGAAAGAATGAAGCCAACATGGAGTGACTGCTCGACAATCTCTTTGAGGCTTGAGGACAAGACTAGGACATGAGGAGGAGAAGAAAGAGATACTAAAATGTCACCCCTCCCCTCTCATACCTGCCCATTTAAATTTCCAAGGGACATGAATGGGAAGGCGGCTGATAACTGATCCCAAGAAAGCAGGATACTTGAAAAACACCGTTTAGACATTAGAGTGGCCAAAGACAGGAAAGCCTCAAGAAGTCAACTAGGTAAAGCTAGTCTCAGAGAACACCACCCACTATTTTGCCGAGAGGGAAATGCCTCCATAGAATCCTAACTGAGGATGAAGGAATGATTTTTCTATCATCTCTTTTATAACATGCGACATTGCCCAAGTACCTGGCCCTATCACATACTAGGTACTGTGCTTGGCACGTATAAACATCAACTACTTTGTACATTCCCATTTTACAGGTGAGGAAACTGAAGTTCAGAAGAAATTAAGTTGTTTACCCATTATCACACAGTCTGGCTGACTTAATAGTCTGGGTTCTTTCCATTGCATCACACTGCCTTCCTGTGGTATATTCAGTGAGCTCTGGCAACAAGAAAAAAGCTGAAAACCACTCCCAGTAAGCACATGGTCTCAAATGATGGGTGAGAGATCATGTAATGGAGAAAAAGAGGAAAAGGGTATTCATTCCTGGCTGAAGGACTAGCAGATGCGAAGGGGCTGATGAAGGAAAGAAAAAAAAATGCCTTCAGGAAAAAGGTAAATAGTTTGTGGGGTTACTTGAGAATAAGTACGGGTGATGAAACACGAGGCTAGAGCAGTTGAGGTTAGTTTATAAAGGATCTCATCTATCATGTTAAAGATTGTGTTTTTCTCTTGGAGGAGATGAGAAAAACTAAATGAAAGGGAGTAGAGATCATATCTCTGAGCAGTGAGGCAACCATGTAGGCAGACAGTTCAGAAGAGGCACTGACTGGCTGCAGGGAGACCAAGTCAGGAAAGCGTGGTAATAGTCAAGGTGACAGTCAGGTGGTAAAGCAAATGGAGGCCCAGATCAGAAAATGCTGCCTCGAGCAAAGTCACTGCAAGTCAGCCACAGTCTAACTTCAAAGTGTGGATTCCAGGCTTTGCAGCATCTACCCCCACAGCCCTTGAACACTGCATCTCTTGCTTTTGCCTCAAAACTAGTAACAGTCTTATTTTGTCCTTTGGGGCCTTGCCATTTGTCTCCATCTTCTGAGCTGGCAGCTTTGTAGCTCCTCTGGGTTAGCCTAGCTCAGCCAGCTGGGGAGGGAGGAGAGAAGTCAGGTAGGCTCCAAGCAGAAAGGGCTCTGATGAGCACATGTTTCACATTCCCCACACTGCATGGCAATTCAAAACCAAATCCTATGGGAATTGTTTTCTTAAAGATTTGGGACGGGTTTGGGACTTCTCTTTCTTTCTTTGCCTTCTTTTTTTATTATGTGTGTTTCTGGACTGCAGCTATTTCCTCTGTCCTTGAGTTAAGTAGTAGCAGAGGGGGAGAGAAAATGAAATTTCAAAGCAATGCTGAAAAGATCTTTCTTTAAAATTCCAGAGGAGGGAGGGGGCCCACAGCACTGTTCAGGGAAGGCCAGGGAATGTGGCTGTGGAGGGATGGCAGTGGGGTTTCAGCTAGGATAAATGTACATAAGTCAGGCAAAAGCCTACATGAGGGATATGCTCTCTAACATGCAGGCCAGATGCAACCCTTGGCTCCTCTGCAATCAGCACTCTGATTGATTTTGCTCTGGTCATCCATCAGCAGCTGCTATAGCACCAGCACAACCCACAAGGTGTGGGTTCTCCCTATTAACAATGGAAATTAAATCACTAAAATGAACCAAAAGCACTTTATAGGTAAAGGCAGAACTGGAGAATCTTACAAAAACCTCCCAGGCTTCCCTCTCTATTTAACTCTACAATTCTGAAATACAGCCTAGATAAGAAGCTGGGTCACGTGAACATCTCTCCCAGTCTAAGAACAGTAGATTTCTGCTCATGGACAACTTCATTCTTGAAATTCCAATTGCATAAAAAAGAGTAGGAGAAAATAGATAACCAACAAGGACCTACTGTACAGCACTGAGAACTATACTCAATATTTCATAATGATCTATAAAGGAAAAGAATCTTAAAAAGATATATATATATATATCTATATATATATCTATATATATATATATCTATATATATATATCTGAACCATTTTTGTTGTACACCTGAAACAATACAACATTGTAAATCAACTAGATTTCAATAAAAAATACCAGGAAAACAGGTTTTATTTTTCATCTCACTCCCTTTCTATTAATATCATTTCCCTTGAGATATAATGACAAGTCTTATCCGAAGTCTTCTGACAATATATAGCATTTAGGGGAATAACTATTTATAATTTTTAATGAAAAGCTTTGTTGAAATAAATTTATATGCCACAAAATTATCAGACCATAAAATCCATCCATTTTAAGTATACTGCAAAGGTTTTTAGCACATTTATAGAGTTGTGCAATCATCACCACATCTAATTAGAAACTCTGAGCTCATATTAAGTCAGTCCATGTTCCTACCCCCAACCGTAGGTAACCACTAATCACTTTGTCTCTTTAGATTTGCCTTTCTTATAAGCAGAATCATAAAATATAAGGTCTTTTCTGCCTGGTTTCTTTCACTTAGCATGTTTTCAAGGTTCATCCATGTTGTGGCATTTATCAGTACTTAAATACTCTTTATTACCAAGTCAGTTCAGTTCAGTCACTCAGTCGTGTCCGACTCTTTGCGACTCCATGAATTGCAGCACGCCAGGCCTCCCTGTCCATCACCAACTCCCAGAGCTTACTCAAACTCATGTCCATTGAGTCAGTGATGCCATCCAACCATCTCATCCTATATCGTCCCCTTCTCCTCCTACCTTCAATCTTTCCCAACATCAGAGTCTTTTCCAATGAGTCAACTCTTCACATGAGGTGGCCAAAGTACTGGAGTTTCAGCTTCAGCATCATTCCCTCCAAAGAACTCCCAGGGCTGATCTCCTTCAGAATGGACTGGTTGGATCTCCTTGCAGTCCAAGGGACTCTCAAGAGTCTTCTCCCACACCACAGTTCAAAAGCATCAATTCTTCAGCGCTCAGCCTTCTTCACAGTCCAACTCTCACATCCATACATGACCACAGAAAAAACCATAGCCTTGACTAGACGGACCTTTGTTGGCAAAGTAATGTCTCTGCTTTTGAATATACTATCTAGGTTGGTCATAACTTTCCTTCCAAGGAGTAAGCGTCTTTTAATTTCATGGCTGCAGTCACCAACTGCAGTGATTTGGGAGCCCCGAAAAATAAAGTCTGCCACTGTTTCCACTGTTTCCCCATCTATTTCCCATGAAGTGATGGGACCGGATGCCATGATCTTAGTTTTCTGAATGTTGAGCTTTAAGCCAACTTTTTCACTCTCCACTTTCACTTTCATCAAGAGGCTCTTTAGTTCCTCTTCACTTTCTGCCCTAAGGATGGTGTCATCTGCATATCTGAGGTTATTGATATTTCTCCCGGCAATCGTGATTCAGCTTGTGCTTCTTGCAGCCCAGCGTTTCTCATGATGTACTCTGCATATAAGTTAAATAAGCAGGGTGACAATATACAGCCTTGACGTACTCCTTTTCCTATTTGGAACCAGTCTGTTGTTCCATGTCCAGTTCTAACTGTTGCTTCCTGACCTGCATACAGATTTCTCAAGAGGCAGGTCAGGTGGTCTGGTATTCCCAGCTCTTTCAGAATTTTCCACAGTTTATTGTGATCCACACAGTCAAAGGCTTTGGCATAGCCAATAAAGCAGAAATAGATGTTTTTCTGGAACACTCTTGCTTTTTTGATGATCCAGTGGATGTTGGAAATTTGATCTCTGGTTCCTCTGCCTTTTCTAAAACCAGCTTGAACATCAGGAAGTTCACAGTTCACGTATTGCTGAAGCCTGGCTTGGAGAATTTTGAGCATTACTTTACTAGCGTGTGAGATGAGCACAATTGTGCGGTAGTTTGAGCATTCTTTGGCATTGCCTTTCTTTGGGATTGGAATGAAAACTGACCTTTTCCAGTCCTGTGGCCATTGTTGAGTTTTCCAAATTTGCTGGCATATTGAGTGCAGCACTTTCACAGCATCATCTTTCAGGATTTGGAATAGCTCAACTGGAATTCCATCACCTCCACTAGCTTTGTTCGTAGTGATGCTTTCTAAGGCCCACTTGACTTCACATTCGAGGATGTCTGGCTCTAGGTCAGTGATCACACCATCGTGATTATCTGGGTTGTGAAGATCTTTTGTACAGTTCTTCTGTGTATTCTTGCCACCTCTTCTTAATATCTTCTGCTTCTGTTAGGTCCATACCATTTCTGTCCTTTATCGAGCCCATCTTTGCATGAAATGTCCCCTTGGTATCTCTAATTTTCTTGAAATTTCTGACAGAATGTGGTCCACTGGAGAAGGGAATGGTAAACCACTTCAGTATTCTTGCCTTGAGAACCCCATGAACAGTATGAAAAGGCAAAATGATAGGATCCTGAAAGAGGAACTCCCCAGGTCATAGGGGCCCAATATGCTACTGGAGTTCAGTGGGGAAATAACTTAAGAATGAATGAAGGGATGGAGCCAAAGCAAAAACAATACCCAGCTGTGGATATGACTGGTGATAGAAGCAAGGTCCGATGCTGTAAAGAGCAATATTGCATAGGAACCTGGAATGTCAGGTCCATGAATCAAAGCAAATTGGAAGTGGTCCAACAAGAGATGGCAAGAGTGAATGTAGACATTCTAGGGATCAGCAAACTGAAATGGACTGGAATGGGTGAATTTAACTCAGATGACCATTATATCTACTACTGCAGGCAGGAGTCCCTCAAAAGAAATGGAATAGCCATCATGGTCAACAAAGGATTCCGAAATACAGTACTTGGATGCAATCTCAAAAACGACAGAGACATCTCTGTTCGTTTCCAAGGCAAACCATTCAATATCACGGTAATCCAAGTCTATGCCCCAACCAGTAATGCTGAAGAAGCTGAAGTTGAATGGTTCTATGAAGACCTACAAGACCTTTTAGAACTAACACTCAAAAAAGATGTCCTTTTCATTATAGGGGACGGGAATGCAAAAGTAGGAAGTCAAGAAACACCTAGAGTAACAGGCAAATTTGGCGTTGGAATATGGAATGAAGCAGGGCAAAGACTAATAGAGCTTTGCCAAGAAAATTCACTGGTCATAGCAAACACCCTCTTCCAACAACACAAGAGAAGACTCTACACATGGACATCACCAGATGGTCCACACCGAGATCAGATTGATTATATTCTTTGCAGCCAAAGATGGAGAAGCTCTATACAGTCAACCAAAACAAGACCAGGAGCTGACTGTGGCTCAGATCATGAACTCCTTATTGCCAAATTCAGACTGAAATTGAAGAAAGTAGGAAAAACCACTAGACCATTCAGGTATGACCTAAATAAAATCCCTTATGATTATACAGCGGAAGTGAGAAATAGATTTAAGGGCCTAGATCTGATAGATAGAGTGCCTGATGAACTATGGAATGAGGTCCGTGACATTGTACAGGAGACAGGGATCAAGACCATCCCCATGGAAAAGAAATGCAAAAAAGCAAAATGGCTGTCTGGGGAGGCCTTATAAATAGCTGTGAAAAGAAGAGAAGCGAAAAGCAAAGCAGAAAAGGAAAGATATAAGCATCTGAATGCAGAGTTCCAAAGAATAGCAAGAAGAGATAAGAAAGCCTTATTACCAAAGAGGATGCCATTTTATGGATGTATCATGTTTTATTTATTCTGTCACCATTAATGGACATTTGGAACATTTCTAAATTTTGACTATTAGGAATGATGCTGCTAAGAATATGAAACATACAAGTTTTTGCATAGATAAATGTTTTCATTTCTTTTAGGCAGATATCTAAGAGTATCTATTTATTTATATATGTCTTTCCTTATGCCAGTACCACATTGTCTTATTATACTAATTGATTACTAAATTTGTATTTAAGAGGTGTGAGTCCTCCAACTTTGTTCTTCTTCTTCAAGATTATTTTGGCTAAACAGAGTACATGCAATTCAACATGTATTTTAGAATTACCATTAAATATATATGAATGAATGAAATGAATATTCAGCTAGTTCTTTTCTGTAATATCCACAAATCAATCAATATGATATACCACACTAACAAATTGAAGAGTAAAAATCATATGATCATCTCAATAGATGCAGAAAATTCTTTTGAAAAAATCCAAAATTTATGATAACAACTCTCAAGGAAGTAGGTATCGAAGGAACATTGTTGTTTTTCAGTTGCTAAGTCGTGTCCAACTTTTTACAACCCTATGGATCATTGCTCACCAGGCTTCTCTGTCCATGGGATTTCCTATGCCAGAATACTGGAGTGGGTTGTCATTTCTTTTTCCAGGGATCTTCCCGACCCAGGGATGGAACCCGTATCTCCTGCACTACAGGTGGATTCTTTACCACTGAGCCCCTAAAGAATCCCCTAGAAGGAACATATCTCAACATAATAAAGGTCCCACAGCTAACATCATACTCAATGGTGAAAAACTGAAAGCATTTCCTCTAAGATCAGGAACAAGAATGCCCACCCTTGCCTCTTTTATTCAATATAGTATTGGAAGTCATAGTCACAGCAATCAGACAAGAAAAAGTAATAAAAAGAATCAAAACTGGAAATAAAGAACTGTCACTGTTTACAGATGACATGATACTATACATAGAAAATCATAAAGATACCACCAAAACTACTAGAACTCATTAATAAATTTGGTAAAGTTGTAGGGTGCAAAATTAATATACAGGAACCTGCTGCTTTTCTATACACTAAAATAAACTAGCAGAAATAAAAATTAAGAAAATAATCCTATTCACAATTGTATAAAAAAATTAAATACCTGGGAATAAATCTAAGAAGGTAAATGACCTATACTCAGAAAATGATAAAGCACTGATGAAAGTGATTTAAGATGACACAGATACTTGGAAAGATATATCATGTTCATGGCTTGGGAGAATTTATATTATTAAAATTACCAGGCTACCTAAGGCAATCTACAGATTTAATGCATTCCTTATCAAAATACCAGTGACATTTCTCACAGAATTAGACAAGTAATTCTAAACTTTGTATGTAAAATCAAAAGACCTCTAATAGCCAAAACTATCTTAAGAAAGAATAATAAAAACAGGAGGTATCATGCTTCCTGATTTCAAACTATATTACAGAACCATAGTAATCAAAACAGTATGGTACTGGCACAAAACCAGACAGACAGATAAATGGACCTCAATAGAGCCCAGAAATGAACCCACACTTATATGGGCAGTTAATTTAAAACAAAGGATGCAAGAATATACAGTAAGAAAAAGGCAGTATCTTCAATAAATGGTGTTGTCCCACCAGGCCCGCGCACGGAACAAAGGACTGAACAGAGATAGCCAGCTGCAGACCTTCCCCTCCGGTGACAGGCAGCCAGAACCGGAAGGGGGCAATAGCAGCCCCAGAGAAACATTATCTATAAAACTGTAAGCAGGCTTCTTTGCTAACTAAAACTTCTTGGGGGTCTGGACAGTCAACATCTGCCTGAGAAGGTGCGCCGGTTTTACACCCAGATAACCAAGTGGCGGGGAGGCGATAAGTTGCAGCATTGGCACTCGCCAAACACCTCATCACCTGAGTTGCTCGGACCTGGGAAGAGCACAAAACACAGGCCCAACTGAGTCTGCGCCTCTGAGGACTACCCGAGTGCCTGAACCTGAGCGGCTTGGACCTGGGAGGTACATGCAGCCCAGGGCCGGCCTCGGATTGTTCCCGGCGGAACAACCTAGAGCCCGAGCAGTGTGGGCAGGGAGGCTATATGCGCCGTGAGTGGAGGCAGACCCAGTGTGGCTGAGGCACTGCGAACGCACGCCAGTGTTATTTGTTTGCAGCATCCCTCCCTCCCTCCCCACAGCGCGACTGAACAAGTGAGCCTAAAAAAAAAAAAAAAAAAAAGTGTCCTCCACCGTCCCCTTTGTGTCAGGGCGGAAACTAGACACTGAAGAGACCAGCAAACAGAAGAAGTTATAACAGAGGGAAATGCCTCGGAGATTAAAACCCTGTGGTTACTACAGGCTACATAGGAAGGGGCCTATAGATCTTGAGAAATATAAGTTGGACCAAGGAACTAGCCAAAAATGAACTGAACCCACAATACTCACAACAAAACCAGAGAAAGTCCTAGATATATTTTTACTATTTTTACGATCATTCTTTCTTTCTTTTTTTTTAAAAAAAAAAAATTTAAGTCCTCTATTGTTCCTTTAATTTTCACTTTTATAACCTATTACTTTGCAAAAAAAAAAAGACCCTATTTTTTTCTTCTTCAGCAAACTTCATATATATATATATATTTTATAATTTTTTGACCTTTTTTTTTTTCTTCTTTTCTTTAACATTGTATTTTTGAAATTCCAAACTCTACTCTAGATTTTTAATTTTAGCTTTTTGGTGTATGTTATCAATTTTGTACCTATAGTTTTTTTTATAATTTCTGTGACTTTTTTTTTCTCTCTCCTTCTTTCTCTTCTTCTTTTATATAACATTGTATATCTGAAATTCCAAACTCTACTCTAGATTTTTAATTTATTCTTTTTGGTATTTGTATCAATTTTGTACCTGTATTTTCTTTATAAGTTTTGCGACATTGTTTGTTTTTGTTTGTTTGTTTGTTTTCTCTCTTTATTTTTCTTCTTCCTTTTTTTTAACATTGTATTTCTGAAATTCCAAACTCTACTCTAGATTTTTAATTTTTGCTTTTTGGTATTAGTTATCAATTTTGTACCTGTATTTTCTTTATAATTTTCACAACCTTGTTTGTTTTACTTTGTTTTTTCTTTCTTTTCCTTCTTCTTTTCTTTAACATCATATTTTTGAAATTCCAGACTCTACTCTAGATTTTTAATTTTTGCCTCTATGTATTTGTTACCAATTTTGTACCTTTAAGAACCCAATCTTCAGGACCCATTTTTCACTAGGGAGCGAGATTACTGGCTTGACTGCTCTCTCTCCCTTTGGACTCTCCTTTTTCTCCACCAGGTCGCCTGTGTCTCCTCCCTAACCCCTCTCTACTCTACCCAATTCTGTGAATTTCTGTGTGTTCCAGATGGTGGAGAACACATAGGGAACTGATTACTGGCTGGATCTATCTCCCTCCTTTTCATTCCCCCTTTTATCCTTCTGGCCACCTCTGTCTCCTTCCTCCTTCTTCTCTTCTCTGTATAACTCCGTGAACATCTCTGAGTGGTCCAGTTGTGGAGTGCACATAAGGAAGTGACTACTGGCTAGCCCACTCTCTCCACTATTGATTCCACCTCATCTCATTTGGGTCACCTCTAACTCCCTCCTCCCTCTTCTCTTTTCCATGTAACGCTGTGAACCTCTCTGAGTGACCCTCACAGTAGAGAAACTTTTCATCTTTAATGTAGATGTTTTATCAATGGTGCTGTATAGAAGGAGAAGTTTTGAAACTACTGTAAAAATAAAACCGATAACTGGAAGCAAGAGGCTTAAGTCCAAACCCTGACTCCAGGGAACTCCTGACTCCAAGGAACATTAATTGACAGGAGCTCATCAAACGCCTCCATACCAACACTGAAACCAAGCACTACACAAGGGCCAACAAGTTCCAGGGCAAGACATACCAAGCAAATTCTCCAGCAACAAAGGAACACAGCCCTGAGCCTCAAGATACAGGCTGCCCAAAGTCACCCCAAAACCATAGACATCTCATAACTCATTACTGGACATTTCATTGCATTCCAGAGAGAAGAAATACAGCTCCACCCACCAGAACACCGACACAAGCTTCCCTAACCAGGAAACCTTGACAAGCCACCTGTACAAACCCACACACAGCGAGGAAACGCCACAATAAAGAGAACTCCACAAACTGCCAGAATACAGAAAGGACACCCTAAACTCAGCAATTTAAACAAGATGAAGAGACAGAGGAATACCCAGCAGATAAAGGAACAGGATAAATGCCCACCAAACCAAACAAAAGAGGAAGAGATAGGGAATCTACCTGATAAAGAATTCCGAATAATGATAGTGAAATTGATCCAAAATCTTGAAATTAAAATGGAATCACAGATAAATAGCCTGGAGACAAGGATTGAGAAGATGCAAGAAAGGTTTAACAAGGACCTAGAAGAAATAAAAAAAAGTCAATATATAATGAATAATGCAATAAATGAAATTAAAAACACTATGGAGGCAACAAATAGTAGAATAACAGAGGCAGAAGATAGGATTAATGAATTAGAAGATAGAATGGTAGAAATAAATGAATCAGAGAGGATAAAAGAAAAACGAATTAAAAGAAATGAGGACAATCTCAGAGATCTCCAGGACAATATTAAATGCTACAACATTCGAATCATAGGGGTTCCAGAAGAAGAAGACAAAAAGAAAGACCATGAGAAAATACTTGAGGAGATAATAGTTGAAAATTTCCCTAAAATGGGGAAGGACATAATCACCCAAGTCCAAGAAACCCAGAGAGTCCCAAACAGGATAAACCCAAGGCAAAACACCCCAAGACACATATTAATCAAATTAACAAAGATCAAACACAAAGAACAAATATTAAGAGCAGCAAGGGAAAAACAACAAATAACACACAAGGGAATTCCCATAAGGATAACAGCTGGTCTTTCAATAGAAACTCTTCAAGCCAGGAGGGAATGGCAAGACATACTTAAAATGATGAAAGAAAATAACCTACAGCCCAGATTATTGTACCCAGCAAGGATCTCATTCAAGTATGAAGGAGAAATCAAAAGCTTTTCAGACAAGCAAGAGCTGAGAGAATTCTGCACCACCAAACCAGCTCTCCAACAAATTCTAAAGGATATTCTCTAGACAGGAAACACAAAAACGGTGTATAAATTCGAACCCAAAACAATAAAGTAAATGGCAACGGGATCATACTTATCAGTAATTACCTTAAACGTAAATGGGTTGAATGCCCCAACCAAAAGACAAAGACTGGCTGAGTGGATACAAAAAAAAAGACCCCTACATATGTTGTCTACAAGAAACCCACCTCAAAACAGGGGACACACACAGACTGAAAGTGAAGGGCTGGAAAAAGATTTTCCATGCAAATAGGGACCAAAAGAAAGCAGGAGTAGCAATACTCATATCAGATAAAATAGACTTTAAAACAAAGGCTGTGAAAAGAGACAAAGATGGTCACTACATAATGATCAAAGGATCAATCCAAGAAGAAGATATAACAATTATAAATATATATGCACCCAACACAGGAGCACCGCAGTATGTAAGACAAATGCTAACAAGTATGAAAGGAGACATTAACAATAACACAATAATAGTGGGAGACTTTAATACCCCACTCACACCTATGGATAGATCAACTAAACAGAAAAGTAACAAGGAAACACAAACTTTAAACGATACAATAGACCAGTTAGACCTAATTGATATCTATAGGACATTTCATCCCAAAACAATGAATTTCACCTTTTTCTCAAGTGCACATGGAACCTTCTCCAGGATAGATCACATCCTGGGCCATAAAGCTAGCCTTGGTAAATTCAAAAAAAATAGAAATCATTCCAAGCATCTTTTCTGACCACAATGCAGTAAGATTAGATCTCAACTACAAGAGAAAAACTATTAAAAATTCCAACATATGGAGGCTGAACAACACGCTGCTGAATAACCAACAAATCACAGAAGAAATCAAGAAAGAAATCAAAATTTGCATAGAAATGAATGAAAATGAAAACACAACAACACAAAACCTGTGGGGCACGGTAAAAGCAGTCCTAAGGGGAAAGTTCATAGCAATACAGGCACACCTCAAGAAACAAGAAAAAAGTCAAATAAATAACCTAACTCTACACCTAAAGCAACTAGAAAAGGAAGAAATGAAGAACCCCAGGGTTAGTAGAAGGAAAGAAATCTTAAAAATTAGAGCAGAAATAAATGCAAAAGAAACAAAAGAGACCATAGCAAAAATCAACAAAACCAAAAGCTGGTTCTTTGAAAGGATAAATAAAATTGACAAACCATTAGCCAGACTCATCAAGAAACAAAGGGAGAAAAATCAAATCAATAAAATTAGAAATGAAAATGGAGAGATCACAACAGACAACACAGAAATACAAAGGATCATAAGAGACAACTATCAACAATTATATGCCAATAAAATGGACAACGTGGAAGAAATGGACAAATTCTTAGAAAAGTACAACTTTCCAAAACTGGACCAGGAAGAAATAGAAAATCTTAACAGACCCATCACAAGCACGGAAATTGGAACTGTAATCAAAAATCTTCCAGCAAACAAAAGCCCAGGTCCAGACGGCTTCACAGCTGAATTCTACCAAAAATTTAGAGAAGAGCTAACACCTATCCTGCTCAAACTCTTCCAGGAAATTGCAGAGGAAGGTAAACTTCCAAACTCATTCTATGAGGCCACCATCACCCTAATACCAAAACCTGACAAAGATCCCACAAAAAAAGAAAACTACAGGCCAATATCACTGATGAACATAGATGCAAAAATCCTTAACAAAATTCTAGCAATCAGAATTCAAGAACACATTAAAAAGATCATACACCATGACCAAGTGGGCTTTATCCCAGGGATGCAAGGATTCTTCAATATCTGCAAATCAATCAATGTAATACACCACATTAACAAATTGAAAAATAAAAACCATATGATTATCTCAATAGATGCAGAGAAAGCCTTTGACAAAATTCAACACCCATTTATGATAAAAACTCTCCAGAAAGCAGGAATAGAAGGAACATACCTCAACATAATAAAAGCTATATATGACAAACCCACAGCAAACATTATCCTCAATGGTGAAAAATTGAAAGCATTTCCTCTAAAGTCAGGAACAAGACAAGGGTGCTCGCTTTCACCATTACTATTCAACATAGTTTTGGAAGTTTTGGCCACAGCAATTAGAGCAGAAAAAGAAATAAAAGGAATCCAAATTGGAAAAGAAGAAGTAAAACTCTCACTATTTGCAGATGACATGATCCTCTACATAGAAAACCCTAAAGACTCCACCAGAAAATTACTAGAACTAATCAATGACTATAGTAAAGTTGCAGGATATAAAATCAACACACAGAAATCCCTTGTATTCCTATACACTAATAATGAGAAAACTGAAAGATAAATTAAGGAAACAATTCCATTCACCATTGCAACGGAAAGAATAAAATACTTAGGAATATATCTACCTAAAGAAACCAAAGACCTATATATAGAAAACTATAAAACACTGGTGAAAGAAATCAAAGAGGACACTAATAGATGGAGAAATATACCATGTTCATGGATTGGAAGAATCAACATAGTGAAAATGAGTATACTACCCAAAGCAATTTATAGATTCAATGCAATCCCTATCAAGCTACCAACAGCATTCTTCACAGAGCTAGAACAAATAATTTCACAATTTGTATGGAAATACAAAAAAACTCGAATAGCCAAAGCGATCTTGAGAAAGAAGAATGGAACTGGAGGAATCAACCTACCTGACTTCAGGCTCTACTACAAAGCCACAGTTATCAAGACAGTATGGTACTGGCACAAAGACAGAAATATAGATCAATGGAACAAAATAGAAAGCCCAGAGATAAATCCACGCACATATGGACACCTTATCTTTGACAAAGGAGGCAAGAATATACAATGGATTAAAGACAATCTCTTTAACAAGTGGTGCTGGGAAATCTGGTCAACCACTTGTAAAAGAATGAAACTAGAATACTTTCTAACACCATACACAAAAATAAACTCAAAATGGATTAAAGATCTCAACGTAAGACCAGAAACTATAAAACTCCTAGAGGAGAACATAGGCAAAATACTCTCTGACATACATCACAGCAGGATCCTCTATGACCCACCTCCCAGAATATTGGAAATAAAAGCAAAAATAAACAAATGGGACCTAATTAACCTTAAAAGCTTCTGCACATCAAAGGAAACTATTAGCAAGGTGAAAAGACAGCCTTCAGAATGGGAGAAAATAATAGCAAATGAAGCAACTGACAAACAACTAATCTCAAAAATATACAAGCAACTCCTACAGCTCAACTCCAGAAAAATAAATGACCCAATCAAAAAATGGGCCAAAGAACTAAATAGACATTTCTCCCAAGAAGACATACAGATGGCTAACAAACACATGAAAAGATGCTCAACATCACTCATTATCAGAGAAATGCAAATCAAAACCACTATGAGGTACCATTTCACACCAGTCAGAATGGCTGCAATTCAAAAGTCTACAAATAATAAATGCTGGAGAGGGTGTGGAGAAAAGGGAACCCTCTTACCCTGTTGGTGGGAATGCAAACTAGTACAGCCACTATGGAGAACAGTGTGGAGATTCCTTAAAAAACTGGAAATAGAACTGCCTTATGATCCAGCAATCCCTCTGCTGGGCATACACCCTGAGGAAACCAGAAGGGAAAGAGACACGTGTACCCCAGTGTTCATCGCAGCACTGTTTATAATAGCCAAGACATGGAAGCAACCTAGATGTCCATCAGCAGATGAATGGATAAGAAAGCTGTGGTACATATACACAATGGAGTATTACTCAGCCATTAAAAAGAAAACATTTGAATCAGTTCTAATGAGGTGGATGAAACTGGAGCCTATTATACAGAGTGAAGTAAGCCAGAAGGAAAAACACCAATACAGTATAATAACGCATATATATGGAATTTAGAAAGATGGTAACAATAACCCTGTGTACGAGACAGCAAAAGAGATACTGATGTATAGAACAGTCTTATGGACTCTATGGGAGAGGGAGAGGGTGGGAAGATTCGGGAGAATGGCATTGAAACATGTAAAATATCATGTATGAAACGAGATGCCGGTCCAGGTTCGATGCACGATACTGGATGCTTGGGGCTAGTGCACTGGGACGACCCAGAGGGATGGTATGGGGAGGGAGGAGGAAGGAGGGTTCAGGATGGGGAACACATGTATACTTGTGGTGGATTCATTTTGATATTTGGCAAAACTAATTACGTAAAGTTTAAAAATAAAATAAAATTAAAAAAAAAGAAAAAAAATGGTGTTGTGAAACTGGACAGCTACATGCAAAATAATGAAAAAGGGGCACTTTCTTACAAAATTCAAAACTAAACTCAAAATGGATTAAAGACTTAAATTTAAGACCTGAAACCATAAAAGATGCTAAAGAAATCATAGACCATGCTCTTTCTTATAAGTCTTGGAAATTTTTTTTTAAAGTCTGTCTCTTCAGGCCAAAGGCAACAAAGCAAAAATAAATAAATGGGACTATATTAAACTAAAAAGCCTTTGCACAGTGAAGGAAATTACCAGCAAAACAAATAGGCAGTCTACTGAATGGGAGGAGATATTTATAAATAAAATATCCCACGAGTGTTTAATATTCAAAATATATAAAGAAATCACACAACTTCATTAAAAAAAAAAAAAACCTGATTATAAAATGAGTAGGGGATCTGCAGAAACATTTTTCCAAGGATGGCGTATAGCCAGCAGGCACATGAAAAGATGCTTAATGTAACCAATCAAATAAAAATGCAAATAAAAACCACCTTGAGATATCATCTCATACCTATCAGAATGAGTGAGTGAGTGATAGTCACTCAGTAGTGTCCAATTCTTTGCAACCCACTACTATTAAAAAAGCTAAGAAGCAAGTGTTGGAGGAGATGTGGAGAAAAGGGAACCCTTGTGCACTGTTGGTATAAATGTAAATTTGTTTGGCCACTATGGAGGTATGGAGGTTCCTAGAATATTAAAACTAGATCTATCATATGATCCAGCCATTTCCTAGAATATTAAAACTAGATCTATCATATGATCCAGCCACTCCACTTGTGGATATTTATTCAAAGAAACTAGAGATACTAATTTGAAAAGATATCTGAACCCTCTGCCCCAAGTTCACTGCAGCATTATTTACATTATTTACAAGATATGGAAGCAACCTAAGTATCCATTGACAGATGAATGGATAAAGATGTTTTTTGAAAATATTTTCTCCCAGGCTGGTGGCTTGTTTTCTCATTCTCAGTGTCTTTGCAGTGCAGAATTTTTTAATTTTGATGAAGTCCAGCTTATAAACTATTTCTTTCATGGATCATGCCTTTGGTGTTTTATTAAAAAATCCATCACCTTACCCAGAGTCTTTTAGGTTTTCTCCTATCTCCTAAGACTTTTATATTTTTATATTCCCCATTAAGTCTATGATCTATTTTGAGTTAATTTTTGTGGAGGGTATAAGGTTTTTGTCTTGATTATTATTGTTATTTTTTGCTTGTGGATGTGCAGTCATTCCAACACCATTTGTTGAAAGGACCACCTTTGCTCCATTGTATTACCTTTGCTCCTTTGTCAAGAAACAGTGGGCTATATTTATATTGGACTATTTCTGTGCTCTTCATTCTGTTTCATTGCTCTATTTTTCTATTCTTTTGCAAATACCATACTTTCTTGATTACTTTTGTAGTAAATCTTAATGTCAAGTAGTGTCAGTCCTCCAACTTTGTTCTTGTCCTTCAATATTGTGCTGATTATCCTGGGTCTATTGCCTCTCCAAATAAACTTTAGAATTAATTTGCTGATATCCACTAAGAAATCTGCTGGGATTTTGACTGAGATTGCATTGAATCTATATATCAATTTGAAAAGAAATGACTCGACAATATTGCATCTTTCTGTCCACAAACATGGAATATCTATCCATTTATTCAGTTCTTAAATTTCACTCGTTGGACTTTTTGTGGTTTTCCTCATATAGTTTGTGCATATATTTTGTTTGATTTATACCTAAGTATTTCAAATATAAATGATATGTTTTTAATTTCAAGTTTCACTTGTTCATTGCTTGTATATAGGAAAGTGATGTACTTTTCTACATTAACCTTGTGTCCTGCAACTTTGCTATTATTGCTTATTCACTTCAAGTTGTTTTGTCCCTTCTTTCAGATTTTTGACATAGACCACCATGTCATTGACAAATAGTTTTATTTCTTCCATCCCAAAATATGCTTTTCATTGTTTTACTTGGAGAAGGCAATGGCACCCCACTCCAGTTCTCTTGCCTGAAAACTCCCATGGACAGAGGAGCCTGGTAGGCAGCAGTCCATGGGGTCGCTAAGGGTCGGACACGACTGAGCGACTTCACTTTCACTTTTCACTTTCATGCATTGGAGAAGGAAATGGCAACCCACTCCAGTGTTCTTGCCTGGAGAATCCCAGGGATGGGGTCGCACAGAGTCGGACACGACTGAAGCGACTTAGCAGCAGCAGCAGCATTGTTTTACTGCATTATCTAGGACTTCTAGTACAATGTTGAAAAGGAGAGGTGAAAGAGGACATCTTTGCCCTGTTTCTGGTCTTAATGAGAAAGCTTATCATCATTAAGTATGATGTTAGTGCTATTTCCTTTTAAACTTTTACTTTAGAGTAGTTTAGATATATAAACTGCAAAGATAGCACAAGATTCCCTCCACACAATGTCCTCCACACAATGTCCCCTATTATTAATATGTATCATTAATATGATACACTTGTAATAACTAAAATTAATCAATATTGATACCTAATCAATACAGATACCATTATTGATACCTTAAGTCCATAACATTCAAGATTTTGTTATTGTTTACCTAATATCCTTTTTTTGTTCCAGGATGCCAACATTACATTACATACAACATTACATTTAGTTGGCACATCTCTTTAGGCTATTCTTTTTCTTGATGGTTTTTCAGACTCCCCTTGTATTTAACAACCTTGACATTTTTGAGGAGTGCTGGTTAGGTATTTTGTAGAATGTTCCTCCACTGGTATTTGTGTGATATTTTCTTTGTGATTAGACTGGGGCTATGAATTTTATGAATTTTTATGGACTTTTTTGAAAAGGTCTGTTTTCATTCCAATCCCAAAGAAAGGCGACCCCAAAGAATAGTGTGTTCAAACTACCACACAATTGCCCTCGTCTCACATGCTAGCAAAGTAATGCTCAAAATTCTCCAAGCCAGGTTTCAATAGAACATGAACTGTGAACTTCTAGATGTTCAAGCTGATTTAGAAAAGGCAGATGAACCAGAGATCAAATTGTCAACATTCGTTGGATCATAGAAAAAGCAAGAGAATTCCAGAAAAAAACATCTAATTTTGCTTTATTGAGTATACCAAAGCTTTTGACTGTGTTGTGGATCACGACAAACTGTGGAAAATTCTTCAAGAGATGGGAATACCAGACCACCTTACCTATCTCCTGAGAAATCTGTATGCAGGTCAAGAACCAATAATAGGTTGGTTCCAAATTAGGAAAGGAGTACGTCAAGACTGTATATTGTCACCCTGCTTATTTAACTTATATGCAGAGTATATCATGTGAAATGCTGGGCTGGATGAAGCACAAGCTGGAATAAAGACTGTCGGGAAAAATATCAATAACCTCAGATACACAGATGACACCACCCTGATGGCAGAAAGTGAAGAAGAACTAAACAGCCTCTTGATGAAAGTCAAAGAAGAGAGTGAAAAAGTTGGCTTAAAACTCAACATTGAGGGATGGTATGGGGAGGGAGGAGGGAGGAGGGTTCAGGATGGGGAACACATGTATAATTTTTTTAAATTAAAATTGAAAAAAAAAAGAAAAAAAAATTTTTTTTCATTATCTCTATAAGTTAAAATATTTTGTATTTGTACTGAATAAAAATTTGTATTACTGGAATATTTGAGGAAAATCCACTTAGACATTTTTTCTTCCTTAGGTGATGAAGTAAAGAAATAACATTTATGTGTTCAAAAAAAAAAAAAATAAGATCATGATATCTGGTCCCATCACTTCATGGCAAATAGATGGGGAAACAATGGAAACAGTAAGAGACTTTATTTTCTTGGGCTTCAAAATCACTGCAGATGGTGACTTCAGCCATGAAATTAAAAGATGCTTGTTCCTTGGAAGAAATGCAATGACAAACCTAGACAGCGTGTTAAAAAGCAGAGACATTACTTTGCCTACAAAGGTCTGTCTAGTCAAAGCTATGGTTTTTCCAGTAGTTGTGTATGGATGCAACAGTTGGACCATAAGGAGGCTGAGCACTGAAGAACTGATGCCTTCGAATTGTGGTTCTGGAGAAGACTCTTGAGAGTCCCCGGGACTGCAAAGAGATCCAACTAGTCCATCCTAAAGGAAACAAACCCTGAATATTCATTGGAAGGACTGATGCTGAAGCTCCAATACTTTGGCCACCAGATGTGAAGAGCTGACTACAAGACCCAGATGCTGGGAAAGATTGAGAGCAGGAGAAGGAGATGACAGAGGATGAAATTGTTGGATGGCATCACCGTCTCAATGGACATGAGTTTGAGCAAATTCTGGGAGATGGTGAAGAATAGGGAAGCCTTGTGTGTTGAGTCCATGGGGTCACAAAGAGTCAGACACAACCAACTGAGAGACTGAACAACGAACAACACTACATGCCAGGTATTATAGGCACTGGGTTTAAATAAAAGCCTTATTAAGATATAGTTGAAATACTTTAAACTGTACATATTTAAAGTACATTATTAGATGAGCGTATGCACCGTAACTATAATTAAGATAGTGAACATATATATGTCAAAACTCATTAATCCCAAAAGTTTCCTTCTGCCCTGTGAACCACCACATACCCTTTCCTGGCTCCCTCACAGGCTGATCATCTTTCTATCACCATAGATTAATTGGTGTGCCTGTTTTTCATTTACAAAGCTGGTTGATGGCGAAGTTTATCCTTTACTAAGGAACCCTCCTAAGCCAGATTGTTCTCTTCTTGTGAGAACAGTTTAGGGTTTTCTTTTTGTCTCTAGGGCAAGATTCCTCAACAGGAAACAAAGATTCCAGCAACCTCCCTCCTCTCAAAAGGGAGCTCTGGTGACTGGCTCACCAGATTCATGAGTATATGTTTATAGAACCCCAAAATGGCAGCAGCATTTCACTCCTGTGTGGGTCGGTAAATCCAAATATTAATACTTGCATTTAATATTAATATTAAAATATTAATACCTGGCCAGAGCCAAGTAGCACCTTACTCCCCAGAATTCTTCTCACTGTTTTTGCTCACATGGCACCAATGGCTATTAAGCAACCCAGTGAATTCCCATTGCCCTTCGGGAGAACGACTATAAACTTCTAACAGAACCTGAAGCATCCAGGGTGGCTCAGATTCTATGTGAACCCAGGAACTGAGTCCCTGTATCATGTACATGATATTGCTCCTTTCACTCTCCACTAGGGAAATGATACTGCACTCCAAGGTGCTTAACCGCTATTAACTGGAATCGATCCTAAGAGCAATGATTTGTTGCTTGCCTTCTGTATGCCAAGCACTGTGCTAAGTGGTACAGAACTGTTTATCTCATTTATGATACTCACAATAAGTCCTCAAGGTTGATATAATTGTTCCCCATTTTACACAAGATAAAGCTGAGGTAAGGTGAGGTCAACAGACTCGTCTAGATCATATACCTAGTGAATGGCGCAGAGGTGATATTGAAACTCGGATCTGACACCAAGAATGCCCTTTGTTCACTACCTTTTACTATAATGTCTGATTGCCAGGCATAAGGATCTCCCTCCACACCCCAAAATCCTCTCATGGAAGAGAAATCTAATGATATGGCCTTTCACCAGTGTGGCACTAAGAACCTCTTGGGTCCTGTATTTTTATTGTTCTTACACAAACCTACATCATCCTGTCGGGAATTAAAAGTACCAATTCATATAAATGTTCCTCCTTCAAAAAGAACATGGAAATCATACTATCCAGAAAAATTGTGAATGAAATTGATTCAGGCTGTGATTTTAACTATTTCCATGACAATGAACAACACAAATTGGGTTATATATTCCAAACGTCCATGATTAGTACCTTTGGATCTTGTAATACTTAAAAAAAATCTCACCAATGGTTAGCTATCCATGCAATATAAAACTCTAATTCAGTTTTGCTATGTCAGAAATTGGCAAAGATACCTACTGCAATATTTTTACAAGGACTAATTCACAAAATTGAATCTGGTTCACCAGTTTGTGTTGTATCTCATGTAAACTGCCTATTCCTTACAGGGCTAAAAAGAGATGGAATGGAACAGAGCTACTTGGCTCAAACCAGAAATTCAAGTTCAAAGCAGTTACCAACTCTCCTCAGTAGAGGGCAGTAGTAGGCAGGACAAGGCTGGAAGGAAGAGAGGGACATTAACTTCCATTGTGTACCCACTAAGTGTTCAGACACAGGGCTTAATGCTTGCTTAAGAGATAGTATCATGAACCCTGACAATAACCCTATGAAGGAAGGAGACCTGGCACTCCAATAGTCTCAGGTTAAATAAATTGAATACCTGATGCCCTCCAATTTAACTACATCATACTGTTTCAAGAGAGGTACTATTTCAAAGTCCAGTAACTAGGAACTTATACTGATGATCTAAAATAGCAGACTCACCTAGAACATGGTAGTTCTCACATATGATGGGATTTTAAAGATCTGGACTTGGTGGAACAATGGAAAGCATTTAACAAGAATAATATGTAACAAGATACAAACTTCTGAGCCTGTGACAAGGTGGAAATTATCTATATAAGTAGTTCAGAGGAACTTGACATATGGCAAACAGCTGAGAGACCCAGAGAAGATTAGACCAGGGTGCCCAGCACTAGGAAGGTGCTCAAAAATGTTGAAAAATACTGAATATATAAAATATGTCATGAGGAATCCAACATTGTCATTAACTGCCCAAAAGGCAGTTAGTTATTGCGAAGGTACAGACTATTTTGTATGGACCAGTTGGAGGGATATTTCAGTTCCTTAAAAGGAATAATCTTATAAAAGACAGAGAAACCTCCAGAATGGTAAGCAACTCAAAACTGTCACTAGCTGATTTGTGAGATTAGGTTACAAAGATGACCTCCAGGAAGCCTTGTCACTCCAGGGTGCTCAGATTTTTGAGCTGGTAAAGATTCAAAAATGACAAAACTAGACAGCATATTAAAAAAGCAGAGACATCACTCTGCCAACAAAGGTCCATATAGTCAAAGCTATGGTTTTTCCAGTAGTCATGTATGGATGTGATGAGGGCTGCACCATAAAGAAGACTGAGTGCTAAAGAAGTGATGCTTTTGAACCGTGGTGTTGGAGAAGACTCTTGAGAGTCCTTGGACAGCAAGAAGAACAAACCAATCAATCCTAGAGGAAATCAGTCCTGAATACTCATTGAAAGGACTCATGCTGAAGCTGAAACTTTAATACGTTAGCCATCTGATGGAAGAACTGACTCATTGGAAAAGACCCTGATGCTGGGAAAGATTGAAGGCAGGAGAAGGGGACAACAGAGGATGAGATGGTTGGATGGCATCATGGATTCAATGGACATGAGTTTGAACAAGCTCCAGGAGTTGGTGATGGACAGGAAGCCTGGCATGCTGCAGTCCATGGGGTCACAAAGAGTCAGACTCGACTTAGAGACTGAACAAAAACAACAACAAAGATTCCTAGAATGGCCTCGTTACCCTTGTCAAGTGAAGATCTTAATGTTTCTAAGTACACAACACTTAGAAGCCAAAGCATTCCAACTATTAGAACAACTCTACTAAGAGCTACTTGTCCACCGACCTCCTAAAAAATTAATTAGAGGAGAAATTCTGAGACTGGCTCACAAGAGGGAGCCCGTGGTGTTCCACTGGAATCTGGGCATTGGACCAATTCACTTGAAGGCTACAAATGTACCTTTCCCTCAAAGAAACAAACAAAAAGGGTCAAAAAGTTTAATAATTTCTTTAAATAAGAAGTCCCTGAAATATACATACACAGGGTATGATATCAAATAAAGCCTACTGACGATGGTATTCAGAAATATGCAATCCCAGCCACATCTGGATAAATAATTCAGTTACTTAATCAGCATTTACCTGGTTCAGCCTGCTGCATGCCAGTCTCTGTTCTAGCTAATGGAGATAACAGATAGTAAGATACAATTCTCACCTTTGAAAAGATCCGAGATCTCCTCATAGATGATTTACTCCCTGGTATGAGCAGTACTAGAATAGAGATCTATACAAAAGGCTCTGGGACCACAGAACTGGTAAGGTCAGAATAATAAGGGAAAGATATACAGAGAATCTATCATTTGTGCTGTACCTTGAAGAATGGTTGAGAGTTTACTATATGAAAAGAAGATGGGGATATTCTAAGAAGGGTACAACATGTGCAAAGACAACGTGGTAGAAAAGATATTGGTGTACTTGAAGAATACTGTCAGATATGGATTAGTTAGGGCATACAAAGTGTGGGGAACATTATTCTTCATATTCTTGCTACAGGGAGATTCTCTCTAAAACGAGACTTTTGGGGATTAACATGTACTTACTACTATATATAAAATAGATAATCAACAAGGACCTATTATATGGCACAGGGAACTCTATTCAATATTCTATAATAACCTAGATGGGAAAAGAATCTGAAAAAGAATAGATATAATCACTTTGCTGTACACCTGAAACGAACACAACATTGTAAATCAACTATACCCAAATATAAAATAAAAACTAAATAAAAAAATAAAAGTAGACTTTCAGCAAGCTTACAATTGTTGATATCCTGAACTGCCTTCTATTGCTAACTCCAGACTCGGCTATGCCCCACCACTAGAAATCTAGTTTTAGAAGACCTCCATCATCTATCTCTTGAGGATTATCAAAGCCATAGTGAACTGGTCTTGGACAACAAAGACATTTCTTGGGGACTTCAAGCTGTCATAAGCCACCAAGAAGAGCAGGAAGCCGCCTCATTATTTTGGCCTTTTCTAGGCAACACTTCCAGGAAGGAAGATCTATCTGCAATGAGACTCTAATACTGAGAGATCAGAAAGGAGTGCCACATGTGCCAGCGCGCCTGGCCAACATCAGCTACTAAAGGCCAATGCTTCTCCATGGGAAAGTGTACAAAGGGTTTCAGTCAGGAATCTTCATTGCCCTTCCTAAAGGGATGAATTTCTGAATTTGTCAGTAGCTTCCTTCTTAATGTGGTTCAAAGAGGTCCTGTTTTTATGATTATACCTCTTCTGAAGCAGTCAAGTCTCTGAATTATTTCTAACTGCACTGACCTCAGTTGATTTTAAGGACTATAAGGGAAGAAACCTTATAATGTTCATCATCATCCCTCATCACCCTCAAGCAAATGATCAGGTTGGAAAATGGTAGACAGTAGTAGTAAAGTACTGGGCATTTAATAAAAGCTGTCTAACCACAGCTTGGTTAAGACTGTTCTGAAATGGGTTACTAGAAGAGATTGGCCATTAGATTTGTCAAGCCATTAAGACGCCATTTAATATACCACCCATATACAACAGTAAGAGTCTTTCTTGCTCAACAAAAAGGAGATGAAATTTAAAACTTGCCTTCATTATCTTCACCCAAGGTTTCATAAAGACACATATAGAAGAATGTATTTTTGGAAGCACTGTTATTTGAACTCTTCTTTCTTTATTCATTTGTAACAAGACAGCTGGTTTTGTTAACACTTATGAGGCAATGAGAGAATTCTATCACTCTAACTGAAATCATGGACTCTATGATTATGGGCTTTTAACAAAACCAACATAGTTCAGAATATAGATGAACTTCTGTGGTACTACTGCTTTGATCAACTATGAAGTTGTTATGTGGATTGATATGATAACAGAATAAAATAATACAACTTTTTATCTTCAAGAATATCAGGCATTGAATGCTCAGCTATACCTCCTGGGGGAACAATAGAGAACTAGCATTTCTTCACTCACTGGGGTAACTCAGACCTAGCCCTACCAAAAAGGATGTTTCTCTATCACTATGGTAAAATAATGTTAGCTAAGGAGCCAATGATATTCTGTATACCAAGCAGAGCTGGGTTCATTGTTAAATTTTGGATCAGTTTGTTTTTGAGGTGGTTTGGAGGAGGGTGACCATAGTCATTTTCTTTAGTAATATTGGGCTGTATTGTTGACAATTCTTTGTTCACTTTTCCTACTACCCAACATGAAACTAAGCAATACCATTAGGGAAGTACAAAGTCTGTTCTGACCTTAGAACTGTTCCTGATCATGTTAAAGATATGCTGTCTCTACTTTAAATTATTACTGCTTATCATTACCATGGAACTTTCTTTTCTCTAATTGTTTTTTGAGAATAGATGTCATGTCTCCTTGGCTAAACAGTAAGGTTTAAGACAGCAGTGTAGGGCAGTGGGAAGAATAAGCTGTGAAATAAGCCATATCCAAGTCTGAATTCCCCCTCACTGGCTATAAGCCACATAAGTCTTAGAGGTATTAGTCCCCTCATTGATAAAGTAGGGAAGATGCTATCTACCCCATAGGATGGCCTTAATAATGTGTAAAGTGCTTGGCACATTTCTTTAAGTAAAAGTTACTTTCCCCTTTAATCTATACTATTCCTATATCTGGGAAGATAAAGATAACACAGGGTGTTCTGATAAGGTATTCAGTAAATCTTGACTAAAAAGAGAGGATAAACATTTTATTCCATACTTTTTGTGCCCAATATTTACAAAGATTCCTTGTTTTGATCACCATCTAGCTTTAAACCCAGGTTTAGTCACTCCTGGCTGCACATGGTTCTTCAATAGCAGACTAAGCCCTCTGGGAAATATGGTCCCTCAAGCACTTCCTATTCTGATAGAGCAGACAGGGTAAATCTGACCCACACCTCAATCCTAAGGAATATGCCTTTTTTCTTCTCTTTTGATACACTGGCTTAGAGCCACATCTTCTCCCTGGGGAAAGCAGACAACAGCTAATCTGTGACTGTTCTATTTCAGAACAGGAGATGGCCACCTGTCTTACTTTTCAGATGATTAACCCCATTAGCTTGATTGCCTTTACAAGCAGTCTAAGGGAATCCCTGATGTGGCTTAAGGCCTGCTGCAACGGCTCCACCTGAAAAGTACTACCTTCTCACCCCTTCTTTTCTTTCCACCCTGAAAGGTTAAAAAAAAAAAAAGAAACCTGCCTTCTCCAAAGGGCTTTAAAAACACATTTCTAAGTCACCAATCAAGGAAGATTATCTAAAAGCTAAGATAACTCCGAAAGCCCTTTGTGTGAGAAAACAGATTAAAAATACTGTTTTCCAAAGGAGAAAAACCCAGTTCCAGTTTTGAATCCTCCTTTGTGCCAGATAGCCTCTGCAACGACAGGGAGAGTCTGTAGCTACAAACTGTCAGGTGAGTTCAGCACCTAATTCAGAGCCTCCATTAATTTGTGTCTCCTTCTGAGAGGACAAAATCTAGGAAAATTCTTTTTACTTGATTATTCCTAGATACACTGCTGGGGCCGTAAACTCACCCATCCATCCCTTTCACAGCTGAATCATAACAGCACAGACACATTCCCACACACAGCCACACACATGACTGCACACTCTCACACAAACAGTTATACATACTCCAGAGAACAGAGGACAAACAGGGAGCCCCTGAGAGATGGACTGTCCTGAGAGAAGAAACTGAGTAATGGGGGAAGGTAGAGTACAGAGAAAAGAGAGAGAATTTCCAGGCTAGTAGGTAGTTCTTTGCTGGTACTTTCCCTGGCTCACTTGAAGGTCTTGAATACCAGAGGCTTCTTCTTTGATGACTCTGAAATTCCCACCTTAAATCACTTTCTGCCTAAATTCATGGCCACTCTCCAGAGGTCTGGGACCTCCCTACCTTGAAGAATGTTTGCAGAATCAAAAGATGTTGTTCTTTAAGAGAGTTACTCTCCCAGAAGTAGTGGAGGAGATGTAGAAGGAATTTAAAGAACTGTTAATGTTAAATATATACATGAGGTTCTAACCTCGTGATTTGCATTCCATGTAGGTAATAATTGAAAGAATAGCTTTCTGCTGAACAAATTATCAGGCTCATTCCCACTGATGTGCCTTTCCTCAACACCTCGCAGAAAGGTATCTAATATATTCCAGTATTCCTGACAGCAAGGCCTAACACTGATTTGTCCTGTCCACCAACTACCCACTAGTCAGACGTGACTATCAAGCACTTAAACATGACTAGTCTGAACTGTGTTTGTAAGTATAATACACACACCAGACTTCAAAATCTTAATAAGCAAACAAGATTGCCATACATATCATTAATAGCATTTTATACTGATTATATGTTGAAATGCAAACATTTTGGATATACTGGGTTAACCAGTGATTAAATTTTTCCCAATTTTTAAGTTGAAGTATAGTTGATTTACAATGTTTCAGGTGTACAGCAAAGTGATTTAGTAAAAAAGAATATAGACAATCTTTTTCATATTCTTCCCCATTATAGATTATTAGAAGATATTGATTACAGTTCCCTGTGCTATACAATAGGTCCGTGTTGTTTATTTTATATATAGTAATATGTATATGTTAATTCCAAAATCCTAATTTATCCCTCCCCCTCTTTACTCTTTGGAAACTGTAAGTTTATTTTCTATGTCTGTGCGTCTGTTTTGTTCAGTAAATAAGTTCATTTGTATCTTTTTTTAGATTCCACAAATAAGTGATATCATGTTTTTTCTGTCTGACTTACTTCACTTAGTATGATAACCTCTAGGTCCATATTATTATTAACATTTATCTTGCCTATTTTTTTTTTTGGTGGGGGGGCTATACTGCACAGTTTGTGGAATATTAGTTACCTGACTAGGGACTGAACTTGGGCCCTGGCAGTGAAAGAACAAGAGTTCTAACCACTGGGAAACCAGGGAATTCTGTCACCTATTTCTTTTTACTTTTTTAATGTGACTTGAACACTTACAATGGCATATACATAGCTCTCATTATATTTATATTGGACAGCGCTAGCCTAGAACCAGGCCTGCCACATAGTTGACATTCTATAAATGTCTGTTGAAGAACAAAACAACAGCAAAAGGAACAAGAACTTTAACAGAAGTATCAAGGAATGGTTGGTTCAACCCTGGGTTTAATCCAATCCCTTTCAATCTCCTTCTGAGTCTCCAATCCTAAGAGGCATCTCCTTCTGAGTCTCCAATCCTAAGAGGCATCTCCTTCTGAGTCTCCAATCCTAAGAGGCAGAACTTGCATTGCTGGGACTCCTTATGTGACCCTTTAAAGCCCCTTTGGCCCCTTTAACTAGCATTAAATAGATTTAGCATTTTTGAAAGAACAGTCTTAAAATGAAAGGCTGTATTTATATGGCCCTAACTTACTTGATACAAGGTAAACATTTTAGGGGGAGCATCTCAAGTATGGAAAGCCAAAAGAAAATCTTTGGGAGTTGGCTATGATACAGTTTTTAAAACCACTGTTTGAGATTCTATTCATCTTTTGGGGCTAAATAAGATACTCTTAACCAAGGGAACTTCCTGAAGCATCTGGGAAGAGGAAAGGTAAAGTTACTTGATGTCTCTTGTTAGCTCCAAATTACTAGGGATCATAGTTATGGGAAATAGGGGAAAACGGTGTTAGAAAATGTAAGTGTTCTAATGACATTTCAGCAGAGGAAGATTCCCTTTCCCTTCAGAAGGTCTAAGTGTCTGGCATACAACAGAGCATGGGACTTAATAAACGTTCCCTGAATCAATGAATGATTAGTAACACAGAAAAAGAGGCATTGTAGTATATTAGAGCAAGTATAGGATTAATTGTTGTGGAAAATTGGGGTTGACTCCTGGCTCTTCCTCATACTAACGGTATAGCCTTGTGGTGCAATCTATGTAAACTCTCCAGGCCTTCATTTCCTCATTCATAAAGTGGACCTAATTAAGTGTCTCTTTCACAAGGTCATTATGAGGATTTTTTTTTAATTTTATTTTTAAACTTTACAATATTGTATTAGTTTTGCCAAATATCAAAATGAATCCGCCACAGGTATACCTGTGTTCCCCATCCTGAACCCTCCTCCCTCCTCCCTCCCCATACCCTCCCTCTGGGTCATCCCAGTGCACCAGCCCCAAGCATCCAGTATCATGCTTCGAACCTGGACTGGCGACTCGTTTCATACATGATATTATACATGTTTCAATGCCATTCTCCCAAATCTCCCCACCCTCTCCCTCTCCCTCTCCCACAGAGTCCATAAGACTGATCTATACATCAGTGTCTCTTTTGCTGTCTCGTACACAGGGTTATTGTTACCATCTTTCTAAATTCTATATATATGCGTTAGTATACTGTATTGGATTTAATGTGTTAACGCACGTAAAACATTTATCTCTCTACATAGCATACCATTTTTATGTTTGTTAGTGTCCCAGTCACTCTTTGTGACCCCATGGACTATAGCCTGCCAGGCTCCTCTGTCCATGGGATTCTCCAGGCAAGAATACTGAAGTGGGTAGCCATGTTCTTCTCCAAGTGCCGGGGACCAGCCCCGGCTGATCCAGGGAATTCGAAGTGGGGACGGCGTTGGCGAGGATCAGGAAACAACTGCTTAATTAAACTTTAATTAAGGATATAAAGAGTAATAGAATAAGGATAGCTCAGTGAGGAAATTCAGTGGAGAAAAGAGGCTGAATAATTCAGCCAGAAGGTAAGAGAAAGAACGACATGGGGAGACCAAGTTTCGGTGAACAAGGCCCGCACTTTATTTTCCAAAGTAGTTTTTATACCTTAAGTTATGCACAGAGGATAATGGGGGAAGGGGTAGAGTCATGCAGCAAGCCAGGCTTTCTTCCTGCAAACTTATCATATGCAAAAGCTTAGGTGATTTGCATCATCTTCTGGCCCGGAGGCCTGTTAACATTTTAAGACCCTTTCTTCAGAAAACTTATTTTTCTCTAAAGGTGATAAGTCAAGCGCCACCCTCCAAAAGCATTAGATAAAGCTGCATTCCTACAGAGCAAAGGTGTGGTGGGCTATAACAAGAATAAGAATTAACTCAAGGGTCCCAGATTACAAACATTAAAGCTACTATTTACACCAATTATATTAATCAATACACTGCCAGGGACACAGCAGGTAAGGGATATGGAGACTTAGCAGCAAACATTGGCCCAACAAGTGAAAATCCCTTCACCAATACAATTTCTAATCAATCTTTTAACTGCTCAAAGGAATCTGTATTTAGACAGTTTGGAACATCTCATGCCTCTCACAGTTTGGAGGCTCTGAGCAATCACGTGTGGCCGGAAAAACCTATTCAGGCAGGCTAGAGGACTTCCAAGGGAGTTTGTAGGTTGAAACACTGTCACACCCAGGAATTATTAACTGGAGCTGTAAGCTAACTCTTTTTCAGAGAGAGGTAGTGGGGGACAGCCCCCGTAAAGTCAGAGGTGTAGGTGAAAGCACAAAGCAGAAAGTAGGCAGACTCTGGTTTGGGGGGTAGATTGCTCGAGAATTTCCAGGGAGACTCCTGAGGCTTGATCCCGCCTTTGCGTATGTCAAGCCTCCTTCCTCATGACCTTGCCAGGGGCAGAGCTCGCTCCCCACATCCAAGGGATCTTCCCAACCCAGGGGTTGAATCCTGCATTGCAGGCAGATTCTTTACCATCTGAGCCACCAGGGAACCCTGGTGGGAACATACCATAAACACTCAATGATTGGTAGCTATTCCACCCAAAGACAGTGAAGAGGACTTCCTAAAGCATCTCATCACCATGTAACATCATTTGTCTTTACATAATAACTAATGAGATCTTTAGCAGGGAAAAATGTGAGGAGCCCCAGTGTTGATCTCTTAGAAATCTCTGAGGAAGAAAAACTTACTTTCAAGCAGTAGCCAGGTCTGGAAAAGAGCTGAAGGCCTGGGGGCAAATCATCCATTTATCCACCCAACATATTGACTGTCAAGCACTGTTCTAGATAACAGGGATCTAACAATATACGAAATAGACAAATATCCCTGCTGTTATGGAGTTTTATTTCTAATAAAAAATTAGGCATAGATTTGTTTTCAGAAAATTGATTCAATCACTTATATTCCAATTTGATTTGAAAACCACTACCTCCAGGGATGGCTGCTGCTGCTGCTAAGTCGCTTCAGTCATGTTCGACTCTGTGCAACCCCACAGATGGCAGCCCACCAGGCTCCCCCGTCCCCGGGATTCTCCAGGCAAGAACACTGGAGAGGGTTGCCATTTCCTTCTCTAATGCATGAAAGTGAAAAGTGAAAGTGAAGTCGTTCAGTCGTGTCCGACCCTCAGCGACCCCATGGACTGCAGCCTTCCAGGCTCCTCCATCCACGGGATTTTCCAGGCAAGAGTACTGGAGTGGGGTGCCATTGCCTTCTCCCCAGGGAAGGCAGTGACCTCTCAAATGGACAGTTCTAGGTCTCACCTGATGCCCAAAAGAATTGTGTGCTGCTTCAGCATCTCTCTACCACTCCCCTGGAAGTCAAGAACTCCTGGCTATTCAATTCAGTCCCTCCTTAGTTCAAATAAGTCAAAGGGATAAGAAGTTACCCCACACCAAGGTCTTCACCACTTTCCCTGCTGCCCACAGAGAGATTACCCTAACATCCTCTAGCAAGCAAAATGCACTTCAGGAGATATGCTTATGTCCAGTCCTCAGAAGGTGAACATTATATAGTTTCTAGTGGCACTACCACTAGAAAAATACATTGTCTCATTCTCTCCCCTTAACAGTGGTAGTTTTGCCATAGGAGGTACCATGGTATGATGAAATTAGCATGGGATTTGTCATCAAAATAATCAGGATTCAAATCCTAGCTTTGCAGTATACTGTGAGGCTTTGGGAAGACCATTTTAACTCTCTGAGTCTCCATCTACTCACCTATGAAAGGGGTATCTCCCTCACAGGGTTATGAGGAGTATATAAAGGGCACAGAATTGGTATTCCAGAACCATTAATTCTCTTCTTCCCAAAGTCCTTCCAACTAAGTTGAGTTCAGGGATAGCATGAAAGCTATTCTTGGGATTAGGACTAAGCAATTGCCTCCCAGAAGGCTCAGACTGGCTAGTTTCCCAACTCTGCATTCAATATCATGTTAATAACTTGAAACTGACCATGGTGGCAGTATACCCAGTATGGAAATCACAATTTATACAAATCACATTTTATTTATTTAATGTCCCTGGAGATCCTGTTTACCAGCACACCACTGGCTTAAACCCCAAGACACAGGGACAGCTCAGGGACTAAGAGAAGGCAATTACACACTTCAAATTTTGAAACAGAGACCTTTCAGTAGGTTGAACAAATACTGCCATAAATATATCTGTTTAGAAATTCTACACAGAATATCTTATGTGCCGCATTAAAAATTCTTATTGTTCCCCAAGTATAAAGATCAGCAACATAAGCCACCACAAGTATCATCACAGGGTCAAGTACACAGCAGGTACTTAGTAAACATCTGTCAAATGCATAATCCCAGGAGATATTATCTGCCACTTTTCATCAAAGAAATAGAACCAGCAGTCTGAGAAAAATACTCACAATTTGGAAGTGAAATAAAGCCTCAGAGAAAAGATGAAGATGAGAGATGTAGGAGACAGATGAGAGCACAAACCATAATGCTCGGAGAGAAAGAAGTTCTGGAAGGGTAAATAGGCTCAAGGCAAGTGAAAAAGTGGGATACAGAATCCAAAGAGATCCATGGAAAGGTACAGAAGGGGCACATGGAGGAAACTGACAAATGGAACAAGGTCCTGAAAAGGTAATAGGAATAAAAATTGGGGAGTTATAGTTTTATCTGGGAATAGATTTTATAATTTGTTTTCATGAACTTATCCTTTATAAAAATCATCACATTATTATTTTCTCATCACTGCATTTTTAACAGCTTTGTTGATATATAACTTACATATGACAAAACCCACCCATTTAAATGTACAATTTAATGTATTTTAGCATATTTACAGAGTTGTACAACTATCACCTCAATGTAACTTTAGAATGTCCATCATCCTAAAAACCCTTGAGCCATTTAGTCAGTCAGTCAGTCCCCATTCCCGCCCTAAGCAACCACCAATTAACTCTGTCTTTATAGATTTGCTTAAGAAAAAACACTCCATGTAGGAATTTAGAAAGATGGTAACGATGACGCTATATGCGAGACAGCAAAAGAGACACAGATGTAAAGAACAGACTTTTGGACTCTGTGGGAGAAGGTGAGGGTGGGATTTTAGAGAATAGCGTTGAAACATGTATATTACTATATGTGAAATAGATCACCAGTCCAGGTTCGATGCATGAGACAGGACGCTCAGAGCTGTGCACTGGGATGACCCTGAGGGATGGGATGGGGGGTTCAGGATGGGGGACACATGTACACCCATGGCTGATTCATGTCAATGTATGGCAAAAACCACTACAATATTATAAAATAATTAGCCTCCAATTACATTAATTAATTAAAAAACACTCCATATAAATGGAATCATACAATTTAGCCTTATGTGTCTGACTTCTTCCATTAAGTATCATATTTTGGTTATTCATATAGTGACATATAAGAGTGCTTCATTTCTTTTCATTGCTGCACAATATTACATTGTATGGATATACCATATCTTATTTATCTATTCATCATTGGATGGATATTTAGGGTGTTTGGGACAGTGTGAATAATGATATTATGAACATTCACATACAAGTTTTGATGTAAACAGATTTTCATTTCTCATTGGGTCACAAAGTCAGACACAGCTTAGCAGCTGAATAACAACAAAAAAATAGGTATCTAGGAATAAAACTATTGATTCATATGGAAATTTCATGTTTTAACATTTTGCAGAACTGCTAAACTATTTTCCTAAGAACTGTATCATTTTGCATTCTCAATAACAATGTATGAGAGAGTTCTGACTTCTCCACATCCTTACCAACAGCTGTTATTGTATTTTTAAACAATTATTATAGCCATTCTAAGAGCAAGAAATATTATCTCATTGAGGTTCTGATTTTCATTTCCCTAGACATGGGATGCTGAGTATCTATTTGCATTCTACTGGCCCCTTTGGAAAATACATACATTTTCTTTGGAAAAAAAGGTATTCAAATCCTTATCCTAATTTTTAATGGGTAACTTGTCTTTTTAGTACTGAGTTGTAAGAGGCCTTTATATAGTTTGAATCCAAATACTTTATAAATATACCATTTAGAGCATATTCTCCCAGACTTTGGGGTGACATTTCAATTTCATGATGGCATCTTTTAAAATGAAAAAAGCTTAATTTTGTTTAAGCCTAATTTATCATTTTTTTCTTCTATCACTTCTGCTTTTATATCACATCTAAAAATCTTTGTGGAACTCAAGATCATGAAGATTTACTTCAATGTTTTCTTCGAAGAGTTTTATAGTTTAAGGTCTTATACTTAAGCCTATTATACATTTTGAGTTAATTCTTTGTGTATGGTGTGAGGTCTAGGACCAAATTCATTATTTTGCATGCAGACAGCTTACTGGCTAAATACCAATTTTAATCAATCCTATTGGCTAAATTCTATTAGCTAAGCATCATTTCTTCCCTTTGAACTTTCTTGGAAATTTTGTCAAGAATCAATTGGTAAAAAATGTAATAAGGGCTTATTTCTGGGATCTCCACCAATCTCCATTAATCTATATATCTGTCCTTATGCCAGTACCATATTGACTTGACTACCATGGCTTTGTAGTAAGTTTTGCAATGAGTAATTATAGGCCCTCCAAATTCCATCTTTTCAAAATTATTCTGGCTATTCTGGGTCTTTTGTATTTTTATGTGAATTTTAAGATCAGCTTGCCATTTTCTGCAAAAATAAAAAAAAGAGAGAAAAAGTCATCTGAGATTTTGTTGAATCAGTAGACCCATTTGGTGAGTACTGACATCTTAACAATACTGTCTTCTAATTCATGAACATGGGATATCGTCCTATTTATTTAGGTCTTATTTCATTGCTTTCACTAATATTTTATAGTTTTCAGTGTATAAGTCTTGTATTTTGTCAAATATATTCATAATTATTTTATTTTTTGGTGCTATTGTAAATGGAAGCTTTTCAAAATTTCATTTTCAGATTGTCCATTGTTACTGTACAGAAATACAAGTATCTTTTAATGATGATGTTGTATTCTGCAAACATAATGAATTTGTTTATTACTTCTAGTAGTTTTTTTTTGAAATATTCTTTTATTTTATTTTATTTTTAAACTTTATATAATTATATTAGTTTTGCCAAATATCAAAATGAATCTGCCACAGGTATACATGTGTTCCCCATCCTGAACCCTCCTCCCTCCTCCCTCCCCATACCATCCCTCTGGGTCGTCCCAGTGCACTAGCCCCAAGCATCCAGTATCGTGCATCGAACCTGGACTGGCATCTCGTTTCATACATGATATTTTACATGTTTCAATGCCATTCTCCCAAATCTTCCCACCCTCTCCCTCTCCCATAGAGTCCATAAGACTGTTCTATACATCAGTGTCTCTTTTACTACTTCTAGTAGTTTTTTTAGCACATTCCTTGGAGTTATCTATATATAAGTTCATGTTATCTACAAATGAAGACAGATTTACCTTTTATTCTCTGGTTGCCCTGACAAGAAGCTCCAGTAATATGCCAAATATAACTGGTGAGGGCAGACATCCTCATCTTCTTCTCATCTTAAAAGGAAAACACTTAGTCTTTCTCTATCAAATATGATGTTACTTGTAGGGTTTTCTCAGAGAAGGCAATGGCAACCCACTCCAGTACTCTTGCCTGGAAAATCCTATGGTTGGAGGAGCCTGGTAGGCTGCAGTCCATGGGGTCACTAAGAGTCGGACATGACTGAGCCCTTTATCACCTTGAGTTTCTTTCTCTTCCTAATTTGTTGAGAGTTTTTATCACAAATGGGTGTTGATTTTCACCAAATGCTTTTTCTGCATCTATTAAATTGATCATGTTTTTTTTCTACTTTATTCTATGAATGCAATGTTTGTATCAACTCATTTTTGGATGCTAAACCACCCTTGCATTCTTAGGATAAATCTCACTTGGTCATGATGTATAATCCTTTTTGTATGCTGTTGGATTCAGTTTGCAAGTATTTTGTCCTGGGCTTTTACATAAGGAATATTGATCTCTAGTTTGCTTTTCTTGTGATTTCTTTGGCTTTGGAATCAAGGCAATACTTGTAGAATGCATTGGATTTGTTCCCTCTTCTATTTTCTGGAAGAGTTTGTGAAGGGTTGGTATTAACTCTTTTTTAAATATTTGGTAGACTTTACCAGTGAAGCTATGTGGGCCTGGGCTTTTATTTTGGGGAAGATTTTAGAATACTAATCCAATCTCTTCAGTTGTTATAAGACTATTCAGATTTTCTATTTCTTCTTGTGTAGCTGTGACAATTTTAATTTTTCTAATAATTTTTCCATTTCATCTAAGTTACCAAATATCTTAGCACACAGCTCTTCATAGTTTTCTCTTATAATCTTTATTCACTTTTTTGTAAGTTCAATAGTGATGCTCCCTCATCATTCATTTTTTTTTAGTTAAAAAATTTAACCTTTATTAACTGAAAAATGAAAACAAATTAAGGTCTGTAGGCTGGTTAACAGCAATGAGCCAATGTCAGTTTCCTGGCTTTACTATTATATTACAGTTATATAAGATTTCACCAGTTAGTGAAATCTTACATTATAATATAATTATATATTATTATTATATATAATCATGTAATATAATAACATATAATTATATAATAATAGTATTTATAAATATTATATATATTTATATTATAAAGATAATATAAATATAATTACAATATTATACTCTTATATTATATACAGTTATATAAGATTTCACCATTTAGTCACCTCACATGCTAGGTAAGGGTACACAGGATGCTTTGTACTATTATATTTTTTTCATTTTATATTTAAATTAATTTCTTTCTTTTAATTGGAGGCTAATTACAATATCGTGGTGGTTTTTGCCATACATTGACATGAATCAGCCTTGGGAGTACATGTGTCCCCCCATCCTGAAGCCCCCTCCCACCTCCCTCCCCACCCCATCCCTCTGGGTTGTCCCAGAGCACCAGCTTTGGGTGCCCTGCTTCATGCATAGAACTTTCATTGGTCATCTGTTTTACATATGGTAATATACATGTTTCAATGCTATTCTCTCATATCGTCCCACCCTCGCCTTCTCTCACATAGTCCAAAAGTCTGTTATTTACATCTGTGTCTCTTTTGCTGTCTTGCATATAGGGTCGTCATTACTGTCTTTTAAATTCCATATATATGTGTTAATATCCTTATCATTCTTGATATCAGTAATTTCATTCTTCTTTTTCTCAATCAACATACTTAAAGGTTTGTCAATTTTTATAGGATGAACTGTGTCAACCCAAAATTCATACATTGAAGGCCTAACTCCAAGTACCTCAGAATATGACTGAATTTGGATGTAAGGCCTTTAAAAGAGGTAATTAGGTTAAAATGATGCCATTGGGTTGGGTCCTAATTCAGTGTAAATGACGACCCTATATGTGAGACAGCAAGAGAGACATAGATGTAAAGAACAGACTGTTGGACTCTGTGGGAGAAGGTGAGGGTGGGATGATTTCAAAGAACAGCATTGAAACATGTATATTATCATATGTGAAATGGATTGCCAGTCCAGGTTTGATGCATGAGGCAGGGTGCTCAGGGCTGGTAGACTGGAATGACCCTGAGGGATGGGATGGGGTGGGAGGTGGGTGGGGGTTTCAGGATGGGGAACACATGTACACCCGTGGCAGATTCATGTCAATGTATAGCAAAAACCACTACAATATTGTAAAGTAATTAGCCTCCAATTAAAATAAATAAGAGTAGGAAATCTGTACACAGAGACAACAAAGGCATGCATGTGTACAGAGGAAAGACTATGTGAGAACAATAAAAACAGGGCCATCTAAAATCCAAAGAGAGAAGCCTCAGGAGAAACCTGACCTGTTGACACCTTAATCTTCAACTTCTGGGCCCCAGAATGTGAGATAATAATTTCTTTAATTTATGCCACCACTGGAAAATGGATATTTCCTAATGTATCTTCTAAATTACTTTTTCACTTTATTTCTTAAATTTATGTTATTTGTTGCTCTAGGGATTACAATATACACCATAACTTATCATACTCAGGTTTTATATTAACTTAATTCCAATAAAATATTAACAAATTGCTTCATTGTGGCTCTATCCCCTATCTCCTCCTTTGTATTGTTAATGCCATATATGATTATATACTTTACAAACCCAACATCAGTGTTATAATTGTTTCTTTAAATAATCATGCTATTAGAATTAACTAGGGAAAACTATATAAAGTTTTTTTTTAATTGAACTTTAGTTATGACCAACCTAGACAGAATATTGAAAAGCAGAGACATTACTGTGTCAACAAAAGTCTGTCTAGTCAAGGCTATGATTTTTCCAGTAGTCATGTATGGATATGAGAGTTGGACTATAAAGAAAGCTGAGCGCAGAAGAATTGATGCTTTTGAACTGTGGTGTTGGAGAAGACTCTTGAGAGTCCCTTGGACTGCAAGAAGATCCAACCAGTCCATCCTAAAGGAGATCAGTCCTGGGTGTTCATTGGAGGGACTGATGCTGAAGCTGAAACTCCAATACTTTGGCTACCTGATGAGAAGAGCTGACTCATTTGAAAAGACCCTGATGCTGGGGAAGATTGAGGGCAGGAGAAGGGGATGACAGAGGATGAGATGGTTGGATGGCATCACAGACTCAATGGACATGGGTTTGGGTGGACTCTGGGAGTTGGTGATGGACAGGGAGGCCTGGTGTGCTGCGGTTCATGGGGTCGCAAACAGTCGGACACAACTGAGCAACTGAACTGAATTGATACTCTTTGTTTCTTCCTATGGATTTGAGGTACTCTCTGGTATTACTTCTTGCTCTACTATCACTTCTCCCTGCTACTTTGTGCTGTCATTGTTAAGTATATTTCCATATACTACAGGCCCCAAGATTCAATTATACAGATTCTTGAATGCTATTGTTTTTTAAATGAATTAAGGACAGATGAGAAGAAATATGTAGTTACACTGTTTTTATGTTACTACACAATTACCTTTACCAGCACTCTGTTTTTCACGTGGATTTGAATTACTGTGTGATGTTGCTTCCTTTCTGCCTAAAGAACTTCCTTTAATATTTCTTGTAAGGCCAGTCTGTTATCAATGAATTCTCTCCATTCCTGCTTATCAGGTAATGTCTTAATTTTGCCTACATTTCTGGAAGTTTTGCTGCACATAGGACTCGTTTTCTTTTTTCCCCTTTAAGCACTTTGAGATCAACCAGTCAATCCTAAAGAAAATCAACCCTGAATACTCATTGGAAAGAATGATGCAGAAGCTGAAGCTCCAATACTTTGGCTACCTAATGTGAAGAGCCAACTCATTGGAAAAGACCCTGATGCTGGGAAAGATTGAAGGCAGGAGGAGAAGGGGATGACAGAGGATGACATGGTTGGATGGCATCACCAACTCAATGGATATGAGTTTGAGCAAACTCTGGGAGATGCTGAAGGACAGGGAAGCCTGGTATGCTGCAGTCCATGGAGTTGCAAAGAGTCACACAAGACTGAGTGACTGAACAAGGCACTGTGAATATGTCATCCCTCTGCCTCTAGTCTCCATTTCATCTGATGAAAAGTCAGCTACTGATCCTATTGAGGTTCACTTATACATGATGAGTCTTTTTTTCTCTTTCTTTTCCCATGATTTTCCCTTTGGCTTTCAACATTTTAACTATGATATGCCCAGGTATAGACCTTGCTTGTTTTTACAGGTGCAGACTAATGTTTTTCACAATGTTTTTGCAAGTTTTCACCCCCTGTATCTTCAATTTTTTCCTACTCCATTCACCCTCCTCTCATTCTGGTACTCCCATGATGAATATGTTGGTGTACTTAATAATGTCCCATAGATTTCTCAGGCTCTGTTCATTTTCTTTCATGTTTTTTTTTTTTTCTGTTCTTAAAATTGTATAATCTCTAATGCTTTAACTTCAAGTTCACTAATTCTATCTTCTTCCTTTCTGATAAGTTTTTCATTTCTGTTATTGTACTTTTCAACTCCAGAATTTTCATGTCATTGCTTTTTAAAATATAATTTATATCCCTTTACTAATATTCTTTCTTTGATGACTCATTGTTATATCTTCCTTTCATCATTTTTTAAATTGACTCCTTTAGTTCTTCAAAAATATTTATAATAGCTATTTTGAAGTGTTTGTGTTTATCTGTTAAGTGTTCCACCCCAAAAAAGGTAATCTCTATTGCCTGCTTTCCCCTTATACAATGGTCACACTGTTTCTTTTCATCTGTTGTAATTTTTGTTGAAAACTGAACACTTTAAATAATATTGTGCATCAATTCTATATTCTGACTAGTCTCACCACCATCACTGCCACCACAGGCCTTGTTGTCTGGTGGCTTGCCTGAATTAAGTTTGTAAAGTCTAACTCCTTTGCATTGTGTAACCTCTGATCTTACTGCTCAATTTTTCCTCTTTGTTTGTTTGCTTGTTTTTTTTTTTAATTTTATTTTTTAAACTTTACAATATTGTATTAGTTTTGCCAAATATCAAAATGAATTCGCCACAGGTATACCTGTGTTCCCTATCCTGAACCCTCCTCCCTCCTCCCTCCCCATACCCTCCCTCTGGGTCGTCCCAGTGCACCAGCCCCAAGCATCCAGTATCATGCATCGAACCTGGACTGGCAACTCGTTTCATACATGATATTATACATGTTTCAATGCCATTCTCCCAAATCTCCCCACCCCCTCCCTCTCCCACAGAGTCCATAAGACTGATCTATACATCAGTGTCTCTTTTGCTGTCTCGTACAGGGTTATTGTTACCATCTTTCTAAATTCCATATATGCGTTAGTATACTGTATTGGTGTTTTTCTTTATGGCTTACTTCACTCTGTATAATAGGTTGTTTGCTTGTTTTTAACTACCTCAGACTTGCTCCCGGGTCAAGGAGTTCAATGTTTAGCTATTGATTGATCAGAGGTCATGCTTATGTCCCTTGAGACCGTAAGGCTTCAGAATTTGCTGATGGATCTCTGTGTTGCTTGGGAAATGCTTTTAAGTCAGCTCCACATTCAGGAAGTGTCTAGTAGCTCTCAAGTGCCCACTCTGGTTGCTTCTGAAGGAACACAATGTAGCATATGTACTCAGCCTTCTCTCCAACCCCCAGGGATAAGTATGACTTTAACAGGGCTCTTTTTAGCTCTCTCTCTCTCTGGTTCAATTAAACTTCTGGCTGGTCTGCCATCTCATCTGTTGCTCCTACTTTCATGGAAAGATTAGCCTTCTACTAATTGTTCAACACAAAGATCTCTATTATTTTTGACAACACCTTCAGGATGGTGTGCCTCTACACTCTGTTCCAAATAAAACCAGACCCCTTAACAGAGCTGGGGTGCTGACCCTCCAGTCTTGCCTAAAGCCCTGTGCATAATTTCTATACTGTTTCCCTGGGGTGAAGGTGTAGTGACAACCCGATTTTACCTGGGTGATATCCAGCAAGAGCTGGAAGGTAGAGGTGGGAGCCCCCATCTTCTTGGTATGCCCTTCCTTTTATGGAACAACCTCCACTCTCCAAGCAGGACCTGGGGGAGGCTGATTGCCTATGGTCTTCTATGGTTGCATCTTCTATCATGGAACCTCTGCCCTATACATGGGACCTAGGGTGGGAGACCCCAGGCTCCTTGCCCATGTCAGCCCAAAACAGAGCTTCCACAACTTGAAACTGACTGTGTGGGAAAAGAGATGTTGGCAGCCTGTCCCCACTGAGATGAAACAATTGCCCTGTGACTGAGAGTGAAGAGTAAAGGTAGCCCCATATTTTGGCTACAATTGTCCAGAGTAAAGCATCCATAGCATGGAGCTGGGTGGGAGAGATGTGACAACTAGGCTCCCATAGTTCTTAGTGAAATTTAGATTTCCTTGAATAAATGCTTCTCAATATTTTGAATTCCTCTAGGTCAACTTCCAGAGAACTTAAATGGTTGGTTTTGATCATTTTCATCAATTACGTGGTTTTTCACTGGGAAGAAGATCCGTTAAGCTCCTCACAGCCTCTCTGGAAGTTCTACTTCCAAACCACTAATTTTCAAGCCTCTAATTAAGATTTTTCTTAGCCTCTGGAAAACAATCCATTTTTAAATTTGTAGATGGATTGGATCAACTTATCAATAGTTTAATTTCAACACTGTAGTCTTCGTGCCCACAACAAGAAATAAAACATTTCTCAAATTAATTAGGTATATGTTCATGTGAGCAGTTGCATTTAAGTTAATTTTGTGTTTCATAGCCCCTTGTTTTTCCAGCAGAAGTTGGGAAGGAGCTGTTTTCCCATAACCAAATCTTTCTGATATCTGAACTTTATTCCTTCAAGCATCAGACACTTCATTATAGCCATCATAAGGGACTCACTCTAAAATGTCTTCTAAATAACTTAAGAAGCAAGTGATCCTAGCTACTTGAAAGACAGAATAAAGGATTACTAAAAAGGAACCACCTGCAATATATCAGAATGATATCACAAACTGTCAATTGTATAATGGTATCACACATATTGATAGACACTGTAAAGGGTAGACGTGATACTGCCAGGGAGTCCAAATATCAAAGTGGTGCACACGTTTACCTCACTCATATTTCAGAGAACAGTTCAAAGAAATAACAGCCTTCCCAATGAAATTGACTGGCCCAGAAATTCACTCTGATCATGGCACCTTCATACCTCTAAACCTTTTTCCATGCCAAAACAAAGGAAGAATCAATGCCTCTTCTTGAGATTTGAGGCCCCAACCTTAACTTTCCAGTCTCAATCTCCACTATTCCCCAACTTATAATTTTCTCCAACCACATTAGTTTCCCTTTCTACTACCTCCTCCTAGTATGTTTCCTTTATCCACACCATGTCTTGCTAGTCTGAGAGCTTCTTGAGGTCAGGGATTAGGTCATCTCACCTCTAGCCCTAGCACCAGCATGAGGCATAGCAGAACAGATATTCAGTATGTGTTTTTTTAATAAATAAAATCCTTCCATGTGAGCCCTTCTTAAATGTCACCTCTACTCTGAGCCCTTTCCTTGTCTCAGGTGGAATCTCTCAGATCTTTATATTCCCACAGCTTCTGGCTTTTAACATCTCTAATAATACCTATATCAGTCTTCCTTGTGCTTTGTTATAATATATTTAAACATCTGCCTTATTACTGCCACTGCCACCCTTCCATTCTTCAGAGAAACAGGAAGAGCACGAGACAGACACAGACAAAAGATAACACACTTGGAAAGCATGGGCTTTGCCTCATTTTTAAAAAACTTTCCTGTGGTACTTAGCACAATGCTTAGCACATAGGAGGAGTTCAAGAAATATTTGCCAAATTGAATTGCTAAAACATTTGGATATCAGTATGGAGATTTTACTTTAGATCCATACCTCATACCATACACTTCAATAAATTCCAGATGGGTTCAAGAATTAAACACAAAAAAGAAAAAACACCCTGGGGGAGTGGGAGGACAGAATCACATATTTGTCCCAGCTGTGGAGGAGTGGTAAATTTCTGAATATTGAAAAATGAAAGGAACATCAGAGACAGGATGAATGGATCTGAATACATAAATGTGAAAAAGAACACTTTTGCATAGTGAAATATAATAAAGCACACATAAAAATGAAAGCAACAAAATTGGAAAAATATGTGACAAATATAACTGATAAAGTTGAACTATCCAAAATATAAGGAATGGATAAAAATGTAGGTCAATAGATTTTTCTTGATCAACACTCAAAGAAAATGAATAAGGAAAGAGATGGCAAATTATGACATTAAGAAATGGAAAGCTTCATTAAATAAATAAAAATTAAAACAAATGGAGAGTATACATAAAGCTAAGTCACTTCAGTCGTGTCCGACTCTGTGCAACCCCATAGACGGCAGCCCATCAGGCTCCCCCGTCCCTGGGATTCTCCAGGCAAGAACACTGGAGTGGGTCGCCATTTCCTTCTCCAATGCATGAAAGTGAAAAAATAAAGTGAAGTCGCTCAGTTGTGTCCGACTCCTAGCGACTCCATGGAATGCAGCCTATCGGGCCCCTCCATCCATGGGATTTTCCAGGCAAGAGTACTGGAGTGGGTTGCCATTCCCTTCTCCAGAGAGTATACATATATACCTATTAAACTAGCAAAAATATTAAAAATGATAGCATTCAGGACTGCAGGGCTGTGAGAAAATAGACATACAGTTTAATCTTTTGGGAGTACAGTCTGGCAACAGGCAACAGCTATAAAATAACTCATACCTTTGACCTGGTTATTATATGTTTAGTAACATATCAGAAAGCAATAACTCTGAACAGAAGAAATGCAATTTGTACAGAAACCATTTATTGTACCACTTTTTATAAGAGTGAAAATTTTAAATAAGTTTAATCCCCAATTATAATAGAATGGCTAAACAAAATCTGGCATATCAATACAACAGAATACCACAATCTTATATTTTTGTGCAGAAGGCTATCTACCTATTCCGTATTGCCAGATCTTTCTTTATGTAATCTTTCTATCTCGGTTGTTAGGTACTCACTCAACTGTCATTGTGCCTATTTCTAGTGTAAACTACCTCCAGAAACCTATGTAGCTGCTACCCCCAATACTAATTTACTGCTTGTGTTCTGCTATAACCGAGGGACTGAGAGGTTCCCACTAAATTAAGGATCAGTGAGTCTCTCTGAAGTAAAGGGATGAGGGCCTCTTTCCCTGTACCATGGGCTTTGTAACAGCTGTTTCAAGATCTCAAAGCCTTCTTCTTTCCTTAACTTATTACCGAGGTCCAGGCTATGTTCTGGGCTTCAGGAGAAGTGAGGCATTATTGCAAATGGTTTTGCCTTAATTACAGAGCCTTCAGTAAAACTGTTTGCATTTCATGAACACTATGTTTTTGAACAGAACTCTTTCAGTTCATACTACAAATATTTTCATATGGAAATACCTCTGATCAGGAAAGATAGCCTTAAACTCTATAAATTATAAGTCTTGAGAATACATGTGGCCATGTTATGATTAAAGAGAAACTTGGGGACAAGTAATAGCAAAATCATTTATTAAGAGTCATGCTCATATGCCTATTATTAACTAAAATACATTTACTTAAACTTTTGGTTTCTTTGGTTTTATTACAGCTTACTACTGCTTTGAAATAATAATGTGCTTGAATTTCACAAACATATGAAAATTACAGTCATATTTATCATCAAAGACCCAATTTCAAACATTTCTCAAAGACCCAATCTCAAACTAATTTGTTAAAACAAATATCAGTTCTCTGTGAGTCATAGGTTTTAAGGCCACATATGATTAGACTTCAAATCTGAAATCAATGCAAGAACCAAATACAAGCCCTAACATAAACATATTAGAGCCCTTCTGTGAAAGATCTAGACCAGGCCTATGAAAGAAGTGAATAGACACATTAAAGGCAATTCAAGATAAATAGAAATAAGAACGTTTTGGTGAAAAAGGTGATTGCTGACAATGTTAAAAGAGAATGACATCTTCATTTTGACCATGACAACCAACTAAACAGAACACTCAGAAGAAACTGAAGGTGTGAAAACTTGGCTGTGATGAAATGAAGATAAAAAAAAAAAATGAAGAATTACCCACCTTGGGTCTGTTCCCTGGATGGGGCCAGGGGTGTTAATTCTGCTTGTGTGATAGAAAAAAAAAAAACATCCTAATAGTTCTGAAAATAATCCCTGAATGGGAGCCATTCCTTAATTTTGGTCATTCTGCAAACTGCTTTATTTCTTACATATAGAAGTAGTATCAGTGGTGGTGGTTTAGTTGCCAAGTCATGTCTCACACTTGTGACCTCCAGGGACTGTAGCCCACCAGGCTCCTCTGTCCATGGGATCTCCCAAGCAAGAATACTGGAGTGGGCTACCATTTCCTTCTCCAGGGGATCTTCCTGACTCAGGGATTGAATCTGCATCTCCCACATTGTAGATGGTCTCTGGTATTGCAAGTGGATTCTTTACCACTGAGCCACCAAAGAAACCCATGGAAGCTGTGTTAGTGAATCTGTACATCTTTTCCACTACCTAGGAACATGAGCTGCTTAATGCTTTGGCCAGCAACAAATACTTTGTACACTCTTAATACTTTGGCCACCTGATGCGAACAGCTGATTCATTTGAAAAGAGCCTGATGCTGGGAAAGATTGAGGGCAGGAGGAGAAGGGGACGACAGAGGATGAGATGGTTGGATGGCATCACCGATTCAATGGACATGAGTTTGGGTGGACTCCGGGAGTTGGTGATGGACAGGGAGGCCTGGCGTGCTGTGGTTCATGGGGTCGCAAAGAGTCAGACATGACTGAGAGACTGAACACTCTTAATTCAACTTTAATTGATCCAAAGATTCCCATATGTTGAGCCTCTGAAATAAAAATACAATGCAGGTTGATAGTCAGGAAAAGACTGAAGAGTTTATGGAACTGCAGAATTAAAACCCACTTTCAGAATCCAGATCTGCTGACATCTGGCAGTGACACTCTGGTACACATTTATATGACTTATATTGCCAAGTTGATAGATTTCTCATGACCAAAGTTGGGTTTCTTGAACTCTTAGGACACTGGAAGAGAATATTTAGACAACAATCATACCAGCAGCAGGCCAGGAGGGTGAGACACCCGCAGGAGATACTGACTGAGCCATTTCTTAAGCATATCAGAAGGAAATTATTTCAATTCTTGTCACAGTATAGGCCAGATACTCTCTCCTGCCCTAGCCTCATTGTGCTCCTCCTTCCAAAACAAAGGAGGAGGAAGGAAAGTAGAGGAGGGAAGGGGGAGGAAGGGAGATGGAGAGAGAAGGAGAGGGGGAGAAATATTACAACTAGGTTAAAACAAAGATTAACAAATGTAAGAAATAAAGGTTACTTTTGTATAAAATGAAAATATAAAAGGTCAGTGTTCAGGGCAGAGAAGGCAATGGCACCCCACTCCAGTACTCTTGCCTGGAAAATCCCATGGACGGAGGAGCCTGGTAGGCTGCAGTCCATGGGGTCGCTAAGAGTCGGACACGACTGAGCAACTTCACTTTCACTTTCCACTTTTATGCATTGGAGAAGGAAATGGCAAGTCACTCCAGTGTTCTTGCCTGGAGAATCCCAGGGACGGGAGAGCCTGGTGGGCTGCCGTCTATGGGGTCGCACAGAGTCGGACACAACTGCAGTGACTTAGCAGCAGCAGCAGCGTTCAGGGAATGTTAACGTACTAGCTCAGTTACCCTCAGTTCATAGGCCTGAGTCATTTGGCTTAGCAAGCTCAGGGAATAGTACCATAGCTTTGTTGCTTGCAGTTTTATGAGGCATATCTGTACTGGTGGCAGCTAGCAGACTGGCAGGGCTACAAACTGGCATGCCCTCAGGTTATAAACTAATTATGGCACAATCATTCACTTGTTCTAGCCATTCTGCCAATTACTTCATAAGTGGGGAGGACGGGACACTTGTCTAGGGGCAGTTCTGGAAATAAGACCTCCCTGGCTCAAGCCTTCCTTCCTGGGGAGTTATGTCGGACTCTGTAGGGCCATCGACAGTCTCAGAAGCCTAGAAGTCTATCCTTCTGCCTTAATAATCCATTCACTATTAAATGTCTGTGTTGTACAAGACCCAGAAAGGAAATGCAAAAATAAGGAAGACTGAACCTTCAAAGGGCTGTCTAGAGGGGATGGGATACACATGAGCCATTCAAAACCTCACTTTCCTTAAGCCCACCTGCACATCTCAAACCCCACATTTTTCCTGAACAGAACAAAGAATCTTTGTTTTAACTTAATTGTAGTATTTCTCCCCTTCTCCCTCTCCCTCCATCTCCCTTCCTCCCCCTAGACCCTGCATTAGTCATTGACTCTACCCCCGCAAGCTCTAGAAAAAAATAAAGATATTCTCTTACAGAGCCAGTGTAATCTTCCATCTCTTCCCCAACACTATGAGATAAGGTCCCTGTTCATAATTCAATTAAGGTCTCACTCAAGCCTGCTTGTCCGAAAGAGGGGCCAATAACATCCTGCCTGTACTGCACACACAGTCAGGGTTCCTGATGAGATACACACAGATGAGATCCCTTTAATGACAAGAAGGCTTATCCATATCCAAACAGACTTACAAATAACCTTAGGGAGCCAAGCATGCATACCCAGAAATGCATGTGAACACATGAAAAGGTATGTACACAGGCTTGCTTACAGTCAGAAGAGAAAGTAAACAGATTGGGGAGGGGTGGTGAAAGTTCACAGCTCAGTGAGCTGGAGACCTGGGTAGAAAGGAAAAAGAGTAAGTCCAAAATACCCACAGAGTACTGCTTTTTGAGAAAGCAGCACACACAGAGCCAGTAGTGCCAACTGATTTGGTGGAATTGGAGAGAATGGATTTGTAGCAAGAACTCAGGAAACAGTTGAGGATCAATAGGCCCCAGTGATTTCATAGTAATATAGTCAAGGTCCCAGAATAAATCATTTCCATGCTCATTATTGCTTATGGCAAACATCACCCAATTCAGATTTCGAGGTTCAAAGAGCCCAAGATCTCTGACAGGCATCATTGAAAACATTCCTTCAAGAAGCACTCTTTATAAGGTACAGGCTAGACAAGTACACAGGCATCTGCTCCCCACCATGGTCACATATTCTCTTGCTGCCTTTTACCCTCGTACAGGCCCCCACAGTCTGTTTGTATTCTCACACCTGGCCCCACCCTCTTGCAGAGGCCAAGAGCATCATTCCTGGATGAATGCCCAGCCTTTGAAGTCAGAGAGAATTCAGGCTTTTAGATGAGGAGATCCAGATTCAAGACTTCTCAACACACACTTCCCCTACTCAACAATTCTTATAATAAAGTTACACTCAAGAGGCACTCTGGCTGCTAGAAAAACAGGGAGCCAGGAGTGGTTGGGTGAGTTAGTATATCTAGGTTTGCCTGAGCTCTGTGGAATGTCAGGCTGGCTGGAAAGCTGAGTTTCTCCAATGAAGGTATGACCAAGAGATCCTTAAGCTAGGCACTGACCAAATCAGCCTTGCCTTTTTATTAAATCATATTTAAATTGAAGTATAGTTAATTTACAATGTTGCACTAGTTTCAGTTGTACAGCAAAGTGATATATATATGTATATAATATATGTAATTATTATACATACATAATTATATATATATATATATATGTTGCTCCCGTCGTGTCTGACTCTTTGCGACCCTATGGACTGTAGTCTGCCAGGCTCCTCTGTTCATGGGATTCTCCAGGCACGAATACTGGAGTGGGTTACCATGACCTCCTCCAGGGGATCTTCTGGACCCAGGGATCAAACCCACATCTCTTTTGCCTGCACTGGCAGGCAGGTTCTTTTCCACTAGCACCACCTGGGAAGTTCATACACACAAACACACACACATATACCCTTCTTCAGATTCTTTTTCATTATAGGTTATTATAAGATGTTGAGTATAGTTCCCTGTGCTATTATACAGGTCTTTGTTTTTTATCTATTTTATACATAGTAGTTCAGTTCAGTTCAGCTCAGTCACTCAGTCGCGTCCACTCTTTGCGACCCCATGAACCGCAGCACACCAGGCCTCCCTGTCCATCACCAACTCCCGGAGTCCACCCAAACCCATGTCCATTGAGTCAGTGATGCCATCCAACCATCTCATCCTCCATCGTCCCCTTCTCCTTCTGCCCTCAATCCTTCCCAGCATTAGAGTCTTTTCAAATGAGTCAGCTCTTCTCATCAGGTGGCCAAAGTATTGGAGTTTCAGCTTCAACATCAGTCCTTCCAATGAACACCCAGGACTGATCTCCTTTAGGATGGACTGGTTGGATCTCCTTGCAGTCCAAGGGACTGTATATGTTAATCCTAACCTAATTTATCCCTCCCCCACTTTCCTCTTTGATAACCATAAATTTGTGTTCAAAGTCTGAGTCAGTTTCTGTTTTGTAAATAAATTCATTTGTATGATTTTTTAAGATTCCACACATAAGTGATATCATATGGTATTTTTCTTTTTCTGACTAACTTCACTTAGTATGATAATCTTGCTGCAAATGGCATTTGCTGCAAATGGCATTTATTTCACTATTTTTATGCCAGCCTTGCCTTCAAAAAAAGTAAAAAGTTTTTCTCCCCAATAACCCCCACACTCCCCATCCCACCCCCAGACACACAAATAAAGTCACCAGGCCCTCAGGCTTGGTTCTCAAGAGTGTAGCAGAACTCAGAGCAGAGCTAGTTTGGGAGACCTTTTTTATTCTAGTGCTTTCCTAGAATTAAAGATTGCAAATAAACAGGTCTGGACATTTGGTTAAAAGAGCCATATTTAAAAGCTATTGTTCCAATTTAGGATTACAAGAGGCTTTCTTCATCTTTAAAGTTTGGGAGAGGGAGTAAGGTATAGATCCTCTAGGATAAACAGTAACCACCCACTTATGCATGCATGTTCCTATAGGTGTGTTTCATGGGAATCCGAGAGAAATCGAGCCTTATCCTCTCTCCAGTCCCTAAAGTCATCAGTCTGCCACACCTCCAACACTAAAAGCTTCCTGCCATTCATTATTCCATTTAATACAAATTAATCTAGTCTGTGTTGTAGTTAATGAAGGAGATGATATTTAAAGTGTATTCTGCCTGACCTAGCAATTCTGCTTCTTCTATATCTCTTAATAAAATAGACAAGTGTGTGACAATATATGTATACAAATGGCCACCAGAGTACAGTTTATAACAGCAAAGCATTAGAAGTGAATTACATTAATGTGGTTCTGGTTAAAACATTTATAATATTCATCAAGTCATAAAGTGTGATATTGTAAAGCCATTAAAATGATTACACAGACTAGAAAAGATTTCTGTAATGTATTATCAGGTATAAAAAAGTGGGCTACAAAACTATATATTCTAGGACCTCATTTTTAATATGTGCGTATAAACAGAAAAATTAAGTGTGAAATATACATATACCTATCAATCTGGTTATCTCTAAGTGGTAGAATATAACTTTAATTTTCTTCTTTAAATGTGTGTATATCTTTTAAATTAATATTAAAGCAACAAACAGTATTATTCTTGATGACATGGGAAAAAAAAGCTATGTTCATTTTGAACAGGAGAGAAAATACGGTATGCAACAACAGCAGCTACCATTTATTGAGTAGTTATTATACACCAAAGCTTCAGACACACACACACTGTATTTTAACCCTCATAATAATTTCAGGAGGTATGTAATACTGTCACCCACCTTACATATGAGGAGTCTGAGGCTTAGAAAGTTTAAAGGACTTCCCAAGGTCACATAGCTAGAAGTGACAAAACTAGGATTTGAACTAAGGTTTCCTCTTGACTAAACCTCATGGTCTTACTCGCTGTTCTATCGCCTTCCTTCTCAAGGGCTATTTCTCTCTTGAAGTACTCAATGTACCAAAGCCAGATTTTATATTTTTGAGTACTTATGTCAGAGAGACTCCATTAAGAGTATAAAACTGCTTCCAGCTCAGAGCGAGGTTTCAAGAATATACAGAACCAGCAAGGCCTGGTGCCAGAAGTCCAGGAAAAGCAGTAGTAGCCCAAATTGAAGTCTGGCCCCTAAAATCTCACAAAGGCAAGGAGAGTCTTTGCTTAAGTCAAACCCTGGCTTCCTCCATCCACCTATTCCTTCACTGAGTACCTATCATGTGCCGGGAACTGTAGGGGTACAAAGATGAATAAGACAGACTCTGGGCCTTCAGAATTACTTCAGCACAAACTTCAGGATGAAATGTGACCGATGGCCAAGGGGCCATAACAGGAAACTTGGAAAGACAAGAAGCAGGTGCCAAATCCTCCTTTACTATCCTTTAAAAGAATAGTAAATATATGAATTCAATCACCCAAAACCAGTTGACATTAATGAGCAATGACTATGTACCAGGCTCTGTGTTGAGTGCTGTCACATATCTTATTAGTATTACTATTACTGTTACTACTAAGGAAAATAGCAGCTAACATTTTGTTAAGTCCTTACTGGTAGTGGTGGAAACTGAGCTAAGTGCTTTACATATAACATATATGTGCACAATCAGAATTCTGTTAACTTGGATTTAGGTAAAGGTTTAATATTAAAAACATGAAATAAATCCAACAAACAAAATCTGTAGAATTTCCACAGATTCCCTTATTTACTACTAGAGATGTAATGGTCATCACAGAGATAAAATGGTTTGAATATGCAGACAACTCTATAAACACTTTCCATTTGTTCTTTTTTTTTTCTTTTGGCTTGACACAACACACACTTATTATCTCTCAGTTTCTGTGGGTCACTTTCCAGGCATGGCTTAGCTGCATTGCTTGTAAGGCTTTAATCAAGGTGTTGGTCAGGGCTAAGGTCTCATCTGAGGCTCAACTAGGAAAGAATCTGCTTCCAAGCTCATGTGACTGTTGACAGGATTCAGTTCCTTGTAGGCTCTTGGAGTCTTGCTGGTTGTCAGCTATAGACTGCCTTCATTTGCTTGTCATATGGCCTTCTTCATAGGTAAGTCATATTCATGGAAGTTTGCTTCTTCAAAGCCAATAAGAGAATAAGATCCTAGTCCTTTCTTTAGTCCAGATCAGAGACTCACACACTTTAAAGAATTACTGTCTAGGATTCTATACATAGATGTGGTGTTATTGCAATACAAGGAGTTTTCAGGGGAATCTCCAATAATACATGATGTTTTCTGTCTTTCGTGGCATTTTTGCTACCTGTCTTAAAGGGCACATGAGTTAATAATGATGATATGAAGATTATTAATATATGCCCAGTAAATGATAGATCTTGCCTTAATATACTAAGCTTCACAAGAAGAAGCTTTCCTATCAGAGAAGTACACTTGACCTTATCTTACAGATGAGTAAATGAGGTTCAGAAAGCGTCAGCCCCTTCTGCTTCAGTGTGACAAAACCAAAGTTTAAACTCAGGTCTGACTGACACCACATCTCCTTGTACAACTTTGTGAGAGGTACTTCCTTTCTGGTAAATAAAGTAGGTTTTAGCTAAAAGGAATAACCAGGGCACAATGAGCAAGATGTATCAAAAGGGATGCGCATGAGGCAGATCCAAGGAAGAGTGCTGAGAAGAAAAGTGAAACTATCAAAATGGGGCTTTAGGAAAATTAACCTGATAGTGGTGATACCTGTCCCCTGAGGCAGTGTTGTCTCTCATTTGAGGTAGGATACACCTAGCTATTGAGCTATTTCAAATCCTAAAAGATGATGGTGTGAAAGTGCTACACTCAATATGTCAGCAAATTTGAAAAACTCAGCAGTGGCCACAGGACTGGAAAAAGTCAATTTTCATTCCAATCCCAAAGAAGGGCAATGCCAAAGAATGCTCAAACTACCACACAATGGCACTCATCTCACACGCTAGTAAAGTAAGGCTCAAAATTCTCCAAGCCAGGCTTCAGCAATATGTGAACCATGAACTTCCAGATGTTCAAGCTGGTTTTAGAAAAGGCAGAGGAACCAGAGATCAAATTGTCAACATCCGCTGGATCATCAAAAAAGCAAGAGAGTTCCAGAAAAACAGCTATTTCTGCTTTATTGACTATGCCAAAGTCTTTGACTGTGTGGATCACAATAAACTGTAGAAAATTCTGAAAGAGATGGGAATACCAGACCACCTGACCTGCCTCTTGAGATACCTGTATACAGGTCAGGAAGCAACAGTTAGAACTGGACATGAAACAACAGACTGGTTCCAAATAGGAAAAGGAGTACATCAAGGCTGTATATTGTCACCCTGCTTATGTAACTTATATGCAGAGTACATCATGAGAAATGCTGGACTAGAAGAAACACAAGCTGGAATCAAGATTGCCGGGAGAAATATTAATAACCTCAGATATGCAGATGATACCACCCTTATGGTAGAAAGTGAAGAGGAACTAAAGAGCCTCTTGATGAAAGTGAAGGAGGAGAGTGAAAAAGTTGGCTTAAAGCTCAACATTCAGAAAACTAAGATCATGGCATCTGGTCCCATCACTTCATGGCAAATAAATGGGGAAACAGTGGAAACAGTGGTTGACTTTATTTTTCTGGGCTCCAAAATCACTGCAGATGGTGATTGCAGCCAAGAAATTAAAAGACGCTTACTCCTTGGAAGGAAAGCTATGACTAACGTAGATAGCATATTCAAAAGCAGAGACATTACTTTGTCAACAAAGGTCCACCTAGTCAAGGCTATGGTTTTTCCAGTGGTCATGTATGGATGTGAGAGTTGGACTATAAAGAAAGCTGAGTGCAGAAGAATTGATGCATTTGAATTGTGGTCTTGGAAAGACTCTTGAGAGTCCCTTGGACTGCAAGAAGATCCAACCAGTCTGTCCTAAAGGAGATCAGTCCTGGGTGTTCATTGGAAGGACTGATGTTGAAGCTGAAACTCCAATACTTTGGCCACCTGATGCGGAGAGCTGACTCATTGGAAAAGACCTTGATGCTGGGAAAGATTGAGGGCAGGAGGAGAAGGGGACGACAGAGGATGAGATGGTTGGATGGTATCACCGACACAATGGACATGGGTTTGGGTGGACTTCGGGAATTGGCGATGGACAGGGAGGCCTGGCATGCTGTGGTTCATGGCATCACAAAGATCAGACACGACTGAGCGACTAAACTGAACTGAACAGACAAGAAAGCCTAGTCTACAGAACAAGCTCCTTGTACTGGTGCAGGCCAACAAGGTGCTAACTGAATGTCACTTGTCTCCTTGAGTTCCCAAACTGAGGACTCACGACTGCATTTCTGGAGGTGATACAGGAAGCTAGGACCCCAGTTCCCCATCATTGCATATTACAAAGTTCATGCTGAAGAAGACTGAACTCAGCCTCCCCAGTGTTTTAGAATGGTGTCAGGTAGCAATAGCAGTCATTAAAAGTGTCCAAAATGTGCTATTTTTCACCTGAACCACCTGCATCTAATTTCATAAAAGACCAACTTGGGAGTAGAGAACAGAGCTCCTGAAAAGCAAAACGCCAAAGACCACGCACAGCTCCCTGTCTCCACCTAAGCTAAGCTTTCAGGGGTGTTTCTCCCATTAAGGTCTGTTGCCCCACTCAAAGAAGACTGAGGAATCTCCCTTATACTTTTTAATACTTTCTAGTACTGCAAAAGAAGAAGAAAAAAAAAAAAAACCAATGATGACAAGACCTTCCAACCAGGTGTGTGTGTGTATGTGTGTGTGCCTCTGTGTGTTAGACACTAGGTCGTGTCTGACTCTTTTCAACCCCATGGACTGTAGCCTTCTAGGCTCCTCTGTTCATGGATTTCTGCAGGAAAGAATACTGGAGTGGGTTGCCATGCCCTCCTCCAGGGGATCTTCCTGACCCAGGGATCAAACCCAAGTCTCTTGTGTCTCCTGCATTGCAGGTAGATTCTTTTACCCATTAAGCCATCAGGGAAGCCCTGCTGCTGCTGCTAAGTCACTTCCATCGTGTCTGAGTCTGTGCAACCCCATAGACAGCAGCCCACCAGGCTCTGCCGTCCTTGGGATTCTCCAGGCAAGAATACTGGAGTGGGTTGCCATCTCCTTCTCCAGTGCATGAAAGTAAAAAGTGAAAGTGAAGTCGCTCAGTCATGCCCGACTCTTTGCGACACCATGGACTGCAGCCTACCAGGCTCCTCCGTCCATGGGATTTTCCAGGCAAGAGTACTGGAGTGGGGTGTCATTGCCTTCTCCCAGGGAAGCACTACATATATCCAAAAATATTTGAAGTACCTTACAATAAAAATTCTTATATCACAGGACCATAAAATTAAGAGGTTTAAAAAAACAGAGGTGGAGGTAATTATATTTAAAAAGAAGGAAACCTTTTGTTGATATATGCTTCATTGAAAACTCAAATTTGTTCCAACTTTCCTAGCAGCCAAGGCATAAAGGCAAACACTAAAGGTTCTAAAACTTTGATCTGGTAAAAGGAAAGAAGCTTACATGTCAAGAGGAAAACTATTGGTTGGCCCTGGATTCTACATATGAATTATACAGAGGACAATTGAAAATAAACCCACAAAAGGCTGATCTCTTCAACATCATTTTGGCAAAATGTAATCCTGTCTTATAATCATTTCGCAAATTGACCCTCACATCTTAAATCACCCTCCCTATGTAGATATATTTTTCTTTTTCCTCTCTTGCTTCCCAGTACTCTTACTGAGGTACCTGTAAACAGGCAGTGCCAATGCTCTCCTGAAACTTCAGCTTTGGATCTGCTCCAAGTTCTTGGATACTTGGTTGGCATCTCAAAAATGCTAGGTCCAGAGAGCAGAGAAAAATACCCATTTGGGCCTAGAACATGTTTAGGGCTATGCAGTGGTTAACTGCAGTAACTAGCAGCATAGTTCCTTAGGAATAGCTGATACTGGGCTTTGAGTAGGAAAGTCGGTGGATTTAAGGTTTTTTTTTTTTTTTCCTACTGCAGCAATGTGCCTATTGGTCCAGAAGCACAAAAAAAAAAAAAAAAAAGAATGAAAGAAAAGAAAAAAATCAACACCAAGCAGGCCAAACCAGAGGCAGACCCAGTTTGGATTAAAGATCATACTCAGGAGAAAAGAACTCTAGGTGTGAATATAGAGAATGGAGCCAGGGGAGGTGGGTGTTAACCAGTAGACAGTTCAGTTTTTAGGAACAGTGCCAGAGCAAGGACTCCAAACCTGGAAAAATGTTTGGCTTTAATCATGGGAAAACCCCAATCCCCACCTCTACTGACCTGGAGGTGGGGTAAGTCTGAGGCAAGTAAAGAGAAATAAATGACATGCTGACAAGGGAAGGTACAAGGGAGGTTGAAGAAACAGTCTGGGAAGCAAAATTCTGAATAGCTAGTAAAAAAGGACATTTTTAACTTACTTAAGTTATGAGACCAACATCTGACAATGGGTGACAAAAAAAAGGAGAACAAGCCAAAGTCTTGATTTAGGAGCCAAAGTCTTGTTGAGGTGTAAGATGTGAGGGAGGTGGTGTCTAGTCCAGGCCAGGAGAAGAGGTGAAGGGTATGGTGTTGCAAAAGCCAGGCAGAAATTCCAATGAGAAAAGAAAGGAAAAGGAAAGAATTGGTACTCAACCATGGACCAAACACAACCATTATTACTCAATTTAATTGTCCCTACAACAATCCTGTGACCTAAGAATGATTGCCATCTAACAGATGAGGAAATTGAAACACAGGGAGTTGCTTCACAGAAATTACTCAGTGTAATTACATGGCTGGGCTTCCCAGGCAGTTCAGTGATGAAGAATCTGCCTGCCAACACAGGAGATGTGGGTTTGATCCCTGGGTTGGGAAGATTTCCTGGGAAAGGAAATGGCAACCCGCTTCAGTATTCTTGCCTGGGAAATCTCATGGACGGAGGAGCCTGGGGTCCCAAAAGAGTTGGACACAACTTAGCGACTAAACAACAATTACATGGCTAGAAAATATATCTTCTATGCTTTGAACTTGTGGTTCCACAACTTGTAGTCTTTCAACACATCCTACTGAACAGTGCCAGTCCTACACAGTTAAGAAGCCAAGGACCCAATACTGGTGGTGGCAGGAGGGGGAGGCAACAGCAACTTTGCCTTGGTGACCTAAGAAAAGCTTCTTTCCTGAACTAGAGCCAATCAAAACTGGATTTATAGGCTTCCTGATATTCCTATTTTATTCTTTCTAAATATAATTATAAATATAGATGTGTGTATATAGTTATATTTAAAACAGAATATACAGATGCATACACACATACATATATAATTGCCTAGAATATACAGATGCATACACACATACATATATAATTGCCTATATATTTTAAATTTTATTTAAATAATACCAATATATTAATCAGTTCAGTCGCTCAGTTGTGCCCAACTATTAATAATAACATTACATAGTAGTTATTACGTAGCAATCAGCATTACTGTACACCAAATACAGGACTAAGCACTTACTAGTTTAGATTGTTTCTTCATATCAGAAAATCTGCATATAAATTTTATTATTATCGACAATCCACAGATGAAAAATTAGGCATGGAGAGGTTCAATAACCTGTCTGAGGTTACACAAGAAGTAACTGACAGAATTTCAGTTCAACTCAGCCTCCAGATCCATATGACACTCCTTCCCAACTCTTCCATATAGATATGGCAGAAAATAGAGATAAGCAAAAAGAAGAGAACAAAATCACCTATAATGGCATAAATGTATCTGGTTTTCTCTACATACTTTCAAGCTACACACAGTGGTGTTTTGATTTGATCTGTTCCTTAAGTATCCCACATGTGTCTGTCCCCAAAAAGCTGATAAACCCCTTGCAGGCAGGAGTTAGGCCTTCTATTTCATTTCTCCCCACTGTCACACTTCAACCCCAGCACAGAATGGACCACCATGAGGAGAGCCAAGCTCGATGATGACAGCAGAATGATTTCCTGAATCTGGTAGCCCAGTAAGAACTCACTATGCCATCTGAGACAATGAGAGACGCTTGGGTAACTCCTCAAGCCCTAGGCTGACCCAATCATTTATCAATCATTAAATCAGCCAGTTGTAACTCAGTAGAAGACTTCTTAAAGAGTTTTTAAGTAAATTATCAGATTCTTGGACCAAGATATATGTGCAAAGATGGTCTCCACAACGTTATTTATAATAGCAAAAAAAAAAAAAAAGGAAATCTAAAAGGTCAATTACAAGTAAGTAGTAAATTAAATTATAATACATCCATATGGGGCTTTACTACACAGTAATCTAAAATAAGTTTTTAAAAAGTTCCTAATGACAAGGAAAAACAGCCATAATAAGTTAAGTGGAAGAATTTGAGGTAAGAATACAGACAATACAGCCATGTAGTATGACCTCAAATATATATTACTCTTATAATCAAAATATATTACTCTTAATGAGAAAAAAATCAATTTATAAAAACAAGATGAATAATTGTGACCCTTTTCACAGGGTCTTTTCTCTAGCAATTAGCTTTGCCTTTTCTCAGACATAGTTTAAGTTGCTGCTACATTATCTCAGTTTTCTTTCTAAAATGGGGGTGAAAGTAGCTACTAATCTCCCATAGTTGCTGTGCTGATGAAATGAGATAATGGACATGGAAGTGATTTTTCAAACATTAGAGTACTCTTCACTTCTGAGCTATTACTGAGGAGATTCTAAGGGTGCTAAATTTTTGGTGGTTTGCAGAAATCAATCTCTCTTGGAGCCAATCTGTCTCTTCCTGCCCATTTCCACTGCCATAATCACACTCCAGGCCTTTACCGTCTCATTGTCTGAATTACCACACTAGTCTCAGAGCTGGATGTCCTCCGGACTCTGGCCCCCACTATCCACCCCCCACAAAGCACCAAGAATCACCTTTCAGACTCTATTAATCCTTAGCTCAGACTCCCACAGGTTCCCAGGCACTCTTCGCATATCACACCAATTTTTAAATCAATTTTTCTATGACATTCTCCAACTATCATACTAGTCCCAATGTAATCAGCTTAAAAGTCTTCAACAGGTCTTTGCTTAACTAGAAAGTATGGTATTATTACACAGTAGACCCTTGATGTGTCATAGCCTTCTACTTAAAGTGTGGTCTCTGAACCAGTATCATCAGCCTCACTGAGGAGTTTTTAGACAGGCAGAATCTCTGGCTTCAGCCAGACCTATTGAATCAAAGTCTGCATCTAAGAGTATCCAGGTGATTTGTATACACAGTAATGTCTGAGATGCACTGGCCAAGGAGGCCCTAAAGCTGTAAAAGTAAAGTGAAGTGCTGACAGCTATAATTAACTGAAGGATTCATTTACTCTTTCCAAGCTGTGCTTATGCCTCTCTCACGTGTGTTTGCCCATCTCTTTTCTTGGATGGTAAGACTATTCAAAAAGTACTAACTCACATAACCTATAAGGGAAAATTATCTGCAAAAGAACGAATGTATGTATATGTATAAATGAATCACTTTGCTATATACCAACTAATATAACAATGTAAATCAAATATACTCCAATAAAATTTTTAAAAATTAAAGTGGAATTGAAGGATAATATTTTCTTCAATTAATTTTGACAGAAGACAAATTTTAGGAAAAAACTTATCAGAAAAAAAAATGTTGTTACATTTTTCCTTTGTCTCAACTCCTATAATCCAGGAGGTCCTCAGTAACTGATCGTCAACTCAAAATAGCTTTAAAGGCCATATTTAAAACTTACTGTGGTCAAATGTATTTAATACAGCACAATGGTTAAGAACATGAGATATGAAGTTGCCAGCCTGAGATCAAAAATCTGGCTCCACTACTTTCCAGCTTTTCGTTTGCAAGACAAACCATTCAATAACAAAGTAATCCAAGTCTATGTCCGAACCAGTAATGCTGAAGAAGCTGAATGGTTCTATCAAGACCTACAAGACCTTCTAGAACTAACACCCAAAAAAGATGTCCTTTTCATCATATGGGACTGGAATGCAAAAGTAGGAAGTCAAGAGAAACCTGGAGTAACAGGCAAATTTGTCCTTGGAGTACAAAATGAAGCAGGGCAAAGGCTAACAGTTTTCCCAAGAGAATGCACTGGTCATAGCAAATACCCTCTTCCAACAACACAAGAGATGACTCTACACATGGACACCACCAGATGGTCAATACTGAAATCCGATTGATTATATTCTTTGCAGCCGAAGATGGAGAAGCTCTATACAGTTAACAAAAACAAGACCAGGAGCTGACTGTGGCTCAGATCATGAACTCCTTATTGCCAAATTCAGACTTAACTTGAAGAAATTAGGTAAAACCACTAGACCATTCAAGTATGACCCAAATCAAATCCCTTACAATTATACAGTGGAAGTGGCAAATAGATTCAAGGGATTAGATCTGATAGACAGAGTGCCTGAAAAACTATGGACAGAGGTTTGTGACACTGTACAGGAGGCAGTGATCAAAACCCTCCCTAAGAAAAAGAAATGCAAAAAGGCAAAATGGTTGTCTGAGGAGGACTTACAAATAGCTGAGAAAAGAAGAGAAGCTAAAGGCAAAGGAGAAAAGGAAAGATATACCCATCTGAATGCACAGTTCCAAAGAATAGCAAGGAGAGATAAGAAACCTTTCCTCAGTGATCAGTGCAAACAAATAGAGGAGAACAATAGAACAGGAAAGACTAGTGATCTCTTCAAGAAAATAAGAGATACCAAGGGAACATTTCATGCAAAGATGGGCACAATAAAGGACAGAAATGGTATGGACCTAACAGAAGATATTAAGAAGAGGTGGCAAGAATACACAGAACTATACAAAAAAAGATTTTCATGAACCAGATAACCACAATGGTGTGATCACTCCCCTAGAGCCAGACATCCTGGAATGCAAAGTGAAATTGGCCTTAGGAAATATCACTACGAGAAAAACTAGTGGAGGTGATGGAATTCCAGTAGAGCTATTTCAAATCCTAAAAGATGGTGCTTTTAAACTGCATTCAACATGCCAGCAAATTTGGGAAACTCAACAGTGTCCACAGTACTGGGAAAGGCCAATTTTCATTCCAATCCCAAAGAAGGCAATGCCAAAGAATGTTCAAACTATTGCACAATTGCACTCTCACACACTAGAAAATAATGCTCAAAATTCGCCAAGCCAGGCTTTAACACTAAGTGAACCGTGAACTTCCAGGTGTTCAAGCTGGGTTTAGACAAGCAGAGGAACCAGGTCAAATTGCCAACATCCGTTAAATCATAGAAAAAGCAAGAGAATTCCATAAAAACATCTACTTCTGTTTTATTGACTATGCCAAAGCCTTTGACTGTGTAGATCACAAGAAACTGTGGAAAATTTTGACAGAGAATGGGAATACCAGACCACCTTACCTGCCTCCTGAGAAATCTGTATGCAGGTCAGGAAGCAACAGTTAGAACCGTAAAGCGAACAACAGGCTGGTTCCAAATTGGGAAAGGAATATACCAAGGCTGTATATTGTCACCCTGCTTATTTAACTTATATGCAGAGTACATCATGAGAAACACTGGGCTGGACGAAATACAAGCTGGAATCAAGACTGCCAGGAGAAATAACAATAACCTCAGATATGCAGATGACACCATCCTTATGGCAGAAAGTGAAGAGGAACTAAAAAGCCTCTTGATGAAAATGAAAGACAAGAGTGAAATAGTTGGCTTAAAGCTCAACATTCAGAAAACGAAGATCATGGCATCTGGTCCCATTACTTCATGGGAAATAGATGGGGAAACAGTGGAAACAGTGTCAGACTTTATTTTTGGGGGCTCCAAAATCACTGCAGATGGTGACTGCAGCCATGAAATTAAAAGACGCTTACTCCTTGGAAAGAAAGTTATGACCAACCTAGATACCATATTCAAAAGCAGAGACATTACTTTGCCAACAAAGGTTTGTCTAGTCAAGGCTATGGTTTTCCCAGTGGTCATGTATGGATGTGAGAGTTGGACTGTGAAGAAAGCTGAGTGTCGAAGAATTGATGCTTTTGAACTGTGGTGCTGGAGAAGACTCTTGAGAGTCCCTTGGACTGCAAGGAGGTCCAACCAGTCCATTCTAAGGGAGACCAGTACTGGGTGTTCATTGGAAGGACTGATGCTAAAGCTGAAACTCCAGTACTTTGGCCACCTCATGCGAAGAGTTGACTCATTGGAAAAGACTCTGATGCTGGGAGGGATTGGGGGCAGGAGAAGAAGGGGATGACAGAGGATGAGATGGCTGGACAGCATCACCAACTTGATGGACATGAGTTTGAGTGAACTCCAGGAGTTGGTGATGGATAGGGAGGCCTGGTGTGCTGCGATTCATGGGGTCGCAAAGAGTCGGACACGACTGAGTGACTGAACTGAACTGAATAAATATTCAAAAGATTTTGAGAATTAACTGAGTGAAACATTAGGAAGTGCTTAAAGAGCATCTACCACAGTTACCACTATATATGTTTGTTTGTTTGTTTAATTTTTATTCTTGGCTGCACTGGTCTTCACTGCTCTGTGGGATTTCTCTACTTGCAGTGAGCAGAGGCTACCCTCTAGTTGTGGTGCATTTTTATTCTTGGCTGCACTGGTCTTCACTGCTCTGTGGGATTTCTCTACTTGCAGTGAGCAGAGGCTACCCTCTAGTTGTGGTGCATGGGCTTCTCGTTGTGGTGGCTTCTCTTGTTCCAGCATGCCAGCTCTAAAGTGTGTGGGCTTCAGTGGTTGTGGCACTCGGGGTCAGTAGTTGTGGCTCATGGGCTCTAAAGCACGGGCTGAGCAGTTGTGACTCACAGGCTTAGTTGCCACACAACATGTGAAATCTTCCCAGAGCAGGGACTGAACTTGTGTTCCCTATATTGCAGGTGGATTCTTAACCACTGAACCAGCAGGGAGGTCCAAGTTACCATTATGTAAGTTTTAGGTATTACAAATATTGCCTTAGAATGATAATTATTTCAAAATTTAGGCCATTAACAATCGTAACTACAGAAGTATTTCCCTGATGGAGTGTGTGCTGGGAATTTAGCATGGATAGTCATTCTAAATTCTTACAACTCTTCAGTGAGATTGATAGTAGTCTTCTTTTATAGAAGGTAGAGTTTAAACAGTTAAATTTGAATTCAGACCTGAAGGATTTCAGAGTCCATGTTCTCTAATGTGTATAAGCAGGGGCCTTTGAAGGCAATAGAATAAAGAAAGAGTTGATGGGTTTAAGAGATAATAAAGAATGAGGTAAAAGTTTACGGCTTGACTGTTTGGAGTACCCGGACTTTGGAAAAGATCTAGCTTTGCAAGAGTTCACAGGTTCACTGATTGAATAATTAAAATAGTATTATGGATATTGTACTCAGTGACCTAAACACAAAGCAGATATTTTGTGAAGGTTAAGCCAAAGGCAGTCATCTGGGATTTCTCCCTCAGTATTCCAGGCAAAGAAATGGGTAATGAAAACTTGTCTGTATCCCCAGTTACCTGGACTATCCCTTGACAGGAATTTAGGTACAGTTATTTCTATGTGGGAATCAGAGAATTTGAAGCACATAGAAAGATGAGAGAGGCCCACAATGTGTCTGCAACATTCCTGTCCTGGATACTGCTACCCAGGAATTCACATGGTGACCATGATCACCACCACCAGTACTTAAGGCAAACCACACACTGTTCTTAAGAGAAGTCAGAGGAAGATAATGCCTGAGATTAGGGCCAAATCTAGGAAAGTAGTGTACTGCTCCCCTCCTGTTGAAAAGACTGCAAGGGGGCAGGGCAAGTGAGGGCCTTGGGGAGTATTCCAAACTCATAGCAGTGACAGCATCTTGTAAAGAGAAAAGGCCCAGAGGCCAAAGATATAGCAAGCTCCCAATATGGTGTTTGACACATGGGTGAGGACCTCTTTGCATGGCTGCTTAGTAATAAATCCTTTGGGTAAGGAAGTATGTAAAAGAGTACAGAATCAGCCCTGTGTAAACAAGAGCAGGAAAACAGACACAGAATTCTCTGTGCATACAGGTGAGTGAACATTAGCCACCTAAATGAATAAGATAATTTTTAAAAGCTAATCAACAAGTAGGCAGAGGTCATGGGACCTAGGATCAATAATATGGTACTCCAGGCAAAGGGTAAGAAAGCAAATAAGAAGAACCAAAGATTGCATGGCAGCCTCAAAGGATGCTGCAGTTGAAATTGAGTCTGTGTCTGCAGTGATAAGATCTGATTGGAAAACTCAATTTTATTTTTTTTAATTTTATTTTTTTTAACTTTACAATATTGTATTGGTTTTGGATGGGGAACACATGTATACCTGTGGCAGATTCATTTTGATATATGGAAAACTCAATTTTAAAGAGTTAGAAAAACAAGAAAAATTGAGTCCTACCTGAAAAGGATATTACAAAAAGTGCTATTAATGAAATTGCATAGCATCCAAGCACTGCATAAGGTTCCCAAGCTAAGGGAATAAATCGAAACCTGGGTTCCACTTGGCAAGCCTGGTGCCTTTCCACAGGGCTGAATGTCCCATGAATAAAGGAGCATCATTCTGTAATTGACATAAAAGCACCATACAGGCCAGTGGCAGCTCAGGAGACTGTCCTCAGAGGGTTTCATAGACACAGGAGCCTGACAGGCTACAGTCCATGGAATCGCAGAGTGAGACTTGACTGAGCGTGTGCGCGCGCACACACACACACACACACAGCTACAGAGACAAATATTAAAGTGCCAACCCCAAATAGATCCAGCTATTTAATCTCTAACTCACTTGATCTCTTTTCAAGAACACATATCTTATAATAATACTAAGATACCAGTGTCTTTGAAGCTAAAACTCCCAACAGAGTTAAGAGTCAAATGGGTAGTTAAAAATTGTTTTAATCTGAAAATTAAATTGCTAGCATTCTAAATAATTTTTTAAGCCCCATATCACATTCATGAAGGGAAAACAAAAGTTAGGATCAGAATGAGGCTGCCAGGGTCCTTAGCAAACTTAGTTTTACCTATTTACAACAGATGGAGGAAATGAGGCCTAAAGAACACTAGGAACTTGCCCAAAGTAAGTAGTCAAAGTAAGATCATGTAAGTAATAATTTCAACTGTGGACTGTAGGGTTATTTTGCTTTACATAAACTAAAAATCTGGTGAAGGTGGAGTGGGATGGGATAAAGTGCTGTGAAGTCAGGGACCATAGATGCTCTCCATTTCTAATTCTGTACTTGAGATGAATTGAATAATTATCTCAAATAGTTTGCTAAACCAATAACAAACAATGCGCCACTCCCAAAAAAGAAAAAAACAGATAGGCAGAGAAAGAAATTACCAAAGTTTTAGAAGGAGCCTTTCACACATAAGAGATGCCAAACTTTGCTTCACTGAATGCATAAGCAGTTTGGGGTAAAATAAGTTAGAAGACAGATAGGGGCCTGCCTATGTATGTGCAGAATCACTGGGGAACTTAAATAGCCAGGCTACTAGGATTCCTCTGATCCTCCCCACAGTACAGTCCCAAATTGAACTTGCACCTGCGCATAATTCTCCTCTCCTTATCACCACCTACACCTCCCACCCTTCCAACTATTAGAATTAATTTGAAATCACTCAGGTATATATTCTCTTCTCTGGCAGAAGGCTCATCAAACTATACTGAGTTAAGCTGCAAATTTTCCTTCATTCTACATCTTTCTGTTCTAATTTAGACTACGATGATAATAGGAGATTAACATGAAAGGTCAATCTGATATAGACATCTTATCTCCATTTTTCTCAACAAAAATTCTTAATTTTGCTCCACACTGGTCATGTAAATAGAGATGAAGTCCACTGCAAGTTAAAGAGCGGCAGGGAGCACAGGCAGGCAACTCTATAAATATTCATATATTTCCAGTGAGTGCTCTTGGTTAGAGGGACAGGGATGGGAGTGCAATGACGGGGATGGTTGGACACTCCTAAGGAGGCTTTTGTCTGACCCGGGATACTTATACTTGTATGCTGAGAGACCAAGAGGCCTCCCAACTACTCTAAATACAGTCTCAAAAGGGAAAAGTATAAGGTAATTAATGATTTTTATGATTTTTTTTGGTAGTATAGGGTTTTGCCTCTAGGAATACGGGCTCTAAACTATCAGCTCTGAATAATAAGAGATCCGGAATTCACTGTAGACAGTTTACTGTAGACTGACACCAGCCTAATTTGTTCTTTCAGTCAAAATAAGTATTGGTCTAAGCATGTCAGGAATAGAAAAAAAAATTAGATGTTCCCTTCCCTCATTCCCTCACCTTACTCTGCCCTCAGTTCCTTCCTATAGATTTACCCTCATCTGGGATAACTGTGTACAGGTCTGGTCATCACATCTCAGGGACAGCAGCATCAAGCTGAAGAGAGTCCAGGAAAAGGCTTAAAATGGTAAATTTATAGCCAGTAAACAAAGTCCAAGTTCATCAATTAGTATACTTAGAAAATATATTACATAGTTTATATTATGTATAATACATAGAAATATTAATCCGGGAGTTGGTGATGGACAGGGAGGCCTGGCGTACTGCAATTCGTGGGGTCACAAAGAGTCGGACACGACTGAGTGACTGAACTGAACTGAAGATGTATACTATAAATGTTATATGTATTATTATATATATAATACATAGAAATTATTATTATGTACAAAGTTTAGAACAGTCTGACAAGTTTGTTTTTAGATTTGGATAAAGTAATTGATAACAAATATTTTAAAAGGAAATTAATATTTGGAGAACATCACTTACTAAGGATGTTGGCTAGGAGGAGGGCCCAGAAGATGAACATTTAGGAGTTACATTCTGCCAAGTCCTGTACTAGTAACATTATCTCATTTAATTCTCACAAAAACCCTAGAAGTAGGTACTACTATGATCTTCATATTAGTGATGAGGAAACTGAGTTTTAAGAGAAGTTACATAACATATCTAACTTGCACACTGCTAGTTATTGTTAGGAAGAGAAGTGAAATCATTTTAACTTATAGATGATATGATCAGTTAGGTAGAAAGTTCTAAATCGCTTCAGTTCTGCTAAATCGCTTCACTTGTGCTAAATCGCTTCACTTGTGTCTGACTCTGTGCAACTCTATGTACTGTATCCCACCAGGCTCCTCTGTCCATGGGATTCTCCAGGCAAGAATACTGGAGTGGGTAGCCATTCCCTCCTTCAGAGGGGCTTCCCAACCCAGGAATCGAACCCATGTCTCTAACACTGCAGGCAGGTTTTTCTACCACTAGCGCCACCTGGGAACCCCCGGTAGAAAATTCTAAGAAATCTATAACTAGGCAACTAAAACTGATAAGTGAGATAACCATGGTTGCTGTCATTGTTCAGTAGCCCAGTTGTGTCTTGGCAACCCTATGGACTGCAGCACACCAGGATTCCCTGTCCTTCACTGTCTCTCAGAGTTTGCTGAGATTCATGTCCATTGAGTCGGTGATGCTATTTAATCATCTCATGTTTACGACACAAAATTGATACACATAAATCAATCACATTTCTATGTACTAGAAATTGAGGATCAGAAAGTGAATTTTTAAAAAACAAACCATTTATAATAGCATCAAAAATATGAAATAGAGATAAATTTGACAAAAAACGTCTGAGAGCTGTAGACTGAAACTACAAAAAATAGATGAGATAAAGAATATTTAAATAGACGTACCCTGTTCCTACACTGGAAAAGTCAGTATTTTTAAGGTGTAAATTCTCCCCAAAATGATCTACAGATACAGTGTAATCCCAATCAAAATTCTTGCAGGCTTTTTAAAAAGAAATTGACAAGTTGATTCTAAACATTATATGAAAATTCAAACAACTGGAAATAGCCAAAACACTTCCAAAAAAGAACAAAGTTGGAGGGATTGATTACATTACTTGAATACAAGACGTTATGCTATGCTATGCTATGCTAAGTCACTTCAGTCGTGTCCGACTCTGCGTGACCCCATAGACGGCAGCCCACCAGGCTCTCCCGTCTCTGGGATTCTCCCGGCAAGAACACTGGAGTGGGTTGCCATTTCCTTCTTCAATGCATGAAAGTGAAAAGTGAAAGTGAAGTTGCTCAGTCCTGTCCGACTCTTAGCGACCCCATGGACTTCAGCCTACCAGGCTCCTCCGTCCATGGGATTTTCCAGGCAAGAGTACTGAAGTGGGGTGCCATTGCCTTCTCCGACAAGACATTATAAATATATATTAATCAAAACAATGTGGCTTTGGCATAAAGAAAAACGTATAGGTCAAAGATAACATATTAAAGTGTCCATGTGTATAAAGTCAATTGATTTTTGATAGAGGTACTGAAGCTATTAAATAGAAGGATAATCTTTGAACAAATGTTACTGGAACAATTGGATGTTCACATGCAAAACAAATAAAAACAAAGAGCAAACCAAAAACTCTCAGCTGTTACCTCACACAACAAAAATTAACCCAAAATGGATCCTAGACCCAAGTACAAGAGCTTAAACTATATAACTTATAAAAGAAAATATACCAGAGAAATCATAGTTACATTGCGTAAGGCAAAGACTTCTTAAACAGAGCAGAAAAAGCTGAAACTATAAATGTTTTTAAAAATAATTAAACTGGTAATAGTAAATAGTGAGAGTTTTACTTCTTCTTTTCCAATCTGGATTCCTTTTATTTCTTTTTCTGCTCTGATTGCTGTGGCCAAAACTTCCAAAACTATGTTGAATAGTAATGGTGAAAGTGGGCACCCTTGTCTTGTTCCTGACTTCAGAGGAAATGCTTTCAATTTTTCACCATTGAGGATAATGTTTGCTGTGGGTTTGTCATATATAGCTTTTATTATGTTGAGGTATGTTCCTTCATTCCTGCTTTCTGGAGAGTTCTTATCATAAATGGATGTTGAATTTTGTCAAAGGCTTTCTCTGCATCTATTGAGATAATCATATGGTTTTTATTTTTCAATTTGTTAATGTGGTGTATTACATTGATTGATTTGCGGATATTGAAGAATCCTTGCATCCCTGGGATAAAGCCCACTTGGTCATGGTGTATGATCTTTTTAATGTGTTCTTGGATTCTGATTGCTAGAATTTTGTTAAGGATTTTTGCATCTATGTTCATCAGTGATATTGGCCTGTAGTTTTCTTTTTTTGTGGGGTCTTTGTCAGGTTTTGGTATTAGGGTGATGGTGGCCTCATAGAATGAGTTTGGAAGTTTACCTTCCTCTGCAATTTTCTGGAAGAGTTTGAGCAGGATAGGTGTTAGCTCTTCTCTAAATTTTTGGTAGAATTCAGCTGTGAAGCCGTCTGGACCTGGGCTTTTGTTTGCTGGAAGATTTTTGATTACAGTTTCAATTTCCGTGCTTGTGATGGGTCTGTTAAGATTTTCTATTTCTTCCTGGTCCAGTTTTGGAAAGTTGTACTTTTCTAAGAATTTGTCCATTTCTTCTACGTTGTCCATTTTATTGGCATATAATTGTTGATAGTAGTCTCTTATGATCCTTTGTATTTCTGTGTTGTCTGTTGTGATCTCTCCATTTTCATTTCCAATTTTATTGATTTGATTTTTCTCCCTTTGTTTCTTGATGAGTCTGGCTAATGGTTTGTCAATTTTATTTATCCTTTCAAAGAACCAGCTTTTGGCTTTGTTGATTTTTGCTATGGTCTCTTTTGTTTCTTTTGCATTTATTTCTGCCCTAATTTTTAAGATTTCTTTCCTTCTACTAACCCTGGGGTTCTTCATTTCTTCGTTTTCTAGTTGCACTGGGACGACCCAGAGGGAGGGTATGGGGAGGGAGGAGGGAGAAGGGTTCAGGATGGGGAACACAGGTATACCTGTGGCGGATTCATTTCGATATTTGGCAAAACTAATACAATATTGTAAAGTTTAAAAATAAAATAAAATTAAAAAAAATAATTAAACTGGACTTTATCAAAATTAAAACGTTTACACCTGTGGCAGATTCATGTTGATGTATGGCAAAACCAATACAATATTGTAAATTAATTAACCTCCAATTAAAATAAATTTATTAAAAAAATAAAAAAAAATGTTTACATGATTTAATAGACATTTCTTCAAAGATATACAAATGGTCAAAAAGCACATGAAAAAATGCTGCTCAGTATCATTAGTCATTAAAGGAAACACAAATTAGAAACAGAATGAGATATAACTTCACACCCACTAGTATGGAGAGAGAGATCTAGAAAGAGATGGAGACAGAGATATAGACATCTTTTTAAAAAACCCTTTTATAAATGGAAAGACAAATAACAGACTGGGAGAAAGTATTTGCAGATCACATATACCCATCAAATGACTTGTATCTAGAATATATAAAGAACTCTTACAACTCAGTATCAGAAGAGAAAAACCAGTAACAATGGGCAAAATTCCCTGATAGCTCAGTTGGTAAAGAATCCGCCTGCAATGCAGGAGACCCCGGTTCAATCCCTGGGTTGGGAAGATTCCCTGGAGAAGGGAAAGGCTACCCACTTCAGTATTCTGGCCTGGAGAATTCCATGGACTGTATAGTCCATGGGGTCGCAAAGAGTCAGACATGACTGAGTGACTTTTACTAAAGAAGATATGGCAAGTAAGTGCACAAAAAGATGCTCAATACCACTAACTATCAAAAATCACAGACTAAGACTACAAAGAAATACCAGTACACACTTACTAGAATGGGTAGATTTTTCTAAATGACCATAGTAAGTGTTGGTATGGAATGGAACTCTGTTACACTGCTGGTGTAAGATATTTTCAACCACTTTAGAAAATAATTTGGTAGCTTTTAAAAATAATAAAAATATACCTACCATATGACAGTCATTTCACTTGTAGATTTAACCAAGAAAAATAAAAGTTTATGTTTACACAAAGACTTATACATATAGCAGTTTTCTTCATAATAGCTAACTATTCATAATAACCAGAAACAATCCAAATGTTCAACAACTGAATGGATAAGCAAACTGCAATACAATCATGCATTGGAATAATACTCAGCAATAAAAAGAAACTGTTGATCCATGTAAGAATATGGAAAAACATAGAAATATTTATGCTGAGAGAAAGAAGACAGACAAAAAGTACATACTAAATGATTCCGTTGATATAAAATTCTAGAAAATGCCAACTAACCTATAGTGATAGAAAGCAGTTGCCTGGGAGTTCTGGGGTAGATACTGAAGGGGCACAAAGAAAATTCTGGGGTGATGCATATGTTTATTAACATTATTATGGTGATAGTTTCTTGGGCATTGTCAAAACTCATCAAATGGTATATGCATTTACACATGTATAATTTCAGTTCAGTTTAGTCATTCAGTTGTGTCCAACTCTTTGAGACCCCATAGACTGCAGCACGCCAGGCTTCCCTGTCCTTCATCAACTCCTGGAGCTTACTCAAACTCGTGTCCATCGAGTCAGTGATGCCGTCCAACCATCTCAGCCTCTGTCATCCCCTTCTCCTCCTGCCTTGAATCTTTTCCAGAATCAGGATCTTTTCAAACGAGCCAGTTATTCGAATCACGTGGCCAAAGTATTGGAGTTTCAGCTTCAGCATCAGTCTTTCAAATAAATATTCAGGACTGATTTCCTTTAGGATTGACTGGTTGGATCTCCTTGCAGTGCAAGGGACTCTCAAGAGTCTTCTCCAACATCACAGTTCAAAAGCATCAATTATTTGGCGCTCAGCTTTCTTTATGGTCCAACTTTCACATCCATACATGACTACTGGAAAACCCATAGCTTTGACTAGACAGACCTTTGTTGGTAAAGTAATGTCTCTGCTTTTTAATATGCTGTCTAGGTTGGTCATAACTTTCCTTCCAAGGAGCAAGTGTCTTTTAATTTCATGGCTGCAATCACCATCTGCAGTGATTTTGGAGCCCCAAAAATAAAGTCTGTCACAGCTTCCAGTGTTTACTCATCTATTTGCCATAAAGTGATGGGACCAGATGCCATGATCTTAGTTTTCTGAATGTTGAGTTTTGAGCCAACTTTTTCACTCTCCTCTTTTACTTTCATCAAGAGGTTCTTTAGTTCTTCTTTGCTTTCTGCCATAAGGACAGTGTCATCTGTGTATTCATATTTCTCCTGGCAATCTTGATTCCAGCTTGTGCTTCATCCAGCCTGGCATTTTGCATGATGTACTCTGCATATAAGTTAAATAAGCAGGGTGACAATATACAGCCCAATGGCACCCCACTCCAGCACTCTTGCCTGGAAAATCCCATGGATGGAGGAGCCTGGTGGGCTGCAGTCCATGGGGTCGCGAAGAGTCGGACACGACTGAGCGACTTCACTTTCACTTTTCATTTTCATGGCAACCCACTCCAGTGTTCTTGCCTGGAGAATCCCAGGGACGGGGAGCCTGGTGGGCTGCCGTCTATGGGGTCGCACACGACTGAAGTGACTTACCAGCATACTCCTTTCCCAATTTGGAACCAGCCTGTTGTTCCCTGTATGGTTCTAACTGTTGCTTCTTGACCTGCATACAGATTTCTCAGGAGGCAGGTCAGGTGGTCTGGTATTCGCATCTCTCTGAGAATTTTCCATAGTTTGTTGTGATCCACACAGTCAAAGGCTTTGGCAAAGTGAATAAAGCAAAAGTAGATTTTTCCTGGAACTCTTATGCTTTTTTGATGGTCCAGCAGATGTTGGCAATTTGATCTCTGGTTCCTCTGCCTTTTCTAAAACCAGCTTGAACATCTGGCAGTTTTTGGTTCAAGTACTGTTAAAGCCTGGCTTGGGGAATTTTGAGCATTACTTTGCTAGCGTGTGAGATGAGTGCAATTGTGCAGTAGCTTGAACATTCTTTGGCATTGCCTTTCTTTGGGATTGGGATGAAAACTGACCTTTCCCAGTCCTGTGGCCACTGCTAAGTTTTCCACATTTGCTGGCATATTGATTGCAGCACTTTTACAGCATCATCTTTTAGGATTTGAAATAGCTCAACTGGAATTCCATCACCTCCACTAGCTTTGTTCATAGTGATGCTTCCTAAGGCCCACTTGACTTTGCATTCCACGATTTCTGGCTCTAGATAAGTGATCATACCATCGTGGTTATCTGGTTCATGAAGATCTTTTTTGTTTAGTTCTTCTGTGTATTGTTGCCACCTTTTCTTAATATCTTCTGCTTCTGTTATGTCCATACCATTTTTGTCCTTTATTGTGCTCATCTTTACATGAAAAGTTCCCTTGGTATCTCTAATAAAGGTGTAAAATATAAAATCAATCAAAATTTCCTCAACAAAATAGAACACTTGTAGGGACTTCCCTTGTGGCCCAATGGTTGAGAATCTGCCTGCCAATGCAGCGGACACAGATTTGATCCCTGGTCTAGCAACTAAGATCCCACATGCTGTGGAGCAACTAAGTCCATGAGCCAGAACTATTGGAGCCCTTTCCCTAGAGCCTATACTCTGCAACAAGAGAAGCCACTGCAATGAGAAGCCCGTGCATCACAATGGAACTAGAAAGTAGCCCTGCTTGCTGCCACTACAGAAAGCTATGCACAGCAAAAAGACCTAGCACAGCCAAAAATAAATAACTAGATTAAAAAAAAAAAAAAACACCTGTATAATAGGAATTGATTTCCCAAACAAATAAAAATAAGTATACTTATTTCATAGCCAAGCTTTATGCAGTATGGAAAATGAGTCTAAATAATAACTCCCAGACTCTTCTAATCCAGAAGATTGTTAGTCAAAACAATAAGAGGTCATCAAGGCTGCACACTAATACATACTGTAATAACTAGTATCATCCTCCTTCAGAACATATTACAGAAACAAAAGATGTAATTAAGACTGGGCTACTTTGGAAGGACGGATACTGAAGCTGAAATTCCAATAATTTGGCCACCTGATGCAAAGAACTGACTCATTTGAAAAGACCCTGATGCTGGGAAAGATTGAAGGTGGGAGGAGAGGGGGACGACAGAGGATGAGATGGTTGGATGGCATCACCGACCCGATGGACATGAGTTTGAGTAAGCGCCAGGAGTTGGTGATGGACAGGGAAGCCTGGCATGCTGCAGTCCATGGTGTCGCAAAGAGTTGGATATGACTAAGTGACAGAACTGAACTGAACTTACTAATAAGTTGTTCAATAGTTAAAAACTAGTTTTAGGGGTTTTTAAAAATTCATTTATGGAGACATAACCATAATTCAAGAAAGTAGAAGAAGAATAAAAGAAGACATGTGTTTCCCATATGGTTCAGTAATAATCACAACCAGTCTATGATGCCCTTAAAGAGTCTGATGGAATATATGAAGGGAGAAGAAAAGGGGCCTTATGCAAAGTATATAGGAATATAGTGGGGGTTGACAAAGATATTGTGGCCAGAGAGAGATATCAAGAGCCCATTCTTTTACTTTGCAAAACCCACTAAGAGATCCTTAGGTTAGGTTGCTTATATTCATGTAAAATACCAGCCAATCCATCAACAGACTTTTTTTAAAGTGCCCACTAGTGATTTCTAGTTAATGCTCAGTGAACTAGAACACTGCAACTGGAACTGCATAAAGTTTTCTGACTTCTGAAATCTAATTAAATTGGTACACACAGGGAATTAGCAAAAGTATCCTGATCCTTTAGAGAACAATGTGTTACACACTGAATTTGTCTTGAAAGAAAGTAAAAGTGAAGTCAGCCAATTGTGTCCCACTCTTTGCAACCCCATGGACTATACAGTCCATGGAATTCTTTAGGCCAGAATACTGGAGTGGGTACCTTTCCCTTCTCCAGGGGATCTTCCCAACCCCAGGGATTGAACCCAGGTCTCCCGCATTGCAGGTGCATCCTTTACCAGCTGAGCCACAAGGGAAGCCCTTTCTGGATAGTAAATCATGTTCTTGTATAACATGCTAGATAGGCATATCTCACTCAAGCAGATAAATTTAAAGTTTCTTCAGATGGAAGTCATTTACAAAATACAAATGGGAGACCACAAATACTAGCAAAAGAAGGACAGAAATAGAGAAGAGCATAGGGAAGAAAGAAAACAGGAGGGGAGGGGGAGGAGAAAGTTCCGTAGGAAGCAGCGCCTTAAAGGGGCTTTATTAGCACAGAAGACAAGGAAATTTTCTAATCCAAAAAGAATCACCCCCTCAGTGACTCTCTCACCACCACCACCTTTCTTTCCCTCTAAGTCCATTTTTACACACAGTCTTATACACACTAAATTTTACAAGTTCAAGTGCCTTGAAGTATCTATCCATACATTGATGTGAAAAATCAAAATTCATATTAGTTTGAAGATAACATAGCAATAAATGTTAAGGGTAAGCAAGAAGGAAGATCAGAAGTAATAAATATTAAGCTAAAAGCTTATCCTCTAAGATCAGGAACATGACAAGGTTCCTCACTCTCAAGACTTCTACTCAACATAGAAATGTGTGTGTGTATGTGTGTGTGTGTGTATACATATATAATAAACTATTACTCAGCAATAAAAAGAATGAAATATTGCCATCTGCAGCAACACAGATGGACCTAGAGAATATCACAGTAAGTGAAATAAGTCAGAGAATGACAAATATCATGTGATATTACTTATATGCAGAATCTAAAAAATAATACAGATGAACTTATTTATAAAACAGAAACTCACAGACATAGAAAACAAACTTATGGTTACCAAAGGGGAAAAGGGGGCAGGAATAAATTAGGATTACAGGTTTAACAGATACATGCTGCTGCTAAGTCGCTTCAGTCATGTCCGACTCTGTGCGACCCTATACACGGCAGCCCACCAGGCTCCGCCGTCCCTGGGATTCTCCAGGCAAGAACACTAGAGTGGGTTGCGGTTTCCTCCTCCAGCTATATATAAAATAGGTAAACAACAAGGACCTACTACATAGCACAGGAAACTATATTCAGTATCTTGTAATAACCTATAATGAAAAATAATCTGAAACATATATATGTATATCACTTTGTTGTATACATCAAACTAACAAAATAGTATAAATCAAATATGCTTCAATTTTTTAAAAAAGGAGTAACTAAGCTGAATATCAAGAACAGAAAATAAAAGAAATTAAAGACACAAATGGAAAGATATACCATGTTTTTAGACTGTAAGAATTAATATTGATAACTCATTTAAACTATCCAAAGCAACCTACAAACTGAATGCGATTCTATCAAAATTCCAGTGGAATTTTTCACAGAAATAGAAAAAACAACTCCTAAAATTCATATGGAACTACAAAAGATCCTAAATAACAAAAGCAATCTTGAGAAAGAAAAACAAAACTAGAGGCATTGTACTTCCTGATTTCAAATTATATTATGGAGCTACAGTAGTCCAAACAGTACGATGCTGACATAAAAACACAGACCAACAGAATAGAATAGAGAGCTCAGAAATAAATCCATGCACATCCAGTCAACTGATTTTTGACAGGGTGTCAAGAACATACAACAGGGAACGGATAGCCTCTTTGATTAATGCCATTGGGAAAACTTAATATTCACATGCAAAAGAATGAAACTGAATCCTTATCTTATACCACTCCCAAAAATAGACTCCAAATGCATTAAGACATAAATGTAAATCCTGAAACCATAAAATTCCTGGAAGAAAACACAGGGGAAAAGCTTCATGACATTGGTTTTGGCAATGATTTCATGGAAATGACACCAAAAGGACAGGCAGCAAAAGCAACACTAAACAAGTGGGATTATATCAAACTAAAAAGCTTCTGCACAGCAAAGAGAATAATCAACAAAGTTAAAAAGCAATCTACAGAGGAGAAAATATTTGCAAACCATATACCTGATAATGGGTTAATATCTAAAATTTATAAGGAATTCAAACAACTCAATAGAAAAACAAAAAACAATCCAGGTAAAAATGGGCAAAAGACCTGAAATACAAAGGACCAGCAGATTACATGAAAACGTATGACAAGAAATAGCGAATGTTGGCAATGATGTGGAGAAACGGGAACCCTTGGGTACTGTTAGTGGGAATACAAATTGGTGCAGCCATTACAGAAACATTGTGGAAGTTCCTCAGAAAAAGTAAAAACAGAACTACCAGATGGCCTCCACTTCTGGGAATATATCTGAAAGAAATATGGTCAATATTTCATAGCGTATCTGCACTTCCATGTTCACTGAAGCATTAACCACAATACCTAAGATATGGAAACAACCTAAATGTTCATTGACATAAATGGATAAACAAAGTGTCATGAGAACATGGATGAACTTGGAGGGCATTATACCAAGTGAAACAAGCCAGACAAAGAAAGACAAATTCTGCCTCGTATCATTTACATGTAGTATCTAAAAATAAAATTCAAACTCATAGAAACAGAGAGTAGAATGGTCATTGACAGGGGATACGGGGTGCAGGAAATGGGATGTTGGTCAAGCGGTTCAAACTTTCAGTTATAAGATGAATGAGTTCTAAGAATCTAATGTACAGCATTGTGACTATAGTTAATAATACTGTATCGCATAGATACAATTTGCTGAGAGAGTAGATCTTAAGGGTTCTCACCAAAAAAAAGTGTATCAAATCATCACATTGCACACTCCAAATATGTGCAACTTTGCTTGTCAATCATATCTCAATAAAACTGTGGGGAAAAATTAAGGATTTTTTCTTAGCACAGAAGGCAAAGAACCTTTCTATTCCCAAAGAACCACCTATGTCCAACCAGCCAACAACTACTACCACCTACTCCCCCTAAATTTCACACACACACACACACATTCATAATCTCTAGATTAAGCAGTAAAGTATCTATCCTTCTATCTACCTATCCATTGATGTAAAAAAGCAAAATTTATATTAGTTTGTAGATAGCACAGCAATAAATATTAAGGGCTAGGAAGAGGGAAAATGAGAAGTAATAAATATTAAGGCAGTCATATTTGGGGACAGAGGCTCTAAGAAAATTCCTCCTTCATTTTTAGGTTGTTCTTCATTCAGCTCTTAGTTAAAATAAATATTTAATATCACAATATGTAATTAATATTATAATATGAAATTGTAAATATATAAATTTTATATTGCATTTTATAAATGTATATATAAAATAATACATATGTAAATAACTATGCAATACATACTATACAATATTACTACAGATGGCAATGCTTGAACTGTTTGGCTTTCTTGTCCCAGTCACTAATGGTACTTGGGAACAAATGTACAAATCACAGGGCAATGAGAGAAATTAAATTTTGAGCCTAAGAAAGAAATCAGATTCAGAAAGCAAAGATTCATATAAACTTAAAATATGAAAAAAATCTCCATAAGTAATATAAAACAGGTTCACACTGCTAATTAGAAAGAACATGGTGAGCTCTAGCAGAGAGGTAAAGAAAACTGTAAAGATTTTGTGGGAAGAAAAATGGAGAAGAATGGAGGGATGTAAGAGTAGAATGGCACCAAAAAGCAAGCATAATTTCTGTTGGGCCTCAAAGAATAGGCAAGATTTAGTCAGGTAGGTAGGACTAGGAAGACACTGAAAGAAGATGATGAACAAAGCAATGAGTATGTGTAGGAAATTGTGAGTTGTCATATTTGGGGCTTACTGTGTATGGCAGGGATTACGGACATGTGTTCTCGACAGCCTTTCTGGATTAACATCATAGCTCTACTATTTACTAGCTGTGTGTGTGTGTGTGCTAAGTCACTCAGTGTGTCCGACTCTTTGCGAGCCTATGGACTGTAGCCCGTCAGGGTCCTCTGTCCATGGGATTCTCCAGGCAAGAATATTGGAGTGGGTTGCCACGCCCTTCTCCAGGGGATCTTCCCAATCCAGGGATGGAACCCACGTCTCTTATGTCTCTTGCATTGGCAGGAGGGTTCTTTGCCACTAGTGCCACCTGGGAAGTCCTAGCTGTGAGACTCTGGGTAAATCATTTACAATTCTTTTTTATTTTATTTTATTTTATTTTTAAACTTTACAATATTGTATTAGTTTTGACAAATATCGAAATGAATCCGCCACAGGTATACCTGTGTTCCCCATCCTGAACCCTCCTCCCTCCTCCCTCCCCATACCCTCCCTCTGGGTCGTCCCAGTGCACCAGCCCCAAGCATCCAGTATCATGCATCGAACCTGGACTGGTGACTCGTTTCATACATGATATTATACATGTTTCAAATTTCTTATATGCCTCATTTTCCTCCTCTCCAAAATGGGGGAGAACAATAGGAATTTATATAGTTGCTATATGGATTAAATAAGATAAAACATGCAAAATGACTGAGAACAGTGTCTAGCATCCAGTAAGTGTGCAATAAATATTAGCCATTTTTTTTATTTGGAAGAAATACAAAGGGAGTAGAGAGGATGTAAGGCTAGGAGAGAAGGTAGAACCATATTATAGAGAACTTGGGTTGCCAAATTTGAAGGGTTGGTACTTAAACAAAACTGAAGAAAGTTTTTGAATAACAGAGTGTCACAAAGGCCAATTAACTGTTGTCAGTTTGTGGTAGGAGAATTTTACAACTGTAGCTACCCAACAATGCAAAGGGCTGACTCATGAGAAAGTTTTTACTATTAGCAGAAGGGTTCAGGCACAGCCTGGTCAGCCAAATTCAAGGGCGTCATAAATGGTAGTCAGGCAGTGGGTGAGTGTTGGCCAACTTGAAATGCCTCTTTCAACTGTAAGTTGATTTCACGTAAAGACTCTAGGAACAATATGGAGGAAAGATTTATGCAAGGCTAGGAGAATGGAGCCAGAGCAACTATTCAAGTGAAAGGGCAGTACAGGAGTGTCAATGATAATTTGCTCGTCTAGAATGTCAGAGCTGGAAAGAACTGCAGAGATCAACCTGTCAGTTCAGCTTATTCTCTGTACAGATAGGGAAATTAAAATTCTCAGATAGAGGAAGTGACTTAGAGGGTAAAATTTAAATGGGTGAGCCTAGAGGTGGGAAAGCTAGCCAGGAATCCAGAAGTCCAGAAATAAATAAGGGCTTGGAAGAGGGTGGGAGTCGCAGGAATTGAAAGGAAGGGAGTAGATAAGAGGGCTATTTTGAAGGAAGAAGGACTGACAGTACGTGGTGATGGATTGGATATAGGGGGTGAATAAGCAGTGACTCCAAGATTTCAATGCTAGCTGACTGGGAGGCAGGAGGCCAAGGACAGAGCCTGTTTGGCAAGGGGAAGATAACAAGTTCCACTTTAGATATATTGGGGTTTGAGATTTAAAAAGAGAAAGATTGTTCAAGTAGACACTATCAGACAGTTGAAGAATTTTCTGTTTATCACTTACCTTGTCCCAGAGTGAGAGGCACCATGGACATTACGAAGAATAGTCACTCTAAAATCCGAAATTTGAATACCAGCTCTGCTACTTACTGGTCCAGTGGATTATGGAAACTCTCTAAACTGTAATTTCTGTCTCTTAGAATAGGGATGGGAGCTTCCCTGGTAGCTTAGCTACTAAAGAATCCACCTGCAATGCAGGAGGCCCCGGTTCAATTCTTGGGTCGGGAAGATCCCCAGGAGAAGGGATAGGCTACCCACCCCAGTGCTCTTGGGCTTCCCTGGTGGCTCAGACAGTAAAGAAACCACTTGCAAGGCGGGAAACCTGGGTTTGATCCTTGGGTCGGGAAGATCCCCTGGAGGAGGGCATGGCAATCCACTCCAGTATTCTTGCCTGGAGAATTCCCATGGACAGAGGAGCCTAGGGGGGTGGGGTGGCTACACTCCATGAGGTTGCAAAGAGTCAGACACAACTGAGCGACTAAGCACAGCACAGAATAGGGACACTATTAAGTATATCTCATACACTGTATTATTTAATCCTAGGAGTGTAATCCACATATTTAAAAACTTCCTAGGAAAGCTTGGGAATGACTGGTCTGTATGACCCCCCACTTCTCCAATGCTATGGTACACAGGACATAGGCAGAGTAATAGTTAATATTGGTATTAGAGAACATGAGGCACAAAAAGAGGATGTGAAACAAAATTCCAAACTACAGTGGGATAAGCATAGAATTTGTGGTCAGGCCAATTTGGGTTCAAACCACAGCTCTACCACTTTCTGGCCTTGTTACTTTGAGAATGTTGTTTGGCCTCTCTGAGCCTCTTTTTTTTTTCATATGTAAAACAGGAGTTCTATCAGTTAATTTAGAGAAATGATGAGAAGATTAGAGATTGTGCACATAAAATTCCCAGAACGTAATTGGCATTTAATCATGGTAGCTTTGATCATCCCTAGCCCAGAGTTAAGGCTCCCAAGCACATGAAAACAGAAAGCCAATTTCCTACTGTGTACTTCTATTCCCTTGCTTCTTCGAACCAGCCCTCAAAAAATAAAAGCACACCAGCTATCCCTTTGATTTTTCAAGCACCTATGAGGTCACCCAAAGCATTCCTGCCTGCCCTTTGAACTTTTAATTCATTCTCAAATGATTTACTGGCTGCCTGGCCTCCAAATAACCATGCTAGAAGTCATGTCCTTCCTCTCTGAGGCCCTGTCCTTTTGATAACAACAGTGGCCCTGATGGGGTTACCATTCCCACACTCTAGGAGCACGCTCCCAAGACAAAACTGTCAACTTTGGAAGAACCTTAATGGGAACAGCAGTGAGGAGCATGCTAACATTCTGTTTCTCCCACCAATGCCTGCAAAGACTGAATTACCTCCTCTAAGACTTTCTCAGATTCTTGTACTCCTTGCAAACTTACTATGTGATCCTGATAGGGACAAACATTTCCCTGGGGGGGTCCCTTTGGAGGCCTGTTCCTAAACTTTGCTCCAGAGACCAAACTCTCCAACTATAGTCTGGGCAGGACCAAATTAAGAGAAGGCCCCACAGTGTATTTTAAACTGTCACAGTAGTGCCAGTGTGAGCTCCAATGTGTTTCCTTTAGTGCCTTAACATAACCTAATTGGCTTCCACAGAAACAGCTGCCAATTAGATGAGACCCCATTAGGAAGGAGGATGGAGAAGGTTCCTTTTGGCTCTTTTCAGCATTCTCAGCTTTGAATAAAACAGTGAGAAAAGGCACTGGGTATAAATACCAGACGGTGACTCATATCCAAGGCTAGTCAGACAGAACGCGTTAGGGCTTGCTTAAGCAAAAGTGAAAATACACACACACACAAACACACACAGAGTAGGTTCACATAAAGCTATCTCCTTTCAGTTGAAGCAATGAAACACTTGAGTCAGGCCAAAGACTCACAGTCGATCCTCCCTGAACACATAGCAACAAGAGGGGTGGCTGCTGTTTTAAGAGTCTCACAGCAACGTTTCCCAACAGCAAGGGAATGCTGTAATCATCAGCCAGCAGGCCGCTCCCACAGGCGAGCCTCAGGAACACAGTTCACGCACACGAGCTGCAGTGGCAAGAAACCCAACCGTAGCAAACCCAACTGCAGGCAGGTCTTGGACAAGCAGTTAGATGGCCCTAGCCTCCACGGCTGCCCTCTCCCTTCTCATCCAGGGTTGTGTCTGGGATCCCTCTCCATGTTCACATGTACCACTATTTCCTTCTATTTGTTCCCTCTGTCCTGAGTTCATGTGTGTGTTTGTGTGATCCAAGGCTCACCCCAGTTACTAGGTGTCACAGAGAGACTGGAAAACTCAGCTAGTATATCCAGCTCTTCAAGTCATTTCCTCTTTCTCATTTGGAATGAGGAGAAGAAAGGGGGACATAACCTGTTATTTAGTACAAAAGTTTTACTTGACTCTTTCAGCAAACATTATGGAGAGTCTACTCTGCTCTGTGCTGAGAACAGTAAAGATACAGGGGACATAGCCATTGTCCTCTAGAAGATTTGGGTCTAGCAAACTGGACACAGGGCAGTCAAAGATTTCTACTAGAAAATCAGAGGTCCAGGATTTCAAAAAGGGAGAGACTTTCCTCACCAAAAGCAGACTGAAATGATGCCCTTGAGTAGGGCTTGAAGGTTAGGCCCGAAAGGAAGAGGAGGGGAGTAGGTCTTCTGAGTGGCCAGTAAGTCACTCAAGGAACATCAGGATGGGAAATTTGGAGGCCAGAACTTCCTGGCTGTGTTGGGGGTGGGGGTTGGAAAGGAAATCACTCTGCCTGAAAATCTGTGTCCTGGAAGGAGTGCTAGAAAGTAAAACTTGAGCCCAGTGGACAATAGTCCCTACATCAGGCTAAAGTAGTTTGGGCTCTATTTTGGAGGTAATAGGGAAACAGTAAATAATTTTAAGTGGGAGGGGGTGATCAAAGGGAGGGAAACCATTGAGGAGGCAACTACAATAGTGTAGTTGTTCCAGAAGGAAGCTTCTTCCTGCCTATCCCAGTTCTTACAAAATCCTCCTTCAAAGTTGCCCTCTCTGACTGAGCTCACTATTTTAGAGCTCATTATTATGCATCTCTTTTAAGTTGGGTGAAATATCAATGACATTTCTTATTCTGAATGAGATTCCTAATGTTGTACTGAGGTTGGGTCAGGGACTTTAAAAAAAAAAAAAAGCAGAAGCTTCATCCCAAACTCCTAGTTTAGAAGAAAAGAACAATGATACATCATTTCCATCTCTGTAATAGCATTGGTTGGCTTGACCCCTCATCTCTTCTAAGATCCCAATAGAGTTGCTGCATGGGGAAAGAGGGAGATAGGAGATAGGGAGAAAGGGAGCGGGGAGATGGGGAGAGAGAGAGAGAGGGAGGGGAGAGAGAGAGAGGGAGAGAGAGATATGCCAGCACAAGGCAAAACCTGATCGTCAAGTGCTTTTCTGCGGCCTGTTCCAGATCGCTGTCACATACAGGCTTAGACTAGAGCTCAGCCCTGAATTAGAGCTCTAACCTAGAGGATGGGATGGGAGGTGGAAGGGCCCCACCTGGGTCTTAGCAGTGGGAATTAACTCTCCCTGATCCTTAATTCTTTTGGCTTTTATTAGTGGCCGGAAGGGGAGAAAGATGAAACCTGAACCCTAATGCAGCTGAGAAGGGCTAAGAGCCAAAGCCTTCTTTAAGCAGATACAGTATGTGCAGGGCCTGGGCAGGTTTCAGAACACTGTGCATTTCTCCAGCCAAAGGCACGGGAAAACATGAAAATTACATATTTAACCCTTTACATCCAGAGAGGGAGAATATCATCCTCCCACCAGACCTCATACAGCAGAGAGAAACTGGCAAGCTGGCTCTTGTAAAAGCCAGAGCACTTGGGTAGTCACAAAAATACCCCCAGCAGTTAGATATTCCAATCAGTTTCAAATATAAATTACAAGCTATTTCACCTGGCCAGAGAGAAGAGTTAGGTAAAGGAACCCATGTGCCCATTAGATTTTTACCATGAAATGAGTTTTGTCTACGAGGGAGGAAAGGAGAGTGAAGAGACCAAGTTCCATGGCACAAGCATCTTTACAACATTCTGAATTTCAGTTTTTCATCACACAGAAAAGCAAAAAAAAAAAAAAATTACAGTTATAGAAAGCAAATCTAAGAAGAATGGAGGTAGGCAAGGGACTGGCACACCCACCTGTACACAAAGTTAACTTTTCCTGAGAATTTTCTGTAAGGATACAGGGCATCGGGTTAGATAATCATTCCAAATATGCAAAAGTCTCTTAATACAGTGATGTTTTCTAGCCAGATTTGCAGCAATGAATTTGTGAAATAAATCCCTATCTCCTTTTTATTTTAATGTAAAACTCAGGATGAAAGTACAGTGAAGACACCACTGAAAACAAATCATACTTGCAAGTTTAATAATGTTTTTTCAAAGATCCCTTGCTACTGCAGAAATATGAACAATGATATTCACAGATTAATAATACTCCACTATGTAGACAGCATAAAACTACTGACACCAAAAATGCAATCCAGACTTGAAACTCCAGTGGAGTTTGCCTTATCAAGCCCACACATTTTACTTTTCATATACAGAAAACAATCCTTAAACAAGTTGGCAAGACAACTGATGTTTTTTAACAGCCTCAAACCTTTTAACATTTCCAAATTCCTGTCTGAATTTTCATATTTTGAGTTTCTTCTCTTTTTTATTTGTTCGATTGTTGGACTTCCCCATCACTTGAAAACACTCGGTTAGGCAGAAAGAACTGCAGCCAGTAATACCTCAGGTGACTAGGCAGCCTGCAGATTGGAGGAGATAGCAAGACCAAACTATGACCAGAAAAGCCCATTAAATAACAATGCTGGCCTGTTCCGATGTCTGCTGGGGCATGAGATTGTCTGGCAATTCACTGATTTTCACAACAATCAGCAGATTAGTAAATCATCTGTGTTAATCATTATGTTCCTGAAACAATAATTTGTTGTTTTAACTGACCAGTGGCCTTAAATAAACTTTTATTTTTCCTGAACTGCCTATGGAACACCTTACCTCGATAATCCTAAGGTCTCAGAAGATCCAAAACTGAACTAAACCCAGTTAGCCCTCCCAACCTCCATCACCACCAAGAGCCTTTTAGATTAGAAATATTGGATTCATCTCAACTCCTGCCTCTCCCTCATTTCTTCAGATTCCAGTGTTATATATTACCACTACCTCTGGCAACTTGCTAATGTATTAACAACAGTCAACATGTTGCCAAGATGACTGATCGTTTAAAATGCCCCCTCCAATTGTTCAGTGTAGGTCTTTCCTCGTGGAAGCACATATACAGCTGTGGTACTGTGTTAGGTGCTTTATTTTTAACACATTAACAGTAGTCTTCCAAAAAAACAACAAAATGGGTATGTACTTCCAACCTGAGTCCACCCCACAGCCTGATGTTCTGGGTGCTTCAGAATAACTGACTCAAATCCATTCACCTTTATATCTCATTACTCGATAACAATCAAGCATATCTCCACTGATCCACTTATCCAGGCACACAAGCAGTAAGACAGTGTGCAAGTTATTTAACCTCTCTGTGCCTCAATTTCCTCATCTGTAAAAATGGGGTTGATAAAGGAGCTAATATGTATTAAGATAGAAAACCAGTGCCTGGCTCAAGATATGTACTATGAAAATATTAATAGAAAACAAATAAAAGTGGCATTTATGGGGCTCTGTGCTGGTTTCACAGGCCACAGGAAGAATAGCTCAGCTCCTACAACAGGCACTCGATAAATTTAATGCATGAATTCAGTTCAGTTCAGTCACTCAGTTGTGTCCGACTCTTTGCGACCCCATGAATCGCAGCACACCAGGCCTCCCTGTCCATCACAAACTCCCGGAGTTCACTCAAACTCATGTCCATCAAGTCAGTGATGCCATCCAGCCATCTCATCCTCTGTCGTCCCCTTCTCCTCCTGCCCCCAATCCCTCCCAGCATCAGGGTCTTTTCAAATGAGTCAACTCTTTGCATGAGGTGGCCAAAGCACTGGAGTTTCAGCTTCAGCATCAGTCCCTCCAAGAGACTGATCTTCTTCGGGATGGACTGGTTGGACCTCCTTGAAGTCCAAGGGACTTTAGTCTTCTCCAACACCACAGTTCAAAAGCATCAATTCTTCGGTGCTCAGCTTTCTTCATAGTCCAGCTCTCACATCCATACATGACCACTGGGAAAACCATAGCCTTGACTAGATGGACCTTTGTTGGCAAAGTAATATCTCTGCTTTTGAATATGCTATCTAGGTTGGTCATAACTTTCCTTCCAAGGAGCAAGCGTCTTTTAATTTCATGGCTGCATTCACCATCTGCAGTGATTTTGGAGCCCCCAAAAATAAAGTCTGACACTGTTTCCACTGTTTCCCCATCCATCTCCAATGAAGTGATGGGACCAGATGCCATGATCTTAGTTTTCTGAATGTTGAGCTTCAAGCCAACTTTTTCACTCTCCTCTTTCACTTTCATCAACACCTTTTTAGTTCCTCTTCACTTTCTGCCATAAGGGTGGTGTCATCTGCATATCTGAGGTTATTGATATTTCTCCCGGCAATCTTGATTCCAGCTTGTGCTTCTTCCAGCCCAGTGTTTCTCATGATGTACTCTGCATATAAGTTAAATAAGCAGGGTGACAATATACAGCCTTGATGTACTCCTTTTCCTATTTGGAACCAGTCTGTTGTTCCATGTCCAGTTCTAACTGTTGCTTCCTGTTCTGCATATAGGTTTCTCAAGAGGCAGGTTAGGTGGTCTGGTATTCCCATCTCTTTCAGAATTTTCTACAGTTTATTGTGATCCACACAGTCAAAGGCTTTGGCATAGTCAATAAAGCAGATATAGCTGTTTTTCTGGAACTTTCTTGCTTTTTCGATGATCCAGCAGATGTTGGCAATTTGATGCCTGGTTCCTCTGCCTTTTCTAAAACCAGCTTGAACATCTGGAAGTTCACAGTTCACATATTGCTGAAGCCTGGCTTGGAGAACTTTGAGCATTACTTTACTAGCGTGGGAAATGAGTGCAATTGTGCGTTAGTTTGAGCATTCTTTGGCATTGCCTTTCTTTGGGATTGGAATGAAAACTGACCTTTTCCAGTCCTATGGCCACTGCTGAGTTTTCCAAATTTGCTGGCATATTTAGTGCAACACTTTCACAGCATCATCTTTCAGGATTTGAAATAGCTCAACTGGAATTCCATCACCTCCACTAGCTTTGTTCATAGTGATGCTTTAACAAGTGAATAAATGAACAAACCACACATACCCAGATCTTGAGGAGCTCATACTGTTAGTTCACTGTAGGGTGAACCAACCGGCCTGTCACTTGTCTGTGTCCTTAGAACATGCAGCACTTGTACTAACTAGAATGAATGCCTTTCTTCCTCCTCAGCCTACCTAAATCCTATATAGCCCTCAAGACCTAGCTTCAATTCTTCCTTTTTCCACAAAGCTTCCAACCACATCAGCCTACAATGAAATCTCTTCTCACTGAACAAATGTTGCTCTTACCTACAGACATAGAGAACAGACTTGTGGTTGCCAAGGGGGAGGTGGGTGGGGAACAGATGCAAGCTATTATATACAGAATGGATAAACAACAAGCTTCTACTGTATAGCACAGGGAACTATAATCAATATCCTGTGATAAACTATAATGGAAAAGAATATGAAAAGAATGTATGTATACATACAACTGAATCACTTTGCTGTACAGTAGAAATTAACACATCGTAAATCAACTATACTTCAATAAAGTTTTTGAAAATGTTGCTCTTAGAACCTAGCCCATGGTTTCAGCACTTAAAGTAAGGTTTTTGTTCCCTAGGCTTGCAGTAATGTCCCTCTTCAATAAAACAGTCATTTCTATGGAACAGGTCTTCCATGGTGACTATCTCTTGTATTCTCTAGCACTTTACAAAGTACTCAACAAATATGTGTTGACTGGCGGACTGATTGATTGATTGGAGACTTAATTGAGAGCTCTTAGGTAGGAGCCAAACAAGGCTTAGCATCACCTTTCAAATTGCTGTCTCTTCAAACATTAGCCAGAAATCATGTCTGGTATTCCAATGTCTGCCAGCAGCAAACATTGCATTAAAGATGTCCTGCCATTTCATACAACTTCCAAAGATTTGGTAACTTCATACACTTCATTGTTTAAGTTCAGAATTCCCCTAAGAAAATTTCTGTTTAATAAGGGACATCTGTGGAATGCTTTTCCTTTCTTCTTAAATCGCATACACATCTAGTATTTATATGAGGTAAAGGATAAACTCAAAAAAAAAAAAAAAAAGGATAAACTCAATCTCCCTGCCTACTGGAAAAAAGTGTGAATTTTATTATTTTGTTTTGCAGGTGAGGAAATGGAGACACAGAAAGGAAAATGACATGCCCATTGATGCACAAATATTGAATGGCAAATCGAAGACTGAACTTAGGGTCTTCTGAATCCAAGCTTATACTTCTTACCCTGATTTGAGATTTAGAACAAAATAAAACAATACCTTTCCTTTGACCCTGACCCCTGAGGGGCATATATCGGTAACATTACCAGTTTTTGCAGCAGATTACATTTCTTTAATTTTTCTTTCTCTCTTTTCCCAGCTTCCCCCATCATACTCTTACCTAGTTCTTCTTCTCTTTCTTTTACTTATGAAAATAGCTTGGGATGTGGAGTCAGACAGAAGTCAATTTGAAGGTCAGTTTATCCATGTGGAGTCTATCACTTATGGGGAGATCAATATCTACCTCAAAGAGTTATTGTAAAATTAGATAAGAATATACGTAAAACTCCTAAAAGTACCAGTATTTCCCACACAGCAGGTCCACTACGTCTCCTATCCTATCATACTAGGCCTGGATTGCCCATTTTGTTTCAAGAGGTTGCTGAGACACAACCAAATAGCATTCCCTCCATCCAGTGAGGCACAAGCACACAAGTAGTGCATCCAGATTCTCGCCTGGTCCACTTTCTGCCTGTTGCCTTGCTACTCCCTGATTACAATTTCTAATTAACACAGAGCTCCAAACTCTCAGTCAAGTCCTTCAAAGAACATGCGAGTCAAGACCTGATAGTTACCTCCGAGGCTCCAAAATGTCATCAGTCACCCTCTCAGTCAGATAAGATGACATCAAAAACAGCCTACCTACAGAAGTTTGTAGAGGAGCTTTCACTTATATTAAACACACACACATATACACATAAATGGAAAGCAACAAGGCAGCCCAACAAAGACAAGGCTTTAGCTTGTCATCCTCTCATAAGCAAAGATGGGGCAGAAGCCATGAGACTCTAACACCTTTCCAGAATAACTAGTTGAACCAGCTTTCCTCCCAGCTTTACCTCATCTTACCCCCAACGTCCTCCCCCCAAAGAAAAATTAATTTCTGATGGACCATGAAAGGCAGTATAGGAGAACCACTCAAAACTTCCCTGCCAGGGACTCAGGAAGAGAGAAGACCATACAGCTGGGAATCTGCTGAGTGGCATTAGAGTGGAAGCCAGAAGACACCACAAAGAGTCTGTCCATCACTGGGCTTAACCGTTGATCCTGTCAAATCAGTCCCACCTCCTGCATTCCTCACAGATGTAACATTAAAAGACTTGAGTGAAAGTTAACAGACCATGAGACATGTCGTCCCTGAGAACATACCAGGAAACAGCCATTTGTGGAAAGATAGGAAGTAGGAGTGTAGAGGAAAGCAAAGCCCTGGATGAACTGCCTAATGTCAGTCAGCCTTAACACCTCCACAGCCTAAACTCTGAGAGAAGATCCTGGAGCCCATAGCATCCCTTCAATAAGGCAGAAGCTTGCCCCACAGAGAGGCTGAGAAGAAACAGGAGAGTACAGAGAGGTGAAGTAACATGCCAAGATTACTCAGCGAGTTGATAAGAGAGTATCAGGAATGGAACAGAGGTCTGGTCCTCCACTGAAACAGGATAGAGACACAGCGTGAGAAAAGTTCCCCCTGACCCAGCTACCAATTTGCTGAGTGTTGTCAAACTTTATCAGCCTTAATGCTGAACTTCTCTCCCCTCCCCCCACACACACCAGATGCATGGCTGAGCCAAGAGGGACAGAGCTGGTACAGCAGACTAGAAGGGCCCACTGTGACCAAAAAAGAAAAAAAAAAAAAACAAGCTGGGTTTTGGACAGTGAGCAGGGAAGCCAATGAATGAACAAAGAAGCAGTGGCACTTGAGTGAGACAGTCCCACATGTAGGCCTCAAGCAACTTGGTGCTGGAGGTGGGGACTGCAAACCAAAGGCCGGACATGAAAGAAGGGTAGCCTAGATGCATGGAAAGTGTGTCTCTGTTGCTACCAAGCAGTGTTCGTTCTGTGGCATGGCACAGTCATGGACTTTCACTGAAAGAGGAGGGAGTAGAGATGAAGTCAAAGTGGGGCTTGCGGGGGTGGGGGCAGTTAGTCTCTGAGAAACCAAGTCATCTTGATCTTTGCAATTTTGGTGCCCAGCCAGGATGGCTGTGTGCCCAAGCAAACATGCCAGTGTGATGTGAGGAAGAACAAATCATCCCTTGGAAAACTAATGCCTAAGACAATCTTTCCATTTGGCCTGTTTATACTAGATGGGGTGAAGGGGTGTGAAGAGACAAACATCTATCCCATTCCCAGTTCTTACAGCACACTCTTTAGCAGGGAAATATAATACCTCAACTTTTTCATTAATGACTTATTTGAAGTCTGTCTAAAGCAGGTATTTCAGGGAAGCATCAGGAAACAAAGAACTGCCCCCACAGAAACAGTGAAAGTGATCTAGGTACCCACATAACTAATAAAAAAGGGTCACTTGCTGATTACAAGATAACTCAGGTAAACCTGTGAAGTTCAGTTTCAGAGAGATTTAACAATGCAAACACTGCATGTACACACAAATCCTGGCCCCAGCACGAAGGCTATGAGCACCTGGGCAGTGAGAGTAGTAGAAACCCCAAACCCACTTAGATCTGTGTAACAGAAATACCTAGAGCACTTGTTATCCCTGACTTCCACATTGTTTTTCAAGACTACCTTTGTAAATAAGCAAGCTTATTTGAAATTCTGAATGCAGTTCCCTGTAGACAGACTAAAATTGTAAATAAGCAAGGTTATTTGGAGATTTGAATGCAGTTCCCTGTAGATAGAATATTATAAAATGGTGGTTAGTTTCTGTGATTTCATCAAGGATATACTCTGGACCAAAGAGCGCTCTCCAGAAATGTTCTGAACGTGGCAACTATCAATAACTGTGTTAGAGGGACATGTTTCCTAGACTTTAACTCTCTTCTCCAAGCCTCTCATCCTTCAGTGATAATGAGGATTAAGCTCCATTTCAATACACTCCCCCATCAGGAGTTTAGTACCAAGAAAAGACATTTGCTCAACTCAGGTGACAATCTGGTAGATGTGAGGACATGGAGAAGGGGCGGCAACGAGACTGTGGATGCAAGACCTTCAGCAAGAGTGACTCCCCTGGGTATTCCAGGTACAGACAGAAGACCTCAGAACAGAGGAATAGCAGCAACAATAGCAGATTTGCAACCAGTGCCAATGACAATGTGCACAGAAATAAAAACCTAACAGGGTTAGAGACTGCCGTGTCTAAATTCCTACCCAGGGTTTCTGTAAATTGGAGGCTTCTTGTATGTCACGTACGGTCAGCATCTTCAATCTCAAACACACCTATTTGTTCCACAAGGGGAAAATTAAGTTCATAGAGTTTATTCCTACAAATTCAAAGCCAGCAACTGGTTAAAGATCAAACAATCTGATGTTCTGGAGGTCTGATTTTTGACCAAATACCACTTCCTTCTTCTATTATACAAATTCCTTGGCTGTAACTCTTTGTAGAAACATATATGCTCCTGGAAGTCAGGGCTTATGCCTTCTCTATCATGTCCCTTAGAACACTTTTTCTAAGGCTGACCTGGGCTAGGGACAGGGCTAGGGACAATTCTAAATACATAGTGAGAGATGTGCCCCTCCCAAATCTCTTACGTAGTTGTCCCCATGTAGGTGCCTATGTAGAGGCCTTGGACAGGTGTCGCTTAGCAGCAGCATAGATACTTCCACTAGAACACTTTGCTTGATACAGAGTCTTCATATGGCATGGATGCCAGAAAGAACCAAAGTAGTCTTCAGTTGTTTTAAAGAATGGTCCTACTCAACTTCAGTCAGACGCTCCTCACTTACTGCATTCAGCTGTGGGCTCCCTAACTCAAGAGGAATATGGCCAGGCTGGAGTGTATCCAGAGTGGGAGCAGGAGGCTGGATCTCAGATCCCATAGAGAACAGCTAAAAGAGCTAAGGCTCTTTAGCCTAGAAAACTGAGACAAAGGGACATAGTCTTTGTCTTCAGACCTCCCAAAGGTTGTCCTAAGTCAGATAACTTGCTCTTTGTGGTCTCAGAAGGCAAAACTAGAACCCACAGAGAGTAGGCAGATGGAGAATGATTGCAGCCCGACATGAGAAAAAGCTGTCTACAGTCAAAACCTTTGTTTTTTTTTTTTTTTTTTAACACTGAATAGGACTGGCTAAGAAGGAAATGAGCTCCCCCATGACCAGAGGAGAACAAGCTCAGGGATACTGCATAGGAGACTCATGGATCAATTGAGACCAGGTGACTTCCACAAAACCCACCTCACTTTGAGAATCTATGATTCCAGCCACCTCAAAGAACAGTATTCAGTTAGTAGGCCTCAGTTTAGTCTGCCCTTTGGTGGGGGTGCAGGAGAGTGTGTGGCTAGTGAGGGTAGCCCTTGACTTAATCTCTGCTGTTCTTCATTAACTGTTCTTAGACAGGTCAGCATCTTTTTGCCCTCTCGTTCTGAAGGAGCCTAACTATAAAAACTGTGATGTTCCCTCTAGATAATCATTCCATAAACACCAACCTCAAATCTGAGTTTCTCTTTTCTCTTAAAAACAAGTCCTAGGAGGAGATAGGAGAGAGCATGAGGCAAAATCATTTGAATTCTGTTTAAAGGCAATGTTCAAGTGTCTTCCAGCTGGAGCTGAATTTTCTCTGTCTGAGGTTTTAGAGAAAGAAAAGCCTCTAACAGGCTTGGCCTTTTTTTCACTTCAGGGAGCACACGTGTGGATCACAATAGGTTACCAGTTATATTATAACAACCCAGCAGGCCCCAAAGCAGTGTGTAGCCAAAGCTCAGCCAAAGGTTAGCAGACATATCACCCACTTTCTTTGCTTTACTACTTTTCACCAACCTGATTTGTTTTCCTTTGGATGGATTCCTACCCCATGTACCCAAAAGCCTACTTTCTGAGAGAGAGGAGCAGTTGGGGAGCTGAGGCAGTAGACATCTTTGTTGATTCTAGAAGCAGAGATGAGGAAGGGATTCATCTAAGTAACCAGGGTGTACTAAGCTCACAAAGAAGCAGACCTCATGAAGGTCCCTTTGTGAATGCCAAGTCCTGGTCTGGGGGTGGTCCTGGCCTGCAACGTAACTAAGAAGGTTTCACAGAACTATCACTTCTCACATAACACTACCTGTGCACCCAACAAGAACTCAAAGTTGCAGCCAAATTGCAGCCAGGCCTCAATCTGACTTGATCCGCATCCTCTTGAAATCTCAGCTGCCACTTTGTGTGCTTCAGTGGGGATGAAGGAGAGACTAAAAACTTAAAGAGCATGCCCTGCCCTCTTCCTAGGCTAAGGATGCCACACAGTATTAAGGTTTGCCCAATTTATTCTCACATCATCTGTGCTAATAAAGATGGCGCAGGTATGGCTACCCCCATGTGGCATATAGAAATCTTGGGTCCAAAGAGGATAAAATAATACATCAGTGCACACTAAGCGGAGGAGGTGAAACTTCTTTTTCCTCCAGGCTACTGCCCCACCTGACCCTACTTTGTTTCAGAACAGTAAGTAACTAGTGGCCACTTCCATTACTGTGCCAGATGGAGACTGTCACAAAAATGGACCAGGAAGATGGCAAATACATAGGATGAGTCTGTTTCTGCCATGTCTTGTCCTCCTCCCCAATTCTCCTCCTCCTCCTTTTCCTACATCCCCCACTGGTCTCCACCCTCAGCCAACCTCAGGGCACATTTCCAAGAACTCAAAATGAGTATAGGAATCTTACAATACAGCTTAGTAACTCTCTCTCTCTCTCTCTCTCTTTCACATACACACACCACAGGAGGATACAGTTTGAATCTCTGAGACCTCTGAGAAGCCCTATTTGATGCATAATCACTGGCACCAGAACCTTGAAAAGGTCACCCATCCCCCAAAGTGGACCTTTCCAGCACAGGGAGCCTAATTCATGGATGACTGTCTACACTGTAGAGGGGGCAAAGGGAGAGCCCTAGGTAGCAAACAGCCCAAATAGTCAAATCTGATTAGAAGAGAATCTCCACTTCTTTCAGACAGGCTCCCTGGGTCAATAAGGTATAAGATGCTAACCAAAGGCATGGGCCCAATTCTCTAGTGGGTCATGTTTCTTTAGAAACACCACAATGTATGAGGAAATCACAAACCATTCCTTAATGTCCAGGATAATCAATAATAATAGTTGTTAGGGGGAGGGGTTGCTGTTTGTCTTTTTTTAAACATTTCTTCTTTGTCACTTAACTGTTAAAAGAAGTGAAGAGAAGTTAAGACTATATCAGTCTCCACAACTTTGACAGGTGATTCCCTCCTTCAGGGATATCACTGGAGCATATAGAAATTGATGACTTCCTCAACTTGATCATTTCCTGATCCAAATGTTCCCCCATAACAATTATGAAATATACTTTCACACTCTATGCACTCTTTTCCCACTAATCACATTTCCTCAAACTCCTCCACTCCCAAGATGTCTCCACCTGTTCCACAAGCTATCTCCAAGCATATATGCCACACCAGATCCAAATTTCTTTTGGGTTTTTTCCCATGACACCAAAGGAAGTTCTCCAATATTTCTCACCATGGTTCTGGTACCTTACCTCTGTATCTGCCTGACCTGAGATCATCATAAGTGGATTGGAGTGACCAAAACAGTCCTCTCCTATTTCCCGAGCCTAGACTCCACCAGGGAGTGTCTGCATCCCAGTCCTCACCTACTATGGAACCACAGGCTGGCATGCAAAGGGTCAATGGGGTGGGAGGCTGCCAAGACTGAATACACTCCTCAGTGGTATTGCCCCATGTCTCTTCACAAACTGCAGTACCACCAGAAAAATCAAGAAACTCTCCAAGTAGAGGGTGTGGAGAAAAGGGAACCCTTGTACCCTGTTGGTGAGAATGTAAATCTGTGTAGCCACTATGGAAAATAGCATAGAGGATCCTTTAAAAACTAAAAATAGAACTACCATATAACCCAGCAATTTCAATCCTGGGTATACAGCTGGAAAAAACAAAAATTAATTCGAAAAGATACACACACACCAGTGTTCATAGCACCACTATTTACAATAGCCAAATATGGAAGCAACCCAAGTTTCCATCAACAGGTAAATGGATAAAGATGTGGGTGTGTGTGTGTGTGTGTGTGTGTGTGTGTGCGCGCGCGCACGCGCATGCAATACTATTCAGCCATAAAAAAGAATGATATATTGCCATTTGCAGCTACATGCATGGACCTAGAGACTATTATGCTTAGTGAAATAGTCAAAAGCAAATACTATATATCATATATATGTGGAATCTAAAAAATAATACAAATGAATCTATATACAAAACAGAAACAAACTGACAGACACAGAGAACAAACTCATGGTTACCAAAGTGGATAGGGAGGTGGGGGCAAATTAGGAGTACGAGACTAACAGATACAAACTACTATACATAAAATAGATAAGCTACAAGGATGTACTATATAGCACAGGGAATTATGCTCATTATGTTGTAATAATCTATAATGGAATATAACCTAAAACAAAAGAATCACTATGCTGTATACCTGAAACTAACACAAAATTGTAAATCAACTATACTATACTATTGCAGAGTGTTCAGTCGTGTCTGACTCTTTGAGACCCCATGGACTGCAGCCTGCCAGGCTCCTCTGACCATGGGATTTCTCAGGCAAGAATACTGCAGTGGGTTGCCATTTCTTACTCTAGGGAATCTTCCTGACCCAAGGATCAAACCCATGTCTGTTGTGTCTCCTGCATTGCAGGAGGATTCTTTACCACTAGCACCACCTGTGAAGCCCCAAATCAACTGTACTTCAATGAAAAATAAAAATTTTTAACAAAGAAATTCTCCAAGTAGTAGAACATATGATAGATTTGGAGCCTACCACTGACTCACCATATGACATACCTATGCATGCCAGTCAGTGCATCACAGCCTCAGTTTTTCCATCAGTTTCTCCACAACCTTCCTTGACTGTCTCACCTGGTGGCTGTAGAAGGCTAATGAAAAAAAGAGATGTGGAAATACACTATAAAACAGTAACACTGCGTGCAAATAGAACAAAGTGTCATCTTCCTCAGTCAGAAACCCTTCTAGGATGAAAAGGGTCAAAGCTAGCACAGCAGAAAAGACTGGCTACTAGACTGTCACAGTCTTACTTAAAGACTTGAACCTCACAGTAGACATGGAGACATCTAAACCCAGGGAGGGCAAGTGAAGTACCCAGGATCCTGGTGCTAGTGAATGGCAGAGCAAGAATTAGAACCCAAGTTTTCAATCTGCCAATACAGTTCTCTTTCTATACCCTTCTATCCCATCCCCACCAACGTGTGCAGACTGAGTCTTTTTCCAAGAAGAAAGCTGTATCGTTCTGAAGCATAAAGGGAGGAAAATTAAAAGGGGATTAATGAACTATGCCACATACTATCTAGGCAAGAAAAAAAAATACAGGTAACCACTGAACTTTACAAAACTGCCATGGCCCCTTTAAATATAGGGCTAACCAGGTTATATGGGCTTCCCTGGTGGCTCACACAGTAAATAATTTGCCTGTAATGCGATCCCTGGATTGTGAAGATCCCCTAGAGAAGAAAATGGCAAACCACTCCAGTATTCTTGCCTGGAGAATCCCATGGACAGAGGAGCCTGGCAGGCTACAGTCCATAAGGTCACAGAGAATCAGACATGACTGAGTAACACACAACCAGGTTATATGGGCTTCCCAGGTGGCTCAGTGAAAAGAATCCACCTGCCAATGTAGGAGACATGGGTTTGATCCCTGGGTCAGGAAGATCTCCTGGAGAAGGAAATGGCAACCCATTCCAGTATTCTTGCCTGGGAAATCTCATGGACAGAGGAGCCTGGGGGGCTACAGTCCATGGGGGTGCAAGAGTCAGACAAAACTTAGCCACTAAACAACAACAACAAACTAGGTTATATATATAGCTGGCTTTTACTGTAAGGATTCAAGCCATTTGGAATATATGAGAGAAATGATTTTACCCACTGCATAACCAAATATGTGTAATAATGACCCTTCATATATAACAGGGGTCAAGCATACCTTCAGCAGAAAGGGAATCAGTAAAAGGCACCCTGCCTCTCAACACACGAGTCACTTCCTCAACAGCTTGGCCAAGGAAAGCCTCATCTACCCTCAAATAATCCCCCAGGTAGACCACAAATTGTTGGCTGCCCTGTGCTTAGTAACACCCCCTGCCATGTTTGTGCTGGCTCACAAAACAACCCAGGGCACAGCAGCAACCACTCTCTGTGGTGCCTCTTAGGATGGGTGAGCCCTGGGCAGAGGTGGAGAATGACCTCTCCAAGGCAGGTTGTCTGGGCAGACTGGGAAGTCTGCAAGTAGTGTCAGGATAAAAAGAAAGGGAGGAACTGCCAGACCATGGAGGGCTACATAGACTGTTCTGACCTTGGTGGAATGGAGGGAGAGGAGGAGTTTGATTAGAACAAAGTCCTGAAGGCCAGGATTCCCCTCCTCAAAGGGGTTGTTTGAGACTGTTCAAATTAAAAAAAAAAAAAAAAAGGCTTATTACTCCCTCCAGAGAATACTGGAGTGGGGGGTGACATGCCAGTAGGTGACAAAGTCATCTTAGGCTGGTTAGAAATAAATGACTAGTATGAGGAAAAGGGGTGCCGGATGAAGATGTAGGCTGTTATAGGTGTTTGGAGAAGCTAAAGATTTCAGTTTTCCCTGACAGCTCCTCAAAGTTTTGCCTCAGCATACCTCAGGCAGCTCAAGGTGATAGGCACACCCCGTGACAACTCCCCAGGATTGCTAAGAGTGTGGCCTCAAGGCCTGAAGAACCCCCTACACTAATAAGTTAACCAGCAATTTGGTGCCTGGCAAAAGGGCACAGGTTTCTGCAGGGGTGTGGCGGGGGGCATTCGCCTCCCTCTCCTGAGATGTGACCTACGTTAAGAAGCTAAAACAATAAAGTGACATTTGTTACCCACAGAGAAACCACATCTGTCTCCAGCACAAATTCACGTTTTCCACCTCAACTGCAATTTGAGCGGGTTGGAAGGGGAAGGGCTTTTCAGAGAAACAAAAACAATCTTAAAACAAACAAAAAAATCAGAATAAAGTTCGTGAAGTTCACTCCCTTGGCCATCTGGTGCCTCAAGGTGAGTCGTCCTGCAAATCTCTCTTCCTAGTTACAGCCCCGGCGGCCCCCACCCACTACCCTCACCCCTACTCGGGGGTGGCTTGCTCAGGGGGGTTCTGGAAAGCTCGGGAGAGCACCTCTCCCCTGTCCTCAGCTGCAACTTGGCTTCCAGCAGACCACAGCCTCCTAAAACAAACAAACTCTGGCGGCAGCGGCGGCAGCTCCAACACAGCTGCGCTCCATGGCGCAAAAGTTTCCTCCACGCTCCTCAACGTGCAGGAAATCTCGCCGGCGCTGGGGCAGGACTCTGGTGGGAAGGAAAGGCCGAGCCCAAGCCGCAACGCCCCGCCGGCTGAATGGATGTGCGCGCGTCCGGCCGTGGGAAGTGAGGCTGACGAAAGCCACCGACGCCTCATCTCTGTTCCCACACCGGACCCTCGCCCAGTAATCTGCCCAGGCGGGATGGCCTGGCGGTCGATCCAGGAGCAGACACCGCAAAGAAAGCTGCCAAGCCGCCTTGCCTGTCCCTCCAGCCCCTCGCTGTGCCACAAGGGCGCGGGAACTTCCAAGGAGCAACTCCCAACAGCTACCACTTCCTCCAGCTCCAACGGAGGGGAGCAAGCCGCCAGACGTTGGGGAGCAGAAGCGGCCCCCGAGCCCTCTCGGGGGTGTCTGCGCGCGGGACTCTAGCCTCGGACCGGCCGCACTCTCATCCCGCGCTCCCGCCACCCCGAAGGAGTGTCTGCGCCGGGGCTGGTGGCCAGACCCCCAGTGCAGCTAATGCTCCATGGTGGGGGGAGACGGGGGGAGCGGGCTTTCATCCCCAACTCCGGCCAAGTTTCAAAGTTGGTCTGAGGGCCGCGTCCCGCGGCAGCCTGAACACCCGCTCGCCCATTCAAAGTTGGGCACTGCTCAGACAGAGCAGCCAGTTCTTACCTTAGACACCGTGAGCGGTTCGCAATGTTCCAGACCCCCCTTAAGGGTGAAGCCCCAGGGCGCCCCCCCTTGCAGCTGCACAGGGACGTACTGGAAGGACCCAGGCCGGTTCTCCATCCTCCGCTCGGCTCAGTCGCGGCGGGACTCCTTTTCTGCGGGGGCTACGTTGCCTCCGCCCCCAGCGGCTCCGCCACCATCGCCCTCCAGCGCTACGCCACCCCTCACCGCCCAGCTCCGCCTACTCTCCTGGCTGGAGACGCTCGGGCAGAGAGCGAGCGCAAGGAGGAAATGACACGGAGCTGGAGAGAGGGGGAGGGGGGAGGAGAAGGAGGAAAAAAGAAAAGAAAAGGAGAGGCGGAAGGATAGTGCGTAATGGACAAGAAAACGGAGCAATGGGGAGGGTCAGTCAGTGGGACCTCGCCTATAAGAGCGCTGGGGAGTGGGAGTGAGGCGAGGCTTCACATCAATTGTTACATTGTTTCATTCAAGCAGCTTCCCCCCCGCCCCCCCGCTTTGGTCCTCCTCCTTACTGCCTAGTTCCCCGCCCCTCCAGCCAGCCAAGGCCAGGGGAGGTGAAAGTCGTTAGTGTAGATGGCCCGCGTGGCTGAGTGGGCTGAAATGCTGGTTTCCCGATTAGCGCGTTCATATTTCTCTGACTGCCTTTTTCTTCTGAAGGCCCCGAGAACCGGGTCCTGGGAGGGTTACAAAGCTGCTAATTTGTGGATCTTGCCTAGAGGGATGGAAAGTCAAGCAAGCATGCCAGGGAACACAGTGGGGCTGTGTGAGTAGGCTGCTCTGTGTGTGCGAGCTAGGTGTGTGGGGTCATTATGAAACATTGCCCTGGAGCATAGTTTAAATAAAGAAGCACTTTGAGGATGCCCCCTGCCCAGGCTCAGCCGCACCCTGGCTCAGCGCTGGCGTTTATGGTTTATGGGTAGCACTGTGCTTGTGTATATTCCAGTCATCTGGAGTTTCTGGCACGGCCTTGCACTTGCCCCACTGAGATGACCAAGCCAGGAATCAGCAAACTTTATGACTAGCAGTATTGTTTTCACTTCTAAAGAAACCTACAGGAAAGAGCATCCATTGATAAGCTGGTCAATTAACAATGTTGTTCCTTTTGGAAGAATCGGCTTTTAGACAACGGCCAGAACATCTCTGCTCATCTGTTCAAGCTTGAGGCTGTAGTGTCTGAGCCGAGCTTTTAGAACTGACCAAACAAATACCCACGCTAGTAGTCTCCACAATATTTGAATTTATTATCAAATCTTGGGCTGATTTCTCAGTCTTCACCTGGACACAGTTACCACCCCTCTCTGAGACGTTTTCTCTGGAGCCACATTCAGGCAGTGAGTTTTTAAAGAGCTTCGCAGTAGCAAGGAAAGTTTTGACAACTCAGTCGTGGCTCCTCCATAGGACCCTCCAAGGTTCTTGCTTGTTCAGTCTCTTGATGCCTTCTTATGCACTTTCTTCTTCATCGTCAAGAACACACACCATGACACCCTTCCTTCCACAGTCAGCTTTCTGCAGACAAGGTTGTCACTCTTTGCTTGCATTTCCTCACCTGTCACACCCTCTTCAACACACTTCAGCCTGTGTGTGCCTCTTCAGGCCACTGAAATTTCTCTCACAGGCTCTCCTCCCTCCCCCAATCGTTTCTTCTTTGTCTCCTGGATTGTCTTCATTATATGATGCTGACCTGACTTTTCTTTAATAAAACTGCAGTTTTTGATGTTTATAACCTGCTTTTGAAAATTCCTTAGATGTGTATAACTGATTCACTTTGCTGTACAGCAGAAACTAACACAACATTGTAAATCAACAATACTCCAATATTTTTTTAAAAAAATAAAGAATCTTTAAAGATGATTCACATGGGGAACCACCTTCAATCTTTAAGATTTTTAGACCTGCAAAAATCATTTCAATCATGTTCACTTTTTTTTTCTTTGGTTTGCATTTCTCCCACTAGAAAGCAGAAAATTTGAGAAAATGGCAGCTGGGTTTGTTGATTCTGGATCACATGTCAGCCTATGACATAACACTCATTTGCTCTGTTCCACCTTGCAACTGAGCTTTTTTCCCTTCTTTTTAAGACTTCTATCTCCATGATTGTCACTTGATTAGAACTTAGCATGTTTCAGTTTCAGCATATTGAAATCCATAAATTTCAGTTCACAAGGTCTGTAGTTATCACTCAAGGTCTACTAGAATTATGTGTCTAGACTAAAAGAAAGAAGATTAGGAAGCAGGAGACACACATCTGAGCCCTGGCCTTGACACTAACTAAATGGGTCATCTTGGGCAAATCACTGAACTGTTTTCAGTCTCATTTTATTCATCTGTAAACATCAACTAATAAGTCCTGACCTCCATCCCTCCCAGGTCTATTGAAGACTAAAATGAAATAATACATATGAAAACACTTTGGCAAGGAAAAAGTCAAAATCCTCACAACATTATTATGAAAGCAAGCACTGAGCTGGCCTTTAACCAGTCTATCTTCATTGCAAGGCTTACTCCACGCTGTCTTGCAGCACTCTTCAGTTTATCCTTTCCATTATTACAGCAAAAGAACATAAATTATCTAATCCCTGGTGAAAAACATCACATAAGTAGCCATTTTGAACATCAGATGGACAGATAATCTTCTTTACTGATAAAAATCACTGCTAGGACTTCCCTGGTGGTACAGTGGATAAGAATCTGCCTGCCAATGCAGGAGACACTGGTTTAATCACTGGTCTGGGAAGATTCCATATGAGGCTGTAGAGCAATTAAGCCCCCGAGCCACAACTGCTGAGCCCAGGTGCTGCAACTACTGAAGCCCACGCACCTACCTAAGAGCCTGTGCTCCAGGACAAGAGAAGCCACCACAATGAGAAGCCCATGCACTACAATGAAGAGCAGCCCCTGCTCACCACAACTAGAGAAGCCCGTGCACAGCAACAAAGACCCATTGCAACCAAAAATAAATAAATAGAGTATATTTTAAAAATCCCTTCTAGTAGCAGGGATCTCATTCTTTCCACAGTTTGTGGGAGCATGATTATGTAGTGGAAAGGATACTGGGTAGAATGTGAGATGCCTGGATTTTAAGCTGGTTCTGCCATTAAATTGCTGTATGATATTAAGCAGATGACTGCCCCTCTCTATAAATGGAAAAGATTGTGCTACTTGATTTCTTAAGTTCCTCTACAGTTTTAAAAATTCTGGGATTACTTCCTGGCAAGCGGTTAAACATAGTATATGTGCAAACGAAGCCTTAATGATGGAGATGAACCATGTGAAAATAAAGCAATGAAGAGACCAGGGGTGTATTTCTGTGTGTGTGTGTCTGTGTGCGATGCGGTCAATGGACAGGTAATAAATTCACTCTAAAATACATTAAATTGCCTTTGGGTAAAAACATAGAAAGTCCAGTTTGGTTTTTTTTGGTTGTTTAGTCTCTAAGTTATGTCCAACTCTTTTGTGACCCCACGGACTCTAGCCAACCAGGCTCCTTTGTCCATGGGATTTCCCAGGCAAGAATACTGGAGTGAGTTGCCATTTCCTTCTCTAGGGGATCTTCCCAACCCAGGGATTGAACCCATGTCTCCTGCATTGGTAGGTAGATTCTTTACTGCTGAGCCATCAGGGAAGCCTGGAAAGTCCAGTAGGCAGGTAGAAATAGGAAACCACATATCAAGCAAGGAATAGTGATTGATAAAACACACTTGGATTATGGTTGAAGCCATTTGGAGTGGATAATCTCATGCAGGGATATATGGTAGGAATGATAGAATGATAGGAAAAGGAAGATTAAGATGAAATCTTGGATTATGGTATTTTTAAAATCATTCTAGTATTTAAAAGTCAAGAAGGATCACAAAGGATCTAAAAAGAAGCAGACAGGGGAGGTGGGCAAAACTCCTTCAGCAGAAACAAGAAAGAGAAGTTTAAAAAAAATCCTCACAAGAGTCTTTTCTTCTTTAGAAATCTATTGACCAGTTTACCTTTTCGGAAGGAAGGAGACTGAAATAGCAATTATTCTCTGAACTTTTTTACTTTTTAGCTCAATTTGAATACAATTTTCCTCAAAGCAGTGCCTCTAGCTCCTTTCTAAATTAAGATTCTTTTGAGAGTCTAGGGAAAGCTATGCACAATCTCCCCTAGAAATTCCTAGAAATCTATACATGATCATCCCATGTTGTATATAGTTTGTGCTAAGGCTTATAGCAGAGAAGGCAATGGCACCCCACTCCAGTACTCTTGCCTGGAAAATCCCATGGATGGAGGAGCCTGGTGAGCTACAGTCCACGGGGTCGCTAAGAGTCGGACACGGCTGAGCGACTTCACTTTCACTTTTAACTTTCATGCATTGAAGAAGGAAATGGCAACCCACTCCAGTGTTCTTGCCTGGAGAATCCCAGGGATGGGGGAGCCTGGTGGGCTGTGGTCTATGGGGTCACACAGAGTCAGACACAACTGAAGTGACTTAGCATCTTAGCAGCAGCAGCAAGGCTTATAAACCTTAGCTTCAGAATTCTTGCTCTAGTAAAAGATCAGATTTTTTTCTGTTGTGTCAAAAGCACATATGAAGTCTACCCTCTGAACAAAATTTTAAGTGTACAGTAAAGTATCATTTGCATGCACAATGTTGTACAGCAGATTTCTAGAATATTTTCACTTTGCATGACTGAAGCGTTGGACCCATTGAACAATAGCATCCATTCCCACCTCTCCTCAGCCCTCAGCAACCACTGTTTCACTCTGATTCTATGAACTTGACTGTTTCAGATTTTTCATATAAGTGGAGTCATGAAGTAGCTGCCCTTTAGTGATGAGCCTATTTCACTTAGCAAAGTTCTCAATGTCTATTCACGTTGTAGTATGACAGTATTTCCTTTTCAAAGACTGAATAATATTCCATTATATATATATATATATATATATATATATATATATATATATATACACACACATATGTATTCATATATATATTCATATATCTCACATCTTCTTTATCCATTCATTGGTCAATGGGCATTTAGGTGTTTCCACCTCTTGGCCCTTGTAAATAATGATGCAATGAACTTGGGAGTGCAAACATCTCTTTAAGATCCTGATTTAAATTCTTCTGGATAAATACCCAGTTGTAGGATTTCTAGATCACATGGTTGTTCTATTTTTAAGTTTTTGAAGAACTTTTATACTGTATTCCATGCTGGCTGCACTGTTTTACATTCACACGAACAATGTACAATGATTCCAATTTTTCAACCCCCTTGCCAACAATGGTTAATGTGATTTTTTAAAAAATAATGGTCATTCTAACAGGTGTGATGTGAAAGGCATTGCATTTCCCTGATGATTAGTGAGCTGTGTTTTTCATAAACCTGTTGGACATTGGTATATATTCTTTGGAAAAATTCAAATCCTTTACCCATTTTTAATCTAGTTATTTACTTTTTCTTTTTTCTTTTTCTTCTTTGCTACTGAGTTGTATAATTTACTTATAGATTTTGAATATTAACTCCTTATCAGATATATGATTTTCAAATATTTTCTCCCATTCTATAGGTTGCCTTGTCTACAGTTTTTGTTGTTGTTTTTGTTTGTTTTGCTTTCTGTACAGAAGTTTTTTAGTTTGATGTAGTCCCATATATTTATTTTTGCTTCTGCTTCCTATGCTTTTGGTGTCATGTCCAAGAAATTGTTGCCAAGACCAACATCATGAAAATTTTCCCTGTGTTTTCTTCTCTTAGTTTTACAATTTCAGGTCTTATATTTAAGTCTTTAATCCATTTTGAGTTAATTTTTGTGAATGGCATAAGGTAGGGGTACGGATTCATTCTTTTGCATGTGGATATCCAGTCTTCCCAATATCATTTGTTGAAGAAATTATCCTTTGCCTATTGGATGTTCTCATTGCCCTTGTCAAATATTGGTTGAAAGTCTATGCAGGAGTTTATTTATGGGCTCTCTATTTTCTTCCACTGGTTTATGTGTCTGTTTTTTATGCTAGTATCCTATTGTTTTGATTACTATGACTTTCCAGGTGGCACTAGTGGTAAAGAACCTGCTTGCCAATGCAGGAGATGTAAGAGACTTGGGTTCAATTCCTGGGTCAGAAAGATCCCCTGGAGAAGGGCATGGGTAACCCACTCCAGTATTCTTTCCTGGAGAATCCCATATACAGAGGAGCCCGGTGGGCTACAGTCCATAAGGTCGTAAAGAGTTGAACATGACTGAAGCGACTTAGTACAGCACACAGCACCTAGCTTTGTAATATATTTTGAAATCAGGAACTATAGTGCTTCTAGCTTTGTTCTTCTTTCCCAAGATTGCTTTAACTCTCTGGTGTCTTTTGTGGTTCCATACCAATTTTAGGATTTCTTTTCTATTTTTTTTGAAAAATGCCATTGGAATTTTGGTAGGGATTGCATTAAGTCTACAGTGTCATCTGACCATAACAGTTCTTTTAAAGAGCTTACATATTCATTAAAACAATGTTTCAACAGAAAACTTGGTATTCATTCATGCTAAGTCTCTTCAGTCATGCCCGACTCTTTGTGGCTCCACAGACTGTAGTTCATCAGGCTTCTCTGTCCATGGGATTCTCCAGGCAAGAGTACTCATGTGGGTTGCCTTGCCTTACTCCAGGGGATCTTCCCGACCCAGGAATTAAACCCAAGTCTCTTACATCTCCTACATTGGCAGATGGGTTCTTTACCCGCCAATTTACCTTACATTCAGAAAACAATTGCTAACTGCTAGATACCATTCAACACAGTTTTTCATATATTTTTGGCAAAGATTACAAAGACCCTGCAAAGTAGGTTTTAGTAACTGCTTTCCAAGTGAGGAAACTAAGACAGGAAGTGGTAAAACCAGGATTTCAAGGCAGGGAGGCTGGAGAAGTATCCTATGATAACTTTATTAATAGTGTCTCTGTCATATTCCCCTCTTCTGCAGGTGAGGGAATGGTTTGGAATCTTCCATTCTGCTCTCTTCATATTTCCCTTTGGAAGTGCTTCTATTAGAATAACTTTCTTGGCCTCTTTCCCCACCTTTGGGTGAGTTGTCTATTCTGTTGAGCTAAGTGAAGAGGGTATGAAGAAGTCTATTATGGATGTCTACATATTCCCAGGTTCTCTAATCAGCTTTTAACAGTAGTAAACAGATATTTTAAATCTCTGCCTCTCTGCTTCCTGTGTCTCTCAACTGGTTCTAAACTTGAGTGTGGATGAGAATGTTAATATTCACCACTACCCCCCAAATATACCTACTCAACTCATTTTATGCAATTTGTGTGTCCTGGGTCAGTTAGCTAGCTATTCCATGTTCTCTTCTGAATGTCTATATGGACCTGTTTCTGAATGCAGCTCAGATTGCCTAGGTGCCTCGGGGAAGAGTACTAGAGTGCGGTGCCATTGCCTTCTCCACATATATATAGCAAGAAAGGTATGTGGGTGTTACACCCAAGTTGCATGTAGTCCTCAAGGGTGATCGTATCTGAGTATGTGCAGGGAAGAGAGAGAGGGAGAGAGAATGAAGATGTGTTCTTTGAACATGGCTTTGAGGGCCACCTTCCAATGGTGATCATAATGGTCCTTGAAGCAGGCTCTACCTTCTCCCATAGAAGCAGGCTCTACCTCAAAAAACTACTTAATTCCATTTTTTTCCCATTTCCTTCTGTTCTGGAGTCACAGACTTCCTGTCTGTGTGCTAGCAGTCACTATTTCAGAAACCCTTTCTGTGCTGGCTCACAGACTGTTGGAAGATTATTTACAGACTAGAGAAGCTCATGGCGACCTACTCTAGTACTCTTGCCTGGAAAATCCCATGGACGGAGGAGCCTGGTGGGCTGCAGTCCATGGGGTCATGAAGAGTCGGACACGACTGAGCGACTTCACTTTCACTTTTCACTTTCATGGATTGGAGAAGGAAATGGCAACCCACTCCAGTGTTCTTGCCTAGAGAATCCCAGGGACAATGGAGCCTGCTTGGCTGCCGTCTATGGGGTCACACAGAGTCGGACATGACTGATGCGACTTAGCAGCAGCAGCAGCAGCAGGAAAGCTCCCATTTCTCATTGGCAAATGATCCTATTAGAGAAATCTAACCTGTGTTTTGTGATTGTTATCTAGTGTACTATGGCACATATTTCTAAGATACTCAGCACATTTTATCATCATCTTTTTAATTTCATCACTCCATTGGGAAAAATAAGGTAAGAGTCAAAATTAGAGTCACATTTTTTACAGGTGAAACCAAAGGGAGAATAGATTCCTTCTTTACTAATCATCTCTCCATGCTTCCTTGGAAAAAAAAATTATTGGTGGGCCCAGAATATTCCTGGGCTAGTTGACTCACAGGCAAAGGGAGACTTGGAGCATTTTTTAATGAAACAAGACTATTTCATAAATGATATCAAAACGTGTTCATTTTTAATCTCATCAATTGTATCTATTGGACTATTCTACTTTGATTTATAAAGCCCTCTCTTCATTTATCCCCACCCTGCCCAACAATTACCTTGGCTCTTTCAGCTGTTTCTCACAGAGGAGTGTTGTTGGAAAAGGGTGTTTGTTATGAGCAGTGTGCTCTCTTGACAAAACTCTGTTAGCCTTCGCCCTACTTCATTTTGTACTCCAAGGCCAAGCTTGCCTGTTATTCTGAGTATCTCTTGACTTCCTACTTTTGCATTCTAATTCCCTGTGAAGAAAAGGACATATTTTTTTGGTGTTCATTCTAGAAGATTTTGTAGGTCTTCATAGAACCAGTCAACTTCAGCTTCTTCAGTATCAGAGACTGGGGCATAGACTTGGATTCCTGTGATGTTAAATGGTTTGCCCTGGAAACGAATCGAGAACATTTTGTTGTTTTTGAGATTGCACCAAGCACTGCATTTCAGACTCTTGTTTACTATGAGGGCTACTCCATTTCTTCTAAGGGATTCTTGCCCACAGTAGTAGAAATAATGGTCATCTGAATTAAATTTGCCCATTCTTGTCCATTTTAGTTCACTAATTCCTAATGTTGATGTTGATGTTCAGTCTTCCTAATCTCCTGCTTGACCACATCCAATTTACCTTGATTCATGAGTGACGTCAGTGGTAAAGAATCCACCTGCCAAGGCAGAGATGTGTGTTTGATCCCTGGGTTGGAAAGATACCCTGGAGTAGAAAATGGCACCCCACTCCAGTATTCTTGCATGGAAAATTGCATGGGCAGAGGAGCCTGGTGGGCTAGAGTCAGACATGACTGGGTGACTGAGCACACACATGGACCCAACACCCCAGGTTCCTATGCAATATTGTTTTTTACAGCATCAGACTTTACTTTCATCACGAGACACACCCACAGCTGAGCACTGTTCTCACTTTGGCCCAGTCGCTTCCTTCTTACTGGAGCTATTAGTAATTGCCCTCTGCTCTTCCCAAGTAGCATATTCATCACTTTCCAATCTGGGGGCGGGGGTGGTGGCTCATCTTCCAGCATCATATCTTTGCCTTTTCATACTGCCCATGGGGTTCTCCAGGCCAGAATACTGGAGTAGGTTGCCATTTCCTTCTCTACTGGACCACGTTCTATCAGAACTCTTTATTATAACCTGTCTGTCTTGGGTGGCTCTGCATGACATGGTTCATAGCTTCATTGAATTACATAAGCCTCTTCACCATGACAAACTATGGAAAATTCTTAAAGAGATTGGAATACCAGACTACCTTACCTGTCTCCTGAGAAACCTGTATGTAGGACAAGAAGCAACAGTTAGAACTGGACACGGAACAGTAGACTGGTTCAAAATTGGGAAAGAAGTCTGTAAGGCTGTATAATGTCACCCTGCTTATTTACCTTATATGCAGAGTACATCATATAAATGTCGAGCTAGATGAATCACAAGCTGAAATCAAGATTGCCAGGAGATTTGCTGGTTATTCTAAATGCCCTATGGACATCTAATAACAATGTGTGGGATACAAAATTTTAAATATATTTGTGTAGGATATAAGATTAATATAAATTAATATAATATAAATCTATTATGTTTAAATTATTAATGATATCATTCAAGGTACTCCTATTATTTTTTCTGCACTTGATAAAATATTCTCAGAGAAATGTTAATGTGTCTCATTATGATTATGTATATTTTTCTTTTCCCTTATATTTCTTTTGATTTTTGTTTTATGTATCTTTGTTTCTTTGTTGTTAGGTGTCTAATGGTTTATGATGTCTATCTTTGTGAACTTTACCTTTTATCATTAAAAACATTCATCTTTGTTTTATTTTAAAAAAAAAGTTTGCTAGGAGAAATATCAAAAACCTCGGATATGCAGATGATACCACCCTTATGGCAGAAAGTGAAGAGGAATTAAAGAGCCTCTTGATGACGATTAAAGAGGAAAGTGAAAAAGTTGGCTTGAAACTCAGCATTCAAAAAACTAACATCATGGCATCTTGTCCCATCACTTCATGACAAATAGAAGGGGAAAAGTTAAAACAGTGACAAATTTTATTTTCTTGGGCTCCTAAATCACTGCAGACAGAGTGACTGCAGTGAAATTAAAAGATGAATTTTTTTTTAAAGATGAAATTTAATTTCATTTATGAAATTAAAAGATGTTTTCTCCTTGGAAGGAAAGCTATGACAAACCTAGACAGTGTATTGAAAAGCAAAAACATCATTTTGCTGACAAAGGTTCATATAGTCCAAGCTATGGTTTTCCCAGTAGTTATGTGTAGATGTGAAAGTTGGTCCATAAAGAAGGCTGAGGGCCAAAGAAATGATGTTTTCAACTGTGGTGCTGGAGAAGACTCTTGAGAGTTCCCTGGACAGCAAGGAGATCAAACTAGTCAATTCTAAAGGAAATCAAGCCTGCATATTTATTGGAAGGACTGATGCTGAAGCTCCAATACTTTGGCCTGATGTGAAGAACTGACTCATTGGGAAAAACCCTGATGCTGGGAAAGATTGAAGGCAGAAGGAGAAGGGGCTACAGAGGATGAGATGGTTAGGTAGCATTATGGACTCAATAGACATGAATTTGAGCAAACTCTGGGAGATAGTAGAGGACAGAGGAGCCTGGAGTGCTACAGTCTATGGGGTTTCGAAGAGTTGGACTTGACTTAGCAACTGAACAACAACAACACAGAGAAGAGATCTATGGCAATGATAATTATTATTGGAGAGGGGGAAAAAGTCTAATGTGGCTGGTATTATTCATATACAGATTACATGAAAATGATAGCAAGATCCTCCCTCCAGTATACCTCAAATAGTGTATATGTTATGTGGGGCGGGGGGCGAGGAGTGGGACGTGAGTGTTGCAACAAAGGACAAAAAGAGTTTGATTCCTGGGGAATTTTGCCTAGGGCTAGGGAAAGACATTATGATAGAGGCCTGTTTTAAGCTATTATAATATTAGTCACTACTTTTGTTAAATAAATGCTGGTGAGTACATGCCTCTGGAGAAATATATTTCGCTTTCTCCTTGGGTAACTTTATAAAAAAAAAATCCTTCTATTGCCATTTGGTTCAACCCATGCTTTTACCCATTTAGAAACATACCAGTTATGTCATGGAATCTCAGTATCTTGACTTCGTGTTCTGTTTGAGACTATAGATTTAGAATTTCTTCCTTCTTGAGCTGACAAATCTAGACAGTTTGTGTGCGTGTGTGTGTGTGTGTGTGTGTGTGTGTGTGTGTGTGTGTACCAGGCTGCTATCTGCTGTGGTTGGTGTTTTCTGGGAAGGCTTGTTGGAGCAGGAGTTGGTTTGTTTGTGTTCTAAGCTCACAGTAATGTCAGCCCAACTGGAAACCTTCAATTTGCCCTTGGGGAAATCAGTCATCTAGTAGAGGTTCAGCTGAGCTGTGATAGATGTTTACTGTTGCTCTACAGAAGTTTTAGCCAGGGATTGACTCCATATCAAGGATATGAAAATCAGATGAATGCTCAGATCCAAAATGTGGGCTTGAAGATGGCCTCTTCTTGGTACCGAGCTTGGACAGGGTCCAAGGCATGCTTTGAGCTGTTTGTTAACCATTTGTTCCTAGTTCTCAAATGCTGTTTTCTGTGAGCCATTTGTTACTCCTTAGTCATCAATAAAACAAAATTTTGGTGCATATCAAGCTCTTATCTTAATTACTTCAGCCATTGGAAAGAAAAAAAAGTCACACATACACATATACACAAATTCCAGCCTTTTTACTTTTGAATAGTTTCTATCATTTTACCCTCCTACAGTAGCAGAGAAGGTATACCAATGCAATGGGCATTTGGGCAAAACAAAACCCCCACTATGGTCTTGATGAAGTTCTGGGGAAGTATACATATAGTTAACAGTAAAAATATAGATATAGATATCCTTCTTTTCTTTGATAGATTATTTTTACTCTAAAGTAAGTAGAAATGAATGCTATCTATTAAGTATTGGCTAAAAGGAAACTGTTTTGCTTTAACTTAAATCTAGAATGACCTAGCACAAAGAGGAAAGAATAACCAGTTGCCTTTGTCCACAAGTGTCAGATGGACTTCAGAAAAAAAAATGACTTTATCCAAATATTTTCTTAGGAAAGGTAGTCCCAGGCATGTGTATGTGTGCCTAGATGTATATACATCCACCCTTTCACCTATATAGATATATGAACAAAGCCACACATAAGGACTCATGTTCAAATTTGGGAATGCCTGGCTCCTTTCTCTCAGAGTCTGGCAACTCAAATTGATAAAGAAAGGAATTCCTAAATTCTGGAACAACTGTCAGGAACCTGACAATTACCTGATGTTCTAATACTGGGGGAATTTTCAGTGTGTTTTCTGTCACTGGTTTCAGTTAAACTTCAGAAACCTGGATAGCATACTTTTCCCTTTTTCTTCCCAACCACTGACATCCACTCAACCATCAAGATATGTCATTTATAGTCCTAAAATAGTTATCATATCCATCTATTTCTCTCCATGCCCACTGGCATTCCATCATCATCTTATAACTAGACCATTAGAATAGATTCCTAACTGGGCTCCCTGATGCAGTTCTACCCAGACGCCTTGAATTCATTCTCTGCTTTGCAGGACTTTGTAAACAGGATGCTCTTTCTAAAACACAAACTGTATGTAACACCTCTGTTCATTTTTTTTCAATGACTCTCCATTGTTTACAGAATAAAATCTAAGTCCCTTGACTAAGATCCTTCTTTTGTGGCTCCTCACTACATACTGCTCTCCCCTCTTCCACCCAAAACTCTCTGCCAACCTCCCTGCACAACACACACTTAGACCTATAGAAGTACCAAATTATGGGCAGTCACCTTAAGCACAATCTGTTCTCTTGTACCTCTAGGCCTTTTCACAAACTTTTTTCCTGCCTGGAATACCCTCCACTCTATCCTTGAGCATCTGGAAAACCTCTACTACCACTTCAAGTCAGTTCAAAGGTCACACTGGCAGAAGATATCTTCTTTGATCAAGGTATTCTTTCTTGATGTTCCCACTGCTCCCTTTATATTACTCCACTGTGGCCCTGATGATATTTTATTGTAATTGTTTCCTCCCTTGTGCTGGATATTCTTTGAGGGCAGGAACCATGCCTGATTCTTCAATATGCTCCCCAATGTCTTGCACAGGGCATGAATATAGTTGATGCTCAATCATCACTGAAATTATAGCCCTGGGCTTAGAAGACCAAAGGCACTTTTGTCATAAGGAAGGAACATTCTGGTTAGTGTCTTAATATATCTCTTAATCATGGAATGGAAGATAATGATTGCCTCCCATAGAACGCTCAACAAATAGGACATCACAAAGAGGCTCCTCTGGTGATTCAGAATCCAAAGCGGATCCCGAGATTGACTAGACTCCAAGCCTAGAAAGCTTTCTACTTTGATATTCTTTGTTGGTACATGTTACTGGAGAACTGATAACAAAGAGAAACAATGAAAAACTCTGCTGAGCTGTAGAAAAGGAATATAAGGAACACAGATTACCATCTTCTTAACATGGTATTCCAGGTGCTCCACAAATTGGCCCCTGCCTTGCTCTCCAGCTTTGTTACTTCCTCTTCTGACTCTCACTCAATTATTCAACCATGCCAAACTGCTTACAATATCCCCACCTCCCTCATTTTGCAGTGTTTCTTACTTCCATATTTTTACTCATGCTGTCTTTCTGTCTAAAATACATTTCTCTTAGCTTTAGGTAGCTCCTGCATGCTTAGTCAGAGAAGACAATGGCAACCCACTCCAGTACTCTTGCCTGGAAAATCCCATGGTCAGAGGAGCCTGGTAGGCTGCCGTCTATGGGGGCGCACAGAGTCGGACACAACTGAAGTGACTTAGCAGCAGCAGCAGCAGCATGCTTAGTCGCTTCAGTCGTGTCCAACTCTCATAGACCTTGGCCTACCAGGCTCCTCTGTCCATGGGATTCTCCAGGCAAGAATACAGGAGTGAGTTGCCATTTCCTTCTCCATTAGGTAGCTCCTACCAACACAAGATTTAGCTCAGGCCTTATTTCCTCCAGTAAACCTTTCCTAACTAACCAACACACCACTGTATATGTGTGCATACTCTGGCATATACACAGAGTCTAGATGTATGTTTGTATCAGTCGCAACTCTTTTGCATGCAAGTGACAGAAACACAGTACAAATAAGCTTTAGAAAAAAGAAAAGGGTTATTGATACTAATAGAAAAGCACAGGGATGATTTTAGGCATAGCTAGATCCAGGTGCTCAAATGACATCATCAGCTATGTTTCTATTTCTTGGCTCTGATCTCTTCTATATCGACTCAGTTCTCACACAGGCCTTCTCTACATGGTGGCCAAGATAGCCACCAAGAGCTAGAGATTTGCATCTTACCATTTAGCAACCCCAGTAGAAACACAGACCCACTTTATCAATAGTCCCAGCAAAAGCTCCTGAATTGAGTCTATCCTTGAACTAATAACAGCCAGAGAAACAGAATTCTCTGATCAGCCAGATGTATTAGTGAGGGCTCTCCAGAGAAATAGAACAATTCTTTTTGTTTGTTTGTTTTCTATAGGAATACAGTTAGGGAGGCTGAGAATTTCCCTAATTTGCCACTTGCAAGCTGGAGAACCAGGAAAGCTGGTAGTGTGATTCAGTCTGACTCTGATGGTCTAGGAACCAGGAGTGCCAATGTCCAAGGACAGATCAAGCAAAGAACAAATCCGTCCTTCCTCTCTTTTTGTTCTATTCAGTTCCTCAACAGGTTGGATGATGCCCACTGGCATACATGAGGGTGATCTTTATTCAGTCTTCTGATTCAGGTGTCTGGAGACACCCTCATAAACATTCCCAGAAATAATGTTTTATCACCTGTCTTGGTATCCCTCAGCCCAGTGAAGCTGACATTTAAAATTAATCATCATACCAGCCTTGGGTAATGTATCCATTTAGGTGGAATGAGCTCTGTTATCAGAAGAAAACATGTTGGGCAGCAGAAGCACTATATGTTCATCCTTAGTTTTCCTCTTCTGTCCTCTCATATTCCTCTCCATTTCAATGCTCTGATCAGACGGTATCATTTGTATTTGCATATATGTCTGTCTCCTGCACTAGACTGTGAGTTCCTATGTCTATTTATCTCTGTATCCCAGAAGATAGTATCGGGACTTTGCTTCTAGTAGGTTTTCTCAACCAATGAAGGATGAACCAATGACTTTGCAGTGCATTTTGAACAGATGATTAAATTACATGAAGCCCTACTGAAGGCTAATCCAGGCACACAATTTGATAATTAAGCAAATTAATAATATGACTAATTTATTTAATTAATTGCACAATTATTACTGGGTTGCATGGTAAGGGGACATAAACAATGAATGGTTCATTCAAAATTATGTAATAAATGCCTTCTATGTGTCAGGCACTATGCTAGAGATTAAGGTTAGCCCCTATTAGCCTTTTACCATTAATGAGAGAGAGTAGTGTATAGCAGCGGTCCCCAGTCTTGGGGAACTAATGCCCGATGATCTGAGGTGGAGCTGGTATGATAATAACAGAAATAAATACAATGAATGTAATGTACTTGAATCATCCTGAAACCATCCAACCCTCCCCGCCTCCCATCCGCCCCCTCCCCCCGCGCCCTGGCCAGGTCTATGGAAAAACTGTCTTCCACAAAACTGGTCCCTGGTGCCAAAATGTTGGGGACTGGTAGTGTATAGTGATTGTATGTGTGGGCTCTAGGGCCCAGATTAAAATCTAAGCACTTACATTTACTAGTTAAGTGACCTGTCAGTTTACTTAACCACTGTGTCTACTTTCCTCTTCTGTTAAGCAAGAATAGTACCTACCATAGAGGGTTGTTGTGCCGATTAAATGTAGAAATGGTGAGGAGGTGATAATAGTACCCAGAACACTTTAATATCTTTAATAAGTGTTAACTATTATCATTAGCATTCACAGAAGGTCCTCTCTACTTGAATATCACTTTAACCATTATACTTGGCCTGATGCAAAGCACTTGGTTAGGAATTTAAAATTGAATGTGAATACAACTTCTAGGTTTTCAAAAAAAAAGTATAGAATAGAAGCTTGTCTCAGCCCTGGAAGAGTTATATTTGGACATAGAACCTATGATCTTCACTCTCTTAGTGACCTTTTCCCTTTGGGAAGAATTGGTGTTCCACAAGAGCTAGGAGATGACTCAAATCTTTACATTGCCACTGCAGGTGGCTCCTAGGAGAATCAGACTACAAGCAAACAATTTGGGTGACTAAACAGAGTTTACTAACATGAAAGTGAAAGTTGCTCAGTCTTGTCCAACTCTTTGCAACCCCACGGACTATACAGTCCGTGGAATTCTCTAGGCCAGAATATTGGAGTCAGTAGCCTTTCCCTTCTCCAGGGGATCTTCCCAACCCAGGGATCATACACTAGTGCTAAGTGGGTTCTTTGATTTAATGAAAGGAGCATGAGATTTGGAGGCCAGCAAATCTGGGCCAGAATCCAAGCGTCCCTCTTACTAACTGTGGCATCTTGGGTAATAGCAATGATCACAGGTCAGACTTTTGGGGATGCTTATTCTGTGGCAATCACTGTTCAAAGCACTTTTCATATATTGTTTCCTTCAATCCTTGCAAACAAGGCTCTTCTTTTATTACCATCTTCTACCAGTATATAGAAGAAACTGAAGGGCAGAGAACTAATGTGTCTAAGATCACATAACTAGTAAATGGGAAATGCAGGTTTCTGACCTAGACCCTCTTGCCCTAGAACTCATGCTATTAACTACCTTTTCATGCTGCCTGCCAACTCAACGTCCCCAAGCCTTAGGTTCCTCATCAGTAAAAATCAGCTTAATTGCACCCAACTCATAGGGTTGTTGTAAGGATTAGAGATAAGCTGGAGGAAACATTTCATACAGTACTGAACATGAGGCAGGAGCTCTGAATAAGAGTTGTTATCATTCTGTCTCTATATTGTTCCTAGGGGCAGTAGATCTGGACTTTCCTACTTTGTTGCCGGCACGGCTTCTTGATGCTACTTAGTATGACCACAAATGAGTTTCTGTATAAGGGAGGCACTACCAGGTTAATTACACAATGGAAGAAATTTTGATGCCGATGATGATTTTAGTTCTTCCTTAAACTGTGATTCTGTCTTCTGTGTCCTGGTTACATGTGCCACCCACCAGGTCCCTCAACACTGGCTGATGTCCCTCCCACTCTCCATCTAACCTTGCCAACTGGGACTCCTGCCAGGTTGGCCATATTTCTACCTGTCATCTCATTATGGAAAAATGGATCTGAAAATGACTGAAATACCAGCCTGCTGGCAAATCTTCATGGACACAAATACATCTGAAAGGGATTTTAAATTGTGGCCAGTTGTTTCATTCCTCATTGGTAATTTTTATTTTCTTGCCACCTTCTCACTATTTTGAATATATAGCTAATCAAAGAAATAATAAAGGTTAAGACTCAACTAAAAACAGAAAGAAAAATAGAAAAAAGACTCATATACCAGTGATGAGCTTGCACTCTCACAACTTCAATGCAAATAGGTCTGATTCTTTGGGAAAGCAATTCAGTAATTTGCATTAAGAGCCATAATTATGTTCCTGGCCTTTGACACTGCAGTCCCTCTGGGGGTTCTATCCTAAGGACAGACTTCAGCAGAAGGGAAACACAAGTCTATAGGCACAAATATTTTCAATACAGTATAATTTTTACTAATGAGAAACTGGAAATGATCTTAATGTTGAACAACTTGATGTACATTAGGACTCACCAGTAAATGACATAGGAAAGATAAAACATTAAGTCTATAATGTTAAATGAATAAAGCAAAATACAAAATAGATACAACCAGGTCCAACTGTCTTTATATGGACACAACTTAGAAACTACTATAGAAAATGAAAGTTCTTGCATTAGGATAATGGGTTGAATAATAGTCTCTTCCCCTCTACCTCAATTGGAGAATAATTGCTTTACAATATTGTGTTGGTTTCTGCCATACATCAACATGAATCAGCCATAGGTATACATATGTCTTTGATTATTGACTTCAGAAGTTTTAATGTGTGTTTGAGTAGAAGGTGGGAAATGCAAAGGAGCCAGAGAAAGTATTTCAAATGCCAGCCCCCTTAATTCAATTTCCTGATCATCACCTTACAAGTAAAGCCAACTGAGAAACACACAATTTTGTCTTTCAATACAAAGATATACAGTAGCCATACCTATTCATCCTATCAAATATGCATACTCAGTCTGGTTCCCACTCCCAAGCCTTTCCTTTTCTTGTCCCATTATGGCTTGCAGCAGGACACAGGAGCAAATACACTCATATTTCCATCCCCAAGTTGTCACTAACAGCTGTGTGGTTTTAAGCATGTTACTTTAACTTGCTAGGTTTGTTCATTTGAATACTGGGGCTAATAATGGTACTTACATTTTGGTGTGAGAATTAAATATGCATATGCAAAGGGCTTAATGTAGTACTGGGTATCATGTAAATGCTAAATAAATGTTCATTTCTGGCTAAAAAATTGGGATAGTACTGCTGCTGCTAAGTCACTTCAGTCGTGTCCGATTCTGTGTGACCCCATAGATGGCAGCCCACCAGGCTCCCCCGTCCCTGGGATTCTCCAGGCAAGAGTACTGGAGTGGGTTGCCATTTCCTTCTCCAATGCATGAAAGTGAAAAGTGAAAGTGAAGTCGCTCAGTCATGTCCGACTCTTCGTGACCCCTTGGACTGCAGCCTACCAGGCTCCTCCGTCCATGGGATTTTCCAGGCAAGAGTACTGGAGTGGGGTGCCATTGCCTTCTCCAGGGATAGTACTAGTACCTACGTTATAAGGTTCATAGATATGAAATGGGAGAATAAATTTCAAGCTCCTGGCATAATAGGTGCTAAATATATGTTAGCTGTCATCAAAAAATTGCTGCACTGGGTAGTCTCATCTAGTAACAAAATTATTAGATGATAAAGGGGGTATTTAATGCTCATGCTGATACCAAGTAGATTGGTGCCTGGAGAGGCATACCTGTTAAAAAATTCCTTCTAAGCAAGCAGTATGAATCATAGTGATCTGAAGGTCAAGGGGAGCCCAAGATGGTGACTCAGCAGGGAAAACATGTGCAGAATAAAGACGAAGCTCTTTTCAAAACAATAAAGAAACTAGAAAGTAAACAGGATGATTAATGCAGATTGTAGAAATTCATGGGGCAGCCCCCAAAGGAATATGCTAAGAGGTCAGAGACAAGTCAGCTAGAAAACCTTAAAAGCAAACTTAGGAGTTGAGTAGAAGTGGGAGGTGGTATCTGAGCCCACAAAAGAAAGATGTTAATAATAATTGCTAGTACTGAATCCATACTATGTGTCAGCATTGTGCTAAGCAATTCTTTTGTTATATCATTATGTCTTCCTTATCATGCGGTGGCTCAGGCGGTAAAGCGTCTGCCTACAGTGCGGGAGACCCAGGTTCAATCCCCGGGTCAGGAAGATCTCCTGGAGAAGGGAATGGCAACCCACTCCAGTATTCTTGCACCCCACCCCAAAAAAAAGGGGCTCAAAGAAATATTTTGGAGAAGGAAATGGCAATCCACTCCAGTACTCTTGCCTGGAAAATTCCACGGATGGAGCAGCCTGGTGGGCTACAGTCCATGGGGTCGCAAAGAGTCAGACACGACTGAGCAACTTCACTTCATTATCATGCTATGAGGTAAATTTTTATTATTATTCCCACATTATAGTCGGGACCCAGCTATGCCTGATGACAAAACCTTAAAGTATACCAAGTCTCTAAAGAGTACCTTTCGAGAATAAGCTATTGAATAAGGTTTGGAGGATCCAGAACGAATTTGTCATCTTTCCCTTGGAAATCCATCATCTTTCCCTTGGAAATCCATCCTTCATTGTGTACTTCCCATCAGAGCACTAGCATCAACCCAAGCCAGAAACTTGGGAGTCACCTTGATTTTTCATTCTTAATCGAATCAGCCACTAAGGCCTTACTAAATGCTTTTGAAATCTATCACTTCCTCTCTGTCTCCTGTCATTCAAGTTCTCATTCTCTCCAACATGGACTATTCTAGTAGAGTCCTATCTGGATGCTCTGCCTTTAGTTTTGACTTTCTTGTAATCTAGCTTACAAACTGCAGCCAGCATGATCCCTTTTCTTGTACTTTTTTTTCTACAAAACAATCTTGCTAACATGCAAATCTGACCATATGATTTCTCTACCAAAGAACTTACAGTTGTTCCATAATTTTCTTCTAAGTGATGTCCACAACCTGACTCTCCACGTCCTCCCGACTTGTACCTACTTCTCTGGCTTCATCTCCTTTCACTCTCTATCCCCTGAACTTCACACAGCTCCTTCTTACTCATCTCACTAGTCTATGGTCCTCATGACTTTGCCAGTATCATTTTTTCTGCCAAGTTCACCCTTTTAAATTTCTTGCCTCTCAACCTTTAAGTGTCAGCTAGACATCAATACCTCCAGAAAGCCTTTCCTGACCCTTTACTGTGCTAATTGACTCTCCTCTACACTCTGTCCTCCTCATCCCATGTCTAGTCACTTATAGCATGTTGAAATGATCCACATGGCTATGGATCATGCCTTGTTATTCTTCACACTCCTAAAATCTAGTGAGTCTCTGTCCATAGTTATGTTTTCATATGTGTCTTTGAACTGTTACAAGCACTTAGGTTGTGTATCCAAGTAATGCTAGAGGTGTAAAGACCAAAGAGACTTAGAAATAGCTACCATTTATAAAGGACCTCCTGTGCGTGATGATCTTCACCTCTGACTGGCACTCACTAGCCCCCTATTCTACTTTATTTTTCTTCATAGCTCTTATCATCATCTGTCATATTATAGATTTTATTTATTTAGTTGTTTGTGATTAGACTCCTTCCACTAAAGTATAACCTCTGTGAAGGTAGTAATAAGTGTTTTTTGTTCATTGCTTCATCCTCAATGCATACAGCAGTGTCTAGCATATGGGCTTCCCTGGTATCTCAGACAGTAAAGAATCCATCTACAATGCTGGAGACCTGGGTTTGATCCCTGGGTTGGGAAGATCCTAGAGGAGGGCATGGCAACCCACTCCAGTATTCTTGCCTGGAGAATCCCCATGGACAGAGGAGCCTGCAGGGCTACAGTCCATTGGGTCCCAAAGAGTTGGACATGACTCAGCAACTAAGCACGTCATATAGTAGGTTCTCAGTAAATATTTTTGAATGAATATGGAGGGCTGGCACTTTCAATGTATAATCTCATTTAGTCCTCACAATAAACCTGTAAGGTAAGTATTAATGTTTCTACTTTACAAGTGAGGAAAATAAAGTTCCTCATTATCCCCCACAGAGAATAACAGAGATTTTGAGAAATTGGTATATTTATTGGGCCTAAGATTCAAAGATGATTGACTCAAAGATCAGGGCCACAAGATCTGGGGATGCAACATGAATGCCAGCCCAATAAAACATTGTTAATAAGTAAATCTCTGACAAGCTGAACTTAATAGAAAGACTGTGTACTCTCTTCCCAGGGAGACTGTATACTCCCACATTCTACAAATGAGGACAGTTTTATAGCTTGAATAGCTAATACCATATCTGCTGTTCTAAAAGAATCTGGGGGCTTGTGAGGACTTCCATAGGAAAATTATGAGCAAGGCCATTGGACCAAGGGTACATTTGTTTTGTTTTGTTTTGTTTTGTTTTTGCAGACAAGTCCCTAAGGATTTGCAGAGAAAGTTTGTGGTACAGAGAATTAGATTACCTGTTGTATGGCTCCTGTAGTTCTAAACCACACCTACCTCCCCGTTAGGGTAGATAAGAACAAAGCACTTTGCAAAAGGCCTTGCAAGGCTGTCTCTAGTCAGGGTCTGAGTTGTTGCTATTGTGTCTGGAAGCTGGTCAGATCTCAATACAGATGAAGCACCACCAGAATGCTTGAATTCTACCTTAAGTTTTGGCCTCCATAGTCCCTTATTTCAATTTTGGTTTCTTTCAGTCCATTGAGGATTTATTTTCAAGTTTCTGATCTATTTCTATTTTATATAAAATAGGAGGGGAGAAAGACCCAGGCTTAGGAGAGAGGTCCTAAGAGGTCCTTAGGACAGGTCTGTTCCTATATATCCTTGAAACTTTTTTTATTGCCCTAGAGAGGAAAAGTTTCACCAAAAGATAATCTAAAATGTAAATCTTTTACTCTGTGTTAGTTAAGTGCTCGATTGCTTCAGTCGTGTCTGACTCTTTGCGACCCCATGGACTATAGTCTGCCAGGCTCCTCTGTTCATGGGATTTCCCAGTAAGAATACTGGAGTGGGTTGTCATTTTCTTCTCCAGGAGATCTTCCCAACCCAAGGATCGAACCCGGGTCTCCTGCATTGCAGGCAGATTCTTTACTGTCTGAGCCACCAGAGGAGCCCCTTTCTCTGTGTTAGCTCCCTCCAAGAGAAAAATATCTGGCATTTGTATCATACTTGGTAATTCAATAAAGAGTGCTTTTCACTTATACTATGGCATTTTAATCATTGCAATACTTTTCTAATGGAGGAAAAGGTGACTTAGCAAAGACATATACTTAGTTCAAGGCCACACAAGTAGAAAAGGGTAGAATTTGCTTTGTGAGTTTTAAGCAATGGAAAATCCCAGCCTTTATATCTTATCTTTGAATAGATTTCCCCACTTGGATGTCCCACTGGCCCTTCAGGCTACTGTGGTGAAAACTGAACTCATTATCTTTGTCCCCTACCTCCCAAACCTTGTTATTTCTCTCTTTTCTATCACAGAGGACAGAGTCTTTATCCATCTTGGTGCTCAAATAAGGCATCTGAGAGTTAACCTTGACTTCTACTCCCATGGAGTCTCTCGAATGTTCCCTCATCAATAACATTGCCTCACTACCCTATCCAAGATTTTCACCTCCTGTCATCTGAACTGATACAATGACCTCTTCACTGGCTTTCTTGCCTCCATTCTTATCCTGCTTCATTCTCCAAGCCAGAAGGACCTTTCTAAATCACAAGTTAGATGAAATTATTAAAACTTTCCAATAACTTTCCATTGCCTTTAGGCTAAAGTATGAATTTCTTAGTTTGGCATTACCTCTGCCCTCCTTTCTCTCCACCTTCCCTGTCATGAACTCTGCAGTCTACTGACTGAAAATTCTTGCTTCCTGAAAGGAACATAAACTGAGCTCATATTTATTTGGCACCTATGTATGTGCTAGGTTGTGGCCCAGGCATATCACTTCTTAAAATTTAATCATCAGCAACTATCCATTGTAGTAGATAGTGACATTATCCTTATGTGACAGATGAAGAAACTGAGACAGAGAAAGGCTAACTCATTTACCCAAGGTCATGCAGTTAATAAGTGGCAGATTCAGGATCTCAGCCCAGGTAGCCCAGTTCTAGAGTCTGTGTTCTTAAATACTATCCTACTTCTTTCATTCATTTCCGTGTGCCAAGAACGTCCTTCCTTCATTCTCACTGTCTACAGGCTAACCTCTTTAAGGCTTAACCCAAGAATCTTATCTGGGAAACATTCCCTGACCTTTCCACATGCCTATGCTACCTCTGATCCCCACCCCCAGCTGAATAAGCTCTCTTTCTTCTAGTGTCTCCTAGAACCTCTGCATTCCTCTAATTATAGTACTTGACACATAGATTATGTGCCCATTTGTGAACTTCTCGAGGGCAAGAAGTTGGCTTAGTCACCTTTTATCCCAGCGTATACATAACACAATGCCTGGAAGACAGTAAAGGTTCGTTGAGTAATTATTCTCCTGGAAGAGCTGCCATGAATAATTGTGATGAGTTCACATTGGCCAAAACATGTAGATCCCCAGGTGACAACCTTCGCTATTCTGGAGCCCTGAGAGCCTTCACAAAACTAAGTAGGAAAGGCTTCTAAACAGGATGGGATGGACCATGAGCTGTATTTTTTAATATTTTATTTGGATATGTTTTCAAAGTTATAGAAAAACTGTAAGAATAAGAATTATACCAAGAAGACTCAAATATCCTTTACTCAGATTAACCTATTGCTTACATTTTTGCCCATTTGCTTTATCATTTGCTTGCTCTATAATTTATCAGCTCTTTATCTATCTATATGTCATAGCTGATTTTTCCTGAACCATTTGAGAGCATGTTGCATATATCATGACCCTTTTCCTCATAAACACTTCAGTATTCTCTTACATAACCACAGCACAGTTATCAATGTCATTAACATCAATATGATTTTGATATCACACATTTAATATCATCTACTTTCCATATTCATATATGAGATATTCCATATTCTAATTGTGTCAATTGGTTGCTATGTATAGCTTTTATTTTAAAATTTTTGCCAGTACCGGATCCAGTCTAGGACCGGGTACTGAATTTAGCTATCAAGTCATTTTACTCTTTTTTTTGATTTAGAACATTTATACAGCACTTCTTTGTATGTATTTTATGATATTAGTATTTTTGAAGAATATGCTCTTTTCCATCCTATGCTTTTTTAAAAGTGTATAATATTGCTGATTGTAGTTGCCTGATGTTTCCTCACAGTTAGGTTCAGGTTATATATTCCAGGCTAGAATATCACATAGGTGATGCTCTGTCCTTCTTAGGGAATTGTACATGGAGGCACCCACACTAAGATGTTGCCCAATCATTTCATTGTATAGTTACTATTTATTCTCTTGCATCTGTAGGAAGACACAATAATAGCCTGCAAATAAACTGCTCCTCATTAAAATGTCCCCATATTTTGTATCCATTGATCCCTGCCTAAACCAATCTTTACCATGATGGTTGCAAAATGATGGTTTTTTCCAACTCTAGAACTTCCTCCACATTTACTAGTCAATCCTCAGTATTCAACTGTAAGCATGAACCCACTCATGGATTCCTATTTTTGATCAATGGTTTATAATTCATTACTGTTCTTAATTATTTTGGTGCCTAAATTGTTCCAAGTTTAGACAGTGGGAACCCTTTCAACATACAGTTCCTGTATCCTTGTGGTATGTCTCCAATTGTTTTCTTGAGCACTTCCTTAGTTTCTGGCATAATGAGATGTTTCAGGCTTACCTTGTAATTACTCTGTTCCAGGTCTGGAATCATCCATTTCTCTAAAGAGCTCTGACTTCTTTTAGTGGGAAATGGTATTAGAGATCAAGATCTGGATGCTATGTGTGCTGAATTGAATGACAGAAAGGTCCAATGGGAGCTGACCTGATAGAAGAGGGCTTTCCCAGATATGAGGGAAAGATAGGAAAACAGGGATTAGATGACATTCTTGAGTATGTGCAGCTACTAGGCCAAACATTATAGGTTGCTCAAATGACAACCTTACATGCTCACTTCACATGCTCAAGGAAGAACCCAGAGTTGTTCTTTGCCCAGCCCTATGAAATGTGTCATTATTGGTTTAAGCCAACCATGGGAATCCCATTCCTATTTGCCTAGTGAGACCTACTGATGGGCATATGACCAGTTCTAGCTAATGAGAACTTAAGAAAAGTCTGCTGTGGGGTTTCTCTGATAAAATTATAAGCCTTGAAAGAAAACAGCATCTTTGTCTCATGTCTCTTTTCCCCTTAGAATGTTGTTAAGGATGTGATGTTAATGCTGTAGCAATCATCTTGTGGTCACTTATTAACTCAATTAATACTTATTGAGTGCATCCTATGTGCTGGGAATGTTCTCATTACTGGGGATGTAAGAGTGAGCAAAACAGACCAAAGACTCTGCCTTCTTGGTATTTACATTTTAATGTGGGGGAGAAGAAACAAATAAAATATATTACATGGTGGATGATGATAAGTGATAAGGAAAATGTGAAACAGGGAAGGGAGAGAGGGAATAAAGAGATGGGGTTGTAATTTTTTAAAAGGATATTTCATGTTGATGTATGCTGCTGCTAAGTTGCTTCAGTCATGTCCGACTCTGTGCGACTCCAGAGACGGCAGCCCACCAGGCCCCGCCATCCCTGGGATTCTCCAGGCAAGAACACTGGAGTGGGTTGCCATTTCCTTCTCCAGTGCATGAAAAGTGAAAAGTGAAAGGGAAGTTGCTCAGTCGTGTCTGGCTATTAGTGACCCCATGGACTGCAGCCCACCAGACTTCTCCATCCATGGGATTTTCCAGGCAAGAGTACTGGAGTGGGGTGCCATTGCCTTTTCCTGTTGATGTATGACAAAACCAATACAATATTGTAAAGTAATTAGCCTCCAATTAAAAAAAAATAATAAAAAGACAAATTACCATTAGACACAACTTGGAAAAGAAAAAAAAAGGATATTGAGGACACCCCAATTAAAAGAGAGTTATTTGAAAAAAATAGCATGCTTCATGAATTCAAGGATCTTCATATGGGGCCATGTCATCTCTGTACTGTTTCAATTTTATACAATATGTGCTATAGAAGAAAGGAGAGACATTACTACACTCTCAGGATGGTAGAACATAAATATAGAAAGAGCCAGGGACTTTTTTTTTTAATTATTTATTTATTTTAATTGGAGTCTAATTACTTTACAATATTTAGTGGTTTTTGCCATACATTGACATGAATCAGCCAAGGGTGTACATGTGTTCCCCATCCTGGACCCCCCTCCTACCTCCCTCCCCATCCCATCTCTCAGGGCCATCCCAGTGCACTGGCCCAGAGCGCTCTGTCTCATGCTTCGAACCTGGACTGGTGATCTATTTCACATATGGTAATATACATGTTTCAATGCTTTTCTCTCAAATCATTCCACCCTGGCCTTCTCCCACAGAGCCAAAAAGTCTATTCGTTACATCTCTGTCTGTTTTGCTGTCTCGCATATAGGGTCATAATTACCATCTTTCTAAATTCCATATATATGCATTAATATACTGTATTGGTGTTTTTCTTTCTGGCTTACTTCACTCTGTATAATAGGCTCCAGTTTCATCTACTTCATTAGAACTTATTCAAATGTGTTCTTTTTAAAGCTGAATAATATTCCATTGTGTATATGTACCACAGTTTTTTTATCCATTCGTCTGCTGACGGACATCTAGGTTGCTTCCATGTCCTAGCTATTGTAAACAGTGCTGCAATGAACATTGGGGTACACATGTCTCTTTCAATTCTGGTTTCCTCAGTGTGTATGCCCAGCAGTGGGATTGCTGGGTAATATGGCAGTTCTATTTCCAGCTTTTTAAGGAATCTCCACACTGTTCACCATAGTGGCTATACTAGTTTGCATTCCCACCAACAATGTAAGAGGGTTCCTTTTTCTCTGCACCCTCTCCAACATTTATTGTTTGTAGACTTTTGGAGAGCAGCCATTCTGCCGGCTTGAGATGATACTTCAATGTGGTTTTGATTTGCATTTCTCTGATAATGAGTGATGTTGAGCATCTTTTCATATGTCTGTTAGCCATCTGTATGTCTTCTTTGGAGAAATGTCTGTTTAGTTCTTTGGCCCATTTTTTGATTGGGTCACTTATTGTTCTGGAATTGAGCTGTAGGGGCTGCTTGCATATTTTTGAGATTAATTCTTTGTCAGTTGCTTCATTTGCTATTATTTTCTCCCATTAGGAAGGCTGTCTTTTCACCTTACTTATGGTTTCCTTCGTTGTGCAAAAGCTTTTAAGTTTAATTGGGTCCCATTTTTTTATTTTTGCTTTTATTTCCATTGCTCTGGGGGGTGGGTCCAGAGCATGGACCCAAATAAAGGGTCATAGAGGATCCTGCTATGTCAGAGAGGTTTTGCCTGTGTTTTCCTCTAGGAGTTTTATAGTTTCTGGTCTTATATTTAGATCTTTAATCCTTTTTGAGTTTATTTTTTGTGTATGGTGTTAGAAAGTGTTCTAATTTCATTCTTTTACAAGTGGTTGACCAGTTTTCCCAGCACCACTTGTTAAAAAGATTGTCTTTTCTCCATTACATATTATTGCCTCCTTTGTCAAAGATAAGGTGTCCACAGGTGCGTGGATTTATCTCTGGGCTTCCTATTTTGTTCCATTGATCTATATTTCTGTCTTTTTGCAAGCACCATACTGTCTGATGACAGTACCATACTGTCTTGATGACTGTAGCTTTGTAGTATAGTCTGAAGTTAGGCAGGTTGATCCTCCAGTTCCATTCTTCTTTCTCAAGATTGCTTTGGCTATTCGAGGTTTTTTGTATTTCTATACAAATTGGGGAATTATTTGTTCTAGTTCTCTGAAAAATACCGTTGGTAGCTTGATAGGGATTGCATTGAATCTATTGATTGTTTTGGGTAGTATACTCATTTTCACTACATTGATTCTTCCGATCCATGAACATGGTATATTTCTCCATCTATTTGTATCATCTCTCATCAGTGTTTTATAGTTTTCTATATATAGGTCTTTTGTTTCTTTAGGTAGATTTATTCCTAAGTATTTTATTCTTTTCGTTGCAATGGTGAATGGAATTGTTTCCTTAATTTCTCTTTCTGTTTTCTCATTGTTCATGTATAGGAATGCAAGGGATTTCTGCATGTTAATTTAATATCCTGCAACTTTACTATATTCATTGATTAACTCTAGTAATTTTCTGGTGGAGCCTTTAGGGTTTTCTATATAGAGGATCATGTCATCTGCAAACAGTGAGAGTTTTACTTCTTCTTTTCCAATATAGATTCCTTCATTTCTTTTTCTGCTCTGATTGCTATGGCTAAAGCTTCCAAAACTATGTTGAATAGTAGTGGTGAGAGTGGGCACCCTTGTCTTGTTCCTGACTTTAGGGGAAATGCTTTCAATTTTTCACCATTAAGGATAATGTTTGCTGTGGGTTTATCATATATGGCTTTTATTATGTTGAGGTATGTTCCTTCTATGCTTGCTTTCTGAAGGTTTTTTTTTTTTTATCATAAATGGATGTTGAATTTTGTCAAATGCTTTCTCTGCATCTACTGAGATAATCATATGGTTTTTATGTTTCAATTTCTTAATGTGGTGTATCACATTGATTGATCTGTGAATAGTGAAGAATCCTTGCATCCCTGGGATAAAGCCCACTTGGCCATGATGTATGATCTTTCATTAGAATGATTGTTGGATTCTGTTTGCTAGAATTTTGTTAAGGATTTTTGCATCTATGTTCATTAGTGGTATTGGCCTGTAGTTTTCTTTTTTTGTGGCATCTTTGGTTTTGGTATTAGGGTGATGGTGGCCTCATAGAATGAGTTTGGCAGTTTACCTTCTTCTGCAAATTTCTGGAAGAGTTTTAGTAGGATAGGTGTTAACTCTTCTCTAAATTTTTGGTAGAATTCACCTGTGAAGCCATCTGGTCCTGGGCTTTTGTTTGTTAGAAGATTTCTGATTACAGTTTCGATTTCCATGCTGGTTATGTGTCTGTTAAGATTTTCTATTGCTTCCTGGTTCATACTTTTCTAAGAATTTTTCCATTTCTTCCAAGTTGTCCATTTTATTGGCATATAGTTGCTGATAGTAGTGTCTTATGATCTTTGTATTTCTGTGTTGTCTGTTGTGATTGATCCATTTTCATTTCTAATTTTGTTGATTTGATTCTTCTCCCTTTGATTCTTGATGAGTCTGGCTAATGGTTTGTCTATTTTATTTATCTTCTCAAAGAACCAGCTTATAGCTTTGTTGATTTTTCCTATGGTGTCTTTTGTTTCTTTTGCATTTATTTCTACCCTAATTTTTAAGATTTCTTTCCTTCTACTAACCCTGGGGTTCTTCATCTCTTCTGTTTCTAGTTGCTTTAGGTGTAGAGTTAGGTTATTTATTTGATTTTTCTCTTGTTTCCTGAGGTAAGCTTATATTGCTATGAACCTTCCCCTTAGCACTGCTTTTACTGAATCCCATAGGTTTTGGGTTGTCATGTTTTCATTGTCATTCATTTCTATGCACAATTTGATTTATTTTTTAATTTCTTCTGTGATTTGTTGGTTATATAGAAGTGTGTTGTTTAGCTTCCATATGTTTGTATTTTTAATCTTTTTTTTCTGTAGTTGACATCTAATCTTATTGCATTGTAATCAGAAAAGATGCTTGAAATGATAATTATTTTTTTGAATTTACCAAGGCTAGATTTATGGCTCAGGATGTAATCTATCCTGGAGAATGTTCCCTGTGCACTTGAGAAAAAGGTGAAATTCATTGTTTTGGGGTGAAATGTCCTATAGATATCAACTAGATCTAACTGGTCCATTGCATCATTTAAAGTTTGTGTTTCCTTGCTAGTTTTCTGTTTAGTTGCTCTACCCATAGGTGTGAGTGGTGTATTAAAGTCTCCCACTATTATTGTGTTATTGTTAATTTCCCCTTTCAAACTTGTTAGCATTTGCCTTACATATTGCAGTGCTCCTATGTTGGGTGCATATATATTTATAATTGTTATATCTTCTTCTTGGATTGATCCTTGATCATTATGTAGTGTCCTTCTTTGTCTCTTTTCACAGCCTTTATTTCGAAGTCTATTTTATCTGATATGAGTATTGCTACTCCTGCTTTCTTTTCATCTCCATTTGCATGAAATATCTTTTTCCAGCCCTTCACTTTCAGCCTGTATGTATCCCTTGGTTTGCGGTGGGTCTCTTGTAGACAGTGTATATAGGGGTCTTGTTTTTTTATCCATTCAGCCAATCTTTGTCTTGGTTGGGACATTCAACCCATTTACATTTAAGGTAATTATTGGTAAGTATGATCCCGTTGCCATTTACTTTGTTGTTTTGGGTTCGACTTTATACACCTTTTCTGTGTTTCCTGTCTAGAGAAGATCCTTTAGCATTTGTTGAAGAACTTGTTTGGTGGTACTGAATTCTCTGAGCTTTTGCTTGTCTGTAAAGCTTTTGATTTCTCCTTCATATTTGAAAGAGATCCTTGCTGGGTACAGTAATCTGGGTAGTAGGTTTTTCTCTTTCATCACTTTAAGTATGTCCTGCCATTCCCTCCTGGCCTGAAGAGTTTCCATTGAAAGATCAGCTGTTGTCCTTATGGGAATCCCCTTGTGTGTTATTTGTTGTTTTTCCCTTACTGCTTTTAATATTTTCCCTTTGTGTTTGATCTTCATTAATTTGTTTTATGTGTGTCTTGGGGTGTTTCACCTTGGGTTTATCCTGTTTTGGACTCTCTGGGTTTCTTGGACTTGGGTAGCTATTTCCTTCCCCATTTTAGGGAAGTTTTCAACTATTATCTAATCAAGCATTTTCTCAAGGCCTTTCTTTTTGTCTTCTTCTTCTGGGACTCCTATGATTTGAATGTTGGGCTGTTTAACATGTCCCAGTGGTCTCTGAGGTTGTCATCATTTCTTTTAATTTTTTTCCTCTCTGCTTCATTTATTTCTACCATTCTATCTTCCACCTCACTTATCCTATCTTCTGCCTCAGTTATTCTACTGTTGATTCCCTCCAGAGTGCTTTTGATCTCAGTTATTGCATTATTCATTATTGATTGACTTTTTAAAATTTCTTCTAGGTCCTTGTTAAACATTTCTTGCATCTTCTCAATCCTTGTCTCTAGTCTATTTATCTGTAACTCTATTTTGTTTTCAAGATTTTGGATCATCTTTACTATCATTATTCTGAATTATTTTTCACATAGACTCCCTATCTCCTCATCTTCTGTTTGGTGTGGTGGGCATTTATCATGCTCCTTACATTCTCTACCTTTTCATTTTGTTTACATTGCTATATTTGGGGTGCCCTTTATGTTCACTGGGAGTTTGTGGTTCCCCTTTATTGTGGAGCCTGCTCCCTGTGGGTGGGATTGGACTAATGTCTTGTCAAGGTTTCCTGGTTAGGGAAGCTTGCATTGTTGTTCTGGTGGGTGGATCTGGATCTCTTCTCTCTGGAGTGCAATGAAGTGTCCAGTAGTGAGTTTTGAGGTGTCTGTGGGTTTGGTATGACTTTGAGCAGCCTGTGTTTTAATGCTCAGGACTAAGTTTCTGCATTGCTGAAGAATTAACATGGTATGTCCTGCTCTGGAACTTGTTGGCTCTTGGGTAGAGCTTGGTTTCAGTGTAGGTATGGAGGCTTTTGGATGAGCTCATGTTGATCAATGTTCCCTGGAATCAGGAGTTTTCTGGTGTCCTCAAGTTTTGGATTTAAGCCTACTGCCTCTGGCTTTCAGTCTTATTCTTACAGTAGCCTCAAGACTTCTCAATCCATACAGCACAGATGATAAAACATCTATGTTAATGGTGAAAAGATTCTCCACAGTGAGGGACACCTGGAGAGGTTCACAGAGTTACATGGAGAATAGAAGAGGGAGGAGGGAAATAGAGGTGACCAAGATGAGAAGAGGGGGAATCAAAAGGGAAAAGAGCTGTGTAGCCAGTAATCAATTCCCTATGTGCTCTCCACAGCCTGGAACACCCAGAGATTCATAGAGTTAAGTAGAGAAGAGAAGGGGGAGGGAGGAGATAGAGGAGACCTTGGGGAGAAAAGGGACAGTCAAAAGGGGAGAGAGCAATCAAGCCAGTAATCACACCCCTAAGTAAAAATGGGTACTGAAGATTAGATTCTTAAAGGTATAAAATTGATAACCAAAAAGCAAAGATTAAAAATCTAGAGTAGAGGTTAGACTCTCAAAAATACAATATGAAAAAAACAAAACAAAGTCACAAAAATTATAATATATATATATGAAGTTTGCTTTAAAAGTAGGGTCTTTTTTTGCAAGGTAATAGTAGGTTATAAAGAGGAAAATTAAAGGAATAATAGAGAACTTAAAATTTTAAAAATGATAATAATAAGAATACATGTAGGAATTTCTCTGGAGCTGTTGAGGGCAGTGTGGGGTCATTTCAGCTTCAGATAGTTCCTTGTTCCAGCTTATACTTCTTCTCAAGGTCTATAGGCCCCTTCCAACGTTTAGTCAATGTAACTACAGGGTTTTAATCTACTGCATCTGTCACTTCCAGAGCGGTTCCCTCTTCTTTGTTTATTTTGGCTTCCTCTGTTTGCAAGTCTCTTCAGTGTCTAATTTCCACCCTGACACAGGGGGCAAAGGCAGTCACTTATTTAGGCTCACTTGTTCAGTTGTGCTGTGGGGAGGGAGGAACATTGCAAACAAATATCACTGGTGTGTGTGGGGAGTACTTGCAGTGTATGGACCACAATGGGTTTGCCCCAGCTCATTGGCACTTTCCCAGTGTGCTTTCCTGGTCTGCACTGCTCAGGCTTCAGGTTGCTCTGCAGGGGAACTGTCCAAAGTGGGCCCTGAGTTTTGTGCACTTCCCAGGTCTAAGTTGCTCAGGTTCAGGTTCTCAGGTACTCCACAAAGGCACAGACTTGGGTGGGCTTGTGTTTTGTGCCCTTTGCCTTCTCCATAGCAGTAGCAGTAGCAATAGCAGCAGGTCTGAGGAGCTCAGGTGACCAGGTGCTTGGCAAGCACACTGCCCCAGGTGGGCTGTGCATCTTAATCATCTCCCCGGTCCCAGCCAGTTGGTTTCCTGGGTGCGCTGTGGGAGTGCAATCTCAGGTGTGTCATGTGTCTCCTCTGGGCAGCTGACCTCTGATCCTGGGTCTTTGATGACATCACTGAATTGCTGAATTAAGCAACCTGGGAATTTACTTGGTTATGTTCCATACTTCTTGCTATGTGAGATCATCAAATGTCTTTACTCTCTAAGTATGAATGAATCAGGTATCTGTAGTTGCAGCCCAAACAGAGGTCATTAAAAAAGTTTGCTTGACTGGCTCAGGAAGTAATTAGAGGGTTAACTTTGTGATTTCAGCTGTGCATGTTTTGGAAAATGAGAGTGCTAGAGTCAGAAAATCATTTTGCAACCATCACAGTAAAAATTGCTTCCTGTGAAGGTCAATGGACATTAAATCTGAGAGGACATTTTAATGAGGAGTAGGTTATAGACTTGGAGAAGGCAACGGCATCACACTCCAGTATTCTTGCCTGGAAAAATCCCATGGACGGAGGAGCCTGGTAGGCTGCAGTCCACGGGGTTGCGAAGAGTTGGACACGACTGAACGACTTCACTTTCATGCAGTGGAGAAGGAAATGGCAACCCACTCCAGTGTTCTTGGCTGGAGAATCCCAGGGACAGTGGAGCCTGATGGGCTGCCGTCTATGGGGTTGCACAGAGTCGGACACGACTGAAGCGACTTAGCAGCAGCAGGTTATAGACTAGTTATATGGTCAATATTAAAGGCTGAAAGTTACCAGGGCTACCAAGAAAGGAATTACTAATCTAGTAAATTGAAGATGACCATGTGAACATAAAGCTAGGGAAGAATAAATGTGCTAGAGGAAAGGAAATTATTTGGGAGATGGGAAAGCACATGAGGCAAGAATTCACAGCCTTTGGCATAAAAGACTTGAGTTGGAGCTGCAATTCTGATCATAATTGACAGGGTGAACATGGGCAAGTGGTTTTATCTCTGAGCTTCAGTTTCCTTGTCTGTAGAATGAGGGTGATAATGCCTATCTTAAGGTAGATATTGCAGGATTAAATTAGGTGTAGTGGGCTCGGTTGATACACAATATAGCATAGTGGGTAGGCATGTGGGCTCAGAAGTCAGACTCCCTCAGTTGAAAACCTTGCTCAGCCACTTACAAGCTGAATGACTTGAAAGTGAAAGTGAAATTAGTTGTGTCTGACTCTGCGACACCATGAACTATACAGTTCATGGAAGTCTCCAGGCCAGAATACTGGAGTGGGTAGCCTTTCCGTTCTTCAGGGGATCTTCCCAACCCAGGGATTTAACCCAGGTCTCCCACTGGACAAGTTAAATAGTGCCTGAATTTCAGTTTCTTCAACATCAAATGGTGACTATAGTGAATCTATCTGAATGTGTGTGTGCTTAGTCACTAACTCATGTCCAACTCTTTTTGACCCTATGGACTGTAGCCCACCAGGCTCCTCTCTCCATGGGATTCTCCAGGCAAGAATACTGGCGTGAGTAGCCATCCACTTCTCCAAGGGATCTTCTCAACCCAGGGATAGAACTTGAGTCTCCTGTATTACAGGCAGATTCTTAACCATCTGAGCCACCAGGGAAGCCAGTCTACCTGAATAGTTGTATTAAATTAGACACTACATATAAAGTGCTTAGAATAGTGTCTGGGTGAGTAAGTGCTTAGTAAATGTTAGCTGATATTATTAATGTGACAGGTATTTCAAGGATGATCACTGCATTATGAAAAAAACTGGTACTCAGAACTATCAGAAGAACAATAATAGTAATTGACAAATCCCAACTTATGATTTGAAGAAAACCTTTCTTGTCCTTCATCAGAAGCTCTTAGGACATATTATTAAGCTTTATAACACTGAATCTATTTTGTTACAAAGAGCTTAAGGGTCATGGTTTTGGGAATTAGAACCCAGCCCTTCACTGACTCTTTCTTAGCACCCAAATTTGCTCTCTATATAGTGTGTGTGTGTGTGTGTATATATATATATATATATATATATATATATATATATATATATTACACTAAAATTTTTCCAAATTTGGCTTCTCACCATTGGAGTATTTGACCCTAAGTCTCATGTCTCCTCTCCCAAAGACCTGAGACTTAATCAGGGGTAATATTTTAAGATATCTAACTATCTTTGGTCTCAGCAGGAGCTGAATCTGGAAGGCCCCCTGCATGTGAGTCATTTCCCCATAGTTCCTAGATTGTAGGAAGGCATGGCAGGAGCCTAGGGAGGGGGAGGCTCAAGTGGCCAGGGCCAAAGGGGTACTTGAGAGGCTTGTGTGTATTAAGCTGCTTCAGTCAAGCCCAACTCTTTGTGACTCTATGGACTGTAGCCTGCCAGGCTCCTCTGTCCATGGAGTTATCCAGGCAAGAATATTGGAGTGAGTTGCCATTTCTTTCTCCAGGGGAATCTTCCCAATGCAGGGATCAAACAGGCATCTTTTATGTCTCCTGCATTGGCAGGTGGGTTCTTTACCACTAGTGCCATCTGGGAGGCTTGGGGCAGTGCTATTTACAAGCCAGTACAGAAGTATTTTAATATTTTAACCCCAGAGAATTTTAATCACAGTGCATACCAGCTGTATATCAGTCCTGGGCCTAGGAGAACACTCTTAGCCATCTATTCTGTGTCCACCCCTAGCACTGACATAGAGAATTCTTGAATTCCTTGAGATCCTCTTGTCAAATATAATTAGGCATACTGATAGTACTATGTTGTTGTTCAGTCGCACAGTCGTATCTGACTCTTTGCGACCCCATGGGCTGCAGCACGCCAGGCCTCCCTTACCCTCACCATCTCCCGGAGTTTGCCCAAGTTCATGTCCATTGCATCAGTGATGCCATCCAGCCATCTCATCCTCTGAAACCCTCTTCTCATTCTGCCTATAGATAGTACCATGTGTACTCTATGCTGTGCTTAGTTGCTCAGTCATGTCCAACTCTTTATGACCACATGGACTGTGGCCTGCGAGGCTCCTCTATCAATGGGGATTCTCCAGGCAAGAACACTGGAGTGAGTAGCTATTCCCTTCTCCAGGGGATCTTCCAAACCTAGGGATCAAACCCAGTTCTCCTGCATTGCAGGTGGTTTCTTTACCATCTGAGTCACCAGGGAAGCCATAGATAGTACAATAGTATTGCAAAAAGATGGTTTAAATAAGTCTCTAAAATCTTCTACCATTGACCTTTGAAAAGTGTGCTGATAGCACTACTAAAGTCATTCAGTCCTGTCTGATTCTTTGAGACCCCATGGCCTGTGGCCCGCCAGACTCCTCTGTCAATGGGGATTCTCCAGGCAAGAATACTGGAGTGGGTAGCTATTCCCTTCTCCAGGGGATATTCCCAACCCAGGGATCAAACCTGGTTCTCCTACATTGCAGGCTGATTCTTTACTGTCTGAGCCACCAAGGAAGCTTTGAATAAATTGTAATCCAGTAATACCTGTCTTCTTCACCTCATCCTAAGTCATGCTGTTCTGTTGCTGCTTCATTTATACTTAAAGCTAATGTGGAGTCACTGGATATGGGGATTGCAACTTTCTGATTTGGTAGAGGTAAGCTAGAAGGTTTTCAAGTAGAAGGTATCTTGTGGTTTGAGAATGGCCAAGGTTAAGGTAAGTCCTCTCAGCTGTTCACATTTCTCCAGTGTTGGCTGCCAAGTGTAGATAGTGCCCTGAGTCACTTCTAATCTCCTGCTCCTGGGATTAAACTTTAGATTCAAGGCACTGGGCAGAGGAAGGGGCCCCAGTGTGGACATGGTGCCCTGGCTGTGGCAGGAGAAGCAGCCCTGTGTCTTTGGGAGGCAGAGGTTTCAGTCTCCCGCCTTGAACCTCAAAGGCTCCCCTTGGCCACCCAGGAAACAGGCGGCACTGAAGCTGGGCAAGCAAGAAACAGCTGAACCAAGGCACCCATGTGTGAGGTACAGAAGGGTCCACCTATCCCACTTCATCTGTCCTCCTCCCTCCAGGCCCTCATCAGACTTGGGCTAGAACATTTTTCAGCTCACCTGCTCCCACCTCTACCTGGTGGAGGACTCACCTTCTCTGTCTTCCTGCCAAGCATCCTCACCCAGTTTCCAAGTGAACTGGGGCAGACCTGGAAGTTCCTTGCCTCAGCTGTCATAGGATTCCACTTGACAGAAAGTTCTTCCTGCTGGTGAGCCAATCTTGCTCCCCTGTAACTTCCTTCCATACACCCATGTTCTGCCCTCAGGACAACCAACCAGACAGGACTGCTCCTTGTTCTCAGGAATTGTCCTTCACATATTTGAACACAGCTACAGCTGCCATTCTTGCTCCCTAGCCAGGCTTCTCCTTCCCAAACTAAATACCCCCATCTCTTTCAACCACTCCCTATCAATGCCAAAGGAGATGATGCTTATCTTGATGACTAAATAAGGCAGCTAATTGCCCAACTTGTGCAGCTTGGGTTTGATTCATACTTGTGAAACTTTGAATAAGTCACTTTGCCTCTCTAAGACTCATTTCCCCCATGTGTATGTTGGTTTTCTTCGTGGTAATGGAACGTATTTACATTCTGTGCCAGAGCTCATGGGACATAATGGCAAGGTTGTTGTTGTTGTTCAGTCACTCAGGTGTATCTGACTCTTTGTGACCCCATGGACTACAGCACACCAGGCTTCCTTATCCTTCACTATCTCCCAGAGTTTGCTCAAGCTCATGTCTGTTGAGTTGGTGAATCCATCCAACCATCTCATCCTCTGTCTTCCCCTTCTCCTCTTGCCCTCAGTCTTTCCCAGCATCCAGGTCTTTTCCAATGAGTCAGTTCTTCATATCAGGTGGCCAAAGTTTTGGAGCTTCAGCTTCAGCATCAGTCTTTCCAATGAGTATTCAGGGTTAAACCTGACTAACCATATTTTTTCCCTAGATATCTCAATGTGGTGTTAATAGGTGAAACTGCTCATATACTACAAAGAATTCAGTAATTGGTTTATGTCAGCTAACATATAGCTAACAAGATGTTTGTGTCATGTCATTTGTCATGTTATTGGTTATATTCTTAATTTTGCATGTTTCCACATTACCATTTTTTGCATTTTCTCTCTAATCTTCCAAATTATTAATGGCTCAAAAGTGGTTCATTCTAGTACAAAATCAGTGATGAAAAACCACAGTAGTTCAACATGCTAAGTTGCTTCAGTTGTGTCCGACTCTTTGTGACCCCATGGACTGTAGTCTGCCAGGCTTTTCTGTCCATGGGATTTTCCAGGCAAGAATACTGGAGTGGGTTACCATTTCCTTCTGCAGAGGATCTTCCAGACCCAGGAATTGAACCCACATCTCTTATGTGTCCTGCATTGGCAGGTGGGTTCTTTACCACTAGTGCCACCTCTCAAGGTAATATTAAAAACATAAATAATGAACTTGATTTTGGTATAAATATACAATGCGAAAATCAATGCATTAGGACAAGTAAATGTGAAAATATGATGATTTTATATAACAGTCAAAAAAGCTTTTAATTTACATTGCTACTTTTTCATGATTAATAGAATTAATATGTGGCTTTTCTAAGATTAAAAAAAAAAACATTTCTGCTAATGTAGCAGCAGAAATCAGGAAAGAGGAATTTAAAACAATGGCTATTTGAACACTGGCTTTTGTTGTGTGGAGATCATAGTGTTATTGAACTTGATCCACTGACACCACCATAGCCTTCATAACAGTTTGTTGGAAAGCACAGGGACCACTCTGGTAACCAGTCATGTTTCCAGAAATGGTATAAAATAATACTTTCTAATACTAGATTGATGAATATTATTACTAACAAGGTAAGAGGCCAAAATTACAATGGCATCAAAAAAATTGCTCTGCTTAGAATATGCACTGCATTCAACATTCTTTTCTAAGATACTTATAACACTAACCACAAAGTCTGTGGCAACTATTATATTCATAAACGTTGAGAATAAACTTTTGGCATAAGCCTTTTGTTACTATCATACGTTGCATAATATTATTTGATGACACAGTGCAAGTTCTTGATATACATATTCAAGGAAAGGCCGCTGAATTTTTGTTCCATTAATCACTGAAATACCAGCCTTCAAGAGAAGATAATATTCATCTGAACTATAGAAATGATCCCTGAAAGTATAGTCTTAATATTCATTTACATAAAGATCATTTTGTAATGTGTGATAATAACTGAAAAAAAATAAGGCTAAAATCAATATTGACAAAGCAGCAGGTATGCATGCCACAAGAAAGGATCCTGCAGCCATATGAATAAAAGAAGTTGCACCTGAATGTCAATTCATACTTACAAGTATTCAAATGAAATTAGTGGTCAATAATATATGTCTTGATTTTTTTTTGATTCACTGTTGAAAATGAGGGTCAATATTGGAATTATGATAAGATACCTCCCATTGGAACTGAAGCTCCAATACTTTGATCATCTGATATGAAGAACTGATGAAAAGACCCTGATGCTGGGAAAGATTGAAGGCAGGAGGAGAAGGAGATGACAGAGTATGAGATGGTTGGATGGCATCACCAACTCAATTGATGTGAGTTTGAGCAAACTCTGGGAGATGGTGAAGGATGGGGAAGCCTGGCGTGCTGCAGTCCATGGGGTCGCAAAGAATCAGACATGACTGAGCGACTGAACAGCAACCTCCCATTGAGTGTTCTTTTTTCATGATGCTAAGTGAAGAAATGGGCAGTATGTAGAAGTCTATCTTCAACAAAGATAAACTCTCAAGATTTTTGAGGAATGAAACAAAGTATTTCTTCATAACAGTGATAATACCAAAGACAATCTGTAGTATTTCAATAGAATAGTTCAAGTGGTATATCTCAGCATGATATTTTGCATTTTGAACAGCCTGAGCTTTTCACTTCAGAGCTTAAATATTACCATTTTATGGTATCAGGATTTCTTTAGATGACTTAAATGTGATACAAATGTTTCAGTCACTAAGAGTTTGACTTGGATAAGCTTCACTTATTGGAGAAAGAAATTCGGCATATATTAAAATCAGCATGTAAAAATGCTGTAATAAAATGTGAAAAAATATCTTTCAGAGCTTAATTCAATCAAATAAAGGATTAGATTAATTTGCTACTATCTTCCAAGTTGAAACATCCACCTTTTCAGCTTTCCAGTGTAAATGCTTATCATCTCCCTGTCTGATGGGGTGCTGAATGTAGCCTGTAGTGAGAAATCATTTCATAATTTCTAGGTTAGTGTTCTGTCTGAACATGAATATCCAAAACTATCTGCCAGAGCCAGCAAATACTCACTACCATTCCTAACAACTTTAATTTGTGAATTTTTTTTTTAATCAAAATATAGGTAAGCAAAGAAACCGAAGGGATATAGATGGATGTTTAACTCCAGTCATTATTTATCTGGGTATGTGTCTTTGTGAAATATTGAAAATCAATTACCATTATTCATTGATTTTTAAAATTCAGTTCTCTCATTTTAGTTAGGTTTGTAATGGATATTTTGTGTGTGAGAGAGGAAAACATGCAAGACACTAACCTATATAATATGATTTGGGGGCTGGGAAACTTTTTCAATCCAAATATCTCCCATAAGCCTAAATTTAGGCCACCAGAGTTGGTTCTTTTTATCTTTTCATAAACAAAATGAAACGTCTCACTGGCATCTAGTCCATTAAGCTTTTATAAGTTATCAATGCCTTATTTCAGATGAATTTATTAAACCTTTTCCCAAGCAATTGATAGATGAGAATGAATTTTAATAGTGAAAAAGGTGGGGCAAGGAAGACAGGCCCAGAGAATAGGATTAGAATCATCATCTAGGAAGCTATGAAACAATACTGATGCCCAACCTCCATCCTAGACAATCAAATCATAATAGTTCTAAAAGTTTGCAGATGATTCCATTATTCAACCAAATGGAACTGGAGGAATCAACCTACCTGACTTCAGGCTCTACTACAAAGCCACAGTTATCAAGACAGTATGGTACTGGCACAAAGACAGAAATATAGATCAATGGAACAAAATAGAAAGCCCAGAGATAAATCCACGCACATATGGACACCTTATCTTTGACAAAGGAGGCCAGAATATACAATGGATTAAAGACAATCTCTTTAACAAGTGGTGATGGGAAATCTGGTCAACCACTTGTAAAAGAATGAAACTAGAACACTTTCTAACACCATATACAAAAATAAACTCAAAATGGATTAAAGATCTCAACGTAAGACCAGAAACTATAAAACTCCTAGAGGAGAACATAGGCAAAACACTCTCTGACATACATCACAGCAGGATCCTCTATGATCCACCTCCCAGAATATTGGAAATAAAAGCAAAAATAAACAAATGGGACCTAATTAAACTTAAAAGCTTCTGCACATCAAAGGAAACTATTAGCAAGGTGAAAAGACAGCCTTCAGAATGGGAGAAAATAATAGCAAATGAAGCAACTGACAAACAACTAATCTCAAAAATATACAAGCAACTCCTACAGCTCAACTCCAGAAAAATAAATGACCCAATCAAAAAATGGGCCAAAGATCTAAATATACATTTCTCCAAAGAAGACATACAGATGGCTAACAAACACATGAAAAGATGCTCAACATCACTCATTATCAGAGAAATGCAAATCAAAACCACTATGAGGTACCATTTCACACCAGTCAGAATGGTTGCGATCCAAAAGTCTACAAATAATAAGTGCTGGAGAGGGTGTGGAGAAAAGGGAACCCTCTTACACTGTTGGTGGGAATGCAAACTAGTACAGCCACTATGGAGAACAGTGTGGAGATTCCTTAAAAAACTGGAAATAGAACTGCCTTATGATCCAGCAATCCCACTGCTGGGCATACACACTGAGGAAACCAGAAGGGAAAGAGACACGTGTACCCCAATGTTCAACGCAGCACTGTTTATAATAGCCAGGACATGGAAGCAACCTAGATGTCCATCAGCAGATGAATGGATAAGAAAGCTGTGGTACATATACACAATGGAGTATTACTCAGCCATTAAAAAGAATACATTTGAATCAGTTCTAATGAGGTGGATGAAACTGGAGCCTATTATACAGAGTGAAGTAAGCCAGAAGGAAAAACACCAATACAGTATACTAACGCATATATATGGAATTTAGAAAGATGGTAACGATAACCCTGTATACGAGACAGCAAAAGAGACACTGATGTATAGAACAGTCTTATGGACTCTGTGGGAGAGGGAGAGGGTGGGAAGATTTGGGAGAATGGCATTGAAACATGTGAAACGTCATGTATGAAATGAGATGCCAGTCCAGGTTCAATGCACGATGCTGGATGCTTGGGGCTGGTGCACTGGGACGACCCAGAGGGATGGTGTGGGGAGGGAGGAGAGAGGAGGGTTCAGGATGGGGAACACATGTATACTAATTAAATAATTTTCTATTAAAGAAAAAAAAAAGACAAAAAGAAAAAGAACCACTAGTCCACATGCTTCCAGTCAGTTTTCTTTTATTGGTGGTTAAGGGGAGGGAGTGGATCCTGGGCTCCTGACAGGGCTGCAAAAGGGGAGATGCTGGGAAGAAAAGAGCAGGAATGAAAAGGAAGGTAGGATGGGCCCTTGTAATAAAACTGGTTTAATTTTCAGTTCAAATATTATTCAAATTCTTTAGTTAAGATGGAATAGATATGGTCTCTGTCAGTTTTGTGGAGCACTTTGTTAATATGTCCACTATTAAGGGGTTTCTAAAGGGAACCAGCTAAGAAATTAGCAATAACCTAAACTTCTAAATGTTGGTAGCCACGATGTATGTAAGCAACTCTCTACTGAGATGCTCTTGGGGAAGGATGGAATGCAGAGTGAATGCTAATAGGGAAGGAGGAAACACACACACACACGTGAAAAAACTGCCCAGGCAAAATGGCTATAAAACTGTATGACTGAGGTAAATGTAGTGAGGCACTTGATGTTACTCATGGAAGGAAAGGAGACATGTTAGAGGAGGGACATCACTGTTAGTCTTTCTCTCCTACCTCTTTGCCTTCACGTAAGGTGTTCTTTCAGGCTGAAAGAGGGAGAGATAAAATAGGAAGGCAACCTGGTCTGACAGCTGAGATGAAGACTAAAGAGATTTTTATGCCGAACAAGAGGTGCAGGCTAAACTGCCAGGAAAAGCTTTCCAAAGAATGGCAAGGAAAACAAATAAGAACAAGAAAAAGAGAATAAAGATGTATTGTTTTATTTAATAACTTTATTTAAAAGCTGCCCTGAAGTACCAACTTTTAAAAGGAAATATTGGTTTCAAGTTGTTTTAAGATTAGCCATATGTTTGATATAAGGAGGCAGGACAATTAATTACTTTTATTTTATTTTTTTTAATCTTTAAATTTACTTATTGTAATTGGAGGCTAACTACTTTACAATATTGTATTGGTTTTGCCATACATCAACATGAATCCACCACGGTGTACACGTGTTCCCAATACTGAACCCCCCTCCCACCTCCCTCCCCGTACCATCCCTCTGGGTCATCCCAGTGCACCAGCCCCAAGCTTCCTGTATGCTGCATCGAACCTGGACTGGCGATTCGTTTCTTATATGATATTATACATGTTACAATGCCATTCTCCCAAATCATCCCACCCTCACCCTCTCCCACAGAGTCCAAAAGACTGTTCTATACATCTGTGTCTCTTTTGCTGTCTTGCATAAAGGGTTATCGTTACCATCTTTCTAAATTCCATATATATGCATTGGTATACTGTATTGGTGTTTTTCTTTCTGGCTTACTTCACTCTGTATAATAGGCTCCAGTTTCATCCACCCCATTAGAACTGATTCAAATGTATTCTTTTTAATGGCTGAGTAATACTCCATTGTGTATATGTACCACAGCTTTCTTATCCATTCGTCTACTGATGGACATCTAGGTTGCTTCCACGTTATGGACCAGAGTTCAGAATTCCCATGTGACTCTCAAGAAAGACATATGCTTTTCTACTTATCTTTGACGCTGTGCATACCCCCCGGCCCCACCAGTAGCTTCTCTAGTGGAGAAACACTGCTTCAGACAGCATGGTGTAATGGAAAGCCCATGAGACACACCTGGCTTCAGACCCCAGGATTGCTCTGATGAGCTATGTGACCTTGGGCAAGGTACTTTGCCTTACTGATTTGTAATTTCTTTTTTTTTAATTTTATTTTTAAACTTTACATAATTGTATTAGTTTTGCCAAATATCAAAATGAATCCGCCACAGGTATACATGTGTTCCCCATCCTGAACCCTCCTCCCTCCTCCCTCCCCACACCATCCCTCTGGGTCGTCCCAGTGCACTAGCCCCAAGCATCCAGTATCGTGCATCGAACCTGGACTGGCAACTCGTTTCTTACATGATATTTTACATGTTTCAATGTCATTCTCCCAAATCTTCCCACCCTCTCCCTCTCCCACAGAGTCCATAAGACTGTTCTATACATCAGTGTCTCTTTTGCTGTCTCGTACACTGGGTTATTGTTACCATCTTTCTAAATTCCATATATATGTGTTAGTATACTGTATTTATGTTTTTCCTTCTGGCTTACTTCACTCTGTATAATAGGCTCCAGTTTCATCCACCTCATTAGAACTGATTCAAATGTATTCTTTTTAATGGCTGAGTAATACTCCATTGTGTATATGTACAATAGCTTTCTTATCCATTGTAATTTCTTCATTTGTAAAAAAAGAAATAATAATACCCATTTGTCAGGCTTTTTTTTTTTTTTTTTTGAAACTTACATGAGATGATGGATATATATAGTATGTTAAGCACATGTGCTGTGCTTAGTTGCTCAGTCCTGTCTAACTCTTTGCAACCCCATGGACTGTAGCCCACCAGGCTCCTCTGTCACTGGGGATTCTCCAGGCAAGTACACTGGAGTAGGTTGCCATGCCCTCCTCCAGGGGATCTTCCCAACCCAAGGATCGAACGTGTGTTTCCTGTGTCTCCTGCATTGCAGGGAGATTCTTTACCCACTGAGCCATCATAGTAGATGTTTTTGTAATTACGATACCAGATGTTGAGTTGTATTTCCTCCTTGTTCATTTCAAAGGTATTGAAAATGTCCTGTAAAAGTGGAACCCAAGGTTTAAGGAAGACTGAAAATACAGTATTGAAGTGAGGAACCACAAATACGCCCAATTCACTGCAAAGAGACAATCTGAGTTTGTGAAGCTGAGACTTTCTTGGCAGACTCTAAATGGTACCACCTTTTATTTTCATGCATAAAATCTGAACCAGTATCTAGGCATTCCAAATACATTTTTCTTATTTGAGTAAAAGGGGATTCTTTATGAACTGAATACTTTAGGAGAAAGGCCAAACTATTGGTTGCACAAATTTCAGAGAGCATAGCCCTCAACATAGCTCTATATGCACCATCTCAGTTCCAGGATATTCAGTAGATGGTCTCAACAGAACACGTTGTTTTGCTCACTGCCTCTATCTCAGTGATAAAGATAAATTTCAGCAATAAGGCAGATTATACAATGAATTGGAGGTATTCCATTTTGAAACTATGTAGTATTTGGAGCTACTAAGTATAGTTTCTCCTCTGGGTACCAGGAAACCAGTGTTTATAGATTTGCTGCCTCAGTATCCAGCACTTTTCAACCTAGCAGGCTTGATCCTATCCATTACACTACAATGACAGTTGACCAACATCCATTATCTCACTTTGGTATATTTCTGCCTATTTGGGCTTCTCTGAATCCTAGGTAGCCCAAGGATAGAGTTACCCACAGTACTGTGCTACTGCCTCACATCTGCTCAAGAGAGCTCATAGTTAAATTTTCAGGAACTTTGCAAGGAAGTGGTTAAACTCAGTCATCATTAAAAATTATATCAATCAATTACACAAGTTAAAAATATATATATATATATTTACATTTAGAGAAGGGGCTTCCCAAGTGGCACGGTGGTAAAGAATCCACCTGCCAATGCAGGAGACACAAGAGACATGGGTTATCCCTGGGTCAGGAAGATCCCCTGGAGTAGGAAAGGGCAACCCACTCCAGTATTCTTGCCTGGAGAATCCCATGTACAGAGGAGCCTGGAGGGCTACAGTCCATGGGGTTGAGTCACAAAGAGTCGGACACGACTGAGTGACTGAGCAAGCATGCACATTTGAAGAAGGGTAATAAATTCTCATTATTCATTAATTATTTTACTATATTTTTTTATGATCTGTGATTTCAAAGTTATTTATATCTGTATCTATATGGTGGAAATACGACATCATGGTATACTACAGAACATCTCTTCTCAACTCTGCATTCAGTCACACCACATTGGTAGCTTCAATTTGGCCATGGTGGGAGTACTTCAGTTCAGTTCAGTCACTCAAACTATTTCCAGCCCCACAGACTGCAGCATGCCAGTCTTCCCTGTCCTTCACCATATCCCAGAATTTGCTCAAATTCACGTGCATTGAGTCAGTGATGCCATCTAACCATCTCATCCTCTGTTGTTCCTTCTCCTCCTGCCTTCATTCTTTCCCAGCATCAGGGTCTTTTCTAATGAGTTGGCTCTTCTCATCAGGTGGCCAAAGTATTGGAGCTTCGGCATATGCTACAAATTAAGGTATTCCTCTCCCATCCCCCCACCCCCGAGAACTAGTTGTTAAATATTTACCAGCATACCACTGGACTTACCTCCCTTAAATCTCTAGGGAATCTGATGGCCATCATCTCAAGTGGCACACTAAGACCTCTCTCAATATCTCTGAACCCCAAACAGAATCTCCTTGTACAGCCATGTAATTTGTTGTTACTCCTCACTGCCTTCTTCTCATTCTCATTCTTCTCCCTCCCTCTCACTTTTCCTCCCTCCCTTTCTCTCTCTGTCTCTCTCTTCTATCTCGTCTTTATAAAGTGCAAGTCACTCAGTCATGTCCGACTCTTTGCAACCCCATGACTATACAGTCCATAGAATTCTCCAGGCCAGATTACTGGAGTGGGTACCTTTCCCTTCTCCAGGGGATCTTCCCAACCCAGGGATCGAACCTAGGTCTCCCGCATTGCAGGCGGATTCTTTACCAGCTGAGCCACAAAAGTATCTCTTTATATCTATTCTTAGGAACATGTATTGAACTAATTTATTCCCTTAAAGCCCTTAAAGCCATGAGTTCCATACCCTTTTAAAAGCAAAGAAGGAAAAAAACTTGGTTTCCACTGTAATCAGTGGAGATAGGCTGGCAACTTTATCTCTTCACTTATTCACGCATTCAGGAAGCTTTTGTCAAGCATTTACTATATGCCAAGCAGCTGCTGCTGCTGCTGAGTCACTTCAGTTGTGTCTGACTCTGTGCGACCCCATAGCTCCTCCATCCATGGGATTTTCCAGGCAAGAGTACTGGAGTAGGGTGCCATTGCCTTCTCCGGCCAAGCAGCTAGGTATTGAGAATCCTGAGACTGTTCTTAAGAACCTCACAGTCTGAAAGGGAGACAGACAAGTAAATATGGAATAATCAGATACTATGATAAGTGCTGAAATGGAAATATGTATAGAATGCAACCCACTCCAGTGTTCTTGCCTGGAGAATCTCAGGGATGGGGGAGCTTGGTCAGCTGCCGTCTATGGGGTAGCATAGAGTTGGCCACGACTGAAGCGACGCAGCAGCAGCAGCATAGAATGCTACAGAAAATGAGAGCAGTAAGCAACTAAAGTTTTCTAAGAAGAGTGAGGCCTGGGGACATTTTCACATAATAAAAAACATTTGCTACTAAGCTGTTAAGTCACTTCAGTCGTGTCTGACTCTGTGAGACCCCATAGACGGTAGCCCACCAGGCTCCCCTGTCCCTGGGATTCTCCAGGCAAGAACACTGGAGTGGGTTGCCATTTCCTTCTCCAGTGCATGAAAGTGAAAAGTAAAAGTGAAGTCGCTCAGTCGTGTCTGACCCTCAGCGACCCCATAGACTGCAGCCTTCCAGGCTCCTCCACCCATGGGATTTTCCAGGCAAAAGTACTGGAGTGGGGTGCCATTGCCTTCTCCAAAAACATATGAGTTGGTATTAAATGATGAGTAGACACTCTTGACCAGTACTCTTGCCTGGAAAATCCCATGGATGGAGGAGCCTGGTAGGCTGTAGTCCATGGGGTCACTAAGATTTGGACACGACTGAGCGACTTCACTTTCACTTTTTCACTTTTGTGTATTGGAGAAGGAAATGGCAACCCACTCCAGTGTTCTTGCCTGGAGAATCCCAGGGGCAGGAGAGCCTGGTGGGCTGACGTCTATGGGGTCACACAGAGTTGGACACGACTGAAGTGACTTAGCAGCAGCAGCAGACACTCTTGAAGACAGGAGGAGAAGGGTACAGAGGATGAGATGGTTGGATGGCATCATCGACTTGATGGGCATGAGTTTGAGCAAGCTCCAGGAGTTGGTGATGACAGGGAAGCCTGCTGTGCTACAGTCCATGAGGTCACAAAGAGTAGGACATGACTGAACTACTGAACTGAACTGAGACACTCTTAAGACTAAGGAACCATGGAAGGGCATTATGAATATTGGAAACAAGGACTTGATGTATAGGCAAGCATCATAGTTAAAAATTGCCAGACTTAAGCAAGTGAAAGTCGCTCAGTTGTGTCTGACTCTTTGTGACCCCATGGACTATACAGTCCATGGAATTCTCCAGGCCAGAATACTGGAGTGGGTAGCCTTTCCCTTCTCCAGCAGATCTTCCCAACTCAGGGATTGAACTGGGGTCTCCTGCATTGCAGGTCTGTTTTCTTTACCAACTGAGCTATCAGGAAAGCAACTTAAGCAAATGTGAACACATAAAGGATTTTAATGGAAGATTTGACAGAGGTTTGGGGGAAAATAAAACAAAATACAAATTAGAGTGTTTCTGGGCATCCAGGTAGACAGGAATGGATGTGTGACCTTTTCAAGATACCACCATATGGCGGAAACAGTTCCAACTGTTTTCTGTCCTTGAACTCAAGATTGCAATTACTGAGAGAGGATTTGTTTGGTATGCCATTTATCACATACCCATCCATGCCATGTACAGACTTGAGCAGAGTACTATGTATGACTGTATCACCAAAACTGCAACAAATGGGAGAAGGGAAGTTCAACAAAAGATTTAAAAGCACAGTGTTTTCTAATTCAAGTGGCCTCTTGACTGTAGCTACATCTCTTCCTAAGTTCTAGTTTCTGCTGAGGAACCTTCTCTCAATTGGCAGCCTCTAAAATGAACTTGGCACACAGGCAATAGTAACACTGCTTCCTCCCTGTCCTTTTGCAGTCCTTGGGATGATAGGCAGGTTTCTACTATGGCTAACCTCTGGGTTGCCTTGCTTTCTCCTCTCTGGTCTCTCAGCCCTCCCACTTTGTTCCCTCTTTAAATGTCATCTGTTAGACACTTGATACAGTCTCTGTTTTCCTGCTAGATTCTAACTGGTGTACTTTTTATTTCTTTTTCCAGGGTAAAAATGACAAAAATCAACACAGGGTACCTCAGGGCTCAGAAGAGCCCACACATCAAAGCTACAAGTAGGGCTATTCACATACCTGGACTTTAATCTTTGAACCACTTGTATTGAGCAAGATTGGCAGAAGAAGCTGAAAAATCACAGCAGTGTATCAAGGGCAAAATAAGTAGCTATACACTGTAACCAAACATTCACTAGGCTGTTGTTTTGTCCTAAGCCTCCATGGGGGGTATTTTTTTTAAATGAGTTTTCCATTGACTTAGTTAATTATTATAGGCTTTTTCTTGTGACCTTGTCCCTTTTTTGGAAATAAATGCTTTGCTGTTGTTGTTTTAGAGTAGACTCATGCAGCGTCTCGGCTCATAGCATGTGTGCAGGGTGCGGTATGCAGACTCTAAGGGGAGCACGTGAGTGCAGAGGACTGGGTGTGCATGCCTTTGAGTCTGGTGACTCCAGCTTAGGCTATTAATCTATACTCTCATGGAGGATGAGGACACTGACCCTAGACAGTGAACCTGGAAATTTCTGCTGTCTCATAGGACTGGTCTTTTCCACCACATTCTCAAGTCCATTTCTGCAAATGATTACTCATTACTGGCCAAGAAAACTTCACCTGGCTTGGCATCAGGACAGAGGTAAGGCTGGCTTTAAACTCAAAATCTCCTCTAGTCACTCCTAAAGCTCCCAGAGGAAAAAAATACACTCTATACTACACAAACACAGTTTCAGAACAAAGTTCCTATTTTTTGTTCACCCTTAGCATTTACAAATAGAACAATTATTCAAGCTTTTCCCACATGAAAATTCAGGAGCTTCCACTGCCCCCAGAACATCTTTTATTGCAGATTCATTTGAATTTCCTTCAGTAGCCAAATTTTGGGTCTATGGCCTTTTGCATGGCTATTAAGCCCAGTAGTAACCTTGACTCTATTCAGTTTAGTTCAATTCAGTCACTCAATCATGTCTGACTCTTTGCAACCCCATGGACTGCAGCACACCAGGCTTCCCTGTCCATCGCCAACTCCCAGAGCTTGCTCAAACTCATGTCCGTCGAGTCGGTGATGCCACTCTGTCGTCCCCTTCTCCTCCCTCCTTCAATCTTTCCCAGCATCAGGGTCTTTTCAAATGAGTCAGTTCTTCGCATCAGGTGGCCAAAGTATTGGAGTTTCAGCTTCAGCATCAGTCCTTCCAGTGAATATTCAGGACTGATTTCCTTTGGGATGGACTGGTTGGATCTCCTTGCAGTCCAAGGGACTCTCAAGAGTCTTCTCCAATACCACAGTTCAAAAGCATCAATTCTTTGGCACTCAACTTTCTTTAAAGTCCAACTCTCACATCTATACATGACTACTGAAAAAAACCATAGCTTTGACTAGATGGACCTTTGTCAGCAAAGTAATGTCTCTGCTTTTAATATGCTATCTAGGTTGGTCATAGCTTTTCTTCCAAGGAGCAAGCATCTTCTAATTTCATGGCTGCAGTCACCATCTGCAGTGATTTTGGAGACCCCAAAAATAAAGTCAGCCACTGTTTCCATTCTTTCCCCATCTATTTGCCATGAAGTGATGGGACTAGAAGCCATGAGCTAAGTTTTTTAATGTTGAGTTTTAAGCCAACATTTTCACTCTCCTCTTTCACTTTCATCAAGAGGCTCTTTTGTTCCTTTTCACTTTCTGCCATAAGGGTGGTGTCATCTGCATATCTGAGGTTATTGATATTTCTCCTGGCAATGTTGATTCTAGCTTGTGCTTCATCCAGCCTGGCATTTCACATGATGTACTCTGCATATAAGTTAAATAAGCAGGGTGACAATATACAGCCTTGACATACTCCTTTCCCAATTTGGAACCAGTCTGTTGTTCCATGTCTGGTTCTAACCGTTGATTCCTGACCTGTATACAGATTTCTCAGGAGGCAGGTGAGGTGGTCTAGTATTCCCATCTCTTTAAGAATTTTCCACAGTTTGTGATCCACAAGTCAAGGGCTTTGGCGTAGTCAATAAAGCAGAAATAGATGTTTTTCTGGAACTCTCTTGCTTTTTTGATGATCCAGCAGATGTTGGCAATTTGATCTCTCATTCCTCTGCCTTTTCTAAATCCAGCTTGAACATCTGGAAGCTCATGGTACACATACTGTTGAAGCCTGGCTTGGAGAATTTTGAGCATTACTTTGCTAGTGTGTGAGATGAGTGCTATTGTGCAGTAGTTTGAGCATTCTTTGGCATTACCTTTCTTTGGGATTGGAATGAAAGCTGACCTTTTCCAGTCCTGTGGCCACCACTGAGTTTTCCAAATTTGCTGGTACACTGAGTGCAGCACTTTCACAGCATCATCTTTTAGGATTTGAAATAACACAACTGGAATTCCATTGTCTCCACTAGCTTTGCTTGTAGTGATGCTTCCTGAGGCCTACTTGACTTCATGTTCCAGGATGTCTAGCTTTGGGTGAGTGATCACACCTGTTATCTGGGTCATGAAGATCTTTTTTGTAGAGTTCTTTTGTGTATTGTTTCCACCTCTTCTTAATATCTTCTGCTTCTGCTAGGTCCATACCACTTTTGTCCTTTATTATACCCATCTTTGCATGAAAAGTTCCCTTGGTACCTCTAATTTTCTTGAAGAGACTCTATAGAGTGGGATTAGGCCAAGATCAAGTCCTAGTTTTCATGTGTCCATCCATACATGGTCTGGCTTTACTCAGACTTTGATTCACCTAGGTAAAAAGTGTACCAGTATCAGGGCTATAAAGCCAGGGTGGAGCGGCTGTGACTGTCCTGTTTGGGAGTAGAAAAGGGTAATATGAGTGGAAGTCAACTTACTGCTTGACTCCTGGTCTGAATTTCACAAAGAATCCTAACACGGAGATGCCAAAGCCCCAGTTACTATGCCCCAGGAATCTGAGCCACATCTTTTGGGCCACATAAGTTCTTAAAATTCATCTTGCCTCAGAATCACCTGGAGTGATTTTGTAGGAGTTCTGTGCTCCCTCAGAAACATCCAAAAGCAAGTAAAATAGAACCAACTTTCTGAGAACTGTGGCAAACAGTCAAGGGTTTACAACAACCAGTCAAATGCTTAATCAACAAAACACAACTTCAAAGTAGTAAGAGATCTTTGTGGTACTTTTACTTGCCCTTCTCTCAACTCCTCCCCAGAGAAGCAGCATTTTTAGCCCATATTGCCAGTGTGGGATACTGGTCCCTAGTTCCAGAAGAAGACAAGAGCTTACAAATTACTGAGCATGTCTGTTTTAACCTGACTGGGGTTACCTGAAAGACTGACACAAGATGCTCATCTCTATCTCATCTAACTTGAAACTCAGGCTGAAAAAGCCTTGGAAACTTCTTGAAAACACAGCAAGCTCAAGTAAGAACCCACAGATACCTGGAGCAAAAGATAACTTTCAAAACAGACAATAGATTGGTCTAAAGCATGGGAACATATACTGAGGAGAGTTTCTTTGGGAAATTAGGACATTCAAAAGCACCATGCATGCAGGGGAATCTAAAAGGCCACATACATGCTTAAGGCAAGACATACGCTCAGAAAAGACTTGAGAAAACCCTAAACTTTCCCTTTGGGCTGATACCTAGGCTTTGTGCAAGCTTAGCTAAAAACCAGTTTGCAAAGTTTGAAAGAGGTATTTGTTTTAATCTGTGGTCATTCAAGGAAATCTCTGCGAAAATACTAGCTGAACACAAGCTAAAGAACAGACACTTCAGTGAACACACACACAATATACCAAAATTTATGGGATGCATCAAAGACAGTGCTTAGGAGAAATTTATAGCTGTAAATACCTATAATCAAAAAGAGTCAATGCAGAACACCAGCTGAGAGCAGAGAGGAGTCCCTGACCAACAGAAAAGAATATACAGAACAACACAAAACTCGGTGGGATGAAGGAACTAAGGGGAAAAATAGGAGTGTTATTAGGACTCAACCTATCCTTGGCAGGTGGGGGAACTGAAGCAGGGGTCCAATCCCCATATCAGGGCAATTGTCTGAGTTAGAGGAGAAACATTTAAGGCTGAGAGTGAAACAGCTGATCTGTGGCAGCCTAAATGGAATGACAATTATATAGTCCTTGCCACAGCCATATGTACCCTGGACAGGGATTCAGGTCCCCTAGAAGGCACAGCAGCTGGGAGCTGGAGTTTAGGGACTGTGGAGCAATCCCAGGGCTAGGGCTGCTATTGACTGCATAGAGATGGACTGAGGGAATGTGAGGGATAAGACTGTGGTGGGAAATATCTGTGGATGAAAGCCAGGCAGCTATGGAAGCAAGGCGATACTGCTGAGTCACATATAGGGGGTGGAGCCATCACCATAGCCTCTTTCTCCCCACCCATCAACATTGGCAGCTGAACAACAGAGAAGCTGGCCCATCAACGACCTGACACACTGAGATACAGAGTAGGAACCCACTCAGGGTGCTCCCTTAGGTGACTGATGCACAGAACTACAGAGTAGGATCCCACCCAGGGTCCCCCTTTAAGTGCCTGATGTGCTGATCTACAGAGTAGGACTCCAGCCAAGGGGGCCCCCTCTATGTGCTTGATGCACCAAACAACATAGAAGGACCCCAGAAGGACCTCTAAGTGCCTGAACGGGCAGAGCTACAGAGAAAGACTAGCCAAAGAGGACCTCGGATCACCAAGTAACAGAGGCTAGAAAAAAGACTCTGATAGGGCCATAGCTCCTGTGGCTGAGGCAGTCCATGTCCCTGCACACTAGGCACTGCCAGAGTCCCTGTGACCCAAGCAGCTGTGCCATCTTCATGCTCAACCCTCACTGGGGCAGAGCTGCTACAGGCAAAAAAAGTCTTGTGTCTATGCATGTAGGGCTGCTTCCATTGTGTTCAACTCTTTGCAAACCTGTGGACTGTGAGTTCGGCCAGGCTTCTCTGTCATGGGAGTTCTCCAGGCAAAAATAGGGAGTGTATTGGCAAATACTGGTTGCCATACCCTTCTAGAGCACAATATTTCCTGCTGCTCTAGCCACCAACTCCCCTGAGTACCTGGTGCTGCCAGAACCTCTGCAACCCAAGCAGCGGCACCACCTCTGCACCCGGCCCTCACAGGGCAGACCCAATCCTCCAGGGCAGCCTCAGGAGCAATCCCAGTGGACGACCCACATGCAGAGGTAGAATTAAAACCACAATTGAAACCGAGGTGCAGTGCGGCAAAGGAAGAAGTCCCAAAACCTTCCCACCAGCAGTACAATCTGCAGATTAAATCTGCACGATCAACTAGGCAGACTCTGTGTCTATGGAATATATAAAAGGCCATTGAGAGCTCCCACAAAAGAAAACACACTAGTTCTGATAGCTGTGGACGTTGGAGGGAAGAACATACAGGAGTAGGACCAGATTAGAATCTGAGCTGCCCCCACAGCAGGTCCAGAGACCAGCACAGTGTTGGAGGGCATCCTAGGGAGGTGAGGTGGACTGTGACTCCCAGCGAGGGAAAGGATCCTGACAGCAGTAACTCAAGAGAAACATTTATTATTCTTGTGTTTTGACTTGTTCTGCAGTTTCTTTTGGATTTCTTTTTCTTTTTGTTTGTTTTTTTTTTCCTTGTTTCCCTACACCCCCCATTGTAGTTGTCAATTTTGTTGGTACTATGAAAACTAATTGCACTTTAGAGCTTTTCTTTAATCATACTTTTTATTGTTATCAACTTCTGGGCTTTTGACAGTTCTGTGGAGTTTTTCTTTTTCTTTTTTTTTTCTTTCTTTCATCTACCTTTTTTCTTTTCTCTTTTTTCAATTTTAATTTTTAACTTTTTAAAACTTTATATTTTTTCTATATTTATTCCTTTGTTCACTTTTCCTACTGTTCTTTTCCCCTTGCAGTTAATCTTTAATGTATATAAATCTTCTTTATCTACCTCTATTTAACTTTGCATATCTATTCTTTCTTTTCTTACTTTCCTTTCCTCTCAACATATTTGTTAGTTTTGTTTTAATTGCTTTATTTCCCTCTTGACAATTTGCTTTCATTTTGTTTTCCAGTTTGTGCTTTAGTTTTGTTCTTAACTGGTAGATATAATTTTTTGTTTTCTCGGTTCACTGGGTCAATCTATTGTACTTTATTTTTGTTGGACTGTTTTGACTTTGCTTATGGGTGTATATGTATATGTGTATATTCCATTATTTTATTTATTGTTTGCCTGATTTTGTAACTGCCATTTGTCTGGGGTTCATCTTGGGTGTCTTGTATTTGTTTTAATCTCACTTAATGCCATAACAAACCTCTTGTGGAATCTTCATTCCTGACCAGAGATCAAACCCTGAGTCTTTGGAGTAGGCACACTGATTCCAAGACCCTAGACTACCAGAGAACTAACCCTGCTGCTGCTGCTGCTAAGTCACTTCAGTCCTGCCCGACTCTGTGTGACCCCATAGACGGCAGCCCACCAGGCTCTGCTGTCCCTAGGATACTCCAGGCAAGAATAATGGAGTGGGTTGCCATTTCCTTCTCCAATGCATGAAAGTGAAAAGTGAAAGTGAAGTTGCTCAGTCGTGTCTGACTTTTAGCGACCCCAGGGACTGCAGCCTACCAGGCTCCTCCATCCATGGATTTTCCAGGCAAGAGTACTGGAGTGGGGTGCCATCGCCTTCTCCGGAGAACTAACCCTAGGGAATATCAAATAGTGAGAACTCCCACAAAGGAAAACACTTGAATACAAGACCTGGCATTACCCAACCACCAGTAGCACCCTGTGCAGGATGCCTCATCCAAACAACAAACAAAAAAACACAAACCCAATCATCAGTAGACAGGATTACCACATCACTCAGCCTTGCCTATCAGAGGAAAAACAAAGAAACAAACAAACAAAACAACTCAACACAAAGCTCGATATAGCAAGCTTACACGAACCATTGCACCAAACTTAGGAGGGCAGAAACCAAAATATAGAAAAAATTCAGCCTTGAGGCCTGGGAAAAGGAGATCTCAAGCACAATAAGTTAAAAATAATAATAAAAATGCAGAGAAATACTCCACAAATGAAGGAACAAACTAGAAACACAGAAGCCCAAATAAATGAAGAGGAAATAGGCAAACTACCTGAAAAAGAATTCAGAATAATGATAGTAAAGATGATCAAAAACCTTGAAACAAGATGAGAAAATGCAAGAATCAATTAACAAAGACCTAGAAGAGGGGTGAGGCTAAGATGGCAGAAGAATAGGAAGCGGAGACCACTTTCTCCCCCACAAATTTATTGAAAGAACATTTGAACGCTGAGCAAACTCCACAAAACAACTTCTGAACACTGGCAGAGGACATCAGGCACCCAGAAAAGCAGTCCATTGTTTTCGAAAGGACATAGGACAAAATATAAAAGATAAAGAGACAAAAGAGTTAGGGATGGAGATCCGTCCCGGGAAGGGAGTCTTAAAAGAGAAGTTTCCAAACACCAGGAAACCCTCTCACCGGCGGGTCTGTGGGGAGTTTTGGAATCTCAGAGGGCAACATAACTGGGAGGAAAAATAAATAAATAAAACCCATAGATTACGTGCCTAACGGCAACTCCCAGCACAGAAGTACCCCAGACGCTTGCATCTACCATCAGTAAGCAGGGGCTAAATGGGGAGGAGCGGGTTGCATTGCTTAGGGTAAGGACCAGGCCTGAATGCCCCAAGGAAAATCTGAGGGAGCTAACCTGAGATAGCAACCTTAACTTTGGGATAGCCAGAGAGAGAGACAGAAAAAGAGAGAGAGAGAGAGAGAGAGAGAGAGAGAGAGAGAGAGAGAGAGAGAGAACTATCCCCTGATGGGGAAACAGTGGAAACAGTGTCAGACTTTATTTTTTGGGGCTCCAAAATCACTGCAGATGGTGACTGCAGCCATGAAATTAAAAGACACTTACTCCTTGGAAGGAAAGTTATGACCAACCTAGATAGCATATTAAAAACCAGAGACATCTGGGTCTCTTTTGCTGTCTCACATACAGGGTTATCATTACCATCTTTCTAAATTCCATATATATGCATTAATATACTGTACGCCCGTGGTGGATTCATGTTGATGTGTGGCAGAACCAATACAATATTATAAAGTAAAAAAATAAAAAAATTAAATAAAAACAATAAAAAGCAGAGACGTTACTTTGCCAACAAAGGTCCGTCTAGTCAAGGCTATGGTTTTTCCACTTGTCATGTATGAATGTGAGAGTTGGACTATGAAGAAAGCTGAGCGCCAAAAAATTGATGCTTTTGAACTGTTGGAGAAGACTCTTGAGGGTCCCTTGGACTGCAAGGACATCCAACCAGTCCATTCTAAAGGAGATCAGTCCTGGGTGTTCTTTGGAAGGAATGATGGTAAAGCTGAAACTCCAATACTTTGGCCACCTCATGCAAAGAGTTGACTCATTGGAAAAGCCTCTGATGCTGGGAGGGATTGGGGGCAGGAGGAAAAGGGGATGACAGAGGATGAGATGGCTCAATGGCATCACCAACTCGATGGACATGAGTTTGAGTGAACTCCGGGAGTTGGTGATGGACGGGGAGGCCTGGCATGCTGCAATTCATTGGGTCGCAGAGTCAGACACGACTGAGCAACTGAACTGAACTGAACTGAAGGCACTGCCAGCCCGCTCGCAGAACAAAGGACTGAGCGAATATGGGAGGAGAGCTAGCAGGCTGTAGACAGGCCCATCCCCCGCCAGAGGCAGGGGGCAGGCAGGTGCCAGCCGGAGCTGGAAAGGGGCAAACTCGGCCCCGAGAGGGCATCCCCTACCAAACTGCAAACAGGCTTCCAGTTTCTAACCAAGACTTTCTGAGATTCTGGATGGTTGACATCCACCGGGAGGGTCACAGCCAGAGATCAGCTCCCCAGAAGAGATACACAGCACACCTGAGACGGGTGCACCCTGGAAACTGAGTGGCTGGGACGGGGGAGGCAATAAGACGCACCTCACCTAGGGAGAGTGCACTCACCAAGCACCTGGTCACCTGAGGTGCTCGGACTGGAGAAGGGCAAAAAACGCAGGCCCACCTGAGTCTGTGCCTTTGTGGAGTACCTGAGAACCTGAACCTGAGTGGCTTAGACCTGGGCCCGCTCCCTGCAGAGCAACCTGGAGCCTAAGCAGTGTAGACTGGGAAAGCACACACTCCGTGAGCAGGGGCAAACCCAGTGTGGTCCATACACTGTGAGCACTCCCCACACACGCCAGTGATATTTGTTTACAGTGTTCCTCCTTCCCCACAGCATGACTGAACCAGTGAGCCTAAACAAGAGACCACCTTCGCCCCCTTGTGTCAGGGCAGAAATTAGCCACTGAAGAGACCTGCAAACAGAAGACAAATCAACAGAGGGAACCGCTTAGGAAGTGACAGGTGCAACAGATTAAATTCCCTGGAGTTAACACTGACTACATTGGAAGGGGCCTATAGATCATGAGCGGAGAAGGCGATGGCACCCTACTCCACTACTAATGCCTTGAGAATCCCAGGGACAGAGGAGGCTGGTGGGCTGCCATCTATGGGGTCGCACAGAGTCGGACACGACTGAAGTGACTTATCAGAAGCAGCAGCAGCAGCAGCATAAATCATGAGAAATATAAGCTGGAATAAGGAACTATCTGAAACTGAACTGACTCCACACTACCTGCAACAGCACCAGAGAGATTCCTAGATACATTTTTATTATCATTTTAAAAAAATTTTTAAATTTTTTCCTTTTTGTAAGTCCTCTATTACTCCTTTAATTTCCATTTTTATAACCTATTATTACCTTGCAAAAAAAAAAAAAACCCTATTTTTAAAGCAAACTTCACATATATTTCTTATACTTTTTGTGATCTTTTTTTAATATTGTATTTTTGAGAGTCTAACATCTACTCTAGATTTTTCATCTTTGATTGATCATATTTGTTATCAATTTTATACATTTAAGAATCCAATCTTCAGTATGATTTTTACTTAGGAGTGTGATTACTGGCTTGATTACTCTCTCCCCCTACTGACTCTCCTATTTCTCCCCCAGGTCACCTCTATCTCCTCCCTCCCCTTCTCTTCTCAACCCAACTCTGTGAATCTCTGTGTGTGTTCTGGGCTGTGGAGAACACTTAGGGAACAGAATATAGCCTAGATCTATCTGTCCCCTTTTGATTCCACCTTTTCTCCTCCTGCTCACCTCTATCTCCTTCCTCCCTCTTCTCTTCTCTATGTAATTCCATGAACCTCTCTGAAGGTTCCAAACTGTGGACAGCACATAGGGAATTGTTTACTGTCTAGATTGTTCTCTCCCCTTTTGATTTCCCCCTCATTTCCTCCTGGCCACCTCTATCTCCCTCCTCCCTCTTCTTTTCTCCATGTAACTCTGAACCTCTCTGGGTGTCCCTCACTGTGGAGAATCTTTTCACCATTAACCTAGATGTTTTATCATCAGTGCTGTATGGATGGAGAAGACTTGGGGCTACACTAAGAATAAGACTGAAAACCAGAGGCAGGAGGATTAAGCCCAAAACTTGAGAACACCAGAGAACTCCTGACTTCAGGGAACATTAATTGATAAGAGATCATCCAAAAGCCTCCATACCTACACTGAAACCAAAGATCACCCAAGAGCCAACAAGTTCCAGAGCAAGACATACCACGCAAATTCTCCAGCAACGCAGGAACATAGCCCTGAGCTTCAATATACAGGCTGCCCAAAGTCACACCAAACCCATAGATATCTCAAAACTCACTACTGGACACTTCATTGCACTCCAGAGAGAAGAAATCCAGCTCCACCCACCAGAACACCGACGCAAGCTTCCCTAACCAGGTAACCTTGACAAGCCACTCGTCCAACCCCACCCACAGGGAGGAACCTCCACAATAAAGAGGAACCACAAACTGCCAGAATACAGAAAGGCCACCCCAAACACAGCAGTCTAAACAAGATGAAAAGACAGAGAAATACTCAGCAGGTAAAGGAATATGATAAATGCCCACCAAACCAAAGAAAAGAGGAAGAGATATGCAGTCTACCAGAATAAGAATTCAGAATAATGATAGTAAAAATGATCGAAAATCTTGAAAACAAAATGGAGTTACAGATGAATAGCCTGGAAACAAGGATTGAGAAGATGCAAGAAATGTGTAACAAGGACCTAGAAGAAATAAAGAATCAATCAATAATGAATAATGCAATAAATGAGATCAAAAACACTCTGAAGGGAACCAACAGTAGAATAATGGAGGCAGAAGGTAGGATAAGTGAGGTAGAAGAATGGTAGAAATAAATGAGGTAGAGAGGAAAAAAGAAAAAAGAATTAAAAGAAATGAGGACAACCTCAGGGACCCCTGGGACAATGTGAAACGCCCCAACATTCGAATCATAGGAGTCCCAGAAGAAGAAGACAAAAAGAAAGGTCATAAAAAATTACTCAAGGAGGTAATAGTTGAAAACTTACCTAAAATGGGGAAGAAAATAGTCACCAAAGTCCAAGAAACCCAGAGAGTCCAAAACAGTATAAACCCAAGGCGAAACACCCCAAGACACATATTAATCAAGTTAACAAAGATTAAACACAGAGAACAAATATTAAAAGCAGCAAGGGAAAAACAACAAATAACACACAAGGAGATTCCCATAAGGATAACAGCTGATCTTTCAATAAAAACTCTTCAGGCCAGAAGGGAATGGCAGGACATACTTAAAGCCATGAAAGGGAAAAACCTACAACCCAGATTACTGTACCCAGCAAGGAACTTATTCAAATATGAAGGAGAAGTCAAAAGCTTTAGAGACAAGCAAAAGCTAAGAGAATTCAGCATCACCGAACCAGCTCTTCACAAATGTAAAGGATCTTCCAAACACATGAAACAAAGGAAGGGTGTATAAAATTGAACCCAAAACAATAAAGTAAATGGCAATGGGACCATACTTATTAATAATTACCTTAAATGTAAGTGGGTTGACTGTCCCAACCAAAAGACAAAGACTGGCTGAATGGATACAAAAACAAGACCCCTCTATAAGTTGTCTACAAGAGACCCACCTCAAAAAAGGGACACATACAGACTGAATGGCTGGAAAAAGATATTTCACACAAATGGAGACCAAAAGAAAGCAGGAGTAGCAATACTTATCAGATAAAATAGACTTTAATATAAAGGCCATGAAAAGAGACAAAGAAGGACACTGCATAATGATCAAAGGATCAATCCAAGAAGAAGATATTACAATTATAAATATATATGCACCCAACATAGGAGCACCACAATATGTAAGGCAAATACTAACAAGTATGTAAGGGGAAATTAACAATAACACAATAATAGTGGGAGACTTTAATATACCACTCACACCTATGGCTAGATCAACTAAACAGAAAATCAACAAGGAAACACAAACTTTAAATGACACAATACACAGTAAGACCTAACTGATACCTGTAGGATATTTCACTCCAAAACAATGAATTTCACCATTTTCTCAAGTGCACATGGAACCTTCTCCAGGATAGTCCACATCCTGGGCCATAAATCTAGCCTTGGTAAATTCAAAAAAATGAAATAATTCCAATCATCTTTTCTGACCACAATGAAGTAAGATTAGATATCAATTACAGGAGAAAAACTATTAAAAATTCCAACATATGGAGGCTAAACAACACGCTGCTGAATAACCAGCAAATCACAGAAGAAATCAAAAAAGAAATTAAAATATGCATAGAAACAAATGAAAATGAAAACACAACAACCCAAAACCTATGGGACACTGTAAAAGCGTGCTAAGGGGAAGGTTCATAGTAATACAGGCTTACTTAAAGAAACAAGAAAAAAGTCAAATAAACAGCCTAACTCTACACCTAAAGCAACTATAAAAGGAGGAAATGAAGAACCCCAGTGTTAGTAGAAGGAAAGAAATCTTAAAAACTAGGGTAGAAATAAATGCAAAAGAAACAAAAGTGACCATAGGAAATATCAACAAACCTATAAGCTGGTTCCTTGAGAAGATAAATAAAATTGACAAACCATTAGACTCATCAAGAAACAAAGGGAGAAGAATCAAATCAACAAAATTAGAAATGAAAATGGAGAAATCACAACAGACAACACAAAAACACAAAGGATCATAAGAGACTAATATCAGCAACTATATGCCACTAAAATGGACAACTTGGAAGAAATGGAAAAATTCTTAGAAAAGTACAACATTCCAAAACTGAGCCAGGAAGAAATAGAAAATCTTAACAAACCCATCACCAGCATGGAAATCAAAAATGTAATCAGAAATCTTCCAGAAAACAAAAGCCCAGGGCCAGACGGCTTCACAGATGAATTCTACCAAAGATATAGAGAAGAGCTAACACCTGTATTAATCAAACTCTTCCAGAAAATTGCAGAGGAAGGTAAACTTCCAAACTCATTCTATGAGGCCACCATCACCCTAATACCAAAAGCAGACAAAGATGCCACAAAATAAGAAAACTACAGGCCAATATCACTGATGAACATAGATGCAAAGATCCTTAACAAAATTCTAGCAAACAGAATCCAACAACATATTAAAAAGATCATACATCATGGCCAAGTGGGCTTTATCCCAGAAAAGCAAGGATTCTTTAATATCTGCAAATCAATCAATGTAATACACCATATTAACAAATTGAAAGATGAAAACCATATGATTATCTCAACAGATGAGGAGAAAGCCTTTGACAACATTCAATATCCATTTGTGATAAAAACTCTCCAGAAAGCTGGAATAGAAGGAATATACCTCAACAAAATAAAAGCTATATGTGACAAGCCCACAGCAAACATTATTCTCAATGTTGAAAAATTGAAAGCATTTCCCCTAAAGTCAGGAACAACACAAGGGTGCCCACTCTCACCACTACTATTCAACATAGTTCTGGAAGTTTTAGCCACAGCAATCAGAGCAGAAAAAGAAATAAAAGGAATCCAGATTGGAAAAGAAGAAATAAAACTCTCACTGTTTGCAGATGACATGATCCTCTACATAGAAAACCCTAAAGACTCCACCAGAAAATTACTAGAGCTAATCAATGAATATAGCAAAATTGCAGGATATCAAGTTAACACACAGAAATCCCTTGCATTCCTATACACAATGAGAAAACAGAAAGAGAAATTAAGGAAACAATTTCATTCACCATTGCAACGAAAAGAATAAAATACTTAGGAATATATCTACCTATAGAAACAAAAGACTGATATATAGAAAACTATAAAACACTGATGAAAGAAATCAAAGAGGACACAAATAGATGGAGAAATATACTGTGTTCATGGATTGGAAGAATCAATATAGTGAAATTGAGTATACTACCCAAAGCAATCAATAGATTCAATGCAATCCCTATCAAGCTACCAACGGTATTTTTCACAGAACTACAACAAATAAATTCCCAATTTGTATGGAAATACAAAAAACCTCGAATAGCCAAAGCAATCTTGAGAAAGAAAAATGAAACTGGAGGAATCAACCTGCCTGACTTCAGGCTCTACTACAAAGCTACAGTGTCAAGACAGTATGGTACTGGCACAAAGACAGAAATATAGATCAATGGTATAAGATAGAATGCCCAGAGATAAATCCACGTACCTATGGACACCTTATCTTTGACAAAGGAGGCAAGAATGTACAACGGAGAAAATACAATCTCTTTAACAAGTGGTGCTGGGAAAACTGGTCAACCACTTGTAAAAGAATGAAACTAGAACACTTTCTAATCAAATACACAAAAATAAACTCAAAATGGATTAAAGATATAAACATAAGACAAGAAACTGTAAAACTATTAGAGGAAAACATAGGCAAAACACTCCCCGACATAAATCACAGCAGGATCCTCTATGACCCACCTCCCAGAGTAATGGAAATAAAAGCAAAAATAAACAAATGGGACCTAATTAAAATTAAAAGCTTTTGCACAACGAAGGAAACTATAAGCGAGGTGAAAAGACAGCCTTCAGAATAGGAGAAAATAACAGCAAACGAAGCAACTGAAAAAGAATTAATATCAAAAATATACAAGAAACTCCTGCAGCTCAATTCCAGAAAAATAAATGACCCAATCAAAAAGTGGGCCAAAGAACTAAACAGACATTTCTCCAAAGAAGACATACAGCTGGCTAACAAACACACAAAAAGATGCTCAACCTCATTCGTTACCAGAGAAATGCAAATCAAAGCCACAATGAGGTACCATCTCATGCCAGTCAGAATGGCTGCTATCCAAAAGTCTACAAGCAATAAATGCTGGAGAGGGTTTGGAGAAAAGGGAACCCTCTTACACTGTTGGTGGGAATGCAAACTAGTACAGCCACTATGGAGAACAGTGTGGAGATTCCTTAAAAAACTGGAAATAGAACTGCCATATGATCCAGAAATCCCACTGCTGGGCATACACACCAAGGAAAACAGAATTGAAAAGACACGTGTACCCCAATGTTCATCACAGCACTGTGTATAATAGCCAGGACATGGAAGCAACCTAGATGCCCATCAGCAGATGAATGGATAAGAAAGCTGTGGTACATATACAGAATGGAGTATTACTCAGCCATTAAAAAGAATACATTTGAATCAGTTCTAATGAGGTGGATGAAGCTGGAGCCTATTATACAGAGTGAAGTAAGCCAGAAAGAAAAACACTAATGCAGTATACTGACGCATATATATGGAATCTAGAAAAATGGTAACAATAACCTTATATGCGAGACAACAAATGAGACACAGATATATAGAACAGTCTTTTGGACTTTGTGGGAGAAGGCAAGGGTGGGATGATCTGAGAGAATAGCATTGAAACATGTATTTTATCATATGTGAAACAGATCTCTAGTCTAGGTTCGATGCATGAGACAGGGTGCTCAGGGCTGTTGCACTGGGATGGCCCAGAGGGATGGGATGGGGAGGGAGGTGCAAGGGGGGTTCAGGATGGGGAACACATGTAAACCCATGGCTGATTCATGTCAATGTATGGCAAAAACCACTACAATATTATAAAGTAATTAGCCTCCAATTAAAATAAATAAATTTATAAATAAATACAGAAAAAAACTTAGAAGAATTAAAGAATAAATGTACAGAGACAAACAACACAATAACTGAAATTAAAAATACTCTAGAAGGAATCAGTAGCAGAATATCTGAAGCAGATGATTGAATCAGTGAACTGGAAGATAAAATGGTGGAAATAACTGCTGTAGAGCAAAATAAAGTAAAAAGAATGAAAAGAACCGAGTATAGTCTTAGAGCCATCTGGGACAATACCAAATGCACCAATATTTGAATTATTGGGGCCCCAGAAGGAGAAGAGAAAAACAAAGGGTATGAGAAAATTTTTGAAGAGATTATAGTTGAAAACTTCCCCAGCATGGAAAAGGAAATTTTCAATCAAGTCCAAGAGGCAGAAAGAGTCCCATACAGGATAAACCCAAGGAGAAACAGGCAAAGACACACACCAATCAAACTAACAAAGACTAAACTCAAAGAAAGAGTATTAAAAGCAGCAAGGGAGAAGCAACAAATAACATACAAGAAAAGCCCATATGCTTAACAGCTGATCTTTCAACAGAAATTATGCAGGCCAGAATGGAATGGCAGGATATATTTAAAGTACTGAAAGGGAAAAAATCTAGAACCAAGATTACTGTACCTGGAAACGATCTCATTCAAAATTGAAGGAGAAATAAAAAGCTTTTCAGAAAAGCAAAAGCTAAGAGAATTCAGTACCACTGAACCAGCTTTACAACAAATGTTAAAGGGACATACAGTCAAGAAATACAAGAGAAGTAAAAAGAGCTACAAAATCAATCACAAAGAAATAAGAAAATGTCAATAGGAACATCAGTTCAGTTCAGTCACTCAGTCATGTCCGACTCCTTGTGACCCCATGAATTGCAGCACGCCAAGCCTCCCTGTCCATCACCAACTCCCAGAGTTCACTCAAACTCATGTCCATCAAGTCGGTGATGCCATCCAGCCATCTCATCCTCTGTCGTCCCCTTCTCCTCCTGCCCCCAATCCCTCCCAGCCTCAGAGTCTTTTCCAATGAGTCAACTCTTCGCATGAGGTGGCCTAAGTATTGGAGTTTCAGCTTCAGCATCATTCCTTCCAAAGAAATCCCAGGGCTGATCTCCTTCAGAATGGACTGGTTGGATGTCCTTGCAGTCCAAGGGACTCTCAAGAGTCTTCTCCAACACCACAGTTCAAAAGCATCAATTCTTTGGCACTCAGCTTTCTTCACAGTCCAACTCTCACATCCATACGTGACCACTGGAAAAACCACAGCCTTGACCAGAGGGACCTTTGTTGGCAAAGTAATATCTCTGCTTTTGAATATGCTATCTAGGTTGGTCATAACTTTCCTTCCAAGGAGTAAGCGTCTTTTAATTTCATGGCTGCAGTCACCATCTGCAGTGATTTGGGAGCCCCCAAAATAAAGTCTGACACTGTTTCCCCATCTATTTCCCATGAAGTGATGGGACCAGATGCCATGATCTTAGTTTTCTGAATGTTGAGCTTTAAGCCAACTTTTTCACTCTCCTCTTTCACTTTCATCAAGAGGCTTTTAATTCCTCTTCACTTTCTGCCATAAGGGTGGTGTCATCTGCATATCTGAGGTTATTGATATTTCTCCTGGCAATCTTGATTCCAGCTTGTGCTTCTTCCAGCCCAGCGTTTCTCATGATGTACTCTGCATATAAATTAAATAAGCAGGGTGATAATATACAGTCTTGATGTACTTTTTTCCTATTTGGAACCAATCTGTTGTTCCATATCCAGTTCTAACCGTTGCTTCCTGACCTGCATACAGATTTCTCAAGAGGCAGGGCAGGTGGTCTGGTATTCCCATCTCTTTCAGAATTTTCCACAATTTCTCTTGCTGTTTTGATGATCCAACGGATGTTGGCAATTTGATCTCTGGTTCCTCTGCCTTTTCTAAAACCAGCTTGAACATCTGGAAGTTCACAGTTCACGTATTGCTGAAGCCTGGCTTGGAGAATTTTGAGCATTACTTTACTAGCGTGTGAGATGAGTGCAATTGTGTGGTAGTTTGAGCATTCTTTGGCATTGCCTTTTTTTGGGATTGGAATGAAAACTAACCTTTTCCAGTCCTGTGGCCACTGCTGAGTTTTCCAAATTTGCTGGCATATTGAGTGCCGCACTTTCACAGCATCATCTTTCAGTATTTGAAATAGCTCAACTGGAATTCCATCACCTCCACTAGCTTTGTTCGTAGTGATCCTTTAAAGAGATGGAAATACCAGACAATCTTACCTGTCTCCTGATAAACCTGTATGCAGGTCAAAAGCAACAGTTAGAACCCTGTATGGAGCAACTGATTGGTTCAGGATTGAGAAAGGAGTGTGACAGGGCTGTCTGTTGTCACCCTATTTATTTAACCTCTACATTGAGCACATCATGAGAAATGCTGGGCTGGATGAGTTACAAGCTGGAGTCAAGATAGGCAGGAGAAATATCAACAAGCTCAGATTTGTGGATGATACCACTCTAAAGGCAGAAAGTGAAGAGGAACTAAAGAACCTCTTGATGAGGGTGAAGGAGAAGAATGAAAAAGTCGGCTTAAAACTAAATACTAAAACAACTAAGATCATGGCATCTGGCCCCATTACTTCATGGAAAATAGAAAGGGAAAAGGTAAAAGAAATGACAGATTTCCTCTTTTGGGCTCTAAAATCACTGCGGATGGTGACTGCAGCCACGAAATCAAAACACGATTGCTTCTTGGCAGGAAAGCTAGGACAACCCTAGATAGTGTGTTGAAAAGCAGAGGCATCAGCCTGCTAACAAAGGTCTGTATAGTTAAGGCTATGGTCCTCCTGATGGTCACCTATGGTTGTGAGAACTGGACCATAAAGAAGGCAGAGTGCCAAATAATTGATTCCTTCAAACTGTGGTGCTGGAGAAGAGTCCTGAGGATCCCTTGAGTAGCAAGAAGATCAAACCTGTCAATCCTAAAGGAAATCAACCCTGAATACTCTTTGGAAGGACTGATGTTGAAGCTGAAGATCCAGTATTTTGGTCACCTGATGCAAACAGCTGACTCACTGGAAAAATCCCTGATGCTGGGAAAAATTTAGGGCAGGAGAGGATGAGATGGTTGGAAGGCATCGCCAATGCAATGGACATGAACTTGGGCAAATTTCAGGAGATGGTGAGGGACAGGGAGGCCTGGAATGCTGCAGTCCACAGGGTTGCAAAGAGTGACTGGGTGACTGAATAACAACAACAACACTGGTGATGGTTGCATAACATTGTGAATGTAATTAATGCCACTGAATTGTGCATTTTTAAATGGTTAAAATGGAAAATTTTATGCTATATATATTTTACCACAATAAAAGGGTGGGGAGAGGAGGTGGTGAATTGGATGAGAAAAAATGACAACAGTAAAAATAATATCCTAGTTGTGAAAAATAAAAATTTAAAAATTCAAGCCAACTTATTGTGTCAGAAATAATTGTGTCAGGTTAATGATTACCTGGGAAGGAACAGGATACAAAGGAGTAAGAGGAAATTTTGGGGGGTGATGGTTATAAGCATTATGCTGATGGCAGGGATGGTTTCATGACATATACATACATCAGAATTCATTAAATTGTATATTTTAAGACATGTAGTTTATTATATGCCAATTACACCTCAACAACATAGTTTTTTAAAAAATGGAAACAGTTTCATTAGGTTGGTGCAAAAATAATTGCGGTTTTGCATTGTTGAACTTTGTTGTTGGATATTGAAATACATTCTTAAATAAATGTGGTTATGTTATATACATTTTAATGACCATTTCTCGATTTTTTTTTGCTAATGACTTATTACTTGCTGTTTATTTTATATTTATTTTATAGTATAGAAGTGATGTTAAACAAAAAGCAAATTCAAGTGATTTTATTTGAGTTCAAATGTGTCATAAAACAGCAGAGACAACTTGAAAGGTCAACAACGCATTTGGACCAGGAAATGCTAACAAATGTAACAGTGCAGTGGTGGTTCAAGAAGTTTTGCAAAGAAGACTAGAGCCTTAAAGATGAGGAGTCCAGTTTCGAGCCATCAGAAGTTGACAATGGCCAGTTGAGAGCAATCATCGAAGCTAATCCTCTTAAAACTACACAAGTTGCCAAAGAACTCAATGTTGACCATTGTATGGTCATTTGGCATTTGAAGCAAATTGGAAAATAAAAAAGCTCAGTAAGTGGGTGCCTCATGAGCTGCTACTGCTACTGCTACTGCTAAGTTACTTCAGCCATGTCTGACTCTGTGCGACCCCATAGACAGCAGCCCACCAGGCTCCCCCATCCCTGGGATTCTCCAGGCAAGAACACTGGAGTGGGTTGCCATTTCCTTCTCCAATGCATGAAAGTGAAAAGTGAAAGTGAAGTCGCTCAGTTGTGTCCGACTCTTAGCGACCCCATGGACTGCAGCCTACCAGGCTCCTCCATCCATGGGATTTTCCAGGCAAGAGTACTGGAGTGGGCTGCCATTGCCTTCTCCGCTCATGAGCTGACCCAAAATCAAAAATATCATTGTTTTGAAGTGTTGTTTTCTCTTATTCTATGCAACAACAATGAACTATTTCTTGATCGTATTGTGACGTGTGAAGAAAAGTTGACTTTATATAATAACCAGTAATGACCAACTCAGTGGTTGGACAGAGAAGAAGCTCCAAAGCACTTCCCAAAGCTGAACTTGCACCAAAAAAAAAAAAAAAGGTCATGGTCACTGTTGGGTGGTCTGCTGCCAGTCTGATCCACTATAGCTTCCTGAATCCCAGCAGAACCATCACATCTGAGAAGTATGCTCAGCAAATCAATGAGGTGCACTAAAACGTCAATGCTTGCAGCTGTCATTGGTCAACAGAAAGGGCCCAATTTTTCTGCCAGACAACACCTGACTGCACATCACACAACCAAGGCTTCAAAAGTTGAACGAATCGGGCTATGAAGTTTTGCCTCATCTGCCATACTCACCTGACCTCTCACCAACATACTACCACTTCTTCAAGCATATTGACAACTTTTCACAGGGAAAACACTTCAACAACCAGCAGAAGGCAGAAAATGCTTTCCAAGAGTTTGTTGAATCCTGAAGCTCAGAGTTTTGCACTGCAGGAATAAACAAACTTATTTCTCATTGGCAAAAATGTGTTGATTGTAATGGTTCCTATTTTGATGAATAAAGATGTGTTTGAACCTAGTTATAATGATTTAAAATTCATGACCCGAAACTGCAATTATTTTTTCTTTTTTTTTTAAATTTTATTTTATTTTTAAACTTTACATAATTGTATTAGTTTTGCCAAATATCAAAATGAATCCACCACAGGTATACATGTGTTCCCCATCCTGAACCCTCCTCCCTCCTCCCTCCCCATACCATCCCTCTGGGTCGTCCCAGTGCACTAGTCCCAGGCATCCAATATCGTGCATGGAACCTGGACTGGCAACTCGTTTCATACATGATATTTTACATGTTTCAATGCCATTCTCCCAAATCTTCCCACCCTCTCTTTCTCCCACAGGGTCCATAAGACTGTTCTATACATCATTGTCTCTTTTGCTGTCTCATACACAGGGTTATTGTTACCATCTTTCTAAATTCCATATATATGCGTTAGTATACTGTATTGGTGTTTTTCTTTCTGGCTTACTTCACTCTGTATAATAGGCTCCAGTTTCATCCACCTCATTAGAACTGATTCAAATGTATTCTTTTTAATGGCTGAGTAATATTCCATTGTGTATATGTACCACAGTTTTCTTATCCATTCATCTGCTGATGGACATCTAGGTTGCTTCCATGTCCTGGCTATTATAAACAGTGCTGTGATGAACATTGGGGTACACGTGTCTCTTTCCCTTCTGGTTTCATCAACCTAATATAAAGGCTACATCTGTATAATCAACAAGACAGGCCCAATCTCTGCTGCCATGAAGCTTATACCTTAGTAAGGAAGATAGGTTTTACTCAAACAATCATACAAACCACTGCTTAATTAGAAACTGGGATATATTATAGGAAGGAAAATCATGGGGAGTTCTGAAATTGTATTAATATCAAGCTTATTCTAGTCTGGGAATGACTAGGGAAGACTTTCCAAAGAAAATGGCCTTTGGGTTGAGGGTTGATGGATAAATAGCCATTAATTAAGCATGGATTAACAGAGGTGGAGGGGTGAGGAGGAAGCAGAATTTTAGTACAGGAAACAGCTTATGTAAAGGCCCTAGGATATAAGAGTTTGGCATGTTTGAAGAACTAAAAGAAGGCCAGGTGACTCAGGCATAGTGAATAGGAAGGAAGTGGTAGGTGAAAAATCTACAAAGATAGGCAGGGTCAGATCATGCAGCATGATATAAACCATAGTAAGGATCTGGATCTTTATCCTAAGAAAAGTGTGAAATTATTGAATGATTTTAATTAGAAGGGTAACATGATTAAATTTAAGGGAACACTCTGGCTGTCAAGTGAAGAATGAACTGTAGGGGAACAAGATTGGAATCAGAGAAACAAAACAGGAGGCTCCTACAATGAATGGTCTAGGGAAGAAATGACAGTGGCTTGGTCCAGGGTGGAGGTAGTTTGCAAGAAGTGAACAGATTTGAGATATTTTTTTAATGAATTGGAAAAGAGACTGGATTTTACTCATAAAATAATCCGCTGCAAGGATTCTTATCCTCAAGCTATAGCCCACAGGCCAGATCTGGCCCATTGCCTGTGTTTATAAATAAAGTTTTATTGGAATACAGTTACACCCATTGGTTTAAGCATTGTCTAAGGCTGCTTTCATACAACAATGACAGACTTGAGTAATTGTGACAGAGACTATATCTAGCCCTCACAGCCTAAAATACTTACCATCTGACTCTTTACAGGAAAAGTTTTCTGACTCTTAATCTAGGATTATTCTCTTAGATATCTGGCTTATATGACTGGATGGATTGGATGGATGTAGGGGAAGAAAAAGGCAGACAGGAAAGGAGAAAAGATAGAAGGAGCAGCTTCCCAGGGGATCAAGTCTGTGGTAATATAGGGGAATAGAGGATGAGAGGAGTGGTCCTAGAACAACACAGTAGAGGTGAGAGGTGAGACCACAGTAACTGCAGGATATATACAGGTATATACCATGTATTCAGATTGGCTGGAGAACTGAGTGGGAAGCTGGTAAGAAGGAAAAAGGAGATCCCTCTTTGTGCCAACCTTGTTTTTTAAGTGGCTTAGTTAGGGATATTTACAGAAGATGTAAAGCAAGAAGGGCTATGACTAAGTCAGATCATGAGTCAGAATCCAAATCATCACATATGTTGAATTATTAATACATGATAAGCTCTGCTCTAATTGTGTATGATCTACAATGTGATTCCTCTCAATAACACTAAGAGAAAGATTTTCTCATTATACCTATTCTACAGATGAGGAAACTGAGTCACAGAGACGTGAAGGTAACAGTAAGTGGCAGGGCTAGAATTTGAACCCAGGTGAGACTGCTGTTAATCACAACATTATGAAAGCAAACAAAATAGAAGAGAGATCTAGCCTTGTGGGTGGAGATTCCTAGCCCTGTCTTCTGGAGAAAAATATCCAATCTACATTTGGGGGTTTCACACTGGAAAGACACCTTTGCCTTGTTAAACAGGTCAGAGTTTTCATTAGCAAGTCTTCCTAGCATAATTCAAGAGACATTTCATGAGTAGGTGTCAGCATCAGTGAGCATACATTTGGAGGCCCATACAGAGCATCTTACGGTCCCTTCAATTGCTCCCAACCCTGCAACACTCAGCCACCAGAGCTGAGCAAGAAATGAAGCTGAAATTCTACCCTCCCTCTTCTCTTCCAAGCTGCTACACTGACTTCTGAGGAGATACATTTTCTTTTTCCAGTCCCCAGATGCCAACTAAACTTCTCAGTACACCGACTGCCTAGCTGGAAAGAGATTCCGCTTTCCTCATTAGACAGGCTGCACTCATCACCCCATCGGACCCTTAGATTATCTGTCCACAACCTAGATAGAGCTATGCCCCAGCTGTTTATACTAGCTGCCCTCTCTCTCCCCACTTTCACCACCACCAAGAGGTCAGTCAGACAGATAGCAAAAAGCAACCTTACAAGTAATGAAATTGGAAATATCTTGCTAGTCTGGGTTCCAGGAAAGAAATTCTAGATACCACTTCTACCCCATTTTTCTGCCCCTGACACTCATTACTTCACATACTACCATTGGACCAGAAGCCTATTTGCTGTCCTCATTTGGGGGTCATTTTTCTATTTACCTTCCTCTTCTTCTCAGTTAGATTTCCTGGAATGTCTCTACTTGGCCTGAGGCTCTTTCTTTCTGTACTTTGGAAGACTCCTTCCTGGGTGCTGCTCCCAGATCATCCTCCACCTGGAGACCTGCTTGGGACTGAAATTGGTCTGGTGTTGCCACATCTCTATTCAGACTGGAGTTTTGATTTTTTTTGTATAGTCTTTCCATTTCCTCCTTCTTCAAGCCATCTCCTCTTCTCACAATGTGTAGCATATTCTAAATTCATGGTCAAGAGCAAAGCTTAACAGAGCCCTTTCCACTTCTGAGGAGCCAAGGAAAAAATGTGGGGGCCAGGGGTCATTATTGCCATTGCCAGCCCTGCCTGCATGGCAGCCTTGAAGCCCCTCTAGAAGGTTGGGTATGAAGTTGAAGTCAAGGAGCTTAATGATCAAAGTGAATCACATTTGTAAATCTAAGATTCTTAACTTAGATTCAAAACATGATCTAGTAGAGGTTGTTAAGGGATGAGAGAGCTTAGCAGCAGCCTGAATAGAAAAGGTTTAAGGGCTTCAATCTCAATTCTCAGTGCAGCATGAGGTGGTTATTAAAAAGTGGTGAGGATACAGTAGTGAGAAGTACAGTGTCCACAGCAAGGAAGATGATGATCCTGCTCAGGCCCAACCTCCAGCCAGTACACAATGGGATAGCCATACATATGTGCTAAGTTGCTTCAGTCATGTCCAGTTCTTTGTATCTCTATGGACCATAGCTCGCCAGGCTTCTCTGTCCATAGGATTCTCCAGGAGAGAACACTGGAGTGTGTCGCCATGCCCTCCTCCAGGGGATCTGCCTGACCCAGGGATCGAACCCTCACTTGTCTCCTGCATTGGCAGGCAGGTTCTTTACCACTAGCACCACCTGGGAAGCCTCTGGATAGCCATAGCAGTTGTTAAAATATTGAAATCCTTCCATCCTGATTGGTAAACAGTAGTACCACAGAAGCTGCCAAGTGTCTCTTCTGTTACCCTAATAATCCCCCGAACCCTTGACCTTTCCATAGTTCAGAAATCAGTGAGTTAGTGCACAGTTCAACAGAAAGCCTATATATAGGACCTGCTTTAGTGCTGAGGTCACTCTGATGGGTCATGCTTTAATGGGCTGCTAAATGTATTGAATATCACCTAAATATTTACATTATCACTCTAAGTCCTGCTCTGCTCCATTCCAGTGAGAACATATCAGTTGAAGGTGAGAGCAATGATAAGGAAATTCACTTTGTAAAAAGCAGTAATAAAAGCATACTCTCTATTAGGTGTTTTATATTCATTAGCTCATTTAAGCCTCATTATTAATCTATGAAGTTAAAATGAATATTACTATTTTTATGCTGGAAAAATTGAGTCATAGAGAGGTCAAGTGAGTTACCCAAAATTTCATAGAGTATGAATCAAACCCATGTTTCCAACTTCATTTATAAAAAATTTCCAGAATAGACAAATTGATAGAGACATGAAGTAAATTAATGGCTGCCTAGGCTTCAGGTGCTGGGGAGAAATGGGCTGATAGTAGGTGCAAGATTTCTTTTTGATTGTGGTGATGGTTGCCCAGCCTTGTGAATAAACTAAAAGTATTGCATTGTACAGGCTGCCTTGGTGGCTCAGCGATAAAGAATCCACCTGTTAATACAGGAGATGTGTTTTCAATCCCTGGGTCAGGAAGACACCCTGGAGAAGGGAATGGCAACCCACTCCAGTATTCTTGCCTGGGGAATCCCATGGACAGAGGGGCCTGGGAAGCTCCAGTCCACATGGTCACAAAGAGTTGGACACGACTGAGCAACTAGACAATGAAAACAATTGAGCTGTATACTTTAAATGGATGAAAAAAATCATAAAGTATGTTAATTATATATCACTAAAACTCTGTGAGAGAGAGAGGGAAAGAGAAGCCTGGCTAGGGAGCAAGAATGGCAGCTGTAGCTGTGTTCAAATATGTGAAGGACAGTTCCTGAGAACAAGGAGCAGTCCTGTCTGGTTGGTTGTCCTGAGGGCAGAACATGGATATGTGGAAGGAAGTTACAGGGGAGCAAGATTGGCTTACCAGCAGGAAGAACTTTCTGTCAAGCAGAATCCTGCACCAGCTGAGACAAGAAGCTTCCAGGTCTGCCCCAGTTCACTTGGAAACTGGGTGAGGATGCTTGGCAGGAAGGCAGAGAAGGTGAGTCCTCCACCAGGTAGAGGTGGGAGCAGGTGAGCTGAAAAATGTTCTAGCCCAAGTCTGATGAGGGCCTGGAGGGAGGAGGACAGATGAAGTGGACCCTTCTGTACCTCACACATGGGTGCCTTGGTTCAGCTGTTTCTTGCTTGCCCAACTTCAGCCCCACCTGTTTCCTGGGTGGCCAAGGGGAGCCTTTGAGGTTCAAGGTGGGAGACTGAAACCTCTGCCTCCCAAAGACACAGGGCTGCTTCTCCTGCCACAGCCAGGGTACCATGTCCACATTGGGGCCCCTTCCTCTGCCCAGTGCCTTGAATCTAAAGTTTAATCCCAGGAGCAGGAGATTAAAAATGACTCAGGCTGTCATGGGCTTTGGCTCTTGGTGTCATTGCTTCTGATTATATCTGGGAAACATTGTTCACTTCACAGTTATTCTCTGGGTTCCTGGGAGTATACAGCATTATAAAGGGTGTGTGGGTGAGGGAGAGGCTAGTAAGAGGGTGAATCTCTTTCGTTAAAGAGTCTGGGTGCCTGCCCCCATTCTGTTGTAGAGCAGAGAGCAGAGGCCACAGAGAATAAATGATGTGTCCAAAGGCATAATGGATTACTGATTTAGTATATAGTGAATTAATGGCCAACCTAGAATAATTAAACATGGTTCTGTTTATTGGCCCAGGATTACTTACTATCTATCTATCTATCTGTCATCTATCTATCATCTAACATCTGTACATCTATCTACATAGCCAAACCTGTGTTTGATTAAAGAGTAGAAGAAATGTCTTGAATACAGGTCATATGTTCTATCACATGAGGATTGTGTATCTGGAATAGACACTATGCTCATTCCTACCCCCAAACCTTTACTCAAGTTGCTCCCCTGCCTGGAGTTTCTCTTCCCTTCCATTCTTGCCTTTTCCCTTTTCTCCTTTCACTAATCTAATAATTCTTCAAGGTCAAGCAGCTCAGTCATTTTCACCTTCCAGGGTCTCTGAGCTCACTCATTTGGCCCTTTGATACGTTTTATAATGGGACACATGAGTTTATCTTTCCAGCTAGAGAACAAAGACTGTCTTAACCTTTTTTATCTACTATAATCCCCTTCTCCTGAGACTAGGTCCCAATGAAGTGCTTAGGAAATCCCGATTAAAATCCAGTACTGAGCAGTGGATGCAGTACAAGGCAGTCAAGCAGCTAGCCACATAGCTGGAGCTGTATATTTTTGTAGAAACCACATTAAAATTGTGTGGAGATTCCTTAAAAAACTGGAAATAGAACTGCCTTATTACCCAGCAATCCCACTACTGGGCATACACACCGAGGAAACCAGAATTGAAAGAGACACGTGTACCCCAATGTTCATTGCAGCACTGTTTATAATAGCCAGGACATGGAAGCAACCTAGATGTCCATCAGCAGATGAGTGGATAAGAAAGCTGTGGTACATATACACAATGGAGTATTACTCTGCCATTAAAAAGAATATATTTGAATCAGTTCTAATGAGGCAGATGAAACTGGAGCCTATTATACAGAGTGAAGTAAGCCAGAAAGAAAAACACCAATACAGTATACTAACGCATATATATGGAATTTAGAAAGATGGTAACAATAACCCTGTACACGAGACAGCAAAAGAGACACAGATGTATAGAACAGTCTTTTGGACTCTGTGGGAGAGGGAGAGGGTGGGATGATTTGGGAGAATGACATTGAAACATGTATAATATCATATATGAAATGAATCACCAGTCCAGGTTCGATGCATGATACAGGATGCTTGGGACTGGCGCACTGGGATGACCCAGAGGGATGGTATGGGGAGGGAGGTGGGAGGGGGCTTCAGGATGGGGAACACGTGTACACCCGTGGCGGATTCATGTTGATGTATGGCAAAACCAATACAATACTGTAAAGCAATTAACGTCCAATTAAAAGAAATAAATTTATATTAAAAAAATAAATAAAAGTTTATTTTAAAAGGAAAAAAAAATTGCATATGTATAGCAGAGCCCTGACGTCCAGTCTGAGGTCTCCTATGCTTTCCAAACCTTACTAAAGGCCTCCCTCAGCAGCCCCTCCTCTATTAAACATTCAGTCAGCTGTTTGTGTGGCCATCCCTATTCTAGTCACTATAGGCATTACAAAGTGAAAAGAAAATGTTAAAAGATCTGCTCCAGGTTCTACACGGGAAAAAATGTCTGCAACCTTCACTCACTGTTGTCCCTCTGGTTCCAGTCCAGGCATTGTACTTATACTTAACCCAGCCTTCCTTAGACCAGTCCCTCAGTCCAGTCCAGGCATAAATCTCTCCCTCCCTTCCCTTTCCTTTGTACCCTCCCACTCAAACCTCAGTCAGCAGCTGCCAGCATTAAGGGGCTCCAACAACCCAAATGGAGATTTTTCCAGACACTCTACTTTTCCCTCACCGTTAAAAAATGCATTTTTCTCACTTGAAGTTATTATATCCCTCTTTCTCTTAGTAAGGCTAAGTGGATGAGGCCCTTGTCCTAGGCAAGCCAAAGAGGGTCACAGCTTGAGCAAAATCTAGCCACCCTTGTCTCTGGGAACCTTAGTATGTGTAAACTGCAATCATCTTCTTGGGCCCAAGATATTTTAGAGCAGTGTTTGGTTCTTTTCCTCCCTATTCCCTTTCTTCTTGGGAACCAGGGTTGCTGGACCACTGCTTGAGTTCTTATCCTCTTCCCCACTTCTCTCTCTCACTCATGGCGTCCAGAGTTGACAGTGTGTAGCCTGGACTGTAACACATTCATCTAACACAAGCCCCTCTGTGCCTTAGTCACTCTCCTGTCTCAGGGGAGACAGTGCAGAGGGTGGAAACTTTTCTTAAGACCTAACAGTCCTTTATTCTTGTCATATCACTCTTTCTGCCAAACTCTGACCACCTCCTGGCCTCTTTTAGGGGTAAATGTCACATATTCAGAAGACTTTGTGGCCTACAACTTACACGAGGGAAGGTCTCTATTTATATAACACCATGCTCACACATAATCTGGGAGTTGTAGGCCCCTTACCACTGGCAGAATCAACACTAGAGTATTTACCCAACTTTTGGGGGATTGCCACTTTGCCTGTGAGTGTAAAATTAAGCTACATAGAAACTGAGCTTCAGGGCCTGAACTTCTAAGTTTAGTTGTAGTAGCTACACTGCGCTATTAAGATGACGGGTATTTCCACATCTTGCCTCATATGATCCTTAAAACAACCTTGTGAGATAAATATTCTCGTCTCCATCTTCATAAGGGAAAATATGAAAGCGTGATAACATTAATGACCAACATGTATCAAGCACTTGCTATGTCCCAGGCAGTGTTCTAAGCACTTGGTATGTATTAACTCATATTTCCCTCACAACAACCTGTGACATTGTTATTACAATTTTCTAATTTTAAAGTTTAGGAAACTGAGGCCCAGAAAGGCTAAGGGATTTGCTTAAGATCATACAGCTGGTAAGTGGTAGTGCCTCATTCTGAGCAGAGGTATCCTGGTTCAGAGTCCACATGTATAAACACAATGCTATGCGGACTTTGGAAGTTTGAAAGGTTAACTCACTTGCTCAAATCCACAAAACTGTTAGATGATAGACACTAAGCTGGACACTAGGCTTTCTGACTCCAAATTCTGTGTTCTTTTCTCTGTGTATTTGTTCATCCTCTCATCCAATAAACATCTTTTAAGCACGACTATGTGACAAACATTGTACTAAGCACTAGGCACAAAATTGCTGCTCATAAGGAACACGCAGTCTGATGGGAGAAACAAACAAATAAACAAAAAGCAAACCATAGCATAGCTCTCTTGCTCAGTGTATCTGGGTTCAAATCACACCACTACACATTAGCAGTGGGGACCTGCACCTTGATATCCTCATCCATAAAACAGGTAAAAATATCAGTACATTCCTTATTAGGTTTGTCATGGTGATGAGTGGATTAATATATACAATAAAGTTAGGAAGGTTCCTAGCACATAATGTGTTAGATGTTCATATTGTTGTTGTTATTGTTAGTGGTGCTTTCTCTGTTCTATGGTAGAGACCTAATGGCTAAGAGAAGATTCTAAACCAGCGTCTGAGGAAGAGCCAGAAGATGCTTCGGAAGGAGGACCAAGAAAAAACAGGCAGGAACGAGATCATTCATGGTCTTGAATGCCATACATTATACCATGAAAGCTATGTGGCAGAATGAATTTGGAGCAGGGTATCTGAAGAGGTGGTTGATTAACACCTACATTTCTGCTATTTCAAGGAAGAGCAGGCTGGGTGATCAACCTGTGCATGTCGTGTAGTGCCCTCAGCAGCAAACCTTTTTCGCTAGCTCAGGCTCACAAGGCTGAATAACTGTAAACAAACATATGAACTACTGGTCTGTTTTGAAAGGAACTCTACTCTCCCTCAGTTGTCAGCAGCCTTCTGCTCCACCCAGCAGGTCATCACATCCCTATATAACCTCCACATCCTCAGGCAGTGATCTAGAAGCAATAAGGTTATTGTACAATGGCTTTTAGAACTGATGTCTGTAAAGTGAGAATCTGGGAATGGGAGGGGGTAGAGAGAAAAAGGATGGAAAAAGGACTGTCCACCTGGCTGCTGGACAGTCTGAAGACAAGGAGCCAGACATCTTAAGGATCTAGCTAGGATGTCTTCCAAACAGTTAGGATGTTTCAATCTACCCACAGGGATTCTTTTTCATTAAATCATATATTCCAACATGGGTCAGACAAGCCAGTGTCAATGTTAAGGCCACTGTAGTTTTTTGGTTATTTGTTTCCAATCTTCTCTTTTTCTCAAGGTCACCTACTTGAGCTGCTAGGCTCTGGAGAGGCTGGGAAGAAAAACAATAGGCATTCCTCACATTTGTATAGGGCTTTATGATTTACAAAGAACTCCCACATTCATTGGCTTCTAAAGTCCCCCTCAAAAGGAGATGGGGCAAGCATTTGCATGGTTATCATTTCTTATTTTATAGATGAGCAAATCGAGGCAAAGAGAGAGGAAGGCGCACGCCCAGAGCTACGCAGCTAATGGTGGAACTATGACTCATTATTGGTTTGCTATGCTTTGTAACAAGTTACCACAAACCTGGGCTTCCCTAGTGCCTCAGATGGTAAAGAATCAGTTCTAATGAGGTGGATGAAACTGGAGCCTATTATACAGAGTGAAGTAAGCCAGAAAGAAAAACACCAATACAGTATACTAATGCATATATATGGAATTTAGAAAGATGGCAACGATAACCCTATATGCGAGACAGCAAAAGAGACAAAGATGTATAGAACAGTCTTTTGGACTCTGTGTGGGGGGCATGATTTGGGAGAATGGCATTGAAACATGTATAATATCATATAAGAAACGAATCACCAGTCCAGGTTCGATGCAGGATACAGGATGCTTGGGGCTGGTGCACTGGGATGACCCAGAGGAATGGTATGAGGAGGGAGGTGGGAGGGGAGTTCAGGATGGGGAACATGTGTACACCCGTGGCAGATTCATGTTGATGTATGGCAAAACCAATACAATATTGTAAAGTAATTAGCCTCTAATTAAAATAAATAAATTTAAATTAAAAAAAAAAAAACCAAGAATCTGCCTGAAATGCAGGAGACTCAGGTTCCATCTCTGAGTCAGGAAGATCCCCTGGAGAAAGGAATGGCAACCCACTCAAGTATTCTTGTCTGGAGAATTCCATGCACAGAAGAGTCTGGTGGGCTATAGTCCATGGGGTTGCAAAGAGTTGGACAGAACTGAATGTTAATACTTTCACTACAAACTTAGGGATTCCCAGATGGCGCTAGTGCTAACAAACAAGCCTAGCAATGCAGGAGATGTAGGAGACATGGGTTCGATCCCTGGGTCAGGAAGATCCCCTGAGGAGAGCATGGCAATCCACTCCAGTATTCTTGCCTGGAGAATCCCATGGACAGAGAAGCCTGGATCCATAGGGTTCCAAACAGTTGGACACTACTTAAGCAATTTAGCATGCACACACCACAAACTTAGCAGCTTAAAATTCCAAATATTTATTATTTCATAACTAATTTTGTTGAAAGTCTGTTCAGAAGGGCTTAAATTAATTCTCTGCTCAGGGTCTTGCAAGGCCACAATCAAAGTGCTGGCCAGGGCTGAGTTCTTATCTGGAGGCTCAACTAAGGGACAATCTACTTCCCCACCTGTGTGGTTGTTGGCAGCATTCAGTTCCTTGTGACTGTAGGAATCATGGTAGCTTGTTCCTCAAAGTCAAGAAGAAGAGAACAAGTCAGCTACCAGGGTGGTGTCATATGCAGTTGGCCCTCTGTATCTGTAGGCTCCACATCCATGGATCAAAAATTATTAGGAAAAAAGTTCCAGAAATTTCCAAAAAGCAAAACTTGAATTTGTTGTGCTTGGTAATTATTAATATTGACATTGTATTCACAACTATTTACATAGAATTTATATTTTCTTATTTATTATAAGTAGTAATCTACAGATGATTTAAAGTATACAAGAGGATTATACAGGTTTTGTACCAAAACTATACCATTTTGTGTAAGGGACTAGAGCATCCTCAGATTTTGATATCTGCAGGCAGTCCTGGAATCACTCTTCCACAGATACTAAGGGACAACTGTATCATGCAATGTAATCATGAATAAATATTCCCTCACCTTTGCCATATTCTATTGGTTAGGAGCAAATTATAGGTTACATTCCCACTCAAAGAGAGATGATTACACAGGTATGTGAGTGGTAGAAATTGAGATTATGGTTGCCATCTTAATGTCTGTTTGCCATAGACTCCAACCTAGCTTTGTCTGAAATCCAGTGATCTTTCCACTGAATCACGCTGTTACAATTAGGGATGCATGGCATCCAGTCCTACTACTCCCAAATGTATGTACAACTATTAAAGGTCCATTTTCTAAGCACAGAGACCTAGGTTCTGGGGTCTTAACCAACTGATGGATGGACACATCCCTACTTTCTTAACTTGGAAAAAACAATTCATCACTTTTAAAGATGGAATGTTGTTTTGGGACAATTTTGTGCAAAACCTGAGCTTGTGGTCTTCCAATAAAGGATTCATGCCCTTTCATTTTAGAAGACGCCTCTTATTCTGACAAATTCCAAGTTATTTATAAAGGCATAGGGAGTTGCACTGTGTTTTGCCTCTTTTGCCTTTGTGGCTAAGTCCCACTAATTTGATACCATTATTGTTGTTGTTCAGTTGCCCAGTTGTGTCTGACTCTTTGGACTGCAGCACGTGGGGCCTCCCTGTCCCTCACCATCTCCTGGAGTTTGTCCAAGTTCACGTTCATTGCATTGGTGATGCTGTCCAACCATCTCATCCTCTGACGCCCTCTTCTTCTGCCCTCAATCTTTCCCAGCATCCGAGACTTTTCCAGTGAGTCATCTGCTCACATCAGTTGACCAAAACTACTGGAGCTCCAGCTTCAGCATCAGCCCTTCCAGTGAATGTTCAGGGTTGATCTCCGTTAAGACTGACTGGTTTAATTTCCTTGCTGTCCAAGGGACTTTGAGGAGTCTTCTCCAGCACCAGAGTTTGAAGGCATCAATTCTTTGGCATTCTGCTTTCTTTACAGTCCAGTTCTCACCACTGTACATGACCACTGGGAAGACCACAGCCTTTACTATACAGACCTTTGTTGGCAGAGTAATGTCTCTGCTTTTCAATACTGTCTAGGCTTGTCATAGCTTTCCTGCCAAGAAGCAGTCGTCTTGTGATTTCATGGCTGCAGTCACCATCCGCAGTGATTTTGGAGTCCAAGAAGAGGAAATCTGTCACTACTTCCACCGTTTCCCCTTCTATTTGCCATGCAAATATTTGATTCCATTATCTATCAAAGAAGATAAGGCCTTGGAGGAAAGAAGTTAAAGAGAACTCTTTAAATCCGTCAGCCAGGACCAGAAAGCTCTCTGTAAATGGCTTCTTAAGTTTAGGTTTGCCTGCAAAGAAACCCCATAACTCTCTCCAGAAGCCTGTTCTTAAGTGACAATAGGGTCTACATCAACTATTCATCTCATTCACCCAGTCAGCCACACGATAAATGTTTATTGAGCAATTCTTTGTTTAAGGCACTATTTTGGATGCATGCATGCCAAGTCACCTCAGTCATGTCCAGCTCTGTGACGCCACAGACTGCAGCCCGTCAGGCTCCTCTCTCCATGGGATTCTCCAGGAAAGAATACTGGATTGGGCTGCCATTCCCTTCTCCAGAGGATCTTCCCAACCCAGGGATTCAACTCACATGTCTTATGTCTCCCGCACTGGCAGGCGGGTTCTTTACCACCAGCGCCATGTAGGTACTAGCAATACTGAGATCCCTTTGCTCAAGAAGTTCACAGTGAAGACTCAAACAAGAAAATAATCAAAGGCTGTAGAACAGCTTTTATGTTTATTTGGAATAACAACGTAAGTTTATTATACTATCTGGCTTATTGCACAGTGGTGATTGTGTGAGATACTATCAGTAGCCCTGCAGTTCTTTTAAACAGTCTTACAGAAAAATACATCTAAACTATATTCTAGGTAATTAATAACTTGTGACATTAAAACTCAGGTGTAGGGGGAAATTCCCAAGTTAGCACTGTAAAATTTCCCTCTACTACTAATTTGATCATCTAAAATAAATTTTTATAATTGGAAATCAGTGCTACAGAGTCATTTGAAGACTAGCACCTGTGCTTTCACAATTTCCCCACTATACATGTACTTACCCGCTGTGATTAAGAATCATTAAATACAAATATACCACACAAAATTAGTATAACCTATTATAATCTTGGTTAAGTCAGACATTAATTTATAGCACATGTAATTTATTTATTTTTTAAGTTTAATTTTTATTTTATATTGCAGTATAGTTGACTTACTATGTGTTAGTTTCAGGTGTATAGCTAAGTGATTCAGTTATTTGCTGTTGTTTTTGTTTAGTCACTAGATCATGTCCAACTGTTTTGCAACCCCATGGACTATAGCCCATCAGTCTCCTCTGTCCATGGGATTTTCTAGGCAAGAATACTAAAGTGGGTTGCCATTTCCTTCTCCAGGGGATCTCCCTACCCAGAGATTGAACCTGCATTTCCTGCATTGGCAGGTGGATTCTTTACCACTGAGCCACTTGGGAAGCCCATGATTCAGTTATACATATACATATATCCATTCTTTTTCAGGTTCTTTTCCTAGATAGGTTTTTACAGAATATTGAATTGAGTTCCCTGTGCTATACAGTAGGTCCTTATTGATTATCTATTTTATATATGTATATGTTAATCCCTAAATCCTAATGTATCCCTCCCCACCCCGTGTTCCCCTTTGGTAAATGGCTAAGATACGGATGTAACCTAAATGTTCATTGATAGATGAAAGGATAAAGAATATGTAGTATACATATACACTGGAATATAACTCAGCCATTAAAAAGAATGAAATAATGCCATTTGTAGCAACATGGATGGGCCTATAGATTATCATAATAAGTGAAGTAACTCAAACAGAGAAAGACAAATATCATATGACATCACTTATATGTGAAATCTAAAAAAAAGTGATACAAATGAACTTATTTGTAGAACTGCTTTAAAGGAGGTATGCACTGAACCCATGGGATTCTGTCCAAGGGCATCAGAAAAGAGGTGTGCTTACAAAAGATTTCAAACCCAAAGCTTCCAAGACTAGGCAAATTAATAAAACAGGTGGATACAGGGAGTAGTAGAATTTCTACTAAACTAGAGGGTATAGTGTGCTTCCCTGATGGCTCAGTAGTAAAGAAAGTGAAAGTGAAATTGCTCAGTCGTGTCCGACTCTGCAACCCCATGGATTGTAGCCGACCAGGCTCCTCCATCCATGGGATTTTCCAGGCAAGAGTACTAGAGTGGGTTGCCATTTCCTTCTCCAGGGGATCTTTCCAACCCTGGGATCGAACCCAGGTCTCCTGCATTGCGGGCAGATGCTTTGCCATCTAAGCCACCAGGGAAGCTGCCAAATCAGGAGATGGGGGTTTGGTCCCTGGGTCATGAAGATTCTCTGGAGAAGGAAATGGCAACAGACTCCAGTTTTCTTGCCTGGGAAATTCCATGGACAGAGGAGCCTGATGGGCTATAATCCATGGGGTCACAAAAGAATCAGACATGACCTATTGACTAAACAATAACAAAGTGAGTTTTGTAATAAAAAATGTAAACACCATGTGATCCTAGTAAAATATAGCCTGCAAACTGCCCATTTGTGACCCCAGCATATATATAAGGTAGTATTGATGCTAAGATTTAAATTATAACAGCAAACTCTTCCATTGAGAGGTTCAGTTTAGTTCAGTTGCTCAGTCGTGTCCAACTCTTGGACCCCATGAATCGCAGCAGGCCAGGCCTCCCTGTCCATCACCAACTCCCAGAGTTCACTCAAACTCATGTCCATCGAGTCAGTGATGCCATCCAGCCATCTCATCCTCTGTTGTCCCCTTCTCCTTCTGCCCCCAATCCCTCCCACCATCAAGGTCTTTTCCAATGAGTCAACTCTTCGCATGAGGTGGCCAAAGTATTGGAGTTTCAGCTTTAGCATCAGTCCTTCCAAAGAACACCCAGGACTAATCTCCTTTAGAATGAACTGGTTGGATCTCCTTGCAGTCCAAGGGACTCTCAAGAGTCTTCTCCAGCACCACAGTTCAAAAGCATCAATTCTTCGGCACTCAGCTTTCTTCACAGTCCAACTCTCACATCCATACATGACCACTGGAAAAACCATAGCCTTGACTAGACGGACCTTTGTTGGCAAAGTAATGTCTCTGCTTTTGAACATGCTTTCTAGGTTGGTCATAAATTTCCTTCCAAGGAGCAAGCGTCTTTTAATTTCATGGCTGAAATCACCATCTGCAGTGATTTTGGAGCCCCCAAAATAAAGTTTGACACTGTTTCCACTGTTTCCCCATCTATTTCCCATGAAGTGATGGGACCAGATGCCATGATCTTAGTTTTCTGAATGTTGAGCTTTAAGCCAACTTTTCCACTCTCCTCTTTCACTTTCATCAAGAGGCTTTTTAGTTCCTCTTCACTTTCTTCCATAAGGGTGGTGTCATCTGCATATCTGAGGTTATTGATGTTTCTCCTGGCAATGAGAGGTTACTGTGTACCAAATATGCTTGTAAACAATTTAAATTTATTAACTCATCTAATCTGGATAAAAAGCCCATTAGGTAGATACTTTTACTAGCCCTGTTTTACAGATGGAGGAACAGAGACTCAGATATGTTAGATAATTTGCCTGAAGCCACACAGCTAATAAACAGAACTGGAACTTAAATTCAGGAAGGAGTTTCAAAAGGGAGAGGATATATGTATACTTATGGCTGAATCATGTTGAGGTTTGACAGAAAACAGCAAAGTTCTGTAAAGCAATTATGCTTCGATAAAAAAATAAATTAATTAAAAAAATTCAGGCAGCCTTATTTCAGAACGTACCATGTCTTCAGCTTCTTCTAAAAGATTATTAAGGGTTTGAAAGGTGGCAATAGAGAATGCCATGCAGAGAAATGCAACAAGTGTGGAAAATTCTACAGGAGATGGTAATACCAGACCACCCTACCTGCCTCCTGAGAAATATGTATGCAGACCAAGAAGCAACAGTTAGAACCAGACATGGAAAAACAGACTGGTTCCAAATTGGGAAAGGAGTATGTCAAGGCTGTATATTGTCACTGTGCCTATTTAACTTATATGCAGAGTATATCATGTGAAATGCTGGGCTGGATGAAACACAAGCTGGAATCAAGATTGCTAGGAGAAATATCAGTAACCTCAGATATGCAGATGACGCCACCCCTATGGCAGAAAGTGAAGAACTAAAAAAAAAAAAAAAACAAAAACTAAAGAGCCTCTTGATGAAAGTGAAAGAGGAGAGTGAAAAAGCTGGCTTAAAACTCAACATTAAAAAAACTAAGCTCATGGCTTCTGATGCCATCATTTCACAGCAAATAGATGGGGAAACAATGGAAACAGTGACAGACTTTATTTTCTTGGGCTCCAAAATCACTGCAGATGGTGACTGCAGCCATGAAATTAAAAGACACTTGCTCCTTGGAAGAAAAGGTATGACCAATCTAGACAGCACATTAAAAAGGAGAGACATTACTTAGCCGACAAAGGTCCATCTAGTCAAAGCTATGGTTTTACCAGTAGCCATGTATAGATGTGAGAGTTGGACTATAAAGAAAGCTGAGCACCGAAGAATTAATGCTTTTGAACTGTGGTGTTGGAGAAGACTCTTGAGAGTCCCTCGGACTACAGGGAAATCCAACCAGTCCGTCCTAAAGGAAATTGGTCCTGAATGTTCATTGGAAGGACTGATGCTGAAGCTGAAACTTTAATATTCTGGCCACCTGATGTGAAGAGCCAACTCACTGGAAAAGACTCTGATGCTAGGAAAGATTGAAGGCAGGAGGAGAAGGGGATGACAGAGGATGAGATGGTTGGATGGCATCACTGACTTGATGGACATGAGTTTGAGCAAGCTCTGGGAGTTGGTGATGGACAGGAAGCCTGGCATACTACAGTCCATGGGGTTGCAAAGAGTTGGACACAACTGAGCAACTGAACCGAACTGATGCAGAGAAATCAGGATGTGCAAAGATGGAGGCCTGGGGATTCTGAGAGAATTCAGAGTCTGTAAACAGTGTAGTATTTCCGGAATAGCAAGTGTGTGTGTAGGGGTGCTGGTGGGAAGAACAAATGTGGCAGGATAAGGAGGTGGGTAGAGACAAATGAGGCTAGATAGAAAAATCAACAAGCTACTTCTATGCTACACAGTGTGTTATTCATTTCTTCTTCTTCTTGTTTAGTCGCTCAGCCATAGGAAGAGAATCAACTCTGAGATCTGAAGTTGATTTCTCAAAGACCATGTGTGGCTGATAACTAGTCACTCTGAGCAAAACAGTTACAACTAGTTTCACTGTTTTTTTCTATCTAGGCTCATAGAAATAATTTGGGGGCAACCAAATTATTGATTCTCCCAGATAACTTACTTTTTTTTTTTATTGTAGTACAGTTGATTTACAACATTATTTAGTTTCAGGTGTACAACATTGTGAGTCAATGTTTTTATAGATTACACTCCATTTAAAGTTATTACAAAACAATGGTTATATTTCCCTGTGCTGTAAATATATCTTTTTATCTTCTCTATTTTATACATAGTACTTTGTATCTCTTAATCGCATACCCCTAGCCTTCCCCTGCCCCTTCCCTCTCCCCTTTGGTAACCACTAGTTTGTTCTCTGTATGTATTAGTCTTTTTCTGTTTTGTTATACAAATTGGTTTGCCTTATTTTTTAGCTTCCACATATAAGAGGTTACGGAATATTTATGTTTCTCTTCTTGACTTTTTTCACTAAGCATTGATACTCTCCAGGTCTATCCATCTTGTTGCAGATGGCAAAATTACATTCCTTTTTTTATGGCTGAGTAATATTGCACTGTATATATGTATGTATGTATACTAATATATATATATTAGTATATATACATACTAAAGAAGATGTGATATATATATATATATATCACATCTTCTTTATCCATTCATCTGCTGTTAGATATTTAGGTTGCTTCTGTGTGCTTAGTTGCTCAGTCATGTCCCTGACTCTTTGCAACCCCATGGACTGTAGCCCATCCAGGATCCTCAGTCCATGAAATTCTCCAGGCAAGAATACTGGAGTGGGTTGCCATGCCTTCCTCCAGGGGATCTTCCCAACCCAGGGATCAAACCCAGGTCTCCCACATTGCAGGTGGATTCTTTACCATCTGAGCCACCAGAGCAGCCCAAGATATAGGTTGCTTCTATATCTTGGCTATTGTATATAATGTTGCTATGAACATTGGGGTGCATGTATCTTTTTGAATTAGTGGGGTTTTGTTTAGCATATATACCCAGGAATGGACTTGCTGGGTCATATGGTAGTTCTGTTTTTAGTTTTTTGAGGAAACTCCATGCTGTTTTCTACAATGGCTCTACCAATTTACGTTCCCACCAGCAGTGTACAAGAGTTCTCTTTTCTTCACAACCTCATCAGCATTTATTATTTGCAGACTTTTTAATGATGGATAGCAATGCTTGATTCTGCCTCTTCTAGAACAGAGGAAAGGCTGGTGATCCAAGGCCTGATAGTTCCAAGCCAATAACTCTCCAGATGCTGACTTGCAAACATGACTTGAGGGGGCTAGTCATGACAATTGTAATATAGTTTGGCTGGATGGTTAATAACCATGGAAAAAAACCAGCCTTTCCCCAGGACTTTCCTCACTCAAGCTCAGCAAGCTTGTCATCAAAAGAGAAGCTCAGACTAGGGAGTCAAAGAGGAACCCAGACCTGAGCAACATCTGCTGCCAGTCTTTCTCTTGTCTGTGCCACTCTATCACAATAGCTATCCTTTCCTCCTTAAGCATAAAATGTATCCCTAAGAATACTTATGCTTGCTGGTCCCTCTGACTAGAATGCTCTTCTCACAGGGCTTCTCAAGCCTGACTCTTATCATTAAGGTCTTAGCCCAATGGCACCTTTTCAGAGAAATCTTTGTCCCTTCTAAGGTTATCCCTACCCCAGATGCTCTCTGTGTCCTCACCCTGGTTTACTTTAGAGCATCTATATCAACCAGATATTGTATTTCATATTTCTTATTTATTTTATATGGCTACCTATTTTAATATTATATATTTATTTTATGCTTTATTACTTATTTGTGCATGTGTGTTTATTTATTTTGGGGCTTCCCAGATGGCACAGTGGTAAAAAAAAATCTGCCTGCTAATACAGGAGGTGAAAGTGACACAGGTTTGATCCCTGGGGTGGGAGGATCCTCTGGAGAAGGAGATGACAATCCATCTCAGTATTCTTGCTGGGAAATCCCATGGACAGAGGAGCCTGGCCATTGGGTCAATTCATGTACTGTATAAAAATAAAAGAAAGAAAATGAAAGTGAAAGTCTCTCAGTTGTGTCTGACTCTTTGCGACCCCATGGACTATGCAGTCCATGGAGTTCTCCAGGCCAGAATACTGGAGTGGGTACTGGAGTCTCCTGCATTGCAGGTGGATTCTTTCCAGCTGAGCTACCAGGGAAGACCAATATATAAATGGCTTCCATAATATATTAATTTATTTGTCTCTTTTGTTCATTTGCTTTACCCCCTGTACCTAGAACAACGTTAGGATAAAATAGGTACTCCATAAGTATTTGTTGAGTGCATGAGCAAACAGTAATCTCCAACAGCAGAGTAGGGTTTCTCAAATACACATTCTAGATTCTAAGTGTTTTTTCGAAGTGTAAGGGGTTTGGAGAAGCAGATAGAAACTTGTTTTTATCTTGGAATCCTTCAGCAAACACCACGCTATATAATTTCTTCTATCTTTTAATTTCACAAATGTTTATTGAGCACCTAGAGGAAGAGAATGTAAAAGAAAGCACTGGGACCATGATCCAATCTATTACTCTGGATGACTTCTAAAATATTACTGAGAAAATAAATAGGAAATAATATCAAAGAAAACTGGAAAGGCAGAACAATAATGGGTAAAGGTAGGCTTCCCACAAGATTTTAAAACTTCTTATAAAGTAACAATAATGGAAAGGCAGTGATGCTTATCCAAATACAGATCAATAGACCATATCACTTCATGGGAAATAGATGGGGAAACAGTGGAAACAGTGTCAAACTTTATTTTTCTGGGCTCCAAAATCACTACAGATGGTGACTGCAGCCATGAAATTAAAAGACGCAACTCCTTGGAAGGAAAGTTATGACCAACCTAGATAGCATATTCAAAAACAGAGACATTACTTTGCCAACAAAGGTTCGTCTAGTCAAGGCTATGGTTTTTCCTGTGGTCATGTATGGATGTGAGAGTTGGACTGTGAAGAAGGCTGAGGGCCGAAGAATTGATGCTTTTGAAGTGTGGTGTTGGAGAAGACTCTTGAGAGTCCCTTGGACTGCAAGGAGATCCAACCAGTCCATTCTGAAGGAGATCAGCCCTGGGATTTCTTTGGAAGGAATGATGCTAAAGCTGAAACTCCAGTACTTTGGCCACCTCATGTGAAGAGTTGACTCATTGGAGAAGACTCTGATGCTGGGAGGGATTGGGGGCAGGAGGAGAGGGGACAACAGAGGATGAGATGGCTGGATGGCATCCCTGACTCGATGGACGTGAGTCTGGGTGAACTCTGGGAGTTGGTAATGGACAGGGAGGCCTGGCGTGCTGCAATTCATGGGGTCGCAAAGAGTCGGACATGACTGAGTGACTTATCTGATCTGATCTGATCTGATATTAATAATTATTAAAGTATTTGCCTGTATGATGAAGTGAAAAATACATACTGATGGTGTGTGGAAAGGATATTTAATTATTGATATTAGGATAATAATTGAACAAGCAGGAAAGAAAATATTAGATTTACATCTTAAGTACACAGAAGTAAATTTAAGGTATACTTTTAAAAATTCAATCATAAGAAACTTTGAAAAAAGAATTGGAATAATTTTTAGATATCCTTTGGAATGATTTCAAATTTTTAATTCAGTTTTTAAAAATTACAGAAGTAGAGCTCAATAGAATTTACTATATATTTAAGATCTTCTTTATAGAGAAAAGGAACAAAACTAAAAAGTAAAGAAATAGTTAAGGAAATATGTACATAAAATACAACAGAAAAAGATTAATACCTATATGTATAGCAATATCAAGAATGTACTAGAAAAGTAGACAAAGAACATGAAAATAATTCACAAAAGAAGAAATGTAAAAAGTGAATAAACATGTGGGGACAAGTTCAAGATCAGTAATAACAGGAAATGTAAAGTGAAATAATAAATAGGAAGTTTTTGATACCTATTAAATCAGTCCATAATGGTTTGGTCCTTTTGGGAAGCAATTGAGCAATATGGATAATCAATAAAAATACTTATATTTTTTGACCTAGTAATCTTACTTCTGAGAGTCAATCCTAAGGGGGTAATTCAATAGAAAGAAAAAGTTAAATGTGTGAATATTTTTATAATAGTAAAAATACAGAAAATACCTGAAACTCAACAACATGGTAAGGGCTCTTCAAATTTAAAATTATAGTTATAAAACCTGTGTAGAAACATGAAACTGTATGTGAGAGGTGAGGAAACTAAAGGACCAGGATAGCCAAGTCAGTTCTCCCAGTTCACCCAGTTAGTAAATGGTAAAATAGGGTCTTGAAGTCAAGCAATGCAGCAATCAGGGTCAGTCTGGTCACTCTACAATAAAAAATATATATATATCAGACAGGTGGCCTAAACAAAAGGAATTTATTTTCTCACAGTTCTGGAGATAGAAAAGTCAAAGATCAAGGTCGTGGCAGAATTCAGTTTTCAGTGAGAGCTCTGCTCCTGATTTGCAGACAGCAGCCTTCTCCCTGTGTCCTCACATAGTGGAGAGCTGTATCTCTGGTGATTCAGCTTCTTTTCTAAGGACACCAGTTCTATCAGATCAGGGCCCCACTCTTATAACCTCATGTAGCCTTACTCACCTACTTAAAGATTTTATCTTTTTAATACTGAAAGCAGATTGATTATATTCTTTGAGATGAAGATAGAGAAGTTCTATACAGTCAGCAAAAACAAGATCAGGAGCTGACTATGGCTCAAATTATGAACTCCTGAAGGCAATATTCAGACTTAAATTGAAGAAAATAGGGAAAACTACTAGGCCATTCAGATATGACCTAAATCAAATCCCTTATGAGTATACAGTGGAGGTGATGAATAGATTCAAGGGATTAGATCTGATAGACAGAGTGCCTGAAGAACTAAGAACTATTGTTGAGGTTTGCAACATTCTTCAGGAGGTGGTAACCAAAACCATCCCAAAGAAAAGGAAATGCAAGAAGGCAAAGTGGTTGTCTGAGGAAGCCTTACAAAGAGCTGTGAAAAAAGAGAAGCAAAAAGTAAAGGAAAAAGATAAAGATATACCAAACTGAAAATAGAGTTTCAGAGGACAGTATGGAGAGATAAGAAGTCCTTCTTAACAATGAAAAGAAATAGAGGAAAACAACAGAATGAGGAAGACTAGAGATCTCTTCAAGAAAGTTGGAGATACCAAAGGAACATTTCACGCAAATATGGGCACAATAAAGGACAAAAGGACAGAAATAGTAAGGACCTAACAGAAGCAAGAGATTAAGAAGAGGTGGTAAGAATACACAGAAGAACTATGCAAGGAAGGTCTTAATGACCTGGATAACCACGACAGTGTGGTCACTTACCTAGAACCAGATATACTAGAGTGTGAAGTCAAGTGGGCCTTAAGAAGCATTACTATGAACAAAGCTGGTGTAAGTGATGGAATTCTAGCTGAGCTATTTCAAATCCTAAAAGATGATGCTGTGAAAGTGCTGCATTCAATATGCCAGCATATTTGGAAAACTCAGCAGTGGCCACAGGACTGGAAAAGGTCAGTTTTCATTCCAATCCCAAAGAAAGGTAATGCCAAAGAATGTTCAAACTACCACACAATTAATTTCACATGCTAGCAAGGTAATGTTCAAAATCCTTCAAGATAGGCTTCAACAATACATGAGCTGAGAACTTTCAGATGTTCAAGCTGGTTTTAGAAAAGGCAGAGGAACCAGAGATCTAACTGCCGACATCTGTTGGATCATTGGAAAAGCAATAGAATTACAGAACAACATCTACTTCTGCTTCATTGTCTATGCTAAAGCCTTTGACTGTGTGGATCACAACAAACTGGAAAATTCTTAAAGAGATGGGAATACCAGACCACTTTACCTGCCTCCTGAGAAACCTGTATGTAAACAATGGACTGGTTCAGAATTGGGAAAGGAGTATGTCAAGGCTGTATACTGTCACCCTGCTTATATAACTTATATGCAAAGTACATTATGTGAAATCCCAGGCTAGATGAATCACAAGCTGGAATCAAGACTGCCAGGAGAAATATCAGCAACTTCAGATATGCAGATAATATCACTCTAATGGTAAAAGGCAAAGAGGAACTAAAGATTTTCTGATGAGGGTGAAAGAGGAGAATGAAAAAGCTGGCTTGAAACTCAACATTCAAAAAACTAAGATCATGGCATCTGGTCCCATCACTCAATGGCAAATGGAAGGGGGAAAGTTGAAACAGTGACAGATTTTATTTTCATGGGCTCCAAAATCACTGCAGATGGTGACTGCAGCCATGAAATTAAAAGATGCTTGCTCCTTGGAAGAAAAGCTATGACAAACCTATACAGTATATTAAAAGGCAGAGACATCACTTTGCTGACAATGGTCCATATAATTAAAGCCATGGTTTTTCCAGTAGTCATGCACGGATGTTAGAGTTTGACCATTAAGAAGGCTGAGCACCAGAGAATTGATGCTTTTGAACTGTGGTGCTAGAGAAGACTTGAGAGCCCCTTGGACTGTAATGAGATTAAGCTAGTCAATCCTAAAGGAAATCAATCCTGAATATTCATTTGAAAGACTGATGCTGAAGCTCCAATACTTGGCCACCTGATGCAGAGAGCTGACTCATTGGAAAAGACTCTGATGCTACAAAAAATTGAGGGCAGGAGGAGAAGGGGGCAACAGAGGATGAGATGGTTCGATGGCATCACCAACTCAGTGGACATAAGTTTGAGCAAACTCCAGGAGATAGTAAGGGACAGTGAATTGTGGTATGTATGGTGTTGCAAAGAATCAGACTTGACTGAACAACTGAAAAACAACAACAAAAATTCTATCTCCAATGAAGTCTCACAGAGGATTAGGGCTTCCACATATGAATTTGGGGGAGACACAAATCAATTCAAAGCATTCTGTTGCTTTCCCCCAAAATTCCTATCCTTATTGCATGCATAATATATTCATTCCATCCTGAAAGCCCCCAAAGACTTAGTACATTCTAGTATCACTCTAAAGTCTAAAGTCTCATCTAAAAGTCATCTAAATATGGTATGGGTAAGACTCAAGGTACAATTGATCATGAGGCAAAATTCCTTTCCAGCTGTGAACCTGTGAAACCAGGCAAGTTATATGTTTCTGAAATAGAGTGATGGAAAGAACAAAGGATACACATTCTCACTCCAAAAGACAGAAGTAGGAAAGAAGATAGGAGTAAAGGGTTCCAAGTGAGTTCAATACCTAGCAAGGCAAATTCCATTAAATGTTGTTTAGAAAATGATCCTCTTTGGCTCAAAGCCCCACCTTCTGGACCCACAGAGGTGGCAATCCCACCCCAAGGCTCCAGGCAGCCCTGTGCCTGTGGCTCTAGTCAAAGGTCATATGGCTTGTTTGCACTGAGGGTACAACATCACTCTGAAACCAAAGAGGTAGTCCTGGTGGTCTCTGAATCACATTCAGAACCATTTTTTCTCTTTTCTTGAAGAATAGTGCATGTTTGAAGCCAAAGAGTTCTGTGTTCTGGTCCTGCGGGACTTAAGAAGTCTGACAGCCTTCCTTCAGTTCACTTTTTCTGTCCTCTTTAGGTCCACCTGGCAGTATTTCTATTCGTGTAATCCCATCACTCTTCCTGGCTTCTGCCCACATGGCTCAGCAGATCAGATCAAATTTCTGAGTGTGCCCATGATCTCCTTATCAAATGTTTGGTCAGCCACACCCTTACTGTTCTCTTCAAAACAAGCTTTCTCATTTTCTGCAATATGCATACACTAAATGTTTTCAAAATCTCAAGGTTCAGCTTCCTTTTTGACTAACAATTCCTTCTTAAATTCATCTTTCTCCTTTCACATTTTACTAAAAAAATAAAAGAGGATCCAAGCTGTATCTTCAATACTTTGCTCTGAAATCTCCTCTGCTAAATATTTGATTTTATCACTTTCAATTTCTACCTTCCACAAAACATTAGAACACAATTCACTCAAGTTCATTGCCACATTAAAACCAGATCACTGTTCCCCCAATTGCCAATAGCCTGCTTTTCATTTCTGCCTGAGATCTCATTAAAATCTCCTTTAACATCTGTATTTCCAGCATGTACCTCAACACTCTTCCAGCCTCTACCCATTACCGAATTTTGAAGCCACTTCCACATCTTTTTGTTGTTGTTCAGTTGCTCATTCATGTCTGACTCTTTGTAATCCCATGGACCGCAGCATGCCAGGATTCCCTGTCGTTCACTGTCTCCCGGAGCTTGATCAAACGCATGTCCATTGAGTAGGTGAAGCCATCCAATCATCTCATCCTCTGTCATCCCCTTCTCCTCCTGCCTTCAATCTTTCCTAGTGTCAGAGTCTTTTCCAGTGAGTCAGCCCTTCGCATCAGGTGGCCAAAGTACTGGAGTTTCAGCCTCAGCATCAGTCCCGCCAATGAATATTCAGGATTGATTTCCTTTAGGATTGACTGGTTTGATCTCCTTGCAGTCCAAAGGACTCTGAAGAGTCTTCAACAACACCCAAATTTCAAAAGCATCAGTTCTCCAGCGCTCAGCCTTCTTTATGGTCCAACTTTCATATCCATACATGACTACTGGGAAAAACATAGCTTTGACTAGACAGCTCTTTGTTGGCAAAGCGATGTATCTGCTGTCTAGGTTGGTCATAACTTTCCTTCCAATGAGCAAGCGTCTTTTAATTTCATGGCTTCAATCACCATCTGCAGTGATTTTGGAGCCCAAGAAAATAAAGTCTGTCACTGTTTCCATTCTTTCCCCATCTATTTGCCATGAAGTAAAGGGACCAGATGCCATGACCTTCATTTCTTGAATGTTGAGTTTTAAGCCAGCTTTTTCACTCTCCTCTTTCACTTTCATCAAGAGGCTCTTTAGTTCCTCTTCACTTTCTGCCATAACGGTGGTGTCATCTGGATATCTGAGGTTATTGATATTTCTCCCAGTGATCTTGATTCCAGCTTGTGATTCATACAGCCCCACATTCTCATGATGTTCTTTGCATATAAGTTAAATAAGCAGGGTGACAATATATAGTCTCGATGTATTCCTTTCCCAATTTGGAACCAGTCTGTTGTTCCATGTCCAGATCTAACTGTTGCTTCTTGACCCGCATACAGGTTTCTCAGGAGGCAGGTAAGGTGGCCTGGTATTCCCATCTTTTTAAGAAGTCTCTGTTTTCACAGTTTGTTGTGATATACACAGTCAAAGGCTTTAGTATAGTCAATGAAGCAGAAGTAGATGCTTTTCTGGAATTCTCTTGCTTTTTCTATGATCCAATAGATGTTGGCAATTAGATCTCTGGTTCCTCTGCCTTTTCCAAGTTCAGCTTGAACATCTGGAAGTTCTTAGTTCATGTACTGTTGAAGCTTAGCTTGGAGAATTTTAAGGGTTTCTTTACAGGCATGTGAAATGAGTGCAATTGTGTGGTAGTTTGAACATTCTTTGGCATTACCATTCTTTGGGATTGGAATGAAAACTGACCTTTTCCAGTCCTGTGGCCACTACTGAGTTTTCCATATTTGCTGGCATATTGAGTGCAGCACTTTAACAACATCATCTTTTAGGATTTGAAATAGCTGATTGGCTTAGTGGTTTTCCATACTTTCTTCAATTTAAGCCTGAATTTTGCAATAAGGAGTTTATGTTATGAGCCACAGTTAGCTACCAGCCTTGTTTTTGCTGACTGTATAGAGCTTCTTCATCTTTAGGTGCAAAGAATACAATCAATCTGGTTTTTGTATTGACCATCTGGTGATGTCAATGTGTACAGTTGTCTCTTGTGTTGTTGGAAGAGGGTGTTGGCTATGACTGGTGTGTTCTCTTGGCAAAATTGTTAGCCTTTTCCCTGCTTCATTTTGTACTCCAAGGCCAAACTTGCCTGTTACTCCAGGTATCTCTTGACTTTCTACTTTTGCATTCCAGTCCCCCATGATGAAAAGGATATCTTTTTTTGGTACTAGTTCTAGAAGGTGTTGTAGGTCTTCATAGAACCATTCAACTTCATCTTCTTCAGCGTTAGTGGTTGGGGCAAAGACTTGGATTACTGTGATATTAAATGGTTTGCCTTGGAAGCAAACTGAGATCATTCTTTCATTTTTGAGATTGCACCCAAATATTGCCTTTTGGACTCTTTTGTTGACTATGAGGGCTACTCCATTTCTTCTAAGGGATTCTTGCCAACAGTAGTAGATATAATCATCTGAATTAAATTTGCCCTTTCCGGTCCATTTTAGTTCACTGATTCCTAAAATGTCAGTGTTCTCTCTTTCCATCTCCTGTTTGACCACTTCCAATTTACCTTGATCCACATTTTTAGGCACTCGTTATATCAGCACTCTACTTATAGTTACCAAAATCTGTATTAAAAATGTTCTCCAGAGAAAGAGAGAGAATAGGATATTTATATATATAACTTATTGTAAGGAATTATATTAAATGCTCATGGAGTCTGAGATATCCCAAGATCTGTCATAGGCAAGCTGGAGACCCAGGAGAGCTGATGGTGTAGACCCAATCCTAGGCCAAAGACCTGAGAACCAGGATAACCAAGGGTGTAAGTTCCAGTTTGTGAACCAGCAGGCTCAAGACCACCACCCCCTCTCCACATATTGATTTTTTAGTTTGAGTCCAAAGTCAGGAAAATATCTATGTCCTATCTCAAGTACTCAAGCAGGAAGAGTTCCCTATTATTCACAGAAGAATCAGCATTTTTTTGTTCTATTCAGGCCTTCAACAGATTGGATAGGCCAACCCATATCAGGGAAAACAATCTGGCTTACTAATTCAACCCTGGTGGCTCAAGTGGTAAAGAATCTGTCTGCAATGCAAGAGACCTGGGTTCAGTCCTTGGGTTGGGAAGATGCCCTGGAGAAGGGAATAGCTACCCACTCCAGTATTCTGACCTGGAGAATTCCATGAACAGAGGAGCCTGGCAGGCTATAGTCCATGGGGTCACAAAGAGTTGCATACGACTGAATGACTTGCAATGGCACCCCACTCCAGTACTCTTGCCTGGAAAATCCCATGGATGGAGGAGCCTGGTAGGCTGCAGTCCATGGGGTCGCAGGGAGTCAGACATGACTGAGCGACTTCACTTTCACTTTTATGCACTGGAGAAGGAAATGGCAACCCACTCCAATATTCTTGCCTGGGGAATCACAAGGGACGGGGAGCCTGGTGGGTTGCCGTCTCTGGGGTCGCACAGAGTCAGACACGACTGAAGCGACTTAGCAGCAGCAGCAGAATGACTTTCACCAATTCAAACATAATTCTTACCCAGAAACACCCTCACAAACACACCCAGAATAATGTTTGACCAAATGTATGGGAATTCAATTGACACAAAATTGACCATCACAGTGGTTTAACCATGGAATTATTTTACCAACAGTCACCCTCCTTGATACTTATTAATTGGCCCTTTGTACAACTTTCTTAATTATTTGCTGATTATTTTTCCAAGTGTATTTTTCTGGATTCTAATTATTATTACTAGGATTTGCATTGAAATTTCCTTCATCTAATTTAGCCTGCACGCTACTGCCAGGGAAAACTTCTTCAAGTGCAAATAGATGCTGTTCTTCTCTTGATTAAAATATTTTGAGATTCCCAAACTCTCTAAACTCCTCAGCAGGGATACTAGACCTTTCATGATCTGATCCCTGCCAATAAATCTAGCATCCTGACCCACCTCTCTTGGTGCATAACTAGTAATCTCTAATAAGTTACACAAATTTCCCCAAAGTGTGTTCTCACTCCCATGATTCTGATCATGTTTATCCCTCTGCTTAGAATACCCCATTAATCCTCCTGTGCTAGATAAACTCTCTGTGAATCTTTCCTTAACCCTGCAGTCTGGTTTAGGAACTGTCCTTCTGTGTCCCACAGTTTCCTGTATTTACATCTAGTCTGACACTTATCTCTGTGTGTTTATTTCCTTTTTGAATATCTGTCTTCCCTACTAAACTGCATGTTCTTGAGATCAGATACATGTATACCCAGCACCCAGCATGTTGTTAACTGACTCAATATATGTTTGTCGAAGAAATGAGTATATGTAACAGTAATGAAATGTGTAAAGAGGTTATTTTAATTATTTGGGGGAGAAGTATGAGATTCAGACTTAGAGTTGTGGCAATGGGAATGGCAAAGAAGGAATGGGTTTAAGATACCTAAGATCCCACATGCCACCGAGCAACTAAGCCCACACACCGCAACTACTGAGCCCTTGCACTATTTCAGCCACAACTAGAGAGTCCATGTGCTTCAAGGAAAGATTCCACACGATTCAATGAAGACCCCACATGCTGTAACTAAGGCCTGTCACAGCCAAGTAAATAAACAGATTTTAAAAAAAGAAGAATGTAACAAGAGAAAAAGCACATCGTGATATAGTAATAAAGAGGTTAATACATGGAATCTAAAATAAAAAGTCAAACTCAGAAAGAGAGAATAGAAAAGTAGTTTCTAGGCACTGGAGGGTGGGGGAAATAGGGAAAGTTGGTGAAAGGGTAGAAACTTTCATCTACAAGATGAATAAGGTCTGATGATTAAATGTACAGCATGGTGACTAAAAGTTGACAACACCATACTATATAATAAAAATTCACTAAAAGAGTAGACCTTAAATATTCTCACCAAAAAAGATAAATATGTGAGTTTGCAGAGTGATGGATGTGCCATCACTAGATGGGGGAATCCTTTTACAATGTGTGTGTGTATATATATATATATATATAAAATCATTACCACATATACTTTAATTATCTCATGATTTCATTTGTCAATCCTCAACAAAGCTGAAATTAAAAATAAAATAAAAAATAGAAAATAAAGAACGGTGCTATGGAAAAAAAAAGATACTTTTGAGAAGTAGAATCAATAGAAATGTGGAGACCAAATTTGAAGGCTAAAGGAGAGACAGGAGTCAAGAATGACTGAATTGATTGGGTTTTTTGGCAGAGAAAAGTGTTGGTGCAATAAAAGAAGGGAATACATGATGGAGAACTGGCTCGGGAAAGTAGATATGTGTTGTTAGGACCAGAGTAGCAGATGACATCAGGAAATTCAGGCAGAGATGCCCAGCTGGCAAAAATACTAACTGGAGCTTGAGACTGAGATAAGGAGATCAAACTCACTCAGAGGAGATAGCTGATGCTGTGAAAATGTGATGGCAAAGAGTCTGCAGAAAGAGAAGATAATTGGGAAGAGAGTCATGAGGAAAATTTGCTCTGAGTGGGCCAAGGGGGCAGAAAATGATGCCTTGAGAAGCAGAGAAAGAGCTCTCAGAAAGATAATAAGAGAACCTGATATGTGCTGGCTCATAGAAGCCTAGGGGGAAGAAAAGGAAATTTCAAAGAGGAAGAAATCAGCAATATTAGAGGATCACAAAAAAAGAGAACAGAGATTTGCACAATGTGAAGGTTGTTGAAACATCTGAGATAATATTAATAGTATTGTTTGAATCACAGGATTAGAAGTCAGTATAGAGGGACTTCCATGGTGGCCCAGTCATTGAGAATTCACCTTCCAATGCACGGGACACAGATTCAATCCCTGGTCGGGAACTAAGATCTCTCATGCTGTGGAGCAACTAAGCCCATGCACCACAACTACCGAGTCCCCAGGCCACAACTAGAGAGAAGCCTGTGTGCTGGAACGAAAGATCCCACATGCCACAACTAAGACATGACACAGCCAAAAATAAATTAATTAGTTAATTTAAAAAGCAAATAGTTTAGAATTATGTATTATGAAGTCAGAAATTTGATGGCAAAAGGAAGGAGAGAGACAGAAATACATCTCTAGGGAGTATAAGGGGTGAGAGAAAAGCATGTTTAATATGGCTATTTACTGTAGAGTTCCTTACATAAGCGACCGATCAATTTTTAAAAATCACTCAGTTGATTGCATGGCAAATAGTATTTTCCAGTCCTTCCCACAAACTCATACGCATACCACAAACTCCTACCAATCCTGTAAAAATGTCCATGTCAAGCAATATAATCTCATATTCTCAACTTCTATCTTACATGGCTGAAAGCAAAATCTTCCTAATGAGTCAATCAATAAAATTACACTCTTGATGAAGAAATAGTTATGACTTCTGGTCTCCAGTTTCATATGTTAAATGCCAAACCACATCCCTTCTTATGAAAAACATCTTTCCAGAGCACCTGTCTAGACCACCTTCTTCCTCTGATGACACCCTGCCTCGCTTTCTCTTTTTCCTTTCTCTCTCAATTTTACCCTTTTCTCCTTACCCACAGAGTATTCAGAGCTTCATAGTTTGTAAATAATAATTACTCTGTATAACATCTTGATTTGATGGTGGGAGTGAGGGTACGAGGGAAGAGAAAGTGATTAGAATTGGGAAAACATAGTGGCTTATGCAAGACAACTCAACAAAGCTAAGCTGAGCCAGACAGAGTGAGAAACCCAGATTTTATGATATCACAGGGCCTATTACATCATCCACTTACATAATACCCCCAAACTCAGCTTACCCATAAAAGTATCCAGACAATAGTTGCCAGCTAGAGGTGTACTTCATCCATGCAATGACCCTCCCCTCTACATACACAGTCTATAAGATCTGCTCAACCCAGACCTCAGGATTTCAAAATTCTTATCCCTCAGGTCAAGATTCACCACTCCACCATTTTCCACAAATAGGGGAAATTTAACTAACATTGACTGACTATCACCTAGGCACCAGGGCTTCAATCTTCATATGGACAAAGCTGGTACTATTAGTTTCGTTTTACAGGTGGGAAGCTGAGGCTCATTGAGGGACTTTCCTAAGGTTATGTACCTGATAAGTTGGCAAAGGGGAATTTGAACAAAATGAGTCCAAGGTCCATATTCTTTCCACTACCCTTTGATAACTTCTATGGGAATTTTATTTACCAGGCTCATTTGTATCCTATGTTTCCCAAGCTTTGTCTCTTATCCAGTTCTCCAACTTCCTGTTTCTTCAAAGAACTAACAAAATTCACCCATGGAAGAAAATTATTCTTAGTTGGTAGGGAGTTAGAGTATAGGGGAAAAGTACAATGGAGCTTAATTTGATTTTCTTATTCCTCCCTTCCTAGTCTAGTCCAGGTTCTTGGAAAAGGGTAGACATCTTTTGACCTGGGATATTGGCCTCCCATAAACATCAATCCTAGCCATCCAAGGAGAGCCTGGTAGACTGGGTGAGTTTGATTTCCTTTAGGGTAGGTCTGAAAATGGCCAGAGGAGGAGGTATCTTCATCTTTCACAAGGTTTTATGATATCTGTGAGCCAGACTTTTGTCCCTCCATGGGTACTAGGAAAAAACTGAGATTTTTTTTTTTTAATCTGTTTGTCTTATGGACTTGGTTTATGCTAGGGGATCCTAATCCACCCATGTCTGTCCTTATCAAGCCCAAGGGCTCTACTGAAAATGATCTGTCTCTGGAAATAGCCCCAACTCCCTGCTACATCCCACTTAGTTCTCTACCCTGGGCATATGGGATTGGGAGTATACGTGATTCAATCTGCCTTTTCTAGGTCAACAACAGGATAATTAAAATTGCTCAAAGTTTTTTTTAGGCTTTAAGTCATTTTTTCCCCCTGCTCTTGGTTATATTTCAGATTGGCTTGTTTCTGCTCCAGTGCCATCACAATATCAGTTCTGGGCAAAGTGTTACTATTAACTTTTCCCATCAGCTCCCTTCCACTTTCAATTTCTCTTTCTGGCCCCCTTTTTCTTTTTTAGCACTCCTCCTTTCCTCAGAGACTTCGAGTAATACCAAACCCTTGCTCAGGGAAACAAAACTCATGGGATAAGTTCCAGTGATAAGCTAACAGGTGAGTGAGTGAGTGTTAGTCGCTTGGTCATGTCCAATTCTTGGCAACCCCATGGATTGGGGCCCCCCAGGATCCTCTGTCCATGGGATTTTCCAGGCAAGAATACTGGAGTAGGTTGCGATTCCCTTCTCCAGTGGGTCTTCCCCACCCAGGGATTGAACCCGGGTCTCCTGCATTGCAGGAAGTCTCTTTACTGTCTGAGCCACTAGGGAAGCTAACAGGAGTGATGGTTTAATACAGTGAGGAACTCAGTGATATCTTGAAATCCTACCATGTAAATATACTCTGACTTCCCCCAATAAATACCCTACTTATGACCATGTACAGCCATGTAGCCACTCTCAAAAATGGCCAAGGAAACAGGCAAACACATTCATTCACTTACTTATTCATTCATTTAACTTTCTTTCTTTCTTTCTTTTTTTTTTTTTTTTTTTGGTCAAACACCTCAGCTTAAGACATTCTAGGCAAGGGGAACAGCATGCGAAAATATGGGGGGGGCGTCGGTTTAAGGAAGAGCTTGCCTGATTCTAAGAACTGTAAGTTCTTGAACTTAAATGAAGTGTAGGATGCAAATGTGGGTCTTCCCTGGTGGCTCAGCAGTAAGGAATCTGCCTGCAATGCAGGAGACACAGGTTTAATCCTTGGGTTGGGAAGATCCCCTGGAGGAGGGAATGGCAACCCACTCCAGTATTCTTGCCTGGAGAATCCCATGGACAGAGGAGCCTGGTCGTCTATAGTCCATGGAGTCACAAAGAGTCAGACACAACTGAAGCAACTTAGCAGACATGCAGGATGCAAATGTGCATGAGAATATAGATGAGACCTGAGAAATAGTTACAGGTCAGATCAGAAAGTGCCTTGCTTTTCATTCTGAGGAGTTTAGGACTTTATCTTGAAGGTAGTGGAGAACAGTTGAAAGACATTAAGCAGGACAGTGAGATGATCAGATGTATGTTTTAGAAAAATTACTCAAGTAGTCACAGTGTGGATAATGTTGAGAAAAACTAAAGACAGCTTCAAGATATCAAACAAATGTATTAACAGGTCCTTAGCCTATAAAAGTTACCAGAAAATCCCTCTCCTTTTATAAGGGTCATCAGAAAAATTAAATTATAGCTTACTTAAAAGCAGCTGAGAGTAGTACAGTTGTGTCTGCTCAGGACACCCCAAGGGATTCTGCTTTTGTTGGCAGTGGGCCCAAGCATTCTATCTATGACCTGACCTTGACTAATTTATAGTCCTTGGAGCCTGAAAAATAGAGTTGGTACATGATACTTTCCCATCAGCAGTTACGAGTTTCTCCCATTAAAAAAAACTTAGCATCACCCATTAAAAAACAAAACAAAACAAAACAAACTTCCTGGATCCCACACATTCCTCTAGCTATCACTTTATCTCTTTTTCCTCCTTTGAAACCACATTTCTGAAAGGTATTTCTAGTCTCACTTGTTTATTGTCTCACCTCCTACTCACTCCCCACCCTGATACAATCAGGTTAATGCTACCATTACTTGACCAAATACAGCTCTGACTAAGGTTATCAATAACTTTAATGCTAAATCTGATGGTCACTTGTTTGTTCTCATATTCTTTTCTTAATTCAATACAGTGCATAATTCAATATAGTTAATCACTTCCTTCTTGAAACTTTTTCTTTAGCTTCTGAGTCCAGCCTTCCCCTGGCTCTCTTCCTGCATGTTTTACCCTCTTAACCTCTACTCTATATCACAATGTTGGAATCATCTAAGTTTCACTCTAGACCCTTGCCTTTTCTCATACTGTGCTTTCTCCTCCAGATGAACTCAACCATTCCCATGTCATCAATAATAACATATATGCCAACAACTCCCAGTATTTCTGGACTTCACTTTTAAACTTCAAAATAATATATCCAATCACTTACTTGATGTACATCTGAAATCAAACTCATCCAAAACCAAACTCATCTTCCCTCTTTTTCAAACTTGCTAAAAAGACCACCATTCCTCCAGTGATGCATACCAGAATTCAACTATTCTTGAGAGCTTCCTTTCCTAAATACAAAATAATTGTTATAGTCTAAATGGTGGCTGTATGGTTTGATCCCTGCTGAATTCTCTGGCCTCATTTTATGTTCTGTGTTCATGCCAAACTTGCCTTCTTTCCATTCTTCCAGGACACCTGGGTGGGTTTTATTTTGTTTTTGCCTCAAACTCTTTATATTTATGAAACCTCTTTCCTGGAACATCCTTTCCATGAATTTTTACCTGATGAACTCCTGCTGCTGCTGCTGCTAAGTCACTTTAGTCGTGTCTGACTCTGTGCAACACCATAGACAGCAGCCCAACAGGCTCCGCTGTCCCTGGGATTCTCCAGGCAAGAACACTGGAGTGGGTTGCTGTTTCCTTCTCCAATGCATGAAAGTGAAAAGTGAAAGTGAAGTTGCTCAGTCGTGTCTGACCCTTAGCAACCCCATGGACTGCAGCCTTCCAGGCTCCTCCATCCATGGGATTTTCCAGGCAAGAGTACTGGAGTGGGGTGCCATTGATGAATTCCTACTTAAGCTTTATGTCTCAACTTGAATGTCATTTCCTTGCATAAATATTCCTGAACCCATCTGACTAAATTGGCTCTTCCATCACACACATCACATCTACTTCTGCTTCAATGACTATGCTAAAGCCTTTGACTGTGTGGGTCTTAAAAAACTGGATATTCTTAAAGAGATGAGAGTACAAAACCACCTCACCTGTCTCCTGAGAAACCTGCATGTGGGTCAAGAAGCAACAGTTAGAACTGGATATGGAACAATAAACTGGTTCAAAATTGGGAAAGGAGTATATCAAGGCTGTATATTGACACCCTGCTTATTTAACTTATATGCAGAGTACATCATATGGAATGCTGGGCTGGATGACTCACAAGCTGGAATCAAGATTGCTAGGAGAAATAACAAAACAACCTCAGATATGCAGATAACACCACCCTAATGGCAGAAAGTGAAGAGGAACTGAAGAACCTCTGATGAGGGTGAAAGAAAAGAGTGAAAAAGCTAGCTTAAAACTCAACATTCAAAAAACTGAAATCATGGCATCCTGTCCCATTACTTCATGGCAAATAGAAGGGGAAACAATGGAAATAGTGAAAGACTTTATTTCCTTGGGCTCCAAAATCACTGTGGATGGTGACTGAAGCCATGAAATTAAAAAATGCTTGCTCCTCAGAAGGAAAGCTATAACAAACCTAGACAGCCTGTTAAAAAGCAGAGACATCACTTTGCCAACAAATGTCCGTATAGTCAAAGCTACAGTTTTTCCAGTAGTCATGTACAGATGTGAGTGTTGGGCCATAAGGAAGGCTGAGTGTTGAAGAAATGATGCTTTTGAACTGTGGTGCTGGAGAAGATTCTTGAGGGTCCCTTGGACAGCAAGGAAATCAAACCAGTCAGTCCTAAAGGAAATCAACCCTGAATACTCATTGGAAGGACTGATGCTAAAGCTAAAGCTCCAATACTTTGGCCACCTGATGTGAAGAGCTGACTTATTGGAAAAGACCCTGATGCTGGGGAAGATTGAGGGCAGGAAGAAAAGGGGGCAGCAGAGAATGAGATGGTTGGATGGGATTACCGACTGAATGGACATGAATTTGAGCAGATTCTGGAAGATAATGAAGGACAAGGAAACTTCGTATGCTGCAGTCCATGAGGTCACAAAGAGTCAGATGCAACTTAGCAACTGAACAACAACAACAAATCACACCTTTCCCTCTCCCTGAATTATGTTTCCTGGGAGTCCATAATTTTTCTCATAGCACTCCATTACAATTTGAAATATTTATCTTTTGAGGTTGTCTACATACTATCTATCTCCCCTACTTGACTGTAAATTCCATGAGTACAGGGACACTACAAGTATTGTTCTCATCTGTGTCCTCCACACTGAGAACTAACTTAGCATGTAGTTAATAAATATTCATTCAGTGAATATAGATATGAATGAGTGAAAGTACAGGTTTTTCTCATACAGCATATATTCTCCTACTAAAGAAGAAAGGCCAGGACTTCCCTGGTGGTCCAGTGGTTAAGAGTCTGCCTTTCAATGCAGAGGACACATGTTCAATCTCTGGTGGGGGAACTAAGCTCCCATATGCTATGGGGCAACTAGACATTCACTGCAACTGCTAAGCGCATGCACCTCAACTAAGACCCAACACAGCCAAATAAAACAAATAAATAAATATGTTTTTAAAATGAAGAAGAAAGGCCATCTGAAATTGGGTGGCATGTTTCAGTATCTGATGAGTGGATAGTCTGAAAGATTGACATCTGTTTCTGACAATTCAGTGAAATTCTCAACAAAGTTCCTAAACACTTTTTTTTAAAATTTTATTTTATTTTTAAACTTTACAATATTGTATTAGTTTTGCCAAATATAGAAATGAATCCGCCACAGGTATACCTGTGTTCCCCATCCTGAACCCTCCTCCCTCCTCCCTCCCCATAGGATCCTCTATGACCCACCTCCCAGAATATTGGAAATAAAAGCAAAAATAAACAAATGGGACCTAATTAAACTTAAAAGCTTCTGCACAACAAAGGAAACTATTAGCAAGGTTAAAAGGTAGCCTTCAGAATGGGAGAAAATAATAGCAAATGAAGCAACTGACAAACAACTAATCTCAAAAATATACAAGCAACTCCTACAGCTCAACCCCAGAAAAATAAATGACCCAATCAAAAAATGGGCCAAAGAACTAAATAGACATTTCTCCAAGGAAGACATACAGATGGCTAACAAACACTTGAAAAGATGCTCAACATCACTCATTATCGGAGAAATGCAAATCAAAACCACTATAAGGTACCATTTCACGCCAGTCAGAATGGCTGCAATCCAAAAGTCTACAAGCAATAAATGCTGGAGAGGGTGTGGAGAAAAGGGAACCCTCTTACACTGTTGGTGGGAATGCAAACTAGTACAGCCACTATGGAGAACAGTGTGGAGATGCCTTAAAAAACTGGAAATAGAACTGCCTTATGATCCAGCAATCCCACTGCTGGGCATATACACTGAGGAAACCAGAAGGGAAAGAGACACGTGTATCCCAATGTTCATCGCAGCACTGTTTATAATAGCCAGGACATGGAATCAACCTAGATGCCCATCAGCAGATGAATGGATAAGCTGTGGTACATATACACAATGGAGTATTACTCAGCCATTAAAAAGAATACATTTGAATCAGTTCTAATGAGATGGATGAAACTAGAACCTATTATACAGAGTGAAGTAAGCCAGAAAGAAAAACACCAATACAGTATAATAACGCATATATATGGAATTTAGAAAGATGGTAACAATAACCCTGTGTACGAGACAGCAAAAGAGACACTGATGTATAGATCAGTCTTATGGACTCTGTGGGAGAGGGAGAGGGTGGGGAGATTTGGGAGAATGGCATTGAAACATGTATAATATCATGTATGAAACGAGTCACCAGTCCAGGTTCGATGCACAATACTAAACACTTCTAAAACCATTTCCCAAGTTGGAGCTGGATGTTATACTCCCTTATTCTTTTTTTTTTGGCCCAAGGCCTCTCCCCGGGGATTTATACCAGCTTTTCTTTTTCTTTTTTTTAATTGAAGCATACCTGATTTACAATATTATTTTAGTTTCAGGTATACAATAATTTTATATATTATATTCCATTAAAGTTTTTACAAAATAATGGTTATATTTCCCTGTGCCATACAATATACCCTTGTCGCTTATTTATCTTATACATAGAGGTTTGTATCTCTAAATCTCCCACCCTTATATTGCCCCTTCCTCTTTCCCTTTCCCCAGTGGTAACCACTTCTTTGTTCTCTATATCTGAGACTCTGCTTCTGTTTTATTATATACATTTGCTTTATTTTCTAGATTTCACACATAAGTGATAACAGGCTATTTGTCTTTCTTTGACTTATTATACCAAGTGCAATACTCTCTGCTGCTGCTGCTACTAAGTCCGTCCATATTTTTGGAAATAGTAGAATTCCATTCTTTTTATATGGCTGAGTAATAGCCCATTGTGTGTGTGTGTGTGTGTGTGTGTGTGTGCGCGTGCGTGTGTGTGTGTGCGTGTGTGTGTGTGTGTGTGTGTATAAACTCTTCTTTATCCATTCACCTGCTGATAGACATTCAGGTTGCTTCCATGTCCTGGCTATTGGGAATACTTCTGCTATGAACATTGTACATACATGGAGTGCATGTATTTTTAAATTAGTGTTTTTGTTTTTCTTCTGATATATACCCAGAAGTGGAATTGCTGGGTCATATTGTAGTTCTATTTTTAGTTTCTTGAGGAAAACTCCATACTGTTTTCTACAGTGGCTAAACCAATTTACATTCCGACAGTGTAGTAAGTTTCCCTTTTCTCCACATCCTCATCAACATTTATTATTTGTGTTCTTTTTGATGATAGCCATTTTGACAGGTGTGATTATTTTACTGTGGTATTAATTTGCATTTTTCTGATAACTAGCGATGTTGAGTATTTTTCCATGTGCCTATTGGTCATTTGTATGCTTTCTTTGCAAAATGCCTATTTAGGTCTTTTGCCATCTTTTAATAACATTGTTTGGTTTTTTCCCCTGGGTTGGGAAGATCCCCTGGAGAAGGGAATGGCTACCCACTCCAGTATTCTTGCCTGGAGGATTCCATGGAGAAAGGAACCTGATGGGCTACAGTCCATGGGGTCACAAAGAGTCGGTCACGACTGAGCAACTTTCACTTTCAATTTCACTTTTGGCTTTTTTGACATTTTGGTATTTTAATATTTTTATGAGCTGGTTATATATTTTGGGCATTAACCCCCTATTGGTCATATCATTGGCAAAATATATTCTTCCATTCCATGGGTTGTCTTTTCATTTTCTCAATGGTTTCTTGTGCTATGCTAAGTCTGATTAGATTCCATTTGTCTATTTTTGCTTTTTTTTTTTTTTGCCTTAGGAGATTGATCCAGAAAATATCGCTAAAATTTATGTCAAATAGTGTTCTGCATATGTTTTCTTCTAGGAGCTTTATGGTTAAATGTCTTCATCAAAGTAGTTTTCAGAATATAGGTATTTCACCTCCATAGTAAAATTTATCCCTAGGTATTTTACCCTTTCTGATGTGATCTTAAGTAAGATTGTTTTCTTGTTTTCTCTTTCTGATGGTTCATTATTTCTGTATATAAAAGGAACAGATTTCTGTATATTAATCCTGTACCCTGCAATTTACTGAATCTATATATTAGCTCTCATACTTGTTGGTGGAGAATTTCTGTTGCTGTTGTTCTCCAGTTGCTAACTCATGTCCAACCCCATGGATTGCAGAATGCTATGCTCTTCTGTCCTCCACTATGTCCTGGAGATTGCTCAAATTCATGTCCTTTGAGTTGGCGATGCTATCTAACCATCTCATCCTCTGCTGCCCACTTCTCCTTTTGCCTTCAATCTTTCCCAACATCAGGGTTTTTTCCAATGAGTCAGCTCTTCACATCAGGTGACCAAAACTTTGAAGCTTCAGTTTCAGCATCAGTCCTTCCAAATTCATTCAGGGTTGATTTCCTTTAGGACTGACTTGTTTGATCTCCTTGCTATCCAAGAGACTCTCAAGAGTCTTCTCCAGCACCACAATTTGAAAACATCAACTCTTCGGTGCTCAGCCTTCATTATGTTCCAACTTTCACATCTATATATGACTACTGGAAAAACCATAGCTTTGACTGTATAGAGCTTTGTTAACAAGTAGTATCTCTGCTTTTTAATATGCTGTCTAGGTTTGTCGTAGCTTTTCTTCTGAGGAGCAACCATCTTTATTTTCATGGCTGCACTTATCATCTGCAGTGATTTTTGAGCCCAAGAAAATAAAATCAGTCATTGCTTTCACATTTTCCCCCTTCTATTTGCCATGAATTGATGGGACCAAGATGCCATGATCTTATTTGAATGTTGAGTTTCAAGCCAGCTTACTCACTCTCCTCTTTCAACCTCATCAAGAGGCTCTTTAGTTCTCTTTGCTTTCTGCCATTAGACTGGTATGATCTGCATATCTGAGGTTGTTGATATTTCTCCTGGCAATCTTGATTCAAGCCTATGATTCATCCAGCCTGGCATTTCACATGACATACTCTGCATATAAGTTAAATGAGCAGGGTGATGATATAAAGGCTTGTTATACTCCTTTTCCAATTTTGAACCAGTCCATAGTTCCATGTTCTGTTCTAACTGTTGCTTTTTTGAGCCACATACAGGTTTCTCAGGAGATAGGTAAGATGGTCTGATATTCCCATCTCTCTAAGAACTGTCCACAGTTTATTGTGATCCACACAGTCAAAGGCTTTACCATAGTCAATGATGCAGAAGTAGATTTTTTTCAGGAACTCCCTTGCTTTCTCCATGATTCCATTAATGTTGGCAATTTGATCTCTGGTTCCTCTGCCTCTTCAAAATCCAGCTTGTACTTCTGGAAATTCTTGGTTTACATACTGTTGAAGCCTAGCTTGAAGGATTTTGAGCATAATGTTGCTAGCATGTGAAATGAGTGCAATTGTATGGTAGTTTGAACATTCTTTGGCATTGCCCTTCCTTGAGTTTGGAATGAAAACTGACCTTTTCCAGTCCTGTGGCCACTGCTGACATTTCCAAATTTGTTGACATACTGAATGCAACACTTTAACAGCATCACCTTTTAGGATTTGAAATAGCTCAGCTGGAAGTGCCTTCACCTCTGCTAGCTTTGTCCATAGTAATGTTTGCTAAGGCCCACTTGACTTTACATTCCAGGATGTCTGGCTCTATCTGAGTGACCACACCATCGTGGTTATCTGGGTCATTAAGACCTTTCTTTTATAGATCTTTTGTGTATTCTTGCCACCTCTTCTTCATCTCTTCTGCTTCTAATAGTTCCTTACCATTTCTGTCCTTTATCATGCCCATACTTGCGTGAAATGTTCCCTTGGTATCTCCAATTTTCTTGAAGGATTTCTAGTCTTTTCCATTCTATTGTTTTCCTCTACTTCTTTGTATTGTTCATTAAAGACCTTCTTATCTCTCCTCAGTATTCTCTGGAACTCCACATTCAGTTGTATAAATCTTTCCCTTTCTCCCTTTCCTTTCACTTCTCTTCTTTCCTCAGCTTTGTAAATCCTCCTCAGATAACCACTTTGCCTTCTTGCATTCCTTTTTCTTTGGGAAGGTTTTTGTCACTGCCTCAAGAACAATGTTACGAACCTCCATCCACAGTTTTTCAGGCACTCTATCAGATCTAATCCCCTGAATCTATTAATCACTTCCACTGTATTATCATAATGGATTTGACTTAGGTCATACCTGAATATCCCAGTGGTTTCCCCTACTTTCTTCAATTTAAGCCTGAATTTTGAAATAAGGAACTGATGAATCACCATCAGCTCTAGGTCTTTTTTTTCTGACTGTATAGAGCTTCTCCATCTTTGACTGCAAATAATATAATCAATCTGATTTCAGTGTTGACTATCTGGTGATGTCCACATGTAGAGTCATGTCTTGTGTTGTTTGAAAAGGGTATTTGCTATGACTAGTGTGTCTTCTTGACAAAACTCTGTGAGCATTTGCCTTCCTTCATTTTGTACTCTAAGGCCAAACTTCTTCTTTTTGCTTTTTCATACTGTTCATGGGGTTCTCAATGCAAGAATACTGAAGTGGTTTGCCATTCTCTTCTCCAGTGAACCACATTTTGTCAGAACTCTCCACCATGACCCATATGTCTTAGGTGGCCCTACACAGCATGGTTTGGAGTAAACCTCATAGTCAAAAAGAGCCCCAAATGCAGTACTTGAGTGCAATCTCGAAAATGACAGAATGATCTCAGTTCACTTCCAAGGCAAACCATTCAACACCACAGTAATCCAAGTCTATGCCCCAAACACTAATTCCGAAAAAGCTTAAGTTGAATGGTTCTATGAAGACCTACAAGACCTTCTAGAACTAACACCAAATAAATGATGTACTTTTCATCATAGGGGACTGGAATGCAAAAGTAGGAAGTCAAGAGAAACCTGCAGTAACAGGCAAGTTTGGCCATGGTGTAAAAAATGAAGCAGGCTAATAGAATTTTACCAAGAAAATGTGCTGGTCATAGCAAATGCCCTCTTCCACCAACATAACACAAGAGATGACTCTACACATGGACATGATCAGACGGATTATATTTTTTTCAGCCGAAGATGGAGAAGCTCTATACAGGCAGCAAAAACAAGACTGGGAGCTGACTGTGGCTCAGATCATGAACTCCTTATTGCAAAATTCAGACTTACGTTGAAAGTAGGGAAAACCACTAGACCATTCAGGTATGACGTAAATCAAATCCCTTATGATTATACAGTGGAAGTGACAAATAGATTCAAGGGATTACATCTGGTCGAGTGCATGAAGAACTATGGACTTAGATCTATGGACAGAGGTTCATAACATTGTCCAGAGGCTGTGATCAAAACCATTCCCAAGAAAAAACATGCAAAAAGGCAAAATGGTTGTCTGAGGGGGTCTTACAAATAGCTGAGGAAAGAAGAGGAGTGAAATGCAAAGGAAAAATGGAAAGCTATATCCATCACAATGTAGAGTTCCAAAGAATAGCAAGGAGAGATAACAAAGCCTTTCTAAGGGATCAATGCAAAGAAATAGAGGAAAACAATACAATGGGAAAGACTAGAGATCTCTTCGAGAAAATTAGAGAGACCAAGGGAACCTTTCATGCAAAGATGGGTACAAGAAAGGACAGAAATGGTATGGACCTAACAGAAGCAGAAGATATTAAGAAGAGGTGGCAAGAATACACAGAAGAACTATATAAAAAAAGATCTTAATGATCCAGATCACAAAGATGTGATCACTCACCTAGAGCCCAACATCCTGGAATGCAAAGTCAAGTGGGCCTTTGGAAGCATCACTACAAACAAAGCTAGTAGAGGTGATGGAATTACAGCTGAGCTATTTCAAATCCTAAAAGATGATGCTGTTAGAGTGCTACCCTCAATATGCTAGCAAATTTGGAAAACTCAGCAGTGGCCACAGGACTGGAAAAAGTCAGTTTTCATTCTAATCCCAAAGAAAGGCAATGCTAAAGAATGTTCAAACTATCACACAATTGAACTAATTTCTCATGCTAGCAAAGTAATGCTCAAAATTCTCCAAGCTAGGCTTCAACAGTACTTGAACCAAGAACTTCTAGATGTTCAAACTGGATTTAGAAAAGGCAGAGGAACCATATATCAAATTGCCAACATCTGCTGGATCATAGAAAATGCAAGAGAATTCCAGAAAAACATCTATTTCTGCTTCACTGACTATGTTAAAGCCTTTGACTTTGTGGATTACAACAAACTATGGACAATTCTTAAAGAGATAGGAATACCAGACCTCCTTACCTGACTCCTGAGAAATATGTATGCAGGTCAAGAAGTAACAGTTAGAACCAGACATGGAACAATGAACTGGTTAAAAATTAGGAAAGGAGAGGAGCAAGATGGCGGAGGAGTACGTGGACATGGAATATCTCTCTCTCCATGGATACATCAGGAATACACCTTCAGACACAGAAGTACATGCAGAACACCAGCTGAGAGTGGACAGGAGTACCTGTCCAGCAGAAAAGAATATATAGACTCCTGCAAAATGCAAGATCAAGCCCTGAGCCTTTGGAGTGGCAGCAATGGCTCCAAGACCCTTGACTACCAGAGAACTAATGCTAGGGGGTATCAAATAGTGAGAACTCACACAAAGGAAGCCACTGGAATACAAAACCTGGCATTATCCAACCACCAATAGCACCCTGTGCAGGATGCCTCATCTAAACATAAAACGAAACAAAAATACAAACCAAATCATCAGCAGACAGGATTACCACCTCACTCAGCCTTGCCTATCAGAAGAAAAACAAACAAACAAACAAAAACTCAGCACATCTCACCCTATAAGAAGCTTACACAAACCACTGGACCAACCTTAGAGGGAGAAACCAAAAAGAAGAAAGAATTCAACCTTGAAGCCTGGAAAAAGGAGACCTCAAACACAATAAGTTAAAAAAAATAATGAAAAGGCAGAGAAATACTACACAAATGAAGGAACAAACTAGAAACACAGAAGTCCAAAAAATGAAGAGGAAATAGGCAAACTACCTGAAAAAGAATTCAGAATAATGATAGCAAAGGTGATCAAAAACCTTGAAAGCAAAATGGAGAAAATGAAAGAATCAATTAACAAAGACCTAGAAGAATTAAAGAATAAACATGCAGAGACAAACAACACAACTACTGAAATTAAAACAAACAAACAAACAAAAAACTGTAGCAGGAATCAATAGCAGAATATCTGAAGCAGAAGAACAAATCAGTGAGCTGGAAGATAAAATGGTGGAAATAACTTCTGAAGAGGAGAATAAAGTAAAAATAATGAAAAGAACTGAGCATAGTCTCAGAGACCTCTGGGACAATATCAAATGCACCAATATTCAAATAATAGGGGTCCCAGAAGAAGAAGAGAAAAAAAAAAGGGTATGAGAAAATTTTTGAAGAGATTATAGTTAAAAATTTCCCCAACATGGAAAAGGAAATAGTCAATCAAATACAAGAGGCACAAAGAGTCCCATATAGGATAAAGCCAAGGAGAACATGGCAAGACACATACTAATCAAACTAACAAAGACTAAACACAAAGAAAGAATATTAAAAGCAGCAAGGGAGAAGCAACAGGTAACATACAAAGGAAACCCCACACGCTTACAGCTGATCTTTCAGCAGAAACTCTGCAGGCCAGAAGGGAATGGCAGGATATATTTAAAGTACTGAAAGGGAAAAATCTACAATCAAGATTACTGTGCCTGGCAAGGATCTCATTCAAAATTTATAGAGAAATAAAAAGCTTTTCAGACAAGCAAAAGTTAAGAGAATTCAGTACCACCAAACCAGCTCTACCACAAATGTTAAAGCGACTTAGTCAAGAAATACAACAGAAGAAAAAAGATCTACAAAATCAACCACAAACAATTAAGAAAATGGCAATATGAACATATATATAAATAATTACTTTAAATGTAATAGATTAAACGCTCCAACCAAAAGACACAGACTGGCTGCATGGATACAAAAAGAAGACCCATATATATGCTGCCTACAAGAAACCCACTTTAGACCTCAAGACACATATAGGCTGAAAGTAAGAGAAAGGAAAAATATATTCCACGCAAATGGGAAGCAAACAAACCTGGAGTAGCAGTCCTCATATCAGACAAAATAGACCTTAAAATAAAGAAGGTTACAAGAGATAAGGAAGGACATTACATAATGATCAAGGGATCAATGCAAGAGGAAGACACAACAATTATAAATATCTATGCACCCAACATAGGAGAGTCTCAATACATAAGACAAACACTAACAGACATAAAAGGGGAAATTGACAGGAACACAATAGTAGAAGACTTAAACACCCCACTCACACCAATGGACAGAACATCAAAACAGAAAATTAATAAGGAAACACAAGTTTTAAATGATACATTAGATGAGATGGATCTCATTGATATCATCAGGACATTCCATCCAAATGCAGAAGAATATACCTTCTTCTCAAGTGCACATGGAACATTCTCCAGGACAGACCACATCTTGGGTCACAAATGAAACCTCAGTAAATTTAAGAAAATTGAAATCACATCAAGCATCTTCTCTGACCACAACGCTATGAGACTAGATATCAATTACAAGAAAATAACTGTAAGAAATACAAACACATGGAGATTAAACAACATGTTTCTAAATAACCAACAGGTAACTGAAGAAACCAAAAGGGAAATAAAAAATTTCCTAGAAACAAATGACAATGAAAACATGACAACTCAAAATCTATGGGATGCAGCAAAAGCAGTTCTAAGAGGGAAGTTTATAGCAATACAATCCTACCTCAAGAAACAAGAAAAATATTGAATAGACAGCCTAACTTTACACCCAAAACAATTTGAAAAAGAAGAACAGAAAACCTGCAAAATTAGTAGAAGGAAAGAAATCATAAAGATCCGAGCAGAAATAAATGAAAAAGAAATGAAAGAAACAATAGTAAAGATTAACAAAGCTAAAAGCTGGTTCTTTGAGAAGATAAAATTGACAAACCTTTAGCCAGACTCATCAAGAAAAAAAGAGAGAAGAATCAAATCAACAAAATTAGAAATGAAAAAGGAGAGGTTACAACATACAATGCAGAAATACAAAGGATTACAAAAGACTATTATGAACAACTATATGGCAATAAAATGAATAACCTGGAAGAAATGGACAGATTCTTAAAAAAGTCCAATCTTCCAAGACTGAACCAGGAAGAAATAGAAATTATGAACAACCCAATTATAAGCACTGAAATTGAAGCTGTGATAAAAAATCTACCCCAAAACAAAAGCCCAGGACCAGATGGCCTCACAGGAAAATTCTATCAAACATTTAGAGAATGCCTATCCTTCTAAGTAAGTAATTAAGTAAGTGTTAGTTGCTCAGTCATGCCCAACTCTTTGGGACCCCATGAACTGCAGCCCACCAGGCTTCTCTGTCTATGAGATTTCCCAGGCAAGGATACTGGAGTGGGTTGCCATTTTCTTTTCCAGGGGATCTTCCCAACCCAGGGATCGAACCTGGGTCTCCCGCACTGCAGGCAGATTTTTTACCAACTGAGCTACAAGGGAAGCTTAAAACTCTTTCAAAAAATTGCAGAGGAGGGAACACTTCCAAACTCATTCTATGAGGCCACCATCACCCTGATACCAAAACCAGACAAAGACAACACACAAAAAAGAAAACTTCAGGCCAATATCACTGATGAACATAGATGCAAAAATCCTCAACAGAATTTTAGCAAACAGAATTCAGCAACACATCAAAAAGCTCATACACCATGCTCAAGTTGGGTTTATTCCAGGAATGCAAGGATTCTTCAATATATGCAAATCAATCCCTATGATATACCATATTAACAAATTGAAAAATAAAAACCATATGATAATCTCAAGAGATGCAGAAAAAGCCTTTGACAAAGTTCAGTACCCATTTATGATTAAACCTCTTTAAAAAATGGACATAGAAGGAATCTACCTCAACACAGTAAAGGCTGTATATGATAAGCTTACAGCAAACATTATTCTCAATGGTGAGAAACTGAAAGCATTCCCCATAAGATCAGGAATAAGACAAGGGTGTGCACTTTCACCAATATCATTCAACATAGTTCTGGAAGTCCTAGCTTCAGCAATCAGAGAATAAAAAGAAATAAAAGGAATCCAGATCAGAAAAGAAGAAGTAAAGCTCTCACTGTTTGCAGATGACATGATACTGTACATAGAAAACCCTAAAGATATTATCAGAAAATTACTAGAACTAATCAGTGAATTTAGCAAAGTTACAGGATACAAAATCAATACACAGAAATCACTTGCATTTCTATATACTAAAAATGAAAAATCAGAAAGAGAAATTAAGGAATCAATCCCATTCACCATTACAACAAAAAGAATTAAATATCTAGGAATAAACTTACCTAAGGAGACAAAAGAACTGTACACAGAAAATTATAAGACATTGATAAAAGAAATCAAAGATGACATAAACAGATGGAGAGATATTCCATGTTCCTGGATAGGAAGAATCTATATTGTGAAAAGGACTATACTACCAAACACAATCTACAGATTCAATGTGATCCCTATCAAATTACCAATGGCATTTTTTCACAGAACTAGAACAAAAAATTTCACAATTCATAAGGAAACACAAAAGACCCCAAATAGCCAAAGCAGTCTTGAGAAAGAAGAATTGGGAGGGAGGAATCAACCTTCCTGACATCAGATTATACTACAAAGCTGCCGTCATCAAGACAGTATGGTACTGCTGCTGCTGCTGCTGCTGCTAAGTCACTTCAGTTGTGTCCAACTCTGTGCGACCCCATAGACGGTAGCCCACCAGGCTCCCCTTCCCTGGGATTCTCCAGGCAAGAACACTGGAGTGGATTGCCATTTCCTTCTCCAATGCCTGAAAGTGAAAATGAAGTTGCTCATTCGTGTCCGATTCGTAGTGACCCCATGGACTGCAGCCTACCAGGCTCCTCCATCCATGGGATTTTCCAGGCAAGAGTACTGGAGTGGGGTGCCATTGCCTCCTCCAGAATGGTACTGGCTACATGTAAAAGAATTAAATTAGAATACTTCCTAATACCATATACAAAGATAAACTCAAAATGGATTAAAGACCTAAATGTAAGACAAGAAACTATAAAACTCTTAGAGGAAAACACTCAGTGACATAAATCAAAGCAAGATCCTCTATGACCCACCTCTTAGAGTAATGGAAATAAAAAGAAAAGTAAATAAGTGGGTCCTGATTAAACTTAAAAGCTTTTGCACAGCAAAGGAAACTATAAGCAAGGTGAAAAGAAAACCCTAATAATGGGTGAAAATAATAGCAAATGAAACAACTGACAAAAGATTAATTTCCAAAATATACAAGCAGCTCATACAATTCAATACCAGGAAAACAAACAACCTAATCAAAAAGTGGAGAAAAGACCTAGACATTTCTCCAAAGACATACAGATGGCTAGCAAACACATGAAAAGATGCTCAACATTGCTTATTATTAGAGATATGCAAATGAAAACCACAATGAGATATCACCTCACACCAGTCAGAATGGCCTTCAACAAAAAGTCTACAAACAATAAATGCTGGAGAGGGTGTGGAGGAAAGGGAAAACCCTTGCACTTTTGGTGGGAATGTAAATTGATACAGCCACTATGGAAGACGGTATGGAGATTCTTAAAAAAACTAGGAATAAAACACCACCATATGACCCAGCAATCCCACTCCTAGGCATATACCCTGAGGAAACCAGGGTTGAAAAAGACACATGTATCCCATTGTTCATCGTAGCACTATTTATGATAGGTAGAACATGGAAGCAACCTAGATGCCCATCAACAGATAAATGGATAAAGAAGTATTGGTGCATATACACAATGGAATATTCAGTTCAGTTCAGTCACTCAGTCGTGTCTGATTCTTTGCCACCCCATGAATTGCAGCACGTCAGGCCTCCCTGTCCATCACCAACTCCTGGAGTTCACTCAAACTCATGTCCATCAAGTCGGTGATGCCATCCAGCCATCTCATCCTCTGTCATCCCCTTCTGCTCCTGCCCCCAACCTCTCCCAGCATCAGAGTCTTTTCCAATGAGTCAACTCTTCATATGAGGTGGCCAAAGTATTGGAGTTTCAGCTTTAGTATCATTCCTTCCAAAGAACACCCAGGACTGATCTCCTTTAGGATGGACTGGTTGGATCTCCTTGCAGTCCAAGGGACTCTCAAGAGTCTTCTCCAACACCACAGTTCAAAAGCATCAATTCTTTGGCACTCAGCCTTCTTCACAGTCCAACTCTCACATTCATACATGACTACTGGAAAAACCACAGCCTTGGCTAGATGGACCTTTGTTGGCAAAGTATTACTCAGCCATAAAAAGGAACACATTTGAGTCTGTTCTGATGAGGTGGATGAACCTAGAACCTATTATACAGAGTGAAGTGAGCCAGAAAAAGAAAGATAAATATCATATTCTAATGCATATATATGGAATCTAGAAAAATGGTTCTGAAGAATTTATTTACTGGGCAGCAACGGAGAAACAGACATAGAGAGAATACACTTATGGACATGGAGAGAGGGGAGGAGAGGGTGAGATTTATGGAAAGAGTAACATGGAAACTTACATTACCATATGTGAAATAGATGGCCAACGGGAATTTGCTGTATGGCTCAGGAAACTCAAACAGGGGCTCTGTATCAACCTAGAGGGGTAGGATTGGGAAGGAGATGGGAGGGAGGTTCAAAAGGGAGGGGATATATGTATACCTATGGCTGATTCATGTTGAGGTATGAGAGAAAACAAAAAAAAAATTCTGTAAAGTAATTATCCTTCAATAAAAAATAAATTAAAAAATTTAAAAAATTTGGGAAAGGAGTTCATCCAGGCTGTATATTGTCACTGTGCTTATTTAATTTATATGCAGAGTACATCATGTTAAATTCCAGGCTGGATGAAGCACAAGCTGGAATCAAGACTGCCGGGAGAAATATCAATAACCTCAGATATGCACATGACACTATGATTAAAGTGAAAGAGGAGAGTGAAAAAGCTGGCTTAAAACTCAACATTCAAGAAATGAAGGTCATGGCATCTGGTCCCTTTACTTCATGGCAAATAGATGGGGAAAGAATGGAAACAGTGAAAGACTTTATTTTCTTGGGCTCCAAAATTACTGCAGATGGTGACTGCAGTCATGAAATTAAAAGACGCTTGCTCCTTCAAAGAAAAGCTATGACAAACCTAGACAGCATATTAAAAGGCAGAGACAGTACTTTGTCAACAAAGGTCCATCTAGTCAATGCTATGATTTTTTCAGTAGTCATGTATGGATGTGAGCTGAGTGCCAAAGAATTGATGCTTTTGAACTGTGGTGTTAGTGTCTTGAGAGTCCCTTGGGGTGTAAAGAGATCAAATCAGTCAATCCTAAAGGAAATCAGTCCTGAATATTCTTTGGAAGGACCCATGCTGAAGCTGTAGCTCCAATCATTTGGCCACCTGATTCGAACAACCGACTCATTGGAAAAGACCCAGATGCTGGGAAAGATTGAAGGCAGGAGGATAAGGGGATAACAGAGGATGAGATGTTTGTATGGCATAACCAACTTGATGGACGTGAGTTTGAGCAAACTCCAGGAGTTGGTGATGGACAGGGAAGCCTGGCCTGCTTCAGTCCATGTGGTTGCAAAGAGCTGGACATGACTGAGCAATTGAACTAAACTGATAGGATGAGAATGTGGTCAATTGGTTACTGATGCCTTGATTATCCAAAAATGACCAAAAACTCCAAAAATAGCAGGTATCTCTGATGCCAAACAGACCTTCAGAATGTGTCATGCTTAGCTAAAAGAAAACATAATCTTCTGGTTGTCTGGGAGTCATATGGTTCATAAGCAACAATAAGAGTCAAAATTCTATACTCAGGAATCCATGTGGGATTATCTTACAGGGAAACTGAGTCTTCTTAAGGTGCTAAATACTAGTTGACAGTTTATATAGCAACCTATAAGATACAAAGAGAGGGACTCAAGTCTCCTCTTGCTGCTGCTGCTACTGCTGCTGCTAAGTTGCTTCAGTCATGTCGGACTCTGTGCGACCCCATAGACGGCAGCCCACCAGGCTCCCCCATCCCTGGGATTCTCCAGGCAAGAACACTGGAGTGGGTTGCCATTTCCTTCTCCAACGCATCAAAGTGAAAAGTGAAGGTGACGTCGCTCAGTTGTGTCCGACTCTTAGCAACCCCATGGACTGCAGCCCACCAGGCTCCTCCATCCATGGGATTTTCCAGGCAAGAGTACTGGAGTGGGGTGCCATTGCCTTCTCCGAAGTCTCCTCTTAGTTGGATCCAAATCCCAATGTATTCCACCATTTAAGAACTGTACAACCTTGGACGAGTTTTCTTGTCTGATAAACTTCCTTACCTATAAATGGGAATATAATGCTTAACTCACAGAGTTGATATGAAGATAAAAATAAGATATAATATGCAAAAGGATATAGTCTAATGCCAAATTAATAAAGATTTCTATAAAATATATGATACTCTTTGTTTTAAGGAAAATGATTTTTTTAACATAACATCTAGAAAATAGGTAATTTTTTTAAGAACTCAGAAGACTACTTAGAGGAAATATCATGGTTATGGGAAATATATCCTATCTTTTATGTCTCTATTAAAGTTGTTATCTTCTTGAGATAGAAACTACCTGTTTTATTTTGGTGTACCCCAACCTATCTCAGTGCCTAGCATAGTACTAGGAGTGTGAAAGACAGAGGACTTGTCTTATTAATTTCTGTACTACTGGGGTCTAGTAGTGTCTAGAACATATGCCTGTAACATGCATAATTCATGTAAAATTTTGTAAATTTTTATGCCTCTTACCAGTCCAGCACATTATAGTTTGAAAAGTTAACCCATACTGTACATTAATGTTTCTTGTTGCTCAGAGCAATTTGAGGTGACCCATTTTGTTGTTTCAAAGAACCCTTTTTGTTATGTCAATAATCACCTCCTAAACTGTTCAATTTACATAATTAATGTTTTCACATATTACTTTTTCTAAAGCAGAAAGACCTTCTAAATATCCTTTAGTAGATCTGTTCTAGTTGCCTATAACCTGTCCCTCCACTCCAACTCAACACTCCAACCATAAAGGCTAGAAAGACAGTTCCTGCCCTCTTCTGGGGGATTAGGGCAATAGCATGTATCAGGCCCACCAGGCAATATTTCCAGGAAATAATCATGTCAACTTCTTTCAATTCTGGTCATAGGAAAGGAGTTAGTTTTGGGATCTTTTTCTGAAATGAGAAATAGGAAGTTCTGAAAATAAGAAAGCTGACCTTTTCAACCGGGCAAGTCTCCTGAAGCCCTGGTGAGTAGAGGGATGGAATAAAAATTAAGGTGAACTTTAGGAGGATGCTAAGTGGATATTTCCTTCAGTCAGGAACACTTTACACACAGTTTAAAATCATAGGCTATTAATGGTAAATTTTACCATTTATTTAAGAGTGTCTATATGCCAGGAGAAATATCAATAACCTCAGACATGCAGATAACACCACCCTTATGGCAGAAAGTGAAGAAGAACTAAAGAGCCTCTTGATGAAAGTGAAAGAGGAGAGTGAAAAAGTTGGCTTAAAGCTCAACATTCAGAAAACTAAGATCACGGCATCTGGTCCCATCACTTCATGGTAAATAGATGGGGAAACAGTGACAGACTTTATTTTTCTGGGCTCCAAAACCACTCCAGATGGTGATTGCAGCCATGGAATTAAAAGACGCTTGCTCCTTGCAAGGAAAGTTATGACCAACCTAGACAGCATATTAAAAAGCAGAAACATTACTTTGCCAACAGAGGTCTGTCTAGTCAAAGCTATGGTTTTTCCAGTAGTCATGTATGGATGTGAGAGTTGGACTATAAAGAAAGCTGAGCGCCAAAGAATTGATGCTTTTGAACTGTGTGTGTTGGAGAAGACTCTTGAGAATCCCTTGGATTGCAAGGAGATCCAACCAGTCCACACTAAAGGAGATCAGTCCTGGGTGTTCATTGGAAGGACTGATGTTGAAGCTGAAACTCCAGTACTTTGGCCACCTGATGCAGAAAGCTGACTCATTTGAAAAGACCCTGATGCTGGGAAAGATTGAGGGCAGGAGGAGAAGGGGATGACAGAGGATGAGATGGTTGGATGGCATCACCAACACAACGGACATGGGTTTGGGTGGACTCTGGGAGTTGGTGATGGACAGGGAGGCCTGGCGTGCTGCAGTTCATGGGGTCGCAAGGAGTCGGACACGACTGAGCGACTGAACTGACTGTCTGATATGCTAATAGTTTGTACACATTATCTCATTTAAATCTCACCACACTCCTAAAGAATATCCCCAATTTACAGTTAAGAAAGCTGAGATAGGGCTTCCCTGGTGGTCCAGTGGTTAAGAATCTGCCTTACAATGCAAGGGACACCAGTTCAAACCCTGGTCCTGCAAGATTCCATATGCCACGGAGCAACTGAGCCCGATAGTCACAACTACTGAGGCCATGCACTGCAACTATCAAGGACTGTGTGCCTAGAGCCTGTGCTCCACAACAAGGAAGCCACTACGATGAGGAGCCAGGGCACCACAATGAAGAGTAGCCCCCACTTGCCACAACTAGAGAAAGCGCAAGTGCAGCAATGAAGACCCACCACAGCCGATAAATACATCAATAAATCTTTTTTTAAAAAAAGAAAGCTGAGATTGAGAGAGGTTGAGCAACAGAAAAAAATAGCACAACCAGGAATTCTAACCCAAATCATGTTCTTTCCAGGGTAATATATTGTCTCTTTACTTCTTTTGATCCTGAATCAAAATCTCACTATTATGGCAGAAAAATGTTCTTGATGAATATAATTCCACTCAAATACCAGAGAAACATCAAAGAAAACTGGCTATGAACACTTTACTAGTTGTTCTGACAACTTGTACTTTTATTGAGTTATGTTGGATAGAAAATAGGAAGTTTAACTGGTAACAGACAGAGGTCAGGGGCCAAAGAGAATGTTAGGAGGCAGAGAAGGGGTAAGAAAGAAGGGAGAAGTGGTGTGGACATGGAAGACAGAGAAACTTCTGGGCTGCCTCTCCACAGCTCATAACAGGTCATTTCAAGATGAGCCCAGCTTTCTGGAGAGCACAACTTGCATTAAATGTAATAATAATTAACCTGTGTCTAGTATTTACTTTGTGCCAGTCACTCTTTTAAGTCCATTACATGTATTAACTCATTTAACACAACAATCCTGTGAGTTGTCTTTTGATTAACCTCATTGTACATATATATTAGAAAACTGAAGCAGAGAGAGGCTACAGTTTCTATTTCACACATGAGGAAACTGAGGCACAGAGAAGTTGAATAACTTGCCCAAGGTCAAGCTAATGAATGGTAGAGCTGGAGTCTGAATTTAGGATTTTGACTCTAGAGCCATGTTCTTACTCATCATGATATAGTATCCCTCCTAACATGTAAAGATAATAATTGTTTAAGGAAATGTTTACTTCAGGTATATGTGTGTGTGCATGCACGTGTGTGCTTGTGTTTATAGTGGGTTGGATGTAAAGTGTATTTATTCCTGTGAATCAGACAAAAGTGTCTAAAAGCTACTGTTCTAGCAATAGTAGCAATGCCTGAATTGCACATTTTCAAACTCACTAGAGATAATGCCAGATTGCTCTCTAAAACAACTGTACCCAATCACATTCCCATCAGGGCTGTAAGAAAGTTACCTGCATTCTACATCCTAACCTGAATTTAATAACATCAGACTTCTGATATGTTACCATTCCTAGATGTGAAGTTGTATCTTATGTGGTTTTAAATTACATTTTTCTGATTTCTTTTACATCTTTTCATGTTTTGGCCATTCAGGTTTTGCCTATTGTGAATCATCTGCTTATATCCCTTACTTGTATATCATTGTATACAATAAAAATGTACACAATACAACACTCACAACAACTCTCTGCAGGAGCTGGCGGTACAAACGAAGAAACTCATTACTCATTACAGATTACTGGGAGTAATCTTGTTAGAGGTCACCAGCTAATAGGTTGTTGACTTGGGATTTGAGTTGAGACCTAGGGGACCCATATCTTTTGTTTTACAATACATACCAGAGACCAAGGCCTAGTTGGAAAAAAACAGAGAAGGGAAGAAATAATTTCCAGCATGTAACCATGTATGTCTAATTAGGTTTTGTTGAGATGAATACAGATTATTTCCTTGTATCTTCACAACAAGCTGTGGGATTAAAACATGTTATCTCTATTTTACAGGTGAGGAGACTGAGGCTCAGGGAAATGAAGAGATTTGCTTTGGAGAGCTTAAATGACTGCTAATAAGAAACAGTATCAATAACAATCCAAACACAGGTCCGTTGCTTACAAAGTCCGTACCTGTTCCAAAGAGCCATGTCTTGACCTAATGTCCCACCTTCTTAGAGATCCAGGAAACTGCTTCTTCTTGGACAGGGCCAGGACTACACCTACCATTTTTCTGCAGAATCCTGGTCTGGGGTAGCCTTAACTAACTGGTTCAGCCCTGATGCCTCCAGTAACCAGCCAAGCTAGGTTAGCTCCTAACCAAGTTTCATAGATTCAGCTCCCACTGCCCTGTGCTTCTCTGATGAAACCCACACAAAATCTCAACACCTTCCATGGAAAAACCAGAAAATTCTAAGTCAGAGTTCTCAAACTTGGCTGCACATTAAAATCACCTGCAGAACTTTAAGAACTCCTGATGCCCTGGTAATACCCCATACTGACTCCATCAGAATCTCTAGGGATGGTACGCAGGCATCCATAATAGTTAAAACTCCCCACGTGGTCCCAGTATAGAGTCAAGATTGAAAACCACTGTTCGGGCATCTTCTTCAAGCTCCAGCAGCCATACTCACAGAGAGGTTCCCACGTTTTAGTACTCATACGAACATCTTGGAGGACTTAAGATTCAGATTTCTGGCACTTACGCTCAGAAAGTCCATGTTTTTGTCTGGACCCAGAAGCCCAAATTCTTAACAATCCCCTCAAATAGTTCCACTGCAAGTCCTTAGCAGACCACATTTTGGGAAATGCCACATTAGGAAAAGCATTGCATGGAAGTGGGGTGGGAACAGGAGGCCTCTGGTCCTTTAAGGACTGATTAAGAGACTACCTTTAAAGCTGTGAAGCAGAGCAGGCTAGGGCTGCTTCTTTTCATCCTAGTGGATAAGGTAAGGGAGCAGTCCTGGAATGGGCCTCTCCTTTTAAATACGATCTTGTTCCCAGCTCTGGAGCGCAGGATGGGCACGCTGCCTTGTCCCACCTGCTGTTTCTGTTTATTTGATGCAAAGAGGACAATTTAGAAAACCTCTTTTTGGTTCAGGAGATCCTACCAGAGGAAGAAACATAGGACCTGCCTGCCAGCCTTTCATTTTTCCTTGCTCTATCTTTTGTGGTAGTGGAGCCTGGATGCTGTTACCCATGTAAAAGGAAAGGTTTAAAGTGGTATCCTTTGGGCTTTTACCAGAACATGTTGCTGAACACCAAGCTTTTCAAGATGGTCCTTCTGAGCATCCTTAGAATCCTTCTTCTTTGGGGACTGGTGCTTTTTATGGAACATAGGGTCCAAATGACACAGGTAGGGCAGCCCTCTATTGCCCACCTGCCTGAGGCCCCTACCTTGCCCCTGATTCAGGAGCTGCTGGAAGAAGCCCCTGGCAAGCAGCAGAGGAAGCCTCGGATCTTAGGGCATCCCTTACGGTATATGCTGGAGTTGTACCAGCGTTCAGCTGACGCAAGTGGACACCCTAGGGAAAACCGCACCGTTGGGGCCACCATGGTGAGGCTGGTGAGGCCGCTGGCTAGTGTAGCAAGGCCTCTCAGAGGTGAGTTATCATACTATATTGTTCTGGTGCGGGGGAGAGAAAAATGGGGAAGAATAGTGTAGAAAAAAGTGGATCTGTCAGTTTTCTGTCAGGCTTCACATTGCCTACAGGGTGGGTGGTTTTCTTGGGCTTGGTTTCTTGATTTTCAAAAGATGACACCCTTGGGAGAACCTGGCTCCAAATTTGCTTCCCTTTAGGGCTCCAATTTAAGAACAGATTGCCTTGGGGCCTACCTGAGACTTTCTCTCAGGCCCCAGGGCAACTGAGTGATGTCTCAGCTCCTAGCTTTCAAAGAAAGTCTTAATGCTTATTATATTACTGAAAATTATAATTGAGAAATACTCATGTTCTGTGGAGGGCTGTTTGTGTTGTTTTATTCTTAGAAGACAAAAGGTACAGGATGTTGAGTTGGGGAAATTTACAAGGCCTCAGAAAGGACAGAAACAGGCTCACACCTGAGAGTCTGTTATTTAATCCTTAATGATAGGGACTCTGCTTAGCTGTCCTGAAAGGCTTAGCCTAATTTTTAAAGAAAAGGGAAGCAGAGAGCGAAGTTAAATAACTTGCAGAGGTCACAAGGATGGGGTGGCAGAGGCAGGAGTTGAGCTTCAAGTCTGTCTTGTTTTATAGTCTGTCCATAACTACTTAAGTGTTTTGAATGTCATACCCCGATATCCTGGTATACGAAGCAGTTTTTCTGTTTAGACTATGTTGCTAGTTTGGGTTTGTGGTACCAAATTACCAAATGTATTTTGGAATTTTCTTTGTTTCCTCATGGTTCCCTTCTGCTTTAAACATCTTCATTAGACACTGATCTAGGGCAGTAGTGGGCTTATGCAGTGCAGGGTTCTCTAGGGAATGAAGAAAGCCATCAATCTCAAGGAAATCTTGGGAACCTGGTGAAATTAATCTTAAGCCTTTGCTAGTCTCAGAGATGACAACAGACATGATTTACCTCCCTCCTCCAAGTAAAACAACCACCATTCCCCTAAGCTAAACTTTAGTGTGTGCTTACCATATGCCAGGCATTAGGCACAGTAATTTTACAAACATTGTCTTCCTTAATCCTCCCCAATATCGTATGAAGTAGTTGTGTGTGCGAGCTCAGTTGTGTCTGACTCTTTGCAACCCCATGGACTATACCTGCCAGGCTCCTTTGTCCATGGAACTTTCCAGGCAAGAGTATTGGAGTGGGTTGCCATTTCCTCCTCCAGGGGATCTTCCAACCCAGGGATCAAACCCACATCTTCTGTGTTTCCTGCATTGGCAAGAGGATTCTTTACTACTGCTCCACTATGGAATACTATGAATATACCCATTATATAGGTGAAGAAAATGAAGCTCAGTGTAACACAGCTAGTAATTAATAGAGCTGGGTTTCTAACCCAGGCTTTCAGGCTTCAGAGCCTGTGCTTTTAATTATCCTGCTGTGCTGACTGCTTAACAGACTTTAATTGAGCACCAAGCACTGTGTTTGGGTTGGGTATGAGAAGGCAAATAACTGCTCTAGGAGCCCCCACTATAGTAGAATGGATATATAAGTAATAACATAATGGTGGTACAGCACAGCAAATGCTTTGAAAAGGATAAGCAGTAGGATTCCTGGGACTCCAAGAAGAAATGGGTTGCTGCTTAGGGAAAGGAGAGGGAAATGCTGAAATAGTTGAAAGGCCTCATTGGAGAGGTGGCATTTGGGCCAGACTTTGCAGAAGGAGTAAAGAGACTATGGATACAGGGAGGGAAGTGCATTCTGACTGAGGAAAAAGATAACTTGATGTGGTTGGAGATTCACTCACCAAGTATTTATTTGGCAACTGCTAAGTGCTAGGCGTTGTTCTAGGTGTTGGGATGTGATCAAGATAGGTATGGTTCTCTGGGTGAGACAAGTAAGTAAACATGGATAGTTGTAAATTGTGGTAAATGCTACCAAAGAATGAAATAGGTGGTTCTGATAGAGAATAGCAAAGAAATCTTCCCTTTGCATGGGATTGTCAGTGAAGGCATGTTTGAAGAGGTGACATTTGAGCTGAGGTCTGTAAGGTAAGAAGCTTGGCATGAGAAGAGAAGAGAGAAGTCTGATCTAGGCAGAGGGAACAACATGTACAAAGGCTGAAAGGTGGAAACAAGTACTTGAAGAATAGAAGGAAGATCAGGATGGTTGGAGCCTAGTGAGATTGTAGAGAGTGGTGGGATATGAGACTGATGAGACTCAGGGATGCAGTGGTCATTACAAGGAATCTGGATTTCATTCATACGCTGCATAAATCAATTCTGTACAGATGATATGAGGCTAGAAAGTAGAATGTCGAGAATTAGGCCAGTATCTTGGTCTGACTGTGGGACATACTGGTATCTAGGGACTCTGGAAAGGATCCAGAAATGGATGACAAGAGAGTTGGGTCTGATCATTCCATCAGGAGATGATCCAGCTGAATCAAGCTTGCTTTGAGAGCTATTCCAGGTTCAATCGCACAGGATGTGTGAGTCAGACATTTCCCTGAAAAGTTCTGAGCAGACCCTTCCTGGCCCTGATCCTTAGCAACCCCACCCTGCTTCAGGAAATATGTGATGTCAGGGTCTGAAAGGAAAGGGCAGTTCCTAACCAGACTGCCTGCTAGAGATTCGGTTTAGATTCCTTTTCAGGCAGGGTGGGGCAGATGTATGGGTGGGTGTCTTGGAAAGATTATTACAGGATGGGAGTATGGAGTAACTTGAGAAAGCAATTACAAGCCTGGCTTGAGCTCTGTCTGAATGATATCCAAGTGCCCCAAACTTGAGGGTGTATTAAGCATGAGTTGGAACCTGAACTTTTAAAAAAACTTGGAGTATGGTACTGGAGAAGGAAATGGCAACCCACTCCAGTATTCTTGCCTGGAAAATCCCATGGATGGAGGAGCCTGGTAGGCTACAGTCATGGGGTTGCAGAGAGTTGGACACGACTGAGTGACTTCACTTTGAAGTATGGTTTCACTCATATGTGGAATATAAAAACAAAATAAATGAAAAACAAAAATTAAAAACTCAGAAACAGATCAGATTAGTGTTTACCAGCAGGTAACCAGGGTTGGAGAGTGAGCGAAATAGGTGAAGGGAGTTAATTGTGTGGTAACAGATGATGGTAACTAAGCTTGTGGTGGTGATCACTCTGTAGTGTACACAGATGTTGAATTATGATGAATTATGATTACGAATTTTGCACCTGAAACTTGGATACATAACTAAAATCCTGATGCATCAAAACATTCAAGAGCTTCTATGTTGAACATCCCAAGCTTACTGAATTCCAGGGTCATGGATTCAGTGGAGAAGGAAGATTAGGTAGATAATATGTAAATTAGCATGGCCATGGTTAGTGACTGGACATGGAAAAACAGACTGGTTCCAAATAGGAAAAGGAGCACGTCAAGGCTGTATATTGTCACCCTGCTTATTTAAATTATATGTAGAGTATATCATGAGAAATGCTGGGCTGGAAGAAGCACAAGCTGGAATCAAGATTGCTGGGAGAAATATCAATAACCTCAGATATGCAGATGATACCACCCTTATGGCAGAAAGTGAAGAACTAAAGAGCCTCTTGATGAAAGTGAAAGAGGAGAGTGAAAAAAATTGGCTTAAAGCTCAACATTCAGAAAACGAAGATCATGGCATCTGGTCCCATCACTTCATGGAAAATAGATGGGGAAACAGCGACAGACTTTATTTTTCTGGGCTCCAAAATCACTGCAGATGGTGATTGCAGCCATGAAATTAAAAAAAAAAAAAAACTCACTTGCTCCTTGGAAGGAAAGTTATGACCAACCTAGACAGCATATTAAAAAGCAGAGACATTATTTTGCCAACAAAGGTCCATCTAGTCAAGGCTATGGTTTTTCCAGTGGTCATGTATGGATGTGAGAGTTGGACTATAAAGAAAGCTGAGCGCCGAAGCATTGATGCCTTTGGACTGTGGTGTTGGAGAAGACTCTTGAGAGATACAACCAGTCCATCCTGGGGGAGATCAGTCCTGGGTGTTCATTGGAAGGACTGATGTTGAAGCTGAAACTCCAGTACGTTGGCCACCTGATGTGAAGAGCTGACTCATTTGAGATGACCCTGATGCTGGGAAAGATTGGAGGCAGGAGGAGAAGGGGACAACAGAGGCTGAGATGGTTGGATGGCATCACTGACTCAATGGACATGGGTTTGGGTGAACTCCGGGAGTTCGTGATGGACAGAGAGGCCTGGTGTGTTTTGGTTCATGGGGTCACAAAGATTCGGACACGACTGAGCGACTGAACTGAACTGATGGTTAGTGATAGCTGAAGATGACAGAAGGGTTTTTCTTGCTATGCCTGGTTTTTGTAATCGTTGCTCTTGACCTTTGCCCGGAGAGGGCGCAGAAGGTCAGAGCACTGCAGGTCCCACTTTTCAATGCTTTGGCCACTAGGTGTCAGCGTCACGGTTTAGATTAAAACAATCACTTTGTAGTTCAGCTGGTAACGAATCCGCCTGCAATGCGAGAGACCTGGGTTCGATTCCTGGAGAAGGGAAAGGCTACCCACTCCAGTATTCTGGCCTGGAGAATTCCATGGACTGTATAGTCCATGGGGTCGCAAAGAGTCGGACACGGCTGAGCGACTTTCACTTTCAAAAGATGCAGCTTTTAAGTAGACTTCTTAGCTGAGGTCATTTATATGACTGTGCCTTGTTGAATACGGTATTTACAATGAATGGGGTAAACGAAGAATCATTGCTGGTAAGAAATGGAAAAGGGGGAGACTGAGGATTAAGGGAGAACCTGCCCAATAATGGAATAGCTGCTCAAGAAGAAATTCAAATAGAAAGCAAAAGTAGTAAACACCTGTCCCAACTAGAAAAAATTATTTTGTGGCATCTCCAACCCAGATTTGAAGCGATAGCAGACGATACCCCCCAATATTGGACTGTCACCCTAAAGCTGCCACTATATAGTGATATAGCATGAGGATTTATTATTAATTCATGTTTCAATGACCCTCTTAATTGGTCACCTTTTTAATAGTCAACTAAATAATACAATATATACAGACAGTTCTGTATTTGAAGTGTTTTTCTCCACCTAGGACTATGAGTGATCTAAAAATGAGCCACAATTTGTCATCTTAAGGGAAAAAGACTTGGACTCAAATCTTCATTCTAACAAACACTGGCTTGTGTGTCCTCTGGCATAGCTTCTCTGAGCTTCAGTTTCCTTGTCTGCAAAATGGGAATAACAACTATCTCATAAGGCTATTGTGGATTCAAGAGCTAATGCATGTAAAGCATCTAATACATTATATAAGTGCTCAATAGATCACTATTATGATCTTAAATTCATTTCAGGGCTGCTTGTCAGTTTGTACTGAGCCGGTCTGTTAGGGAGACTAAGGCTAGGAGGTAAGAAGCTAACGCTTTGCTCTTGTTCCCTCTTACTAATACAGGCTCCTGGCACATACAGACCCTGGACTTTCCTCTGAGACCAAACCGGGTAGCATACCAACTAGTCAGAGCCACTGTGGTTTACCGCCATCAACTTCACCTAACTCATTCCCACCTCTCCTGCCATGTGGAGCCCTGGGTCCAGAAAAGCCCAACCAATCACTTTCCTTCTTCAGGAAGAGGCTCCTCAAAGCCTTCCCTGTTGCCCAAAGCTTGGACAGAGATGGATATCATGGAACATGTTGGGCAAAAGCTCTGGAATCACAAGGGGCGCAGGGTTCTACGACTCCGCTTCGTGTGTCAGCAGCCAAGAGGTAGTGAGGTTCGTGAGTTCTGGTGGCATGGAACTTCATCATTGGACACTGTCTTCTTGTTACTGTATTTCAATGACACTCAGAGTGTTCAGAAGACCAAACCTCTCCCTAAAGGCCTGAAAGAATTTACAGAAAAAGACCCTTCTCTTCTCTTGAGGAGGGCTCGTCAAGCAGGCAGTATTGCATCTGAAGTTCCTGGCCCCTCCAGGGAGCATGACGGGCCTGAAAGTAATCTGTGTTCCCTCCACCCTTTTCAAGTCAGCTTCCAGCAGCTGGGCTGGGATCACTGGATCATCGCTCCCCATCTCTATACCCCAAACTACTGTAAGGGAGTATGTCCTCGGGTACTACACTATGGTCTCAATTCTCCCAATCATGCCATCATCCAGAACCTTGTCAATGAGCTGGTGGATCAGAGTGTCCCTCAGCCTTCCTGTGTCCCTTATAAGTATGTTCCCATTAGCATCCTTCTGATTGAGGCAAATGGGAGTATCTTGTACAAGGAGTATGAGGGTATGATTGCCCAGTCCTGTACATGCAGGTGACAGCAAAGGTACAGATAGATCAGGTTTGCCCAAGAAATTAGAAAAGGATTTATCGTAAACAAATACTGTTAAATCTGAAAGTGCTCAACCCAAGTGCTCTACCCAATCTGTAGATTCTATTCCTTGCCTTCAGCATTGTACTTTAAGTCTTCTTCCCCTATTTATGAGTGTCTCACTTTATAAAAACAGTTCTGATGCCAAATATCAGTATGTTTTGACCACTAGTCCGTCTTCTGAGGATCTAGAAGGTTTGGGGTGAAGACAGCAACTTGAGACAGCAACTCCTCTTCCTTGCCTCCTGAATCCTAGAAACTATTACCTAATTGAAGAGACCGCTTCTGTGTTTGGATTTCCCTCTAAATCTAAAACTGTTTCTTAGATGGACTAGGAAACTTTTAAGCAGTAATCTCCCTAGAAATCTTTTGAAGGAAACAGAAGGGAATCTTTTTCTAAGCCATCAGGGTTTTTCCTCTCAGGCTCTGAACCTGGCAGAAATGCCTGGGATGATCCCTTTATTATCCTGCTGTGAAGAGAACAGCCGTTAATAAAGCCAGTAGGGAAATGTGAATGGAGCAGAGATGGCAATCATTTCAAAACCTCTTATATCTATAGTGAAAAAATGAAGAGTTGTCATTGTTGATTAGAATTATGTATGGGGGAGTCATTTTAAATTTTCTCTGGAACAATAGATTTCACAGGGTATTTTCTCATTTTAGGTAATCCTTAAACCCTTGTTAATAATCCTACAGAGAAAGCTTGCTGGTGGCTCAGAGCCTGAGAGTTGGCCTGGTTGGGAGTGGAAGGCATAGAAGGCTGCAGTTAGGAAGGTTAATAGGGCAGCGGGGGAAGGGTGAAATGTGCTGAGACCTGGGGCTGACTTCATACTGGGCTTGCTTGTTTGTGTGTTCAGCTGGGCTCTGAGCATGGGTCTCTGGGGGAGACAGGCTTGCTGTATTGGGAGGCATGGAGTTCTGCCTTGGACTAAATAATGCTTGCACTGTGACTCTTTTCTATTCCTGTGCTGTATTGAAGTGATGGGGACTGGGTTGTGTTGCAAATAAATCATTTTTGTTGTTATAGAGAGTCTTGAATGTTTGGGAAATTGGGAGACAGTGGGTGGAAGGAATTTATTTCCTTTATTCCCTAGGCTATGGCCAGGAACTCAACCCCAATGCCCCAGCGTGTAGTTGGAGTTCTCCCTGAAGGCAGCACTGCTAACAATCAGCTCTCACCAAAGGGATCCATTGAAGTAGCCCAGTAAGGCATTTCCCCTGCCCAATTAACTAATCTTATGGTTGTTGTCAATGAAATGAGACAGATTTAGGGTGGTTTCATATATTGAAATATTTGCCAAACATATATCCCTATCTTTTTTTTACCTATCATACATTAACTTATTTTTACCACTCCATTCTCAATAATTGGTTCCAATTAAATGAAATATCTTACATGTCTATAAATACATAAATTTTATTCTGCCTGATGGGTTATTCCTTAACATCCTTTTGTCCATCTACCTTCTTTACTGTATCTTTAGGAATCAGCTCAGGTATTTCTCTTCATCTCAAAGCCCCTCCTGATACCCGTGACTCAGGTAGGATCTCACTATCTGTGCTCACAGCGTTGTTTGCTTTCCTTGAAGACACTCTAGTGTAACTGTGCTTGTTGCCAAAAGATGAAGCTTCTTTTGAGAGTTTCAACTGTGTTTTACCCATTTCCTTATTATTGGAGACTGGTCCTTGATGGATACAAGCATCAGACAGTCACACTTTTTTTGTGAGGGATGCATTCTTCCTAACATGGAATATTTCAATGTTCACATATCTCATTTTCCACTGGAATAGATGCAATAAAAGATAAACTTTGTATATAAAGCAGGGTGAATTTTTGTGCCTCGTTATTTCAAAATCATGATTCAAATTAGAATGTGACAGCTGTGTTCTTGAGTAAGGCAGTTCTTGGGATTGTTAGTCTGTGAGTTAAAATGGGAGAGTAAATGTTGGCTTCCAGGCCAGTGATTTCTGCAACCCAGCTGGGATAGGCACAAATACCTAACAGGCCTGAATGCAGACCTCGGTCCCAGGACCAGATTCTGAATTCAACATCTCAGTGTTCTTTGGAATTTTCAGGAAATCATGATCTCCTAGCCTTGATTTCTGAATATGTCTGAAACTTAATCTGTTTATGGAGGGCTCAGGGTTAATTCGGAGAAGGCAATGGCACCCCACTCCAGTACTCTTGCCTGGAAAATCCCATGGATGGGGGAGCCTGGTGGGCTGCAATCCATGGGGTCGCTAAGAGTCAGACACGACTTAACTTTCACTTTTCACTTTCATGCATTGGAGAAGGAAATGGCAACCCACTCCAGTGTTCTTGCCTGGAGAATCCCAGGGATGGGGGAGCCTGGTGGCTGCCGTCTATGGGGTCGCTCGGAGTTGGACACGACTGAAGCGACGCAGCAGCAGCAGCAGCAGCAGCAGCAGGGTTAATTGGCCCTATTATCCATTAAGCCCTGAGCTGTCAGAATATACAAGGAAAATACTAGCAAGATGGAATCAGTTGTGATTGATGTTACAGATTCTTTTCTTTTGAAACATTGCTTTCAAATCAGCACTTTTTCTCAAGTCCAAAGTAAGAGATCTATACCTCAAACCTTTGGGAGAAAGGAGATATGCTTGCTAGTGAAGGAGGATGTATGGATGGCAGTCTGTCTGCCAAAGTGGGTGGAGAGAAATACTTACTTGGTCCAGAAATAGAAAGCAGAGAGTAAAGTCCACCTTGTCCCAGCTCCCCCACTGAATAGGCTTGAACTCTCTTCAATGTGTCAGTGCCTAAGGAGCAGGTATTTGAGCTTGTTTCTGACCCTGGAGCTCTGTTGCATTTACCTTGGTAGTATATTTTGTCCAATTCTGGACAAAGTCGGGGAGCAGGTGAAACTTATCTTCAGTTTCACCAAATATTTGGTGCCTAATTCTGTAAAACTTTTCAAATGTCTTCAGTTAAGTCTCCCAACAGAACTATAAAGCAGGATGGATAAGCCCCATTAAAGAAAAATTGGTTTGCTGAGACATAATTTGCATACTAAAGAAGCCACAATTTTAAGTGTTCAATTCAGTGGTTTTTAGTATATTCAGAGTTGTGCAGAAAACACTGCAATTGATTTGACCACAAAAAGAAACCCCATGCCTGTTAGCAGTTAATCTCGATTTCCCTCACCCCAGCCCCTGGCAACTATTAATCCATTTATTTTCTTTTTCTGTAGATTATGGATATTTAGATAAGTCAAATCATGCAATATTTGGCTTTTTGTGACTGTCTTCACATTAGCATTGCACTTTCAAGGTTCATCTATATCATTCATTCTTTTTTTTTTTTTTATTGAATAAAACTCCATTTTAGAATATGCCACATTTTATTTATCCATTCATTAGTTGATGGGCATTTGAGCTGTTTCTACTCTGGCTATTATGAATAATGCTGACTTGAATGTTCATGTGGAAGTTTTTGTGTGGACATATATATTCAATCCTCTTGCATAAATATTTAGGAGTATTCATGCTGAATCATATGGTATGTCTATGTTTAACATTTTGAGGAACTGTTAAACTGTTCTCCAAAGCAGCTGTACCATCTAACAATCCAAAACTGTCTGAGGGTTTCAATTTCCCTACATCCTCACCAACACTTCTTATTGTCTGCCTTGCTTATTTTAGCCATACTGGTAACGAGCTATTTTGTTGTGTTTTTGAGTACATTTCCCTGATGACTGACCATGTTGAACAAGTTTATTTGCAACTTGCATATCTTCTTAAATGTTCATTGAAGTTTGCCCAAGTTTTAATTGGATTTTCTCATATTTTTGAGCTGTGTAAGTTCTTTATATGTTCTGGATGTTAGTCTCTTATCAGATGTATGATTTGCAAATATTTCCTCTGATTCTGTGCATTGTCTTTTGACTTTTTTTTTTTAATTTTAAATTTTATTTTATTTTTAAACTTTACATAATTGTATTAGTTTTGCCAAATATCAAAATGAATCCGCCACGGGTATACATGTGTTCCCCATCCTGAACCCTCCTCCCTCCTCCCTCCCCATACCATCCCTCTGGGTCGTCCCAGTGCACTAGCCCCAAGCATCCAGTATCGTGCATCGAACCTGGACTGGCATCTCGTTTCATACATGATATTTTACGTGTTTCAATGCCATTCTCCCAAATCTTCCCACCCTCTCCCTCTCCCATAGAGTCCATAAGACTGTTCTATACATCAGTATCTCTTTTGCTGTCTCGTACACAGGGTTATTGTTACCATCTTTCTAAATTCCATATATATGCGTTATTATACTGTATTGGTGTTTTTCCTTCTGGCTTACTTCACTCTGTATAATAGGCTCCAGACTGTGTCCTCTGGAACACAAAAGTTTTTAATTTGGAAGAAGTCCAAATTATTTTTATCTTTTGTTCTTATGCTTGTGGTACCATCTAAAAAACTTTGAATAATTCAAGATCATGAGAATTTACACTAATGTCTTTTTCTAAGTGTTTTTTATAGTTCTTGCTGTAACATTTAAGTGTTTAATCCATTTCAGTTAATTTTCACATAGCATGTGAGATAAAGGTCTAGCTTCATTGATTTGCAAGTTGATGTCCAATAGTCACAGCACCATTTGTTGAAATGACTAATTTTTCCCCCATTGAATTATCTTGGCACTCTTGTCAAAAATTGAACATAAGGGTTTCTTTCTAGACTCTAAATTTTCTTTCATTGATCCATATGTCTATTATGCCAAGACATTACTGTCTTGATAACTGTAGCTTTGTGTAAGTTTTGAAATTAGGAAATGTGATTCCTCCAAATGTTTTCTTCTTTACCAAGATTGTTTAGGGTATTCTGGATCACTTGTATTTCCATATGAATTTTACAATCAGCTTTTCAATTTCTGAAAAAAAAAAATACCAGCTGAGTTTTTTTTTTTTTTTGATTATGGACTGAAATGAATCTGTAGATAAGTTTGAGGAGTATTGGCATCTTAAAATTATTGTCTTCTGATCTATAAAAATGAAATGTCTTTCCATTTATTTAGGACTTACTTATTTTTTTCTATAGTTTTGTCATTTTTCAGTATATGTCTTACACTTTAAATTCATTCCTTAGCTTTTTATTCTTGTTGATGCTATTATTAAAGGATTTTTTCTAAATTTTCAGGCCATTAATTGCTAGTATATAGAAATATAATTAATTTTTATATATTATGCTAGTACTCTGCAACCTTGCTGAATTAATTTATTAGCTGTAATAATTTGTGTGGATTTCTTACAGTTTTCTATATATAAGGTCATCTGTGAATATATATAGTTTTACTTCTTTCAATCTGAATTTCTTCTTTATTTCTGCCTAATTACCCTATCTAGAACCTCCAATAAAATGTTGAATAGAAGTAGTGAAAACAGATATTCTTTTTCCTGATCCTAGAGGGAAATCATTCAGTCTTTTACCATTAAGTTCATTAGTTGTGGCTTTCATAGATCCTCAGCTTCAGTACTTTAAAGCTATAGTGATCAACACAGTGTGCTATTTGTGAAAGAATAAACAAATAGATTATTGGAATAGAATAGAGAACCCCAAAATAGACCCACACACATATAGTCAACTAATCTTTAACAAAGCTGCAAAGGCAATTAGATGGATAAAGAATAATCTTTTCAACAAATGGCGCTAGAATAACTGGACAACCACATGCAAAAAGAAATGAATCTGTACAAAGAGAAGGTACAAAATACAAATTAAGCACAAAGACTAGTGTGTTAAAGAGCAATGCTGTTTTTACAAAAATGACTTTAATTGAGCATGGGGGAGAAAATCTAATATGTACAAAACACTATCCATATACAAAATAGCACAAATTTTACAATGAATACTAAAATCAAATAAAAAGCTGCACATGAAAAAAAATTGGAAATGGAGCACAGATAAAAATGTCAAACACAAACTATAAAACTTCTAGAAGATAACTAGGTAAACTTTGATTTAGTAATGACTTTTCTTTCCTATATTTTGCTTTTTGCTCTTTTAGGGCTTTATATCATTTTATTTCATAAATATCATCTCATTTTAATTTACAGAAATGAAGGTTTCTGGAGACTTTCCCATAGTCATAAAGCATAGCAAATGAGTGGGTTGCTGCTGCTGCTAAGTCACTTCAGTCGTGTCTGACTCTGTGCGACCCCATAGATGGCAGCCCACCAGGCTCCGCCGTCCCTGGGATTCTCCAGGCAAGAACACTGGAGTGGCTTGCCATTTCCTTCTCCAATGCGTGAAAGTGAAGTCGCTCAGTCATGTCCGACCCTCAGCGACCCCATGGACTGCAGCCCACCAGGCTCCTCCATCCATGGGATTTTCTAGGCAAAAGTACAGGAGTGGGGTGCCATTGCCTTCTCCATATGAGTGGGTAGTTGGATCCTAACCCAAATCCATCTGATGGCCTGATGATAACTTTTTAGACATAACAGTCACAAAGAGTCAGACACGACTGAGCGACTGAAATGAACTGAAGAAGGAAAAAACTGATAAGTTGGACTTCATTAAAATTAAAAATTCTGCTCTTCAAAAGACACTACTGAGTATGTAAAGATTAGCCACAGACTAGAAGGAAATATTTTCAAAACACAGAAAAAAGACTTGCATTCAAAACATGCAAAGAACCTTTAAAATTCAACAATAAGAAGACAAACAGCTGAATTATAACATGGGCAAAATATATGAATAGAAACCTCATCATGGAAAGCATATACATGGCAAATAAACATATAAAGAGATGTTCCTCCTCACAGGTCATTAAATCAATGAGATGCCACTGCACACCTATTAGAATGGTTCAAATCCAAAATGCTGACAGCATCGATTGCTGGTAGGAATGCAAAATGGTACGGCTGCTTTGGAACACAGACTTACAGTTCTAAACATAGTCTACATACTAAACAGAGTCTCACCATACAATCCAGCAACCACACTCCTTGTTATTATAAAGAGTTGATCACCTAATCTATGAAAAAGGAGGTGAGAATATAAAATGGAGAAAAGACAACCTCTTCAATAAGTGGTGGTGGGAGAACTGGACAGCTACATGTAAAAGAATGAAATTAGAATACTTCCTAACACCATACACAAAACAAACTCAAAATGGATTAAAGACCTGAATGTAAGGTCAGACACTATAAAACTCTTAGAGGAAAACATATAGAACACTCTGATATAAGTCACAGCAGGATCTTTTTTGACCCACATCCTAGAGTAATGAAAATAAAAAATAAAAATTAACAAATGGGACCTAATTAAACTTCAAAGCTTCTGCACAGCAAAGGAAACCATAAGCAAAAGGAAAGGACAACACTAAGAATGGGAGCAAATATTTGCAAACGAAACAACAGACAAAGGATTAACCTCCAAAATATATAAGCAGCTCATAGCAGCTCAATGTCAGAAAAACAAACAACCCAATCAAAAAATGGGCAGAAGACCTAAACAGACATTTCTCCAAAGAAGACATACAGATGGCCAATGAACACAGGAAAAGATGTTCAACATCACTAATTATTAAAGAAATGCAAATCAAAACTACAATGAGGTGTCACTTCACATCCATCATTAAAATTCTACAAACAATAAATGTTGGAGAAGGTGTGGAGAAAAGGGAACCCTTTTGCACTGTTGGTGGAAATGTAAATTGATACAGCCACTATGGAGAATGGTATGGAGGTTCCTTGAAAACTAGGAATAAAAATACCATATGACTCAGCAATCTCACTACTAGGCACATACCCATAAAAAACCATAATTCAAAAAGATACATGCACCATGCACCCCAGTGTTCTTTGTGGCACTGTTTGCAGTGGCCAGGACATGGAGGCAATCTAGATGTCCATCAACAGAGGAATGGATAGGGAAGATGTGGTATATATATACAATGGAATATTTCTCAGCCATAGGAATGAAATTGGATCATCTTATAGAGACATGGATAGACCTAGAGACTGTTCTACAAAGTAAGTCCAAAATAGAAAAACAAATATCATATATTAATGCATATATGTGGAGTCTAAAAAATGGTATAGATGATCTTATTTGCAAAACAGAAATAGAGACAGAGACATAAAGAACAAATATATGGACACCAAAGTGGGAAAGGGGAGGTGGGATGAATTGGGAGACTGGAAGTGACATACATACGCTATAGATACTATGTATAAAATAAGTAGTGAGAACCTACTACATGGCACAGGGAACTCTACTCAGTGCTCTTCGGTGATCCAAATGGGAAAGAAATCTAAAGAAGAGGGAATATCAGTGGAAACTAACACAAAGTTGTAAAGCAACTATACTCCAATAAAAATTAATTAAAAAATAAAATGAGTTGAAAAGTTGTTGTTCAGCCGCCCAGTTGTGTCCGACTCTTTGCAACCCTATGGACTGCAGCACGCCAGGCCTCCCTGTCCCTCACCATCTCCTGGAGTTTGCCCAAGTTCATGTTCATTGCATCGGTGATGGCATCCAGCCATCTCATCCTCTGATGCCCTCTTCTCCTTTTGCCCTCAATCCTTCCCAGCATCAGGGACTTTTCCAGTGAGTTGTCTGCTCATACCAGATGACCAAAATACTGGACCTTCATTCAGCTTCAGCATCAGTCCTTCCAGTGAATATTCAGGGTTGATCTCCCTTAAGATTGACTGGTTTGATCTCCTTGCTGTCCAAGGGACTTTCAGGAGTCTTCCCCAGGACCATATAGTTCGAAGGCATCAATTCTTTGGCGTTCTGCCTTCTTTGCACTCCAGCTCTCACAACAGTATGTAACCACTGGAAAGACCATAGCCTTGACTATACAGACCTTTGTCAGCAGAGTAATGTCTCTGCTTTTCAACATACTGTCTAGATTCGTCATCACTTTCCTGCCAAGAAACAATCGTCTTCTGATTTCATGGCTGCAGTCACCATCTGCAGTGATTTTGGAGCCCAAGAAGAGGAATGTCACCTCTTCATGTAGTAATGGGGTCAGATGCCATGATATTAGTTTTTTTTAATATTTAGTCTTAAGCCACTCTTCCACTCTCCTTCTTCACCCTCAGCAAGTGGCTCTTTACTTCCTCTTCACTTTCTGCCATTAAAGTGGTTTTATCCACATATCTGAGGATTTTGATGTTTCTCCCATGTATTTCAATTCTAGCTTTTAACTCATCCAGCCTGGCATTTCTCATGATGTGCTCAGCATATGGGTTAAACAAACAGGGTGACAGAAGACTGCTCTGTCATACTCCTTTCTCGATCTTGAACCAATCAATTGTTCCATACAGGGTTCTAACTGTTGCTTCTTGACCTGTATACAGGTTTCTTGCAGGATAGGTAAGATGGTCTGGTATTCCCATCTCTCTAAGAGCTTTCCACCATTTGTCATGATCCACACAGTCAAAGGCTTTAGTGTAGTTAATGAAACAGAGATAGATGTTTTCCTGCAATTCTCTTGCTTTCTCTATAATCCAGTAAATGTTGGCAGTTTGAACTCTAGTTCCTCTTCCTTTTCTAAACCCAGCTTGGACATCTGGAAGTTTTTGGTTCACATAATGCAGAAACCTAGCATGTATGATTTTAAGTTGAAAAGTTATGTCCACACAAAAACAAGCACATGACTTTTTATAGCAGCTTTATTCCTTCCTAATTGCCAAAACATGGAAGCCACCAAGATGTCCTTTAATATGTAAATAGGATAAACAAATTAGTACATGTATACAATATAATATTATTTAGCAATGAAAATAAATGAGCTATGAAGCCATGAAAAGACATGGAGGAATCTTAAATGCATATTGATAAGTAAAGTGAAAGAAAGTAAGTGAAAGTTGCTCAGCCATGTCGGACTCTTTGTGACCCCATGTACTATACAGTCCATGCAATTCTCCAGGCCAGAATACTGGAGTGGGTAGCCTTTCCCTTCTCCAGGGGATCTGCCCAACCCAGGGATCGAACCCAGGTTTCCTGCATTACAGGCAGATTCTTTACCAGCTGAGCCACAAGGGAAGCCAGTCTGAAAAGGCTACAAACTCTATGATTCCATTCATACGACATTCAGGAAAAGGCAAAACTATAGAGACAGTAAAAAGTTTAGCATTTGCTACCAGTTCAGAAGGAGGGGAGTGGGGAATGAATACATGGAGGATAGGGGCCTTTGAGGACAGTGGGATGCTTCTGCATGGAATGGTAGATACATGGCGCTATGCGTTTGTCAAAATACCCATGTAACATACAGCTGAAAGAGCGAACTTCCTGTAAACTATGGACTTTCATTAATAATGATGTGTCAATATTGGTTTGTCGGCTGTTAACAAGTGTGCCACAATAATATAAGCTGTTAATAATAATAGCTATTATTAGGAGAGGAAGGAAGGGTAGTATATGGAAAGTCTGTACTTCCTCCTGTTTTTCTCTAAACCCAAAACTGCTCTTAAAAAAAGAAAGTTTATTAAACAAACAAAAAAGGATTTTGTGTGCAGTGAGCTCTGAGCCAGGGCAAATAATGATGAGTCATATGCATGGGTGTTTCCAAGAACTTTCAGATAGGTCAAATTGTAACATTTCTCCAGGAATGGGGCTTTTTGAAGACCTCAAACCCAACCTGCCCCCTCCAGTGGCTTCTAGGCTACAAATTTTCACAATTACTGGTATTATCAGGTTGTTATTTTTCAAAACTACTGTGGAGGCAATGAGACAGGGATAAGAATAGAATAAGTTAAAATGCCACACAGCTCACTATTCTCATGGGGGTTCAGTCATTTTTCTTGAATAATTGCTTTTTGGATTGTTGCAAGCCTTTGGCTAATTCTAGAATTCTGAAAAAGTTGAGTTTTTAGAGGGGAGCTTTGCCACAGGACCTTAGTTCCCCAACCAGGAATGGAATCCATTCCCTCAGCACTGAAAGCGTGGAGTCCTAACCACTGGACTGCCAGGGAATTTCCCCAAAATTGACTTTTAATAATTTTTTGCCAATGTTCTTATTGATTTTATTGAGTGGATTTTTGGAGGTCCTTGCTGAACCATTGCTGAAGTGCTCTTCTATTAGCCCTATTTCACTGTGATTTTCCCCATAGATCCAAATCTTCTCTACTCATTCATTTGTTCAACAGGTACGAAATTCCCCAGATAATCTATTTCTAATCATTCTATAAAGCTTTAAATAAACTTAGACACATTGGTGGGAATGCAAACTAGTACAGCCACTATGGAGAACAGTGTGGAGATTCTTTTAAAAACTGGAAATAGAACTGCCTTATGACCCAGCAATCCCACTGCTGGGCATACACACTGAGGAAACCAGAATTGAAAGAGACACGTGTACCCCAATGTTCATCACAGCACTGTTTATAATAGCCAGGACATGGAAGCAACCTAGATGTCCATCAGCAGATGAATGGATAAGAAAGCTGTGGTACATATACACAATGGAGTATTACTCAGCCATTAAAAAGAATACATTTGAATCAGTTCTAATGAGGTGGATGAAACTGGAGCCTATTATACAGAGTGAAGTAAGCCAGAAAGAAAAACACCAATACAGTATACTAATGCATATATATGGAATTTAGAAAGATGGTAACAATAACCCTGTATACAAGACAGCAAAAGAGACACTGATATAGAACAGTCTTTTGGACTCTGTGGGAGAGGGAGAGGGTGGGATGATTAGGGAGAATGGCATTGAAACGTATAATATTATATATGAAACGAGTCGCCAGTCCAGGTTCGATGCACAATACTGGATGCTTGGGGCTGGTGCACTGGGACGACCCAGAGGGATGGTACGGGGAGGGAGGAGGGAGGAGGGTTCAGGATGGGGAACACGTGTATACCTGTGGCAGATTCATGTTGATATATGGCAAAACCAATACAATATTGTAAAGTTAAAAAATAAAATAAAATTTAAAAAAAAGGAAAAAAAATAGACTTAGAAACCAGAGTGTTATATACTTTTACACCTTTCTGCATATCTACATATATACCCCACGCTTCACATACATACATTTAAATCCATCCATCCATCTATTGCATATGCAATCTCATTTGTGACTAGAGTTCATTGCTAGAATTCATTTGCAAGTAGAGGTAATGTGGAGGAAGATGATGTCCCTACACAGGGAAATCAAATGCTTTTATCTCTTTCTCCTCTTTGTAGATTTTAATGCTTTTATGGTCAGCAAGCTTAAACCTAGTGCTAGACCTTAAACCTGGTGCTTTAATCTTGCCCTGGGACTGCCAACAGAAAAATATCACAGAAAGCAAGGTGGGAGGGGGTTTGGGTCAGAGAGGCAGAAGCAAAGGGATTTCCACACAGCAGAAATGTGTCAGATACTTGTACAATGTCAATTAAGTAGGAGGAGCAATCTCAAGAGTGGGTGTGGAGGGATGGGTTACAGATCATAAGGAAGCTTAGTGTAACTGTACCATTTCTCACAGAAATGACAAAACCTTAGCTAAAATCTGCCAGGATTATTTTCTGGCACTACATGCATATTATACCTTACTGGAATCCTAATATATTTTGCTACTACTTCTGCTGCTGGCAACTCAACTGATAAGTCTTATAGAACTTCATAGTGCTAAGGCTTGGGAGATGAGCACCCGATTGATTCTACTTTTTCCTTTTTTTTCAGACCCTTACTCACCCAACTAAAGATAATGTTTTTGAAGCTGAAAGTGAGGCTGTGGCAAAACCCTTAAATGGCATGTATCTACCAATCATCTCCAGGTAGTGGCTAGGATGATTACATTCTATAGAATCTTTCATGGCAAACATGTTGGGATTGCCTGTGCTAGACCATAGCATGTGAAACCAAGTACTGCAAACAAGAGTTAAGTGTCCATGACAGATGAATGGATAAAAATGATATGGTACATATACATAATGGAACATTACTCAGCCATAAAAAAGAATGAAATAATGCCATTTGTAGCAACATGGATGCAACTAGAGATTATCATACTAAGTGAAGTAAGAAAGAGAAAGACAACTACCATATGATCTCACTTATATGTGGAATCTAAAAACAAAACCAACCAACCAACAACAAAACTTAAGCTTATAGACACAGAAAACAGATTGGTGATTTCTGGGTGGCAAGGGGAGAGGCACAAAACAAATGAACAGGAGGGTCAAAATCATAGTGACTGAAAGAAAGTTACATGGCTCAAAATAGCCTGGAGTTAAAACTCCCCTCCGGGTCCTCCCCACCATTCTATGCAAAACAAAGAACTCTCTCGCCCAAAGGGAAAAAAAAAAAAAAGGACATTAAGGTTGATTAGACTTCCCTAGTGGCTCATACGGTAAAGCGTCTGCCTACAATGCGGGAGACCTGGGTTCGATCCCTGGGTCAGGAAGATCCTCTGGAGAAGGAAATGGCAACCCACTCCAGTACTCTTGCCTGGAAAATCCCATGGATGGAAGAGCCTGGTAGGCTACAGTTCGTGGGGTCACAAAGAGTCGGACACGACTGAGCGATTTCACCTTACTTCACTTAAGGTTGATTAAGCCCAACTCCCAGCTGGTCCAGCCTCTGGCCCATCTCCAGAGTTCCTTGCCCCAGCCATTTGAGAGATAACTATTCTGAAGAACCTTGGAGAAGAACAGGCCCCCTTAATACAGTAGAGTTCCACATATATGCCTAGACAAACTTGCTCTTTTCTTGGGTTAGTGCAGCAGCTCACTAATCTGACTGCTGCCCCTTCTCGCCTCATTAAAGGTGATCTGTTCCTGTAAAGTGCTGGTCTCATTCTTTTTCCAAACCTTGTCTTCTCTAACTCCCTTATTCTACAGTTACTATAGTTAATAATACTGTATTGCGTATTTGAAAGTTGCTAAGAGTAGGTCTTAAAAGTCCTCAATATAAAAAAAAAATTTTAACTATGTATGCTTATGAGTATTAAAGACATTATGGTCAGCATTTTGCAATGTAGACAAATATTGAATCATGTTGTATACCTGAAACTAATACAGTGCTATATGTCAATTATATGCCAATAAAAAAATAAATTTTAAATTGTGAAAAAGTCAACCAATTTTAAATATTAATCATATCTACAAAATACCTTTACAATATTTAGACTAGTGTTTGAAAAACAACTGGGCACCATAGTGTAACCAAATTAACACAGAAAATTAACCATTACGGGGTGTTTGGGGGACTGGACATCTTTGGGATAGCATTGGTTTGATCCTCAAAGACAAAATCTGCTACCCCCTCATCAAATTGCTTATCAAGGTTGGAACCTCCTGACTCAGTGACTCAGCCATATTTAAAACACAGCACCTATTATATTGGACCATGCTCTCTCTGTCCCTGGAAAGGCAAATACTGAGGTTAGAAGAGAAGAGAGAGTTCAGAGTCCTGCCTCCAAATGGTCTTTAAAAAGAAGAGATTTCCTACCTTTGTCATATATCTGTCATCCAATAGTTTCTTCATCTATAGAATGTAGATAACAATTGTGTTTACCTCCTAAGAGGTTTCGGAAAGATGAAATTGAATTAAAGTGCTTAAACCAATACCTTGCACATTAATAATCACTATGTAAACCAGCTATTAATTATTATTGGCTTGTGGCTATTGTTATTATTTTCAGAGGCAGCATCTGCCTCATAGTGGCTTGCTTGGGCTTACCTGGTGGCTCAGATCCACCTGCAATGTGGGAGACTTGGGTACGATCCCTGGGTTGGGAAGACCCCCTGGAGAAGGGGAAGGTTACTCACTCCAGTACTCTTGCCTGGAGAATCCCATGGACAGAGGAGCCTGGTGGGCTACAGTCCATGGGGTCTCAAAGAGTCAGACACGACTGAACAACTAAGCACAGCACAGGTACAGCCCTCTGTAATACTGTGAAGTCAGAAAATTCAGGACCTCTTTTGATATTGGCCTGTTCTTAAGCTCCAGTGACAGCACCTATAGGAAGCTTAGAGGGCTTTAGCCTTCACATCACCATAAGCTACCCCCAATAAATATATCACATGAGTAAAAAAGTCTGATACCACATTAAAACAGAACAAGCAAGTCCTCTAGCCTGTGCCCACCTCTTCTGTTCTTTTCACCCGATTATCAACCACCCGATTATCAACCTCTTACAGAGAAATTCTTGAGACTCTAAAGCTGGTTACACAATAGCTCTATATTACCCACATAAACTGACCCTCTCTTCTCTTTCCCTCTCTTAATCAAAACCTTATGAATTAAGTAACACCACCCTCAAGAAACTGAAGCCCAAAGAGTTAAAGGGACTTTTCCAAAACCACACAGTTACTAACCAGTAGAGTAGGGATTTGAATGCAGATATGTGGGACTCAAGCCTGGCTTTGTCCACACTACCACACTAATGCATCCCAAGATAACCATGGTTTCAAATGGCTTAACTCCTAGCTTAAACAGAGTTTGCATTCCAAACCAGGAGTCATGTAGACACAAAAAGCATGAATCTAAAGGAAGGAATTTTAAAATTAAATTGTAATTTCTTTGTGCTATGGAAAGAAACATGATGAACATAGATTTTTTAAATAGGCAAAAAAGGATGCCTTCCAGAATTAACCCGTTACCTTTATCCTTGTTATAAATAATATTAGCATATGTTCTTGGTAATGTCATACAGCAATCAATTTATACAATTGGAACATTTAGGCAGTGTGGCAAGACACTAGGGGAGAGATCTGGAGGCAGGAGGTCTTTTAGAGATGCCATCAAAGCATACCTTTGCATAAAGTCTAGACCTTAGACTTAAGGTGACCATCTTCCTGACAAGTCAGTTCAGGTGGAGGCAGAAGATTAAGGAATTCTCCTTATGGCTCTTAGTTTGAGAGAGGAATGACAGCAGAGACTGCTGGACAGTCTAGTGTTAAAATCGGAGCCCTGTAATGTTCTCTCTTTCTAGGCATGCACTCTGCCAGGCTGCAGAGAACTTGAAAGAACTTTGAATTACTTTGGGACTTGCCATATCTTACCTAAGCTGTCAGTGTGGAAAATCACAAAGTAACCACGAGTGCTTTCACTGTCCTTCTAAATTAGACAATAAATAGGATGAATCACTGAATCCATACTTTTCAAGCTCGCTGTAACATACTGAGAAAGGTAATTACTGAGTGAAAAGCCAAGAGCTACCCAAGCCAATGTAGCCTCAAGGAATATGTGTGAAAGGGAGGAGATTTAGAACACATACACCTGTATATTATTTGCATTTTACATATCATGAAACATAGCAAGATATTCTAAATTTGCAAACAAACACAGCTACAAAAAAGTCCCTCATAGTTACTCTCTTCCACCCCACCCCACAGACAGCTGCTGGGAAGCTTTTGCCACTTATTGAAAGCCCCACAAAGAACTTACCTATTCTTCCCATTTGCTGACCAACAGCACCACCAAATCAACAGCATGGAACAACTGGATCTCCTTTGGCAATGAAAAACACACTCACATGCAAACACAAACACCAGTTTAGTGGATGGGAGAACTTACACTTCTGAAGCAAGGTCCTGAAGAGACACCCCACCATGCATGTGGGGTATGGTAGACAGGCAGGATATGGTGGCAGTCTTCAAGCAAACCCCATTTTTATAACACTGCCTCTGCACCACCCCCCACCCCAGCTCAGAAATTTAAAATCATTCCCAGTGCCCACTGCATCAAGTCCAAGTTCTGAAATTCCCTGATTTTAGAAATGAAGTGTTTCATAATCAATTTCACCCCTATTTCCCAGTATATAAAATTCTTTACAGGACTCACTGTCTTCCTATGGAGAGGAAACTTAACACTTTGGGATTTTCACTTGTGATTTTAACTATATATAAGTGCAATGCCAATGTTCAACTTCAGGTTAAAGTCTGCAATTTTGCTAAAGCATAGATCTGAATTAGCCTTGCTGTGGAAGTTGGTATGCAACATCCTGACCCTTAGCTAGTCATGGCACCTAACATGCCCTCTAGCATACATGTTGTGATATAGCACTACTGTTCTTCCTAAGAGTCAGTGACATAGGAGTACTATCCCTGTTTACAAATGAGGCAATTGATGAAATTAAATATGATATATTCATTCAACAAACAGTGATAGAATGCCTGTTCTGGAAATTAGGGATTAAAGCAGCAAACAAAAGAGCAGTTTTGAAGCTTATATTGTTGAGTGGTAAGCATGAAAATAAAGCATAAAGAAGGCTGAGCACCAAAGACATTATGGTACTAGAGAAGACTCTTGAGAGTCCCTTGCAAGGAGAACAAACCAGTCAGTCCTAAAGGAAATCAGTCCTGAATATTCATTGGAAGGACTATTGCTGAAGTTCCAATACTTTGACCACCTGATGCAAAGAGCCCACTCACTGGAAAAGACCCCAATGCTGGGAAAGATTGAAGGCAAAAGGAGAAGAAGGCAGCAGAGGATGAGATGGTTAGATAGTATCACTGACTCAACGGACATGAATTTGAGTGAACTCTGGGAGATAGTGGGAGACAGAGGAGCCTGGTGTGCTGCAAACCAGGCAGTTGCAAAGAGTCGGACACAACTTAGCAACTGAACATCAACAACAAAACATAAAAATAATCAAGTAATCTAATAAACAATATGATCACAGTGAAGAAATGCTTTATGAAAAGACATCTAGTCTTAAACAAAAGGATGAGAAAATGACAAGATGAACAAAGACAAGATTATAATTCCAGCACAAAATAAAGTAGATACCAGGCAAATGGCTGAATGCAGACTCTCACAACATTTCATGCAAAAGCCCCCAGTGCAATGAAGCAGTTCTTGATGTGATGTTGTTGAAGTGAATGAAACAGAATATTAAGCCCTACTAAACAGAGCATTTACCAAAAATGCTTTATGTTTTTTAAATGTATGCTTAAAAGTAAAATACAAAAGATGTTCATTCAACTGATCAAATTTTTAGAATTTACTATGTGTAAAGGGCTACTCTATACATGGAGGATACAGAAGTGAACAAGAAAGACTAAGTGAATTTCTGCCCTCTAAGAGCTGAAATTTGTGTGGAAAAAGGAAAATAAAATAGTCTACAAATACACGAATTAGATTTTTTACATATGAATATTTTATTGAATGCATATAATTAAATAAAGGTCAATATTTTGTAGTTCCTTGTTTCTTATGAGATAAAATTTATGTACAATAAGGTGCACACATTTTGTACTTTTTCTTTAAATTAGGGAATAACAATAGCTTTGGTAGGTGAAGGGGGGAAACAATGGCAAAAGAAAGGAGCAAAAAGTAATGATTTTTTCCTTTATACAAAAAGTATAGGTCTCATATATTAATGTAAATACTTGTATGACAGTCTCTAGGTCCATCCACGTCTCCGCAAATGGCACTGTTTTGTTCCTTTTTATGGCTGAGGAATATTCCATTGTATATATATACCACATCTTCTTTCTTTATTTCTCTCTTGATGGACATCTAGGTTGCTTCCATGTCCTGGCTATTGTAACCGGTGCTGCAATGAACATTGGGATACATGTGTCTTTTTGAATTATGGTTTTCTCCAGGTATATGCCCAGGAGTGGGTCTGCTGGATTATATGGTAGTTCTATTTTTATTTTTTTAAGAATGAATACCAGAAGTAGAATTACTCTCTTAGCAGTGAGTTTACCTTTTTAAATTGTTTTTCCCCTTTAGTTTTAACACAAAAGTGGGCACAATGGCACAGACATAAAACTCCAGAAGTCCTCTAGTATTGTCTTGAGGATCAGGAAAGGTAATTTCTACTGCTTAGAGGGAGTACAGAACTCTCTCCCCTTTTTAATCTTCCCACTAACAGTATTCAGGTTTTTAAACAAAAGAGTGATGTAGTCTTATTGAGGGTTTTAAGGATCACTCCAATTGATGTGTAGAGAATGGTATGTAAGAAGGGCTAGAGTGAAAGCAGAGAGAGTAGTGAAGAATCTATTGCAGGAGTTCTGGTTCTAGTAAGATGGAGTGAGCATGCTTCACCATGTCTGTTGCATTGAAAACAAGTATAAAACCAGGACAGAATACACCACAGCAATTTAAGTTCTCTGTAAACAGCAGCAAGAAAAAGAAACAAAAAATACCAAAAGTAGAATTACCCTGTTAGCAGCGAGTTTACTCTTTTTTTTTTTAACCCTTTCCCGCCTTTTGTATCCCCTAGTCTTAACACAGCCTAAAACACAGAAGTGGGCACAATGGCATAGACAAAGGACTCCAGAAGTCCTCCAGTGCTGTCTCAGGGTCGGGAAAGGTAATTCCTAGTGCTCAGAGGGAGTACAGAACTCCCTCCCCTTTTTAATCTTTCCACTAACAATGCACAAGTGCTCCCTTTTCTCAACATCCTTGCCAACACTTATTTCTTGTCTTTTTGATAATAGCAATTCTGACAGGTATGAGGTGGTATCTCACTGTGGTTTTGATTTGCATTTCCCTGATGGTTAGTGATGTTGAGCATCTTTTTATGTGCCTGTTGGCCATCTGTATGTCTTCTTTGGAAAAATGTTTATTCAGGTCCTGTGCTCACTTTTTAATTGGATTGAGGGTTTTTATTTTTTTGCCATTGAGTTGTACGAGTTCTTTATATATATATTGGATATTAACACTTTGTCAGATATAAATATATGATTTGCAGGTATTTTCTTCCATTTAGTTGGTTGTCTTAATTTTGTTGATGATTTCCTTTGCTGTGGATAAGCTTTTCTTTTGGATGCAAACTAGATTGTTTATTTTTGCTTCGGTTGCCTTTTCTTATAGTCATATCCAAAAAACAAATAATCACCAAGACTAATGTCAACGAGCTTACCACGTTTATTTTCTTCTAGGAGTTTTGTAGTTTCACATCTTACATTCAAATCTAAAGACTTGTTTGAGTTAATTTTTGTGTGTGATATAAAATAGGGGAAATAGTTCCATTCTTTTGCATGTGGCTATCCAGTTTTCCCAACACCATTTATTGAAAAGACTGTCCTTTCCCCACTGTATATTCTTGGATCCTTTGTCATAAATTAATTGACCATATATGCATGGGCTTATTTCTGAGTCCTCTATTCTGTTCAGTTGATCTATGTGTTTATTTTTATGCTGATACCATACTGTTTTGATTACTATAGCTTGTAATAAACTTCGAAATCAGGGATCAAGATGTCTAAACCTTTTCTTCTTTCTCAAGTAAATCAGTTGACTTTAAATAAAATAAATTACCCTTAAAAATTACCCTTAATAGTGTGCTGATCCAAGCCCTAACAAGCAAAAACTGAAGTTTCCCAGGAAAGGAGGAATTCTGCCTAAGAGGTAACATAGAAATCCTGCCTGAGTTTTTAGCCTATTAGCCTACATATTTTGAAATTGCCAGCCCCCATAATCACACGAGCCAATTCCTTAAAATAAATCTCTTTATACATTTCCTATTGATCTTGTTTCTCTGGAGAACCCTGACTGATACATACTCCATGGTCTGCTGTCTTTGACAGTGACCAAAAAAAATTATTGCAGTCAAAAAAAATGAACATGCTGTACCTTCACCTCTTCCTCACCCCAACCTGCTTAATATCTCTGCAAGCTACTGAGCCTCCTGGGACTCTAAGTTCCTCTTAGTACCTCAGATGAACATATTGACCCCTGCCTTGCTGATTGTGTTCAGAATATTTAATAAATGGTATGGCATGTGCTCTGACCAATCAAAGTACACTGCCCAAAAACCAACTAGTCAGCCATATTGATAAAAAAAAAAAAAAAAAAAAACAGCCCTAGCTTATGGTGAAGATCCATTGTATGAGGGAGCTTATTAAAAAGTCATAGTCTTATTCCAAATCAGCAGCTCTCAGTGGCTTGGAGGAATCTGTGTATTTAACAAGTTCTCTAGGGATTATGATTATCAAGCAAGCTTAGTAACTGCAGAAATAATGTCCAGGATCTAGTATATATGGTAGACTGTTGCATTTTAAATATCACTTGTTCCCATCAAAACCCTTTGGAAAAGGGTATGAGTAATGGGTTATTCTATCTCTGGAAGAACAAAAACAAACCTCTAACTGATGACTTATTCAGAGAAAATATGCAAGGATTTCAGATCATACTTTAATATGCAAACATTTTATTCATGGGAGCCCTGATCTATAGGAATGGGGAATTTTCCCATAATGAGAAGAAATAGAGTGTCACATGATTTTGACCAGTGGCCTGTGAAGCTTTAATCTTGAAATTCAGAAACATGGGGTTCAGTCTGACTCCAAGAAACTAGTTACATGACTGTATGCAGGACATAAAACATCTCTGAACTTCCAGTTTTCATTTATACAATGGAGACAATATTTGCTCAGTTTCTTTTATAGGATGATGTGATAATCAAATGGGGGAAAAAAAAGAGCACTTAGAAATCAAACTCTATGTCTAACTTCTTCATTGTATAGATGAAGAACCCGAGGACCCAAGAGAAAGATATGTCTAATGGTTTCTAAGCCACTCAGTTGGAATTAGGATGGCACTCCTATGAGTAGAATTATGATGTCATAATGCTACCATAGAAAATGTATGACTTTGAAGTCAGTCAAACCTGAAGTCAGTCCCTATTCTTGCATTTACCCGTTGACCTTAGACAAATTATTTCACATCCACATGCCTCAATTTCTTCATTAGTAAATGTGTGGGAAAATAGTACCCATCTCATAGGATTGTGCTGAACAGTAAATGGATGTAAAAGATGTGATAGACAGTAATTGCTCAGTAATGTCAGTGCTTTTTCTTTGTTCATCCAGTGCTCATTCTCTAATCTTACTGTCACATCATGACAGTTTCCAGGTCTCATGAAATCCCTGTATTTGCTTGTGACAGACAACATGGAAAGTGTTAGAGTGGGATGGTAGCATGGGAGTGGGGAAGTACCTTTTTTTCCTATAGATTAATCACTGTTTTCCTATAGAACAGACCTGAGGTGAGGTTTCCAAGTATGTTCTAAGGGCCTCTTCTTCATAAAAAAATCTGTAATCTACAGAAGTTGTCAGCACAAAAAATTTGGAACAACAATATTTATGGTTCTTGTTATTTGCACTGGATCCATTCCTATCTTTTCCAAAGATGGCTTTCAAAACATATTTTAGATCTGCTCTCAGACTGCTCTTAAGTTTAAACTCTCATATTAAATAGAGAAATAATTGTTCCCTCCTCTAATTTTATCTTTTCAAGATACGAATACTTCGCCCAAACTAGGGTGCTATTATTGGCCACAGTGCCATAGATTAAAGACCTAAGTACAGCCCCCAGAATCATATGTTCAACTTAGCAACTGAACAACAACAATTCTCATAATATTGAATTCTTACTATGTGCCAGGCACCATTCTAATAGTTTTGAAAGTATTAACTCATTTGATCCTCAGACTCCCTAACAAAGTAAACACTATTATTTTCTCCATTTTATAGATGAATAACTGAAGAACAAGAAGGTTAAGAGATATATTCAGAATGACAGAAGTTGTCAATGGCAGAACCAGGTAACCCTGGTTTCTCTGATTTCATTGGCCTTGCAGGATGATAACAATAATAACAAGTATGAATTATTATATGCTTGCAGATATTATACCTCCTAATCATCACAACAGCCTTAGGAGGCATTTGACAAATGAGGAAATTAAGTTGCAACAAGGTAGGGTAACTTTCCCATGGTAATGTACCACGTAACAAGTACAATGATTGAAGCCAGGCAGTGTAAGGTCAAAGCCTTATAACAGTCTAAATACTGCCATTTTACTGCCCTATCAAGAGCCTAAGGAAGAACCACAATGGACATTCACTTTTCAATAAAGATAATGGTACTGCTTTCCTTTGGTCTAATGGGAAAATATATACGTGTTGAAATCAAACCTAACTCCAAATTCTAGTTGAATCACTTGTTGTGTAACCACAGGCAAGTAACTAAACCTTTCTGAGCCTCTGTAAAATGGAGATGAAAATAATACCCAAGTCATCTAGTAGATGATAACATACATAAGAAACCTAGCATAGTTTCTGGCAAACAAACAGGAGCTCCAATATTGTAGGCAGTTACTCCTTCCCTGTTCTTTTTTCCTTCTGTTGGCAGATCAAGCATGATTTTCTGCTTGAAAATGGAGAGTCTGTTTCATGCTGCAGCGCCCTTGTTATTGCCTGACACTGTTCTCTTCCTTTTGAGAAAAAAGATTTTACCTCTTTGGAAATTCACTGTTTGAGGTAGACATTCCAGTCTTTCCATATGAAATATCCTCCTACTCAATCTTAATACAGTATTGAAATGTGGCTCCTTCAAAACCTTACAAAAATTTAAGTTGAATAGTCTAACAAAGTAACTTGGCTTTCTCTTTCTTCTCCAACAGGTTATCACCTGTTGCTTCCTGCATGCAGCAGAGCTGGAGGCAGTCTGTAAGGCTTTCCTCTTTTCCTATGATCCTCTATTTCAAATTTGGCACCCTGCAGGGGAGTCAAGCTCATTGGCACTTAAGTATTTGCACTTTATATCCAGAAATAAAGATGTCAGCTGCCTGGGGTGAGGAGCCCTTGGTGTAGATGGTCACTAGTGTTGTCTCTATTTAGGCATGAAAATTCTCCAGAGCCCCTCTTATGAGTCCAAGGGCATCTGGTGGTTCTTCAGATAAAGTGCCTAGACAGAAACAGAGATGACGGCAGGAGAGGGAAAAATTAAGCTTTGCACTTTATAACCACTGTTTTTCTTTTAGTTGATCCATTTTTACTTTACCCTGGTATGTAAATTTATTCACATTTATCTCATTATCTTTGGAGTATGCACCTTAGCTAATGTTTTCTTACTCTTACCATCCTTCTGCAGGAAAAGGTCAGTTTTCATTTCAATCCCAAAGAAAGGCAATGCCAAAGAATGCTCAAACTACCACACAATTGCACTCATCTCACGCGCTAGTAAAGTAATGCTCAAAATTTTCCAACCTAGGCTTCAACAATATGTGAACTGTGAACTTCCAAGCTGGTTTTGGAAAAGGCAGAGGAACCAGAGATCAAATTGCCAACATCCGCTGGATCATCACAAAAGCAAGAGAGTTCCAGAAAAACATCTATTTCTGCTTTATTGACTATGCCAAAGCCTTTGACTGTGTGGATCATAATAAACTGTGGAAAATTCTGAAAGAGATGGGAGTACCAGACCACCTGACCTGCCTTTTGAGAAACCTATATGCAGGTCAGGAAGCAACAGTTAGAAGTGGACATGGAACAACAGACTGGTTCCAGATTGGGAAAGAAGTACATCAAGGCTGTATATTGTCACCCTGCTTATTTAATTTATATGCAGAGTACATCATGAGAAGCACTGGGCTGGATGAAGCACAAGCTGGAATCAAGATTGCCGGGAGAAATATCAATAACCTCAGATATGCAGATGACACCACCCTTATGGCAGAAAGTGAAGAACTAAAGAGCCTCTTGATGAAAGTGAAGGAGGAGAGTGAAAAAGTTGGCTTAAAACTTAACATTAAAAACAACTAAGCTCATGGCTTCTGGTGCCATCCTTCACAGCAAGTAGATGGGGAAACAGTGGAAACAGTGGCAGACTTTATTTTTCTGGGCTCCAAAATCACTCCAGATGGTGATTGCAGCCATGAAATTAAAAGACACTTGCTCCTTGGAAGAAAAGCTATGACCAACCTAGATAGCACATTAAAAAGCAGAGACATTACTTTGCCAACAAAGGTCTGTCTAGTCAAGGCTATGGTTTTTCTAGTAGTCATGTATGGATGTGAGAGTTGGACTATAAAGAAAGCTGAGAGCCAAAGAATTGATGCTTTTGAACTGTGGTGTTGGAGAAGACTCTTGAGAGTCCCTTGCACTGCAAGGAGATCCAACCAGTCCATCCTAAAGGAGATCAGTCCTGAGTGTTCATTGGAAGGACTGATGTTGAAGCTGAAACTCCAATACTTTGGCCACCTGATGCGAAGAACTGACTCATTGGAAAAGACCCTGATTCTGGGAGAGATTGAAGGCAGGAGGAGAAGGGGACGACAGAGGAGGAGATGGTTGGATGGCATCACCGACTCAATGGACATGAGTTTGGGTAAACTCCAGGAGTTGGTGATGGACAGGGAGGCCTGGTGTGCTTTGGTTCATGGGGTTGCAAAGAGTCAGACATGACTGAGCAACTGAACTGAGCCAAACTCTTTTTGCATGCTGTAGTTTCATAAATCACATTTATAAACTTTTATTTTGCCATAATCTTATTTGCTTTCAACCATCTTTATCTTTGTAACTAATATTTGTCTATTTATAAGACAATCCATCCCTTGTATGGATGTCCAAAGGAAAGCGCCCTTCATGTTCTTAGCCAAGGGAGGGATGGTCAATTACCTTTTAATTTTGATTGCCAGACCTTAGCAGTAGGAAGCCCTTCTCCCTCTAGCACCAAACCCTTGACCTTGAAACACTGAATTTTAAAAAACACATAACTCCATAAGCCATAATTCGCATCCCAAAATAACAGAAGAAAGAATTGGATGAGTATTCCTCTCCAAGGAGAGACTCTCAATGGAACACCCCATTTTTCTGAATTATCAGATAATCATTATAAAAAGCTTGGGAAGTACATATAAGCAGATGTCACCTTAACTAGCAGGCAAGTGATCTTGAACTATCCCAATAAGATTTCATGGGAGTACACTTTGCAGGGGACCCATAATTACACTGTCACTTTATTATTATTATTTTTTTGATCCTGTACATCTCACATACAGAGTACTTAAGGGGGGAATTCAATTTGTGTGGAATTTCCACAACATCTACCCTTACCCCTTTGCCCCAAGAGATATGAATAAATTGACTAGGGCCAGGGTTGGAAATCTCTCCAGTGGTATTTATAGAATGGAGGTAACTGTTTTTAAGTACAAACACGCTATACCTTTAAGAGCTATAAACAAAAACAAAAACAAACAAAAAAACAGCTTACCAGTTACTTGAGGGTGGCTAAAATTAGGCATCTTTTTCATCTTCCAACCAGAAACCTTAGCTTCTCATAAGTTATACAGTTAAACAAACAATAGCCACAGAGCCAGACAACCCTAAAGCAAAGGATATCCAGGACTCCACAGGCTCCTTAGAATACGTATTCCAGTATCTAGAGTCTCTTTAGAAATGTGAGAAGATGGGATCCCACCTGCCTTATAAAACACTTCCTAGGTGCTGAGCAACTGTTCTGAACACGTTATATATATTAATTCATTTAATTTTCACAGGACTTCCATGGTGGTCCAGTGGTTAAGAATCTGCCTGCCAATGCAGGAGACATGGGTTCAATCCCTGGCCTAGGAAGATTCACATGCCAAGGGGACAACTAAACCTGTGCACCATGACTACTGAGCCTGCACACCTAGAGCCCAAGCTTCCCAATGAGAAGCCACCACAGTGAGAAGCCTATGCACCGCAACTAGAGAGTAGCCCCCATTCACCTCAACTAGAGAGAGCCCTGGTGCATCAGAAAGACCCAGTGCAGTCAGAAATAAAGAAATAATCAAAAATTATTTATTTTAAAACGATTATTAATTTTCACAGTAAAACCTCCAAGGAGATAATAATATTTTTATCCCTATTTTTTAGATGAGGAAACTGAAGTAAAGAAACATTAAGTAACTCACCTAGGGTCACACTGCCACTAAAGTACCAAGATTTGAACAAAAGCATCTCTGATTTTATAAACAATGCTCTTAATCTTCTATGGGCTACAGTGCTTTGTTTTTTCTAGGCCATTATCTTAGATTTACCAGAATTTTTTTTTAAAAGGCAGTGTAAAGAGTGGGTTAGTAAAGTCAATCTCAGTTAATGTCAGAGGAATGCTCTCTGTACTGACTAGAATATATTAATAATTAAAACTAATTTCTCTTGATTTTGACCTGTGGCCTCAAAAATACAGGCACTCTCTGTCTTAATATTTACATTTTCCAGCTAGGGTGCATGAAGATGGTTTAGGTGTCTATTCTCAGTTTGACAGTCTCATGCAGTCAGTGCAGCCAAAGCCTGACATACAGTTAGGCATGCCACTCCAAAGCTTCTTGCCATTCTCGATGGGGACTGAGAAGAATGTTTCCTTTGAGGACAGCTATGGGATTTCAAGAAGAAAACACCTGGCTAGAGACATCAAGAAGTATAACCTAGTCTCAATAGCTTCCTACTAAAAGGGTCTGAGGGACTCCTACTTATCTGCAATGTAAGAACTGGTGTTCATTTATTCAATCATTAAACATTCATTTATTGAATGCCTACTATGTGGAGGCACTAGAGATATAGGGAAGAAGACAGACAAACCTTGCTATTGAGGACGTGTTCACAATGTTCAGCATGTCTTTGAGGACTGCTCTCCTTAGATTTGAGGTCTTTGGCCACTGAGAGTGATCCATATTTTGAGAGTGATCTCTCAAAATACGACACTCAAAATTGCCTGAGTCTCCCCACATGTAAAACAAAGGTGGGACTGAGTTCTCCAGGGAACCTGACTGACTCAGAGCTAAGTGTGCAGAAAGTTTATTGAGATGCTCTCAGAATTGACTGCTGTTGGGGGAAGGAAAGAAGCAGGATTAGGCAGACACAGATGCCAAACTATGATAAAGCCTCAACAAAGACTCCAGGTGATCCCACAGGAATTCTGAAATTGGGACAGCCCTCCTGAAATGGAGCCAGCCATCAGGGTTTTTCTTTTTAACCTCCATATAAAGCAATAAATACTTGCATCTTTGGGAATGCAGCTTTGGGCAAGACAGCTTTCTTCAGTTCAGTTCAGTCCAGTCACTCAGTCACGCCCAACTCTTTGTGACCCCATGAACCACAGCACGCCAGGCCTCCCTGTCCATTACCAATTCCCAGAGTCCACCCAAATCCATGTCCATTGAGTCAGTGATGCCATCCAACCATCTCATTCTCTGTTGTCCCCTTCTCCTCCTGCCTTCAATCTTTCCCAGAATCAGGGTCTTTTCCAATGAGTCAGTTCTTCGCATCAGGTAGCCAAAGTTTCAGCTTCAACATCAGTCCTGCCAATGAACACTCAGGACTGAACTCCTTTAGGATGGACTGTTTGGATCTCCTTGCAGTGCAAGGGACTCTCAAGAGTCTTCTCCAACACCACAGTTCAAAAGCATCAATTCTTTGGCACTCAGCTTTCTTTATAGTCCAACTCTCACATCCATACATGACCACTGGAAAAACCATAGCCTTGACTAGATGGACCTTTGTTGGCAAAGTAATGTCTCTGCTTTTGAATATGCTGTCTAGGTTGGTCATAACTTTCCTTCCAAAGAGCAAGTGTCTTCTAATTTCATGGCTACAATCACCATCTGGTGTGATTTTGGAGCCCCCAAAAATAAAGTCTGCCACTGTTTCCACTGTCTCCCCATCTATTTGCCATGAAGTGATGGGACCAGATGCCATGATCTTAGTTTTTTGAATGTTGAGTTTTAAGCCAACTTTTTCACTCTCTTCTTTCACTTTCATCAAGAGGCTCTTTAGTTCTTCTTCACTTTCTGCCATAAGGGTGGTGTCATCTGGATATCTGAGGTTATTGATATTTCTCCCGGCAATCTTGATTCCAGCTTGTGCTTCCTCCAGTCCAGCGTTTCTCATGATGTACTCTGCATAAGCAAAACCAATATAATATTGTAAAGTAATTAGCCTCCAATTAAAATAAGTAAATTTATATTTAAACAAAAACAAAAACAAAAAATAAGCAGGGTGACAATATACAGCCTTGACGTACTACTTTTCCTATTTGGAACCAGTCTGTTGTTCCATGTCCAGTTTTAACTGTTGCTTCCTGACCTGCATACAGGTTTCTCAAGAGGCAGGTCAGGTGGTCTGGTACTCCCATCTCTTTCAGAATTTTCCACAGTTTATTATGATCCACACAGTCAAAGGCTTTGGCATAGTCAATAAAGCAGAAATAGATGTTTTTCTAGAACTCTCTTGCTTTTGTGATGATCCAGCAGATGTTGGCAATTTGATCTCTGGTTCCTCTGCCTTTTCTAAAACCAGCTTGAAGATCTGGAAGTTCACAGTTCACATATTGCTGAAGCCTGGCTTGGAGAATTTTGAGCATTACTTTATTAGCGTGTGAGATGAATGCAATTGTGTGGTAGTTTGAGCATTCTTTGGCATTGCCTTTCTTTGGGATTGGAATGAAAACTGACCTTTTCCAGTCCTGTGGCCACTGCTGGATTTTCCAAATTTGCTGGTATATTGAGTGCAGCACTTTCACAGCATCATCTTTCAGGATTTGAAATAGCTCAACTGGAATTCCATCACCTCCACTAGCTTTGTTCGTAGTGATGCTTCCTAAGGCCCACTTGACTTCACATTCCAGAATGTCTAGCTCTAGGTGGATGTGAGTGATCACACCATTGTGATTATCTGGGTTGTGAAGATCTTTTTTGTACAGTTCTTCCATGTATTCTTGCACCTCTTCTTAATATCTTCTTCTGTTAGGTTCATACTATTTCTGTCCTTTATTGAGCCCATCTTTGAATGAAATGTGCCCTTGGTCTCTCTAATTTTCTCAAAGAGATCTCTAGTCTTTCCCATTCTATTGTTTTCCTCTATTTCTTTGCATTGATTGCTGAGGAAGGCTTTCTTATCTCTCCTTGCTATTCTTTGGCACTCTGCATTCAGATGCTTATATCTTTCCTTTTCTCCTTTGCTTTTTGCCTCTCTTCTTTTCACAGCTATTTGTGAGGCCTCTCCAGACAGCCATTTTGCTTTTTTGCATTTCTTTTTCTTGGGGATGTTCTTGATTCCTGTCTCCTGTACAATGTCATGAACCTCCATCCATAGTTCATCAACAGTCTATCAGATCTAGTCCCTTAAATCTATTTCTCACTTCCAGTGTATAGTCATAAGGGATTTGATTTCCAAATCCTGAATGGTCTACTGGTTTTCCCCACTTTCTACAATTTAAGTCTGAATTTAGCAATAAGGAGTTCATGATCTGAGCCACAGTCAGCTCCCAGTCTTGTTTTTGCTGACTGTATAGAGCTTCTTCATCTTTGGCTGCAAAGAATATAATCAATCTGATTTTGGTGTTGACCATCTGGCGATGTCCATGTGTAGAGTCGAATGACAATTCCCAAAAAGCTATCTTCAGGCACTGCTTCTAGCATCTAGGAGATTAAAAATACTTGAGTCCTGAAAGGGATTTGGACAGTGCATTAAAGCATCTACTACAGAAGAAATGGACTCTAATATACGAGTCCCTGTCTGAAGTTACAGTCTGTGACCTCGTGCCTTTGTTGTTGTTGTTGTGCAGTCACTAAGTCGTGCCCAACTGTTTGGGACTGCATGGACTGCATGGACTGCAGCATGCCAGGCTTCCCTGTCCTTTACTATCTCCCAGAGTTTGCTCAGATTCATGGCCATTGAGTCAGTGATGTTATCTCACCATCTCATCCTCTGCTACTATCTTCTCCTTCTGCCCTCAATCTTTCCCAGCAACAGGTATTTTCCAATGAGTTGGCTCTTTGAATCAGGTGGCCAAAGTATTAGAACTTCAGCTTCAGCAATAGTCCTTCCAATGAATATTCAGGGTTGATTTCCTTTAGGATTGACTGGTTTGATCTTGCAGTCCAAGGGACACTCAAGAATCTTCTCCAGCACCACAGTGCCAAAGCATCAATTCTTGCATGCTCAGTCTTCTTTATGGTCAAACTCTTACATCCGTACATGACAACTGGAAAAACCATCGCTTTGACTATATGGACCTTTGTCAGCAAAGTGATGTCTCTGCTTTTTAATATACTATCTAGGTTTGTCATAGCTTTCCTTCTAAGAACCAAGTGTCTTTAATTTCATGGCTGCAGTCACTATCTGCAGTGCTTTTTGAGCCTAAGAAAATAAAGTCCAACTGCTGCAAGCTACCACTTGTACCCAGTAGGCTCTGAGGGGTCTCCTAGACCAGGCCCTTCAGGGTAGATGTCAGTGCCTTGAGTTCCATCATAGGCTTCTACAGACCTGGGTGTAGTTACGCCTTGCCTAATCTTGGTGAGCAGGATTTTGAGAATATTCTAGAGAGCTCAGCCTGGTTTCTGTATTAAGTTACTTGAGAACATCCTAATTTTTGAGAGAACTGTAAGCAAAGGGATGCAGTGTCTCTGGAATACATGATTTTATTACTTTGTGCTGCCTCCTGGTGGCCACTCATCTAATGCACAAAAGAGAAGCCAGGAATTTAATTAATAGAATGATTACCCAGGAAAAGCCATTTTTAATATGGGCTTTTTCCCCACCTTGGAAATGAAGAAACAAATGTCTAAGTTTTGGATTAAGCTATCTTGAACAGAATTATTCCTGTATTTCATGCCCCAGCTCAGATGTTTCCTCTCTAAAAAGCCTTCCCAAACCAACCCAGCAATCAGCTCCTCCCTCCTCTCAGCTTCTGTAGGACAGTTTATGTGTCTCTCTAGCCACAGCCTGGATAGCACTTAAGTGGATTACCTTATTTAAGGCTTATACAAATCCTGTGAGCTAGGTATTATTATGATACCTACTTTAAATTTGAGGAAACTAAGACAGAAGAATGAGATAATTGTTTGAAAATCATTTGCCAGATGGACAAGAGCAGGGAGGAAGGAATTGTAGGAAAAGAGAAGTGGGTATGCATATAAGTGTAGGGAAACATGATATGCTTCCTCCATCTGGTATAGTCAGGGGATTATTAGTAGTTTAGGTTTTCTGGAGTGAGGTGTAAAGTGACAAAGCAGGGGGTATGCTGAGAGAATTGCACAAATAGAATTGTGGTGTTTTAAAAGCAAGACAAGGGGGAGGATCAAAAGGTACAAACTTCCAGTTATAAAATAAATGCCATGGGAATGTGTAAAAAAGGCAAAAATAATAGTTTCCCTGCTTAAAAACACCCAATGCTTCCCACTAAACTTAAAGAATAAAATCTAAACAGGGCTGTATGGTCCTGACTGTCTCCCTTTCTGATGTCATCTCCCTCTGTCTGCTGCAGCCACACTGGCATCCCTGTCAGCCAACTGGACTCCTGAAACGCAGGGAACCTCCTCGGGGCTCTAGCAGCTTTCCCATGGGTCCAGTTATTTTTATGCCTTTCAAGGTCTTCCTCCCAAGTACCCATTTCATTTCTTGAAGCTCTCTTGTACCCTTTTCATCTCTGGATCACATAAGCTATACTCACTTTCCTCATTTCCACACCAAAACCAAGCACATCAGTAGTTTCATCCTAATTGTAAATTGCAAGGATAATTTAAAAGAGAAGAGTATTCTGCAACAAAATGCAAGGTAATGAGCTTCTCATCATCAGATATATTCAAGCAAAAGTTAAATGCCTACTCTAAAGGACTTGTTGAAAGAAAATACTCATTTGGTAGGATTGCACAGAAGACCTTTAAGGTCCTTTCTACCTCTTGAGATTTTATTCTAACTCCACACAAACACATATACACATATTTTCAATTTTACTAAAAGAATTCATGTAGCCCATGATTAAGCAAAATATATAAAAATATAGATTTCTCAAATAAAGTAAGAGAGGCTATGGTATACAAAAGAGATCAATGTGGGGTTTTTTAACTAGAGTCCTAAAATATTTGAGTTAAAAGGGACTGAGTTAAAACAGACAAGAATACTTTTTAGTCAATTTTCTTAGCATATATACTTAGAATATTGCCTGATACATAGCAAGAGCTAAATAAATGTTGAATGAATGCATAACCAAAGGAACAGATGTAATTTATATAAAATTTCAAGAATAAAAGCTTTTCCAAGTAAAACCTCCATAGGTTAGGTTAGGAGACCTCCATTTGGGAGATTGTTGTTGACTTCAGATAACAGTATCTTGTTTTGTTTAATTGGGTTTTTGCTCTTTGGTCATTCCTGGGGAGCAAAAGGCAAATAATATTTTCTGGTGACAATCACATCACTATTAAAATTTTGGATAACCAATAATCTCCTGAAATAATCTTTCCATGTCGTTGAGTCATATAACTTTCCAAAAAGATGTGTGAGAGGAGGGATATTCTCTCAGAACTCCTTTATTTAGGATATTATTGCCCCCCCTTACATGTTTGATCTATCCGCCCTACCCCACCCCAAGCTTATGCTCCATGCCATCTCCTGGTGTGTGGAGACAGTGCCAGACAAGGAAATTACAGTCCTCATATGGCAAGCCCAGACAGTAAATGACAGGTCAATCTGAGAGGGTCAGATTATGAGGTTCACATCTACACCAAACTCAACATCCTGGTGACCAAACTTATCAAGAAAGAGGAAGGTGTTTTTTAATCTTTAAAAAATTAGTTTTAATTGACAATTTTATATTATATGTATGATATATTGATTCAATATTTTTATACATTATAAAATGATCACTATAATAAATCCAATTATCATATGCCACCATATAAATTTGTTACAATATTATTAACAATATTCCTATGTGTATATTATATATATCACTGTGACTCATAGCTGGAAGTTTGCACCTGTTGCTGCTGCTGCTAAGTTGCTTCAGTCATGTCTGACTGTGCGACCCCATAGACGGCAGCCCACAAGGCTCCCCTGTCCCTGGGATTCTCCAGGCAAGAACACTGGAGTGGGTTGCCATTTCCTTCTCCAATGCATGAAAGTGAAAAGTGAAAGTGAAGTCGCTCTGTCATGCCCGACTCTTAGCAACCCCATGGACTGCAGCCTACCAGGCTTCTCCGTCCATGGGATTTTTCAGGCATGAGTACTGGAGTGGGGTGCCATTGCCTTCTCCTTGCACCTGTTAATCCCCTTCAATTATCTGTTCTCCCCTCCCCCTTGCAAACATCAATTTGGTCTCTGTATCTATGAGTCTGTTTTGTTTTGTTTGTTCATTTGTTTTGTTTTTTAGATTCCACATATTAGAGAAATCACGTGGTATTTGTTTTCTTCTGACTTATTTCACTTAGCAATATACCCTGCAAGTCCCTTGATTTTGCCACAAATGGCAAGATTTCATTCTTTTCTATGGCTGAATAATATTCTTCAGTGTATACATACGTGTGTGTGTGTGTGTGTGTGTGTGTGTGTGTCTATCTTCTGGTTTGATCTCCTTGCAGTCCAAGGGACTCTCAAGAGTCTTCTCCAGCACCACAATTTGAGAGCATCAATTCTTGGCCGCTCAGACTTCTTTATGGCCCAACTCTCACAGCTGTACATAACTGGAAAAACCATAGCTTTGACTATACAGAACTTTGTTGGCAAAGAGATGTCTCTGCTTTTTAATATGCTGTCTAAGTTTGCCATAGCTTTCCTTCCAAGGACCAAACATTTAAAAATTTTATGCCTGCAGTCATTGTCCACAGTGATTTTGGAGCCCAAGAAAATAAAGTCTGCTACTGCTTCTAGTTTGGATTCCTTATCTATCTTCACCTTGTTTGATTATTGTGGCTAGGGTTTCCAATACTATTTTGGATAAAAGTGATAAAAGTGAGCATCCTTGTATTATTGCTGCTCTTTCAGCTTTTCTCAGTTGAATATGTTAGGTGTGGATTTGTCATATATGCCCTTTTTATGTTGAGGTATGTTCCCTCCACATCCACTTTGTTGAGAGTTTTTATAAAAAATGGATGTTGGATTTTTTCCAATGCTTTTTATGCACTGACTGAGATGATAATGAGATTTTTTTTCTTTTTTATATATGTCTTGTTAACATGGAAAATCATGTTGACTGATTTGGGAGTCACATTGACTGAACTACTCCTGCATCCCTGGGATGAATCCCATTTGATCATGGTGTATGATCATTTTAATTTATTTTTGTATTTGGCTTGCTAGTGTTTTGTTGAAGATTTGCATATATATTTATCAGGGATATTAGTCTGAAAATTTTTTAGTAGTAGTGTCTTTTTCTAGTTTTGGTATCAGGGTAATGTTTGTCTCATAAAAAAAGTAGGGAGTGATCTTTCCTCTCTGCTGCTGCTGATGCTGCTAAGTCGCTTCAGTCGTGTCCGACTCTGTGCGACCCCATAGATGGCAGCCCACCAGACTCCCTGTCCCTGGGATTCTCCAGGCAAGAACACTGGAGTGGGTTGCCATTTCCTTGTCCACTGCATTAAAGTGAAAAGTGAAAGTGAAGTCGTTCAGTCGTGTCCGACTCTTCACGACCCCATGGACTGCAGCCTACCAGGCTCCCCTTCCATGGGATTTTCCAGGCAAGAGTACTGGAGTGGGTTGCCATTGCCTTCTCCGCTTTCCTCTCTAATTTTTTAGAATAGCTTCAGGAGGATAGGTATTAACTCTTCTTTAAATGTTGTGCAGAATTCACCTGTGAAGCTGTCTGTTCCTGGGTGTTTGTTGTGAGTTGTTTATTATTATTATTATTTATTCAGTCCCACTACTGATAAAGTCTATTCAGATTTTCTATTTCTTCCTGACTCAGTTGTATAAGTTTGTACATTTTCTATAAAATTATACATTTCTTCTAGGTTGTCCAATGTGTTTTCATATAATTGTTTAATCTCTTGTGATCCTTTTACCTTTCTGTTTTGTTGATTGTAACTTCTTTTTTGTTTCCAATTTTAGTTATTTTGGCTCTCTTTTTTTCTTGATGTGTCTGGCTTAACAGCTATCAGTTATGTTTATGTTTTCAGAGAACCAACTTTTAGTTTCAGTGATCTTTTCTTTTGGTATTTTAAAGTCTCTATTTCATTTATTTTCACACTGATCTTTATTATTTCCTTCCTTCTAGTCACATTGGCCTTTACTTTTTCTTCATTTTCTAGTTCCTTTGTAATGTTATATTATTATAACATTATAATGGTATAATGGTATATAATGGTATAATGTTAGATTATTTATTTGTGGTTTTTCTTCTTTACTGAGATGAGCTTGTATCATTATAAATTTCCCTATTACAACTGCTCCTGCAGTGTCCTATAGATTTTGGTAACTTTTTTCCATTAATTTGTCTCAAGGTATTTTATTTTTAATTTTTATTTTTAGGGGTTTATTTTATTCATTTATTTATTTATTTTTACTTTACAGTATTGTATTGGTTTTGCCATATATCAACATGAATCCGCCACGGTCAAGGTATTTTTTGATTTCCTTTTTGATTTCTTTGTTGACCAATTGGTTGTTTGGCACCATGTTGTTTAGCTTCCATATGTTGTGTTTTTTCCAGTTTTATTATTGTAATTGATTTCTAGTTGCATACAATTGTGGTTGGAAAGAATACTTGATATGATTTCAATCTTCTTAAAGTTATTGAGACTTTCTTGTAACCTAGCATATGATGTATTTTGGAGACTGTTTCATGTACATTTAAAAAGAATGTGTATTCCAATGCTGTTGGATGGAATGTTCTGTATATATCTATTAAGTGAATCTGGTCTAAATTATCATTTAAGACCAATGTTTCCTCACTGATTTTCTGTCTGGATGGTCTAACTATTGATATAAGTCTAAAGTAGCATTTAAAACCAATGCTTCCTTATTGATTTTCTGTCTGGATGATCTAACCATTGATGCAAGTGGAGTGTTAAAATGTCTTACTATTATTGTGTTTGTTACTGTTTATTTCTTCCTCTGTGTTAATATTTGCTTTATGTGTTTATATGCTTCTATACTGGGAGCATAGATATTTATAAATGTTATATCCTCTTGTTCAATTGACCTCTTTATCATTCTTACTATCTTGTTATAATAATTTAAAAGTGTATTTTAAGAATTGCTACTGCATTACATGGATTATCTTTTTCCATCTCTCCATTTTCAGTCCATGTGTGTATCTTTAGATCTGAGGTGAGTCTCTTGTAGCTAGCATATAAATAGGTCTTATTTTTTTAATCCTTCAGCTACCCTATGTACCTTGATTGGCACATTTAATCCATTTACTTTTAAAAATTATTGATAGCAATTTATAGATTCAATGCTATCCCTATCAAGCTACCAACAGTATTCTTCACAGAGCTAGAACAAATAATTTCACAATTTGTATGGAAATACAAAAAACCTCGAATAGCCAAAGCAATCTTGAGAAAGAAGAATGGAACTGGAGGAATCAACCTACCTGACTTCAGGCTCTACTACAAAACCACAGTTATCAAGACAGTATGGTACTGGCACAAAGACAGAAATATAGATCAATGGAACAAAATAGAAAGCCCAGAGATAAATCCATGCACCCATGGATACCTTATCTTTGACAAAGGAGGCAAGAATATACAATGGATTAAAGACAATCTCTTTAACAAGTGGTGCTGGGAAATCTGGTCAACCACTTGTAAAAGAATGAAACTAGAACACTTTCTAACACCATACACAAAAATAAACTCAAAATGGATTAAAGATCTAAACGTAAGACCAGAAACTATAAAACTCCTAGAGGAGAACATAGGCAAAACACTCTCTGACATAAATCACAGCAGGATCCTCTATGACCCACCTCCCAGAATATTGGAAATAAAAGCAAAAATAAACAAATGGGACCTAATTAACCTTAAAAGCTTCTGCACAACAAAGGAAACTATTAGCAAGGTGAAAAGACAGCCTTCAGAATGGGAGAAAATAATAGCAAATGAAGCAACTGACAAACAACTAATCTCAAAAATATACAAGCAACTCCTACAGCTCAACCCCAGAAAAATAAATGACCCAATCAAAAAATGGGCCACAGAACTAAATAGACATCTCTCCAAAGAAGACATACAGAGGGCTAACAAACACATGAAAATATGCTCAACATCACTCATTATCAGAGAAATGCAAATCAAAACCACTATGAGGTACCATCTCACACCAGTCAGAATGGCTGCGATCCAAAAGTCTACAAATAATAAATGCTGGAAAGGGTGTGGAGAAAAGGGAACCCTCTTACACTGTTGGTGGGAATGCAAACTAGTAGAGCCACCACGGAGAACACTGTGGAGATTCCTTAAAAAACTGGAAATAGAACTGCCTTATGATCCAGAAATCCCACTGCTGGGCATACACACTGAGGAAACCAGAAGGGAAAGAGACACGTGTACCCCAATGTTCATCGCAGCACTGTTTGTAATAGCCAGGACATGGAAGCAACCTAGATGCCCATCAGCAGATGAATGGATAAGAAAGCTGTGGTACATATACACAATGGAGTATTACTCAGCCATTAAAAAGAATACATTTGAATCAGTTCTAATGAGGTGGATGAAACTGGAGCCTATTATACAGAGTGAAATAAGCCAGAAGGAAAAACATCAATACAGTATACTAACGCATATATATGGAATTTAGAAAGATGGTAACAATAACCCGGTGTACGAGACAGCAAAAGAGACACTGATGTATAGAAGAGTCTTATGGACTCTGTGGGAGAGGGAGAGGGTGGGAAGATTTGGGAGAATGACATTGAAACATGTAAAATATCATGTAAGAAACGAGATGCCAGTCCAGGTTCGATGCACGATACTGGATGCTTCAGGCTAGTGCACTGGGACACCCAGAGGGATGGTATGGGGAGGGAGGAGGGAGGAGGGTTCAGGATGGGGAACACATGTATACCTGTGACGTATTCATTTTGATATTTGGCAAAACTAATACAATTATGTAAAGTTTAAAAATAAAATAAAATTTAAAAAAATTATTGATAAGTATATACTTACTGCCATTTTGTTAATTGTTTTCTGGTTGTTTTGTAGTTCTCTGTGTCTTGCTCTCCTTTCTTGTAATTTGATGACTATTTTTAGTGTTACATTTGGATTTCTTTTTCTTTACTTTTGTGTGGTTAATATGAAACTCATATATAACAACCTGCGTATGTAGTTGAGCATTTTAAGTTGATGATCTCTTAAGTCCAATGCATTCTAAAAGTTCTACATTTTTAATTCCCCCATGTTTTATGTTTTTATGTCATATTTTATAATTTTTTATTCCTTAACTACTTATTGTAGACATAGATGATTTTTTACTACTTTTTGTCTTTTAATGTTCCTACTTTCATCTTTTAATCAAGTGTTTGATCTACTACCTTTATTATACATTTGCATTTACCAATGACATTTTTCCTTTCATAATTTTCATATTTCTTGTTATGGCCTTTTCTCTTCCTCTTAAACAAGCTCCTTTAACATTTCTTGTAAGACAGGTTTAGTGTTGATAAACTCCTTTAGCTTTTGCTTGTCTGTAAATCTCTTTGTTGCCTTCAGTTCTGATCGACAACCTTGCCAAATGGAATAATCTTGGTTGTAGGATTTTTTCTTTTAACACTTTAAATATATCATGCCATGCCCTTCTGACCTGTAGAGTTTTTACTGAAAAGTCAGCTGATGATCTCAGAGTTCCCTTATATGTAACTAGTTGTTTTTCACTTGCTGCTTTTAAGTCTCTCTTCATTTCTAATTTTTTGAAATTTTAATTATAAATTAATTATATAATTTAATTATAATTTTTCTTGTTATGGACCTCTTTGGGTTCATCTTGTTTAGGACTTTCTGTGCTTCCTGGACCTAGGTATCTGTTTCCTTCTGCAGCTTAGTGAAATTTCCAGCTATCAATTCTTCAGCTAAGTTTTCTGCCCTTTTCTCTCTCTTTTCCTTCTGGGACCCCTACAATGCAAATATTAGTATACTTATTGTTGTCCCAGAAGTCCCTCAAACTATGTTCATTTTTTCTTATTTTTTTCTTTCCAGCTTGTGTAATTTCAATACTCTTTGTCTTCCAGATCATTGATCTCTATATCATCTAATCTACTGTTGATTTCTTCTAGTGAATTTTAAATTTCAGTTATTGTATTCTTCAACTCTGATTAGTTTTTTTTTTTTTTTTGTATATTCCACCTCTTTGCTAAAGTTCTCACTATGCCCATCCATTCTTCTCCCAAGTTTGGTGAGCATCTTTATGATCATACCCTAGAACTCTATATTGGGTATATTGCTTATCTCCATTTCATTTAGTTCTTTTTCTGATATTTTGTATCATTTTGCCTAATTTTCTGTGTTTATTTCTTTGTTAGGTAGTTTCATTAATCTCCTTCTTGGATAAGTGACCTTTTGTAGGAGATATCCTATGGGGCCCAGCAACATGCTCCTCTCTGCCCACCAGAGCCAAACACTTCAAGATTGTTCCCTACATGGGTTGTGTGTGCTTTTCTGTTGTGGCAAGGCTGTTTGCTATGTGCACACTGGTGGGCAAGGCGGGTTTCCAGCATCGCTGTCCACGAGATCCACCAGCATGCAACTGCTGCAAGCTTTCTGGTGGTCAGGATAGACCCCCAATGCAACTGGCTGTGAATCTTGGCAACTGCTCCAGGCACTCTGGTATGTAGAGCAGGCCCCCAGCATGGCTGGCTGTGAAGCCAGTGTCATGCTACTACTGCTGGCATGGTGGTGTGCTGGGCAGGCCTCTGGGTGGCTGGCTGTGATACCCTATACTGTGAAACTGCTGTGAGTGCACTATTTGGTGTGGCAGACGCCAGTGCAGCTGGCTTCATGGCCCAGCAGCATGCAACTCCTGTGGGCATAGCTGACTGTGTGGCTCAATGGTGTGCAGCTGCTGTAGACATGCTGGTGTGTATGGCATGCCCCCAGGACTAACAGGCTAGAAGGAGGATTCCAAAATTCACCAGCACCAGTGTCAGCACAGAGAAGGAGATCACAAAAATGGCTGCTGCCAGCATTTATGTCCCCAAGGGGAATCCCAACTGCCCCCTGTCTCTTTTTAGAGGCTCTCCAAGATCAGCAAGTAGATCTGATCTTGGCACCTTTCAAACTGCTATCTCTGCACTGTGACTCAGAGTGAGTGAGTTTTTGTGCACTCCATTTAGGAGTGGAGTCTTAGCTTCCTATAACCCAAAGACCCTCATGAACATGTCCTGCTGGTTTTCAGTGTCAGACATTTTGAGGGCTCATCTTCCTGGTGTGGGTCCCCTGGGTTTGGGAGCAAGAAGTGGGGATCAGATTCCTTGCTTTGGGGAGGACCTGCATGGCTGTGATTTTCCTCCTGCCTGTGGGTTGCTGCACTGGGGGTATGGTTCCTGACTAGAACACATCTGTGCCCATCCTACCCATTTTGTTGTGGTTACTTCTTTGTATTTTTAATTGTGAAGAATCTTCTCTGCTAGTCTTCAGGTTATTCTCAGAGATAGTTGCTCTGTAAGTAGTTATAATACTGTTGTGCCTGTGGGAGGAGGTGAGCTCAAGCCCTTCCCACTCCTCCATATTGATCCAGACCCCACTGGAAAAAGCAAATATAAAACACAATTTAAAAAATCTATCTGCTTAAAATGAAAATATCTCACAATACTAAGTATTGTCATCAGTGTAGAGAACCAAGAACTTTTATGTATTGTGGAGTGTAAAATAATACAACCACTTTGAAAAACATTTTCTAGCAGAGTTGAGGTTATGACTCACTGTCACTCTTCTATGACTCACTAATTTCTTTTCTATATATGTACCTAACAGAAAAGTATGCATCTGTGCAGATGGATACATAGACATAAATATTAATAGCAGCATTTTTCATGATAGCTAAAAATTGGAAAATCCCAAATGTCCATTAGCAGTGGGTTACACAAATACACTTTGGTGTGTTAATATAATGGAATATTATGCAACAATAACATGAATGGCTTTCACAAATATAATGCTGGGTAAGTAGAGCCAAACACAAATTACACATACCTTCTGATTTTTTTATATAGATCTAAGTAACTTGGAGAAGGAAATGGCAACCCACTCCAGTATTCTTGCCTGGAGAATCCCAGGGACGGGGGAGCCTGGTGGGCTGCCATCTATGGGGTCTCATAGAGTCGGACACGACTGAAGCGACTTAGCAGCAGCAGCAGCAAGAAACATGGAAAGTGAAACTGTACTGATTCAGAGATATGCATATGTAGGAAAAATTACAAAGCAATGAAGAAATTAATAAAAAAGAATAGTGGCTACTTCAAGGAGTGAGGGTGATACTGCAGCAAGAAAAAGACACATGGGGACTTCAAGAAGGTTGGCAATGTTTTATTTCTTGACCTTAGTGATAATCCACAAGTATTCATTTTTATATGCGTATCTATATTTCATTCTCATTTTTCTATATGATATCAAAACAATAACTTAAAAATAATGAGAAAATATGCAAAATGTTATGACAACCTCCGTGAATATTTAAATCAATTAATATATATTTGAAAAATATAGCTTAACAAGCTTGATTCAAGAAGATACAGAAATCATGAATAGACTATAACCATTAAAATAAATGAATGAGTATTAAAAAAACTTTTCATAATAAAGCAAAAATAAAATACTCTAGGCCTACCAAATATTAAAGGAAAAAATAACCCCAGTCTTCAATAAAACCTTCCAAGGAACATAGGTGAGAAGGAACATTTCCTAATTCATATTATGTGGTAATGATTTTCATAGTAAATATTACAATATATAATTATTACAATAAATAATTACAAAGGTATAAATAAAGAAGAATAAGTAAGGAATCACATTCATGAAAATAGATGAAAAATTATTAAGAAAATATTATCAAATAAATTCAGCGAGTATAAACAAAGTGATACATCAAGATCAAGGTTGGAAATAAATTATTGTAATCCACCATATTAACAGAATAGAGCATGGAAATCATATACATGCAGTAGAAGGTGTCTGACAAATGTCAAGCTGCATTCATAGTATTTTTTCAGACATTTAAGAATATAAAGAAACTTTCTTAACCAAATAAAATTTACCTTTAAATCCCTACAATAAACATCTTACTAAAAGAGTGAAATAAAGAAGTAGTTCCACTTAACAATGCTATTGGAGACCTTAATTCTCTCAGTAAGGCAAAAATAATAAAAAGTATAAGCATTATGAATGAAGAGATAAATCTGTCATTATTGAAAGGTGACATGATTATGAACTAGAAAACTCAAAATAATCTATAGACTAAACTGTGGATCCTGGAATATATATGTATACACACACACACACACACACACACACACACACTATATATAATTTACAGCCCTATATATCTGTGAATGAGTGATAGAAAATGAATAAAATTAAAATGTAGGAACATTAATTTCATCAGAAGCATGAAGTACTGTATCAGTACGGATCTTTTTTTTTCTTTTTTTTTTAAATTTTATTTTATTTTTAAACTTTATAATATTGTATTAGTTTTGCCAAACATCAAAATGAATCCACCACAGGTATACCCGTGCTCCCCATCCTGAACCCTCCTCCCTCCTCCCTCCCCGTACCCTCCCTCTGGGTCGTCCCAGTGCACCAGCCCCAAGCATCCAGTATCGTGCATCGAACCTGGACTGGTGACTCATTTCATACATGATATTATACATGTTTCAATGCCATTCTCCAAAATCTCCCCACCCTCTCCCTCTCCCACAGAGTCCATAAGACTCTTCTATACATCAGTGTCTCTTTTGCTGTCTCATACACAGGGTTATTGCTACCATCTTTCTAAATTCCATATATATGCGTTAGTATACTGTATTGGTGTTTTTCTTTCTGGCTTACTTCACTCTGTATAATAGGCTCCAGTTTCATCCACCTCATTAGAACTGATTCAAATGTATTCTTTTTAATGGCTGAGTAATACTCCACTGTGTATATGTACCACAGCTTTCTTATCCATTCATCAGCTGATGGGCATCTAGGTTGCTTCCATGTCCTGGCTATTATAAACAGTGCTGCGATGAACATTGGGATACACGTGTCTCTTTCCCTTCTGGTTTCTTCAGTGTGTATGCCCAGCAGTGGGATTTCTGGATCATAAGGCAGTTCTATTTCCAGTTTTTTAAGGAATCTCCACACTGTTCTCCATAGTGGCTGTACTAGTTTGCATTCCCACCAACAGTGTAAGAGGGTTCCCTTTTCTCCACACCCTCTCCAGCATTTATTGCTTGTAGACTTTTGGATCGCAGCCATTCCCAGACGGCTTCACAGCTGAATTCTACCAAAAATTTAGAGAAGAGCTAACACCTATCCTGCTCAAACTCTTCCAGAAAATTGCAGAGGAAGGTAAACTTCCAAACTCATTCTATGAGGCCACCATCACCCTAATACCAAAACCTGACAAAGATCCCACAAAAAAAGAAAACTACAGGCCAATATCACTGATAAACATAGATGCAAAAATCCTTAACAAAATTCTAGCAATCAGAATCCAACAACACATTAAAAAGATCATACACCATGACCAAGTGGGCTTTATCCCAGGGATGCAAGGATTCTTCAATATCCGCAAATCAATCAATGTAATACACAACATTAACAAATTGAAAAATAAAAACCATATGATTATCTCAATAGATGCAGAGAAAGCCTTTGACAAAATTCAACATCCATTTATGATAAAAACTCTCCAGAAAGCAGGAATATAAGGAACATACCTCAACATAATAAAAGCTATATATGACAAACCCACAGCAAACATTATCCTCAATGGTGAAAAATTGAAAGCATTTCCTCTAAAGTCAGGAACAAGACAAGAGTGCCCACTTTCACCATTACTATTCAGTATGGATCTAATCAGGAAAGGCATCACACATGGCAGGAAAGAGTGTAAATTTGATACAAATTCTTATTAGCTATGACAAAAGAATAACTATAAGATATAAAGAAACTCTGTATGACACCCTAGGGCTGAGAGTTCAGTACACTATACAGAAGAGAAATTGGTTGATTTAGCCAGGCTGGTTCTGGTCTACAGTCTCTGGACAAGTAAAAGGCAATGCAACCCTCTGGAGCATAGGCAGGGAGAAGGTAATCAGTAAACTGGTGACTTGGATGTACAGTGGGTGAGTAGAGAGGATGGGACCCTCCAGGCCACAGACAGGCGTATGATAGGTTCTGCAGAAAAATCAGAGGACTGGTGTGGGTGAGTAGCCTTCAGGGAAACAGGCACAGGAGGGAGGACTTTGAGTAAACATGCTAGTAATAATTATTCTGGGGTAGAGAATCTTAGGGGTTCCGGTTTCTGTGTTGAGAGGTTCTGTGGACAGATTACTGCCATACAGGGGCTGCAAGGTTATTGAGGGACCCTGAGTTCTAGGCCTGTGGCTGAGGCAGCTGCCTACTAAGCTGACTCACACCTACACCATGAACTCACCCTGCCACAGCTGGAAATTGAAGCAAAGCCTCTCTTTCAATGTCCCTCTACTGCCATCTACTGAGAAAGTTTAACATCATGCGTAGTTAAAAGCAGAAATGCTTAATAGAAGTACATTTTCAGACCATGTATTGAAGGATATATTCCAAGCCGAGAGGTAATAAATCGGTAACTGACACAAATACCACAGAATAAATTACAGAATGTAAAAACCTATGTAGAAAAACTATAAAGCTTTATTCAGAGATGCTGCTATAGGTTAAACTGTGTCCCCCACCACCATCCCAAATTCATGTGTTGGAATTGTAAGCCCTAGTACCTAAGAATGTGAACTTATTTGTAAATAGTCATTGCAGTTGTAATTAGTTAAGTAATTAGTAATTGTAATTACTAATTGTAAAAGTAATTGTAATTAGTTAAGTTAAAGTCATTACAGTGGACCCTAACCCAATATGACTGATGTCCTTATAAAAAGGGGAAATTGAGGAAAAGAAAAATAAATGGAGGAAAGACCACAAGAAGACACATAGGGAGAAGACAACCAAAAGAGTGAAAGAGGTATGGGACAGATTTTCTTTCACAGCCCTCGGAAAGAATCAACCTTGCCAATACCCTCATTTCGGATTTCTAACTTCCAGACAGTGGTATGTGCGTGTATGTATGTATGTATGTATGTGTGTGTGTGTGTGTGTGTGTGTATATATATATATATATATATATACATATATATACATATATATATGCTGTGTTTGCTGTTTAAGCCATTAAGTTGGTGGTATTTTATAGCAGCCCTACTAAACCAATGTCCTTTTCATCATAGTGGACTGAAATGCAAAAGTAGGAAGTCAAGAGATACTTGGAGTAACAGGCAAGTTTGGCCATGGATTACAAAATGAGGGAGGGCAAAGGCTAACAGAGTTTTGCCAAGAGAACACGCTATTCTTAGCAAACACCTTCTTCCAACAATACAAGAGATGACTCTATTCATGGACATCACCAGATGGTCAATACTGAAATCATATTGATTATATTCTTTGCAGCTGAAGATGGAGAAGCTCTATAAAGTCAGAAAAAATAAGACCTGGAGTTGACTGTGGCTCAGATCATCAGCTCCTTACTGTAAATATCAGACTTAAATTGAATAAAGTAGGGAAAACCACTAGGCCATTCAGGTATGACCTAAATCAAATCCCTTATGAATATACAGTAGAAGTGACAAATAGATTCAAGGGATTAGATCTGACAGAGTGACTGAAGGACTATGGAGAGAGGTTCATAACATTGTACAGGAGGTGGTGACCAAAACCATCCCAAAGAAGTAGAAATGCAAGAAGGCAAAATGGTTGTCTGAGGAGGCTTACAAATAGCTGAGAAGAGAAGCAGAAGGCAAAGGAGAAAGGAAAAGATATACCCATCTGAATGCAGAGTTCCAAAGAATAGCAAGGAGAGTAAGAAGTCCTTCTTAAGTGAACAATGCAAAGAAATAGAGGAAAACAATAGAATGGGAAAGACTAGAGATCTCTTCAAGAAAACTAGAGATACCAAGGGAGTATTTCATGCAAAGATGGGCTCAATAAAGAACAAAAACGGTAAGGACCTAACAGAAGCAGATGAGATTAAGGAGAGGTGGCAACAATACACAGAAGAATGGTACAAAAAAGGTCTTAAGAACATGGATAAACATGATGGTGTGGTCACTCACCTAGAACCAGATATATTGGAGTGTGAAGTCAAGTGAGCCTTAGGAAGCATTACTACGAACAAAGCTAGTGGAGGTGATGGAATTCCAGGTGAGCTATTACAAATCCTGAAAGATGATGCTGTCAAAGTGCTGCACTCAATATGCCAGCAAATTTGGAGAACTCAGCAATGGCCACAGGAATAGAAAAGGTCAGTTTTCACTTCAATCCCAAAGAAGGGTAATTCAAAGAATGTTCAATCTACCACACAATTGCACTCATTTCACATGCTGGCAAGCTAATGCTCAAAATCCTTTAGGTAGGCTTCAGTAGTACATGAACTGAGAACTTCCACATATACAAGCTGGATTTAGAAAAGGCAGAGGAACCAGAGATCAAATTGCCAACATCTGTTGGATCATAGAAAAAGCAAGAGAATTCCAGAAAATCACTTGCTTCTGCTTCATTGACTCAACTAAAGCCTTTGACTGTGTGGATCCCAAAAAACTGTGGGACATTCTTAAATAGAATGGAATACCAGACCACTTTACCTGCCTCCTGAGAAACTTGTATGCAGGTCAGGAAGCAACAGTTACAACCGGACATGAAACAACTGACTAATTCAAAATTGGGGAAGGAAAACATCAGTGCTGTATATTGTCACTTGTTTATTTAACTTATACGCAGAGTCCATTATGTGAAATGCCGGGCTAGATGGATCAAAAACTGGAATCAAGACTGCCAGGAGAAGGAGGCGGTCCTAAAATAACAGAGGAATAGGATGGGGAGACCACTTTCTCCCCCACAAATTCACCGAAAGATCAGTTGAACGCTGAGCAAATTCCACAAAACAACTTTTGAATGCTGCTGGAGGACATCAGGCACCCAGAAAGGCAGCCCATTGTCTTCAAAAGGAGGTAGGACAAAATATAAAAGATAAAAAGACAGACAAAAGAGGTAGGGACAGAGATCAGTCCCGGGAAGGGAGTCTTAAAAGAGAAGTTTCCAAACACCAGGAAACATTCTCACCAGCGGGTCTGTGGGGAGTCTTGGAATCTCAGAGGGCAACATAACTGCGAGGAAAAATAAATAAATAAATAAAACCCACAGATTACGTGCCTAACAGCAACTCCCAGCACTCACAGCCACCACCAGCACGCGGGGGCTGAACAGGGAGGCACAGGATGCATTGGTTACAATAATGACCAGGCCCAAATGCCCTGAGGGCAATCTGAGGAAACTAACATGAGATAGCAACCCAGACTGTGGGATAGCCAGAGAGAGAGAAGGAAAAAAGAGAGAGAGAGAGAGAGAGAGAGAGAGAACTATCCTGCAAAAAGCCCTAACCTAAGACACTACCAGGCCCACTCACAGAACAAAGGCCTGAGCAAATACCAGAGGAGAGCTAGCAGGCTGCGGACCGGCCCATTCCCCGCTGGAGACAAACAGGCAGGGGGCAGCCAGAGCCAGAAAGTGGCAATCGCGGCCCCAGAGAGGCACCCTCTACCAAACTGCAAGCAGGCTTCATTGCTAACCAAGACTTCTTGGGATTCTGTATAGTTGACATCCGCCAGGAGGGTCACAGCCAGAGATCAGCTTCCCAGAAGACTCACACGGCACACCTGAGAAGGCGCACCTATTGTACACCCAGAAAACCGAGCAGCTGGGACGGAGGCGGCGATAAGACGCACCCCCCACCTGCCGGTGACTGTGCTCACCAAGCACCTGGTCACCTGAGCTGCTCGAACCTGGGAAGGGCACAAAACACAGGCCCAACAGGGTATGCACCTTTGTGAAGTACCCGAGAATCTGAACCTGAGCTGCTTAGACCTGGGAAGTGCACGCAACCCAGGGCCCGCCTCAGACAGTTCCTGTCAGAGCAACCTAGAGCCTGAGAAGTGTAGACCTTGAAAGCACACACGCCATGAGCGGGGGCAAACCCAGTGCGTTTGAAACACTGTGAGCACTCCCCACATACGCCAATGATATTTGTTTGCAGTGTTCCTCCCTCCCCACAGCACGACTGAACAAGTGAGCCTAAATAAGCGACCACCATCACCCCCTTGTGTCAGGGTGGAAATTAGACACTGAAGAGACCAGCAAACAGAAGAAGCTAAAATAGAGGAAACCACTTTGGAAGTGACAGGTGCAATAGATTAAAACCCTGTAGTTAGCACTGACTACATTGGAAGGGGCCTATAGATCTTGAGAAGTATAAGCCAGATCCAGGAACTATCTGAAACTGAGCTGACCCCACACTGTCCGCAACAGCTTCAGAGAAATTCCTAGATATATTTTCACTATTATCATTTTTAAATTTTTTTAATTTTAAAGTCTTCTATTACTCCTTTAATTTTCATTTTTATAACCTACTATTACCTTGAAAAAAGACCCTATTTTTAAAGCAATCATATATATATTTTATAATTTTTGTGACTTTGTTTTGTTTTTTTAATATTGTATTTTTGCGAGTCTAACCTCTACTCTAGATTTTTAATCTTTGTTTTTTGGTATTTGTTACCAATTTTGTACCTTTAAGAACCCAATCTTCAGTACCCATTTTTACTTGGGAGTGTGATTACTGGCTAGATTGCTCTCTCCCCTTTTGATTCCCTCTTCTCCTCCTGGTCACCTCTATCTCCCTCTTTCCTCTTCTCCATGTAACTCTGTGAACCTCTCCAGGTGTCCCCCACTGTGGAGAAACTTTTCATCATTAACCTAAATGTTTTATCATCAGTGCTGTATAGATGGAGAAGTCTTGGGGCTACTGAAAGAATAAGACTGAAAACCAGAGGCAGGAGGGTTAACCCCAAAACCTGAGAACACCAGAGAACTCCTGACTCCAGGGAACATTAATCGATAAGAGCTCATCCAAAAGCCTCTATACCTATACTGAAACCAAGCACCACCCAAGAGCCAACAAGTTTCAGAGCAAGACATACCATGCAAATTTTCCAGCAACACAGGAACACAGCCCTGAGCTTCAATATACAGGCTACCCAAAGTCACACCAAACACACTGGCATCTCAAAACTCACTACTGGACATTTCATTGCACTCCAGAGAGAAGAAATCCAGCTCCATCCACCAGAACACTGACACAAGCTTCCCTAACAAGGAAACCTTGAAACGCCACCTGTCCAACCCCACCCACAGTGAAGAACCTCCACAATAAAGAGGAACCACAAACTGTCAGAATATGGAAAGGCCACCTGAAACACAGCAATATAAACAAGACAAAAAGTCAGAGAAATACTCAGCAGGTAAAGGAACAGGATAAATGCCCACCAAACCAAACAAAAGAGGAAGAGATAGGGAATTTACCTGATAAAGAGTTCCAAATAATGATAGTGAAAATGATTCTAAATCTTGAAAAAAAAAAATGGAGTTACAGATAAATAGCCTGGACACAAGGATTGACTAGATGCAAGAAATGTTTAACAAGGATAGAAAAAATAAAAGAGTCAATATATAATGAATAATGCAATAAATGAGATAAAAAAACACTCTGGAGGGAACCAACAGTAGACTAACAGAGGCAGAAGATAGGATAAGTGAGGTAGAAGATAGAATGGTAGAAATAAATGAAGCAAAGAGGAAAAAAGAAAAAAGAATTAAAAGAAATGAGGACAACCTCAGGGACCCCTGGGACAAGGTTAAACGCCCCAACATTCAAATCATAGGAGGCCCAGAAGAAGAAGACAAAAAGAAAGACCATGAGAAAATACTTGAGGAGATAACAGTTGAAAACTTACTTAAATGGAGAAAGAAATAGCCACCCAGTCCAAGAAACCCAGAGAGTCCCAAATAGGATAAACCCAAGGCAAAACACCCCAAGACACATATTAATCAAATTAACAAAGATCAAACACAAAGAACAAATATTAAAAGCAGCAAGGGAAAAACAACAAATAACACACAAGGGGATTCACATAAGGACAACAGCTGATCTTTCAATGGAAACTCTTCAGGCCAGAAGGGAATGGAAGGACATACTTAAAGTGATGAAAGAGAAAATCCTACAAGCCAGATTACTGAACCCAGCAAGGAACTCATTCAAATGTGAAGGAGAAATCAAAAGCTTTACAGACAAGCAAAAACTCAGAGAATTCAGCACCACCAAACCAGCTCTTCAACAGATGCTAAAGGATCTTCTCTAGACAGGAAACACAGAAAGCGTGTATAAACTCGAATCCAAAACAATAAAGTAAATGTCAATGGGATCATACATATCAATAATTACCTTAAATGTAAATGGGTTGAATGCCCCAACCAAAAGACAAAGACTGGCTGAATGGATACAAAAACAAGACCCCAGCATATGTTGTCTACAAGAGACCCACCTCAAAACAAGGGACACATACAGACTGAAAATGAATGGCTGGAAAAAGGTATTCCATGCAAATAGAGACCAAAAGAAAGCAGGAGTAGCAATAGTCATATCAGATAAAATAGACTAAAATAAAGGCTGTGAAAAGAGACAAAGAAGGACATTACATAATGATCAAAGGATCAATCCAAGAAGAAGATATAACAATTATAAATATATATGCACCCAACATAGGAGCACCACAATGTGTGAGACAAATGCTAACAGGTATGAAAGGGGAAATTAACAATAACACAATAATAGTGGGAGACTTTAATAATAACCCATTCACACCTATGGATAAATCAGCTAAACAGAAAATTAACAAGGAAACACAAACTTTAAATGATACAATAGACCAGTTAGACCTAATTGATATCTATAGGACATTTCACCCCAAAACAATGAATTTCACCTTTTTCTCAAGCGCACACGGAACCTTCTCCAGGATAGATCACATTCTGGGCCATAATTCTAGCCTTGGTAAATTAAAAAAAAATTGAAATCATTCCAAGCATCTTATTCTGATGACAATGCAGTAAGATTAGATGTCAATTACAGGAGAAAAACTATTAAAACTTCCAACGTATGGAGGCTGAACAACATGCTGCTGAATAACCAACAAATTACAGAAGAAATCAAAACAGAAATCAAAATATGCATAGAAATGAATGAAAATGAAAACACAACAACCCCAAACCTATGGGACACGTTAAAAGCATAGCTAAGGGGAAGGTTCATAGCAATACAGGCATACCTCAAGAAACAAGAAAAAAGTCAAATAAATAACCTAACTCTACACCTAAAGCAACTAGAAAAGGAAGAAATGAAGATTCCCAGAGTTAGTAGAAGGAAAGAAATCTTAAAAATCAGGGCAGAAATAAATGCAAAAGAAACAAAAGAGACCATAGCAAAAATCAACAAAGCTAAAAGCTGGTTCTTTGAGAAGATAAATAAAACTGACAAACCTTTAGCCAGACTCATCAAGAAACAAAGGGAGAAGAATCAAATAAACAAAATTAGAAATGAAATGGAGAAATCACAACGGATAATACAGAAATACAAAGGATCATAAGAGACTACTATCAGCAATTATATGCTAATAAAATAGACAACTTGGAAGAAATGGACAAATACTTAGAAAAGTACAACATTCCAAAACTGGACCAGGAAGAAATAGAAAATCTTAACATAACCATCACAAGCACAGAAATTGAAACTGTAATCAGAAATCTTCCATCAAACAAAAGCCCAGGACCAGAGGGCTTCACAGCTTAATTCTACCAAAAATTTAGAGAAGAGCTAACACCTGTCCTACTCAAACTCTTCCAGAAAATTGCAGAGGAAGGTAAACTTCCAAACTAATTCTATGAGGCCATCATCACGCTAACACAAAAACCAGACAAAGATGCCACAAAAAAAGAAAACTACAGGCCAATATCACTGATAAACATAGATGCAAAAATTCTTAACAAAATCTTAGCAAAAAGAATCCAACAACATATTAAAAAGGTCATACATCATGACCAAGTGAGCTTTATCCCAGGGATGCAAGGATTCTTCAATATCTGCAAATCAATCAACATAATACACCACATTAACAAATTGAAAGATAAAAACCATATGATTATCTCAATAGATGCAGAGAAAGCCTTTGACAAAATTCAACATCCATTTATGATAAAAACCCTCCAGAAAGCAGGAATAGAAGGAACATACCTCAACATAATAAAAGCTATATATGACAAACCCACAGCAAACATTATCCTCATTGGTGAAAAACTGAAAGCATTTCCCCTGAAGTCAGGAACAAGACAAGGGTACCCATGCTCACCACTACTATTCAACATAGTTTTGGAAGTTTTGGCCATAGCAATCAGAGCAGAAAAAGAAATAAAAGGAATCCAGATTGGAAAAGAAGAAGTAAAACTCTCACTGTTTGCAGATGACATGATCCTCTACAAAAAAAAAAAAACCCTAAAGACTCCACCAGAAAATTATTAGAGCCAATCAGTGAATATAGTAAAGTTGCAGGATATAAAATTAACACACAGAAATCCCTTGCATTCCTATACACTAACAATGAGAAAACAGAAAGAGAAATTAAGGGAGTAATTCCATTCACCATTGCAACGAAAAGAATAAAATACTTAGGAATAAATCTACCTAAAGAAACTAAAGACCTATATATAGAAAACTATAAAACACTGGTGAAAGAAATCAAAGAGGATACAAATAGATGGAGAAATATACCATGTTCATGGATTCGAAGAATCAGTGTAGTGAAAATGCATGTACTTCTCAAAGCAATCTATAGATTCAATGCAATCCCTATCAAGCGACCAATGGTATTTTTCACAGAACTAGAACAAATAATTTCACAATTTGTATGGAAATACAAAAAACCTCAAATAGCCAAAGCAATCTTGAGAAAGAAGAATGGAACTGGAGGAATCAACCTGCCTGACTTCAGGCTATACTACAAAGCCACAGTCATCAAGACAGTATGGTATTTGCAAAAAGACAGAAATATAGATCAGCGGAACAAAATAGAAAGCCAGAGATAAATCCATGCACCCATGGATACCTTATCTTTGACAAAGGAGGCAAATATATACAATGGAGAAAAGACAATCTCTTTAACAAGTGGTGCTGCGAAAACTGGTCAACCACTTGGAAAAGGATGAAACTAGAACACTTTCTAACACCATACACAAAAATAAACTCAAAATGGGTTAAAGATCTAAACATAAGACCAGAAACTATAAAACTCCTAGAGGAAAACATAGGCAAAACACTCTCGGACATAAATCACAGCAGGATCCTCCATGACCCACCTTCCAGAGTAACGGAAGTAAAAGCAAAAATAAACAAATGGGACCTAATTAACCTTAAAAGCTTTTGCACAACAAAGGAAACTATAAGCAAGGTGAAAAGACAGCCTTCAGAATGGGAAAAAAATAATAACAAACCAAGCAACTGACAAAGAATTAATCTCAAAAATATGCAAGCAACTCCTGTAGCTCAATTCCAGAAAAATAAATGACCCAATCAAAAAATGGGCCAAAGAACTAAACAGACATTTCTCCAAAGAAAACATACAGATGGCTAACAAACACATGAAAAGATGCTCAACATCACTCATTATCAGAGAAATGCAAATCAAAATCACAGTAAGGTACCATCTCACACCAGTCAGAATGGCTGCGATCCAACATCTACAAACAATTAATGCTGGAGAGAGTGTGGAAAAAAGGGAACCCTCTTACACTGTTGGTGGGAATGCAAACTAGTACAGCCACTATGGAGAACAGTGTGGAGATTCCTTTAAAAACTGGAAATAGAACTGCCATATGACCCAGCAATCCCACTGCTGGGCATACACATCGAGGAAACCAGAATTGAAAGAGACACGTGTACCCCAATATTCATCGCAGCACTGTTTATAATAGCCAGGACATGGAAGCAACCTAGATGTCCATCAGCAGATGAATGGATAAGAAAGCTGTGGCACATATACACAATGGAATATTACTCAGCCATTAAAAAGAATACATTTGAATCAGTTCTAATGAGGTGGATGAAACTGGAGCCTATAATACAGAGTGAAGTAAGCCAGAAAGAAAAACACCAATACAGTATACTAACGCATATATATGGAATTTAGAAAGATGGTAATGATAACCCTGTATGCAAGACAGCAAAAGAGACACAGATGTGTAGAACAGTCTTTTGGACTCTGTGGGAGAGGGAGTGGGGTGATGATATGGGAGAATGGCATTAAAACATGTATAATATCATATAAGAAAGGAATCGCCAGTCCAGGTTCGATGCATGAGACAGGGTGCTCGGGGCTGGTGCACTAGGATGACCCAGAGGGATGGGATGGGAAGGGAGGTGGGAGGGGGGTTCAGGATGGGGAACACATGTACACCTGTGGCGGATTCATGTCAATGTATGGCAAAACCACTACAATATTGTAAAGTAATTAGCCTCCAATTAAAATAAATAAATTTTAAAAATAAAATAAAATTTTAGCATAGATATATAAACATAAATTCAAAACCATCAGCAATATGATAAACTGAAATGCATTGTAAAATTTCCATTATTCAAATAAAAAATTAAATTTTCTTAAAAAAAAAGATTGCCAGGAGAAATATGAATAACCTCAGATACGCAGATAATAATAATATGGCAGAAAGCAAAGAGAAATTAAAGAGCCTCTTGGTGAAGGTGAAAGAGGAGAGTGAAAAAGCTGGCTTGAAACTCAACATTCAAAAAATGAAGATCATGGCATCTGCTCCCATCACTTCTCAGCAAATAGAAGGGGAAAAAAGAGGAAACAGTGAGAGATTTTATTTTCTTGTGCTCCAAAATCACTGTGAACAGTGACTGGAGCCATGAAATTAAAAGAAACTTGCTCCTTGGAAGGAAAGCTATGACAAACCTAGACAACATATTAAAAAGCAGAGACATAATTTTGCTGACAAAGGTCTGTATAGTCAAAGCTATGGTTTTTCCAGTAGTCATGTATGGATGTGAAAGTTGCACCATAATGGTGGCTGAACGACAAATAATTGATGCTTTCAAACTGTGGTGCTGAAGAGGACTCTTGAGAGTCCTTTGGACAGCAAGGAGATCAAACCAGATAATCCTAAAGGAAACAAACCCTGAGTATTCATTGGAAGGACTGAAGCTCCAATACTTTGGCCACCTGATGTGAAGCACAGACTCATTGGAAAACACCCTGATGCTGGGGAAGACTGAGGGCAGGAGGAGAAGTGGGCAACAGAGGATGAGATGGTTGGATGGCATCACGACTCAATGGACATGAGTTTGAGCAAACTTTGGGAGATGGTGAAGGACAGGGAAATCTGGCACGCTTTATTCCACAGGGTCACAAAGAGTAGGACACGACTGAGCTACTGAACAACAATAACAATTTTGTTATAGAAGTCTACTAATGTAATACAGATTTTGGTACCAGGAAGCAGGGTGCTGATGTAACAAATGCCTAAAAATGTGAGAATAGCTTTGGAATTATATAATACCAGAGTAAGGTGAACCCCTAATCTAATATGACTGGTGTCCTTACAAAATTCATACCCAGAGGGGATGCCATGTAAAAAATGGAGTTATGCTTCCACAAGATATGGAAATACCAGAGGCTAGGAGAAAGGCATGGGACAGATTGTCCCTCATAGCCCTCAAAAAGAAGCACCTGCTGGTACCTTTATCTTGAACTTCTAGCCTTCAGAATCATGAGACAATAAAGTCCTGCTATTTCAACAACTCCGTCTGTGATATCTTGTTACTGCAATCTAAACTGAAAACTAATACAGATAATAGTCATTCATCAAATAGAGAAATGTACTGTGTTCACTGACTGAGAAACTCAATCTTGTAAAGACATTAGTTCTCTCTGGATCATTTTAAAGATTCAATATAATCACAAACAAAAATACCAACAATCACTGTATTAAATATTACAGTGATTGTAATTTTAGATTACAATTGTAATTTTACAGTGAGGCAATTTTAATTGTAATTTTACAGTGAGGCAATTTTAATTGTAATTTTACAGTGAGGCAATTTTAAATATCATGTAGTAATGCAGTTGGTCAAGAATACCAAAGAGGTAGAAAAATGTAGGAAAATGTTCAATAGTACAGGCAGTCTTTACTTTGTGTGGTAGTTGAGGACCATAAAAGCTGAAAGCAAACAAAGAGATTGTAATAATCAGTAGGAAAAATTATGATTGTTCTGTGAATGTTAGACATTTTTGTCAAAAGTTAAAAACTCTCTAATTTTGGTTATACATGTGTAAGAATTTTTTTAAAATATTAATACTAAGGCTGTCATTTAAGACATTAGAAATTCTGAGAAATAAACTGTCAAATATTTCTGAGGGTTCCTTTACTGTAAAGTTATTTTATGCTATTCATAGCATCGTTATTCCTAATACTCCCAAATGGGAAAGAACACAAATGCTCCTCATTATTAGAAGTGGTGCATATATTTTAGAATTCATAGAATGGTATTTACACAGCAATAACAAATAAGGAAACTATAGTTACTAGTATCAAGATAAACAACTTTCATTAGAGTGAGAAAAATTAATTAATACGTCAAAAGGAGTAAACAGAGTATGACTACATATTAAAGGGTTTAAGAATAGGAAACTATAGTGTGAAGGGGTGTATGCAAATATGGTTGAAGTATCAATAAATACAAGGTAAAGATTTTTACAAAGGTCAGGAAAGGTGTACTTTGAGTGGGGATGTATTTGAGAAGGGGCACACTAAGGGTTTATAAATTACATGAAGTGGTCTTTAAATTAGGTTATTGTTACACAAGTGTATGCTTTAAAATTATTATTTTGAATGCACACATTTTATATCATATACTGCAATTTACTGATACATATTTTGTGCTATCCTTAAAAATGAAGACTTAGATTTCATGAGTGGAAAAGAAATGCAGGAAACATCTGGGAGACTCTAATGTTCTATTTCTTGACATATACAAAGACATGTGTGTATATATATCTTACAATAAAAATAATTTCATGTCCATGTAATATGTATGCTTTTGTATATTTTCTTTTACAAATAGGCTAGTATATATTTGGGAAACAATGGTAGGCTTTAGCCCAATTAAATATATTGGAAGTACCTCCAAAATCATCTCAATTTGGGGCTTTGTTGTTGTTGTTACTGTTCTGCTCAACAACCTGAAACATGACTTTGAGTTTGGAACTTTCGGACAAGGCCAGGATGCCCAGCAAAAAGAAAAACTAGAGAAAGGACAATGAGGGGGATATCTGAGCCACATATTAGAAATATATCAACTTTTGATGAAGGTCCTTTCTGAAACCTAAGAGTGGCCAAAGTAGATCATTGAAATTCAGGTATGGATCACTCGCTATTTTATTTCTGCACAGTGAGCAACTCAACTGGTGCCTGTCAGGGATTCCCTCTAGACTTCCCTGCTCATCACACCTTCTTGAAGCATGACGTACAACCTCCTGATGCCTTCCCGTATGGTAAGTTTGAATTGCTTTTTATTTTCTGTAAGATGAGAGATCTCATCTAATTACCTTAAGCTCTCAGTTCGTGTTGCAGGCTCCATGGAGAACTTGCCATTTGAAGGAGCAAACAATGTTTGGAACAGCAGAGGCTACTGAGCCTGGGACTGAAAGGCCCACCAAAGGTTGGGAGACAACTGTCAAGACTCTGGTCATGACCACAGACCAAGGAGGAGGGGCAGGCCCCACAAAACCAAGGGACAGGCTGCTAAGCCTTGATATTAATACCATGGCCACTTTCTTCCATAATACAAACACCTGTTAAAATTTCAGATGGCAAAAATTAGTGTTCAATGAGGAGGGTCTCTTTCATATTCCCCTGACTCCCAGCACCACTGCCAGAGGTAACAACCACAAACACTTCAGCCTGTGCTCCCTGTAGAGCTAGATCTTTAGATGTGTAAGTATAGATACATATCAACATTTCTTTTTCCATTTTTATTTTATGGAGTTATATTCTACCCTATATCAAAAAGAAGGCCTGTAGTAGGCCCCTCCCATATTGGGAAAATTCACAAATAGACTCACCCTGCTCAAAAAAGAGGCCTTCTGTGCAGCCTGTGTTCATCTGTGGCCAAGAATGGCCCTGGCTACATTTTAGACCTCTGCCCATACCTGTACATTGCTGAGCTCAGAATGATGGTAACCTTCATCCTGTCAACTCCATGAAGTTCTTAGTGGAATATAAGACTCTCCCCTTCCTCCACAGAAAGTATTGAAGTCAGTCACCTCACCAGTCATCAAAAAGGACATGTAGAATTTGCTTCATTCCCTGAGGATCTCATTTATACTGCTCTCTTATTGGAAAGCAGAAATAATTTTGACTTGGAAGACTGGATTCCCAGAAACGCTAATCTCTAACATTGAAAATATCATCAAACATGTGGGGTTGCTCTTCTCTTCACCTGGATGGGCCAGGGAAGGAAATATACTGGCCTATTAACCAGGCATATGATACTTGGGAGCTACTCCCCCTATCTTCCTTCAAAGGCCTGTGAAAAACATGGGCTTTTCTGGGTTGCTTATCTCCACAAGACTGTTGAAATGATCTCTTAGAAGTGGCCTGGAAAATTCAAGCCCTGCAACCTGCTACAAAGGCTTAGTACACCATCTTTGGCACCTGGAATGGAGTGATATACAGATCCCCACCTAGACTTTAATTCACAAAAATGGATCTTACAATTTCCCTGACTGTGAAAGTAAGAAAAGCAATCGAATAATTTTAAGCAAGGGATTTACAGAGTGGGATAACATATACTTTATGTGTAAGGCTACTGAATAGCTGTAAAATTCCTACCCCACCACCAAATTCCAGTCCATAATGAAGAGCCAGGCCTCTTACACTGATGTACTTTATTTCACTATGGAATAAATAGCTCCGCCCTCACCCCAATTATAATTAGTACATATGAATTATTTTCAAAATTCAAACAACTCAGGAATGCATGTGAATAAAAAACCTGTGGTGGATTCATTTTGATATTTGGCAAAACTAATACAATTATGTAAAGTTTAAAAAATAAAAAAAATAAAATAAAATGCAGTTAAATGTGTAAAAAAAAAAGATCACTTCAAATTACTTTTCTGCTTTGAAGTTTCTCTATTTTGAGGTGACAGCAATTAATATTTTGCTGACTATGTGAGGCAGAATTGGACACCATAATCTTTACTCCTTAGTGTTATTCATTTCTATATATATGTTGTATCACATAACAAAATGGACTTTGAAAATGTAATTAAAGTTACTAAACAGTTGACCTTAAGATAGAGTGACTATCCTGGATTTTTCAGGTAATACTACTGTAAAAACAAGAGCTCTTAAAAGTCCACGGTGGGAACAGAAAAGGAAATCAGAAAGATCTGAAACATGAAGACTCAATAGGCTGTTGATGTTTTAAGATGAAGGGGTTCATGTGAAAAGGAATGTAGGCAGTCTGAAGATCCTGGGAGAAAGGACCCTGGCTGACAGCTAGTGAAAAATGGGAACCTCAGTCCTAGAACCACAAGAAATTAAATGCTGCCAACAACCTGAATGAGCTTAGAAGTGGATTCTTCTTTCACAGCCTCCAGAAAGGAATGTGGCCTTACCTGCACTTTGATCTCAGCTTTGTGAGAACTTAAGCAGAGAACCCATTTACGCCATACTGTTTCAAGACTTGTGACTATGAAAACTGAGATAATAAATGGATTTTGTTTTAGAACATCAAGTTTGTGGTAGTTTGTAAGGAATAGCAATAGCAAACATGATGGCAATCCTTTAATGTACTTCTTTATATATGTATTGTTGTTGTTGTTCAGTAGTTAAGTCATGTACAACTCTCTGCAAACCCATGGATTGCAGCATGCCAGGCTTTCCTGTCCTTCACTATCTCCAGGATTTGCTCAAATTCAGGTCCACTCAGCTGGTGATGCTACGTAACCATCTCATCCTTTCTGCTCCCTTCTCCTTTTGCCTTCAATCTTTCCTAGCACCAGGGTCTTTTCCAATCAGCTGGCTCTTCACATTAGGTGGCCAAAATGTTGAAGCTTCATTTTCAACATTGGTCCTTCCAATGAATATTCAGGGTTGACTTCCTTTTAGTACAGTTACTCAGTCATGTCTGACTCTTTGTAACCCCATGGACTGCAGCACACCAGGCTTCCCTGTTCATCACCAACTCCCAGAGCTTGCTCAAACTGATGTCCATTGAGTCAGTGATGCCATCCAGCCATCTCATCCTCTGTCGTGCCCTTCTCCTCCTGCCTTCAATCTTTCCCAGCATCAGAGTCTTTTCCAATGAGTCAGTTATTTGCACCATGTGGCCAAAGTATTGGAGCTTAAGCTTCAGCACCAGTGCTTCCAATGAGTATTCAAGACTGATTTCCTTTAGGATGGACTGGTTTGATCTCCTTGCACTCCAAGGGACTCTCAAGAGTCTTCTCCAGCACCACAATTAAAAAGCATCACCTCTTCAATGCTCAGCTTTCTCTGTGATCCAATTCTCACATCTGTACATGACTACTGGAAAAAACCATAGCTTTGACTAGATGGACCTTTGACGGCAAAGTAATGTCTCTGCTTTTTAATATACTGTCCGGGTTTGTCATAGTTTTTCTTCCAAGTAGCAAACTTCTTTTAATTTCATGGCTGCAGTCACCATCTATAGTGATTTTGGAGCCCAAGAAAATAAAGTCTCTCATGTTTCCATTTTTCCCCATCTATTTGCCATGAAGTGATGGGGCCAGATGCCATGGTCTTAATTTTTTGACTGTTTAGTTTTAAGCCAGCTTTTTCACTCTTCTCTTTTATCTTCATCAGGAGTCTCTTTAGTTCTTCTTCACTTTCTGCCATCAGGGTGGTATCATCTACATATTTGAGGTTGTTGATATTTCACCTGGCAATGGATATGTGCTATCAACTTGATTTATAACTGAAAAAGTTAACCTCAATCACTTCGCTAAGGTAGAGTTTGTTGGGTTTCCCCATTGAATCAGTTCAGTTCAGTTCAGTTGCTCAGTCATGTCTGACTCTTTGCGACCCCATGAATCACAGCACGCCAGCCTCCGGGTCCATCACCATCTCCCAGAGTTCACTCAAACTCACGTCCATCAAGTCAGTGATGCCATCCAGCCATCGCATCCTCTGTCGTCCCCTTTTTCTCCTGCCCCCAATCCCTCCCAGCATCAGAGTCTTTTCCAACGAGTCAACTCTTTGCATGAGGTGGCCAAAGTACTGGAGTTTCAGCTTTAGCATCATTGCTTCCAAAGAAAACCCAGGGATGATCTCCTTTAGAATGGACTGGTTGGATCTCCTTGCAGTCCAAGGGACTCTCAAGAGTCTTCTCCAACACCACAGTTCAAAAGCATCAGTTCTTCGGCACTCAGCTTTCTTCACAGTCCAACTCTCACATCCATACATGACCACTGGACAAACCATAGCCTTGACTAGACGGACCTTTGTTGGCAAAGTAATGTCTCTGCTTTTCAATATGCTATAGTTCTCCACTATTTTGCTACAAGTTCCATGAACACTGAAAATAAAATCAAGGGACCTCCATGGTGGGCCAGTGGTTAAGAATCCACCTTGCAATGCAGCGTATATGTGTTCAATCCCTGGTCAGGGAACTAAGATCTCACATGCCTTGGAGCAACTAAGCCTGCACACTAAAATTAGAAAGTCCAAGGGCCGCAGTGAAAAAGATTCCACATGAGACAACAAAGATCCCTGTGCTACAACTAAAACCTGATGCAGCCAAATAAATAAATAAAAGAAAATTGAAAGTAATATTAAGAATAACTCTGAGTCTACAAATTTGATAATCTAGATAAAATGGTCCAACTCCTTGAAAGACAATCTGCCAAAACTCACACAAGAAGAAATAATCTAAATAGGCCTCCATCAATAAAATCAATAAAAAATTGAATGAATAATTCATAACCTTCCAAAATGGAAAGTGACAGGCCCAGATAGGTTCATTTGTGAATTCTACCAAACATTTAAGGATGTGATTATATCAGTTCTGTATAATCTCTTCCAGAAGACAGAAACTGAGGAACACTTCCTAATCCATCTGTGAGGCCAGCATTACCCTAATATTAAAACTATACAGACATTAAAGGAGAAAAGAAAACTATAGACCAATGTCTCTCTTAAGAAGACTCTTGAGAGTCCCTTGGACTGCAAGGAGATAAAACCAGTCAATCCTAGAGGAAATCGGTCCTGAATATTCATCAAAAGAATCGATGCTGAAGCTGAAGCTCCAATACTTTGACCACCTGATTCAAAGAACTGACTGATGCTGGGAAAGATTGAGGGCAGGAGGAGAAGAGGGCAACAGAGGGTGAGATGGTTAGATAGCATCACTGACTCAAGGAACATGAGTTTGAGCAAACTGCAGGAGATAGTGGAGGACAGGGAAGCCTGGAGTGCTGCAGTCCATGGAGTCAGAAAGAGCTGGATATGGCTTGATGACTAAACAACAACAACAAATATATCAGAAAAGTATTAGCAAAGCAAACGCAACAATGTATGAAAAGAATTATACATCACAATCATGTGGAATTTATCCTAGGCATGCTAGACTGGTTCAACATTCAAAACTCAATTAATAGGCAAATGAAAAATTGTTTGACTACATCAACAGATGCAGAAAAAGTATTTAAGTCCAACACACAATCATGCTAAAAGTCTCAGAAACCAGGAATAGAGGGGCACTTCCTCAACTTGATAAAAAAAAAAAAAACATGTACAAAAACCATACAGCTAATATCATACTTAATGGTAAGAAACTATATGTTTTCCTGCTAATATTAGGAACAAAGCAAGGAAATCCCCTCTCACCACTACTTTTCAACATTGTACTCAAAGTCCTAGATAATACAATAAGACAAGAAAGGGGAAAAATGTATATAGAAATTGGGAAGAAAGAAAGAAAACTATCTTTGTTGTCAAAAGATATAATCATCTATGTAGAAAAATCTGAAAGAATCACCAAAAATCCTCTAATAAAGAGGTTCATTAGTTCCATGCCTGGAACTAATAAGCAAGGGTTAATATGCCAAAGACAACTATTTTCCTATATGCAAGTAATGAGCAAGTATAATTGAAATTAACACAATGCTATGTATATTAGCACACAAATGAAATATTTATATATAAATCTAACAAATATGTATATATTTTATATAATAAAATTATATATTATTTATATATATATATAAAACTATATATATTTATATATATAGTTCAGTTCAATTCAGTTGCTCAGTCATGTCTGACTCTTTGTGACCCCATGAACTGCAGCACACCAGGCCTCCCTGTCCATCACCAACTCCTGGAGTTTACCCAAACTCATGTCCATTGAGTCAGTGATGCCATCCAGCCATCTCATCCTCTGTCGTCCCCTTCTCCTCCTGCCTTCCGTCTTTCCCAGTATCCGAGAGTTTTCCAGTGAGTCGGCTCTTGGCATCAGGTGGCCAAAGTATTGGAATTTCAGCTTCAACATCAGTCCTTCCAATGAACATCCAGGAATGATTTCCTTTAGGATGAACTGGTTGGATCTCCTTGCAGTCCCAGGGACTCTCAAGTCTTCTCCAACACCACAGTTCAAAAGCATCAATTCTTCAGTGCTCAGCTTTCTTTAAACTCCAACTCTCACATCCATATATGACTACTGGAAAAACCATAGCCTTGACTAGACAGACCTTTGTTGACAAACTAATGTCTCAGCTTTTTAATATGCTGTCTAGGTTGGTCATAACATATAGATTTATATATAAATCTAAAAATATACAATGGAAACAGTGAGAGACTGTATTTTCTTGGGTTTCAAAATCACTGCAGATGGTGACTGCAGCCATGAAATTAAAAGACGCTTCCTCCTTGGAAGAAAAGCTATGACCAACCTAGACAGCATACTAAAAAGTGGAGACATAACTTTGCCGTCAAAGGTCCATCTAGTCAAAGCTATTGTTTTTTCAGTAGTTATGTATGGATGTGAGAGTTGCACTATAAAGAAAGCTGAGCACTGAAGAATCGATGCTTTTGAACTGTGGTGTTGGAGAAGTCTCTTAAGATTCCCCTGGATTATAAGATCAAACCAGTTAATCCTAAAGGAAATCAGTCCTGAACATCCATTAGAAGGACTGATGCTGAAGCTGAAACTCCAATATTTTGGCCACCTGACACGAAGAACTGACTCATTGGAAAAGACTCTGATGCTGGGAAAGATTGAAGGCAGGAAGAGAAGGGGATGACAGAGGTTGAGATAGTTGGATGGCATCACTGACTTGATGGACATGAGTTTGAGCAAGCTCCGGGAGTTGGTGATGAACAGGGAAGCTTGGTGTGCTTCAGTCCATGGGGTCACAAAGAGTTGGACACTACTGAGCGACCGAACTGAAAAAAAATATGTACAAGTCCTGTATAAGGAAAAATACGAAGCTTTGATGAAAGACATCAAAGAAGTAAATAAATGAAAAGATGTTCCAAGTTCATGGATAAGAAGACTCAATACTGTCAGGATGTCAGCTCTTTTCAATTTGGCTTAAAGATTCAATATAATTCCAATAAAAATCCCACCAAATTATTTTATGGTTATTGACTAACAGATTCCAGTTTATATGGAAAGGGAAAATATCCAGAATAGCCAACATAATATTTAAGGAGAAGTAAAAAATCAGAGGATTGATACTATTCTAATTTAAGACTTACTATAAAGCTAAACTAACCAACAGAGTGTGGTACTAGTGAAAGAATAGACGAATAGAGCAATGGAAGAGAATCGAAAGCCCAGAAATAGATTCTCACAAGTAAATAAAGGTCAACCTCAAGGCAGCATAGACAACTTAATGGAAGAAGAATAATAGTCTTTTCAACAAATGTTGTTGGAACAACTGAACACTCACATGAAAAAATAAATAAATCTGGACACAGAGTTTATACTCTTCACAAAAATTAACTCAAAATAGATCACAGATCTAAATGTAATATGCAAAACTGTAATATTCTTAGAATATAACATAGGAGAAAATCCAGAGGATTTTGGGTATGATGGTGAACAAAAGAAATAAATAATTGATAAACAATTGAAAGAAATAATTGATAAGCTAGATTTTATTAAATTAAAATCACTGGCTGTGCAAAAGACAATATAAGGATAATGAGGAGATAGGACATAGACTAGGAGAAAATATTTGCACAAGATACATCTGATAAAGAATTTTTATCTAAAATATGCAAAAAATTCTTAAAACTCTACAAGAAAAGATCTTTTGTTCAATATAATATCTATAGTTAACAATATAATATTGTGTTTTAAAATATGTTATGAGGATACTCTCATGTTGTGTTCCTACCCCATACACACCAAAAAAATCTTGCAAAACAGCACAAGGAAATTTTTGGATGTGATGGATATGATGTTTAATACCTTGATTCCGGTGATATCACAGGTTTATTTATGTGTCCAAACTCATCAAAATATATACATTTGTGCATAGCTACTCTGTCATGTCCAACTCTTTGCAACCCTTTGGACTGTAGCCCATCAGGCTCCTCAGTCCATGGGATTCTCAAGACATGGAGGAATCTCAAATGAGTATTACTTCATGAAATAAGCCAAACTTAAAAGGCTACATACCATAGATTCCACAAACCAGCTATTATTATTGTCTTTATTGCTCAATAACGTTACTGTTTTAGATTTCAGTCTTAGATATTTCCATGCATTTTCTTGGATGTCAAATCCCCATTTTCTTGAAAAGAGCACTTCATCTCAAGGAAATTAAGTAATTCATTTTCTTGTGGGATTCTGCTTTCCAGTTTCCCACTTCAACCCCCAGCCCATACCCCATTCTACCTCTGGCCATTATGAACTACTCCAGGTTCTCTGAACCCAGCAAGCTCTCTCTCACGTCCACATCTACTCTGTTTTCTGCACACACATAGATCTTATCTATCCCTTTCTTCATTGTCTTTTCACATGAGAATGAAATATTGACGAGCACAGGGGGTCTGATTATTGTGCTCAGAGCTCTGTCCCCAGAGCCAGAAAGGCCTAGAGCAAGTGATTGATAAATATTTGTTGAATTAAATACCTGATCCTGAACCAGTCTTAGATATTCAGTCTGGTGTCTGTGGGTGTCCCACTTGACTCGGGGAAACATGGAAACTGGACAAGATAATCTTTCTGGGAAGGCCCACTGTTCAAAGAGGCCAATGCAACTAAGACGTCAGGCTTCTAGAGTCAGACCAGGATGGAATTCCACCTCTATTTCTTACTAGTTATATGGCCTTGGGGATATCCCTCTACCTTTTTGAGCCTAGTTTCTATCCCTCATTATTTATTATAATGAGATAGTTGAAACTACTCAAAACTTCCATCCATTCAATCAGCAAGTACTTGTCAAATGTCTTCTGACAGGCACTGTTTTAAGTGCCAAGAATAAGTCATAAACAAGTTACATCTATCAGTTCACGGTCTACTGAATAAAGCAAACAAATAACTGTTTAGAGCACAGTGCTCTTGGGACCATGATAAGGGAGGTACTGGATACAGAAGCAGAGCTGTAGGAGTAGTTGGTGCTCTTCACTTCCTGCCCTTTGTTTCCAATACTGAAGTGGTATTAGTCACTAAGGCCTGAGGCATGCTTCTGGGATCATTCTTCATGCTTCTATTTTTGCAAGTTCCGTGATGCTGTTGAGTTGGCTTTGACTTGACAAGGCTACTACTGTAAACCTGAGGTTTTACCCAGAGGTATCTCTTATTGACAGTTGGAAGTATTTGATAGTAACAAAAATGATGATGAAAACAGCCACCACTTATTTTCTAATGGACTTATAGATTATTATTTTATTTACTGGATGATAATCTATTATTATTATTCTTTTTGATGCTTAAATTATGCCATTAAAAAACTACCTGTGTGCCAAGCACTATACTAAACGTTTCATTACTATATTTAAACCTTACAACATACCAATGACAAAAATCATATTTTGGGGAATTCCCTGGAGGTTCAGTGGTTAGGACTTAGCACTTTCACTGCTTAGGGCCTACATTCGACCCCTGGCTGGGGAACTAAGATCCCATTAGCTGTGCAGTGCAGTCAAAACAAAATTCCTATTTTTATGCCAATTCCACATATTGGGTAACTGAAGTTAAGGGAAATGCAGGAGGCTGTAAACTCATTCTGACAGTAGAGAATAATGGTTAAAAGCACAGACTTGATTTCTAAATACCATTCTAGACAAAAGAAACCAGAGCTCCTTGGAAAATGGCTGATTTCAGGGAAAGAATAGGGAAAGTACAAAAAGAGCCAGGAATATCTTGTTGTACCAAAATAACTTTTCAAAGAAAAATAGGGGAACATCCAAAAGGACACAGGAACAAGATTTAAGGGGCCTCCGCTTTTCCACTGACCAGATCTGGAAACTGGAGCATCAAACTGAATTATGATGGTAATGCTTTATTATCCAATGAATAAAATATATGTCCATGAGCTCACAGGATATAAATGAAGACATGAATAATTTATAAGTGAGTGTGAGATTAAAAGTTCTTCATTGCAGAAGAATCCCAATTAGTAAATGGGGGGAAATGTGCATGACTTTTCAACCATCTTATGTTAATGGGTTTAGGGAAGAATCATCAGTGATGATAGAATAGGATACTTCCATAGTCTCCAAGTATACCCCCACAACAAGTGGACAAAGGGAAAATAACTTTACTCCAGGGTAACTTGCTGAATACAACCTTGAGCAAGTGATCAAATCCAACATCACCAATACAGAATAAGTATCATGTACTGATTGATATAATGTACTGAGAAGGATATACTACCACTTTTTGTCTTTTCCCTGGCAAAGATACATAAGCTGAATCTAGTCATGAGAATCAAAAATCAGGCAAACCCATATTGAGGGACATTTGAGTAAATGGCTCATACTTTCAAAACTGTTATGGTCATTCAAGACAGTAAGTCTGAGGATTTGTTCCAGACTGAAGAACACTAAAGTGGAATAACAACTATATACAAATGTGATTCTCGACTGGCAAGTAGAACCGAAAATTATAAAACTTTCTATTTGGTTGGTGCAAAGTAATTGTAGTTTTGCATTGTTGAACTCTGCCATTTGATATTGGAATACATTCTTAAATAAGTGTGGTTATGTTATGTATCATTTAATATGCAATTTCTTGCTTTATTTTGTTAATGACTTATTATTTGCTATTTATTTTATATTTAGACTATAGTAATGATGTTAGATAAAAAGCAAATTTGAGCCATTTTTTAATTCAAGTTAAAAATGGGTCAGAAAGCAGCAGAGACAACTTGCAGCATCAGCAATGCATTTGGCCCAGGAACTGCTAATGAATATACAGTGCAGAGATGGTTCAAGAAGTTTTGCAAAGGAGACGAGAGCCTTGAAGATGAGGAGTGCAGTGCCCAGCCACTGGAAGTTGACAGTGACCAACTGAGAGCCATCATTGAAGCTGATCCTCTCGTATCTACATGAGAAGTTACTGAAGTCAACATCGGCCATTCTACGGTTATTTGGCATTTGAAGCAAATCGGAAAGGTGAAAAAGCTTGCAAAAAGGATGCCTCATGAGCTGATAAAAAAAATCATTTTGAAGCATCATCTCTTATTCTATGCAACAACAACAAACCATTTCTATGTCGGATTGTTATGTGCAACAAAAAGTAGATTTTATATGACAACCAGTGATGACCAGCTCAGTGACTGGACCAAGAAGAAAACCTAAAGCACTTCCCAAAGTCAAACTTGCACCAAAATAAAGTCATGGTCACTGTTGGGTAGTCTGATACCAGTCTGATCCACTACAGCTTTCTGAATCCCAGCGAAATCATTACATCTGAAAACTATGCTCAGCAAATTGATGAGATGCACTGAAAATTGCAACATCTGCCTCTGGCATTGGTCTACAAAAAGGGCCTAATTCCTCTCCACAACAACGCCTGATCACAGGTCACACAACCAGCACTTCAAAAGTTGAATGAGTTGGACTATGAAGTTTTGCCTCATCCACCATATTCACCTGACCTCTTGCCAATTCTACCACTTCTTCAAGCATCTCAACAAATTTTTGCAGGGAAAATGCTTTCACAATCAGCAGGAGGCAGAAAATGCTTTCCAAGAGCTAGACAAATCCAGAAATATGGATTTTTATGCTTCAGGAATAAACAAATTTAGTTCTCATTGGCAAAAATGTGTTGATTGTAATGGTTCCTATTTTGATTAATAAAGATGTGTTTAAGCCTAGTTACAATGATTTATAATTCACAGTCCAAAACCATAATTACTTGTTCATCAACCCAATATAAATGACACTGTTGAGATAATTGCCATGTTTGAATAAGATCTGTAAAAAGATACAGAATAGTACTGTGTCGACATTAATTTCTTGATTTTCATAATTGTACAGTGCTTACCCCAAAGGATGTCTTTGTTCTCAGGAAGTAACACTGCAGTTTTTAGGGGTAAAAGAACATGTCTGCAGCTTACTTTCAAATGATTTAGAAACTATTTGTATGTATATGCATGCAGCTTACTTTCAAATGATTTAGAAACTATTTGTATGTATATGCATCTGTGTGTGGTATGTGTGTGGACAGGAAAATGAGAAAGGGAGGCAGAAAGAAAGAAAGAGGTGGAAAGGAGAGAGAAATTATTACCTATTGAAGAATTTGAATGAAGTATAAATGGGAGTTGCATGCATTAATACTATTCTTACAACTTTTCTGTAAGTTTGAAATTATTTCCCCCTCAAAGTATCTCCCTCACAAAAAGTAATGTGGGTTCTAGAAACTGTCTAAAACCATTTTATGTGCCCTTCATTATTAACTGTGTGATCACCAAAAAAGTTACTTAATCTCTGAATTCAATGTTTTTGACCAGTAAATAGGGATAATCACTGAGCCTACCTACTTCCTCAGGCCATGGAAAGGATTAAATGAGATGATACACATAATCAAGCAATATATTGGACGCAGGGAATACTCAACAAAAGTTAAGCCTCCATAATGTTTTGATTTTGTAAAAAGCAAGGTACATCACTAACCTAGACTTTCCTGTTTTAAGTACTCAGATCTTACTGTGGCACTGGGGTGCCCGGCTGGAAGCAGACTCTCTATGCCCATTGGGACTTAGAGTGAAGAGTACAAGTTAGCTTTCACCATGATTATAATCATTAATCCCAATATTTATTATCTTAATGTCCAGGCTCTTATCACTCCACTTAGCTGCCTTGGTGTGTTCCTGGGGGTAAACAAATCCTCACATTAACATCTAGTAGGTACTAAAGTTACTTACCTTGTATGTATGCTATCTACACTGTTCAGGGAAAACTGAAATCAAAATATAGTTGACCCTTCCTTTGGAACAGCGTGATCAGTGGGTTACAGTACAGAGCTATAAAGTTCCACATATGATAACCATGGGGAGTATGCTTTTTTCTTTATTCTTTTTAAAAGTATGAAAGTATGATAATACATTTACAGGAGACTTGGAAAATACAGAACAAACTTACATATAGTTCCATTAGATATTACAATTGTTTTTTAAGTGGATAAACTAAGATTTTTAGTTGGAGTTTCAATATCAAACTCTCAAAAATTAATAGAATGGATAAAGAGAAAAGTGGAAGGATACAGTAGACCTGAAAAGCACTATGAACCAATTCAGCATAATTAAGATTTATAAAATTTTCACACAACAGGATACAAATTCCATTCAAGTTCCCATAGACTATGAACCAGGAGACACTGGAACAGATCCAGGGACATAGTATAAAACGAGCTGCAAAAACTTCATTGTCTAAAGGTATTGAAATCACGCAGAATCTGTTCTCTTATCACTGTGGAATTATGTTAGAAACCAATATCGAAAGGTGTTTGAAAATAACCCACATATTTTCAAGTGCAATGTGAGATTTACCAAGAGAGATCTTTGACTTAGCCATTGAAAGCCTCAATAAAGTTAGAAGACTGAAAAAACAGAGGGTGATTGCAGAGAAGAAAGCATTTAAATGGGAAATTAATACCAAAATGAGAAATTAATATCAAGGATAGTTTTAAAAAAACATGTATTTGGAAATTAACTGTCCACTTTTAAATGATGGGTATATATAAGAAGCCACAGCAAGGAAAATTGAAAACATTTATAACAGAATAATAATTAAGAGAGAATTTATCAGAATTTATTGCATGTAGCTGAAACCGTTCAATGCAGGTTTTAAATCTCTCTTTAAGAAGTAAGTGCACAGGCTCAGAGAGGTAGAGAGACTTGCCCCAAATCACAAACCAGTGATAGGTGCCACCAGAAATACCTCCCCCATGGCCTTGCTGCTAACCTGAGCCATCTTCAGCTCTAGCAGCATACAGCATCAGTAAACACATTCTCCCTAATTGGCCTATAGACTCACTGGAGGTTGAGAACACCGTTTAGCTCTCATGTATACCCTCGCATTGAATTCACTCCCAAGCACATACTTAGGGCAAGGATTTGTCCCTTTAACCTGGGAAGACGGGTTCATTTCAATATTTCAGGAAGCGTCTATAAATAAGTTACATGAGGTGGTTCTCTAAGTATACACTAAAAACTCAAACATGCATGTGATGCCTGATGGCATAAGATTTTTTTCAAACATGAAAGTAGATAATTTAGTGTAGTTTACATAGGTGGTAGGTGAAGCTATAATGAGCTGTAAGGAAGAAATACTGAGCAAGGATCAGGATGGCATATCTCTCTACTGAGATACACAGTTGTGGTCAGAGAGGGGAGCATCAGGGGCTCTGGGGTTTTAATAATATTTGAGTCATTGTTTTGGGTGATGGTTATATATGTTTTCATGTTATAATTATTCATTATTAATCTCTGTATATATGTTTTATGCTTCTTTTGTATGTTATTATTATTTCAAAACTGAACCAAATGAAAAAGAATAGGAAGGTCACAAGACAGAGAAACGGCGAGATTTGAATAAAGGTATTAATGGCAACCCACTCTAGTGTTCTTCCTGAAGATACTACAGTAAACAAAATGAACATCTGTCTCTGCCCTCACAGAACTCATATTTTGGGGTAACTGCATAAACAATAAAAAATAAATGATTAAACTATACTGTAAGTAGGAAGATTATACTGCATGGAAAGCAAATTAGAGCAAATTAAGAAAGATCTGGAATGCTAAGTAATTGGAAATTTTGTTAAGTAGTCAGGATAAGCCTCACTCAGAAAGTGATATTTAGGCAAAGACTTGAAGGAGTTGATGGGATGAGCCATTAAATATGTAGAGGAAGAACATTTCAAACACAGACAACAGCCAGTTGAAGAGCCTTCAGGTAAAATGTGACTATTTAAGGTAGATATGGAGGGATTTCGTGGTAATGTAGTTGGATTTCAGAGAAATAACATAACATCAAATCTTGCAGAAACTTGTAGGTCATGTAAATACTTTGATGTGGCAGTAATCAAGGCTAAAAGTTCTAGTGGCTTAGAATTAAGTGGTAAGAGTGAAGGAGGCAAAATTTTTCATACTCTCAGTCTACTTAGACCATAGAAGCAACTGGATTTTTGTTTGTTTTGTTTTTTTCATTTTTTTAAAATTTTATTTTATTTTTAAACTTTACAATATTATATTAGTTTTGCCAAATATCAAAATGAATCCGCCACAGGTATACCTGTGTTCCCCATCCTGAACCCTCCTCCCTCCTCCCTCCCCATACCCTCCCTCTGGGCCGTCCCAGTGCACCAGCCCCAAGCATCCAGTATTGTGCATCGAACCTGGACTGGAGACTTGTTTCATATATGATATTATACATGTTTCAATGCCATTCTCCCAAATCTCCCCACCCTCTCCCTCTTCCACAGAGTCCATAAGACTGATCTATACATCAGTGTCTCTTTTGCTGTCTCGTACACAGGGTTATTGTTACCATCTTTCTAAATTCCATATATATGCGTTAGTACACTGTATTGGTGTTTTTCTTTCTGGCTTACTTCACTCTGTATAATAGGTTCCAGTTTCATCCACCTCATTAGAACTGATTCAAATGTATTCTTTTTAATGGCTGAGTAATACTCCATTGTGTATATGTACCACAGCTTTCTTATCCATTCATCTGCTGATAGGCATCTAGGTTGAGAAGCAACTGGATTTTTGGATGGATGTAGTGGTAAGACTGACCCCAATATTTTTTAATGTTTATTTATTTATTTGGCTGCACTAGGAATTAGTTGGAGCATGCAGGATTTTCAATCTTTGGTACAACCTGTGGGATCCTTAGTTGGGGCACACAAACTCTTAGTTGTGGCATGTGGGATCTAGTTCCCTGATCAGGGATCGAACCCAGGTCCCCTGCATTAAAAACACAGTCTCTTAGCCACTGGACCTGCAGAGACTCCCCTGACCCCAAAATTTTTAAGTGAGTATCTAGAAGTATAATATTAACTGAGATGACAAACAACAGAGGTCGGTCGATTGACACGAAATAAGTTCATTTTTTACATGATTGAAATGTAATGTCTATTGGATATCCATTTGTGCTTCCAGGTGGACAGTGACAACAGACTCTGGAGCCTAAGTTGGACATCAAAGCTGGGGAGAGAAGAGGGTATAGATGGCAATAGAAAGCCATGGTCCTGGATGAGATCATGAAAGGAATGAGTGTAGGTAGAGAAGAAGAGGATAAGGATTCAGTTCTGAGGTTTGTCAATATGGAGAGAACACAAGGAAAGGAGGAGAACCAGCCAAGGAGACTGAGCAGCTACAGTTACATGACATCAGGGAACAACTAGGGAAGTGTTGTCCTGGAACCCAGGTGTGTATGCGTCAACTTGACTGGATCATGGGGTATCCAAATATTTGGCTAAACATCATTTCTGGGTGTGTCTGTAAGGCTATTTCTGGGTGAAATTAACATCTGAATCTGTGGCCCTAGAAAAGAAGTTTGCCCTTACCAGTGCGAGGGCAAACAGTCCTGAATAGAACAAAAAGGTGGAGGAAGGAAAATCTGGGCCTCTCCTGCCTGACTGAATGAACTGGGACATTGATCTTCTACTGTTCTTGGTGCTAGTTTCTCAGGTCTTCAGACCTTGACTGGAATCTACATCATGAGTTCTCTTGGTTCTCAGGCTGCTGGAGTTGAAATGAATTAAGCCACCAAGCTTCTCTGGGACTCCAACTTGCAGACACCAGATAGGGGGACTTCTCTGCCTCCACAACTGCATAAGCCAATTCCTTTAAAGAAATCTCTTCCTGTATATATATCCTATTGTTTCCATGTCTCCAGAGAATGCTAAATAATACACCAGGGGAGAAGGTAGTCCCAGGTGGAAGGAGTGATTGACTCGGCTCCAAATTATAGACAGGTCACGTAAGGAGGGTCTGCGACACAGACCTTGATTTAGAAATATTGTGTGATTATTATGTTGATTAGAGCAGTTTCAGTTCAGGTGAAGGTGTCCACATTCAATCACAGTGAGATTAAGACAGAATGGGAGTAGGGGTAACTGGAGACAGTGAGTGTAGACCCTCCTTAGGGAGGTCGGCTACCAAGGGGAAAAGAAATGTCCCCATAGCAGGTAAGAAGGAGGGAGGCAAAAAGGTTTTTTTCTGTTTTGGGTTTTTGTTTTTTAAAATAATAATAATAATAATAAATTTTTATGTTGACAGGAATAATGTAGCAAAGGGAGGGACAGTGATGATGTTATAAAACCTCTGAGATCATGAACTTCCTTTTCCATTGAGAAAATCTAGAAAAGAATTTTCTGCTGCTTGCAACGCAGAGGATTTTCACTAGCAGAGTGAGCAATGTCTTCATACATCTAAGTCTTTTCCATTTTATGCCCACTGAGGTATAATTTTCAATGGTGCTCTCATTCTGGTGTGGATGATAAATTCAATGTTCACACTAATGAGTTCAGGACATTGGTTCTGAAGCCATAGATGAAAACCCTGGGACCTACTACTTACCAGCTGTCATCTGGGACAAACTACTTGCGTGCTTCAGTTTTTTCATATGGAAATGGGACTAACAATGGCATGTATCTCATGGGATTTTGCTGAACAAAGGAGGTAAAGCATTTTAAAAAACGTACAAAAGAGTGTGCTAAATATAGTAACTATTTCACAAATATTCAGTTCAGTTCAGTCACTCAGTCATGTCCGACTCTTTGCGACCCCATGAATCACAACACGCCAGGCTTCCCTGTCCATAACCAACTCCCAGAGTTTACCCAAACTCATGTCCATGGAGTCGGTGATGCCATCCAGCCATCTGATCCTCTGTCGTCCCCTTCTCCTCCTGCCCCCAATCCCTCCCAGCATCAGGGTCTTTTCCAATAAGTCAATTTTTTGAATGAGGTGGCCAAAGTATTGGAGCCTCAGATTCAGCATCAGTCCTTCCAAAGTATACCCAGGGCTGATCTCCTTCAGAATGGACTGGTTGGATCTCCTTGTAGTCCAAGGGACTCTCAAGAGTCTTCTCCAACACCACAGTTCAAAAGCATCAATTCTTCGGCGCTCAGCTTTCTTCACAGTCCAACTCTCACATCCATACATGACCACTGGAAAAACCATAGCCTTGACTAGACGGACCTTTGTTGGCAGAGTAATGTCTCTGCTTTTGAATATGCTATCTAGGTTGGTCATAACTTTCCTTCCAAGGAGTAAGCGTCTTTTAATTTCATGGCTGCAGTCACCATCTGCAGTGATTTTGGAGCACAAAAAATAAAGTCTGACACTGTTTCCCTATCTAATTGCCATGAAGTAATGGAACCAGATGTCATGATCTTAGTTTTCTGAAGTTGAGCTTTAAGCCAACTTTTCACTCTCCTCTTTCACTCTCAAGAGGCTTTTTAGTTCCTCTTCACTTTCTGCCATAAGGGTGGTGTCATCTGCATATCTGAGGTATTGATATTTCTCCCGGCAATCTTGATTCCAGCTTGTGCTTCTTCCAGCCCAGCATTTTTCATGATGTACTCTGCATATAAGTTAAATAAGCAGGGTGACAATATACAGCCTTGATGTACTCCTTTTCCTATTTGGAACCAATCTGTTGTTCCATGTCCAGTTCTAACTGTTGCTTCCTGACTGGCATATAGGTTTCTCAAGAGGCAGGTCAGGTGGTCTGGTATTCCCATCTCTTTCAGAACTTTCCACAGTTTATTGAGATCCACACAGTCAAAGGCCTTGGCATAGTTAATAAAGCAGAAATAGATGTTTTTCTGGAACTCTCTTGTTTTTTCGATGATCCAACAGATGTTGGCAATTTGATCTCTGGTTACTCTGCCTTTTCTAAAACCAGCTTGAACATAGGAAGTCAGGAAACACCTGGAGTAACAGGCAAACTTGGCCTTGGAGTATGGAATGAGGCAGGGCAAAGACTAATAGAATTTTGCCAAGAGAACACACTGGTCATAGCAAACACCCTCTTCCAACAACACAAGAGAAGACTCTACACATGGACATCACCAGATGGCCAACATCGAAATCAGACTGATTATACTCTTTGTAGCCAAAGATGGAGAAGCTCTATACAGTCAGCAAAAACAAAACCAGGAGCTGACTGTGGCTCAGATCATGAGCTCCTTATTGCCAAATTCAGACTTAAATTGAAGAAAGTAGGGAAAACCACTAGACCATTCAGGTATGACCTAAATCAAATCCCTTATGAATATACAGTAGAAGTGAGAAATAGATTTAAGGGATTAGATCTGATAGACAGAGTGCCTGATGAACTATGGACGGAGGTTCTTGACACTGTATAGGAGACAAGGATCAAGACCATCCCCATGTAAAAGAAATGCAAAAAAGCAAAATGGCTGTCTGAGGAGGCCTTACAAATAGCTGTGAAAAGAAGGGAAGCAAAAAGCGAAGGAGAAAATGATAGATATAAGCATCTGAATGCAGAGTTCCAAAGAATAGCAAGGAGAGATAAGAAAGCCTTCCTCAGTGATCAATGCAAAGAAATAGAGGAAAACAACAGAATGGGAAAGACTAGAAATCTCGTCAAGAAAATTAGAGATACAAAGGGAACATTTCATGCAAAGATGTGCTCGATAAAGGACAGAAATGGTATGGACCTAACAGAAGCAGAAGATATTAAGAAGAGGTGGCAAGAATACACAGAAGAACTGTACAAAAAGATCTTCACGACCAAAATAATCATGATGGTGTGATCACTCACCTAGAGCCAGACATCCTGGAATGTGAAGTCAAGTGGGCCTTAGAAAGCATCACTATGATCAAAGCTAGTGGAGGTGATGGAATTCCAGTTGAGTTATTTCAAATCCTGAAAGATGATGTTGTGAAAGTGCTGCAGTCAATATGCTAGGAAATTTGGAAAACTCAGCAGTGGCCACAGGACTGGAAAAGGTCAGTTTTCATTCCAATCCCAAAGAAAGGCAATGCCAAAGAATGCTCACAAATATTAGGTATTATTAAATCTGCATGCTACATGATGCAAAATTCTCCTTTACCATATAGACTGCACACTGCTTCCTGATCAGTGTTTCCCTTTCACACATATACCTTAAAGGTAATTGGTTAAAATGCAACTAACAAAGTGAACTTATCCACAGCTCCCTCTTATAGGCAAGGAAGCTGAGAAACCAAGCAGTTAAATTAAAACAGAATAGGAATTTTAAAATAAATGATAACCTATGGACTGTGTCAATATACCTGGACTGATGTGTAATATTTTGCATCAACATGATTGGGCCACAGAAAGTGCCCAGACAGTAGGTCAACCATTATTATGAGTGTGTCTGTGAGGGAGTTTTAGATAAGATCAGCACTGGAATAAGTGGACTGAGTAAAGCAGGTTGCCCTCTAAGGGGATGTCCCAAACCAAGTTAAAACCTTCCTTGAATAGAACAAAAATAGCTGAGCTTCCTTCAAGGAGGAGGGAATCAAGTCTGACTGCTTGAGGTGGGACTCTGGTCTTCTCCTGCCTGTGAACTGAAAAAGCACATCTTCTTGAGGCTCGATCTCAGCACTTTTAGATTAGAACTTAACACTACTGGCTCTCCTGGTTCTCAGCCCTTTGGACTCAGATGAACTGTACCATCAGCTCTTCTAGGTCTCCACCTTGCCAAATGCATATTTTGGGATCTTGTCAGCCTCTATAAACATGTGAGCCAGTTCCTAATAAAAAAATTATTCTCTCTCTCTCTAAATATCCTAGTGGCTCTGTTCCTCTGGAACCCTGACTAATACACAAGTCACTGGTGCAAATAAAACTACATAATGACATGATGGAACTCAGTGAAGAGCTATAGTATGATCACAGGATTTACAGATACTCCATCAGGGTCACAAAACATGGTTTTAATAAATAATTATCTGATGGTTATTAAAGGCTATGGTAGGCAGAATTCTAAAACTGGTCTCCCAAGATATCTCACCATAATCCCAGGTACTGTGAATTAGAGGAGGAATTACACACACATTTGTGTTATATCTGCATGGTTAGTCGGATTGTGCAGTTATAACTGAGGTTACTAATCCACTGACCTTAATTGGGAGATTATCCTGAATTATCCAAAGGGGCCTAACCTAATAACAGGAGTCCTTTAAAAGCAGAGAGTTTCCTCTTGCTTGCAGCAGAGGAAAGCAAGAGAGATTTGAAGTAAAAGGTTTTGATATACCATCATTTGCTTAAGCTTCCCTGATAGCCTGTTGGTAAAGAATCCACCTGCAATGCAGGAGACCCCAGTTTGATTCCTGGGACAGGAAGACCCGCTGGAGAAGGGATAGGCTACCCATTCCAGTATTCCTGGGCTTCTCTGGTGGCTCAGCTGGTAAATAATCAGCCCACAATGCAGGAGACCTGGGTTCGATCCCTGGGTTGGGAAGATCCCCTGGAGAAGAGAAAGGCTACCCACTCCAGTATTCTGGCCTGGAGAATTCCATGGAATATATAGTCCATGGGGTTGCAAAGAGTCGGACACAACTGAGCAACTTTCAGTTTCATTTGCTTGAAGATGGAGGGAACTATATGATGAGAAATACAGGCTAGAATCTGAGAGCAACTCTAACAACATCCTGCAAAGATATAGTTCAGTCCCGACACCACAGGAGATGGATTCTGCCAATCACTTGGATGAGCTTGGAAGCTGCTTCTTCCCCAGAGTCTCCAGGTAAAATTCCAGTCCCACTGACACTTTGATTTCAGCCATGTAAGACCCTAAGCAGAGAACTCACTTGATCCATGCAGCATGCATTAGCTATGGGAACCAGGGAATAATAAATATGTGTTAGTTTAAACTGCCAAATTCTAGGCAATTTGCTGTGCAGTAATTGAAAACTGATCACCAGTATTTAAGTTATTAGTGTATTGAATCTGTTGAGCATAAGGTAATTCTCTGCATTATCCAATCTACTGGGAAGGTTAAGAAATCATTTCTGGCCCAGTGATAATCACACGTACCTGAAAGGTGCCAATTAAAATAAGCATCACTAAAGTCACAGTGCAGAGAATTCTAACTCTAATTGTAGTGAAGACTAATTATAATATAGAGGCAAGAACAGGCAGCCTGCAGTGTGGCAACAACATGAGGTCACATGGAGGTCTGACGGGGCCATACTCAGCATGAAGGGCTTGGGTGCAGAAGCTGCCCACTCAGTCCCTGCCCTTTAGATAAAGCAGAACATTCAGTTCCCAGTCTCTCTGCAGGGCAACAACAGGCAAGCACAGTCAGGGGAACTGCAGGTAATGGTTCTCAATTAAATTGAAATAAATTATTATGAAAAAGGGTTTAATGTCATAGACATTCTTTGAGGCTTTAGAGGCAGACAGACTGGCACCAAAACTCTATGATCCTAGCTGGGTTTAAGACTTATAATTTATTAACTGTGTGTGAGTATGTGTCTGTGTGTGTGTGTGCAGGTGAGACACCTCCTCCATCAACAATCCTGACAAATCTTTCCAGACCACTGGGTTTAAGATGTGCTTGCATGATTTTCTGTACTAAGATAGCTGGATCAGCTTGCCTGATACATCTAACCCCAGAGCCTACCACAGCGCGTGGAACATACACATTTCCTGACTTTTATACAGCTCCCTGTACTCAGGAGCCTTGACTACCAATGTACTGGCGACCTCCTGGATTCATCATCATTGTTGGTCCTTCTAATAATCTCTCAGTTTCTGAAATGTCCTCATGATGGGAGCCTTTGGAAATCCAAGGCTTTGCAAATAAAAAAATGATGGAAACATAAAAATCATTAAAAAAATGTAACTGGAGAGATTAATTAGTGAATATAAGGCTTGTATAAGAATATAATAAGAAAGGGACGACAGAGGATGAGATGGTTAGATGGCATCACAAACTCAATGGACATGAGTTTGAGCAAGTTCTGGGAGTTGGTGATGGACAGGGAAGCCTGGCATGCTGCAGTCCACTGGGTCGCAGAGAGTCAGACACAACTTAGCAACTGAACTGAAGTGATAAAACTGGCAATGTGATTATTTAATCATTCTGTTGAAAATCACAAATATTCACGATTAAGGAATCGCATGCCCCCCGCAAACAGTGGAATTTTCTAATACAGGCCTTAGCGTTCACAGTCACAATATGATCTGACTTTTGACCCTACTGCCTCTCTTCATTCTCAGCCCTAATCTTTGTCTCCTCTTCCTCTTTTCCCATCTTGCACTGTACATGTACTCTGTGGATACTTCTAATTCAGCAAGTACAACTTCTTTTTGGTTTGTTTTCCTGTGAGATCCTAAGGGCTGGCACAATGGTTGCTTTGCTCTTTGCTTATCATGTAGGACATACACTGCAGGAAACATCTTAGGCATCGCTGAAGGTATGTTAAACGTGAAACTTTAACCTCAAAAACATCCATTCGCAACCTGGGGTAGTACAGTAGAGGCTTTCTACACAGGTAGCATAGCTGTGGTTTATGAGTATCAGGTGCCATGCAAACTCTTCTAGAAACTCGGGAGGTTTTGGAGGACAAGACCTGGCTCTTTTCTCCATGTGCATCTACACAGTATATGGCACAGTTTTTAGCCCACAGTATGGCGAAATGCGACACTTTGCAGAACTGAGTCATGTATATGCCTTTCCACGTCTGCCACCCCCAAGTATAATGTTATAAGCTTAATACTGTCTGTAAAGGAAAGTACTATTTGTCATGAGAAAGACTCTAAAAACAAACAGAATGATGAGATAGAGAAACAGTATAGAATTTTTCATTTTACATTGGTGACTCTCAAAAACACAAGAATGTTCTTCGCCTTATGATCCAGCAACCCCACTGCTGGGCATACACACTGAGGAAACCAGAAGGGAAAGAGACACGTGTACCCCAATGTTCATCGCAGCACTGTTTATAATAGCCAAGACATGGAAGCAACCTAGATGCCCATCAGCAGATGAATGGATAAGAAAGCTGTGGTACATATATACAATGGAGTATTACTCAGCCATTAAAAAGAATACATTTGAATCAGTTCTAATGAGGTGGATGAAACTGGAGCCTATTATACAGAGTGAAGAAAGCCAGAAGGAAAAACATAAATACAGTATACTAACGCATATATATGGAATTTAGAAAGATGGTAACAATAACCTGGTGTACGAGACAGCAAAAGAGACACTGATGTATAGAACAGTCTTATGGACTCTGTGGGAGAGGGAGAGGGTGGGAAGATTTGGGAGAATGGCAATGAAACATGTAAAATATCATGTAGGAAACGAGTTGCCAGTCCAGGTTCGATGCACGATGCTGGATGCTTGGGGCTGGTGCACTGGGACGGCCCAGAGGGATGGTATGGGGAGGGAGGAGGGAAGGAGGGTTCGGGATGGGGAACACATGTATACCTGAGGCAGATTCATTTTGATATTTGGCAAGACTAATACAATTATGTAAAGTTTAAAAATAAAATAAAATTAGAAAAAAAAAAAAAACAAGAATGTTCTTCAAATACTTTTTTAAATTGTGGAGATATGCAGACAATGGATTGTGACAGCAGTTCTAAATCCCAGCTCTGGCCACTTCCTCACTCTGTGATGAGCAAGGCATCTATCCTCCCGGGTCTTCATTCCCTCATTTGTGACACTGGAATAATGGCATTTATGCTGCAGGGATTTTATGGAAATTGTCAGTGAGTTATGAAAATAGCTGACCCGAAGTAGCCCCCAAAGAGACTCTATCATCTCTTCTGATATGTAGTTCGGAAACAGCAACAAGAGAACTAGGATTCCTTTACAAGAACTCTGGGAATTATACACAACAGAAGATTCATCCAAAGCAACAGGTCAAGGAGCTTTCCTGTGAGGTGTAGGCTGGTACCAAAAGCAATCTGATCAACGTTAAAATGAAGTTTAGAAACTAAGAGTCTAATTGGTGTCCTCTGCTAGGAGATCTTCTATTTTATGAAAACTGCTAACAAAACCACTGATTTTCAAATGTGTCCTGAAATAAATACCCGAGAAGAAGATGGGTAAAAGAGTAAAGGGGAAGCCATTGTTTGCTGCTGCTGCTGCTGCTAAGTTGCTTCAGTTGTGTCCGACTCTGTGCGACCCCATAGATGGCAGCCCACCAGGCTCCCCTGTCCCTGGGATTCTCCAGGCAAGAACACTGGAGTGGGTTGCCATTTCCTTCTCCAATGCATGAAAGTGAAAAGTCAAAGTGAAGTCGGTCAGTTGTGTCCAACTCTTTGCGACCCCATGGACTGCAGCCTACCAGGCTCCTACGTCCATGGGACTTTCCAGGCAAGAGTACTAGAGTGGGGTGCCATTGCCTTCTCTGAAGCCATTGTCTAGTAATCTCGAATTCCAGAGAATGATGCCTGGCTCAGAATCCACGGTCAGAGCCCCTCTACCATGCTGCTCACTAATGTGCATCATCCCAGAACAGGCAGATTTTACTGAGGTCCTGGAAGACTGTGGTCATTTTCCTGATCCCAATTTTGATTCCAAATCTCACTTGTTGTCTTTATCAAAGGAGCCTGTGAAATGTGCAGAACAGCTTGGTAACCCTGAGAGATCTGTGTTGCTTCTGAGGGAACCGGTCTCATGGTGCAGTGCTTGGGCCTGTGGGTACACAGCAGCACTGATCAGTAAGATCCTGACCTTCCATCCTGGGCCAGTTTGAAGTCTTTGTGGAAGGAAAGGGCATCCTGCCAAGAACACGATTCTCACACAAGGAAACTAGCTCTGCAGCAAAGGACCCTCCCCAGCATACACAATCATCAAAAGTCATGAAGAAGTATAAATAACAGTTACTTTGTTCCTTCGCAAGGGCTCAGAACAGTCACCTTCCATCTGCCACAGCAGGGGTCAGTGTTGAATACACCAACATTTGATCAAAGGAGCTGGGGCGAAATCTCTGGGATGAAGCACTTCTGCAAGTGATATGAGCTGGGATGAAGCTTTGGAGAGCGGATCAGTGAAAAAAGGAAGGGAACCAAACAGGACTGCTGGGAGCAGATTAAGTGTGTTGGGGGATCTGCCTATGCTGTGGGCTTCCCTGGTGGCTCAGTGGTAAAGAACCCACTTGCTAATGCAGGAGATGCGGGTTCAATCCCAGGGCCCAGAAGATCGCCTGGAGAAGGAAATGGCAGCCCACTCCAGTATTCTTGCCTGGGAAATCCCATGGACAAGGAGTCTAGTGGGCTATAGTCCGTTTGGTCATTCAGACACGATTTAGTGACTAAACAGCAACAGCAACTGTCTATGCTGAACTTGCTCTGAGGTGTTATCACGAATGAGCCCTGAACTGGGCTCTCATTGGGCTATCTACTGCCAGATCACAGGCAACTCACAGAATGTCCATGGTCTCAATATTCTCCCTTGTGAAATGGGAATGACAATATTACCTCTTGAGAGTTTTTATTAGGATTCAACTACAGAAGATCCAGGAAGAGCCTAGCTTGGTGCCAATCTTTGTGTGTACTATTATTCCATGGTAGTCTCCAATTTCCTCCAACTAGCTCATTACCTTCTTTTGCACTCACGTTTGATTATATGATTACCTTTTATTCTCAAAGATACAATTTTATTGAAAGAAAATACATAAAGTACTGCATGTTCTGCACAGCTAAAGCAAAGTCTATTTAGATGACGAAGGCCTGAGTTCCAGAAATGCCACCCTAAGTCAGGCTGGGTAGTAAGCCGAGTGCTAGCCTATGAGATTTCCACAGAAAACAAGTCAGACATCTGGCCGCACTGACTAGCAGAGTTTGCATGGCGCTGATAGGTCCATGGTTCTCACACAGATGGTGCCTACTGGAAGAACTACAGTTTGGAAACAGAATCTTTTCTCTGTTAGTGCCACTTTCACAAATTAATTCATTAATTCAGTGAATATTCAGTAGTGTCTCTCCAGCTGTATCAGAAAGTTTGCTGGATCATGGAGTGACAAAGATCCATGGTTTGACAAAGACAAACAACCGCCCTTGCCCTCAAGGGTATCACAATATACCAAGGGAGGCAGATACATTCAGTACATAAACTGATATCATCTGCGTGACTACAGTGTGTTCTCAGTAATGTTCTAGGCTGGTGGAGATTGACCAGTGAGCAAGAGAGAAAGATTTCTAAGATCAAGGACTTTGCAGCTGGGAACTATGGGGGAGGACAGAGATAAGTACAAACAAAGCAAAGAAGTAAATAACAGAGTCTGTTAGGTGATACGTGTTGTAACTAAAGGACAATGTAGGGCAAGATAAAGGGGATGAAGGATAGGGTGGACGGTGGGAAAGGTGGGTGCACTTGCCAATATACTGTCCAGTGGCCTGGGTAGCCCTCACAAAGAAAGCAAGTGAGAAATGAGCAAGACCTCCATGGAAGTGAGGAAGTCAGCCAGGCAGATGTGGGTGAGGAGCATGCAGGCAAAGGGAAGAGGCCCTGAGGAGGGAGCCTCGCTGACATGACCCAGAAACTGCAGAGCCCAGCTGACCTGGAGCTGAGTGACTGAAGGGAGGCTGCTTGGGGTACAGTCAGGGAGGAGACAGGGTCAGATTCTATAGGACCTCAAACACCTCTCTTAGTGATTAGCATTTGACTCTAGAGACAGCACTAGCAAGGGTTTGGGTGCTGAATTTAGGTCGGTAGAGAGGACAGTAATCGGTGAAAAAGGGGGACACTGCAGTCAGGGAACCAGAGGGAGTCACCAAAGAAGCAGGAGGAATTAAGGGGTGCTCACGGCCTCTTTGAGAGTGGTAACACTCACCTGGACTTGATCTCCATTGACCTTTGTGCTCACACCCTTGATTGTTCACACGTGTGCTGTTACTCACACAATCACAAACTTAGAAGTCTTGTTTTTATCCCCATGGTTCACTGATTAATCAAAGAGAAAGACTGGAGAGGCATTGTTTTGTTCTAATCACTTGGTGTTTGAGAAGTTTCTACTGAATGACTTACTATAGCCCCTCTCTGCGCTTGAGGGAAAAAGAGAGAATGCAAGGAACACGATGAAGCCTCCCCACATGAAAAGCCACGTATGGAGTTGCCTGTGTTCACTCATCTCTCATTTTATATTTGGAATAAACAATTATTAGGTGTAATGAGAACCATCCTTCATGATCCAAATAGCCTTTGTCACACTCTTTCATTCAATCAATATATTTTGAATCCCTGCTGGATGCCAAGTTCAGGTCACTGTGCTGACGTGGGGAACAGGTATGTATCTGGCTGGCCCCTAGCCTTTACATTTTTTTCAAACATGCAGACAGATCATCACAGCACTCCCTAAATAAAACTATGACAGAATTCAAGTCAAGGGAGCCTGGCAAAAAGGAGGAGGGTAATTTAATCACAGTATAAGAGATGAGTGAGTAATGGTCAGGAAAGCCTTTGCGGGAGGGAGAAATTAATGAGGTAGGTACTTTCATTATCCGCATTTTACAGATGAGAACTATCAAGGTCCAAGGTATTCACTGATTTAAGACTATACAGCTAGTGAGAGAGTGAGATTTAAATGCTAGGGCATTTGGTTAACAAAACACCAATTTTCCCCACGCATTGACTACTACTAAAATCACATTCCCTGACTCAGCTTCCCTTTAATACATCCAGAAATCCTGGCAGATATGGGTGGTAACTCTCCTGAAAGCTAGAATCAGCTGTGAATACCATAAAGCTCTGAGAAGGTCTGAAATTGTCTCCATCTGAGCTGACATCTGTTTTGGAGAACTTCTCCCTCTTAGAATTGTATTCCACTTTAATTTAATCACAAAAGAGACAACTCTGGGTTCCATGCCCATCTCACCAAGAAAGGTGCCCAACTGTGCAGGATCATGTTTCTAATCTTGCTCTCACTTTCCAATCTGCCTGCTCCTTCCTAACTCAGAAAAAGTGCACAAATATGTATCCCTGACCTGTTGCTCTCAGGGCAGGTCTTCTCAGTTTTAGAATGTTACATAGAAGCTATGGTCTCCTGAGTGCCTGGATCACCCAGGTAGAAAAAAAAAATGAGAGAAGAGAAAGTCTGTACCATAAGGAACAACATGTACTGGGTGTGCATCTCAGCAATCTCAGCACACGTGCAATCTGTCATAGTGAAGGGAAGATTACCTTTGCAGTCAGAGTCAAGGTCTGACTCAGTTTAATGTCAATTTCTTCAAAAGAGGTGAAATTCTACTAGGAAATATACGTTCTCTCTTTAGTTTTGGTTGGAATTTGATGGATGGCAGTTAATGGTTGTGTCAGCTAGCTCTTGATGCACCCCACAATTTGCACAACTGATTCTTTTGCTCACAATTCTGCAGCTCAATGAGTTCAGCTGGGCTCAGCTGAACAGTCCTGCTGTTCTCAGAAGGCTTACTTAATGCATTCGTGGTCAGTGCTCTGTTAGCTAACTGGCTGTGCTGGGGGCTGGATGGTATAGGATGGTCTCACCCACACTTCTGGTAAATGATTCTCTGGCAGCTAGGGTAAAAGCGATGCATGGATCATGAATCGCTCATCATTCACCTAGCCCAGGATTCTTCACATTGCTATGATCTTGTTTCAAGAACAGCAAGAGAGGGCAAACCCCAGTGTGCAAGCACTTTTCAACTCTCTGCTTGCTTCACACATGCTGTTGTGCCATCAGACAAAGCAAGCTCCATCGCCAAGGCTACGACAATGTGGGAGGCATGCACATATCACAGCTATCGCTGTAACAGTCTACTACTACAGTGGCTCAAAAAACAACCCTGCTCATCAGTGCAGTAGCACTGAACTATAGATAAACCACGCAGTGGAGTGCTAGTCTTTCAAAAAAGATTTCTACTCTTGTTTAGAAAAAGTCAAAACTGTCTTGCCCTATTGTTTTAACAGGTGGAAAATACAATTATTTTATGAAAATCAGGGGAAAATCTAATTTGTAAATATCCTAGGCATTGTACTAAACCTGCAACTTGTGGATCTCTTTATCCAGAAACATGCTATGACTTTGCCAGTAGGAATTCACTCTCTACCTCCTTCCATATTATAATGTTGCCTCTCCTCTACCTTCCAAAAACTGTGCCCCACCCCCAGCACAGACATGTTACATGGGTGTAATCTGACTCGGGAATGGTGGAATAGACTATAAAACGCCACCTCTGGTAAGACAAGGAGATAGTACCTGGCAATTGTGAAGCAGACCTGTGTTGTAGCTGCAGCCTGTTTGGTCCACACCTCCCTGCAGACAGGAGAAGGAAATGGCAACCCATTCCAGTATTCTTGCCCAGAGAATCCCATGAACAGAGAGTTGGCAGGACACGACTAAGGGACTGACACTTTCAAGTCCTAAGCAGATAGTGAAGGACAGGGAAGCCTGGCGTACTGCAGTCCATGGGGTCCCAGAGAGTCACGACACGACTAAGTGACTGAAAACAAGAAAGTACTAAGCAAGAAATGAATAATAATAATCCCTGCAGACACCAGCCCAATCTCCCAACTTTGCTAAAGTGCCTCTTGATTTACTCAAATATCTTTTAAAGCTGAGTATGAGTTTTATCATTTTCTACTACAACATCCTAACCATATTTTTAGGATTCCTTGGCGTTTCATTTACTTTGTAGTGGTTGATACTACTACTGTGATGTCATCATTTACCCATTCTACTTTCTACAGGATTATTGCTGGCATACATGAAAGCTCTTGGGATTTTAAATTTAATGTTTATTAATTTCTCCCACTTAAAGAAGTTTATTTTTACATCGTTTCTCAGGTGTTTCCCAAGAATATATTCCTACTGTCTGCAAAAAAGAAAATTTTGCCTTCTTTACCAAAATGTCAGGCATTTTTCTCTTTATGATCTCATTACATGGGAAAGAAAATTTTAAATGGTATGTAATAACATGGGTGATAATATATTTGCTTAGATTCTGATTATGATGGATTTCATTTTTGATTTTTTAATTGTCAGTATAAACACATTGAGGAATACATCTTGCTGAAATTTATATTTTTTCCTAGTGTAGTTTTTTTTTGGGGGGGGGGCGGTGGAAGTCCTACCATGCAGCAGAGGAAACTTTCCTGAGCAGGGATCCAACTCGTGCCTCCTGCTTTGAAGTGCAGAGTCCTAACCACTGGATCTCCAGGGAAGTCCTCCTAGTTTGTTTTTGGTCATGGTATGTTGCATTCCACCAACTGTTCTTTGATCATCCATATATCATTGAAATATGGTCATTAGCGGTAGTATGGCTGTTGGTTCAGGTGATACTCTGTATATCTCTTATCTTTTTCTTCCTACAGTTTTGTTCTATCATGCCCACATACTTTTGTCATATTATGCTCAAGATATTGAGGGTAGTCTTGCCACCAGGAACAGAATCATTTTTATGGGCTATTTGGGTATACACAGAGTGGAACAGACCCTGGGAAGCTGAACAAACTTGTTATTTAAAAACCGGACTGTATGTTTCATAACCATTTTCCACATACCTTTCCGATTCCATTTCCCCTTGAGGAATGGATTATTTCCTTGGAAAAGTGAGTTGTCATGATCCAGCTTGCCTGATGCCAGCAGACTGTCTGCAGGCAAAAGAGACAAAGATGCCTAAGTTGCAATAAGGCAAAATGTGGGGGACATCAGAGGTCTTCTCCATAAGGTTACTGTGAGAGCAGGGAGGCAATAAGAAGAAATAAAATGGAGGGGGAAGGCTTTAGGTTGTTATATCTGGGGTTGTGGGGAGGCCACTTCTTGGCCAAGGGTATAGGATGGCTAGACCCACTCCAGTATTCTTGCCTAGAGAGTCCCGTGGACAGAGGAGCCTGGTGGGCTGCTCTCCATGGGGTCGCACAGAGTTGGACAGGACTGAAGCGACTTAGCATGCATGCATGCATTGGAGAAGGAAATGGCAACCCACTCCAGTATTCTTGCCTGGAGAATCCCAGGGACGAAGGAGCCTGGTTGGCTGCCGTCTATGGGGTCGCACAGAGTTGGACACGACTGAAACGACTTAGCGGCAGCAGCAGACAGAGGTGAGAGATCACCAAGTGGCCTTGCTGGAGTCCCAGCAATGAGGCTTCTGAAACTCAAAATGTAAAATATGAAGGGACTGCCAGAGGCATGTTTCCCAAAACCTCAACCAGTGCTTCCCAATGAGAAAGAGAGAGACGTGTGGAGTGTGTGGAGGGGAGAGATTCCTGGGATTGAATAAAACACTGCTTTGGGTGGCTCTCCAGCTGTTGGGTGAATATGACCTAAAGTGCAAAGGTCTGAACCAAGTATGTGAGGAGTTTACTGATGAGGAAACCAGGGACCAGAGGTTAGGTTAAGATGTCAACAGGGGTAGGTTCAAGAAAGCTGTTCAGTCATGCACTGTGCCAAGATGCCTGGCCAAGTGAAGAACCTGTTGAAAAAACAAAACTGCACGAAATGACTCAGCAACGATTCGGTACTCTTTCGCCCAATACCTAGGATCATCTTGACAAAACCGAGGCCTTCCTATAAGTAAGCCGGTACTCTTCATTGTGGGAGATGACTACAACCTTATGCACTTGACCATCCGTCTTGTGGTCCTGTGTGTAAAACGATTGCGCGTGTGTTTTCTGCGACCTGATGGAGAGGTTGAAGAGGTCCGGCCGCGTCACAGCCACGTCTGGGTCAAAGGCACACGTGGAAACAAGCTGGCCCAAGTCACAATGCGGTGCATTTCACCCTGGGGGACGGAGACTCCCAGTCGGAGAAGTGCCAGGCGCCTGCGCTGTGTGCCAGAGGCGCCTGGCGCTGCGGGAGCCGCGAGACCCCCGCCCTCCGACGGGAACGCGCACGTGCCTGGGGACGCGGACGCGCGCGCGAATGCGCATCACCTCGCTCTGCCTTGGTCCGGGCGGCTAAGGAGGGAAGGAGGGACGGACGGAGACGCGCACCGGAGACGCGAGTGGGCTCTTCGCAGAGTGGCGGGCTCGGGGCGGAGGCGGGGACGGGGGCGGGGGCGGCACCTCCTCCACTCTGGCGTCTGTGCTCGGGACCCCCGGCCGCGCGGGGGACGGACCGACTGACGTACCTCGCGCGCCCCCGCCCCCGTCCCCGCCCCCGCCTTATCTTCCCTGAGCTCCTGGGGCTCCTGAGCTGAGGCCCCTCTCTCTCTCACTCTCTGCTCCTCCTCGCGGCTCTTTCTCTCCCCAGCACCTTGGAGCCCCTCGACCCGGCTGCGGCGGGGACCTGAGCGGCGGCGGACGGCCTCGAAGATGAAGTGCAAGCCGAACCAGACGCGGACCTACGACCCGGAGGGGTTCAAGAAGCGGGCGGCGTGCCTGTGCTTCCGGAGCGAGCGCGAGGACGAGGTGCTGTTAGTGAGTAGCAGTCGGTACCCGGACCGCTGGATCGTGCCGGGCGGGGGCATGGAGCCCGAGGAGGAGCCGGGCGGTGCGGCCGTCCGCGAGGTGTTTGAAGAAGCGGGAGTCAAGGGGAAGTTAGGCCGGCTCCTGGGCATTTTCGAGCAGAACCAAGATCGCAAGCACAGAACGTACGTGTATGTACTGACTGTCACTGAGATTCTGGAGGATTGGGAAGATTCGGTTAGCATTGGGAGGAAGCGAGAGTGGTTCAAAGTCGAAGATGCGATCAAGGTTCTCCAGTGCCACAAGCCCGTGCATGCCGAATATCTGCAAAAACTAAAGCTGGGCGGTTCCCCAACCAATGGAAACTCCGTGGCCCCGTCCCCGCCGGAGGGCGATCCCTAGTATGTACCGCTCGTGCACAAACTTCTGCTTTCCGCCTACCTGACAATAAGTAGTGCCTGGAGCACCTCTCTTGCCGTGTGCGGTCTCACCGGGAGGAGGGAGGCTTCTTTTGTTTCCTTGGCAGACCTCTGAATCATGCTTGCAAACTGTCTCAGTTGCCAGGCACTGTTTTCAGGCACTTTGCACGTTTTTCAGATGCTTTCAGAATCGCTTCTTGGTAACTCTATAACACATTTCAGAAAGCCAAAGCCATGTGGGTTGTTTTTTTAAGTTGCCTTAACTGCTCACTCAGACTTTGAGGTTAATGTGTGTGTGTGTGTGTGTGTGTGTGTGTAAACGTGTATGGGTGCTGTGGTTTGTTTGTTTTTATATATTTCACACGTATGTGTGTGTGTGGGTCTTCATGTGTACTTTTGGTACCAGTCTTGTGGTTTGAATTGTATTGAGGTCCTTTAAAATCTGATCAGCTTGCTCGTGGGCGGGCGTTTTCATTAATTTTTTTTTCTTAAGTTGTTTTCTCATTCACAGTATTAGTCCTTGTCAGCAAGCCCTTCTGTGAAGGGAATTGGTTTGAAGGACGAATTTTGAATTTCAAAAAGTTATTTAAGAAAATTTACAGCGTGTGCTCTTTCTGTATTGAACAATAATTGTATGTTCAGATATGTGATCTAATTGCCCTTTTCAGAAATTGCTTTATTCATTTGTAGATAATTCGAGTTTCAGAACATTTTCACAACTGGTATTTTTTTACTTATTACTTGAAATAGCCATTTCCCATTTAGCCCAAATGTAGCTTAGCAGAATATTATTTTATAGAGTAAACACACTCTTGGGGTGATATTGTTATGTACATGTCCTGATACATATTATGAAAACTGTATTCCGACTGTGATTTAGCATGCTTAACTCCAACTCATATTTCTCTTTTCTCAGTGCCCTAGAACAACTGTGGTTCTCTCAGTATAAACTATTCTTTGAAAGAAAGTTTGCGTATTTGAATTTGTGATAGTCCACTTAAACTTGTCTGAATACCAGTAGTCAAAAGAATGGAATATTATATTGTAATTAAAACCCAATTGAGGGAGTTAGCCTTCTTGATATTCAGCTATTACACACTTCTCGAACTGTTAGGACGCCTGAACAATCTCTCATAAAGTTTTAGGATAAAAATTTTGTGTCACATAATAAACTTTTTTGGCACCAATTTAAAAATACTTAGATTATCTTCTATATTTGCTTGAAATCAGGGATCCTAGCTAGAGTATATAGGTCTGTCTTCTGGGACTACCTTTATTCCTCTAGACATAGTAAATAGGTAGATATAAAGCCTACTTGGTGAAGTGGGTATTGGTAGGTGGAAAGATCTTACCTAATTTTTAGGGCAACCTGAATTGTCATATCTCTTAATCATTATTGATAGATATTTTGTGTCAGTCAACTAGGTCACTATTATGCACTCCCTATTAAGAACTTTGAAAATTTAGCAACTTGGAACTCTGTCTTTTCTCAGGAACGTTGAGAAAAAGCCTACTTTGTGAAGAGAGTATGAGTGGGGGATATTTTTATTTAACATCTTAAAAATGTTCCACAAATAGATAATAGAAGTGGTAATTACTGTAATTTAAACCCTTTTTTCTTCTACAAATTAACCTTTTAAAAACACAGTCACTAGTAGAATTGAATATTCTACGTTTTCTTTTAAAACTTTGGTGCCAATTTTTAAAATCAGATCTTTACCATACATAAATATGTCTAAATAAAAGTATATGTTGTAATTGACAAAACTAATGTCATAGGAGTGAGTAGAAAATTAATAGCTTTTAAAAGACCAATTATATGATTTCATATTTTAAATTATGTAGGATTATCAAATATGTGTTTCAAAATTACGGTTTTTTTTACAGAAAGATGTCTTATTTTTAACAAACTCTCTAAATCCCATTAGTTGACCTTTCCTTTTCTAACAGTCCAAGTCAACTAATGATATTTGAAATTTTTCAAAGTATACACTAACAGCAGAGAAATTGGATTTTTTAATGACCATTTCATATATAAAACTGCCTCCATCTAAAAGGTTGCCACAAACACCTTGGAAGTTTAACTTATACATGGCATCCTTAGAGATGATAATGCATGATCTTCTTTTGACTTTTCAACTAGGTATTTGACAAATGTGAAAAGTACAGTGTTGATGTTCATCAGCTCTCATTAGCTTGCAAATATTTGTATTTGCAAATTTGTACAGATTTGTATCTGTATTTAATTCAGAAAAATTTGAATTGGGTTTTATCACTTGCTAGGATTATCTTCAGTTCCCAGTTATCTTCAGCTTATGCAGTCTGTAAAACTTTTCACTTCTAAATTGCAAAAGAATATTATATGGTTATCACACTTTAAGTTAAACATTCAAATTCAAAAGAGCAGTTCTTGTTATGCTTTTGGAGTTCAGTCAAGAAAATATTAAAAAACCTAAAAATCCTTTCATTTTAAGAGAGAAATCCAAAGAATTCAGCTTAAAAATGTTGACACAGAAGTAACAAACCAAATGGCATCTAGTTAACCTCCATCCTCCAAGAGCTTGATCCACAGTTGGGATTTTCTTCATGCAGAGTCATTATTATAAGCTATTACACTAAAAATGTACAGATGAGTCTTTCAACTCATTCCCCTCATAGAAAACAGTGCATTGATCAAACTTTCAGACATGAGGTAGAAATTTGTTTTCAGTGTGTTTTTTAAGACTGGATTTTTTTCACCAAAACTGGACAAATGTCTTAAAAAACATTTTAAGAAGACATGTTGGAATAAAGATTATATTGATATGTAATATATAGTTTCCCTGGATGCCCAATGTATTATATTTTCTAAGGAACTTGTTTTGTTGATCAGATCAGTTAAAAGAAGTAACTCTGAAAGGGATATGAGGTGGCTATAAATATTTTTAATTCTGTTGTATGGTTTACTTTGAAAGAACTGTAAATATTTCAACATTTTTGTATTTAGAAACATCAGATAAATATTGGTGAATGTGTGTGCATGGACATGTGTAAGCAACAGGAATAGACAGCTTCTGAAGTCTTAGCATCATTAGAGGGCCCTTCTGGGACAGAAGGGTAAAAGGGCTCTGAAGCTGGAGCTGCTCCTCTCATTTCCATTTAAGTGGAATCCAATTGTAAGAAAGAGCAATTCCTCCATCAATAGGTGTTAACTGGGAAAAGGAAGCTGAAAATGCTGCTTTAAAGCCTGTAGTACTAACAGCTGGCCAAAGTTTTCTTTTCTGGGTTCCTTTTGTGGAAGCACCAAGCAAAATAGGAAATATTTTCAGCATCATTCCAGTATTGTAATCATCTTTCTGAATGACTATTGGCCTGTTAGACTATGAACTCTTTGAGGACTAGGACCCAGCCTGAATCCTTACATATCCTCAAAGCCTTAGACCAGTGGCTAAAATATGGAGACATCTGTCGTTGATCCACAGATTAGAAATATCTACTACTAGTGTATTCTATAACAAAATACTTGTGTGTTGGTTTATTGGCTTTATATTTTAACTAGGACAATCTGTCATTCCTCAGGCTCTCAGGTAGCTTCATAATGGAGCTGCATTGGATAATTCACTGAAGGCTTTTCCAATACAAAGTGGTTGATGAACCATACTTGAATAAATACTTGTTGACTAGAAGAATTGATGAACAAATACAACTATTAATGATATATTTTTTTTAGGTGAATGGCATAGATGTTCAGATTTACTTTGAAAGAATCAAGTATATGAACCCAGTGATGAATGGAATTATGAAGACAGGTGAGCTCTTTCACACTCCCAAGGACACAGCTCGTCCTATCCTTTTGGACACTTCCTCCCTGTTTATTGCAATGACTATTCTCCAGGTTGTTGCACTACTTCTGTATCTGTACAGACTTCTAATTTGGCACCTATGGCCTTCTTTGTGCTCTTATGATTATGTGTCTGTATTTCCCACCAGGTTATATGACCTTGAGTGCAAAGACCTTATTTCTTTCATCTTTTTATAAATCTAGCATATAAGAAATCACTTGAAATATGGTAGACATCACTGAAGATTTGTCTAAAAATTAATATTTTGTTATGACACTGAGTGGTAAGGCATTTACCTTCTAATCTGGTGTTAGTACAGTAAATGCTGTCTATTTAGGTGATATGTGGCTTTTGTATATCAGGTATGACACAGGTGTTTAAAGGCTTCTGTGAGATATTAGCAAAAATTCTTCTTTGTATGTCTATGTCATCCCAGACATTATGTGACTGCTATGGCAGTATGCTATACCACCTATGAAATATTTGCCAAAATTTTGAACCTAAATCGGACTGTGCCTCTAGACATAACTCCTTATCTGTAGAAAATACAGGGAACAGAGAAACATTACATCACAGAGATGATATGAGCGGAATCAAGACTGCAGGAAACTCTACAGGACAAACAACTTAGTACCTTCAGTGAATGGCCGGAATAAAAGAAATGAAGGATGAACCTGCTGATTAAAAGAGATTTAAGGGACTTAACAACCAATTGTAATATATGGATCTTTTTAGGATTCTGATGTGACTAGACTATAAAATAAAAATATTTCGAGACAATCTGGATAATTTGAAAATTGGGCAACTTGATATTTTATATTAGTTGGAATAATATTATTGCTGTTATGATATATTCCCAACTATTTACAGTTGAAATGATGTCTGGAATTTGCTTCAAAATAATGTCTGTATTTAAGTGTGTTGGGGGTATTGATGAAACAAGATTGGCCTTGACCAGATAATTGTTAAAGTTGGGTGATGGTTAAATGATGATTCATTATATTAAATATATGTTCCTCTCTACTTTTGTATATTTGACATTTTCCAAAATAAAAAGTTATCAGAATTCTTATTAAAGCTAATATTTGAGGCATTGAGAAAAAAGAGGGAGAAAAATTTTATATTGTTTAGAAAATGTTGGCTCTGGTGTGCCATTTTGGGCCACATAGGTCAAATAGGTCCCCTAAAAAGAAAAGGGGGACATAACCTGAAATAGCTAGTGTTTCCATTGCTACAGACCATTGCTGGGAGTTTTTTCTCTTAATTTGACCCACTGAAATAGGAAAAATTAAATTTTTATTTAACAGCTAACACACACACACACGGAGAGTCCAGTTTATATCAATGTGAAAAACTGAAGGGGTGAAGTCTCCAAGGGAGCAATTTCATGAAATTATAAAAATCCACAAAATATTTTTATTAGTTTTATAGAAGAATAATGGCTATAGATGTGTTAGTTGCACATTTGTTAAATTTATACTTGAAGGTAGGTGACACAGGAAAGTAAGTAGTTGACATTCTTTTTTTTTCTATTTTATTTTATTTTTTAACTTTATAATATTGTATTGGTTTTGCCATATATCAACATTCTTGACTGCAGTGAACCATTTTGTGTTTCATAGATTGCAGATATTCCTTAAGTTTTGAACTGTGCTTAGAATTCTGTAAAAGCTAAAACCTAGGTCAGAGTTAGTGAAGCTGTACTGAACTCATGAGGTCTGTCCTGACTTATTTTGTGGAGCAGCAGGCAGAAAGTGAGAACAACATTGGAGGTACCTTTTAGGGAAAATGCAGCAACAGCTCATTCACTCAGTCATGTCTGACTCTTTGCAACCCCATGCACTGTAGCCCGCCAGGTTCCTCTGTTCATGGGATTCTCCAGGCAAGAATACTGGAGTGGGTTGCCATGCCCTCCTCCAGGGGATCTTCCTGACCCAGGGATCAAACCCAGGTCTCCTGCACCGCCTGCATTGGCAGGTGGATTCTTTACCACTGAGACACCTGGGAAGCCCCTAAACGCCTTCATAAGTGTGAAGGGCTGTGAAGATGAAGCTGCCCTTTCTATCCTTACTGCCTTCTAGGTTGTGTTCCAATCCTAAGAGCAAGCAGTTCCCCCAGAAAAAAAGCTGTTTCTTGGAAAAGAAGAGATGAAAGGTGTATCTCAGAGGCCTTTATTACACCCAGCTGGGCAGAGCTTTCACTTTCAAGGTTCCCCTGTTAGAAGCAACAGAAAATTCCGTAAACTTTTTCATTTATACCTTTCCTGAAAGTTGTTTCCTAGCTTAAGTTTACTCTACTTTTAGCCAGTTTTTTAAACTTTTAATTGAAGAATAATTGCTTTACAATACTGTGTTGTTTTCTGCCATACAGCAGCATGAATCAGTCATAGGTATACATATGTCCCCTCACTCTTGAACCTTAGTCTCACCTCCCACCCTTCTAGGTTGTCACAGAGCAACTGATTGGAGCTTCCTGCGTCATCCAGCCAATTTTCACAGGCTATCTGTTTCACATATGGTAATTTATATGTTTCCATGCTACTCTCAATTCATCCCACCCACTGTGTCCAAGTCTATTCTCTATGTCTGTGTCTCCATTGCTGCCCTGCAGATAGGCTCATCAGTACCATCTTTCTAGATTCCATATTGTTGTTCAGTTGACAGTCATGTCCCACTCTTTGTGACCCCATGGACTGCAGCATGCCAGGCTTCCCTGCTCTTACCTATCTCTTGGAGTTTTGCTCAAACTCATGTCCATTGAGTTGGTGATGCCATCCAATGATTTCATCCTCTGTCACCCCCTTCTCATCCTGCCCTCAATCTTTCCCAGCATCAGGGTCTTTTCCAGTGAGTCAGCTCTTCACATCAGGTGGCCAAAGTATCAGAGCTTCAGCTTCAGCATCAGTCCTTTCAATGAATATTCAAGGTCGATTTCCTTTAGGATTGACTGGTTTGATCTCCTTGCAGTTCAAGGGACTCTCAAGAGTCTTCTCCAGCGACACAATTTGAAAGCATCAATTCTCTCACATCCACACATGACAAGTGGAAAAACCATCCCTTTGACTATATGGACCTTTGTTGGCAAAGTGATGTCTCTGCTTTGTAATACTCTATGTTTATCATAGCTTTTCTTCCATGAAGAAAATAAATCAATTTTCTTTTAATTTCATGGCTGCAATCACCATCTACAGTGATTTTGGAACCCAAGGAAATAAAATCTGCCACTATTTCCATTTTTTCCACATCTGTTTGCCATGAAGAGATGGGAACAGGTGCCATGATCTTAGTTTTTTGAATGTTGAGTTTTAAGCCAGCTTTTTCAGTCTCCTCTTTTCACCTTCATCAGGAGGCTGTTCAGTTCCTCTTTGCTTTCTGCCTTAAGTGTGGTGTCATATGCATATCTGAGGTTATTGATATTTCTCCCAGCAATCTTGATTCCAGCTTGCATTTCATCCAGCCTGGCATTTCACATGATGTACTCTGCATATAAGTTAAATAAGCAGGGTGACAATATAAGCCTTGACATATTCCTTTCCCAATTTTGAACCAGTCTGTTGTTCCATGTCAAGTTCTAACTGTTACTTCTTCCAGTAACAAGCACTTATAACTTCTTAGCTTCATAAAGTACAATACTATGGGATATTTGCTCAGGTGCTGAACTGGCCACACAGCTGCATTTAATAACTTACTGCTGCTGCTGCTAAGTCGCTTCAGTCATGTCCGACACTGTGCGACCCCATAGATGGCAGCCTACCAGGCTCCTCCACCCATGGGATTTTCCAGGCAAGAGTACTGGAGTGGGTCACCAGTGCCTTCTCTGAATAATTTACTGAAGGCATCCCAAATACAAATGATTGAAAGAAACAGCCCTCAGTATTCATTGTGTTGAAGAACTGTTGATTAAATACATGTATACTAATTATTTTATTTTATGGATAAAAGATATAAATAGCAATCAGGGTTATATGATAACAAATTCACACATATAAGTCAAGCCAAGGCCATGACCTGACTGATTAGACTGGTAAAGTCTACTTTTAGATTTAGATAGTTTATTACTTAAATATACAGTGGAAAGATGAAAGAGCCAAAGGTGCCAGCTCCCCAGGTCCTCAACCCACATTCCCTGAAAGACAAGAAACAAAAGGGGCTGTGTGATGGTAATGCAAATTTTAGGATACACCATTACTAAACAGGCATACCTAGACTGCAGCTGAGTGGTTTTATGTTCTGCAACTCTGTTTTAAGGGGCACAGGACAAAAATCCCATTACCTCATCAGAAACTGGTATGTGATGAGAAACTGCCTCATAATATACTACCAGAGGAGATGAGGTGTGTGGTATATGGTCATGTAGCAGCTCCTTAACAGCGTTCCATCTCCTCATGTTCTGAAAAGTCACCAAGCATTTAACCAAGATTGAGATTAGCTGCAAGTTCAAGACTGTATAGATACATGCAAGGTTTCCAGGTCACCATGGAGGAGCCATTCCCCTGCAACTCCACTTTCCCCTCCTATGTCCAGCTAGTAATTCTTTCTGTAAGCACAGACCAACAGTCATGGCCACTCTGAAGACGCACAATGGACCTCCATCCAAAATTTGGTTCAGATGTTGAGGCTGATGATACCACTAACACACCAATAGGATATTCAAAAATTTATTACTCATGAAAAAGGGCTTTATGGGGAGAGCAGGACAGGCTTCAAAAGCTGTTTTGAAAATGTCTTGAGAGAACAAAGAAAGGAGACTGACTTGGGTTTTTATTGCAGATAAATGGTAGGGATAAATTGAGTGTTGCAATGCACAGCTACACACAACTTCTGAAGACTGCTGCTGCTACTGCTGCTAAGTCACTTCAGTCGTGTCTGACTCTGTGCGACCCCATGGATGGCAGCCCACCAGGCTTCCCCGTCCCTGGGATTCTCCAGGGTGAGTCCCAAATTTGCAGTGTGGGCTGGCAGCTGAGAAATGAAAGAATCAATGTTGCAATTTCTGTCCAAAGGCTGGCAGCCTGAAGACCCAGAAGAGCTCATGGTAAGTTATGAAGTCTGAAGGTCACCTGCTGGAGAATTCTTTCTTGCTTGGGGGAGGTTAGTTTTTTTGTTCTATTTAGGCTTCAACTGAGTGGATGAGGCCCACCCACATCATGGAGGGCAAGCTGTTCATGCAAAGTTCACTGATTTAAGTGTTAATCTCATCCAAAATACCCTCCAAGTTGACATATAAAATTAACTCTCGAAAATCTACCTCCTCCCATCAACTTGGCACTCATACACATCTAAAGTCATACTTAATCTCCAAATGAAGATAACAACAAGGTCATCTTTCCACCTAACATGATACAAGGATCCTGTGTATACCAAAAATAGACTATTTTCCCAGAAGAGGAGGTAAAGTCCTTGAGTGATCTTTACTCTTCCTTCTTCTTGATATCTCGTAACTTAAATACTACGATGCAAAATTAATAACAATACTTAAATGCTATGAAATAAAGTGAAGACAGCTTATGTTACACAAGGGGTTAATAGAGGGAAGAAAATGTATTATACACAGACAAACACACACATAACATACAACAAAATAAGGAAGAAATAAGACAGTTACATTCCTCATTATTAAAACAGGTCATGTGGTCATGGCTGGTATTCATAAATACCTTCTTCCTCTATTCCATATTCCCTTTGCCTTCAAGAAACACCTAAAATGGTTGTAGCTCTTTACCTGGTGGGGTGACCCAAACCTTCATTCTCAAAAGGTCTGGACCATTACTAATCCTGACTGGAATGAGTTGTTATAGTTTTCCATTTATTTTAATCACCAAACATACCATATTAAGAGATACTCTAGGGCATATCCTGTATCGCAGACATGCTCTTCCTTCCCTGTTATATAGAGTAGCAGCCCAATTTCCCTTTGGTAGTTAGGATCAATTATCCCAGCCAAAACTAACTTTGCTGACTGACTCAAAGGCATGAGGAGCCCAAAATGGGCAGATTGCAGTCTTAACTTCTAGTTCAATGGAATCGTTGTGTCTCCTGGAGGAGTTAAGACCTCTAGGTGAGCAGAGCATAATGTGAGAACAGGAAGCAAAACTTTTACTAATGGGTCACTAAGGGTAATAAGAGAGCTACTGCCATTTCCACCCCTTGATTCCTGGACCTATAAATTCTAGGTATGGGAGAAACAGTGTATGTTGATGTTGAATGATAGCACATACAGCCTCCTGGAGAAGCTGCTTGCTCAGGCCTACAAGATATTTACTCATTTCAAGATATTATTCCTCAAAGTGTTGTTCTGTATTCCAAAGCTGGCCATTCCAAAGCAGACCAACTGCTTTAAGATTGTGGGGACCGTGGCAAACCAGTGAATTTCATGGGTGTGGGCCCACTGCTGTACTTCATTTGTAATGAAGTGAGTTCCTTGATCAGAAGCAATACTATATAGAATATCATGATGGTGGAAAGGCATTCTGTAAGTCCATGGGTAGTGGTTTTAGGAGAAGAACTAAGTGTAGGGAAGGTGAGCCCATATCCAGAGCAAGTGCTTATTCCAGTAAGGACAAAATGCTTCCCCTTCTGTGATGGGGGTGGTCCAGTGTAACCAACTGCCACCAAGGTGGCTGGCTGATCATGCTGCCATAGAGAGGGCTCTGTGTTGGTCTCTGCTGCAGGCAGAATGGTCATTCAGCGGTGGCCATATTCAGGTTAGCTTTAACGAATAGACATCCATGTTGTAGAGTCCATGCACAACTCCCATTGCTCCCACATTGGCCACTTTGTTCATGAGCCTGTTGGGCAGGGGTGGCTGGGGAAAGAGGCTGACTGGTGTCCATAGCATGGGTTATACTATCCACTTGAATATTAAACTCCTCCTCTGTTAAGGTCATGCTTTAGTGAGCATTCACATGGGATACACTTATTTTCATGGTTTTTGCCCACTGAGAGAGGTCTATCCACATAACTCTTCCCCAAATTTCCTTGTCATCAGTTTTCCAATCATGTTCCTTCTAAGTGCCTATCCATCCAGCCAAGCCCATGGCCACAGCCAATGAATCAGTATGTCTGGCCATTTCTTCCAAGCAAAGTGAACAACCAAGAGCACTGCCCAAAGTTCTGCACACTGGGAGGAATTTCCTTCACCACTACCCCTGAGGGATAGCTGTAGTGCTGTAGCTGTCCACTTTAGGGTGGTATCTGCATATTGTACAGAAACACCTATAAACCAAGCCTGAGACTGTTCCTGTAGGATAGACAGGGCGAGTAGGAGTGGGAAGTGTTGAAAGTGTTAAAGATTTAGAGTCAGAGAGAAAAAACGGTTTCTGAAGTTAAAAGGCCAAAGAAAAGCCTGATCTTTTGAAAGCTAAAAGCCTTATCTTCTATTATACTTAATTTTCTGACATGGTTAACACTAAATCAAATGAAAGACAGCTCTTTATAGGAGTAATTTTTTTTCACTTGTACAAGAACAGTGTCCTTGGTTTCCAGAAGAGGGTACTGTTAATTTAGATACTTGGGTGAAGGTAAAAAAAAAAAAAAAAAAACACAACTAAAAACTTATCCTATAAATATGATTTAAAATGTTCTGGACCCTCATCATGAGGCTGTGGGATAACCTATGGGAGAGGCTATAGCGGTGGATGGTAGTGGGTCTCCACCTTCTGCACAGATCATATTTTCTGCCATTGACGAAGAAAAGGAGGGAGACTATGCTCTCTACCTCCCGAGGAGTGAGAGGGCTTACAGGACGCTGTGGCCGGGCGCCCTGGCAAGCCCCCTCTCCCTCTACACAAACCTTTAAAAATGTATCCAACAATTTCTGATTTAAGGCGACTACCCCACCTCCGCTTGCACCTCCCAGGGCCTAGGAGTTCTCCAGTTTACATCCAAAGCCTCCCAGAGCATTGCCTAAGGTTGAAAAAGATAAAAAAGTTTTCTTTTTAAACAAAGGAGCTTTTAAAAAATACACAATATACAGAGCCTGCTCCTTGCAGAAAACCCCCTCAGGGGGGGCCTCACCCAAGGAAAAAAAAAAAGAGAGCGGAAAAATAAAAAGAAAAAAAAAGAAAAAAGTGAAAAAGAAAAAAGAAAATAGAGAAAGATCTAAAGATAAGAGAAAGAGCTAAAGAGTGAAAAGGAGAGAGGAACAGTGAAGGAAGGAATCAGGGAATGCAGCAAGATAGAGAAAGGAAAAAAGGAAGTTAGAAAAAGAGATACAGAGAAAAAGGGAGGAGAGAAGAAAAAGTTAGAAAGACGGTAAAAGGAAAGAAACGAAGGAAAGAGAAAGGTAGCGAAAAAGGAAGGGGGAGAGAAAAGTGAGAAAGGAAGAGAGGGAGAGAGAGAGAGACAGTAAGAAGGAAGAAGGGAGAATGAAAGAGGCAAACAGGAAGGAAATGATAGAAAGTAAAAGAGAAGAGAAGAGGAAGGAAAGAAGATAGAGTAAGGGAAAGAAAACTTGAGAAAGATTGAAAGAGAAGAAGAAAGAAAAAATCAGCAGAGGAGAGAGGAGAGGACTTACGGGACACTATGGCCAGGCGCCCTGGCACGCTCCCTCCCGCTCTGCGCAAACCTTAAAAAAAAACTTATCCACCACTTTCTGATTTAAGGCGATCGCCGCCACCTCCCTTTGTGCCTTCCAGGGCCCAAGAGTTCCCCACTTTGACCCCAAAGCCTCTCAAAGTGTTGTCTAAGCCTGAGGAAGATAAAAAGTTTTTTTTTTTTTTTTATTCTTCCAATTTTATTTTATTTTTAAACTTTACATAATTGTATTAGTTTTGCCAAATATCAAAATGAATCCGCCACAGGTATACATGTGTTCCCCATCCCGAACCCTCCTCCCTCCTCCCTCCCCATACCATCCCTCTGGGTCGTCCCAGTGCACCAGCCCCAAGCATCCAGCATCATGCATCGAAACTGGACTGGCAACTCGTTTCCTACATGATATTTTACATGTTTCATTGCCATTCTCCCACATCTTCCCACCCTCTCCCTCTCCCACAGAGTCCATAAGACTGTTCTATACATCAGTGTCTCTTTTGCTGTCTCGTACACCGGGTTATTGTTACCATCTTTCTAAATTCCATATATATGCGTTAGTATACTGTATTTATGTTTTTCCTTCTGGCTTACTTCACTCTGTATAATAGGCTCCAGTTTCATCCACCTCATTAGAACTGATTCAAATGTATTCTTTTTAATGGCTGAGTAATACTCCATTGTGTATATGTACCACAGCTTTCTTATCCATTCATCTGCTGATGGACATCTAGGTTGCTTCCACGTCTTGGCTATTATAAACAGTGCTGCGATGAACATTGGGGTACACGTGTCTCTTTCCCTTCTGGTTTCCTCAGTGTGTATGCCCAGCAGTGGGGTTGCTGGATCATAAGGCAGTTCTATTTCCAGTTTTTTAAGGAATCTCCACGATAAAAAGTTTTTTGAACTAAGGAGCTTTTAAAACAGACTGCGTGCACAGTTTGCAGAGCGTGCTCCTTGGAGAAAACCCTCTCAGGGGGGTCTCACCCAGGCTAAGAGAAAAGCAGAACTGTAAGGGGATTTAGCAACAATATTAACCCCTGACTAGCCGGTTACTCCAATTCCAACGGGAGTGGCTGGCCCCCTACCTGAAGGCATTGTAGGACTTGTGCTAGGGCGTAGCTCGCTTTCTTTTCAAAAAATTTCAGTGGTGCATGGTGTAGTAGATTCTGATTATATTGAGAAATTAAAGTCTTGATCTCACTGCCTACTAAAACTGTGCAAATTAATAAAGGTCAAAGAGTAACACAGCTTTTGCTTTTTACCTTAGTATCAGATAGGAAAAAACTTGACTTCTCAGGCTAGGAGCCACAGAGCACTTGGATTTAGTGATCTAGCCTTTTGGGTGCAGGAAATTACAGCTCCAAGGCCTTTAAAAGATCTTTTAATTCAAGAAAATAAAATGTCAGGGCTATTAGACACAAGAACAGATGTCTCTTAACATTGCTGGGAAAGACTGGTCCAGTTCCTGGCCCACGCATACTACTGAAAATAAGTTGGTGAGATTAGAGAAAGTGGTATGCGGGGTGGGAATGCTGTAGAGAAAAAGGTGAGGGAAAGTTTAAAACCTTGAAGAGTAGTGAGTTCCCCGTTGCTGGAGGTATTCAAGCAAAGATTAGATGGTTGCTTGTCATCTAAGAAGCTATAGACCAGATTTAGGTTACAAAATGAAAACTGGAGAAGCTTATAAAGATGTTGTGCAACACCTCTTTACTTGCTTCTCATATTTAGGTCTGCCAAGAGTTTTGAAAACTGATAATGCCCCTTTAAAGCTGCGGAGAGATTGTTTACTAACTTTAAGTGATTTCCAAAAATTATTAGGGGACATTAATTGGATACACCCACATTTAAAACTGACTACTGCAGATTTAAAGCCTTTGTTTGATTGCTTAAAAAGCGATCCTAATTCCAATTCTAAGAAAAAGTTGACTAATGAGACAGAGTTAAAGTAGATGAGACTTTAAATGATCAGTTAATTAGGATTAACATTACCATAAGATGAGATTAAATTATTCTTGCCACAAAACATACACCTACAGGGTGCTTGTGACAAAAAGGCCCATTGGTTCCATCTACCAGTGACCCCAAGAAAAATAGTTTTATCTTATCCCAGCTTGGTGGCACAAGTAATTATAAAAGGAGGAAAAAAGAAGTGTGGAACTTTTTAGAAAAGAAGTAGCAAATATAGTAATTCCAGATCAACTGCAAGTCTTTTACAAAATAGTGATGATTGGCAAGTTGCCCTGATAGATTTCAGGGGTCAAATTTTGTTTCATTTGCCCTCAAGCCCCCACAGTAGTTAAAAGTTCAAAAATGTTAGATTGGCAGTTTGAGGATACCTGTGGAACTTTCCAACCCTATGTAGTTCCTATACTCTCCTTTACCCTATAGGGGAGGGATGTGCTGTCTCAAATAAGAGAAACTCAGAGAAGGGTTTTCTCAATTTCTTAGTTATCAACAGGCGGTACAATTAACAATACTTTATATATTGTTATAATACATAATATAAATATATTTGCCTAATTGCAGTTTGCCTAATTAGGTATGGGTATAAAATATAATAAAGGTATACCTAATTCTATTTATAGATCTATACTTAATTAATTTGTATATAAATTAATATGTATACTCTATATGCATATTATATATATACTGTATAATTAAATATATATTGCAGTAATATAATGTGTGTGTGGCTGATATTAATTGGTATAGGTTGATGTGCTGTGATGATATATGTTCTATATACTGTATAATTATATTATATATGTGTGACATGTATTATTGCAGTACATTGGTTTGTGTTGGTTGGTATTAGCTGTGTATGTGTTGTATTGCTGTAATATATATTAATGAATAATTATAAAGATTAATTCAAGTATATTGATTCATATATATTATATGTCAATAAGTTTATACTTGTTGCCATATATAAATACATATATAAATACATTTTGCATTTAGGTATATCTGTATACCAAAATGAGAGAAGGAGTTTATACATTCATTATTTAAATTTATACAGAGACCTAAACTAAACATTAGACCTAAATTAACATATCCCTAAATTTATGTTGTTAAAATGTAAATTTTAAAAATTTTAAAAATTAAATTGACAAATGTTTGACAATTCCTTTGCCATAAAACCCCCATAGGTGTAATTGGGGTAGCCAGACAAAAAATTGGTTTTATGGCAAAACGGCCCCCTAGAGTGGGTCCATCTCCCCACCCAAGCTAAAAAGGTAGTAACTTCTTATCCAAGATTGATAGCTACTTTGATATTAAAGGAAAAAAGCGGAGCATTAAGTTATTTGGTAAAGAGCCATCAGAAATTGTAATTCCATATAATAAAGAACAACTTGATGCTCTTCTAATGATTGATGAAAATTGGCGGATTGCTATAGGAAACTATTTTGGTCAAATTTTTGCATCATTTTCCCTCCAATGTTTTGTTAAATTTTATATCTAGACACCCAGTTATTTTCCCTGTTAGAAACAAACAGTTCCCTATTCCAGATGCCAAAAATTTTCTATAAAATTTCAAATAAAACATAACATGGGCATCCCTTATCATCCCCAGGGACAAGCTATAGTAGATAGAGCACACTAAACATTAACAAAACAAATTCAAAAATTAAAGGAAGGGGAATTTAAGTATAGTTCCCCCCATCAGATCTTACAACATGCTCTCTTTGTAATAAATAACCTAAATGCTGATTCATCCGGAACAACAAGATACAAAGCTGTTGGTGAAATGGAAGGACCTCCTCTCCAGACAATGGAAGGGTCCTGACCCATTATTAACTAGCGGTCGAGGATGTGCTTGTATTTTCCACAGGACGCAGATTCTCCAGTTTAGATCCCGGACAGGCTGATTCACCATGTTCCAGTCCCCCAGACATCTGGTTCCCCCATTGCTTCGATCACAAAGGAGGAGGGGCACTCCTCTGCCCCTGCCGCCACCGCCGCACGAAACAGCCGCATGTCGGGAGCTGCGGCCTGGACCAGCCTGGCTGCCGGGGCCCAGCGCACAGTGCTGGCAGCCAGTAGCCCCGCCAGGGTCTGTCTGCGCTTGCTTGGCCGCCGCTGAGCCTGAGGCCGGTTCAGTGAGAGAGCAGGGGCGGCGCCCACCGGCAGTGGAGGCAAGATAAATATGGAGATCCCCACGAGACTGACAGGGCTGCTGCAGCGCGAACTCCAACCAGAAAATAATTCTACTTATTCTGCTTTAGTTTGTCTACCCTCGCCTTATGTTTTCCTTTTTACTAATGACTCCAACAAACTTAATGTACGCATGAATTATTCAGGTGGACCTAACGTGGTAACTTGTGAACAATGTATGCTTTCATCCTGTTTGACCCCTCAATATAATGTTTGCTCTTTTGTGGTGTTGCGACGCCCACCCTATCTCATGATACCCATGACGGTGACCTCCCACTGGTATGACAATTACGGTCTCGCCGTGTTACAACAACTACAGGATTTAATGCGATCGCAACGGTTTGTGGGCTTACTTATTTTAGGAATATCAGCTTTAATAGCAGCAATTAGTTCTGTTACTGCAGCAGCAATATCATTGACTCAACAAGTGCATACTGCCCAATATGTTGATACCATGTCTAAAAATGTTTCTTTAACTCTAGCAACTCAGGAAGCTATAGATAGGAAATTAGAGATGAGAGTAGATGCCTTAGAAGAGGTAATAATGCATATTGGGACTGAGTTACAGGCTTTAAAGGTGAAGATGGCTTTGACATGCCACGCTGATTACAGGTGGATATGCATGACATCTTTGAAGGTAAACGAGACAGATTATGAATGGGAAAAGATTAAAAATCATATCTCAGGTGTTTGGAATAGTTCTGATATTGGCCTGGACTTAGGGAAACTTCATAATCAAATACAGACCTTGGAACACTCTCGACTGGATTTTACCGCCACTGGAGCAGCTAATGACTTTTTTCATACCTTCTCTAACTTTATTTCTGGAAAAAATATTCTGTCTAATATCCCTAGTTATGCTGTCATTGGTGCTCTAATCCTACTTCTCATAATCATTCTTCCTTGTATTGTCAGGATTCTTCAGCAGAGCATTCGGAAGCTCGCAACTGAGCTGCATCTGGCTGTTTTAAGAAATAAAAAGGGGGAGATGTTGGGGGCCAGCGTGAGGCACTCCGCCCATGGCAAAGGTCATAAGGAAGGAGGCTCGACATACGCAAAGGCCGGATCGAGCCTCAGGAGTCCCCCTGGAAATCCTCGAGCATCTACCCCCATAACCAGAGCCTGCCTACTTTACTACTTTGTGCTCTCACCTACACCTCTGACTTTACGGGGGGCTATCCCCCACCACCTCTTTTGGAGAAGGAGTTAACTTAGAGCTCCAGTTAATAAAAACTCCTGGGCATGACAAGAGTGTTTTAACCTACAAACTCCTCTGAAGGTTCTCTAGCCTGCCTGACAGGCTTGTCCGGCCACATGTGATTGCTCACAGCCTTCCTACCATGAGAGTCACGAGATGCTTTAAACCTTCTAAAAACAGGTTCTTTAGAAAAGTTAGAAAACCATTAGTATAAGTATAGTGGGCTGATTAGAAATTGTATTGGTGAAGGGTTTTTCATTTGTTGAGCCAATGTTTGTTGCTAAGTCTCCACATCCCCTGCCCTTACACACATTAATGAATATATAGAAGAAATAAGTATTAACCTTTGATATTAATCACATTAGACCTTAGGCTAAGTAAATTCTTTCCTTAACTAAAACCCACTACACCCTCACCCTATAGGAATGTAACTTTATTTGGGTGGTGTCTGTTTTAAGAATAATCACCCCTGGAGAAATAAGTGTCCTGGTGGACTGACCACTGTCACAAGGAGAGGGTCATAAATTGTCAGCAGGCCCCCTGGCCAGAAGATGATGTAACACCCCTAAGACCTCTGTATACATTTGTATGAAGCACCTGACTTTGATAAAAGTCAGGACTGCTGACCCCACGTGACTTTTGCACAACATCTCAGTGTATAAAAGTAGACCATGGAAAATAAAGAATTGGGATCAGTTTCTCAAAATACTGGTCTCCCCATGTCGCTCTCTCTCTCAAACTCTGGCTGAGTCTCCATCTGGAGCGCGGAACCCACCAAGCTTACTAACTTTGCCTGGGATTCTAAGATCCGACCGGGGAGGCCTCAGTGCCTCCTCTCCTTCGGGAGAACGGGAGGACACCTGCGGCCTACGTAAGTGGTGCAAACTTCTTGTCTTGAAGTTTTATTGGTCTCCCGTGTAAACCAAGCTACTCAGCCTCTTTTCTCCACTGAATTTTCCTACTGAGCTATCCTCATTCTATTACTCTTTATATCTCTAATTAATATCTAATTGAAGCTATTGTATCCTGATCCTTGCCGACGCCGTCCCCACTTCGAACTCCCTGGATCAGCTGCGGCTGGACCCCGGCAGTCAATTGATAGTAGGGAACTCTGCATGATGCCAGAAGTGCAGTTGGGGAGAAGTGCAGTGTAGGAGGAGGGGTATCATAGACATTTCAGCCACTTCTTTGTGTAACTTACTTGTGCCTTCGGGGTGCGCCTGGAACTGATCACATATATACCAATTCCATTTGAGGATGGAGTGTTGCCGTGCACACCCAACTTGGCTTGGTGCATCCATTCCACCATGAAAGTGACTTGGTGGCTATAGTTAAGCATTCGGTCTCTCCTAAGGCCTGGCAGCAAGCTAACAACTGTTTCTCAAAAAGAGAGTAGTTATTTATGGATGATGGCAGGGCTTTATCCCCAAATCCTAAGAGCCTGTGTGGTAATTCACCTAGAGGAACCAGCCAAAAGCTCCAAACAGCACCCCAATCTGTCACTGACAATTCAAGCACTCTTCAATCTACTAGATGATATGGCTTAAATGGTAGAGCAGCCTGGACTTCTTGCAGAGCCTGCTCTTATTCTGGGCACCACTCAAAACTAGTACTGTTTTTGTGTCATTCATAAAGTGGCCCAGAGTAACACACCCAAATGAGGAATATGTTGGCTCCAAAATCCCAAGAGGCCCAAGAAGCATTGTGCCTCTTTTTGGTTGTGGGAGAGCCAGATACATCTTATCCTTCTCCTTAGAAGGGTATCTCAACATTCCCCACTCCACTGGATTCCTAGAAATTTCACTGATATAAAGTAATCTTTAATTTTTGTCAGATTTATTTCCTACTCCATGGCACATAAATGTCTTATCAATAAGTCTAGAGTAGTTGCTACTTCTTGCTCACTAGATCTAATCAGCAACAAAATACTAGCAAACAGAATCCAACAACACATAAAGGATCATACACCATGATGAAGTCGGGTATATCCCAGGGATGCAAGGATTCTTCAATATTCACTAATCAATCAATGCAATACCCTATAGTAACAAACTGAAAGATAAAAACCATATAATTATCTCAATAGGAGCAGAAAAACCTTTTGATAAAATTCAATACCCACTTATGATTAAAAATTCTCCAGAAAGTGGCATAGAAGAAACCTACTTTCACATGATAAGGGTAATAAATATATCACAAACCAATAGCAAACATCATTCTCAATGGTACAAACCTGAATGCATTTCCTCCAAGATCAGGAAGAATACAAGCACGTCCACTCTTGCCACTAATACTCGACATAGTTTTGGAAGTCCTAGCTACAGTAATCAGAGAAGAAATAAAAGGAATACAAACTGGAAAAAAAAAGAAGTAAAACTGTCACTGTTTGCAGTTGACATGATACTATACGTAGAGAATCCTAAAGATGCCACCAGAAAACTGGTAGAGCTAATCAATAAATTTCAATAGAGTTGTAAGATACAAAATTAATACACAGAAATCTCTTGCATTCGTATACAAAAACAATGAAAAACCAGAAAGAGAAATTAGATAGTCCCATTAACTACTGAAACAAGAAGAATAAAATAACTAGTAATAAACCAACCTAAGTAGGCAAAAGACCTTTATGCAGAAAATTATAAGATACTGATGAAACAAATCAAAGAGGACACAAAGAAATGGAAACATATACCATGTTCTTGGATTAGAAGAATCAATATTGTGAAAATGACTATATTACTCAAAGTGATATATGGATTCAATGCAAGTGCTATCAAAATACCAAGGGCAGTTTTCACAGAATTAAACAAAACATTTTACAATGGGTGTGGAAACACAAAAGACCTGGAATAGCCAAAGCAAACTTAGAAAGAAAAATGGAGCTAGAGGAATCATGCTCCCCAATTTAAGACTGTACTACAAAGGTACAGTAATAAAGACAGTATGGAAGGGGCTTCCCTGGTGGCTCTAGTGTTAAAGAACCCATCTGCCAATGCAGGAGACCTAAGAGACATGGGTTCGATCCCTGGGTTGGGATGATTCCCTGGAGGAGAGCATGGCAACCCACTCCAATATTCTTGCCTGGAGAATACCCATGGACAGAGGAGCCTGGCAGGCTACAGTCCATAGTGTCGCAAAGAGTTGGACATGACTGAAGAGACTTAGCACACATGCATGCAAATGCAGGAGACACAGGTATGATCCCTGGTCTGGGAGGATCCCACACACCACAGAGCAACTAAGCCCATGCACCACAACCATTAAGCCTGCGCTCTGGAGCCCACACACTGCAACTACTGAAGCTCGTGCACCTAGAGCATGTGCTCTGTAGGAGAACCCACCACAATGAGAAGCCCACACATGGCAACTACAAATTAGCCCCTGCTTGTCACAACTAGAGAAAACCCCACATAGCAACAAAGACCCAGCCTAGCAAAAACTAAATAAATAAAATTATATTTAAAAAAGACAGTGTGGTACTGGCACAAAAACAGAAATCTAGATCAATGGAACAGGATGGAAAGCCCAGAGATAAACACAAACACCTCTATTCACCTAATCTTTGACAAAGGAAACAAGATTATACAATGGAGAAAAGACAGTCTCTTCAAGAAGTGGTGCTGGGAAAACTGGTCAGCTGTGTGTAAAAAAATGAAATTAGAATACTCTCTAACGCCATACACAAAATTAAACTCAAAATGTATTAAAGACCTAAATGTAAGGCCAGACACTATAAACCTCTTGGAGGAAAACATAGGCAGAACATTCGGTGTAAATTGCAGCAAGATAATTTTTGACCCATCTCCTAGTGTAATGAAAATAAAACCAAAAATAAACAAAGGGGATCTGATTAAACTTAAAAGCTTTTGGACAACAAAGGAAACCATAAGCAAGATGAAAAACAACCCTCAGAATGGGAGAAAATATTTGAAAATCAAGCAAGTTTCAAGGGATTAATCTCCAAAATATACAAACAGCTCATGAAGCTCAATATCAATAAAAGAACCAAGTCAAAAAGTGGGAAGACCTACATAAACATTTTTTCTAAAGAAGGCATACAGCCAGCAAACACATGAAAAGATGCTCAATATGACTAATTATTAGAGAAATGCAAATCAAAACTACAATGAGGTATCACTTCACACTAGTCATAATGACCATCATCAAAAAATCTACAAGTAATAAATGCTAGAGAGGGTATGGAGTAAAGGGAACCCTCTTACACTGTTGCTGGGAATGTAAATTTACAGCCTCTATGGAGAACAGTATGAAGATTCGTTAGAAAACTAAAAGTAGAACTACCATATGATCCAGCAATCCCACTCCTGGGCATGTGCCCAGAAAAAACCATAATTCAAAAAGATATGTGTACCCCAATGTTCATTGCAGCACTATTTACAATGGCCAGGACATGAAAGCAACCTATATGTTCATCAACAATCAAATGGATAAAGAAAAGTGAAAGTGTTAGTTGCTCAGTCATGTCCAACTCATTATGACCCCATGGATTGTAGCCTGTCAGGCTCCTGTCCATGGAATTCTCCAGGTAAGAATAGTGGAATGGGTTGCCATTCCCATCTCCAGGGTATCTTCCCAACCCAGGGATCAAACTCCAGTATCCTACACTGCAGGCAGATTCTTTACTGGCTGAGCAACCAGGGAAGTCCATGGATAAAGATGTTCCACTCCCACCCTCCCCCTGGTATTCATACATTTGTTCTCTACATCTGTATCTCTATTTCTGGTTTACAAATAAGATCATCTATATCATTTTTCTAGATTCCACATATATGCATTAATATACAATATTTGTTTTTCTCTTTTTCACTTCACTCTGTACAGCAGTCTCTAGGTCCATCCATGTCTACAAATGACACAATTTTGTTCTTTTTCATGGCTGAGTAATATTCCATAAAATTGTGTTGTATATATGTGGAATCTAGAAAAATGGTATAAATGATCTTATTTGCAAAACAGAAATAGAGACACAAATAAAAAGAACAAATGGATACCTTTACCCCAGGGGAGGAGGTGGGGTAGAATGAACTGAGAGATCAAGACTGACAAATATTCACTACTATGTATAAAATAGATAACTAATGAGAACCTACTGTATATCACAGGAAACTCTACTCAGTGGTCTGTGGCAACCTAAATGTGAAGGAGATCCAAAAGAGAGGGGATATGTTTATGTGTATTTCTGATTCACTTTGCTGGACAGCAGAAACTGACACACCAGTGTGAAGCAACTATATTCCAATAAAAATAAAAAAATAAAATGCTGAAAGGAAAAAGAAAAACCCTAAAACCTAGGACACTCTATCCAGCAAGATTATCATTTAGAATAGAAGGCAAGATAAAGAATTTATCAGACAAGCAAAAACTAGTAGTTAATCAATACTAAACTGACCCTAAAAATGTTAAAGTGTCTTCTCTAAGTGGAAAAGAAAAAGGTGCAACAAGAAGTACTTGTATGAAAGGAAAAATCCCATTAGTAAATGCAAATGTATAGCTGAGGCTGTGGATCAACTATTTAAATAAGCTAGTATGAAGACTGAAAGGCTAAGAGTGTAAACTTAACTGTAATTACAGTAAACAGCTAATGGATAAACATGAAGATATAAAATATGACATTAAAATAGTAAACATCAGGGAGAAAAATAAAAATGTAGATCTTAAACTGTGTTTTAACTTTGACTATCAGTTTAAAGCCAGTAGACATAGATAGATATGTGTCGACATATATGAACCCCATGGTAACCACAAATCAAAACTCTACAATAGACAAAAACTGGAGAGAAAGAATCACAAGCATACAACTAAAGAAAATCATCAAACCAGAATGGAAGAAACAAAAACAAGGAAAGAACTAAGAACTACAAAAATAGCCAGAAAACATGTAACAAAATGACAGTAAGTACATACCTATCAATAATCCTTTTAAACATCAATAGACTAAATTTTCCAATCAAAAGAAATAGGGTGGTTGATTGGATAAAAACAAGAGACTTGATAACCCAGAGGGATGGGTTGGGGAGGGAGGTGGGAGGGGGGTTCAGGATGGGGAACACATGTACACCCATGGATGATTCATGTCAATGTATGACAAAACCACTACAATATTGTAAAATAATTAGCCTCCAATTAAAATACATTAATTAAAAAAAAAAAAACAAGAGACTTACTTCAGAGCTAAACACATGCACAGAAATTGAGGGGATGGAAAAAGATACTTCATGGAAATGGAAAAGACAAGAAAGCTGGGGTGAAAATATCCATATTGGACAATGTAGACTTTAAATCAAAGTTTATAACTAAAGGCAAAATGGGCATTATATAGTAACAAAAGGAACAATACAACAAGAGCATATAACATTTGTTAACATATATGCACCTAAATAGGCTTCCCAGGTGGCACTAGAGATAAAGAACCCACCTGACAATGCAGAAGACGTAAGAGATGAAAGTTTGATCTCACATACCCGCAGGGTTCCATGAGGGATGGGGAGTACACTAACGGCCTCTGGATATGTCTTATCAAAGCTAACATTAACACAAAGGGATGGGCGGGGTTCCTCCCTGCTGGCTCAGTACCATCCCTGTTCTCTATTAAAAAAAAAGGATGCAATTTCCCATAATTCAGTACTCATTGCCGGCAACCAGGAAAACCCATCCCACAGCACTTGTTCTCCCTGGGGAGGAGGCATGCTCCACAGTTTCTTTACAACTTTTAGGATCAGGTGCTTTGTCTCCTCCACCTCTCGATCTGACTGGAAGGTGCTTTGTCTTCAGGTCCAATTAGTCATAGGTTGAATGCACCAGGGAAGTCCCATGGCAGCCCCAACAGGGAGCTTGGTGCAGATCCAACATACTTACACATTTTGTACCATCGTATAGGTGTGTGCCCAGTCTACAATTATATTGGTCATGACACATCAATGGGCAGAAAGACTGAGGTCAAAGGTACTGACATAGGCAATTCCTTTCCATCTAACAGAATTCATGCAAGCTTTGTGTCTTGGGAGAGAACTGTTCCCAGTACTGGAGATTTACCTGGTTTTGTATACCATACTTTGTTTACCTGATTACTCACATCCTGTGGTTCTCGCATGACAAGATAACTTGCAATGGACCACAGAGAGAGCACAAATGCACCTTTCAACATTGAGGTGGCCCCCTTTGGGCCTGGCCAGGTAACCTGCACACAAGAAGGCCAGGCACTTGTCATCCAGGGTACTACCTGGAAGTTGTGTTGTAGTCTTGCCCCCATGGGGATAAAAGAGCCACCCACCACATGTGGGGTGCCTTTATCTTCCATGGTCAAGTCCAGTTTACTGTTTGTCCTTGTGAAATCCCCACTGGAGCCAGCAGCAGGATATTACCTTGGGTTCCACATCCAGGCTTTAACAAAATATCTGTTGTTACTTGCAACTGTATAGGTGTGGCAGCACGATGCAGGAGAGCCTCCACAGGGACAACTCTACTCCTGCAGAGTTTCTCATTAAGGACCTGCAAAACACCCCCATAGGTGCTGGGCCCATCCCCTTTAGAGAGGGGGGATCAATAGACATCTGTAGGACCTGTTTTAGCAAGCCACTATATCACTCAATCATACCTGCTGCCTGTGGGTTGTACAGGACGTGAAATATCCATCATATTCCCCATCTATGTGCCCATTTCCAAAACTCCTTTCCAGTGAAATGGTTATCTTGATCACTCGCTATGATTAGAGGACAGTTGTATAGGGCCATCAGGCAGTCAAGTGTCCTGAGTGTATAGCATTGATCTGTGGCCTTAAGGGCAAAAGAAAATCTGTGGCTGTGTCTATAGCTGTTAGTGAAAAGCTAGCACTGTCTGACGGAGAAGGTGATGGCACCCCACTCCAATACTCTTGCCTAGAAAATCCCATGGATGGAGGAGCCTGGTAGGCTGCAGTCCATGGGGTCGCTAAGAGTTGGACACGACTGAGCAACTTCACTTTCACTTTTCACTTTCATGCATTGGAGAAGGAAATGGCAACCCACTCCAGTGTGCTTGCCTGGAAAATCCCAGGGATGTTGGAGCCTGGTGGGCTGCCATCTATGGGGTTGCACAGAGTCGGACACGACTGAAGTGACTTAACAGCAGCAGCAGCATTGTCTGATGCTGGCAGAGGCCATATGAAGTCCACTTGCCACTGAGTCAAAGGCAACCCTTCTCTTTACCACTCGTCCATCAGTTGCTGCCTGTCTAGGGGATAGAGGTCCTCTTGGGCACATATGGAACAGTCGTGGCAGGCATCTGCTATCTCTCTCTCTATGAAATGAGAAGATCCCATCTTTTAGCAACTGCCCATATGGTTTTTGTCCCCATACTGGTGTAGCCAAGCTGCTACCTCATTGTGTGCAGCCTGATCCACCCATCAGACACACACAAGTTTGTCAGCTTCATTATTCCCTGGGCTCGCCATAAGGTAGATGCCAAGTCACATATATTACTGTTATGTCCTCCTCATGCCCTAAGTTCCATAAGTCCTGCCACATGGCTTGGCCCCACAGGGGTCTGTGATTGACCATTGCTGTATCTTTCAGGAAGTAATCCACAGTGTCAAGCCTTTATAAACCTCACAACAATCTGTATAGATAGTAGGGAAGCTGCTTCATTCTTGGCCACTATCCAGATAGCATGTAACTCATCCCCCTGGCTGCTTTGATCGACTCTGGAATCAAACCACATGGTATCTGTGGTGGGCTGGAAAGCAATGGTGGTTCAGGAGGAGGCCTGGCCTCTACTGGACCCATCAGTATACCAAGATTGAACATCTATCAGAGGTTTACCTTCTTTAAATGGTGAGGATTCTGGCTCCATCATTGTCAGGGTGCCTCCCAATATGTCCACTGTAAATGTAACAGGCCCTAGAAAATGTTGCAACTCTTGTGACAATGGACTAGCATATAAGAAGCTCCTTTGTTCTAGCTATCAGTTCAGTTCAGTCGCTTAGTTATGTCCAACTTTTTACAACCCCATGGACTGCAGCATGCCAGACTTCCCTGTCACCAATTCCCAGAGGTTGCTCAACTCATGTGCACTGAGTTGGTGATGCCATCCAATCATCTCATCCTCTGTTGTCCCCTTCTCCTGCCTTCAATATTTCCCAGCATCAGGGTCTTTTCTAAGGAGTTAGTTCTTTGCATCAGTTGGCCAAAGTATTGGAGCTTCAGCTTCAGCATCAGTCCTTCCAATCAATATTCAGGACTGATTTCCTTTAGGATAGACTGGTTTGATCTCCTTGCAGTCCAAGGGACTCTCAAGAGTCTTCTCCAACACCACAGTTCAAGAGCATCAATTCATCAGTGCTCAGCTTTCTTTATGATCCAACTCTCACATCCTTACATGACTACTGGAAAAACAAAGCTTTGACTAGATGGACCTTTGTTGGCAAAGTAATATCTCTGCTTCTTAATATGCTGTCTAGGTTAGTCATAGCTTTTCTTACCCAAGAAATTGCTTACCCCAGTTGACCAACTCTGCCTGGGTATATGGTTGACAAATCATGTACTCAGTCACATTGGGGGACCCTTTTGGGAATGACCCCTCTGGGCCACAGGCTGCTCATGCTTTACCTTCTGTTGCACAATGGGCCTGGCTAACAAGCAGGGACCCACAGTTCCATATTGTTCATCGTCACCGTCCCTTATTACCTCACTGTCTGAGGTGCTGGGTTCATCAAGGCTATGCATCTCTTGATCCAGGATACACAGACACTGCTCTACTTCTTCCTCCCATCTCTGCAATTTGTGCACTTGCACAGCATCAAGGAGGGCACTATCCATATTAGCCTCAGGGCAGTCAAGAATATCCATTGCATGGTGCCAGCGGCAGTAGGTGCCGCCTTGTCCGGCAGCAGGGAACTCACCACATGCAATGCCTTTTCAATACTATCCAGTGACCTGTCCACTACTTCCCAATCTTCCACCAGGGCCCACGCTGAGAGGACCACAGCCACAGGGTATCACATGCTATACAGTGGTCACTGGCTTCCACCATCCATTGGATCCTCAGGCTCTCCTACCTGCTGGATATCCTGCGGACTACACCAACTGTCTCGCTGTTTGCTGAACCCAGGGTAGGCAAGGCATGAGCTGGGAAGCTGGAAGAAAATGTGAGGAGCCAGAGGAACTGCAGACATACTTTACTCGATAATGGTTGATACAGCTGCAAGGGATTTTTTAGGTGGTGCTTATATAAGTAACATAAACAAACATGCATAGTGCTATGGATGGCCTCAGCTGTTACATAACCATGCAAAGTCATTGTTTACAGCATGTGGGGCATGAGTGAGAGGAAGTAGGGTGAGAGAGCCTGACCACTGCCATCTTGGCTAATTGTTATTCCCCTACACTATAAATTTCATAGAAGAACATATAGACAGGAAACTCTTTAACATAAAGTATAGCAATTTGTGTGTGTGTGTGGGGGGGTGATCTGTCCCCTAAGGCAAAGGAAACAAAAGCAACAATAAACAAATGGGACCTAACTTTTTTTAAAATGAGTATAATTGCTTTACAATATTGTGCTAGTTTCTGCTGTACAACGAAGTGAATCAGCTATATGTATACATGTATCACTTTCCTCTTGAATCTCCCTCTCACCCTTCACCCCCACCCTGGGATCTAATTAGACTTAAAAGTTTTTTTACAACAAAGGAAATCATCAACAAAAGAAAAAGACAACCTAATCTAATGAATGGGAGAAAACATTTGCAAAGGATATGACTGATAAGGTGTTAATATTCAAAATATATAAATAGCTAACACAATCTCATACATTTAAAAAAATGATTGAAAAATGAGCAGAATATCTGAACAGACATCCTTCCAAAGAAGACATACAGATGGCCAACAGGCACATGAAAGATCCTCAGTATCACTAATCAGGAGTAATAGCTATTAGGTGTACCATAGAGGGTGCTATGAGAACAATAGGTGGAGCACCAATGCAAGATTCAGCTTGGGAACCACAGAATTTTTCCTAGAGGAAATGAAGTCTACGTTTAGACTTGAAAGTTGAGTAAGAGGTATAAAGTAAAGGGGGAACCCTAGAAAGAAGTTAGCAGGATTTTCTATACATGAGGGACAACCCTCCTGGGATATTTCTTTGTACTATGCCTCTTGGTGGGGCAGGATTTGTAAATATCTGGATGAGAGTAGCCTGCCACTCTCAGGTACAACCTAGACTGTCCGGCTTATTTATCACACCAGGGTGCTGCTGCTGCTGCTGCTGCGTCGCTTCAGTCGTGTCCGACTCTGTGCGACCCCATAGACAGCAGCCAACCAGGCTTCCCGTCCCTGGGATTCTCCAGGCAAGAACACTGGAGTGGGTTGCCATTTCCTTCTCCAATGCATGAAAGTGAAAAGTGAAAGTGAAGTCGCTCAGTCATGTCCGACTCTTAGCGACCCCATGGACTGCAGCCTACCAGGCTCCTCCGTCCATGGGATTTTCCAAGCAAAAAAGTACTGGAGTGGGGTGCCATTGCCTTCTCCGTCACACCAGGGTAAACCTCCCCTATTCCCATAAGCCACATCTATCCCCATGGGTCAATGTTTGGCTGTGGGAAGGCTTGGCAAGCTGAGGTCGGATCTCAGTCTGGCTGAGACAATTAGAGTACCTTTGACAAACATGAGAGTGAAAATGCCTGGGGTTCTCTAGCCTCTGGGAAAGGAAATTAAGGTAAATTGAAAAATACCCCTTCCCCCCAGTATCTACATCCTAATTCCAGACTTGTGGATGTTTCCTTTATCACAAAAGGAACAGTGCATATGTGATTAATTTAATGACCTTGATATGAGAAGAGTATACTGGGTTAGCCAGGTGGGCAAATGTGATCACAAGGGTCCTTATAAGAAAGAAGGTCAGTGAAGAGATGTGACAATAGAAGGAGAGAGAAATACTATGCTATTGGCTTTGAAGTTGCAAGGAGTAGGCAGTCTTTACAAGCTGCAAAAGGCAAGAAACAGTTTTTCCCCTAGAATATCCAAAAAGGAATCACCCCTGTGGATCTATTTAGATTTCTGACCTCAATAAGTATAATACATTGGGGTTACTTGAAGACACTAAGATTGCAGCAACTTGTTACAGCAGCAATAGGAAACTATGTTAAAATCTCACTGCCCTTCTTGACCATGAGGCCCAACTCAGTTCTCAGTGAATGTTGTGAAGTTACCAACTACATGAAAACTAAGACGCTCATCTGGAAAGAAATTAGTCTATAAAAGTGGGTAGAGGGACTTCCCTGGTGGTCTAGTGGTTAAGACCCTAGGCTTCCATTGAGGGGCATGGGTTTCATTCCTGGTCAGGGAACTAAGATCCCGAATGCCAAGTGGTGCAGCCAAAAAACAAAAACAAAAATGTAGGTAGGGTTCAGGTGTTCCTGTGGTAAAGCCCTTGAAAGTAGTATAGCAGTTTTGCCTGCCCCACCTGTCTGTAGGACACCTGATGGCTACTGACCTCAATGACAGTTAGTGGGTATTGGAATAACAGTTGCTTCTGTTTTGCTTCCAAGGTCATGGCTCTCTTGGGAATCCTGTTTCCTTTTTGGGCACTCATCTCCAGTCTATCCCAGTATTCAGCCTTTTTCTTTGTGTCTCTCCTTTGCAGTCTCACAATACCCCTAAAATTCTGCTAATTCTCAAAAGACTTTCATGTAATTTGTGTGTATGTCTACCACAGTAGATGGTGATGCTTGAGGAAAAGATCAAGTTATGCTGGTTTTTACCCATCCAGATCCAGAACACTTTCTGAATCTTGGCATTGAAGGAAACTAAAAATAAATCCAACAAAAGTTTTTAAAACTTAGGAAATTATTAGGAAAAAAATTTAGAAATAATATAGACATAAATCCAATTCCCTTCTGCTGTATTAAATAGTACTTCAAATATGTTCTTGAATTTACTGTCTTGAATTTACTTTGGAATACAGAATATTATTCCCGTTTTCTCATATGAGATTTCTGGGACCCAAGAATTTCAGGACCATTTCAGGGTCACAGGGCAGGTGTATAACAGAATGAGCATGGATACAGCTAATCTCCATTTGTCTGTGGCTGATCTAAAAAAATCTCTTTGGAGAAAGCGCTACAATTCTCCAAAATTATATACCAGTAAAGTTATTTTAGGTTCAGGGGGAAGGGTCTCTTGACCTCATTTGCAACAAGCAGCCAATCTTGGTAGTGCAGATAAAGGGACGACCCTGGAAATTCTTAGAACCTAAGCACCTGGCCCCAATATTCCCACCCCTCACCCTGTACTGTTGGGTGTTGACCTGGTCAGATTTGCCTTTATGGTTGAGAAAGTCATAGGCAGGGTAAGGAAAAAAACTGCAGCTCAATCGCAAAGCCAAGAGCAGTCCAGGGGTCTTAATCCCCCTGTTCTTGGCTCCCAACCCTCATCCTCACCCTCCCTGCCCCCACCAGCGCAGCCACTTTGTTCTTGGAACCTGGCACCGTCTTGTCCAAGGTCGGGAGCCCAGCGGCTACAAAGAACACTACTGATACGAAGCCGGAAGGCTAGTGTAGCGGACTCCAAAGATCCATAGCCACGTGCACCTCCCTGGAGCCTGCCGTGTCCTGCAACGAGATACAACTGGGCACGCAGCCACCAGCTCTGGGAGACCTTGCAGGAAGCTATGAGGCCTCAGATGCATGCATATGGCCAAATTTGCTCCACATCTTTGAGTCCACAGGTCTGGTGAACTACACCAGAGGCTGCCGGTGTAGCACAGTTAAATACGAAGCTCGCGCCTGCAAACCTGTGAGTTCTGGTTTGTTTGCAGTTGCAAACTGTTCAGAAAGAAGCAGCTCAGACACTGCCTCCTCCCAATCTTGCCCTTAGTGCCTGCCCCTCCTGGGCTCAAGAACATCACGTACTGATCCCACACCCATCAGGCGCTGCACAGCTTCTGCAGCAGGTGCGGGATGGAGTTTCCACGCATCCATCTCTGACCTCTGGATTTATGGTTTTGCCTCACACTGCCTGGACGAGGGGAAATTTTCCTGAAGGTAAGCCCACAGATACATGGAGGCTTCCTTACTCTCATACGATTCTACGCTCAGCTTTAAACAATTTAGCAAATTTACTATTTACATGTTGGATGTATATGGTTCTAGAGACATCTGTTCCAGGTAAGCAGATATCCGCCGTGCTTCTCTGAACCTGCCTTTCGCGGTGGTGGTTTGCGCTATAACCTCGGTTGGCCAATGATTATTTTTAAAATTTGATTCAGTTTTTCCAGAGTCTTCTTGTTATAAGAACAGAGGTGACTATTTCCAGTTTCTTTACGCGAGGGAGTTAGAACCAAAAGTCCTGACTTGTGTGGTCATCTTTGCAATATGTTATAATCAGTATGGGCTTCCCTGGTGGATCCGTGGTTAAAAACAACAACAAAAACAAACAAACAAAAAACGCCTGCCAATGCAGGGAAATGAGAATTCTATCCCAGGGTCAGGAAGATCCCCTGGACAAGGAAATGGCACTCCAGTATTTTTGCCTGGGAAATCCCATGGACAGAGGAGCCTGGCGGGCTACAGTCTATGAGGTCGCAAGAGTGGAATACGACTTAAAGACTGAGCAACAACAATTCAATTTGCTGCACAATAGAAATGAACACAACATTGTAAAGCAACTACATTTCAGTTGTTGTTGTAGCCTGCAAGGCTCCTCTGTCCATGGGATTTCCCAGGCAAGAATACTGGAGTGGGCTGCCATTTCCTTCTCCAGGGGCTATAATTTAGAAATATCATAGTAAATTACAGAGAAACAGAAAAGAAGATGAAAGTTGACTCAGGGAGCCAGCGTAGGAATGGGTAGGGTATGTGTGTGAGAGAGCATTTAGAATCAACCGATTTCTGATTTCATTAAAGTCTAGTGTTACTATTTAACTTTTAAGAGCATGCATGTGTGCTATTTTCAAAAAATTAAAGAATAGGTGATACAGAAATAATCTGTGTGTGGAAAATACATAGAAATGATAAACATAACTTTAAGATTAATAAAAGTTCAGAAATACATACAATTTCCTTAAATAGTTATTACCTCTTACTTGTTGATGCTAACTGTGACTTTGTAAATCCACATATGTTTTTTTCTTGATCCCAGCAGGCTTGCACATTAACTGACGAGTAATGATGTAAAATTTGCCCTTTACTAAATTTGGGGTAAACAATGCAAAAGAGGGGACTGTTTCCCAGATGAAGAAACTCAGGGCTGAAAGATTAAGCAACTTGCTGAAAGTCATACACTGAATAAATGGTGGAACTAGAACAGTCACCCAAGTCCTTATGTAATTAGCATCTATGTTAGTGTATCCCTCTACCTTTCCTAGAATGTACTTTTGAATAGCTAGACCTTAATCAGAAAATGATGTTATTCTTCCACTAGGTTTTGGAATAAAAATTAATGTTGAATGCACAAGGAAAGTTGAGTATGATCATCCCATTCTTTTAATAAATCAAAAATTCCTAAAACAATAAAAAAATCTACTTAGAAGCTAGAAGAAAAGATAGCAAGCTTCTAAAATTACTTAATGAAGGGAGTCTAAACCCTGATTCTAAGACCTAGAAGAGATGGTATACCACACACACACACAAACAGAAAGATAATGGCTCTATGTCTTTAATGAACATAGATTACATTTTTTATCAATAAAACTAGAGTGAATAAAATTCAACAGTATATACAAATCTACCACAACCTGGTAGTTTCCTAGTCATGAGAGTATGATATAGTATTAGGAAATATTTGAAAATTTTAATAATCTATTATATCAAAAAGTCAAAGGAGAAAAACTATATAATCATTTGAAGACTGAACAAAGAATTCAGTAAATTCAATCAAATGATAAACTGCAGTTTTACTTAGTGTTTATTTACTCTGCTGACAGAATTATGTTAAAATCCTAAATTCTTGGAACTAAGTATTTCAGAATTCATACACGATACATTGCACAAGATCCATAGCAGAGTTTAGAGTAATACTACTGAATCTAATTAAATATTTCTGCACTGAAACATATAAATATTCACTCCAAGATATATAAAAACTACAGATTGCTTCCTGTCACTTCAGGTCAAGTTTTATGGGCAAAGGCATTAGGAAACTGAGCTCAGTTTTTGAAGTACTTCCATTTTGGTTTATTTTTAAAATTTTATTTTTATGTGTTTTTTAATTGAAGTATAGTTGATTTACAATATTATGTTAGTTTCAAGTACACAGCAAAATGATGCAGTTATATATATACATAATGTATGTGTGTGTTAGTTGCTCAGTCGTGTCCGACTCTGCAATCCCATGGACTATAGCCCACCAAGCTCCTCTGTCCGTGGACTTTTCTAGGCAAGAATACTGGAGTGGGTTGCCATGCCCTTCTCCAGAGGATCTTCCCAAACTGGGGATCAAACTGGGTTCTTCCACATTGCAGGCAGATTCTTTACCTTCTGAGCCACCAGGAAAGCCTATATATAATATATGTATATTTAGGAAGCTGTGGTGTATATATAAATCAGTAGTCTGTCGATGGACATTTGGGTTGTTTGTCTATCTTGGCTGTTGTAAATGGTGCTGCTGTGAACATTGAGGTGCATGTTTCTTTTCAATTAGAGTTTTTGTTGTTGATTTTTAAATTTTTCCAGATATTTACCCAGGAATGAAATTGCTGGATGATATGGTAGCTCTATGTTTAGTTTTTTAAGGAACTCCATAATGTTTTCCACAGTGACTGCAATAATTTACATTCCCACCAACAATATATAAGGGTTCCCTGTTCCGCACATTCTCTCCCACATTTATTATTTGTAGACTTTTTGATGATAGCCATTCTGACTGGTGAGAGGTGATACCTCATTGTGGTTTTGATTTGCATTTCTCTAATAATTAGTTGTGTTTTCTAATTCTAAAAAACAGCATCTTTTCATGTGCCTGTTACCCATGTGTATGTCTTCTTTGGAGAAATGTCTGTTTAGGTCTTCTGCTCATTTTTTGATTGATTGGGTTTCTTGTTTATTTGATAATGATTTGTATGAGCTATTTGTATATTTTGGATATAAACCCCTTTTGGTCACACCATTTGCAGATATTTTCACTCATTTCGTAAGTTGTCATTTTGTTTTGGTGATTATTTCTATTGCTGTGCAAAGCTTTTAAGTTTAATTAGGTCTCCTTTACTTTCTGCTTTTATTTTGCCTTGGGAAACTGATTTAAGAAAATATGGCTATGATATATGGCTAAGAATGTTTTGCCTATGTTCTCTTTGGAGTTTTATGATGTCACGTCTTTTTTAATTTTAAATTTATTTATTTTTAAATTGAAGGATAATTGCTTTACAGAATTGTGTTGGTTTCCACCAAGTAGCAACATGGCATGGGTCTACCTATGTCCCCTCCCTCTTGAACCTCCCTTCCATCTCCGTCCCCATCCCATCTCTCTAGGTTGTTACAGAGCCCCAGCTTAGGTTCCCTGAGTCATATAGCAAAGTCCCATTAGCTATGTATTTTACATATGGTAAGGTATGTTTCCATGTTACTCTGTCCATATATCCCACCCTCTCCTTCTTCCCCCCTTCCCGCCGTCTCCCTAAGTATGTTCTCTATGTCTGTGTCTTCATTGCTGCCCTGCAAATAATTTCATCAGTACAATCTTTCTAGATTCCATACATATGCATTAGTATATGATACTTGTTTTTCTCTTTCTGACTTATTTCCCTCTGTATAATAGGTTCTAGATTCATCCACCTCATTAGAATGGACTCAAATTCATTCCTTTATGGCTGAGTAATATTCCATTGTATATATGTACCACAGCTCCTTTATCCATTCATCTGTTGATGGACATCTAGGTTGCATCCATGTTCTAGCTATTGTAAATAGTACTGCAATGAACATTGGGGTACATGTGTCTTTTTCAATTTTGGTTTCCTCAGGGAAACTGCTGCTATATCCTTAGTAGTGGGATTGCTGGGTCATATGGTGGTTTTATTCCTAGTTTTGAAGGAATCCCCATACTGTTCTCCATAGTGGCTGTATCAGTTTACATTCCCACCAACAGTGCAAGAGGGTTCCCTTTTATCCACACCTTTCTGGAATTTATTGTTTGTAGACTTTTTGATGATGGTCATTCTGACTCCTGTGAGGTGATATATCATTGTAGTTTTTACATTTCTCTAATAATGAGCAATGTTGAGCATCTTTCCATGTGTTTGTTAGCCATCTGTATGTCTTCTTTGAAGAAATGTCTGTTTAGGTCATTTTCCCATGGTTTGATTGGGTTGTTTTTCTGGTATTGACTTTTATGAGCTGCTTGTATATTTTGGAAATTAATCCTGTCAGTTGTTTCATTTGTTCTTATTTTCTCCCATTCTGAGGGTTGTTTTTTCACCTTGTTTTTAGTTTCCTTGTTTATAGTTTCAAATGAGTCAGCAAAGAGCTGACTCACTTGAAAAGACCCTGATGCTGGGAAAGATTGAAGGCAGGAGGAGAAGGGGACGACAGAGGATGAAATGGTTGGATGGCATCACCGACTCAATGGACATGAGTTTGAGTAAACTCCAGGAGTTGGTGACGGACAGGGAGGCCTTGCATGCTGCAGTCCATGGGGCTGCAAAGAGTCGGAGACGACTGAGTGACTGAACTGAACTGTATAGTTTCCTTTGCTGTGCAAAAGCTTTTAAGTGTAATTAGGTCCCACTTGTTTATTGTTGCTTTTATTTCCATTACTCTAGGAGGAGGGTCATAGACAATCTTGCTGTGATTTATGTCGTAGAGGGTTCTGCCTATGTTTTCCTCTAAGGGTTTTATAGTTTCTAGTGTTATATTTATGTCTTTAATCCATTTTGAGTTTATCTTTGTGTATGGTGTTAAGAAGTGTTCTAATTTCATTCTTTTACATGAAGCTGTCCAGTTTTCCCAGCAGCACTTATTGAAGAGGCTATCTTTGTCCCATTGCACATTCTTGCCTCCTTTGTCAAAAATAAGGTACCCATAGGTGCATGGGTTTATCTCTGGACTTTCTATCTTGTTCCATTGGTCTATATTTCTGTTTTTGTGCCAGTACCTTACTGTCATGATGACAACAGGTTTGTAGTATAATCTGAAGTCAGGAAAGTTGATTCCTCCAGCTCCATTATTCTCTGTCAAGATTGCTTTTGCTATTCAGGGTCTTTTGCATTTCCATATGAATTTTGAAATTTTTTTTGTTCTAGTTATGTGAAAAATGTCATTGGTAATTTGATAGGGATCACATTGAATCTGTAGATTGCGTTTGGTAACATAGTCATTTTCACAATACTGTTTCTTCCAACCCAGGAATATGTAATGTCTCTCCATCTGTTTATGTCATCTTTGATTTCTTTCATCAGTGTCTTATAGTTTTCTGTATACAGTTCTTGATGTCACTTCTTATATTTAGGTTTTTAAACCATTTTAATTCATTTTTGCATATGGTATAAGGAAGTATTCTAATTTCATCGATTTATATGTAGCTACCCAAATTTTTCATCACCACTTGTTGAAGAGACTCTGTTTTCTCCACTATATATTCTTGCCTCCTTTGTCATAGATTAATTTACTGTGGGTGTGTGGGTTTATTTCTGGGTTCTTTATTCTGTTCTGTTGATCTATATGCCTGTTTTTGTACCAATACCAAGCTATTTTGATTACTGTAGCTTTATAATATAATCTGAAGTCTGGAAAGGTTAAAAGCATTTCCACTTTAAAATTGCGTATAAGGGATTGTGTTTCTGATGTACATTTTTGTCAACTCTTCTTGCCTTTTGTAAGGTTTTTTCTTTTATATTAGCTTTTTTTGTCATTGAAGTTGAAAAGAGAACAGTAAATAAAACACAAAGGGCAACAACTTGATGACATCTTACAGAGCAAGCAGATGCATGTAAAACCAATACTAAGATATAGAACAGTACTGTTACCCAGAAACATATGACCTTATGACCTTAAGTAGTCATTACACCTGAAAGTTATTATGACCTTATGTAGCCATTACCTCTGAAAGCTAACTACTCTTCTAACCTATGTCACTATATATTCATTTTGCCTGTTTTTTAAACTTAATACAAACAGAATTATCAATCTTGTGCATTTTAATGCCCATTTCCTTTGTTCGGTACAGTGATCCATATTTGTTGAATGTAGGAATATTTTATAATTTCATGGCTGTATAGTATTCCATTATATGGATACTATACTTGTATTTATTCATTCAACTGTTGATCAAAATTCAGACTTTTTCCAGTTTTTGACTATTTATAATAGTGCTACTATGAACATCCTTACTCATGTATTTTGGAGAACAAGTTTATGCATTTCTGTTACATATATACTTTGTATAGCAGGCAGAATTCAGGATCTTAACTTTGTATAATCTCTTCATTGAATATGGATGGAACCTGTGGATATAATAAGGTATAACTCCTATGATTGTGTTAATTGTATGGGGGGAGAAGGATTTTGCAGATGTAATTGTTACAGTCAATCATAAGACAGGGAGATTACTTGGGGGTGGGCCAGACATAGTCAGGTGACCATTTACTAGGGTAAGGCCCTGGCTGAAAGAGAGGTTTGAAGCATGAGAGAGTATTTGAAGGGGGCTACAGGGCGATGACGGCTTCCCAAGTGGCACTAATGGTAAAGAACCTGCCTACCAGTGCAGGAGACATAGGAGATGCAGGTCTGTTCCCTGGGTCAGGAAGATCCCCTGGAGGATGGCATGGCAACCCACTCCAGTATTCTTGCCTGGAGAATCTCATGGACAGAGGGTCCTGGTGGGCTACAGCCCACAGGGTCACAAAGAATTGGACATGACTAAAGTGACTTAGCACACATGCACGCACAGAGGTTGAGGAAGTGCATGCAGCCTCTAGGAGATGAGTGCTGCCCCAGGCTGACAGCCAGCAGTGGAATGAGGGGCCTCAGTCCTTTAGCAGTTGGAAAGTGAATTTGGCTAACAAGATGGAAGAGTTTGGGAGGGACTCTTCCCCAGAGCCTCCAGAAAGGAACACTATCATCTCACCCTATTATACCCTAACAGGGAAACTGGTCACACTGGGCACAGACTTCTCACCTGCATAACTGTGAGCTACTAAATGAGGGCTACTTCTAAGAGTGTGGTCATTTTTTTCCATATCAATAGAAAAATAGAGGTTTTGATACCTGGATGTGGGGTATTGCCATTACAAACCCCTAAAAACATGTGTGTGGCTTTGGAACTGAATATTGGGTGAAGCCTTGAAGAATTTTGAGGTCAAAATGCTAGAGAAAGACAGAGTTGCCTTAGAAAAAGACAATTGCTTTGGAGAGACTGTTACTAGGAATCAGACGAATTTCCAGACTGCTTTGAAATTCTAACTCCTTTCTACCTTCCATGTCCCCTCATATTAAAACAGAATTTTTATAGCTGTTAACCCATGCCAGTCTCACTATTGTGTGCTGGGGGAAGGTAGTTTGTCATTTTAGTGTCACCAGTATATAGTTGGAGAGGGATTGTGCCTCAGGATTATACTGTTGGATTATACCCAGGAACCTCATGCATGCTTGATTTAGGTGATTTAAATTATAAGGTTTTCATACTTTGAACCAATAAGATTTAGATGAGCTTTTAGAATTGAGCTGATGCTATAATACCATGAGAAATCTGGAAACTGTGACATGAGGTTAATGAATATTCTATGTGGGACAGATTGGATTGCTTGGGGTCAGAGGGAAGAATTCTAAAATGATGCCTAATGACACTTGACCTTGTATAATCTCCTCTGGTTAAGTGTGAGAAGAGCTTGGTATTATGATTGCTCCTGTGATTATGATAAATTATATAGGAAAAGAGATTTTTGGAGATATATTTTCCCAAAGCAGTGGACTTTCAATAAGAAGGTACCCTGAGTGAGCCAGACCTAACCAAGTGAGACCTTAAACTGGATTTTCTAAGAGACTCAAGTGTGAGACATTATATGGAGGGATTAATTTGGCAAGAAACTGTAGGAAGTCTCTAGGAGCTGAAAGTGGAACTAAATTCTGCCAATAACTTGAATGAGCTTGGAAATGGATTCTTCTGAAGAGCACTCAGCAAGAAACATAGCCTGGCTGTCTTAATTAGTTTGTCCTGCTGTAACAAATTACCATAGACTGAGTAGCCTGAACAACAAAAATTTTTCACAGTTCTAGTGGCCGGGAATTCCCATAAGCAAGGAGCCAAAAGTTTGGTGTCTGATGAAGGCCTGTTTCCTGGTTTGCAGATGGTCACCTTCTTACTGTATACTCACACACAGAGAGAGCTCTGTTTTTTTCATCCACTTATAAGGGCACCAATCCCATGATGGGACTCCACTCACATGACTCATCTTAACCTAATTACCTTCCAAAGGCTCCACCTTCAACTTCTACCACATTGGGGATTAAGGTTTTAACACGTGGATTTTAGGAGAGACACAGACATTCAGTCCATAGCACTGGCCAAATGACTTCTCAGCCTGACTTCACCCTGTGAGACGACTGAGCAGAAAACCCAGCCATGCTACCCATGTATGGATTTCTGAACCTACAGAACTGGGAGTTAATCAAAAGACATTGTTTTAAGCCACTATGTTGTTGTTCAGTCACTCAATCATGTCCAACTCTTTGTGACCCCATGGACTGCAGCATGCCAGGCTTCCCTGTCCTTCACTATCTCCCTGAGTTTGCTTAAACGTATGCCCATTGAGTCAGTGATGGCTTCCAACCATCTCATCCTCTGTTGACCCCTTCTCTTCCTGCCCTCAATCTTTCCCAACATCAATGAAAGTGAAAGTGAAAGTCACTCAGTCATGTCTGACTCTTTGCGACCCCATAGACTATACAGTCCATGGAATCCTCCAGACCAGAGTACTGGAGTGGGTAGCCTATCCCTTCTCCAGTGGATCTTCCCGACCCAGGAATTGAACTGGGGCCTCATGCATTGCAGACAGATCCTTCACCAACTGAGCTATCAGGGAAGACCCCTCCAAGCATCAGGGTCTTTGCTAAAGAGTCAGCTCTTTGCATCAGGTAACCAAGTATTGGAGCTTCAGCTTCAGCATCAGTCCTTCCAAAGAGTATTCAGAATTGATTTCCTTTAGGATTCACTGGTTTGATCTCTTTGCTGTCCAAGGGACTCTCAAGAGTCTTCTCCAGCACCACAGTTCGAAAGCCACTAAGTTTAAGTCACTAAATTTGTGGTAATTTGTTACACAGGAATAAAAAGCTAATACAGATGGAGTTGCTGGGTTATAGAAGAGGGATATATATCCAACTTTGATATTGCCAAACAGTTTTCTAAGTGGTAGTACCAATTTACACTCCCACCAGCAGTTAGAGTTCCACTTCTTTATTTTCTCCAACTCCATATACTGGTAGTTGTTTTGACTATTCTGGTAGATATTTACTAATATTTCATTGTAATTTAATTTTCACATCCCTCATGCCTGAGTTTGGGTGATCTATTATTGTTTCTTGGTCATCTGGATGTTCCATTTTGTGATGTGCCTGTTGAAATATTGTGCCAATGTTAAATTGCATTTGCTTTTTTTCTTGATTTTATTCTGTACATATTTTTTGGATGTATGTGTGTGTGAAGGTATAAAGTTTTTCAATATTTTCCTTTATTCTCAGTGCTTTTTCTGTCCTGTTTCAGATATCATCATCTACTCCAATGTCATGAAGCTACATTTATACATTATGAAATTCTTCCTTTCTCTTTCCTTCTTTTATTGAAGTATAGTTGATAATATGCTTATATAGAATTTTCTAGCTTTATTTTCTGGAATTAACTTCTGTGTATAAGTTAGGAGCTGAAGTTACTTTTTTCACAAGGATGGATATACAGTTAGTCTAATTGCATTTACTTAAGTGACTCTCCTTCCTCCCAAGTACTGCATTGGTACCTTTGTTGTAAATTAGGTGCAAGTGTGTGTGTGTGTGTGTGTGTGTGTGTGTGTGCGCACGTGTGTGTGTGTGTGTGTTATATGGCCATATATGTATGTGTCTGCTTGTGAACTTTTTTCTTTGTTCTATCAGTCTATTTATCTATTCTTTTACACAAATCACACTATCTTAATGATTATGGCTCTGCAGTTGGCCTTGCAATCTGGCTTTGAAAGTCCTCTGAATTTCTTCTTTTGGATGACTTTGGCTGTTCTTGAATCTCTGATACCCATATATACTTTAGAATCAGTTTGCTAATTTCCATTTACAAAAAATCATCTGGGATTTCAACTGAAGTTAGATTGAATCCATAAATCATTTTGATGAGAATTTTAGATTTGATTTTCATGATGCTGTCTTCTAATCAATGAAGATGATGTTTCTCCAATTAGGTCTTCTTTAGTATCTCTCAGAAATACATAGATTTCTGGACAGAGGTCTTGCGAATCTTTTCTTAGATTTGTTCCTAGGTATTTAATGTTTTCTGATTTATAGTGAATGGCATTAAATTTTTTTCACTATAATTTTTGAAGCTAGTCTGTAGAAATACAACTCAATTTTGTAATATTGACCTTATATCCAGCAACATGCTCAATTCATTTATTAATTCTAATATTTGGTACATACATTCTTTAGGTTATTTTTTGTGAATAATCTGTTGTGTCTCTTCTGTTTTTTAAGAGCTAAGAAACCATCCTCCAAAGACCCCAAAGTTACTTACATTTATATCTCATTAACCACAACTGAGAAATTCACAGTCACTGGAATAGTAATGAGGTTACTATGACCTATTAGTCAAACATGCTGCCCTTTATCTATCAAATACATTGCATCATGATTATGATGCCACAAATTTTCATTATTTTAGCCAAATACTAAAATATTTTAGCTAAATATATAAATGTTTACATATTAATACTTTGATTTAGAAGTTTGAGAATCAGTAAATAGATGAGGATGGATTTTTTTTGTAGAATATTCCTCCATGTAAAATGAATTGAAATTATGATTCTTAAGTTATACAATTTTTTAAGCAATGAACAGTAAGCTTCATATGTGAAAAACATTTGTAGCTTTTTGATGAATAAATTTTAAAATGAAAAAAAAAACTTCGTTCATTTCAAAAATACCCTTTTGCTATTTATTAAAGCACAAAATTATTTTAGAAAATTTAATGCATACACATATCAAACTTTAGCAATAGTTATCAATGGCTGGTAGGATTGATCATGATTTAAGTTTTCTTAAACTTTTCTGAATTATCTAAATGCTTTACCACAGCGTTTGTCAAACTGGACACTATTGGCATTTGGGGGTCAGATAATTCTATGTTGTCAGAGGCTCTCCTTTTCTTTGAAGTGATTGAGAGCATACCTAGCCTTTGCATACTGGATGCCAGTACCTAGCACCTCTCTCTCCCCAATTGTGTCAGTCTACAGACATTTCCAGATGCCCACCACCCCCCCCCTCATTGCACTGTAGTGAATGAAATTCTAATATATGTAGAAAATTACTTAGATGTAAAAATAAATATACTGATGTAAATACAGATCAGTAGATATAATACATCATGCGTTTTTTTTTTGTATATAAATATCATAGTCATTTTTCCATGGTATTAAAATTTTTTCAAAAATATCCTATGAAAGCTGCATAGGTTTGTTCTATGGACATCCAGTATCCTATGGGAAATAGGATTTCAGATTATGGCACTAGTGGTAAAGAACCCACCTCCCAATGAAGTAGATGTAAGAGATGCGGGTTTGATCACTGGGTTGGGAAGATCCCCTGGAGGAGGGCATGGCAACCCACTCCAGTATTCTTGTCTGGAGAATCCCATGGACAAAGGAGCCTGGCAGGCTACAGTTCATAGGGTTGCAAAGAATGGGACATGACTGAAGCAACTTAGCATGCATGCATGCATGAGTATTTCTTTAGAGTTAATGCCTGGAAAAGAAATTATAGTGTCAAATGAACATGTTCCATCTGGCAAGATGCTATGAATTTATAACTCCATTCAGTAGTATATGAGATAGCCTGTTTTTTTTGTTGTTGTTGTTGTTGCTTTTTACATCAGTTTAAAATCTAATCAAACATTAAAATTGTTTTAAAAATGCAAATAGTCCTATTTTTTCTGAGTATGAATAAGGTATGCTCATTGAAAACATTCAGAAGATAAAATATGACAGAACAAACTTACCCTTCCAGATTCTTTTTCTATAAGCACAAATGTACATAAACACTATCTCCTAAACAGGAGAACTGGGAACTAAAAAGGAGAGGGCACTTTAGACACACCAATACAGTTAAACAGAGGAACTTCCTTAGTATAAAGTTTGAGATCTTAGAAAAGAGCAAATAAGTAAATGGGGAAAACTATATATATATATATATATATATATATATAGAGAGAGAGAGAGAGAGAGAGAGAGAGAGAGATTCATGAGCATAATGAAATGGACATTATCCCACAGTACTATATTGTGGAATGATGGATGACCAGAACACATTCTGTTCATTTAAGTCCATCCTGCACTTCATCAATCTTTGATTTTACAAATTCCATTTGCATTCAATTGCTTTTTCATCCTTCATAATCTTAGACTCTGTTTTCCATTCCAAGCTTTATTCCATTCTTTTTATGGTACTTTTAAATCTATAGTTTTTGTTTCACGGTCCATTTAATTCAGGCCACTACATATTGCACTCCATACTCTGGTTGTTCTTATTTTGATTTCCTTCTATTTTCTTTAATATTTTATTTCACACCATACTCCATTTCATTCCTTTTCTCATATAATATTTTTCTTTTATTCCATAGACCATTGGATATTTACATTTTGCATTCCATTCCATCTTTCCATTAAACTTTCCATTTCATATCCTATTCAAGTCCATATTCCTTTTCCATTTTATTCTAATTTCCACTACAATCAGTCTCAATTTCATCACATTCTGCATTCCATTTCAATTCCATTTTCCATTCCATATTATTTAACAATCCAAATGCCATTCCATTCTATTTTTGTGTTGTGTTTCAGTCGATTTGTTCATCCATTCCACTAAATATCCCATTTCATTTGGCCAAAATTGCTGCAACAGCAACTTTCAGGAGAACCACTTAACCAAAATTCTTATCAAAGAATTACAAATGTGTATGACCCATATTCAGAATATCCTTTTCTGGGAATTTATCTACAATAAATTCACATTGGAGGATATGAACAATTTTTAGTAAAAAGGATATATCTTACATTGATGTGTTACAGAGAGTGAAAAGTTGGAAATAACATAAACATTGATCAATATAGCGTGTTTGAAAATGTAAGCTTCCTCCATAAAAGGAATATTTTGTAGTTATACAATGGCCTTGTGGAAATTTATTTACTGACATGGAAAGTGTGTTTTCTGGACACAAAAGGCAGGTTACAGAACAAGATCTATGCATGAAAAGTTCCATTTTCATAAAACGAAAGAACTATGAATTATTTACACATGGCCATTAGACCAAAAAATAATTAAACATTGTTAGTACTACCCTACTCCAGTACTCTTGCCTGGAAAATCCCATGGACGGAGGAGCCTGGTAGGCTGCAGTCCGTGGGGTCGCTAGAGTCAGACACGAATGAGCGACTTCACTTTCACTTTTCACTTTTCACTTTCATGCATTGGAGAAGGAAATGGCAACCCACTCCAGTGTTCTTGCCTGGAGAATCCCAGGGATGGGGGAGCCTGGTGGGCTGCCGTCTATGGGGTCGCACAGAGTCAGACACGACTGAAGCGACTTAGCAGCAGCAGCTGTACTAGCTTGCTGGTCTGTGGGAATCTAGAATCTAGCTTTCCTACATTTACCTTTGTTTTAGGTACTGAACATGCAGTAATAATGACTTTCATGACTAAAAATGTGTGCAGATATTGAACTTCAAGCCTTTGCATCACATCATGTTTATATTAACAGAAACTAGAGAGTAGGTCAAATAAATTAATGTACATTCACCAGTGGATTACTATACAGCCCATACAAATGATGACGTATCTTTAAGGACAATAGCACCCTTAATCCCAGGCAATCTGTTTGTGTTCAGGAAGCAGGGCAGCGGCAACCATCTTGCTAAAGAATTAACCACCCTTGCCCCCTGCCCCCAGCCCCCACCCCCCACCCCCCGTAGCATACTGAACATCCTGAGCCAAGACCCATCCGTTCTGTTTGCTCACTTTCAGCCTGCTCTCTGAGCAGACCTTCTTATGGGTCATCCAGATGCTCAGAGCAGTTTTGGGACCATCCTTTCCACGGTCACTGATATGGGTCCAGTGTCCTGATCATATTCAAGGAGGGACGCCTAGCTAAGGATTGAGCCACCAGAGTAGTGCTACAAGCTAAGCTGATTTGGGAGGGGGTGTGACTCGAATTGTTTATATATACAGCCTCCCCATCCTCAACCCCTCTTTGAAAACACACAGTACACTCCTGGGGTTAGGATAGGGAATTCACCACATTGACTCAGCGGGGGGCCCGCGGCCCGGCAAAAGACGCCAGAGGCGTGGAGCAAACCCTCCTCTTCCACGCTAGGTGGAGCCATATTTGCCTGTTGCCAGGGAGACGAAGGTCACATGACATCTAGCCCACCAATCAGAAGTGAAGACTCCAGGGGATCCGCCCACCGTCCTCGCTCTTCGCACTCGGAGCTCGACTGAGGTAACGTCTACAGCTGCGCTCTCCGCGTCTGAGGTAGAACCTAGCATTATGGCCACCCAGTCGTGTTTGGAGAAGGAGCAGAAGCCACAGCAGGGTGAGATGCCCACAGGGCCAAATAATGAGGTTGCCTCTGCCCCTGGTGACGCCCGCGGGGCCGAGAACACCAGTCCTGGTGACTTGGTCCCAGTGGTCTTGACCAACCCCTCTCTATTGGGTGGTGGCGCCCCCACTTGGTGGCACAGCAGGTTCCTCATCCTGCGACATGGCTACCACCGCCATTTTGCTCACTGGGGAGGAGCCGGGGGAGTCCTCCGTGGAAGGTGTGCAGGGGAGGGGGGGGCCCGACCTCCAGGGTGGCAAGAGTCCCCACGTGGAGCTGAGCTGTGTGGTGCCCCAGTCTGGCCCAGGCCTCCAGATGGCGCCTGCTCGCAGTGGGGCTGCCGTTGGGCAAGCCGCAGGGGGCATTGACCAGCATTTCACCCAGATCGCTAGCCCAGGGAAAGGCCGTGGGAGGAAGCGGCTCAGCCGCGAGGAGGCTGCCACGGCTCAGAACCCTCCTCGACGCTGTCTGTTTCCAGTGACTGCTGTGTCCCCAAGGTCCGTGTCTTCGCCGCCATCTTTTCCAGGGTCTCAGCCCGGCAGCTCGGCTTCTTTGACTAACCACGCGTCGCAGCTGGTTCCTGCCCTCCAAAGCCAGGCCAACGCACCAGGTCCTGCTCCCCGCAATCAAGCAGCGGGTCCTGGCCCTCACGTCCGCAGCGGTGCAGCTATGCAACACCCTGCTCTCCAGGGCAGCATCACCCCATCAGGTCCTGTTCTGCGCAGTCAGGCAGCCAGGCCAGGCCCTGCTCTCCGTAGCCACACATCCGGGTCCGGTGCAGCTGATCGAGGCTCTGCTGGCTTCTACCGCTGTGCTCCCGAGCCAGGCCCACCTCGTCGCAGTCGTCGTCAACCCGGGCCGAGCCCTGCTCTTGGGCGTCAAGCATCAGCGCCCGGCCCTGCTCAACGCGGAAGCCGTGCACCCAAGCCAGGCCCAACGGGCGGCGGTATACCCGAAGCAGGCCCTGCTTTCCGCCGCCGCAGTGCTTCCGCGCCTGGCCCTGATGGTCGTGGCAGCCCTACTTCTGTGCCTGGCCCTGCTCGTCGCGGCCGCTCAGCTTCTGCGCCTGGCCCTAATCGTTGCGGCTCCCCTGCTTTGGCGCCTGGCCCTGGTCCTAGCAGCGGCCCTGCTTCCACGTCTGGCCCTGAGCTTCGCCGCCGCGGTGGTTCCGCACCTGGCCCTGTTCGTCAGGGCCGCCCTGCTTTGGCGCCTGGCCCTGATCCTCGTGGCGCCCCTGGTTCCGCGGCTGGCCCTACTCGTCCGCGCCGCGGTGGTTCTGCGCCTGATCCTGCTCGTCATGGCCGTCCTGCTTCAGCGCCTGGCCCTGATCATCGCCGCGACGGTGGTTCCGCGCCTGGCCCTGTTCGCCGCGGTCGCTCTGCTTCCACGCGTGGCCCTAATCCTCGTGGCGGCCGTGTTTCTGCACCTGGCCCTGCTCGTCGTGGCGGCCCTGCTTCCGCGGCTGATGCTGCTCGTCGTGGCCGCCCTGCTTTTGAGCCTGGTGGAGATCTTCGCAGGGGCTCTGCTTTGGTGCCTGGCCCTGATAGTCCCAGCGGCCCTGCTTCCACTCCTGGCCTGAATCTTCGCGGCTCTCCTGCTTCCACGCCGGGCCCTGCTCGTCGCCGCCGTCGCCGCCTTGGTTCCACGCCTGGCCCTGATCATCCTGGCCGCCCTGCTTCTACGCCTGGCCCTGCTCGCCGCCGCCGCCTTGGTTCCACGCCTGGCCCTGATAATCGCGGTCGCCCTGCTTCCGTGTCTGGCCCTGCTCGTCGCAGCCGCCCTGCTTCCACGCCTGGCCCGGATCTTCGCGGCCGCCCTGCTTCCACGCCTGGCCCTGCTCGTCGCCGCCGCCGCCGCCCTGCTTCCACGCCTGGCCCTGATCATCGCGGCTGCCCTGCTTCCACGTCTGGCCCTGCTCGTCGCCGCCGCCGCCTTGCTTCCACGCCTGGCCCTGATCATCGCGGCCGCTCTGCTTCCATGCCTGGCCCTGCTGGTCGCCGCCGCCGCAGCAGTGCTTCACGTCGCCGTGCCTGTGGGCCAGGCCCTGCCCTAAGTAGCGGCGCAGTGGGGCTAGGCCCTCGCCTCCAAAGCCGCAGCCCTACTTCAGGCTCTTCCCTCCGGGGCCGGGCCACCCAGCGAAGATCACCACCTACTAGCTGCGCCTCTCCCGTTGGGCCTAATGGTGGGGGTCGTCCTTCAGCCCCTGGGTTCGCCGGAGGAGGGCTTCCCCGCCAGAGCAGCTCAAGTTCTCTTGAATCCGAGGTCCCAAGCCTTACTACCCAGCAAGTTTGGCATGCAGTCCGTATGCGTGCCTCCTCACCGTCACCTCCTGGTAGGGTCTTTACTTTCCCTAGGGAGTATGCTGAGAATTCATCCGTTTCCTCTTGCTCTAACTCCCCTGGGTCTTCTGACCAGAGCTGCCCCCCATCCCCCACTAATTTTTCCGACGGGAGATCCATTCCATCTTCCGCTAGTTTTTCCGGTGTGGGTTCCATCGCCACTTCTAGCCCTCCTGGCGTTAGGCGTATGTTGCTGCCAGAGCTTGAAGCCCTGAGCCCTCTCTCCTCAGAAGAGCCGGCTGAAGAAGGGAGCCCGCCTCCCTCCCCTCCATCTCCTGTGCTGTGATTCTCATGAGCATCCTCATGAGTCCTGCGGAAGGAATCAATATCCACCCCACTGCCCTGAATGGGCTGCCTGTTCCGCGATTACCTGTGAGGTTTACAAATGTTCTAGCCATTAACCAACATCATGCGCAGTTTTGAAGCTCTTGTTTGAAAAGGCAGTTTTGAAGCCTCTCCTTCCTGTAATGGCACTAATTAGCGTTTATCTGCTGTTAGCACTTAATTCCAGCCCCTGCTTATCCCCGCGAAAGGCCTGTGTTTGCCTCTAAGTTGAGCTTTCTCTTTTCCAAGTTGCGTTTATGCAATGAAATTTTTGAATAAATAAAGTGTTAATTTCATTTAAAAAGTGTGACTTTTTTTTTTTTTTTTTTGTCCAAAAAACCACTGTTAATCCTATGTCTTATTTAGAGGATTTAAGAAAGTTGTTGACATACTAGCTGACTCATTGGAAGGGGGAGGGAATGAAATACTATCCTAGCAATCTTTTATTTCCACTGTCTAACATAGAGTTTTTCCCAGGAAAATAGCATTTACATGTTATATATGCTATTTGCATAGGTGATTTGCAGCTTGGACAAGAGGGGGCAGGGTTTAACCCAGGGTGGCTAGAGAAGAGGGGTGATGGAGATATCCAGGTTGAACTTTAAGAGGTAGGGCATGTAGAGGGAATACTTCCTCCTCAGATGGGAGTAGGAGGTGCTGGAAGGAAGATGCAGGATCAGGAAGGAGGATAGCAGGAGAAGAATAGCAGGAGTCAGGAGCCCAAGGGGGAAGGTCTCAGTTTCCATTGGAGAAAAAAATTTGTATGTTGGGAGCAAGGGTTCCTGAGGTCTGTGAGGAGAGGGGAGGGGAATGTCTGGGAGAGTGAAAGTGAAAGTCGGTCAGTCCTGTCGGATTCTTTGTGACCCCATGGACTATTCAATCCATGGAATTTTCTAGGTCAAGTTCAAGGTTAATGATTGATGTAAAAGTGGTCATATACTTAGTGAAAATTGTGTTAATGGATAATTCCATTTAAAAAATTATTCTAAGTGTGACCAGATATGTGAGGTGAGTATGTATGTGTGTATTTGTGTGTACATGTATAGACATTTGGAGAGAACTGGATGGACATATACCATGCTACGAGCAGGGCATATATCTCATCTTTGAAATAACTGGTGGTATGGTCTTTGTTTTGCATTTTTCACCTTGGCCATATTGCTGGTTCTGTAATGAAACTCAACTCAGCATTTTTTTTTTTTTAAGAAGTTTAAGTTGTGGAAACATGGTAGGAGACCACATTTTAAAAAACAGAGTGAAAGAAAATTTAAACCAAACCAGTAAAAGAAATTTCCTCTCCCTATTCTCTTGTACTCCAGTCACATATATCCAGCTACCTAATTGACTTTTCTACTTGGGATGTCTAAAAGACATCTCAAACTTCAGTAACATGTAGTTCTGTTCAGTAGAAATATAATTCTAGCCACACATGTAATAACATTGTCTAGTAGCCACATTTAAAAATGCCTAAAGAAACACATGACAATAATTTATTTAATTTCATCTATCTAAAATATTATTTCAACATGTAATCAATATAAAATTATTTATGAAATATTTATTTTTTAGATAAAAAAATGTTTTTATTGAAGTATAATTCATCTACAATGATGTGTTTCTAGTGTATAGCAGTGACTCAGCCATGTGTGTATATATATATATACATATTCTTTTTCATATTCTTTTCCATTATGGTTTATTATAGGATATTGAATATGGTTCCCTGTCCTATACAGTAGGGCCTTGTCTATTTTATACATAGTAGTTTGTATCCACTAATCCTAAACTCCCAATTTATCCCTTCCCTAACCCCTTTCCCCTTTGGTAACCATAAGTTTTCTGTGTCTGTGGGTCTGTTTCATAAATAAATTCATTTGTGTCATATTTTAAGTTCCACATATAAGTGATACCATATGGTATTTGTCTTTTTCTTACTTAATATTATAATTAATGAGATATTTAAAATGTTTTCCTATGAAGTTTTCAAACTCTGGTGTGTAATTTACACCTGCAGCATATCTTAATTCTGACTAGCCACATTTCAAGTACTCAGTAGCCACAAGTGTGGACATGTGTGTACAGTACAGTTTTAGACCTTCTCATTTTCTTATACATTTCCTACTGAATCATGATTCCAACTCCAGCAGTTTCTCATATTATGGGCTCCCATCCTAGAAGGGAGCCCTGACATGTCAGCTTGGGGACTTTACAAGGGCTTTGATGCTTCCAGCACCTTTGGTGTCTTTTGAGCTGGGCTCCTTGCACTTACCTGGTATTGAAAAGGGCATAAATCTTGGCAGTTTCAGCTTCTCTTTCCAGTGAGTTGGTTGGTTGCAGTCTCTTATTATCAAGTCAGTAAAATGCTGTGCTGATACTTCTTTTTCTTTACGCACAGACACTGATAACATGTAAGTAATGCAACTTTTAGTGGTTTGTCCTCATCTGCTTGAATTTTGGGGGGCTGAGAGGGTATCTTATAACCTACATGTATTGAAAATATTATTCATGCATTTTGCTTTTGCTCTTGTTGCTCTGTTTTTATGTGAGTGTGTAGAGAGAGCAAAAAGCTATATAGCCACTGTTACCACCATTTTCCCAGAATCTGTACCACCAAGTGTCCTTACTCCTTCAAAAATGTGTCACCCAGTCAAGCCTTTGGTGTCTCTGAAGGATCACAGTGGGATGCATCATCTGTACTAAAATAGAAAAAATAATTAAATTCAAGAATTGGAACAAAAACCTGTTGGGCATGCTACTAAAAATCTTTAGAACTAAAGAAGTTATTTTCGAGAACACATTTTAAAAGTTTTTACTTTATCATATTACTTTGTTGGTTCACAAACTGGATCCTGTACATGAAGGGCAAGGAAAGATGGAAGAAAGAGGCAGACTACTCCAGATTGGTAGATGTCAGTTTTAATAAGCAAAGAACTTACATTTTAAAAATATTTATTTCTTTTGGCCATATGATGTGGCTTGTGGGATCTTAGTTCCCTGACTAGGGACTGAACCTGGGTCCTCAGCCATGAAAGAGGAACCCTAACCATTGGACCACCAGGGAAGTCTCAAGAACTTACTTTAAAAAAAATATTGGCCTTTCACATTTAAGTCTTTATTTTTTTTATTTGGTCATGCCACTTGGCCTGTGGGATCTTAGTTTCTCAACCAGGGATTGGACCCAGGCCCTCAGCAGTGAACGCACAGAGTCCTAACCACTGGACTGCCACATAATTCCCCACAAGGAACTTACACTTCAGGCTTCTCTTGGACAGCTGCAAGACGGTAGATCTCCATATCTGCCTGCCAGAATCTTGAAAGTTTACATAGTGGCCTTACTGGGGTTCAGTCATGCATACCAATCAGATGGTCTCAATATCACATTGCTATCTCAGGCTCTGTCCTTGAAAACGGCACCAGCTTTGGAAATGGTAGACTGAAAGTACCTTCCAAAGACTGTAGAGGGATTGAGGAGCCCCTAGTTGCTCAGGTCCAGCTTGAGAGTCAACTGCTGGTTATGTCCTCTTGACCTCTTCCAACATACTTATTCTTCAGTAATTCTACAGATGACCAAAAACTAGAATGTAAAATACATAGTTTTAATGCAGCAAGTGTCACAACTTCAGGTCAGAGGGCTTATATTTAGTACCATTTTACCAATGTGGAAATTGAGGCTCAGAGAAATTTTGTGACTCTTGAGATATCATTGCTAGTTGGACTTGGCTCTAGAGTTAGAGGTGGCGCTAGTGGTAAAGAATCCACCTGCCAATGCAAGAGATGCAAAAGACACGGGTTGAATCCCTGGATCGGGAAGATCCCCTGAAGTAGGAAAGGGCAACCAACTCCAGTATTCTTGCTTGGGAAATCCTATGGACAGAGGAGCCTGGCAGGCTACAGTCCGTGGGGTTGCAAAGACTGGGATATGACTGAGCATACGTTGTTGTCATTGTCTAGAGTTAGAATTCCTAGTTTAAATTCTGATTTTCCTATTGACTCACTGTATGTTCCTTCACAGGTTAATGAACCTGGGATCCTAAATCTCCTTCATTTGTTAATGAAGCACGATAAAAGTGCATGGCTCCTAGATTGTTATAAGTATTAAAATGGATGCTGTGCATTAAGTGCTTCCAAAGGCATCTGGCACATAGTAAGTGCCCAGTAAAGATGGCTCTTATTCTAATTAGGATTATAATCATATACCCAGATATTTCTGACTCCAGCAGATAGACTCTTAACATTTTTTTTTCTTTTTTTTTTTTTTATTCTGCCAATTTTATTTTATTTTTAAACTTTACATAATTGTATTAGTTTTGCTAAATATCAAAATGGATCTTTCTCAAGCAATGATACTTTAAAATCAAATTAGATATTTCAAAAATGGACAGGGCAACTAATTATTGTTGTTGCTGTTCAGTCAACAGTAAGTGGTATCCAACTCCTTGCCGCAAGCCAGGCCCCCCTGTTTCCACTATTTCCCGGAATTTGTTCAAATTCATGTCCATTGAGTCGGTGATCCTATCAAACCATCACACACTCTGCTGCCCTCTTCTCCTTTTGCCTTCAATCTTTCCCAGCATAAGGGTCTTCTCCAGTGAGTCAGCTCTTTGTATCAGGTGGTCAAAGTATTAGAGCTTCTCTAACAGTCCTTCCAATGAATAGTCAGGGTTGATTTCCTTTAGGATTGACTAGTTTGAACACCTTGCAGTCCAAGGCACTATCAGTCTTCTCCAGCACAATTTGAAAGCATCGATTCTTCAGCGCTCAGCCTTCTTTATGGTCCAATTCTCACATCTGTACATGACTACTGAAGAACATCATAGATTCGACTATAAAGATCTTTGTCAGCAAAGTGATGTCTCTTTTTAATATTCTGTCTAGGTTTGTCATAGCTTTTCTGCCAAGGAGCAAGCATCTTTTAATCTTGTGCCTGCAGTCAGCATGCACAGTGATTTTCAAGCCCAAGACAATAAAATCTGTCACTGTTTCCACTTTTTCCCCTTCTATTTGTCATGAAGTGATGGAACTGGATGCCACAATCTCAGTATTTTTAATGCTGAGTTTCAAGCCAGCTTTTTCACTTTCCTCTTTTATCCTCATCAAGAGGCTCTTTAATTCCTCTTCACTTTCTGCCATTAAGGTTGTATCATCTGCATATCTGAGGTTGTTGATATTGCTCCCAACAATCTTGATTCCAGCTTTTGATTCATCCAGCCCAGCATTTCTGTGTTACACTCTGCATAAGCAAGGTGACCATGTACAGCCTTGTCATATTCCTTTCCCAATTTTGAACCAGTCAGCTGCTCCATGTCTGGTTCTAACTGTTGCTTCTTGACTCACATACAAGTTTTTCAGGAGGCCGGTAAGGTGGTCTGGTATTCCATCTCTTTAAGAATTTTCCACAGTTTGTTGTGATCCACAGAGTTAAAGGCATCAATGACGCACAAGTTGATGTCTTCCTGGAACTCATCCTTGCTTTATCTAGGATGCAATGATGTTGGCAATTTGATGTCTGGTTCCTCTTCCTTTTCTAACCCAGCTTGTATATCTGGAATTTCTCTGTTCATGTATCTGCTGAGGCCTAGCTTTAAGGATCCAGACCATGCTAGCATGTGAAATGAGCACAGTTTTAGGGTAGGTTGCTGGAGTAGTAAAGGGAAACCCACTCCAGTATTCTTGCTGGGAAAATTACATGGACAGAGGAGCCTAGCAGGCTATAGTCTATGAGATTGCAAAGAGTTGGACACGACTGAACACGCATGCATGTATGCACGTTGAACTTTCATTTGGAATTGCCCTTTGGGACTGGAGTGAAAACTGACCTTTTCCAGTCCTGTGGTAATTGCTGAGTTTTCCAAGTTTGCAATTATTGAGTGCATCACTTTAATAGCATCAGCTTCTAGGGTTTTAAATAGCTCAGCTAGAATTCTGTTACCTCCACCAGCTTTGTTCCTAGTAATGCTTCCTAAGGCCCAATTGACTTCACACTCCAGGATGTCCAGGTGAGTGACCACACCATCATGGTTATCCAGGTCATTAAGACCTATTTTGTATGCTTCTTCTGTGTATTCTTCCCACCTCTTCTTAATCTGCTTCTGATAGGCCCTTACTATTTCTGGCCTTTATCATGCCTATCTTTACATGCAATGTTCCCTTGATATCTCCAATTTTCTTGAAGAGATCTCTAGTCTTTCCCATTCCATTGTTCTCCTATATTTCTTTGCACTGCTTATTTAGGAAGACCTTCTTCCCTCTCCTTGTGATTCTCTGGAACTCTGCATTCAGTTGGGTATATCTTTCCTTGTCTCCCTTGCCTTTCAGTTCTCTTCCTTTGCTCAGCTATTTGTAAGGCTTCCTCAGACAACCACGTTGCCTTCTTGCATTTCTTTTTCTTTGGGATGGTTTTGGAAACTGCCTCCTGTACAATGGTATGAACCCCTGTCCATAGCTCTTCAGGCACTCTGTCTACCTGATCTAATCCCTTGAATCTATTTGACACCTCCATTGTATAATCACAAAGGATTTGACTTAGGTCATACCTGAATGACCTAGTGGTTCTTCCTACTTTCTTAAATTTAATTCTGAATTTTGCAATAAGAAGCTCATAATCTGTGCCACAGTCAGCACCCAGTCTTGTTTTTGCTGACTGTATAGAGCTTCTCCATCTTTGGCTGCAAATAACATAATGAACATAATGAACATAATCATTCAGTATTGACCATCTGGTGATGTCCATATGTAGAAATGTCTCTTGTGTTGTTGGAAAGGGGTGTTTGCTTTGTTTGAGAACCAGGGTGTTCTCTTGACAAAACTTTGTTTGCCTTGGCCCTGCTTCCTTTGTACTCCAAAGCCATTTTTACTCCAAGGCCAAACTTATCTGTTATTCTGGGTATCTCTTGACTTTCTATTTTTCCATTCCAATCCCCTGTGATGAAAAGGACATCTTTTTCTGGTGTTAGTTCTAGAAGGTCTTATTGGTTTTCATAGAAACAGTCAACTTTAGCTTCTTCGGTATCAGTAGTCAGGGCCTAGACTTACTTGGATTATTGTGATGTTGAATGGTTTGCCTTGGAAAGGAATCAAGATCATTTCTGTCATTTTTGAGATTGCATGCAAGTACTGCATTTCAGACTGTTTTGTTGACTGTGAGGGCTACTGCATTTCTTCTAAGGGATTCTTGCCCACAGTAGTAAATATAATGGTCATGTGAATTAAATTCACCCATTCCCATTCATTTTAGTTCACTGATTCCTAAAATGTCAATGTTCAATCTTCCCATCTCCTACTTGACCAGGTCCAATTTACCTTGATTCATGTACCTAACATTCCAGGTTCCTATACAATATTGTTCTTAACAGCATCAGATTTTACTTTCACCACCAGACACATCCACGACTGAGCATCATTTCCACTTTGGTCTAGCCACTTCATTCTTTCTTGAGCTATTAGTAATTGCCCTCTTCTCTTCCCCAGTAGCATATTGGACACCTTCTAATCTGGGGGTTGATCTTCCAATGTCATAGGTTTTTGCCTTTTGATACTGTTCATAGAGTTCTCAAGATAGGAATACTAGAGTGGTTTGCCATTTCCTCCACCAATGGACCACATTTTGTCAGAGCACTTCACTGTGACTCATCTGTCTTGGGTGACCCTGAACAGGTGGCATGGCTCATAGCTTTATTGAGTTTCACAAGCCCCTTCACCATGACAAGGCTGTAATACACAAAGGGGACTCATTACTGTACTTACTTTACAGTAAGTATGTTTATGTTTATGCATAATATTGAGTGACACTTTTGTCAACACCAGAAGCCACTGCATGAAAATATAAAAAGCAAAGTGTTTAGCATCCAAAGTACAAACACTAGGAATTTAACATTTGACCCTAAAGTAGTTATGTAAGTACTTAGGAGAAGAGTATTCCAGGAATTTTGCCTAAGTTCATTTTAATGGATGAGTAGAATACACCTGGGATTAACATTATTGGCTGAAAGTTACCTTTACACATTACATGACATGTAGATATAACAGATAACAATCATTGTGTCTTTATATGAGTTATGGGCTTCCCTGATAGCTCAGTTGGTAAAGAATCCACATGCAAAAGACCCTGGTTCAATTCCTTGGTCGGGAAGATAAGTCCTATTTCAATATTTTTACATATACTAACTTTTAATACACAAAACAATCTTGGGAAATATGTATTCATACTGAGCTCAGTCTTACAGAAGTTGAAATTCAGGAACAGAGGTTACTGATTAATAAGAGATAATAGGAATGAAACACACATTGAGTTGTGAACACTGTCATTGTTATTTGCAAAGTAATTAACTCTCTTTTTGAAATAAACTGCAAGATACATCCCTACATAGAGTACTACCATTCTGCCAAGTGTAAAGCAATAGTTTGGACTCATTAATATGCTGCTGTTTAATAGGAAGAACAGTATTGTTTTTGTATTGTATAAAATCACTCTATTCACTCAAACTTCAAATGAAAAGTGAAAAATTCCAGCTCAGCCAACATTAACTCAAAGGCACATGTAAAAATGATCATAGCAAGAGATTATAATTTATTATACAGGGAAGATTAATCTACCTAGAATCAGGAGCAGGGTATTTAGAAAGTGACATTACTGAGCTATTCTTGGAAATTTCTGCACCCTCTAGTATAATGGAAAGATGTAGTCTTCCCTTTGTGTCCCTGCATCCAAGTAGTGTCCAATCCCCAGAAACAGCCATAGTCTGGGAAAGGGGAGGGAAAAGGCCTCTCTCAGAGTCCTGCATCATTTACAGCTGAGCAGAGCTTTTACCCCAGGAGTCCATTGTGGTCAGGAACCAGGAAATACTGGAAAGACCTCCTGTATTCTTTTCTCTGGAAGTTGCCTGCTGATCGACTACTATGCTGTACAGGGCTGGTTTTGTGATATGTGACCTGTGCAGTTGCTCTGGCCCCTGATTAGGTTAATGATGAGCTGCCACTGTCTTGGGGTTCCCTGGTGGCTCAGATGGTAAAGAATCTGCCTGTAATGCAGGAGACATGGGACTGATCCCTAGGTCGGGAAGATCCCATGGAGGAGGAAATGGCAACCCACTCCAGTATTCTTGCCTGGAGAATGCCATGGACAGAGGAGCCTGGCGGGCTATAGTCCATGGGGTCATAAAGAGTCAGACACAACTGAGCAACTAACACTAAGCCACCATCTTAAAATTCTTACTGATTTTTTTATACAAGGTACCCAGCATCTTCATTTTGTACTAGGCCCAACAAATTATGCAATCGGTCCTAGTTCTATATTATAGGACCAGTAGACTCCCAGGACGGAGAAGGCAATGGCAACCCACTCCAGTACTCTTGCCTGGAGAATCCCAGGGACAGAGGAGCCTGGTGGGCTGCCATCTATGGGGTTGAACAGAGTCAGACACGACTGAAGTGACTTAGCTGCAGCAGCAGCAGCAGACTCCCAGGAAATGTAGTGGTGGCTGTGAATTAAAACAGATGACATTCAATTTTAGGGTGTTTGTGTGCAGTCAAAAAATAATTATGTTGCTAAGATGCAGAGTAAGAAAAGAAAAGAATTAGCTCTTAAATCTGTGATATGTAATTATATGCCTCTCTGTGTTTACAATTGTTGTTATTGCTCAGTCACTAAATTGTGTCTGACTCTGTGACCCCATGAACTGCAGCATGCCAGCCTTCCCTATTCTTCATCATCTCCCAGAACTTGCTTAAACTAATGTCCATTGAGTCAGTGATGCTATCCAACCATCTGATCCTCTTCTCCTTTTGCCTTCTTGCTTGCCCTCAGACTTTCCCAGCATCAGCTTCTTTTCCAGTGAGTCAACACTTCGCATCAGGCAGCCAAGTACTGGAACTTCAGCTTCAATATCAGTCCTTCCAATGAATAGATAGGATTAATTTCCTTAGGATTGACTGATTTGATCTTGCTGTCCAAGGGACTCTCAAGAGTTTTCTCCAGTACCACATTCAAAAGCATCAGTTCTTTTGTGCTCAGCCTTCTTTATGGTCCAACTTTCACATCCATATATGACTACTGCAAAAACCATAGCTTTGACTATACAGACCTTTGTTGGCAAAGTGATATCTCTGCCTTTTAATATGCTGTCTATGTTTGTTAGGGCTTTTCTTCCAAGGAGCAAGCGTCTTTAAATTTTATGGCTGCAATCACCATCTGCTGTGACTTTGGAGCCCAAGAAAATAAAATCTGTCACTGTTTCCACCTTTTCCCCATCTATTTGTCATGAAATTATGGGACCAGATGCCATGATCTTACTTTTCTGAACATTGAGTTTTAAGCCAGCTTTTCACTCTCTTCTTTCACTTTCATTAAGAGGCTCTTTAGTTCCTCTTCACTTTCTGCCATTAAAGTGGTATCATATGCATATCTGAGGTTGTTGATATTTCTCCCGGCAATCTTGATTCTAGCTTGTGCTTCTTCCAGCCCAGCGTTTCTCATAATGTACTCTGCATATAAGTTAAATAAGCAGGGTGTCAATATACAGCTTTGATGTACCCCTTTCCCAATTTTGAACCAGTCTGTTGTTCCATGTCTGGTTCTAACTGTTGCTTCTTGTCTGCATATAGGTGGCTCAGGAGACAGGTAAGGTGGCCTGGTACTCCCATCTCTTGAAAAATTTTCCATGATTTTTTTGTGACCACCACTATCAAAGGCTTTAGCATAGTCAATGAAGCCGAAGTAGATGTTTTTCTGGAATTCCTTTCCTTTTTTTATGATCCAGTGAATGTTGGCAATTTGATCTCTGGTTTCTCTAATTTTTCAAAATACAGCTTGTATATCTGGAAGTTCTTGGTTCTTGTACTGCTGAAACCTAGCTGAAAGATTTTGAGCTTGCTAGCATGTGAAATGAGTGCAATTGTATTGTAGTTTGAACATTCTTTGGCACTGCCTTTTTTGAGATTGGAATGAAAACTGGCCTTTTCCAGTTCTGTGGCCACTGCTGAGTTTTCTAAATTTGCTGGCATATTGAGTGCAGCACTTTAACAGCATCATGTTTTTAGAATTTGAAATAGCTCAGCTAGAATTACATCACCTTCACTAGCTTTGTTTATAGTAATGCTTCCTAAGGCACACTTGACTTCACACACAAGGATACCTGGCTCTAAGTAAGTGACCAAACCATCATGGTTATCCAAGTCATTAAGATCTTTTTTGTATAGTTCTTCTTGTATTCATGTCACCGCTTCTTATTCTGTTCTGCTTCTGTTGGGTCCTTACCGTTTTGTCCTTTATTGTTTTCCCATCTTTGCATGAAGTGTCCCCTTGGTATTTCTAATTTACAATTACATCTACATTGTTAATATGTGTTTAACATTGTGTGGTGGTAAGTACACTGTGGAAAGATTTGCCAGTACTGTGAACACATTTTTTTTAAAGTTGGTATAAAAAAAGCTGATTTCAAAATCTAGAGAATTGAGTAATGCCTATAATGTAAATGTATTATTTGTTTATTTCAGATTTTTATCACACTCTTTTCAAATGCCCTGTATTAGGTATGACAGGACACATAGATTTTAGAGAGCACTATTACGTGGTAGTCTGATATTTGTTTCTACCTGTCCATGGTTTTGATCTCTCCTTTTGTGTTTAATTTTAATGTATGCATGCACGCTAAGTTGCTTCAGTCATATCTGACTCTTTGCAACCCTATGGACTGTAGCCTACCAGGCTCCTCTGTCCATGGGATTCTCCAGGCACGAATAGTGGAGTGGGTTGCCATGCCCTCCTCCAGGGGATCTTCCCAATCCAGAGATCAAACCCATGCCTCTTATGTCTCCTGTATTGGTAGGTGGGTTCTTTACTACTGAGCCACCTGAAAAGCCCACTTTAATGTATGCTGTTCTTAGTCACCCAGTTGTGTCTGGCTCTGTGTGACCCCATGGAGTGTAGCCCGCCAGGCTCCTTGTGTCCATGGGGATTCTCCAGGTAAGAAGACTGGAGTGGATTGCCATGCACTTCTCCAGGGGATCTTCCCAACCCAGGGATTGAACCAAGGTCTTCTGCATTGCAGGCAGATTCTTTACTGTCTGAGCCACCAGGGAAGCCCATTTTAATATATAAGTAAATATAAATGTTAATAAAACTCCCGAACATTAAACTCAGAAAAAAAAAAAAACAAAAAAACAGAAGACATTGTTATAACAGTGACTGCAGAGTTGCATTGAGCATTTTTTTTTTTATTCCAATGCTTTGCCATCTTGGGGCCTTGCTGACACTGGAAGTGACTGCCCCACCCAGGGTTAATTCCAACCCAAGCCCACACCTAAACCACCTTCTTTTTTTTTTCATAGAAAAAGAGAATCATTTATTAAAGAAGCAAATCAATGAGTTTGATGGTAACTACAGGTTTCCTTTAGCACCAGTATTCTTCTCTAAAGGGGATATAAAGCCAGTCATGTTTCCCTTGATAATCTGGGGATACAGGAAGGTCTATAACAGTCAGTTTAGGAGTTTTCCTGCAAGAAAAATGTATGCTTAGAGAAATCAAATTTGAGGAGATTTCAGTTTTGCCAAGAGAACATACTGGTCATAGCAAACACCCTCTTCCAACAACACAAAAGATGACTCTACTCATGCACATCACCAGATGGTTAACATCAAAATCAGATTGATTATGTTCTTTACAGCTGAAGGTAGAGAAGCTCTACACAGTCAGCAAAAACAAAACCTGGAGCTGACTATGGCTCAGATCATGAACTCCTTATTGCAAAATTCAGACTTAAATTGAATAAAGTAGGGAAAACCACTAAGCCATTCAGGTATGACCTAAATCAAATCTCTTATGATTATACAATGGAGGTGTCAACTAGATTCAAGGGATTACATCTGATAAACAGAGTGCCTGAAGATCTATGGATGGAGGTTCATACCATTGTACAGGAGGCAGTGACCAAAACAATCCCTAAGAAAAATGAATGCAAGAAGGCAAATTGGTTGTCTGAGGAGGCCTTACAAATAGCTGAGAAAAGAAGGGAAGTGAAAAGCAAAGGAGAAAAGGAAAGATATACCCATTTGAATGCAGAGTCCCAAAGAATAGCAAGGAGAGATAAGAAAGCCTTCCTTAGCAATTAATGCAAAGAAATAGAGGAAAACAATAGAATGGGAAAGACTAGCGATCTCTTCAAGAAAATTGAAGATACCAAGGGAGTATTTCATGCAAAGATGGGCACAATAAAGGACAGAAATGGTAAGGACCTAGCAGAAGCAGAAGAGATTAAGAAGCGGCAAGAATACACAGAAGAATTGTACAAAAGGTCTTAATGACCCAGATAACCATGATGGTTTAGTCACAACCCTAGACGTAGACATCCTTGAGTGTGAAGTCAAGTGCACCTTAGGAAGCATTATTATAAATAAAGCTAGCAGAGGTGATGGAATTCCAGCTGAGACAGTTCAACTCCTAAAAGATGATAAATGTCAGCAAATTTGAAAATTTGAAATTTGAAAAACTCAGCAGTGACCATAGAACTGGAAAAGGTCATTTTTCATTCCAATCCCTAAAAAGGCAATGCCAAAGAATGTTCAATCTACAATACAATTTCCCTCATTTCACATGCTAGCAAGGTAATGCTCAAAATCCTTCAAGCTAGGCTTCAACAGTACGTGAACCAAGAACTTCCAGCTGTACAAGCTGGATTTAGAAAAGACTGAGGAGCCAGGGATCAAATTGCCAACATTTGTTGGATCATGGAGAAAGCAAGGAAATTCCAGAAAAACACCTGCTTCATTGACTATGCTAAAGCCTTTGACTGTGAGGAACACAACAAACTATGGAAAATTCTCAAAGCTATGGGAGTACCAGACTGCCTTATCTGTCTCCTGAGAAGCCTACATGAGGGTCGAGAAACAACAGTGAGAACCAGACATGGAACAAGTGACTGGGTCAAAATTGGGAGAGGAGTACATCAAGGATGTATTGTCACTCTGCTTATTTAACTTATATGCAGATACATTATGGGAAATGCCAAGCTGAATCAGTCACAAGCTGAAATCAAGATTGCCAGGAGAAATAACTTCAGATATGCAGATGACACCATGCTAATGGCAGAAAGTGAAAAGGAACTAAAGAGACTTGATGAAGGTGAAAGAGGAGAAAGAAAAAGGTGGCTGAAAACATTCAAAAAACGAAGATCGTGGCATCTGGTTCCATCATTCATGGCAAACAGATGGGGGAAAAGTAGAGTGACAGATTTTATTTTCTTGGGCTCCAAAATCACTGTGAACTGTGACTGGAGCCACAGAATTAGAAGATGCTTGCTCTTTGGAGGAAAAGCTATGACAAACCTAGACTGCATATCAAAAAGCAGAGATATCACTTTAGTGAGAAAGGTCCATATAGTTAAAGCTATGGTTTTTCCAGTAGTCTTTAGGGATGTGAGAGAAGGCTGAGCACTGAAGAATTGATGCTTTCGAATTATGGTGTTGGGGAAGACTCTTGAGAGTCCCTTGGACAGCAAGGAGATCAAACCAGTCAATCCTAAAGGAAATCAACACTGAATATTCATTGGAAGGACTGATGCTGAAGCTGAAGCTGAAGCTCCAATACTTTGGCCACGTGATGGTAAGAACTGACTTACTGGAAAAGACCCTGATGCTGGGAAAGATTGAGGTGACAGAGGATGAGGTGGTTGGATTGCATCATTGACTCAATCGACATGAGTTTGATCAACTCTGGGAGATAGTGAAGGACAGGAAAGCCTGGCGTGCTACAGTCAATGAGGTTGCAAAGAATTCGGGCAGGACTGAGCCACTGAACAACAACAACAAAGAGAAAAACTTCCCTAATGATATCTATACCCTAGTCCAGCAAGAGGAATGCTGAGCAATTATCCTATGAATTAAGGCAGGGTGAAAAGTGAAAGTGAAGTTGCTCAGTCGTGTCTGACTCTTTGCAACCCCATGGACTGTAGCCCGCCAGGTTCCTCTGTCCATAGGATTTCCCAGGCAAGAATACTGGAGTGGGTTGCCATTTCCTTCTCCAGGGATTTTCCCAACCCAGGGATCGAACCCAGGGGCAGAGATATTCTAATTTCACTGAAAAAGAACAAAAGCGCACAGTGCAGGTGGACCAAGAAGAGGAGAGCTATGGATGGAGATGCTTATGTGAGTCTTCAGACCCCAGAATTGTGTGTAGGAACTTCCATGGCTGAACCACCTTCTTTTAGGCTCTCAAAGGGGCTTTCACACTTAGGCCAATATTCTGCTACCTTAATTACCTGAAAGTCATGTACCAGACAAGTAGGCAGGACAAGTAGGCCCCTATGCCCTAAAACTGACTGAAATTTTCAAATTAGCCAATCCTAAACCTGCTTACCCTGCCTTGACCATTTCTTCAAACAAAATCCGCAATAAAGACTCTCTCCCATGTTGCTCCCTCCCCCAACCCCCTCCTCCTGCCTTTTGAGGGATCCTAGTGCTTCCCTGTGTCCCTGCCTGTCATGGCATGCCCCCTCCTGTAGGGAACTGTAAGAAACTGTCTTTTCAATGGCAATCCTCTCTTGATCTGTTGGCCTAAGCATACCTGAAAAATAATAAAACCTACATTTTAAAACAAGGGTAATGTACCAGAGTAATTTAGTGTGGTCTGCATGACATTTTTAAATGTCCTAGTATTTGTTTTATAAGGTTTTTTTTGAAAAATAAAGAATGGCTGTTAATAATAAACAAACAAATATAAAACATAAAAGGTAATGTAAACTGCAGAGGGCACTGGGATCATACAGTCTTGGGTTTGAAGACTGGCAACACCTTGGCAACAGACTTTGAGCAAATATAACCTCTTTGACCCTTGGTCTCATAATATGTAAATGGGGATAATAATGGTGTCTACTTCATAATCCTTCTTCTGAAAGGTGCCTATCCTGATCCTTCCTGCTCACTTACCCCTCCAGCTGTGATTTAGTGTCTTTCCTCTGTGATCCCAGAGCCCCTTGTTTTTAACCTTGCCAGAGCCTTCTACACATTTTTGGAAATCATATCTCTGTATAACCATCTTGCCATTGGACCGTGAGAATGTAGATAACTTGGAGCCTGAATGTTCTGTATCCCCAGAACTCAGCAAAGTATCCTGGGGGCTGGTATCCAGAAAGAATTATTTATTGAATTTATAGTGATACCTCAAGCTGTGTGCCTAAGAAAGACCAAAACTAATTTACAAAATACTTATTTGTTGAAAACCATATATAAGAAATGCATGAACTCAGGATATTTCTCTTCAATTTCCTTCACTCAGGGAAGGCATGTATCTAACATCCTGTACCTTTTTCAGAACCATCAAGAATCAGTGTGTCCCTGATATCTTAGGTTCATAATGTAACTAGGACCTTCTGTTAGTCCCTCAGCCTCAGATCTGGCCTCACAGTGGAACTGAATTGGACATGGTATCAAAGGCTTCCCAAACAAGTTTGGCTCAGCTGGTAAACATGTATTACTGATGCTAAATAGCCCCTCAAAAATATTTGTTGACTGTATGTCTTGTTTGATGAATAAAAACTAGCTAATTACATCTAAAACTGTTACGTTTTGTTTTATAGGTAAAAGGCTTACATATCATTTGGTCTTAAATTGGCAAAATTGAAGGCATGAACACATACCCAGTCATTAATACCGGTTGTATTGGTTAGTGAGGCCCTAGCACAGCACTGACAAGAGGGTGGAACCTAAGCATCTTGAGCAGCAATCCCCAACCTTTTTGGCACTAGTGACCAGTTTTGAGAAAGACAATTTTTCCATGGGAGGAGGGCGGGGGAACAGGGATGGTTCAGGGGGAAATTCAGTGATGGGGAGCTGCAGGTGAATCTTCGCTTTCCCACCTTTCAACATCTGCTGTGTAACTGGGCTCTTAACAGGCTGTGGACTGGTAACAGTCCCTGGCAGAGAGGTTCAGGGACCCCAGATCTAGCAGGCTTCACAGGTGGCTTAGTGGTAAAGAATCCAGAATGTTTTTCTGGAATTTCCAAGTCAGGAGTTGCAGGAGACCCAGGGTTGGATTCCTGGCTTGGGAAGATTCCCTGGAGAAGAAACTGGCAACCTACTCTAGTATTCTTGCCTGGAAAAATCCCATGGACAGAGGAACCAGGCGGGGTTCATGGGGGTTGCAGAGTCTGACAAGTCTGAGCATGATCTAGAGGAAGTAAAAGTTTTAACAGGGTTTCCATAGGCAAACCTGTGGAAGGATCATTAACGTGTTGCTGGGAGCATGTGTTTCTGGGAGCACGTGTTTCAGCATGCAGCGGAAAGAGGAAGGAGGGAGGGTGGCACGTGTGCGTGCCAGGGCGGTGCTCGCTGCAGCCTGTCAGGTTAGCAGTCTTCCGGAAGGGAGGAGAGCAAGAGGGGGTAAGTATGAAGGGATCAGATGAGAGGGCAGCTCCTTGCCTTCCCCACACTTATCTCCCAAGGGACACTCAGCCCCAGTCTGGCGGTCTGAGAGGGCCCCCACCCAGAGTTCCACAACAGCGTCTCCCTCGTGTCACTCCCGGCAGACCTCCCCGCCATGCCTCTAGTGGCTGGGTTGGAGGGTTCTAGGGGGCAGAGTTCCCCCCACCCCCACGCGCCTTCGCCTCTGGCGCCAGTCACGCCCCTGGTCGCAACCACCCAGCGCTGAGCCTCCAGCCCGTCGCGAGATGTGTGGCGTGGTGGTGGCGGCTCCAGGCGGCGTGGTCGTTCACCCGCCCATCTCCTCCTGCTTCCGCCCCTGAACCGGTTTCCCCGTCCTTTGTCCTCTGCTCCGAGCCCGCCACCCTCTCCCTGCCTTCTTAGCCTCGGGTGTCTCTTCCGTGCGTCTGGCTCTCGTCTTTCTCGCCCTCCCTGTGTGTGCGCCTGCCTGCTTGCGCCCCACTTCCCGCCGGAGCCTTCCTCAGCCCTCGGAGGAGAGAAGGGTGCCTGGGTCTTGAATGTGCGGAGAGCCTCAGCGGTTGGGAAAGAGAATAGCCGTCCGGGGCCGGGAGGGGCGGTGTCTGCCCGGTTTCTGGGGGGATGGCAGCTGTCGTCAGGTGGCGGTGGAGATGAGGACTCGGGCAGCCATCGGCCAGCACCAGGCGAGCTCCGCATTACGGGCCGGTAGTTTCTAAGCCTGCGTGTAGCGGACGGTGGCGGACGGAGCATGGTGGTCAGAGTCCGGCGGCGGCCGCGGGGCGCCACACCCCCGCCTCACTCGCCTATCCCTTTCTGGGTACTTAGCCCAACTCGGCCCGACTGAGGTTTGCAGACCCCTGGGGCGCCGCCAGTCAGTGGAACTGTGAAAATCAAGCGATCATTTCGTACACAGAGCCTGCTCTCTTGGTATTCCTCTTTCTTCTATGACCAGTCATCTCCAATTTCTCTTTCTTCTCCTGTGCCCTTTATTTTCATGTCAGTACACTGTACCTGCAATGATAATCTAGTCCAGCTAATGATTGTGTGACCTTTATTGATCATGTGACTGCCTTCCTCCATAGAACGTGATGCCCTGCTTCCTTGGTCATTGCCAGAGCCAGAAAATAGGCCAATACCTATTCAGTGGGGATCACTGAATAGTTGTCAAATTAATTAATCTTTTGTTGTGACATTTATATGAAAAATACCTACCTTCCAGTCTGGATATCATTCTGTAGATACTATCTGTTTAGGCAATATATGTGCATCTTTTGTAAATCCCCAGATGCACTCTGATACTCAGGTGTGAGTTGAGGGGGAATTACTCCTTTTTCTATATCATTTTGTATAGTTTTCACTACATAGCTTAAATAACGGTAGCGTTTTACAGACCTCAGGCATTTGTAAGAAACCTTTAGGATTGTTTTTCTTTTCTGTCTTCTTTAAGAGTTTTTATCTTTCTTTTAATTTCATTCTTTGGCCCTTTCTCTTTTGCTTGTTATTTCACTTTCTTTCCTCCCTTATTTGCTCTTCTTCCTTCCCTTATCCTTCCCTTTCCATTTCCTTCCTCCACTTTCCCTTCCCTTTTTGTTTTTTAACAGCTTAATTGAGGTGTAAGTGATATAAAATAAATAAACATATTTAAATGTATGATTTTATAAATTTGATCATATGTATATTCTCATTAAACCATCACCATGTTAATAAACAAATACATTACCTCCAATAGTCCTTCATGTCCTTCCCCACCAGGGTCCATCCATGGGTAAGCACTGACCTGCTTTCTTTATATACTGTGTTACAGTTTTGAGAGAGTTTTATATAAATTGAAATACACAATCTGTACTCCTTTTTGTCTTGTCTCTTTCACTTAGCATAAATATTTTGAGATTGATCCAAAATAGCACAGAGGAGCTTGGCGGGCTACAGTCCATGGGTTCGCAAAAGAATCAGACATGACTTGGCAACTAAAGAACAACAATAACAATAGTTAATGGTTTTTATTGCTGAGTGGTATTTCATTATATGGATATACCACAATTTTTATTCAAACGTGTTGATGAATATTTGTGTTTTTTAATATAAATTTGTTTATTTTATTTTTTAATATAAACTTATTTATTTTAATTGGAGGCTAATTACTTTAAAATACTGTATTGGTTTTGCCATACATCAACATGAATCTGCCACAGCTGTACACATGTTCCCCATCTTGACCCTGCCTCCTGTCTCCCTCCCCATACCATCCCTCTGGGTCATCCCCGTGCACCAGCCCCGAGCACCCTGTATCATGCATCAAACCTGGACTGGTGATTCGTTTTATTTTATACTTTAGTATTGCAGATAAAATTTCTGTGAGATGGCCAACGGACACATGAAAAGATACTTAACGTTGCTCATTATTAGAGAAATCAAAGCTACAATGAGGTATCACTTCATGCTGGTTAGAATGGCCATTATCAAAAAACCCCCAAAAACTACAAACAATAAATGCTGGAGAGGATGTGGAGAAAAGGGAGCCCTCTTGCACTGTTGGTGGGGATGTAAATTGATATAGCCACTATGGAGTACAGTATGGAGATTCCTTAGTGAAAATGAAAGTGAAGTTGCTCAGTCGTGTCCGACTCTTGGCGACCCCATGGACTGTAGCCTACCAGGCTCCTCTGTCCATGGGATTTTCCAGGCAATAGTACTGGGGTGGATTGCCATTTCCTTCTCCAGGGGATCTTCCCGACCCAGGGATCGAACCCAGGTCTCCCACATTGTAGACAGATGCTTTACCATCTGAGTCACCAGGGAAGTCCTTAAGAAACTAGGAATAGAAGTACCATATGACCCAGCAGTCCCACTACTGGGAATATACCCTAAGAAAACTGTAAATCAAAAAGGCACATGTGCCCCAGTGTTCTTAGCTGCACTGTTTACAATAGCCAGAACATTGAAGCAACCTAAATGTCCATTGACATATGAATAAGAAGAGGTGGTACATATTTACAATGGAATATTGTCGTTGTTTTGGTCACTAAGTCGTGTCCAACTCTTTGTGTCCCCATGCACTTCAGCCCACCAGACTCCTCTGTTCATGAGATTTCCCAGGTAAGAATACTGGAATGTGTTAGCATTTCCTTCTTCAGGGGATCTTCACGGCCCAGGAATTGAGCTCATGTCTCCTGCATTGGCAGGAGTGTTGTTTACCAGTGAGCCTCTAGGGAAGCCCACAATAGAAAATTACTCAGCCATAAAAAGGAAAAAATTTGAATCACTTGTAATGAGGTGGATGAACCTAGAGCCTGTTACGCAGAGTGAAGTAAATCAGAAAGAGAAACGTAAACATCATATATTAACACATATGTATGGTATCTAGGAAAACAGTACTGATGAACCTATTTGCAGGGAAGGAATGGAGACATAGACATAGAGAATGGACTTGTGAACATAGTGGGGGAAGGAGAGGGTATGATGAATTGAGAAAGTAGCACTGACATATATACACCATCTTGTATAAATAGATAGCAAGTGGGAAGCTGCCGTATAACACAGGGAGCCCAACCTGGTACTCTGTGATGACCTAAAGGGGTGGGATGGGAGATGGGAGGGAGGCTGTAGAGGGAGGGGATATATGTATAATTATGGCTGATACACATTGCTGTACAGCAGAAACTAACACAAAGTTGTAAAGCAGTTATCTTCCAATTAAAAAAAGAACTCTGAACATTTATTTACAGTTTTTTGTATAGACATGCTTTCTTTTCTCTTGGGTAAATACCTAATAGTGAAATGTCTGGGTCATATGGCAAATATATATACAATTTTTTAAAGTTTCTTTCCATTTACAGTTACTGCAAAATATTGGCTATATTCCCGGTGTTGTACAATACATCTTTGAGCCTATCTTATACCCAGTAGTTTGTACCTCCCACTCCCCGACCCCTGTATTGCCCCTACCCCCACTGGTAATCACTAGTTAGTTTCTCTAATCTCTTTGCTTCTTTTATGCTATATTCACTAGTTTGTTGTATTATTTAGGTTACACACATAAGTGATATCATACAGTATTTTTCTTTGATTTATTTTATTTAGTTACTGCAAATGTTCTGTTGCCCAGTCGTGTCTGACTCTTTGCGACCCCATGGACTGCAGCACACCAGGTCTCTCTGTCCCTTACCATCTCCCAAAGTTAGCCCAAGTTCATGTCCATTGCATCAGTGATGCCATCCAGCCATCTCATCCTCTGAAGCCCTTTGCTCCTTCTGCCCTAAATCTTTTCCAGCATCAGAGACTTTTCCAATGAGTCAGATGTTCATATCAGGTGACCAAAATACTGGAGCTTCAGCTACAGCACTAGTCCTCCCAATGAGTATGCAGGGTTGATTTCCCTTAAGATTGACTGGTTTGATCTCCTTGCAGTCCAGGGGACTCTCAAGAGTCTTTTACAGTACCACAGTTTGAAGGCATTAATTATTTGGTGCTCTGCCTTCTTTATGGTCCAGCTCTCCCAATCTCACATGATTACTGCAAAGACCATAGCCTTGCCTATACAGACTTTTGTTGGCAGAGTAATGTCTCTGCTTTTCAACAAACTGTCTAGGTTTGTCATAGCTTTCTTGCCAAGAAGCAGTCGTCTTCTGATTTGATGGCTGCAGTCACCATCTGCAGTGATTTTAGAGTCTAAGAAGAGGAAATTTGTCACTACTTCCACCTTTTCCCCTTCTATTTGCCATGAAGTAACGGGGCCAGATGCCATGATCTTAGTTTTTTTTTTTTTTTTTAATATTTAGTTTTAAGCCAGATCTTTCACTCTCCTCCTTCACCCTCATCAAGAGGCTCTTTAGTTCCCCTTCACTTTCTGCCATTAGAATGGTATCATCTACCTATCTGAGGCTGTTGTTGTTTCTCCTGCCTATCTTGACTCCAGCTTGTAACTCATCCAGCCAGCCATTTCTCATGATATGCTCAGCATATAGGTTAACTAAACAGGGTGACAGTAGACAGCCCTGTCGTACTCCTTTATCAATCTTGAACCAATCAGTTTTTTCCATACAGGGTTGGAACTGTTCCATACAGGTCCATAACCATTGCTTCTTGACTTGCATACAGGTTTCTCAGGAGACAGGCAAGATAGTTTGGTATTCCCATCTCTTTAAAGAGCTTTTCACAGTTTCTTATGATACACATAGTCAAAGGCTTTAGCATAGTCGATGAAACAGAGGTAGATGTTTTTCTGGAATTCCCTTGCTTTCTCTATGATCCAGTGAATGCTGGAAATTTGATCTCTGGTTCCTCTGCCTTTTCTAAATCCAGCTTGGACATCTGAAAGTTCTTTGTTCACATAATGCTGAAGCCTAGCATGCAAGATTTTAAGCATGACCTTACTAGCATGGGAGATGAGTGCAATTGCCCGATGGCTTGAACAATCTTTAGTACTGCTCTTCTTGGGAATTAGGATGAGGATTGACGTTTTCCAGTCCTGTGGCCTCTGGTGGGTCTTCCAGATTTGCCGACATACTTAGTGCAACACTTTTATAGCATCATCCTTTAAAGTTTTGAATAGCTCTGCTAGAATTCCAACATATCCACTAGCTTTATTGACAGCAGTGCTTTCTAAGGCCCACATGACTTCACAGTCCAGAATATCTGGCCCTGGGGTACTCTTTCTGCCCCCTTCTGATGCCTATGTCAGAAGCTTTCTCTATCTCCTTTATACTTTAATAAAACTTTACTACACACACACACAAAAACAGAATATCTGGCCCTGGGTGACTGACTACACCATTGCAGTTGTCCTGTTAACTGAGATCTTTTGTACAATTCTTCCATGTATTCTTTCCATCTCTTCTTGATCTCTTCTGCGTCTACTAGGTCTCCACTGTTTCTGTCCTTTATTATGCCCATCTTTGGGTGAAACATCCCCTTGATAGTTCCAATTTTACTAAAGAGATCTCTAGTCTTTCTCTTCTGTTGCTTTCCTCTATTTTTATGCAAATGGAAAATACATAATTTTTTTAAAAGTTGAAGTATGTTTGATTTACAATGGTGTGTTTCTTTCTGGTGTACAGAAAAGTGCTTCAGTTATACATATATATGTGCATGCATGTGTGCTCAGTTGCTCAGTCATGTCCAGCTCTTTGAGACCTCATGAACTGTAACCCGCCAGGCTCCTCTGTCCATGGGATTCTCTCAGGCAAAAATACTAGAGTAGGTTGCCATTTCCTCCTCCAGGGGATCTTCCCAATCCATGGACTGAACCCACATCTTTTGTGTCTCCTGCATTAGCAGACAGATTCTTTTACAGGATATATTTCCCAGTGCTATATAGGAACTCCTTGTCTATCTATTTTATACACAGTAGTTGATATCTCTGCGTGTTAATTGCTCAGTTGTGTCCGACTCTGTGACCCTATGAACTGTAGCATGCCAGGCTCCTCTGTCCATGGATTTCATCAGGCAAGAATAGTGGAGTGGATAGCCATTCCCTTCTGTAGAAAATTTTCCCAACCCAGGGATCAAACCCAGGCCTTCTGCATTGCAGGAAGATTCTTCATCATCTGAGCCACTAGGGAAGCCCTGCTAATCCCAAACTCCTAATTTATTCCTCCTTCACCCCTTTCTCCTTTGGTAACCTTAAGTTTGTTTTCTATGTTCGTGTGTCTATTTTTGTTTCTTAACTTCATTTGTGTCATATTTTAGATCTCACATGTAAATGATTTAATATGGTATTTGTCCTTCTCTGACATACTTCACTTAGTATGATATAGTCTCTAGGTCCATCCATGTTGCTGAAAACGACCTAATTTCTTTCTTTTTATGGCTGAGTAGTATTCCTTTGTGTATATATAAAACAACTTTATTAATTATCTGTTGATGGATGCAGGTTGTTTCCATGTCTTGGCAATTGTAAATAATGCTCCTATGAATATTGGGGTGCATGTATCTTTTTGAAATAGTGGTTTTGTTTTTTCAGATATATACCCAGGAATGTATGTATGTATGTGTATATATATATATATGCACAGAGTCATGAGTCATATGGTAGTTTTAGTTTTTTTTGAGAAATCTCCATACTGTTTTCCACAGTGGTTTCACTAGTTTACATTCCAACCAATGTACAAAAGTTTCTTTTTCTCCACATCCTTGCCAACAGGTGTTATTTGTAGACTTTTGGATGATAACCATTTTGACAGGTGACATCTCACTGTGGTTTTGATTTGCATTTCCCTGATGATTTATGATGCTGAGCATCTTTGCATCTGCCTGTTGGCCACCTGTACTTCCTTTTTGGAAAAATGTCTATGCAGTTCTTCTGCCTACTTTTTAATTTTTTTTTTTATGTTGAGTTGTATGAGCTGTTTATACATGTAGAATTTTAATCCTTTATCAGTCATATTGTTTGTAAATATTTTCACCCATTGAGTATGTTGTCTTTTTTATTTCTTTATGGTTTTCTTTTGTTGTGGAAAAGATTTTAACTTTAATTGGATCTCATATATTTATTTTTGCTCTTTTTTTACCTTAGGGAGATGGATCCAAAAAAATATTGCTCCAATTTATGTCAAAGAGTGTTTTGCCTATGTTTTCCCCTAGGAGTTTTGTGGTATCTTGTCCTACATTTAAGTCTTTAATCCATCTTGTATTTATTTTTCTATATGCGGTGAGGAATTTTTCTAATTCCATTCTTCTATGTGTAGCTGTCTAGTTTTCTCAGCACCACTTATTGAAGGGATTGTCCTTTCCTCGTTGTATATTCTTCCATATTTTGTTGTGGATTAATTGACCATGAGTATGTGGGTTTGTTTCTGGGGTATCTGTACTGTTTCACTGATCTGTGGATCAGTTTTTGTGCATGTACTATGTGTTTTGATTACTGTAGCTTTATGTTATAGTCTAAAGTTTGTGAGCCTGATATCTCCAGCTTTGTCCTTTTTTCTCCAGATAGCTTTGGAAAGGGGATTTTTTTTTTTTTTTTTGGTTCCATAGAAATTTTAGGATTATAAGAGCATGGTCTTGCTATCTGAAGGGGACACATACAGTGTACATTTTGCAGCCAGTCCAATAGACTGGGATTCCAAGCAGTCTTTTTGTCTGTCTGTGCCAGCTCTCAGAGGCCTTTGTCATTCTAACCTTCTTTGCATTTGTCTGTCCAGTGAAGGTCTTCACTTTCTTAAACTAATTTTTGAAGTAACTTTCTGGATTTTGTAAAGACTGTAAATCCTTTACACTATCTTGTGGGAACTCCTCTTGTGTATTTTGGTTTGAGTCACTATTAAGATACTACTTGTCCAAGGTCAGATCATGGATCCATTAAAGTTTAGAAACTTCTATAGTAAAATTTAGTCAGCTATCATATAAACAGCTATTTGGTTGGTACCTAATTATATTGTGGAATAGACATTATTTCACTGGGGAATGCTTCCCTGCCTAATAATTTAAGACAGGGCATATAAATCTTCCTCTCAGACAATATCATTAAAATACACAAAAAAAATCCCATTATATGTTGATATAAACTAAAAATGGGGAGCTAATATTTAGAGGACGATAATAAGCAAATTAAGGGGAATGTACTTGGGTAAATCAATCTTTTAATATAATTTAGATGGCAGACCAGTTCTTTGGGGAATTAAAAATAATTATCTTTGGCTTGAGCTTCCCTGGTGGCTTAGACAGTAAAGAATCTGCCTGCAATGGGGAGATCCAGGTTCTATCCTGAGTCAGGTAGATCCGATGGAGAAGGGAATGGGTACCCACTCCAGTATTCTTTCCTGGAGAATTCCATGGACAGAGGAGCCTGGGGTTGCAAAGAGTCGGACACAACTGAGCAACTAACATGTCTTTGTCTTGCAAAGGTGTACAAGTCAGAAATGGAAACATGGTCCATAATGACCTGAGACTGAGTCTAATTAGATCAATCAAGTAACACCTGAAACCAAAGAAAAAAGGAAAAACAAGGCCTTTATAAACTCAAACTGCTGAAAGGCTCCCTTACCAAAATCTAATTCACAGCCTCCTTATTAATCAAGAACAAATACAAATATTAAATGTCTTTTCTACAAATAGTAAAAGGCCTTAGCCATCTGAGCAAATAAGTTTATACTGTAGTATGTAATTCATGACCAAATTTTAAAGTGAAGATATGAATCTCTAGTTGTGTTTGTTTTTATGTCTGTCTATACAGTATATCGGAGAAGGCGATGGCACCCCACTCCAGTACTCTTGCCTGGAAAATCTCATGAGCCTGGTAGGCTGCAGTCCATGGGGTCACAAAGCGTTGGACACGACTGAACGACTTCACTATCACTTTTCACTTTCATGCATTGGAGAAGGAAATGGCAACCGACTCCAGTGTTCTTCCTGGAGAATCCCAGGGATGGGGGAGCCTGGTGGGCTGCCATCTGTGGGGTCGCACAGAGACAGAAAAGACTGAAGCGACTTAGCAGCAGCAGCAGCAGCAGCATACAGTATATACTCCAGGCAAGAACACTGGAGTGGGTTGCCATTTCCTTCTCCAATGCATGAAAGTGAAAAGGGAAAGTGAAGTCGCTCAGTCGTGTACGACTCTTCACGATCCCATGGACTGCAGCCTGTCAGGCTCCCTGTCCATGGGATTTTCCAGGCAAGAGTACTGGACTGGGGTGCCATTGCCTAAGGTACAGTCTGCTGCTGCTGCTGCTGCTAAGTCGCTTCAGTCGTGTCTGACTCTGTGCGACCCCATAGACGGCAGCCCACCAGGCTCCCCCATCCCTGGGATTCTCCAGGCGAGAACGCTGGAGTGGGTTGCCATTTCCCTCTCCAGTGCATGAAGGTGAAAAGAGAAAGTGTAGTCGCTCCGTCGTGTCTGACTCTTGTCGACCCCATGGACTGCAGCCTACCAGGCTCCTCCATCCATGGGATTTTCCAGGCAAGAGTACTGGAGTGGGGTGCCAGTGCCTTCTCGGAAGGTACAGTCTAGTACCTTGGTAAGCAAATCAGACCAATGCACAAGCTAGAGTCAGACAATCCAGAGCAGCGTGCAAGCTTCAAGTCAGCCAATCAGTGAAAAGTGCAGGCAAGGAGTTAGCCAATCAGAGTAATGTACAGGCTAGGAGTTAGCCAATCAGAACAAAGTATAGGCCTGGAGTCAGCCAATCACAGCAACGTATAGGTCAAGAGCCAGCCAGTCAGAGCAAAGTAGGGGCTAGGAATCAGTCAATCAGAGAAAAATACAGGCCAGGAGCCAGCCAATCAGAGCAAACTACTGGAAAGGAGTTAGACCATCAGAGTAAAGTACAGGCTAGGAATCAGCTAATCAGAGCAATATACAGGCTCTAAGTCTGCTAATCAGGGCAAACTACAGGCCAGAGTTAGCCAATCAGAGCAAGGTACAGGCTAAGAGTCAGCCAATAAGAGCAAAGTACAGGCCAGGAGTCAGCCAATCAGAGCACACAACTGGGTAGGGGACAGCAAATCCCACCAATATAAAGGCCAGACTTAATCAGTTCAGCCCCCCCAACGAGCTTTGAGTCAGCCAATCAGAGAAAACTGGGCTAGGAGTCAGCCAATCAAGACAAAGTAAAGGTTACAGTGAGCCAATCAGAGTAAGGTACAGTCTAGGAGTCAGCCAATCAGAACAACATACAGGCTGCTGCTGCTCCTGTTAAGTCGCTCCAGTCGTGTCCGACTCTGTGCGACCCCATAGACGGCAGCCCACCAGGCTCCCCGTCCCTGGGATTCTCCAGGCAAGAACACTGGAGTGGGTTGCCATTTCCTTCTCCAATGCATGAAAGTGAAAAGTGAAAGTGAGGACACTCAGTCATATCTGAATCTTAGCGACCCCATGGACTGCAGCCTACCAGGCTCCTCCGTCCATGGGATTTTCAAGGCAAGAGTACTGGAGTGGGGTGCCATTGCCAGCAAATAGACCAAAACAAAGGATGGAGTCAGAAAATCGGAGCAGAATACCAGTTTCATGTCAGCCAATCAGTGCAAAGTACAGACTTGGAGTATGCCCATTAGAGCAACCTACATGCTAGGAGTTAGCCAATCAGAGCAAATACAATTCAGGAGTCAGCCAATCAGAGAAAATTAACAGATAGGAGTTAGCCAATCAGAGCAAAGTACATGCTAGAACTCAGCCAATCAGAGAAATGCACAGGCTAAAATTAGCCAATCAGGACAAAAATAAAGGCAAGGAATCAGCCAATCAGAACAAACCACTGGGTAGGAGTCAGCCAGTCAAAGAAAAGTACTGACTATAAGCCAGCAAACCAGACCAAATATAAAGCCTGACTTAACCAATCAGGACAGCATGCAAGCTTTGAGTGAGCCAATCAGTGCAAAGTGCAGGCTAGGAGACAGCCAACCAGAGCAATGTACAGGCTAAAATTAGCCAATCGAGCAAAATAGGGGCTATGAGTCAGCCAATCAGGGGTAAGTACAGGCTCGAGCCAGCCAATCAGAGCAAGGTTTAGACTAGGAGTCAGTAACTTGGACCAAGGTAGAGGCTCAAGTCAGACAATCAGAGCAGAGAGCAATTTCAAGTCAGCCAGTCAGTGCAAGGCAAGGCCAGGACTCAGCCAATCAGAGAAAACTACCAGATAGGACTTAGCCACTCAGCGCAAAGTACAGGATAGGCGTCAGAAAAATCAGAGCAATGCACAGGCTAAGGATCAGCCAATCAGAGCAATATACAAGTTAGGAGTCAGGCCACCTCATGCGAAGAGTTGACTCATTGGAAAAGACTCTGATGCTGGGAGGGATTGGGGGCAGGAGGAGAAGGGGATGACAGAGGATGAGATGGCTGGATGGCAATCACTGATTCCATGGACGTGAGTCTGAGTGAACTCCGGGAGTTGGTGATGGACAGGGAGACCTGGCGTGCTGCGATTCATGGGGTCGCAAAGAGTCGGACATGACTGAGCGACGGAACTGAACTGAACTGAACTGAATAAGGGCAAACTAGAGCCTACAGTCAGCCAGTCAGAACAATGTCCTGGCTAGGAGCCAGCCAATCAGAGCAAGGTACGCGCCATTAGCCAGCCAATCAGGGAAAAAGACAGGCTAGAATTCAGCTAATCAGAGAAATACTCAGGTTAGGACTCAGCCAATCATGGCAAAGTACAGACTCCGACTAGGCCAATCAGAGCCAAGGACAGGTTAGGAGTCAGCCAATTAAAGCAAAGTGTTGGTTAGACTTCAGCCAATCAGAACAATGTAGTGGCTAGGAGTCAGCCAATCAAAGCAAAGTACAGGCTAGAGTTTAGACAATCAGAGAAATGTACAGGCTAGGACTCAGCCAATCAGGGCAAAGTACAGGCTCAGACTCAGCCAATAAGAGTAAAGAACAGGTTAGGAGTCAGCCAGTCAGAGCAAAAGACTGGCTAGAGTTCAGCCAGATAGACAAATATTCAGGTTAGGACTCAGCCAGTCATGGCAAAGTACAGGCTCCAGCTAGGCCAATCAGAGCCAAGGACAGGTTAGGAGTCAGCCAATCAAAGCAAAGTGTTGGCTAGGCTTCAGCCAATCAGAACAATGTAGTGGCTAGGACTCAGCCAATCAGACCAAAGTACAGGCTAGAGTTTAGCCAATTAAAGGAATGTACAGGCTAGGAATCAGCCAATCAGGGCAAACTACAGGCTTGTACTCAGCCAATAAGAGTAAAGAACAGGTTAGGAGTCAGCCAGTCAGAGCAAACGGAGAAGGCAATGGCACCCCACTCCAGTACCCTTGCCTAGCAAATCCCGTGGATGGAGGAGCCTGGTAGGCTGCAGTCCATGGGGTTGCTAAGAGTCGGACACGACTGAGCGACTTCACTTTCACGTTTCACTTTCATGCACTGGAGAAGGAAATGGCAACCCACTCCAGTGCTCTTGCCTGGAGAATCCCAGGGATGGCGGAGCCTGGTGGGCTGCCGTCCATGGGGTCACACAGAGTCGGACATGACTGAAGTGACTTAACAGCAGCAGAAGTCAGAGCAAAAGACTGGCTAGAGAAATGTTCAGGTTAGGACTCAGTCAGTCATGGCAAAGTACAGGTTTGAACTCAGCCAATCAGAGCTAAGGACAAGTTAGGAGTCAGCCAATCAGAGAAATGTATAGGCTAGAGTTAAGCCAATCAGTATAAGGAAGTGGCTAGGAGACAGCCAATCAGAGCAAACTACCTAAAGTAAAGGCTTGAACTCAGCCAATTAGAGCAAGGAACAGGCTAGGAGTCAGCCAATCACAGCAAAGTACAGGTTAGAGTTTAGCCAATCAGAGAAATAAATGTACAGGCTATGACTCAGCACATGATACATGATATATATATTGATATATATTCCATTCTTATTTCTCAAGATTGCTTTGGCTATTCGAGGTTTTTTGTATTTCCATACAAATTGTGAAATTATTTGTTCTAGCTCTGTGAAGAAGACAGTTGGTAGCTTGTTAGGGTTTGCATTGAATCTACTGATTGCTTTGCGTAGTATACTCATTTTCAGTAAATTGATTCTTCCAATCCATGAACACGGTATATTTCTCCATGTATTAGTGTCCTCTTTAATTTCTTTCACCAGTGTTTTATAGTTTTCTATATATAGGTCTTTAGTTTCTTTAGGTAGATATATTCCTAAGTATTTTATTCTTTTCATTGCAATGGTAAATGGAATTGTTTCCTTAATTTCTCTTTCTATTTTCTCATTATTAGTGTATAGGAATGCAAGGATTTCTGTCTGTTGATTTTATATCCTGCACCTTTACTATATTCATTGATTAGCTCTAGTAATTTTCTGGTGGTCTTTAGGGTTTTCTACGTAGAGGATCATGTCATCTGCAGTGAGTTTTACTATTTCTTTTCCAATTCGGATTCCTTTTTTCTTTTTCTGCTCTGATTGCTGTGGCCAAAACTTCCAAAACTATGCTGAATAGTAGTGGTGAGCATGGGCACCCTTGTCTTGTTCCTGACTTTAGGGGAAATGCTTTCAATTTTTCTCCATTGTGGATAATGTTTGCTGTGGGTTTGTCATATATAGCTTTTATTATGTTGAGGTATGTTCCTTCTATTCCTGCTTTCTGGAGGATTTTTTTTATCATAAATGGATGTTCAATTTTGTCAAAGGCTTTCTCTGCATCTATTGAGATAATCATATGGCTTTTATTTTTCAATTTGTTAGTGTGGTGTATTACATTGATTGATTTGTGGATATTGAAGAATCCTTGCATCCCTGGGATAAAGCCCACTTGGTCATGGTGCATGATCTTTTTAATGTTTTGTTGGATTCTGATTGCTAGAATTTTGTTAAGGATTTTTGTATCTATATTCATTAGTGATATTGGCCTGTAGTTTTCTTTTTTGTGTGGCATCTTTGTCAAGTTTTGGTATTAGGGTGATGGTGCCCTCATAGAATGAGTTTGGAAGTTTACCTTCCTCTGCAATTTTCTGAAAGAGTTTGAGTAGGATAGGTGTTAGCTCTTCTCTAAATTTTTGGTAGAATTCAGGTGTGAAGCCATCTGGACCTGGGCTTTTGTTTGCTGGAAGATTTCTGATTACAGTTTCAATTTCCGTGCTTGTGATGTGTCTGTTAAGATTTTCTATTTATTCCTGGTTCAGTTTTTGAAAGTTGTACTTTTCTAAGAATTTGTCCATGTCTTCCAAGTTGTCCATTTTATTGGCATATAATTGCTGATAGTAGTCTCTTATGATCCTTTGTATTTCTGTGTTGTCTGTTGTGATCTCTCCATTTTCATTTCTAATTTTATTGATTTGATTTTTCTCCCTTTGTTTCTTTATGAGTCTGGCTAATGGTTTGTCAGTTTTATTTATCCTCTCAAAGAACAAGCTTTTGGCTTTGTTGATTTTTGGTATGGTCTCTTTTGTTTCTTTTGCATTTATTTCTGCCCTAATTTTTAAGATTTCTTTCCTTCTCCTAACCCTAGGGTTCTTCATTTCTTCCTTTTCTAGTTGCTTTAGGTGTAGAGTTAGGTTATTTATTGACTTTTTTCTTGTTTCTTGAGGTATGCCTGTATTGCTATGAAGCTTCCCCTTAGCACTGCTTTTACAGTGTCCCATAGGTTTTGGGTTATTGTGTTTTCATTTTCATTCGTTTCTATGCATATTTTTATTTCTTTTTTGATTTCTTCTGTGATTTGTTGGTTATTCAGCAGCGTGTTGTTCAGCCTCCATGTGTTGGAATTTTTAATAGTTTTTCTCCTGTAATTGACATCTAATCTTACTGCATTGTGGTTAGAAAAGATGCTTGAAATGATTTCAATTTTTTTAATTTACCAAGGCTAGATTTATGGCCCAGGATGTGATCTATCCTGGAGAAGGTTCCGTGTGCACTTGAGAAAAAGGTGAAATTCATTGTTTTGGGGTGAAATGTCCTATAGATATCAATTAGGTCTAACTGGTCTATTGTATCATTTAAAGTTTGTGATTCCTTGTTAATTTTCTCTTTAGTTGATCTATCCATAGGTGTGAGTGGGATATTAAAGTCTCCCATTATTATTGTGTTATTGTTAATTCCCCCTTTCATACTTGTTAGTATTTGTCTTCCATATTGTGGTGCTCCTATGTTGGGTGCATATATATTTATAATTGTTATATCTTTTTCTTTGATTGATCCTTTGATCATTATGTAGTGTCCTTCTTTGTCTCTTTTCATGGCCTTTGTTTTAAAGTCTATTTTATCGGATATGAGTATTGCTACTCCTGCTTTCTTTTGGTCTCTATTTGTATGGAATATCTTTTTCCAGCCCTTCACTTTCAGTCTGTATATGTCCCCTGTTTTGATGTGGATCTCTTGTAGACAACATAAATAAGGGTCTTGTTTTTGTATGCATTCAGGCAGTCTTTGTCTTTTGGTTGGGGCATTCAAACCATTTATGTTTAAGGTAATTATTGACAAGTATGATCCCGTTGCCATTTACTGTATTGTTTTGGGTTCGAGTTTATACACCCTTTTTGTGTTTCCTGTCTAGAGAAGATCCTTTAGCATTTTTTGGAGAGCTGGTTTGGTGGTGCTGAATTCTCTGAGCTTTTGCTTGTCTATAAAGCTTTTGATTTCTCCTTCACATTTGAGTGAGATCCTTGCTTTGTACAGTAATCTGGGCTGTAGGTTATTTTCTTTCATCACTTCAAGTATGTCCTTCCATTCCCTCCTGGCCTGAAGAGTTTCTATTGAAAGATCAGCTGTTATCTTTATGGGAATCCCCTTGTGTGTTATTTGTTGTTTTTCCCTTGCTGCTTTTAATATTTGTTCTTTGTGTTTGATCTTTGTTAATTTGATTAATATGTGTCTTGGGGTGTTTTGCCTTGGGTTTATCCTGTTTGGGACACTCTGGGTTTCTTGGACTTGGGTGATTATTTCCTCCCCCATTTTAGGGAAGTTTTCAACTTTTATCTCCTCAAGTATTTTCCCATGGTCTTTCTTTTTGTCTTCTTCTTCTGGGACTCCTATGATTCGAATGTTGGGGTGTTTAACATTGTCCTGGAGGTCTCTGAGATTGTCCTCATTTCTTTTAGTTTTTCTTTTTTCCTCTCTGATTCATTTATATCTACTATTGTATCTTCTACTTCACTAATCCTATCTTCTGCCTCCTTTATTCTACTATTTGTTCCCTCCATAGTGTTTTTTTATCTCATTTATTGCATTATTCATTATATACTGACTCTTTTTTTATTTCTTCTAGGTCCTTGTTAAACCTTTCTTGCATCTTCTCAATCCTTGTCTCCAGGCTATTTATCTGTGATTCCATTTTGATTTCAAGATTTTGGATCATTTTCACTATCATTATTCTGGATTCTTTATCAGGTAGATTCCCTATCTCTTCCTCTTTTGTTTGGTTTGGTGGGCATTTATCCTGTTCCTTTACCTGCTGGGTATTTCTCTGTCTCTTCATCCTGTTTATATTGCTGTGTTTGGGGTGGCCTTTCTGTATTCTGGCAGTTTGTGAAGTTCTCTTTATTGTGGAGTTTCCTCACTGTGGGTGGGGTTGTATGGGTGGGTTGTCAAGGTTTCCTGGTTAGGGAAGCTTGTGTCAGTGTTCTGGTGGGTGGACCTGGATTTCTTCTCTCTGGAGTGCAATGAAGTGTCCAGTAATGAGTTATGAGATGTCACTGGGTTTGGAGTGACTTTGGGTAGCCTGTATATTGAAGCTCAGGGCTGTGTTCCTGTGTTGCTGGAGAATTTGCATGGTATGTCTTGCTCTGGAACTTGTTGGCCCTTGGGTGGTGCTTGGTTTCAGTGTATGTATGGAGGCGTTTGATGAGCTCTTGTCAATTAATGTTCCCTGGAGTCAGGAGTTCTCTGGTGTTCTCAGGATTTGGACTTAAGCCTCCTGCTTCTGGTTTTCAGTCTTATTTTTACAGTAGCCTCAAGACTTCTCCATCTATACAGCACCAATAATAAAATATCTAGGTTAAAGATGAAAAGTTTCTCAACAGTGAGGGATACCCAGAGAGGTTCACAGAGTTACATGGAGAAGAGAAGAGGGAGGAGGGAGATAGAGGTGACCCGAATGAGATGAGGTGGAATGAAAGGAGGAGAGAGCAAGCTAGCCAGTAATCACTTCCTTATGTGCCCTCCACAGTCTGGACCACTCAAGATGTTCATGGAGTTATACAGAGAGGAGAAGAGGGAGGAAGGAGACAGAGGTGGCCACGAGGATAAAGGCGTGAATCAAAAGCAAAGAGTCAGATCCAGCCAGTAATCAGTTCCCTAAGGGTCCCCCACCATCTGGAACACACAAAGAGATTCACAGAGTTGGGTAGAGAAGAGAAGGGGGAGGGAGGAGATTGAGGTGACCTGGTGGAGAAAAAGGAGAGTCCAAAGGGGGATAGAGCAGTCAAGCCAGTAATCTCGCTCCAAAGTTAAAATGGATACTGAAGATTGGGTTCTTAAAGGTACAAAAGTGATAAAAAATACCAAAAACCAAAGATTAAAAATCTAGAGTAGAGGTTGGATTTTCAAAAATACAATATTAAAGAAAAGAAAAAAAAGTCACAAAAATTATAAAAATTATATATATTTGAAGATTGCTTTAAAAAATAGGGTCTCTTTTTTTTGCCAAGTAATAGTAGGTTATAAAAATGAAAATTAAAGGAGTAATAGAGGACTTAAAAATTAAAAAAAAATTTTTAAATGATAGTAAAAGTAGTAAAAATATATCTAAGACTTTCTCTGGTGTTGTTTTGGGCAATGGGGGTCAGTTCATTTTTGGCTAGTTCCTTGGTCCGGCTTATATTTCTCAAGATCTATAGGCCCCTTCCTATGTAGTTGGTACTAACTATAGGGTTTTAATCTATTGCACCTGTCACTTCGAAGATGGTTCCCTCTGTTTTAGCTTCTGTTTGCTGGTCTCTTCAGTATCTGATTTCTGCCCTGACACAAGGGGGCGGTGGTGGACACATTTTAGGCTCACTTGTTCAGACACGCTGTGGGGACGGAGGGACGCTGCAAACAAATAACACTGGCGTGTGCTCGCAGTGTCTCAGCCACGCTGGGCCTGCCCCTGCTTACTGCGCGTGTGCCCTCCCTGCCCACACTGCTTAGGCTCTAGGTTGCTCTGCCGGGAACCATCCGAGGCCGGCCCTGGGCTGCATGCACCTCCCAGGTCTAAGCCGCTCAAGTTCAGGCAGTCGGGTAGTCCTCAGAGGCTCAGACTCAGTTGGGCCTGCGTTTTGTGCCCTTCCCAGGTCCGAGCAGCTCAGGTGATGAGGTGTTTGGCAAGCACGGTCGCTGCGACTTATCACCTCCCCTGTCCCTGCTGCTCGATTTTCTGGATGTACAACCAACACGCCTTCTCAGGCTGATGTTGACTGTCCAGAACCCCAGGAAGTCTTAGTTAGAAAAGAAGCCTGCTTGCAGTTTGGTAGATAATGCCTTTCTGGGGCTGTGATTGGCCCCTTCTGGCTCTGGCTGCCTGTCCCTGGAGAGGGATGGTCTGCAGCCGGCTATCTCTGTTCAGTCCTTTGTTCTGTGAGCTGGCCTGACGATGTCTTAGGGCTTTTCACGTAGCTCTGCTCAGTCTTTTGTTCTGTGAGTGGGCCTGGCGGTGTCTTAGGTTAGGGCTTTTCACGTGGTAGCTATCCCACAGTCTGGTTTGCTAGCCCAAGTTAGTTCCCTCAGATTGCCCTCGGGGCATTCAGGCCCGGTCCTTACTATAAGCAATGCAGCCTGCACCTCCCTGCCCAGCCCCCATTTGCTAGTGGCGGATGCAGACATCTGCGCTGCTTCTCCACTGGGGGAGTTACCATTGGGCACGTAATCTGTGGGTTTTAATTATTTATTTTTTCTCCCAGTTATGTTGCCCTCTGTGGTTCCAAGGCTCGCCACAGACTCGGCAGTGAGAGTGTTTCCTGGTGTTTGGAAACTTCTCTTTTTTTAAGACTCACTTCCCGGGACTGAGCTCCACACCTACCTCTTTTGTCTCTCTTTTTGTCTTTTATATTTTTTCCTACCTCCTTTCGAAGACAATGGGCTGCTTTTCTGGGTGCCTGATGTCCTCTGCTGGCATTCAGAAGTTGTTTTGTGGAATATACTCAGCGTTTAAATGTTCTTTTGATGAATTTGTTGGGGGAGAAAGTGGTCTCCCCATCCTATTCCTCCACCATCTTAGGACCGCCTCTCCGAGTATTAACTTTTCTTGTTGTTTAATTAGTGTGGTGCGTGCATGCTCAGTCATGTCCAACACTTTGCAAGTCTTTGGACTGTAGCCCACCAGGTTCCTCTGCCCATGGGATTTTCCAGCCAAGAATACTGAAGTGGGTTGCCATTTCCTTCACTGAGGGATCCTCCTGACCCAGAGATTGAACCTGTGTCCCCTGCATCTCCTGCACTGCCGGCAGATTCTTTACCTCTGAGCCCTCCAGGAAGCCCTTATGGTTGTTGTTGTTCAGTCACTAAGTAGTGTCCGACTCTTTGGAACCCCATGGACTGCAGCACTCCAGGCTTCCCTGTACTTCACTATCTTCTGGAATTAGCTGAAATTCATGTCCACTGAGTTGATGATGCCATCCAACCATCTCATCCTCTGTCATCCCCTTCTCCTCCTGCCCTCAATCTTTCCCAGCATCAGGGTCTTTTCCAATGAGTCAGCTCTTCGCATCAGGTGGAAAAAGTATTGAAGTTTCAGCTTCAGCATTAGTCCTTCCAATGAACACCCAGGACTGATCTTTAGGATGGACTGGTTGGATCTCCTTGCAGTCCATGGGACTCTCAAGAGTCTTCTCCAGCACCACAGTTCAAAAGCATCAATTCTTTAGTGCTCAGCTTTCTTCACAGTCCAGCTCTCACATCCATACACGACTACTGGAAAAACTACAGCCTTGACTAGACGGACCTTTGTTGGCAAAGTAATGTCTCTGCTTTTGAATATGCTATCTAGGTTGGTCATAACTTTCCTTCCAAGGAGTAAGCGTCTTTTAATTTCATGGCTGCAATCACCATCTGCAGTGATTTTGGAGCCCCCAAAAATAAAGTCTGACACTGTTTCCACTGTTTCCCCATCTATTTCCCATGAAGTGATGGGACCAAAAGCCATGATCTTCGTTTTCTGAATGTTGAGCTTTAAGCCAACTTTTTCAGTCTCTTCTTTCACTTTCATCAAGAGGCTTTTTAGTTCTTCTTCACTTTCTGCCATAAGGGTGGTGTCATCTGCATATCTTGTACTAAATGTCATATATATATATATGAAGTGAAGTGTTAGTCCCTCTGTAGTGTCTGACTCTCTGTGACCCTGTGGACTGTAGCTTGTCTTGGTCCTGATCTTAGGGGCAATGCTTTCAGTTTTTCACCATTGATAATAAGGTTTGCTGTAGGCTTATCATATATGGCCTTTACTATATTGAGATAGGTTCCTTCTATGCCCATTTTTTGAAGAGTTTTAATTATAAATGGGTGCTGAATTTTGTCAAAGGCTTTTTCTGCATCTATTGAAATGATCATGTGGTTTTTATCTTTCAATTTGTTAATATGGTGTATCACATTGATTGATTTGCATAAATTGAAGAATCTTTGCAGTCCTGGAATAAACCAAACTTGGTCATGGTGTATGAGCTTTTTGATGTGTTGCTGAATTGTTTGCTAAAATTTTGTTGAGGCTTTTAGCATCTATGTTCATCAGTGATATTTGCCTGAAGTTTTCTTTTTTGTGCTGTTTTTGTCTGGTTTTGGTATCAGGGTGATGGTGGCCTCACAGAATGAGTTTGGAAGTGTTCCTTTGAAATTTTTTGAAAGAGTTTTAGAAGGATGGACATTAGCGCTACTCTAAATGTTTGATGGCTTCTGTGAAGCCATCTGGTCCTGGGCTTTTGGTTTTGGGGAGATTTTTGGTCATAGCTTCAATCAGTGCCTGCAATTGGTTTGTTCATATTTTCTACTTCTTGCTGATTCAGTCTTGGAAGATTGACCTTTTCTAAGAATCTGTCCATTTCTTCCAGGTTATCCATTTTATTGCCATATAGTTGTTCATAATAGTTTCTTATAATCCTTTATATTTCTGCATTTTCTGTTGTAACCTCTCCTTTTTTCATTCTTAAGTTTGACGATTTGATTCCTCTTTCTTTTTTTCTTGATGAATCTGGCTTTTAGCCAATCTGTTAATCATTAGTATTGTTTCTTTCATTTCTTTTTCAATTATTTCTGCTCAGATCTTTATGGTTTTTTTCCTTCTGCTACTTTTGGTTTTTTGTTCTTCTTTTTCCATTTGTTTTAGGTGTAAAGTTAGGTTGTCTATTCAATGTTTTTCTTGTTTCTTGAGGTAAGAATGTATTGCTATAAATTTCCCTCTTAGGGCTGCTTTTGCTGCATCCCATAGGTTTTGAGTTGTCATATCTTCATTGTCATTTGCTTCTAGAAATGTTTTTATTGGCCTTTTGATTTCTTCAGTAACCTGTTGGTTATTTTGAAACATGTTGTTCAATCTCCACATGTTTGTGTTCCTTACAGTTTTTTTTTCCCTGTAATTGATATCTAGTCTCATAACATTGTGGTTGGAAAAGATGCTTGAAACAATTTCAGTTTTCTTAAATTTACTGAACTTTGATTTGTGAGCCGAGATCACAAGCTTTGATTTGTGAGGCTGGAGAATGTTCCATGTTCCTCTGCATTTGGATGGAATGTCCTGAAGATATCAATGAGCTCCCTCTCATCTAATGTATCACTTAAGACTTGTGTTTCCTTATTAATTTTCTGCTTTGGTGATCTGTCCATTGGTGTGAGTGGGGTGTTAAAGTCTCCTACTATCGTGTTACCTCAATTTCTCCTTTTATGTCTGTTAGTGTTTGTCTTACGTGTTGAGGTGCTCCTATGTTGAGTACATAGATATTTACAATTGTTATGTCTTCCTCTTGGATCGACCTCTTGATAATTATGTAGCATCCTCTCTTATCTCTTATAATCTTCTTTAAGGTCTATTTTGTCTGATATGAGGATTGCTATTCCAGCTTTCTTTTGCTTCCGTTTGCATGGAATTTATTTTTCCATCCTCTCACTTTCAGTCTATATGTGTCTTTAGGTCTGAAGTGGGTTTCTTGTAGATAGCATATATATGGGTCTTGTTTTTGTATCTGTTCAACCAGGCTGTATCTTTTGGTTGGAGCATTTAAGCCATTTACACTTAAAGTAATTATTGATACATATATTCCCATTGCCATTTTCTTAATTCTTTGGGGTTGATTTTGTAGATCTCTTTTCTTCTCTTGTATTTCTTGACTATATTTCTTGAGTTTCTTGTTAAGGCCCTTTAACATTTGTTGTAAAGCTGGTTCAGTGGTACTGAATTGTCTTAACTTTTGCTTGTCTGAAAAGCTTTTTATTTCTCCATCAATTTTGAATGAGATCCTTGCTTGGTACAGTAATCTTGGTTATACATTTTTCCCTTTCAGCACTTTAAGTATATCCTGCCATTCCCTTCTGGTCTGCAGAGTTTCTGCTGAAAGATCAGCTGTTAGGTGTATACGGTTTCCCTTGTATATTACTTATTGCTTCTCCCTTGCTGCTTTTAATATTCTTTCTTTGTGTTTAGTCTTTGTTAGTTTGATTAGTATGTGTCTAAGTGTGTTTCTTTTCCATGGGGATGGTCTTGATCCCTGTCTCATGTACAATGTCACAAAACTCATTCCATAGTTCATCAGGCACTCTATCTATCAGATCTAGGCCCTTAAATCTATTTCTCACTTCCACTGTATAATCATAAGGGATTTGATTTAGGTCATACCTGAATGGTCTAGTGGTTTTCCTACTTTCTTCAATTTAAGTCTGAATTTGGTAATAAGGAGTTCATGATCTAAGCCACAGTCAGCTCATGGTCTTATTTTTGTTGACTGTATAGAGCTTCTCCATCTTTGGCTGCAAAGAATATAATCAGTCTGATTTTGGTGTTGACCATCTGGTGATGTCCATGTGTAGAGTCTTCTCTTGTGTTGTTAGAAGAGGGTGTTTGCTATGACCAGTGCATTTTCTTGGCAAAACTCTATTAGCCTTTGTCCTGCTTCATTCCATATTCCAAGGCCAAATTTGTCTGTTACTCCAGGTGTTTCTTGACTTCCTACTTTTGCATTCCAGTCCCCTATAATGAAAAGGACATCTTTTTTGGGTATTAGTTCTAAAAGGTCTTGTAGGTCTTCACAGAACCATGCAACTTCAGCTTCTTCAGTGTTACTGGTTGGGGCATAGACTTGGATTACCATGATATTGAATGGTTTGCCTTGGAAACGAACAGAGATCATTCTTTCGTTTTTGAGATTGCATCCAAGTACTGCATTTCAGACTCTTTTGTTGACCATGATGGCTACTCCATTTCTTCTGAGAGATTCCTGCCCACAGTAGTAGATATAATGGTCATCTGAATTAAATTCACCCATTCCAGTCCATTTTAGTTTGCTGATTCCTAGAATGCCGACATTCACTCTTGCCATCTCTTGTTTGACCACTTCCAATTTGCCTTGATTCATGGACCTGACATTCCAGGTTCCTATGCAGTATTGCTCTTTACAGCATCGGACCTTTCTTCTATCACCAGTCACATCCACAGCTGGGTATTGTTTTTGCTTTGGCTCCATCCCTTCATTTTTTCTGGAGTTATTTCTCTACTGATCTTCAGTAGCATATTGGGCACCTACTGACCTGGGGAGTTCCTCTTTCAGTATCTTATCAATTTGCCTTTTCGTACTGTTCATGGGGTTCTCAAGGCAAGAATACTGAAGTGGTTTGCCATTCCCTTCTCCAGTGAACCACATTCTGTCAGATCTCTCCACCATGACCTGCCCATCTTGGGTTACCCCACGGGCATGGCTTAGTTTCATTGAGTTAGACAAATGCAAAAAAGCAAAACGGCTGTCTGGGGAGGCCTTACAAATAGCTGTGAAAAGAAGAGAAGCGAAAAGCAAAGGAGAAAAGGAAAAATATAGGCATCTGAATGCAGAGTTCCAAAGAATAGCAAGAAGACATAAGAAAGCCTTCCTCAGCGATCAATGCAAAGAAATAGAGGAAAACAACAGAATGGGAAAGACTAGAGATCTCTTCAAGAAAATTAGAGATACCAAGGGAACATTTTATGCAAAGACAGGCTCAATAAAGGACAGAAATGGTATGGACCTAACAGAAGCAGAAGATATCAAGAAAAGGAGGCAAGAATACACAGAAGAACTGTACAAAAATGATCTTCATGCCCCAGATAATCATGATGGTGTGATCACTGACCTAGAGCCAGAAATCCTGGAATGTGAAGTCAAGTGGGCCTTAGAAAGCATCACTACGAACAAAGCTAGTGGAGGTGATGAAATTCCTGTTGAGCTATTTCAAATCCTGAAAGATGATGCTGTGAAAGTGCTGCATTCAATATGCCAGCAAATTTGGAAAACTCAGCAGTGGCCACAGGCCTGGAAAAGGTCTGCTTTCATTCCAATCCCAAAGAAAGGCAATGCCAAAGAATGCTCCAACCACCGCACAATTGCACTCATCTCACATGCTAGTAAAGTAATGCTCAAAATTCTCCAAGCCAGGCTTCAGCAATATGTGAACCATGAACTTCCAGATGTTCAAGCGGGTTTTAGAAAAGGCAGAGGAACCAGAGATCAAATTGCCAACATCTGTTGGATCATCGAAAAAACAAGAGAGTTCCAGGAAAACATCTATTTCTGCTTTATTGACTATGCCAAAGCCTTTGACTGTGTGGATCACAATAAACTGTGGAAAATTCTGAAAGAGATGGGAATACCAGACCACCTGACCTGCCTCTTGAGAAATCTGTATGCAGGTCAGGAAGCAACAGTTAGAACTGGACATGGAACAACAGACTGGTCCCAAATAGGAAAGGGAGTACGTCAAGGCTGTATATTGTCACCCTGCTTATTTAACTTCTATGCAGAGTACATCATGAGAAACGCTGGGCTGGAAGAAACACAAGCTGGAATCAAGATTGCCAGGAGAAATATCAATAACCTCAGATATGTAGATGACACCACCCTTATGGCAGAAAGTGAAGAGGAACTAAAAAGCCTCTTGAAGAAAGTGAAAGTGGAGAGTGAAAAAGTTGGCTTAAAGATCAACATTCAGAAAACGAAGATCATGGCATCTGGTCCCATCACTTCATGGGAAATAGATAGGGAAACAGTGGAAACAGTGTCAGACTTTATTTTGGGGGGCTCGAAAATCACTGCAGATGGTGACTGCAGCCATGAAATTAAAAGATGCTTACTCCTTGGAAGGAAAGTTATGTCCAACCTAGATAGCATATTCAAAAGCAGAGACATTACTTTGCCAACAAAGGTCCATCTAGTCAAGGCTATGGTTTTTCCAGTGGTCATGAATGGATATGAGAGTTGGACTGTGAAGAAAGCTGAGCACAGAAGGATTGATGCTTTTGAAATGTGGTGTTGGAGAAGACTCTTGAGAGTCCCTTGGACTGCAAGGAGATCCAACCAGTCCATTCTGAAGGAAATCAGCCCTGGGGTTTTTTTGGAAGGAATGATGCTAAAGCGGAAACTCCAGTAGATTGGCCACCTCATGCAAAGAGTTGACTCATTGGAAAAGACTCTGACCGTGGGAGGGATTGGGGGCAGGAGGAGAAGGGGACGACAGAGGATGAGATGGCTGGATGGCATCACTGACTCGATGGATGTGAGTCTGAGTGAACTCTGGGAGTTGGTGATGGACAGGGAGGCCTGGCGTGCTGCGATTCATGGGGTTGCAAAGAGTCGGACACGACTGAGCAACGGAACTGAACTGAGGTGTGTTTCTCCTTGGGTCTATCCTGTGTGGGACTCTTTGTGCCTCTTTGACTTGATTGACTTCCTTTTCCATGTTGGAGCAATGTTCAAGTATAATCTCTTCAAAAATTTTCTCATACCCTTTCTTTTTATCTTCTTCTGGGACCCTTATTATTCTAATGTTGGTGCATTTGATATGGTCCCAGCAGTCTCTGAGACTATCCTCAGTTCTTTTAATTCTTTTTACTTTATTCTGCTCCTCAGAAGTTATTTCCACCATTTTATCTTCCAGCTCACTGATTCATTCTTTTTCTTCAGATATTCTGCTACTGATTCCTTCTTGAGTATTTTTTTTAATTTTATTTTATTTTTAAACTTTACATAATTGCATTAGTTTTGCCAAATATCATAATGAATCTGCCACAGGTATACATTCAGTAATTATGTTGTTTGTCTTTGCATGTTTCTTCTTTAATTCTTCTATGTCTTTGCTAATTGATTCTTGCATTTTCTCCATTTTGCTTTCAAGGTTTTTGATCATCTTTACTCTCATTTTTCTGAATTCTTTTTCAGGTAATTTGCCTATTTCCTCTTCATTTATTTGGACTTCTGTGTTTCTAGTTTGTTCCTTCATTTGTGTAGTATTTCTCTGCCTTTTCATTATTTTTTTAAACTTATTTTGTTTGAGGTCTTTTTTTCCCAGGCTTCAAGGGTTAATTCTTTCTTCCTTTTGGTTTCTGCCCTGTAAGGTTGGTCCCATGGTTTGGGTAAGCTCCTTATAGGGTGAGATCTGTGGTGAGTTTTTGTTTGTTTGTTTATTTGTTTTTCCTCTGAAGGGCAAGGCTAAGTGAGGTGGTAATCCTGTCTGCTGATGAGTGGGTTTGTATTTTTGTTCTATTTGTTGTTTAGATGAGGTGTCCTGCACAGGGTGCTGTTGGTGATTGGGTGATGCCAAGTCTTGTATTTCAGTGGTTTCCTTTGTGTGAGTTCTCACTATTTGATACCCCTAGGGTTAGTTCTCTGGTAGTCTAGGGCCTTGAAGTCAGCGCTCCTACTCCAGAGGCTCAGGGCTTGATCTATGGTCAGGAATGAAGATTGCACAAGTGGTTTGTTATGACATTAATTGAGATGAAAACAAATATCCAAAAATGAGAAACCAAAGATGAACCCAGACAAATGGCATTTACAAAATCAGGCAAATAATAATTAAAATAATGGAATATACACATTTACATATACACCCATGAGCAAAGTCAAAACATTCCAACAAAAATAAAATACAATAGATTGACCTGGCAAGCAAAGGAAGTCAAAAGTTATATTTACCAGTTAAGAACAAACTAACTAACCAAAAGCACAACAAACAAACAAAACTAACCAAAGCACAACTGGAAAACAAAACTAAAGCAAGTTACTAAGTGGGGAATAAAGCAATGGAAAAAAAAAACCTAACAAATATTTTGAGAGGTAAGGAAAGAAAGAAAAGAATGAGAGAATACATATGCAGAGTTAAATAGAGGTAGATGAAGATTTATATATATTAAAGATTAACCACATGGGGGAAAGAGCAGTAAGAAAGACAAACAGAGGAATAAATGTAGAAGAATATAATAGGTTTTAAAAAATTAAGTTAAAGTTATAAAAAAGAGAAAAGATAAAAAACCAAATGAAAGAAGGAAAAAAAGCAAAACTCCACAGAACTGCAAAAGCCCAACATAGATGTAGAGGTTTATAACAACAGTAAAAAGTGTGACTGAATATACACATATACATATACACCCATAAGCAAAATCAAAACACTCAAACAAAAATAAAGTACAATAGTTTGACCCAGTGAACAAAGGAAACCAAAAATTGTATCTACCAGAACAAAACTAACTAAAGCACAAACTGGAAAACAAAACTAAAGCAAGGTGCCAATTGGGGAATAAAGCAATGAAAATAAAACTAACAAATATGTTGAGAGGAAAGGAAAGAAAGAAAGAATAGTTATGCAAAGTTAAAAAGAGGTATATGAAGAAGATTTATATACATTAAAGATTAACCGTAAGGGGAAAAGAACAGTAGGAAAGACAAACATAGGAATAAATGTAGAAAAATATAATAGGTTTAAGAAAATTAAAGATTAAAATTATAAAAATGAGAAAAAGAAAAACAACAATGGAAGAAGAAAGAGGAAAGGACAAAAAAGGAAAACTCCACAGAACTGCAAAGGCCCAACATAGAGGCAGAGGTTTAGAGCAACAATAAAAACTGGGATGGAATATATACATATACACCCTTAAGCAAAATCAAACAGTCCAACAAAAATAAAGTACAATAGATTGACCTGGTGAACAAAGGGAACCAAAAATTATGTCTACCAAAAGAAAACTAACTAAACCATAAACTGGAAAACAAAACTAAACCAAGGTGCCAATTGGGGTATAAAGGAATGAAAAGAAAACTAACAAATATGTTGAGACTAAAGGAAAGAAAGAAAAGAAAAAAAGGATAGATATGCAAAGTTAAATAGAGGTAGATAAAAAAGATTTATATATACTAAAGATTAACTGCAAGGGGAAAAGAAGAGTAGGAAAAGCAAACAAAGAAATAAATGTAGAAAAAATAATAATAGGTTTAAAAAATTAAAGAGAAGAGAGAAAAAACTCCCCAGAACTACAAAAGCCCAACATAGAGACAGAGGTTTATAACAACAATAAAATATGTGACTGAGAAGGAAAAACAAAAAAAGCTCAAAAGCTTCGTTAGATTTCATAGTGCTAATAAAATCGACAACTACAACAGAGCAGGGGGAAGTGAAAAAAAAGAAAAGAATTGAAAAGAATCTACAGAACAAGTCAAAACATAAGAACAATAAATGTTTTTCTTGAGTCACTACTGTCAGAGTCCTTTCGCTCACTGGGAGTCACAGTCCACTTCACCTCTCTCAGGTGCCCTCTAACACTGTGCTGATCTCTGAACCTGCATTGGGGGCAGCTCAGATCCTAATCTGCTCCTATTCCTCTGTGTTCTTGCCTCCAATGTCCACAGCTATCAGAACTAATGCGTTTTCTTTTGTGGGAGCTCTCAGTGACCTTTCGTATATTCCATAGACACAGAGTCTGCCTAGTTGATCGTGTGGATTTAAATCTTCAGCTTGTAGAGCTGATGGGAGGGTTTTGGGTCTTCTTCCTTAGTCACACTGCCCCTGGGTTTCAATTGTGGTTTTATTTCCATGTCTGCATATGGGTTGTCCACTGGGCTTTGCTCCTGAGGCTGCCCTGGAGGACTTGGGATTGCCCCTGTCAGGGCCAGGTGTGAAGGTGGTGCAGCTGCTTGAGTCACAGGGATTCTGGCAGTACCAGGTACTCGGGAGTTGGTGGCTAGGACAGCAGGAAATATAGTGCTTTAGAAGGGTATGGCTACCAGTATTGGCCAATATACTCCAGTTTTCTTGCCTGTAGAACCCCCCTCCCTGACAGAAGCCTGGTGGGCTACAGTCTACAGGGTCGCAAAGAGTTGGACACTACCGAAGGGACCCTGCACTCATAGGCTTAAGACTTTTTTTGCCTGTGGCAGCTCTGCCCCAGTGAGAGTTGAGCATGAAGGTAGCACAGCTGCTTGGCTTGTGGGGACCCTGGCGGTGCCAAGTGTGCAGGAACACAGACCGCCTCCACCACAGTAGTTATGGCCCTATCAGAGTCTTTTTTCAAACCTCTTGTAGCTGGGGATCAGAAGGCCTCTTTGGCCAGTCTTCTCCCTAGCTCCACCCATTCAGGCACTTAGAGGGCTTCCTTGCCTGGAGTCTTTCTGTGTTGTTCAGCACATCAGGCACATAGAGGCCTCCCTGCCCCCACTGGGGTCATACTCTGTAGATTGGCACATCATGCACTTAAAAGAGCACCCTGGAAGAGATCCTACTCTGTACTTCAGTGCGTCAGGCGTTTGATGGGCCAGCCTCTCTATTGTTCAGCTGCAGATGCTGCTGATGCTGGCATGTTGGGGGAGAGAGGCTATGGTGTTGAGTCACATCCCCTATGTGTGACTCAGCCTATGGCCTTGCTTCCATGGCTGCCCAGCTTTCCTCCACAGGCATTTCCCACCACAGTCTCCTCCCTCACATCCCCTTGATCAGTCTCTCTGCAGTCAACAGCAACCCTCGCACGGAGATTACTCCACAATCCCTAAACTCCAGCTTCTAGCCATTTCGCCATCCTGGGTCTGCATGGCTGCAGCAATAACTGTCTGATTCTCATTCCATTTAGGCTGCCACAGATCAGCTGTTTCACTCTCAGCCTTAAATGTTTCTCCTCTGACACAGACAATTGCCCCATGTGGGGATCAGACCCCTGCTTCAGTTCCCCCACCTGCCTGGGGCAGGTCCAGTCCTACTAACATTCCTGTTTATCCCCCTAGTTCCTTCGTCCTAACGAGTTTTGTGTGGGTCTATATATTCTTTTCCTGGAGAAGGCAATGGCACCCCACTCCAGTACTCTTGCCTGGAAAATCCCATGGACGGAGGAGCCTGGAAGGCTGCAGTCCATGGGGTCACTGAGGGTTGGACACGACTGAGCGACTTCACTTTCACTTTTCACTTCCATGCATTGGAGAAGGAAATGGCAACCCGCTCCAGTGTTCTTTCCTGGAGAATCCCAGGGATGGCAGAGCCTAATGGGCTGCCGTCTATGGGGTCACACAGAGTCGGACACGACTGAAGTGACTTAGCAGCGGCAGCAGCATATATTCTTTTCCACTGGTCAGATACTCCTGTCTGCTTTCAACTGGTGTTCTGCATGCACTTCTGTGTTTGAAGGGGTATTCCTGATGTATCTGTGGAGAGAGATGTACTCTATGTCCACCTACTCCTCCGCCACCTTGTTCTCCAAATATAAACTTCTGATGACTTTTAGATTATATCACTGAATGAGGTAAGAAATTACAAAACTGTAATGGAAAAGTTGATAACTTCATTCAGATCAACAGGAATTATTTACATGGGACTGAATGAACTGAAAAATATGATTTATAATTTTATGACTTTTTCTGAAATATTACAGGCTTTTAAGCTTTGCTTTCTTGAAAACCTTTCCTCTTACATTAACCATAATCTACAATAAGTTGATAAGATACATATTTGTAAATGAAGATTTATCTTTTTCTGTCTCCCTGAGCCCTCCAGAATTTGGCTTCTCCAGCTAGCTTGCCTCTGGACTTGTGACCCAATTACAACTAGTTATACTAATTATTGTTTCAATTTGCTCTCTCTTTGTTGTTTCCAAATTGTTTTGTGTCTCTCTCTGCTGCACTATGACCTTATTGTTACTAGTGAAATTAGTATATCTTGTGTATTTTAGAAGATTCTTGTTTCTTACATTACCCAATGTGTTGACAAGGCCTCTGATAAAACTGGTAATGGCTAAACATCTTGAGCCTGTCGATCATATATATAACTTCACAGAGAAAATATTGTAGTAGTGCAAGTCTAGACATGAAAAGAAGTAATAAGGGAAAACATTTCCTGGATCTATTATGATAGACTAGTAAAACAGATGAACCAGAGTATTTGGGATTATCAACAGGGCCTAATCCAAAAAATAGCACATTGAGTGGCCTATCTATGAAACCCTTATGTAATCTAGGAATGAGCCTTCCTAGTGCTATGGGACAAACTGGTCATGAATTGCCTCCCAAATATAGGTTGAGTTTATGACCAAAAGGAGGCTCTGTGGACAAAGAATGTTGTCTGCCTTTCCAATAAACAATGAATGTTGCTGTCATCAAGTCATCAGCCACTGCATGGTGTGCCATGAGGGGAATTTCAGGGTGGCAGGAAAAACAGAAAACAATCAGAGCACAGGATGCTGACCCTAGATAGTTAGCTTGCATATCTATAGGATAATTCCAATAAGACTAGACTCTTATACTTTTTAATACATAGAAAAGCACTTAAATCATTAATTTGAGATGTCTGTTTTTTGTGATTAGCAATCATCTCAAATATTTTTTCTTTTAATTTTTTCATTTTCCATTTCTTAATTGAAGTATAGTTGATTTACATTGCTGTGTTAGTTTCAGGTGTAGCAAGGTGGTGTGTGTATATATATATATATATATATATATATATATATATATACACACACACACACCCTTTTTCATATTCTTTTCCATTATAGATTATTACAAGATAATAACTGTAGCAAAAAGTGCTATATGTCATGGTCCGGGCACAGGTTGGAAAAGAATTTCCAGAAAATAGCCAAAATAAGAGGGAAGTAAAGTTTATTAGAGTGGGATGCTGTTAGAACAGTGTCTAACTCAAGGGAGAACCAACATTCAACAGGGGTCCTTAGTACACTTTTATGCCCAAGGTACAAGGAGTGGGATAGGGGTCTTGTGGGTCATTTTCTGATTGGATGAGGCACATATACTGGGTGTGGGGGTGGGGAAGAGTAAGGCAAATATCTTTTCCCTATGTAGTAGGAGGGGAGACAAGTTATACTGCTCAGGAGAATCTGAAATCCGTTAATAGTTTTAACATGGGGAGGGAAGGATGATAAGGGTCTGGTTTTTCCATTCCTGCATTCCAAGACCCTCCTTGGTTTTATCTGCTCATTCATCCTTGGGTCACCACATTCCTCTCTCTCTTTATTTTTAAGGCCATTTCTTTGGCCCCTTTTGATACCCTGCTTATGTCTAACTATCTACCTATTTCTCTTCCCAGGCATTTGGGAACCCAGTGTCAGGGGAAAAGGGGCGATTGACACTCTGGCTTCTTCAGGCTGTACAGGGGCATCGTGGGGCTCTGGGTTCCCTTTGTCTGCTCTCTGTCAGTGTGCATTTACGGAGGGAGATGAGAATCCATGGAATGATAAGGTGATTTGTTTCAGCATTGTCTAGGTGTTGGTCAGGGAATATTCCTGTCATACTACCTCTTGGAGATTTGTTGTATTCTAGAAGAAACAAACTTAACAAGAAAGTTAAAGGTATGTGGCTCAAAGATGAATAGAAGTAGAAAAGCTGCTCAGGGGCTAGCCAGGAGAACCAGGACCAGACACTGGTTCATGATGTTAGTGTTTCTCTAACTATGAGAAGATGCAAGAATTTGGGCTCATAAAATCTTTACCTGAAAACATCTATCTGAAGGCCAGTTCTTCTGGGTTTTTCCCAGAGCACAGAGTGCCTTATTTCTGATCTCCATCCTGAACTCCTTTCAGGGGGTGTTGAAGGTCAGCAGATTGCAGTGGTGATGTAATTTTTGTAGAGGCAGCTGGCAAGTGCCAAATTCCAGTCAGCAGGGTCCCATCATAGCCACATATTTGGCCATGTTTTGGGGGCATTTCATGGCCACTGTGTCCTGCGGTGCTGGGAAGGCTCATTTCCAGGTCTAGGGAAGATTGCATTGATAGGTCACTCAGTGTGTTGTTATCGGACCAGGCCTTGTGAGTAGCAAAAGTCTCTGGACCATACTTCTCTTACTAGCTTCTTGGTCCAGGAAAATATTCCCTCCTGTTGCTTCTTCCCATATCTAGAGTTACATTATTACAATCATTGATCTCATATGGAACTGCATATCAGCATTTTATCACAGGCTCAGTCACACATTTGGTAATGTCAGAAACAATCTTCTTAAACAAGTGACATAGAAAATCATATAGCTATAGCTAGCAGTTATTAGTAAGGTCATAAGTACAAACTGTAAGTCAAGAACTTTCATTAGGTAGAGCCCAGTATACCCCAGGTCATCTGACTTCATTTGTTAAATGACTATGCTGCTGCTGCTGCTGCTAAGTCGCTTCAGTCGTGTCTGACTCTGTGCGACCCCATAGATGGCAGCCCACCAGGCTCCCCGTCCCTGGGATTCTCAAGGCAAGAACACTGGAGTGGGTTGGCATTTCCTTCTCCAATGCATGAAAGTAAAGAGTGAAAGTGAAGTCACTCAGTTGTGTCCGACTCTTAGTGACCCCATGGACTGCAGCCTAAATGACTATAGCCTGGTGTTAATCTCCTGGTTGTATATCAAGGCGTATCTGATCTTTATCTGAAGATTGGTTACTGAGATAAACTTTAGAAACTAACTTAGAGTGTCATTTTTAATAATTAAATCTTTTAGCAATATAACATAACATCAAGGAACTTTCTCAGAAGTGAGTCTTAGTAAACATTAGACCTTAATTAACAAAACTAGAAACTTAGTTTAACAATTAACAAAACTTAATATTCAGTGAAACATGATTTTTTCTTTATGAGGGCATTAACCCTGTAGCCAGGGAAGGCTTTAACCCATCAAATAAAAATGAGGCTTGTCAGGGAGCCAGGAAAAGTCAAGCGGCCATCTTGGATTCTCCATAGCTCTGACTCTTTGATTTTCAGCTATTGTTCACCCATTTTTAATTCCCTGATTTAGGAGTAGACTGTTGCCATGTTTTAAGGACATCAGGATAGCAAAAGTCTAACAGCGAGGGCTAATTTTTTGGTAATTTCTAGGATATCTATATAAGTAACATCAACCACACAATATAACCTGAGAAGATTCATCACTCCTCCAACAATACTACCCAAGTAATTTAACATGTCAAATGAACTCAGGTAGTTTAATAGCCCTTTGGAATATCTCAGGGGCCCTATGAAGCAAGCATCCCAGAGTCAGCTAAAAGTCAAGTTATTTAGGAAGTTTTGTCAATAAATATCAAAAGAGTTTATAACAGTCAGATAGAATCATATAGATCACTGTGAAACAATATATTCACTTAAGCCAAAGTAACAAAGATTTCAAAGGTCACTTCAGAGGTAAAGAAACTTAAAATCCATTATTAAAGGCGGTTCAACATCTCAAGAAAACTTGTATTTATGCACAAAACTCTTCCCTTAGGGACCACTTTCCATAAAAACTTCTTATCACTTTCTGTACCCATTTGTTCTCCCATCCTTAAACAGCTACCTGTAAGTCATACCTACTTCCTTTTCCCTTCATAAAATGTAATTTCATTCTTCATACATTCTTTACTGAAAACACACATCATAGTTTCCTTAAGCAACCAAGAACTATTAGCATTCTATAGATGGGTGAACATAAATACCAGTGATAATTTCTTAAAAAAAAAAATTCTAGAGAACATCTCAGGATGGCATCAAACATTATTCATTAATAGTCCAAAATCTCTAGTTTCTCTATAAGAGGAAGTTAGTATTCAGTAATGAATGTTTCAGAATCTTATTTTATTTGGAAATTACCTAAGTATTCAATAAACTTCTGTCACTTAGTTTAGCACAACCCTAGTAATTCAGGTTACCAAAATCTGGAGAGACTATTTTAGACAGGCATTTCTAAAGTATAATTTTTCTTACTAGAGTTTATATAAAAGCTCATATCTCATTAATATTTTTTTGAAGTTTCTTCACTCGAGGTACTTTCCTTGCTGACAAACTTGTAACAGATTAACAATATTTAACTACAATAAATCTAGGCACAATGAAAATATGCTTAATGCTAATGACTCTTAGACATGTCTATATTAGATTAGCAAACAAACATCAATACTAGATATTAAATATTGAATATTTTCCAGTTCACATGAATCTAATATTCATTTAGGTTAATTTCTCTTGTATTTAGAATTGTCTGATTTGTAAGTATTTACTCTTCTTTCACTTCAGTTCAATTCAGTCGTTCAGTTGTGTCTGACTCTTTGTGACCCCATGGACTGCAGAACGCCAGGCCTCCCTGTCCATCACCAACTCATGGAGTTTACCCAAACTCATGTCCATTGAGCCAGTGATGCCATCCAACCATCTCATCCTCTATTGTCCCCTTCTCCTCCCACCTTCAATCTTACCAGCATCAGGGTCTTTTCAAATGAGTCAGTTCTTCACATCAGGTGGCCAAAGTATTAGAGTTTCAGCTTCAGCATCAGTCCTTCCAATGAATATTCAGGACTGATTTCCATTAGGATGGACTGGTTGGTCCTCCTTGCAGTCCAAGGAAATCTCAAGAGTCTTCTCCAACACCACAGTTCAAAAGCATCAATTCTTTGGCACTCAGCTTTCTTTATAGTCCAACTCGCACATCCATACATGACTACTGGAAAAACCATAGCCTTGACTAGACTGACCTTTGTTGGCAAAGTAATGTCTCTGCTTTTTAATGTTCTGTCTAGGTTGGTCATAACTTTTCTCCCAAGGAGCAAGCGTCTTTTAATTTCATGGCTGCAATCACCATGTGCAGTGATTTTGGAGCAAAAAAAAAAAAAAAACTGTCACTGTTTCCATTGTTTCCCCATCTATTTGCCATGAAGTGATGGGACCATATGCCATGATCTTAGTTTTCTGAATGTTGAGTTTTAATATAGCTTTTTCACTCTCCTCTTTCACTTTCATCAAGAGGCTCTTTAGTTCTTTGCTTTCTGCTATAAGGGTGGTGTCATCTGCATATCTGAGGTTACTGGTTTTTCTGCCAGCAGTCTTGATTCCAGCTTGTGCTTCTTCCAGCCCAGCATTTCTCATCATGTATTCTGCATATAAGTTAAATAAGCAGGGTGGCAATATACAGCCTTGACATACTCTTTTCCCTAATTGGAACCAGTCTGTTGCTCCATGTCTAGTTCTAACTGTCACTTCCTGACCTGCATGCAGATTTCTCAAGAGGCAGGTCAGGTGATCTGGTATTCCCATCTCTTGAAGAATTTTCCACAGTTTGTTGTGATCCACATAGTCAAAGGCTTTGGTATAGTCAATAAAGCAGAAGTAAATGTTTTTCTGGAACTCTCTTGCTTTTTTGATGATACAGCAGATGTTTGCAATTTGATCTCTAGTTCCTCTGCCTTTTCTAAATCCAGCTTGAACATCTGGAAGTTCATAGTTCATGTACTGTTGAAGCCTGGCTTGGAGAATTTTGAGCATTACTTAACTAGTGTGTGAGATGAGTGCAATTGTACTTTTCTTTAGGCCAATTAAATTAGAACTCATTTACAATTTAAGCAATATTATTTTCAAAAAAAAAAAACAAAAGACACACATGGAGACATACATAAATCCGGACAGAGATCTCATCGTTTTCCACTTGATATTTAAAATGTCTCTTTGACATGCCCCCCACCGTTTTTTTTTTTTTTTGAAGTTCTAATTTGCCCAAGGCTGAGGTCTCAGGCAAAGTGGGCTATGTATTTCAGGGACATGGAAAGGGTTAACTTCAAGCTTTTCCTTAGGCAGGCTTTTTAACAAGCTAGTTGTTTTTAATTGCATATGCAAAAAGAACAGGTTTTGCAGTTTCCAATGGGAAAAAAAAAATCATTTTAACCAGTTTTCTCCAGAGTCTAAAGAATACCATGGCCATCCTGTGTCAAAAAGTCATCTTTCCTTTCTGTAGTCATAGTTTTATACCTAAATTATAGACCAAATAGTGCTCAAATTGACTCTGATATCAGAGGCAGGTCAGCTGATAAAAATCTCGGATTGTCCGTCTGGTGGGAAGTGAGGTTTGTCCCATCAGAAGAATCTGAAGGGTTAAGGAAAGTTGCAGGAGTTGGGGAAGCTTGGTCGGTCATTCCCCACCCTGAGAAACAGGGGTAGTTAGAAAGAAATTCTTTAAGATGTTCAGGAGTGGGGGAAATTTGGTTCCCTCCTTACCTGAGAGATAAGCTTAGAGGAGAGTTCTTGATCCTTCAGGTTTTTGAATATAGGAGAAAGACCTGAACCAAAAGGAACCTCAGAATCCTTTCCTAGAGATCATATGGATATGAAAGGTCAAGTAGGGGTTGTCTAGGAAATCTGATGGAGGGAGACAGAGGGGTACAGGAGATAGGGAGGCAACAGAAAGACACATGCAGCATGAGTCCCTCAAATCTGAATTCTGACTGAGGGCCATGAAGGACTGAATGCAAGGAAATTCTTAGTCCTTTCCCTGATTTTGGCAAAAGCTAGTGTGCCATTCAGAGGCCATTTTTTTGAGTCCCGCCGTTTGTATTGTGGCCAGGCCTTCTGCAGGGTCAAATTTTTCCAGTTTCTGAGAATATAGCCAAGGAATGAGTCTGGGAGAGGCTCCTGGGATGTACTAGAACCCAATCTTAGCCTATCTGCCATAGAATGGGGGTACTGAGAGTCACTGGCTGACAGAAATGTGTCCCTTTTGTCCCAGGAATCTCTCCATGTGACTAATGGCACAAAAATGACTGATCATCCCCAATTGTGTCCGACAGTGAGGTGACCTCTGAGAACCATGCAGCTAGGGCACCATGTGACCTGGGAAAAGAAAGAGATTTCTGGGAGCAACCGGGTGACTCACTGGCGATTCCCTGAAATGTGGAAGGCACCCTTGGGATGGCTCAGAGGCAACACCTAGGCTCCTGTAAATCAATCCAGATCGAAAAGGAAAGAAGTGAAAGTGACAGGGAAGAAGGCTGAGGAATCCGCCTTACAATCCTATCGGGGAGGTGGTGGCCAGGAGGCAATGGTCTCTGTCTTGCTTCAACCACTATGTGCCTGATACGGTGCACGGAAGTTGTCTTGCTGGGGGCGGATGCCCCTGTGGCCTGATCCATTCCGTGTCCCCCTTATCCTCACACAGTGGCTTTTAAGTGCCTGACCCATGCCCGCACAATATTGGTTGGCCTAATCCTCAGTTGGAAAGAAAACAAAAGAGAGACCCTCACTTATTTGGGCAGCAGCTACTGGGGCACAGTGAGCAGTGTGTACCCTTTGGAACACACCAGAAGGTAACCCTGGCTAGAATTTCTCAGTTGCTTCCACAGCACTTGCCTGTTTGCAGAGGGCCCCTATGAAAATAGAGAAGCGAGGAGGTGGGTAAGAGACCCCAAGTCCCTGTATGGGCCACCAAAAATGTCGTGGTCTGGGCACTGGTTGGAAAAGAATTTCCAGGCAATAGACAGAATGAGAGGGAAGTAAAGTTTATTAGAGTGGGAGACGCTGTTAGAACAGTGGGCCAGCTCAAGGGAGAACCGACAGTCAACAGGGGTCCTTAGTACACTTTTATGCCCAGTGTACAAGGAGTGGGATAGGAGTCTTGTGGGTCATTTGCTGATTGGATAAGGCACATATACTGGATGGGGGGAGGGAAGAGTAAGGCAAATATACTTCTCTCTATGTGGTAGGAGGGGAGACAGGAGAACCTAAAATACATTAATAGTTATAACATGGGGGAGGAAAGGATGATAAGGGTCTGGTTTTTCCATTCCTGCATTCCAAGACCCTCCTTGGTTTTATCTGCTCTTTTGTCCTTGGGTCACCACACTATACAGTAGGTCCTTGTTGGTTCTCAATTTTATATATAGTAGTGTGTATGTTTATCCCTCCCCCTAAAGGTGAGGGCCGAAGAATTGATGCTTTTGAACTGTGGTGTGGACTTGCTGTCCCTTGGACTGCAAGGACATCAAACCAGTCAGTCCTAAGGGAAATCAGTCCTGACTATTCATTGGAAGGACTGATGCTGAAACTGAAGCTCCAATACTTTGGCCACCTGATGCGAAGATCTGACTCATTAGAAATGACCCTGATGCTGGGAAAGATTGAAGGCAGGAGAAAAAGGGGATGACAGAGGGTGAGATGGTTGGATGGTATCACTGACTCGATGGACATAGTTTGAGAAAGCTCCAGGAGTTGGTGATGGACAGGGAAGCCTGGTGTGCTTCAGTCAATGGGATCACAAAGAGTCTGACATGACCAAGTGGCTGAACTGAACTTCCCTTTTGGTAATCATAAGTTTGTTTTCTATGTCTGTGAGTCTATTTCTGTTTTATAAATAAGTTCGTTTGTATCATTTTTTAAAGATTCCACATATAAGTGATATCGTATATTTGTCTAAATTACTTCAATCAATATGACAATTTCTAGGTCCACCCATGTTGCTGCAAATGGCATTATGCCATTCTTTTATATTAATGAATAATACTCCATTTGTATGTGTGTGTGTGTTTACACACCACATTTTCTCTACTCATTCATTTGTCAATGGATATTTAAATTGCTTCCATGTCTTGGCTTTTATAAACAGTGCTGCTATGAACATTGGGGTGCATGTGTCTTTTCAAATTAGAGTTTTCATCTTTTCTGGATATATGCCCAGGAGTGAGATTTCAGAATCATGTGGTAATTCTGTGAGAAACATGCTCACCAGCATGTTTCGGTTTTGCCAATGGGTGGACTCGGAGACATGAAGCACAGCAAAAGCGAGACTTTTAATGACAGTCTTGCAAGATTGGGTGTCTGGTGGGCAGACACAGTCAGGGCGGTTACAACAAGCAATTTATTCCCTAACATGTAGGTTCCTTATTGGCTGAATACTATGGGGTGTACAATCTTCCTGGCCATCACCTAAGTTCATTATTTCCCTATAGGGTATCCTTCTTTCTCCCTTCCCAAGTTACATCTGCATATTTCAACAAAGACTTTCTTGCTAGTTTATCCCTTCCGCCAACATCCTGTTTACTTGGGGACCCTCTGGGTGCATGAACTGGAGAAGAAAATGGCAACCCACTCCAGTATTCTTGCCTGGAGAATCACATGGACAGAGGAGCCTGGCAGGCTGCAGTCCATGGACTTGCACAGAGTCAGACACAACTGAAGTGACTGAGCAGCAGCAAGTGCATGAACTGTGTCACATCCACAAGTCATTAGGCAAGTTTACAACCAGGGCACAGGCAATGGGTGGAGTCTTATCTCTTTAGGATCCAGTCTGATCTCCCTCCTCCAATCCTAACTTTATCTGGAGTCCAGGCCTCATCTTTATCTAAAGAGTCCAGGCCTCAACTTTGTCATATTTGCAAATTTAGCTGCTAGTAATTTTTCCACTCATAGCTAGTTACTTTGTCTTGAAAATGGGCCACTTCAAGTTTCTATTTCTTATAATTCTATTTTTAATTTTTGAAAAAACCTCCAAAATGTTCTCTACAGTGGCTGCACCAATTTACATTCCCACTAACAGTGTAGGAGGGTTCACTTTTTCCTACACCCCCTCCGTCATTTATTTGTAGACTTTTGGGAGATGGCCATTCTGACTGGTGTGAGGTGATACCTCATTGTAGTTTTACTTTGCATTTCTCTAATAATTAGTGATGTTGAGCATCTTTTCATGGGCCTGTTGGCCCTATGTATCTCTTCTTAGGAAAAATGTCTATTTAGGCCTTCTATCCTTTTCCTTAATTGTTTTTTTTTTTTTTTTTTTTTTTTTTTTTTGCTATTGAGCTATATGGGCTGTTTGTATATTTTAGAAATTAATCCCTTTTGGTCACATTGTTTCCAAGTATTTTTTCTATGTCCTTGCCAACAGTTGTTATTTCTTGTCTTTTTTTATAATAGCAATTCTGATAGCTGAGAGGTAATATCTCTCTGTGGCTTAGATTTTCATTTCCTGGATGATTAGTGATGTTGAGCACTTTTTCATATACCTGTTGCCCAACTCTCTGTTTTCTTTCCTCTTTTCCAATATATACATTTAAGGATATAAGTTTCACCTAAGTGAGCTGTCCTCCCAAGTTTGGTCTGTTACATCTCCATTTCCACCTAGTTGAATGGACTTTAACATTTGCACCCAGATAGGTGTAAAAGTGAAAGTGTTAGTCACTCGATAATGTCTGACTCTCTGTGACCCCATGGACTGTAGCCTGCCAGGCTCCTCTGTCCATGGAATTCTCCAGGCAAGAATACTGGAGTGGGTTGCCATTTCCTTCTCCAGGGATCTTTCTGACCCAAGGATCGAACCAGGGTCTCCTGTATCGGCAGACAATTCTTTACAGTCTGAGCCACCAGGGAAGCCAACTTTAGATAGGGCAGTACTATCAAATCTTGTTTTAATCACATAAATGTCTATTTTATTTGTCCCATTCTAAATAAACATCCAAAGAATTTTTTTTAATTCATTTGTGGTAACTCCTGTTTTTAAAAGAAAAAAAAAATTTTGCTTCATTGAAACAATAGCTAGACCTTTTTTGTTTTTTTTTTCCAAGGTTTTTGTTGATATTCTCAGTTGTTCTTATTCGCATCTGTAATGCCCATTGAGAAGACCTCAGTGAAGCTTCCTAAACCAGTTTTTCTCATTCAAAAAAGTTCTTAAGAACTTAACTTTTGTTTTATAGGTACAAACAAAACAGTTGTTTACAATGAAATTGCTCTAGATTTAATAATTTGCTGGTTTCTCTAATTTTAAAAGGATCCATTGTTTGGCCACCAATTAAGAATGCAAAAAGACCTCTTATAGGCCTAATGTAAACAAAAGTGAAGTGAAGTTACTTAAGTCATGTCCGACTCTTTGCAACCCCATGGACTGTAGGCTGCCAGGCTTCTCCATCCATGGGATTTTCCAGACAAGAATAATGGAGTGGGTTGCCATTTCCTTCTCCAGGGAATCGTCCCAACCCAGGGATGGAACCTGGTTCTCCTGCATTGCAGGCTCCTTACCCTCTGAGCCACCAGGGTATTCCTATAATATAAACAAACACACACAATAGAAAAACCTAGGAAGATCAGATAGGACATTTACATCTCAAGATCAGATCAGATCAGATCAGTCACTCAGTCATGTCCGGCTCTTTGCAACCCCATGAATCACAGCACACCAGGCCTCCCTGTCCATCACCAACTCCTGGAGTTCACTCAGACTCATGTCCATCGAGTCAGTGATGCCATCCAGCCATCTCATCCTCTGTGGTCCCCTTCTCCTCCTGCCCCCAATCCCTCCAAGCATCAGAGTCTTTTCCAATGAGTCAACCCTTCACATGAGGTGGCCAAAGTGCTGGAGTTTCAGCTTTAGCATTATTCCTTCCAAAGAAATCCCACGGCTGATGTCCTTCAGAATGGACTCCAGAATGGTTGGATCTCCTTGCAGTCCAAGGGACTCTCAAGAGTCTTCTCCAACACCACAGTTCAAAAGCATCAATTCTTCGGCGCTCAGCCTTCTTCACAGTCCAACTCTCACATCCATACATGACCACAGGAAAAACCAGAGCCTTGACTAGACGAACCTTTGTTGGCAAAGTAATGTCTCTGCTTTTGAATATGCTATCTAGGTTGGTCATAACTTTCCTTCCAAGGAGTAAGTGTCTTTTAATTTCATGGCTGCAGTCAAAATCTGTAGTGATTTTGGAGCCCCCCAAAATAAAGTCTGACACTGTTTCCACTGTTTCCCCATCTATTTCCCACGAAGTGATGGGACCAGATGCTATGATCTTCGTTTTCTGAATGTTGAGCTTTAAGCCAACTTTTTCACTCTCCACTTTCACTTTCCTCAAGAGGCTTTTTAGTTCCTCTTCACTTTCTGCCATAAGGGTGGTGTCATCTGCATATCTGAGGTTACTGATATTTCTCCTGGCAATCTTGATTCTAGCTTGTGTTTCTTCCTGTCCAGCATTTCTCATGATGTACTCTGCATATAAGTTAAATAAGCAGGGTGACAATATACAGCCTTGATGTACTCCTTTTCCTATTTTGAACCAGTCTGTTGTTTCATGTCCAGTTCTAACTGTTGCTTCCTGACCTGCATACAAATTTCTCAAGAGGCAGATCAGGTGGTCTGGTATTCCCATCTCTTTCAGAATTTTCCACAGTTTATTGTGATTACATCTCAAAGACACAGAGAAATCTGAGCTGCTCCCTAGAAGGCTTTGCTTAAGATTTTACCAAGCCAGCTTTTAACTTTTAACTACATATGCATTAAAGAGGCCCTCAACGTTTAGGGAGAGATTTAATTTCTCCAGTTAACTAGGTACTTGCAAGTATGAGCTCCGTTCCTTATGTCTTTCTACATCGGAGCCACCCCTGTGTTTTTCAACCGAGCCCGGGATATTTCTCTGTAAAAACTGCCCCCACCCATGCCTTTCCACAGGTAGGTATTTTCTTGATATGTTCCAATAGACCCCTGGGTGTCCTTAACCAACTCCCTCACCCTCCCAGTATCTTTCAACTGTGTGGGAATTCTCCCTGTATCTTCCAACTGAGCCCCACCCAGTGTCTAGGCAGGGGGAAGTCAGGCTAAATACAAGTTTGCAACAAAGGGACCAGGCAGTTGGAATATCAAAGATCATGTATCAAGTTAAGGAATTTAGCATTCTATGTATGTGGTGGTTTAGTCTCTAAGCCATGTTTGACTCTTGCGACCATGTGGACTGTAGCCCACCAGGCTCCTCTGTCCCTGGGACTTCCCAGGCAAGAGTACTGGAGTGGGTTGCCATTTCATTCTCCAGGGGATACAAGCCTCTGGGTTCACTGAATTCATTCCTTTCATATGCACCTCAGCTATCTGGGGGCTAATCCAAATCCCTTGTTGACCTTCAATCTTGCATTCCACCAGCTCCTCATCAATCACTATGCAGGAGTGGCAGTAGTTTGGGGAGCTCTCATTCACATTTGGACGCCAGAAATCACTGATGGCTGTGCCATTTCTTATTAATATGGCAGGAGATATTTCCATTTCCAACATTCCATAAATTCTCTTTTTTTCTGTTTATGGTTTTCTTTGCTGTTCAAAAGCTTTTAAGCTTAATTCCCATTTGTTTCAGTTCGGCTCAGTCACTTAGTCATGTGTGACTCTTTGCAACCCCATGAATCGCAGCACACCAGGCCTCCCTGTCCATCACCAACTCCTGGAGTGTCCTCCAAACCCATGTGCATTGAGTTGGTGATGCCATCCAACCATCTCATCCTCTGTCGTCCCCTTCTCCTCCTGCCCTCAATCTTTCCCAGCGTCAGGGTCTTTTCAAATGAGTCAGCTCTTCGCATCAGGTGGCCAAAGTATTGGAGTTTCAGCTTCAACATCAGTCCTACCAATGAACACCCAGGACTGATCTCCTTTCGGGTGGACTGGTTGGATCTCCTTGTGGTCCAAGGGACTCTCAAGAGTCTTCTCCAATACCACAGTTCAAAAGCATCAATTCTTCTGCACTCAGCCTCCTTTATAGTCCAACTCTCACATCCATACATGAACACTGGAAAAACCATAGCCTTGACTAGATGGACCTTTGCTGACAAAGTAATGTCTCTGCTTTATAATATGCTGTTTAGGTTGGTCATAACTTTCCTTCCAAGGAGTAAGCGTCTTTTAATTTCATGGCTGCAATCACCATCTGCAGTGATTTTGGAGCCCAGAAAAATAAAGTCAGCCACTGTTTCCATTGTTTCCCCATATATTCACCATGAAGTGATGCGAACAGATGCCATGATCTTAGTTTTCTGAATGTTGAGCTTTAAGCCAACTTTGTCACTCTCCTCTTTCACTTTCATCAAGAGGCTCTTTAGTTTTTTACCTTTTCCCAATTGTTTACCTTTGCTTTAAAAAATTTCTGTGATTTATGTCAAAGAGTGTTCTGCCTATGTTTTCCACTAGGAATTTTATAGTATCTGGTCTTACATTTAGATCTTTGAGCCATTTTGAGGTTATTTCATTTTTTATGTGGTATTAGAGAATGCTCTAATTTTATGTGTATCTGTCATGTTTTTTAGCACCTTTGTGATTTAGCTATAATCTTTGATATTCAACTACATCAAACTCTTGTTCAGGAAAAAAAAATCCTATATATTCTGATTCCTCCCTTACCTCTGGGGAATAGTTCCTCAGAGCTATCTGAGAGGCTGTCTCCCAGGCTGTAATGCTCAGTAGAGTCCTGGAATAAAACATAACTCACAACTTTTAGATTATGTGTTTTTCTTCAGGCAACATAAAGAGGGAGCTTTTTGCTGGGGGAAAAAAAGCAGTCAAAACAATAAAAGATTACTGCTAATTACAAAACAAGGACCTCAAGTTAATGATTTTAGTGCTTTTTTATCTATGGGAAGATACAGGAATCTAGGCTCATTGAAATCATTTCTTTGATATGAACTCAGGGCTGGTATCCTGTTGTTCCCCATCCTGAATTCCCCTGCACAATTGGGGGGTCGCTATTGCCAACAAAGGTCCATCTAGTCAAGGCTATGGTTTTTCCAGTGGTCATGTATGGTTGTGAGAGTTGGACTGTGAAAAAAGCTGAGCGCCAAAAAATTGATGCTTTTGAACTGTCGTGTTGGAGAAGACTCTTGAGAGTCCCTTGGACTGCAAGGAGATCCAACCAGTGCATTCTGAAGGAGATCAGCGCTGTGATTTATTTGGAAGAAATGATGCCAAAGCGGAAACTCCAGTACTTTGGCCACCTCATGCAAAGAGAGTTGACTCAAGAAAAGACTTTGATGCTGGGAGGGATTGGGGGCAGGAGGAGAAGGGGACGACAGAGGATGAGATGGCTGGATGGCATCACTGACTCAATGGACATGAGTCTGAACCCCAGGAGTTGATGATGGACAGGAAGGCCTGGCATGCTGCGATTCATGGGGTCGCAAAGAGTCAGACACGACTGAACAACTGAACGGAACTGATTGGCTTTATGGTGGGTACAATTTGTTGTTTACTGAGATGATCTTGGATATGGAGTATCTCCTCAAAGTTTCTTCAATACCATGCAGCCACTGCTCCAGTGCCATTATATCTACTGTATGGGCAAGAACCCCTTAGATGAAATGGAATAGCCATCATAGTCAACAAAAGAGTCCGAAATGCAGTATTTGGATGCAATGTCAGAAATGACAGATTGATCTCTGTTCATTTCCAAGGCAAACCGTTCAATATCACAGTAATCCAAGTTTATGCCCCGAACAGTAATGCTGAAGAAGCTGAAGTTGAACGGTTCTATGAAGACCTACAAGACCTTCTAGAACTAGCACCCCAAAAAAGATGTCCTTTTCATTATAGGGGACTGGAATGCAAAAGTAGGAAGTCAAGAAACACCTGGAGTAACAATCAAATTTGGCCTTGAGTACAGAGGAAGCAGGGCAAAGGCTAATAGAGTTTTGCCAAGAGAAAGCACTGGTCATAGCAAACACCCTCTTCCAACAACACAAGAGAAGACTCTACACATGGACATCACCAGATGGCCAATACCAATATCAGATTGATTATATTCTTTGCAGCCAAAGATGGAGATGCTCTATACAGTCACCAAAAACAAGACTGCGAACTGACTGTGGCTCAGATCATGAACTCTGTATTGCCAAATTCAGACTTAAATTGAAGAAAGTAGGGAAAACCACTAGACATTCAGGTATGACCTCTCAAGAGTCTTCTCCAGCACCACAATTCAAAAACATCAATTCTTCAGCACCCAGCCTTCTTTAAAGCTGGATAAAGATTACACTGAGGTACCTAACCAACAATTACTTGAGGCAACTATTAGGCTAATTATTCAAGTTAAAAGATTGACACAAGAGCCTGAGTCCCTTAGCTAAACCCCTCACTGGGGATCCCAGAGCCTTTTATACAAAAGTAGATAAAATGGTTGGAAGATAAAAAGAAAGGAGGGTTTCTGAAACTCTTTTAAAACCAAGTTTTGTTGATGGAGTCCTAATGAAGGCTAAGTTAAAGGTATAATAGTTGGCAGTTTTTTTACATTGAAATAAATGTCTATTTAGGTTTCTGACCATTTATTCGAATGGTTTGTTTGATTTTTTTTTGATAATGAACTATATGAGCTTTTGTATATTATAAAGTAAGCCCTGGTTATTTGCATCATTTGCAAATATTTTCTCCCACCCTGTAGGTTGTCTTTTCATTTTGTTGATGGTTTTCTTTTCTGTGCAAGGCTTTTAAGTTTAATTAGATCCCATTTGTTTATTTTTGCTTTTATTTCCATTACTTTAGGAGACAAATCATAAAAGATGTTGCCACAGGTTATCCTAAAGAGTGTTCTATATATGTTTTCTTCTAGAAGTTTTATAGTATCTAGTCTTGCATTTAGGTCTTTCATCCATTTTGAGTTTATTTTGTTGACAAAGTTGACATAATTGAGATGAAGTTGATCTCAATTGATAAAAATTGGTATGTTTAAATGGGCTTTATAAGATGGTTATATCTCTTTTGCCTAATTATATTGTGGAATAGCCATTATTTCACTGTGGAATGCTTCCCCTGCCTGCTTAATATTATAAGACAGGGCACATAAATCTTCCCCTCAGACAATATTAATTAAATATGCAAAAACATCCCAATAGGGTTACCTGAGCCCACACAGTATAAGCTAATATTTAAAGACCAATAATGAGCAAATTAAAGGAAATGTAATTAGACAAATCAGTCTTTTAATATTTAGATGGTAGACCAGTTCTTTGGGGAGTTAAAAACAATTGCCTTTGTCTCTCAAATCTGTACAAATCAGAAATGGAAACACAGCCCATAATGACCTGAGGCTGAGTCTAACTAGACCAGTCAGGTAAAACATTGAAACCAAAGAAAACAGGAAAAAGAGGCCTTTTTAAACTCAAACTGCTGGAAAGACTCCCTCACCCAGAATCTAATTCACAGCCTCCTTAATAATTAGTCAAGGATAAATACAAATATTAAAAGTCTTTTCCACAAATAGAAGAAAGCCTTAGCCATCTGAGAAAATAAATTTAATTTATTCCTACTATTGCTTATAAACTAATAAACTTATTTTGTAACAGCTAAATTCATGACTAAGTTTTAAAATAAAACTATGAGATCTCTAGTTGTGTCTGTTTTTTATGTCTGTGTATACAGTATATGGGGCTTTTCAGGTGGCATTAGTGGTAAAGAACCCACCTTCCAATACAGGAGACTTAAGAGATTCCAGTTGGATCCCTGGGTTGGGAAAAACCCCTGGAGGAGGGCACGGCAATCCACTCCAGTATTCTTGCCTGGAGAATCCCTTGGACAGAGGAACCTGGAAGGGCTACAATCCATAGGGTTGCATAGAGTCGGACATGACTGAAGCAACTTCACATGCACACATGCATACAATATATACATGATATGCTTTTACCTTTGGATAGTATTATAAAAATTAAATTTATAAAAGAAGTCTAATTGACTTAAAGGTGAAAGAAAAGAAAGTGTTACTCGTTCAGTCCTGTCTGACTCTTTGTGACCCCATGCGTTGCAGCCCGCCAGGCTCCTCTGTCCATGGGATTCTGCAGGCAAGAATACTGGAATGGGTGGCCATTTCCTTCTCCAGGGGATCTTCCTGACCCAGGGATTGAACCCAGGTCTCTTGCTTTCAAATAAGTATTTCTAATGGTAATAAGAACTAATCCAAATGAATCTCAAGTTCAGGTGATCTGGATAATATTCAATCTGAAGTTAATATTCAGTATTAAAATTTGTTGGGTTAATTAGTACAGACATGTCTTGATTCTATTGCACCTGTGTTTTATAAAAGTCAAGTAAGTTGACATTATCTCTTATAAAATTAACCAACAAGAAAAATAACTTAGGATGATGGCTGACTTGGTCTAGTGTCTCATGAAATTTTCATGGGTAATCTAAATATAATTGTAATCTAGTAGATATAAATGAGGTAAGAGTTTTTAGGTGAACTCTTTAAAAATAGTTATGTTTTATTGTATGTCTACTTAAGTTTCTCCAGATATTTTTGTTGATTTTAAAGTTTTGCTAAATTAAGTTAAATGACGGGAATTCACTGAATACCGAGGTCACATCAAATTAGAAAAAATATTAGAACATTAATTGCTAAATAGGTCTAAGTTTACCTATTTTTTCTTTTTATGAGAGGAAAACTAAAGATGTTTCAGTTAGTATACCAACAATGTAGTAAGGTTCCCTTTCACCACATCCATGCTACTATTTGTTATTTGCAGACCTTTTGATGACAGCCATTCTGGCAGCTGTGAGGTGATATCTCATTGTAATTTTGATGTGCATTTGTCTGATGATTAAGGATGTTGAGCATCTTTTCGTATGCCTGTTGGCTAACTGTATGTTTATTTTAAAATATTTATTTAGGCTTTCTGTCCATTTTTTAAATCAGATTGTTCGTTTTTTTTTTTTTTTCCCATCTTGAGTTGTATGATGTGTTTCTGCATTTTGGACATTAATCTCCTGTTGGTCATTTTGTTGATGTTCAGTCACTAAGTCATGTCCGACTCTGTGATCCCCATGGACTGCAGCACGCTCGGCTTCTCTCTCCTTCACTGTCTCCTGGAGCATGCTCAAACTCATGTCCATTGAGTTGGTGATGCCATCCAACCATCTCATCCTCTGTCATTCCCTTCTCCTCCTGCCCTTAATCTTTCCCATCATCAGGGTTTTTTTCTAAAGAGTTGGCTCTTTGCATCAGGTGACCAAAGTATTAGAGCTTCAGCTTCAGCATCAGTCCTTCCAATGAATATTCAGGGTTGATTTCCTTTAGGATTGACTGCTTTGATCTTCTTGCTGTACAAGAGTCTTATCCAAAACCACAGTTCGGAAGCCTCAATTCTTTGGTGCTCAGCCTTCTTTATGGTCCAAGTCTCACATCTGTTCATGACTACTGGAAATACCATCGCTTTGATTATATGGACCTTTTTTGGCAAAGCAATGTCTCTGCTTTTAAATACGCTGTCTAGGTTTCTTATAGCTTTACTTCCAAGGAGCAAGTGTCATTTAATTTCATTGCTGCAGTCACCATCCTCAGTGATTTTGGAGCCCAAGAAAATAAAATCTGCCACTATTTCCATTTTTTTCCTATCTATTTGCCATGAAATGATGGGACTGGATGCCATGATCTTAGTTTTTTGAATGCTGAGTTTTAGACCAGTTTTTTCACTCTCCTCCTTTTTACTTTCATCAAGAGGTTCTTTAGTTTCTATTTACTTTCTGCCATTATAGTAGTATCTGCATATCTGAGGTTGTTGATATTTCTCTGGCAATCTTGATTCCAGCTTGAGCTTCATCCAGCCTGGCATTTTGCAAGATGTACTCTGCATATAAGTTTAATAAGTAAGGTGACAATATACAGCCTTGATGTACTCCTTACCCAATTTTGAATCAGTCCATTGTTCCATGTCCAGTTCTAACTGTTCTCTTTGACTTGCATACAAGTTTCTCAGTAGGTGGGTAAGGTGGTCTGAAATTCCCATGTCTTTAAGAATTTTCCACAGTTTGTTGTGATCTAAGCATAGTCAATGAAGCAGAAGTAAATGTTTTTCTGGAATTCCTTTGCTTTTTCTATGACCCAACAGATGATTGCATTTCAATCTCTGGTTCCTCTGCCTTTTCTAAACCCAGCTTGTACATCTGCAAGTTCTTAGTTCATATACTGTTGAAGCCTAGCTTGCAGGAGTTTGAGCATTATCTTGCTAGCACATGAAATGAGTGCATCTGTGCAGTATTTTCAACATTATTTGGTATTGCCCATCTTTGGGATTGGAATGAAAACTGACCTTTTCCAATCCTGTGGCCATTGCTGAGTTTTCCAAATTTGCTGGCATATTGAGTATAGCACTTTAGCAGCAGCATCTTTTAGGATTTGAAATAGCTCAACTGGAATTTCATCACCTCCACTAACTTTGTTTATAGTAATGCTTATTAAGGCCCACTTGACCCTGGTGTCTCAGATGGTAAACGATCTGCCTGCCATGCAGGAGACCTAGATTTGATCCTTGGGTTGGGAAGATCACCTGGAGTAAGAAATGGCAATCTACTCCACTATTCTTTTCTGGGGAATCCCATGTGCAGCAGAGCCTGGCAGGCTACAGTCCATGGGGTTGCAAAGAATAGGACACAACTGAGTGACTAACACTTTCTTTTACTTCAGTCACACTCCAGGATGTCTGGAGTATGATGAGTGATCACACCATTGTGTTTATCTGTGTCATTAAGACTTTTTTTGTACAAGTTCTTCTGTGTTTTCTTGCCATCTCTTCTTAGTATCTTCCGCTTCTGGTTAGGTCCCTACCATTTCTGCCCTTTATTGTGCCCATCGTTGCATGTAATGTTCCTTGAGATCTCTAATTTTCTTGAACAGATCTCTAGTCTTTCCCATTCTATTGTTTTCCTCTATTTCTTTGCATTGTTCACTTACGAAGGCTTTTTTTATCTCTCTGTGCTATTCTTTGGAACTCTGCATTCAGATGTGTACATCTTTCCTTTTCTCCTTTGCATTTCACTTCTCTTCTTTTCTCAGCTATTTGTAAGGCCTCCTCAGCAAACATTTTGCCATCTTGCATTTATTGGCCATATCATTGGCAAATATTTTCTCCCATTCAGTAGGTTGTCTTTTTGTTTTGTCAAAGGATTCCTTGTCTCTGCAAAAGCTTTTAAATTCAACTAGGTCCCATTTGTTTATGTTTTTCTTTTGTTTCTTTTCCCTTAGGAGACATCCAAAAATATATTGCTACAATTGATGTCAAAGAGTGTTCTGCCTGTATTTTTTTCTAGGAGTTTTATGGTTTCTGGTCTTATATTTTAGTCTTTAATCCATTTTGAGGTGTTTTTTTTTAATATGTTATGAGAAAATGTTCTAATTTTATTCTTTTACATGTAGCTAGCAAGATTTCCCAGTGTCTCAGTGGTAAAGAATTCACCTGCAATGCAGGAGACAGTGGTGACATAGGTTTGATCCCTGGGTTGGGAAGATCCACTGGAGAAGGAAATTGCAACTCACTCCAGTATTCTTGCCTGGAAAATCCCATGGACAGAGGAGCCTGGCAGGCTACAGTCTATGGGGTTGTAAAGAGTCAGACATTACTAAGCACACACACTCTGCATCCAGATTTCCCAGTGCTGCTTACTGTATAGACTATCTTTCCTCCATTGCACAGTCTTGCCTCCTTTGTCATAGATTAATTGATGATAACACATGGTTTTGGGCTTCCCAGGTGGCACTAGTAGTAAAGAACCCGCCTACCAACGAAGGAGACATAAGAGATGTGGTTTTGATCCCTGGGTGGGGAAGATCCCCTGGAGGAGAGCAGGGCAACCCTCTCAAGTATTCTTGCCCAAAGAATCACCATTGACAGAAGATCCTGGCAGGCTACAGTCCATAGAGTCGCATAGAGTCAGGCATGACTGAAACGACATATCATGCCCGCTCACACATGGGTTTATTTATTGATCCTCTATTCTGTTCTATTGATCCGTGTGTCTTTTTGTGTCAGTACCATGGTGTTTTGATTACTTTAACTTTTTGGTATAGTCAGAAGTCAAGGAGTGTGATACCTCCAGTTTTGTTCTTTTACCTCAAGATAATTTTTGCAATTTGGGATATTTTGGGTTCTGTATAAATTTTAGGATTATTTCTTCTAGTTTTGTAAAAAATGTCATGGGAATTATGGTAGGGATTGCATAAATCTATAGTTGCTCTGGGTAATATTTTAACAATATTAATACTTCCAGTCCATGAACATGGAATATCTTTCCATTTTTTGTATCATCTTCAACTTCCTTCATCAGTGTTTCATAATTTCCATAATATACGTCTTTCATGTCCTTATTTAAGTTTATTCATAGTATTTTATTCTTTGATGTAATTTTAAATGAGATTGTTTCCTTTCTCTTTCTGATAATTCATTATTAGTGTATAGAAAAGCAACAAGTTTCAGTATATTAATTTTGTATCGTGTAACTTTACTGATAAAACTAATAATATTTTGGTGGAGACTTTTAAGATATTCTGTCACCTGATGCAAAGTCCTGACTCATTGGAAAAGACCATGATGCCAGGAAAGATTGAAGGCAGGAGGCAAAGGGGGTGACAGAGGATGAGATGGTTGGATGGCATCACCAACTCAATGGACATGACTTTGAGCAAATTCCAGGAGATAGTGAAGGACAGGAAAGCCTGGTGTGCTGCAGTCCATGGGGTCTCAAAGAGTCAGACACAACTTATTGATTGAACAATAACATATAGTATCATGCCACAGTGACAGATTTACTTCTTCACTGCAAATAATGATAGTTTTACTTCTTCCCTTCCGTGTTGGATGGATTTTATTCTTTGCTTTTCTGATTGCTGTGGCTAGGATTACCAATACTATGTTAAATAGAAGTGGCAGGGGTGGGCATTCTTTTCTTATTCTTGATTTTAGAGAAAAGGCTTTCATCTTTTTCTCTGTTGAGTATGATATTGGCTATGGGTTTGTCATAAATGACCTTTGTTATGTTGAGATATTTCCCTTTATACTAACTTTGATGAGCATTTTTATCATGAATGGATGTTGAATTTTGTCAAATGCTTTTTCTGAGCCCATTGAGATGATTGTGTGATTTTTTTACCCTTCCTTTAAAAAATGTTAAACAATTTTATGATGTATAGTTGATTTTCAATGTTTTAGTTTCAGATATACAGCAAAGTAAATCAGTTATACATATACATATATCCACTGTTCTTAAAGATTCTTTTCACATATAGACCATTACAGAGTATTGAGTTCCCTGAGCTATACAATAGGTTATTATTAGTTATTTATTTTATATATAGTAGTATATGTCAATCCCAGTTTCTCGTTTATCCCTCGCCTCCATCTATGGTAACCATACGTTTGTTTTCTATATCTGTGATTCTACATCTGTTTTGTAAATAAGCTCATTTTGTACCTTTTTTATAGTTACCACATGTAACCAATATCATATGATATTTGTCTTTCTGTGTCTGGCTTACTTCACTCATTATGACAATCTCTAGGCCCATCCATGTTGCTCCAAATGGCATTATTTTGTTTGTTTTTATAGATGAATAATATTTCATTGCATATATGTACTGCATATTTATCCATTCATCTGTTTTGGTTAATATTGTGTATCACATTGATTGTGAAGACTGAGACATCCTTGCATCACTGAAATAAATCCCACTTGATCATGGTGTATGATCCTTTTTATATGTTGTTGAATTCAGTTTGCTATTATTTTGTTGTGGATTTTTGCATCTGTATTCATCAGAGATATATTGGCCTATAATTTTTTTGTAGTCTCTTTGTCTGGTTTTGGTATTAGGGTAATGGTGGCTTTGGAGAATGAATTTTGGAATGTTCCCTCCTCTTCAGTTTTTTGGAATAATTTGAGAAGGATAAGTCTTAGCTCTTTTTTAAATATATGATTTGTAGAATTCCTCTGTGAAGTGATTTGGTCCTGGATTTTTTAAAACTTATTTGTTTTAATTGGAGACTAATTACTTTACAATATTGTATTGGTTTTGCCATACAACATGAATATGCCACGGGTATACACATGTTCACAATCCTGAACCCCCCTCCCACCTCCCTCCCCATACCATCCCTCTGGGTCATCCCAGTACACCAGCCTGGAGCATCCTGTATCATGCATCGAACCTGGACTGGCGATTCATTTCACATATGATAATATACCTGTTTCAATGCCATTCTCCCAAATCATCCCACCCTTGCCCTCTCCCACAGAATCAAAAAGACTGTTCTATACATCTGTGTCTCTTGCTGTATCCCATACAGGGTTATCATTACCATCTTTCTAAATTCCATATATATGCATTAGTATGTGGAAAATTCTGAAAGAGATGAGAATACCATACCACCTGACCTGCCTCTTGAGAAACCTATATGCAGGTCAGGAAGCAACAGTTAGAACTGGACATGGAACAACAGACTGGTTCAAAATAGGAAAAGGAGTACGTCAAGGCTGTATATTGTCACCCTGCTTATTTAACTTCTATGAAGAGTACATCATGAGAAACGCTGGGCTGGAAGAAGCACAAGCTGGAATCAAGATTGCCGGGAGAAATGTCAATAACCTCAGATATGCAGATGACACCACCCTTATGGCAGAAAGTGAAGAGGAACTAAAAAGCCTCTTGAGGAAAGTGAAAGTGGAGAGTGAAAAAGTTGGCTTAAAGCTCAACATTCAGAAAACGAAGATCATGGCATCTGGTCCCATCACTTCATGGGAAATAGATGGGGAAACAGTGGAAACAGTGTCAGACTTTATTTTTTTGGGCTCGAAAATCACTGCAGATGGTGACTGCAGACATGAAATTAAAAGACGCTTACTCCTTGGAAGAAAAGTTATGACCAACCTAGATAGCATATTGAAAAGCAGAGACATTACTTTGCCAACAAAGGTCCATCTGGTCAAGGCTATGGTTTTCCTAGTGGTCATGTATGGATGCGAGAGTTGGACTGTGAAGAAAGCTGAGCACCAAAGAATTGATAATTTTGAACTGTGGTGTTGGAAAAGACTCTTGAGAGTCCCTTGGACTGCAAGGAGATCCAACCAGTCCATTCTAAAGGAGATCAGCTCTGGGTGTTCTTTGGAAGGAATGATGCTAAAGCTGAAACTCCAGTACTTTGGCCACCTCATGCGAAGAGTACCTCTTACTCCCCTATATTGCTCCTCTTCCCTTCTGTCTCCCCACTGGTTAACTGTTCTCTATATTTGTGAATCTGTTTCTTTTTTATTATATTCACAAGTTTGTCTTTTTTTCTTAGATTCCAGAAGTATTGTTTTTAGAGTGGAAACAGTGAAAATTTGTTTAGTCTGTCATTTAATTGTAAAGAAACAGGGTCACATTAAATAGAGTTTCTATGGGTGTATAGCCACTTGTCACCATACAGGTGTTTTCCAACCTCACCTCTCACTGCTTCCTGGAAATCTTGCTGTTTTCTTAGTTCTCTTTTTTATTCTCCACAGAGCTTCATCCATTCTTCTGTTCCTTCTCCTAACCTTTTACACATTCTGTCCTCACACACATTAGATGATTTGCTTCTTACTTCCCCAAGGGAAATGAATCTCTCAAGTGTAATGTACCTCAGTTTTGCAGCACAAATGTACAACCTTACTTATATGTAATCCAAACTTTCCTCCTCCCCGCCCCCACCATCTAAGATAAATTCATTCACTGTGCTTCACACACAAGTCCTTCTACCCTCTTGTTCAATTGGTTACCACATCTTACCATGTTTTCATGTTTTCCCTCTCTACTGGTGTTTCCAGGAAAAGCCAATTCTGACTTCATGTTGGAACCATTTGTTTGACTTGCTTTTCATTGCTTTTGTTATTGTAATCATATATAACGGCCTACCTCAGAGAATGTTACCCCTCTGCCTGACTGCTAAACTAGCTTCTGTTCAGGACCCTGTCCACCTGTGGATGGCAGGAAAGAGGAAATTAACACATCCCCTCCCTGAAGCTTGCCATCCTAGGAGATATTTACAAGATTAATGGCCTTTTTACTTTGTTTCCTCACTTCTCCCATCTCTGTTCTATAAAACAAACCGATATCCAGACCCTAGTAAGATGGTTATTTTGAGACATTAGTCTGTCATCTTCTTGGCTTTATGAAAAAGTCATACTCCTTGCCTCAACACCTTGTTTCTCGAATTTTTTGGCCTGTCGTCCAGTGAGCAGAGCAAGCTTGACTTGATAACACTGGCTTCTCTTCATAAACAAGTAAAGGTGCTCAAGTCTCTGCCACCTTGAAAACACTAAAACTTTTCTTCGATGTGACATCACCTTTGAGCTACTATCCCTTCCATTCCTCTCCTCTCTTTCATAATTAAGCTGCTTGAATGAATCATTTAGACTCTCTGAATCTAATTCCTTATCTCCCACTCATTCCCTAGCCCACTATCATCTGTGTTTCCATCCTGCCACTTTATTGAAGCAGTTCTTGTTAATCATGTTATGCCTTAAATTCACTCAATTCTGTGTCTACTTTCTCTCCATTTCCCTTTTATTTTGATAACTACTCCTTTTTTTTGATGATCCCTTTGTATGCACTTCTCTCTCTGCCCAACCCAGAAATTTTTGTTAACAGTTTTATTACAATGTAAATTACATACCATAATCTTCACCTATTTATTGTATAAGTCAAAGGTTGTTAGTGCATTTATATATTTGGGCAACCATCGTTATAATCTAATTTTAAAATATCTTCATTGTTTCAAAGAGAAACCTTGTACCCATTAGAGGCCAATCCCCATTCCCCTTTCCTTCAGCCATAGGTAACTATTAATCTGTGTTTTGATTCTGTATGTTCAACTATACTAGGCATTATATAAATGAAGCTGCACAGTATGTGATGTGTTATGTCTGACCTGTTGTTCATCCATTTCCTTAATAGCTAATAACGTTGCACACGCTTATTGTCCCTTTGTGTATATCTTTGGAGAAGTCTATTCAAATCCTCTGTCCACCTTTTAATTGCAGTATTTGTTTTATTATTGACTTATACATATTCTTTGATATTCTGGATACAATACAGATCACTAATCATTTCAAAGAGCCAACATTTAGTGTTGTTGATTTTCACTACTGTTTATCTAATATCACTATTGTTTTTCTATTGTTTACCTAATTTCATTCTATCCTTTTGTATTATTTCTTTTTTGCTTGTTTTGTGTTTACTTTGCTCATCTTTTCATAGGAATTTATACTTATGAATTACCATTTAAAGTACTGCTTTAGCTGCATTTCAAGCTTTGGTGTTTTGATTGTATCCATCTCAAAGTATTTTCTAATTTCCATCATGATTTCTTCTTTAACCCATTGGTTATCTAGGAATGTATTGTTTAATTTCCACATATTTGTGAGTTTCCCATATTTCTATTGTTGATTTCTAATTTAATTCCATTTTGGTTAGAGAACATAATTTGTATTATTTCAATCTTAAATCTTTTGGGGCATGTTTATGGCCCAGCATACAGTCTTTTTTGGAGAAGGATCCTTGTACATTTTGTTGTTGTTTGGAGTGGTCATTATATGTGTATTAGTCTAATGTTTTATAGTGTTGTTCCTCTGTTGCTAATGGCATCCTGGAGCTACCAGGCCCTTCTTAATTGTTCACCATTAAGATCCTCATTGTTTTTCCAAAAATGCCCTTAGATATAAATGTTTCCAGGTTCTTTTCCAAATAAATTCATTCCCTTCAGGCACAGCTGCTGTGCTGCTTACAGCCTGCTTCTGTACCCAAGCAGAAACTTCAGACAACTATATATGTGTCTTTTTCAATTTTGGTTTCCTCAGGGTATATGCCTAGGAGTGGGATTGCTGAGCCATACAGTGGTTTTATTCCTAGTTTTTTAAGGAATCTCCATACCGTCTTCCATAGTGGCTGTATCAATTTACATTCCCATCAACAGTGCAAGAGGGTTCCCTTTTCTCCACACCCTCCCCAGCATTTATTGTTTGTAGCCTTTTTCATGATGGCCATTCTGACTGGTATCTCATTGTAGTTTTTGACCTGAACTGGTGGATATAGTAGGATATTTCTATAGTAACACTCCACTGGGCATTCAAGGGAGATGGTAGCACCTGGTTATTTCACCTTTCCTATCTCCATGTAGAAACTTCACCCTAGAAATGAACTTGGGCCAAGAAGATCAGTTCTTTAGCCCTGGCTTGCCTAGAGTAGTGATTTGGCAACATAGGGCTGTGATGGAATAAAAGACATTGGTGCCTTCCCCCAGAGGTGAAAATACAGCCCTAGACTAGGAGCTGCGAGGATAATGAGCCACGGTCTTCTTGGGCACACCCATACTTGGAGGAGAGCTTTTCACATAGAGCTGAGGGAGATTGGAACAGGTTATAGCTCAAATACCAAATTCTATTTTTACAGAGATTTAGTAGATTTTTTTTGAACAAATGTTTACCCATTTGCTGTATGCCCTTATGACAGTTTTTAGGGACTTTAAATATGTGTGTGTGTAATTTGTCACCAATTAAATGTTATTTCAGTAGGGAGTGGGTCCAACCAAGATCCTCATACAACTCTTTTGGAAGTCCTGCACCCACCCTTAAATGTTGATATTCTTCAGGGAGATTTTCATTGTCCTCTTTGTATACTCTCTCCTATATGACCTTTACTACCGCTTCACTTATTGTCCATCTACTGATGATTCCAGGATCTACACCTCCAGCTCATTCTTCTTTGCTAAGCTGCATGTCTACGTATCTCTGGACTTTTGGATATGTCTAAGTTAATGTCTCTTGGCTACCAGAAACAGTTGTAAAACTAGTCTCATTGCTCAGTTTTCCATAACTAATGCTTTCCCTCTATTAGATTCCACCAAGGGAGTGGTACCATCATCTCAGTTGTTTTAGACAGATATCTTTAAATATATCCATGATATCTACCTCTCTAATCCCCTATATCCAGTTAATCAACTCATGCCCCATTAAATCCTATAAATTTCTAAAATGTGTCCACATCTATCAATATGGTCAGTACCCTAGTTCAGATCGCCATCATTTCTCACCTGAACTACTATCACAATCTTCTTTCCCTTTACAAATAATTTTCTACTCTTTAGATAAGTTGATGTCATGTCTCCTCTCCTCAAATTCCTGAACAAGTCATATCAGACCCTCTATAATCTGGCTTTTTCTTACCCCATGACATTCACTTGGAGGTCCTTTCTTCTTCTCTACATGCTCAAACTATGTTCCAGACATAATGAACAAGTTCTTGTTCCTAAAATCATCTAGAACCCCACACTAGCTCTTCCCTTTCTGGAAGAATACCCTCCCACTACTTCTCCTGGCTAGGCCCTGTTCACCCTTCAGGTGCTAAGTTACATGGCACTTTCTCTGAGAATCTCTCATCCCTGCTAAACTAGGTTAGTTTACTACATGCTGGCAGAGCCCACTGAATCCCCACTATCACACACACAAAAAAACAACCCACTACATTTTGTTGAGATTTCTTGTTTTATCATTTGTCTTCCCAACACTGAGAGCTCCAATTGAAAGGATATATGTACTAGATAAATGCAAATACTTTCCTATTTTACCTATCAGGTTAAAGCTAGATGAAAGAACACAGCTTAAAGACTCGAAATATTATTGACTGAGATGATAGAAGGTCTTTATTCATATCTAATATATTAAGGTTTAATTTAGAAATTAATTAAGCAATTTAATAAAGAAAAAGATAATTGTTAATAGACTTAGACAGCAGGGTGCTCTAGGGCAGCAAAATATTCCTGGGAAGGGTTTTTCCTTGCTTTAAACAGGATGCATCTATTTAGATAGACTGGGCTAATCCCTAAAATGTCCACTAGGGAGCATGATGCTATCACTGGTAACCCTTACTAAGAATGATTTTGCAGTCAATTTATGTGTTTGTAATACCAAGAAATGAGGTCTAATTTTGAGTGGTTAGACAAAGGGCAAAAAGAGAATTGATATGAACTCTGTTTCAAGTCCTCTATACCTTCAGCACTGGCCCCAGAGAGGTTTAAGGTTCGAGAGGTCCTGGACTGCTTTTTCACACTGCTATGTAGGATTACACAGGGGTGAGGTGTTAAGTCTTCTTAGACCATGGATGGGCTTCTCGATTCCTTATGTTCACTATCCTGGGAAAAGGTGGAACACCGAATTCACTGCAGGATACTGTCATGTTCTTCTTCATCTTAACATAAATCATGAACTTTGGAGTAAAAGGAGACAATTTCTATATCCAACCCATCACATTTTAGTCCTTTGATCCATTCCATTAAGGTTCATATCTTTGATTCTAGGAATATAAATTTGAGACACTCTTAAGTACTTTTTAGAGATTGAGTCATGGGAGCAGCTTTACCTTATCCATGGTGCTGCTGCTGCTGCTGCTAAGTCACTTCAGTCGTGTCCGACCCTGTGCGACCCCATAGACGGCAGCCCACCAGGCTTCCCCATCCCTGGGATTCTCCAGGCAAGAACACTGGAGTAGGTTGCCACTGCCTTCTCCAATGCATGAAAGTGAAAGGTGAAAGTGAAGTCGCTCAGTCGTGTCTGACTCTTAGCGACCCCATGGACTGCAGCCTAACAGGCTCATGAGATTTTTCCAGACAAGAGTACTGGAGTGGGGTGCCATTGCCTTCTCCTATCCATAGTGGGAATCATTTTATCCATGATTTGAAACTGCAAACTCAGGTTTTTGGTAGTGATGGAGAGTGGGGGGTGGAGGGACTTTCCTAGGCCAATTTGGAGTCAGCCTGCATTAGGGAACTTTTCTAGCAATGAAACCTAGCAAAGATCTGAACTGTACAGTAGTTGTAAATTGTGTTCATTGCCTCACATTATCTGGTACTCTTCAATAAATGGCCTTGTCTTTGGGGCACTGTATAAAATTGATAAGGGCACATTCTGGGGTAAAAAGATAGAAGGGGAATGAATAACAGGGTTCCATTTCCTGAGTCCAGAGTGGTGATGTCCTTGCTTACCAGTTGAAAAATCACTATGCTCAGAAGAGCACATGAGAGTCACACATGGCAGCTTAAAAAGGATCCAGAAAAAACAGAGAAGTTTCTGAAAAACAAGGTAGTAGCAGGCCAGCCTACTTTTAGCTAATATATTGCAATTGTGTGATTTAACAAAGGTGAACCCCTCTGAATTGATTGTTCTCCCTCCCCTGCCAGCCTCAGTGCTTGGTGACTAGAAAGTCTGTATGGGAATTAAGAGATGAAAAGCCAAACCAACTAAAACAAGCCTGCAGGGGGCGGTCCTAAGATGGTGGAGGAATAGGACAGGGAGACCACTTTCTCCCCACCAAATTCATCAAAAGAACATTTGAACGCCAAGCAAATTCCACAAAACAAATTCTGAACGCTGGCAGAGGACATCAGGCACCCAGAAAGGCATTGTCTTCGAAAGGAGGTAGGACAAAATATAAAAGATAAAGAGAGAGACAAAAGAGGTAGGGATGGAGATCTGTCCTGGGAAGGGAGTCTTAAAAAGAGAGAAGTTTCCAAACACCAGAACACACTTTCTCCAGCGGGTCTGTGGTGAGCCTTGGAATCTCAGAGGGGAAAATAACCAGGAGGAAAAATAAATAAATAATTAAAACCCACAGATTATGTGCCTAACAGCAACTCCCAGCAGAGCAGCAGCCCAGACGCTCACATCCCCCACTAGCAAGCAGGGGCTGCATTGCTTAGGGTAAGGACCGGGCCTGAAGGCCCCGAGGGCAATCTGAGGGAACTAGCTTGAGATAGCAACCCAGACTGTGGGATAGCTATCCCATGAAAAGCCCTAACCTAAGACACCACCAGGCCCGCTCACAGAACAAAGGACTTAGAACTAGCCAGCTGCCGCAGGCACATCCCCTGCTAGAGACAGGCAGGCGAGGGCAGCCAGAGCTGGAAGGGGGCAATCACGACCCCAGAGAGGCATCCTATACCAAACTGCAAGCAGACTTCATTGCTAACCAAGACTTCTTGGGATTCTGGATGGTTGACATCCACCAGGAGGGTCGAGGTCAGAGATCAGCTCCCCAGAAGAGACACACGGCACACCTGAGAAGGCGCGCCCATTGTACACCCAGAAAACTGAGTGGCTGGGTCAGGGGAGGCAATAAGTCACAGCCTTCAACTGGGGGCAACTGTGCTCGCCAAGCACCTGGTCATCTGAGCTGCTTGGACCTGGGATGGGCACAAAACACAGGCCCAACCAAGTCTGCCTTTGTGGAGTACCCGAGAACCTGAACCTGAGTGGCTTAGACCTGGGAAGTGCATGCAAACCAGGGCCCGCATCAGACAGTTCCCGGCAGAGCAACCTAGAGCATGAACAGTGTAGACTGGGAAAGCACACACGCTGTGAGCGGGGGCAAATGCAGTGTGGCTGAATCACTGTGAGCACATGCCAGTGATATTTGTTTGCATTGTTCCTCCCTCCCCACAGCACGAAAGAACAATTGAGCCTAAAAAAAAGTGACCACCACCACCCTGCTTGTGTCGGGGCGGAAATTAGACACTGAAGATACCAGCAAACATAAGAAGCTAAAATAGAGGGAACCACTTTGAAAGTGACAGGTGCAATAGATTAAAACCCTGTAGTTAGCACTGACTACATAGGAAGGGGGCTATAGACCTTGAGAAGTACAAGTTCGACCAAGGAACTGTCTGAAAATGAACTGACCCCACACTGTCCGCAAGAGCTCCAGAGAAAGCCCTAGATACATTTTTACTATTATCATTTTTTAAATGAAATTAAAAAAATTTTTTTAAGTCCCCTATTACTCCTTTAATTTTCATTTTTATAACCTACTATTACTTTGCAAAAAAAGACCATATTTTTAAAGCAAACTTCACATATATATATATATATTTTATAATTTTTGTGACCTTTTTTTTTTGATATTGTATATTTGAGAATCTAACCTCTACTCTAGATTTTTAATCTTTGCTTTTTGATGTTTGTTATCAACTTTGTACCTTTAAGAACCCAATCTTCAGTACCCATTTTTACTTGGGAGTGAGATCACTGGCCTGATTGCTCTCTGCCCCTTTTGATTCTCCTTTCTCTCCACCAGGTCACCTCTATCTCCCCCCTCCCCCTTTGCTTATCTACCCAACTCTGTGAATCTCTTTGTGTGTTCTACGCTGTGGAGAACATTTAGGGAACGGATTACTGGCTAGATCTGTCTCTCTCCTTGTGATTCCCCATTTTGTCCTCCTGGCCACCTCTGTCTCCTTCCTCCCTCTTCTCTTTTCTGTGTAACTCTGTGAACATCTCTGAGGGATCCTGACTGTGGAGAGCACACAGGGAAATGATTAATGGCTAGCTTGCTCTCTCCCCTTTTAATTCCCCCTCTTCTCGTCCTGGTCACCTCTATCTCCCTCCTCCCTCTTCTCTTCTCCATGTAACTCTGTGTACCTCTACGGGTGTCCCTCACTGTGGAGAAACTTTTCATCATTAACCTAGATGTTTTATCATCGGCGCTGTATAGATGAAGAAGTCTTGAGGCTACTGTAAGAATAAGACTGAAAACCAGAGGCAGGAGGCTTAAGTCCAAATCCTGAGAACACCTGAGAAATCCTGAATCCAGGGATCATTAATCGATAGGAGCTTATCAAACGCCTCCATACCTACCCTGAAACCAAGCACCACCCAAGGGCCAACAAGTTCCAGAGCAAGATATACCATGCAAATTCTCCAGCAACACAGGAACATAGCCCTGAGCTTCAATATACAAGCTGCCCAAAGTCACACCAAACCCACTGACATCTCAAAACTCATTACTGGACATTTCATTTCACTCCAGAGAGAAGAAATCCAGCTCCACCGACCAGAACACTGACACAAGATTCCCTAAAGAGGAAACCTTGACAAGCCACCTGTCCAACCCCACCCACAGTGAGGAACCTCCACAATAAAGAGGAACCACAAACTGCCAGAATACAGAAGTGAAGTGAAGTGAAATGAAGTCGCTCAGTCGCGTCTGACTCTTTGCGACCCCATGGACTGTAGCCAACAAGGCTCCTCTGTCCATGGAATTTTCCAGGCAAGAGTACTAGAGTGGGTTGCCATTTCCTTCTCCAGGGGATCTTCCCCACCCAGGGATCGAACCCAGGTCTCCCACATTGCAGGCAGATGCTTTACCATCTGAGCCACCAAACACAGCAATATGAACAAGATGAAAAGGCAGAGAAATACCTAGCAGGCAAAGGAACAGGATAAATGCCCACCAAACCAAACAAAAGAGGAAGAGATAGGGAATCTACCTGATAAAGAATTCCAAATAATGATAGTGAAAATGACCCAAAACCTTGAAAACAAATTGGAGTTACAAATAAATAGTATGGAGACAACAATCAAGAAGATGCAAGAAAGGTTTAACAAGGATCTAGAAGAAATAAAAAACAGTCAATATATAATGAATAATGCAATAAACGAGATAAAAAACACTCTGGAGGGAACAAACAGTAGAATAATGGAGCCAGAAGATAGGATAAGTGAGGTAGAAGATAGAATGGTAGAAATAAATGAAACAGAGAGGAAAAAAGAAAAAAGAATTAAAAGAACTGAGGACAACCTCAGAGACCTCTGGAACAATGTTAAACGCCTCAACATTCAAATCATAGGAGTCCCAGAAGAAGAAGACAAAAAGAAAGACCATGAGAAAATACTTGAGGAGATAATAGTCAAAAACTTCCCTAAAATGGGGAAGGAAGGAAATAATCACCCAAGTCCAAGAAACCCAGAGAGTCCCAAATGGGATAAACCCAAGTTGAAACACCCCAAGACGCATAGTAATCAAATTAACAAAGATCGAACACAAAGAACAAATATTGAAAGCAGCAAGGGAAAAACAACAAATAACACATAAGGGGATTCCCATAAGGATAACAGCTGAGAGAATTCAGCACCACCAAACCAGCTCTCCAACAAATGCTAAAGGATCTTCTCTAGACAGGAAAAACACAAAGGGTGTATAAACTCGAACCTAAAACAATAAAGTAAATGGCAACAGGATCATACTCATCAATAATTACCTTAAATGTAAATGGGTTGAATGCCCCAACCAAAAGACAAAGACTGCCTGAATGGATACAAAAACAAGACCCCTACATATGTTGTCTACAAGGGACCCACCTCGAAACAAGGGACACATACAGACTGAAGGCAAAGGGCTGGAAAAAGATATTCCATGCAAATAAAGACCAAAAGAAAGCAGGAGTAGCAATACTCATATCCGATAAAATAGACTTTAAAACAAAGGCCGTGAAAAGAGACAAAGATGGACAATACATAATGATCAAAGGATCAATCCAAGAAGAAGATATAACAATTATAAATATATATGTACCCAACATAGGAGCACCGCAATATGTAAGACAAATGCTAACAAGTATGAAAGGGGTATTAATAATAACACAATAATAGTGGGAGACTTTAATACCCCACTCACACCTATGGATAGATCAACTAAACAGAAAATTAACAAGGAAACACAAACTTTAAATGATACAATAGACCAGTTAGACCTAATTGATATCTATAGGACATTTCACCCCAAAACAATGAATTTCACCTTTTTCTCAAGTGCACACGGAACCTTCTCCAGGATAGATCACATCCTGGGCCATAAATCTAGCCTTGGTAAATTCAAAGAAATTGGAATATTCCAAGCATCTTTTCTGACCACAAAGCAGTAAGGTTAGATCTCAATTACAGGAGAAAAACTACTAAAACTTCCAACATATGGAGGCTGAACAATACGCTGCTGAATAACAAACAAATCACAGAAGAAATGAAAAAAAAATATGCATAGAAATGAATGAAAATGAAAACACAACAACCCCAAACCTGTGGGACACTGTAAAAGCAGTGCTAAGGGGAAGGTTCATAGCAATACAGGCTTACCTCAAGAAACAAGAAAAAAATCAAATAAATAACCTAACTCTATACCTAAAGCAACTAGGAAAGGAAGAAATGAAGAACCCCAGGGTTAGTGGAAGGAAATAAATCTTAAAAATTAAGGCAGAAATAAATGCAAAAGAAACCATAGCAAAAATCAACAAACCCAATATCTGATTCTTTGAGAAGATAAATAAAATTGACATACCATTAGTCAGACTTATCAAGACACAAAGGGTGCAAAATCAAATCAACAAAATTAGAAATGAAAATGGAGAGATCACAACAGACAACACAGAAATACAAAGGATCATAAGAGACTATTATTAGCAACTATATGCAAATAAAATGGACAACTTGGAAGACATGGACAAATTCTTAGAAAAGTACAACTTTCCAAAACTGAACCAGCAAGAAATAGAAAATCTTAACAGACCCATCACAAGCACAGAAATTAAAACTGTTAATCAGAAATCTTCCAACAAGCAAAAGCCCAGGACCAGACGACTTCACAGCCGAATTCTACACAATTTAGAGAAGAGCTCACACCTACCCTACTCAAACTCTTCCAGAAAATTGCAGAGGAAGGTAAACTTCCAAACTCATTCTATGAGGCCACCATCACCCTAATACCAAAGATGCCACACACAAAAAAAGAAAACTATAGGCCAATATCACTGACAAACATAGATGCAAAAATCCTTAACAAAATTCTAGCAATCAGAATCCAACAACATATTAAAAAGATCATACATCATGACCAAGTGGGCTCTATCCCAGGGATGCAAGGATTCTTCAGTATCCACAAATCAATCAATGGGATACACCACATTAACAAATTGAAAAATAAAAATGATATGATTATCTCAATAGGTGCAGAGAAAGCCTTTGACAAAATTCAACATCCATTTATGATAAAAGCCCTCCAGAAAGCAGGAATAGAAGGAACATACCTCAACATAATAAAAGCTATATATGACAAACCCTGAGCAAACATTATCCTCAATGGTGAAAAATTTAAAGCATTTCCCCTAAAGTCAGGAACAAGACAAGGGTGCTCACTCTCATCACTACTATTCAACATAGTATTGTAAATTTTGGCCACAGCAATCAGAACAGAAAAAGAGATAAAAGGAATCCATATTGGAAAAGAAGAAGTAAAACTCTCACTGTTTGCAGATGACATGATCCTCTACATAGAAAACCCTAAAGACTCCACCAGAAAATTAGTAGAGCTAGTAAAGGTGCAGTAAAGGTGCAGGATATAAAGGTGCAGGATATAAAATCAACACACAGAAATCCCTTGCATTCCTATACACTAACAATGAGAAAACAGAAAGAGAAATTAAGGAAACAATTCCATTCACCATTGCAACGAAAAGAATAAAATACTTAGGAATACATCTACCTAAAGAAACAAAAGACCGATATATAGAAAACTATAAAACACTGGTGAAAGGAATCAAAGAGGACACTAATAGATGGAGAAATATACTGTGTTCATGGATTGGAAGAATCAACTTAGTGAAAATGAGTATACTACCCAAAGCAATCAGTAGATTCAATGCAATCCCTATCAAGCTACCAACGGTATTTTTCACAGAGCTAGAACAAATAATTTCACAATTTGTATGGAAATACAAAAAAACCTCGAATAGCCAAAGCAATCTTGAGAAAGAAGAATGGAACTGGAGAAATCAACCTGCCTGACTTCAATCTCTACTACAAAGCCATAGTCATCAAGACAGTATGGTACTGGCACAAAGACAGTAATATAGATCAATGGAACAAAATAGAAAGCCCAGAGATAAACCCACGCACCTATGGATACCTTATCTTTGACAAAGTAGGCAAGAATATACAATGGAGAAAAAACAATCTCTTTAACAAGTGGTGCTGGGAAAACTGGTCAACCACTCATAAAAGAATGAAACTAGATCACTTTCTAACACCATACACAAAAATACACTAAAAATGGATTAAAGATCTAAATGTAAGACCAGAAACTATAAAACTCCTAGAGGAAAACAGGCAAAACACTCTCCAACATAAACCACGGCAGGATCCTCTATGACCCACCTCCCAGAATATTGGAAATAAAAGCAAAAATAAACAAATGGGACCTAATTAAAATTAAAAGCTTTTGCACAATGAAGGAAACTATAAGCAAGGTGAAAAGACAGCCTTCGGAATGGGAGAAAATAATAGCAAATGAAGCAACTGACAAAGAATTAATCTCAAAATTATACAAGCAGATCCTACAGCTCAGTTCCAGAAAAATAAACGACCCAAAAAATAGGCCAAAGAACTAAACAGACATTTCTCCAAAGAAAACATACAGATGGCTAACAAACATATGAAAACATGCTCAACATCACTCATTGTCAGAGAAATGCAAATCAAATCCACAATGAGGTACCATCTCATGCCAGTCAGAATGGCTGCTATCCAAAAGTCTACAAGCAATAAATGCTGGAGAAGGTGTGGAGGAAAGGGAACCCTCTTACACTGTTTGTGGGAATGCAAACTAGTATAGCCACTATGGAGAACAGTGTGGAGATTCCTTAAAAAACTGGAAATAGAACTGCCATATGACCCAGCAATCCCATTGTTGGGCATACACACTGAGGAAACCAGAGTTGAAAGAGACACGTGTACCCCAATATTCATCACAGCACTGTTTATAATAATAATGCTTCCACGACATGGAGGCAACCTAGATGTCCATCATCAGATGAATGGATTAGAAAGCTGTGGTACATATACACAATGGAATATTACTCAGCCATTAAAAAGAATACATTTGATTCAGTTCTAATGTGGTGGATGAAACTGGAGCCTATTATACAGAGTGAAGTAAGCCAGAAAAAAAAAAAAAAAACACCAATACAGTATACTAACGCATATATATGGAATTTAGAAAGATGGTAACGACAACCCTGTATGCGAGACGGCAAAAGAGACACAGATGTATAGAATAGTCTTTTGGACTCTGTGGGCTAGGGTGAGGGCAGGATGATATGGGAGAATGGCATTGAAACATGTGAATTATCATATGAGAAATGAATTGCCAATCCAGGTTCAATGCATGATATAGGGTGCTTGGGGCTGGTGCACTGGGATGACCCAGAGGGATGGTATGGGGAGGGAGGTGGGAGGGGGGTTCAGGATGGGGAACACATGTACACCCATGGCAGATTCATGTCAATGTATGGCAAAACCAATACAATATTGTAAAGTAAAAAACTAAATGAATTAGAAAAAAAAAAAAAGATTACAACCTTTAGTATCTTATTCTTGTATAAAGATCTCCACACAGGGCTTGCTAGCCTAGGCTGCAGCTCTTTCGTGGCTAAACAGATAAATAAAACAAACCTGCATTGTTCCCTTCATCAACACTTGATAGAGAACTTGGTCTGGATTTGACACCCAAGTTTTGTGCTATGCCTGTGCACTTGTACAGAAAAGAAGTAGCAAAAATTCCATGACAGCCCTGTGTAGTGTGCTATATTTAGTCGTTCTGTTGTATCCGACTCTTTGTAACTTCATGGACTGCAGCCTGCCAGGTTCCTCTGTCCGAGGGGATTCTCCAGGCAAGAATACTAGACTGGGTTGCCATGCCCTCCTCCAGGGGACCTTCCCAACCCAGGGATCGAACCCAGGTCTCTTGCATTGCAGGAGCATTCTTTACCATCTGAGCCACCAGGGAAGCCCATGACAACCATGAGAAGTACCCTAAAACACTCTGAGGAACAGCAAGGTGCCTGTGTTGTGTTTGTTTAACAATAAAGTGGTCATGGATTTTAGGAACTATTCTGGGGGAAGGGGCTCATCTGTGCCATCTGTGTCTGGGTTATGTATGTTTATATTTGAAAAGAAAAATGGCTAGAATACACACACACACACACACATTTTTTTTTTCAAACATAGTTATTCTTGGTAGGGGGATCATGTGTGATTTTTGATTCATTTATTTTGGGGGGAATTTTCCAACTTTTATGAAATTAAGATGAATTAACTTTGTAATGAGGAAAAAAATTTCAGCTTTTAAAACTAAATTATAGAATGGGGAGTGGAACCTAAGCTATGTCCACCAGTAGTGTTCAAAGCTTTCTGGTCATATTTGACATACTGATGCAACTAAAAGTCTTTTTATGTGTAGAGCTGGGAGACCTCCGAGGGAAGCATTCACATTAAGGGAAGAGAAAGTCTGCCAACATGTTAGCTCAGGAACAAAACCTAGGTTTTTTTGAGGGGAGGAGACGTTCTGGCTGTAAGGGCTGTCGACCGATGTTCCAACCAACCTTCTCAAGTCGTAGGGATAGAGGTAGGCCTACAAGTATACTCTGAAGAATTTTTTTCAATTTTTATTATGAAAAATCTCAAACATATTCAAAAGTATAGAGAATAGTATAACGAACTCCCAAATATCCATCACCCAACTTCAATAATTTTCAATTTATTGCCAATTTCGTCTATATGCTCACTCACCCCATCTAAGCAAATATCAGTAGCATATTTTTTCATCTGTTAAATTTACAGTATATTTCCCTAAAAGATAAGGATTTAAAAAACATAACCACAGTACTATATCATACCTAAAAAAATCCAATACACCAGGGAAATGTGTCTTTATTTCAAATTCTATAAAAATTGGGGAAATAATCATTACATTTCACTGGTACCATGTGGAAGGGTGTAACACTCAAATGGAGTCCAAGCTTTTTTTCGATTTTACTGCTTTACAATGCAAAAGAAAGAAAACTACCTTATTAAGGCCACTCTAGGGCCTCTGTAGGGAGATGAGGAAGAGTGCTGACATCACAAACCCCATGGCAGAACTCCATAAAATTTCCTCTAAACATCTCTGTCATTGTCTTAAAGTTGCTCTCTTGGAGGTAGCTGACCCAAGTCATCTCTAAATCTTTTAATTTTCAGCACCCTCCTAGAAGTGTCCCCCCTTGACTTTTCTAGGTGACAACAATGTAGCTCTCTTTCAATCCTCTGCATTCTCACATACAGAATCCAGGTGGGATGAGGATCTAGCTGAGTGTATTGGAAAAGGGGATGAAAACTATGGCCAACTGAATCAGTGAGAGGTAATAAAGAAACCTAGGCAAACTAAGTGGCATGATTAACTTTGGAAACTGCCTGTAGCAGTTTTTTTTGCCTCTGACATCAAATAATACAGTATACTGAATCTGTAAAATTAGAAAAGCAATCTTTTCTTCAAAGAAATGTTAAGATTACATGAAAGAAGTGGTTAGAGCAGTGCAAAAACATTAACTTTATTATTTGTATATTGTAAAACTTTTATTAAAAGCACATCATCTTATTATGTTCATTGTATTTATTTTTATAATTAGTTTTACAGCAAGTGGTATTCTTGAATAAAATTTTAAGCAAATTAACAACAGTACAAAAACACTGAAGTTGTTACACAAAGGACTGATTCTATAAAATTTTGCCCTACGTGATGTAAAAACCGTGCTATCCACTGCATGGTATGACATAGCAATAGGAGTAGTAGTTGTTGTCCTTGAATATCCTACAACTGCCTTGAAAAGTTTCCAAAATGTCTTATTCAGAAAAGCCACACACATGGTGCCTGGAGAGCATATAGCACCAGATTGGAAGGGGAATGTTTTGCCATTATAATTATATGTAGTGATTATAAAATATTAATTGAATCAAAGAACCTTCAGTGATGTCAACCATATTTCAAGTAGTGTCTCAGGGGCAGAATATGCAAAGAATAAGGAGATGTGGTTCTTGCTTTCAAGGATATCATAGTCTAATAAAGAAGGCAGACATATCAAAAAAAAGCACAACAAAAGGCTACAGGTGCTGAATAAGAGTCTGTTCATGTACAACAGTAAAATCACCAGGGCAAGAGAAGTCAGCAAAATAGACAGGGAAGGCATGTCTCAAGATGCAGGAAGAAAACCAGATGAGCTGTCTCCTTGGAAGCATGGAAGTGCTCACCTATACTTGACAATTCCATTTATTAATGGTTCACATCATTGATTCTTTCAAACAATCCTGGACATCTTTGCTGTTCATCTGGAGAAACAAACCAACATAAAATTAGAAGGCTTATATTAATTTAACAATTCTTCCAATTGATAAACTTACAAAGGCTTTATTATCTGCATCATTCACTTCACATTTGGAAAGCCTTCCCAGAATTATGTAATGCAGCTGCAATGTGAGTCTGGATAAGCAACTGAGGAAGTTATAAGTCAATATATGTTACAAAACAAAAAAATCTGGAAAGAAGTGATACCAGAAGTTTTGCAAAAGGGGGAGTGGTCATCTAAGACATAAAAAAAAAAAACCAAAACACATAAATTTCATGTTCTGGACTCTAGGCTTATGGGAATTATTGGTTCCTAGCCAGTGGCCACACAACCATGCAAATAGGTAAGTACAATAAATTGTAAAAACCATGACACACACAGGAGAGGGTATCTTGACCCAGGTGGTCAGGAAAGGCTTCTCATAGGAAAAGTTTATGAAGTAACCATTTTTATTATCTTCAATTTTATATTAAAAACCCTGAGCATCAAATAACTTGGCTGAAGTTATAGAATTAGCAAAAAGAAGCAGTTGAAAACTGCTCATAAAAATATCCAGTTTTACTTCAGTTACCATAGTGACCTTTCCGATTCTCATAATGCTATTTGCCCATAAAATATTTAATATCTGTTAAATATAGTATTAACAGTTTATCAGAAGACAACTACCAGGAAAACACTGGTGAAACCCTGGTAGTGCCTGGTGGCTTCCCTATATGGGACACCTGGAAGTAAAAGATTTGTCCCCCAAATATATTTGTGTGTGTACATATTCAGACACAATTTATTTAAAATTTTTTATACATTATAGACACAGCACCAATTATTTTCAGTGTTTCTATGTATTTATAATTAATCTCTAATGTTGCCTCTCTATAAATTAAAAGAATAAAATATTTGAGCAGCTGAAAATATATGCTGGTTATAAAACATGCAGAAAAAAATTTGATTCATTGCTGCAAACCTCAATTATCTATGGAGAGTACTCTTTTTCCCTTTTTACCAAGGGGAAGGCTGAAAAACCAAACAAACAACATATAAGTGACTTTAACACTCTTAGAAGAAAAAAAAAATCAACTGTACATCAATCTTTGGAGCGCTGAGGCGGTAGAAATTTTTTACATGATCTCTGCTCATCTGTTTAGCTTGAAAGGCTTGGTCTTAAAGAGAAAAAGAGAAGTCTCCTTGGAGCTTTAAACTATTTCGACTAGGCTAAGTTCCAGAGAATATTTCACAAAAGCTACTTAAATGAACCTAACAGTCAATCCTAAAATATAGCATGACATATTCTAAATGTTTCTGGCAAAAGCAAACAAACCCACAATGTATTTATATGCTAAATTCTTAACAAAGGGTTAATATGAATACTGTATATTTTTGCCTTTGTCAGACACTTAATTTAAGAACCAAGTAAGATGATGCATTATTACCTCTAAGAATAACAAGTTAAGGCTCCAAAGTATTTGTGACAGCATTTCAGATGGAAGGGGTTTTTATCTGCAAAAATATCTGTAAAATAAGAACCCAGTATATCTGCTGTGTTAATGTTAAGGTAGAATTTAAGAACCCTCTTGAATAACTAGGTTATTGGGGGAAAATATCTTTGGGGCTATTTGAGATTATATGAATAGTAAAGGTCAAGTTGTTTGGAATTAAACATATGTGCTCAAATATATATTTGATATAGATCACTTTTGCAGAGGAAAATTGAAAAATACACAATAATTAATCAAATGAAATAATTCAGATAATAAACTGTCACTTGTTTTTAAAACTCATTCATTTTTTAGTTTACTTCAATGGCATTAGTACAGAAAATGTTTTGTGAACTGAAACTTGCACTTTATCTGTACTTGAAAGTGTAATAAGATTTGTTTTCAAAATAGTAGTACCAAATTTCTTTAGAAAGTGAAACAGAACCCACTTTTTAGAAGCAATCATATAAGCATGTTACTAATTTATAGAATTAAAATGCAACCAAATAGAGAAAAATATTTGAGTATTTTGAGGAACAAAACACATACAGCACACAAGGGAGCAGCACAAAAGAGTATATGTTCTAAAATTCAATATAAAGTTTAAAAGTAGAACTACTCTATGGTCTTAAAAGATAGAAGGGCAGAGTACTGATTAGGAAGAGGAATGCAATGGACTTTTGAGTTACAGGTAATGTTATTAATAATTTCTGGATCTGAACTCTAGTTACATGTATTGCTCACTATGTACAGATTCATTAAGCTGTAAAGATTTGTCAACTGTTCTGCATGTATGTTGCACAACAGTAAAATATGAATTAATTTAACAAAGGATAACTTCCATTAAATCTTTAGCAGTAATTGTGTTTTAAAACAGGCTACTTTCAGGACTAACAAAATGTTTGAAATAACTATTACTTTCTATCTTATTATTTACTAGAAGGATGTTTTAAAAATGCTTAAGTATTATGTATGGAATAACTTTTTCAACCTGAAGCCCAATTTAGAAAGTAGATTTTCCATCTACCTAACTGCCGACATGGCTAGAGGAATAAAGGTAGTTCCAGAAGACAGACCTATACATTTTAGATAGGATCCCTAAACAAGTCCTGAAGCAAATGTAAGTAAGAGCTTTTACTTAGACACCCAAAAAAGATTGTCATGTGACACAAAACCTAATCCAAAATCTTCACAAGAGATTGTTCAGACATCTTAACAGTTTGAGAAGTCAGTAGTAGCTGAGTAGCTAAGAAAGCTAACTCCCTCAATTGGGATGAAATTACCATATAATATTCCAGTTCTTTGACTACTGATATTCAGACAAGTTTAACTTGACTATCACAAATTCAAATACGCAAACTTTCTTTCAAAGAATAGTTTATACTGAGAACCATAGTTGTTCTAGGGCACTGAGAAAAGAGCAATGGAAGTTGGAAGTTGAGCATGCTAAATCACACTTGGAATACAGTTTTCATAATATGTACATTATCAGGACAGTACATAACAACCTTCTCGAGAGAGTGTTTACTCTATAAAATGGTATTTTGCTAAGCTACATTTGGGCTAAAAAGGTAATGGTTATTTCAAGTAAGAAGTAAAAAAATATCAGTTATGAAAATATTCTGAAACTCGAATTAACAACATATGAATAAAGCAATTTCTGAAAAGGGCAAATTAGATCACATATCTGAACATGCAATTATTGCTCAGTGCAGAAAGAGCAAATGATGTAAAATTTCTTAAATACTTTTTTGAAATTCAAAACTGGACCGTCAAACCAATTCCCATCACAGAAGGGCTTGCTGACAGGACTAAAGCTGTGAATGAGAAAACAACTTAAAAAAAATTAATGAAAATGCCACACAACCAAGGTGATCAGATTTTAAAGGCCCTCAATACAATACAAACCACAAGACTGGTACCAAAAGTACACATGCACACAAGCGCGTGCATGCACATACACACACATCCCAAACTCTGGGTGACCAGTTAAGGCAACTTAAAAAACCCATGTGGCTTTGGCTTTCTGAAATGTTATCAAGTGTTACCAAGAAGCGATTCTGAAAGCATCTGAAAAACGTGCAAAGTGCCTGAAAACAGTGCCTGGCAACTGAGACAGTTTGCAAGCGTGATTCAGAGGTCTGCCAAGGAAACAAAAGAAGCCTCCCTCCTCCCGGTGAGACCGCACAAGGCAACAAGAGAGGTGCTCCAGGCACTACTTATTGTCAGGTAGGCGGAAAGCAGAAGTTTGTGCACGAGCGGTACATACTAGGGATCGCCCTCCGGCGGGGACGGGGCCACGGAGTTTCCATTGGTTGGGGAACCGCCCAGCTTTAGTTTTTGCAGATATTCGGCATGCACGGGCTTGTGGCACTGGAGAACCTTGATCGCATCTTCGACTTTGAACCACTCTCGCTTCCTCCCAATGCTAACCGAATCTTCCCAATCCTCCAGAATCTCAGTGACAGTCAGTACATACACGTACGTTCTGTGCTTGCGATCTTGGTTCTGCTCGAAAATGCCCAGGAGCCGGCCTAACTTCCCCTTGACTCCCGCTTCTTCAAACACCTCGCGGACGGCCGCACCGCCCGGCTCCTCCTCGGGCTCCATGCCCCCGCCCGGCACGATCCAGCGGTCCGGGTACCGACTGCTACTCACTAACAGCACCTCGTCCTCGCGCTCGCTCCGGAAGCACAGGCACGCCGCCCGCTTCTTGAACCCCTCCGGGTCGTAGGTCCGCGTCTGGTTCGGCTTGCACTTCATCTTCGAGGCCGTCCGCCGCCGCTCAGGTCCCCGCCGCAGCCGGGTCGAGGGGCTCCAAGGTGCTGGGGAGAGAAAGAGCCGCGAGGAGGAGCAGAGAGTGAGAGAGAGAGGGGCCTCAGCTCAGGAGCCCCAGGAGCTCAGGGAAGATAAGGCGGGGGCGGGGACGGGGGCGGGGGCGCGCGAGGTACGTCAGTCGGTCCGTCCCCCGCGCGGCCGGGGGTCCCGAGCACAGACGCCAGAGTGGAGGAGGCGCCGCCTCCGCCCCCGTCCCCGCCTCCGCCCCGAGCCCGCCACTCTGCGAAGAGCCCACTCGCGTCTCCGGTGCGCGTCTCCGTCCGTCCCTCCTTCCCTCCTCAGCCGCCCAGACCAAAGCTGACCGAGGTGATGCGCATTCGCGCGCGCGTCCGCGTCCCCAGGCACGTGCGCGTTCCCGTCGGAGGGCGGGGGTCTCGCGGCTCCCGCAGCGCCAGGCGCCTCTGGCGCACAGCGCAGGCGCCTGGCACTTCTCCGACTGGGAGTCTCCGTCCCCCAGGGTGAAATGCACCGCATTGTGACTTGGGCCAGCTTGTTTCCACGTGTGCCTTTGACCCACACGTGGCTGTGGCGCGGCCAGACCTCTTCAACCTCTCCATCAGGTCGCAGAAAACACACGCGCAATCGTTTTACACACAGGACCACAAGACGGATGGTCAAGTGCATAAGGTTGTAGTCATCTCCCACAATGAAGAGTACCGGCTTACTTATAGGAAGGCCTCGGTTTTGTCAAGATGATCCTAGGTATTGGGCGAAAGAGTACCGAATCATTGCTGAGTCATTTCGTGCAGTTTTGTTTTTTCAACAGGTTCTTCACTTGGCCAGGCATCTTGGCACAGTCCATGATTGAACAGCTTTCTTGAACCTACCCCTGTTGACATCTTACCTAACCTCTGGTCCCTGGTTTCCTCATCAGTAAACTCCTCACCTACTTGGTTCAGACCTTTGCACTTTAGGTCATATTCACCCAACAGCTGGAGAGCCACCCAAAGCAGTGTTTTATTCAATCCCAAGAATCTCTCCCCTCCACACACTCCACACGTCTCTCTCTCTCTCATTGGGAAGCACTGGTTGAGGTTTTGGGAAACATGCCTCTGGCAGTCCCTTCATATTTTACATTTTGAGTTTCAGAAGCCTCCTGGCCTGGGACTCCAGCAAGGCCACTTGGTGATCTCTCACCTCTGCTGCTGCTGCTGCTAAGTTGTTTCAGTCGTGTCCGACTCTGTGCAACCCCATAGATGGCAGCCAACCAGGCTCCTTCGTCCCTGGGATTCTCCAGGCAAGAATACTGGAGTGGGTTGCCATTTCCTTCTCCAATGCATGCATGCATGCTAAGTCGCTTCAGTCCTGTCCAACTCTGTGCGACCCCATGGAGAGCAGCCCACCAGGCTCCTCTGTCCACAGGATTCTCTAGGCAAGAATACTGGAGTGGGTCTAGCCATCCTATACCCTTGGCCAAGAAGTGGCCTCCCCACAACCCCAGATATAACAACCTAAAGCCTTCCCCCTCCATTTTATTTCTTCTTATTGCCTCCCTGCTCTCACAGTAACCTTATGGAGAAGACCTCTGATGTCCCCCACATTTTGCCTTATTGCAACTTAGGCATCTTTGTCTCTTTTGCCTGCAGACAGTCTGCTGGCATCAGGCAAGCTGGATCATGACAACTCACTTTTCCAAGGAAATAATCCATTCCTCAAGGGGAAATGGAATCGGAAAGGTATGTGGAAAATGGTTATGAAACATACAGTCCGGTTTTTAAATAACAAGTTTGTTCAGCTTCCCAGGGTCTGTTCCACTCTGTGTATACCCAAATAGCCCATAAAAATGATTCTGTTCCTGGTGGCAAGACTACCCTCAATATCTTGAGCATAATATGACAAAAGTATGTAGGCATGATAGAACAAAACTGTAGGAAGAAAAAGATAAGAGATACACAGAGTATCACCTGAACCAACAGCCATACTACTGCTAATGACCATATTTCAATGATATATGGATGATCAAAGAACAGTTGGTGGAATGCAACATACCATGACCAAAAACAAACTAGGAGGACTTCCCTGGAGATCCAGTGGTTAGGACTCTGCACTTCAAAGCAGGAGGCACGAGTTGGATCCCTGCTCAGGAAAGTTTCCTCTGCTGCATGGTAGGATTTCCACCCCACCCCACCCCCCAAAAAAAACTACACTAGGAAAAAATATAAATTTCAGCAAGATGTATTCCTCAGTGTGTTTATACTCACAATTAAAAAATCAAAAACAAAATCCATCATAATCAGAATCTAAGCAAATATATCAATTATCACCCATGTTATTACATATCATTTAAAATTTTCTTTCCCATGTAATGAGATCATAAAGAGAAAAATGCCTGCCATTTTGGAAAAGAAGACAAAATTCTCTTTTTGGCAGACAGTAGGAATATATTCTTGGGAAACACCTGAGAAACGATGTAAAAATAAACTTCTTTAAGTGGGAGAAATTAATAAACATTAAATTTAAAATCCCAAAAGCTTTCATGTATGCCAGCAATAATCCTGTAGAAAATAGAATGGGTAAATGATGACATCACAGTAGTAGTATCAACCACTACAAAGTAAATGAAACGCCAAGGAATCCTAAAAATATGGTTAGGACGTTGTAGTAGAAAATGATAAAACTCATACTCAGCTTTAAAAGATATTTGAGTAAATCAAGAGGCACTTTAGCAAAGTTGGGAGATTGGGCTGGTGTCTGCAGGGATTATTATTATTCATTTCTTGCTTAGTACTTTCTTGTTTTCAGTCACTTAGTCGTGTCGTGACTCTCTGGGACCCCATGGACTGCAGTACGCCAGGCTTCCCTGTCCTTCACTATCTGCTTAGGACTTGAAAGTGTCAGTCCCTTAGTCGTGTCCTGCCAACTCTCTGTTCATGGGATTCTCTGGGCAAGAATACTGGAATGGGTTGCCATTTCCTTCTCCTGTCTGCAGGGAGGTGTGGACCAAACAGGCTGCAGCTACAACACAGGTCTGCTTCACAATTGCCAGGTACTATCTCCTTGTCTTACCAGAGGTGGCGTTTTATAGTCTATTCCACCATTCCCACGTCAGATTACACCCATGTAACATGTCTGTGCTGGGGGTGGGGCATAGTTTTTGGAAGGTAGAGGAGAGGCAACATTATAATATGGAAGGAGGTAGAGAGTGAATTCCTACTGGCAAAGACCCACAAGTTGCAGGTTTAGTACAATGCCAAGGATATTTACAGATTAGTTTTTCCCTTGATTTTCATAAAATAATTGTATTTTCCACCTGTTAAAACAATAGGGCAAGACAGTTTTGACTTTTTCTAAACAAGAGTAGAAATCTTTTTTGAAAGACTAGCACTCCACTGCGTGGTTTATCTATACTTCAGGGCTACTGCACTGATGAGCAGGGTTGTTTTTTGAGCCACTGTAGTAGTAGACTGTTACAGCAACAGCTGTGATATGTGCATGCCTCCCACATTGTCGTAGCCTTGGCGATGGAGCTTGCTTTGTCTGATGGCACAACAGCATGTGTGAAGCAAGCAGAGAGTTGAAAAGTGCTTGCACACTGGGGTTTGCCCTCTCTTGCTGTTCTTGAAACAAGATGATAGCAATGTGAAGAAGCCTGGGATAGGTGAATGAGGCGAGATCCATGGTCCATGTTTCACCCTAGCTGCCAGAGAATCATTTACCAGAAGTGTGGGTGAGACCGTCCTATACCATCCAGCCCCCAGCACAGCCAGTTAGCTAACAGAGCACTGACCACGAATGCATTAAGTAAGGCTTCTGAGAACAGCAGGACTGCTCAGCTGAGCCCAGCTGAACTCATTGAGCTGCAGAATTGTGAGCAAAAGACTCAGTTGTGTAAATTGTGGGGTGCATCAAGAGCTAGCTGACACAATCATTAACTGCCATCCATCAAATTCCAACCAAAACTAAAGAGAGAACGTATATTTCCTAGTAGAATTTCACCTCTTTTGAAGAGATTGACATTGAACTGAGTCAGACCTTGACTCTGACTCCAAAGGTAATCTTCCCTTCACTATGACAGATTGCACATGTGCTGAGATTGCTGAGATGCACACACAGTACATGTTGTTCCTTATGGTACAGACTTTCTCTTCTCTCATTTTTTTTTTTCTACCTGGGTGATCCAGACACCCAGGAGACCATAGCTTCTATGTAACATTCTAAAACTAAGAAGACCTGCCCTGAGAGCAACAGGTCAGGGATACGTATTTGTGCACTTTTTCTGAGTTAGGAAGGAGCAGGCAGATTGGAAAGTGAGAGCAAGATTAGAAACATGATCCTGCACAGTTGGGCACCTTTCTTGGTGAGATGGGGATGGAACCTAGAGTTGTCTCTTTTGTGATTAAATTAAAGTGGAATGCAATTCTAAGAGGGAGGAGTTCTCCAGAACAGATGTCAGCTCAGATGGAGACAATTTCAGGCCTTCTCAGAGCTTTATGGTATTCACAGCTGATTCTAGCTTTCAGGAGAGTTACCACCCATATCTGCCAGGATTTCTGGATGTATTAAAGGGAAGCTGAGTCAGGGAATGTGATTTTAGTAGTAGTCAATGAGTGGGGGAAATTGGTGTTTTGTTAACCCAATGCCCTAGCATTTAAATCTCGCTCTCTCACTAGCTGTATAGTCTTAAATCAGTGAATATCTTGGACCTTGATAGTTCTCATCTATAAAATGCAGATAATGAAAGTACCTACCTCATTAATTTCTCCCTCCCGCAAAGGCTTTCCTGACCATTACTCACTCATCTCTTATACTGTGATTAAATTACCCTCCTCCTTTTTGCCAGGCTCCCTTGACTTGAATTCTGTCATAGTTTTATTTAGGGAGCGCTGTGATGATCTGTCTGCATGTTTGAGAAAAATGTAAAGGCTGGGGGCCAGCCAGATACGTACCTGTTCCCCGAGTCAGCACAGTGACCTGAACTTGGCATCCAGCAGGGATTCAAAATATATTGATTGAATGAAAGAGTGTGACAAAGGCTATTTGGATCATGAAGGATGGTTCTCATTACACCTAATAATTGTTTATTCCAAATATAAAATGAGAGATGAGTGAACACAGGCAACTCCATACGTGGCTTTTCATGTGGGGAGGCTTCATCGTGTTCCTTGCATTCTCTCTTTTTCCCTCAAGCGCAGAGAGGGGCTATAGTAAGTCATTCAGTAGAAACTTCTCAAACACCAAGTGATTAGAACAAAACAATGCCTCTCCAGTCTTTCTCTTTGATTAATCAGTGAACCATGGGGATAAAAACAAGACTTCTAAGTTTGTGATTGTGTGAGTAACAGCACACGTGTGAACAATCAAGGGTGTGAGCACAAAGGTCAATGGAGATCAAGTCCAGGTGAGTGTTACCACTCTCAAAGAGGCCGTGAGCACCCCTTAATTCCTCCTGCTTCTTTGGTGACTCCCTCTGGTTCCCTGACTGCAGTGTCCCCCTTTTTCACCGATTACTGTCCTCTCTACCGACCTAAATTCAGCACCCAAACCCTTGCTAGTGCTGTCTCTAGAGTCAAATGCTAATCACTAAGAGAGGTGTTTGAGGTCCTATAGGATCTGACCCTGTCTCCTCCCTGACTGTACCCCCAGCAGCCTCCCTTCAGTCACTCAGCTCCAGGTCAGCTGGGCTCTGCAGTTTCTGGGTCATGTCAGCGAGGCTCCCTCCTCAGGGCCTCTTCCCTTTGCCTGCATGCTCCTCACCCACATCTGCCTGGCTGACTTCCTCACTTCCATGGAGGTCTTGCTCATTTCTCACTTGCTTCCTCTGTGAGGGCTACCCAGGCCACTGGACAGTATATTGGCAAGTGCACCCACCTTTCCCACCGTCCACCCTATCTCTCATCCCCTTTATCTTGCCCTACATTGTCCTTTAGTTACAACATGTATCACCTAACAGACTCTGTTATTTACTTCTTTGCTTTGTTTGTACTTATCTCTGTCCTCCCCCATAGTTCCCAGCTGCAAAGTCCTTGATCTTAGAAATCTTTCTCTCTTGCTCACTGGTCAATCTCCACCAGCCCAGAACATTACTGAGAACACACTGTAGTCACGCAGATGATATCAGTTTATGTACTGAATGTATCTGCCTCCCTTGGTACATTGTGATACCCTTGAGGGCAAGGGCCGTTGTTTGTCTCTGTCAAACCATGGATCTTTGTCACTCCATGATCCAGCAAACTTTCTGATACAGCTGGAGAGACACTACTGAATATTCACTGAATTAATGAATTAATTTGTGAAAGTGGCACTAACAGAGAAAAGATTCTGTTTCCAAACTGTAGTGCTTCCAGTAGGCACCATCTGTGTGAGAACCATGGACCTATCAGCGCCATGCAAACTCTGCTAGTCAGTGCGGCCAGATGTCTGACTTGTTTTCTGTGGAAATCTCATAGGCTAGCACTCGGCTTACTACCCAGCCTGACTTAGGGTGGCATTTCTGGAACTCATCTAAATAGACTTTGCTTTAGCTGTGCAGAACATGCAGTACTTTATGTATTTTCTTTCAATAAAATTGTATCTTTGAGAATAAAAGGTAATCATATAATCAAACGTGAGTGCAAAAGAAGGTAATGAGCTAGTTGGAGGAAATTGGAGACTACCATGGAATAATAGTACACACAAAGATTGGCACCAAGCTAGGCTCTTCCTGGATCTTCTGTAGTTGAATCCTAATAAAAACCCTCAAGAGGTAATATTGTCATTCCCATTTCACAAGGGAGAATATTGAGACCATGGACATTCTGTGAGTTGCCTGTGATCTGGCAGTAGATAGCCCAATGAGAGCCCAGTTCAGGGCTCATTGGTGATAACACCTCAGAGCAAGTTCAGCATAGACAGTTGCTGTTGCTGTTTAGTCACTAAATCGTGTCTGAATGACCAAACGGTCTATAGCCCACTAGACTCCTTGTCCATGGGATTTCCCAGGCAAGAATACTGGAGTGGGCTGCCATTTCCTTCTCCAGGCGATCTTCTGGGCCCTGGGATTGAACCCGCATCTCCTGCATTAGCAAGTGGGTTCTTTACCACTGAGCAACCAGGGAAGCCCACAGCATAGGCAGATCCCCCAACACACTTAATCTGCTCCCAGCAGTCCTGTTTGGTTCCCTTCCTTTTTTCACTGATCCGCTCTCCAAAGCTTCATCCCAGCTCATATCACTTGCAGAAGTGCTTCATCCCAGAGATTTCGCCCCAGCTCCTTTGATCAAATGTTGGTGTATTCAACACTGACCCCTGCTGTGGCAGATGGAAGGTGACTGTTCTGAGCCCTTGCGAAGGAACAAAGTAACTGTTATTTATACTTCTTCATGACTTTTGATGATTGTGTATGCTGGGGAGGGTCCTTTGCTGCAGAGCTAGTTTCCTTGTGTGAGAATCGTGTTCTTGGCAGGATGCCCTTTCCTTCCACAAAGACTTCAAACTGGCCCAGGATGGAAGGTCAGGATCTTACTGATCAGTGCTGCTGTGTACCCACAGGCCCAAGCACCGCACCATGAGACCGGTTCCCTCAGAAGCAACACAGATCTCTCAGGGTTACCAGGCTGTTCTGCACATTTCACAGGCTCCTTTGATAAAGACAACAAGTGAGATTTGGAATCAAAATTGGGATCAGGAAAATGACCACAGTCTTCCAGGACCTCAGTAAAATCTGCCTGTTCTGGGATGATGCACATTAGTGAGCAGCATGGTAGAGGGGCTCTGACCATGGGTTCTGAGCCAGGCATCATTCTCTTGAATTAGAGATTAGTGGACAATGGCTTCCCCCTTTTTTTCCCCATCTTCTCGGGTATTTATTTCAGGGCACATTTGAAAATCAGTGGTTTTGTTAGCAGTTTTCATAAAACAGAAGATCTCCTAGCAGAGGACACCAATTAGACTCTTATTTTCTAAACTTCATTTTAACGTTGATCAGATTGCTTTTAGTACCAGCCTACACCTCACAGGAAAGCTCCTTGACTTGTTGCTTTGGATGAATCTTCTGATGTGTATAATTCCCAGAGTTCTTGTAAAGGAATCCTAGTTCTCTTGTTGCTGTTTCCGAACTACATATCAGAAGAGATGATAGAATCTCTTTGGGGGCTACTGCAGGTCAGCTATTTTCATAACTCACTGACAATTTTCATAAAATCCCTGCAGCATAAATGCCATTATTCCAGTGTCACAAATGAGGGAATGAAGGCCCGGGAGGATAGATGCCTTGCTCATCACAGAGTGAGGAAGTGGCAGAGCTGGGATTTAGAACTGCTCTCACAATCCATTGTCTGCATATCTCCACAATTTAAAAAAGTATTTGAAGAACATTCTTGTGTTTTTGAGAGTCACCAATGTAAATTGAAAAATTCTATACTGTTTCTCTATCTCATCATTCTGTTTATTTTTAGAGTCTTTCTCATGACAAATAGTACTTTCCTTTACAGACAGTATTAAGGTTATAACATTATACTTGGGGGTGGCAGACGTGGAAAGGCATATACATGACTCAGTTCTGCAAAGTGTCGCATTTCGCCATACTGTGGGCTAAAAACTGTGCCATATACTGTGTAGATGCACATGGAGAAAAGAGCCAGGTCTCGTCCTCCAAAACCTCCCGAGTTTCTAGAAGAGTTTGCATGGCACCTGATACTCATAAACCACAGCTATGCTACCTGTGTAGAAAGCCTCTACTGTACTACCCCCAGGTTGCGAATGGATGTTTTTGAGGTTAAAGTTTCACGTTTCAGCGATGCCTAAGATGTTTCCTGCAGTGTATGTCCTACATGATAAGCAAAGAGCAAAGCAACCATGGTGCCAGCCCTTAGGATCTCACAGGAAAACAAACCAAAAAGAAGTTGTACTTGCTAAATTAGAAGTATCCATGGAGTACATGTACAGTGCAAGATGGGAAAAGAGGAAGAGGAGACAAAGATTAGGGCTGAGAATGAAGAGAGGCAGTAGGGTCAGAAGTCAGATCATATTGTGACTGTGAACACTTAAGGCCTGTATTGGAAAATTCCACTGTTTGCCAGGGGATGTGATTCCTTAATCCTGAATATTTGTGATTTTCAACAGAATGATTAAGTAATCACATTGCCAGCTTTATCAGTTCAGTTCAGTTGCTAAATTGTGTCCACCTCTTCGGGACTCGGTGGACTGCAGCACGCCAGACTTCCCTGTCCATCACCAAGGTTGCTCAAACTCATGTGCATCGAGTTGGTGATGCCATCCAACCATCTCATCCTCTGTAGTCCCTTTCTATTATATTCTTATACCAGCCTTATATTCACTAATTAATCTCTCAGTTACATTTTTTAAATAATTTTTATGTTTCTGTCATTTTTTTATTTGCAAAGCTTTGGATTTCGAAACGCTCCCATCATGAGGACATTTCAGAAACTGAGAGATGTTAGAAAGACCAACGATGATGAATCCAGGAAGTCGCCAGTACACTAGTAGTAGAGGCTCCTGAGTACAGGGAGCTGCTGTAAAAGTCAGGAGATGCGTACGTTCCACGCGCCATGGTAGGGTCTGGGATTAGAGCAATCAGGCAAGCTGATCCAGGTCTCTTAGTACAGAATCATGCAGTCATATCTTAAACCCAGTGGTCTGGAAAGATTTGTCAGGATTGTTGATGGAGGAGGTGTCTTACCTGCGCACACACACACACACACACACAGACACACTCACACACAGTTAATAAATTAGAATTCTGAAAGCCAGCTAAGATCACAGTTTTGGAGCCAGTCTGTCTGCCTCCAAAGCCTCAAAGAATGTCTATGACATCAAACCCTTTTTCATAATAATTTATTTCAATTTAATTGAGAACCACTACCTGCAATTCCCCTGACTGTGCTTGCCTGTTGTTGCCCTTAAGAGGAACTGGGAACTGAATGTTCTGCCTTATCTAAACGGCAGGGACTGAGTGGGCAGCTCCTGCGCCCAAGCCCTTCATGTTGAGTATGGCCCCATCTGACAGCCATGTGACCTCATGTTGCTGTCCCACTGCAGGCTGCCTGTTTTTGCCTCTATTTTGCAATTAGTCTTCACTACAATTAGAGTTAGAATTCTCTGCACTGTGACTTTGGTGATTCTTATTTTAATTGGCACTTTTTGAGGTATGTGTGACTATCACTGGGCCAGAAATGATTCCTTAACCTCCCCAGTAGATTGGATAACCTCCCCAGTAGATTGGATAATGCAGAGAATTACCTTATGCTCAACAGATTCAATACGCCAATAACTTAAATACCTGTGATCAGTTTTTGATTGCTGCACAGCAAATTGCCTCGAATTTGGCAGCTTAAACCAGCCCATATGTATTATTTTCTGGTTCCCATAGATAATGCATGCTGCATCGATCAAGTGAGTTCTCTGCTTAGGGTCTTACGAGGCTGAAATCAAGGTATCAGTGTGGCTGGAATCTTACCCGGAGGCTCTGGGGAGGAAGCAGCTTTTAAGCTAATCCGGGTGATTGGCAGAATTTATCTCTTACGGTGGCAGGACTGAACTATGTCTTTGCAGGGTCTTGTCGAAGCTGCTCTCGGATCCTAGAAGCTGCCTGTTTTTCTCATCATATGGTTCCCTCAATCTTCAAGCAAATGATGGTGTGTCAAAACCTTGTGCTTCAAATTTCTCTTGCTTCCCTCTGCTGCAAGCCAGGGAAAACTCTCTGCTTTTAAAGGACTGCTGTTATTATGTTAGGCCCCTTTGGATAATCCAGGATAATCTCCCAATTTTGAGGTAAGTGGATTAATAATCTCAGTTACTACTGCAAAAGCCCATTAGCCATGCAAATATAACACAAATGTGCATGTGATTCCTCCTCTAATTCACAGTACCTGGGATTATGGCAAGGTATCTTGGGAAACCAGTATTAGGATTCTGTCTACCATAGCCTTTAATAACCATCAGATAATTATTTATTAAAACCCTGTTTTGTGACCCTGATGGAGTATCTGTAAATTCTGTGATCATACTGCAGGTCTTCATTGAGTTCTATCATGTCATCATGTAATTTTATTTGCACCAGTGACTAGTGCCTTCACAAGTGTATTGGTCAGAGTTCCAGAGGAACAGAACCAATAGGATATTTAGAGAGAGAGAGAGAGGAGAGAAATAGATTTTTTTATTAGGAATTGGCTCACATATTTATAGAGGCTGACAAGAGCCCAAGATATGCTTTCAGCAACGTGGAGACCTAGGAAAGCTGATGGTACAGTTCGTCTGAGTCCAAAGGCTGAGAACCAGGAGAGCCAGTAGTGTAAGTTCTAATCCAAAAGTGCTGAGATTGAGCCTTAAGAGCTTGTTCAGTTCAAGTCCACAGGCAGGAAAAAACCAGAGTCCCACCTCAAGCAGTCAGACTTGATTCCCTCCTCCTTGAAGGAAGCTCAGCTTTTTTTGTTCTATTCAGGCTTTCAACTGTTTGGTATGGGACATCCCCATTAGAGGGCAACCTGCTTTACTCAGTCCACTTATTCCAGTGCTGATCTTATCTAAAACTCCCTCACAGACACACTCACAATAATGGTTGACCTACTGTCTGGGCACTTTCTGTGGCCCAATCACATTGACGCAAAATATTGCACATCAGTCCAGGCATCTTGACACAGTCCATAGGTTATCATTTATTTTAAAATTCCTATTCTTTGTTAATTAACTGCTTAGTTTCCCAGCTTCCTTGTCTGTGGATAAGTTCCCTTTGTTAGTTTTATTGTAACTAATTACCTTTAAGAGTATATGTGTTAAAGGGAAACACTGATCAGGAAGCAGTGTACATTCTATATGGTAAAGGAGAATATTGCATCATGTAGCATGCAGATTTAATAATACCTAATATTTATGAAATAGTTACCATATAGCACATCCTTTTGTATGTTTTTAAAGTGCTTTACCTCGTTTGTTCAGCAAAATCCCATGAGATACATGCCATTGTTATTCCCATTTCCATATGAAGAAACTGGGGCACAGAAGTAATTTGCTGCAGATGTCAACTGTTAAGTGGCAGGCCCAGGGTTGGAATCTATGGCTTCAGAACCAATGTCCATAACTAGTTAGTGTGAGCATATAATTTATCATCCACACCAGAATGAGAGCACTATGAAAAATTATACCTCAGTGGGCATAAAACAGAAGACTTACATGTGTGAAGATGCTGTTCACTCTATTAGTGAAAATCCTTTGGGTTGCAAGGAGCAGAAAATTATTTTCTAGGTTGGCTCAATGGAAAAGGAAGTTCATGATCTCAGAGCATTTGTAATATCTGCATCACTTTCCCTCCCTCTGGTAGATTACTCCTGTCAAAATAAAAATTGATTTATTATTATTATTTAAAAAACAAACAGAAAAAAACCTTCTTTTTGCCTCCCTATTTCTTACTCCCTATGGGGACATTTCTCCTCCCCTTGGTAGCCTACTTCACATAGCGAGGGTCTATACTCACTGTCTCCAGTTTCCTATCCTTCCATTCTGTCTTAATCTCACTGTGATTGAGTGACGACATCTTCACCTGAGCTGAAACTGTTCTAATCAACGTAATAATGACATCAATATTTCTAAGTCAGTGGCTATGTCACAGTTCCTTGTGTATTCTGTCTATAATTTTGGGCCAAGTCAATCACTCCTTCCACCTGGAACTACTTTATCCCCTGGTGTATTATTTAGCATTCTCTGGAGATATGGAAACAATAGGATATATATATATAGGAAGAGATTCTTTAAAGGAATTGACTTACGCAATTGTGGAGACAGAGAATTCCCCCAATCTGGTGTCTGCAAGCTGGAGTCCCAGAGAGGCTTGGTGGCTTAATTCATTTCAACTCCAACAGCCTGAGAACCAAGAGAACTAATGAGGTAGATTCTAGTCAGGGTCTGAAGACCTGAGAAACTGTAGCACCAAGAACAGTAGAAGATCAATGTCCCAGTTCGTTCAATCAGGCAGGAAAGGCCCAGATTTTCCTTCCTCCACCTTTTTATTGTATTCAGCATTGTTTGCCCTCACACTGGGAAGGGCAAACTTCTTTTCTAAGTCCAGTCCAAATTAAATTCAGATGTTAATTTCACCCGGAAATAGCCTTGCAGACATACTCAGAAATGATGTTTAGCCAAATATTTGGATACCCCGTGATCTAGTCAGGTTGACGCATAAACACCTGGGTTCCAGGACAACACTTTCCTGGTTGTTCCCTGATATAATGTAGCTGTAGCTGCTCAGTCTCCTTGGCTTGTTCTTCTCCTTTCCTTGTGTTCTCTCCATATTGACAAACCTCAGAACTGAATCCTTATCCTCTTCTTCTCTACCTATACTCATTCCTTTCGTGATCTCATCCAGGACTGAGGCTTTCTATGCCATCTATACCCTCTTCTCTCCCCAGCTTTGATATCCAACTTAGGCTCCAGAGTCTGTTTTCACTGTCCACCTGGAAGTGCAAATGGATATCCAATAGACATTACATTTCAATCATGCAAAAAATGAACTTATTTCATTTCAGTCAATCAAATTCTGTTGGTTGTCATCTCAGTTAACATCAGCCTTCCAGATACTCACTTAAAAATACTGGGGTCAGAGGAATCCCTAGTGGTTCTGTGTTCCCAGTGCAGGGGTCCTGGCTTCGATTCCCTGATCAGGGAACTAGATTTCATATGCCCCAGCTAAAAATCCCACATGTGGCACCAAAGATTGAAGATCTTACATGCTCCAACTAAGTCCTGGCACAGCCAAATAAATAAATATTAAAAAAAAAATATTGGAATCAGTCTTACCATTATACCCATCCAGAAATCCTGTTGCTTCTGTGGTCTAAGTAGATTGGGATTATGAAAAATTTTGCCTTCCCCACACCTACCATTTGATTCTAAGCCACTACAACTTCTTGCCTTGATTGGTGCAACAACGCAACATCAAAATATTTACATGACCTACAAGTTTCTGCAAGATTTGATGTGTTATTTCTCTGAAATCCAACTACACTACCACGAAATCCCTCCATAGCTACCTTAAGTTAAGTAATCACAGTTTACCTGAATGCTCTTCAACTGGCTGTTGTCTGTGTTTAAAATGTTCTTCTTCTACATATTTAATGGCTCATCCTACCAACTCCTTCAAATCTTTGCCTAAATACACTTTCTGAGTGAGGCTTATTCTGACTACTTAACAAAATTTCCAATTTCTCAACATTCCAGATTTTTCTTTGTTGTTTTTATAGTTCAGTGGCTAAATCGTGTCTATATAGAAATATATATACTTTGTCTACAACTCATGCTTCCAGTTTTCACAATCTTCCAGTTGTTGTTCAGTTGCTCAGTTGTGTCTGACTCTTTGCAACCCCATGGATTGCAGCATGCCAGGCTTCCCTGTCCTTCACCATCTCCTGGACTTTGCTCAAACCCATGTCCATTAAGTCGGTGATGCCATCCAACCATCTCATCCTCTGTCATCCCTTCTCATCCTGCCTTCAATCTTTCCCAGCATCAGGGTCTTTTCCAATGAATCAGCTCTTCACATCAGGTGGCCAAAGTATTGGAACTTCAGCTTCAGCATCAGTCCTTCCAATGACTATTCAGGGTTAATTTCTTTTAGGATTAACTGGTTTGATCTCCTTGAAGTCCAAGGGACTCTCAAGAGTCTTCTTCAGCACTACAATTAGAACACATCAGTTCTTCAGTGCTCAGCCTTATTTATTGTCCAGCTCTCACATCCATACATGACTACTGGAAAAACCATAGCTTTACTTATACAGACCTTTGTAGGGAGTGATGTCTCTGCTTTTTAATATGCTGTATATGTTTGTCATAACTTTTCTTACAAGAAGCAAGCATCTTTTAATTTCATGGTTGCAATTACCATCAACAGTGATTTTGGAGCCCCCAAAATAAAATCTGTCATTGTTTCCACTTTTTCCCCTTCTATTTGCCATGAAGTGATGGAACTGGATGCCATGGTCTTTGTTTTTTTAATGTTGCATTTTAAGCCATCTTTTTCACTCTTCTTTTTCACCTTCATCAAGAGGCTTTTTAGCTCCTCTTCACTTTCTGCCATTCGAGTGGTATCATCTGCATACCTGGGGTTGTTTATATTTCTCCCAGCAATCTTGATTCCAGCCTGTAATTCATCTAGTCAGCATTTCATGTGATATACTCTGCATATAAGTTAAATAAACAGGGTGACAATGTAAAGACTTGTCCTACTCCTTTTCCAGTTTTGAACCAGTCAGTCCTGGCATGTAAAGTTCTAACTGTTGCTTCCTGACCCACATACAGGTTTCTCAGGAGATAGGTCAGGTGGTCTGGTATTCCCAACTCTTTAAGTAATTTCCATAGTTTTTCATGATCCACACAGTCAAAGGCTTTAGCATAGTCAATGAAGCAGAAGTAGATGATTTTCTTGAATTTCCTTGCTTTCTCTATGATCCAGCAAATGTTGTCAATTTGATCTCTGGTTCCTCTGCCTTTTCTACCCCTTGCTTGTACATCTGAAAGTTTTCAGTTCACATACTGCTGAAGACTAACTTGTAGACTTTGAGAATTACCTTATTAGCATGGAAAATGAGTGTAATTGTGCATTAGTTTGAGCATTCTCTCTGCCCCCTTCTGTTATCTGTGTCAGAAATCTCTTTCTGACACAGATTTCTCTATCTCTTTTATACTTTGATAAAACTTTATTACACAAAAGCTCTGAGTTATCAAACATCATCACTGGCCCCGGATTGAATTCTTCTCCTCCGGAGGCCAAGAATCCTGGCATCTTTTGTGGTTTAGCAGTAACCTTTCATCTTGGGGCCTCATCCAGGATTCTTCAGGACAAGTAAGGATGCTTGGAGCTCTAGTTCTTTGTTCTCCTAATGAACATGCTTTCTGCTGTACTTTACTAACTCTACAGTGTGCTTGTGTGAATGAATGACATGCCCTGTGTGAAGCAAGTGAGGATCCCTGCTCTGCAGTTCCACAATTCCATAGTGACCTCATATGGCTCATGGCAGAAACCCTGTCAGGGGTTTATACCAACCTGCCAATGGACTTCCCTGGTGGCTCAGACAGTAAAGCGTCTGCCTACAATGTGGGAGACCCGGTTTCAATCCCTGGGTTGGGAACATCTCCTAGAAAGGAAATGACAACCCACTCTAGTATTTTTGCCTGGAAAACCCCATGGATGGAGGAGCCTGATAGGCTATAGTCCATGGTGTTGCAAAGAGCTGGACACAGCTGAATGACTTCACTTTCACTTTCTTTCACTTTGAGCATTCTTTAGCACTGCCCTCCTTTGAGATTGGAATGAAAACTGACATTTTCTGTCCTGCAGCCACTGCTGGGTTTTCCAAATTTCCTGGCATATTGAGTGCAGCATTTTATGAGCATCATCTTTTAGGATTTGAAATAGCTTAACTGGCATTCCATTACCTGCACTAGCTTTGTTTTTAGTGATGCTTCCTGAGGCCCACTTGACTTTACACTCCAAGATGTCTGGCTTTAGGTGAGTGACCACACCATCATTGAAAACCTGGTCATTAAAACCTTTTTCATATAGTTATTCTGTGTATTCTTGCCACCTCTTCTTAATCTCTTCTGCCTGTTAGGTTCTTACCGTTTCTATCCTTTATTATGCCCATCCTTGCATGAAATCTTCCCTTGATATCTCCAGTTTTCTTGAAGAAACCTCTAGTCTTTCCCACTCTATTGTTTTCCTCTACTTCTTTGCATTCTTCATTTAAGAAGTCCTTCTTATCTCCCCTTGCTGTTCTCTAGAACTCTACGTTCAGTTGGTTATCTTTCCCTTTATCCCTTGCTTTCCACTTCTATTCTTTCCTTGACAATTTATAAAGCCTGCTCAACTTGCTCTAATCTGCTTTCCATAGCAGTATAATATTCCTACTTACAGTGTAATTCAGTGATTTATTTATTGTTTATACAGGTACCCCAAAATATGAGTTCTGTGAAGGCAGAGACAGATGTACATTTTGTTTACTTTAGTATCTTCAGGGTCAACAGTAGTGCCTGGCAGGTAGCTGTTAGTCATTACATATTTGGTCTAATTGCCAAGTAGACTGGAAGTGCAAAGTAGGGTGGGTTCTAGACATGGAGAAGTCCAGTTCAGGGGTGTCATTAAGGGTTCAGATTCTTTCCCTCTTTTCTTATCCACCTCAGTGTCCTCCATCATTCTGGTACCCAGATGTCTGTAGCAATACAGAGCTCATATCTAGAAATGGTAATATTTAGGGAAAATGGAAAATATCTTCCAGTGTTCCTTTTCCAAGAGCAATAAAACTGTGACATAATACTTTCTACCCCCATCATCCCAAGAATATGAGACTGAATCTGGTCACATGACCAACCCCAAATCAGTGATTGTCAGTGATACTGGATGCATCATAACTGGCTTAGATGAACATGAGATGATGAGGATTTTATCACAATGTCCCCTGAAAAACATCCATATACTGTTATGATGAGAGAGTGTGTGTGTGTGTGTTTGTGTGTATGTGATTGATAGCGGGGGTGGAATTCTGATATGTAGTGGTTTCAGATCATGAAGAAGTAGATTATGGTAATTCAGGAGGCAGGAGATGGGGGAAGAGTTGACATTTTGCCTAGAAACTCCTGGTCTGCTAATCACATGAGGCTAATGTCATTTGATATGTCTATCTCAGACTAGATACTATGTTGACAAAGGCACTAAGAATACTCAGTCAAGTTAGTAGAGACATTTTTGCCCAAACAGTGGTTAGATTGGCATTAAAAGTTTTGTTTTATGAATGAGTAACCTACCCCTTCTGACTGATAACATCTTCTTCATGTAGCCATGTTAATGCATGTGTGCTGAGTCATGTCTGACTCTTGGTGACCCGATGGACTGTACCTAGCAGGCTCCTCTGTCCATGGAATTTTCCAGGTAAGAATATTAGAGTGGGTTGCTGTTAATACCTTTATTCAAATCTCAGCATTTGTGTCTTGGGACCTACATATTCCCTTTCGTTGGGTTCAGTTTTGAAGTAATATATAACATACGTAAGAAGCATGAAACATATACAGAGATTAATAATGAATAATTATAATGTGAAAACCTATATAACCACCACCCAAAACAGTGACTCAAATATTATTAAAATCCCAGAGCCCCCGCAGCTCCCCTCTCTGACCACAACAGTGTCTCCTCAATAGAGAAATCTGCCATCCTGATCCTTGCTCAGTATCTCTTCCTTGCAGCTTATTATAGCTTCACCTACTGCCTATGTAAACTACACTAAACTATCTAGTTTCATTAAAGATAAACCTTGTGTCAATAGATATCACATGTTTGATTTTTTTAGTGTACACTTAGAGAGCCACCTCATGTAACTTGTTTCTACAAGCTCTCTGAAATGTTGAAAGGAACCCTTCTTTCCAGGTTAAAGGAAGAAATTCTGTCCCCAAGTATGTGCTTGAGAGTGAATTCAGTGCGAGAGTATACATGAGAGCTAAACAGTATTTTTGACCTCCAGTGAGTCTATAGGCCAGTTAGGAAGATGGTGTAGGCTGTAGGCTGCTAGAGCTAACAGTAGCTCAGGTTAGCAGTAAGGCCACGGGTGAGGCATTCCTTGTGCTACCTCTTACTGGTTTGTGATTTGGGGCAAATCTCTCTACATCTCTGAGCCTGTGAGCTTCTTTTTTAAAAAACTTATTTATATTTAATTGAAGAACACTTGCTTTACAATATTGAGTTGGTTTCTGCCACACATCAACATGAATCAGCCATAGGTATACATATGGCCCCTCCTACTTAAACCTCCCTCCGACTTTCCACCCCATCCCACCCCTCTAGGTTGTCGCAGAGCCCTGGTTTGAATTCCATGAGTCACACATGAAATTCTCATGGCTATCTATTTCACAAATGGTAATATATGTTTCCATGCTATTCTCCATTCGTTCCACATTCTCCTTACCTCTCTGTGTCCACAAGTCTGTTCTCTATGTCTGCATCTTCACTGCTGCACTGCAAATAGGTTCATCAGTACCATATTTCTAGATTCCATATGTGTGCATTAATATATTATATTTGTTTTACTCATTCTGACTTACTTCACTCTGTAAAATAAACTCTAGTTTCATCCACCTCATTAGAACTGACTCAAATGCATTTCATTTTATGGCTGAGTAATATTCCATTGTATATATGTACCACTACTTCTTTATTCATTCATCTGTTGGTGGACATCAAGGTTGCTTCCATGTCCTAGCTATTGTAAATAGTGCTTCAGTAAACATTGGGGTATGTGCTCTTTCAAATAATTTATGGTTTCCTCAGGGTATATGCATTCATCTCACACACTAGTAAAGTGATGCTTAAAATTCTCCAAGCCAGGCTTCAGCAATACGTGAACCATGAACTTCCAGATATTCAAGCTAGTTTTGCAAAAGGCAGAGGAACCAGAGATCAAATTGCCAACATCTGCTGGATCATCGAAAAAGCAAGAGAGTTCCAGAAAAACATCTATTTCTGCTTTATTGACTATGCCAAAGCCTTTGACTGTGTGGCTCACAATAAACTGTGGAAAATTCTGAAAGAGATGGGCATACCAGACCACCTGACCTACCTCTTGAGAAACCTGTACAGAGGTCAGGAAGCAACAGTTAGAACTGGACATGGAACAACAGACCAGTTCCAAATCGGGAAAGGAGTACGTCAAGGCTGTATATTGTCACCCTGTTTATTTAACTTATATGCAGAGTACATCATGAGAAATGCTGGGCTGGAGGAAGCACAAGCTGGAATCAAGATTACCGGGAGAAATATCAATACCCTCAGATATGCAGATGACACCACCCTTATGGCAGAAAGTGAAGAAGAACTAAAGAACCTCTCAATGAAAGTGAAAGAGGAGAGTGAAAAAGTTGGCTTAAAGCTCAACATTCAGAAAACTAAGATCATGGCATCCGGACCCATCACTTCATGGGAAATAGATGGGGAAACAGTGGCTGACTTTATTTTTCTGGGCTCCAAAATCACTGCAGATGGTGATTGCAGCCATGAAATTAAAAGACGCTTACTCCTTGAAAGGAAAGGAGTGACTGACCTAGACAGCATATTAAAAAGCAGAGACATTATTTTGTCAACAAAAGTCCATCTAGTCAAGGCTATGGTTTTCCCAGTGGTCATGTATGGATGTGAGAGTTGGACTATAAAGAAAGCTGAGTGCTGAAGAATTGATGCTTTTGAACTGTGGTGTTGGAGAAGACTCTTGAGGGTCCCTTGGACTGCAAGGAGATCCAACCAGTCCATCCTAAAGATCAGTCCTGGGTGTTCATTGGAAGGACTGATGTTGGAGCTGAAGCTCCAATACTTTGGCCACCTGATGCGAAGAGCTGACTCATTTGAAAAGACCCTGATGCTGGGAAAGATTGAGGGCAGGAAGAGAAGGGGACGACAGAGGACAAGGTGGTTGGATGGCATCACCAACTCGATGGACATGGGTTTGGGTGGACTCCGGGAGTTGGTGATGGACAGGGAGGCCTGGTGAGCTGCGGTTCATGGGGTCGTAGAGTCGGACACGACTGAGTGACTGAACTGAACTGAACATGGTATATGCATGGTAGTGGCATTATCGTGTCATATGGTAGTTTTCTTCCTAGTTTTTTGAAGTTTTCCATAATGGCTATATCAGTTTACTTTCCCGCCAGCAGTGCAAGAGGGTTCCTTTTTCTCCACATCCTCTCCAGCAGTTTTTGTTTGTAAATTTCTTGATTATGGCCCTTCTGACTGGTGTTAGATGATACCTCATTGTAGTTTTGATTTGCATTTCTCTAATAATGAAGGATGTTGAATATCTATTCATGTGTTTATTAACCACCTTCATTGGAAAAATATCTGGTTAGGTCTTCTGCCCACTTTTTGATTGAGTTGTTTGTTTTTCTGGTATTGAGCTGAATGAGCTGCTTGTATATTTTGGAGATTAATCTTTTGTCTGTTGTTTCATTTGCTGTTATTTTTCTCCAGCAAATTGAGGGTTGTTTTGCTGTGCAAACGCCTTTATATTTAATTAGGTCCCATTTGTTTATTTTTGTTTTTGTTTCCATTACTCCAGGAGGTAGGCCGCAGAGGATCTTGCTGCGATCTGTGTCAAAGAGTGTTCTGCTTATCTTTTCCTCTAAGAGTTTTATAGTTTCTGGTCTTACCTTAAGGTTTTAAATTCATTTTGAGTTTATTTTTGTATATGGTGTTAGGAAATGTTCGAATTTCATTCTGTTGTACTTAGCTGTCCAATTTTCCCAGCACCACTTACTGAAGAGACTACCTTTTCTCCATTGTATATTCATGCCTCTTTTGTCAAAGATAAGGTGCCCATAGATTGGTGGATTTATCTCTTGACATTCTATCTAGTTCCATTGGGTTGTATTTCTACTTTTGTGCCAGTACCATACTGCCTTGATGACTGTAGCTTTGTAGTGTTATCTGAAATTAGGAAGGTTGATTCCTCCAGCTTCATTGTCAAGGTTGCTTTGGCTATTCAGGATCTTTTATGTTTCCATATAAATTGTGAAATTATTTCTTCTAGTTCTGTGAAAAATAATCATTGGCAGTTTGATAGGGGTTGCAGTGAATCCATAGATTGCTTTGGGTAGAATAGTCAATTTCACAATATTGATTCTTCCAATCCAAAAGCATGGTATATATCTTTTTTTTTTTTTGGTATATATCTCTTGATCTGCTTGTCACCTTGATTTCTTTAATCAGTGTCTTATAGTTTTCTGTATACAATTCTTTTGTCCCTTTAGGTAGGTTCATTCCTAGGTATTTTATTATTTTTGTTGGATTGATGAATGAATTGTTTCCTAAATTTCTCTTTCTGAGTTTTCATTGTTAGGGTATAGCAGTGCAAGTGATTTCTGTGGATTAATTTTGTATCTTGTGACTTTACCATAGTCACTGATTAGCTCTAGTATTTTCTGGTGGCTTTTTTTTTTAGCATTTTATATGTTTAGTATCATGTCATCTGCAAACAGTGAGAATTTTACTTCTTTTCCAATCTGAATTCCTTTTATTTCTTTTTATTTTCTAATTACTGTGCCTAGGACTTCCAAAACTATATTGAATAATAGTAGTGAGAGTGGACATGCTTGTCTTGCTCCTACTGTTAGAGGAAATGCTTTCAGGTTTTCACCATTGAGAATAATGTTTGCTGTAGGTTTGTTGTAGGTGGCCTTTATTATGTTGTAGTATGTTCCTTCTGGGCTTCCCTGGTGGCTCAGATAGTAAAGAATCTGCCTGTGGTGCAGATTCAGCCTGGGTTCAGTCCCTGGGTCGGGAAGGTCATGTGGAGAAGGGAATGGCTACCCACTCCAGTATTGCCTGGAGAATTCCATGGACAGAGGAGCCTAGGGGGCTACAATCCATGGGATCACAAAGAGTTGGACACAACTGAGCAACTAACACTTTTACTTTCACATGTTCCCTCTATGCCTACTTTCCATAGAGCTTTTATCATAAATGGGTGTTGAATTTTGTAAAAAAATTTCTCTGCATCTGTTGAGATGATCATATTGTTTTAATCTTTTGATTTGTTAATATAATATATCAAAATGATTGATTTGCATATACTGAAGAATCCTTGCATCCCTGGGATAAAGCACATTGGATCAGAATGTATGATCTTTTTAATTATTGTTGGCTTCTGTTTGCTAAAATTTTGTTGAGGATTTTTGCATCTATATTCACCAGAGATATTGGCCTGTAATTTTCTTTTTTTGTGGTATTCTTGTCTGGTTTTGGTATCAGGGTGATGGTGACCTCATAGAATAATTTTCAGAGTTTTCCTTCCCCTGCAATTTTCTGGAAGAGTTTGAGCAGGATAGGTATTAACTGTTTTCTAAACTTTTGGTAGAATTCACCTGTGATACCATCTGGCCCTGAGCTTTGGTTTGTTGGAAGATTTTTGATTACAGTTTTGATTCCTATGCTTGTGATTGGTCTGTTCATATTTTCTATTTCTTCCTGGTTCAGTTTTGGAAGGTTATACTTTTCTAAGAATTACTCCATTTCTTCCAGGTTGTTCATTGTCTTGGCATATAGTTGCTTGTTATAGTCTCTTATGATCCTTTGTATTTCTGTGTTGTCTGTTGTAACCTCCTTTTTCACTTCTAATTTATTGATTTGAGTCTTCTCCCCTTTTTTCTTGATGAGTCTGTCTAATGTTTTGTCAGTTTTGTTGACAAAAAACCAGGTTCCTATGTTAGGTTCTTTGGTCTTCTCAAAGAACCAGCTTTTAGTTTTATTGATCTTTTCTATTGCCTCATTCATTTCTTTTTCAGTTATTTCTGTGCTGATCTTTATGATTTCTTTCCTTTTACTAATTTCGGGATTTTCTTGTTTTTATTTTTCTAGTTATTTTAGGTGTAAAGTTAGGTTGTTAATTTGATATTTCTCTTGTTTCTTGAGATAGGCCTGAATTGATATAAACTTCCATCTTAGCTCTGCTTATGCTTGATTTCTTTAGTGACCTCTTGGTTTTTCAGAATTGTATTGTTTAACCTCCATGTGTTTATGTTTTTAATTTTTTTCCCTGTGGTTGTTATCTAACAGCGTACAATAAAGATACTTGAAATAATTGCAGTTTTCTAAAAGTTACCAAGGCTTGATTTGTGAATCGAGGTGTGATATATCCTGGAGAATGTTCCATGTGCACTTGAGAAAAAAGTGAAATCTACTATTTTTGGATGAAATGCCCAAGAGATATGAATTAGGTCCAGCTGGTCCAGCGTATCATTTAAAGCTTGTATCTCCTTATTAATTTTCCATCTGGATGTTCTGTCGACTGGTGTGAGTGGGGTGTTAAAGTCCCCCACTATTACTGTGTTATTGTCAATTTCTTCTTTAATACATGTTAGCATTTGCCTTTGGAGAAGGCAATGTCACCCCACTCCAGTACTCTTGCCTGGAAAAATCCCATGGATAGAGGAGCCTGGTGGGCTACAGTCCATGGGGTCGCTAAGAGTCAGACATGACTGAGCGACTTCACTTTCACTTTTCACTTTCATGCATTGGAGAAGGAAATGACAACCCACTCCTGTGTTCCTGCCTTGAGAATCCCAGGGATGGGGGAGCCTGGTGGGCTGCCGTCTATAGAGTTGCACAGAGTTGGACACAACTAAAGCGACTTAGCAGCAGCAGCATTTGCCTTATGTATTGAGGTGCTCCTATGTTGGGTGCATATATATTTATAATTTTTATATCTTCTTGGATTGATCCCTTGATCATTATGCAGTGTCCTTCATTAACTCTTGTAATAGTTTTTATTTTAAAGTCTATTTTATCTGATATGAGTATTGCTACTCGCACTTTCCTTTAATTTCCATTTGCATGGAATATCTTTTTCCAACCCCTCACTTTCATTCTGTATGTTTCCCTAGGTCTGAGGTGGATCTCTTGTAGACAGCATATATAGGGGGTCTTATTTTTGTATCCATTCAGCCAATCTGCATCTTTTGGTTGGAGCATTTAGTCTGTTTACCTTTAAGGTAATTATTGGTGTGTGTGACCCTATTACCATTTACTTTATTGTTTTAGGTTTGTTTTGTAAACCTTTTCTTTCTCTTGTGTTTCAAGAAGTTCCTTTAGCATTTGTTGTAGAGCTGGTTTGGTGGTGCTGAATTCTCTTAACCTTTGCTTGCTTGAAAAGTTTTTGACTTCTCCTTGAAATCTGAATGACATCATTACTGTATAGAGTAGTCTTGGTTATAGATATTTTCCATTCATCACTTTAAGCATATCTTGCTACTCCCTCTGGCCTACAGATATTCTGTTGAAAGATCAGCTGTTAGCCTTATGGGGATCCCCTTGTATGTTATTTGTTGTTTTCCCTTGCTACTTTTAATATTTATTCTTTGTGTTTAATTTTTGTTAGTTTGCTTACTATATGTTTTGGTGTGTTTCTCCTTGGGTTTATCCTGTATCAGAGTCTATGGGCTTCCTGGACTTGGGTGACTATTTCTTTTCCTATGTTAGGGAATTTTTCAACGATAATCACAAGTATTTTCTTGTACCCTTTTTATTGTCTTCTTCTGGGACCCCTTCTTTGAATGTTGGTGCACTTAATGTTCAAGAGGTCTCTGTGACTGTCCTCATTTCTTTTCATTATTTTTTCTTTATTCTTCTCTGCTTCAGTTATTTTCATCATTCTATCTTCCAGATCACTTATCCATTCTTCTGTCTCAGTTATTTGCCTATCAGTTCCCTCTAGTGTATATTTAATCTCAATTATTGATGTGTTCATTGCTGGTTGTTTATTCTTTAATTCTTCTACATGTTTGTGAAACATTTATTGTATTTTCTTGATCTGTGCCTCCAGTCTATTTATCTGTACCTCCATTTTATTTCCAAAATTTTGGATCATATTTACTATCATTACTCTGAATTCTTTTTCAGTTAGACTGCTTATTTTCTCATCATTTGTTTTGTCTTGTAGGCTTTTACCATGTTCCTTCATCTATTGCATGTTTCTCTAACTTTTCATTTTAAGTTACTGTGTTTGGGGTCTCCTTTTCTGCTGGCTGGAAGGTTGTAGGTCCTCTTAATTGTGGAGTCTGCTCCCTGTGGATGGTGTTGGCCAGTGCCTTGTGAAATTTTTGTTGTTGGGGAGACTTGTGCCTGTGTTCTGGTGGGTGAAGCTTGATCTTGTCTCTTTGAAGGGCAGTGCCATCCATGTCCAGTAGTGTGTTTTGAGGTGTCTGTGGGCTTGGTATGACTTTGGGCATCCTTTCTGCTAATGGCAGGGTTGTGTTCCTGTTTTGCTGATGATTTGGCTAGAGGCGTCCTGCACTGGAGCTTGCTGGCCTTTGGGTGGTGCTTGGTCTTAGTGTGGACCTTGAGGCCTTTGGTAGATCTCTCACCAATTAATGTTCCATGGTGTCAGGAGTTCTCTAATTGTCCAAAGTGCTAGAATCAGGTCTCCCACCTTGGAGCTTCAAGCCAGACTCCTTACTGCAGCACCAAGACTTCACAGGCCACACATCACAGAAGACAAAACCCCAAGACTAATGGTGAAAGCAACATTCAACATCCAAGAACACCCAAAGAAACTCAAACACAAAAAATAGGAAAGGAAAAAAGGGATAAAAACAGGAGTCAAAAAGGAAGAGAGCAATTAAGGCAATGAGCAAACCTCTAAGTGAAAATGAATACTAAAAACTAGACTAGCAAAAATACAGAATCAAAAACATTGAAAAAATACATGGGGAAAATGCGATATAACTAATGACTATTGTAAAAATAGGAAAATAAAATGAATTTATTTAAAAGTAAGGTGTTTTAAAAAGAAAAAAGGAAGAGGCGGTCCTAAGATGATGGAGGAATAGGATGGGGAGACCACTTTCTCCCACGCAAATTCATCAAAAGAACATTTGAATGCTGAGAAAATTCCACAAAACAACTTCTGAATGCTAAAAGAGGACATCAGGCACCCAGAAAAACAGCCCATTGTCTTCAAAAGGAGGTAGGAAAAAATATAAAAGATAAAAAGAGAGACAAAAGAGATAGGCATGAAGCTCCATCCTGGGAAGGGAGTCTTAAAAAAAAGAGAAGTTTCCAAACACCAGGAAACACTTTCACTGCCGAGTCTGTGGCAAGCCTTGGAACCACAGAGGGCAACATAATCAGGAGGAAAAATAAATAATTAAAACCCACAGATTATGTGCCCAATGGTAACTCCCGCAGTGGAGAAGCAGCACAGATGCCTGCATTCACCACTAGCAAGCGGGGGCTGGGCAGAGAGGCACAGGCTGCATTGCTTAGAGTAAGGACTGGGCCTGAATGCCCTAAGAGCAATGTGAGGGAACTAACTTGGGCTAGCAAACCAGACTGTGGGATATGCTACCACGCAAAAAGCCTTAACCTAAGACACCGCCAGGCCCACTCATAGAACAAAGGACTGAGCAGAGCTAGCCGGCTGCAGACCAGCCCATCCCCCTGTGATGACAGGCAGACGAGGGCAGCCAGAGCTGGAAGGGAGCAATCGTGGCCCCAGAGAGGCATTATCTACCAAACTGCAAGCAGGCTTCATTGCTAACCAAGACTTCTTGGGATTCTGGACGGTCAACATCTGCCTGAGAAGGTGTGCCAGTTGTATACCCAGAAAACCAAGCGGCAGGGACGGTGGGAGGCAATAAATCACAGTGACCACGCTCGCCAAACACCTGGTCACCTGAGCTGCTTGGACCTGGGAAGGGCACAAAATGCAGGCCCAACCGAGTCTGCGCCTCTGAGGAATACCCAAGTACCTGAACCTGAGCAGCTTAGACCTGGGAAGTGCATACAACCCAGGGCTGGCCTCAGACAGTTCCCAGCAGAGCAACCTAGAGCCTAAGAAGTGTAGACAGGGAAAGCACACACACCGTGAATGGGGGCAAACCCAGTGTGGCCAAGACACTGAAAACACACAGCAATGTTATTTGTTTGCAGCGTCCTTCCCTCCCCACAGCACGACTGAACAAGTGAGCCTAAAAAGTGTCCACCACTGCCCCGTTGTGCCAGGGTGGAAATTAGACACTGAAGAGACCAGGAAACAGAAGAAGCTAAAACAGAGGGACCCTCCTTGGAAGTGACAGGTGCAATAGATTAAAACCCTGTAGTTTGCACCAACTACATAGGAAGGGGCCTATAGATCTTGAGAAATATAAGCCGGACCAAGGAACTATCCGAAAATGAACTGAAACCACACTGCCCACAACACCACCAGAGAAAGTCCTAGATATATTTTTTACTATTTTTACTATCATTCTTTAATTTTTTTAAATTTTAAGTCCTCTATTACTCCTTTAATTTTCATTTTTATAACCTACTATTACTTTGCAAAAAAAAGAGATACCCTATTTTTTAAAGCAAACTTCATATATATATATATATATATTTTATAATTTTTGTGACTTTGTTTTGTTTTTTTCTTTTTCCTTAATATTGTATTTTTGAAAATCCAACCACTACTCTAGATTTTTAATCTCTGCTTTTTCTTATTTATTATCAATTTTGTACCTTTAAGAAACCAATATTCAGTATGCATTTTTACTTGGGAGTGAGATTACTGGCTTGACTACTCTCTTCCCCTTTGGCCTCTCCTTTTTCTCCACCAGGTTGCCTCTATCTCCTCCCTCCCCCTTCTCTTCTCTACCCAACTCTGTGAATCTCTTTGTGTTCCGGACAGTGGATAACCCTTAGGGAACTGATTACTGGCTGGATCTGTCTCTCTCAGATTTGATTCTCCCCTTTATCCTCCTGGCCACCTCTGTCCCCTTCCTCCCTCTTCTCTTCTCTGTATAACTCTGTGAACATCTCTGAGTGGTCCAGACTGTGGAGGGCACATAAGAAAGTGATTACTGGCTAGCTTGCTCTCTCCTCTTTTGATTCCACCTCATCTCATCCGGGTCACCTCTATCTCCCTCCTCCCTCTTCTCTTCTCTTCTCTATGTAACTCTGTGAACCTCTCTGGGTGTCCCTCACTGTGGAGAAACTTTTCATCTTTAATGTAGAGATTTTATCAATGGTGCTGTATAGATGGAGAAGTCTTGAGGCTACTGTAAAAATAAGACTGAAAACCAGAAGCAGGAGGCTTAAGTCCAAATCCTGAGAACCCCTGAAACTACTGACTCCAAGGAACATTAATCGACAGGAGCTCAACAAACGTCTCCATACCTACACTGAAACCAAGCACCACACAAGGGCCAACAAGTTCCAGAGCAAGACATACCACTCAAATTCTCCAGAAACACAGAAACACAGCCCTGAGCTTCAATACACAGGCTGCCCAAAGTCACTCCGAACCCAATGACGTCTCATAACTCATTACTGGAGACTTCATTGCACTCCAGAGAGAAGAAATCCAGCTCCACCCACCAGAACATGGACACAAGGTTCCCTTACCAGGAAAGCTTGATAAGCCAGCCATACAACTCCACCTACTCCACAATAAAGAGAACTCCACAAACTGCCAGAATACAGAAAGGCCACACCAAACACAGCAATATAAACAGGATGAAGAGACAGAGGAATACCCAGCAGGTAAAGGAACAGGATAAAAGCCCACCAAACCAAACAAAAGAGGAAGAGATAGGGAATCTACCTGATAAAGAATCCAGAATAATGATAGTGAAAATGATCCAAAATCTTGAAAACAAAATGGAATCACCAATAAATAGCCTGGAGACAAGGATTGAGAATATGCAAGAAAGGTTTAACAAGGACCTAGAAGAAATAAAGAACAGTCAATATATAATGAATAATGCAATAAATGAGATCAAAAACACTCTGGAGGAAACAAACAGTAGAATAACGGAGGCAGAAGATAGGATAAGTGTGGGAGAAGATAGAATGGTAGAAATAAATGAATCAAAGAGGAAAAAAGAAATATGAATTAAAAGAAATGAAGATAATCTTAGAGACCTCTGGGACAATGTTAAATGCCCCAACATTCGAATCATAGGAGTCCCAGAAGAAGAAGACAAAAAGAAAGACAATGAGAAAATACTTGAGGAGATAATAGTTGAAACTTCCCTAAAATGGGGAAGGAAATAATCACCCAAGTCCAAGAAACCCAGAGAGTCCCAAACAGGATAAACCCAAGGCAAAACACCCCAAGAGACATATTAATCAAATTAACAAAGATCAAACACAAAGAACAAATATTAAAAGGAGCAAGGGAAAAACAACAAATAACACACAAGGGGATTCCCATAAGGATAACAGCTGATCTTTCAATAGAAACTCTTTAGGCCAGAAGGGAATGGCAGGACATACTTAAAGTGATGAAAGAAAATAACCTACAGCCCAGATTACTGTACCCAGCAAGGATCTCATTCAAATATGAAGGAGAAATCAAAAGCTGAGAGAATTCTGCACCACCAAACCAGCTCTCCAACAAATGCTAAAGGATCTTTTCTAGACAGGAAACACAGAAAGGGTGTATAAACTCGAACCCAAAACAATAAAGTGAATGCAATGGGATCATACTTATCAATAATTACCTTAAATGTAAATGGGTTGAATGCCCCAACCAAAAGACAAGGACTGGCTGAATGGATACAAAAACAAGATCCCTACATATGTTGTCTACAAGAAACCCACCTCAAAACAAGGGACACACAGCCTGAAAGTAAAGGGCTGGAAAAAGATATTCCATGCAAATAGAGACCAAAAGAAAGCAGGAGTAGCAATACTCATATCCGATAAAATAGACTTTAAAACAAAGGCTGTGAAAAGAGACAAAGAAGGATACTACATAATGATCAAAGGATCAATCCAAGAAGAAGATATAACAATTATAGATATATATGCATCCAACATAGGAGCACCACAATATGTAAGACAAATACTAACCAGTATGAAAGGGGAAATTAACAATAACACAATAATAGTGGGAGACTTTAATACCCCACTCACACCTATGGATAGATCAACTAAACAGAAAATTAACAAGGAAATACAAACTTTAAATGATACAATAGACCAGTTAGACCTAATTGATATCTATAGGACATTTCACCCCAAAACAATAAAATTCACCTTTTTCTCAAGTGCACACGGAACCTTCTCCAGGATAGATCACATCCTGGGCCATAGCCTTGGTAAAAAAAATTGAAATCATTCCAAGCATCTTTTCTGACCACAATGCAATAAGATTAGATCTCAATTACAGGAGAAAAACTATTAAAAATTCCAACACATGGAGGCTGAACAACATGCTGCTGAATAACCACAAATCACAGAAGAAATCAAAATATGCATAGAAATGAATGAAAATGAAAACACAACAACCCAAAACCTGTGGGACACTGTAAAAGCAGTGATAAGGGGAAGCTTCATAGCAGTACAGGCATACCTCAAGAAACAAGAAAAAAATCAAATAAATAACCTAACTCTACACCTAAAGCAACTAGAAAAGGAAGAAATGAAGAACCCCAGGGTTAGTAGAAGAAAAGAAATCTTAAAAATTAGAGCAGAAATAAATGCAAAAGAAACAAAAGAGACCATAGCAAAAATCAAGAAAGCCAAAAGCTGATTCTTTGAGAGGATAAATAAAATTGACAGACCATTAGCCAGACTCATCAAGAAACAAACGGAGAAGAATCAAATCAATAAAATTAGAAATGAAAATGGAGAGATCACAACAGACAACACAGAAATACAAAGGATCATAAGAGACTAGTATCAGCAATTATATGCCAATAAAATGGACAACTTGGAAAACATGGACAAATTCTTAGAAAAGTACAACTTTCCAAAACTGAACCAGCAAGAAATAAAAAATCTTAACAGACTCATCACAAGCACGGAAATTGAAACTGTAATCAGAAATCTTCCAGCAAACAAAAGCCCAGGTCCAGACGGCTTCACAGCTGAATTCGACCAAAAATTTAGAGAAGAACTAACACCTATCCTACTCAAACTCTTCCAGAAAATTGCAGAGGAAGGTAAACTTCCAAACTCATTCTATGAGGCCACCATCACCCTAATACCAAAACCTTGACAAAGATCCCACAAAAAAAGAAAACTACAGGCCAATATCACTGATGAACATAGATGCAAAAATCCTTAACAAAATTCTAGCAAAGAGAATCCAACAACATATTAAAAAGATCATACATCATGACCAAGTGGGCTTTATCCCAGGGATACAAGGATTCTTCAATATCCACAAATCAATCAATGTGATACACCACATTAACAAATTGAAAAATAAAAGCCATATGATTATCTCAGTAGATGCAGAGAAAGCCTTTGACAATATTCAACGTCCATTTATGATAAAACTCTCCAGAAAGCAGGAATAGAAGGAACATAACTCAACATAATATATATGACAAACCCTGAGCAAACATTATCTTCAATGGTGAAAAATTGAAAGCATTTCCCCTGAAGTGAGGAACAAGACAAGGGTGCCCACTTTCACCACTACTATTCAACATAGTTTTGGCCACAGCTATCAGAGCAGAAAAAGCAATAAAAGGAATCCAGATTGCAAAAGAAGAAGTAAAACCCTCACTGTTTGCAGACGACATTATCCTCTACAATAGAGGACCCTAAAGACTCCACCAGAAAATTACTAGAGCTAATCAATGAATATACTAAAGGTGCAGGATATAAAATCAACACACAGAAATCCCTTGCATTCCTATACACTAACAATGAGAAAACAGAAAGAGAAATTAAGGAAACAATTCCATTCACCATTGCAACGAAAAGAATAAAATACTTAGGAATACATCTACCTAAAAAACATAAGACCAATATATAGAAAACTATAAAACACTGGTGAAAGGAATCAAAGAGGACACTAATGGATGGAGAAATATACCATGTTCATGGATAAGAAGAATCAATATATTGAAAATGAGTATAACTACCCAAAGCAATCTATATATTCAGTGTAATCCCTATCAAGCTACCAATGGTATTTTTCAGAGAGCTAGAACAAATAATTTCACAATTTGTATGGAAATACAAAAAACCTTGAATAGCCAAAGCAATCTTGAGAAAGAAGAATGGAAATGGAGGAATCAACCTGCCTGACTTCAGGCTCTACTACAAAGCCACAGTCATCAAGACAGTATGGTACTGGCACAAAGACAGAAATATAGATGAATGGAACAAAATAGAAAGCCCAGAGATAAATCCACGCACCAATGGACACCTTATCTTTGACAAAGGAGGCAAGAATATAGAGAGGAGAAAAGACAATCTCTTTAACAAGTGGTGCTGGGAAAACTGGTCAACCATTTGTAAAAGAAAGAAAGAAAGTAGAACACTTTATAACACCCTACACAAAAATAAACTCAAAATGGATTAAAGATCTAAATGTAAGACCAAAAACTATAAAACTTCTAGAGGAGAACATAGGCAAAACCCTCTCCTACATAAACCACAGCAGGATCCTCTATGACCCACCTCCCAGGAATATTGGAAATAAAAGCAAAAATAAACAAATGGGACCTAATTAAAATTAAAAGCTTCTGCACAACAAAGGAAACTATAAGCAAGGTGAAAAGACAGCCTTCAGAATGGGAGAAAATAATAGCAAATGAAACAACTGACAAATAATTAATCTGAAAATTATACAAGCAACTCCTACAGCTCAATTCCATGAAAATAAATGACCGAATCAAAAAACGGGCCGAAGAACTAAACAGACATTTCTCCAAAGAAGACATACAGATGGCTAACAAACACATGAAAAGATGCTCAACATCACTCATTATCAGAGTAATGAAAATCAAAACCACAATGAGGTACCATTTCATGCCAATCAGAATGGCTGCTATCCAAAAGTCTACAAGCAATAAATGCTGGAGAGGGTGTGGAGAAAAGGGAACCCTCTTACACTGTTGGTGGGAATGCAAACTAGTATAGCCACTATGGAGAACAGTGTGGAGATTCCTTTAAAAACTGGAAATAGAACTGCCATATGACCCAGCAATCCCAGTGCTGGGCATACACACCGAGGAAACCAGAATTGAAAGAGACACGTGTACCCCCAATGTTCATTGCAGCACTGTTTATAATAGCCAGGACGTGGAAAGCCACCGAGATGTCCATCAGCAGATGAATGGATAATAAAGCTGTGGTACATATACACAATGGAGTACTACTGAGCCATTAAAAAGAATGCATTTGAATCAGTTCTAATGAGGTGGATGAAACTGGAGCCTATTATACAGAGTGAAGTAAGCCAGAAAGAAAAACACCAATACAGTATACTAATGCATATATATGGAATTTAAAAAGATGGTGATGATAACCCTAAAGAAGCTGAAGTTGAACGGTTCTATGAGTACCTACAAGACCTTTTAGAACTAACACCCCCAAAAGATGTCCTTTTCATTATAGGGGACTGGAATGCAAAAGTAGGAAGTCAAGAAACACCTGAAGTAACAGGCAAATTTGGCCTTGGAATACGGAGTGAAGCAGGGCAAAGACTAATAGAGTTTTGCCAAGAAAATGCACTGGTCATAACAAACACCCTCTTCCAACAACACAAGAAAAGACTCTATACATGGACATCACCAGATGGTCAACACCGAAATCAGGTTGATTATATTCTTTGCAGCCAAAGATGGAGAAACTCTATACAGTCAGCAAAAACAAGACCAGGAGCTGACTGTGGCTCAGACCATGAACTCCTTATTGCCAAATTCAGACTTAAATTGAAGAAAGTAGGGAAAACCACTAGACCATTCAGGTATGACCTAAATCAAATCCCTTATGATTACACAGTGGAAGTGAGAAATAAATTTAAGGGCCTAGATCTGATAGATAGAGTGCCTGATGAGCTATGGAATGAGGTTCGTGACATTGTACAGGAGACAGGGATCAAGACCATCCCCATGGAAAAGAAATGCACAAAAGCAAAATGGCTGTCTGGGGAAGACTTACAAATAGCTGTGAAAAGAAGAGAAGTGAAAAGCAAAGGAGAAAAGGAAAGATATAAACATCTGAATGCAGAGTTTCAAAGAATAAAAAGAAGAGATAAGAAAGCCTTCTTCAGCGATCAATGCAAAGAAATAGAGGAAAACAACAGAATGGGAAAGACTAGAGATCTATTCAAGAAAATCAGAGATACCAAAGGAACATTTCATGCAAAGATGGGATCGATAAAGGACAGAAATGGTATGGACCTAACAGAAGCAGAAGATATTAAGAAGAGATGGCAAGAATACACAGAAGAACTGTACAAAAAAGATCTTCAAGACCCAGATAATCATGATGGTGTGATCACTGACCTAGAGCTAGACATCCTGGAATGTGAAGTTAAGTGGGCCTTAGAAAGCATCGCTACGAACAAAGCTAGTGGAGGTGATAGAATTCCAGTTGAGGTATTCCAAATCCTGAAATATGATTCTGTGAAAGTGCTGCACTCAATATGCCAGAAAATTTGGAAAACTCAGCAGTGGCCACAGGAATGGAAAAGGTCAGTTTCCATTCCAATCCCAAAGAAAGGCAATGCCAAAGAATGCTCAAACTACCGCACAGTTGCATTCATCTCACACGCTAGTAAAGTCATGCTCAAAATTCTCCAAGCCAGGCTTCAGAAATATGTAAACAGTGAACTTCCAGATCTTCAAGCTGGTTTTAGAAAAGGCAGAGGAACCAGAGATCAAATTGCCAACATCCGCTGGATCATGGAAAAGCAAGAGAGTTTCAGAAAAACATCTATTTCTGCTTTATTGACTATGCCAAAGTCTTTGACTATGTGGATCACAATAAACTGTGGGAAATTCTGAAAGAGAATGGAATAGCAGACCACCTGATCTGCCTCTTGAGAAATCTGTATGCAGGTCAGGAAGCAACAGTTAGAACTGGACATGGAACAACAGACTGGTTCAAAATAGGAAAAGGAGTACGTCAAGGCTGTACATTGTCACCCTGTTTATTTAACTTATATGCAGAGTACATCATGAGAAATGCTGGACTGGAAGAAACACAAGCTGGAATCAAGATTGCTGGGAGAAATATCAATAACCTCAGATATGCAGATGACACCACCCTTATGGCAGAAAGTGAAGAGGAACTAAAAAGCCTCTTGATGAAGGTGAAAGTGGAGAGTGAAAAAGTTGGCTTAAAGCTCAGCATTCAGAAAACGAAGATCATGGCATCCGGTCCCACCACTTCATGGCAAATAGATGGGGAAACAGTGGAAACAGTGTCAGACTTTATTTTTCTGGGCTCCAAAATCACTACAGATGGTGACTGCAGCCTTGAAATTAAAAGACGCTTACTCCTTGGAAGGAAAGTTATGACCAACCTAGATAGCATATTCAAAAGCAGAGACATTACTTTGCCAACAAAGGTTCATCTAGTCAAGGCTATGGTTTTTCCTGTGGTCATGTATAGATGTGAGAGTTGGACTCTGAAGAAGGCTGAGCGCCGAAGAATTGATGCTTTTGAACTGTGGTATTGGAGAAGACTCTTGAGAGTCCCTTGGACTGCAAGGACATCCAACCAGTCCATTCTGAAGGAGATCAGCCTTGGGATTTCTTTGGAAGGACTGATGTTAAAGCTGAAACTCCAGTACTTTGGCCACCTCATGCGAAGAGTTGACTCATTGGAAAAGACTCTGATCGTGGGAGGGATTGGGGGCAGGAGGAGAAGGGGACAACAGAGGATGAGATGGCTGGATGGCATCACTGACTCAATGGACATGAGTCTGAGTGAACTCCGGGAGTTGATTATGGACAGGGAGGCCGGGCGTGCTGTGGTTCATGGGGTCGCAAAAAGTCGGACACGACTGTGCCACTGATTTGATCTGATCTGATCTGATAACCCTGTATGTGAGACAGCAAAAGAGACACAGATGTATAGAACAGTCTTTTGGAGTCTTTGGGTGAGGGCGAGGTGGGATGATTTGGGAGAATGGCATTGAAACATGTATAATATCATATGTGAAACAAATTGCCAATCCAGGTTCGATGCATGATACAGGATGCTCGGGGCTGGTGCACTGGAATGACCCAGAGCGATGGTATGGGGAGGGACGTGGGAGGTGGGTTCAGGATGGGGAACACATGTACACCCGTGGCAGATTCATGTCAGTGTATGGCAAAATGAATACAATATTGTAAAGTAATTAGCCTCCAATTAAAATAAATAAATTTATACTAATGCATATATATGGAATTTAGAAAGATGGTAACAATAACCCTGTATACGAGACAGCAAAAGAGACACTGATGTATAGAACAGTCTTTTGGACTCTGTGGGAGAGGGAGAGGGTGGGATGATTTGGGAGAATGGCATTGAAACATGCATAATATCATATATGAAACGAGTCGCCAGTCCAGGTTCGATGCATGATACTGGATGCTTGGGGCTGGTGCACTGGGACGACCCAGAGGGATGGTATGAGGAGGGAGGAGGGAGGAGGGTTCAGGATGGGGAACACATGTATACCTGTGGCAGATTCATTTCGATATATGGCAAAACCAATATAATATTGTGAAGTTTAAAAATAAAAAATAAAATAAATTAAAAAAATAAAATGAATAAATAAAAAATAAAAACAAAAAATATAAAAATAAAAATTAAAGGAATAAGAAAGAAAGAGCAATGTTAGAACAATATGAAAAAGAATAAAAAGAAAAAATATATAGAGAATGATAGTAAAGGTGATTTCCTCATAATTCCTCCGTTGTCCTATTCCCAAAATGTGCTCCAGACAATCTGCCTACTCAGGAAGACCTCCAACATTTCTAGGAAGGTCTCTGGACCTGCTGTGGGTACTGTGGGGTCAGTGCAAACTCAGATCTTTCCTTAGTCCAGCTTGTACTTGCTTCCAAGGTGCACAATCGCCCCTAAAGTCCACAGTCTCAGCTAATTGCAGTGATATAATCTGCACTGTAGGATTATGGGAGGATTGTAGGCTGTAGGAGCTAATTCTCTTCCTCTTCTTTGGTCACACAGTCCCTAGTGCTCCACTTGGTTTTGGGTCTGCCTTTGTAGGCTGCCCTCCAGTGTTTGTTCTCTACCCAAACAAGAGGAGGCAAAGGCCAAGGCTTATTAGGGCTCACTTTCTCAGTTGGGCTGGGGAGAGGGGGGTGTTTGGAAGCCACAACTGAGATGTACTAAGGAGTGCCTGAGGCTGTGGAGACCAGAAGGATGTTGTTACAGTCTGAGGCAGTTTATGTGTTCTCCCATAGGATTTGGCCTCGCGTTGTATATTCCTAGGGAAAATCAAGGTACTTAGACTCCCAGGAAGGTGTGGGCAGTAATCTGTGCCTGCTCACAGCTTGGTGGCAACTGCCACCTCTGGGGTTGGGACCGTAGCAGCGGCATTTTGTTGCTGCTTTAGGCCCTCTCCCTGGTTTTGGCAGTGGCTTATGTTCCCCTCTCTGGTATCATAAACTTTAGACATGCCATGTCTGCCAACTTTGATGGCCACCCACTGGGCAGCACAGCCACTGTCTGTGAGTACATGGAGTTAGAGTGTCCTGGCGACAAGAATCTCTTGTCTTTCTGGCAGGCCCAGGCTTTACCCTAGACTCCCTCAGCTGTGTCGTACTAGCCTGCTCAGAATATCTTCAGGGCAGTCAACCCCTGTCTTCTGCTTGGGGTCTGACCCACTGAACCTGAGCCTCAGTACCCATCCCCCACTCTCCTTGGTGGGTGCAGGAGTACTGTTCGCTTCTCGTCTGGGAAGTGCTGTTCAGCAATGATCTCTCTGGTAAATTCTTTCCGTTTTGCCTTCCAAGCACCTGTTGCTGCATTCACCTCTGAGGTTCCAAAGCTCCTCAATGATTCCACATGTGAGGGGTTTCTGAGTGTGTAGAAAGTTTTCCTCCTTCAGGACTCCCTCCCCAGGGCACAGGTCCCTGTCCTGAAATCCTTTACCTCTTTTTTATCTTTGTCTTTTCCCCTACCTTGTTCTAAGGAGATTTGTTTGCCTTTTGGAAGTCTGAGGTCTTCTGCCAACATTCAGAAGTTGTTCTGTAGGAGCTGTTCCATATGCACATAAATTTTTGATATATTTGTGTGGAGAGAGGTGGTCTTCCCATCTTTTTCCTCCACCATCTTGGAAGTTCTCCCTACCACTTTACTTTTAACCTCTGTGTCTCTATATTTAAAGTGGGTTTCTTGTAGACAGTATATAGTTGGGTATTCTTTTTTATTGCCTGTCCTTTTATTGGTATATTTAGACCATTGATATTTAAAATGATTTTTATATAGTCATATTAATATCTACCAGTGCTACTATTTTCAAAACTGGGTCTTTATTTTATTATTGTTTTTGAGAATGAATATGCTTTTAATAATGTCATCTCCTTACTGCACAGATACTAGCTACATTTCCTTGACTTTGCTTGCCCATAAATTTGAAAACTAAATCTGCTCAGGATAGTATAAAAATGACCAGGAGAAAACACCAAGGAGGAACAGCTAAAAATCTCTTAGCCTAACTTAATCCTCATAGGAACATTATGAGCTATTTTCTGACATAGGTGTAGCAAACAAAGCAGTTGACAAGCAATTAATCTCAAAAATATACAAGCAGCTCATGCAGCTCAATTTCAGAAAAATAAACGACCCAATCAAAAAATGGACCAAAGATTTAAACAGACATTTCTTCAAAGAAAACATATAGATGGCTAACAAACACATGAAAAGATGCTCAACATCACTCATTATCAGAGTAATGAAAATCAAAACCACAATGAGGTACCATCTCACACCAGTCAGAATGGCTGCTATCCTAAAGTCTACAAGCTGGAGAGGGTATGGAGAAAAGGGAATCCTCTTAACTGTTGGTGGGAATGCAAACTAGTACAGCCACTATGGAGAACAGTGTGGAGATTCCTTTAAAAACTGGAAATAGAACTGCCATATGACCCAGTAATCCCACTGCTGGGCATACACACTGAGGAAACCAGAATTGAAAGAGACATGTGTACCCCAATGTTCATCGCAGCACTGTTTATAATAGCCAGGACATGGAAGCAACCTAGATGTCCATCAACAACGAATGGATAATAAAGCTGTGGTACATATACACAATGGAATATTACTCAGCCATTAAAAAGAATACATTTGAATCAGTTCTAATGAGGTGGATGAAACTGGAGCCTATTATACAGAGTGAAGTAAGCCAGAAAGAAAAATACCAATACAGTATATTGATGCATATATATGGAACTTAGAAAGATGGTAATGATAACCCTATATGCAAGACAGCAAAAGAGACACAGATGTATAGAACAGTCTTTTTGACTCTGTGGGAGAAGGCAAGGTGGGATGATTTGAGAGAATAACATTGAAACATGTATATTATCATATGTGAAAGAGATCACCAGTCTAGGTTCGATGCATGAGACAGGGTGCTCAGAGCTGGTGCACTGGGATGACCCAGAGGGATGGGATAGGGAGGGAGGTGGGAGAGGGGTTCAGGATGGGGAACACATGTACACCCATGGATGATTCATGTCAAAGTATGGCAAAACCACTACAATGTTGTAAAGTAATTAGCCTCCAAGTAAAATATAAATTAAAAATTATATATTAGCTCAAAACCAAAAAATGAAAAGAAAACCCTTAAGACAGTATCAGAAATTTACTAGAGCTAATCAGTGAGTTTAGCAAAGTTGCAGGATACAAAATCAAAATACAGAGATCACTTGGATTCTTATATACTAACAATGGAAAATCAGAAAGAGAAATTAAGAATCAATCCCATTCACCATTGGAACAAAAAAGGATAAAATATCTTGGAGTAAACTTACCTAACGAGACAAAAGAGCTGTATACAGAAAACTATAAGAAAGAAATCAAAGATGATATAAACAGTGGAGAGATAGTCCATGTTCCTGAGTAGGAAGAATCAATATTCTGAAAATGACTATACTACCAAACGCAATCTACAGATTCAATGTGATCCCTATCAAATTACCAATGGTTTTTTTCACAGAAGTAGAACAAAGAATTTCACAATTCATATGGAAACAGAAAAGACTCCAAATAGCCAAAGCAGTCTTGAGAAAGAAGAATGGAGCTGAAGGAATTAACTTCAGGAATTTCCTGACTTCACATTATACTACAAAGCTACGGTCATCAAGACAGTATGGTACTGTCACAGAAACCAAAATATAGACCAATGGAACAAGATAGAAAGCCCAGAAATAAACCCATGCACCTATGGGTACCTTATTTTTGACAAAGGAGGCAAGAATATACAATGGGGCAAAGACAGCCTCTTCAATAAATCGTGCTGGGAAAGCTGGACAGCTACATGTAAAAGAATGAAATTAGAACACTTCCTAATACCATACACAAAGATAAACTCAAAATGGATTAAAGCCCTAAATGTAAGACCAGAAACTATAAAACTCTTAGAACACATAGGCAGAACACTTGATGACATAAATCAAAGCAAGATCCTCTATGACCCACCTCCTAGAATAATGGAAATAAAAACTAAAGTAAACAAGTGGGACCTTATTAAACCTAAAAGCTTTTGCACAGCAAAGTAAAGTATAAGCATGGTGAAAAGACAACCCTTAGAATGGGAGAAAATAGCAAATGAAACAACTGATAAAGGATTAATTTCCAAAATATACAAGCAGCTCATAGAAGCCAATACCAGAAAAAAGAAATAACCCAATAAAAATGTGGGGAAAAGACCTAAACAGACATTTCTCCAAATAAAACATTGCTAAGAAACACATGAAAAGACTCTCAAAATTGCTCATTATTAGAGAAATGCAAATCAAAACTACAATGAGATATCACCTCACAAAGTAAGAATGGCCATCATCAAGTCTACATAATAAATGCTAGAGAGGGTATGAAGAAAAGGAAACCCTCTTTCACTGTTGGTGGGAATGTAAACCAATGCAACCATTATGGAAGACTGTATGGAAATTCCTCAAAAGGCTAGGAATAAAACCACCATGTGACTCAGCAATCCCACTCCTAGGTACATAGCCTGAGGAAACCAAAGTTGAAAGAAAACACATGTATCCCATTGTTCATTGCAGCACTGTTTACAGTGGGTAGAACTTGGAAGCAACCTAGATGTCAATTGACAGATGAATGGATAAAGAAGTTGTGGTACATATCCACAATGGAATATTACTTGGCCATAAAAAGGAATGCATTTGAGTCAGTTCTAATGAGGTGGATGAAACTAGAGCTTATTGTACAAAGTAAAGTAAGTCAGAAAAAGAAAGATGAGTATCATATACTAACACATATATCTGGAATTCAGAAAGATGGTACTGAAGAATTTATTTGCAGGGCAGCAGTGGAAAAAAACACATAGAGAACAGACTTATCGGCATGGGGAGAGGTGGGGAAAGGGTGAGGTATATGGAGAGAATAACATGGAAACTTACATTACCATATGTAAAATAGACAGCCAATGGGAATTTGCTGTATGTCTCAGGAAACTCAAAAAGGGGGGCTCTGTATCAACCTAGAAGGGTGAGATGGGGAGGTGGATGGGAGGAAGATTCAAGAGGGAGGGGATATATGCATACCTATGGCTGATTCATGCTGAGGTTTGACAGAAAACAACAAAATTCTGTAAAGCAATTAACCTTCAATTCATAAATAAATTTATAAATTGCATTTGTTAATATTATAATAAGGTATCAGATGAGTCCTTAAGTATGAAGAGAAAAAAAGCTTGGGTTGTAAACTGGATATTTTAGATAATATATTGTAGCAATTCTGGATTTGGTTTTAACTTTATGAGTTTGTTTTTTTCTTTTTTTTTCTAGAGAGTTACCTAACTTTAGCATTGTAATTTCTTACTCCATGGTAAGCAGCCAATGAGATTTCTGTTCATTTTTTTTATTTTAATTTTTTATTCTGACTTCCTATTTTTCCTTGTGTCTACATAGCTTAGTGATCGGGCAATGATTTGGGAAGAGGTTGTTCTCAAATATCTTGAGCCTGTAAGGCTCCCACCCTCAGCTGATCTGGGAAGCACAATCAACATTTCAGTCAGTTCTCGTCTACTTTCAGTTTTACTTTTTCTTTGCTTCTCTTGGATCTCTTTCATAAGTATGCATATTTTCCCAGTCAGTCAGAGATATGTAGAACTCTAGTATGGTGCTTTCATTTTTAAACTCTCCCCATCAAATTCTTGCATGGTTCACTGCTTGTCCCACTGAAACCTCAAACGTGGGCTACCAAATGAACAGATTTTACCATTTGTTTCCTAATGAGTTTATAAGTATTAGCTAACAGTCTTTCACTATCTGACCCAAATGGAATTTACTTCCTCTCAGAGTTAAGCTGCTAATTTTGGGGGCCAGCCCATAGTTTGGTAAAACTATTCTTCTCACCTTCATAGCTGAAGGGGAATGAAGGGGGTGCTTGATGGGAACAGCCTCATGCAAGGCCACAGACTCTTATTCCTGCACACATCTCTAGTAGTTTTGCAAGGCTGGCTGTGCTTCAGTAAGTTCTTTGGCTTCAGTGGACTTTCATAGACATAAAATGGTTGCTTGTTTTGTATTGATTTCAGCCTATCAGTAGTGATGTTCTTGAGTACAAATGCCTAGAGGCAGTCATCTGGACCTCTGATAATTGTGGGACACCCCCAAAGAAATTTCCCCAACCATAGCTAATGTTGTGGCTGAACTGGCCCTTATGAGTTTTATTATTAATGATATGATGTGATAACATGACACCTCAGCAACAACCATCAAGGAACTTTGAAAAATACAAGGTTTATTATTTACAAGTCCTGGAGAGTACATGGCATACCCAGGGCCTCACAGGGAGGTCATTGGGAGAGACAGAGAGAGAGAAAGCCTGAACCTGAAGTTGTGCCTTTATTTGGGGTTGAGTTTGAGGCATCTAGGGTTTTGTATGTTCGCTCTTTATGGGTGAACTTAGGAGAATAGGAATTAAAGTGTGGGAAGGGAAGCAGGATCACTCAAATGGTCAGTAATCTAGGTCAACCAGGGCTTTCTAAAATGGGTGGGGCAGCCTGGCTCCTTCTCTAGTTGTGTGTTGGGCAATGTGCTTGTTGGAGATGGATGTTGGAAATAGATGCTGTAGCAATCAAAAGCTTAATGTCAGGCACTTACATTATGATTAGCAAAGCTAATTATCTGGCACTTACTATGCTGCTTTTGACAACTTTTTCCAGCTTTATACTTGAATTTCACAGAGAGAATTAGCCAAACCTTCCAGCTATCATAACCAGAGTTTTCACTCTATCAGGTAGAATTCTTTTCATTTTCTCATAACCAAACCTAAAAACTTTGCCACATTCACTCTTCTATCAGTTGGTTATTGCTGTATAATAAATAACCCCTATACTTAGTGGCTTAAAATGACACCCATTTATTTAGCTCTTCTTACTCTGGTTGAGCAATTAAGGCTTAGCTCAAATAATCTAGTCTCCGTTGGACCCATTCATATTCCTGTGGTGAACTGTCAGATAAACCAGGGAATGGATTTTTTAAGATGGCTCCAGATGCCATGAGTTGTCTATTTCTGCTACTTGTGGTCTCTCATCCTTCAGTCAACTGGCCCAGGATCATCCACGTGGAAACTGAGCAGGGCTCCAAGAGTGAAAGCTGAAGTACACAAGAATTGCTGACCCATGCCTCCACAGGAGACATTCAAACACTCAAAGGCAGGTCTAGCTCAGACTCTTGTGGGGGTCACTGCTCCTTTCCCTGGGTCCTGGTGTGCATGAGGTTTTATTTGCACCCTCCAAGCATCTCTGGCAGGTATGAGGTTTGATTCTAAATGCAATTGTGCCCCTCCTACCATCTTGTTGGAGCTTCTCCTTTGCCTTTAGACATGGGATATCTGTTTTTGGTGGGATCCAACATTTTCCTATTGATGGTTGTTCAGCAGCTAGTTGAGATTTTGGTGTCCTTGCCGGAGAACATGAGCGCACATCCTTCTATTCCACCATCTTGTATCACCTCCACTTCTTACAGAGATGGGAATACGAGACCACCATACCTGCGTCCTGTGAAACCTTTATGCAGGTCAAGAAGCAACAGTGAGAACTAGACATGGAACAATGGACTAGTTCAAACTTGGGAAAAATGTACATCAAGTCTGTATATTGTCACCCTGCTTATTTAACTTATATCCAGAGTACATCATGCGAAATGCTGGGCTGGATGAAGCACAAGCTGGAATCAAGATTGCTGGGAGAAATATCAATAACCTCAGATATGCAGATGACATCACCCTTATGGCAGAAAGTGAAGAGGAACTAAAGAGACTCTTGATGAAAGTGAAAGAGGAACTAAAGAGCCTCTTGATGAAAGTGAAAGAAGAGAGTTAAAAAGTTGGCATAAAACTTAATATTCAAAAAATGAAGATCATGGCATCTGGTCCCATCACCTCATGGCAGATAGATGGGGAAACAATGGAAACAGTGACAGACTTTATTTTCTTGGGCTCCAGAAATCACTGCAGATGGTGACTGCAGTCATGAAATTAAACAACACTTGCTCCTTGGAAGAAAAGCTATGACCAACCTAGATAGCATATTAAAAAGCAGAGACAATACTTTGCTGAGAAAGGTCCATATAGTCAAAGCTATGGATTTTCTAGTAGTCATGTATGGATGTGACAGTTGGACTCTAAAGAAAGCTGTGCACCAAAGAATTGATGCTTTTGAACTGTGGTGTTGGTGAAGACTCTTGAGAGTCCCTTGGATTGCAAGGAGATCAAAGCAGTCAACCCTAAAGGAAATCAACCCTGAATATTCACTGGAAGGACTGATGCTGAAGCTGAAGCTCCAATACTTTGGCCACCTGATGTGAAGAGCTGACTCATTAGAAAAGACCCTGATGCTGGAAAAGATTGAAAGCAAGAGGAGAAGGGGACAACAGAGGATGAGATGGTTGCATGACATCACCAGCTCAATGGACAGGAGTATGAGCAGGCTTTGGGAGATGGTGAAGGATAGGAGGCCTGGAATGCTGTAGTCCATGGGGTTGCAAAGAGTTGGACACGACTGAGTGACTGAACAACAATACTCAGAATTGGCACAATACCATTTACTCAGCACTTTATTAGTCAAACCAAGCTACAAGACCAGCCCCGATTCAAGTACGGAGAAAAAGACTACACTTCTTGATGTGAGGAGCTTCAAAGTCGTGTTGGAAAGGGATGTAACCCTTTCTGGAAGAGGGTGGGGTAAAGAATTCCATTTTGAAATAGATTACAACATCCATCCTTGTACTTGAAAGGAATTCAAGTACAGTAGAAGAGATTTCCTTTCTCCCACCTAAGACAATTCCCTCCACTTGTGCTCTGTATGCTTACTTCTTCCATCTTTTAACTCTCTAGAGGGAAGGTATCATTCTTAGTTGTCTTTCCTTCCATTCCCAGTATGAAATGGATCAATGAGGCAAAAAAAAAAAAAAAAATGATGATTTTATGTATGGTATTTCTGTGAGAGATCATGATAATGCATGTGTTTGTCCTTTATGTGTGAATTTCCAGTTACTCTCTTGTTCATTTGTAAGTATGAAAATGATGTCCTTGCCAAAAATGAATGTTTTGTGTTACTCGATATTTTCCTTCAATTCAAGAATAGTCAAGGGTAGTATTGATAAACAAGTGTGCTCCCTAGGTCCTGATTACATTGTTTCTCTAATAATTATTATTGGCCCCATTTTACAGATGAAGAAGAAGAAAATGAGGCTCAGCAAGCCACTGCTCCAAGGTTAAGAAATGGGTGAGTACATATTTGAATCCATATATGCTCTTCCAGATTTGTGTTTTCTTCATCACACATTTCAAGTGATATACTGAGAGTTCTGAGAAAAACTATCACAGCTGAAGTCCATTTTGAGGGATGGAGGTAAACAAATAGAAATGAAGACTTTGTCACATTCCTGTTCATGTTCTAGGCTTCATTTGCTGCTTATCACATACAGCTAGTAAAAGCTTGAAATTTCACTGACTGGAGCTTGATCCAATAAAGATCACTGGAAGTAAAGTCTGTTAGAATGATTGATATATGTAGTCCAAAACATTATATGTTAGCTTTTTTCTGTTTCAGTCTGCCAGATTAATGAGTGGCAAAAGATAATTTTTATTTGTTTGACTAACTTTAGTAATATTATTTTAGTAGTATTTTTTAGTTATAAGAATAGAAAGTCATTAATATATTTAGAAATGAGGAAAAAGCAAAGCAATCATTCATAACATCTTCATATATTCCCATTCAATCATTTTTTCTGTTTATTTATAATGGGTGAATATTTTTATATTTTACATTTTAAGCAAATATGCAATATATAGTTTTTGTCTTGGATATTTTAGTTCATTTTTTATTAAAACATATTAATTTTTAAAGCAAAACATAAGCAGTGGAGATTTGGGGGGGGGGAAGCATAAACAGTCCATATAGGTTTCCCCACAAAATTAAAATATGTACTAACCAGCATAACACTGGTTAAGTAATTCATTATTTATAAGCAATTTGATGGTATACTGAGGAAAACGAGAGTTAATGGAGAAATAAATCTCTTAGTTACAGTGCTTGGCAAATCATCTGTACACATGACTCCCAGATTGCTATTTCCCAATATACCATAAATAATGACTTAGTGACACTAGCAATAAAAATAAAATATCTAAGAATAATGTTAAAGAGATGTGGGTTGTACATGAAAACAAATATTAAATGGAGTAAGAATAAAAGATGATTTGAACAAACAAATATTTATTGTGCAACTAGATTTGAAGACTGTATTATACAGATTTAAATTATTTTAAGGACACAATAGATTTTCCAAAGGCAATCAAAAATAATTCAGCACCTATTCGCATTAAAAAAAAAAAACAACACTGTGTACTTTAAAAGTATATTTGTAGAAGGCTACATTGAGGTGAGTTTTTTTTTTTTTTCTGTAAAAAGACACAAAATGATTTTATAACCACCACTGGAGGAAATTCCATTAAAATTAGGACCAAGACAAATATGCTCATTATCTCCACTACCTAATATTGCTTTAGAAATTCTCTCCACCATGAAAAGATATTAAAAAGAAATGAAACTTATAACTTTCAGGATAGAGAAAAAAATAATCATTGCTCAAGGATGATAAGAGTGTATTATTGGAAAACACATTAAAAACAACACAAAATGCCTTGGTACATATGTATTCTATAAAAGGCTAGAATAAACAGCAACTATTTAAACTATCAATAACTTTTATGTGTATCAGCAAGAACCACATACAAAACATAATAGAAAATGATGGCATTCACAGTAGTTAAAGAGAAGTGATAAAATTGAGAGTTTTGAAACAAGGTTTGAATGATAAACGGAGAGACAGTTTATCAGTTTTGCAGAGCTAAGGATGATGGAGGTGGTGACTGGGGTGATAGGAAAAGAATCACAGATTATAATCTCAGGTTCTAGCCAAGGATCCCTCATAGTCATCAGGCAGGGTTCCCATGTCTCATCTATGTGTCCTTTTGTATAATTCGTTATAATATAAAAATTCAACACTTTCACAACCCATTATGCCCTTCCAATCTTTACAAATGTCTGTGCCAAAGGCAAGGGGAAGAAACTAACACAACATTGTAAAGAAACTCTACTCCAATAAAAGTTAATTTTAAAAAGGGAAGGGAAAGGAAGAGAAAGACTTGCTAACACAGGAGGGGAGTTACAGGATAGGTGGGTGATCTAATAATAATGGTAGACAAAACCTTATTTCCAGAGCACAAGGGTTATAAATTTCACAATAATCCGAATCAAAATGTCAATGGTATTTTATTTGTAAAACTCAACATAGCCATATTAATATTCACCTATTAGAAGAGTATTGAAAGAATGCATAATTTAAGAAGAGTAAAATCATTTTTAAAACCTTGGCATTCCAATGTCTGGATTTGCAGTAATTATTAAATAATTTGATAATGTTGCTTAAGTATTTTTGCCAACTGCTTTGAACTTTAAGTCCCATCTTTTGACTTCACCACAAAGGAGAGAGACAAAAATGACCACAAAACTTGCCTTTGTTGTAGAAATTAAATCTGTGGTCAAGGGGTTCAATGCTTAACATTGGCTAGGTAGAAGGAAAGGGAAGGATTTAAGTCATCCAACATTGATTGAGGACAATCTATGTGCCAGGTCCTGTGCTAAACACTTCATCATTAATTATCATAACATTTTGCTATTATTGCTAATTATATAAAAGGAGACCAAAGATTAGAAGGTAGTTGGAATTTGATTTCAAGTTTTTCTGGCTCCCCAGCCTGTGCTCCTTGCACCACCACCATGACTTATCTAAAGAGTTATTTCATTGAGTAGTTTTTTTGTTATGATATTTTTGGTGGTGTATAGAGGTTTGCAACTTAAATAAGGCCCTCCGCTCCTTAAAAACACTACATACCTGGATGGTGTTGACTATGTTGGTTTTTTCTTCTTCCACAGGATATAATGAATGATCTTGAGTTTTATAATACTGATCTGCATTCCAGTTACATTCCTAGCAGTTAATAGCTGTGTAAATAGCTGGACAAACTGTTTAAACAGTTGGAGCCTCAGTTCCGTCAGCATGCATAAAACTTCATGGAATTACTCAGTTCTGAGGATAGTCTGTTTTGCCATCACCCCATGCAGCCATTTTGATAAAATCTTCACCTTCACAAGGGATTCTGTGACATTTTGGGGTATGATATTGTCATCATAGTTGCCTTTATATACCTTAACTACTGGGTGTGTTTATCACCCAGCCTAGTGTAGAATACTGCTGCTGCTGCTGCTAAGTCGCTTCAGTCGTGTCCGACTCTGTGCGACCCCATAGACGGCAGCCCACCAGGCTCCCCGTCCCTGGGATTCTCCAGGCAAGAACACTGGGGTGGGTTGCCATTTCCTTCTCCAATGCATAAAAGTGAAAAGTGAAAGTCAAGTCGCTCAGTCATGTCCGACTTTTAGCGACCCCATGGACTGCAGCCTACCAGGCTCCTCTGTCCATGGGATTTTCCAGGCAAGAGTACTGGAGTGGGGTGCCATTGGAAAGAGACAAATCTGGCCCACGTCTAGCAACATCCCAATCAAAGCCTCAAGTAAAAATAACCAAGTTAAAAGTTTTCTGTTTGGTGGGTTAGTTAGTTTTCATAGAAGCGTTGGATACAAGTTTTGAAAAGAATTTTCTAATGGAATCATATTATCTTGCAGAGGAAGAGATCCTTTTTGTATTTGATCAACTAGAATACACTGACAGGAAGTACATATTAGGTGCTATGCTAGGTGTGGAGGTGCAGATATGAATTATATAGAAATCCTTCCATCAAAATGTTAAGAGTAGTCGGGGGAGAAACATAAACAGATTAACAAATCTTAACATTTTTGACGATCTACTCTGTGCCATGCAAATTAACATATCATTTATTATATATAATTATACATATATTTATAGCATATACATATTTTTTTCTCAATGGGGTTTTCTCAGTGTTGCTGAGAGGGTAAATAACTAAATAGTGAATGGTGGAACTGAGACTTACACTAAATATGTGGACACTAAAAGTGATCCTTTTTCCACTCATTATGGCAAGAATTATTTCATATGTAGTGGCAGGTATAATTTCCCAATGAGACAGTCATCCTGTTTCCAAAAGGACTCATGTCTGTAAAACTCCAGCCATACAGCAAGGCTTAGCTTCTCCATAAAGAACCAGGTTACTCTTAGTCAAAACACAGATTAGTAGTGTGTTTTATATTAGTGTCAACTTAAAGAAAAATGCACAATGTAGAAGTTGTGAGTTGAGTTTTATTCAGGGACCCTACTGAGGACTATAGCCCCAGAGACAGCTTCTCAGATAGCTCTGAGGAGCTGCTCTGAAGAAGTAGGGGAGGAGCCAGGATATATATGAATTTTTTTTGGCTGGAAAATGCCTGTAGTCAAGCATACATCTTGGTAGAAAATGACTTCTAATTACAAAGAACATACTTCAAGTTAACGCAGCTAATGCTTTTCTATGTATGAAAAGATGCAAGAATCTAGGATCATTGAAATTCTTCCTTACTTATGCATCTTAACTATGTGGGGCCCATATATCCAAAGCACAGAATATTTCATCCTTTTTTTCCCATCCTGTATTCTCCTAAGTGTACATTGTCAGTGGGCTACTGCAGTGGGTTGCAACTTAACCCTCTGCATAACGAGATGACGAGCAACACTCTTTGTTCTTTTTGTTTACAGTAGGAATGAGTGGAGAGCTTGGAAATTGAGAGCTACAATAGTGGGCCCTTCTGTAGAAGGGATTTTACCAAGTATAAAGAGCTGTAAACCTCCAGTTGCCTCTTTGTTTCTGCCATCTCAGTGGGGTCCAATGCTAAGAGAACAGTTGTTATTTTGTAAAGGGGCAATGAAAGGCCTGGCTTGGTGCCTTCAGCCACTTACAGCTGGCCCAATCTTTCATCTCCAGGGTTCCCCTGTGAGAGGTGCCAGGAAGTTTCTTTAGAGACATCAACAAATTTTAAGTAGAACCAAAAGAGCCATGGGACATCTTTTGGAGGCTAGAAATGAAAACATACTGCAGGTTGGAGTGAAGAGACCCAGAATTGAAAACTGACTTTAGCACTACCACTAGCTAACTAGCTGTGTGATACTGATTATAGAACAGTTCCTGACATTGTATTCACTCAATAAATACTCATTGATTATAGGTGTTTGTTTCCCCTACTTGATTATGAGATCCTTGAGGGCAAGGGCAAAATTCAGTTGGTCTTTGTAAATCTAGCATCCAGTTCACTAAGTTCTGTTAAGCTCCACTAAATTTTGAACTAGTTTTTTTTTTTTTTTTAGTAACATTGATAAGAAAATCATTCACCCAGAAAGGACACAGTTCAGAAGTTCTTATGGATGTAGGCACCACGTAGTTTACTCTTAAGTATAGGTATCAAGCAGATTATTCTTTTTAATCAGCTGTGAGTTTTTAAGAGCAAAGAAATGCCCATTATCTTTGGCATTCCACACTGAAGCTAATATTTATAGTACATGTAATGATTTACTTCAGCTTTTCTTTTATCTCAATCATTCAAGTGTCACTCTTAGTGGTTTTTGCTTTATCTGTGCGCAATCTGTACTTTTACTAAATGTTTTCATTTTTGAAATAAAAAAATCTTTTAAAGTGAAATATAACTCTGAGATTAAAAATTAAGAACACAAAATAATGTTATGAAATATTTTAAAGTGAAATTAAGATTCAGTACAAGTAATAGTAAGCTAGTATGTGCATGCATGTGTATGCGTGCTCAGTCGTGTTCAACTCTTTGTGACCCTATGGAGTGTAGCCTGCCAGGTTTCTCTGCCCATGGGATTCTCCAGGCAAGAATACTGGAGTGGGTTGCCATTTCCTTCTCCAGGAGATCTTCCTGACCCAAGGACCAAATCTGCATCTCCTGCATTGGCAGGTGGATTCTTTACCACTGAGCCACCTGGGAAGCCCAAGCTAGTATGTACATTATACTAACTATATACCTTCTCTCTTTCAATAGTTATGATAGCTCTTCTAGAAAAATGTTCTTCCCATGACCACAATTGAGATTAAGAGCCAGGGAAGTTAGGCAATAGCCCAGTGTCACACAGCTAGGATAAGGGAGAATCTTAAGTCTAACTCAAGATTTTTAGATGCTAAGGCCTACATGGAGTGCACTGTCCCTAGCTTTATTACACTAAGTCCCCTACAGATGAATGAGTTCTGTTCTGAGAGCATACTCATAAGTCCAATTTGTTCACAAATCCAACAAAGTTAGCCTAAATACTCAATTAACACAATCAGCTATACAGTACTGTACTATAATGGGTTTATAATACTTTTCACACAAATAATATGTACATAAAAAACAAACACAAAAAATAAACATTTTTAATCTTATAGTACAGTGCCTTGAAAAGTACAATAGTAGTACAATAGCTGGCATACAGGGGCTGGCATCAAGTGAAGATTTTCTGTGGAGGAGGGAATTCTTTCCCTTTTTTCTCACTGATCCAGGCTTCCTTGGTTTTCAGGTCATCTCCTCTTTATACTTTCAGGAGCTCCTCATCCCACAGGCACTCCCCAGAGCCTGTGGCCCACTGTCGATACATTCAGCACTGAGGCCTGCTGGAACAGAGGAAGAAATGGATATTTTAAAGTCTTTCTGAGAACACAAAATAATTGTTATCTATACCTTCCTGAGAAGTATAAACAAGTGAGCATCTGAGGAGGGCTCTTTGTGATCTAGTTTCTTGGAGTGAGAATACAAATCAGAGTTCTGAGAGAGAGATAGAAATTATCTTGCTTGTGTAAAGGACTAGGGGAGGAGATAGAGTCTAGAAGATCTAGAGGTTGCTATGGAGGGAGGGAATAGGGACACTGAGTTGCTGACCTGCAGGAAATGTAGGAGATAAGGAAGGGCACAAGACTCAGCTTATGGTGGGCACACAGTAAATGTTCATAGATTTTAACTGGAAAGAGATGTGGTAAATTGTGGGGAACCATATAATCAGGAAATTGCCTTCTAAACTGAAGCTGTGACCAGAAACTTTGCCTTTGGGTTAACAAACGTCTTTCTTCTGTTTTTAGAAACTGAGTAGCCAGATCAAGGAAACTTGAAGCAGCAGTGATTTGAGATGAGATAAGCTTCAAGGAATAATGAATCTGAGCTCATAGCTGAAGCCAAGGGATAGAATATGCAGTAAGAGAAAGAGAAGAGGGAATTATGTTGTTTATTGGCACCCTTCCTCCACCATGTCAAATAATTTATGTATATTACTCCATGAAGTTTTCAGAACCAATCTGCAAGGCAGGTGTTCCCCCCACACGACAGATGAAGAAATAGGCTCAGAGTGATTGAATGTCTTGTTAAAGGTCACAGAGATTGAAAACGTCAGAGCCTTGGGGTGTTACCTCTAGTTGTTTGTGACTCAAAGAAAAGTTAATGACAGCGCCTGGATTCTAGAGTAGGAATGTGGGTTTGATAAAATTTTCTCTATTTCCTTGGCAGAGAGCAGTCTGATTCCCTGGATCAGGCTCTAGAATAACCACAGGACTGACCCAGGATGTGTCTGGATTCCTTAGATTCACATAATTCTTAGGCTGTAGTTTTTGTTTTCAATTTTTATAGTTATAATGAATGCTACAATAAATTCCTTCATTACAAAGATTTTATTAAAACCCCTTTGCCAGCAAAGTATCTAATATAATTCAGTTTATGTGTCAGTTTATATGTGTGTGTGTGTGTCTGCTTATGTGTATACATCCTAGTTATTCTATTTGAACATATCTGGATACATCAGAGATGCTTAGTGAATACTTACACATTTATTTATTTAAAAAATAAAATTTATTTCCAAATCCTTAAGTGAATAAATGACTTACAGAAAATAAGAACAATTTCAGAAATGAGGAAAAATTCTTAATTCTTTGCTACTTTAGGCAGCCTCCAGTATACAACATTGTAATTAAAATGTAGGCCACAAAGTTATATTTATGGAATTATGGCAGTGACCAAGACCTATTGAAAAGAACTCAAAATGCTATGGTAAATAACACTGTAACTTATCATTTTGGAGTATTTTGTCTGAGATTATTAATTGTCCCTATAAAAAATAAGAATGATTTTCATTTTTGTTCTAATTCAATGGTCATTCAGACGGCCCCAAGTCATTCTAATATTTTGTGAAAAGGGGCACTTCGTTGGCTCTTCCTAGACCAACTCAGGAAGGAGGAGATTAGCAAGGTCCCTGGTGGCTCAGATGGTAAAGAATCTGCCTGCAGTGCGGGAGACCTGGCTTTGATCCTGGGGTTGGGAAGATCCCCTGGAGAAGGGAATGGCAACCTACTGCAGTATTCTTGCCTGGAGAATTCCATGAACCAAGACTACATACAGTCCATGGGGTTGCAAAGAGTCAGACACAACTGAGCAACTAACACTTTCACATACTGTTAATATGCATATTAAAGAAAGTTGTTCTGACAGATATTTGGCAAATGAATGCTTCAAGTGCTCCTCCTCTATAGTATAGTCTCTTCCTGATGGTTTTAGCATGTTACATCCACTGAATACACAAAGTCTTTTATCAAACTTTTTCATGGTGGATTTTTCTGCAGAAAGTTGAAAAATGGCTATTTATAGGATGTTAACTATATTTGGGAACTGGCTTAATTTACTGCCAAATCCAAGGGAATACAAACTGTTAAATCCACATAATGATATAGACAATACAATTAATTACTGATTTGAAATATTAGGAAAGTGAAGCTCAGAGAGGATAAGCAATTTACCTGAGATCATATAGTTAATAGCTGAAAAAACTAAAGTTGGAACTTAACTTGGTCAGTGATATGCTGGTAAATGTTTAAAAACCAGTAAGGGAAGAAGGAGAGGCCTGAGAGTACATGTTTTATAGTTTTCTGGTTTCCGAGGTGGAAATAGTCCACGAAAATAGACAATTTCAAGGGAGAGATGCATACAATCAGCTCTCAAGAGCCAGCGTGAGCCAGCTCTGGCATTCCACAACAGTGTGGCAGGCCATTAAACAGGCAGCATCATAATTTCCTCACTGTAAGCTGAGAATGACAATCATTGCACTGAAGGAATGCTCTGAAGGCCTACTGGGATAACAATGGGAGAGTGCCTAACACTGGGCTTGGCAGGTGCACAAAGAAAATATTTTAGAGTAATAATAATGACAAAAATAACTGTTTTCTGTGTAACAATAAAACAAGATAATTACCATTTTCCTTAACTCCTGAATTGAATCTACTCTTTATGAGCAATAACTAACATATTTATGAGAATATTCCTGTATGGGCCTTTCCCTAGAGACAAATTTAAAAATTAACATTTGAATAATAATTTATAACATGTAGCACAGCAAACCATAGACTGACCAGGTTCTGAGTAGCATGCCTTAACTAGTAGTTATCTGACCTCTCTGAGTCATAGCTCCTTATTTAAATAGGCATCATATGAGTTACACTTCAAGTCTGGTAGGATAGTGACAGAATTTGGTGGCACATCTGGCACAGAGTCTGGTACATAGTGCAAACACTGTATATGGTACCTGCAGACTGACATAATAATTCACATTCTGAAGCTTTTCCTGATATAGTCCTTTTCACTCTGAAAGTAGGGAGGATATTTTTCTTTCCCCCAGGGACACCAAACAAGACTAGGAGAAAGGAGTGTTTATATTTCCCAGGGTCGTCAGGCAGCTTCAGAAATCTCACCGAGTCCTGAAATTGAAAAAAGAAAGAAAGAAAGAAAAGCTCACACAAGTATGCTTATCCTTTTGGTCCCAGAATGTGAGGTCAGTAAGTAAAGTGGCTTGCATTCCCTGTTCATTTGTAAAACCTTTTAAATGTCTCTCTGTACAGTCAACCTATTCTGGAGTGATACCTCATTAGCAGGCACTAATGGTAGAGAGGTTATGACCACAGGCTTTAATTTGGGCATTGTTTTTTTGGAATCTGTCTGGAAGGAAAGCAGCTCAGCCCTTTTAATTTCAGGCTGTGTATTTCAGGACCATTTTTTCCCAATAGGCAACTGTGTTTTAGTTTTCCCAAATTACAGCGATGTTCTGTAGGAGATGGTATTGAAACCATTTACCTCAGATTGGGACTTGAACCCATATTCTAGGACTCAGCAAAAACCCTGCTTGGGACTCAGAACACAATCTTTTAATTAGAATCACTCACCTAGTGGCTGGACTTACTGAGGTTCATGTTCTTTGTGTCTCAGTGCAGAAGGAATTCAGTGAGAGGCAAGAAATAGATTTATTAATATAGGATGCTTTTAAGAGAAGCAAGCAGGCAGGTGGGGGAGCCCTGCCCAGAGAATTAAGTGGACTATAGTTTTATAAGGAAAGGGAAATATTAGCTTCTTTGAGCAGACATGAAGCTTACATCACTAATTACTCATTTGCCGTATCAGGCAGGAGAGTGTCTGATTCTACAAGGTCAGACTAGGATTATCATATCAGTAGAAGGGTGGTGACATTTTTCTTTCATTAATGGACTTGGGAATATCTCATGCTTTTATTTATGGATTTATAGTTAGGCAAGCCTGCTTCCTTCCACAACATTCCCATAGCTTTCTTGAGCCATCATTAACTTAAGGTTCAGTTCAGTTCAGTCACTCAGTCGTGTCTGACTCTTTGCGACCCCATGAACCACAGCACGCCAGGCCTCTCTGTCCATCACCAACTCCTGGAGTTTACGCAAACTCATGTCCATTGGGTCAGTGATGCCATGAAACCATCTCATCCTCTGTTGTCCCCTTCTCCTCCCACCCTCAATCTTTCCCAGCATTAGTTCAGTTCAGTTCAGTTCAGTGCTCAGTCGTGTCCAACTCTGCGACCCCATGAATTGCAGCATGCCAGGTCTCCCTGCTGCTGCTGCTGCTGCAGCTGCGTCACTTCAGTCGTGTCCGACTCTGTGTGACCCCATAGATGGCAGCCCACTAGGCTCCTCTGTCCCTGGGATTCTCCAGGCAAGAACACTGGAGTGGGTTGCCATTTCCTTCTCCAATGCATGAAAGTGAAAAGTGAAAGTGAAGTCGCTCAGTCGTGTCCAACTGTTAGCGACCCCATGGACTGCAGCCTACCAGGCTCCTCTACCCATGGGATTTTCCAGGCAAGAGTAGTGGGAGTGGGGTGCCATTGCCTTCTCTGCCAGGTCTCCCTGTCCATCACCAACTCCCGGAGTTCACCCAAACAAATGTCCATCGAGTCAGTGATGCCATCAAGCCATCTCATCCTCTGTCATCCCCTTTTCCTCCTGCCCCCAATCCCTCCCAGCATCAGAGTCTTTTCCAATGAGTCAACTCTTCGCATGAGGTAGCCAAAGTACTGGAGTTTCAGCTTTAACATCATTCCTTCCAAAGAACACCCAGGAGTGATCTCCTTTAGAATAGACTGGTTGGATCTCGTTGCAGTCCATGGGACTCTCAAGAGTCTTCTCCAACACCATGGTTCAAAAGCATCAATTCTTTGGCACTCGGCCTTCTTCACAGTCCAACTCTCACATCCATACCTGACTACTGGAAAAACTATAGCCTTAACTAGATGGACCTTTGTTGGCAAAGTAATGTCTCTGCTTTTGAATATGCTATCTAGGTTGGTCATAACTTTCCTTCCAAGGAGTAAGCGTCTTTTAATTTCATGGCTGCAGTCACCATATGCAGTGATTTTGGAGCCCCAAAAATAAAGTTTGACACTGTTTCCCCATCTATTTCCCATGAAGTGATGGGACCAGATGCCATGATCTTCGTTTTCTGAATGTTGAGCTTTAAGCCAACTTTTTTACTCTCCTCTTTTACTTTCATCAAGAGGCTTTTAGTTCCTCTTCACTTTCTGCCATAAGGGTGGTATCATCTGCATATCTGAGGTTATTGATATTTCTCCCAGCAGTCTTGATTCCAGCTTGTGCTTCTTCCAGCCCAGTGTTTCTCATGATGTACTCTGCATAAAAGTTAAGTAAACAGGGTGACAATATACAGCCTTGACGTACTCCTTTTCCTATTTGGAACCAGTCTGTTGTTCCATGTCCAGTTCTAACTGTTGTTCATGACCTGCATATAGGTTTCTCAAGAGGCAGGTCAGGTGGTCTGGTATTCCCACCTCTTTCAGAATTTTACACAGTTTATTATGATCCACACAGTCAAAGGCTTTGGCATAGTCAGTAAAGCAGAAATAGATGTTTTTCTGGAACTCTCTTGCTTTTTCGATGATCCAGTGGAGGCTGGCAATTTGGTCTCTGGTTCCTCTGCCTTTTCTAAAACCAGCTTGAACATCTGGAAGTTCACAGTTCAGGTATTGCTGAAGTCTGGCTTGGAGAATGTTGAGCATTACTTTACTAGCGTGTGAGATGAGTGCAATTGTGTGGTAGTTTGAGCATTCTTTGACATTGCCTTTCTTTGGGATTGGAATGAAAACTGACCTTTTCCAGTCCTGTGACCACTGCTGAGTTTTCCAGATTTGCTTCCATATTGAGTGCAGCACTTTCACAGCATCATCATTCAGGATTTGAAATAGCTCAACTGGAATTCCGTCTCCTCCACTAGCTTTGTTCGTAGTGATGCTTCCTAAGGCCCACTTGACTTCAAATTCCAGGATGTCTGGCTTTAGGTGAGTGATCCCACCATCATAATTATCTGGGTCGTGAAGATCTTTTTTGTATAGTTCTTCTGTGTATTCTTGCCACCTCTTCTTAGTATCTTCTGCTTCTGTTAGGTCCATACCATTTCTGTCCTTTATTGAGCCCATCTTTGCATGAAATGTTCCCTTGGTCTAATTTTCTTGAAGAGATTTCTAGTCTTTCCCATTCTATTGCTTTCCTCTATTTCTTTGCATTGATTGGTGAGGAAGGCTTTCTTATCTCTCCTTGCTATTCTTTGGAACTCTGCATTCATATGGGTATATCTTTCCTTTTCTCCTTTGCTTTTCACTTCCCTTCTATTCACAGCTATTTGTAAGGCCTCCTCAGACAGCCATTTTGCTTTTTGGCATTACTTTTTCTTGGGGATGGTCTTGATTCCTGTCTCCTGTAAAATGTCACGAACCTCCATCCATAGTTCATCAGGAACTCTGTCTATCAGATCTAGTCCCTTAAATCTATTTCTTCTACTTTATAGTCACAAGGGATTTGATTTAGGTCATACCTGAATGGTCTAGTGGTTTTCTCCACTTCCTTCAATTTCAGTCTGAATTTGGCAATAAGGAGTTCATGATCTGAGCAACAGTCAGCTCCCAGCCTTGTTTTTGCTGACCGTATAGAGCTTCTCCATCTTTGGCTGCAAAGAATATGATCAATCTGATTTTGGTGTCGACCATCTGGTGATGTTCATGTGTAGAGTCTTCTCTTGTGTTGTTGGAAGAGGGTGTTTGCTATGACCACTGCATTTAATTGGCAGAACTCTATTAGCCTTTGCCCTGCTTCATTCTGTACTCCAAGGCCAAATTTGCCTGTTATGCCAGGTGTTTCTTGACTTCCTACTTTGCATTCCAGTCCCATATCATGAAAAGGACATCTTTTTTGGGTGTTAGTTCTAAAAGGTCTTGTAGGTCTTCATAGAACCGTTCAACTTCAGCTTCTTAAGTGTTAACTGGTTGGGGCATAGACTTGGATTACCATGATATTGAATAGTTTGCCTTGGAAATGAATAGAGATCATTCTGTCATTTTTGAGATTGCATCCAAGTACTGCATTTCGGACTCTTTTGTTGACTATGATGGCTACTCCATTTCTTCTAAGGGAATCTTGCCCACAGTAGTGGATATAATGGTCATCTGAGTTACATTCACCCATTCCAGTCCATTTTAGTTCACTGATTCCTAGAATGTCAATGTTCACTCTTGTCATCTGTTTGACCACTTCCAATTTGCCTTGATTCATGGACCTAACATTCCAGGTTCCTATGCAGTATTGCTCTTTACAGAATCAAACCCTGCTTCCATCACCTGTCACATCCACAACTGGGTGTTGTTTTTGCTTTGGCTCCATCCCTTCATTCTTGTGGAGTTATTTCTCCACTGGTCTCCAGTAGCATATTGGGCTCCTACCGATCTGGGGAGTTCATCTTTCAGTGTCCTATCTTTTTGCTTTTTCATACTGTTCATGGGGTTCTCAAGGAAAGTATACTGAAGTGGTTTGCCATTCCCTTCTCCAGTGTACCACATTCTGTCGGACCTCTCCATCATGACCTATCCATCTTGGGTGGCCCCACATGGCATGGCTTAGTTTCATTGAGTTAGACAAGGCTGTGGTCCATGTGATCAGATTGGCTAGTTGTCTGTGATTGTAGTCTGACCACATTCTGTCAGACCTCTTCATCATGACCCAGCTGCCTTGGGAGGCCCCACATGGCATGGCTTAATTTCATTGAGTTAGACAAAGCTGTGGTCCATGTGATCAGATTGGCTAGTTGTCTGTGATTGTAGTTTCTGTAATTGCACTCACTCACATGCTAGTAAAGTAATGCTTAAAATTCTCCAAGCCAGGCTTCAGCAGTACATGAACCGTGAACTTCCAGATGTTCATGCTGGTTTTAGAAAAGGCAAACGAAACAGAGATCAAATTGCCAACATCCGCTGGATCATCAAAAAAGCAAGAGAGTTCCAGAAAAACATCTATTTCTGCTTTATTGACTATGCCAAAGCCTTTGACTGTGTGGATCACAATAGGCTGTGGAAAATTCTGAAAGAGATGGGAATAGTAGACCACCTGACCTGCCTCTTGAGAAACCTATATTCAGGTCAGGAAGCAACAGTTAAAACTGGACATGGAACAACAGACTGGTTCCAAATAGGAAAGTACATCAAGGCTGTATATTGTCACCCTGTTTATTTAACTTATATGCAGAGTACATCATGAGAAACACTGGGCTGGAAGAAGCACAAGCTGGATTCAAGATTGCCGGGAGAAATATCAATAACCTCAGATATGCAGATGACACCACTCTTATGGCAGAAAGTGAAGAAGAACTAAAGAGCCTCTTGAGGAAAGTGAAAGAAGAGAGTGAAAAGTTGGCTTAAAGCTCAACATTCAGAAAACTAAGATCATGGCATCTGGTCCCATCACTTCATGGCAGCTAGATGGGGAAACAGTGGCTGAATTTATTTTTCTGGGCTCCAAAATCACCGCAGATGGTAATTGCAGCCATGAAATTAAAAGACACTTGCTCCTTGGAAGGAAAGTTATGACCAACCTAGACAGCATATTCAAAAGCAGAGACATTACTTTGCCAACAAAGGTCCATCTAGTCAAGGCTATGGTTTTTCTGTGGTCATGTATGGATGTGAGAGTTGGACTATAAAAAAAGGTGAGCACCGAAGAATTGATGCTTTTGAACTGTGGTGTTGGAGCAGACTCTTGAACGTCCCTTGGACTGCAAGGAGATCCAACCAGTCCATCCTAAAGGAGATCAGTCCTGGGTGTTCATTGGAAGGACTGATGTTGAAGCTGAAACTCCAGTACTTTAGCCACCTGATGCGAAGAGCTGACTCATTTGAAAAGACCCTGATGCTGGGAAAGACTGAGGGTAGGAGGAGAAGGGGACGACAGAGAATGAGATGGTTGGATGGCATCAGTGACTCGATGGACATGGGTTTGGGTAGACTCTGGGAGTTGGTGATGGACAGGGAGGCCTGGCGTGCTGCGGTTCATGGGGTCGCAGAGAGTTGGACATGACTGAGTGACTGAACTGAACTGAACTGATACACTACTATTGAGCCCATCCAGTGAATTTTTTGTTCTGTTATTGTATTTTTCGGTTCTGTAACTTCTATTTGTCTCTTTCATATACTTGTGCTTTTGTATTTTGGTGCTGGAAAAGACCCTTGAGAGTCCGTTGGACAGAGAGATCAAAGCAGTCAATCCTAAAGGAAATCAGCCCTGACTATTCATTCGAAGGACTGATGGTGAAATTGAAGTTTCAATACTTTGGCCACCTGATACAAAGAGCTCACTCATTGGAAAAGACCCTGATGCTGGGAAAAATTGAAGGCAGGAGGAGAAGGGGATGACAGAGGATGAGATGGTTGGATGACATCACCAACTCAATGGACATGAGTTTGAGCAAACTCCAGGAGATAGTGAAGGACAGAGAAGCCTGGTAGGCTGCAGTCCATGGGGTCTCAAAGAGTCGGACATGACTGTGCAACGGAACAACAGCATATACTTGTACTTTGCTTAGATTTTTGTTTCCTTTTTTAAAACAATTTGCAATTTAATTAATTTTTTATTGACTAACTTTCTGTTAGTTTCAGATGTATAACAAAATATGATATTTGATTATATTGAGATATGATCACCACAATTAAGTCTAGTTAACATTCATCACCTCATATATTTACATATTTTTCTTGTATTGAGAGCTTTTAAGATTTACTCTCTTAGCAACTTTCAAATATATAGTACATTATCAGTAACTGTAGTCATCATGCTATGCATTATATATCCTCAGGACTTATATCTGGAAGTTTGTACTTTTTGATTCCCTTCCTATCCTTCTTCTCCCACCTCTGGTGACCACCAAACTATTTTCCTATTCTCTACATTTATGAGTTTATTGTTTTGTTATAGGTTCCACATATAAGTGATATCATATGGTGTTTGTTGCTGTGAGACTTACTTCACTTAGTACAATAATCTCTAGGTCCATCTGTATTGCTGCTAATGACAGTATTTCATTCTTTTTTCCATTGTATGTATTGCCAAATCTTCTTTTTCCATTCCTCTGTTGATGGATGCTTAGGTTGTTTTAATATTTTGGCCATTTTAAATAACACTGCAATAACATGGGAATACAGGTATATTTTCAAGTTAGTGTTTTTTTTTCTTTTTTTGCTAAATAACCAGAAGTAGAATTGCTGGATCATATGTTAGCTCCATTTTTAATCTCTAAAGTGTTTCTGTAGTGTTTAGTGGTGGCACAAATTTACATTCCTACAAACAGTGTACTAATATTCTCTTTTCTCCACATCCTCACCAACACTTGTTATTTCTTATCTTTTTGATAATAGCCATTCTACCAGGTGTGAGATGGTATCTCATCTTAGTGTGGTTTTGACTTGCATTTTCCCTGTGATTAGTGATGTTGAGCATCTTTTCATGCACCTATCGGCCATCTGTATACCTTCTTTGGAAAAATGTCTATTCATATATTCTGCCTGCTTTTTAATAAGATTGCTTGTCCTTTTGCTATTGAGTTGTGTGAGTTCTTCATATATTTTGGATATTAATCCCTTATTAGATATATGATTTGCAAGTATTTTCTCCCATTCAGTAGGTTACCTGTAATTACTTTTGCAGCAGTTTTATAGTGACTACTTTAAAATCTTTATGAGATAGTTCCAACGTCTAGTTCATTTCATTATTTGATGTCATTTGATTGTTTTTTTTTTCTTTTTAAATATAATTTTAGTTATTTGTTTATTTTGGCTGTGCAGGGTCTTCATTCCTGCGTGGGCTTTTCTGTGGTTGCAGAGAGCAGGTGCTACTCTTTAGTTGTGGTGCACGGGCTTCTCACTGCGGTTGTTTCTTTTGTTGTGGAGCATGGGTTCTAGGGCAAATGGGCTTCAGTATTTGTGGCACATGGGCTCAGAAGTTACAGCTCCTGGGTTCTAGAGCACAGACTCAGTAGTTGTGGCACATGGGCATAGTTGCTCTGTAACATGTGGGATCTTCCCAGATCAGGGATCGAACCCGTGTCTCCTGCATTGGCAGGCAGATTCTTTACCACTGAGCCACCAGGAAAGCCTGATTGTCTTTTCTTATTCAAGTTTTTATGTTTTTATTATTGGTGTAGTGAGTGTTTTTCAATTATTTTCTGAACACTTATAACATTGAAAGACTCATCCTTTTTTTAATATCTTCCATTTTATCAGGCAGCCACCCTGTTAGATTTAGAATAGGTTCTGGTCTACTATTGTGGACTGTAGTTCCAATGACAATTTAGTTTCCTGAGATTTTGCAGTTCTGTTTTGATCTGCTTTATTCTTCTGATTCTGCTTGAGCTTCTGTTGGTATTACATGCAGGGAAAGCAGGTACTTCCTTCATCTGCCAGTGTAGTTAAAGTGAGTCAGGGGAAATCCAGACTTATAGCATTTCTCCTGACTTGTTCTCCAGCCACTCACTGCCAGGGGCTTCCCACTCTATCTCTGATATTTTAGCCAGGGATGGGGTGCCCTTTGCCATTGTGTGGAAGGCCAGAGCCATGGGTCTAGATGGAAGGTCAGGAGATCCTGGCCCTTTTCACCTCCTGCCACTGAGTATAGACCCAGGAGGCACATGGCCTGGGCTGCCTTCAAGCCATTGGATGGAAGGCCAGGACCCACTGGACCTAGGTTGCTGGCTGCCGGTGAGTGTAAGATCAGGAAACATTGATGTTGGGCTGCATTCTCCATTTCAGTAGAGAATTGGGAAACACTAGGTCAACTGGCATTACCATTGTAGGTGGAAGGGCTCATCTGTTGCCTCTTGATATGGAGTGTGTTGGTTTTCCCTAGTTCTGCTGTTATGCTTAGGGTAGATCAGATTCTGCAGTTGCTGTTGGCATGCTTCCGTGAAGCATGCAGACAGATGGTCTTCTCTCTCCCAGCTCAGCTGGTGAAGCTACCATAGGCAGATGAGCCAACTGCTGCTACTGGTATGAGTCTCCTTGCTAAGCTTTCCTTTCCCAGATCTTTGTTTGGAGAGATAAAGCTTTGTTTTCCCTTTTCCTTTCTTTCTTTTTTTTTTTTTTTGGAGACTTTTTTTTTGTTTGTACCTGTTGGCAGTTTGGGAGTTGCAGCCTAGGACTCGGGCACACAGTCTGTGGTATGAGTGATATAAAGAAAACCCAGGGAGTTCTCTGTGTTGTCATTCTTTAAGTCCTGAATTCCCTATTCAGTCCATCTTTTTCTATCTTTTAGAGTCTCTTGAATTGTTTCCAGGATCTTTATACTTAGAAAGGAGGATTGGGGAAACTGAGCCCATGCCATTGTCCCAGAAACAGAATATAACGACTAATTTTGACATACTACAATCTAAATATCATTGTTTTCTACTTTCCTGGCTCCAGTCTGGAAAGGTTTTCTTTTTTAGACAAAATAAACTCTCAGTCCCAAAGGGAAATTATTCCTAGAATGCAAGTGGATATCAGTGGTAAGTCATAAAAGTATCTAAAAATATTTTAGTTATGGCTGACTCATGTCAATGTATGGCAAAAACCACTACAATATTGTAAAGTAATTAGCCTCCAATTAAAATAAAAAAATAATTCTTCAGGGTCTGCTCTATTGTAGCAAAAAAAAGGAAAACCAAAATCCAACTAGTTCTCTTAAGTATTATGCTGGAGCTAGTTCATTTTTATTAAAACACCTGCAGCTCCAGGACACGATTAAGTCAGGAAACATGAAATGATTGCATCCCAATTGCATTGAGAACATTTAGCACCCAGTTTCTGAATGCCATTGCCTAATGAAAGGAATCACAGCTCCTTGAACAAATCATTGATTCCAGCAAAGGCATATGGAAAGTCTAACATTAATGTAGAACAGAAAATAAAGGAGTGCTCAAAAAACTTATGTGGGATGGTCAAAAGAGCACAGGAGCCAACTTGAATCAGGCTAATACTGCCTAAACCTGCACAATTGCAGAGTTAGAATAAATAATGATTTGGAAGATTCTCTAGGATAAATCATATATTGGGCCACAAAGCAAGCTTTAACAAACAAGATTGAAATCATATCTGCAATCCAAAATGATATGAAACTAGAAACAGGAAGAAAACTTAAAAATCCACAAATACCGGGAAACTAAACAGTATACTGCTGAACAACCAGTGTATCAAAGAAAAAATGAAGAGACAAATTAGAAGTATGTTGAAACGAATGAAAATGAAACTACAACATACCAAAGCATGATGGATGTGGCAAAAGCAGTTTTAAGAGGGGCATTCATAGCAATAAATGCCTACATAAGAAAAAATGTAGAGATATCAAATAAACAGTGTAACTTTATACCTTGAGGAATTAGAAAATGAAGAATACAGTAAGTCTAAAGTAGAAGGAAGGAAATAAGGAGTAGAACAGAAATAAATGAAATAGAGACTAGAAAGATGATAGAAAAAATCAATGAAAATAGAAGTGAGTTATTTTGACAGAAACAAAATTGAGAAAAGAGAGGATTCATATAAACAAAACTATAAATGAAAGAGGAGACATTACAATCAGCACTACAAGAGTTACAAAGGATCATGTGTGCTCAGTCACTTAGTTGTGTCTGACTCTTTGTGACCCCATGGACTGCAGCCCGACAGGCATCCTATCCATGGAATTTTCCAGGCAAGAATACTGGAGTTGGTTGCCATTTCTTCCTCCAGGGGATATTCCCAACCCAGGGGTGGAATCCACGTCTCCTGTGTCTTCTGCATTGGCAGGCAGATTCTTTACCACTGAGCCACCAGGGAAGGATCATAAGAGGCTATATGAACAATTGTGTACAAAAAAAAATTGGATGGGGAGCACATGTATACCTGTGATGGATTCATTTTGATATTTGGCAAAACTAATACAATTATGTAAAGTTTAAAAATAAAATAAAATTTAAAAAAAATTGGATAATCTAGAAGACATAAATAAATTCTTAGAAACACACAAATTACCAGGACTGAATCATGAAGATATAGAAAATCTGAACCAATAATAACTAAGGATTCTGAAGCAATAATAACTTTTCCCCCAAATAAAAACCCTGGACCAGATGGTTTCACTGGTGAATTCCTTGTGGCTCAGCTGGTAAAGAATCTGGCTGCAATGAGGGAGACCTGGGTTTGATCCCTGGGTTGGAAAGACCCCCTGGAGAAGGGAAAGGCTACCCTACCCACTCCAGTAATCTTGCTGGGAGAATTCCATGTACTGTATAGTCCATGGGGTCGCAAAGAGTCAGACACAACTGAGCGGCTTTCACTTTCACCAAACATTTAAAGACTAATTAATGCCAACCCTACTAAATTCTTCCAAAAAGTTGAAGAGGAGAGAACATTCTCAAGCTTATTTTGTGAGGCCAGCTTTACCTTGATACCAAAGCCAGATAAGGACACTACATGAAAATAAAACAACAGATCAATATCCCCTGATGAATATATTAAATGATGTAACATACAAGAATACATTGTACAATGCAGGGGTATTTTATAATAACTAAAAATGGAGTATTTGTGTGTGTGCTCAATCGTGTCCAACTCTTTGTGACCCCATGGAATGTAGCCCATCAGGCTCCTCTGTCCATGGAATTTTGCAGGCAAAAATACTGGAGTGGGTTGCCATTTTCTATTCCAGGGCATCTTCCCGACCCAGGGCTCAAACCCATATCTCCTGTATTGGCAGGTGGATTCTTTACCACTGTGCCACCTGGGAAGCTTGATAAAATGGAATATAGCCTTTTAAAATTGGGACTATGTTGTACACCTATAATTCATATAGTACATCAGCTACATGTCAATAAAAATAAAGTTGTTAAGTGAAAAAAATTCTCAGCAAAATTCTAGCAAACCAAATTCAACAGCACATTAAAAGGATCATGTACTATGACCAAGTGGCATTTATCCTTGGGATAGAAGGATGGTTCAACACATGCAAATGAATAAATGTGATGCATGCTTTTAATAGAATGAAGTATAAAAAACATACAATCCTTTCAACAGATGCAGAAAAAACATTTGACAAAATTCAACATCCTTTAATGATAAAAACTTAACAAATTTGTTATAGAAGGAATATGCCTCAATATAATAAAGGCCATATGTGATAAGCCCACAGCTAACATCGTACTCAGTGGTGAAAAGCTGAAAGCTTATCCTCTAAAATCAAAAGCAAGGCAATGGTACCCACTCTTGCCATTTTTATTCAAAGTAGTACTGGAAGTCCTAGCCAAGGCAATTGGGCAAGAAAAAGAAATAAAAGGTATTCAAATCAGAAAAGAAAAATTCTCTCTTTTTTACAGATGGCATGGTCTGTAACACCAGCAACAACTATTAGAAATAACAAATTAATTCATTAATATTTCAGGATACAAAATCAACCTTACAAAACTCAGTTGCATTTCCACACACTGACAATAATACATCTCAAAGAGAAATAAGGGAAACAATACCACTAATGATCAAAACCCATAAAACACTTAGGAATAAATTTAACCAAGGAGGTAAAAGATCTCTACACTGAAGACTAGAATGCATTGTTATATTCAAGAAACTGAAGAAGGGACAAATAGATGGATATATATCTCACATTAGTGAATCAGGAGAATTAATATTTTTTAAATGTACATACTACCCAAAGCCATCTATAGATGCAGGTTCTGCCTGACTTCAGACTATACTACAAAGCTACAGTCATCAAGATAGTATGGTACTGGCACAAAGACAGAAATATAGATCAATGGAACAAGATAGAAAGCCCAGAGATGAATCCACGCACCTATAGACACTTTATCTTTGACAAAGGAGATAAGAATATACAATGGGGAATAGACAAACTCTTTGAAATGGTGGTGCTGCGAAAACTGGTCAACCACTTGTAAAAGAATGAAACTAGAACACTTTCTAACACCTTACACAAAAATAAACTCAAAATGGATTAAAGATCTAAATGTAAGACCAGAAACTATAAAACTTCTAGAAAAAAACATGGGCAGAACACTCTCTGACATAAATCAAAGCAAGATCTTCTATGACCCATCTCCCAGAGTAATGGAAATAAAAGCAAAAATAAACAAATGGAACCTAATTAAACATAAAAGCTTTTGCACAATGAAGGAAACTATCATTAAGGTGAAAAGGCACCCTCAGAATGGTAGAAAATAATAGCAAATGAAACAATTGACAAAGAATTAATCTCCAAAATATACAAGCAGCTCATGCAGCTCAATACCAGAAAAATAAATGACCCAATCAAAAAATGGGCCAAAGCATTAAACAGACATTTCTTCAAAGAAGACATACAAATGGCTAATAAACACATAAAAAGATGCTCAACATCACTCATTATCAGAGAAATGCAAATAAAAATCACAATGAGGTACCATTTCATGTTGATCAGAATGGCTGCCATCAAAAAGTCTACAAACAATAAATACTGGAGAGGGTGTGAAGAAAAGGGAACCCTCTTACCCTGTTGGTAGGAATGCAAATTTGTACAGACACTATGGAGAACGGTGTGGAGATTCCTTAAAAAACTGGAAATAGAACTGCCATACAACCCAGCAATCCCACTGCTGGGCATACACGTCAAGAAAACCAGAATTGAAAGAGACACATGTTCCCCAATGTTCATTGCAGCACTGTTTACAATAGCTAAGACAAGGAAACAACCTAGATGTTCACTGGCAGATGAAAGGATAATAAAGCTGAGGTACATATACACAATGGAGTATTACTCAGCTATTAAAAAGAATGCATTTGAGTCAGTTCTAATGAGGTGGATGAAACTGGAGCCTATTTTACAGAATGAAGTAAGCCAGAAAGAAAAACACCAATACAGTATACTAATGCATATATATGGAATTTGGAAAGATGGTAACGATAACCCTGTATGCGAGACAGCAAAAGAGACACAGATATAAAAAACAGACTTGGACTCTGTAGGAGAAGGCAAGGGCGGGATGATTTGAGAGAATAGCACTGAAACATTTATATTAACATATGTGAAATAGATGACCAGTGCAAGTTCATTGCATGAAACAGGGCACTCAAAACTGGTACACTGAGACAACCCAGAGGGATGGGGAGAGAGTGGGGAAGGGGTTCAGTATAGGGGGACACATGTATACCATTGGCTGATTCATGTCAATGTATGGCAAAATCCACCACAATATTGTAAAATAATTAGCCTCCAATTAAAATAAATAAAATTTTAAAAGTTCCAGGTTCATCTTTCTCAGAAATACAAAAACAAATCTTAAATTCTCTTAAGACAATAAATGATTCTAAGTAACTAAAACAATCTTGAGAAAGAAGAACAAAGATGGAGGCATCACACTTCCAATTTCAGTTCAGTTCAGTTCAATTCAGTCGCTCAGTCGTTTCTGACTCTTTGTGACCCCATGAATCGCAGCACACCAGGCCTCCCTGTCTACCACCAACTCCCGGAGTTCACCCAGACCCACGTCCATTGAGTCAGTGATGTCATCCAGCCATCTCATCTTCCGTCGTCCCCTTCTCCTCCTGCCCCCAATCCCTCCCAGCATCAGAGTCTTTTCCAATGAGTCAACTCTTCACATGAGGTGGCCAAAGTACTGGAGTTTCAGCTTTAGCATCATTCCTTCCAAAGAAATCCCAGGGCTGATCTCCTTCAGAATGGACTGGTTGGATCTCCTTGCAGTCCAAAGGACTCTCAAGAGTCTTCTCCTACACCACATTTAAAAAGCATCAATTCTTCGGTGCTCAGCTTTCTTCACAGTCCAACTCTCACATCCATACATGACCACTGGACAAACCATAGCCTTGACTAGACGGACCTTTGTTGGCAAAGTAATGCCTCTGCTTTTGAATATGCTATCTAGGTTGGTCATAACTTTTCTTCCAGGGAGTAAGCGTCTTTTAATTTCATGGCTGCAGTCACCATCTGCAGTGATTTTGGAGCCCCAAAAAAGTCAGCCACTGTGTCCACTGTTTCCCCATCTATTTCCCATGAAGTGATAAAACCAGATGCCATGATCTTCGTTTTCTGAATGTTGAGCTTTAAGCCAACTTTTTCACTCTTCTCTTTCACTTTCATCAAGAGGCTTTTTAGTTCCTCTTCACTTTCTGCCATAAGGGTGGTGCCATCTGCATATCTGAGGTTATTGATATTTCTTCTGGCAATCTTGATTCCAGCTTGTGCTTCTTCCAGCCCAGCGTTTCTCATGATGTACTCTGCATATAAGTTAAATAAACAGGGTGACAATATACAGCCTTGACGTACTCCTTTCCCAATTTGGAACCAGTGTGTTGTTCCATGTCCAGTTCAAACTGTTGCTTCCTGACCTGCATATAGGTTTCTCAAAAGGTGGGTCAGGTGGTCTGGTATTCCCATCACTTTCAGAATTTTCCACAGCTTATTGTGATCCACACAGTCAAAGGCTTTGGCATAGTTAATAAAGCAGAAATAGATGTTTTTCTGGAACTCTCTTGCTTTTTCCATGATCCAACAGATGTTGGCAATTTGATCTCTGGTTCCTCTGCCTTTTCTAAAACCAGCTTGAACATCTGGAAGTTCATGGTTCACGTACTGCTGAAGCCTGGCTTGGAGAATTTTGAGCATTCCAATTTCAAATTATACTAAAAAGCTATATGGATTATTACTGTGCCATAAAAATGACTTCCTGTCATCTGCATCAACATGAAAATACTTGAGGGCATTATGCTAAGTAAAATAAGTAATATAGAGAAAGCCAAATACTTATGTTCTCATTTATATGTGGAATCCAATAAAAGCCAAACACATAGAAACAAAATACAGAATGAAGGATGCCAGGGTTCGGCAAAGGGGGAAATGGGGAGATATTGGTCAAAGGTTACAAACTTCCAATTATAAGATGAATAAGTTTGGGGATCTAATATTCATGATGGTGACTATAGTTAACAATATTGAATTAAATACTTGAAATTTGCTAAGAGAATGGGTCTTAAGTGTTTTCACCACACACACAAAATGTAATTATATGAGGTGATAGATGTATTAATTAACTTTGAAATCATTTTAAAATATATGTATGTGGCAAATTATCACACTGTGAATACTCCTTAAACTTATGGAATGTTATATGTCAATTACATCTCAGTAAAGCTGGACAAATAAAATCAAATGCAGGGAAAGTAAAAAAAAAAAGAGAGAATAAATAATAACAATGTCTTAAAACTAACTGGATTAAACAAGAATCCATGAGTCTGTAAAGGTTGTTGTTCAGTCATTCAGTCCGGTTTGACTCTTTGCAACCCCATGGACTACAGCACTCCAGAGCTCCCTGTTCTTCACCATCTACCGGAGTTTGCTCAAATCCATGTCCATTGAGTCAATGATGCCATCCAACTATCTCATCCTCTGTCACCTCTTTCTCCTCCTTCCCTCAATATTTCCCAGCATCAAGATCTTTTCCAATGAGTCTGCTCTTCACATCAGGTGGCCAAAGTCTTGGAGTTTCAGCTTCAGCCTCAGTCCTTCCAATGAAGATTTAGGGTTGATTCCCTTTAGGATTGACTGGTTTGATCTTGCAGTCCAAGGGACTCTCAAGAGTCTTCTCCAGCACTGCAGTTCAAAAGCATCAATTCTTCAGGGCTGAGCCTTCTTTAGCGTTCAACCCTCACATCCATACATGACTACTGGAAACACCATACTTTCACTATACAGACTTTTGCCAGAGAAGTAATATCTCTGCTTTTTAATATGCTGTCTAGGTTTGTCATTGCTTTTCTTCCAAGGAGCAAACGTCTTTTAATTTCATGGCTGCAGTCACCATCTGCAGTGATTTTGGAGCCCCAGAAAATAAAGTCTGTCACTGTTTCCATTGTTTCCTCATCTATTTGCCTTGAAGTAATGCAACCCGATGTCATGATCTTCGTTTTCTGAATGTTGAGCTTTAGGCAGCTTTTTCACTCTGCTCTTTCACTTTCATCAAGAGGCTTTTTAGTTCCTCTTCACTTTCTGCCATAAGGGTGGTGTCATCTGCATATCTGAAATTATTGATATTTCTCCCGGCAGTCTTGATTCCAGCTTGTGCTTTATCCAGCCTGGCATTTCACATGATGTACTCTGCATATAAGTTAAATAAGCAGGGTGACAATATACAGCCTTGACGTGCTCCTTTCCCAAATTTGAACCATTTCATTGTTCCATATCTGGTTTTAACTGTTGCTTCTTTACCTGTATACAGATTTCCCAGGAAGCCAGTAATAAGGTTGTCTGGTATTCCCACCTCTTTAAGAATTTTGCACAGTTTGTTGTGATCCACACAGTCAAAGGCGTTAATGTAGTCAATGAAGCAGAAATAGATGCTTTCTGGAATTCTCTTGCTTTTTCTATGATCCAATGGATGATCATAATTTGTTCTCTGGTTCCTCTGCCTTTTCTAAATCCAGCTTGTACATCAGGAAGTTCTCAGTTCATTTTCTGTTGAAGCCTAGCTTGAAGAATTTTGAGCATTACCTTACTAGCATGTGAAATGAGTGCAATTTGAACATTTCTTGACATTGCCTTTCTTTGGGATTGGAAAGAAAACTGACCTTTCCCAGTCCTGTGGCCATTGCTGAGTTTTCCAAATTTGCTTGCATAATGAGTGCAGCAGTTTAACAGCATTCTCTTTTCAGGTTTTCAATAGCTCAGCTGGAATTCCATCACCTCCACTAGCTTTGTTCATTGTAATGCTTCCTAAGGCGCACTTGACTTCACATTCCAGGTTGTCTGGCTCTAGGTGAGTGATCACACTCTCGAGATTATCCGGATCATCAATACTTTTTTTTTTATAGTGCTTTTGTGTATTCTTGCCACTTCTTAGTATCTTCTGCTTCTATTAGGCCCATACCATTTCTGTCCTTTTATAGTGCCCATCTTTGCGTGACATGTTCTCTTTGTATCTCTAATTTTCTTGAAAAGATTTCTAGTCTTTCCCATTCTACTGTTTTCCTCTCTTTCTTTGCATAGTTCATTTAAGAAGGCCTTCTTATCTCTCCTTGCTATTTTTTTGAACTCTGCATTCAGATGGGTATAGCTTTCCTTTTCACCTTTGCTTTTCACTTCTTTTCTTTTCTCAGCTATTTGTAAGGCCTTCTCAGACAACCATTTTGCCTTCTTGCATTTCTTTTTCTTTGGGATGGTTTTGATCATCACCTCCTGTACACTGTTATGAACCTCTGTCCATAGTTCTTCAGGCACTTGTCTAACAGATCAATCCATTGAATCTATTTTTCATTTCCACTGTATAATCATAAGGAATTTGATTTAGGTCATACTTGAATGGTCTAGTGGTTTTCCCTACTTTCTTCCATTTAAGTCTGAATTTTGTAATAAGGAGTTCATGACCTGAGCCACAGTCAGCCCCCAGCCCTGTTTTTGCTCACTGTATAGAGCTTCCCCATATTCAGCTACAAAGAATATAATCAATCTGATTTTCAGACTAACCATCTGGGTAGAGTCATCTCTTTTGTTGTTGTAATAGGGAGTTTGCTATGACCAGTGTGTTCTCTTGGCAAAACTGTTACTCTTTGCCCTGCTTCATTTTGTACTCCAAGGTGAAACTCGCCTGTTACTCCAGGTATCTCTTGACTCCCTACTTTTGCATTCCAGTCCCCCTTGATCTAAAGGACATTTATTTGGTGTTGTTTCTAGAAAGTCTTGTAGGTCTTGATAGAACTGTTCAACTGCAGCAAGGCAAAGGCTAACAGAGTTTTGCCAAGAGAATGCACTGGTCATAGCAAACACTCTCTTCCAACACACAACAGACAACTCTACACGTGGATATTACCAGGTGGTCAATGCCAAATTCAGACTTAATTTATTTATTTTAATTGAAGGACAGTTACTTTTCAGTGTTGTGGTGATTTTTGCCATACATCAACAGGAATCAGCCACAGGTACACATGTGTCGCCCCATCCTGAAAACCCCTCCCACCTACCTCCCATCCCTCTGGGTTGTCCCAGAACACGGCTTTGAGTGTCCTGGTTCATGCACCGAACTTGCCCTCGTCATCTGTTTTACATGTGGTAATATATATGTTTCAGTGCTATTCTCTCATGTCATCCCACCCTCACCTTCTCCCATATAGGCAAAAAAATCTGTTCTTTATATCTGTATCTCTTTTGCCTCCTTGAATATAGGATCATCATTAGTGTCTTTCTAAATTCCATATGTATGTATTAATATACTCCATTAGTGTTTCTCTTTCTGACTTATTTCACTCTGGATAATAGGCTACAGTTTCATTCACCTCATTAGAACTGACTCAAACGCATTCTTTTTTATAGCTGAGTAGTATTCCATTGGGTATATGTACCACTACTTCCTTATCCATTCATCTGCCGATGGACATCTAGGTTGCTTCCTTGTTCTAGCTATTGTAAACAGTGCTGCAATGAAGATTGGGGTACATGTGTTTCTTTCAATTCTGGTTTCCTCGGTGTGTATGCCCAGCAGTGGGATTGCTGGGGGTCATTGCTTCTTTCTCTGGGTCATGGTGCACACATTGATTGATTTGTGAATATTGAAGAATCCTTGTATCCCTGGGATAAATCCCACTTGATCATGATGTATGATCTATTTAATATGTTGTTGGATTCTGTTTGCTAGAATTTTGTTAAGGATTTTTACATCTATGTTCCTCAGTGATATTGGCATGTAGTTTTCTTTTTTCTTTTTTTGTGGCATCTTTGTCAGGTTTTGCTATTAGGGTGATGGTGGCCTCATAGAATGAATATGGCCTTCTTAAATGAACTATGCAAAAAAAAAATAGAGGAAAACAGTAGAATGGGAAAGACTAGAGATCTCTTCGGAGAAGGCAATGGCACCCCACTCCAGTACTCTTGCCTGGAAAATCCCATGGATGGAGGAGCCTGGTGGGCTGCAGTCCATGGGGTCGCTAAGGGTCGGACACGACTGAGCGACTTCACTTTCACTTTTCACTTTCATGCATTGGAGAAGGAAATGGCAACCCACTCCAGTGTTCTTGCCTGGAGAATCCCAGGGACGGGGGAGCCTGGTGGGCTGCCGTCTGTGGGGTCGCACAGAGTCGGACACGACTGAAGCGACTTAGCAGCAGCAGCAGCAGCAGAGATCTCTTCAAGAAAATTAGAGATACCAAGGAAACATTTCATGCAAAGATGGGGACAATAAAGCACAGAAACAGTATAGATCTAACAGAAGCAAAAGATGTTAAGAAGAAGTGGCAAGAGTTCAGAAGATCTACACACAAAAAAGGTCTTAATGATTTGGATAACCATGAGGGTGTAATCAGTCACCTAGAGTCAGACATCCTGGAGTGTGAAGTCAAGTGGGCCTTAGGAAGCATCACTACGAACACAGCTAGTGGAGGTAATGGAAATACAGTTGAGTTATTTCAAATCCTAAAAATGATGCTGTGAAAATGCTGCACTCAATATGCCAGCAAATCTGGGGGTCATTGCTTCTTTCCCTGGGTCATGGTGAACACAAAGTTTTGTTTGTGCCCTCCAAGCATCTCTGGTGGGTATGAGGTTTGATTTTAAATGTGATTTCAAAAAAACATAAATAAATAAATGTGATTTCACCCCTACTACCATCTTGTTTTGGCTTCTCCTTTGCCCTTGAAAGTGGAGTATCTTTTTTTGGTAGGTTCCAACAAATTGCCAACATCTGCTGCATCATTGAAAAAGCAAGAGAGTTCCAGAAAAACATCTATTTCTGCTTTATTGACTATGCCAAAGCCTTTGACTGTGTGTATCACAATAAACTGTGGAAAATTCTGAAAGACATGGGAATACCAGACCACCTGACCTGCCTCTTGAGAAACCTGTATGCAGGTCAGGAAGCAACAGTTAGAACTGGACATGGAACAACAGACTGGTTCCAAATAGGAAAAGGAGTACGTCAAGGCTGTATATTGTCACCCTGTTTATTTAACTTATATGCAGAGTACATCATGAGAAACGCTGGGCTGGAAGAAGCTCAAGCTGGATTCAAGATTGCCGGGAGAAATATCAATAACCTCAGATATGCAGATGACACCACCCTTATGGCAGAAAGTGAAGAGGAACTAAAAAGCCTCTTGATGAAAGTGAAAGAGGAATAATAGCCAGGACATGGAAGCAACCTAGATGTCCATCAGCAGATGAATGGATAAGAAAGCTATGGTACATATACACAATGGAGTATTACTCAGCCATTAAAAAGAATACATTTGAATCAGTTCTAATGAGGTGGATGAAACTGGAGCCTATTATACAGAGTGAAGTAAGCCAGAAGGAAAAACATAAATACAGTATACTAACGCATATATATGGAATTTAGAAAGATGGTAACAATAACCCGGTGTACGAGATAGCAAAAGAGACACTGATGTATAGAACAGTCTTATGGACTCTGTGGGAGAGGGAGAGGGTGGGAAGATTTGGGAGAATGACATTGAAACATGCAAAATATCATGTATGAAACGAGTTGCCAGTCCAGGTTCAATACACGATACTGGATGCTTGGGGCTAGTGCACTGGGACGACCCAGAGGGATGGTATGGGGAGGGAGGAGGGAGGAGGGTTCAGGATGGGGAACACATGTATACCTGTGGCGGATTCATTTTGATATTTGGCAAAACTAATACAATTATGTAAAGTTTAAAAATAAAATAAAATTTAAAAAAAAAAAAGTGAAAGAGGAGAGTGGAAAAGTTGGCTTAAAGCTCAACATTCAGAAAACGAAGATCATGGCATCTGGTCCCATCACTTCATGGGAAATAGATGGGGAAACAGTATAAACAGTGTCAGACTTTATTTTGGGGGGCTCCCAAATCACTGCAGATGGTGATTGCAGCCATGAAATGAAAAGACACTTACTCCTTGGAAGGAAAGTTATGACCAACCTAGACAGCATATTCAAAAGCAGAGACATTACTTTGCCAGCAAAGGTCCGTCTAGTCAAGGCTATGGTTTTTCCAGTGGTCATGTATGGATGTGAGAGTTGGACTGTGAAGAAAGCTGAGTGCTGAAGAATTGATGCTTTTGAACTGTGGTGTTGGAGAAAACTCTTGAGAGTCCCTTGGACTGCAAGGAGATCCAACCAGTCCATTCTGAAGGAGATCAGCCCTGGGATTTCTTTGGCGGGAATGATGCTGAAGCTGAAACTCCAGTACTTTGGCCACCTCATGTGAAGAGTTGACTCATTGGAAAAGACCCTGATGCTGGGAGGGACTGGGGGCAGGAGGAGAAAGGGGCAATAGAGGATGAGATGGCTGGTTGGCATCACTGACTCGATGGACGTGAGTTTGAGTGAACTCTGGGAGTTGGTGATGGTCAGGGAGGCCTGGCATGCTGCGATTCATGGGGTCACAAAGAGTCGGACACGACTGAGCGACTGAACTGAACTGAATTCCATAGTAGAGAAAGATGAAGCACTTGCTGAGACATCTCAGGTTATATGTTGAAGGTTATACTGCTAATTAGGAGGAGGAGGGCATTTAAACCCATGTGATCTGGCCGTGTGCCCACACTCTAACTTTTCACATTAATTAGCTGTGACTGTCATAGTTTTGAAGATCTGGGTAACCCAATATTTTCTGTTATCTGCTACTGGGGTCAGGGATGAAGTCTGTTCTTTGAGTACGTCATGCTCTTTCTGGCCCCTGAGACCTCAGGCATGCTGTTCCCTTGCTTTGACAACTCTACACACTTCTTTGTGGGCTAATTCCTATGCATCCTTTATATCTGAACCTACTGGTCACTTAGGGAGATGACACACCCTAAACTAAAGGTTTATAGTCTAAAGGTTTATAGTCCCCTGCCACATGCTTCCAGTGCCCACTGTTCTAGAGTGAAGGAGAATTCTGCCTATTACACAGTACATTCATCACAGTTGAACATTATTTACTTATTTATTGTCTGCCTTCCCCAGCTGACTGTGAATTCCCTAAAAGTAAGTTCCTTATCTGCCTTCCTCAACTATGAAGTCCCAAATATCCACTGCACAGAAATATGAGGTCTAAAGATCCAAGAGGTGAGATCAGGTAGTTATATTGGGAATACTAGGGCAATATAGGAGAAATTCATCAACATCCTTTTCCTATTCACCTCGGTCTAGTTAAAACATGAATGTAAATGTGTAGTGAAAGGATTTCCTGAAATGGAAAATGATAGAGGATAAGATTTATTATCCTGAATAAATCAAGATCACAAACAGGATTAGGGAAAGGTTAGCGGAATCTGAAATTGGGGGCAAATGTTATAGAACACATTTCCTCATTCTTCAAAAACTATACCCAAGGGGAAAAAGCTCCTCTATTTTTTCTGTTGCACTCTGCTTTGCCTGGATGTAATGCCGAAACTGTTATTATAGATGAAATTAACATAACTGAAGTATTAACCAGATGCCAAGGAATTTCTTCCTGTACCACATGAAGACAAGAATCAGCTGCCTGCTGACTTCTGATGATGCTCCCACAATTCTCCTCTGTGCATTTTGACGTCTACCAAAGATTCATAACTACACAGAGTTTTGTCTATTCCTACAAGGTCCACCAGAGGGTGCAATGTCACCACTATTACTAGCTGTTACAAAAAGAACTGTTAGGGCTAACTTGAATAATTTACAGCTTATTTTTTATAAGTTTCCTGGCATAGACCACCTAAGAAAGAAAGCAAAAAGGATGAAAGGACAAAAAGGAAATGATAAAAATGGCAATTTTGCTTCTTCTCCCCAGGGGTTTTGGCTGGCTTCTCCATATTAGTGAAGGCTTATCCTAAGGAAAGCACGAAAGGTTCTGCTCAACTGCAGAAGGTCCGTTTGGATGTGCACATATTCCTTCTGAGGGAAAGCATGAAGAGTAGGCTTGGTTACAAAGCCTCATTCTGACAGAGCACCAATCTGATCATCATACTGAGTGAAGTAAGTCAGACAGAGACATACAATATCACATATGGAATCTAAAAAATGATACAAATGAACTTATCTACAAACCAGAAATAGACTCTCAGGCTGAGAAAACAAACTTATGGTTAACAAAGGGGAAAGGGGCAGGGAAGGATAAATTTGGAGTTTGGGATTAATAGATGCATACTACTGAATATATAAAATAGATAATCAGCAAGGATCTACTATATGGCACAGGGAACTATGACAATTATCTTGTAATAACATAATGGAAAAAATGAAAAAGTATATATACATATATATCTTCATATATATATATATGAATAACTTTCCTGTAAATATTAAACTAACACAACTTTGTAAATCAACTATACTTCAACTTAAAATAACCAAAAAAAAAGAATTCAGAGGGCAAAGCCCCTTCCTGAGGCACACAGCAGGATACAAAATCATGGGGCATGGATCTGAAGTGGCAAATGAAAGACATAACAGCAGAGGATGTTTAGGTGGTTTAGATAAATTTACCTGGTTTTGTCCAAGTAGGATATGACCCACTGATTCTCGTTTTATTTTTACCACCTCCTAAAGCGATCAGGTCAGGAAACAACAGTTAGAACTGGACATGGAACAACAGACTGATTCCAAATAGGAAAAGGAGTATGTCAAGGCTGTATATTGTCACCCTGCTTATTTAACTTATATGCAGAGCACATCATGAGAAACGATGGGCTGGAAGAAGCACAAGCTGAAATCAAGATTGCCGGGAGAAATATCAATAACCTCAGATATGCAGATGACACCACCCTTATGGCAGAAAGTGAAGAGGAACTAAAAAGCCTCTTGATGAAAGTGAAAGAGGAGAGTGAAAAAGTTGGCTTAAAGCTCAACATTCAGAAAATGAAGATCATGGCATCTGGTCCCATCACTTCATGGGAAATAGATGGGGTAACAGTGGCTGACTTTATTTTTCTGGGCTCCCAAATCACTGCAGATGGTGATTGCAGCCATGAAATGAAAAGACACTTACTCCTTGGAAGGAAAGTTATGACCAACCTAGATAGCATATTCAAAAGTAGAGACATTACTTTGCCAACAAAGGTTCGTCTAGTCAAGGCTATGGTTTTTCCTGTGGTCATGTATGGATGTGAGAGTTGGACTGTGAAGAAGGCTGAGTGCCGAAGAATTGATGCTTTTGAACTGTAGTGTTGGAGAAGACTCTTGAGAATCCCTTAGACTGCAAGGAGATCCAACCAGTCCATTCTGAAGGAGATCAGCCCTGGGATTTCTTTGGAAGGAATGATGCTAAAGCTGAAACTCCAGTACTTTGGCCACCTCATGCGAGGAGTTGATTCATTGGAAAAGACTCTGATGCTGGGAGGGATTGGGGGCAGGAGGAGAAGGGGACGACAGAGGATGAGATGGCTGGATGGCATCACTGACTCGATGGACGTGAGTCTCAGTGAACTCCGGGAGTTGGTGATGGACAGGGAAGCCTGGCGTGCTGTGATTCACGGGGTCGCAAAGGGTCGGACACGACTGAGTGACTGATCTGATCTGATGGTTTTTCCAGTGGTCATGTATGGATGTGAGAGTTGGACTGTGAAGAAAGCTGAGCGCCGAAGAATTGATGCTTTTGAAGTGCGGTGTTGGAGAAGACTCTTGAGAGTCCCTTGGACTGCAAGGAGATCCAACCAGTCCATTCTGAAGAAGATTAGCCCTGGGATTTCTTTGGAAGGAATGATGCTAAAGCTGAAACTCCAATACTTTGGCCACCTCATGTGAAGAGTTGACTCATTGGAAAAGACTCTGATGCTGGGAGGGATTAGGGGCAGGAGGAGAAGTGGAGGACAGAGGATGAGATGGCTGGATGGACATGAGTTTGAGTAAACTCCGGGACTTGGTGATGGACAGGGAAGCCTGGCGTGTTGCGATTCATGGGGTCGCAAAGAGTCGGACACGACTGAGCGACTGAACTGAAAGCCATCAGTAATCTGCTTCTATAAAACTTTGAGTGAAGTCGTTCAGTCGTGTCCGACTCTTTGCAACCCCATGGACTGTAGCCTACCAGGCTCCTCTGTCCACGGGATTTTCCAGGCAAGAATACTGGAGTGGGTTGCCAATTGAGAGCACTCAAAACAAGAGTCTCAGAGCATGTCTTAAATACAAACAGTTAAGGTAAGGAGAAAGGAAATAGGAAGAGGAAAAACCATTCCATTTGTTATAGTGAACCAATATAAAATATTCACACATCAGTTTAACAAGAAAAGCAGGATGAAAGGGAGAAAACTATAAAATATGATTCAAAGACAGAAAACATAATCCCAGGTATTAAAAAGATAAAGCATGTTCTTTGATGAGAAGATTTAATATCACAAAGAATCATCTCTCCAAATTAAACTAGAATACACGGGATTTACTATGTTGGAATTTTATAAAATAAAAGCTTGTTTGTAAAAATAAATTAACAAGAATAGGCAGGGACATTATGAAAAAGAATAGTGAGATGACTTGCCTTATTGGATGTCATTATATGATCATTTTAATATCATTATGTGTGTGTGTGTGTGTAATAACATAAAATAAAGGTGGTACTTGAATTCATAGTATAACTGAATATTAATAAAATTGCATTGCCTTCTTATATCATGTACAATACAGTACATCACAGGATCAAAATTAACTAAAGTTTTAAATTAAAAAAAAAATGAATGTTACAAGAAGATCTAGGCAGCGTTATATGAATAATATAGGAGCCAGAGAAGTTTACATTGAAAACTCAGGAAGTAAAATAAATTAAAACTGGCACATTTGATTATATGCAATTTTAAACTTTTCAATGACAAATGATATCATTAATATACAAACAAAAACAGATCAGGAAATGTTATTTAATACAAATGACAGAAGTACAATACAGAAAGTACTCTTACAAATTGATTAGAAAAAAGGACAAGCAACTAATTTTTTTTAATGGGAGGAGGATATGGATTGAGAATTCATAGAGTCAAGAATCCAAATGACCAATAAATCAATATATATTAAGAGGGGGAAGCTAAAATTCTAGAGTAGTCAGATAAAGGCCAATTAAAGAAATAATGCGATTACTGCCTTCAGTTCAATTCAGTTCAGTCGCTCAGTCATGTTCGACTCTTTGCAACCCCATGTACTGCAGCACACTAGGCTTCCCTGTCCATCCCCAACTCCCAGAGCCTACTCAAACTCATATCCGCCACATTGGTGGTGCCATCAAAACATCTCATCCTCTGTCGTCCCCTTCTCCTCCCACCTTTAGTCTTTGCCAGCATCAGGGTCTTTTCCATTGAGTTGGTACTTCACATCGGGTGGCCAAAGTATTGGAGTTTCAGCTTCAGCATCAGTCCTTCCGATGAATATTCATGATTGATTTCCTTTCTGATGGACTGGTTGGATCTCCTTGCAGTCCAAGGGACTGACAAGAGTCTTCTCCAACACTATAGTTCAAAAGCATCAGTTCTTCGGCACTCAGCTTTCTCAGCTCTCACATCCATACATGACTACTGGAAAAACCATAGCTTTGACTAGATGGATCTTTATTGGTAAAGTAATGTCTCTGCTTTTTAATATGCTGTCTAGGTTGTTCACAGCTTTTCTTTCAAGGAGCAAATGTCTTTTAAATTCATGGCTGTAGCCACCATGTGCAGTGATTTTGGAGCCCCCCAAATAAAGCCTCTCACTGTTTCCATTGTTTCCCCATCCATTTGCCCTGAAGTGATGGGACCAGATGCGAGTTTTAAGCCAACATTTTCACTCTCCTCTTTCACTTTCATCAAGATACCCTTCAGTTCTTCTTCACTTTGTACCATAAGGATAGTGTCATCTGCATATCTGAGGTTATTGATATTTCTCCTAGCAATCTTGATTCCAGATTGTGCTTCATCCAGACTGGCATTTCGCATGATGTATTCTGCATATAAGTTAAATAAACAGAGTGACAATATACAGCCTTGACATACTCCTTTCCCAATTTGGAACCAGTCTGTTGTTCCATGTCCAGTTCTAACTGTTGCTTCCTGACCTGCATACAGATTTCTCAAGAGGCAGGTCAGATGGTCTAGTATTCCCATATCTTAAAGAATTTTCCACAGTTTGTTGTGATCCACACAGTCAAAGGCTTTTGCAAAGTCAGTAAAGCAGAGGTAGATTTTTTCTATAACTCTCTTGCTTTTTCGATGATCCAGTGGATGTTGGCAATTTGATCTCTGGTTCCTCTCCCTTTTCTAAATCCAGCTTGAACATCTAGAAGTTCATGGTTCACGTACTGTTGAAGCCTGGCTTGGAGAATTTTGAGCATTACTTTGCTAGCGTGTGAGATGAGTGCAATTGTGCAATAGTTTGAACATTCTTTGGCATTACCTTTCTTTGGGATTGGAATGAAAACTGACCTTTTCCAGTCCTGTGGCCACTGCTGAGATTTCCAGATTTGCTGGCATATTGAGTGCAGCACTTTCACAGCATCATCTTTTAGAATTTTAAATAACTCAACTGGAATTCCATCACCCCCACTAGCTTTGTTTGTAGAGATGCTTCATAAGGCCCCTTGACTTCACACTCCAGGATGTCTGGCTTTAGGTGAGTGATCATACCATGATGATTATCTGGGTCATAAAGATCTTTTTGTATAGTTCTTCTGTGTATTCTTGCCACTTCTTCTTAATATCTTGTACTTTGGTTAGGTGCATACCATTTCTGTCCTTTATTGTGCCCATCTTTGCATGAAATGTTCCCTTGCTATCTCTAATATTCTTGAAGAGATCTCTAGTCTTTCCCATTCTATTGTTTTCCTCTATTTCTTTGCACTGATCACTAAGGAAGGCTTTCTTATCTCTCCTTGCTATTCTTTGGAACTCTGCATTCAGATGGGTATATCTTTCCTTTTCTCCTTTGCTTTTAGCTTCTATTCTTTTCTCAACTATTTGTAAGTCCTCATCAAACAACCATTTTGCCTTTTTGCATTTCTGTTTCTTGAGAACATTATTGACCAACACCTCCTGTACAATGTCTTGAACCTCCGTCAATAGTTCTTCAGGCACTCTGTCTATCAGATCTAATCCCTTGAATTTATTTCTCACTTCCACTGTATAATAGTAAAGGATTTGATTTAGGTCATACCTGAATGTCTAGTGGTTTTCCCTACTTTCCTCAATTTCAGTCTGAATTTTGCAATACAGAGTTCATGATCTGAGCTACAGTCAGCTCCCAGTCTTGTTTTTGCTGACTGTATAGAGCTTCTCCATCTTTAGCTGCAAAGAATATAATCAATCTGATTTTGGTATTGACCATCTGGTGATGTTCATGTGTAGAGTCTTCTCTTGTGTTGTTGGATGAGGGTGTTTGCTATGTCCATTGCGTTCTGTTGGCAAAACTCTGTTAGCCTTTGCCATGCTTCGTTTTGTATTCCAAGGCCAAATTTGCCTGTTACTCCAGCTATCTCCTGGCTTCCTACTTTTGCATTCCAGTCCCCTATAATGAAGAAGACATGTTTTTCGGGTGTTAGTTTTAGAAGTTCTTATAGGTCTTCATAGAACCATTCAACTTCAGCTTCTTCAGAGTTACTGGTTGGGGCATTGATTTGGATTACTGTGATATTGAATGGTTTGCCTTGGAAATGAACAGAGATCATTCTTTCGTTTTTTGCAATTGCACCCAAATACTGCATTTTGAACTCTTTTGTTGACTATGATGGCTACTCCTTTTCATCTAAGGGATTTTTGCCCACCATAGTAGATATAATGGTCATCTGAGTTAAACTCATCCACTCCAATCCATTTTAGCTCACTGATTCCTAAAATGTCAGTGTTCACTTTTGCCATCTCCTGTTTGACCACTTCCAATTTGCCTTGATTCGTGGACCTTATTCAGGTTCCTATGCAATATTGCTCTTTACAGCGTCGGACCTTGCTTCCATCACCTGTCACATCCACAACTGGGTGTTGTTTTTTCTTTGACTCCATCTCTTCATTCTCCATTCTTCTCCAGTAGCATATTGGGCACCTACCGACCTAGGGATTTCATCTTTCAGTGTCATACCTTTTTGCCTTTTCATATTGTTCATGGGGTTCTCAAGGCAAGAATAGTGAAGTGGTTTGCCATTCCCTTCTCCAGTGGACCACATTTTGTGAGAACTCTCCACCATGACCCATCTGTTTTATGTGGCCCCACATGGCATGGTTCATAACATGATAACCACTAAGAGTTATAATTTCAGTTATTGGCAAGGATGTGAAGAAACATTTATTGATATACTTTAGTGGTAATATTATGCAGTGTTAAGACTTTGGGAATTAAGAAGGAAAAACTTGTGAAATCATGTATTAAGCACACACAAACATGTACACACTTTGACTCAGTAATCTATCTCATGGGTGTCTATTCCATAGAAATAGGAGGATAAGTGTAAAAGTCACTTGTGTGCCTGCTCAGTTACTTCAATTATATCTGACTCTGTGACCCTCTGGACAGTAGCCCACCAGGCTTCTCTGTCCATGGGATTCTCCAGGCAAGAATACTGGAGTGGGTTGCCATGCCCTCTTCCAGGGGATCTTCCCGACCCCGGGATCAAGCCCAGGTCTCTTATGTCTCCTGCATTGGCAGGCAGGTTCTTTACCACTGCTGTCACCGTGTGATACAAACACCAGACAACTATGTCACAAAAAAGAAAACTACAGGCCAATATTACTCATGAATGATGCAGAAACCCTCAACAAAATATTAGCAAACTGACTCTAATAGTACATAAAAAGATCGTACACCATGATCATTGGGTTTTATCCCAGGGATACAAGAATTTTTCAATATCTGCAAATCAATATGTGTGATTCATACATCAGTCAACATGTTGATGAATAAAAACCATATGATCATCTTAATAGATGTAGAAAAAGACTATTGATAAAGTTCAACATCCATTTATGATAAAAACTCTCCAAAAAGTGGCCATAGAGGGAATATATCTTAACATAATAAAGGCCATATATGATAAATCCACAGCTAACATACTCCATGGTGAAAAGAACATCAAGTTTAGAGGCCTCACACTTCCTTTTTAAAAACTTTTTATTTTACATTGGAATATAGTGGATTAACAATGTTGTGATAGTTTCAGGTGGACAGCAAGGAGCCTCAGCCATATGTACACATGTATTATCCATTTTCCCCAAGTTCCTCTCCCATCCAGGCTGCTACATAACATTGAGCAGAGTTCCCTGTGTGGCTCACAGCTCCTAATTTCACACTACAAGCCCTCCTTAGAGAGGTTTATTCCTAGGTATTTTATCCTTTTTATATTATGGTATATGGGATCATTTCTTTAATATCTCTTTCTGATATTTCATTGTTAGTGTATAGAAATGCAACAGATTTCTGTGTATTCATTTTGTAACCTGCAACTTTACTGAATTCATTAAGTTCTTTTGGTAGCGTCTTTGAGATTTTCTGTGTATAGTGCCGTATTATCTGCAAACATTGACAGTTTTACTTCTTTTTTCCAATTTGGATTCCATTTATTGCTTTTTATTCTCTGATTGTCATGCTAGGACTTACAAAACTATGTTGAATAAGAGTGGCATGAGTGGACATCCTTGTATTGTTCCTGATCATAGAGGAAATATTTTCAGTTTTTCACCATTGAGAATGATGTTTGCTGTGAGTTTGTCATATATGGCCTTTATTAGATTGAGGTATATCCCCTATATGGGCTTCCCAGGTGGCACTAGTGGTAAAGAACCTGCCTGCCAATGCAGGAGATGTAAGAGACCTGGGCTTGGCTCCTGGGTTAGGAAGATCTCCTGGAGGAGAGCATTGCAACCCACTTCAGTATTCTTGCCTAGAGAATCACATGGACAGAGGAGCCTGGAAGGCTACAGTCCAGAGGGTCACAAAGAGTTGGACATGACTGAAGAGACTTAGCACATACACATGTTCCCCTTATGCCTATTTTCTGGAGGTTTGTTTTTTTTAAATCATAAATGGAATTGAATTTTATCAAAAGCTTTTCCCACATCTATTGAGATTATCATATGGTTTTCATCTTCAACATGTTGATTTGATGTGTCAATCACATATATTGAGTTGTGGATATTGAAAAATCCTTGCATCACTGGGATAAATCCCATTGATCATGGTGTATCATCATTTTAATGTATTATTGGATTTGGATTGATAGTATTTTATGGAGGTTCATCAGTGATATTGACCTGTAGTTTTCTGTTTGTGTGATATCTTTTTCTGGTTTTGATACCGGGTTATGGGGGCCTCATAGAATAAGCTTGGCTAGTGTTCCTTCCTCTGAAAATTTTTGGAAGAATTTTAGAAGGGTAGGTGTTAATGCTTTAAATGTTTGACAGAATTTGATTATGAAGCCATCTGGTCCTTGACTGTTGTTTGTTGAGAGTTTTTACTCACAGTTTTAATTTCAGTACTTGTGGTTGGTCTGTTCATATTTTGTGTTTCTTTCTGGTTGTCTTGGGAGCTTATACCTTTCTAATTATTTGTCCATTTATTCTTGGTTGTCTATATTGGCATATAGTTGCTTATAGTAGTCTCTTATGATCCTTTATATTTCTGTGATGTCAACTGTAACTTTTCCCTTTTCATTTCTAATGTTATTGATATGAGCCCTCGCCTGTATCTTCTCAAAGAACCAGCTTGTAGTTTCATTAATGTTTTATATCATTTTCTTCATCTCTATTTCACTTACTTCTGTTCTGATCTTTGTGATTTATTTCCTTTTGCTAGCTTTGGATTTTGTTTCTTGCTCTCTAGTTGCTTTAGATGTCAGGTTAGGTTGTTTGAGATTTTTTTTTTGTTTCCTGAGTTATTTTCTCAGGTCCTTTCTCCTCTCTTCTCCTTCTGGGACTCCTATAATGCAAACGTTGGTGCATTTAATGTCCCAGAAGTCTTAGACTGTCCTCATTTCATTCTTTTTTCTTTATTCTGTTTTGTAGCAGTGATTTCCACCATTCTGCCTTCCAGTTTGCTTATTTGTTCTTCTGCCTCAAGTTATTGTGCTATAGATTCCTTCTAGTGGAAGGAATTGTATTTTCATTTCAGTTATTGTATTCATCTCAGTCTGTTTGTTCTTTAGTTCTTCTAAGTCTTTGTTAAACACTTTTTTTTGTATCTTCTTGATCTGTGCCCCTATTGTTTTTCTGAGATCTTGGATCATCTCTTCTATTAATATCATTACTATGAATCCCTCTTCAAGTAGATTTCCTATTTCCACTTCACTGAGTTCTTCTGGGGTTTTTATCTTCTTCCTCACCTGGGATATATTTCTCTGCCATCTTATTTTGTCTAACTTTGTCATTGCAGTTTTTATTCCATAAGCTGCAGGGTTGTAGTTTTTCTTGCTTCCACTCTCTGACCCCTGGTGGAAGAGACTGTCTAAGAGGCATGTGCAAACTTTTTGGTAGGAAGGACTGGTGCCTGCCCACTGGCTGATGGAGCTGGATCTAGTCCCTCTGGTGAGCAGGGCTATGCCAAAGGGCATGCCTAGAAGGCTTTGTGCTCAGGAATATTTTAAGCAGCCTGTCTGCTTGTGGATGGGACTGTGTTCCTGCCCTGTTGGTTGTTTGGCCTGAGGCATCCCAGCACTGGAGCCAGCAGCCTGTTGGATGGGGCCAGATCTTGGTAAGAAAGTGGTGGCCTCCAGGAGGGCTCACACCAATAAGTGTTCCCAGAACTGCTGTTATTAGTCTTTTTTGCCACAATGAATCACAGCTACCCCCCACCTTTGCAAGAGATCTTCTAATACTTATGATGTCACTGCTTTTTTCCCTGTATTCTGGTACCCACAAGACCGTGTGTGCACCCTCCAAGAGTGGAGTTTCTTCCCCCCACCCCATCCTGTGGAATTCCTGCAATCAAACCTTGAAGACCTTCAAAGCCAGATTCTCTGGGGGTTCTTCCTGCTGCCAGACCCCCAGGCTGGGGGATCTGATGTGGGACTCAGAACTTTCACTCCTATAGGAGAACTTCTGTGGTATAATTATTTTCTAGTTTGTCAGTCTGGGAATTGATTTTATTGCAATTGCACCCCTCCTACCATCTTGTTGTGGCTTTCTCTTTGTCTTTGGGTATAGGGTATGCTTTTTGATAGATTCTAGCATTTTGTTGTTGTTGCTGATGATGACTAACAGTTAGTTGTGATTTTGGTGTTTCCGTAAGAAGTGGTCCTTTCATAAGTAGCTCATCCTACTGCACCATCTTGTCTCTATTTAGGATCATCCTTACAAGTGTATCACTGCAGAAACATTCTGAAAATGAAGCAGCCTATAGAAATAACTTGGAGAAGAATCACAGAGTCTCTCCAATCTGGTTTTCCTTTCTCCTTCTGTCTTCTTTATGGTGCTCTGGCCAGTTTGCCCTGCCTTCCATTGGATCCCTGTTTCTTTTATTTTTTTTTTTATTTAAATCAGTTTTATTTAAGAATTTCCAACAGTGACAACTCTTATAAAAAGCATCCAAGCACAGGACACAGAACTGCAGCAAACAGCATTCTTATGGGTAGCTAACAGACATGAGAACTTCCACCCTGCTTTGAGACACCCCAAGCTCACTGGTGAACTCTGCTTCCAAGTACTCCTGCAAAGCATACCACAAGCTCAGTCCATGTTCTCAACCCATCAGCTTCAGTTCACATTACCACACTTACAGATCAGTAACAGAAGAGAACACACACCATACAGCATTCACAGCAGTTGACAAAGGGGTAGGGGAAATACAAGTATCGTTTCACTTAACACATTCAGCTAACGTGGGTCATCTAAGAACAAAACTCACTTAAAAGTCTTCCAACAGATGTGGATGTCCTTTGAATGCAAAAACATTCGTACATTATTTGCTATCCTTGCTCTCTGCACACTCTCTCACCAAAGCCACAGGATTGAGAGACACATCTCGCCAAGTTAAAAAATATCCATTATGTACCACCAAGTCTCTGCACACGCTCTCTCCTTTTCTCGCTCATACTAGCCTCTCATGCCTCAGCACCACCATCAATCCCACACAAGGTTTCAAAAGTTCAGACAGCCTTCTGGTTTCATATCACAGCCTTGCGTTCATAGCATTGATACGACTCCATGAAATAAAGAGTAGCGGATAAAAATGGGACACCCATCGTCAAAGACGCAGCCTGCGCAGCGTGATGGCGAGTTCTTGAGTGAGAAAGCATGTAGACAGAAGTATTCCTATGGCAGAATATTTACAGCACTACTTTCAATGAAGTGCTTCTTCCATAAACATTTGAAATGAGATGAACTGCAGAGATTAAATGAAGGCTTCATATTGTACTTTTGTATATGAAGGGAGACAAGTGTTTCTTAGCTCACATCCTTTGCTTTTTCTGCTTGGTAGAGAAGCATTCACATCTTCTGGGGCTTTTGTCAAATGGTCAATGTGTGCAACATTAAGGCTTCTCATAGACATAGGTCCAGGTTGTTTGGTTTTTGTTGCTATCGTTATTGTAGGAGTTCTAGGAGTTCTTTATGTATTCTGGATATTAACTCTTATCAGATACATGATTTGTTGTTGTTCAGTTGCTCAGTCATGTCCAACTTTTTGCAACCCCATGGACTGCAGAATGCCAGGCTTCCCTGTCCTTCACCATCTCCCAGAGCTAGCTCAAACTCATGTCCATTGAGTCAGCCATCTCATCCTCTGTCATCCTCTTCTCCTCTTGCCTTCAATCTTTCCCAGCATCAGGGTCTTTTCCATTGAGTTGGCTCTTTGCATCAGGTGATCAAAGTATTGGAGCTTCAGCTTCAGCATCTGTCCTTTCAATGAATATTTAGGATTGATTTCCTTTAGGATTGGCTGGTTTGATCTCTTTGCAGTCCAAGGGACTCGAAAGAGTCTTCTCCAACACCACAGTTCAAAAGCATTATTTCTTTGCTGCTCAGCCTTCCTTATGGTCCAGCTCTCACATCCATATGTGACTACTGGAAAAATCATAGCTTTGACTATATGGACCTTTGTCAGCAAAGTAATGTCTCTGCTTTTTAATATGCTGTGTAGATTTGTCATAGCTTTACTTCCAGTGAGCAAGCATCTTTCAATTTCATGACCACTGTCACCATCTACAGTGACTTTGGAGCCCAAGAAAATAAAGTCTGTTGCTATTTCCATTGTTTCCCCATCCATTTGCCCCGAAGTGATGGGACCAGATGCCATGATCTAAGTTTTCTGAATGTTGAGTTTTAAGCCAGCTTTTTCACTCTCCTCTTTTACCTTCATCAAGAGGCTGTTTAGTTCTCTTGACTTTCTGCCATTAAAGTGGTGTCATCTACATATCTGAGATTATTGATATTTCTCCCAGCAATCTTGATTCCAGCTTGTGCTTCATCCAGCCTGCATTTTGCATGATGTACTCAGCATATAAGTTAAATAAGCAGGGTGACAATATACAGCCTTGACATGCTCCTTTCCCAGTTTTGAACATCCCATTGTTCTTTGTCTGGTTCTAACTGTTATTTCTTGACCCGCATACAAGTTTCTCAGGAGGCAGGTAAGATGGTCTGGTATTCCCATCTCTTTAAGAATTGTCCAGTTTCCTGTGATCCACACAGTCAAAGGCTTTAGCATAGTCAATGAAGCAGAAGTAGATGTTTTTTCTGGAATTCTATTGTTTTTCCTATTATCCAACAGATGTTGGTAATTTGATCTCTTGTTCCTCTGCTTTTTCTAAATCCAGCTTGAACATCTGGAAGTTCTTGGTTCACAGTATATGATTTAGAAATATTTTATTCCATTACATAAATTAGTTTCTCACCTTGTTGATTGTGTCCTATTATATACAGAGGTTTACAGTTTTGATGTAGCCCAATTTATCTATTTTTATTTTTGTTGCCTGTGCTTTTGGTCTCATATTCAGGAAATCATTGCCAAATCTGGTATCATGAAGATTTCCCCCTATGTTTTCATTTAAGACTTTCATAGTTTTATATTTTATACTTAGGTCATTGACCTATTTCGAGTTAAATTTTGTGTAAAGTAAGAGACAAACTTCATTCTTTTACATGGGAATATTGAACTTTCAAAGATCCAGTTGTGTAAAAGACTTCGTTTTCCCTATTGAATGTCTTCGAACACTTGTTGAAAGTGATTTGACCATATCAACACAAGTTTATCTCTGGACTGTCTGTTCTATTACATTGGTCAATATGTCTGTCTTTATGCCAGTACCACACTAATTTGGCTGCTGTAGCTTTGCAGTAAGCTTTGAAATAAGGTAGTGTAGTCCTCAAATTTCTTTCTTTCTTTCTTTCTTTTAAAGAGATTCCATATGAATTTTAGTATAGAGTTTTCTTTTTCTTAAAAAAAAATGCCAATAAGATTTTGATAGCAATTGCATTGAATCTTTAGATCACATTAAGTAGTATTGATATCTTAACAATATTGTCTTCTAATTCATGAACATGGAAAGTCTTTCCATTTTGTGTGTGTGTGCATGCTTCTTTAATTTCTTTCAGCACAATGCTTTGAGTTTTCATTCTACATGTTTTTCACCTCCTTGGTAAGTTTTTTTTCATAAATGTTTTATTTTATTCAATGCTATATTGTAAATGGAATTGTTTTTGTGATTTCTTTTTCATATTTTTCATTATTAATATATTAGAAACATAACTTTTTGAATATTTATTTTGTATCTTATAATTTTGATACATTTATTGATTAGTTCTAATAATTTTTTATGGTATCTTTAGAGTTTTGTGCATATAAGATAATGTTATCAACAGAGGTAATTTTACCTCTTCCTTTCTAATTTGCATATTTTTTTCTTAGAAAATTGCTCTGGTGATAAGTTCCAGTACCAGGTTAAATAGAAGTGATGAAAATAGTCATCTTGATCTTGTTCCTGATCTTAGGGGGCCAAGCTTTCAGTCTTTTATCAATGAGTATTATAGTAGCTGTGAGCTTTTCACATATGACCTTTATTATGTTGAGTAGTTTCTTTCTATTCCTAGTTTGTTGAGTGTTTTTATTATGAACTATTGATTTACTCAAGGACTGCCCTGGTAGCTCCACTGGTAAAGAATCTGCCTGCAACACAGGAGGCCCCGTTTTGATTCCTGGGTTGGGAAGATACCCTGAAGAAGGGAATGGCTACCCACTCTAGTATTCTTGACTAGAGAATTCCGTGGACAGAGGAACCTGGCTGGCTACAGTCCATGGGATTGCAAAAAATTGGACACTACTGAGCAACTAAGCATAGCACAGCATTGATTTATTCAGATGATTTTTCTGTGTAATTGAGATAATTATGTGGTAATTTTTCAATTCTCTCAATTTGGTGAATTACACTGATTTATTTTCCTGTATTGAAGAAACATTCTTGCATTCTAGGAGTCAATCCTACCTGGTCATGGTGTATAATTATTTTAATATGGTATTGAATTCTATTTGCTAGTACTTTATTCTAAATTTTTACATTAGTATTCACGAGGAATATTGGTCTGTCACTTTCTTTTCTTATAATGTCTTTGTCTGTGGTATCAGGGTAGTGCAGGCCTCATATAATGAATTTGTAAATGTTCCCTCCTCTTCAATGTTTTTGGCAAGTGTTTGAAGAGGACTCATGTTAATTCTTCTTTAAAAGTTTGTTAGAATTCAACAAAGTCATTGGTCCTGGGCTTTTCTGTGTTGGTAGATTTTTGCTCACTGATTGAACCTCATTGTCAGTTTTGGTTTGTTCAGATTTTTTATTTCTTTGTATATCAGTCTTAGTAGGTGGTATATGTTTAACAATTTGTCCATTCCATCCTGATTATCCAATTTGTTGGTGTACAATTCTTTATAGTATTCTTTTATAGTCCTTTGTATTTCTGTAAAATAGGTTACAATGTCCACTCTTCCATTTCTGATTTTAATTATATGAGTGCTCTTTTTGTCTTAATCCAGATAAAAATTTGTCAATTGTGTTGGTTTTTCCAAAGAACCAACACTTGGTTCCGTTGATTATCCAGACATTTCTCTCTTCTCTAACCTTTGTTATTTCCTTCATTTGCTAGTTTTGGATGTAGTTTGTCCTTATTTTTCTAGCTCCTTAAAGTATAAAAGTTAGGTTGTTGATTTGGGATTTTTCTTCTTTATTAATAGATGAATTTATAACTATAAATTTCCCTCAGCACTATTTTATCTCAACCTTTGTTTTTCTATGCTGTATTTTTGTTTTCATTTGTTTCAAGGTATTTTCTAATTTTCCTTGTGATTTCTTCTTTGACTCATTTGTTGTTTAAGTGTGTATGATTTAATTTCCACATATTTTTGCATTTTCCTGCTTTCCATGAAACTGACGTAGTTTCATTCCATTGTGATTGGAACAGATGCTTTTGTATATCTTTTAAAATGTATTAAGACTTGTTTTGAGGCCTAACATAAAGTCTATCCTGGAGAAATGTCCCAGTAAACTTGATAAAGATGTGTGCTTTGGTGTTGGTGGTGCAGTGTTCTGTATATGACTGTTAAGTGCAATTGGTCTGTAGTTTTATTCCAGTTCTCTGTTTCCTTACTGATGTTTTCTCTGTTTGTACTATCTATTACTGAAAGTGGGTTACTGGAATATCCTACTATTATTAAAAGACTACATATTTCTCACTTCAAATCTGTTAGTATTTGCTTCATATATTAATAGCTCTGATCTTTGATACATGTATATTTTAAATTGTTATATCTTATTGGTGAAGTGACCCTTTTATCATTACATAATGTCTCTTTTTTGTCTTTTGTGACAGTTTTTGACTTAATTTCTGTTTTATCTGATATTAATATAGCCACTTATGCTCTCTTTGCTTTACTATCTGTGGAATATCATTTTACTTTCTACCTGTGCATATACTTAGAACTAAAATGAATTTCTTGTAGATACCATACAGTTGAATCTGCTTCTAGACTCCATTCTGCCAGTTTGTGTCTTTTGATTGACAAGTTTAATCTATTAACATTTTAAGAATTACCAATAAGGAAGGACTTAGATTTGACATTTTGTTGACTGTTTTCTGTGCATCTTATAATTTCTGGCTTTATTGTCTTCCTCTACATTTAGTTGATTTTTTTGCAGTGACATATTTTCATTTTCTTCCCATTTCCTGTGTGTATTCTATAGATATTTTTCTTGTGGTCATCATGGACTTTCTAAGTTTGGCTAACCCAATGCTCATTTAATATTTACCTTAAGCTTTGGTACCTGAGCTTCTTTATCTATCTCTACTTTTTTCCACAGCCTTGAGTCATTCTAACATTCTGTTTAGCACATGATTAACACTCAGTAAATATTTTGGAATGACTGAACACTTAGAACAGAATAATAGTCATTCAATGATATCATGACAAGGCAGTCCATTATGTCTGAGTAGTAATAGGTTAAAATTTGCCAATGGGATCAGAAATACTTATAATCTTCTGAACAAGACTTTTTCTACCTTGGACTATTCTTGTATGGGCATTTCCAAAGCTTCCTGTAGGCCTAACCAATCAGCCTCCTTCTGGCTGTCATATTCTCTCTGTAACTACAGTAATACATTTAGCCTGGTCTTGATCTTGGCCTGAGATTAGAGTCAGAATCACTCATTTTTATATTGTGAATTAATCATATACTAATTGTACCTAAACTCTGTGTGAACTGTTAAATATTTACACAGGAAACAGCTGAATAAAGCATAAACAGCTACATAAAAGCCCACTGTGAATGGCTATAGTTTCCAAAGATGGCAATAATGATATTTTCTACCTCCCATGCTCTTGTAAAAGTTGTCACCTCTCTGCCTTAAGAGATGAAGTCTAATTCTTCTACTTGAATCTAGAAGGCCTTGTGACTTACTTGTAATAATAGAGTATTACAGAAGTGAGGTGACATGAATTTTGAGTCTTGGCCATACAAAGTGATGCTGCATCTACCTCATTTATGGAAACACTCTTCTTTGGAGCCTGAGTTACAAAATATGAAGCCTAACTACTGTGAAGCCTTTCATGCTGTGGGGGAGCCAAATTACACTGAGATGTAATATGTAAGCACTATTTGTCAGTCCTAGTTTTCCAGTGTTCTCAATACAAGTGCTGGCTATTTGACTGAATGAGCCTTCAGATGGTTTCAGCCCCAAGCCATTGTTTGTTTGTTTGTTTGTTTCCCCAATGAGGGCACAGACATCAAGTGAAACAAGTCATATCCACTGTGTTTTTTCCTGAATTCCTTACTCTGAAACTCCAAGCATATAATAAAATGGCTGTGGCTTTATGCACTAAGTTTGGGGTAGTTTGTTTTACAGCAAGAGTAAAGGAAACACATGACACATTTCCCCAATCAAGTCATAAAGCCATCCCTCCTCCATAGACTTAAGCCTAATCAGATCCTTGCTTAAATTATTTCCTGCATTTCTTTAGAGTTTTTCTATCAAAAATACTCCTAAAGAATATAGTATAGTATTGCCTGTTTTCAAAAATCTTTTTATACATGCAATCACCCTGTGAATATGTCTTATTTCTTAAAGAAAATCAGAATATCTTTGCTCTGATTTTTGTATGTCACATGTAGAGAAAAATCTTATTTCCTTTCAGTTTTTCTGAAAGTACCTCATTGTTGCCTTCTATATGATCTTTATGGAAGCAGTTGCCTCCTACTGATTTCTATCTGGGTTTATTACCATGTTAATTACTTTCCCTTGATATAACTGTGCCTTCTAATCTATACATTAACCCAGCATGAGATGGTGTAACTATGATAGCTAAATCTCAGCTATCATGGAGATGCTTCTTTGTTACAAGGTGACTTGATAAGAGGAGGTTTTGATAAATCAGTGGGAAAAAAAGTATTCATTAATAACTTAGTAAGTACAAATATGCAGATGACACCACCCTTATGGCAGAAAGTGAGGAACTAAAAAGCCTCTTGATGAAAGAGAAAGAGGAGAGTGAAAAAGTTGGCTTAAAGCTCAACATTCAGAAAACGAAGATCATGGCATCTGGTCCCATCACTTCATGGGAAATAGATGGGGAAACAGTGGAAACAGTGTCAGACTTTATTTTGGGGGGCTCCAAAATCACTGCAGATGGTGAATGCAGCCATGAAATTAAAAGACATTTACTCCTTGGAAGAAAAGTTATGACCAACCTAGATAGCATATAGAAAAGCAGAGACATTACTTTGTCAACAAAGGTCCATCTAGTCAAGGCTATGGTTTTTCCAGTGGTCATGTATGGATGTGACAGTTGGACTTTGAAGAAAGCTAAGCACCAAAGAATTGATGCTTTTGAAGTGTGGTGTTGGAGAAGACTCTTGAGAGTCCCTTGGACTGCAAGGAGATCCAACCAGTCCATTCTAAAGGAGATCAGTCCTGGGATTTCTTTGGAAGGAATGATGCTAAAGCTGAAATGCCAATACTTTGGCCACTTCATGCGAACAGTTGACTCATTGGAAAAGACTCTGATGCTGGGAGGGATTGGGGGCAGGAGGAAAAGGGGAAGACAGAGGATGAGATGGCTGGATGGCATCACCGACTCGATGGACGTGAGTTTGAGTGAACTCCGGGAGATGGTGATGGACAGGGAGGCCTGGCGTGCTGTGATTCATGGGGTCGTGAAGAGTCGGACATGACTCAGAGACTGAACTGAATTGAACTGAAGTACAAAGTACTATGCTACCCTGAAGACAAAATTGTTAGTTGTTAACATTATTTAAAGAAGAAAAAGATGAGGAATACAGAGTTTAAGCAACTTGACATAAGTTATTTAACTAGTAGGGAGCAGCACCTGGATTCAAACACAGGTAGTCTGCCCCAAAATCTAAATCTGTAAACATTCTGCTATTAATATTTCTCCTTGTCAAAAATTTAGAAAATATGGACATCACCATCTTCTCATAACCTGAGGCCAAATACATTCAACCCTTCATTGAATTCATTCAACCAACATTCATTCAACCAACCATACATTCAACCAACCCTTCCCATAGACAAGCCCTGAATCAAAATACCTAATCTCATTTTTCAGGTGTTTACTAATTTCTGAATACCTAACACATATATAAGATAGGGATTTCAGAACATCAAACAGAGCACACAGTGCACAGACATCTCTCACACTCTTTTGTCTCCCTGTCCCTGAATCCAGAAGCAGATTCCAAGATAAAGGCAAGCAAAATGACAACATCACTTGAAAAAAAAGCACAATGAGGTATGTGACACCAATGAATCTTAAGCTTAGTATATAAAAATACGTTAAATAAACCAGTGTAGCTGAAAATAACACCTATGTCTAGCGAAAATATGAGTGCCTCCATAAAACACACACACACACACACACACACACACACACACACACGGATAATCAGTAGAAGACGTGCTAATAGATGTTTAGGAACCTGTTTAGATGTAGCTGTCCTACATACCAGATACAACTGCTATAGACAATCCTTTTCACAATAGCACCATAACCATACAGGACATATGAATAATCTGCAAGTGATTTGTGAAAACTTGGTGAGGTAAAAGACAACTTGAAAAAGTAGAGCCACTACTTGCTGACTGGATTGGACAAATGTCATTATTGTTTTATCCAGACAAATGTGTGCCCAGCTTTTTGTTTTTATAATTATTATGAACAAATCCATTGAAAAACACTGGCAGAGAAGGGGTAGAAGCTTGGAGCAACATCATGGGTTTACCAGTCCAGAGACTTCTTCTACACAGTAAGTCTTTGATAAGCACTAAAGTGTTTCAGGTGTGTTTCAGGTCCAGTGCCTACCCCTCCTCAGGAAGAGTGGCAGGGGCTCTTTGGTGGACCCACTCTGGATGGCTTTCTGCTCCTTGGTAGCCTCCTTCCCCCAGTCACCACCCTACACCTCCTCAACAATTAGGCTGCACATGGTGCTCACATCTTGGCACTTCAGTGCAAAATGGTAAACTCAGGGGTCAGAGACAGATGCCTGGAAACTATACCCGCACCTGATACAGAAGCTGTGCAGTGCTGGGTGTGTGAGGGAGCCATTCAAGTTGATGCTTTCTGCACCCAGAAGGAGAGTGAAGAATGAGACTGGGAGGAGGAAGTGTGAGTGCTTCTTCCTCCTGCACAGAAATATTACTCAACCATAGAAAAGAATGAAATATTGCCATCTGCAACAATTTGAATGGACCTAGAGATTATCATCAGAGAAGGCAATGGCACCCCACTCCAGTACTCTTGCCTGGAGAATCCATGGATGGAGGAGCCTAGTAGGCTGCAGTTCATGGGGTCGCGAAGAGTCGGACACGACTGAGTGACTTCACTTTCACTTTTTATCTTCATGCATTGGAGAAGGAAATGGCAACCCACTCCAGTGTTCTTGCCTGAAGAATCCCAGGGACGGGGAAGCCTGGTGGGCTGCCGTCTATGGGGTCGCACAGAGTCGGACACAACTGAAGCGACTTAGCAGCAACAGCAGCAGCAGCAGAGATTATCATAATGAGTGAAGTAAGAGAGAGAAAGACAAATATTATATCACATGTGGGGTCAAAAATAATGCAAATGAGTTTATTTACAAAGGAGAAACAGACACACAGACATAGGAAACAAACTTATGGTTACCAAAGGGGAAAGGGAGAGAGGAAAAAATCAGGAGTATAGAATTTACAGATACTTACCATTATACATAAAATAGATAAACAACAAGGATTTAGTGTATAGCAAAGGGAACTGTAATCAATATCTAATAGCTTATAATGGAAAAAAATCTGAAAAAAATGTGTATATATGTATATATATATATATATATAAAACTGAATAACTTTACATCTGAAACTAACAAAATATTGTAAATCAACTAACTTCAATTAAAAAAGAGAAAAACTCTTTACTGGCCTGAATTTCAGTTGTAATGATTCCAGAAGTGAAATGGCTAGAAGAAGGACCTCAGTCATTGTCTTTTTTGAAGAAAAAAATCAGCAAAGAGACCAAGATTAGTAAATAGACACAGTGCTTATTAGAAGCAAAGTACTTATGGAAGAGCACACAAGCAAACTTGGAATGAGGTGCCTGTAATAGGAGTGGTTTAGTTTGCTCATGTGGAGGTAGTTTTCCAGGTTGTCTCTGGCCAATCTCATTTGTGCCCATATTGGGTCTGACTCAGGGCAGCAGGAAACCAGCTGCAGTTGCTCAGCCTGGGACCTATCTATCTCCTAGCTCATTAAAGCGATAACTTACTGATCACCTACTAGGCACCAGGTAATATGCTGGACTCTAAAGACATGGAGATGGATCAGGTTTTCCAAAGCACTTACAAGTCTATTTTGTGTGTGCTCAGTCATGTCCAACTCTTTGGAACTCCCATGCACTGTAACCTGCCAGGCTCCATGGAATTCTCCAGGTAAGAATACTGGAGCAGGTTACCGTTTCCTACTCCAGGGGATCTTCCTGACCAAGAGATTGAACCCTTGTCTCTTGCATCTCCTGCAGTGGCAGGCAGATTCTTTACCAACTGTGACACCTGGAAAGCCCCTACAATCTATTAGGGTTAGTTATAAAAAAATATAGTTACCAAAAATAGTGTGATCTTTGCTCTGACAGCGGTAGGGACAGATGGGTCTGGAACACAGAGGAAGACCCATACATACTAATAAGAGGAGTGGATAGAAAGGATTAGGAAAGACTACTTTTGGAAGATTGATTCTTTTATTATCATGTAATGTTTTGTTTTGATGTCTCCTAATTCTTTTGTGATGAGGTCTACACTATGTAGTTAATATAGATATTCCTGATTTTTTTTTGTTTTGATTATATGGCCAAAGTATAAATTTGAGCAACCAAACAAAATAGTGTTGGATTATAGTAATTCAAGGTATAAAAATTCCATCAGTCCATACTGTTAGAAATAATGACTAAATAAATTAATAAATGAAGAGAGACAAATCTCTTGTGCATAAGAATTCTGAATATTTTAAGTATATACTCTGGACTTAAGGTGGTGGAACATAACTCTTCACTCCTTAAGTGTGAACAGTAATTCTTCACACTATAGTCATTCTTCCCATAGAGTACAGTATAGAAAGGAGGAAGGTAATATTACAGTGGAGAAACCTTACAAACACACCTGCTATATAATTCATTGTTTCCATAACATTTTCTATCCTTTTTAATTTAATTTACCTATATTATTGAAATTGAAATGATTTGCATATAAACATTGTATTATTAGATTGTATGTCTTACTGATACCACTAATATCTGCCTTTTAATTGATCAGTTCAGTTCAGTCACTCAGTAGTGTCCGACTCTTTGCGACCCCATGGACTGCAGCATGCCAGGCTTTCCTGTCCATCACTAACTCCCAGAGCTTGCTCAAACTCATGTCCATTGAGTCGGTGATGCCATCCAACCATCTCATCCTCTGTCGTCCCCTTCTCCTCCCACCTTCAATCTTTCACAGCATGAGGGTCTTTTTTAGTGGGTCAGTTCTTCGTATCAGGTGGCCAAAGTATTAGAGTTTCATCTTCAGCATCAGTCCTTCCAGTGAATATTCAGGACTGATTTCCTTTAGGATTGATTGGTTGGATCTCCTTGCAGTCCAAGAGACTCTCTCAAGGAGTCAAAATTGATACATTTAGTCAATTTACCTTATTGCAACTTTTGGTAGGCTAGGGTTTATATCTGGCTATTTATTTTATTTTTTTGTTTCCCTTGTATATCATTCAACTGTTTTACCTTTCTTACCTTTCTGTGCCCTACTTTGAACACTATATCATCTTGATTTTTACATAGTGTTTTGCTTTGTAAAACTTTCTCATTGATTGCCCAGGGATTTACAGTATAGATATGTGACTTACCAGAGTTCACTGGTGTCAAATTTCATCACTCCGAGTGATGAAACTTCACTCCCTTTTAGATTTCTTTTCCTTTCCCAGTTTTAAACAAAATCAGCTAGATTGTCAATTTTTAATGGTTTTTGTTTTAATCCACTTTCACTACACTTTATTCCTTTATCATTCTCTCCAAGTCCCTCTTTTATCTTTTATCAAATTCATGAAGTATGCTATTGCAGGATACAAAATTAATAGTTGACAGTACTTTTGCTGAACACCTAAAAAATGGCCCCTATTAGTCAGATGAGCAATTTGGTGTCATTAAAATTGATGTTTCCCTCATAAATAATGTGTCATTTGTTTTTTAAACGATGTGCTTTTTATTTTATTTTATTTAGTTAGTTTCGATTGTTCTGGTCTCTGATGCTGCACAGACTTTTCTCTAGTTGTGACAAGAGGGGTCTACTCTCTAGTTGCAGTGTGCAGGCTCCTCTGCGGTGGCTTCTCTTGTTGCAGAGCACAGGATTTCGACTGGGCAGGCTTCAGTAGCTGCAGCACATGGGTGCACTCGTTGTGGTTCCCAGGCTCTAGGGCACAGGTTCAATATTTGTGGCAGGCAGACTTAGTTGTTCCATGGCATGTGGGATCTTCCCAGACCAGGGATGGAACCCATGTCTCCTACATTGGCAGGAGGATTCTTTACCAGTGGGCCACAAGGGGGAGCCCCTTAATGTGTCATTTTGGTATCATGGCTTTCATCATTTTAGTCTTTAGTTGTAAAAGATTGACTATGTTGTAGATTTGGTCTAGATTGGTATAGATTTATTTATGTCGTATACATAGTTCACTCATTTTCTAGACTCTCTTGCTTTATATTTTTTCACTATATTTTTGACATTTTGAGCAGTCATTTCTTAATTTTCAGCCCCACTCTTTTTCTCTAGGACTCTGAACATATGGAATTTTGGAACTTTTGTTATTGTCCTAAAATTCCCTAAGGAAGGATTTGTTAATTTTCCCCCCAGTTTATTACCTCCCTTTTGCTCAGATTGAGTAAATTCTCCTGATCAATCTTCAAGTATAATAATGCTTCTATAATCTGCATTCTCTTTATGAACCCAGCCAGCAATGTATCAAAATACTACTGTTCCTCTATAACATGAATCACAGCAAGATCCTCTGTGACCCACCTCCTAGAATATTGGAAATAAAAACAAAAATAAACAAATGGGACCAATGCATGAAGGTAAAAAGTGAAAAAATTCTTTGACCATTAGAATAGGAATCTCTGGAGCCTATTTAAATATTTTATTTTAGAAAACTGGCACCTTCTTTAGGTTTAGCATATAAATTCTGGCCTGCTAAATAAATATAATTTTCAGAGCCTTTGAAGTGCTAATTGCCTTATTGGTATATCTGCTGCTGCTGTGGCTCCAGCTGTTTGCTGGTGGTACCTGAGAGGCAGAAAAAACTAAAGTTCATATTCAGATTTTTAAATTCTTTATCCAATGTCTTTTTTCTGTTCCAGGATCCCATCCAGGCTACCATATTGCATTTAGTTGTCAGGTCACTTTAGGCTCCTCTTGGCTGTGATGATTTATCAGACTTTCCTTGTTTTGGATGACCTTTCCAGTTTAAAGGGTTGCAGGTAAGATGTTTTGTAGAATATCACTCATTTGGGATTTGTCTGATGATTTTCACATGATTAGACTGGTGATATGATTTATGGGGCAAAAACCAAAGAGGTAAAATGCCATTTTCATTGAATCACATCAAGTACATAATATCTAAATAATTTTTGAGTGTTGAAGCTGATCCTAATCACCTGCCTGAAATAGTGTTTTTCAAGTTTCTCCAGTGTAAAGTGACTCTTATTACCCCTTTTCACATTTTACTGTTTGAAGGAAATCATAAGAACAAATGGCACTTAACTGCTGTAGAGTTAATCATATTTCTATCAGGGAAGAGCATATACATATATATATATATATATATATATAATTTGGAATTCTTCTGCATGAAATACTTACCTATACTTCCTTATTAATTAAATCAGTGAATTTTTTAAAATAGACCTAAATGACAGTATTTTTCATTTTTTTTTCTTCTGTTTAGTTTTTGTTTCTTCCTTAAATCATTCCATTTTTGGTCATTGGAAACACTTCCAGTTGGCTCCTAAGTCCCTTTGGAGCCATATATTCCCATTATATAGGGTTTCTTTTTGGACAATTCTTTGCTTTCTGACTCATCTTGCACATTTTCAACTTGTTTATGTTCTAGTCTCATCATCCAAATTTCCAGGCTCCTGGAATCAGTCAGTTCTCCAAGGAACACTATTTCATTAGGAAATGATATTAGATATCAGTATCTGTGCAACAGGTGTCATCATTGCTGGCAGGATGAAGTGGCTTGTAGTCCTTCTCAGCTGATAAAACTAATAAATATATGTGTGTATATTAACTCATGTATATGCACATGTCCATGAATATGTCTTTATGTAAGCATTAATCTCTACATTAACTTGAATTCATACTAATGTCTCCAAATCTAATCTATTATTGTATGGATCATTCTTGCCTCTGCCCCTTTATTATCTGTAATCTCCTACTCCAGCAGTAAGATACCTGCCCTTCACCATCCACAGTCCTTTTACTGAATTGTCCAGTTTCACTACAAACTCATAACAGTATCATTTTTAACCTATACAACCATAGGCATAAATCTTGTTTACTGGAGTATACTGCATATGTAAATTTTCTTTTTAGATTTTCATACTTCTTTCATTTTCTCTAGTACTTATATCAGCACCATTTCCCTCTCCCCCTTCTATATATTTGAATTATGATTAAATTACGTTTTTACACTTTGCATTCCATCATATCCTTAATAATATGTTCAAATTTGCACAATTAAGTTTCAATTTTTGTGCTAGAAATTACTATGGAATTTTGCAAATGCATAGTGTCATGTAAGCGTCATTATATTATCACATGTAATAGTATCACCGTGGGCTTCCCTGATGGCTCAGACGTAAAGAATCCGCCTCCAGTGCACTAGCTGCTACTGCTGCTAAGTCGCGTCAGTCGTGTCCGACTCTGTGCGACCCCGTAGACGGCAGCCCACCAGGCTCCCCGTCCATGGGATTCTCCAGGTAAGAACATTGGAGTGGGTTGCCATCTCCTTCTCCAATGCATGAAAGTGAAACGTGAAAGCGAAGTCGCTCAGTCGTGTCTGACTCCAGCGACCCCATGGACTGCAGCCCGCCAGGCTCCCCCGTCCACGGGATTTTCCAGGCAAGAGTACTGGAGTGGGGTGCCATTGCCTTCTCCACCAATGCACTAGACCTGGGTTCAATCCCTGGGTCCGGAAGATCCCCTAGAGGAGAACATGGCAACCCACTCTAGTATTCTTGCCTGGAGAATTCCATGGACAGAGGAGACTGGCAGGCTACATTCCATGGGGTTGCAAAGAGTTGGACAAGACTGCATGACTAGCACAATAGTATCACAGCCCTAAAATATAAAATTAGAAATAAAGAAAAGTAGAAAATACTTTGAGGGGGACATAAGACAGTGGGATAGAAGGCTCCTATATTTCCCTCTTTTCATGGACATACTGAATATACCTACACATAGATCAATTCCCTCTGTGAGAAGTCCAGAAACTACTTAAGTGACTCCCACACATTGAGTGACTGGAAATACTCATATAGAAATAAGTATGAAAGACTGAGACATACTCTCACCATATACTCCAGTTCAGCACATTTCAGTTCACTTCAGGTGCTCAGTCATGTCCGACTCTTTGTGATGCCATGAATTGCAGCACTCCAGGCCTCCCTGTCCATCACTAACTCCTGGAGTTCACCCAAACTCATGTCCATCGAGTCGGTGATGCCATTCAGCCATCTCATCCTCTGCCAGCCCTTCTCCTTCTGCCCCCAATCCTTCCCAGCATCAGAGTCTTTTCCAATGAGTCAACGCTTCACATGAGGTGGCCAAAGTATTGGAGCTTCAGCTTTAGCATCAGTCCTTCCAATGAACACCCAGGACTGATCTCCTTTAGAATGGAGTGGTTGGATCTCCTTGCAGTCCAAGGGACTCTCAAGAGTCTTCTCCAATACTACAGTTCAAAAGCACCAATTCTTCGGCGCTCAGCTTTCTTCAAAGTCCAACTCTCACATCCATACATGACCGCTGGAAAAACCATAGCCTTGACTAGACAGATCATTGTTGGCAAAGTAATGTCTCTGCTTTTGAATATGCTATCTAGGTTGGTCATAACTCTCCTTCCACGGAGTAAATGTCTTTTCATTTCATGGCTGCAATCACCATCTGCAGTGATTTTGGAGCCCAAAAATAGTCTGACACTGACTGTTTCCACTGTTTCCCCATCTAATTCACATGAAGTGATGGGACCAGATGCCATGATCTTCAGTTTCTGAATGTTGAGCTTTAAGCCAGATTTTTCCTCTGCTCTTTCACTTTCATCAAGAGGCGTTTTTGTTCCTCTTCACTTTCTGCCATAAGGGTGATGTCATCTGCATATCTGAGGTTATTGATATTTCTCCCGGCAGTCTTGATTCCAGCTTGTGCTTCTTCCAGCCCAGCATTTCTCACGATGTACTCTGCGTATAAGTTAAATAAGCAGGGTGACAATATACAGCCTTGACATACTCCTTTTCCTATTTGGAACCAGTCTGTTGTTCCATGTCCAGTTCTAACTGTTGCTTCCTGACCTGCATATAGGTTTCTCAAGAGGCAGGTCAGGTGGTCTGGTATTCCCATCTCTTTCAGAATTTTCCACAGTTGATTGTGATCCACACAGTCAAAGGCTTTGGCATAGTCAATAAAGCAGAAATAGATCTTTTTCTGGAACTCTCTTCCTTTTTCCATGATCCAGCAGATGTTGGCAGTTTGATCTCTGGTTCCTCTGCCTTTTCTAAAACCAGCTTGAACATCTGGAAGTTCACAGTTCAGGTATTCCTGAAGCCTGGCTTGGAGAATTTTGAGCATTACTTTACTAGCGTGTGAGATGAGTGCAATTGTGCGGTAGTTTGAGCATTCTTTGGCATTGCCTTTCTTTGGGATTGGAATGAAAACTGACCTTTTCCAGTCCTGTGGCCACTGCTGAGTTTTCCAAATTTGCTTGCATATTAAGTGCAGCACTTTCACAGCATCATCTCCCAAGATTTGAAATAGCTCAACTGGAATTCCATCACCTCCACTAGCTTTGTTCATAGTGATGCTTTCTAAGGCCCACTTGACTTCACATTCCAGGATGTCTGGCTCTTGGTGAGTGATCACACCATCGTGATTATCTTGGTCGTGAAGATCTTTTTTGTATAGTTCTCCTGTGTATTGTTGCCACCTCTTCTTAATATATTCTGGTTCTGTTAGGTCCATACCATTTCTGTCCTTTATCGAGCCCATCTTTGCATGAAATGTTCCCTTGGTATCTCTAATTTTCTTGAAGAAATCTCTAGTCTTTCCCATTCTGTTGTTTCCCTCTATTTCTTTGCATTTCTCGCTGAGGAAGACTTTCGTATTTCTCCTTGCTATTCTTTGGAACTCTGCATTCAGATGCTTATATCTTTCCTTTTCTCCTTTGCTTTTCGCTTCTCTTCTTTTCATAGCTATTTGTAAGGCCTCCTCAGACAGCCATTTTGCTTTTTTGCATTTCTTTTGCATGAGAATAATCTTGATCCCTGTTTCCTGTACAATGTCACGAACCTCCGTCCATGGTTCATCAGCACTCTATCTATCAGATCTAGTCCCTTAAATCTATTTCTCACTTCCACTGTATAATCATAAGGAATTTGATTTAGGTCATACCTGAATGGTCTAGTGGTTTTCCTACTTTCTTCAATTTCAGTCTGAATTTGGCAATAAAGAGTTTATGATCTGAGCCACAGTCAGCTCCCAGTCTTGTTTTTGCTGACTGTATAAAGCTTCCCCATCTTTGGCTGCAAAGAATATAATCAACCTGATTTCGGTGTTGACCATCTGGTGATGTCCATGTGTAGAGTCTTCTCTTGTGTTGTTGGAAGAGGGTGTTTGCTATGACCAGTGCATTCTCTTGGCAAAACTCTATTAGCCTTTGCCCTGCTTCATTCCATATTCCAAGGCCAAATTTGCCTGTTACCTCCGGTGTTCTTGATGTCCTACTTTTGCATTCCAGTCCCCTATAATGAAAAGGACATTTTTGGGGGGTATTACTCTAAAAGGTCTTGTAGGTCTTCATAGAACTGTTCAACTTCAGCTTCTTCAGCATTACTGGTTGTGGCATAGAGTTGGATTACTGTGATATTGAATGGTTTGCCTTGGAAACGAACAGAGATCATTCTGTCGTTTTTGTGATTGCATCCAAGTACTGCATTTTAGACTCTTTTATTGACCATGATGGCTACTCCATTTCTTCTAAGGGATTCCTGCCCACAGTAGTAGATATAATGGTCATCTGAGTTAAATTCACCCATTCCAGTCTATTTTAGTTTGTTGATTCCTAGAATGTCGACATTCACTCTTGCCATCTCTTGTTTGACCACTTCCAATTTGCCTTGATTCATGGACCTGACATTCCAGGTTCCTATGAAATATTGCTCTTTACAGCATCGGACCTTGCTTCTATCACCAGTCACATCCACAGCTGGGTATTGTTTTTGCTTTGGCTCCATCCCTTCATTCTCTCTGGAGTTATTTCTTGACTGATCTCCAGTAGCATATCGGGCATCTACCGACCTTGGGCATCTACCACCTCAGCACAGCATCTTACAATTGGAAGAGAATCTCCAATTTCCAGTTTCTCCCTAAGGAGCAGAGGAGTTGGACCACACAGCACCCCAACAAATATTATGATCTGAGGGATGGGCGTGGAAATCACCTTGTTTTGAGACACAGCAGAGCTTGGCATTCATGAGTCCCACAGGACCATAGTAACAAAGAGACAGTTTTTAAGTAGGGACTTGAGCATTTCCCAGCATATCCCTGCAGCCCCAACCACATCAAGGCTCAGTACAGAGGGAGCAGACAAAAACGTCCATCTGTCACTTTCTCCCTGGAAGAGATCTGATTGCATCCTTTCCCAGCTAGTACCTGAGGACCTGGCTTCTAATCAGCCTGCAAGTGAGAGCTGACTACTACTACTACTAAGTCACTTCAGTCGTGTCCGACTCTGTGCGACCCCATAGACGGCAGCCCACCAGGCTCCCCCATCCCTGGGATTCTCCAGGCAAGAACACTGGAGTTGGGAGTGCTGACTAGTATCCTCCTAAAAGAGCTGGTGGGCAGCTCCCCCACCTCCTCCCTCTGGCTCATTCACAGTAAAACCAAGCCTCTGGTAACTCCCAGGAAAGAACCTGTCTGCACATGTAGCACCCAACCTGTTATAGACACCACCTGAGGGACTGGCTCTCAAATCACCTAGCTGGGGGAGCCGACAAGGATTTGCTTTCAGGGGTTTACCAGGACCATACAAAACAAAGAGACAGTGATACATGGGCACACAGGCACCATCCCTCCCCACTGCAGCAACTCTTCCCTCTGGCCCAGCAGAGAAGGCACAAACACTAGCTCTGTTTTTCCCTGATATGGGCTAGACTGCCTGTCTAATGTCCTGGCCTTCCCAGCTGTACCCTGACGGTCAGCTTTTTAATTAGCTTGCACTAAGCATCTGAATGGGCAAAACTGTTAAAACTAGTAGACAAATTCAGTAAAGTTGTAGGATACAAACTCAGCATACAAAAATCAGTTGTATTTCTATACACTAACAATGAACTATCAGAGAAATTAACAATCCCATTCAATATATCATCAAAAACAAAAAAAAAAATACTTAGGAATAAATGTATACAGGAGTTAAAAAATGTGTGTACTAAAATGTATAAAACATTTATTTATTTATTATTTTTAATGGAAGTATACAGTCCATGGGGTCCCTAAGAGTCGGACATGACTGAAGCGACTTAGCAGCAGCAGCAGCATACTTGATTTACAATATTTCAGGTGTACAGCAAAGTGATTCAGTTACACACACACACACACACACATTCTTTTTCAGATTCTTTCCCATTGTAGGTTATTACCTACATTGTAGGCTATTACAATAGTTTCCTGTGCTATATACTAAGTCCCTGTTGTTTATCTATCTTATATATAGTTTGTGCGTGCTAAGTCACTTCAGTCGTGTTCAACTCTTTGCAGCCCTATGGAGTACAGACTGCCAAGGTCCCCTATCCATGGGATTCTCCAGGCAAGAATACTGGAGTGGATTGCCATGCCCTCCTCCGGGGATTCTTCCTGACCCAGGGATTGAACCTGCATCTCTTATGTCTCCTGCATTGGCAGGCATGTTCTTTACCACTAGCACCGTCTGGGAAGCCCCATTTTATATACAGTGCTGTGTATCTATTAATCCCAAAGTCCTAATTTATCCCTTCCCCCTTTCTCTTTAGTAACCATAATTTTTTATTTGCTTATTTTTGCTTTTGTTTTCAGTACACTAGGAGATGGATCCAAAAAGAATATTGGTTCAGTTTATGTCAAAGAGTATTCTGCCTATGCTTTCCTCTAGGAGTTTTGTCACATTTGGTCTGATATTTAGGTCATTAATCCATTTTGAATTTCTTTTTGGATATAGTGATAGGGATTGTTCTAATTTAATCATTTAATCTAGATTAATCATTTGGCATTTGTTTCATTTGCTATTATTTTCTCCCATTCTGAGGGTTGTCTTTTCACCTTGTTTATAGTTCACTGTGAAAAAGCTTATGAGTTTAATTAAGTCCCACTTGTTTATTTTTGTTTTTATTTCCATTGTTCTAGGTGATGGGTCATAGAGAATCTTGCTGTGATTTATGTCACGGAATGTGCTTTCTGTGTTTTTCTCTAAGATCTTTATGGTTTCTGGCCTTACTATTTAAGTCTTTAATCCATTCTGAATTTATTTTTGTGTATAGTGTTAGGAGGTGTTCTAGTTTCATCCTTTTGCATGTAGCTGTCCAGTGTTCCCAGCACCACTGAAGAGACTTTCTTTTCTCCATTGTATATTCTTGCCTCCTTTGTCAGAGAGTAATAGACCATAAGTGCATGGGTTTATTTCCAGGCATTCCATCCTGTTTCATGCTCTATGTGCCTGTTTTTATCCCAGGACCATACTGTTTTGATGACTGTAGCTTTGTAGGAGAGTCTGAAATCAGGAAACCCAATTCTTTCAGTGAGAAGTATAAAACATTGGTGAAAGAAATTGAGGAAGACACAAATAAATGGAAAAATATCCCATGTTTGTGGATCAGAGGAATTAAAATTGTTAAAATGTCCATACTACCCAAAATGATCGAGAGTCACTGAACCCCTATCAAAATTTCAATGGCATTTTTAATAGAAATAAAAAAAAACATCTAAAATTAAACACACACACACACACACAATAAGCCTCACATAGCTAAAGCAATTTTGATCAAAAAAGAGGAAAACTGGGGGTATAACACCTCCTTGTTTTAAAGTATATTACAAAGGTATAGTAATTAAAACAGTATGGTATTGGAATTAAAAATAGATACATAGATCAAGAAAGCTGAACAGAAAGCCCCCAGATAAACCCAGGGGTATATGGTCAATAAATTTTTGACAAAGGCATCAAGAATACACAACAGGGAAAGGATAGGCTCTTCGATAAATAGTGTTTGGAAAACTGGACCCCTACATGCAAAAGAATGAAAATACAACCTTATCACATACCATGCACAAAACCCAACACATTGTGTTCATTAAAGAACTTGAGCACAAAACCTAAAACCATAAAACTTCTAGAAGAAAACATAAAGGATAACCTGCTTGACATTGGAGTGACAATGTTTTTTTGTATTTGACATCAAATCCAAAGGCAACACAAGCAAAAATAAACAGGATGGAATATGTGTATTGAAATGCTTCTGCACTGAGAAGGAAACTATCAACAAACAAAAGTCAACCTGTGGAATGGGACAAAATATTTGTATATCAAATATGTTATAAGAGTTTAATATCTAAAATATGTGATGAAACCATACAGTTCAACAGCAAAACATACAAGCGTACAAACAAAAACAAAACTAAAAAAGGAAGTAACCCAATTAAAATTGGACAAAGGCATTATTCAAAATAGGTATACAAAGTCAAAAAATACATTAAAAGATGTGAAACATCACTAATCATCAGGGAAATGCAATTAAGTCAAACCACAATGAGATCATCTTGCAGATGCTGGGATATCTGTCATCAAAAGAAGAGCGATAAAAAATGCTGGTGAAGATGTGAAGTCAAAAAAACTGCATTGTTGCTGTAAAGTGGTACAGATATTATGGAATACAGTATAGAAGATCCTCAAGAAATTAAAAATAGAACTACCCTATGATCCAGTAATCCTACTGCTGGTTATACATCCAAAACAAACAGAATCACCATTTTGAAGTGATATCTGTACTATCACATTCATTGCAGTATTATTCACAATAGCCAAGATATGGAACCAGTGTTAGTATCTGACTTATCAGGCATGAATGGATAAAGAAAATGTGATAGATAAGTATGATAGATAGATACAGATAAAATTTAGCCTTAAAAGGAAAGAAATCCTACCATTAGCACATTCTACCTTTGGTCATATTCTTTTCTCTCCTTCATCCTATGTGCAAGCATATGCTCATATTTCAATAAACAATTGGAGAGTCTTCTTTGCTCTGAAGCCTTTTTACAACCAGTGTTTCCCTCCCCTCTGTTGCCCCTGGATCACCCGCCTCATGACTACCACTGGATCTCAAATTGGTTGTGCCCCATATTTACCAGGAAACATATAAAAATAAAGATTCCCCATCCTCACTCTTGACTGTGAAATAGAATTTCTACTGATGGGCCCAGAAAACTGTATTTAGAAGATCCACGTGATTGCTAAAAGCAGGCAATCCAAAAGCCAGTGCTTGAGACTCACTGGACTTTCTTCTACTTTTTGCCATTCTGTATCTAGCCTCTGACTCATATTGTAGCACTTAAAACCCTTGGTTATACTTATTTGTTTACTGCTTTGTTCTACTATTATAATAAGCTCCTTGCCGGGTGATACAGTAGGAACCTAAACAGTCTCACATGGTATGTTTCTCATTCCTTCGGTCTTTCTCTTTGAATTATTCCTCTTCTTCCCATGTTATGTCTGCTCACCCACTTGCAAGGGCTGATCTCTGGAAGTGCTTTGTTCCAAGCCTATTTTCCTTCACCTTGAGCCAGATTTCCCATTTCTAAACCTAAGCTGATCTGCTTGTAAGAATAAGGAGAGATGGCATGGATTTAAGTGAAATTCAGGATGAAGAAGACCAAAGCACTTGGTCAAGTGAGTGAAGAGGTTAGTACATTCTTTAGGGTATCTATTGGTGTGGATCCTTTTTATGAACACTGGCACCCACCTGGTGGGCTCCTTATATATAAAACCTGAAATATTCCTTCAGTTCTAGGAATACTGCTTATATCATGAATGTCTCATCTCCAGTTTTTCCCCTCCTGTTCTTAAGAACCACCTTAAAACTTTTTGCTTTCTGTATTTATCTTTTTCACTTCTTTCTCAATTGTAAGTGGTGAGAACGTTAAATCCAACATTCAAGTCTTCAGCTATTTCCTGACTGCTATCCGTTTCATCTCTTGAGGTTACTGTATCCTCCTGGGGAAAAAAAGTAAGATGGATGACTGAATGGGGGGAGAGAGGGATGAACACAGGAATACTAACTGATGTGTCAAATGCTATCACCAAGGCTTGGAATGTCAAGGAAGGGCAGAAGAAAGTGGCAGGTGCCATGTCAATAAAACACTTGAGGCTTTGGGAAATATGGTGTATTAAGTGGGCCTTAGGAGAGTAGATTTCAGCAAATGGAGGCAGGAGAGGAAGGGCATTCTACATTACAGCAACAATATGAGCTGTGGCCCTGTGACAAGACAGTGAGGCATGGGATCATGAGGTGTCTGGCCTGAGGGTTATCTGCAAAGTTAACTAGATCTATGACTGGGAAAACTGCTCCAGGCCAAGTCATTGGTGGGACTAAGGAGGAATTTGGGGGCTGATGCTTCAAAGATACTGCCAAACTGGAGAAATTTCTGGGAACCTATTAGTTTCAATTTTCTAATCATCTTCCATTTTCTATATTATTGAAAGCCTTTTTGTGTTTGGATTTACTTCCCTCTGGGCCATGAGATGTAAGCATATACTCTGGGGTGTAAGTGAGTGTCACATAACTGTGACACAAAACTCTGTACTTTTTAAAAAATGAACATAGTATTTTTTAACATGTTATGAAGATGTTATTTTTTAGAAAGCTTTCAGATTGACAGAAATATTGAGCAGATAGCATAGAGAGTTCTCATAGAACCTCTGCCACAGTTTTCCTTAGCATTAAGATCTTACCTTACTGTGACACATTCATTACAAGTAATCCACTCCAGTACTCTTGAATACACCAATATTAACATGTTACAATTAACAAACACCACAGTTTGCGTTGATGTTTGATCTTTGTGTTGGACAGTTCAATGGGCTTGAAAATGCATGAAGTCATATATCCTTCATGACAGTATCAAACAGAATAGTTTCACTATTCTAAAACACTCCTGTGCTTTACCACTTCATCCCTCAGCCACCACCCACCACTGTGCTAAATAGGTGTTATCCACTGACACTTTTGCCTCTTTTGGACTATCATATAGTTGGACTCCAGAGAAGGCAATGGCACCCCACCCCAGTACTCTTGCCTGGAAAATCCCATGGACGGAGGAGCCTGGTAGGCTGCAGTCCATGGGGTTGCACAGAGTCGGACAAGACTGAGCGACTTCACTTTCACTTTTCACTTTCCTGCATTGGAGAAGGAAATGGCAACCCACTCCAGTGTTCTTGCCTAGAGAATCCCAGGGATGGGGGAGCCTGGTGGGCTGCCGTCTATGGGGTTGCACAGAGTCAGACACGACTGAAGCAACTTAGCAGCAACAGCATACCTATATACTTGGAAAATTACAATAGAAATTTGAAACTTGTGAGGAACTTTTAAAGAGAAAAGAAAAGAGGGAAATAACGCAACAGTAATTTGAGGAGAGTTTGTAGAGGAACTCATGACACAGGTAGGCAAAGATTAAAGGAAAACAAAAAGGAAAATCACATCCCCTGGCTAGTAACTGAAGGATCATTTAGTGATTCTGTGCTTCAAGGCATGCAACAAAAGAGCTTTACTGTATCTCCCAAGATCAAGAGGATTGTGTGTAGAGGGCCACTATACAGAAGCTGAGACCTTCATGTGAGGGATGTAGCCAGTCAGGGATGGGTCTGCAGAGATGGAGGCAGAGAGGTGTAAATATCACACCACTCTCTTACCCTTTGATCTCCTACCAGGGTTACCCACTGAAAGAGCTCAATCAGAAGCCAAAACACAAAGTCCTCTCCTGGAGCACAGAGCAGGGTGTAGAAGCATAGGGGAATGGAGCTGGAGCAGCAAATGAAAGACACAGCACAGGATGTTAGGTTGTTTGGATAAATTTACCTAGTTTTGTCCAGGTAGGGATTGATCTATATGACCCAGTGATTCTAGCTTTTACCACCTCCAAAAGTGATCAATAATCTGCTGTGAAACTTTGACACCATTTAAAACAAGAGTCTCAGAGCAAGGCTTAATTACAAACAGTTAATTAAAGGAGAAGGGAAGTAAGAAGGGGGAAAATATTCTATTTATTATAGTGAAGCAATATAAACTATTCAGATATCAGTTTAACAAGAAAACCAGAATAAGATGAAGAAAACTATAAAATCTGATTGAAAGCCAGAAAACACAATCCCAGGAACTAAAAACATAAACCATGTTCTTTGATGAGAAGATTTAATTAATATCACAAAGAATCAAATCTCCAAAAAGTAAATGGAACATTCAATAGTAACTAGAATACACAGGATTTATTATGTGGGAATTTTATAGAATAATAAAGAGTTTATTTGTAAAAGTAAATGGCCAAGAATACACAGGGATATTACAAACAAGAAGAATAGTGAGGGACTTGCCTTAGTGGATATCATTATATTATAATGCTAATGTAATCATATACATAAATTAATATATAATTTAATATAATGGTGGTACTTGAATTCATTTACCACTATCAGTAAAATTGAATTGTCATCTTTATAATACGTACCATACAGTTGTTTTTGTTTACTTACTAAGATGTGACCGACTCTTTGCGACCCCGTGGACTGTAACCCACCAGGCTCCTCTGTCCATGGAATTCTCCAGGCAAGAATACTGGAGTAGGTTGCCATTTCCTCCTCCAAGGGATCTTCCCAACCCATGGGACTGAACCAATGTCTCCTGCATTGCATGCAGATTCTTTACCACTGAACCACCAGGGAAGCCCCACAATACAGTATATCACAGAATCCAGATTAGCTAAAGTTCTATATTAGCTAATATAGAAAATAAGCAAAATAAATGTTGCTAGAAGATCTAGGAAGCAATTTGTACAATATGGGAGCCACAGAAATCTTCACAGGAAACGCTGAAGATAAATAAATAAACTGACACATTTGACTATGTGCAATTTGAAACTTTTGAATGCAAACCTAAATCACTAGCATATAAACAAAAAGCAAGTCAGGAAGCATAATTTCATAAATATGGCAAAGATTGAATATCCAAACTATACAGAAAGCACTCTTACAGTTTGACTAGAAAAAGAACAAGAAACTTAACTATTTCTTAAAATGGGAAAAGAATAAGAATCCGGAATTCACAGGGTCAAAAATCGAAATGACCAATAATTCAATAAATATTAGGAGGGGAAGCTAAAATTGTATAGTAGTCAAATAAATGTAAACTAAAGAAGTATTGAGATTACTGCCTTATGTGAGATTGGCAAATGTGAAGAGCTATAAATTCAATTATTGGCAAGGAAGTGAGGAAAACTTTATTCACATACATTAGTGGTAGAAAACATGAAGAGCTAACACTTTTAAAACTGAAGAAGGCAAAGTGAAGTCGCTCAGTCGTGTCCAACTCTCTTGCAACCCCGTGAACTATAGCCTACCAGGCTCCTCTCTCCATGGGATTCTCCAGGCAAGAATACTGGAGTGGGTTGCCATTTCCTTCTCCAGGGGATCTTCCCAACCCAGGGATCGAACCCAAGTCTCCCTCCTTGCAGGCAGAGGCTTTAACCTCTGAGCCACCAGGGAAGAAGGCAAAGTGTGTGAAATTATGCATTAAAACTACACACACACACCTCAAATCAGTAATCTAACTCCTGGTTACTTATTCCATAGAAATAGAAGCATAAGTATATAAAGTCATCAGTGCAAAGATATTACTTAGTACTGGAAAAAAATTAAAACTAATCAAAACGAGAGAGGCTGAATAAAGTATATGTCCAAATCACAAATATTATATAACCATTAAGAAATGAGTTAGAGCTATGCAAGTTGACTTGGAGACACTCACACAAGGTAATCATTACATGTAGCATACAAGATCCAGAAAAGTGTGATTAATACAATATCATTTTCTTAGCAATGACAGAAAACCACGTACAAGTTTATATACAGATGCCTGTGTATATCCATCTGTAAAGGACTATAGGAATTGAGAAAAACAACATGGTAGATTGTTCAACTGGGTTATTGAAGCAGCTGTTTTTAGAAAGGAAGGAGATGAGAACTTCAAACCAAAAGATAATGCAAAAATAGGCTGCACTAAAAATGCGGGATGTATATATAATGAAATTTCTGTATATATTATAATGAAATTATATATATTGTTATGTGGGTTTCCCTGGTGGCTCAGTGGTAAAGAATCCTGCAGTGCAGGAAACGTGTACAGGAGACATGGATTTGATCCCTGGGTCGGGGAGTTTCCATAATGGCTGCACCAGTTTACATCCCCACCAACAGGGCACAGGGGTTCCCTTTTCTCTCCATCCTCACCAGCCTTTGCTATTTCTTCTATTTTTAATAATATCCATTCTAACCGGTGTGAGATAGTGTCTCACTGTGGTTTTGATTTCCATTTCCCTGATGGTTAATGATGTTGAGCATCTTTCCATGTGCCTGGTGGGCATTTGTACATCTTTTCTGGAAAAATGTGTATTGAGGTGCTTTGCCCATTTTTATTTTTTTAATGATGTTTATTGTTTTATTTATTTTTTAAATTTAATTGGAGGCTAATTACTTTACAATATTGTGGTGGTTCTTGCCATACATTCACATGAATCAGCCATGGGTGTACATGTGTTCCCCATCCAGACCCTCCCTCCCACCTCCCTTCCCATCCCATCTTTCAGGGTCATCCCAGTGCACCAGTCCTGAGCACCCTGCCTCATGCATTGAACCTGGACTGGCAATCTATTTCACATATGATAATATACATATTTCAATGCTATTCTCTCAAATCATTACTTAGTACTGGAAAAAAATTAAACCTAATCAAAACGAGAGGGGCTGAATAAAGTATAATATATCCAAATCACAACTACTATATAACCATTAAGAAATGGGTTAGAGCTATGCAAGTTGACTTGGAGATACTCACACAAGGTTATCAGTACATGTCGCCTTCTCCCACAGAATCCAAAAGTCTGTTCTTTACATCTGTGTCTCTTTTGCTGTCTCACATATAGGGTCATCATTACCATCTTTCTAAATTCTATACATATGCGTTAATATACTATATTGGTGTTTTTCTTTCTGACTTACTTCACTCTGCATGATAGGTTCCAGTTTCATCCACCTCATTAGAACTGACTCAAATGCATTCTTTTTAATAGCTGAGTAATATTCCATTGTGTATATGTACCACAGCTTTCTTATCCGTTTGTCTGCTGATGGACATCTAGGTTGCTTCCATGCTCTGGCTATTATAAACAGCATTGTGATGAACACTGGGGCACACATATCTCTTACAATTCTGGTTTCCTGGGTGTGTATGCCCAGCAGTGGGATTGCTGGGTCATATGACAGTTCTATTTCCAGTTTTTTAAGGAATCTCCACACTGTTCTCCATAGTGGCTGTACTAGTTTGCATTCCCACCAACAGTGTAAGAGGGTTCCTTTTTCTCTACACCCTCTCCAGCATTTATTGTTTGTAGAGTTTTTGATAGCAGCCATTCTGACCGGCATGAGATGGTAACCTCATTGTGGTTTAGATTTGCATTTCTCTGATAATGAGTGATGTTGAGCATCTTTTCATGTGTCTGTTAGCCATCTGTATGTCTTCTTTGGAGAAATGTCTGTTTAGTTCTTTGGCCTATTTTTTGATTGGGTTGCTTATTTTTCTGGAATTGAGCTGTAGGATCTCCTTGTATATTTTCGAGATCAATTGTTTGTCAGTTGCTTGGTTTGCTATTATTTTCTCCCATTCTGAAGGCTATATTTTCGCCTTGCTTAGAGTTTCTTTCGTTGTGCAAATGCTTTTAAGTTTAATTAGGTTCTATTTGTTTATTTTTGGTTTTATTTCCATTACTCTGGGAGGTGGGTCATAGAGGATCCTGCTGTGATTTATGTCAGAGAGTGTTTTGCCTATGTTTTCCTCTAGGAGTTTTATAGTTTCTGGTCTTATGTTTAGATCTTTAATCCATTTTGAGTTTATTTTTGTGTATGGTGTTAGAAAGTGTTCTAGTTTCATTCTTTTACAAGTGGTTGACCAGTTTTCCCAGCACCACTTGTTAAAGAGATTGTCTTTTCTCAGTTGTATATTCTTGCCTCCTTTGTCAAAGATAAGGTATCCATACGTGCATGGATTTATCTCTGGGCTTTCTATTTTGTTCCATTGTTCTATATTTCTGTCTTTGTGCTACTACCATACTATCTTGATGACTGTAGCTGTGTAGTAGAGCCTGAAGTCAGGCAAGTTGATTCCTCCAGTTCCATTCTTCTTTCTCAATATCGCTTTGGCTATTCAAGGTTTTGTGTATTTCCATACAACTTGTGGAATTATTTGTTCTACTTCTGTGAAAAATACCATTGGTAGCTTGATAGGGATTGCATTGAATCTATAGATTGCTTTGGGTAGTATATTCATTTTCAGTATATTGATTCTTCCTATCTATGAACATGGTGTATTTCTCCATCTATTTGTGTCCTCTTTGATTTCTTTCTTCAGTGTTTTATAGTTTTCTATATATAGGTCTTTCAGAGAAGGCAATGGCAACCCACTCCAGTACTCTTGCCTGGAAAATCCCATGGATGGAGGGGTCTGGTGGGCTGCAGTCCATGGGGTCGCTAGGAGTCAGACACAACTGAGTGACTTCACTTTCACTTTTCACTTTCATGCATTGGAGAAGGAAATGGCAACCCACTCCAGTGTTCTTGCCTGGAGAATCCCAGGGACGTGGGAGCCTGGTGGGCTGCCATCTGTGGGGTCACACAGAGTTGGATATGACTGAAGCGACTTAGCAGCAGCAGGAGCAGCATATATAGGTCTTTTGGTTCTTTAGGTAGGTATATTCCTAAGTATTTTATTCTTTTCATTGCAATGGTGAATGGAATTGTTTCCTTAATTTCTGTTTTCTCATTGTTCGTGTATAGGAATGCAAGGGATTTCTGTGTGTTAATTGTATATCCTGCAACTTTACTATATTCATTGATTAGCTCTAATAATTTTCTGGTGGAGTCTTTAGGGTTTTCTATGTAGAGGATCATGTCATCTGCAAACAGTGAGAGTTTTACTTCTTCTTTTCCAATATGGATTCCTTTTATCTCTTTTTCTGCTCTGATTGCTGTGGCCAAAACTTCCGAAACTATGTTGAATAGTAGTGGTGAGAGTGGGCACCTTTGTCTTGTTCCTGACTTTAGAGGAAATGCTTTCAGTCTTTCACCATTGAGGATAATGTTTGCTGTGGGTTTATCATATATGGCTTTTATTATGTTGAGGTATGTTCCATCTATGCCTGCTTTCTGGAGGTTTTTTTTTTTTAAATCATGAATGGATGTTGAATTTTGTCCAGGTTTTCTCTGCATCTATTCAGATAATTATATGGGTTTTATCTTTCAATTTGTTAGTGTGGTGTATCACATTGATTGATTTGCAAATATTGAAGAATCCTTGCATCCCTGGGATAAAGCCCACTTGGTCATGATGTATAATCTTTTTAATATGTTGTTGGATTCTGTTTGCTAGAATTTTGTTAAGGATTTTTGCATCTATGTTCATCAGTGATATTGGCCTGCAGTTTTCTTTTTTTGTGGCATCTTTGTCTGGTTTTGGTATTCGGGTGATGGTGGCCTCATAGAATGAGATTGGAAGTTTACCTTCCTCTGCAATTTTCTGGAAGAGTTTGAGTAGGATAGGTGTTAGCTCTTCTCTAAATTTGGTAGAATTCAGCTGTGAAGCCGTCTGGACCTGGGCTTTTGTTTGCTGGGAGATTTCTGATTACAGTTTCGATTTCTGTGCTTGTGATGGGTCTGATAAGATTTTCTATTTCTTCCTGGTTCAGTTTTGGAAAGTTATACTTTTCTAAGAATTTGTCGATTTCTTCCAAGTTGTCCGTTTTATTGGCATATAGTTGCCAATAGTAGTCTCTTATGATCCTTTGTATTTCTGTGTTGTCTGTTGTGATTTCTCTATTTTCATTTCTAATTTTGTTGATTTGATTCTTCTCCCTTTGTTTCCTGATGAGTCTGGCTAATGGTTTGTCTATTTTATTTATCTTCTCAAAGAACCAGCTTTTAGCTTTGTCGATTTTGGCTATGGTCTCCTTTGTTTCTTTTGTATTTATTTCTGCCCTAATTTTTATAATTTCTTTCCTTCTACTAACTCTGGGGTGCTTCATTTCTTCTTTTTCTAGTTGTTTTAGGTATAGAGTTAGGTTATTTATTTGATTTTTCTCCTGTTTCTTGAGGTAGGCTTATATTGCTATGAATCTTCCCCTTAGCACTGCTTTTACTGAATCCCATAGGTTTTGGGTTGTGTTTTCATTTTCATTCATTTCTATGCATACTTTAATTTCTTTTTTGATTTCTTCTTTGATTTGTTGGTCATTCAGAAGTGTGTTCTTTAGCCTCCATATGTTTGTATTTTTAATAGTTTGTTTTCTGTAGTTGACATCTAATCTTACTGCGTTGTGATCAGAAAAGATGCTTGAGATGACTTTAATTTTTTTTGAATTTACCAAGGCTAGATTTATGGCCCAGGATGTGATCTATCCTGGAGAAGGTTCCATGTGCACTTGAGAAAAAGGAGAAATTCATTGTTTTGGGGTGAAATGTCCTATAGATATCAACTAGATCTAACTGGTCCATTGCATCATTTAAAGTTTGTATTTCCTTGCTATTTTTCTGTTTAGTTGATATATCCATAGGTGGGAGTGGGGAATTAAAGTCTCCCACTATTATTGTGTTACTGTTAATTTCCTCTTTCACACTTGTTAGCATTTGCCTTACATATTGAGGTGCTCATATGTTGGGTGAATCAGTTCAGTTCAGTCACTCAGTCGTGTCCAACTCTTTGCGACCTCATGAACCACAGCATGCCAGGCCTCCATGTCCATCACCAACTCCCAGAGTCCACCCAAATCCATATCCATCAAGTCAGTGATGCCATCCAACCATCTCATCCTCTGTCGTCCCCTTCTCCTCCTACCCTCAATCTTTCCCAGCATCAGGGTCTTTTCAAATGAGTCAGCTCTTCGCATCAGGTGGCCAAAGTATTGGAGTTTCAGCTTCAACATCAGTCCTTCCAATGAACACCCAGGACTGATCTCCTTTAGGATGGACTGGTTGGATCTCCTTGCAGTCCAAGGGACTCCATATATTTATAATTGTAATATCTTCTTCTTGGATTGATCCTTTGATCATTATGTAGTGTCCTTCTTTGTCTCTTTTCACAGCCTTTATTTCAAAGTCTATTTTATCTGATATGAGTATTGCTACTCCTGCTTTCTTTTGATCTCCATGTGCAAGAAATATCTTTTTCCAGGCCTTCACTTTCAGTCTATATGTGTCCCTAGGTTTGAGGTGGGTCTCTTGTAGACAGCATATATAGGGGTCTTGTTTTTGTATCCATTCAGCCAGACTTTTTCTTTTGGTTGGGGCATTCAGTCCATTTCCATTTAAGGTAATTATTGACAAGCATGATCCCGTTGCCATTTACTTTGTTGTTTTGGGTTCGAGTTTATAAACCTTTACTGTGTTTCCTGTCTAGAGAAGATCCTTTAGCATTTATTGAAGAGCTAGTTTCGTGGTGCTGAATTCTCTGAGCTTTTTCTTGTATGTAAAACTTTTGATTTCTCCTTCATATTTGAATGAGATCCTTGCTGGGTAAGTAATCTGGGTTGTAGGGTTTTCTCTCTCATCACATCCTGCCATTCCCTTCTGGCTTGAAGAGTTTCTATTAAAAGTCAGCTGTTATCCTTATGGGGATCCCCTTGTGGGTTATTTGTTGTTTTTCCCTTGCTCCTTTTAATATTTGTTCTTTGTGTTTGATCTTCTTTAATTTGATTAATATGTGTCTTGGGGTGTTTTGCCTTGGGTTTATCCTGTTTGGGACTCTCTGGGTTTCTTGGACTTGGGTGGCTATTTCCTTCCCCATTTTAGGGAAATTTTCAACTATTTCAATACTTGAGGAGACTCAAGTATTTTCTCATGGCCTTTCTTTTTGTCTTCTTCTTCTGAGACTCCTGTGATTCAAATGTTGGAGCGCTTAACATTGTCCCAGAGGTCTCTGAGGTTGTCCTCATTTCCTTTAATTCTTTTTTTCTTTTTTCCTCTCTGCTTCATTTATTTCCAACATTCTATCTTCTACCTCATTTATCCTATCTTCTGCCTCAGTTATTCTATGTTGGTTCCCTCCAGAGTGCTTTTGATCTCAGTTATTGCATTATTCATTATTGATTGACTCTTTTTTATTTCTTCTACACCCTTGGTAAACTTTTCTGGCATCTTCTCAATCTTTGTCTCCAGACTATTTATATGTAATTCCATTTTGTTTTCAAGATTTTGGGTCATTTTTACTATCATTATTCTGAATTATTTTACAGGTAGACTCCCTATCTCCTCCTTTTGTTTGGTTTGGTGGGCTTTTATTGTGTTCCTTTACCTTCTGAATATTTCTCTGCCTTTTCATCTTGTTTAGGTTGCTGTGTTTGGGGTGGCCTTTCTGTATGCTGGAAGTTTGTGGTTCTTTTTTATTGTACAGGTTCCTCCCTGTGGGTGGGGTTGGACGAGTGGCTTGCCAAGGTTTCATGGTAAGGGAAGCTTGCATCAGTGTTCTGGTAAGTGGAGCTGGATCTCTTCTCTCTCCTTTCAAAGACAATGGGATGCCTTTCTGGGTGCCTGGTGTCCTCTGCCAGCATTCAGAAGTTGCTTTGTGGTATTTGCTCAGTGTTCAAATGATCTTTCAATGAATTTCTAGGGGAGAAAGTGGTATCCCCATCCTATTTCTCTGCTGTCTTAGGACCAGCCCCACTTTGCCCATTTTTAAGTGATTGTTTCTTTGCTCGCTATTGAGTCTTATGAGTTTTTTATATTTTTTGAATATTGATGTGTTATCAGATGTATGATTTGCAAATATTTTCTCCCACTCGTCAGGTTGCCTTTTCATTTTGTTGATGTGTTCCTTTGCAGTGAAGAGCCATAAAGTGTAATGTAGTCTCACTTGTTTATTTTTACTTTTATTGCTTTTGCTTATGGAGTCAGGGGCTTCCCAGGTGGCAGTAGTGGTAAAGAACCCACCTGACAATGTGGGAGACAAAAGAGATGCAGGTTCGACCCCTGGGTCAGGAAGATTCCTGGGAGGAGGGCACGGGCAACTCATTCCAATATTCTTGTCTGGAGAATCCCATAGACAGAGGAGCCTGGTGGGCTACAGTCCAAGGGTCGCAAAGAGTCAGACATTACTGAAGTGACTTAGAACACATGTACATGGAGTCAGAAAAAGAATCATTACCAAGACTGATGTCAAGGAACTTACCATGGTGTTTTCCTCTAGGAGTTTATGTTTCCACGTCAGACATTCAAGGTTTTGAGCATATTTTGAATTAACTTTTGGGTATGGTGTATGATAGTATCCTACTGTCATTCTTTTGCATGTATCTGTTCAGTTTTCTGATGCCATTTTTTGAAGAGACTAATTCCTACCCCACTGTATATTCTTCCTTCCTTTCTCATATATTAATTGACCATATATTTGTGGGCTTACTTCTGGGCTCACTATTCTGTTCCATTGATCATTGTGTCTGTTTTTAGGCCAGTACCACTCTATTTTGACTACTATTGTTTTGTAATACAGTTTGAAGCCAGGGCATGTGATGTCTCCCAGCTTTGTTCTCCTTTCTCAAGGTTGCTTTGACTAGTTGGAGTGTTTATCTGAAGAAATTGAAAATGCTAATTTGAAAAGGAATATGCACCCCATGTTCACTGCAGCATTATTTACAATAGCCACACTGGAAACAACTTGAGTGTCTACTAGTGAGTGAATGAAAAAGAAGATGGGAGATATATATCTGAATACACTTGGCCATAAAAAGAATGGAATCTTCCATTTACAACAACTTGGATGGACCTTGAGGGCATTTGCCAACTGCAAAAAAGTCAGACTGAGAAAGACAAATACTATATGATTTCACTGATCTGTGGAATCTAAGAAAACAAAACAAGCAAGCAAACAAATCAAAACAAAACAGAACAGAACCAAGCCCATAGATACAGGCAACAGATTGGTGGTTGCCAGAGGGGAGGGATCATGGTGGGAAAATTTCCACTGATAAAATAAATAAGTCACAGAGATGTAAGGTGCACCATGGTCACTTTAGTTAATAATACTGCATCACTTATTTGAAAGTTGCTGAGAGAATAAATCTTAAAACTTATCCAAGAAAAGACATTTTTGCAACTATGTGTGGTGACAGAAGGTCACGAGATTTATTGTGGTGAATGAGAGTTCCTGATGCTTCATATCCTTACCAGAATTCTGTGTTTTGTTTATATTTTTAAAATTTTAGCCACTGTAATAGATGTGTAGGGCTATAATAGGTAGGGATGTGGAACATCAGGACCTCTCCTTGATTGCTAGAGAAAGTGCAAAATGGGACAGCCACTTTGGAAGATATTTTGACAGTTCCTACCAAGTTAAATACAGTTTTACCATATGATTTAGAAATTACCCTCTTAGGTAGAAACAAAACTGGCTTGAAAATCTACATACACATTTTCAGCTTTATTTCTAATTGCCCAAACTGGTAAGCAATCAAGATGCTTTTTATTTTATTTTTTTTCAACCTGAATGAGTTTATTTTAGCCAATCTTCTGTACTGAATATTTAACTCATTTCCATTTTTTTTAATTTTAATTTTTTATTTTATTTTTTTTGAACTTTGATGAAGTCCAGTTTATTAAGGTTTTTTTTTGTGTGTGTGTGTGAATCAGATTTTTGATATTATTTCTTTTTTTTCTGTTTTTTTAAAATTTATTTTATTTTTAAACTTTACAATATTGTATTAGTTTTGCCAAATATCGAAATGAATCCGCCACAGGTATACATTTGTTCCCCATCCTGAACCCTCCTCCCTCCTCCCTCCTCCCTCCCCATACCATCCCTCTGGGTTGTCCCAGTGCACCAGCCCCAAGCATCCAGTATCGTGCATCAAGCCTGGACTGGCAGCTCGTTTCATACATGATATTATACATGTTTCAATGCCATTCTCCCAAATCTTCCCACCCTCTCCCTCTCCAACAGAGTCCATAAGACTGTTCTGTACATCAGTGTCTCTTTTGCTGTCTCGTACACAGGGTTATTGTTACCATCTTTCTAAATTCCATATATATGCGTTAGTATACTGTATTGGTGTTTTTCTTTCTGGCTTACTTCACTCTGTATACTAGGCTCCAGTTTCATCCACCTCATTAGAACTGATTCAAATGTATTCTTTTTAATGGCTGAGTAATACTCCATTGTGTATATGTACCACAGCTTTCTTACCCACTGACTGAGCAGTAACAACTAAGGCTTCATACTTCGAGGGAAATGTACTTGACTAAAATAATTGAGGGAAATATATTTGACTAAAATAGTGAAGTCACCAAACAAATAATAAAATAACAACAAAAACAGTTCCAAGGGTTTGGAAAGTGGGACCTGAATCCACAATGCTATATTACCTAAATACCCTAATTAAAAAACAGGGAATATGCAAAGAAGCAGGAAAGTATGACCCATTCACAGAAACAGAACAGGCAATAGAAACTGCCTCTGAAAAAGCCCATATGTTGAATTTAACAGAAAAAAAAAATCAAATAATCCAATATGAATATGCTCAAAGAATTAAAGGAAATCATGCGTAAAAAAGTAAAGAAAGCTATGATGACAATTTCTCGTTAAACAGACTATCCATAAGGAGATACAAATTATAAAAAGTACCAAATGGATGTGTTTGTGTGTGCTTAGTCATGTCTGACTCTTTGCGACCCCATAGACTGCAGCCCACCAGGCTTCTCTGTCCATGGAATTCTTCAGGCAAGGATGCTGGAGTGGGTTGCCATTTCCTATTCTATCCAAATGGATAATTTGGAGTTAAAAAATTTACAATAACAGGGATTTCCCTGGTGGGTCAGTGGTTAAGAATCTGCCTGCCAATGCAGGGGACATGGGTTGCATCTCTGATCTGGAAAGATCCCACATGCTGTGGAGAACTAAGCCCGCATGACACAACTACTGAGCCCACGTGCCCCATGGTCTGCAACAAAAGAAGCCACTCCAATGAGAAGCTCAGGCACCACAATTACTCTCTAGAGTAGTCCCTGCTAGCCACAGCTGGGAAAAGTGTGAGTGAAGCAATGTAGACCCAGCACAGCCAAAAATAAATAAATTACAATAACCAGAATGAAAAGTTCACTAAAGTGGCTCCATGATAGATTGGAGCTGGCAGAAAAAAAGAATACACATTTGAAAATACAGATTATACAATCATAAGAACAGAAAGGAAAGAGAATGAAGTAAAATGAACCCAATGTCAGAAAACATGACACAGTTTTAAAAGCACTAACTTACATGTAATGGTATTACCAGAAAGGGCAGAAAAGTAGTAGAAAAAATATTCAAAGACATAATGAGCAAAATTTTCTGGGACAGTGTTAATCTACACATCCAGGAAGATTAAAAAAAACTCCAAGAAATTTAAATAAAAAGTGATGCATATTCATACACCTCATAGTAAAAATACTGAAATCCAAGAAGAAAAACTTAAAGGAAACAAGAGAAATGTAACTCATCACTTATAGGCAAACTGATTAAGATTAACAGGGGATGTTTTATTAGTCCAGTTCAGTTCAGTCGCTCAGTCATGTCCAACTCTGTGACCCCATGGACTGCAGCATGCCAGGCTTCCCTGTCCATCACCAACTCCCATAGCTTGCTCAAACCCATGTCCATCAAGTCGTTGATGCCATCCAACCATCTCATCCTATGTCGTCCCGTTCTCCTCCTACCTTCAATCTTTCCTAGCATCAGGGTCTTTTCCAGTGAGTCAGTTCTTCGCATCACTTGGCCAGAGAATTGGAGCTTCAGCTTCAGCATCAATCCTTCCAATGAATATTCAGGACTGATGTCTGGTTCTAACTGTTGGTTCTTGACCTGCATTCAGATATATCAGGAGGCAGGTAAGGTGATCTGGTATTCCATAACTTTAAGAATTTTCCAGTTTGTTGTGATCCACATAGTCAAAGGCTTTACCATATTGAATGTAGCAGAAATAGAGATTTTTCTGGAATTCTCTTGTTTTTTCTATAATCCAACAGGCATTGGCAATTTGATCTCTGGTTCCTCTGCCCTTTCTAAATCCGTCTTGAAGATCTGCAAATTCTCGGGTCACATACCGTTGAAGCATAGCTTGTAGAATTTTGAGCATTACTTTGCTAGTGTGTGAGATGAATGCAATTGTGCCATAGTTTGAACATTCTTTGGCATTGCCTTTATTTGGGATTGGAATGAAAACTGACCTTTTCCAGTCCTGTGGCCACTGCTGAGTTTTCCAATTTTGCTGGCATATTGAATGCAGCACTTTCACAGCATCATCTTCCAGGATTTGAAATAGCTCAGCTAGAATTCCATCACCTCCACTAGCTTTGTTCCTACTGATGCTTCCTAAGGCCTACTTGACTTCACACTCCAGCATGTCTGGCTCTCACTGAGTGATCATACCATTGTAGTGATTTGGGTCATTAAGAACTCTTTTGTATAGTTCTATGCATTCCTGCCACCTCTTCTTAATATCTTCTGTTAGGTTAGGTCCATACCATTTTGTCCTTTATTGTGCCCATCTTTGCATGAAATGTTCCCTTGGTATCTCTAATTTTCTTGAAGAGATCTGTGGTCTTTCCCATTCTATTGTTTTCCTCCATTTTTTCATTGATCACTGAGGAAGGCTTTCTTAGAACTCTCCTTGCTATTCTTTGGAACTCTGCATTCAGATGGATACATCTTTCTTTTTTTCCTTTGCCTTCCACTTCTCTTCTTTTCTCAGCTATTTATAAGGCCTCCTCAGACAACCATTTTGCCTTTTTGCATTTCTTCTTCTTGGGGATGCTTTTGATCACCACCTGCTGTAGTGTTATGAACCTCTGTCCATAGATTTTCAGGTACTCTGTCTATCAGATCTAATCCCTTGTATCTATTTGTCACTTCCACTGTATAATTGTAAAGGATTTGATTTAGGTCATACCTGAATGGTCTAGAGGTTTTCCCTACTTTCTTCAATTTAAGCCTGAATTTTGCAATAAGGAGTTCATGATCTGAGCCAGTCAGCTCCCAGTCTTGTTTTTGCTGACTGTATAGAGCTCCTCCATTTTTGGCTGCAAAGAATATAATCAATCTTATTTCAGTGTTGACCATCTGGTGATGTCATGTGCAGAGTGGTCTCTTGTGTTGTTGGAAGAGGGTGTTTGCTATGACCAGTGCATTCTCTTGGCAAAACTCTGTTGGCCTTTGCCCTGCTTCGTTTTGTACTCCAAGGCCAAATTTGCCTGTTACTCCAGGTAGCGCTTGACTTCCTAATTTTGCATTCCAGTCCCCTATGATGAAAAGGACATCTTTTTTTCTTGTTAGTTTTAGAAGGTCTTGTAGGTCTTCATAGAACCGTTCAGTTTCAGTTTCTTCAGCATTACTGGTCAGGGCATAGACTTGGATTACTGTGATATTGAATGGTTTGCCTTGGAAATGAACAGAGGTCATTCTGTCGGTTTTGAGATTGCACCCAAGTACTGCATTTTGGACTCTTTTGTGACTATGAAGCCTGCTCCATTTCTTCTAAGGAATTCTTGCCCACCATAGTAGATAATCATCATCTGAATTAGATTTGCCCATTTTTGTCCATTTTAGTTCACTGATTCCTAAAATGTCGATGTTCACTCTTGCCAGCTCCTGTTTGACCACTTCCTATTTACCTTGATTCATGGACCTAACATTCCAGGTTCCTATGCAATACTGTTCTTTACAGCATTGGACTTTACTTCCATCACCAGTCACATCCACAACTGGGTGTTGTTTTCACTTTGGCTCAGCCTCTTCATTCTTTGTGGAGCTATTTCTCCACTCTTCTCCATATTGGGCCCCTACCAACTGGGGAGTTCATCTTTCAGTGTCCTATCTTTTTGTCTTTTCATACTGTTCATGGGGTTCTCAAGGCAAGAATACTGAAGTGATTTGCCATTCCCTTCTCCAGTGGACCACGTTTTGTCACATTAATTAAAAAAGAAAAATGGAGGCCAAAAACAGGGGGACAATATATTCAAAGTGCTAGAGGGGAAAAAGCTGTCAATGAAAACCTTCTATCCTACAAACTCTCTTTCAAAACTGAAATCAAAATAAAAACTCCAAGGCAAACAAAAGTTAAGTAATATCAATTGCTGACAGACCTATCTTGTAAGAAATTGTAAAGGAATTTATTCAGTTTCAAAGCAAGGAAAACTGATGTAAATTCAAATAAATATGAAAAATGAAAACACTGGTAAATGTGATTATATAATTATAAGTGAAAGTGAAGTCGCTCAGTCGTGTCCAACTCTTTGCAACCCTGTGGACTGTAGCCTATCAGGCTCCTCCGTCCATGGGATTCTCCAGGCAAGAATACTGGAGTGGGTTGCCATTTCCTTCTCCAGGAGATCTTCCAAACCCAGGGATTGAACCTGGGTCTCCCACATTGTAGGCAGATGCTTTACCATCTAAGCCACCAGGGAAGTCCTAATTATAAGAGTCCATAATTAAAATTATAAGAGTATAGTATAAATGCATAGTTTTTGTTCTTTAGTCTTATCTGTTTTAAAAGGCAATTATATAAATCAGTACCTATATAATTGTTTTGTTTAGCCTGTAAGATTAGAAATGTAATATATTTGACAATATCAATAACCTCAGATATGCAGATGACACCACCCTTATGGCAGAGAGTGAAGAGGAACTAAAAAGCCTCTTGATGAAAGTGAAAGTGGAGAGTGAAAAAGTTGGCTTAAAGCTCAACATTCAGAAAACGAAGATCATGGCATCTGGTCCCATCACTTCATGGGAAATAGATGGGGAAACAGTGGAAACAGCGTCAGACTTTATTTTTCTGGGCTCCAAAATCACTACAGATGGTGATTGCAGCCATGAAATTAAAAGATGCTTACTCCTTGGAAGGAAAGTTATGACCAACCTAGATAGCATATTCAAAAGCAGAGACATTACTTTGCCAACAAAGGTTCGTCTAGTCAAGGCTATGGTTTTTCCTGTGGTCATGTATGGATGTGAGAGTTGGACTGTGAAGAAGGCTGAGCACTGAAGAATTGATGCTTTTGAACTGTGGTGTTGTAGAAGACTCTTTAGAGTCCCTTGGACTGCAAGGAGATCCAACCAGTCCATTCTGAAGGAGATCAGCCCTAGGATTTCTTTGGAAGGAATGATGCTAAAGCTGAAACTCCAGTACTTTGGCCACTTCATGCGAAGAGTTGACTCATTGGAAAAGACTCTGATGCTGGGAGGGATTGGGGGCAGGAGGAGAAGGGGACAACAGAGGATGAGATGGCTGGATGGCATCACTGACTCGATGGACGTGAGTCTGAGTGAACTCCGGGAGTTGGTGATGGACAGGGAGGCCTGGCGTGCTGCGATTCATGGGGTCGCAAAAAGTGGGACACGACTGAGTGACTGATCTGATCTGATCTGATATTTGACAATAATAGCAGAAATGAAGTGGGTGGGAGCACAGTTGTAGTTGAGTAAGGAAATGACATAAGATGGTAGTAACTCAAACCCATAGGAACAAATGCATAGAACTATACATGTTTTTTTAATAAACATCATAAATAATATATATCTTCTTGCTCTCTTTTCTCAACTTCTTTAGTAGACATAAATTCAGACATTACATATAGAAATTAACTATTAAAAGTATATGGTTATTCCACGGACAGAGTAACCTGGTGAACTACAGTCCATGGGGTTGCAAAGAGTTGAACACGACTCAGTGACTAGCACACACACAACATATGGTTACATTTGTAACAGATAAGTATTTAATAGGTATGACAATAATATCAAAAAAGGTGAAAAGGGAATGGAGCTCCATACAAGTAACATTCCAATATCTCACTGGAATTAACATAAATCTGGAGTAGATTCTGATAAGGTAAGATGCTATGGTAAGATCTAAAGAAGGCAGAAGAAATAACTTAAAAATAAATAAAATAACACTAGAAAATATTCATTTAGCTTAAAACTTATTTACAAAACAGAAATAGAACTACAGATGTAGAAAACAAACTTATAGTTTGCAGAGGGTAAGAGAGGGAGGGACAGATTGGGAAACTGGGATTGACACATACACACTATTTTATATATAACAGGTAACTAATAAGAACCTATTGTATAGCACAGGGAACTCTATTCAATATTCTGTAATGGCCTATGTGGGAAAGGAATCTAAAAAAGTAGATACCTGTACGTGTATAACTGCTCACTTTGCTGTACATACAACATTGTAAATCAACTATACTTCAATAAAAATTTGAAATAAATAAAATGAAAGTATTCATTTAATTTAAAAGAAAGCATGCTTGGGGCTAGTGCACTGGGACAACCCAGAGGGATGGTATGGGGAGGGAGGAAGGAGGAGGGTTCAGGATGGGGAACACATGTATACCTGTGGTGGATTCATTTTGATATTTGGCAAAACTAATACAATTATGTAAAGTTTAAAAATAAAATAAAATTTAAAAAAATAAAAAATAAAAGAAAGCATTAAAGCAAGAATAAAGAAACAAAAAGGATCTGTGGCATACAGAAAGCAAAAGGTAGAATACGGATATTAATCTAACTATAGCAATAATAATGTAAAATATAAGTGGATTAAACAACCCAACAGACAAATCTCTGACAATTCTTGAGTTAAAGATTGTCAGACTGGATTAAACAAAGAGACCCAACCACTGAATACAGGAGACACATTTCAGATTCAAAGATACAAAGAGGCTGAATGAAAAAGGATGGAAAAACATGTATCATGCAAACAGAAATCATAAAAAGCTGTGATGGCTATCCTAATATCAGAAAAATAGACTTTAAAGGAAAAAATATTACTACAAATGAAGAGGAATGTTTTATAATATAAAAGTCAGCCACAAGTAAGTTATAACAATTGAAAACATATATGTACCTAAAGACTGAGCCCCAGAATACATGAAGTAGAGGCTGACAGGATTGAGGGAAGAAATAGAAAATTCAAAAACAAACATTGGAGACTTCAATATTACACTTGAAATAATAAATCCAACAACCCAGGAATGAACCAGGGTCTCCTGCATTGCAGGCGGATTCTTTACCAACTGAGCTATGAGGGAAGCTCAATCCAAAAACAATGCTGATAAATTAGGAAATAAAAGATTTGCACAAAATTACACAAATCAGGGCTTTCCTGGTGGCTCAGAAGGAATGCAGAAGACCTGGGTTCAGTCCCAGGGTTGGGAAAATCCCCTGGAGGAGGGCATGGCAACCCACTCCAGTATTCTTGCCTGGAGAATCCCCATGGACAGAGGAGCCTGGCAGGCTACAGTCCATGGAGTTGCAAAGAGTCAGACACAACTGAATGACTAAGCACAGCACATACACAAATTGATGGTTCAGCGGATTGCAGGATTATCGGGTTTGATCCCTGTGTCCAGAAGATCCCCTGGAGGAGGAAATGGCAACCCACTCCAGTTATTCTCACCTGGAAAATCCCATGGACAGAGGAGCCAGCCATGCTACAGTCTATGGGGTCGCAAAGAGTTGAACCTGACTAAGCGTGCACACACACACATACACAAATCAGACCTAACAGATACCTATCAAATGCTATATCAAAAAACAACTGAATAAAGGGAATTCCCTGGCAGTCAGTGGTTAGGACTCAGTAGTTTCACTACTGTGGCCTGGGTTCAATTCCTAGTCAGGGAACTAAGATCCCACAAGCCACAAAATATGGAAACACACACACACACACACAAATTCTTTTCAAGCACACATGGAACATTTCCAGGGTAGGTCCTAAGTTAAGATATAGAAAGAGCTTAGTAAATGTTTAAAAGACTGAAATCATGCAAAGTGTGTTATCTGATCATGATGGAGATAAAATGGAAATTAATAACAACAGGAAATTTTCAGACATGTGGAGATTAAATAACACACTAAAAAATAGCTTGATAGTCAATGAAAAAAATCCCTCTAAATCAAGATGGCAGAGAAGAAGGACATGAACCCAACTTTTCCTGCAAGAACACCAAAATCACAACTAGCTGCTGAACAACCATCAACAGGAGGATGTTGGAACCCACCAGAAAAAGATACCCCACATCTAAGGGCAAAGGAGAATCAGCAATGAAATGGATCACAGCTTTGTGATCCTGAACCTATCCTGAACTCAGTGAACCTATGAGCCATGCCATGCAGGGCCCCCCAAGATGTATGGGTCAGCAGGGAGAGCTCTGACAAAACATGGTCCACTGGAGAAGGGAATGGAAAACCATTTCAATATTCTTGTCTTGAGAACCCCATGAACAGTATGAAAAGGCAAAAAGATATGAACTGGAAGATGAACCCCCCAGGTCAGTAGGTGTCTAATATGCTATTGGGGAAGAGCATAAAAATAGCTCCAGAAAGAATGAAGTGGCTGAGCCAAAGTGGAAACAATACTCAGTTGTGGATGTGTCTGGTGATGAAAGTAAAGTTTGATATTGTAAAAAACAATATTGCATAGGAACTTGGATTGAGTCATGGTAAATTGGACATGGTCAAGCAGGAGAAGGCAAGAGTTAATATTGACATTTTAGGAATCAGTGAGCTAAAATGGATGGGCATGGGTGAATTTAATTCAGATGACCATTAGATCTACTACTGTGGGCAAAATCCCTTAGAAGAAATGGAGTATCCCTCATAGTTAACAAAAGAGTCCAAAATGCAATACTAGAATGCAATCTTAAAAACGACAGAATGGTATCAGTTCATTTCCAAGGCAAACCATTCAACATCACAGTAATCCAAGTCTATGACCCAATTGCTGATGCTGAAGAAGCTGAGGTTGAGTTCTATGAATACCTACAAGACCTTCTAGAACTAACACCAAAAAGATATACTTTTTAACATAGGGAACTGGAATGCAAAAGTAGGAAGTCAAGAGATATCTGGAGTAACCGGCAACTTTGGCCTTGGAGTACAAAATGAACCAGAGCAAAGGCTAACAGAATTTTGTCAAGAGAACACACTGTTTATAGCAAATATCCTCTTCCAACAACCCAAGTGATGACTCTACACATGGACATCACCAGATGGTCAATACTGAAATCAGATTGATTATATTCTTTGGAGCTGAAGTTGGAGAAGCTCTATACAGTCAGCAAAAACAAGACTTGGAGCTGACTGTGGCTCAGATAATGAGCTCCTTATTGAAAAGTTCAGGCTTACATTGAAGCAAGTAGGTAAAACCACTAGATCATTCAGGTATGGCCTAAATCAAATCCCTTAGGATTATTCAGTAGAGGTAATCAATAAATTCAAGGGATTAAATCTGGTAGTCAGAGTGCCTCAAAAACTATGGACTAACATTGTACAGGAGGCCCTGACCAAAAACCATCCCAAAGAAATGCAAGATGGCAAAATGGTTATCTGAGGAGGGTTTACAAATAACTGAGGAAAGAAGAGAAGTGAAAGGCAAGGGAGAAAGGGAAAAATATACCCAACTGAATGCACAGAAAAACTATACAAGAAAGATCTCAACGACCCAGGTAACCATGATGGTGTGGTCACTCACCTATAGCTGGATATTGAGCATCCTGGAGTGTGAAGTCAAATGGGTCTTATGAAGCATTACTATGAACAAAGCTAGTGAAGGTAATGGAATTCCAGATGAACTATTTCAAATTCTTAAAGATGATGCAGTTAAAGTGCTGCACTCAATATGTCAGCAAATTTGGAAAACTTAGCAGTGGTCACAGGAATGGAAAAGGTAAGCTTTCATCCCAATCCCAAAGAAGGGTGATGCCAAAGAATGTTCAAAGTACTGCAAAATTGTGCTCATTTCACACGCTAGCAATGTTATGCTCAAAAGCCTTCAAGCTAGGCTTTAGTAGTATGTGAACCGAGAACTTCCAGATGTACAAACTGGTTTTAAAAAGGTGGAGGAACCAGAGATCAAATTGCCAACATCTGCTGGATCATAGAGAAGGCAATGGAATTCCAGAAAAATATCTACTTCTGCTTCATTGGCTACAGTAAAGGCTTTGACTGTGTGGATCACAACAAACAGTGGAAAATTCTTAGGGATATGGGAGTACCAGACCTCCTTACCTGTCTCCTGAGAAACCTCTATGCAGGTCAAGAAGCAGCAGTTAGAACTTTACATGGAACAACTGAGTGGTTCAAAATTGGGAAAGGAGCATGACAAGGCTGTATATTGTCACTCTGCTTATTTAACTTATATGCAGAGTACATCATGCGAATTGCCAGGATGGATGTCAAGTTTGCCAGGAGAAATATCAACAAACATCAGATATGCAGATGATAGCACTCCAATGGCAGAAAGTAAAGAGGAGCTAAAGAGTTCTTGATGAATGTGAAGGAGAGTGGAAAATCTGGCTTAAAATCCAACATTCAAAAAACTAAGATCATGGAGCCCAGTCCAATCACTTCATGGCAAATAGAAGTTGGAAAAGTGGAAACAGTGACAGATTTTATATTCTTGCCTCCAAAATCACTGTGGACAGTGACTAGAGCCATGAAGTTAAGATGCTTGCTCCTTGGAGGGAAAGCTATGGCAAACCTAGACAGCATATTAAAAAGCAGAGACATCACTTTGCCAAGTCTGTATAGATAAAGCTATGGTTTTTCCAGTAGTCATGTACGAATGTGAGAGTTGGATCATAAAGAAGGCTGAGTGTCGAAGAACTGATGCTTTCGAAATGTGGTCCTGGAAAAGACTCTTGAGAGTCCCTTGGGCAGAAGGAGATCAAATCAGTCAATCCTAAGGAAATCAATCCTGAATATTCATTGGAAGGACTGATGCTGAAGCTAAAGTGCCAATACTTCGGCCACCTGATGCAAAGAACCGATTCATTGGAAATGACCCTGATTCTGGGAAAGATTGAAGGCAAAAGGAGAAGGGGGCAGCAGAGGATGAGATGGTTGGATAGCATCACCAATTCAATGGACGTGAATATGAGCAAATTCAGGGAGATAGTGAAGAACAGGGGAGCCTAGCCTGCTGCAGACCATGGTATCACAAAGAGTTGTATATGACTTAGCAACTGAACAACAAATTACCCCTATGTAACCATGATGTTGTGAAAATTAAATTAAATGCCTAATATGAAACATCCAGCTGAATATCTGTTATTAACTGACATTCCAGAAAAGGTGAACTTTATATTGCTTCCCAGAGTGGTGGGAGTTTTCTTTAAAAAGTAAATTTTTAAGAGATGTACTGAGGCTACTCCATTAACTTTTTTGTCATAAGAGAGAAAAACGTTCAAGGCTTTTTTTTTTTACTTGATATTGTGGTAAGTGCAATCATTTTGGAGTTATAACTGGGTTCAAGTGCTGACTCCCATTTCCTAGCCACTAGCTGTGTGATTACAAAAAAAAGTGACTGAAATTACTCAGTTGCCTCCCCTTTGCAAAACAGGGATAATACTACCTTCTTTGGAGGACTGTTCTAAGAATACAGGATTAGAAGAATAAAAATTGTCTGATTCTCTCTCTCTTGTATTTTCACTTTCTCCCTTTCCAATGCCTCCTTCTCTTCATTCTAAATAATGTGTTCAAGTATTTCCTATCCTAAATAACCTTGTCTTGAATCCCCTCTTTAATTACCAAACTCCTCATCTCATTTCCGTTCAAATGAAGTACCATCAAACAAAAAGACTTCCCTTCCTCGATCTTCAATTTAATTCAGCCTGGCTTCATTCTCTAAGAGCCTCCAGCTGCCCCAACTGTCACAGCTCTCAATAAGGTAACAAGGATGTCCTAATTTATGAATCCCAAAGGAATCCTATCTCGATTCTTATCTGCCCTTACCTCTCTGTAGCATCAACACCCCCTCCTTTGAGTCTGTGTCTCTACTTCTTCTCCTGGTTACTTTCCTATGCCAGTGAAACTTCTGTTTTTGGTCTCCTACTATTCCCTAAGTCCCTTTCTTGGTCATCAGCTCTCTATATTCTATATTTCCTACATCCTACATCCATGGATGTATTAATTCAAATTGCTTCATTTGACATTGATAGTTGAGATGACTCCCAAATGTGTATTTTTGGTCTGGAGCTAGACCACCAGACTAAAACATTATCATGGGTGTTTTCACAAGGACCTCAAGATCAGACCTAATCTCAATGTGTTCCCTTCACCTGCAAATGTATGCACACTTCTTGTTCAATTTTTCATTAAAGGGCTCTTGCATTACTCAGTTACCCAACTCAGAATCTTTCCCATATCAAAGTCTGGATGAACCCAGGCCTTCAGTCAAGAAGCAGTAGACTGCTGGTAAAAAGTCAAATGAGCAGAGAGACCAGTACCATCTACAATTATAGATATCAACCTCAACCAAACTCTAGGGAGTGTCCAGTAAATTTAATGTATTTTTGTAATCATCTCTCTCTCTACTTATAATGGCCATTTCAAAATTAAAAACTCCTCAAATACCTGATCTCCTTTCCTCTCACTTACAGAAGCTAACCATATCTTCCATTTTACCAAGAAAATAAAAGTCCTTGGGTGGGACTATCTCAACTTTCTACCACCAAATATAAAGATATACCTTCATTTACATCCATAATTGTTGCCTTTCCTCTAGGTATGATAGATCACTGACATATTTCAGCTTATTTGATGTTGCTCTTTGGTTGATTCTGTGCATGTGCTAAGTTGCTTCAGTCGTGTCCGACTCTTTGTGACCCCATGGACTGTAGCCCACCAGGCTCCTCTCTCCATGGGGATTCTCCAGGCAAGAATACTGGAGTGGGGTACCATTTCCTTTTCCAGGGGACCTTCCCCTTGGTTGAGTCTAAGGCATCGCAAAGTCTGCATGATATGATTTTCACTGTCCTGTGCTGAACCTCAACCAACTTGGGAGACCTTGACCAACTTGGGAGATTAAAAGAAGGCTTGTATGGTTCAGTCATGTAGTGCTTATAGGTCACATTATGGAGTCTGGTATTTTTGTCTAAGAGCACTCAAGAAAAAGAGTGGATATATGTGTAACTAAATCACTTTGCTATATACCTGAAACTGACACAACATTGAAAATCAACTATGTGCTTAGTGCTCAGTATTAGCAGATGGTAAGTAGATGGTATCACCATCTGTCCAGTCGTACAAGCCTGGAAGTCATCTCTGACATCCTCTCCAACATTAAGTTCTGCTGACCTTAGCTCCTAAATATCTCTTAAACCTCTCCACTTTTTCTTCATCTCTACTATCACTGCTCTGATACATATGACCATCATGCCATACCTAAAGTACCACAATTTTCTCCTTATTGACCTAGTCACGTCAGCCCTGCCCTTCCATCTGTTATTTATAGTGTCGACAGAATTTCCTGCAAACTGATATTTAACTCTTTTTTAATATAAATTTATGTATTTTAATTAGAGACTAATTACTTTACAATATTGTATTGATTTTGCCATACATCAACATGAATCCGCCACAGGTGTACACGTGTTCCCCATCCTGAACCCCTCTCCCACCTCCCACCCATACCATCCCTCTGGGAATGGAAGCAACCTAGATGATATTTAACTCTTAATTTAAATTTCTTTCTTTAAATTCTTATTTTATATTGGACTATAGTTGATTTACTAGAGAAGGAAATGGTGACACACTCCAGTAGCCTTGCCTTGAAAAATGGACAGAGGAGCCTGGTGGGCTACAGTCCATGGAGTTGCAAAGAGTTGGACACGACTGAGCACTAAGCACATAGTTGATTTACAATGTGTCAGTTTCAGGTATATAGCAAAGTGATTTAGTTACACATATATCCATTCTTTTTCTTGAATGCTCTTAGACAAAAATACCAGACTCCATAATGTGACCTATAAGTACTACATGACCAAACCACACAAGCCTTCTTTCAACCTCCCAAGTTGGTCGAGGTCTCCCCCCTTCACTAGGACATTAATAAACACTGTTATTTCTGTCCTGTTGTGTCTAGAATGATTTCCATCTCCACTCCCTTTTTCAACTATTCAGAGCCTACTTTTCTTTCAAATCACAGCACAAGAAAACTTTCCTTTGGAGATCTTCGCTGACCCCTCAAACTAGGTCAGGTCACCCAGTTAAAGTACTAGGTACCTTTCCTTCGTATCACATACCATAATGAATGAATACATGTAAAACAGTGCTTGACACATAACGAGCACTCAATAAATTGTGTTATTACACTTTAAACATATGTGTGTCACTATTTCAACTATTATTTCATTTATTTAATGAAATTATAGCTGTTCAAGGTGTTAGAGATAAAGGAGTGACTAAAAGAGACACAAATATTATTCTTGACTAATATGAATGTTCCCTCCTGGCTGTAGGATAATATGAAGTCAGAGACAGACGAGCCCTCAGAACTTACTAGAGTTGAGACTAAGTGTAGGATGAAAGGACACTGAAAGATCCATTTTAGAAACCTCCTTTTAAAAATAGGAACCCCATCTAAACAACGGTCCACACTTCCATCCTCAGCTCAAAAAAGCTGTGAACCCCTTCTCCCGCTGTTGTTACTCCCCTTTGATGTGAGTGAGACCTGAGAAGGTATTACCTTGGTTTATAGAAGTGCAAAAAAGCAAAATGTCTGTCTAAGGAGGCCTTAGAAATATCTGTGAAAAGAAGAGAAGCCAAAAGCAAAGGAGAAAAGGAAAGATATACCCATTTGAATGCAGAGTTCCAAAGAATAGCAAGAGAGATAAGAATGCCTTCCTCAGTGATCTGTGCAAATAAATAGAGGAAAACAACAGAATGGGAAAGACTAGAGATCTCAAGAAAATTAGAGATACCAAGGGAATATTTCATGCAAAGATGGGCACAATAAAGGACAGAAATGGTATGGACCTAAGAGAAGCAGAAGATATTAAGAAGAGGTGGCAAGAATACACAGAAGAACTATACAAAAAAGATCTTCACAACCCAGATAGTCATGATGGTGTGATCATTCACCTAGAGCCAGACATCCTGGAATGTGAAGTCAAGTGAGTCTTAGGAAGCATCACTACCAACAAAGCTAGTGGAGGTGATGGAATTTCAATTGAGCTATTTCAAATCCTGAAAGATGATGCTGTGAAAGTGCTGCACTCAATATGCCAGCACATTTGGAAAACTCAGCAGTGGCCACAGGACTGGAAAAGGTCAGTTTTCATTCCAATCCCAAAGAAAGGCAATGCCAAAGAATGCTCAAACTACCACACAATTGCACTCATCTCACACACTAGTAAAGTAATGCTCAAAATTCTCCAAGCCAGCCTTCAGCAATATGTGAACCGTGAACTTCCAGAAGTTCAAGCTGGTTTTAGAAAAGGCAGAGGAACCAGAGATCAAATTGCCAACATCCACTGGATCATGGAAAAAGGAAGAGAGTTCCAGAAAAAGATCTATCTCTGCTTTATTGACTATGCCAAAGCCTTTGACTGTGTGGATCAGTCAAATTCTGAAAGAGATGGGAATACCAGACCACCTCACCTACCTCTTGAGAAATCTGCATGCAGGTCAGGAAGCAGCATTTAGAACTGGACAAGGAACAACAGACTGGTTCCAAATAGGAAAAGGAGTACGTCAAGGCTGTATATTGTCACCCTGCTTATTTAACTTCTATGCAGAGTACATCATGAGAAACGCCGGGCTGGATGAAGCACAAGCTTATGGCAGAAAGTGAAGAAGAACTAAAGAGCCTCTTGATGAAAGTGAAAGAGGAGAGTGAAAAAGTTGGCTTAAAGCTCAACATTCAGAAAACAAGGTCATGGCATCCTGTCCCATCACTTCATGGGAAATAGATGGGGAAACAGTGGAAACCGTGGCTGACTTTATTTTTCTGGGTTCCAAAATCACCACGGATGGTGATTGCAGCCATGAAATTAAAAGACATTTACCCCTTGGGAGAAAAGTTATGACCAACCTAGACCGCATATTCAAAAGCAGAGACATTATTTTGCCAACAAAAGTCCATCTAGTCAAAGCTATGGTTTTTCCAGTAGTCATGTATGGATGTGAGAGTTGGACTATAAAGAAAGCTGAGCACCAAAGAATTGATGATTTTGAACTGTGGGGTTGGAGAAGACTTTTGAGGGTCCCTTGGACTGCAAGGGGAAAAAGGGACAACAGAGGATGAGATGGCTGGATGGTATCACCAACTCGATGGACGTGAGTTTGAGTGAACTCTGGGAGATGGTGATGGACAAGGGAGGCCTGGCATGCTGCGATTCATGGGGTCGCAAAGAGTCAGACACGACTGAGTGACTGAACTGACTGGACTGCAAGGAGATCCAACCAGTCCATCCTAAAGGAGATCAGTCCTGGGTGTGCATTGGAAGGACTGATGTTGAAGCTGAAACTCCAATACTTTGGCCACCTCAGGTGAAGAGCTGATTCATTTGAAAAGACCCTGATGCTGGGAAAGATTGAGGGCAGGAGGAGAAGGTGATGACAGAGGGTGAGATGGTTAGATGGCATCACCGACTCAATGGACATGAGTTTGAATAAGCTCTGGGTGTTGGTGATGGCTAGGGAGGCCTGCCAAGCTGCAGTCCACGGGGTCACGAAGAGTCGGACATGACTGAGTGACTGAACTGATAGAAGTGTATTTGATTATATCCCTGAGGTTGGCAGCCACATCTCAGGAGTTAGGTAGAGCAGCCAGGAAAAATCTCCAAGCATCTGTCCTCTCTGCTCCCCTCCCCACAAGATACACTATCTTTTGCCAAATAGCCATCCTCCACCCCTGGTGTTAAAAAAAATAAAAATCTGCTGCAGAGTGTGGCAGGTCACCATCCCAAGCCTGAAAGTGCAGAGACACCATCGGAAATGTTGCCCTTCCTTCCCACTACCCTCAATTCAAAGAACTTTCAGTGTCCCTCTAGGAAGTTGGTAGGTCTAGCTTTCTCCATATTCCTTTGGTTACCTCAAACTTCTTATACAGCTGAAGTAGAGGAAGGATAGGCAGAATTGAAGGAATCAAGGAGGCACAGATGAAATTCAGTGGAAAAGCTATGGATTACTACAGTGTTTAAGTGCGTGGGATTTGGTGTCACACCGGCTTTAGCATCTTGACCGGCTTTAGCATCTTGCCTTGCCGCTGAGTTACAGTGTGGCTTTAGTCACTTAACATCTCCAAGCCTCTGCCCTTTCATTTGCAGAATGGAGACAGTAAGATTAAATTACCATTGCGTGCGTGCTAAGTTACTTCAGTTATGTCTGACTCTTTGCGACCCTATGGACTGTGGCCTGCCAGGCACCTCTGTCCATGGGATTCTCCAGGCAAGAATACTGGAGTGGGTTGCCATGCCCTCCTCCAGATAACCATTAGATTGTTGTAAATATTAAATGTCATAAAGTACGTAAAGCATTTAGTACAATGCCTGGCACCAGAGTAAACACTTAATAAAATGTTGAAATTTTAAGTTTGGCAAATTCTTTTTTTTCTAATCACCCTTCACTAAACTTATGAAATCCCTAAAAGGTGCCCATTCTCCCTCCCTCCACAACCAGATGTCCTGAAAGAAATGGGTCTGTTGTCATTATTACACCTACTTCTTAGCTCTTAGCTCACATCTTTCATTCCATCATTCCCTACAATAATGCTTACTACATAATATAAGCAATCACCTCAGGATTGTTAAGACAGTGAAAACTTTCCAATCTTCATTCAATTCCTTGTCCTTCCTCCCTCCTCTGATACCGTGGACCATTCATTCCTCCTTAAAAACAGTCTTTTCTTTTGATTTTAGTGTCTCTGATTTCCTGATGTCCTTCTTACCTTTTTGGCCATTTATCTATCTGCTTTATAAGGTCACCCTCCTTCACTTAACCATTAAATGTTTGAGTTTTGGGGGCTTGGCTCTAAGGACTTTCATTGTCATTCCAAGCTCTCCCTAAGGTAATCATACTCTCATCTTTAATCACCACCTATAAGTTACAAAGGACATTTATTTCTCATCCCACACTGCCAACAGACCACCAGACTAGAATAACCAACTTGCTATTTAATATATTGAGTGTCTCAAAGGCACCTCAAGCTCTACAAGACCACATGTGCTCTTCTTCCTAAGTTTGGTTTCCTTACAGGTGATTTCCTCACCTCTTTCAACGTTATCATCTCACAGTCTATGATTTACCTACATCAGAAACCTAGGCATTACCTTTGTCATTTTGCCCTTGCCTTTCACACGTATGCTATACATTGCCAAGTCTTATAGAGTTTAAGCCTAAATATTTATCAAAGTTGTCCATGTTTTTCTACCTCCACTACACTATTCTTGTCCAAGTTCTCATCATGTCATTCTTTCACTATTTAAACTGTTTCCTAACTACCACTATTCACATTGACACTGGATTCCTTCCAATCCTTATTTTTGGATTGGATATCCAAAATATCCAAATGATATTTTCCAAACAAACATTAGAGCATGTCACATACAGACCCTATTCACTCTACTTGGTTAAAACTCTGTAAAATCTTCCTAGCTCTTGGGAGGAAAACCAAAATACTTGACATGGTCTGAATGAAAATGGTCTGATCTATCTCTAAAGGTCAGGAATAAGTGGGATAAAACGGGCACCTAGAACACAAAATATAAAGGAATGCTCAAACTCAGAATACTCCAAGTATAGGTTCGGTTCAGTTCAGTCACTCAGTCGTGTCCGACTCTTTGCCACCCCATGAATCACAGCACGCCAGGCCTCCCTGTCCATCACCAGTTCCCGGAGTTCACTCAAACTCACATCCATCGAGTCAGTGATGCCATCCAGCCATCTCATCCTCTGTCGTCCCCTTCTCCTCCTGCCCCCAATCCCTCCCAGCATCAGAGTCTTTTCCAATGAGTCAACTCTTCACATCAGGTGGCCAAAGTACTGGAGTTTCAGCTTTAGCATCATTCCTTCCAAAGAAATCCCAGGGCTGATCTCCTTCAGAATGGACTGGTTGAATCTTCTTGCAGTCCAAGGGACTCTCAAGAGTCTTCTCCAACACCACAGTTTAAAAGCATCAATTCTTTGGCTCTCAGCCTTCTTCACAGTCCAACTCTCACATACATACATGACCACAGGAAAAACCATAGCCTTGACTAGACGAACCTTTGTTGGCAAAGTAATGTCTCTGCTTTTGAATATGCTATTTAGATTGGTCATAACTTTCAGGGTGCCTCTTTTAACTTTGCACTGCTATTATCTCACCATAGTCCTAGCCCTGTCATTCTTGCTTAATCACCATAGTCAAAACAATAACATTCACTGAATGTCATCTATAATTGGTTTTCATGGTCCTACGTGCCTTACAGGCATTAGGTCACTGAATTCTTACAAAAATCCTATAAGGCAGTTTTTAATCATGTGTCGAATACAGGTAAGGCACAGAGGGGTTCAGTAACTTACCGCCTGTTACACACTTAATGAGAGAGCTGAGGGCCAAATGCAAGGAGTCCTATTATACAAACCACTCTACTCAGCCATTACACTGCTTTTGCATCCTGATCTCACAACACTCTCCTACTTATTCTCCATGCTCCAATTATATAAACCCTCTCCAGCTCCTTAAACCTGTCACAATTACTGTGACCATAAGGTTTTCTACATGCTATACCTGTAGTCGGGGCTGTTAAGCCATTAATTAACTTACTCTTTATCTTTCAAATTTCAGCTTTACTGCAACTCAGTCATCCTCACCCACAAGTCTAGATTAAGTTCCTATTATCTGAACCCATAAGAAGTGTGCTTATCATCAAAGCAATTAAGTCATTTGAATTATACATTCATTAAAATGATATTGAAATAAATTTTATCTTATCTGCTTAGTTGTAAGCAAAAGGAGATATAAGATATCTGGCTTTGCTTACCATTATATTCCTTGTAACTGACACATTGCTTGACACATGGCAAATGATTGACACCTAGTTCTAAAATATACTGAAATTGCACAGGCATTACCAAGGATAAAGAGTTAGGAGAGTAGTGTCCTAGGCAGATAGAACAGTATGTGCAAAGCCTCCATGGAAGGAAAGAAACTGGCATGTTTGATAACCTGAAAGAACTACTGACATTGAAGTAGTCAATGCCATCTAGCCAGACACAAGGAATACGTAGGGGGTTAAAGAAGTGGCATTTATCACTAATTGCACTAAAGAAGTGAATGACTTGTGGAACCGTGAATGTGTGTCAGGAAGAACATGTTAGAAAAGATATATTATGGGATTTGAGTTTGGGTTGGGTGATTTGGTTGTTTATGTCCAACGGGAGAACAACAGGGTTTAACCATCAGTAGCAAGACCTGTAATCAGCAGCACTGAGGCCTCTGTCTAACCATCAGATGAGTGGTACACGTCAGCACCTGCTTTTTTCCTTCACGTGACCAAAGAGCAGAGAGTTGTGGGGGAAAGCGGCACAAGAACCTGGAGAGGTAGGCAGGGCCAGGCCAGGCAGGGCCTAGAAGACCATGTAGGCAAAGTTGGCCTTTATCTTAAAGCAAAGAGAAATGGAAGAGTGGTGTATTTCAATCTGTGTGTTCAGGACTGTGGAGGGTCTGAGATTTTATGCTACTTGCAAATTCTTGAGCTGATTTGCTACAGATTGACAGATCCTGACAGAAGACTTCTGGGTGAGACAGAGAGCTTTCCACTGGCAGCAAAGGCAGAGCGTGAGGTTTGCACCAGTGCTGCATATGCCCGAAGTCCCCTGGGGGCAAGGGAGGTAGATGTGGATGCTTACACATGCAGAGGGTTGTGATACACAAATGGACCCCTGAACTTGGGAGATTTCCTGCTTTTGTAGTGAGCAGAAGTACTCCTGCTCCCTGAGGGAGGTGTTATCTCATCCCTCATATCCTCAGGACAAATAAAACCCAGAGAAATCTCCCTGGTTAAGAGCAGTTAGGGTTTTATACTCTTGGCACACCCAGCAAAACCACAAAGGAACACTCAGGGCCCATAGGAGACTTCCATTCCCAACACTGTGTTGTTGAAAAGGCCAACATTTGGAGAACCTGCTCATTACATGGAGAAAACTAACACAAATCAAGGACTTAGACCAAGTCTGATCATTCCCATCAGGCTACAAACCTGCTATAACTCCTCCTGTGTTGACCCCCCACACTCCCCTGCAGCTATTGCACCACCTGGTCACCCTGTTAATGGGGCCGGGTAATGTAACACACCCTAGGATAACTCCAGTGAGAGAGTATGTACAGAGACAGTAGCACCTTGCTGAGCGAAAAGGAGAAGCACCCAACACTATGAAGAAAGAAGGACAGGTGGAGACAAGGAAGATGGTGTCCTGGGCTGGGGACACGGAAGATGCCTGAACCCCTGGGCACTGGTGCTCCATGAGGCATGCAAGTGTGCCCCAAGATGTGTTTTTGAGGGCCTGGTGTAAAGTGGACAGGACCCAGAAGAGAGGCACCAAACCCTCCCAGCAATTTCCAGGCCTACCTCTTAGAGAAACCTCACCTTGCATTTTCCATGGGAGATGGAGTTCCTTGAGATCCTTGGTTGCCATGGGAACTCAGTTACTTGATCCAGCTTCTGTGAACCACATGTGTCTCATCACAACCAATTTTCCCCAAATGGATTCACGATAGTTGGATGCCTTGTTCTGAGCTTGCTGATATTGTCTGCAGATGGGTGAACAGCTGACAGTTTTAGGGGGTGGAATGGGACACATTACTCCAACCAAAACTGTAGGAGGAAACTCTGGTTAAATCTGCAGTGGTCAATGGTTCTATCTGGTGTGATGTTTGCATGTGCTTATTATATCATGTATATATACTTTCTAATATTTTAATAAAGTAACAATTAGAATTCTGATACCATACCTATTCATTGTTTATAATATAATACAAATTATAGTCTCATTAATACCCCATGGACAGAGGAGCTTGGCAGGCTACAGTCCATGGGGTCACAGGAGTTGGACATGACTTGGCGACTAAACCAACCAACCAATAATGGGATAATTATATTCAACATGTAATGATTTGTGGCATGGTATCGGGTAATATGCTAAGCACTTTACACATAAAATCTCACTGAAGCTTCACAGAAAGGTAAGCGGTTTCGTGTTTTTATTTTTAAACCTCCATTTTGCCGATGAAGAGATTGATGCCCCAGAGAAGTTTTCTAATGACACACACGGTGGGTGTGGGTACAGGAAGGGCCAGGGTGGAGAGTGTCAGGTCCAGGGGTTGGAGGGACACAAGACACCTGTGAGGACCTTAACTGCATAACACAGCAAATGCAAAACACAATGGCAAGTCAAAAGAAAGACTTGGGAGAATGTGGGGGAAAGCTTTGCACAGGTTTTTCAGTGAGAAGCCATGAATTTTCATTTTGCACCAAGCCCCTCTTTAAATAGCTGGACCGGTGTTGTAGAGAAGGTCACAAATTCAGATTGCATAGCTCCAAAGCTCGTGTTACTGCTTTTTTCTTTACTTCCTTCCTTCTCGAAAAAAAACAATGACTAGGTGATATATACACATGATATAAAATTCAAAAGTTACAAACATTCAGTCAAAAGTATGTCTCTTGCCCCAGTTTTTGGATCATACAGGTATCCTCCAAAAAAGCAACCTTTTCCCAACAGGTTCTTACATATCCTTCCCTTTACGTTAGGCATGTGCAAGCATATAGGTGTATTTCAACCACTCCTCTTTATATAAAAATGGTTAAATACCAAATAGCGGGTGTTCTGGGCCTACATTTTTCCATTTCCAACATATCTTTGAGGTCTTTCTGCGTGATCATAATGAAGCAAAAGTTAGAGATGGCTATCATGCCCTTGTGTTAAGTGCTTTAAACCTCTTGGTTTCACCCTCACTATGCCCAATGAGAAGGCAATGGCACCCCACTCCAGTACTCTTGCCTGGAAAATCCCATGGACGGAGGAGCCTGGTGGGCTGCAGTCCATGAGGTCGCTAAGAGTTGGACATGACTGAGCGACTTCACTTTCACTTTTCACTTTCATGCATTGGAGAAGGAAATGGCAACCCACTCCAGTGTTCTTGCCTGGAGAATCCCAGGGACAGGGGAGCCTGGTAGGAGGCCGTCTATGGGGTCGCACAGAGTTGGACATGACTGAAGCAACTTAGCAGCAGCAGCAGCATGCCCAATGAAGTATTAAAGATTATCCTCTTTTATTAATGAAGAAGTTAAAGCATACAGAATGTGAACAACTTGTCAAGGGTAATATGGCTAAAAGTGGGGAGAATCAAGATTGGACCCATCGAGTGTAGTTCTAGATTGTACACTTAAGTAACATTCTATTTTTCTTAAATAGCTGCATGATATCCTTTTACATCAATGTACTTACTTTTATTTACAATTCTGCTACTGATGGACACTTCTGGTTTTTCCAACCTCAAATCATCACAAAGCTACATTGAATAAGCTTACATATGTTATCACGCCACACTTGTGCAAGTGGCTGAATTCGTGGGAGTAGGATTTCTGGACCAAAGGGTAAATGCACACATGATTTTGACAGATATTGCCCTCTCCAGGTGTTGTATCAATTCACACCAGCGCTAACAATGCAGGAGTATTTCTGTTTCCCCACATCCTTACCAAAACAGTGTGTTTCAAATACTTGTACATTGGGCAACATGATAAGTAATGAGTGATAGCTTATATTAGTTAAAATACTCATTAGCCTTATTATGAACTAGGCTGGGGGGTTTTAAAACACATTTAGAGGCATTATGTATTTTCCATTCCATGAATATTTGTCACACCAGTAGCAGAACTGACTGCTGCTGCTGTAGCTAAGTCGCTTCAGTCATGTCCGACTCTGTGCGACCCCAGAGACGGCAGCCCACCAGGCTCTCCCATCCCTGGGATTCTCCAGGCAAGAACACTGGAGTGGGTTGCCACTTCCTTCTCTAGTGCATGAACGTGAAAAGTGAAAGTGAAGTCGCTCAGTCGTGTGTGACTCTTCACGACCCCATAGACTGCAGCCCACCAGGCTCCTCCATCCGTGGGATTTTCCAGGCAAGAGTACTGGAGTGGGTGCCATCAACTAATGCAAGCAGAACTGACTAGCTGTTCCCTAAACCTGTTCCTTTTCCTGCTGGAGTTTCTCAGCCCTACAGCACCTAACTCAGGCCCATGGACTGCATCCTGGCCAAGGGAAAGTGGATTTAAGTGGTGTACATTGACCAGATGACTCCTAAAAGGCTCCTTTGAATCCTCCTATTCTCCTTCTTTCCCCATGTGCTGGCAGAAGATTCAAAGCATAGTGACCAATGCAGCCAAATGCTGATGCTGCTGATGCTGGCAGAGATTCTTCTGTGGGTTGATCCCTGAGTAAGTTCAGAAAGAAAAGCCAAGGCTCCCAAGCCTGCTTCCATTTGAATTTTACGTGGGAAAGAAACATTTCTAGAGTGCAAGGCCATGAGTTTTGGGAGTTCCTGTTACATTAGCTGTTGTTACCATAAACAATAGACTGGTCTTTGTTCCTTTTTTTTTTTAATGGTTGAATGAAAGATTGTCTTATTTGGAAAATTAGTCCATCCACTGTCTGTGATATAGATAGCAAGTATTTTTTAAACTTGGCCTTTGAGTTTTAACTTGATATATAATTTGTAATCTCTTTTCAGTCCTGTTGTACCAAACTTTATCAAGACAGTCTTTTTCTTTTGTGAATTATACTTTGTAACATGCCTAGAAAGACCCTGTTCACTCCAAAATTATACCAAAAAAATCTTTGGAGAGTCTTTTCTACATCTCTTTTTCTAACAGTTTTTTTCAGCATGAACGAATGATGAGTTTTAAGAAGATATGTTTCTGCATCTATTGAGGAGATCATGTTTAGATTTCCCTTCTCTGTCATCTGTTAATGTGATGGACTACCCTGACTTATTTTCAAATGTTAAATCAATCTTGCTTTCCTGGGATAAAAGCAGCTTTGTCATGATGTCGTCTCTTTTCTATATATTGCTGGGCTTTTAATTTGTTCATTTGTTTTTTTGTTGCTTAGGATATTGTCATCTACGTTTATGAAAAAAAGGTTTGTAATTTAAACTTCTGAAAGTACCCCGTCTAGTTTTTGTACCAAAGTAATTATGGCAGAAAGGGGAGAAGAACTAAAGAGCCTCTTGATGAAAGTGAAAGAGGAGAGTGAAAAAGTTGGCTTAAAGCTCAACATTCAGAAAACTAAGATCATGGCATCTGGTCCCATCACTTCATGGCAAATACATGGGGAAACAGTGGGAAAAGTGGCAGGCTTTATTTTGGGGGGCTCCAAAATCACTGCAGATGGTGATTGCAGCCATGAAATTAAAAGACACCTACTCCTTGGGACAAAAGTTATGACCAACCTAGACAGTATATTCAAAAGCAGAGACATTATTTTGCCAACAAAGGTCCATCTAGTCAAAGCTATGGTTTTTCCAGTAGTCATGTATGGATGTGAGAGTTGGACTATAAAGAAAGCTGAGCACCGAAGAATTGATGCTTTTGAACTGTGGTGTTGGAGAAGACTCTTGAGGGTCCCTTGGACTGCAAGGAGATGCAACCAGTCCATTCTGAAGGAGATCAGTCCTGGGTGTTCATGGGAAGGACTGATGTTGAAGCTGAAGCTCCAATACTTTGGCCACCTGATGTGAAGTGCTGACTCATTTGAAAAGACCCTGATTCTGGGAAAGATTGAGGGCAGGAGGAAAAGGGGACGACAGAGAATGAGATGGCTGGATGGCATCACCGACTGGATGGACATGGGTTTGGGTGAACTCAGGGAGTTGGTGATGGACAGGGAGGCCTGGTGTGCTGCGGTTCATGGGGTTGCAAAGAGTCGGACACGACTGAGTGACTGAACTGAACTGAACTGAATTCTACAGAAAATGCAAGAGGGTAATGTATCCTCTATCTCTATTCTCTAAAAAGTTTATGTAATATTGGAATTATCTCTTATTTAAATATTGACAGAACTCATTTATGAAGCTATTTTGGCTTAGAGGTCGTCTGTGGAAATATTTTATTCCATCTATTTCATATTTTTAGTTCAAATCATGTTTTTTAATATCTCCTCCAAGTTCTATTAAGTTATATTTTTGTTTTTGTTGCTGTTGTTTAGTCACTAAGTTGAGTTCAACCCTTTTGTGACCCGCACCCCACCCCTCATGGACTGTAGCCTGCCAGGCCTCTCTGTCCATAGGATTTTCAAGACAAGAATACTGGAGTGGGTTGTCATTTCCTCCTCCAGGGGACCTTTCAGACCCAGGAATCAAACCCTTGTCTCCTACATTGACAAGTGGATTCTTTACTGCTGAGCCCCAAGTCGTATTTTACTGTGTGTAAAATACAGTTGTATATTATTAAGTTGTATTTCCCACTTCTGCTTCGTTTTCATATTTGGCATAAAGGTCTCTAGAAATGTCATCTTATTTGAATCCTGGTGTTAATAAATTTTGCCTTTATTCATTTTTCCCTTGAAGTCTGACCAGAGGCATGTCCATTTTAGTGGCTATACAATGTTGTGTTAAAATGCTCTCTTGTATGTATGTTTTCACTTTCATTATTTTGGTTTTAATGATTCTTTGATCTTCTTTGCATTTATCCTCTTATTTTTTAACTTCTCAAGATGGATGATAATTCATTATCTGCTATTCTTATTTTCTTTTCAAAAAATTTATTATTATTGAGATATAGTTAATATACAACCTTCCTAGGTTTAGGTGTATAATGTAATGTTTTGATATTTCTATATATTTAAAAATGATTGCCACAGTAACTGTATTTAACATCTGTCACCATTCATAGTTCCAAAATATGTTTTCTTTTGTTGAGAACTTTTAAGACTGATTCTTACTGTTCATCTGCACCCTGCAGGCCTACAAGGCCTGTGCTTGCCCAGCTTCAAAGCCAAAGAAAGACCTGAGTCCAAGACAGAGACATCAGTGGTTTAATGGATATGGGGGGATCTTACATGTCTGAAGCAAGGTCGTGGAGTGACACCTCACTGTTTGTTGTGGATGGTGGACTGGATGTGGCTGCAGCCTTCGCTCTGGGGAAGGGAAGATGGCCAGTTATAGGCAATTGATATCAGATTGGCTCATTGGTTACCAGGGAAACTAGCAGAGGCACATGACCCTCACTGCCCCACTGATAAGAACACTCATCAGTAGCTGGGGCCTGGGGCAAGTATGTGGGAAGGTTAGTCATGTGAGTAGGGTATAGGTGTACCAGGCACTGGTCAAGCGGACAGAGAGCAAGACAACAGCCATATTGAGAGGCCTGATCATACACTTATCAACTTTCAAGCCCAGTGCAAGCCTGAAACTGCAAACATTACTGAACTCTATATATATACTATGTTTTTTCCTGTACATAAATACATATTCCAAAGTTTAATTTATAAATTAGGCACAATAAGAGAATATTGAAGTTGCCAGCATCACTGCTCAGGTACTTGAACACAAGCACTGTGATACTGCCACACATCATCCAGATGGCTATGAAGGGGATGTGTTCATTTTCCAGTGGGATGCAGCAGGACAGTAGGAAGAGTGCATCACACTACCCAAAATGGTGTTACATCTCTGTTTCCACCTAAGGTGAATGTTTTTTATCATTTGCACCCAGATAGATGTGAAAGTGAAAGACTCTGTGCCCCCATGGACTGTGGCCCACCAGGCTTCTCTGTCCATGGATTTCTCCAGACAAGAATACTGGAGTGGGTACCCATTCCCTTCTCCAGGGGATCATCCCAGCTCAGGGATTACACCCAGGTCTCCTGAATTGCAGGCAGATTGTTTACTATTTCAGCCATCAGGCAAGCCCTCTCAGATAAAATGATGGAAACTAAAATGGGAGCTGATATATTTATGGTGTAAGTTGTTGGGGTCTCAGCTAAATGAGGGATGGCTTTTGGTTAGCTCTGAGACTTAAAGCACAGCTCACTTTTATAGCTGTTTATGTAAACAACTCTGGATAGAAGCTGTTTTCAGTTGTAGGTTTGCTCTGCTGGTGCTGTCTTCTCCTAAGAGATCCAGTAATTGCACAGAGTAATTCCTCAGCATCCTCTTTGAACCAAGCTGATTTAATTTTTTTCCTTTATGTATCCCCTGAGCTTTTAGTTACTCTCAGCAGGCACACTGTCCCTTGAAACGAACTTCATATTTATCAGAACATAAAGTCTGTTATCTTCATGTAGGTGCTGAGTATAATATGCATCACTTAGATCTATCTTAATTCTTATTTATTTTGTTCCTCTATGTTGTTATTAATTGTATGTGCTTGATCTATCATCCCCTGAGAGAGGCCATGGCAAGTCTCATACTGCTAATTTGTGTCTGTCAAAATCACAAGTGTTATACCATTCTAGGAAATTGTATTCTTCTGTAATAAAATATACCCTTCTTTGTCTGGTGTATTGTATCTCTTCTTCATTCATTCTTCCCCAGTTTTAAATTGTGATTTAAATGTAATTATATTCTTTCATTTCTTCCTTCCTTCCTTTCTTTCACATTATTTGCATTTGTCTGGAAAATCAACTTGCTGAGGCTAAACTATCTCCTTCATGGACCACAGCCTTGTCATGAAGAAGGGGCATGTGTAACTCAATGAAGTTATGAGCCATGCTATTCAGGGTCCCCCTAGACAGATGGGTCATAGTGAAGAGTTCTGAAAAAACGTGGTCCACTGGAGGAGGAAATGGTAATCCACTCCAGTATTCCTGCTGAGAGAACCCCATGAACAGTAAGTAAAGGTAAAAATATATGACCCTAGAAGATGAGGCCCCAGGTCAGAAGGTGTCCATTATGCTACTGGGGAAGAATAGAGGGCAATTACTAATAGCTACAGAAAGCATGAAGTGGCTGGGTCAAAGCGGAAATGACACTCAGTTGTGGATGTGTCTGGTGATGAAATTAGTCCTATGTTGTAATGAACAATTTTGCATAGAAACCTGGAATGTTAGATCCAGGAATCAAGGTAAACCGGACATAGTAAAGCAGGAGATACACTATGGCTGATTCATCTTAATGTTTTATAGAAACCAATGCAATACTGTAAAGCAATTATCCTTCAACTAAAAATAAATAATTTTTTTTTAAAAAGAATGTAAAATTTAGGGTTATGGATTCTTTCCTAAAGAACTCAAAAAATACTGGTCAAGGACACAATCTCTTAGGTACAAGATGAATAATTTCTGATAATCTAATGTACAGCATTGTGATTGGATGTAATAGTACTTGGCATTGCAAGGAAGAGTTTGTGTGCTGTCACCACAAAAAGTAATTATATGAGGTGATGGTTATGTTAATTAATTTGATTGTGTTTATCATTTCTTTATGTATATGCCAATCAATCATCACTTCGTACAACCACCAAAATAAACAGGATTTGAAAAAAATGACATACCACTTCCTTATGTCCTCCATGGTTTGAGACAAAAAAAATCTACTATTGCTAGAATCTGTTTTCCTCTCTAAATAACATGTCACTTCTGAGTGTTTTATTTCTTGATTATTTTCTTGGTCTTGAGCTTTCAGTAATTCATTCTTATGTGTTGGAAAAGAATATTTTGAGTTTATTCTGTTTGAAATTCTCTCACTTCCCTGAGTCTGTAGTTTTTTGGTTGTTCATTTTTCCCCTTAAATTTGTGAAGCTTTCAGACACTATTATTTTTTTTTAGATTGGAATGGAAAGTTTATTAAATTGGTAAAGTTTATATATCAAAACCTTACATTGTACCTCACAATTTATGAAAAAACATTGAAGCATTTCCTTCAGAAACAAAATCAGGGACAATATCACTGTTAGTAGTTTTAAAAGTGCATATTGATTGGGTGAGGGAGAGAGAAAAAGAAAATTATTATTTGCGGGTGATATAATCTTCAAGCTAGAAAAAACACAATCAGAAAACTATTATAACTAGTATAATGATTCACAATTTTTCAGTAAGGTCAACATACAAATAATAAAAGCAATTTTTCTCACCAAAAAATAACCAATTATAAAGTGTATTTAAAAAAACAAGATATCATTCAGGCTACCAACAAAAACATAAATTAGAAATTAATGACAATACATAAAACCTTCATAGAGAAAAATTTTATTTTTTTAATTAAATTTATTTATTTTAATTAGAGACACTATTTTTTAGATAAATCTTTTAAAGAAAATTACATTTTATGTCTTAAATAATATCTGTCTGGAAATCCCCAGCATAACTGAAAGTACAGCAACATGGTAGCAATATGCTTATTAAAAATAAACTTTATATTTTACAACTGTGTTTAGATTTTTAGAATTACTATAAACAGTGACAGTTCTCATATTATTAATTTTATCATTCTGTGCTAGTATGGAACATTTATCATATTAATATATTGATATTGATAATAATCATTAAACAAAGTCTATGCTTTATTCATACTTTCTCAGCTATTCTCTAATGTCCTATTGGTATTCCAAGATCCCATCCAGGATACTGACTCACATTTAGTACTAATGACTCCTTAGGCTTCTCATGGTTATGACAGTTATGTTGATATGTTTTTTCAATGCTCCTGACAATCTAAAAATAATATAGCTATTTCCAATTCTTTTGCTTATTGTTAGAATGATATGTTTCTTTCCCATCACTTTACCCTATCAGAAAGTTAATACAAAACGGATTAAAATAAACTGGGGACACACATATATTTGGGCTGATCCATGTGAATGTATATCAGAAACCAACACAATATTATAATTATGCTTCAGCTGAAACTAGAAAAAATTTTAAAATGTGTTCTTGTTGACACTACTTACTTGTAAATTTATAAAATCCATTATGACATTTACTTGGAATATATAGACCTTTCAGTTCAGTTCAGTTCAGTCGCACAGTCGTGTCCAACTCTGTGACCCCATGGACTGCAGCACGCCAGGCCTCCCTGTCCATCACCAACTCCCAGAGGTTACTCAAACTCATGTCCATTGAGTCGGTGGTGCCGGCTCATCGTCAGTTGCCCCCTTATCCTTCTGTCTTCACTTTTCCCAGCATCAGGGTCTTTTCAAATGAGTCAGCTCTTCACATCAGGTGGCCAAAGTATTGGAGTTTCAGCTTTAACATCAGTCCTTCCAATGAATATTCAGGACTGGTTTCCTTTAGGATGGACTGGTTGGATCTCCTTGCAATCCAAGGGACTCTCAAGAGTCTTCTCCAACACCACAGTTCAAAAGCATTGATTCTTTGGCACTCAGCTTTCTTTATAATCCAACTCTCACATCCATACATGACCACTGGAAAAACCATAGCCTTGACTAGACGGACCTTTGTTGGCAAAGTAATGTCTCTGCTTTTTAATATGCTGTCTAGATTCGTCAAAACTTTCCTTCCAAGGAGTAAGGCTCTTTTAATTTCATGGCTGCAATCACCATCTACAGTGATTTTGGAGCCCAGAAAAATAGTCTGCCACTGTTTCCACTGTTTCCCCATCTATTTGCCATGAAGTGATGGGACAGGAGGCCATGATCTTAGTTTTCTGAATGTTGAGCTTTAAGCCAACTTTTTCACTCTCCTCTTTCACTTTCATCAAGAAGCTCTTTAGTTCCTCTTCACTTTCTGCCATAAGAGTGGTGTCATCTGCATTATCTAAGGTTATTGACATTTCTTCCAGCAATCTTGATTCCAGCTTGTGCTTCCTCCAGCCCAGCATTTCTCATGATGTGCTCTGCATATAATTTAAATAAGCAGGGTGACAATATACAGCCTTGAAGTACTCCTTTTCCTATTTGGAACCAGTCTGTTGTTCCATGCCGTGTTCTGACTGTTGCTTCCTGACCTGCATACAGATTTCTCAAGAGGCAGGTCAAGTGGTCTTGTATTCCCATATCTTTCAGAATTTTCCACAGTTTGTGGTGATCCACACAGTCAAAGGATTTGGCATAGTCAATAAAGCAGCAATAGATATTTTTCTGGAAGTCTCTTGCTTTTTAGATGATCCAACATATGTTGGCAATTTTATCTCTGGTTCCTTGCCTTTTCTAAAAACAGTTTGAACATCTGGAAGTTCATAGTTCACATATTGTTGAAGCCTGGCTTGGAGAATTTTGAGCATTACTTTACTAGCGTGTGAGGTGAGTGCAATTGTGTGGTAGTTTGAGCATTCTTTGGCATTGCCTTTCTTTGGGATTGGAATGAAAACTGACCTTTTCCAGTCCTGTGGCCACTACTGAGTTTTCCAAATTTGCTGGCATATTGAGTGTAGCACTTTTACAGCATCATCTTTTAGGAGTTGAAATAGCTCAACTGTAATTCCATCACCTGCACTAGCTTTGTTCATAGTGATGCTTCCTAAAGCCCACTTGACTTCACACTCTAGGATCTGGATGTAGGTGAGTGATCACACCATCATGATTATCTGGGTTGTGAAGATCTTTTTGTACAGTTCTTCTGTGTATTCTTGCCACCTCTTCTTAATATCTTCTGCTTCCGTTAGGTCCATACCATTTCTGTCCTTTATTGAGCCCATCTTTGCTTGAAATTTTCCCTTGTTATCTCTAATTTTCTTGAAGAGATCTCTAGTCTTTCCCATTCTATTGTTTTCCTCTATTTCTTTGCACTGATCACTGAGGAAGGCTTTCTTATATCTCCTTACTATTCTTTGGAGCTCTGAATTCAAATGAGTATATCTTTCCTTTTCTCCTTTGCTTTTGGCTTCTCTTCTTTTCACAGCTATTTGTAAGGCCTCCTCAGACAGCCATTTTGCTTTTTTGCTTTTCTTTTTCCTGGGGATGGTCTTGATCCCTGTCTCCTGTACAATGTCACGAACCTCCGTCCATGGTTCATCAGCACTCTATCTATTAGATCTAGTCCCTTAAATCTATTTCTCACTTCCACTGTATAATCGTAAGGAATTTGATTTAGGTCATACCTGAATGGTCTAGTGGTTTTCCCTACTTTCTTCAATTTAAGCCTGAATTTGGCAATAAAGAGTTCATGATCTGAGCCACAGTCAGCTCCTGGTCTTGTTTTTGCTGACTGTATAAAGCTTCTCCATCTTTGGCTGCAAAGAATATAATCAATCTGATTTCGGTATTGACCATCTGGTGATGTCCATGTGTAGAGTCTTCTCTTTTGTTGTTGGAAGAGGGTGTTTGCTATTACCAGTGCATTCTCTTGGCACAAGTCTATTAGCCTTTGCCCTGCTTCATTCTGTACTCCACGGCCAAATTTGCCTTTTACTCCAGGTGTTTGTTGACTTCCTACTTTTCCATTCCAGTCCCCCATAATGAAAAAGACATCTTTTTGGGGTGTTAGTTCTAAAAGGTCTTGTAGGTCTTCGTATTCAGCTTCTTCAGTTTCAGCTTCTTCAGCATCACTGGTCAGGGCATAGACTTGGATTACCGTGATATTGAATGGTTTGCCTTGGAAACGAACAGAGATCACTCTGTCCCTTATGAGACTGCATCCAAGTACTGCATTTCAGACTCTTTTGTTGACTATGATGGCCACTCCATTTCTTCTAAGGGATTCTTGCCCACAATAGTAGATGTAATGGTCATATGATTTAAAAACACCCATTCCAGTCCACTTTAATTCACTGATTGCTAAAATGTCGATGTTCACTCTTGCCATCTCCTGTTTGACCACTTTCAATTTTCCTTGTTTCATGGACCTAACATTCCAGGTTTCTATGCAATATTGCTCTTCACAGCATTGGACCTTGCTTCCATCACCAGTCACATCTACAACTGGGTGTTGTTTTTGCTTTGGCTCTGTCTCTTCATTCTTTCTGGAGTTATTTCTCCACTGATCTCCAGTAGCATATTGTGCACCTACCGACCTGGGGAGTTCATCTTTCAGTGTCCTATCTTTTTGCCTTTTCATTCTATTCATGGGGTTCTCAAGGCACGAATACTGAAGTGGTTTGCCATTCCCTTATCCAGTGGACCACATTTGGTCAGAACTCTCCACCATGACCCATCCGTCTTGGGTGGCCCTACACGTCATGTCTCATGTTTCATTGAGTTAGACAAGGCTGTGGTCCATGTGATTAGATTGATTAGTCTTCTGTGATTGTGGTTTTCAGTCTGTCTGCCCTCCGATGGAGTGGAATAAGAAGCTTATGGAAGCTTCCTGATGGGAGAGACTGACTGAGGGGGAAATTGAGTCTTGTTCTGATGGGCAGGGCCATGCTCAGTAAATCTTTAATCCAATTTTCTTTTGATGGGTGTTCCATCCCTGCTATTTACCTGGGGCCAAACTATGGTGTATGTAATGAAGATAATGGTGAAAGAAAAAGTGAAAGTGAAGTCAATCAATGAATGACTGACTCACTGACTCAGTCATGTCCGAACCTTTGTGACCCCATGGACTGTAGCCTATCAGGCTCCTCCATCCATGGGTTTTTCCAGGCAAGAATACTGGAGTGCCATTTTCTTCTCCAGGAGATCTTCTGGATCCAGGGATTGAACCTGGGTCTCCCACATTGTAGGCAGACACTTTACCATCTGAGCCACCAGGGAAGATAATGGTGACCTCCTTCAAAAGATCCCATGCATGTACTGCTACACTCAGTGCCCGCAAACCCTGAAGCAAGCCACCACCGACCCATGCCTCTGCTGGAGATTCCTGGACACTCACAGGCAAGTCTGGGTCAGTCTCTTGTAGGGTCACTGCTCCTTTGTCCTGGGTACTGGTGCACAAGGTTCTGTTTGGGCCCTCCACGAGTCTATTTCCCAGTCCTGTGTAAGTTCTAGCAGCTCAGTGGTGGATTAATGGCAACCTCCTCCAAGAGGACTTATGCCATACTCAAGTCTGCTGCACCTAGAGCCCCTGTCCCTGTGGCAGTCCACTGCTGACCCAAACCTCCACAAGAAATGCTCAAACACAGTTCTGCCTCAGTCCCTGGGTCCTGGTGTGCACAAGGTTTGTTTGAGCCCCCTGAATGACTGGCAGGAATGGGGTTTGATTCTAAACATGAATTCCCCCCTTCTACCATCTTACTGGGGCTTCTCCTTTGCCCTTTGAGGGTATCTCCTCACAGCCGCTCCAGCACCTACCGTCTTACTGGGGTTTCTCTGACCTTGGATGTGGGGTATCTCCTCTCAGCCTCACCACTGCAGCACCACGCAGCTGCTGCTTACCATGCAGCTGCCACTCGCTGCTCCAGCGCCATGCAGCCACCGCTCACCACTCCAGTGCCACACAGCTGCCTTCAGAAAGTGATTATTGATATAGCTTCATTAAAATCAAATATGTTTGTAGCTGTTCTCTATCCATTATAAGAAGCTTCTTTTCCTGCCTTCTACAATTGTAATAGAATGTTTTATATTAAGCCAATTCATTTCTCAAGCTTCAGTAGTGGATCAATGATAATGAATCAACCAACCAATGCAGGAGACATCAGTTGGATCCCTAGATTGCAGATATCCCCTGGAGAAGAAAATGCAACCCAATCCAGCATTCTTACCTGGGAAATCCCATGGACAGAGAAGCCTGATGGGCCAAAGTCCATGGGGTCTCATAGAGTCAAACATGGCTGAGCAACTGAGCATGTATATCTATGGAGCCCTTGCTGTATACTGGTCACTCTGCCTGGGTTCTGCCAATATTATGCAGAGACAGACTTAAATTCCTTTTCCACATGAATCCATATGGCCCTCGGGAGACACTTGTGGCTCCTGACCAAAAAGTCCTAAAGATTTTAAAATATTTTTCTTGTGGTAAATGTATACAGAGCATAACATTTGCTCTTTCAACCATTTCAAGTTACAATTCAAGGGATTAAATAGATTCACAATATTGTGCAACTGTCACCACTCTTTCCAAAATTTTTCATTCCTTTGCAAAAATACTCTCTACACTGAACAATAATCCCCCCAACCCTACCACCCAGTCCATGGTATCCTCTAACCTACTTTCAACTATCCTATGAATTTCCCTTTCTACACTTTTCATATTGGTAGAATCATACATTTGTCCTTTCCATCCTGTTTATTTCACTCAACATATGTTTTCAAGGATAACCATCTTGTAGCATGCCTCCAGAAGACAATTTAAAGCATAGAAATAACAAGGTTTCTATGTTCTTTTGGTTTGATAAGAAAAATTTGGAAGCAGCCTTTGCTAGCCCACTGTAGGCATGTGCATAATTCACTCTATGTCTTTCCAGCCACATCTCCAATATTTTAGGGGAATGTTGCATTTCCTCTCCTCCTGACAAGCTGCCAAGTAATGGATGTGATGTTTCAACAAATGAGTGAGTGAGAATGTTCTGAATCCTACCAGACAGAAGAGAATTAAAAAGGCTTTTCATCACAGACCATTTACTTTCTACACAGAATTAAATTAAGTGAAATAAGAAATTATCCACACTGATTTCTCAGACCTCTAATAGTAACTTTCTTTTCTCAGTGGGTGAATTACTTTAAGATTAGAGGAGTGCAATTGTACACTCCCTTCCAAACCTCATCAAAGAAGCTCAGCATCTCAGATGGGAAAGAGAAGAAAAACAGATATTTCTAGGCTCAATCTCTGTAGAAACAAACTGTTCACTATTTCTCTCCCTTTAGGTCACTCTTTTCTGATAAAAGCATTTGCTTCTTTTATTGCATAAGGAACAACATGGAACATGCTTGGAACAACAACATGGGTGAAACAATTAATATCAATAATATATAATAGAATTAATAAAGAAGGGGTGCCCCTACTGTCTGTTCGATTTTCTTGTTCTTTCTTACCTACAGAATCTACTGGGAGCAGAAATGCTTCCACTGTACAGTGCCTTGATTTCCTAGTGAGGGCTTAGTAAGTCTGTAATAGGGTTTCAGAGGAAGGAGAAAATGTCTTGTCAACTGGTAAGTCTGCAGTATTATGATGTCTCAATGGCTTTTCATGACATATGAAAAATTTAATTAAAATTTAATGTTATATCATTAAAACATCCAGAGACTAGACTCTGAGCTTTTCCCACAATGATGGGAAGATCCCTGTCTTCCCATGTTCTTCTGAACAGACTTATGGAGCGAGAACTGATCAGTCTACAAATGGTGTTGAGCCACAGGCACATACTTAACTAGGGGATGGGAAGGGTTCAGTCAGCAGGATCTGTATCTCACAAGACCCAAGTCTTAAAGGATGGAGGTTAAGGACAGAGGAGAACTGGGTCACAGGATTCTGGCATTGGGTCAAATATGTCAGGAGAGCAAAGTTGACAGAATAACCACTCTCCATTTGTGAGTGGCAATTTTCTACTGGCATGAAATGGCATTATGAGACACAAGAAAGTTTTTTAGGAACTATACTTGATGTTATGCCAGGAACTCTGCTGGACTCAGCAGGTGCTCTTGGGATGAATATACATCAAGCTCATTCCTTGTGAACAGGTGACCAGACCTGCTGTCCATGTGATCAGCTTGGCAGCACCTCTACCTATGGTCAGTACATCAAGCTTCACACCTCCTGAGTTAGGCCCTGAAGTCCTCTCTTAGCCCATAACTGAGTTCCCATGTTCACACTTTTCACTTGTGACCTTGTGTGCAGAATGGCAAGTGTGGATCAGGAGCAGTTGTGAACCACTGGGTGACCCCTAACTCTAGAAGCATCATCTACCATCACAGTAGAGCCAGAACCAAAGTAGGCCCCCTTCCTGAATTGGAATATGCCCAGCACAGTGCTGAGCAAACTGGACTTCATTTACTTGCCCTGTCAGTATTTCCCACAGTGATTTTGGTGAGCTAGGGGGTGGCTGTTAGAACCCCTGGCAGAGGTGCAAAGTAATGTGTGGTGGAGCCACTAATAAGAATCCGAACATGCCACCTTGCCCTTCCTCTAAGAGGCTCTAGTCCTTCATGAAAACAAGGAGATAGGAGAGCAAGGTGGCAGAGGAGTAGGTGGATGTGGAGTACATCTATCCCTATGGATACGTCAGGAATACACCTTCAGACACATAAGTGCATGGAGAACACCAGCTGGGAGTGGATAGGAGTACCTGACCAACAGAAAAGAATGTATAGGCTCACGAAAAACTCGGTAGGATGAAGGAACTAGGAGGAAAACAGGAGCGTTAATAGGACTGGACCTGCCCTCGCCTGGTAGGGGAACTGAAGCAGAGGTCCGATCCCCACATGGGGCAATTGTCTGAGTCAGAGGGGAAACATTTAAGGCTGAGAGTGAAACAGCTGATCTGTTGCAGCCTAAATGGAATGAGAATCATACAGTCCTTGCCACAGCCGTACATACCCTGAACAGGGACGTAGATTACCTGGAAGGTGCAGAAGCTGGGAGCTGAAGTTTAGGGATTGCACCACAATCCCAGGGCAAGGGCTGCTGTTGACTGCAGAGAGACGGATCAAGGGGATGTGAGGGATTAGATTGCGGTGGGAAATGCCTGTGGAGGAAAGCTGGGCAGCCATGAAAGCAAGGTGATACTGCTGAGTCATGCCTAGGGGGTGGAGCCATCACCATAGCCTCTTTCTCCCCACACGCCAGCATTGGCAGCTGAACGGTAGAGAGGCTGATCGATCAAATGCCTGATGCTCGGAACTACAGATTAGGACCCCACCCAGTGTGTCCCTTTAAGTGCCTGATGCACCAATCTACAGAGTAGGACCCCAGCCAGTGGGTCCCCTCTATGTGCCTGATGTGCCAAACAACAGAGAAGGACCCCAGGCAAGGGATCCCTTTAAGTGCCTGAATGGGCAGAGCTATGGAGAAAGACTGGCCAAAGAGGCCTTCTGATCCCCAGCTACAAGAGGCTCAAAAAAAATACTCTGATAGGGCCATAACTCCAGTGGCAAAGGACTGCCAGGACTCATTTGCCTGCACACTTGGCGCTGCCAGGGTCCCTGCAAGCCAAGCAGCTGCGCCACCTTCACACTCAGCTCTCACTGGGGCAGAGATGAAACAGGCAAAAAGAAGTCTTAGGTCTATGCACTCAGGGTCACTTTGGTAGTGTTTGACTCTTTGCGACCCTGTAGACTGTGGCCTGCCAGGCTTCTCTGTCAAGGAAGGAGCTTCTCCAGACAAGAATGCTGGAGTGTATTGGCCAAGACTGGTTGCCATACCCTTCTAAAGCACTATATTTCCTGCTGCCCTAGCCGCCAACTCCCCTGAGTACCTGGTGCTGCCAGAACCCCTGCAACCCAAGCAGCTGCATGACCGCCACATCTGGCCCTCATAGGGGGCAAACCCAAGTCCTCCAGGGCAGCCTCAGGAGCAAACCCCAGTGGACAACCCACATGCAGATGGAAATAAAACCACAATTGAAACCCAGGGGCAGTGTGACTAAGGAAGAAGACCCAAAACTTTCCCACAAGCTGTACAAACTGCAGATTAAATCCACAGGATCAACTAGGCAGACTGTGTGTCTGTGGGATATATAAAAGGTCATAGAGAGCTCCCACAAAAGAAAACGCACTAGTTCTGATAGCTGTGGACATTGGAGGCAGAGGAGTAGGACCAGGTTAGGATCTGACCTGCCCCCACAACAAGTCCAGAGATCAGCACAGTGTTGGAGGGCATCCTAGAGAGGTGAGGTGGGCTGTGACTCCCAGCGAGGGAAAGGACTCTGACAACAGTGACTCAAAAAAAACATTTATTCTTCTTATTTTTTGACTTGTTCTGTAGATTCTTTTGGATTTTATTTCTTTTTTCCCTTTTTGTTCCCCCTGTGTTGTAGTTGCTGATTTTATTGGCACTATGAAATTTAGTTAAACTTTTGAGTTTTTTTTCTCTTTTTTTCCCCTCAGTCACATTTTTTTTTATGTTATAAACCTGTGCCTCTACCTTGGACTTTTGCAATTATGAAGAGTTTTCCATTTTTTTCTTTTCTCTTTTTTTAATTTTAATTTTTAAAACCTATTATTATTTTTATACTTTTATTCTTTTGTTTTCTTTTCCTACTGTTCTTTTCCCCTTTCAGTTATCTTTAATGTATATAAATCTTCTTTATCTACCTATAATTAACTTTGCATATCTATTCTTTCTTTCCTTTCCTTTCCTTTCCTTTCAACATATTCATTAGTTTTATTTTCACTGCTTTATTCCCCAATTGGCACCTTGCTTTTGTTTTGTTTTCCAGTTTGTGCTTAGTTAGTTTTGTTCTGGTACACATATTTTTTGCTTTCATTTGTTCACTGGGTCAATAAAAATAAAGTACTGTTTTGATTTTGCTTATGGGTGTATATATATATATGTGTATATTCAGTCACAGTTTTTATTGTTGTTATAAACCTCTGCCTCTACGTTGGTCTTTTGCAGTTCTGTGGAGTTTTCCTTTTTATTTCCCTTTTTTCTTTCTTCTTCCTTTTTTTCTTTTCTTTTCTCTTTTTTGTAATTTTAAGTTTTAATTTTCTTAAACCTATTATATTTTTTCTACATTTATTCCTTTGCTTGCCTTTCCTACTGTTCTTTTTCCCTTGCAGTTAATCTTTATTGTATATAAATTTTCTTCATCTACCTCTACTTAACTTTGCATATCTATTCCATCTTTTCTTTCTTTCTTTCCTCTCAACATATTTGTTAGTTTTCTTTTCATTGCTTTATTCCTCATTTGGCAGCTTGCTTTAGTTTTGTTTTCCACTTTGTGCTTTAGTTAATTTTTTCCTTAACTGGTAAATATAATTTTTCATTTCCTTTGTTCGCTGGGTCATTCTATTGTACTTTATTTCTGTAGCATTATTTTGACTTTGCTCATGGGTGTATATGTATATGTGTATATTCCATTGTTTTAATTATATTTGTCTGACTTTGTAACTGCCATTTGTCTGGGATTCATCTCTGGTTTCTTGTTTTTGGGTATTTGATTTAATCTCACTTAACACCATAACACATCTCTTGTGGAATCTTCGTTCCTGACCAGAGATCAAGCCCTCAACCTTTGGAGTGGGAGCACTGACTTCAAGACCCTAGACTATGAGAGAACTTACTGTAGGGAGTATCAAGTAGTGAGAACTCACACAAAGAAAACCACTTGAATACAACACCCAGCATCACCCAACCACCAGTAGCACCCTGTGCAGGACGCCTCATCTAAACAACAAACAAAACAAAAATACGAACCATATCATCAGCAGACAGGATTACCACCTCAGCCTTGCCCATCAGAGGAAAAACAAACAAATGACAAAAACTCAGCACAAATCTCACCCTATACAAACCTTACACAAACCACTGGACCAACCTTAGGAGGGCAAAAACCAAAAGGAAGAAAGAATTCAACCTTGAAGTCTGGGAAAAGGAGACCTCAAAAGCAATAAGTTAAAAAAAATAATGAAAAGGCAGAGAAATACTACACAAACAAAGGAACAAACTAGAAACACAGAAGTACAAATAAATAAAGAGGAAATAGGCAAACTCCTTGAAAAATAATTCAGAATAATGATAGTAAAGATGATTGAAAACAAAATGGAGAAAATGCAAGAATCAATTAACAAAGACCTAAAAGAATTAAAGAATAAACATACAGAGACAAACAACACAATTACTGAAATTCAAAATACTCTAGAAGTAATCAATAGCATAATAGAATATCTGAAGCAGAAGAACAGTGAGCTGGAAGATAAAATGGTGGAAATAACTTCTGAAGAGTAGAATAAAGTAAAAAAAATGAAAAGAACTGAGGATAGTCTCAGAGACCTCTGGGACCATATTAAACACAACAACATTTGAAATATAGGTGTCCCAGAAGAAGGAAAGAAGAAAGAAAGGGTATGAGAAAAAATTTTAAGAGATTATAGTAAAATATTTCCCCAACATGGAAAAGGAAATAGTCAAGAGGCACAAAGAGTCTCATACAAAATAAGCCCAAGGAGAAACACATCTAGACACATTCTAATCAAACTAACAAGGATTAAACACAAAGAAAGAATATTAAAAGCAACAAGTAGCATACAAGGGAAGCCCCATACATTTAACACCTTAACAGGTGATCTTTCCACAGAAACTCTTCAGGACAGAAGGGAATGGTAGAATATATTGAAAGTACTGAAAGGGAAAAATGTACAACCAAGATTACTCTACCCAGCAAGGGTCTCATTCAAAATTGATGGAGAAAGAAAAAGCTTTTTAGACAAGCAAAAATTAAGACAATTCAGTACCATCAAACCAGCTTTACAGCAAATGTTAAAGGAATTTATGTAGTCAGGAAATACAAGAGAAAAAAAAGATCTACAAAAACAAACTGCAAATAATTAATAAAAATGGCAATGGGAACATATAAATTAATAATTACTTTAAATGTAAATGGGTTAAATGCTCCAACCAAAAGACACAGACTGGTTGAATGGATACAAAAACATGACCCATATATATGCTGTCTACAAGAAACCCACTTCAGACCTCAAGACACTTATAGACTGAAAGTGATAGGATGGAAAAACAGATTCCATGCAAATGGGAAGCAACAGAAAGCTGGAGTAGCAATCCTCATATCAGACAAAATAGACCTTAAAATAAAGAAGATTACAAGAGATAAGGAAGGACATTACATAATGATCAAGGGATCAATCCAAGAGGAAGACATAACAATTGTAAATATCAATGCACCCAACATAAAAGCACCTCAATACACAAGACAAACAATAACAGACATAAAAGGAGAAATTGACAGTAACACAATAATAGTAGGAGACTTTAACACCCCTGGTAGCTCAGATGGTAAAAGCGTCTGCCTACAATGCAGGAGACCCGAGTTCGATCCCTGGGTTGGGAAGATCCCCTGGAGAAGGAAATGGAAACCCACTCCCAGCATTCTTGCCTGGAAAATCCCATGGACAGAGGAGCCTGGTAGGCTACAGTCCATGGGGTCGCAAAGAGTCGGACATGACTGAGCGACTTCACTTTCACTTTTTTTTAACACCCCATTCACACCAATGGACAGATCATCAAAACAGAAAATTAATAAGGAAACGCAAGTCTTAAAAGATACATTAGATGAGATGGATCTCATTGATATCTTCTGGACATTCCATCCAAATGCAGAATACACCTTCTTCTCAAGTACACACAGAACATTCTTCAGCATAGACTACATCTTCAGTCACAAATCAAACCTCAGTAAATTTAAGAAAATTGAAACTGTATCAAACATCTTCTCTGACCACAATGCTATGAGACTAGATATCAATTACAAGAAAAAAAAAACTGAAAGATACATAAGCACATGTACATTATACAACACTTTTCTAAATAACCAATAGGTTACTGAAGAAATCAAAAGGAAAGTCAAAAATTTCTAGACACAAATTACAGTGAAAACATGACAACTCAAAACCTATGGGATGCAGCAAAGGCAGTTCTAAGAGGGAAGTTTATAGCAATACAATCCTACCTCAAGAAATAAGAAAAACATCGAATAGACAATCTAACTTTACACCTAAAACAATTGGAAAAAGAAGAACAACAACAACAACAACAAAAACCAAAACTAGTATAAGGAAAGAAATCATAAAGAGCTAAGCAGAAATAAATGAAAAGGAAATGAAAGAAACAATAGTAAAGATTAATAAAACTAAAAGTTGGTTCTTTGTGAAGATAAACAAAATTGATAAACCTTTAGCCAGACTCATCAAGGAAAAAAAGAGAGAAAAATCAAATCAACAAAATTAGAAACAAAAAAGGAGAGGTTACAACAGACAATGCAGAAATACAAAGGATTATAAGGGTCTATTATGAACAGCTATATGGCAATAAAATGGATCAGATCAGATCAGATCAGTCATTCAGTCGTGTCCGACTCTTTGCGACCCCATGAATCACAGCACGCCAGGCCTCCCTGTCCATCACCAACTCCCAGAGTTCATTCAGACTCACGTCCATCGAGTCAGTGATGCCATCCAGCCATCTTATCCTCTGTCGTCCCCTTCTCCTCCTGCCCCCAATCCCTCCCAGCATCAGAGTCTTTTCCAATGAGTCAACTCTTCGCATAAGGTGGCCAAAGTACTGGAGTTTCAGCTTTAGCATCATTCCTTCCAAAGAAATCCCAGGGCTGATCTCCTTCAGGATGGACTTGTTGGATCTCCTTGCAGTCCAAGGGACTCTCAAGAGTCTTCTCCAACACCACAGTTCAAAAGCATCAATTCTTCGGCGCTCAGCCTTCTTCACAGTCCAACTCTCACATCCATACATGACCACAGGAAAAACCATAGCCTTGACTAGACGAACCTTTGTTGGCAAAGTAATGTCTCTGTTTTTGAATATGCTATCTAGGTTGGTCATAACTTTCCTTCCAAGGAGTAAGCGTCTTTCTGGAAGAAATGGACACATTCTTAGAAAAGTTCAATCTTCCAAGACTGAACCAGGAAGAAATACAAATTAAGAACAACATAATTACAAGCACTGAAATTGAGGCTGTGACCAAAAATCTCCCCCAAAACAAAAGCCCAGGACCAGATTGCTTCACAGGAGAATTCTGTCAAACATTTAGAGAAGAGCTAATGCCTATCTTTCTAAAACTCTTTCAAAAAATTACAGAGGAAGGAACACTTCCAACCTCATTCTATGAAGCCACCATCTACGAGGCCTGACACCAAAACCAGACAAAGACAACACACAAAAAGAAAACTAAGGGCCAATATCACTGATGAATATAGACGCAAAAATCCTCAACAAAATTTTAGCAAACAGAATTCAGCAACACATCTAAAAGCTCATACACCATGATCAAGTTGGGTTTATTCCAGGAAAGCAAGGATTCCTCAATATATGCAAATCAATCAATGTGATACACCATATTAACAAATTGAAAAGTAAAAACCATATGATCATCTCAATAGGTGCAGAAAAAGCTTTTGACAAAATTCAGCACCCATTTATGATTAAAACTCTTCAAAAAATGAGCATAGAAGGAACCTACCTGAACATAGTAAAGGCCATATATAATAAGCCTACAGCAAACATTATTCTCAGTGGTGAAAAACTGAAAGCATTCCCCCTAAGATCAGGAACAAGACAAGGGTGTCCACTTTCACCACTATTATTCAACATAGTTCTGGAAGTCCTAGCTTCAGCAATCAAAGAAAGAGAAATAAAAGGTATCCTGATAAGAAAAGAAGAAGTAACGCTCTCACTGTTTGCAGATGACATGATACTGTACATAGAAAACCCTAAGATAGTATCAGAAAATTACTAGAGCTAATCAGTGAATTCAGCAAAGTTGTAGGATATGAAATCATTACACAGAAATCAATTGCATTTCCATATACTAACAATGAAAAATCGGAAAGATAAATTAAGGAACCAATCACATTCACCAGTACAACAAAAAGAATTAAATATCTAGGAATAAACTTGCCTAAGGAGACAAAAGAACTGTACACAGAAAATTAAAAGACACTAAAGAAAGAAATCAAAGATGACATAAACAGATGGAGAGATATTCCATGCTCCTGGGTAGGAAGAATCAATATTGTGAAAATGACTATACTACCAAATGCAATCTACAGATTCAATGCAATCCGTATTAACTTACCAATGACATTTTTTACAGAACTAGAACAAAAAATTTCACAATTCATATGGAAACATAGAAGACCCCGAATGGCCAAAGCAGTCTTGAGAAAGAAGAATGGAGTGGGATGAATCAAGCTTCTGGACTTCAGATTATACTACAGAGCTACAGTCAAGACAGTATGGTACTGGCACAAATACAGCAATATAGACCAACGGAACAAGATAGAAAGCTCAGAAATAAACCCATGCACCTATGGGTACCTTATTTTTGAGAAAGGAGGCAAGAATATACAATGGGGCAAAGACAGCCTCTTTGATAAATGGTGCTGGGAAAACTGGACAGCTACATGTAAAAGGATGAAACTAGAACACTTCCTAACACCATACACAAAGATAAACTCAAAATAGATTAAAGACCTAAATGTAAAACCAGGAACTATAAAACTCTTAAGAGGAAAACATAGGCAGAACACTCGATGACATAAATCAAAGCAAGATCCTTTATGACCCACCTCCTAGAGTAATGGAAATAAAAACAGAAGTAAAGAAGTGGGATCTGATTAAATTTAAGCTTTTGCACAGGTGAAAAGACAACCCTCAGAGTGGTGGAAAATAATAGCAAATGAAACAGCTGACAAAGGATTAATTCCTAAAATATACAAGCAGCTCATACAACTCAATGCCAGAAAAACAAACAACCCAGCCAAAATGGGAAAAAGACCTAAACAGACCTTTCTCCAAAGAAGACGTACAGATGACTAACAAACACTGGAAAAGATGCTCAACATCACTCATTAGAGAAATGCAAACCAAAACTATAACGAGATATCACCTCACACTGGTCAGAATGGCCATCATCAAAAAGTCTACAAACAATAAATGCTGGAAGGGGTGTGGAGAAAAGGGAACCCTCTTGCACTGTTGGTGAGAATGTAAATTGATACTGTGACTATGAAAGACGGTATGGAGATTCCTTAAAAAACTAGGAATAAAACCACTATATGACCCAGAAATCACACTCCTAGGCATATACCTTGAAGAAACCAAAATTGAAAGAGACACATGTATCCCATTGTTCATTGTAGCACTATTACAATAGCTAGAACATGGAAGCAACCTAGATGTCCATTGACAGATGAATGGATAAAGAAGTTATGGTACATATACACAAGGGAATATTACTCAGCCATAAAAAGGAATGCATTTAAGTTGGTACTAATGAGGTGGGTGAACCTAGAACCTATTATACAGAGTGAAGTGAGTCAGAAAGAGAAAAATAAATATTGTATTCTAACACTCATACACGGAATCTTGAAAAATTGTACTGAAGAATTTATTTACAGGGCAGCAATGGAGAAACAGACGTAGAGAATAGACTTATGAACATGGGGAGAGGGGACAGGAGGGTGAGATGTGTGGAGAGAGTAACATGGAAACTTACATAGGTAAAATAGATAGCCAACGGGAATTTGCTTTATGGCTCAGGAAACTCAAACAGGAACTCTGTATCAAACTGGACGGGTGAGATGGGGAGGGAGATGGGAGGGAGTTTCAAAAGGGAGGGGATATATGTATTCATGTTGAGGTTTGATAGAAAACAGCAAAATTCTGTAAAGCAATTATCTTTCAATTAAAAAAATAAATGAAAAAGAAAAACAAAACAAGGAGATAATGTCACGTCCCTCCTTTGCACAATTATTGTGAGAACTGAACAATACAGCAGGTATGAAAGTGCTTAGACAGTGTATGTGGCTCAATCCTATAAGTGTATTCCCTTCAGTGCATATTTATTCCTTACCCTTGACTTGATTTTTGGCTCTAGGAGCTCTGCTTCTCCTTTCTCAATGGATTTGTTCCTTTCTGACCCTCAGCATTTCCTACCAATAATCTATGGTAGGAAAAATTGATTTTGGTCAAAGCAGTAACATGTTTGGTCCCCAGGTAGGACTTGGGGTTTCTCCAACCCAGTCATGGCTACACCAGAAAACAGTGCAGCAGGGGAATGGAAGCCATGGAGACCTGTGGTGTCCTGGAGCAGATGAATCAGAAAATGGGTGCTTCCAGAATTCTCATAGCAAACAAAAACAAAAAGGAGCAAATAAGATTCCAATAAACAAACAAAAAAATAAGGCCCTATTTATTTTACCTCTAAACTTTCACTTAAATTGATCTGAAGTTAACTTTTACGAATTCTAATATTGCTCTATACCTAGAAATTTGTATTTCATTATTCTTTTTTGTGGATTTGGATATTTTAAACAATTGTCTGTTATAAATATTGTCAAACGTATACATGATGAGTTAACTATTATAATGAACTCTCATGTAAGTCTCACCCAAATTCAATTTTCATGAGCACTTGGTCAAATTTATTTCATGTAAACCTATTAATTTCCCCACCCCTCTAGGTTTCTTCAGATGAATCTTAAACATTTAGTCAGTTAATCCACGTGTATTACATAATATAGCTCGCTAAGATAAAGATTCCTACAAAAGACTACTTTACTGCCACAATACATGCCATTTTTATAACTGAAATGTTAAAGTGTTAGTCGTTCAGTCGTGGTCTATTCTTTGTGACTCCATGGACTATAGCCCACCAGGCACCTCTATCCATGGGATTCTTCAGGAAAGAATACTGGAGTGGGTAGTCATTCCCTTCTCCATCAGATCATCACAGCCCAGGAATGAACATAAGTCTCCTTCATTGCAGGTGGATTCTTTACAACATGAGCCACCAGAGAAGCCCATTATCATGCCTAGACAAGTGTTAATGACTACTTAGTATCTTCAGTACTCATGGTAAAGTTTTCCTTGTATGCTCTACTCAGTTGCTTCAGTCGTGTTGACTTGTGACCCAGTGGACTGTAGCTAGCCAGGTTCCTGTCCGTGGGATTCTCCATGGAATAACACTGGAGTGAGTTCTTCTCAAGGGGATCTTCCCATTGTGGGAGGATTCCTTACCCACTGAGCTATGTGGGAAGCCCAAAATTTCCCTTGTGAGCCAAAACATAATCAAATTCATGAGGCTAGTTGAGTCACTTGTCCCCCAAGTAATGTACTAAGATCCAATGAAGGAGAGGGAGTCTTCATTCTTCAGTCTCCAAATGTAGTATGCATCACACCCAAGACAGCCAAGAGATAATGCCCGTTTCAAGCATCTGGCATCTGTGGAGGGATGAGCACAGTAATATAATATTGTAATAAAAGAGTTAAGTGTGATGTCAATACACTTCACTCAGTTCTTTCCCCACATGATCAGTATCCTCACTAACACTGTTTTCCCTTGCGTGGTGGTGTGTGTGGCTGCTCAGTTGTGTACAACTCTTTGTGACTCCATGGACTGCATCCTGCCAGGCTTCTTTGTCCATGGGATTCTCCAGGCAAGAATATTGGAGTGGGTTGCCATTTTCTCCTCCAGGGGGATCTTCCTGACCCAAGGACTGAATTTGTGTCTTTATTCTCTCATAAATGTTAATGTTTTCACCAATTCTGGATCCCATTTAGTCTCAGGCACTGCAGTTTTTCAATATGCTTGCTAATTCTCTGTAAAATTACCCCTCTCTTGCTCTCTCTGTTTCTCATGAGAAATGAATCCTTTGATCTACAGAGTCATCCACATGCAGCATTTTGCTAATTTCATCTCACTGGCATCATTTAATACACTCCTCTGTCCCCAGCTTTTCCTGCAAATTGGGGTTTAGATCTTGTCTTCTGGTTCAGTCTTCTAATTTGGCAAGAATGGCTCAGAGGCAGTGTGGCATTCATCCACTGGGAGGGGAATACTGTATGGTTGTCCCTATTTTTGTAGAGCAAGCAGATACTGGTGCTCATTGCCTACAGTGCTTGTGTCATTTGAGGTTGAAAATGGAGGTATTTTCATTCTATCTATGCTTCTTCATTTAGTAGATGAAATTCTTCTCTGATGAGACACTTCCCTCATCCACTGTTTGGTAACCAATGTTATAGTTCATGTGCCACACACAGGATAATGGTTTCATTATTTGCCTCTGCTTATCCAATTTCCAAAAAGTGAATCTATTTCCTGGCATTTAATCACAGTGACCATGAAGTATTTGTTCCATTAGAGCCACTATGAACCCCATATTTAATCACAGCTGATGTGTTTAAATCCATTTTTGTTGTTGTTCTTCAGTTCAGTTCAGTCCAGTTGCTCAGTCGTGTCCGAATCTTTGTGATCCCATGGATTGCAGCATGCCAGGCTTCCCTGTCCATCCCCAAATCCCAGAGCCTACTCAAACTCATGTCCATCAGTTGGTGACACCATTGAACCATCTCATCCTCTGTCGTCGCCTTCTCCTCCTGCCTTCAATCTTTCCGAGCATCAGGGTCTTTTACAATGAGTCAGTTCTTCACATCAGGTGGCTAGAGTATTGGAGTTTCAGCTTCAGCATCACTCCTTCCAATGAATATTCAAGGCTGATTTCCTTTAGGATTAACTGGTTGCATCTCCTTGCAGCCCAAGGGACTCTCAAGAGTCTTCTTCAACACTACAGTTCAGAAGCATCAATTCTTCAGTGCTGAGCTTTCTTTATAGTCAAACCGTCACATCCATACATGACCACAGGAAAAACCATAGCTTTGACTAGACATACCTTTGTCAGCAAAATGATGTCTCTGCTTTTTCATATGCTGTCTAGGTTGGTCATAGCTTTTCTTCCAAGGAGCAAGCATCATTTAATTTCATGGCTGCAGTCACCATCTGCAGTGATTTTGGAGCCCAAGGAAATGAAGTCTGTCACTGTTTACATTGTTTCCCCATCTATTTGCCATGAAGTGATGGGACAGGAGGCCATAATCTTCGTTTCATGAATGTTAAATTTTAAGCCAACTTTTTCACTCTCCTCTTTCACTTTCATCAAGAGGCTCTTTAGTTCTTCTTCACTTTCTGCCATAAGAGTGGTGTCATCTGCATATCTGAAGTTATTGCTGTTTCTCCCAGAAATCTTGATTCCAGCTTGTGCTTCATTGAGCCTGGCATTTTCCATGATGTACTCTGCATATAAGTTAAATAAATAAGGCAACAATATACAGCCTTGATGTACTCCTTTCCCTATTTGGGACCAGTCTTCCATGTCCAGTTCTAACTGTTGCTTCTTGACCTGCATACAGATTTCTCAAGAGTCAGGTAAGGTAGTCTGGTATTCTCATCTCTTTCAGAATTTTCCACAGTTTGTTGTGATCCACACAGCCATCTTGTTGTTCTTATTGGCATTCAATTTGTTCCTATGTGATGCAGACTCATACTGTGAATCTGCCCACACAGGGGCAAGTGCAACGCCAGTACTCAGTTAGCATGGGTTGAAGTATATCAAAGAACTGAGTGAGGTGTAATGACATCACACTTGACTGTTTTATTACAACATTATATTACTGTGCTCATCCCTCCACCAGATGTTTGAAACTGGCATTATCCCCTTGGATGTCTTGGGTGTGATGCATACTACATTTGGAGACTGAAGAATGAAGACACCCTCTCCTTCTTTGGAATTTAGTACCTTACTTGGGGGACAAACGACTCAACTAGGCTCATGAATTTGATTATCTCTTTGGCTCACAAAAGTCCTTTGCCCACATGACCATTAATTCTCGCTCACAGTGTTTTCTCTGTGCTCATATGTGCCATCATCTACTGTTGCTCTAGTTTCTGGAACCTTGCATGGCTCACATTTCCCCTTTCCCTGACATACTTCTCTTCTCCATATCATTGTACCAGCACTCTTGTGAAAGTCGTTTATCAGTAAATCTCCAATGGCTTCTTTACTCAGCTTCCTTCCCTCAATGGTTTTTCCAATCATGGCTGTGTACTTTGAGGACAGAGTATTTGGGTCTTCATCACATCAAAGACCCTTTAGTAGCTAGCCTCCTTTTCTCCAAAGTTTGGTTTTCTGATTACTAACCTAGAGCAAAAGACCTAGCTCTCCTGTGTCCTTGTGAAATGAGCTTCACAAGAAACCACCAAGATATCATGAAGCATACAGAGTCTAGGATGTGTAAAACATTTGTACCCATGGTTGCTTGAGTACGGGCTGCTATCTGAGAAGTGCTGAATAAAATGTAGGGGATTATACAAGCTTTTGAACTTATCTCATTACCATGAGGGATCACAGTAATCTTTACATGGGAAGTGCTGGGACATATGCAGGAATTGGTTGGCCCTCATGTTAATGCATGGGCTTCCCTGGTGACTCAGACAGTAAAGAAGCTGCTTGCAATTTGGTAGACCCAGCTCTGATCCCTGGATCTGGAAGATCCCCAGGAGAACGGAATGCCACCCACTCCAGTGTACTTGCCTGGAGAATTCCACAGACAGAGGAGCCTGGCGGGCTACAGTCCATGGTGTTGCAAAGAGTTGGACACAACAGAGAGACTAAGCATACACACATGTTAAGTATAGAGATATTTTTCCACTTTTTAACCTCTAAAGACTACTTTCTGGTTAGGCTACTCCAGCACTCAGCTATTGGCCAGTTCAGTTCTAGCTGAGGATTTCTCATCAAAATATTCAGTATCAGTTTTGAGTAATGGTATAAAATGAACAAGGCTGAGTGAAATGATCCTTGTTTTTGGAGTTCTTCACATTCCCCATATAATTGTTTGTCAAAATGTCTGTTAGCAGCAGGATTGCAAGTGTCTACTTTCATTTTGTAGCTCTTTATTTACCTAGCATTGGAAACAGTGAATGATCAACTTTCTAGAGTGTCATGTGAACAATAGGACTGCCTTAGAAAGGAGATACAGTTTTTCCTGTTTAACTTTAAAATTAAGCTATTTTTGAGCTGGCTTCTCCCATGTTTGAATATCAAGCATTTCATTACTGACTGACATGGCTCTCCTACACTTTCTCTAATAATGGTGGGCAGTATGCCTGAAAATGTCAAAGCTGTTAACTGACTTATAATTCCAGAGTCTGTGGTTCTTTGTGCCCTCCTTGTATCCTTGCAACTTGCACCCCAGGATGTAGCTGTAGAAGTGGATTCAAACAAGGCCTGACAGCAAGAGAAAGCTTTTACTCAGATCAGACACAAGGCCCCTTCAATGCTGTTTCTATGGGAGATGATGCATCCTGATTTTGTTGTTGCCATGGTAACTTATGCACTTGACCCAATCTTGTTCAGACTTAATATACCAAAGGCAGCTTTTCCTCAGTTGACAGTATCATCTCCTTTTTCAGTTCAGAATGAGAAAATAGAACCAATAGAATTATTTACCCAAAGATAGTCATTGCTCTATAAGTTATTTGGTACAAAAATTGGGAAAGGATTGCTTCTAGAATTTTTATTTTTGTTAGCAGATGTGCATGTACAGATCATTTGGTTAATGGGCACGTAGAGGATGGAACATGCCAACTGCTCCCCAAACTTTTGGAGGCGCATCCAGGTTATATATTATTCATGATTAGAAGGGACTAAAATGAGGATAGCTATTGCTACTGAGTGCTTTCATTCTACCAGGCTCTACTCATTGTCCTTTATAGATAGCTTGACTAGCACTAGCATATTATTCGATGTTTAATAAGCCTAAAATAATAAATGCCTGAGATAATGGTGCATGGATCACAACAGATAGGAATAGAGAACAGACAACCTGATAAGAAAGAAATGGTTTTCCAAAGATATTTTAGTTTACATTTCTGTTACTAAGAGTAGATTTAATCATCTTTTTATATATTTAAGGGTCATTTGTATGTCTTTTTCTAAAATATTTGTTCAGAGAATGTACTGCCTATGTTTTCCTCTAAGAGCTTTATAGTTTTGGGCATTACATTTAAGTCTGTAAGCCATTTTGAGTTTATTTTTGTGCATGGTGTTAGGAAGTGTTCTAGTTTCATTTGTTAACATGTCCAGTTTTCCCAGCACCGCTCATTGAAGAGGCTGCTTTTATCCATTGTTTATTCTTGCCTCCTTTGTCAAAGACAAGGTGCCCATAGGTGCTTGAGTTTATTGCTAGGCTTTCCATCTTGTTCCGTTGGCCTATATTTCTGTCTTTGTGCCAGAACCATACTGTCCTGATGACTGCAGCTTTGCAGTATACTCTGTAATCAGGAAGATCAATTTCTCCAGTTCCATCTTTTTCCTCAAGATTGCTTCAGTTATTCTGGGTCTTTGAGTTTCTATATATATCACAGCAAGTTCCTCTTTGACACACCTAGAATAATGCAAATAAAAACAAAAATAAACAAATGGGACCTCATTAAACTTAAAAGCTTTTGCACAGCAAAGGAAACAATAAACAAGATTAAAAGACAACCCTCAGAATGGGAGAAAATAATTGTAAATGAAGTAACTGACAAAGATTTAATCTCCAAAATATACAGGCAGCTCATACAGCTGAAAATCAGAAAAATAAACAGCCTGATCAAAAAATGGGCAGAAGACCTAAAAAGACATTTTTCCAAAGAAGACATACAGATAGACAATAAACACATAAAAAGATGCTCCACATTACTCATTATTAGAGAAATGCAAATCAAAACTACAATGAGGTATCATCCCACACCAATCACAATGGCCATCATCAAAGAAACTACAGACAATACACGCTGGAGAGGATGTAGAGAAAAGGGAACCCAACTGCACTGTTGGTGGGAACGTAAAATGGTACAGCTGCTATGGAGAATAGTATGGAGATTCTGTAACAAACTAGGAATAAAACTACCATGCATGTGCATGTGTGCTAAGTCACTTCAGTCTTGTCCAACTCTTTGTGACACTATGTACTATAGCCCCCCATGCTCCTCTGTCCATGGGATTCTTGAGGCAAGAATACTGAAGTGGGCTGCCATGCCCCTCTAGGGAATTTTCTCAACTCAGAGATCAAACCTGTGTCCCTTACATCTCTTGCATTAGCAGGCAGGTTATTTATCACTATTATCAACTGGAAAGCCCCCAAACTACCATATGACCCAGCAATCCTACTAATGGGTATACACTGAGGAAACCACAATTCTTTTTTTTTTTTAATTTTATTTTATTTTTAAACTTTACATAATTGTATTAGTTTTGCCAAATATCAAAATGAATCCATCACAGGTATACATGTGCTCCCCATCCTGAACCCTCCTCCCTCCTCCCTCCCCATACCATCCCTCTGGGTCATCCCAGTGCACTAGCCCCAAGCATCCAGTATCGTGCATTGAACCTAGACTGGCATCTCGTTTCATACATGATATTTTACATGTTTCAATGCCATTCTCCCAAATCTTCCCACCCTCTCCCTCTCCCACAGAGTCCATAAGACTGTTCCATACATCAGTGTCTCTTTTGCTGTCTCGTACACAGGGTTATTGGAAACCACAATTCTAAAAGACACATGCACCCAGTGTTCATTGCAGCACTGTTTACAATAGCTGGGACATGGAAACAACCTAGATGTCTATTAGCAGATGAATGGATAAGGAAGCTGTGGTACATATACACAATGGAATATTACTCAGCTGTAAGAAGGAATGCATCTGCGTCAATTCTAATGAGGTGGACAAAACTGGAACCTATTATACAGAGTAAAGTAAATCAGAAAGAGGCAGACAAATACTGTATATTAACACATATATATGGAATTTAGAAAGACAGTAATGATCCTACATGCAGGGCCACAAAGGAGACACAGATGTAAAGAACAGATTTTTGGACTCAGTGGGAGAAGGCAAGAGTGGGATGATTTGAGAGAATAGCATTGAAACATGAACATTACCATATGTTAAATAGATGACCAGTGCAAGTTCAATGCATGAAGCAGGGCACTCAAAGCCGGTGCTCTGGGACAATCCAGATGAATAGGGTGGGGAGGAAGGTAGGAGGGAGATTCAGGATTTTGGGGGACACATGTATATCTGTGGCCAATTCATGTTGATATATGGCAAAAACCATCATAATACTGTAATATAATTATCCTCCAATTAAAATAAATAAATTAAAAAAAAAGAAATTCCAGGCTGAATGAAGCTCAAGCTGGAACAACTGAGTGACTACACTTTCAAGAATTCCAGGAGAAATACCAAATATCAATAACTTCAGATATGCAGAGGACACCACTCTAATGGCAGAAAGCAAAGAGGAACTAAAGAATTTCTTGATGAAGGTGAAAGAGGAAGGTAAAGAAGCAGGCTTAAAATTCAGCATTCAAAAAGCTAAGATCTTGGCATCAGGTCCCATCTCTTCATGGCAAATACATGGGGAAACAATGAAAACTAAGACAGACTTTATTTTCGTGGGCTCCAAAATCACTGCAGATGGTGACTGCAGTCGTGAAATTAAAAGATGCTTGCTCCTTGGAAGAAAAGCTATGACAAACCTAGACAGCATATTAAAAAGCAGAGACATCACTTTGCTGACAAAGGTCCATCTAGTCAAAGCTATGGTTTTTCCAGTAGTCATGTATGGATGTGAGTTGGACCATAAAGAAGGCTGAGGTCTGAAGAATCAATGCTTTCAAACTGTGGTGCTGGAGAAGACTCTTGGACTGCAAGGAGATCAAACCTGTCCCTTGGACTGCAAGGAGATCAAACCTGTCAATCCTAAAGGAAATCAACCCTGAATATTCATTGGAAGGACTGGTCCTGAAGCTGAAGTTCCAACACCTTGACCACCTAATGTGAAAAGCTGACTCTTTTCTAATAAGACCTTGATGCTGGGAAAGATTGAGGGCAGGAGGAGAAGGGGCAACAGGGGATGAGATGGTTGGATGGCATCATCGGCTCAATGGATATGAGTTTGAGCAACCTCTAGGAGATAGTGAAGGACAGGGAAGCCTGGTGTGCTGAAGTCCATGGGGTTGCAAAGAGTCCAACATGACTGACTGAACAACAGCAATGACTGATTCCTCTTGATGTATGGCAGAGATCACCACAGCATTGTAAAGCAATTATCCTCCAGTTAAAAAAAAATAAAAATTTTGTTCAGTTCTTTTGCCATTTTATGTAATGGAGTCTTTTAAATTTGACCTTAAATAGTACATTTATTTAGTTTCTTATTTCTTAATTTTTAATATATTTTGAAAATATTTTCCCCAAGTTGATTATTGAATTTTTGTTTGGCTCTTTATTTTTGTTTTTTTGCTTTGCCAGACCAAAATGTTTCTTCTTTACTTGTAGGTAGGTCACTTATTAATTTACCCCTTGATCATGTTTGAATTTTGATTCTTTGATAGAGGTATTTTCCACACTTTTAGGTTATTACAGAATCTACTTGTATTATTTTCTAATATTAAGAGTTTCCTTTATTACATAGATCTTTAATTTTTAGATGAGTCTTTTAATGATATGAATTAAATTAATTATGATATTAATTTATTATGGTATATATGATATTAAATTATGAATTAATTATGATATGAATTAAAGATTTTATCTTTAATCAAATGGCTGTCCAGTTGTCCAAAAAGCATTTATTAAATGTTTTTCTTTCCCTGGTCATATATGATGTCACTGTTACTATGTAGTAAGTTTCAATATGTACATGGATGTGTTTCAAAACTTTCTATTCTATTTCACTAGTTTGTTCATTCAAGTGCCATAACTATATGGTTTTAATTATTTAGAATTTATAGTATGTTTTATTTCTGATTAGGTTAGAATCCCCTCATTGCTATTTCTTCATAGTGTGTTGTAACTATTCTTGCATGTTTTCTTTTTCTCCAGAGGAAATTTTGAATCAATTTGTCTTTCTCTAGGAAGAACAATAACAGTAATTTTTTGGTATTTTTAAAATTAAGAATGCATTACATTTGTGAACTTATAATTAGTTCCTATCTTCCCATCCAAGACCCAAATTTGTTTTTCCTACTTTTTATAGATTTCCTGAAGTCTTTAATCTTGTCCTTAAATAGTTTTTCCACATTATAAGTTTGTTCCTAAGAACACTATTTTATTTTTTGCTATTACAAATAAGAATCTCTTTTCCATTTTATCTTGTTTCTGGTTATTGTTTTTATATACATATAAAGTCATTGATTTTGTATATTAATTTACCAAAACTTTATTGTTTTTGTTTTATTACTAAACTTCTCAACTTGTCCAAGTAAATATTATAATCTACTGAGTTTCCCTTTTTTTTTTCAGTTCTGATATGTATAATCGTGTTGGCTAATAGATTCACTACAAGTTTGAATAATAAGGGTGTGGGTAAATTTTTTTCTTGTTCTTGACTTTAGCAGGAATGCCTCTTGTGTTTCCCATTAAGAATTTTAATATTTATTTTCATATTGATTTCCATATATAATGGACACTTGCTTTGTGTGTGTGTGTGCATCCTAAATTTCTATATATACTCACAAATACATATACATAAAGTATATACAGGAAGTAGCCATGAGTTCTTATTTTGTTTTTTGTTTTGATTTTTTTTGGGGGGGGGATGAATGTTGAATTTCACTGGATTCCTTTTCAGGCTATCTGGAGATTTTCATATGATATATCCCCTTAGGTCTATCATAAGGTGTATTATATTAATGGATTTCCTAATTATTGAATCATCCCTGGTTGCCTACACTAAATCCTACTTGATCATGGTGTTAGATTCTGTCCACTGATATTAAATTTAAGAAAATTGAATCAAGATGCATAACTGACATTGTTCTATAGCTTTCTGTTACTATACTGTCTTTGTCAGGTTTTTATATCAATATTATACTCATTTCATAAAAAATAACTTGAATTTATCTTTATTGTCTCTATTTTGGAATATTTTGTGTAGCACTATGAGTGCTTTTATAGCCTTGCATTTAAGTTGATGATTCAGTTCTGGTAAAATACTTCTGTGAAAATTTTAAGGCTTAGTGTTTTTCTGTGAGGTATCTGTTTACTAAATCTCCATATTTCTTTTATGGAAATTGATTTCCTTAATATCTCCATCACAATTGGAATAATTCTGACAACTTATTGCTTTCCTAAGAAATAATATTTATCATTTAGGTTTTTAGCTTATTGTGCAAAGAAGTCATTGCTAATTATGTTTAATATTTTTCTGTTTTAATACTTATTTTCATCTTTTGAATTCTTATTATGTATATCTGTGTTTTCTACTTATGTCTTATTACATTAACTTGTGGTTGATTCCTTATTGTTAATTTATTTTAAAAACAGTATTTTGATTTATTTACTTCTATTTTTATCATTGTTTCCTTGTGTTTTCTTTTGGTTTATTTTATTGTTTTTTGTTTAAATTTAAGAGTTGAAATCTTAACTCAATTTTATTTTAAAATTTTATTGATGTAAATTTTTGTAGTTAATATAAATATTAAACTTCCTCTAATAACCCTAAAATATATCCCACATATTATGATATGTGTGTTTCTAATATCATTATTGGTTTGTATTTTCGCTTTCTTTTTTTTTTTTTTTTTTGGGCAGGGGAGAGGGTTGGCTATGCTACGTGGCTCACAGGATCTTTGTTCCCTACCAGAGAATGAACACATGCTCTTGGCAGTGAAAGCACAAATTCCCTGTATTTCTCTTTTCACTCAAGAGCTTTTAAGAGAGGTTTATGGGCCCAGCATGCTTCCTTTGTGCAACTCTGCCATCCTTAATAGATTTTTTAAATTTTCTGATGTAAACACTTTTAGAAAAATGTTTACTTTCATTGTACTATGATAAAAAAGAATGATGCCAGCTGTGTTGTTTCTATTTTATTTAATTTGATGATACTTTCTTTGTGACCTGGCACAAAATAAAGTTTTATTAATACTCATCGTGTGCGAGGGAAGATAATTTTCTATCGTCTAGATGTAATGTTTGATATATATGTAGAAGATCTAACTTATTGATTATGTGGAATGAAGTCCAGTTTTTTCTAAGCAGGCTTAACCAGTATATGCAGAGGATGGCAAGTGTAAGAGCTGTGCCCAACCCTGTAATCAACCCCTACCAGCCAGCACTTCCTTCAGGTTACTTCATGGCAGCTATCCCACAGGCTCAGAACCGTGCTGAATACTATCCTCCTAATCAAATTGCTCAACTAAGACCAAGTCCTCACTGGACTGCTCAGGGTGCCAGACCTCATCCATTCCAAAATATGCCCGGTGCTATCTGACCAGCCGCTCCTAGACCACCATTAAGTACTGTGAGACCAGCTTCTTCACAGGTTCCACAAGTCATGTCGACACAGCGTGTTGCTAACACATCAACACAAACGATGGGTCTATGTCCCGCAGCTGCTGCAGCTGCAGCTACTCCTGCTGTTCGCACCATTCCACAGTACAAATACGCTGCAGGAGTTCGCAATCCTCAACAACATCTGAATGCACAGCCACAGGTCACCATGCAGCAGCCCGCTGTTCATGTACAAGGTCAGGAGCCTCTGACTGCTTCCATGTTGGCCTCTGCCCCTCCTCAAGAGCAGAAGCAAATGTTGGGTGAACGGCTCTTTCCTCTAATTCAAGCCATGCACCCTACTCTTGCTGGTAAAATCACTGGCATGTTGTTGGAGATTGACAATTCAGAACTTCTTCATATGCTTGAGTCTCTAGAGTCTCTCCGTTCTAAAGTTGATGAAGCTGTAGCTGTACTCCAAGCCCACCAAGCAAAAGAGGCTGCCCAGAAAGCAGTTAACAGTGGCACTGGGGTTCCAACTGTTTAAAGTGAGCCTGCCTCCTGTTCCTTATTCTCACAGTTTGAGCATGTATTGAAACGTAGCAAAAACTCATTTTATCACTAATCCAAATGCATTGCCAGTTTTTCAAAGAGAAGTAAAGATACAGAGGAATTAACTATGTGTTACCCTGGTATAAACTTGAATTTTTGAGATCAAGACCCCTTCAGATGTTTTGCATAGTAATTTGTGTTAAATAGCTGTAACGTGGATTGGCCCTGTGTAGATAGCTGAAGGACTTTCATAGCTTAATACGTTTTCTTGGGTGGCAGTGATGAAGTTGTTTTTTGGCCTCTAATACTGCCTTTCATTACCCCCAAGAAATAGAGTGATGTAGCTGTGTAGCCAGAGCCAGGCGTGTACAAAGCTTTCCTATAAAATAGGAAATAGCTGGGGCTGTGCAGGCTGTGTTCCATGTTGAAGCTCCTCTGCCCCGCTGTCACCCTGTGAGAGCGGCCGCGCAGCTTGTGATTGAGCAGGGGTGGCCGTGGTTCATAGAGCTTTACAGAGACAGGCTCTCAACTGGCTGAACCTGGCTGAGGGCTTTCACGGGACAAGTGCCAGTATTGGTCCTCTTACTTTTGTTTTTATTAAAATACTTGACAAAACAACATTGTGTAAATTTAAGGTGTATAACGTGTTAATTGGATACATTTATATATTGTAAGGAGAATGCAATGGCACCCCACTCCAGTACTCTTGCCTGGAAAATCCCATGGGCGGAGGAGCCTGGTAGGCTGCAGTCCATGGGGTCACTAAGAGTCGGGCACGACTGAGCGACTTCACTTTCACTTTCACTTGGGAGGATGGAAAGAGAAGCGTTAACACACAGGAATAGGGAAGGGTGCTTTGATCTGGACACTGGTACACAGCCAGAGACATAGATTCTATTGACAATCATAAGCATTCATTTACTCAATAAATACTCAAAATGCTCTCTCTGACAAGCCATTTTTCATTTAATTCAGGTTTCTGGGCACAGACAGGTCTAAACACAGCTGAAATCCCCGTCAGTCTTGTTACACTGCTTTCAGTATCTTCTTAGCACTTAGTACTCTTCTGCTTACATTCAATTCTTACTTTCTTTAGTGCCTCCGTGCATGCTAAGTCATTTCACTCGTCTCTAACTCTTTGTGACCTTATGGACTGTAGCCCGCAGGCTCCACTGTCCATGGGATTCTCCAGGCAAGAATACTGGAGTAGGTTGCCGTGCCCTCCTCCAGGCCATCTTCCCAACCCAGGGATCCAACCCATGTCTCTTACAACTCCTGCATTCACAGGTGGGTTCTTTTTACCACTAGCACCACCTGGGAAGCCCATTTACTTTAGTTGCTGTTGCTGCTAAGTTGCTTCAGTCGTATCCGACTCTGTGCGACCCCATAGAAGGCAGCCCACCAGGCTCCACCGTCCCTGGGATTCTCCAGGCAAGAACACTGGAGTGGGTTGCCATTTCCTTCTCCAGTGCATGAAAGTGAAAAGTGAAAGTGAAGTCGCTCAGTTGTGTCGGACTCTTCTCGACCCCATGGACTGCAGCCTACCAGACTCCTCCGTCCATGGGATTTTCCAGGCAAGAGTACTGGAATGGGTTGCCATTGCCTTCTCCAATTTTCTTTAGTATCTTCCCACTAAAATAAAAATTCTACAGGGGCACAGATTTTTGCCCATTTTTTCCCTATTTTATCTATATTATCCAGAATCCTGCCAGTCACATGGCACATTCTAAATAAACATTTGTTAGATAATGTATGAATAATAACCACCCCATGACTTCAGAGAATAAAACATCTGGTGTAGGGCAGGCACAGTAGTATATATTGATAAGAAAATAAATAAATATGATGTCACCACACTTTATTACATCATTCAATATTCAACATGTATTTAATAAGCATGTGCTTGTTGAAGCCCCTGTGCTAGCCACCATGAATGTAGACATGAACACAGTACAGTCCCTGATCTCTACTAGTATTGGATATAGTAGGAATATTTCCATTATGAACTGAGCATTAGATTGTTATGATTTAGCATCAGTAACAACAACAACAAATCCAAAACAAATCAAACAACAACAATAAAAAAACAAATTAAACCAGTAGTTCTTAATTCTTGAAGAACCATAGAATCACTTCAGAAGTTTTTCAAAAAGACAAACTTCTTCCAAAATGGTAAAATCCTTATAGAGGGAAATTTGGAAACACTCCAGTGTTCTTGCCTGGAGAATCTCAGGGATGGCAGAGCCTGGTGGGCTGCCGTCTATGGGGTTGCACAGAGTTGGACATGGCTGAAGTGACTTAGCAGCAGCAGCAGCAGCACATATGTAGATACTGAGAGCCAACTCATTGGAAAAGACCCTGAAGCTGGGAAAGGTTGAATGCAAAAGAAGAAGGGGGTGGCAGAGGATGAGCTGGTTAGAAAGCATCACTGACTCAATGGACATGAATTTGAGCAAATCCTGCAGATAGTGAAGGACAGGGAAGCCTGGCATGTTGCACTCCATGGGGTCGCAAAGAGTCAGACATGACTTAGTGACTGAGGAGCAACAAAGCTGTTGCTGCTAACCCATAAATCCCAATTCTCTGTTAACCCATAAATCCCAATTATCCAAATCATGAAAACACTGGGAAAATATGAAAATGTTATTGATTGCGATAATATATGTTACAGTAAAAACTAGAATAATTCAATGTCCATGAATAGAGGACTTGAAAAACAAAGTAATTGAATATTATGAAGGTATAAAAAGGGATGATGGGAGGGACCTTTGAGATGGTGAAGGCACAAGATGTGGAGATCACATTCCACCCCACAAATATATCAAAAATATATCTGTGTGTGGAACAACTCCTACAGAACACCTACCACACACTGGCAGAAGACCTCAGACTTCAAAAAGGCAGGGTAATCTCCACATAACAGGGTAGGGCAAAAGAAATAAGAAAAAAGAGAAGCCAACGAATCAGAACGGGACCTGAGCCTCTGGGAGGGAGCTATGAAGGAGGAAACGTTTCCACACACTGCGAAACCCCTCACTGGTTGGGACAGAGGGGAGCTTCGGAGCCTCAAAGGAGATCACAGCAACAAGTATGCAGAGGGCAGAATGGATAGAATTTTACACAAAGATTGGTGCCAACCAGCACCCCACAGCCTGAAATGCTTGCCTATGTGCCCAAGAGGGTAGGTGGGGGCTGGATGCTGAGGCTCAGGCTTCAGAAGTCAGATCCCAGGGAAAGGACTGGGTTTGACTGCTGTAAAGACAGGTTAGCGCAATGCGGCTGAAAGAGTCTAGAGGGAAGCCTGTGCTTGCCAGAGAGGCAAGAGACCGCTGTTGCAGGATGCTCAAGGAGAAGGGGGTCTAGCCAAGATGCTTCTGACACCAAGCACTGACAAAGGGCAGGACACCACCTTTGTGAGCTCCAGGGGCTGTATGAGCAGCAGCTGCTATCTCTGATCCCAGGGGTGGGTGCGATGGCTGCTGCTACAGCCAGCAAACTGTGAGAAGGCCCAGGTTACTGCCCACACCTTCGTGGGAGCCTGTGCAACCTGGCACTGGCAAGGGTCCTGTGATCCAGGGCCAACTTCCCAGGAGAACACATGGCCTAATTCAGGCTGTAGCAACTTCCTGCCAACCTCTGCTGCCACAGGCACTCCCTATACATCCCAATTGTGACTGCCATATCCTTCATTCTCCATGGCCTGAGTAAGTGAGCCTTAATCAGCCGCTGCTTTCACCCCTTCTTGCCTGGGCGGGGAACAGAAAGAGGGCAGAGACAGGGCTAGAGGCTGGTCCAAACCAAAGCTGAGCTCCAGGGGCTATGGACCAAAGAAGAGGAAGGGAATTCTCTTGTGCAGCTGCAGGAGCAGTGGATTGGTAAACCCTACAATTGGCTTGGTAAACCCTGCATCTGTGGAATATCTGAATAAACAATACGCGTTCCCCCGTATTTGAGGATGTTGACTTTGGAGGCAATTGTGGACTTTGGAAGCAAGTACAAGCTGGAGTAAACCAGATCAGAGTTTGAGCTGACCCCGCAGTGCCCAAAGCAGGTCCAGAGACCTTCCTAGAAATATTGCAGGGCTTCCTGGGTAGACAGATTGATTGGTGCTCACTGTAGGGGTAAGGACACTGAGAGCTGAGACCATAGGAAAATATTCTTCTTACTACTACTGTCTCTCTATACCTAACTTTTTCTTTTAACTTTTTGTTTTCTTATACTGCTGTCCTTTTTGTTATTTTTAAAATTTTTATTCTTATTTACTTTTTCTTTTTATGCTTTATGTTTTTTTTTCTATTTTCCTATTTCTACTGTACTTTATATTGCACTTTTTCCATGTTTTGGGTTTTTTTCTTCATTTTATTTTGTTTCTGCCTTACTTTTAATTATATTTTATATTTTTACTTTACTTCTTTGTTTTTTGTATTTTTCCCTTTGGTTTGCACCTCTCTTTTGTTTATACATTTTTTTCCCTTTTGATCATATTTGTGTGTTTGTTTTATACATCCTTTGCTTGTTTTTAGTTTGCTTTCTGCATTTGATTTGCTCATGGTTTTGTGTTTTTCCTAGTTTAGTTTTCAATGTTGGTTTTCATTTATAAGTTTGTTTATTGGTTTGATGGCTTTCTTCCTTTGCATTTCTTCTTTTTTCTCTTACCTTTTTGTGAGTGCATGTGTTTCTTTTTGTGTTTTTGTCTGTTTCATTCTCCTTTTACCATTTGTCTTAGGGTTTTGTCTGTCTACTTTTTTGTTGCTTGTTTTTCTATTTTCTTCTCTTTTCTCTTTCCTCTTTTTAAACTTTTCTTCTGTACCATGTGGCTTGGGAGCGTCTTGGTGCTCCAGCCAGGGATTGGGTCTGAGCCTAAGAGGTGGGGCATCTGAGTCCAGGACATTAGAACACCACAGAGCCCTGATCCCAGAGAGTATTAATAAGTGAGAGCTCTCCGAGAAACCACCATGTTAACATTAAAACCTAGCTCCACCCAATGGCCAGAAAGCTCCAGTCCTGGATGCCTTATACCAAACAACTAGCAAAAGAGGAACACAACCCCACCCATTAGCACACAGGCTGCCTAAAGTCATACTAAGCTCACAGACAACAAGAAACCAACACCAAATGTGGCACTGCCCATCAGAGGGACAAGATAGAGCTCCACCCACAATAACACAGGCACTAGTCCCTCCTACCAGAGAGCCTACACAAGGCACTCCATACCACCTACTGAGAGCAGACACCAAATGTAAGAGGAACTATGACCCTGTAGCCTGCAGAAAGGTGACTGTAAACATAGTAAGTTAAACAAAATGTGAAGACAGAGAAATACATGAAGGAGTAAGGTAAAAATCCACAAAACCAAACAAATGAAGAGGAAATAGGCTATCTTCCCAAAAAAGAATTGAGAGTAATGATGCTAAAGATAATCTTAAATCTCAGAAATAAAATGGAAGCATGGATCAAAAAGATACAAGCAATGTTTCAAAAGGACCTAGAGTAACTAAAGAACATATAATCAGCAATGAATAACACAGTAGCTGAATAAAAAATACACTAGAGGGAAACAATAGCAGAGTAACTGAGGCAGAACAGATAAGTGAGATGGAAGATATAATGGTGGAAATAACTGAAGCAGAACAGAATAAAGAAAAAACAATAAAAAGAAATCATGACAGTCTCAGAGACCTCAGGTACAACATTCCACACCAACATTTGAATTATAGGGGTCCCAGAAGGCTTCACTTTGACTTTTCACTTTCATGCATTGGAGAAGGAAATGGCAACCCACTCCAGTATTCTTGCCTGGAGAATCCCAGGGATGGGGGAGCCTGGTGGGCTGCCATCTATGGGGTCGCACAGAGTCAGACACGACTGAAGCGACTTAGCAGCAGCAGCAGAAGAAGAGAAAAAGAAAGAGTATGAAAATATATTTCAGGAGATTAGAGTCGAAAAATTCCCTAACAAGGGAAAGGAAATAGCCCCCAGGTCCAGGAAACACAGAGTCCCATATTAAAAAAAACCCAAGAAACATGCCAAGACAAATACTAATCAAACTTAAAAAAAAATTAAACACAAAGGAAAATATCAAAAGCAGCAAGGGGAAAGCAACAAATAACATAGAAGAGAGTCCTCATATGATTAACAGCTGATTTTTCACCAGAAATTCTGCAGGTGAGAAGGGAGTGGGAAGATGTATTTAAAGTGATGAAAGGAAAACACCTACAGCCAAGAAAAATTATGTTACCCAGCAAGGATCTCATTCAGATTCAACAAAGAAATTAACAGCTTTACAGACAAGCAAAAGTTAAGAGAATTCAAGACCACCAAACTAGCATTATAGCAAATGTTAAAGGAATTTCTTTAGGCAGGAAACACAAAGGATGGAAAAGACCTACAAAAAAAAAAAAAAAAAAGAAAGAACATACCCAAATCAATAAAGTAAATGGTAATATGATTATTTGTTGTTGCTGTTGTTCAGTCACTCAGTCGTGTCTGACTTTGTGACCCCATGGGCTGCAGCACAACAGGCTTCTCTGTCCTTCACCATCTCCTAGACTTTGCTCAAATTCATGTCCATTGAGTCAGTGATGCCATTCAACTATCTCATCCTCTGTCACCGCCTTCTCCTCCTTCCCTCATTCTTATCCAAATTCAGGGTCTTTTCAAATGAGTCAGCTCTTTGTGTCAGGAGGCCAAAATATTGGAGGTTCAGCTACACAATCAGTCCTTCCAATGATTATTCGGAGTTGATTTCATTCAGGATTGAACAGTTTGATCTCCTTGCAGTCCAAGGGACTCCCAAGAGTCTTCTCCAACACCACAGTTCAAAAGCATCAATTCTTTGGACCTCAGCCTTCTTTATGGTACAACTCTCACATTCATACATGACTACTGGAAAAACCATAGTTTTGACTTTATGGACCTTTGTCAGCAAAGTTATGTCTCTGCTTTTTAATATACTGTCAAGGTTGGTCATAGCTTTTCTTCCAAGAAGCAAGCATCTTTTAATTTCATGGCTGCACTCACCATCTGCAGTGATTTTGGAAACCAAGAAAATAAAGTCTGTCTCTGTTTCTATTGTTTCCCCATCTATTTGCCAAGAAGTGATGAGACCAGATGCCATGATCTCCATTTTTTGAATGTTGAGTTTTAAGTCAAACTTTTCACTCTTCTCTTTCACGTCCATCAAGAGGCTCTTTAGTTCCTCTTTGCTTTCTGCCATAAGGGTGGTGTCATATTCATATCTGAGGTGATTGGTATTTCTCCAGTCAATCTTGATTCCAGTTTGTGCTTCATACAGCCTGGCATTTCGCATGATGTACTCTGCATATAAGTTAAATAAGCAGGGTGACAGTATACAGCCTTGATGTACTCCTTTCACAATTTGGAATCAGTCTGTTGTTCTATGTCCAGTTCTAACTGTTGCTTCTTGACCTGCATACAGGTTTCTCAGGATGCAGGTAAGGTGGTATGGCATTCCCATCTCTTTAAGAATTTTCCAGGGGTGGTCCTAAGATGGTAGAGGAATAGGAAGGGGAGACCACTTTCTCCCCCACAAAGTCATTGAAAGATCATTTGAACGCTGAGCAAATTCCACAAAACAACTTCTGAATGCTGGCAGAGGACACCAGGCACCCAAAAAGGCAACCCAGACTCTTCAAAAGGAGGTAGGACAAAATATAAAAGATAAAAAATAGAGACAAAAGAGTGTGGGATGGAGACCCATCCCAGGGAGGGAGTCGTGAAGGAGGAGGTTTCCAAACACCAGAAAACCCTCTCACTGGTGGGTATGTTTCTCTGAGAGGGAAACATAACCAGGAGGAAAAAAAAACAAGCCCACGAATTACGTGCCTAACTGCAACTCCCAGTGGAGAAGTAGCCCAGACACTCGGTCTGTCACCAGCAAGCAGGGGCTGAACAGGGAGGTGCGGGTGCATTGCTTAGGATAAGGACCTGGCCTGAATGCCCTGAGTACAATCTGAAAGAGCTAACGTGAGATAGCAACCCAAACTGTGGGATAGCCAGAGAGATAGAGAAAAAAAAGAGAGAGAGAGAGAAAGAGAGAGAGAGAACTTTCCCACAAAAAGCTCTAAGGCACAACCTGGCCCGCTCACAGAACAAAGGACTGAGTGAGTGCCAGAAGAGAGCTAGCCAGCTGTGGATTGGCCCATCCCCTGCTGGAGGCAGACTAGAACTGGAGGAATCAACCTGCCTGACTTCAGAGTATACTACAAAGCTACAGTCATCAAGATAGTATGGTACTGGCACAAAGACAGAAATATAGATCAATGGAACAAAATAGAAACCCCAGAGATAAATCCACACAAATATGGACACCTCATCTTTGATAAAGGAGGCAAGAATATACAATGGAGAAAAGACAATCTCTTTAACAAGTGGTGCTGGGAAAACTGGCCAAGTACTTGTAAAGGAATGAAACTAGAATACTTTCTAACACCATCACAAAAATAAACTCAAAATGGATTAAAGATCTAAATGTAAGACCAGAAACTATAAAACTCCTAGAGGAAAACATAGGCAAAACACTCTGACATAAATCACAGCAGGATCCTCTATGATCCACCTCCCAGAGTAATGGAATAAAAGCAAAAATAAACAAATGGGACCTAATTAAACTTAAAAGCATTTGCACAATGAAGGAAACTATAAGCAAAGTGAAAAGACAGCCTTCAGAATGGGAGAAAATAATAGCAAACGAAGCAACTGAAAAAGAATTAATCTCAAAATTATACAAGCAACTCCTGCAGCTTAATTCTAGAAAAATAAACGAAAGGATCAAGAAATGGGCCAAAGGACTAAACAGACATTTCTCCAAAGAAGACATAAAAATGGCTAACAAACACATTAAAAAATGCTCAACATCACTCATTATCAGAGAAATGCAAATCTAAACCACAATGAGGTACCATCTCACGCCAGTCAGAATGGCAGCTGTCAAAAAGTCTACAAACAATAAATGCTCGAGAGGGTGCAGAGAAAAGGGAACACCTTACATTGTTGGTGGGAATGCAAACTAGTACAGCCACTATGGAGAACAGTGTGGAGATTCCTTTAAAAACTGGAAATAGAACTGCCATATGACCCAGCAATCCTACTGCTGGGCATACACACCGAGGAAACCAGAATTGAAAGAGACACATGTACCCCAATGTTCATCGCAGCACTGTTTACAATAGCCAGGACTTGGAAGCAACTTAGATGTCTATCAGCAGATAAATGGATAAGAAAGCTGTGTTACATATACACAATGGAATATTACTCAGCTGTTAAAAAGAAAGCATTTGAATCAGTTCTAATGAGGTGGATGAAGTTGGAGCCTATTATACAGAGTGAAGTAAGTCAGAAAGAAAAACACCAATACAGTATACTAATGCATATACACATGTAATTTACAAAGATGGTAACGATGACCCTGTATGCAAGACAGCAAAAGAGACACAGAAGTAAAAACAGACTTTTGGACTCTGTGTGAGAAGGCAAGGGTGGGATGATTTGAGAGAATAGCATTGAAACATGTATACTATCATATGTGGACTAGGTCGCCAGTCCAGGTTTGATTCATGAGACAGGGTGCTCAAGGTTGGTGCACTGGGATGACCCTGAGGGATAGGACGGGGAGGGAGGTGGAAGGGGATTCAGGATGGGGAACACATGTACACCCATGGCTGATTCATGTCAACATATGGCAAAAAAACACTACAATATTGTAAAGTAATTAGCTTCCAATTAAAATAAATTAATTAATTTTTTTAAATCCTAAAAAAAAAAGAATTTTCCATAGTTTGTTGTGATCCATATAGCCAAAGGCTTTAGCATAGTCACTGAAGCAGAAGTAGATGTTTTTCTGGAATTGTATTGTTTTTTCTCTGAGCCAATGGATGTTGGCAATTTGATCTGATATGTATATTACGATGTGTATAATATAACATTATTATACAAATCAATAATTACTTTAAATATAAATGGGTTAAATGCTCCAAACAAAGACAAAGACTGGCTGAATGGATACAAAAACAGGATCCATATATATGCTGTCTAGAAGAAACCTACTTCAGACCTAGGGACTCTTACAGACTGAAAGTGAGAGGCTGGAAAAAGATATTCCATGCAAATTGAAATCAAAAGAAAGCTGAGTAGCAATATTCATATCAGATAAAATATACTTTAAAATAAAGACTATTACAAGAGACAAAGACACTACATAATGATCAAGGGATTAATCCAATAAGATGTTCTAACAATTAAAATATGTATGCACCCAACATAGGAGCACCTCAATTCACAAGGCAAATGCTAACAGCTATGAAAGAGGGGGACTTTAACACAGAACTCACACCAATGGAGAGATCATCCAGCAGACAATTAATAAGGAAACGCAATTTTTAAATGACACATTATCCCAGATGAACCTAAGTGATATCTACAGAGTATTCTATCTAAAAGCAGAATATACTTTTTTCCTCAAGTGCACATAGAACAGTCTCCAAGATAGATAATATCCTGGATAACAAATCAAGTCTCTATAAGTTTAAGAAAATTGAAATTATATCAATCATCTTTTCAGACCACAACACTATGAAATTACATATCAGTTACAGGGAAAACACTGTAAAAACACAAGCACATGGAGGCTAAGCAATACACTTCAACGTAACGAAGAGGTCACTGAGCAACTCAAAGTGGAAATTTAAAAAATACCTAGAAACAGGTGACAACAAAAACACCCAAACCCAAAACCTATGGGATGCAGCAAAAGCACTGCTAGGTGGGAAGACTATTGGGGGAAAAAAAGCCTACCCAAAGAAACAAGAAAAACCTCAAATAAAAAACCTAACCTTACACCAAAAGCAAGTTAAAAAAGAACAAAAACTTTCCAAAGTTTGTAGAAGAAAGGAAATCATCAAAATCAGAGCAGAAATAAATGAAAAAACAATGCAGAAAACAATAGCAAAGATCAATAAAACTAAAAGCTGGTTCTTTGAGTAGAGAAACAAAACTGACAAACCATTAGCCAGGCTTATCAGGAAAAAACATGGAGAAAACTCAAAACAATAAAATTAGAAATGAAAAAGGAGACGTTACAACAGACAATGCAGAAATGCAAATAATCATAAGAGACTACTACAAGCAACTATACACCAATAAAAAATGAACAACCTGGAATAATTGGATGAATTCTTTTTTTAATTAATTAATTAATTTTAATTGGAGGATAATTACTGTACAATATTGTGGTGGCTTTTTACCATATATTGACATGAATCAGCCATATGTGCATATGTGTCCCCCCATCCTGAAACCACCTCCCAGCTCCCTCCCCAACCCAACCCTCTGGATTATCCCTGAGCGCCAGCTTTGAGTGCCCTGCTTCATGCATGGAATATGTACTGGTCATCTGTTTCACATATGGTAATATACATGTTTTGATGCTATTCTCTCAAATCATCCCACCCTCACCTTCTTGCACATAGTCCAAGAGTCTGTTCTTTACTTCTGTGTCTCTTTTGCTGCCTTGCATATAGGATCATTACTGTCTTTCTAAATTCCATATATATGCATTGATATACTGTATTCGGGTTTCTCTTTCTGACTTACTTCACTCTGTATAATAGGCTCCAGTTGCATCCACCTCATTAGAACTGACTCAAATGCATTCTTTTTTTATAGCTGAGTAATATTCCATTGTGTATATGTATCACAACTTCCTTATGCATTCATCTGCCAATGGACGTCAAGGTTGCTTCCATTTCCTAGCTATTGTAAACAGTGGTGTGATGAACATTAGGGTACATGTATCTCTTTCAAGTCTGGTAACACTGGTATGCCCAGCAGCAGGGCTGCTAGGTCATATGGCAGTTCTATTACCAGTTTCTAAAGGAATTTTCACACTGCTCTCCAGAATAGCTGTACCAGTGTGAATTCCCACCAACAGTGTAAGAAGGTTCCCTTTTCTCCACACCCTCTTTAGCATTTATTGTTTGTAGCCTTTTTTCTGGCAGCCATTCTGATCAGTGGGAGATGATCCCTCATTGTGATTTTGATTTGCATTTCTCTAATAATGAGTGAAAATTCTGAAAGAGATGGGAATACCAGACCATGTTATCTGTCTCTTGAGAAACCTGTATGCAGGTCGGGAAGCAACAGTTAGAACTGGACATGGAACAACAGACTGGTTCCAAATAGGAAAAGGAGTACGTCAAGGCTGTATATTGTCACCCTGCTTATTTAATTTATATGCAGAGTACATCATGAGAAATGCCGGGCTGGATGAAGCACAAGCTGGAATCAAGATTGCCGGGAAAATATCAATAACCTCAGATACGCAGATGACACCTTATGGGTGGTGAAAGTAAAGAAGTGAAAGTGAAGAAGAACTAAAGAGCTTCTTGATGAAAGTGAAAGAGGAGAGTGAAAAAGTTGGCTTAAAGCTCAGCATTCAGAAAACGAAGATCATGGCATCCGGTCACATCACTTCATGGCAAATAGATGGGGAAACAGTGCAAACAGTGGCTGACTTTATTTTGGGGGGCTCCAAAATCACTGCACATGGTGATTGCAACAATGAAATTAAAGATGCTAACTCCTTGGGAGAAAAGTTATGACCAACCTAGACAGCATATTAAAAAGCAGAGACATTACTTTGTCAACAAAGGTCCGTCTAGTCAAGGCTATGGTTTTTCCAGTGGTCACGTATGGATGTAAGAGTTGAACTATAGAGAAAGCTGAGCTCAGAAAAATGGATGCTTTTGAACTGTGGTGTTGGAGAAGACTCTTGAGAGTCCCTTAGACTGCAAGGAGATCCAACCAGTCAATACTAAAGGAAATCAGTCCTGGGTGTTCACTAGAAGGACTGATATTGAGGCTGAAACTCCAATACTTTGGCCACATGATGCAAAGAGCTGACTCATTTGAAAAGATCCCAATGTTGGTAAAGATTGAAGGCAGGAGGAGAAGGCAACGACAGATGATGAGATGGTTAGATGGCATCACCAACTCAATGGACATGAGTTTGGGTAAACTCTGGCAGTCGGTGATGGACAGGGAGGCCTTGTGTGCTATGGTTCATGGGGTCACAAAGAGTCAGACACGACAGAGTGACTGAACTGACTGACCGAATAATGAGTGATGTTGAGCATTTTTTCATGTGTTTATTAGCCATCTGTATGTCTTCTTTGGATAATGTCTGTTTAGTTCTTTGGTCCACTTTTTGATTTCGTTGTTTATTTTTCTGGTATTGAGGTTCATGAGCTGTTTGTGTATTTTGGAGATTAATTCTTTGTCATTTGTTTAATTTGCTAATATTTTCTCCCATTGTGAAAGCAGCCTTTTCACCTTGCTTATAGTTTCATTTGTTTTACAAAAGCTTTTAAGTTTAATTAGGTCCAATTTGTTTATTTTTGTTTTTATTTCCATTGTTCTGGGAGGTGGGTCATAGAGGATTTTGCTATGATTTATGCCAGAGAGTGTTCGGCCTATGTTTTCCTCTAAGAGTTTTATAGTTTCTGGTCTTACATTTAGATCTTTAACCCATTTTGAGTTTAAGAAATGGACAAATTCTTAGAAAAGTACAACCTTCTAAGACTGAACCAGGAAGAAACAGAAAATATGAACAAATCAATCACAAACATGGAAATGGAAACTATGATAAAAACTCTTCAAATGAACAAAAGCCCAGAGCCAGATGTTTCACAGGTAAATTCTATCAAATGTTTAGAGAAAAGCTAACACCTATCCTGCTGAAAGTCTCCCAAAAAATTGCAGAGGAAGGAACACTTCCAAACTCATTCTACAAGGCCACTATTACCCTAATACCAAAACCAGACAAAGATGTCACAAAAAAGAAACTTATAGGTCAATACCACTGATGAACACAGATGCAAATATCCTTAATAAAATCCTAGCAAACAGAATCAAACAACACATTAAAAGGATCATACACCATGATCCAGTGGGGTTGATACTAGGGATCCAAGGATTCTTCAATATATGCTAATCAAAAAATGTGATACACCATATTAAGAAACTGAAAGATAAAAAGCATATGATCCTTCAGAATGGGAGAAAATAATAGCAAATGAAGCAACCGACAAACAACTAATCTCAAAAATATACAAGCAACTCCTACAGCTCAACTCCAGAAAAATAAACGACCCAATCAAAAAATGGGCCAAAGAACTAAATAGACATTTCTCCAAAGAAGACATACAGATGGCTAACAAACACGTGAAAAGATGCTCAACATCACTCATTATCAGAGAAATGCAAATCAAAACCACTATGAGGTACCATTTCACACCAGTCAGAATGGCTGCGATCCAAAAGTCTACAAATAATAAATGCTGGAGAGGGTGTGGAGAAAAGGGAACCCTCTTACACTGTTGGTGGGAATGCAAACTAGTACAGCCACTATGGAGAACAGTGTGGAGATTCCTTAAAAAACTGGAAATAGAACTGCCTTATGATCCAGCAATCCCACTGCTGGGCATACACACTGAGGAAACCAGAAGGGAAAGAGACACGTGTACCCCAATGTTCATCGCAGCACTGTTTATAATAGCCAAGACATGGAAGCAACCTAGATGTCCATCAGCAGATGAATGGATAAGACAGCTGTGGTACATATACACAATGGAGTATTACTCAGCCATTAAAAAGAATACATTTGAATCAGTTCTAATGAGGTGGATGAAACTGGAGCCTATTATACAGAGTGAAGTAAGCCAGAAGGAAAAACATCAATACAGTATACTAACGCATATATATGGAATTTAGAAAGATGGTAACAATAACCCAGTGTACGAGACAGCAAAAGAGACACTAATGTATAGAACAGTCTTATGGACTCTGTGGGAGAGGGAGAGGGTGGGAAGATTTGGGAGAATGGCATTGAAACATGTAAAATATCATGTAGGAAACGAGTTGCCAGTCCAGGTTTGATGCACGATGCTGGATGCTTGGGGCTGGTGCACTGGGACGGCCTAGAGGGATGGTATGGGGAGGGAGGAGGGAGGAGGGTTCGGGATGGGGAACACATGTATACCTGTGGCGGATTCATTTTGATATTTGGCAAAACTAATACAATTATGTAAAGTTTAAAAATAAAATAAAATTTAAAAAAGAAAAAAAAAAGCATATGATCATCTCAATAGATGCAGAAAAAGCTTTCAACAAACACCCATCATAATAAAAATTCTCCAGAAATTAGGCATAGAGTGAACCTACATCAACATAATAAAGGACATATATGACAAACCCACAGCAAACATTATTCTCAATGGTGAAAAACTGAAAGCATTTCTTCTAAGATAAGAGACAAGACAAGTATACCCACTCTCACCACTATTAGTGAATATAGTTTTGGAAGTTCTAGCCATGACAGTCAGAAAAGAAGAAGAAATTAGAAGGAATCCAGATCAGAAAAGAAGTAAATTCTCATTATTTGCAGGTGACATGATACTATACATAGAAAATACTAAAGATGCCACCAGAAAATTATTGGAGCTAATCAATGCATTTAGTAAAGTTGTTGGTTACAAAATTAATACACAGAAATGCCTTACATTCCTATATACTAACAATGAAAAATTAGAAAGAGAAATTAAGGAAACAATCTCATTCACTATTGCAGCAAAAAGAATAAAATACCTAAAAATAAACCTACCTAAGAAGACAAAGGCCTTAGAAAGCATCACTACGAACAAAGCTAATGGAGGTGATGGAATTCCAGTTGAGCTATTTCAAATCCTGAAAGATGATGCTGTGAAAGTGTTGCACTCAATATGCCAGCAAATTTGGAAAACTCAGCAGTGGCCACAGGCCTGGAAAAGGTCAGTTTTCATTCCAATCCCAAAGAAAGGCAATGCCAAAGAATGCTCAAACTACTGCACAATTGCACTCATCTCACATGCTAGTAAAGTAATGCTCAACATTCTCCAAGCCAGGCTTCAGCAATATGTGAACCGTGAACTTCCTGATGTTCAAGCTGGTTTTAGAAAAGGCAGAGGACCCAGAGATCAAATTGCCAACATCTGCTGGATCATGGAAAAAGCAAGAGAGTTCCAGAAAAACATCGATTTCTGCTTTATTGACTATGCCAAAGCCTTTGACTGTGTGGATCACAATAAACTGTGGAAAATTCTGAAAGACATGGGAATACCAGACCACCTGATCTGCCTCTTGAGAAATCTGTATGCAGGTCAGGAAGCAACAGTTAGTACTGGACATGGAACAACAGACTGGTTCCAAATAGGAAAAGGAATACATCAAGGCTGTGTATTATCACCCTGCTTATTTAACTTATATGCAGAGTACATCATGAGAAACGCGGGACTGGAAGAAACACAAGCTGGAATCAAGATTGCTGGGAGAAATACCAATAACCTCAGATATGCAGATAACACCACCCTTATGGCAGAAAGTGAAGAGGAACTAAAAAGCCTCTTGATGAAAGTGAAAGAGGAGAGTGAAAAAGTTGGCTTAAAGCTCAACATTCAGAAAACAAAGATTATGGCATCCAGTCCCATCACTTCATTGGAAATAGATGGGGAAACAGTGGAAACAGTGTCAGACTTTATTTTTTGGGCTCCAAAATCACTGCAGATGGTGACTGCAGCCATGAAATTAAAAGACTCTTACTCCTTGGAAGGAAAGTTATGACCAACCTAGATAGCATATTCAAAAGCAGAGACATTACTTTGCCAACAAAGTTCCGTCTAGTCAAGGCTATGGTTTTTCCTGTGGTCATGTATGGATGTGAGAGTTGGACTGTGAAGAAGGCTGAGCGCCGAAGAATTGATGCTTTTGAACTGTGGTATTGGAGAAGACTCTTGAGAGTCCCTTGGACTGCAAGGAGATCCAACCAGTCCATTCTGAAGGAGATCAGCCCTGGGATTTCTTTGGAAGGAATGATGCTAAAGCTGAAACTCCAGTACTTTGGCCACCTCATGTGAAGAGTTGACTCATTGGAAAAGACTCTGATGCTGGGAGGGATTGGGGGCAGGAGGAGAAGGGGACGACAGAGGATGAGATGGCTGGATGGCATCACCGACCTGATGGACGTGAGTCTGGGTGAACTCCGGGAGTTGGTGATAGACAGGGAGGCCTAGCGTGCTGCGATTCATGGGGTCGTAAAGAGTCGGACATGACTGAGTGACTGAACTGAACTGAACTGAAGGAGACAAAAGGCCTGTATGCAGAAAACTGTAAGACACTGATGAAAGAAATCAAATACAAAACAAACAGAGAGATGGGCAACGATCTTGGATTGGAAGCATCAATATTGTGAAAATGACTATATTACCCAAGGAAATCTATATATTCAATGTAATCCCTATCAAATTACCAATGGCATTTTTCACAAAACTAGAACAAAAAATTTTAGAATTTGTATGGAAACTTAAAAGACCCTGTAGCCAAAGAAATCTTGAGAAAGAAAAACAGAGCTGGGAATCAACCTTCCTGACTTCAGACTATACTACAAAGCTATAGTCATCAAGGCAGTATGATACTGGCACAAAAACAGAAATATAGATCAATGGAACATGATAGAAAGGCCATAGAGAAACCCGTGCACCTATGGGCGTGTTATCTTTGACAAAGAAGGCAAGAACATTCAATGGAGAAAAGATAGTCTCTTCAATAAGTAGTGCTGGAAAAATTGGACAGCTAAGTGTAAAAGAATGAAATTAGAACACTTTCTAACACTATACACAAAAATAAACTCAAAATGGATTAAAGACATAAATTTACGTCCAGACACTATAAAACTCTTAGAGGAAAACAGAGTCAGAACACTCTTTGACATAAAATGCATCAAGATCTTCTTTGACCCACCTCCTAGAGTAATGGAACTAAAAACAAAAATAAAGATATGAGTCCTAATTAATCTTAAAAACTTTTGCACAGCAAAGAAAACCACAAACAAGATGAAAAGACAACCCTCAAAATGGGAGAAAATAATTGCAAATGAAGCAACTGACAAAGGATTAATCTCCAGAATATACAAGCAATTCATGTAGCTCAATATCAGAAAAACAAGCCAATTAAAAAATGGGCAGAAGACCTAAACAGACATTTCTCCAACAAAGACATACAGATGACCAACAAACACGTGAAAAGATGCTCAACATCCCTCATTATTAGAGAAATGCAAATCAAAACTACAATGAGGTATCACCTCACAGAAGTCATAAAGGCTATCATCAAAAAAATCTATAAACAATGCTGAAGAGGATGTGGAGAAAAGGGAACCCTCTTGCACTGGTGGTGGGAATGCAAATTGATACAACCACTTTGAAAAACAGTATGGAGATTCCTTTCAAAACTCAGAATAAAAATACCAAATGACTCAGTGATCCCACTATTGGACATACCCCTGAGAAAATCACAATTCAAAAGACACACATGTACCCCAATGTTCATAGCAGCACTATTTATAATTGCCAGGACATTGAAGCACCTAGATGTCCATTAATAGATGAATGGATAAAGAATTTGTGGTCCATACATACAATGGAATATTGTGTGTATGCTCAGCTGCTCAGTTGTGTTGCTCTTTGCAACCCTACGGACTGTAGCTTACCAGGCTCCTCTGTCCATGGGATTTTCCAGGCAAGAATACTGGAGTGGGTTGCCATTTTCTCCTCCAGGGGATCTTCTCACTCCAGGGATCCAACCTGTGTCTCCTGCATCACTTGCATTGGCAGGTGGATTCTTTACCACTAAGCCACTTGGGAAGCCCACAATGGAATGTTACTCAGCCATAAAAAGGAAAAAAAATTTTGAATTAGTCGAAATGAGGTGGATGAACACAGAGCCCATTACATAGAGTGAAGTAAGTCATAAAGTGAAAAACAAATATCTTATGTTAATACATATATATAGGGCTTCCCATGTGGCTCAGTGGTAAAGGATCCATGTGCCAATGCAAGAGACTCAGATTGGTTCCCTGGGGCGGGGATACCCCTGGAGAAGGAAACGGAAACCCATTCCAGTATTCTTGCCTGGGAAATCTCATGGATAGAGGAGCCTGGCAGGCTGCAGTCCATGGGGTTGCAAAAGAGTCAGACATAACTTAGTGACTAAAACAACAACAAAGCATATATATGGAATCTAGAAAAATGGTACTCAAGAACTTATTTGTAGTGCAGCAATAGAGACTCAGATTTAGAGGATGGTCTTGTGGACACAGCGAGGGAGGGAGAGAATGGGACAAACTGAGAGAATAGCATTGACATATATACACCACAATGAGTAAAATAGACAGCCATTTCGAAGCTTCCATACAACACAGGGAGCCCAGCCCAGCACTCTATGATGACCTAGAGTGGTGGGATGAGGGGGGTGGGTTGAGTGGGAGGGAGCCTCCAGAGGGAGGAGATATATATATATATACACACACACACACACACTTATGGCTGTGTTCGTCTCTTTGTATGACAGAAACCAATGCAACATTATAAAATAATTATCCTCCAATTAAAATAAAAATTTTTAAATGAATGATGACTATTTCTATATTGATTTGAAACACTCTCTGGGATATATTGACAAGTGAGGAAAAATCAAGATGGGGAACTGTATAGTACATTATTGCTTACCTCTCATGGTAAGTATGAATACATATCAACTGTAATCACCAAACTAAAAATAATGTACATGTGTAAGAATGCTCAGAGTGGTAGGAACAAGAAGCCAAGCTGGATTCTGCTAAAATGCATTGTTTTATAGGTTTGAAATTGGTATAATGTAAATTTTCTGCATATTTATAAAAACTAATTAAGTTAAAATCAAGGAAAAGCAAAATGAACCAACTATACTTCATTGTGCATCCAATTGGTATCATTACCATACAGAAAATATGTTTAATGATTTTAAAATATAGCCATTTGTTTTGCACATTCCTAGAGGGTACAACCTGAGGACCAAAACAATCACATGAAAACTTTAAACGGTTTTAAGAATCAGTACTTTTATTGGTAGTGTTGGCATGATTTTTTGGACACTGTTGGTTGTGAATTGTGGGAAAACATTAATGAGTAATTTTTAATTATTTGGTTTCATTGGGAGTCAAGACTTGTGGCTTCATTGAAAGGATATACTTATGAAAGATCAAGGTCATAAAGCAAATACCCTGGAGCCCTGAATTTGAATGGGTAGTATCAGTATAAATTCATGCTATATTTTCCTTTAAAAAGAATAGCTCTGCCCCCTTACAAAGCAAGAAGAATTTTCCACTAAAAAATAAATCTAGATTGCATGATGAATTAACTGATTTCTAGAAAAGTATGAGGTGAGCCTTGAGCAACTTGATGCACCAGAAAAGAGGAAGGCCTACCAAGGTCGTGTAAAAAGGATTCAAGAGCTAGTCTGAAGAGCCTAAATGTCTTAAAATGGTACAGTTTGAGCATCTATAAAATGATAAGTAAACAGATTTGAACACATTAAGTGTGCTTAGATATTATATTCATGGTGATTCTAAAATTTACTCTGTGGTCACCTTTAAAAATGCTAAGAAATAAATTCATAATTTCAAAACTCTTAAATAAAAGGAAAGAATTAAATAATTATCCTTCTATCTATATAGGTACGGTTTAATCAAATAACTAGTGAGGAAAATATTCTCTTTAGAGAAGTATTCTAGTTAGTAAATGAACAAAGATAAATAGAATATCTTCATACTATAAACTTCAATTTGGAGAAGGAAATGGCAACCCACTCCAGTGTTCTTGCCTGGAGAATCCCAGGGACAGTGGAGCCTGATGGGCTGCCATCTATGGGGTCGCACAGAGTCGGACACGACTGAAGTGACTTAGCAGCAGTAGCAGATAAACTTCAATGAAATACTGGATCTAGGCACTAATCATCAGTGTCTGCTTCCATCATAAAACAAGAGATGACCAGATATTATGTATATCCAGATAGAAGTATATAGCACTACCTGTGAAGTTGTTCAGTCACCCAGTTGTGTCTGACTCTGCAACCTCATGAACTGTAGTGTGCCATGCCTCCCTATCCATCATAGGGCCCTGTGAAGTATTCTTGCTTTAAAAAAAAAGGGAAGAAGGAAAACAAACTTGACCCCAAAGAAGCTTCTATCTCTAACAACCAATTTACAGGGAAGTCACGAGATAGACTTGTTAAACAATGACAAAGGGAAGATGTCAGCAAAATCCAGATTGTGTGAAACTCTAGAGAAATAAAGGACCCCAAATTTTTAGTGTATAAATTGCAAGAAAAACAAAAGAAGGGACAACCTATAGGTTGAAAGAGACTTAATAATCATGTTGACAAATTACAATGCATGGGCGTAAACTGGATCTTGATTTGGAAATCAAATTAAAAAAAAATATTTATGACACAATTGGAACATTTAAACTAGGAATGAATATCTGAAGATATTTAGGAATTACAACTTTATATGTTATAATGTTACTGTGCTTGTATTTTTTAACTATGTCTTTTGGAAATACATACTGAAATAATCTTTTATTAAGTGATATGATATTTAGATTAATTTCAAAGTAATCTGCAGGTAAAGAGAAGTAGGTGGGAATGTAGATTAAATAAAATTAAATAATATTTCTTAACTGTTGGAGCTATGTGAGATCTACATGGGTTCTTAACAATGGTACATTTTGTCATGTATCTGACAGTATAACAAAGATATTTTTTTTTAATTTTATTTTATTTTTAAACTTTACATAATTGTATTAGTTTTGCCAAATATCAAAATGAATCCACCACAGGCATACATGTGTTCCCCATCCTGAACCCTCCTCCCTCCTCCCTCCCCACACCATCCCTCTGGGTCGTCCCAGTGCACCAGCCCCAAGCATCCACAGCCATAATATAGATTGATTAATCAGAATTCCTGGATATGAAGCAAGGACATTAGTATTGTTAAAAGTTACTTTCAAATGAATTTACTATGTGGCTAAAGTTTAGAGACAATGGTCTAAACAAGGCCATAAAACAACTCTTTTTCCCTCTCCTTATAAAAAATCTAGAAGTACACTTGCATTGGTTCAGCTGTTCAAAGATGTCATGAGGATACCACAGCTTCCATCCTCCTGCTCAGCCTTTTTTCAACAGGTTGACTCTATGACCATATGCTTGTCACAGTACAGTTACAACTGCTCCAGTCATCTCTATCACATGCCAATTACCATCTTTTTCTATAAAAGTCCCCAACACATTCCTGTATACATCATTGGGAAGAACTGGGCCACATGGTCATCCTTAAGTGTAGAGGAGGCTGGGAAAACCATCATCTGACAAAGGGGAATGAGAATAGCCATGACAGGACTAGAGAAATTCTGAATCCCCCTTGTCCCACTCCTACCCCCTAGGGCTGGACATATTGCTTCTTTTTGAAAAAAATCAATATTTCATACCATAGGGCATTGGTAGGAAAGGCTATTGAGTCACTAATCAACAAATCTAGTGAAAAGGAAAAGCAGGGTTCCTAGGATCAAAAACATAGTCAAGGGTAAGGATTCACTATGCACTGAAGGGAATTAACTCACAAAAATTGAGCCACATTTTTATACCTGCTACCTTGTTCAGTCCAGTCCTCACAACAATCCTATAAACAAGGTGTTTGATCAGGTCACACAATATGGCTATTCCCTTACTTTCTGTACATGCCCTGCTCAACCAGATGACTAACCTTCCCTTTTAATCATAGAGCCTAATCAGTAAATGCTTATGCACTTGTCCCCAGCCCCAGCTAATGACTGTTCTAATCTTAGAACATAACATTAAATCAGAACATCTCCACTTGTTAGTTTATCAAAAGGGTAGTGAAGGGTGTGCTTCTCTCCTGGTTTCCCTGGTTACTGATGAGCTGACCTGACGTTAATTCCCCCATAACTGGTAACCTCCCCATACCCCTGGGAGCAAAGACAGCTACCATGTCGCAAAGACTGCCACCTTTCACCACACATTGTAGGGTGTCGCTCCAAGATCTTGCTTCAGACGCATAAGATCACCCCCACCTCCACCCATTAAATCACTGATGTCTCTATCACTGACTCCAGGTTCTTTCTTTGGTCTTGAGGCTGGGCAAGTACAGGCCTTGCAGGTCTTGTCCCTTCTATGTCATTCATGAGGCACCAGAGTTTCATAGAAGAGGGGTGAGGTGGCTTATTCAGGATTCTAATTAGTGGCTTCATGGTACACTACCCCTGTGCCATGGGTCAGAGTCCCTTCTCTGGATTACCAAGATCACTGTCTAAAACATAAATGGGAAGAAAAAAGAGGTCCACTATTTCTTCAGCACCATGCTAGATATATTCTAAGTCAGGAAGGGGATATATTTTGATTCTGGCCACTTCGCTGATAATAGGATCTTCTGGAAGAGGTGGGGACACCAAGGTGGCCGACAGCAGAACTTACCCTTCATTGTAGCTGTTATATCTGCAAACTCAGATCACGTGTTGTTTTGTTTTGTTTCTATCAATTCCATTTATTTGAAACACCAGTTATATGTAGGATAAAGTCAGTGTTGCATGCTTGTCAGTAACAGTAGAAAAATAGAACGAGTGAAAACCTTTGTATAACTGTAATGACACTCAAAAGAGAAACGTATCATTTTACAATGCTTCACACAGATGAAATAAAGTTTGGAATTTCCTAAGGTGATCCTGGAGAAAAAAAAATTATATATATATATATATATATATTTCTTTAAAAAACACTATGTACAATTAAAGTGTAAACAAGCTTTATAAAGTACTTGTTATGCACATTGCAGAAAATACTTGCACAGGACATGAAATCAGTTTCAGAAAAATTTCTGAGCCTTTAGCATTGCAGGCACTTGACTTTATACCAGTAACAACACAACCACCAAAAAAACTGCAGTGCTGTAGAAAATACTACCTCTCTGAAGTAAAGATGTGGTACATAAACAGCAAGTAGAGTTCAGGAATCTTTATCTTCCAGCCACCCCACCTAAAAGCAGGGTTCCATCCCACCTGCCCATGGAACCCAGATACACAGTCACGTGCAAGTATGTGATGAAGCTTCCAGAGCTCATCTCAGCTCTTAGACAGAACCCATGTAAACACAAACACAAGAGGTTACTTTCAAGATACACACCTGCAAGTAATCTTTCTATAGAAATGGCCACAGTATTAAAATATTCAGAATATGGAAGACTGACTCATGATCTGAGAGTTTTTGAGAGGGGGAAAAAATCAAAAGACTTGCCAATATAACAATTACATAACAGCTACTGCAATCTGTAGGACAAAAAGACAACATTTCATAAAATATTGTTCATACAACAGCATTACTGGAAAATAGTACAATACCTCTAGTGTGTGATGGTAATTCTTTGAGTAAGGCTATCTGTAATGAGGTTGGAAAGTAAACTCCTTAGAAGACAGAGTAAACCATTGCAGAACAGGGAATAGCACCCATCACTGCTGCTTTAATAGTAACTTTCAACACTAAGTTGAAGTTCAATTGAATAATTTTTTTTAAAAAGTCAAATAAACATTTCCCTTTGAGTTCAGTCCTAAGATAAAAAAATATAAATGTCGAACTGCCATACGACCCAGCAATCCCACTGCTGGGCATACACACTGAAGAAACCAGAATTGAAAGAGAGACGTGTACCCCAGTGTTCATCGCAGCACTGTTTATAATAGCCAGGACATGGAAGCAACCTAGATGTCCATCAGCAGATGAATGGATAAGAAAGCTGTGGTACATATACACAATGGAGTATTACTCAGCCATTAAAAGAATACATTTGAATCAGTTCTAATGAGGTGGATGAAACTGGAGCCGATTATACAGAGTGAAGTAAGCCAGAAAGAAAAACACCAATACAGTATACTAACACATATATATGGAATTGAGAAAGATGGTAACGATAACCCTGTATGCGAGACAGCAAAAAATACACAGATGTATAGAACAGTCTTTTGGACTCTGTGGGAGTTGGGGGGATGATTTGGAAGAATGGCATTGAAACATGTATAATATCATATAAGAAACGAATCGCCAGTCCAGGTTTGATGCAGGATACAGGATGCTTGGGGCTGGTGCACTGGGATGACCCAGAGGGATGGTATGGGGAGGGAGGTGGAAGGGGGGTTCAGGATGGGGAACACGTGTATACCCATGGCAGATTCATGTTGATGTATGGCAAAACCAATACAATATTGTAAAGTAATTAGCCTCCAATTAAAATAAAAAAAAAAAATTGGGCAAAGCAAAAAAAAAAAAGTCTTAAAATTTCAAAAAAGTATCTTACAAGTGCTTCACAAAACACATTTTCCCCTAAAAGGCAGATTTAAACACGAAAATACATATTTTGCTGAGTAGTTGCTGAGAAGTGTTCATCTTTCACCTCTAGAGACAGACACACAGAGGGCATCTTTGTGCCTTCCTGCTGATATGGTTTCTCCTCCATTATCACCTAAATTCAAATGGACAAGTATTGTCCACTGCTACTAGGGCTTGAACAACAAATCCAAAGAAAACCCAATAAAGAACATTTTTTAAGGAAGTATAAAGAATCTGCCTGCCAATGCAGGAGACACAGGTTCCATCCCTGGGTCGAGATGATTGCCTGGAGAAGGAAATGTAAACCCACTCCAGTATTCTTGCCTAGGAAATCTCATGGACAGAGGAGCCTAGTGGGCTACAGTCCATGGGGTCACAAAGAGTAGGATATGACTTAGCAGCTAAACAACAACAGAAACAAGAGTTAGGTAAGTTTTCATAGAGGGGTCAACAGAAAACTCAAATAAAAATAATTAATTTAAAATCTACCTGGTTACCAAAATGTGAGGAAAGTTTAGGTCTAGTGATGTGCCTAAAGGGGCATGTGAGAGAAGGTATGCATGGTACATGGAAAATTCAAACTATTTTTTCAGGAATAATTTTTGCCTTTATGCAACTGTCTTTTCCTCTTAGGAGTCACAGGTGACTGTGAACTGAAATTATTAATCACAAAACTAAAACAAAAATATAAGAATAAGACCAACAGCATCTTGAAGAAACATGGATCTTCTCCTTCCATTCTAGGATCTAACTGGTATTCGTTAACCTCGACACAGTAGGCACCAAAAGTGGAGCTTGTCTAATGGCCTGATTGTCCGTGGCTCAAGAAGAGATCTTGTATCTTGAGATTTCATTCTCAAGAAATTTCTACACTAAGTAAACTCTAGGTTCTCTGGCCTAAATTTTATATTATTTCTGACAGCAATCTTACTCAGACTTCACATTTATCTTAGTACAGCACTGAAAGATTAAGCATTAAAAAAGATTGATTTCTGATTTTGGTTGAAATTAGAACTGTTTAGATGATAGCTCAACGCTCACAAGGCTATTATTTCAGCACAGTCTCCATTTTTTCGAAATTTATTACAAAGGAGAATACGGACTGGTGAAGAAATCAGACTGAACTTTGAGGACTCCCACAAGAATTATTCCAAAAAAAAAAAAATACAAAATGTGACATGGTGGACCTCTGTTTTGCACTGTAGCACCTCTGTGGGGAGTCTCAGTGAAGTTTAGGCTCTCGTCGCAGGGAAGCCAAACATGATCAGGGTAGAAGAAGCCATAGAACTTTACCATATAGCACTGTTCTTGGAATTTAACATGCTTGCACAAGGCTGTGAGGATATCATTGCTGAAATCATCTTATTAGATGCCTTAATTGCCATCCTCAAGTGGAGCTCTCATCCATATGGCTCTAAATGGGTGCACAAGCTTTATATTTTCTGTGAGGAATTTTCCCAGGTCATGACTTTGGATGTTTTTTATGAACTCAGCCAAGACTATCTGTTCACTGCTATCCAATCTGACTACCTACAGACAAGTAAACAAAATATCCCTAAATACTGAATTAAATGGGGTGAGCGTCAGTTAATGAAGAGACTAGCAGACAAAGGGCCAAACTTAGTGGGTGGCACTGCTCATACTGTGAACTAGAGAGGTGTAAATAGATGAGATGCTGCTAATTCAGCCAGGCATTGGTAGATAGTGTGAGACCGAACACTGACACCTGGGGATCTGTGAGGCTTGATAATATCACCATCCTCAGAGTTGGCTGCCATGCTACCAGTAGTGCCAGAGGTTTTGACCTCTTTTACTCACAGAATGAATCTGATGTGCATCTGTCCCCTAGCCACCTGGAGGCCCGGCTCAGATTCTGCTGGGAAATCAATATGACCATTCTCATGCCCCGAAATTCCCTCCAGGCCTTAAGTAGTGTGCCATCCATAGAAGCAAATGTTCTTGAATTATGTTCAATTTGGTCACAGCAACTTTTCATCCACCACCAGGATCTTGTGAAGCCATCACGTATCTGTCCTGAATCACCATCCTTTAAGGGTAAAGCCTCCTTAGATGTATCTCCTTCCCTTCGAACCTTGATGTTCCCTTCTCAAATGTGTAAAATGCATGCTTGAGGCTCATTTACCCTTTCAGAGTTCTTTTGGTTTCACATGCGTTGAAGGACACAGATAGGGATGGAGCATTCTGCTGTTAGCATCACTCAAAGAGTTAACCCTTTATACATTTTAAAATGTATTAATATATTTTATTTCACCTGTTCATTTATACCTTACAAAATTGACAAAAGAAGCTAAAGCGGTTTGGAAAGCTAAATAATATATGTCGTGAGCATCAGTTAAAGCAGGGTGCAAAAAGAAATACAAAGGTAGAAATCAAACACTAACCTTTAATCAGATAGTGCAGAACAGAAGGAACCTGGTGCAGCAGTCCATGGGGTCACAAAGAGCCAGACACCACTTAACACTCAACAACAAACCTTTAATCCAGGAAATGTCAGCTAAACCAGCAGAAGTCACTGGGAGTCTTTCTTGCTCATCTGCTATGTAAGAATGTGTTCTTCTTCTGTAAATTTATTGCTGTGGCAAAAGGTCACTGAAAGACTGTGGTAGAGCTAGTAAAAGCAGTTTGGGGAGGAGATAATTCATTTAAATCTCAGAGATTAGAGGAAGCCTTTTAATCAGAGCTCCAAATGTGAGGAAAGAGCCGTAATTTACTTATTGGATATATATCATATCATGTGAGAGATATAAACCTTTTTTTTCCCTTTTTGTCCTCATTCTAAAACTGGGGGCAGGTCTAAATAGTCTCTGAACTTTTAAGTTCAACAGTGAAAGATACAAATATCTTCCTTAGGGGACTGAGAACTATCTGCAAATTATGTGCCCATGTAAATTTGGATTGTCTAACATTAATCTGAGTAGAAAAGAAGGGGCTTTGCTGAAACCCCTTTTGATTGATTCTTAGAACTTGACTGAACTTTTCATCCACTGAGTTATAAAGAAACTGTTATGATTTTTAAAGGGTAAGTGAAGGAAAAGAGAATCCCCCTAGAATTTAGACAAATTTCCTCTAAAATGATCTGGCAGTGTTGAGTGCAAGATGGAACTGTAAGGGAAGCCTACAGTCAATATTCTATAGGCTATAGTGTCAAACTGTATACTGTGTTCTCTTACATATAAGCAACACTTTTTTTTTTTTTACTTCTTGTTTTGTTTTCTCATTCATAGCATGTTCATACAGAAGGGTTTTAGTTTCTCTTCTTTTCCCCTTGTTGATTTTGGTGATTGGTCGAACATGAGCACACCCAGGGTGTTTTGAAGAAGCCTCTCCCAAATTCAAAGCCCACTTTCCCCACCCTGTGGAAGTGGTTGTGTCCCTAGTGAGAAATCTGGGATCAAACTTTCCTTCCCCTCAGTGGCCAAACATGAGTAGATATTGTTAAATGAAAACTAGGACAAATGAAAAAATGTCAATACCTTCAACAGAAAATAGAGAATCTCATGTTGATGTTTGACAGAAAACAATGAAATTCTGTAAAGCAATGATCCTTCAATTAATACATAAATTTTAAAAATTTAAAAGAAAGAAAATATAGAATCATAATGAACATAGAAACAGGCATTGGATCAATGTGAACATGTCCAAATGCTCAGGTTTTGGCAGAATTTCTGTGGTTGCTGGATAATTTCTTTTGAATGACCATGAAACAGTAATAATTTTCCTGCTGCTAAATAGGCTATTTTAATTAATGTGAGTTGAATATTTGCACTGCAAAATGTGCATAAGTAAACTTTAAAAGAACAGGTTCTTGCATTGCAGTAAATCAGAATCATGGCACTGTTAAAAGGTCTATTCTGACAAAGGATTTGTCTACTGGGAGACAGGAATGGTAACCATAGTGGATATTAATAGCACTGACAATTTGTCCTGGGTACCAGAGAAAGGCGCTCGAAGTTGAGTAATGTGGAGACCTGCTAGCTTATGCCCAGCTCAAACTTTCCACTTTCTTTCTTTCACGGGTCTTTGCTGAAGTACCAAATAAATTGGCCCCCTTTCCTAAATTTCCTATTTGTCCTATAACGACCAGAAGAATACAAGGAAGAGCCTTGGGAGAAATGTTGCCAAGAGTGAAATGGCTAGGCACATATTGAGAAATCCTCAATTTCTCAATTGAGCAAGTTCATGATGTATTTACAGAATACAGCCAGACTTGGGGAGTTTCTACACTGACCTTGCTTGTCAGGAATTTGAGATGCTCTTGGCACAGTTAAGTTAAATAGGTCTAAATTAGAGGCAACAGGGGACCTCTGAAGGGACACTGTTTTGTATGCCCTGGGGAAACAGTACTGTGCTTGTGAATGGCCTTAATTTGCAGTATTGGAAAACACTACCAGACATTAAGAACTATAGAGAAAGTTATTCATGAAGCTAGAAAAAAAACTGTTACAAGTGTATATATTTTCCTAAAGTGTCTCCAACCACCTGGATCATCTCTGAAATGAAAATTATTGGTTTCTAAAATCCACTCCCAAAGATTTATGATTTATGTCCTGACTTCTGAATGTTTATATATATATATATATATATTTCAGAGCTCCTGGTGGAGAAGTTTCTATACAACTGGCTAATGAGAAAGACATTTAGGAGACAGTTTTTGATGGGAAGTTATCCAAATTGGATGGAGAAAAAGAGTTCTGTTCTGCCTTGCGGCTTTGGCCTATTAGTGGATGCTATCTACAATGATCCTATTGGTAAATTACTAGAATTGTAAAATCAGTGAGATTGATGCAGCATCAGAAACAGATTTTTTAAAAGTGGCTGCCACAGTAAAACTTTTAGCAAACACTCCATTTTGTACAAAGTTCAGAGCACAGAGGCAAAAGAACAAACTCTAAAATAAAATGAAACTCTTGCCACTGATATTCTAATTATTAAAGGACTGGGTCCAAGACAACATGAGACACATCCCTGTGGGTTAGGTCAGCTGACATATGACAAAATAAAAAACCTCTTTTCCTTTGTGGGTGTCCTGAAGATCTATGGTTGGATGATTCACAGAGCCATGCTATTGATGCTCTGAAAAGACCTGTGGCTATCTCTGATTCTGAAGGTACATGGGGACACAAACAAAGGGACCATGGAAAAGGGTCCTGAGCACTGCCCAGGGTGTTCCAGCAGCAATCCCCACCCTTGTTAAACCACCCCATGAGTGTGAGGAATTGGATGTGCCCACCACTGGGCAGTGTTTACACTGGGCCACTATCCACTTACCAAGACAGAAAGTTCCTGCGGTTGTTGAGTCACACAGGTTATAAAGCCTCTCTCTTGGCAATAAAAGTAGTCACCTCAGGATCTACAGTTGTTTTCCTCAAGGTACTCTTCATGGACAAGTCCTGTTATCTCTGATCCCAAGAGTGTGTTGTGATTTGATTGTAAAAATGACCCCTCACCTTTCCTACTAACCCCAAGCAGTGAAGAATGGGAGAGTGGAATGGTCTCCCCATTTCTAAGCTCAGTACTCTAACCCTTACTTGTCAGTGAATGACTGACTTACTATTGCAAGTATTTATCTTCTCAACAGTAATGCCCCTTATTGTGTTGTGCCCCACACCACAAGGTTCTCAGTGAATAGAACAAAGGGGTGTGTTAAGATGAAGCTGTGCTGTGTTTAGTTGCTCAGTCATGTCCAACTCTTTGTGACCCCCCTAGGGGCTGTAGCCCACCAGGCTCCTCTGTCCTTGGGGATTCTCCAGGCAAGAATACCAGAGTGGGCTGCCATGCCTTCCTCCAGGGGATCTTCCCAATCCAGGGATCGAACCCAGGTCTCCCACACTGAAGGCGGATTTTTACTGCCTGAGCCACCAGCGAAGCCCAGGGGGTACAGATAACAGTCTAGTCAACATACTATCTGAATCCCCAGGTATATTTGTAATCTGACCATGTTCAACATTTGGGGATTTGGTAGATGGCATGAGCTTTTTTTCCCAAATACCAAGTAGGGAAGCAGAAGAGCTCCTTTATTGACTGGACTTGAACACAGAAAACAAAGTTCATTGGGAAGAGCTCTAAAATCTTTTTCATCAAAATTAAAACCTTTCCTTTAACACAAACCTGTGCATTATTTGTAAATTCTTCATTTAGAGCAGTGAGTACAAGACAGTTTTTAAAAACTAATACAATTATGTAAAGTTTAAAAATAAAATAAAATTAGAAAAAAAAAAAAAACCCAGGTAATAAGATGTATTCAGTTATTTGAGAAAGTGAAAAAGCTAACTGATTAGTATTATAGACAAATTTTAAAAATATTCAAAAGCACTTCAAATACCAGTAAGAGTTTCAAATGGAATATTTTATTCACATGTTAGTTGTCTTTAACATGTACACACACACTGACACACTCTGATTGGTCTGGTTGGAACAAGGGTTGTCTAAGTATCCTAAAGGAAAATGAAAAATTAAAAATATATTAATTTTTCATTGTTATAGACAATTACATCCACATCAGTTACAAAGATTTTACTGATTTTGTTCAAGGAAGCAGAATGGAATAGGAGGAGGAAATTGTGGGTAAATTCAACAGTGACATAACTGAGATCTCAACATGAGAGCTGACAAAACATGGATTTTTGCTGTGAAATTTTTCTTTGCAAAATATGGAGAAAAGTTTGTCAATGTGTAGTAAATAAGAGAAGATGGTGAAATTTATCATAGTCAATTCTCACAGTATTGTATATGGACATCAAGAAAACTGCTTAGTCCTTCTCTGGGACCAGTTTCAGAACTTTGCCAATTGCAATGGTCTTACCCTCATCTCTTAAAGTAAAACGACCCATCTGAGGAAAATCTTTGAATGTCTCAAGGCAGATAGTTCCTGCTGTCCTTAAACGGGCAATGCACACTTGATCTTGCTTCACGAAGCGGGGCCGTGTCTTACTCTTTTCTCCTGATTTTTTATCTACCAAGGAGATTAAGGCTGTTATCTCAACTTCCTCAATACAAGTATGAATGTGCAGCACTGCATTATAACCTGGGCAGATGATGGATTTGTGCTCAATAATCACTATCTGAACATCAAATGTGCGTCCAGAATGGCAGAGATTAGTAGGATCACAGAGTATGAATCCTGGAAGAATCTCTTCTTCTTCAATTCCCTTCAGTCTGATTTTAAGGTTTTCACCTGGGGCTACATAATCAGTTTCAGCATCATCAGAAAGTATTCCAAGAACTTCCACATTGTGCTTGTTTGGCATCATCACAAGCTGCTGGCCTTTAAAAATGGATCCTGATTCCAGCTTTCCCAGGACCACAGTGCCCATATCCTTGTACTTATCCACAATTGGCAGTCTAATTGGTCCATCAATGGATCTGTTGAAGTTTGGCATATTATCCAAATAGGGAATGAATGGTAATCCAGTGTACCAAGGGCAGAAATCTGATTGCTCTTTAATATTTGCCCCGGTCAGCCCTGAGCAGGGCATAAAGTGAATGTCCTTTTTGGGACTAAAGCCGACTTTTTTCAAAAAGGGCACTAGCTTTTCTTTACATTCTTCATATCTTTCAATGCTCCAATTTACTGTGGGATCATCCATCTTATTAATAAGCACTATCAAATATTTCACCCCTGCCGTTTTTGCCAACATTGCATGTTCTCTTGTCTGTCCACCTTTTTCAAATCCAGTCTCAAACTCTCCTTTCCTGGCAGAGATTACCAGTACAGCCAAATCAGCTTGAGAAGCACCACCGATCATATTTGGGACAAAACTCTTATGGCCAGGAGCATCTAAAATTGTGAAATGTTTCTTTTCTGTTTCAAAATAGGCACGACCCACTTCTACTGTTTTACCCTTGTCTCGTTCTTCCTGGTTTGTATCTAAGGCCCAGGACAAATACCAAGTTTCTCTGTTTTTTTCTTTAGCTTCTCTTTCATATTTCTCAAGTGTTCTTTTGTCAACCATTCCTGTCAAAAACATGATCTGTCCTCCAATGGTTGACTTCCCGGCATCAACATGCCCAATGAATACCACATTTACGTGTTCTTTTTTAGGAGCACCTGAGGGTACGACCACAGATTTCGATTTTCTGATTTCCTCTTTCTCCATCATTTCCTGGCCACTTTCTTCTGGGGGCCCCGAATCTCCCAAGGAACTACCCCCTGGCTCGGCTTCACTTACTTCATTGTGCTCCCATGACTCTTCTAAAACCATCTCCACCTCTCCATTTTCTACAACAGGTTCTGAAAGTTCCATGGTAACGGCTGAATTGGAACCTTCACGCCACAATAACTGTTCCTCTTTGGAATGTTCCACAGGTGCCCCCCGTCCCAGCCTTTTACCTTGAGGGTCGCCCGCGCCCGTACAGGTTTCATAGAATCCGGGGGCGTCATTCGGGGGGGTCTGCGGCTGGCTCGGGCCCCGCAGGAAGGCCGGCACGAACTCCGCGGCATGGACGTTAGGCACGAAGGGTTTGGCGTTGATGTTGAGCTGACGGCTGAAGGCCGAGCTGAGGGGCTCATGCTGCACCTCGGCGGCGACCGCCGCCAACGCCGAGGAGGCTCGGTCCCCGCTCGGGGCCAAACCCGGTGCTTCCATGTCCACCTGGTCCCAGCAGTCGGGAGCCGAGTCGCTGCTGCTGCTGCTGCCCAGATCCATCGTCTTCAGCCCTGATAGATGCGGGGAGGGAACGGGTTTAATGGGAGAAAAGAGACGGCAGTGCCGCCGGGGGTGAGGCGGCAAGAGTGGAGAGTTGGGATGGGGAAGCGACACGAACCTTAGCGGCGGCTTGGAGGCAGCCGGGTCCCGACACTGCATTCGCAACTGCGGCGGCAGCAGCAGATATGGCGGCGCAGCCTCTCCTGTTGTGTGTGAGCGGATCTCCTCCCCCAAACCCCGACCACTTCCGACTCTTCCACGGCCGACCCGGTGCCGGGCGGGGATTGACCCCTAGCTGCCATCCGTATGCTCGGCCTCCCGCATCCTTAGTCCTGGCTGAGGTCCAAAAGCCTCTTTTTTTAAAAACAAAAAAACCCGAAAATTTCCATTCATTTTTGTATACGCGCTCCGGGAGAGCGATTTGACCACGATGTAATGATTAAACCTAGACAGGCACACCTGATTTCCAATTCTACTCAGATTCTAGTGAAAATGAACATTCTTATTGAACAAATGGAGGTAGGATAGGGGTTAAAGGTTTACCCAGCAACTGAAAGAAGAAATTAGTGATTAGGGAGGTGCTCTTGAAATACAGGAAGATGAAGCTGAACCTTGGAAATGCGACTTTAGCTCAGACATTAATTTGAAACCCTTTCCAGTGCACTCCTCCCCCCCACCTCCCCACTCCAATAAATAAGCCTGTAACCTTGGCTGATGGCTTTCATGGTGTAAAGATGGGCTTATAACCTCTTTTTATGTAAAGCACTTGGGCTGTGTCTGCTTGGAAGAAGTTTCCAATGAGACCCTTGTCCCAGTCTAGCTGCACAACCTACAGCATTTGTGCAGGTGTCTGGACAATGGCTAGCCTGTGATGTGGTGGTGGGTCAGATAGACAGGTACGGGACTCAGATCTCTTGTATTCTTCTAATCAACTGTATTCTGGTGTACCTTCCTCACTAACCTCCCTGGAGTACAGCCGAGGTCCACAGAATTAGGCTTCCCTCTAATTCTTGGGGCCTAGAACCTTCTTACTGCTGATACTGGGTTTGATCTTAAGAATCAGTGTCATATTGGAACCTTACAGGTGGTGTGGGTATCAGCATAATTAAACCAATTAAGACCTCTGAGATGGACAAAGTCCATAAGATCCTAAGCAGTAGAATCTCACTCTTAGAATTTGGAACGCTTGTGCCAAAGCCTAGAAGAGCTGGTTTGTAAATTATCTTAATTTAGATCAAACTGAAATAGAAAAAAAGATCCTGGGAAAATGTAATTTGCTAGTATGAAATAAAGTCATATTAAATAAATCCAACAACAAGCCAGAATATAAAAATTAGTAGCTGATTTAAAACAAAAATTTTGTAATGAACATTTCAGGGGTAGAAGAAAATGTCCTATGTCTAACACACTTGGATACTTGGTGGTTTCAGCCTGGTTGCCACTATTTTACGAGCTGTGTGCTGTTCCTAAGCCATTAGATGTCAAACCCCTTCATTCTTTTTGCGTCAGGTAAAAAGACTTAGTTATTTGCTATCACTTAAAGAGAATGTGCACACCTATTCACAATGAATAGGAAGAAATTAGAGGGTAAATGTGCAGAAGCCATGCACCGAAGACTTTCTTGGGCATTCTGTGAACCTCAAATAGACTTACTAAAATGTCTCTGGGAGAACTTGTCAAGGTTTAGGGAATTGTGTTCACATAAAGTTAGCAATAGCAAGGAAGCAGGACAGACCAGGGACATTTCCTTTACCTTGGTCATTTGTATTAATCATGAGAATATTAGCATAACTGTTACTTAGTATTATCTCTGTTAGAGACAAAAGGATGAGTTACTTTTAGAACCTTAAAGGAGAAATGAGAAATGGTGACTGGATGTCTTCACAAACCATCATCCTTGGGATTCAGGAGAAGACAGATATATCCGAGAGAGAAACACTGACCAGAAATATACACAGAGACTAACCTTGGACAAAACTCTTTTGATTTTTGTGATGGGGCAATTGTCTCTGGTGGATCTGCCTAGAACTTTGAAAGAGTTCATTAGTAAATGGGAGAAGTCTCATCAAAGGCTTTTTTAAAAAAAGAAAGTGTAGGAAATATCTGGTCACTGCTTAATTAATCATTTTCAACTTAATTTCATTGCAAAATACAGCACAAATACAGAAAATTGCATAACACAAAATTATAACTTATTGACTTAGAAGGAAAACACACTTGTAACCACCACTCAAATCAGCAATTAGAACTTTGCCAGTCAATCCAGAAGGCCTATCTCTACCCTGTCCAATCACAACCCACTCCTTCCACCCTTAAATGTAACCACTATTCTAACGTTTATAATAATCACCTTCATGATTTTCCATACAGTTTTATCACACAAATGTATACTCAAACACTGCAGTTCAATTTTGCCTAGGTTTTTGGATACTTTTAAGTCTCTCAATCTACAGGTTCCCAATCTACCCTCCATTTTTTCACATCATTTATTCATTAGAGAAGGTAGATCATGAGACTTGTAGAGTTTTCTACGTTCTTGACTTTAGTGATTGTATCCTTATGGTATAGTTTAGAATATCCTTTTTTTTCTGTGTATTTCCTGTGTATCAATAATTGAATCTGTGAGCTTGACCAGATATAGGTGTAATTTTTAAGCAAGAATACTTGAAGGGGAATTTTGAGTATTTCCATAAAGATGCACATAATGTCAAGTTGTGACTGCTTTTTCAGTTAGCAAAAGTTAATGATGATTGGGAGCAACCCCACGTCCAAGGAGTTACGGCTGCGCGGGAGCAGGAGGGCCGAGAGAAGCTTCTCCATGTTCAAGGTCAGGACGGGCAGCCGTGAGGAGATACCCCCCCTCCAAGGTAAGGAGCAGCGGCTGTGCTTTGCTGGAGCAGCCATAAAGAGAGACCCCACGTCCAAGGTAAGAGAAACCCAAGTAAGACAATAGGTGTTGTGAGAGGGCAGACACACTGAAACCATAATCACAGAAAACTAGCCAATCTGATCACATGGACCATAGCCTTGTATAACTCAATGAAACTAAGCCATGCCGTGTGGGGCAACCCAAGACGGGTGGGTCATGGTGGAGAGGTCTGGCAGACTGTGGTCCACTGGAGAAGGGAATGGCAAACCACTTCAGTATTCTTGCCTTGAGAACCCCATGAACGTATGAAAAAGCAAAATGATAGGATTGAAATAAGAACTCCCCAGGTCGGTAGGTGCCCAATATGCTACTAGAAATCAGTGGAGAAATAACTGCAGAAAGAATGAAGGGATGGAGCCAAAGCAAAAACAATACCCAGTTGTGTATGTGACTGGTGATAGAAGCAAGGTCTGATGCTGTAAAGAGCAATATTGCATAGGAACCTGGAATGTTAGGTCCATGAATCAACACAAATTGGAAGTAGTCAAACAGGAGATGGCAAGAGTGAACATTGACATTCTAGGAACCAGCGAGCTAAAATGGACTGGAATGGGTGAATCTGACCCAGATAACCATTATATCTACTACTGTGGGTAGGAATCCCTTAGAAGAAATGGAGTAGCCATCATGGTCAACAAAAGAGTCTGAAATGCAGTACTTGGATGCAATCTCAAAAATGACAAAATGATCTCTGTTCATTTCCAAGGCAAACCATTCAATAGCACGGTGATCCAAGCCTATGCCCCAACCAGTAATGCTGAAGAAGCTAAAGTTGAACAGTTCTATGAAGACCTACAAGACCTTTTAGAACTAACACCCAAAAAAGATGTCTTTTTCATTATAGGGGACTGGAATGCAAAAGTAGGAAGTCAAGAAACACCTGGAGTAACAGGCAAATTTGGCCTTGGAATACGGAATGAAGCAGGGCAAAGGCTAATACAGTTTTGCCAAGAGAACACACCGGTCATAGCAAACACCCTCTTCCAACAACACAAGAGAAGACTCTACACATGGACATCACCAGATGGTCAACACCGAAATCAGACTGATTATATTCTTTGCAGCCAAAGATGGAGAAGCTCTATACAGTCAGCAAAAACAAGACCAGGAGCTGACTGTGGCTCAGATCATGAACTCTTTATTGCCAAATTCAAACTGAAATTGAAAAAAAGTAGGGAAAACCACTAGACCATTCAGGTATGACCGAAATCAAATCCCTTATGATTATACAGTGGAAGTGAGAAATAGATTTAAGGGACTAGATCTGATAGACAGAGTGCCTGATGATCTATGGACGGAGGTTCATGACATTGTACAGGAGACAGGGATCAAGACCATCCCCACGGAAAAAAAAAATGCAAAAAAGCAAAATGGCTGTCTGAGGAGGCCTTGCAAATAGCTGTGAAAAGAAGAGAAGTGAAAAGCAAAGGAGAAAAGGAAAAATATAAGCTTCTGAATGCAGAGTTCCAAAAAATAGCAAGGAGAGATAAGAAAGCCTTCCTCAGTGAGAAATGCAAAAAAATAGAGGAAGACAACAGAATGGGAAAGACTAGAGATCTCTTCAAGAAAATTAGAGATACCAAGGGAACATTTCATGCAAAGATGGTCTCGATAAAGGACAGAAATGGTATGGCCCTAACAGAAGCAGAAGATATTAAGAAGAGGTGGCAACAATACACAAGAGAACTGTACAAAAAAGAGCTTCACGACCCAGATAATCATGATGGTGTGATCACTCACCTAGAGCCAGACATCCTGGAATGTGAAGTCCAGTGGGCCTTAGAAAGCATCACTACCAACAAAGCTAGTGGAGGTGATGAAATTCCAGTTGAGCTATTTCAAATCCTGAAAGATGATGCTGTGAAAGTGCTGCACTCAATATGCTAGCAAATTTGGAAAACTCAGCAGTGGCCACAGGATTGGAAAAGGTCAGTTTTCATTCCAATCCCAAAGAAAGACAATGCCAAAGAATGCTCAAACTACCGCACAATTGCACTCATCTCACATGCTAGTAAAGTAATGCTCAAAATTCTCCAAGCCAGGCTTCAGCAATACATGAACCATGAACTCCCAGATGTTCAAGCTGGTTTTAGAAAAGATAGAGGAACCAGAGATCAAATTGCCAACATTCTCTGGATCATCAAAAAACCAAGAGAGTTCCAGAAAACATCTATTTCTGCTTTATTGACTATGCCAAAGCCTTTGACTGTGTGGATCACAATAAACTGTGGAAAATTCTGAAAGAGATGGGAATACCAGACCACCTGATCTGCCTCTTGAGAAATCTGTATGCAGGTCAGGAAGCAACAGTTAGAACTGTAGATGGAACAACAAACTGGTTCCAAATAGGAAAAGGAGTACGTCAGGGCTGTATATTGTCACCCTGCTTATTTAACTTATATGCAGAGTACATCATGAGAAACACTGGGCTGGAAGAAACACAAGCTGGAATCAAGATTGTAGGGAGAAATATCAATAACCTCAGATATGCAGATGACACCACCCTTATGGCAGAAAGTGAACAGGAACTAAAAAGCCTCTTGGTGAAAGTGAAAGAGGAGAGTGAAAAAGTTGGCTTAAAGCTCAACATTCAGAAAACGAAGATCATGGCATCTGGTCCCATCACTTCATGGCAACTAGATGGGGAAAAAGTGGAAAAAGTGGCTGACTTTATTTTGGGAGGCTCCAAAATCACTGCAGATGGTGACTGCAGCCATGAAATTAAAAGACGCTTGCTCCTTGGAAGGAAAGTTATGACCAACCTAGATAGCATATTCAAAAGCAGAGACATTACTTTGCCAACAAAGGTCCGTCTAGTCAAGGCTATGGTTTTTCCTGTGGTCATGTATGGATGTGAGTGTGGACTGTGAAGGAAGCTGAGCACCAAAGAATTGATCCTTTTGAACTGTTGTGTTGGAGAAGACTCTTGAGAGTCCCTTGGACTTCAAGGAGGTCTAAGCAGTCCATCCTAAAGGAGATCAGTCCTGGGATTTCTTTGGAAGGAATGATGCTAAAGCTGAAACTCCAGTACTTTGGCCACCTCATGGGAAGAGTTGACTCATTGGAGAAGACCCTGATGCTGGGAAGGATTGGGGGGATGAGGAGAAGGGGACAACAGAGGATGAGATGGCTGGATGGCATCACCAACTCGATGGACATGAGTTTGAGTGGACTCCGGGAGTTGGTGATGGACAGGGAGGCCTGGTGTGCTGCGATTCATGGGGTTGCAAAGAGTCAGACATGACTGAGCGACTGAACTGAACTGAAACAATTTTTCTTGCTATACTCTCTGAATTTAGGATGGCCCTTCATCAACCAGTGGAAGCCTCTTCTAGTTTAATTCTGAGTGGTTTTGAGACTAAGCTAGTGGTCCTTCATGGGTTTTTTTATTAGCTGGTAAGACAAAATGTACCAGACCAATTTTATATATTTCTGCCAACCAGAAATATTGGTTCTCAATGATAAAGTTCAGCTCAGTTCAGTCGCTCAGTCGTGTCCGACTCTTTGCGACCCCATGAATTGCAGCACACCAGGCCTCCCTGTTCATCACCAACTCCTGGAGTTCACTTAAACTCATGTCGGTCAAGTCAGTGATGACATCCAGACATCTCATCCTCTGTAGTCCCCTTCTCCTCCTGCCCCCAATCCCTCCCAGCATCAGAGTCTTTTCCAATGAGTCAACTCTTCGCATGAGGTGATAAAAGCGGATGATAAAATTAGAAAATAAAATACTTATTTACTTGATTTACCCCACCTACACATGTATAGGGCTTCCCTGGTGGCTCAGAGGTTAAAGCGTCTGCCTGGAATGCAGGAGACCCTGGTTTGATCCCTGGGTCGGGAAGATCCCCTGGAGAAGGAAATGGCAACCCACTCCAGTACTCTTGCCTGGAGAATCCCATGGATGGAGGAGCTGGTAGGCTACAGTCCATGGGGTCGCAAAGACTTGGACACGACTGAGCGACTTCACTTTCACTTTCACACATGTATTAATAGAATTCTTAGTATTGCCATCACCAATATGATTAGAGAAAACAGATTTTTTTTTCCATAAGCTCTTCACATTCTCTGCCAGTACATTATGGTTGAACTACATTTATCTGATAATAACTCACTTTTGTTGAGTGTTTCCTGGGTGCAGGTTGTATTTCAATTACTTTCTATGAATTTTCTTATTTCATTTTCCCTATCATTCTGTGAATAAGGTAATCTTATCAATATATTTTACAGAGAAGAAATGAATGTTTAGATAAGCTGAGTGAATTATCCAAGATCATATAAGTAGTAAGTAGTAGGCTTTGTGTTCGAGCACAGACAGTACAATTCTAAGGCCATACTGGCTTGTAACATCTATTATATACTAAAAAAGAAATCAGGAGATTAGGTACGTTTAAATCACAAAATGAGAAAAGATGGAAACATGTTAGATTATCTGGAGAGAATGAAAATATTGGTGAATTTTTGAGAGAAAGGATAATACAGTGAAGTTCTTTTATGAGAACACGTTTTCTTCCTGAAGTAGGAGATAACCCTGTGGAGATTGTTAAGGCAGAATGAAATAAGAAAAATGAGGAATGGGAGAAAATTTAGGATAGACTTTTGGGGGGAGGTGGCTGATTTGAGAATGTAAAATTATTTTCTGAAGAATTCCATTTAAACAAAAGTAGTTTATACTGGAAAACATAATATGCTCAGGCTTTGAGATTCCTCTCTTTCTCCAGTGTACCTCTAACTTCATTAGGCAGCCTAGAGCACAAACAGAGTTTTAAGTTTCACCCAGGTTTTATGAATAGTAGTGCCAAATGGACTGGAAGGAGAAGAGGAATATATCAAGGGACTAGTGAGCACAGGGTTAAGAACACTGTATTGGATGCCTTATATTGGTTCTTTCAGCATTGGTTCTTCAAGCTCCATTCATAAATATCCCTCTCTATACTGAAGAGTGGAGAAGGCAACGGCACCCCACTCCAGTACTCTTGCCTGGAAAATCCCATGGATGGAGAAGCCTGATAGGCTGCAGTCCATGGTGTTGCCAAGAGTCGGACACGACTGAGAGACTTCACTTTCACTTTTCACTTTCATGCATTGGAGAAGGAAATGGCAACCAACTCCAGTGTCCTTGCCTGGAGAATGCCAGGACAGGGAAGCCTGGTGGGCTGCCATCTATGGGGTCGCACAGAGTCGGACATGACTGAAGGGACTTAGCAGCAGTAGCAGCAGCATACTGAAGCGACTAGGCAGCAGTTTAATTCTCCATTTCCTAGAGTTTTTAACTTAGTAGGATTCCAAATGCATTTTACCTTCTGTCAATCTGATGTACACTGATCAGATTTATTTTAGAAGCATTTTAAGTGTAGAGAGATGTAAGACGTGCATGCTGGAGTTGTGAATGTAGCTGGGAAGCTAACAATTCTGGTGGAATTTCCTGCTTCCAAGAAAGCAATTAAGAGCTAACAATTCTGGTGGAATTTCCTGCTTCTAGGAAAGCAATTAAGACACCCTATGCCTAAAGCCAACAGATGTACTGGAAACATCCTGATTCCACACTCAACTGTGGCAGCTGCCCTTGGGGACCAACTTTGCTGAATGAGTATAATAATCATTCTGAGAGGCCATGAATAGACCTGTATCTCCAGGCCCTTGAAAGACAGTATTTATATGCTCCTAACTCCTGAAATTCATCCCTGTGCTAATTAACATAGAATGCTTTCTGCTAACAGCAACCAGACATTGACTAGTACAAGTACCAAAAGACTAGGGTTCAAGGCCTGCCATTTTAAACTATTTTCTTTGTTTGATATCCTTAACCACTCTGTGCCTCATTTTCCTTATATGATGAGTGGAGATGAACCCACATCCACACATACACTCTGAGGTGCTAGAGGCAAACGTCATGGTGAGTATAAAGAGCCACAGGGGCTGGAATTGTAAGACGCTTCAGTAACATCATCATTACTAAACACCAATATGGTAAATTGTGGGACATCATGGATGAAATGCCTGATAGCCAAACGTGTGTAAACAGGAAGAAAATAGCCTAGTTTTGAGGTTAAATGGGGGGAAATGTATCTCCATTCTAAGGCAATCCTTAATGACTGCAATGTCACCACCATACTCTATCCAATGTTTCCGGTCCTAGGTGAGAATGTAATCACAAAAGAGGTTAAACTATCAAGCAGTTGTTTTCATACAAATTCACACAGACTTAATACCGGAAATATGAAGAACTATGAAAACAGATAATTAGTCACTAAGAATTGTTCACTTTCCACCAGTGTACACGAGTACCACAGTAAAATTTAGTGAAACAGAAATAAAATGATAACTATGTGACATGATGGGGATGTTACCTAATGCTAGAGTGGTATTCATATTGTAATATATAATGTAAAATCAACACACCATCCAACTTAAAAGTATAGAATATCATATGTCAATTATCTCAATAAAAAATAAAATTTAGTGAAGCACGTTCAGCTAGAACTGAACTGCCTGATAGCTGAGTGCTGAGGTAGCCTAACCAGAAAGTGGGATTATTTGGGGGATAAAAAGTGGAAAAATATCTGTACATTAACATGATGGCCAACCATTTCTGCCTAAGTCCCAGCATTTCCTATGTAAAGATTACTGTGATCTCTCAGAGTAATGAGATAAATTCAAGGGATCGTCTAATCCTCTACATTTTATTCAGCACTTCTCAGGTAGCAGCCTGTACTCAAGCAACCATGGGTAAAAATAATTTACACATCCTAGACTCTGTATGCTTCATGATGTCTTGGTGGTCTTTTGTGAAGCTCATTTCACAAGGACACAGGAAAGCTAGCTCTTTTGCCCCAGGTTAGAAATCAGAAAACTAAACTTTGGAGAAAAAGAGATTAGTTACCAAAGGGTCTTTGATGTGTTCGAGGCCAAAATATTCTATCCTCAAAGTGTACAGCCATGATTGGAGAAACCATTGAGGGGAGGAAGCTGAATAAAGAAGCCATTGGAGATTTACTGATAAACTACTATCACGGGAGTGCTGATACAATGATATGGAGGAGAGAAGTGTGTCAGGGAAAGGGGAAATGTGAGCCATGCAAGGTTCCAGAAACTAGAGCAATAGCAGATGATGGCACAGAGAAAACAGTGTGAGCAAGAATTAATGGTCATGTGGGGAAAGGACTTTTGTAAGACAAAAAGGTAATCAAGTTCATGAGCCTAGTTGAGTCACTCGTCCCCCAAGTAAGGTACTAAATTCCAGTGAAGGAGAGAGAGTCTTCATTCTTCAGTCTCCAAATGTAGTATGCATCACACCCAAGACAGCCAAGGGGATAATGCCAGTTTCAAACATCTGGTGGAGGGATGAGCACAGTAATATAATGTTGTAATAAAACAGTCAAGCATGATGTCAATATACTTCACTCAGTTCTTTGATGTACTGCAACCCATGCTAACTGAGCACTGGCGTTGCACTTGCCCGTGTGTGGGCAGATTCACACTATGAGTCTGCATCATGTAGGGACAAGTTGAGTGCCAATAAGACTAACAACTAAAGTGGATTAAAACACATCAGCTGTGATTAAATATGGGGTTCATAGTGGCTCTAAAGGAACAAAGACCTCATGGTCGCTATGATTAAATGCTAGGAAATAGATTCATTATTTGGAAATTGGGTAAGCAGAGGCAAATAATGAAACCGTTATCCTGTGTGTGGCACATGAACTATAACATTGGTTACCAAACAGTGGATGAGGGAAGTGTCTCATCAGAGAAGAATTTCATCTACTAAATGAAGAAGCATAGATAGAATGAAAATACCTCCATTTTCAACCTCAAATGACACAAGCACTGTAGGCAATGAGCACCAGTATCTGCTTGCTCTACAAAAATAGGGACAACCATACAGTATTCCCCTCCCAGTGGATGAATGCCACACTGCCTCTGAGCCATTCTTGCCAAATTAGAAGACTGAACCAGAAGACAAGATCTAAACCCCAATTTGCAGGAAAAGCTGGGGACAGAGGAGTGTATTAAATGATGCCAATGAGATGAAATCAGCAAAATGCTGCATGTGGATGACTCTGTAGAGCAAAGGATTCATTTCTCATGAGAAACAGAGAGAGCAAGAGAGGGGGAATTTTACAGAGAATTAGCAGGCATATTGAAAAACTGCAGTGCCTGAGACTAAATGGGATTCAGAATTGGTGAAAACATTAACATTTATGAGAGAGTAAAGAAGACATGGGTTCAAGCCCTAGGTCAGAAAGATCCTTTGGAAGAGGAAATGGCAACCCACTCCAATATTCTTGCCTGGAGAATCCCATGGACAAAGCCTGGCAGAATGCAGTCCATGGAGTCACAAACAGTCAGACATGACTGAGCAGGCACACACAGCACCACACAAGGGGAACTTTGGGCTTCCCATGTGGCTCAGTGGGGAAGGAATCCAGCCGCAATCAGATCTCCTGGAGAAGGCCTGACAACCCACTCCAATGTTATTCCATGGAGAATCCCATGGACAGGAACCTGGCAAGCTACAGTCCATAGGGTCGCAACGAGTCAGCACAACTGAGTACAGCACACAAGGGAAACTTTACTGTGAATACTGAAGATACTAAGTGGCCATTAACTCTTGTCTAAGCATGATAACATGCTTCCCTGGTAGCTCAGACTGTAAAGAATCCACCTTCAATGAAGGAGACCGATGTTCATTCCCAGGTTGGGAAGATCTGCTGGAGAAAGGAGTGGTTACCTATTCCAGTATTCTCCCCTGGAGAATCCCATGGACAGAGGAGCCTGGTGGGCCACAGTCCATGGAGTCACAAAAAGTAGACCATGACTGAGTGACTAACACTTTGACACTTCAGGCATGATAATGGCATGCATTTTGTCACTAAAGTAGTCTTTTTAAGTTGTCTTTATCTTTAAGAGCTATATTATGAAATATCTGTGGATTAACTGATAAAATGTTTAAGATTTGTCTGAATAAAACCTAGAGGGGTGGGGAAATTAATAGGTTTACATGAAATAAAATTGACCAAGAATTACACTTGTATACTAACGCATATATATAGAATTTAGAAAGATGGTAACAATAACCCTGTATACGAGACAGCAAAAGAGACATTGATGTATAGAACAGTCTTTTGGACTCTGTGGGAGAGGGAGAGGGTGGGATGATTTGGGAGAATGGCATTGAAACATGTATAATATCATATATGAAACGACTCGCCAGTCCAGATTCGATGCATGATACTGGATGCTTGGGGCTGGTGCACTGGGACGACCCAGAGGGATGGTACAGGGAGGGAGGAGGGAGAAGGGTTCAGGATGGGGGACATGTGTATACCTGTGGTGGATTCATGTTGATACATGGCAAAACCAATACAATATTATAAAGTTAAAAAATAAAATAAAGAAAAAAATAATAAAGTAAATCCAGATTTGCAAGAAGTAGAGCCCAGTATTAGAGCAAGAAAGATTCAAGAAGAGAAAATGAGAAAGCAAATGCAGAAAGAGGAGTACTGGTGAAGAAGAGAAGAGGAAGAACACTGGAGAATGGAAATGAGACGTTACGAAGAGGACATGTACTGGAGAAGAATGGAGGAAGAACAGTATCATTGGGATGATCGCCACCAAATGCCTGACAGAGGCTATCCTCATGGTTCCCCGGGCCCACTAGGCCTTCTGGGAGTCCAACCAGGCATGCCTCCTCAGCCACAGGGGCCTGCACCCTTACATCGTCGTGACTCATCTGATGACCGTTACGTAATAACAAAGCATGCTACCATTTATCCAACTGAAGAGGAATTACAGGCAGTTCAGAAAATTGTTTCTATCACTGAACGTGCTTTAAAACTTGTTTCAGACAGCTTATCTGAACACGAGAAGAGCAAGAGCAAAGAGGGAGATGATAAGAAAGAGGGAGGTAAAGACAGAGCTTTAAAGGGAGTTTCGCGAGTGGGAGTATTGTTGAAAGGATTATGTCAACCTTGTTTTGCTGTGCTCAGAGAAACCTTCAAAGACATTATTAAGCCGTATTGCAGAAAACCTACCCAAGCAGCTTGCTGTTAAAAGTCCTGAGAAGTATGGCATATAATGTGCTGTTTCTGAAGTGGCAATAATTTTGAACTCATGTGTGGAACCCAAAATGCAAGTCACTATCACCCTGACATCTCCAATTATTTGAGAAGAGAACATGAGGGAAGGAGATGTAACCTTGGGTATGGTGAAAGACCCACCGGACATCTTGGACAGGCAAAAATGCCTTGACGCTCTGGCTGCTCTAGGCCACGCTAAGTGGTTCCAGGCTAGAGCTAATGGTCTACAGTCCTGTGTGATTATCATACGTATTCTCCGGGACCTCTGTCAACGAGTTCCAACTTGGTCTGATTTTCCAAGCTGGGCGATGGAGTTACTAGTACAGAAAGCAATCAGTAGTGCTTCTAGTCCTCAAAGCCCTGGAGATGCTCTGAGAAGAGTTTTTGAGTGCATTTCTTCAGGGATTATTCTTAAAGGTAGTCCTGGACATCTGGATCCTTGTGAGAAGGATCCCTTCGATACCTTGGCGACAATGACTGACCAGCAGCGTGGAGACATCACATCCAATGCACAGTTTGCATTGCGACTCCTTGCATTCTGCCAGATACACAAAGTTCTAGGCATGGATCCACTACCACAGATGAACCAGTGTTTTAACATCCACAACAACAGAAAACGAAGAAGGGATAGTGATGGAGTTGATGGATTTGAAGCTGAGGGGAAAAAAGACAAAAAAGATTATGATAACTTTTAAAAAGTTTCTGTAAATCTACAGTGTTAAAAAACAACAGGTGCCCATTCGTTGGCTGTTTTTCATTCATAATGATGTCTACTTCGAAAAATTATCAAGAATTTAAAGAACTTCATGGAAGAACCAAGTTTTTCTATGATACTAAAATCTTAATGTACAGTGTTAGGTATTATATGAATGGAAAGACACCCCTCCCCCGCAAAATTGTGCTCCAGCTTGGGGAATTACAATGGTTCTGATTTTTTCCCTGTTATTTTTGTTTTTATTTACTGGTTGCCCTAGCTCCCCCTATATTTGTGTCTTTTATTAACTAGTCCTATTAAATCTTTACTGTATTAAAAAAAAAAAAGAATTACACTTGAAGTTGGGTAGACTTACATGGGAGTACATTATAATAGTTAACCTGTTGTGTATCAGTTTGAAAATATCTAATAGACAGTTGTTTAAAATATCCAAATTTACAAAATAGACTAATGAAATAAGAATTTATGGATATAGAGCCAGAATTAGAATTTGTAAAAGTTAACTTCAAATGAATTTAAGTTAAAGTTTAGAATTAAAGGTAAATAAATAGGGCCTTACTTTTTTCTTGTTTGTTTGGTTTTTGGACACTTGTTTGTTCCTTTTTGTTTTTGTTTTCTATAAGAAGTCAGGAAGCACCCATTTTCTGATTCATCTGTTCCAGGACATCACAGGTCTCCATGGCTTCCATTTCCCTGCTGCACTCTTTTTTTCAGGTTAAGGTGACAACCTCATGCAGTCACACAGCTGTCTTTGCAAGAGCTCCAGGCATCTCTATTGCATTCCAAGTACCACTACCTTCCTGTGCCACATCTGGCCTTCTCAATAAAAAAGGCAAACACCAGAGAAGTCCCCAACACATTCTCCATACATCTCATTGGGCAGGACTTGATCACAGAGCCACCTTTAGCTATAGAGGAGGCTGGAAAAATCATGACTTAACCAAGAGAAATGGTGTAGCCCTGACTGGATTGGAGAAATCCCAAGTCCCACCTGGGGACCAAACATGTTACTGCTTTGATCAAAATTAGTTTTTCCTACCACAGAGCATTGGTAGGAAATGCTGAGGGTAAGAAATGAACAAATCCAGTGAGAAAGGAGGAGCAGAGCTCCTAGAGCCAAAAATCAAGTCAAGGGTAAGGGATAAATATGCACTGAAGGGAATACACTCACAGGATTCAGTCGCATACACTATCCAAGCACTTTCACACCTGCTGTATTGTTCAGTCCTCACAACAATTGTGCAAGGGAGGGATGTGGTATTATCTCCTTGTTTTGATGAGGGACCAGAGCCTCCTAGAGGAAGGGAAAGGTGTCTTGTTGAGGTTCTTGGGTGGCTCCACCACACATTACTCTGCACCTCTGCCAGGGGTTCTAACAGCCACCCCCTAGCTCACCAAAATCACTGTGGGAAATATTGACAGGGCAAGTGAATGAAGTCCAGTTTGCTCAGCACTGTGCTGGGCATATTCCAATTCAGGAAGGGGGCCTACTTTGGTTCTGGCCCTACTGTGATGGTAGATGATGCTTGCACAGTTAGGGCTCACCTAGTGGCTCACAACTGCTCCTGTCCCACATTCGTCATTCTGCACACAAGGTCATAAGTGAAAATTGTGAACATAGGAACTCAGTTATGGGCTAAGAAAGGACTTCAGGGCCTAACTCAGGAGGTGTGAAGCTTGCTGTACTGACCATAGGTAGAGGTGCTGCCAAGCTGATCACATGGACAGCAGGTCTGGTCACCTGTTCACAAGGAATGAGCTTGATGTATATTCATCCCATGAGTACCTGCTGAGTCCAGCAGAGCTTCTACCATAACAGCAACTATAGTTCCTACAAACCTTTCTTGTGCCTCATAATGCCATTTCATGACAGTAGAAGATTGCCACTTACAGAGGCAGAGTGGTTCTTTATTGTGTCAACTTTGTTCCCCTGACATATTTGACCCAATGCCAAAATCCTGTGACCCAATTCTCTGTCCTTAACCTCCATCCATTAACGCTTGAGTCTTGTGAGATACAGATCCTGCTGACTGAACCCTCCCCATCCCCTAGTTAAGTACGTGCCTGTGGCTCAACACCATTTGTAGACTGATCAGTTCTCACTCCTTAAGTCTGTTCAGAAGAACATGGGAAGACAGGGATCTTCCCATCATTGTGGGGAAAACTAGGAGTCTAGTCTTTGGATGTTTTAAAGATATAACATTAAATTTCAATCAAATTTTTCATATGTCATGAAAAGCCATTGAGACATCATAATACTGCAGACTTACCAGTTGACATGACATTTCCTCCTTCCTCTGAAACCTTATTACAGACTTCAGTTCAGTTCAGTACAGTTCAGTCGCTCAGTCGTGTCCGACTCTGCAACCCCATGAATTGCAGCACGCCAGGCCTCCCTGTCCATCACCAACTCTCGGAGTACACTCAGACTCACGTCCATCGAGTCAGTGATGCCATCCAGCCATCTCATCCTCTGTTGTCCCCTTCTCCTCCTGCCCCCAGTCCCTCCCAGCATCAGAGTCTTTTCCAATGAGTCAACTCTTGGCAGGAGGTGGCCAAAGTACTGGAGTTTCAGCTTTAGCATCATTCCTTCCAAAGAAATCCCAGGGCTGATCTCCTTCAGAATGGACTGGTTGGATCTCCTTGCAGTCCAAGGTACTCTCAAGAGTCTTCTCCAATACCACAGTTCAAAAGCATCAATTCTTTGGCGCTCAGCCTTCTTCACAGTCCAACTCTCACATCCATACATGACCACAGGAAAAACCATAGCCTTGACTAGACGGAACTTTGTTGGCAAAGTAATGTCTCTGCTTTTGAATATGCTATCTAGGTTGGTCATAACTTTTCTTCCAAGGAGTAAGCGTCTTTTAATTTCATGGCTGCAGTCACCATCTGCAGTGATTTTGGAGCCCCAAAAATAAAGTCTGACACTGTTTCCACTGTTTCCCCATCTATTTCCCATGAAGTGATGGGACCAGATGCCATGATCTTCGTTTTCTGAATGTTGAGCTTTAAGCCAACTTTTTCACTCTCCACTTTGACTTTCATCAAGAGGCTCTTGAGTTCCTCTTCACTTTCTGCCATAAGGGTGGTGTCATCTGCATATCTTAGGTTATTGATATTTCTCCCAGCAAATTCCAGCTTGTGCTTCTTCCAGTCCAGTGTTTCTCATGATGTACTCTGCATATAAGTTAAATAAGCAGGGTGACAATATACAGCCTTGACGTACTCCTTTTCCTATTTGGAACCAGTCTGTTGTTCCATGTCCAGTTCTAACTGTTGCTTCCTGACCTGCATACAGATTTCTCAAGAGGCAAGTCAGGTGGTCTGGTATTCCCATCTCTTTCAGAATTTTCCACAGTTTATTGTGATCCACAGAGTCAAAGGCTTTGGCATAGTCAATAAAGCAGAAATAGATGCTTTTCTGGAACTCTCTTGCTTTTTCGATGATCCAGCAGATATTGGCAATTTGATCTCTGGTTCCTCTGCCTTTTCTAAAACCAGCTTGAATATCAGGAAGTTCATGGTTCATGTATTGCTGAAGCCTGGCTTGGAGAATGTTGAGCATTACTTTACTAGCATGTGAGATGAGTGCAATTGTGTGGTAGTTTGAGCATTCTTTGGCATTGCCTTTCTTTGGGATTGGAATGAAAGCTGACCTTTTCCAGTCCTGTGGCCACTGCTGAATTTTCCAAATTTGCTGGCATATTGAGTGCAGCACTTTCACAGCATCATCTTTCAGGATTTGAAATAGCTCAACAGGAATTTCATCACGTCCACTAGCTTTGTTGGTAGTGATGCTTTCTAAGGCCCACTTGACTTCACATTCCAGGATGTCTAGCTCTAGATGAGTGATTACACTATCATGATTATCTGGGTCGTGAAGATTTTTTTTGTACAGTTCTGTGTATTCCCCAACCCTTACTAGGAAATCAAGACACTGCAAGGTGGAAGCATTTCTGCTCACAGTAGATTCTGTAGCTCAGTAAGAACAAGGAAGTATAACAGACAGTAGGGGGATCCCTTCTTTATTAATTCTATTATATCTTGTTGATATTAATTGTTTCATGCATGTTGTTGATCCAAGCATGCTCCATGTTGTTCCTTATGCAATAAAAGAAGCAAAGGCTTCAGATACTGAAGTGAGAAAGGAGAAGTAGTAGATTGTTGCTATTGCTGTCAATCATGTTGGGTTTTTATCAGAAAAGAGTGACTTGAAAGGAGAGGAATGGTGAACAGTTTTTTTCTACATCGATTGAGCCTAGAAATATCTGTTTGTTTGTTTGTTTTCTCTGTCTTTCTCACCTGAGATGCTGAGCTTCTTTGATGAGGTTTGGAAGGGAGTGTACAATTGCACTGCTCTGATCTTAAAGTAATTCACCCACTGAGAAAAGAAAGTTACTATTAGAGGTCTGAGAAATCAGTGTGGATAATTTCTTATTTCACTTAATTTAATTCTGTGTAGAAAGTAAATGGTCTGTGATGAAAAGCCTTTTTAATACTCTTCTGTCTGGTAGGATTCAGAACATTCTCACTCACTCATTTGTTGAAACATCACATCCATTACTTGGCAGCTTGTCAGGAGGAGGGGAAATGCAATATTCCCCTAAAATATTGAAGATGTGGCTGGAAAGACATACAGTGAATTATGCACCTGACTACACTGGGCTAGCAAAGGCTGCTTCCAAATTTTTCTTATCAACCCAAAAGAAAATGGAAACCTTGTTATTTCTATGCTTGTGTGTCTTCTAGATGCATGCTACAAGATGGTTAATCTTGGAAACATATGTTGAATCAAATAAACCAGACACAAAGGACAAATATATGATTCCACAGATATGAAAAGTGTAGAATAGGCAAATTCATAGAGACAGTTGAAAGTAGGTTAGAGGATACCATGGACTGGGTGGTAGGGTTGGGTAGATTATTGTTCAGTGTGAACAGATGTTTGCAAAGGGATGAAAAATTTTGAAAAGAGTGGTGACAGTTCTATAATATCGTGAATCTAATCCCATTTAATTGTACACTTGAAATTGTTAGAAGAGGAATGTCATGCTATGTATAAATTTACCACAATAAAAAATATTTTAAAATCCTTAGCCCTTTTTGATTAGGAGCCAGAAGTGTCTCCCAAGGGCCAGATGGAGTCATTGGAAGCGGTATTTAAGTCTATCTCTACATAATATCGGAGAAGGCGATGGCATCCCACTCCAGTACTCTTGCCTGGAAAGTCCCATGGACGGAGGAGCCTGGTAGGCTGCAGTCCATGGGGTCGCTAGGAGTCGGACACGATTGAGTGACTTCACTTTCACTTTTCACTTTCATGCATTGGAGAAGGAAATGGCAACCCACTCCAGTGTTCTTGCCTGGAGAATCCCAGGGACAGGGGAGCTTGATGGCCTGCCATCTGTGGGGTCGCACAGAGTCGGACGCGACTTAGCAGCAGCAGCAGCAGCTACATAATATTGGCAGAACCCAGGCAGGGTGACCAGTACACAGCAAAGGCTCCATAGATATTGCATGCTTAGTTGCTCAGCTGTGTTTGACTCTGTGTGATTCCATGGACTGTAGCCCACAAGGCTCCTCTGCCCATGGGATTTCCCAAGTAAGAATACTGGAGTGGGTTGCAGTTTATTCTCAAGGGGATCTCTCCAAGCTAGAGATCCAACCTGCCTCTGATCCACCAAAGAAGCCTGAGAAATTAATTGGCTTATTATAAAACAATCTGTTACAATTGTAGAAGGCAGGAAAAGAAGCTTCTTGTAATGGATAGAAAGCATCTACAAACATAACTGATTTTAATGCAACTATTTCAATAATCACTTTCTGAAAGTGAAAGTGAAGTCGCTCAGTCCTGTCCGACTCTTTTGCGACCCCATGGACTGTAGCCTACCAGGCACCTCTGTCCATGGGATTTTTCAGGCAATAGTACTGGAGTGGGTTGCCATTTCCTTCTCCAGGGGATCTTCCCCACCCAGGGATCGAACCTGGGTCTCCTGCATTCCAGGCAGACGCTTTAACCTCTGAGCCACCAGGGAAGCCCTGAATGGTCTATAAATTCCAAATAAATGTCAAAGTGGATTTTATAAATTTACAAGTAAGTATTGTCAACAGGAACATATTTTAAAAGTTTTTTATTTTCAATTTAAAAATAATTACAATATTGTGTTGATTTCTGACATATTTTCCACATGGATCAGCCCAGATATATGTATGTCCTCATTTTATATTAATCCATTTTATATTGACTGTTTCTGATAGGGCAAAGCGATGGGAAAAATCTTATCATTCTAAAAGTAAGCAAGAGAACTTGGGAATAGCTATATCATTTTCAGATTGTCAAGAGCATTAAAAAATCACATCTACATAACTGTCATAACCACAAGAATCCTAAGAAGTCATAACTACTAAATGTGAGTCAGTATCCTGGATGGGATCTTGGACATTAGAGAAGAGGACATTAGAGAATAGCTGAGACAGTATGAATAAAGCATTGACTTTGTTTAATGATTATTATCAATATCAGTATATTAATGTGATAAATGTACCATATTAACATAAAATGATAATAATATGAGAATTGTCACTGTTTATAGTAATTCTAAAAATCCAAAAACTGTTGCAAAATTTAAAGTTTATTTTTAATAAGTATATTGCTACCATGTTGCAGTACTTTCAGTTATCTTGGGGGTCTCCAAACAGATATTAAGACATAAAATGTCATTTTCTTTAAAAGTTTTATTTTAAAAACAGTGTTTGAAAACTTCCCAAATTTAAGGAAAAGAAATGAAAAACCAAAAAACGACAGGCTCTGGGAAATTAGAGAATTCAAAATCGGATAAACTCAAAATATTCTTTTCCAACACTTTGAATTACTGAAAGCTCAAGACCAAGAAAATAATCAAGAAATGAAACACTCAGAAGTGATACGTTATTTGGAGAGGAAAACAGATTCTAGTAGATTTTTTTTGGTCTCAAACCATGGAGTACATAAGGAAGTGGTATGTCATTTTTTCAAGTCCTGTTTGTTTTGGAGGTTATACAATATGATGATTGATTGACATATACATAAAGAAATGATAAACACAATCAAATTAATTAACATAACCATCACCTCATATAATTACCTTTTTTTGTGGTGACAGCACATACAAACTCTTCCTTGCAATGCCAAGTATTATTAAATCCAACCACAATGCTGTACATTAGATTACCAGAAATTATTCATCTTGTACCTAAGAGATTGTGTCTTTGACCAATATTTTTTGAGTTCTTTAGAAAAGAATCCATAACCTTAAATTTTACATATGGAGATACATTCCTTTAGAAATGAGGGGAAAGAAAAAACATACTCAAAACAAGGAAAGTTACAATAATTAGTCAGTTAGAAATATATCCCTAGAAAAATGGTTTAAGGAAGCTCTCCAAACACAAAGGAAGGATATAACTAGAGAAAACTTAGAGCTTCAGAATGGAAAGAAGAAAGATGGAATGTTAAAGAAGTGTACATATATACCAGCCAGAATGGCCTTCATAAAAATGTTTACAAATAATAAATGGTAGAGAAATTGTGGAGAAAAGGGAACCCTCCTACACTGTTGGTGGGAATGTAAATTGGTACAGTCACTGTGCAGAACATTATGGATTTTCCTTAAAACACTAAAAATAGATTGTGATATGATTCAGCAACCCAACTCCCAGGTATCTACCCAGAAAAGAAGAAAACTATAATTCAAACAGATACCTGCACCCCTATGTTCATAGCACCAAGTATCTACAATAGTCACACATGGAAGCAACCTAAATATCCTTTGACAGATGAATGGGTAAAGATGTGCTGTATATATAGATATAGATACACACATTTATTGCTCAGTCACTAAGTTGTGTCCAACCCTTTGCAACCCCATGAACACATGCAGCAAGCTGGGCTTCCCTGTCCTTCAGCATCTCCCAGAGTTTGCTCAAACACATGACCATTGAGCTGGTGATGATGCTATTCAACCATCTCATCCTCTGCCACTCTTTCTCCTTTTGCCTTCGATCTTTCCCAACATCAGGGTCATTTCCAATGAGTTGGCTCTTCACATCAGGTGGCCAAAGTATTGGAGATTCAGCTTCAGCATCAGTCCCTCCAGTGAATATTCAGGGTTGATTTCCTTTAGGATTGACTGGTTTGGTCTCCTTGCAGTTTAAGGAACTCCCAAGAGTCTTCTCCAGCACCACAATTCAAAAGCATCAATTCTTCAGCTCTCAGCCTTCTTTATGGTCCAACACTCACATCCATAGAAAACTACTGGAAAAACAATATCTTTGACTATATGGACCTTTGCTCTGCTTTTTAATATGTTGTCTAGATTTGTCATAGCTTTTCTTCCAAGGAGCAGGCGTCTTTTAATTTCATGGCTCCAGTCACCACTTGCAGTGATTATGGAGCCCAAGAAAAGAAAAATTGTCGCTGTTTCCACTTTTTCCCCTTATATTTGCCATGAAAACATGGAACTGGATACCATGATCTTAGTTGTTGTTGTTGTTTTTTCATGTTGAGTTTCAAGCCAGCTTTTTCACTCTCCTCTTTCACCCTCATCAAGAGGCTCTTTAGTTCCTCTTCACTTTCTACCATTAGAGTGGTATCATCTGCATATCTGAAGTTGTTAATATTTCTCCCAGCCATGTTGACTCCAGCCTGTGTTTCATCCAGGCTGGCATTTCCCATGACGTATACTGCATACAACTTAAGTAAGCAAGGTGACAATATACAGCCTTGTCATATTCCTTTCCCAATTTTGAATCAGTCAGTTGTTCCATGTAAGGTTCTAACTGTTAGTTCTTGATCTGCATACAGGCTTCTCAGGAGACAAGGAAGATGGTACAATACTCTCAGTTTTCAGAATTTTCCAGTTTGTTGTGATCCACACAGTCAAAGGCTTTAGTATAGTCAATGAAGCAGAAATAGGTGTCTTTTTTTTCTGGAATTTCCTTCCTTTCTCTATGATCAAATGAATATCGGCAATTTGATGTCTGGTTCCTCTACCTTTTCTAAAACCAGCTTGTACATCTGGAAGTTCTAGATTCACATACTATTAAAGCCTAGTTTGATGAGCATAACTTGGTAGCATGTGAAGTGAGTGCAATTGTATGATAGTTTGAACATTCTTTGGCATTGCCCTTCTTTGAGATTGGAATGAAAACTGACTTTTTCCAGTCCTTTGGCCACTGCTGAATTTTCCAAATTTGCTGACATAGTGAGGGCAGCACTTTAACAACGTCATCTTTTAGGATTTCAGTAGCTCAGATGGAATTCTGTCACTTCCACTAGCTTTGTTCCTAGTAATGCTTGTTAAGGCCCAGTTTACTTCATACTCCAGGAAGTCCAGCTTTAGGTAAGTGACCATACCATCGTGTTTATCCAGGTAATTAAGACTTTTCTTACATAGTTCTTCTGTGTATTCTTGCCACCTTTTCTTAATCTCTTCTGTTTCTGTTAGATTCTTACCATTTCTGTCCTTTAGTGCCCATCCTTGCAGGAAATGGTCCCTTGATATCTCCATTTTTCTTGAATAAATCTCTATCTAGTCTTTCCCATTCTATTTGTTTCCCTCTGTTTTTTTTTTTTTTTTTGCATTGTTCATTTAAGAAAGCCTTCTTCTCTCTCCTTGTAGAACTTTGCATTCAGTTGAGTATAGATTGCACATTCTCCCTTGCCTTTTGCTTTTCTTCTTTCCTCAGTTATTGGTAAAGTTTCCTCAGAATACCACTTTGCCTTCTTGCATTTCTTTTTCTTTGGTATGGTTTTGGTCACTGCCTCCTGTACAGTGTTATGAACCTCTGTCCACAGTTCTTCATCCACTCTATCTACCAGAACTATTTTCTTGAATCTATTTGCCACCTCACTTCCACTGTATAATCATGAGGGATTTGATTTAGGTTGCACCTGAATGGCCCAGTGGTTGTCCCTATTTTCTTCAATTTAAGCCTGAAGTTTGCACTGAGGAGCTCATGAACTGAGCCACAGTCAGCTCTAAGTCTTATTTTTTACTGACTGTGTAGAGCTTCTCCATTTTTAACTGCAAAGACATAATCATTCTGGTTTCATTATTGAGCATCTGGTGATATCCATGTAAAGAGTCATTTCTCGTGTTGTTGGAAAAGTGTTTGCTGTGACCATCATATTCTCTTGACAAAACTCTGTTAGGTTTTGCCCTGCTTCACTTTGTACTCCAAGTACAAATAACTTGCTTGTTATTCCAATATCTCTCAACTTTTGCATTCTAATCCTTTGTGATGAAAAGGACATCTTTTTGGTGTTAGTTCTAGAAGGTGGTGTAGATCTTCATAGAACCAGTCAACTTGAGCTTCTTTGGCATTAGTGGTTGGGGACTTGGATTACTATGATGTTGGTCTTCTCTGTGGCTCAGATGGTAAAGAATCTGCCCACAATGTGGGAGACCAGGGTTTGATCCCTGGGTAGGGAAGATCCTCTGGAAAAAGGAATGGTAACACACTCCAGTATTCTCGCCTGGAGAATTCCATGGACAGAGGAGCCTGGCAGGCTACAGTCCATAGGGTCACAAAGAGTTGAACCTGACTGAGTGATTAACACTGCTGCTGCTGCTGCTGCTGCTGCTATAACTACTACTACTACTACTACTATGATGTTGAATGGTTTGCCTTGGAAAAAAACTGAGATCATTTTGTCATTTTTGAGGTTGACTCAAGTACTGTATTTTGGAAACTTTTGTTGACTATGAAGTCTACTGCATTGTTTCTAAGAGATTTTTGCCCATAGTAGTAGATATAATGGTCATCTGAATTAAATTTGCCCATTCTCATCCATTTTTGTTCACTGATTCCTAAAGATGTCGAAGACTAATTTTGCATCTCCTACCTTCTTTTTTTAAAAAAATAATTTATTTTTAGTTGAAGGATGATTGCTTTACAGTTTTACATTGGTTTCTATAAAACATCAACATGAATCAGCCATAGTGCATCTCCTGGTTGACCATGTCCAGTTTGCTTTGATTCCTGGACCTAACATTCCAGGTTTCTATGCAACATTGTTTGTTACAGCATAGGACTAATTTCACCACCAGACATATCCACAACTGAGTGTCATTTCTGCTTTGGCCCAGCTGCTTCATTCTTTCTGGAGCTATTAGTTATTTCCCTTCATTGTTCCCCAGTAGCATAATGGACACCTTCTGACCTGGGGCCTCATCTTCCAGGATCATATCTTTTTACCTTTCCATACTGTTCATGGGGATCTCTCAGCAGGAATACTGAAGTGAATCACTATTTCCTCCTCCAGTGGACCACATTTTTTTAGAACTCTTCACTATGACCCATCTGTCTAGGGTGGCCATGCATAGCATGGCTCATAACTTCATTGAGTTACACATACCCCTTCTCCATGACAAGTCTGTGGTCCATGAAGGAGATAGCCTAGCCTTGGCAAGTTGATTTTCCAGACAAATGCAAATAACATGAAAGAAAGGAAGGAAGGAGAAATTAAATTTGAATCACAATTTAAAACAGGGAGAGAATGAATGAAGAAGAGATACAAATAAGGGTATATTTTATTGCAGAAGAATATGGAAAATCCCATGGACGGAGGAGCCTGGTGGGCTGCAGTCCATGGGGTCGCTAAGGGTCGGAGATGACTGAGCGACTTCACTTTCACTTTTCTCTTTCATGCATTGGAGAAGGAAATGGCAACCCACTCCAGTGTTCTTGCCTGGAGAATCCCAGGGACGGCGGAGCCTGGTGGGCTGCCGTCTATGGGGTCGCACAGAGTCAGACATGACTGAAGCGACTTAGCAGCAGCAGCAGCAGCAAGATGATATAACACTTGTGATTCTTATATACACAAATTAGCAGTATGAGATTTGCCATGGCCTCTCTCAGGGCATGATAGATAAAGTGCACACAATAACAACATAGAAGAACTAAATAAATAACAAATAAGATGGATCTAAGTGATACATATGATACTCAGCACCTACACGAAGATAACAGACTTCATATTCTGATAAATGTGAAGTAAGTTGCAAGGACCAGTGGATCTGCCGAGAGTAATTAAAAAGCTCAGGGGATACATAAAGAAAAACATTAAATCAGCTTGGTTCGAAGAGGATGCTGAAGAATTACTTTGTGTAATTACTGGATCTCTTAGGAGAAGACAGGACTGGCAGAGCAAGCCTACAACTGAAAACAGCTTCTATCCAGAGTTGTCTATGTAAAAGTAAACAGCTATAAAACTGAGCTGTGCTTTAAGTCTCAGAGCTAACCAAAAGTGGTGACCATCCCTAATTTTAGCTGAAACCCCAAGAACTTACACCCTCTGAGTCAGGTGACTGAATCATAAGTAAATTAGTTCCCATTTCACTTTGTATCATCTATCTGGGGTGGCTTGCCTGGTGGCTCAGATGGTAAAGAATCTGCCTGCAATTCAGGAGACTGGGTTCGATTCCTGAGTTGGGAAGATCCCCTGGAGAAGGGCATGGGTACCTACTCCAGTATTCTTGCCTAGAAAATTCCGTGGACAGAGGAGCCTGGTGGGCCACAGTCCATGGGGGCACAAAGAGTAAGATATGACTGAGCGACTAACACTTTCACATCTATCTGGATGCAAATGATAAAGCACATTCAACTGGGTGGAAATGGAGATGTAACAGACCAAACTTGGGAAGATAGCTCAATTAGGTGAAACTGTTATCCTTAAATGTATGTATTAGAAAAGAGGAAAGAAGACACAGAGCTGGCCAATAGGTACATGAAAAAGTGCTCAACATCACTAATCATCAGGGAAATGGAAATCTAAACCACAATAAGATACCAACTCACATCTGTCAGAATTGCTATTATCAAAAAGACAAGAAATAACAAGTGTTGGCAAAGATGTATAGAAAAGGGAGTACTTTTGCACTGTTGGTGGGAATGTAAATTGGTGCAGCCACCACAGAGAACAGGATGGTAGGTCTTCAAAAAAACAAAAATAGAACTACCCTCTGATCCAGCAATCCCACTTCTGGATATTTATCTGAAGAAAATGAAAATAGTAACTCAAAAAGCTATTTGCACACCAATTTTTATTGCAGTGTTATTTACAATAGCTAAGATATGAAAGCAGCTTAAGTGTCCATAGACATATGGATGGATAAAGAAGATGTGGTGTACAATGAGATATTAATGGATATTAATACAATGTGCTATTATTAAGCCATAAAGGAGAAGGAGATCCAGTATCAGCAACCATATGAATGGACTTGGAGGGTATAATGCTAAGTGAAATAAGTCAGATGTGCTTGCTAAGTCACTTCAGTCGTGTCTGACTCTTTGTGACCCAATGGACTGTAGCCTGCCAGGCTCTTCTGTCCATGGGATTCTCTAGGCAAGAGTACTGGAGTGGGTTGTCATGCGCTCCTCCAGGGACCTTCCCATCCCGGGAATCGAATCCAGGTCTCCTACATCACTTGCATTAGCAGGCGGGTTCATTACCACTAGTGCCACCTGGGAAGCCCGATAAGTCAGCCAGAGAAAGACAAATACCACATCATGTCACTTATATGTGGATTTGAAAGCAAAGCAAAGCAAAAAGCCAAACTGATAGATACAGAGAAGTGTTCATTGGTTGGCAGAGAGACCAAAGATACAAACTTTCAATTGTAAAACAAATGACATGGGGAAGTAATGCACAGTATGGTGACTGTTAATAACACTGTATTACAGTTAATAACACTGCATTGCATACAGTAGTCCTTCCTTATCTTTGGTTTCATTCTCTGCAGTTTCAGTTACTTGCTTTGAGCTGCAGTCTGTAAAGTTTATTGGGAAAATCTAGACATGATTGTTAAATTTGAAATTGTGTACCATTTTTGGTAGTGGGATGAAATCTCCTGCTGTCCTGTTATGTCCCACCTGAAAATGAACGTATCCCTTCCATTAATTATTTCATAGCCATCTGGATGATGTGTGGCAGTATCACAGTGCTTGTGTTCAAGTAACTGTTATTTTACTTAGTAATGGGCCCAAAGTACCCAAGCAGTGAGGCTGGCAACTTGGATATTCTCTTATTGTGCCTAATTTATAAATTAAATTTTGACATAGGTATTTATGTACAGGAAAAAACATTATATATATTTATAGTTCAGTACTGTCTGCAGTTTCAGGCATCTACTGGGCTTGAAAGTTGATAAGTGTACAATCAGGCCTCTCAAGATGGCTGTTGTCTTGCTCTCTGTCCATCCCCTGCTTAACCAGTACCTGCTTCACCTATACCCTACTCACATGACTGACCTTCCCACATACATGCCCCCAGCCCCAGCTACACACAAATGTTCTTATCAGTGGGGCAGTGAGGGGCGTGCTCCTCTGCTAGTTTCCCTGGTAACCAATGAGCCAACTTGACATTAATTGCCTATAACTGGCCATCTCCCCTTCCCCAGAGCAAATACTGCAGCCATATCCTGCGTGCCATCCACAACACATGGTGAGGTGTCGCACCAGGACTTTGGTTCAGACATTTAAGATCCCCCCCATCCATTAAACCACTGATGTCTCTGTCTTGAGCTCTGGGATCTTTCTTCAGTCTTGAAGCTGAGCAAGCACAGGTCTTGTAGGCCTGCAGGGTGCAGCTGAACAGTAAGAGAGTCAGTCTTAAAAGTACTCATCAAAAGAAAACAAATTTTGGAATTATGAATGGTAGCAGATATTAAATAGACTTACCGTGGTGATCTTTCTTAAATATATAGAAATAACAAAACATTATGTTATACACCTAAAACTAGTAATGTTGTATATAAATTATATCTCAATAAAAATAAAATTTTAAGAAGAATGGCAGAAAGTGAGCTAACCATCCATCTTGAGAAGTTAAAAAATAACAGGATAAGTTAAAAAATAACAAGATAAATGCAAAGAAAAACAAAGAATCGTTAAAGATAAAAAGAAAATAATGAAAGTGAAAGCAAACATACAATAGAGCATTTTAACAGCATTTTGCAATAAGGAGTTCATAATCTAAGCTGCAGTCAGCTCCGAGTCTTGTTTTTGCTGACTGGATAGAGCTTCTTCATCTTTGGCTGCAAAGAATATAATCAATCTGATTTCAGTATTGACCATCTGGTGATGTCCATGTGTAGAGTCTTCTCTTGTGTTGTTGGAAGAGGGTGTTTGATATGACCAGTGCGTTTTCTTGGCAAAACTCTGTTAGCCTTTGCCATGCTTCATTTTGTACTCCAAGGCCAAATTTGCCTCTTACTCCAGCTATCTCTTGACTTCCTATTTTTGCATTCCAGTCCCCCATAATGAAAAGGACATCTTTTTGGGGTGTTAGTTCTAGAAGGTCTTGTAGGTCTTCATAGAACCATTCAACTTCAGCTTCTTCAGCATTGTTGGTTGGGGCATAGACTTGGATTACTGTGATATTGAATAGCTTGCCTTGTACGGAAAGTACTAGACCAGTACCAGTACTTTCCCTACTAGAAAGCAGGGAAAACCACTAGACCATTCAAGTATGACCTAAATCAAATCCCTTATGATTATACAGAGGAAGTGACAAATAGATTCAAGGGATTAGATCTGATACACAGAGTGCCTGAAGAACTATGGATGGAGGTTCATGACATTGTACAGGAGGCATTGATCAAGACCACCTCCAAGAAAAAGAAATGCAAAAAGGCAAAATGGTTTTCTGAGGAAGCCCTATGGATCACTGAGAAGAGAAGAGAAAGGCAAAGGAGAAAAGGAAAGATATACACATTTGAATGCAGAGTTCCAAAGAACAGCAAGAAGAGATAAGAAAGCCTTCCTTGGTGATGAATACAAAGAAATAGAGGAAAACAATAGAATAGGAAAGACTAGAGATCTCTTGAAGAAAACTAGAGACACCATGGGAGCATTTCATGCAAAGATGGGCACAATAAAGGACAGAAATGGTATGGATCTAACAGAAGCAGAAGATATTAAGAAGAGGTGGCAACAATACACAGAAGAACTGTACAAAAAAGATCTTCATGACCCAGATAACCACAATGGTGTGATCACTCACCTAGAGCCAGACATCCTGGAATGTGAAGTCAAGTGGGCCTTAGGAAGCATAACAACCAACAAAGCTAGTGGAGGTGATGGAATTCCAGTTGAGCTCTTTCAAATCCTCAGTGATGATGCTGTGAAAATGCTGCACTCAACATGCCAGCAAAATTGGAAAAGTCAGCAGTGGCCACAGGACTGGAAAAATTCAGTTTTCATTCCAATCCCAAAGAAAGGCAATGCCAAAGAATGTTCAAAGTACCACACAACTGCACTCATCTCACACTCTAACAAAGTAATGCTCAAAATTCTCCAAGCCAGGCTTCAACAGTATGTGAATTGTGAACTTCCAGATATTCAAGCTGGGTTTAGAAAAGGCAGAGGAACCAGAGAGATCAAATTGCCAACATCCATTGGATCATAGAAAAAGCAAGAGAAGCCCAGAAAAACACCCACTTCTGCTTTACTGACTACACTAAAGCCTTTGACTGTGTGGATCACAACAAACTGTGGAAAATTCTGAAAGAGATGGGAATACCAGACCGCCTTACCTGCCTCCTGAGAAATCTGTATGCAGGTCAAGAAGCAACAGTTAGAACCAGGCATGGAACAACAGACTTGTTTCAGATTGGGAAAGGAGTACGTCAAGGCTGTATATTGTCACCCTCACCCTGCTTATTTAACTTATATGCAGAGTACATCATGGGGAATGCTGGGCTGGATGAAGCACAAGCTAGAATCAATTTGCCAGGGGAAATATCAATAAGCTCAGATATTCAGATGACACCAACCTTATTGCACAAAGCAAAGAAAAACTAAAATGCCTCTTGATGAAAGTGAAATAGGAGAATGAAAAAGTTCGCTTAAAACTCAACATTCAGAAAACAAGGATCATGGCATCTGGTTCCATCACTTCAAGGCAAATAGATGGGGAAACAATGGAAACAGTGACAGACTTTAAGTTTTTGGGCTCCAAAATCACTGCAGATGGTGACTGTAGCCATGAAATTAAAAGACCCTTGCTCCTTGGAAGAAAAGCTATGAGCAACCTAGACAGCATATTGAAAAGCAGAGACATTGCTTTTTCAACAAAGATCCATCTAGTTAAAGCTATGGTTTTTCCAGTAGTCATGTATGGATGTGAGAGTTGGATTATAAAGAAAGCTGAGCACCAAAGATTGATGTTTTTCAACTGTGGTGTTGGGGAAAACTCTTGAGAGTTCCTTGGACTGCAAGGAGATCCAAGCAGTCTATCCTAAAGGAGATCAGTCCTGAGTGTTCATTGGAAGTACTGATGTTGAAGCTGAAACTCCAATACTTTGGCCACCAGATGGGACGAACTGACTCACTAGAAAAGACCCTGATGCTAGAAAAGTTTGAAGACAGGAGGAGAAGTGACGATAGAAGATGAGAAGGTTGGAAGGCGTCACTGACTCGATGAACACGAGTTTGACCAAGATCCAGGAGTTGGTGATGGACAGGGAAGCCTGACGTGCTGCAGTCCGTGGGCTTGCAAAGTGTCGGACTTGACTGAGTAACTGAACTGAACCTAACTGAACACAGCATTTTAATACAGCATTATATAGTCAATAAAATGGACAAGCCTCTGGTCAGACTTCAAGGGAAAAATGATAAAGGAAAAATTTATTAATACCAGGATTCAAATAAGATGACATTTCTAGAGACCTTTATCCCAAATATGAAAATGAAGAGGAAGTGGGGAATACAACTGTATTTTATACAAAGTAAAATACAACTTAGGGGCTTCCCTGGTGGCTCAGTGATAAAGAATCCACCTGTCAGTGCAGGAGACAAGAGTTCAATCCCTGGGTCTGAAAGATCCCCTGGAGGAGGAAATGACAACCCACTCCAGTATTCTTGTCTTGAAAATCCTATGGACAGAGAGGCTTGGCGGGCTAGAGTCCATGGGGGTGGGGGGGCTCACAAAAGGGTTGAAATCAACTTAGCAACTAAACAACAGCAACAAAAACAAAAATATAAGTTAATAAAGTTTAGAGGGGATATTAAAAAATATTATTTGAACTAAAAATATGAAATAAATGGAATAAAATATTTCCACAGATGACCTCTAAGCCCAAATAGCTTCATAAATGAGTTCTATCAATATTTAAATAAGAGATAATTACAATACTACATAAACTTTTTAGAGAATAGAGATAGAGGATACACTACCCTCTTGCATTTTCTGTAGCATACATACATTGGTACAAAAACTCGACAGGGTACTTTCAGAAGTTTAAAATTACAAACCTTGTTTCATAAACATAGATGACAATATCCTAAGAAACAAATGAAGAAACAAATCCCAGCAATATATAGAAAAGATATGTTATCATGATGAAGTTGCTTTTATCCCAGGAAAGCAAGATTGATTTACCGTTTGAAAATACGTGTACACCCATGGTGGATGCATGTTGATGTATGGCAAAACCAATACAATATTGTAAAGTAAAAAAATAATAAAATAATAATTTAAAAAAAAAGAAAATAAGTCAGGGTAATCCATCACGTTAACAGATGAAGAAGAGAAATCTAAACATAATCTCCTCAATAGATACAGAAACATATCTTCTTAAAACTCATCATTCATTCATGCTGAAACAACTGCTAGAAAAAGAGATGTAGAAGAGACTCTCCAAAGATTTTTTTGGTATAAGTTTGGAGTGAACAGGGTCTTTCTAGGCATGTTACAAAGTAGAATTCACAAAAGAAAAAGATTGTCTTGAAACATTTTAGTACAACAAGACTGAAAAGAGATTACAAATTTATATATCAAGTTAAAACTCAAAGGCCAAGTTTAAAAAATATTTGCTATCTATATCACAAACAATGGATGGACTAATTTCCCAAATAAGACAATCTTTCACTCAACCATTAAAAAAAAAAGAGGAACAAAGGCCTCTGTTGTTTTGATAACACAAGCAGAACTCCCAAAACTCATGGCCTTGCACCCTAGATATGTTTCCCATGTAAAATTCAAGCGGAAGCAGGCTTGGGAGCCTTGGCTTTGCTTTCTGAACTTACTCAGTGATCAACCCACAGAAGAATCTCTGCCAGCATCAGCATCTGGCGGCATTGGTAACTTTGCTTATCTTCTGCCAGCACATGGGGAAAGAAGGAGAATAGGAGGATTCAAAGGAAGCTTTTAAGAGTCATCTGGTCAATGTACATCACTTAGATCCACTTTCCCTTGGCCAGGACGCAGTTCATGGGCCCAAGTTAGGTGCTGTAGGGCTGGAAAACTCCAGCAGGAAAAGGAACAGGTTTAAGAACAGTTAGTCAGTTCTGGCCTACTGGTATGACAAATACATTTATGGAAAGGAAAATACATTATGCCTCTAAATGTGTTTTTAAAATCCCCAGCCTAGTTCATAATAAGTCTAATGGGTATTTTAACCACTATAACCTATCACTCATTACTTACCAGGTTGCCCAATATACAAGTATTTGAAACACATTGTTTTGGTGAGGATGTGGGGAAACAAATACTCCTGCATTGTTAGTGCTGGTGTGAATTGATACACATGGAGAGGGCAATAGCTGTCAAAATCATGTGTGCATTTACCCTTTGGTCCAGAAATCCTACTATGAATTTAGCCATTGGATGTACTTGCACATGTGTGGTATGATTACATATGTAAGCTTATTCAAGGTAGCTTTGTGATGACGTGAGATTGGAAAAACCAGAAGTGTCTATCAGTAGCAGAATTGTAAATAAAAGCAACTACATCAATGTAAAAGGATATCATGCAGGTATTTAAGAAAAAAAGAATGTTACTTAAGTGTACAATCTGGAACTACACTCAATGGGTCAAATCCTGATTCTCCCCTTTTAGCCATATTGCCTTTGACAAGTTACTCAAATTCTATATACTTTAAATTATTCATCAATTAAAGGGGATAATATTTAATACTTCTTTGGGCATGCTGCTGCTGCTAAGTTGCTTTAGTCGTGTCCGACTCTGTGAGACCCCATAGACGGCAGCCCACCAGGCTCCGCTGTCCCTGGGATTCTCCAGGCAAGAACACTGGAGTGGGTTGCCATTTCCTTCTCCAATGCATGAAAGTGAAAAGTGAAAGTGAAGTTGCTCAGTCGTGTCCAACCCTCAGTGATCCCATGGACTGCAGCCTTCTAGGCTCCTCCGTCCATGGAATTTTCCAGGCAAGAGTACTGGAGTGGGGTGCCATTCTCCTCATTGGGCATAGTGAGGGTGAAACCAACAGGTTTAAAGCACTTAACACAATGGCATGACAGGCACTCTCTAACTTTTGCTTCATTATGATCATGCAGAAAGACCTCCATGATATGTTTGAAATGGAAAAATGTAGGCCCAGAACACTCGCTATTTGGTATTTAACCATTTGTATATAAAGAGGAGTGGTTGAAATACGCCTATGTGCTTGCACATCCTTCCTAACGTCAAAGGAAGGATATGTAAGAACCTGTTGGGAAAATGTTGTCTTTGGGGAGGAGAGCTGTAAGTTCCAACAACTGGGGTGAGAGACATACTTTTGACTGAATGTTTGTAACTTTTAAATTTTATATCATGTGTATGTATCACCTAGTCATCGATTTTCTCATTAAGACAGGAGGAAAAGAAAAGTAATAACACAAGATTTGGAGCTATGCAAACTGAATTTGTGACCTTCTCTACCACACTGGAGAAGGCAATGGCACCCCACTCCAGTAGTCTTGCCTGGAAAATCCATGGATGGAGGAGCCTGGTAGGCTGCAGTCCATGGGGTCACTAGGAGTCAGACACAACTGAGCGACTTCACCTTCACTTTTCTCTTTCATGCATTGGAGAAGGAAATGGCAACCCTCTCCAGTATTCTTGCCTGGAGAATCCCAGGGACAGCGGAGCCTGGTGGGCTGCCGTCTATGGGGACGCATAGAGTCGGACAAGACTGAAGCGACTTAGCAGCAGCAGCAGCTACCACACTGGTCCAGCTATTTAAGGAGGGGCTTGGTGCAAAATGAAAATTCACAGCTTCTCACTGAAAAACCTGTGCAAAGCTTTCCCCCACATTCTCCCAAGTCTTTCTTTTGACTTGCCATTGTGTTTTGCATTTGCTGTGTTATGCAGTTAAGGTCCTCACAGGTGTCTTGTGTCTCTCCAACCCCTGGACCTGACACTCTCCACCCTGGCCCTTCCTGTACCCACACCCACCGTGTGTGTCATTAGAAAACTTCTCTGGGGCATCAATCTCTTCATCGGCAAAATGGAGGTTTAAAAATAAAAACACGAAACCGCTTACCTTTCTGTGAAGCTTCAGTGAGATTTTATGGGTAAAGTGCTTAGCATATTACCCGATACCATGCCACAAATCATTACATGTTGAATATAATTATTCCATTATTGGTTGGTTGGTTTAGTCGCCAAGTCATGTCCAACTCCTGAGACCCCATGGATTGTAGCCTGCCAAGCTCCTCTGTCCATGGGGTATTAATGAGACTATAATTTGTATTATGTTATAAACAATGAATAGGTATGGTATCAGAATTCTAATTGTTAAATACTTTATTAAAATATTAGAAGATATATATACATGATATAATAAGCACATGCAAACATCACACCAGATAGAACCATTGACCACTGCAGATTTAACCCGAGTTTCCTCCTACAGTTTTGGTTGGAGTAATGCATCCCATTCCACCCCCTAAAACTGTCAGCTGTTCACCCATCTGCAGACAATATGAGCAAGCTCAGAACAAGGCATCCAACTATCATGAATCCATTTAGGGAAAACTGGTCGTGATGAGACACATGTGGTTCACAGAAGCTAGATCAAGTAACTGAGTTCCCATGGCAACCAAGGATCTCAAGGAACTCCATCTCCCATGGAAAATGCAAGGTGAGGTTTCTTTAAGAGGTAGGCCTGGAAGTTGCTGGGAGGGTTTGGTCCCTCTCTTCTGGGTCCTGTCCACTTTACACCAGGCCCTCGAAAACACCTCTTGGGGTGCACTTGCATGCCTCATGGAGCACCAGTGCCCAGGGGTTCAGGCATCTTCCATGTCCCCAGCCCAGGACACCATCTTCCTTGTCTCCACCTGTCCTTCTTTCTTCATAGTGTTGGGTGCTTCTCCTTTTCACTCAGCAAGGTGCTACTGTCTCTGTACCTACTCTCTCACTGGAGTTATCCTGGGATGTGTTACATTACCCAGCCCCATTAATAGGGTGACCAGGTGGGGCAGTAGCTGCAGGGGAGCGTGGGGGGTCAACACAGGAGGAGTTATAGCAGGTTTGTAGCCTAATGGGAATGATCAGACTTGGTCTAAGACCTTGATTTGTGTTAGTTTTCTCCATGTAATGAGCAGGTTCTCCAAATGTTGGCCTTTTCAACAACACAGTGTTGGGAATGGAAGTCTCCTGTGGGCCCTGAGTGTTCCTTTGTGGTTTTGCTGGGTGTGCCAAGAGTATAAAACCCTAACTGCTCTTAACCAGGGAGATTTCTCTGGGTTTTATTTGTCCTGAGGATATGAGGGATGAGATAACACCTCTCTCAGGGAGCAGGAGTACTTCTGCTCACTACAAAAGCAGGAAATCTCCCAAGTTCAGGGGTCCATTTGTGTATCACAACCCTCTGCACGTGTAAGCATCCACATCTACCTCCCTTGCCCCCAGGGGACTTCGGGCATATGCAGCACTGGTGCAAACCTCACGCTCTGCCTTTGCTGTCAGTGGAAAGCTCTCTGTCTCACCCAGAAGTCTTCTGTCAGGATCTGTCAATCTGTAGCAAATTAGCTCAAGAATTTGCAAGTAGCATAAAATCTCAGACCCTCCACAGTCCTGAACACACAGATTGAAATACACCACTCTTCCATTTCTCTTTGCTTTAAGATAAAGGCCAACTTTGCCAACATGGTCTTCTAGGCCCTGCCTGGCCTGGCCCTGCCTACCTCTCCAGGTTCTTGTGCCGCTTTCCCCCACAACTCTCTGCTCTTTGGTCACGTGAAGGAAAAAAGCAGGTGCTGACGTGTGCCACTCATCCGATGGTTAGACAGAGGCCTCAGTGCTGCTGATTACAGGTCTTGCTACTGATGGTTAAACCCTGTTGTTCTCCCGTTGGACATAAACAACCAAATCACCCAACCCAAACTCAAATCCCATAATATATCTTTTCTAGCATGATCTTCCTGACATACATTCATGGTTCCACAAGTCATTCACTTCTTTGGTGCAATTAGTGATAAATACCACTTATTTAAACCCCTAGGTATTCCTGGTGTCTTTGGTTAGATGGCATTGACTACTTCAATGTCAGTAGTTCTTTCAGCTTATCAAACATGTCAGTTTCTTTCCTGCTACGGGGACTTTGGGCTTCCCTGATAGCTCAGTTGGTAGAGAATTCGCCTGCATAGAGCAGACCCCAATTTGATTCCTGGGTCAGGAAGATCCACTGGAGAAGGAATAGGCTACACCTTCCAGTATTCTTGGGCTTCCCTTGTGGTTCAGCTGGTAAAGAATCTGCCTGCAATGTGGTAGACCTGGGTTCAATCCCAGGATTCGGAATATCCCCTGGAGAAGGGAAAGGCTACCCACTCCAGTATTCTGGGCTGGAGAATTCAATGGACCATATAGTCCATGGGGTCACAAAGAGTCAGACACAACTTAGTGACTTTCACTTTTCACCGGGGCTTTGCATACACTGTTCTGTCTGCCTAGAATATAGTTCTAACCTCCTTTCCCTTACTACCTCCTCCCTACGCTGAATTTATTAGCATATATGTTGCTTTCTATAGAATGCTTTCCTTACTTTCTAAGGAAAATTTGATTTCATATTCTGATAGCACTACGTATTTTCCTTTGTTTGTATGTGTCATATTTTATAGTATACATTTTTATTTTTTATTTCTTTATATCTAAATTTAGTTACCACATCTACCTTGCTTATTACTATTATGCTTTATCTATCAGTAGGCCTGGTACATTGTCACAACCCAATAGTTGTTATTTACTCATTCTACAAATAATTTTTTTATACCTATTATTTGCTAGTTTCTATTCTATGACTTGCGAATCCAAAGCTGAAACAGATCAAATTCTGGCCCTGGTGTAGATTACATTTTCACCAGGGAATAAAACAATATAACAATTATAGAAGTCCCTCAACACATATTTAGTGAGAAACTGAGAGAAATAACACACTGTTCTCAAAGCTAGCAATGCAGCAGAGAAGAAAATGGATATAATTTGTGTCCTAAAGTCAAGGTTACTTTGATAAGATTTCAGTCAGTTCAGTTGCTCAGTTGTGTCCGACTCTTTGCCACCCAATGGACTGCAGCACACAGTCCTAGGTCCATACCATTTCCCTGTCTATCACCAACTCCCGGAGCTTACTCTAACTCATGCCCATCGAGTCGGTGATGCCATCCAACCATCTCATCCTCTGTCATGCCCTTCTCCTCCTGCCTTCAATCTTTCCCAGCATCAGAGTCTTTTCCAACGAGTCAGTTCTTCACATCACGTGGCCAAAGTATTAGAGTTTCAGCTTCAGCGTCAGTCCTTCCAATGAATGTTCAGGACTGATTTCCTTTTAGGCTTGACTGGTAGGATCTCCTTGCAGAACAAGAGTCTTCTTCAACATCACAGTTTAAAAGCACCAATTCTTCAGTGCTCAGCTTTCTTTATAGTCCAACTCTCATATCCATACATACTGAAAAAAACATAGCTTTGACTAGATGGTCCTTTGTTGGCAAAGTAATGTCTCTGCTTTTTAATATGCTGTCTAGGTTGGTCAGAACTTTCCTTCCAAGGAGTAAGCATCTTTTAATTTCATGGCTGCAGTCACCATCTGCAGTGATTTTGGAGCCCCCCCTCCAAAAAACGTCTCCCAAAGTTTCCATTGTTTCCCCATCTATTTGCCATGAAGTGATGGGACTGGATGCTATGATCTTAGCTTTTTGAATGTTGAGTTTTAAGCCAACTTTTTCACTCTCCTCTTTCACTTTCATCAAGAGGCTCTTTAGTTTTTCTTCCCTTTCTGCCATAAGGGTGGTGTCATCTGCATATCTGAAGTAATTGATATTTCGCCCAGCAGTCTTGATTCTAGCTTGTGCTTCATCCAGCCCTGCATTTCACATGAATTGTTCTGCATATAAGTTAAATAAGCAGGGTGACAACATACAACCTTGACGTACTCCTTTCCCAATTTGGAACCAGTCTGTTGTTCCATACCCAGTTCTAACTGTTGATTCTTGACCTGCATACAAATTTGTCAGGAGGCAGGTCAGGTGGTCTGGTATTCCCATCTCTTAAAGAATTTTCCACAGTTTGTTGTGATCCACACAGTCAAAGGCTTTGGCATAGTCAATAAACCAGAAGTAGATGTTTTTCTGGGATTCTCTTGATTCTTTGATGATCCCATGGATGTTGGCAATTTGATCTCTGGTTCCTCTGCCTTTTCTAAATCCAGCTTGAACATCTAGAAGTTCATAGTTCACTGTTGAAGCCTGGCTTGGAGAATTTTGAGCATTACTCTGCTAGCATATGAGATGAGTTCAATTCTTCAGTAGTTTGAACATTCTTTGGCATTGCCTTTCTTTGGGATTGGAATGAAAACTGAATTTTTCCAGTCCTGTGGCCACTGCTGACTTTTCCAAATTTCCTGGCATATTGAGTGCAGCACTTTCACAGCATCATCTTTGAGGATTTGAAAGAGCTCAACTGGAATTCCATCACCTCCACCAGCTGTGTTGGTAGTTATGCTTCCTAAGGCCCACTTGACTTCACATTCCAGGATGTCTGGCTCTAGGTGAGTGATCACACCATTGTGGTTATCTGGGTCATGAAGATCTTTTTTGTACAGTTCTTCTGTGTATTCTTGCCACCTCTTCTTAATATCTTCTGCTTCTGTTAGATCCATACCATTTCTGTCCTTTATTGTGCCAATCTTTGCATGAAAATTTCCCTTGATATCTCTAATTTTCTTGAAGAGATCTTTAGTCTTTCCTATTCTATTGTTTTCCTCTGTTTCTTTGTATGCATCACCGAGGAAGGCTTTCTTATCTCTTCTCGCTGTTCTTTGGAACTCTGCATTCAAATGGGTATATCTTTCCTTTTCTCCTTTGCCTTTCTCTTCTCTTTTTCTCAGCTATTTGTAAGGCTCCTCAGACAAGTGTTTTCCATTTTTGCACTTCTTTTTCTTGGGGATGGTGTTGATCACTGCCTCCTGTACAATGTCATGAACTTCTGTCCATAGTTCTTCAGGCACTCTGTGTATCAGATGTAATCCCTTGAATCTATTTGTCACTTCCACCTCATAATCGTAAGGGATTTCATTCAGATCATACCTGAATATTTGAAATAAATATAATGTGGTCATTGAGAATGGAGAAGTACTCTCTCCATCTGATGTGGCAGATAAGAAAGTCTCTCTGAGAAGTTGATTATGTGCTCAGAGTACTATGAAATAAATAATAAATGCAGTGATTGATTATGTAAGCCTTTGTTAGTCTTTGTATTAGCTTTTTTTTTTTTCCCAAAGAAAATGGAAAGCATTAAGAGTTTGTTGAGGTGAATAGGGGATTTAACTTACATTTTACTAGGATTTCTCAGGACTTTGTGAGGAGTACTGACACTGGAGCGAGAGGTGAGGGACAAGACTGATAACAAGAAAATAGCTAACAGGCCACTGAAATTATCCAAATGAGAGATGATGGTGACTTAGGCTGTGGCACATATATCTGTGTTGCACCTCTTGTATTGTCCTTCAAAATGAAACTTGCCATCCAGTTGAGAAGAATGTGTTTAACTGACAACTGTTAGCTCCTTGAGCCTGCATTTGCTTTCCAAATGAAGTCCTAATCTTCTCTGATGCCCCCCACTTAATAACTGAACAAGATGAAGGTAGCCAACTTCAAGAGTTTTCCTGGTGTTTCCTATCCACTATCTGAGTAAGGTCGCTATACAAAGACATAACCATTTCCACCAAGCACAGTCTCCTCTAACAAACAATATTTGCCCTAGAACTCTTCACTGTTCTGAGAGAAATTTTTCCACCTCTGCATCATGGTTCAATGGCTCTGTCTGCTGAATCTTTCTTCTTCCTTTTCATTTCACAGTTGTTACTCCCTCTGGTGGTTAATTTTGTGTGTCCAGGGGTTCTCAGACATTTGGCAAAACATCATTTCTGGGTGTGTATGTGAGAATATTAATCTTTCTTTAATCTCTGAATGAGATTAATATTTGAATTGGTGGACTAAGTGAAGGAGATTGCCCTCTCTAATGTTGGATGGCCTCTTCCAATCAGTTGAAGGCCTGGATAGAATAAATGGAGTAAGAAGGAAGTCTTCCTGCCTCTCCTCACTGAGCTGGGATATTAGTCTTTTCTAACTTTTGTACTTAACCTGAGAAATCAGCTTATTTCTGTTCACACGTGTGATAAATGGCAAAACTGAATTTCAGTTCAATTCTGTTTGACTCCAAAGTTTATGCCATTGACCACTATAGTCTTTCAGTTTGGGCTTAGGTGTTTGGATGATGGTGGCCTGTCTTTAACAGGTACATTTATTCTTTCAATAAATATTGATTATTTGTAGTATTATTGAGTATATTCCTGACATTGTGCTGAGTAGGAAGAGGAACATATAAATTAATAAGTAAATTTTTAATCATGCTGAATTTGAACTGAGTTTGGGACAACTAAGTGAAAAGAATGGTTCAGTAAGAATTAACTAATTAATCCATTCATTCATTCCCATGAATCAGTGCTAAACATTTATAATGTACTGGGAATGCAGTAGTGAACAAATCCCATTTGACCACGATCTATAATTCATCTTTTGCATTTTCAGATTTTGTTTAAAATATTTTGTTGTTCTATTGCAGTTATGTTCATATACTTGTTTTTGTACTGCTTTTGTCTGGTTTTGCAATTAAGAGTAATTCTCTTTTTTCCCTATTATATATTTTTCTTTTTTTAATTAATTGGAAGCTAATTACTTTACAATATTGTAGTGGTTTTTGCCACACATTGACATGAATCAGCCATGGGTGTACATGTGTCCCCCATCCTGAACCCCCTCTCACCTCCCTCCCCATCCCATCCCTCAGGGTTGTCCCAGTGCACTGGCTTTGAGTGCCCTGTTTCATGCTTCGAACTTGGACTGGTGATCTATTTCACATATGGTAATATACATGTTTCAATGCTATTCTCAAATCATCCCACCTCGCCTTCTCCCACAGAGTCCAAAAGTCTGTTCTTTATATCTGTGTCTCTTTGGCTGTCTCGCATACAGGGTTGTCATTACCATCTTTCTAAATTCCATATATATGTATTAATATACCGTATTGGTGTTTTTCTTTCTGACTTACTTCACTCTGTATAATAAGCTCCAGTTTCATCTTAAATCATAAAATAATACAAGTAGTATTCTCCCTTCTTCTATTTTCTGAAAGATATTGTGTAAAATAGTGTTAATTATTCTTTATTCAGTAGGTTTGGCATGGAGATTTCTTTTTCTAGAGCTTTTAAATTGCAAATTGAATATCTTCCATGGTTATAGGACTAATCAGATTATCAGATTATGTATATTATCTTGGCTAGATTTTGGCAGGTTATGATTTTTGTTGAATATGCCTTTGTCTTCTGTGTTGTCAAATTTATAAATGGAAAATTATTTGTATATTCTTTATGTTTTTAATTATGTAGAATCTTTAACAATATCCCCAATTTTATTCATGATAATGGTGATTTGTGAGTCCTTTCATTTAATTTTTACTCATCAAGCAAAATGTTTATTATTGTTATTGGTTTTTCCTCAAAGACTTTCTTTTTGTTAACACTTGCATTATATATTTTTTGTATGTTTCACTTTACCTATATTACTGAGTTTGAATGACATAGATAAAGTGAAGCTTTACTGAGTTTCTTGTAAATAGCGGCACTCATTATTTTGTCACAGGATCTTGAGGTTCTGGTTTGTATTTGGTCTATTCTACTTTTGGATTGAATAAATTCATTTGATATAGCCTCAATTCAGTGATTTTATACTCTCTTCTCCACTATACTATTGAGTTGAGTTTTCTTATTTCAGTATTACATTATTTCTTTCCAAGAGTTCCTAATTTTTCATTTAAGTGAATTTAAAATTGCTTGTGAAATCATTTTTATGATGACTGCTTTAAAATTCTTGGCAAGGGTGTCTGAGGCCCTGGGGATGAAGAAGCTTCCCCAGTGGAGCTGCTTGTTGTGGTAGAAGCACTCTGGATCCTGCCACCCTGTTGCCTCTTATCTCTTGTAGCAGAGGGTAGCCCAGCAGGGAAGAAATGCATTTCCTCTGGCTGTTTATTATCAGCAGGTGTCCTGATAGATCCTCCTGGCCGTTACTACCAGGCTCCTTTGAGTGTTGGTGATGGTATTTCTCTTCAGCTCAGGCAAGAAATAAGCCTACCTGGGCTTTCTACTGCTAACAGATTGGAGTTTAGGAAATGCCAGGCCTGGGTTGTGTGTGTGTGTGTGTGTGTGTGTGTGTGTGTGTGTGTGTGGTGGGGGGTTGTCATAAGATACTCTGCCACCATGTTGTTCCTACAACCCCAGGGCCCTAACTAGACTATCTTCCCCTTTCTACCTTTCAGAGTTCTCATTTGGTTTCTTCATGCATTATTTCCAGAGCTTATAGTTAGAAGAGAGGAACACGAAAAAAATGAGACCATGGTCTTGCTACTCACTATTTTTAGAATTCCATTTTTACTTATCTATAGTGTTTCTGAATGTATCACTTTGTACAGATTTTTACATTGTATTAAGTATTATATACTATACATATTATTTCATTATACATATTATTCTCTATATGTACATAATTTATCACAGTCCAACCATGTCTTCATTTTTTAGTTCAAGATTAGAAAACTTTCCACCTATTAATTCCCTTTGTTCTTCCCTATTATAATATTATCATCATCTTAATTATTTCTCTACATACTTTGAGAACCACTTAAGACAATACTTTTTTTCCTTCAGTTCCTAAACATGGCTTAGAAAACTAAAGAGACAGAAAGTCTATTATATTTATCCCTAATTTTTCTTTTTGTGTTGTTCTTTCTTCTTTATTGATGTTCCAAAGACTCCTTCTTTCATCATTTCCTTTCTATTTAGATTTTTTTTTTTCTAGCCATTCTTTTAGGGTAGGTCTGCTGGGGACAAATATTCTTAGTTTTACTTCATCTGAGAATGTCTTGATCTCCTCCTCTTTTCTGACAGATATCTTCTCTGGATATAGATTTCTATATTAACATTTCTTTTCTTGCAGCACTTGAAAAATGTTTTGCTACTTCCTTTTAACCTCCACATTTCTGATGAGAAATCTATTGCTAATCTAAATTGTTTCTTCCTATAGTAGCAAATGAAACAACTGACAAAGAATTATTTCCCAAAATATACAAGCAGCCCATACAACTCAATCCAGAAAAACAAACAACCCAAACAAAGAGTGGGCAAAAGATCTAAATAGACATTTCTCCAAAGAAGACATACAGATGGCTAATAAACATACGAATAGATGCTCAGTATCATTCATTATTAGAGATATGCAGATCAAAACTACAATGAGATGTCACTTCACCCCAGACAGAATGGCCGTAATTAAAAAATCCACAAGCAACAAGTGCTGGAGAGGGTATGGAGAAAAGGGAACCTTCCTAAGCTGCTGGTGGGAATATAAATTGATACAGCCACTATGGAAGACAGTATGGAGATTCCTTAAAAAAAAAAAAAAAAAACTAGGAATAAAACCACCATATGACCCAGCAATACCACTTATAGGCATATACCCCAAAGAAACAAAAACTGAAAAAGACACATGTACTCCAATGTTTATTGCAGCACTATTTACAATAGCCAAGACATGGAAGCAACCTAGATGTCCATCAACAGATGACTGGATAAAAAAACTGTGGTACATATATACAATGGAATACTATTCAGCCATAAAAAGGAATGCATTTGAGTCAGTTCTAATGAGGCAGATGAACCTAGAGCCTATTATACAGAGTGAAGTAAGTAAGAGAAAAACAAATATTCTATACTAAAGTATATATATGGAATATAGAAGGATGGTACTGACAAATCTATTTGCAGAGCAGCAGTGGAGATGCAGACATAGAGAACAGACTTATGGACAAAAGTGGGGGAAAAGAGGGAGAGGGTGAGATAAATGGAGAGGAGTAGCATGGAAACATATACACTAACATGTAAATAGATAGCCAATGGGAATTTGCTGTGCAACTCAGGAAACTCAAACTGGGGCTCTATAATAACCTAGAGGGGTGGGAATGGGCAAGAGGTGGGAGGGAGATTCAAGAGGGAGGGAACATATGTATACCTATGGTTAATTCATGTTGATGTGTGACAGAAATCAAACCAATATTATAAACCAATCATCAATTAAAAATAAATATTAAAAATTAAATTTTTTCTTCCTTATATATCATACATCACTTCTTTCTTGCTGCTTTCAAGAATTTTTTCCTCCAAATTTGGAAAATTTTATTCCATTATTTCTTCAAATACACTCACAGTTGCATTCTCTTTCTCTCTTCTTGTGAGTCTCTGATGACAGGAACATTATATTTTATAACAGACCCTGGTGCTGGGAAAGATTGAAGACAGGAGGAGAAGGGGACAACAGAGGATGAGATGGTTGAATGGCATCACTGACTCGATGGACATGAGTTTGTGCAAGCTCCGGGAGTTGGTGATGGACAGGGAAACCTGGTGTGCTGCAGTCCATGGGGTTGTGAAGAGTTGGACATGACTGAGCGACTGAACAACAAGTACCCGAAGGTCTGTTCTCTTTTTTTCCAGTCTGTGAATATTATTCAATTTTTATTGTTCTATATTCAATTTCAATTATTCAGTTTCTTGTCTTTTCTATTCTGGTTTTGAGACCATCCAGTGATTTTATTCTGGTTTTTGTATTTTCAGTTTTAAATTTTCTATTTGATCTATTCTATTCTATTTCTATTCTATTTATGTCTTTTATTTCTTTGCTGATACTTTATTTGCTGAGATTTTCTACTTTTTTTGTTTCAAGTGTGTTTGTAATGCACATTGAAACATTTATATGATGGCTGCTTTAAAATATTTGTCAGATAATGCTAATATTTTTGTCAACTCGGTGTTGGCATGTGTTGATTGTCTTTTCTCATTCAAGTTGAGATTTTCCTGGTTCTTGATGTGATGAGTGATTTGTGTTGTATCTTGGACATTTTTATATCATGTTATGAGGCTCTGGATCTTATTTGAATCCTTCAGCAGATCTCCTCTGACACCATACTAGTGGGATAAGGGGATATGCTGCCATTTCAGGCAGATTCTTTAATATCTGAGCCACCAGACCTGCCCTGGGAGAAGGGGAAGTACTGCCTTATCATTTCCAGGTGTTTGTGGAAGTCTAGGTTCCTCACTCAGCTTCCCTTGATACTCAGAAAAGGAGTGGCTCCTCATTACTGTTGGAAGGTGAGCAGGAGTTCAGGCTCTCCACTAGGCCAACACGGAGACAACCCTATCTGGATGTTGTAAAGGGCACCTTGTTACTGTTCCCTATGTGGCCTCTACTGAAACCACAGGGGAATGCTTCCTTATCACTGAAAAGGGAAAAGTTAAAGTGCTGGTTGCTCAGTCATGTCTGACTCTTTGCAACCCCATGGACTGTAGCCCACCAGGCTCCTCTGTCCATGGGATTCTCCAAGAAAGAATACTGGAGTGGGTAGCCATTCCCTTCTCCAGGGGATCTTCCCAACCGAGGGATCAAACCTGTGTCTCTTGCATTGCAGGCAGATTCTTTACCGTCTGAACCACCAGGGAGGATAAATTCCAGCTCCCCACTTGGCTTCATCTAAAACCACTCTGATTCAGGAAAAGATGTGCCTTGTTACAGCCAGGTGAAAATGGAAGTCTATGCTCTCCACTCAGCCGTTATTTTGGACCAAGGGGTGAAGTAAGGCTGCATTCTTTTCCGTGAAGATTGGCTGGAGCAAGGCAATAATTGCCTAAAGTTTCCTATCGTATTACACTGAGGTGTGTGATCTTATCCTGGTTCTTTTGCTACAGAAAGAGGCTTTTCTTTAAAATGTACCCATTGGCATTTCTGGGTTGCTAGATTTTGTTGCACATAGTCTTGGATATACGAGGGAAAAAAAAATCCAGGAACTCACTGCTGTGTTGTACTTCATGTCCTGAGGTTCCTGCTGCTGCTAAGTCACTTCAGTCGTGTCCGACTCTGTGCAACCCCATAGACAGCGGCCCACCAGGCTCCCCGTCCCTGGGATTCTCCAGGCAAGAACACTGGAGTGGGTTGCCATTGCCTTCTCCACCTGAGGTTCCTAGCTGGTCTGATTTCTTCTCTTCACCTATCATGTATAGGGTTTTTAGTTGTTCTTAGTGGGAAGAATAGGGAGAAGTGTGTCTACTCTATCTTGTCCCATAATGTGACAGTTGATTTTTAATGAGAATTTAATTTTTCAAGTGCATCAATAATTTACACCTTTGCATAAGTATGTTCTCTTCCTATCTACAATGGAAAAAAGTCCTAATGAGTGAGAAAGATTCCTTGGTGCATAAATAAATAAGATCAGACCTTACAGATTATGATTCTTATGGGTTATGTCAATGAGCCTAACATACTTATCACTTCTACCAAAGGAATTAAATGTTCACATCTTCTTAATTATTGACACTGCACCCCCTCTTTGTTTACTAGTTTTTCTACAGTCTATGCCTAATATAGTCTATTAGATTTCAAGTTTCTTGGATTCTAACATGTGATTTTCATACTGTACTTCTTGTCATTTATATGGACCTTAGGTATGGGTTTTCCTTGTAACTCAGTCAGTAAAGAATCTGCCTGCAGTGCAGGAGACAGGGATTCAATTCTGGGGTTGGGAAGATCCCCCTGGATAAGGAAATGGCAACCCACTCCAGTATCCTTGCCTGGGAAATCTCATGGACAAAGGAGCCTGTCCATGCAACCATGGGGTTGCAAAGAGTCGGGCACAACTGAGCAACTAACACTTACTTAGGTATTGCTAAATTATTTCAGACAAATTTGTAAACATGGTTGCAAATAAAGCATACATGGTAGCCCATGATACATTATATAAGAGCATTTTGGTATCTGAATAATATAATACATGATAAAATTTTAAAGTGAAGTTAATACATTTTAGTGGCATGATAACATGACTTCATAAGTTTAGAGAAAGATAGAACTCAATTATCTAAAGTTCTTAGGATCACTAAGTTTAAAATATCATAACATGTTAGAGACATTTAAAAAGGTATATAGAACTGTACAGTTTAGTCCCATGTCCATACCATCCTGCCTAATAAACTAAACTATACTAATGTTAATGTTTTGTGTTCTTTGAATCATTATGATGATTCTGAAAATTTTGAGTACAGAGTAAGAGATATAATAGTTGATCCAATCTTTACTATTTACTACTACTATGTTAATCGACCTATGCAAGTACTTTAAACTCTTTGAGACTCAGTTTCCTCATCTGTAAAACTGGGTAGTTCAGTTCAGTTCAGTCGCTCAGTTGTGTCTGACTCTTTGCAACCCCATGAACCTCAGCACACCAGGCCTCCCTGTCCATCACCAACACCCAGAGTCCACCCAAACCCAAGTCCATCGAGTCGGTGATGCCATCCAACCATTTCATCTTCTGTCGTCCCCTTCTCCAGCCCTCAATCTTTCCCAGCATCAGGATCTTTTCAAATGAGTCAGCACTTTGCATCAGGTGGCCCAAGTATTGGAGATTCAGCTTCAGATCAGTTCTTCCAATGAACACCCAGGACTGATCTCCCTTAGGATGGACTGGTTGGATCTCCCTGCAATCCAAGGGACTCTTAAGAGTCTTCTCCAACACCACACTTCAAAAGCATCAATTCTTCTGCGTTCAGCCTTCTTTATAGTCCAACTCTCACATCCATACATGACTACTGGAAAAACCGTAGCCTTGACTAGACGGACCTTTATTGACAAAATAATGTCTTTGCTTTTTAATATGCTGTCTAGGTTGGTCATAACTTTCCTTCCAAGGAGTAAGCATCTTTTAATTTCATGGCTGCAATCACCATCTGCAGTGATTTTGGAACCCCAAAAATAAAGTCAGCCACTGTTCCCAATGTTTCCCCATCTATTTGCCATTAAGTGATAGGACCAGATGCCATGATCTTTGTTTTCTGAATGTTGAGCTTTAAGCCAACTTTTTCACTCTCATCTTTCACTTTCATCAAGGGCTCTTTAGTTCTTCACTTTCTGCCATAATGGTGGTATCATCTGCATAGCTGAGGTTATTTATATTTCTCCCAGCAATCTTGATTCCAGCTTGTGCTTCTTCCAGCTCAGCGTTTCTCATGATGTGCTCTGCATATAAGTTAAATAAGCAGGGTGATAATATACAGCCTTGATGTACTCCTTTTCCTATTTGGAACCAGTCTGTTGTTCCATGTCCAGTTCTAACTGTTGCTTCTTGACCTGCATACAGGTTTCTCAAGAGGCAGGTCAGGTGGTCTGGTACTCCCATCTCTTTCAGAATTTTCCACAGTTTATTGTGATCCACACAGTCAAAGGTTTTGGCATAGTCAACAAAGCAGAAATAGATGTTTTTCTGGAACTCTCTTACTTTTTCCATGATCCAGCAGATGTTGGCAATTTGATCTCTGGTTCCTCTGCCTTTTCTAAAACCAGCTTGAACATCTGGAAGTTCTCAGTTCACATACTATCGAAGCCTAGCTTGGAGAATTTTGAGCATTACTTTGCTAGCATGTGAGATGAGTGCAGTTGTGTGGTACTTTGAGCATTCTTTAGCATTGCCTTTCTTTTGGATTGGAATGAAAACTGACCTTTTCCAGTCCTGTGGCCACTGCTGAGTTTTCCAAATTTGCTGGCATATTGAGTGCAGCACTTTCACAGCATCATCCTTCAGGATTTGAAACAGTTCCACTGGAATTCCATCACCTCCACTAGCTTTGTTCATAGTGATGCTTCCTAAGGCCCACTTAACTTCACATTCCAAGATGTCTGGCTCTAGGTGAGTGATCACACCATTGTGGTTATCTGGGTCATGAAGATCTTTCTGTATAGGAGACAGATGGGTCTTCCTTTCCATTCTCCTGAGGAGCCTCCTAGGGCTTTTGCTTTTTCTTCTTTTTGGGTCTTTCACTTGTCTCCTTCTACTCCTTCAGTCCAGGACAACTGCAGCCAGCCTTTTCTTTTCCTTCTTCAAGTGTTTCTTCTCCTGTTTCTCCAGCTTCCTAGTAATCTCAACAGCCACTTCCCCTGCCTGAACTATTGCCTCCTTCATGACATCCAGATTTTTTGTGTGGAGTCTCCCCAGTCTCATAGAAGGACAGCTGCTCCACATCTTGTCCTTGAAGTTTCTCTCCAAATATACAGGTGGGTAACTCAGAACCAATCAGTTCATGAGGCAATACTGGATTTGTTCGCCAGGTATTGGGAGATGCAGCCTTTGTTCTTGGCAGCTGCTCAGCCAATGAAGGTAGAATGGAGAATTAGTCCATATTTTGGAGTGTTAGCACTTGTCTTCAAAGCTGTGGAATTTTGGTCCCTTTGCTAGGTGCAGAGAATCACTCAGACACCAGGACCAATGTATTTCATATCTCATATGCATTATATATATTGTATACTATACATATTGTAATATATATTATTTGTAATATAAAATATCCATAATATATACCATATACAAGCTCTTTATATCTTTATATATTATATATAGAATATATTATGGGTATTATATATATTATATACAGATATATGTTCATTATGTATATTAATATATAAATAAAATATATATTCATTATATACATCATGCATGATAAATATAACAAATATCACATAATCTATTTTATATTCATACATATCTCTTATTGTGCCTTATTATTATATATATTTTATAACAACTTACCTTATATTGATAGTAATATTAATATATATTTATTATATCCATATACATGTATAGGTATGAAATATAATGTGTATGTATGTACATATATAATATACAAAACATATATATTATGTATTCACATATATCTCATTATGCTTTATTATAATCTATATTATATGGTATATTACATATTAGCAAATTGCCAACATCTGCTGGATCACAGAAAAGCAAGAGAATTCTAGAAAAACATCTACTTCTGCTTCACTGACTACGCTAAAGCCTTTGACTATGTGGATCACAGAAAACTGTGGAAAATTCTTGGAGATGGGAATACCAGACCACCTTACCTGACTCCTGAGAAACCTGTATGCAGGTCAAGAAGAACCGGACATGGAACAACGAACTGGTTCAAAATTGGGAAAAGAGTATGTCAAGACTGTATGTTGTCACCCTGCTTATTTAACTTATATGCAGACCACATCATGCGAAATGCCAGGCTGGATGAAGCACAAGCTGGAATCAAGATTGCCGGCAGAAATATCAATAACCTCAGATATGCAGATGACACAACCCTTATGGCAGAAAGTGAAGAGGAACTCAAGAGCCTCTTGATAAAGGTGAAAGAGGAGAGTGAAAAAGCTGGCTTAAAACTCAACATTCAAAAAATGAAGGTTTATGTCATCGAGTGTTCTGCCTATGTTTTCCTCTAAGAGCTTTATAGTTTCTGGTCTTATATTTAGGTCTTTAATCCATTTTGAGTTTATCTTTGTGTATGGGGTCGCACAGAGTTGGACACGACTGAAGCGACTTAGCAGCAGCATTGTGTTAGGAAGTGTTCTATTTTCATTCTTTTACATGTAGCTGTATAGTTTTCCCAGCACCACTTATTGAAGAGGCTGTCTTTGCCCCATTGTATATATTCTTATTTCCTTTGTCAAAAATAAGGTACCCATAGGTGTATGGGTTTATTTCTGGGCTTTCTATCTTGTTCGATTGGTCTATATTTCTTTTTCATGATGAGGTTTGACATAGAACAGCAAAATTCTGTAAAGCAATTATCCTTCAATTAAAAAATAAATAAATTAAAGAAAACAATGAAGATCATGGCTTCTGATCCCATCACTTCATGGCAAATAGATGGGGAAACAATGGAAACTGTGACAAAGTTTATTTTCTTGGGTTCAAAAATCACTGCAAATGGTGACCAAAGCCATAAAATTAAAAGACACTTTGAAGAAAAGCTATGACAAACCTAGACAGCATAATAAAAAGCAAAGACATTTACTTTGCCAACAAAGGTCCATCTTGTCAAAACTATTGTTTTTCCAGTAATCAGGTATGGATGTGAGTGTTGGACCATAAAGAAAGCTGAGTGTCGAAGAACTGATCCTTTTGAACTGTGGTGTTGGAGAAGACTCTTGAGAGTCCCTTGGCCTGCAAGGAGAACAAACCAGTCAATCCTGAAGGAAATCATTCATCATTAGACCCAGAGGGATGGTATGGGGAGGGAGGAGGGATGAGGGTTCAGGATGGGGAACACGTGTATACCTGTGGCGGATTCATGTTGATATATGGCAAAACCAATACAATATTGTAAAGTTAAAAAATAAAATATATATTAAAAAAAAGAAGGACTGATGTTGAAGCTGAAGCTCCAATGCTTTGGCCACCTGATGCAAAGAGCCGACTCATTGAAAAAGACCCTGATGCTGGGAAAGATTGAAGGCAGGAGGAGAAGGGGAAGGCAGGAGGAGAAGGGGAAGACAGAGGACATAATGGTTGGATGGCATCACTGACTCAATGGGTATGAGTTTGAGCAAGCTCTGGGAGATGGTGAAGGACAGGGAAGCCTGGTGCCCTGCAGCTCACGGGATCGCAGAGTCGGACATTATTGAACAACTGAACATCAACAACAACATATTAACGTAGCTATTACGTATATTCTAATATGTTACATATTATCATAGATATTATGTATTATTTTTATATAATTTACTATGATGTAGGTTGGTGTGCTGAAGTCCATGGGGTCACAATGACTCAGACATAACTTAGTGACTGAACAACAGCAACAGCAATATAAAAATCATATATAATTCTTTTTGTGCCTTATATGTAATTACATATATCATATTATATTATATAATTATGTAATAGATTTATTTTAGCATATTTAATATATTATTTTTCATACGATTTCCAGAGGAAAAACACATTACTGTGTGTCTCTTCCATTCTCAGTTTTTTAACACTTCTTCACTTCTGACATGAGATGTGTTGGAGGGTATCTCCCAGCAAACAATTCTATACCAGCTGGGTGTTCTACAACTCTCATATTGTCTACCTGGAGATAGCATCATATGCCTGAAGTTAAGGACTCAGTCCCACAAGACTGTCTCTCTCACTTCAGATGTCAATCGCAAGTCCAAGTTGTTACCTTTACTTCTCACCTGTTGACTGTAAATTGGAGGTTTCCATGACCCCCTTCTAAGATTCAATTAATTTTCTAGAGCAGCTCAAAGACTACAGGAGGAAATTCATTTACTAGATTACTGGTTTATTATAAAAGGATATAACTCAGGCACAGTCCAATGAAAGAGATGCGTAAGGCAAAGATGTGGGAAGGGGCACAGATTTTCCATGCTCTCTCTGGACACACCACTTTTCCTGCATCTTGGGATATTCAGCAACCTGGGAACTCTCTGAATCTGTTCATTTGGGTTTTTGTGGAGGCTTTATTACATAGGCATGGTGAAATAAATCTTTGGTCTTTGGTGACTGAACTCAATCTTCAGCCCCTCTTCTTTCACTGGGGGCTATGTGTGTGTGTGTGGAGGCAGGGGGTGGTTAAGTCTGAAAATTTCAAATCAAACTTGTTTCTCCTGGCTACCAGCTCCTATCCTTAGGAGCTTTCCAAAAGTCACCTCATTAACATAATCTTAAATGTGATTGACAGGGATTTGTTATGAATAACAAGACATCCATTTCACCTTTATGCCTTAAACTATTTCAGGAACTGAGGAAAAAGACTAAATGTTATAGCAAAAAATGCCCTTATGGCTCTTATACAGGAAATTACAAGAATTTTAGGGGCTATGTGGCCAAAGACCAAGTATATATTTCTTATTATAAATAACAATATCACACTATTTCTGGCCTTCTTCATTGTTTTCTGTAGATAAGTCTTTCCATCTGGTACCATTTTCCTTCTCCATTAAGCAGTTTTACTAGTTATCGTAGTACATGTTGCCAGTAATAAATTATTTCAGCTTTTGTGTGTCTGAAAAATGTCTTTACTTTTGAAAGACATTCTTATCAGATACAGAGTTTTGCTTTACCATTTTACTTTCTTTCACAATGTTAAAGATGTTTCTCCACTGTCTTCTTACTTGCATCATTTCCTAGGAGAAAACTGATTTCATCATTTTCTTTATCCCTCTGTACATAACAAGCCTTTTACTCTGGGTGCTTTTAAGATTTTCTGTTTTTCAATGGTTTTAAGCACTTTGATCATAATGTGCATAGGTGTAGTTTTCTTCTTTTTTCTTGTGCTTGGAATTCATTTATCTTCTTGGTTCTGTGGGTTTATAGTTCTAACAAATTTATAAATTTTCAGCCTTTTTTTCTTCAGTTTTTTTTCTGTCTCCTTCCCCTCTCCTCTCTTTCAGAGACTCCAATTATCCATTCGTTAGTTACTGGTCCCATGGCTCACTGATACTCTGTTCATTTTTTATAATTCATTTATAATTCTCCCTGTTTCGTTTTGGATAGGTTATGCCATCAAGTACATTAATCATTTCTTATGCAGTGTGTAATCATCCATTAATTCTATCCATCATTATTTGCATCCTAAAAATTTTAGCTTTCATCTTAACAATGTCTATTTGAGTCTTCATATATTCCGTGTCTCTATTTAACTTTATGAACATATAGAATATGATTATAGTGTCTACTTAAATGACTGTGTCTGCTAAATCCAACATCTCAGCTTTTGATCAGTTCCAACTTCTAGTTTGATTTTTTCCCTCAATAATTTTTGTTTATATTTTTATGCTTTTTGCATTCTCTGTCATTTGAAAGTAAATACTACCTGAAAATGAAAAATGAAAGTGTTAGTTGCTCAGTCATGTCTGAATCTTTGCGACCCCATGAATAGCCCACCAGGTTCCTCTGTCCGTGAAATTCTCCAGGCAAGAATATTGGAGTGGGTTGCCATGCCCTCCTCTAGGGGATCTTCCCAACCCAGGGATCGAACCCAGGTCTCTTGCATTGCAGGCAGATTCTTTACCATCTGAGCCATCAGGGAAGCCCCAAATACTACCTTGATAGTGTCAATTTTAACTTTTTCAGTGCTAAATATGTTTGTATTCCTATAAATATTCTTGACAAATTTCTGGGACATAATTAAGGTACCTGAAAATGGTTTGATATTCTTGGATCATGCTTTGATTTGTAATTATACCACAGGACTGACATAGTGCTCATTCTAGGCCCAGTGATTCCTCACTAATGAAGCTACTGTTCTGTATACTCTATCTTGTGTACCATGAATTTTGAGGGCTTTTTTTTTTAGTGTGGTTGGTGGGAATAGATATTATTTCTGGCCCTGCATCCTTCTGCCAGATACTGTTAGTTCTAATCCTTTTGGGTGACTATCTGGCCTTGGATACTTTCCTCACATGCATGTTCTGATCAGTCCTCAGCTGAATACTAAGGGGAATCTCAGTAGATATCTGTAGTTTGACTTCTGTGCAGTTTCTCTTCTATAGTACTGTCTGCTGAAAATTCTAGCCACCTAGGCTTCTCTGGACACTCAACTTCATGTTCTCAATGCAAGGAGTCCATCACTCTATCCTCAGTTCTCTCTCCTTGCACCATAGCCCAGAAAACCTCTCAAAGTAATAAACTGAGGCAACCTTTGAGTTCACCACACTTGTTCCCATTGCTGGACCTCTGGATCTCCAGTGTCTTAAAAACTGATGTTTCATATAGTTTGACACATCTTTTGGTTGTCTCAGCTTTGAGTGTAAATTTAGGTTTTTACTTCATATTGTCCATAGTAAAGATATATGTAATTTTTTCTTATTGTCATTTTTTAAATTTTTTAAATTTATTTTTTAATTTTTAACTTTACAATATTGTATTGGTTTTGCCATATGTCAACATGAATCCACCACAGGTATATACATGTTCCCCATCCTGAACCCTCCTCCCTCCCCATACAATCCCTCTGGGTCATCCCAGTGTACCAGCCCCAAGCATCCAGTATCGTGCATCGAACCTGGACTGGCGACTCATTTCATATATGATATTACACATGTTTCAATGCCATTCTCCCAAATCATTTGAAGTATTTTATGTGCAATAATAGGCACTGGCAATAAGTGCATTACATTCTGCTTTATCCACTTCTGCTTTATTGACTACACCAAAGCCTTTGACTTTGTGGATCACAACAAACTGTGGAAAATTCTTCAAGAGATGGGAATACCAGACCACCTTACCTGCCTCCTGAGAAATCTGTATGCAGGTCAAGAAGCAACAGTTAGAACTGTACATGGAAGAACAGACTGGTTTCAGATTGGGAAAGGAGTATGTCAAGGCTGTATATTGTCACCCTGCTTATCTAACTTACATGCAGAGTACATCATGAGACATGCCGGGCTGGATGAAGCACAAGCTGGAATCAAGATTGCTGGGAGAACTATCAATAACCTCAGATAGGCAGATGACACCACCCTTATGACAGAAAGGGAAGAAAAACTAAAGAACCTCTTGATGAAAGTGATAGAGAGTGAAAAAGCTGGCTTAAAACTCAACATTCAAAAAACAATGATCATGGCATCTGGTCCCATAACTTCATGGTAAATAGATGGGGAAACAATGGAAACAGTGACAGGCTTTATTTTCTTGGGCTCAAAAATCACTGCAGATGGTGAATGAAGCCATGAAATTAAAAGATGCTTGCTCCTTGGAAGAAAAGCTATGACCAACCTAGACAGCATATTAAAAAGCAGAGGCATTACTTTGCCGGCAAATGTCCATCTAGTCAAAGCTATGGTTTTTCCAGTAGTCATGTATGGATGTGAGAGTTGGACCATAAAGAAGGCTGCTGCTGCTGCTGCTGCTGAGTGCCGAATAATTGATGCTTTTGAACTGTGGTGTTGGGGAAGACTCAATTTTTTTTTTATTTTATTTTTAAACTTTACAATATTGTATTAGTTTTGCCAAATATCGAAATGAATCCGCCACAGGTGTACCTGTGTTCCCCATCCTGAACCCTCCCTCCTCCCTCCCCATACCCTCCTTCTGGGTCGTCCCAGTGTACCAGCCCCAAGAATCCAGTATCGTGCATTGAACCTGGACTGACGACTCGTTTCATATATGATATTATACATGTTTCAATGCCATTCTCCCAAATCTCCCCACCCCCTCCCTCTCCCACAGAGTCCAAAAGACTGATGTATACATCAGTGTCTCTTTTGCTGTCTCATACACAGGGTTATTGTTACCATCTTTCTAAATTCCACATATATGCGTTAGTATACTGTATTGGTGTTTTTCTTTCTGGCTTACTTCACTCTGTATAATAGGTTCCAGTTTCATCCATCTCATTAGAACTGATTCAAATGTATTCTTTTTAATGGCTGAAGTAATACTCCATTGTGTATATGTACCACAGCTTTCTTATCCATTCATCTGCTGATGGGCATCTAGGTTGCTTCCATGTCCTGGCTATTATAAACAGTGCTGTGATGAACATTTGGGTACACATGTCTCTTTTTGGGGAAGACTCTTGAGAGTCCCTTGAACTGCAAAGATATCAAACCAGTCAATCCTAAAGGAAATCAGTCCTGAACATTCACTGGAAGGACTGATGCTGAAACTGAAGCTCCAATACTTTGGCCACCTGATGCAAAAAGCCAATTCATTGGAAAAGACCCTGATGCTGGGAAAGATTGAAGGCAGGAGGAGAAGGGGAAGACAGAGGATGAGATGATTGGATAGTATCGCTAACTCGATGGATATAGTTTGAGCAAGCTCAGGGAGTTGATGATGGACAGGGAGGCCTGGCGTGCTGCAGCCCATGGGGTTGCAGAGTCAGACGTGACTGAACTGACTGAATATGCACTACTCAGATGTATACAACTCAATTATCTACCAATCTGTGCAATCATTGTCCAGATCAAGTTATTAAAAGTTTTAAGCATTTCTAGATTTCCCATTCCTCCTCCACCTCTGTTTCATTGCAAGCCAGTCTCCTTGTTCTTAGGCTACCACCATGAAAAGTCCATGTGATCTTTTTGCTGCCACACTTCAGCTATCAATTCCTGTCTTTTTTCTTCAAGTATTATCACTTCTGATTTTTTTTTTACAGATAGCTATCACAGAACAGAGTAGATCTTTTTGTTTTACTTTTTAAATATTGTGTTATACAAATTGGACAGTTACATGTATAAGAATGAAATTTGAACATTCCCTAACTCCATGTTTCTTCCCTGTGACTCAAGTGGTAAAGAATCTACCTATAATGCAGGAGACATAAAAGACACAGGTTTGATCCTTGGGTTGGGAAGGTTCTCTGGAAGAGGGAATGGCAGCTAACTCCAGTGTTCTTTCCTGGAGAATACCATGGACAGAGGAACTTGGCAGGCTACAGTCCATGGAGTCGCAAACAGTTGGACACGACTGAAGTGATTTAGCCCTTAGCCCTAGCCCTAACATCATATACAGAAATAAACTTGAAATGGATACTGATCCAAATCTAAGATGAGATACTTCTAGAAGAAAGCATAGGCAGAGCAATTTTTGACATAAATTGCAGCAGTATTTTTTTGGATCAGTCTCCTAGAGTAATTAAACAAAAACAAAAATAAACAACCAGTACCTAATTAAACTTAAAATTTTTTGCACAGCAAAGGCAACCATAAACAAAACAAAAAACACACAGAATGGGAGAAAATAGTTGCAAATTATGTGATCAACAAGGGACTAATTTCCAAAATATACAAATAGCACTTACAGCTGAATAAAAAAAAAAACAAAAACAAACAATAAAAAAACTGGGCAGAAGTCCCAGATGGACATTTTTCCAAAGAAGACATACAAATGGCCAATGTGCAAATGAAAAGATACTCAACATTACTAATTATTAGAGAAATGCAAATCAAAACCATAATGAGGTATGTAACTGATACCTCACATGAGTTACCAAAAAGTCTAAAAATAATAAATGCTGGTGTGGGTGTGGAGGAAAGGGAACCCTCCTACACTGTTGGTAGGGATATAAATTGGTATGGCCACTACAGAGAACAGTATGGAGGTTCCTTAAAAAACTAAAAATAGTTACCATATAATCCAACAAGCTCACTCCTGGGCATCTATCCAAAGAAATTTCTAATTAGAAAAGATACATGCACCCCAGTGTTCATAGCAGCACTATTTACAATAGCCAAGACATGGAAGTGACCTAAGTGTCCATTGACAGATGAATGGATAAAAGATTTGGTAGCTATATACAATGAAACATTTTCAGCCCTAAAAAAGAATGAAATAAAGTCATTTGCAGCAACGTGGATGTACCTAGAGATTATCACACTAAGTGAAATAAATCAGACAGAGAAAGATAAATACCGTAAGGTATTATGTATATGTGGAATCTAAAAATACAAATGAGCTTATTTACAAAACAGAAATAGGCTCACAGACTTTGAAAACAAGCTAATTTCTCAAAGAGAAAAGTGGGGAGGGTTAAATTTGGGGTTAACAAATACAAACTACTATATATAAAGTATATAAATGACAAGGACCTATGGTATAGGACAGGGAACTATATTCAATATCTTGTAATAACCCATAAAGCAAAAGAATCTGAAAAACAATAGATATGTATGTATAACTGAATCCTTTTGCTATACACCTGAAACATCGCAAATCATCTCTACTTCAATTTAAAAAATAAACATTTTAAAAAGAAGTAAATATGGTACTGGGAAAGAATAACAAAGAACAGAAAGAAGCCAACATAGGTGCACAATTGGAATTCACCCATTTGGACAACTCTGGGAAATAGTAAATGCATCTTAGAGTTATATCAATTAAGGTATAGGAAACTACTGTATTTAGCCACTCATTCCCATCACTTACTAGTTTTTCTAAGGGAAATATCTAACACTTTTGGCTTGCTCTGACTGAAAATAAGTGTACTTCTAGGAATTCCCTGGCAGTCCAGTGGTTAGGTCTCTATGCTTTCATTGCCAAGGGCCCCGGTTCAATCCCTGGTTGGTGAACTAAGATACCACAAGCCACACAGAGTAGGGGAAAAAAATACTTGTACTCCTATCCTATAGCAAGAAACAAAATCAAAAGTTCCCTCAGACAGAAAGTTGAGAAGTTCAATAAGGGCAACCTTCATTGTAAAGACATGAGTGTGGACAGGATATGGGCAGGGCAACAGTATCTGCCACAGCATTTATTTGATAGTGATTATGCTTCCCTTGTAGCTCAGTCAGTAAAGAATCTGTCTTCCTGGGTCAGGAAGATCCCCTGGAGAAGGAAATGGCAACCCACTCTAGTGTTCTTGCTTAGAGAATTCCATGGTCAGTGGAGACTGGCAGGTTACAGTCCATGGGGTCTCAAGAGTCACACACGACTTAGCAACTAAACCACCACAGTGATTATCTGAGGTATTTAATACCTTCAAATGTCAAACAAGATATGAGTATTAAGGAGTTAACTGACAATATACAGATTTTTTAAAGAACATATGAATCAATATAAAATAAAAAGTACAGATCATTTACATTCAAAGACATGACAATCCTAAGTGGGAAATGAAAGTAATAAAAATAAAAAAAAAAAAACACAGGATACTTTTTGATCAACCAACATAGTGGAAAATAAACATTTGGGAAAAAATTAAAGTGTAATTGACATATAACACTATATTAGTTTCAGGTGTATAATAATGATGTGATATTTGTATATATTACAAAATTATCACCACAATAAGCCTAGTCACCACATATAGTTACAAAAAATGTTTTTTTATGATGAAGACTTTTATGTTTACTCTCTTGGCAACCTTCAAATATACAATCCAGTATTTTTAACTAACTATAGTCACCATCTGCACATTATATCCCCAAGATTCATTTATATTATAACTGAAAGTTTGTACCTTTTGACCCCCCTTCACTCATTTTGCCCACCTCTACCCTCTGCCTCTGGCAGCCACCAGTCTGTGTTCTGTATCCATGAGCTTGGTTTGTTTTTTCTTTATTTTTAATTTCATATATAAATGAGATCATATGATATTTATCTGTGTCTGACATTTCACTTAGCATAGAACCCCAAATTTCATCCATGCTGCTGCATATGGCACGATTTCCTTCTTTTTTTGTAGCTGACTAGTAGTCCATTTATCTATTATCTTCCATTGATAGACATTATCTATCATCTTTATCTAGTCTTCCATTGATAGACATCAGGTTTCTCAAATATCTTGGCTATTGTAAACAATGCTACAATGAACATGGGAATGCTTATATCTTTTCTAATTAGTGTTTAATTTCTTTGGATAAATTCCCAGAAATGGAATTGCTGGATCATATGATAGTTCTATTTTTAGTTTTTGGAAGATCCTCCATACCGTTTTTTTTTTTTTGTGGCTGTACCGATTTACATTCCCATCAACAGTGCACAAGAGTTCCCTTTCCTTTACATCCTTGCCAGCACATTTTGTCAAACAGTACTGAGCCTGAGTATTCATGTTTTCCCAGCTTGATACCAAACCCACCTAATCCATTGTTATGGTTCAGTTGCTAAATCGTGTCCAACTCTATGCAATCCCATGGACTTGCAGGCTTCCCTGTCCTTCACTATCTCCCGGAGCTTGCTCAAACTCATGTCCATTGAGTCAGTGATGCCATCCGAACATCTCATCCTCTGTTGTCCCTTTTCCTTCTGCCCTCAATCTTTTCCAGCATCAGGGAATTTTCCAGTGGGTTAGCTCTTCATATCAGGTGGCCAAAGTATTGGAGCTTCACCATCAGTACTTCCAGTGAATATTCAGGGTTGATTTCCTTTAGGATTGTCTGGTTTAATCTTCCTTCTGTCCAAGGGACTCTCAAGAGTCTTCTCCAGCACCACAGTTTGAAAGCATCAGTTTTTCGGCACTCAGCCTTCTTTATGTTCCAACTCTCATCTCTTACCTCTCATTTAGCATGATGTACCCTGCATATAGGTGAAATAAGTAGGGTGACAATATACAGCCTTGATGTACTCCTTTCCCAGTTTGGAACTAGTCTGCTGTTCCGTATCCTGTTCTGTTACTTCTTGGCCTGCATTCAGGTTTCTCAGGAGGCAGGTTAGGTAGTCTGGTATTCACATGTCTTTAAGAATTTTCCACATTTTGCTGTGATCCACACAAAGACTTTAGCATAGTCAATGAAGCAGAAGTAGATGTTTTTTTCTGGAATTCCCTTGGTTTTTCTATGATCCTTGCTTTTTCTATGTTGTCAATTTGATCTCTAGTTCCTCTGCCTTTTCTAAATCCTGCTTGTACACCCAGTCTGTTACCAGTTATTTACCATTCACATGGTAGAATATCAATAGGTGCTAGTAAACGTGAATGATGCTAATAGAATTACAACCATTACTCCAATCAAGAAAAGTGGCAGGATGCTGTAGAAAAAATAGTGGTTTACTTCCTGTTTTTCATCTTTCCTGTCTAGACAGCAAGTCAAAAACTTTATTTTTTAAATCAATGGTATTCTTTCCTGAGTTTATTTTTTCATCTGCCAATTACCAATTTTTCATGTTTCTCAGGCCACAATGGCCAAAAACTTAAATGACTAATAAAGGAATATTTCTTTTATTCTGCTCCCACCTAGTCTTCAGAAATTCCAGTCTTTGGCAAATTACTTTGAGAGAAGCCAGGGAGGTTTCTTTTGCCCCTCAGGTTTTCTCACCTTGTTTAGCATAAGAATTACCTCAAAGCCTCTCAGGCCTAATCTCATCCTCCCCACTCTTCCTCCTACCACTCCTCCTCCTCCCCGCCCCCTCCACTTTCTCCTCCTCTTCTTATTTTTCTTCTGTTAATTTTTGTGTTTAGTATGAGGTAGGGGTCCAAATTCATTCTTTTTGATGTGGATATTCAGTTTCTGAGGACACTGAAAGGACTATTCTATCACTATATACTGTCTTGTACTCTTGGTGTATTTATGATGAAAATTAATAGACCTAATGATGAAAATCAATAGACCAATTCCAAGAGTTTATTTCTGGACTCTCCTCTTTATTCCATTTATCTGTATGTCTATTTTTATGCCAATACCAAAATGTCTTGATTGCTTTAGCTTTGTAGAAAATCTTAAAATCAGGCAGTCTATGTCCTTCAATTTTGACAATAAAGATTGTTTTAGCCATTATCAGTCCTATGAATTTTATGGCTAACTTGCCAATTTCTACAAAAAAATGTAGGATTTGACAAGGGATTGCATTGAATTTGTAGATTAATTTGGAGAGCATTTCCATCTAAACGATACTAAGTCTTCTGATTCATGAACATGTGATTTCTTTCCCTTTATATAGGTCTTCTTGAATTACTTTTAATAATGTTTTCTAGCCTAAGAGTATACTTTTTAAACTTCTTTTATTAAATTTACCCCTAACTGTGTTTTCTAATTCTATGGTAACTGGAATCACTTCCTTGGTTTCATTTTTGGATTGTTTAATGCTAATGTATAAAAATATAATTGAGTTTTGTATATTGATCTTATACTTTACAAACTTGTTAAACTCATTTATTAGTTCTAATAGGTTTCTTTTGGAGATTCTTAGGATTTTCCCTAAATGAGATCATGTCTTCTGCAAATAGAGATAGTTTTACCTATTCTTTTCAATCAAGATTTGTTTTTTTAATCTTGTTGCATAACTGCCCTCTCTAGAACCTCTAGCACAATGCTCTAGTATAGTGTTTAAAAACTGTGGACGTGTCTATCATTGCCTTATTGTTTATCTTAGGGAGAAAGCATGCAATCTTTAATTATTAAGTGTGATAATAGTTGTGCATTTCTCACAGAAGACCTTTATAAGATTGAGGAAATTCTGCTCAATTTCTAGTTTGGCTTTTTTTAAAAAAATCTTGAAGGAGGATTGGATTTTGTCAAATGCTCTTTCTGTGTCTATTCAAATAAGTCATGGTTTTCGTCTTTTATTCTATTGATATGGCGACTTGTTTTAATAGATTTTATGATTTTGTACTAACTTTACCTTTATAGGATATATTCTACTTGGTCATAATATGATCCCTTATATATGCTGGTAGGTTTGTTTTGGTAGTATTTTTTTTTTTGAGGATTTTTGTGTAAAAACCTGTAGTTTTCTTTTCTTGTCATTCCTTTGTCTGCTTTTGTTAGTAGGAAAATATTGGCCTTGTAGAATTTGGGAAATATTTCTCTTTTTCTTAGGGCTTCCCTGGTGGCTCAGAGGGTAAAGCATCTGCCTGCAATGCAGGAGACCTGGGTTCGATCCCTGGGTCAGGAAGATCCCCTGGAGAAGGAAATGGCAACCCACTCCAGTACTCTTGCCTGGAAAATCCCATGGGCAGAGAAGCCTGGTAGATTACAGTCCATGGGATCACAAAGAGTCAGACATGACTGAACAACTTCCCTTTCACTTTCTCTTTTTCTATTTTCTGTAACAGTTTGAAAAGAGTTATTATTGATTCTAATTAACCATTTAAAAGTTTGGTAGAATTTATCAGTGAATCTGAACATGTATTTTCTCTTATAGGAAGTTTTTTAAATTACAAATTCAATCTTTATAGTTGTTATAGTTTTATTTTGATTCTCCACTTCTTCTTGAATTAGTTTAGATAGTTTAATTCTTTCTAGGAATTTGTCCATTTCATCTAAGTATTAAAATTCATTGGCAACAGTTGCTCATAGCATTCTCTTATATACTTTCTTGTTTCTTTACTGTCAGAGTAACACCCACTATCTCATTCCTTACTTTAGTAATTTGAGTTTTCTGCCTTTTTTCTCTTGGTCCATCTAGCTAAAGAGTTACGAATTTTGTTGGTCTTTTCAGATAATTGATTTTTTTGTTCTCTTGATTTTCAATTTGTTGTTTTATGGCCTAGTGTAATTGTCTAACTTGGAGAATGTTCTGTGTGTACTTGTCAAGAATATCTATTCTGCCTTTTTAAGTGGAGTGTTCTATAGATGTCTATTAAGTTTATGTTCTTTATAGTGTTGTTCAAGTCTTCTAATTCCTTGTTGATCTTCTGCTTTATTGTTCTGAATATCCTGAAAGTAAAGTGTTAAAGTTTCCAACTATTATTGTTGAATTCTCCATCAGTTCAGTTCAGTTGCTCAGTTGCGTATGACTCTTTGTGACCCCATGGACTGTAGCCTATCATGTTCCTCCGTCCATGGGATTTTCCAGGCAAGAGTACTGGTGTGGGTTGCCATTTCCTTCTCCAGGGGATCTTCCCAACCCAGGGGTTGAACCCGGGTCTCCCGCATTGTAGGCAGAGGCTTTATCATCTGAGCCACCAGGGAAGATGTCTTTCTCCATAACTCTCTTCAATTCTACAACTTTCTCCTTCTTTCATTTAATACTCTGCTTTGGGGTGCATATATATTTACAAATTTAATATCTTACAGAAATACTCTTTTATCATTTTAAATGTTTTTCTTTATGCATAGTAAACATTTTTGTTTTAAAGTATATTTTTTCTAATATTATTGTAGCCACTCCAGCTTTTATACTTAAAAAGCTGAATGCTTTCTGCCTAACTTCTGCAAAGAGGCTATTCTCACCACTTCTATTCAATATTGTATTTTAAGTCCTAAACAGTGCAATTATGCATGAAAAAGAAATAAAATTTACATTAATTGGAAAGGGGAATAAAAAGATTCCTTATTTTCAGAAAACATAATTGTCTAGAAAAAATTGCCAGGAATCTACAAAACCAAAACCCCTACAAGTATCAAGTGAGTTTAATAAAAACTCAGGATATAGGTCAGCACACAATAGTGAAATTTTTAAAAAATTGTACTAGCTCCAACATTTAAGCAAAATTGAAGAAACAATACAATTTATGATAACTCAAAAAGGAAAACTGTTAGGTGTGAATTTAACAACAACAAAATAAACAGAATCTGGATCTGCAGGTTGAAAACTATAGGACACTGATTAAAGGAAGCTAAGAAGATATAAAGAAATGGAGATGATCTAGTGCTCATAGATTTGTAGAGTCCTATTAATAAGATAACAATTATCCCAAGTTATTCTATAGATTTAACATAACTTCAATCCAAATCACAACAGGATTATAGGTAGTTATAGAAAAGCTGATTCCATAATTCATAGGGAAAGTCAAAGCAATTAGAATCATCAAACCAATTTTGAAAAAGAAAAATATATTTGGAGGAATCACACTACTTGAGATTAAGATTTACTTTAAAACTACAGTTATTAGAGGGACTTACCAGGTGGCTCAGTGGTAAAGAATCTGCCTGCCAATGCAGAAGATGCAGGAAATTTGGGTTCGATCCCTTGGTTGGGAAGATCCCCTGGAGGAGGAAATGGCAACCCACTCCAGTATTCTTGCCTGGAAAATTCCATGGACAAAGGAGACTGGCAGGCTACAGTCCATAGGGTTGAAAAGAGTTGGACACAACTGAGTGACTAAGCACACATACAGAGTTATCAGGACAGTATGATATTGGTGAAGGAGTAACACACAGATCAGTGAAAAAGAATAGAGCATTCAGAAATAGACCAATACAAATACAATGAATTGATTTTAAAAGCAAAGATACAGATTCAATGGAGAAACAATTGTCCTTTTAACAAATGATATGCATACTAAAATCACTAAGAGATTCTACTACATATCTGTTAGAATAGCAAACATAAAAGTAGTATAAACAATACCAAGTGCTGGCAAAGATGTAGAGCAATTATAACTCACACATTGCTGGTGGGAACACAAAATATTAGAGTCACTTTGGAAAACATTTTGGCAGTTTCTTATAAACATCTATACATCATAACCATTTATAAGCAATCCTATTCCTAGGCATTTCTTTTGAGAAATTAAAATTTATGTTCACCCAAAAGACTGATATGAATGTTATAGCTGCTTAATTCATCATCTTCAAAAGTGGAAACTACCCAAATATTTTTCAATTGGTCAATAGGTAAACAATTTGCAATACATCCATATGATGAAATGCCCTTCATAAATAAAGACTAATGAATGGTTGATATATGCATCAACTTGAATGAATCTTAAAGGTGTTATCTGAAGTAAAAAAAAAAAAAAAAGCCTGTCTCAAGAGGTTACATATTCTATACTTCCATTTAGATGATATTTTAGAAAATAATAAACTAGATTGAAAGAGAACATTAGGAGTGGGAAGGCTGTGTGACTTAGGGTATCATAGGAAATTTTGGGAGTTATGGGATTATTCTGTATCCTGACTGTGGTTTGGTTACATGATCTATGCTGTACATACCATAAAAGTAATTTACTGTATGTAATTAAAAAAACCTTTTTATTTTGTTTTGGAGTATAGCTGAATAACAAACAATGGTGTGATGGTTTCAGCAGAACAATGAGGAGACTCAGCCTACTATATGTAATTTTTTTAAGTGACAATTGTCTATATACCAAGATGAAATTAATGCCCATAAAATATAATTAAATGAAAAAGTAATGGTGCAAAATAATTTGTATCACATGTGTTGTTTGGTAAAAACATAAATATATATATATATGTGTGTGTGTTTATTTGCATATGTATAACATATCTTTTGGAGAAGGTAATGGCACCCCACTCCAGTACTCTTGCCTGGAAAATCCCATGGATGGAGGAGCCTGGTAAGCTGCAGTCCATGGGGTTGCTAGGACTCGGACATGACTGAGTGACTTCACTTTCACTTTTCATTTTCATGCATTGGAGAAGGAAACGGCAACCCACTCCAGTGTTCTTGCCTGGAGAATCCCAGGGACGGGGGAGCCTGGTGGGCTGCCGTCTATGGGGTCGCACAGAGTCGAACACGACTGAAGTGACTTAACAGCAGCAGCAGCAACATATCTTTGGAAGAATAATTAAGAAATGCACTAGGTAGCTAAGGGCCAGGTATAAGATGGAGAGTTGGACTTCCCTGGTGGTTCAGTGGTAAAGAAACAGCCTACTGATACAGGGGACATGAGTTAGATTCCTGGTCCGGGAAGACGCCACATGCCACAGGGCAACAAAGCCCAATTGCCACAATGATGAGTCTGCACGACTAGAACCCACAAGCCACACCTACTGAGCCCATGTGCTCCATCTACTGAAGCCCATGCTCCACAACAAGAGGAGCCACCACAATGAGAAGCCCACTGTGTACAACTAGAGAAAGCCCATGCACAGCAATGAAGACCTAGTGCAGTCAAATTTAAATAAATAAATAGATGGAAAGTTTTTATCATATATCATTTTGTTTCTTTTATGGCAATTTAAAATTATTCTTTATATCTTTATTAAAATATATGATATATAGAAAATAATACATCTAATATATTTCCCATTCTAAACAATAGAATGGGGAAGACTAGAGATCTCAAGAAACTTAGAGATAGCAAGGGAACATTTCATGCAAAGATGGGCACAATAAAGGACAGAAACAGTATGGACCTAACAGAAGCAGAAGATATTAAGAAAACGTGCAAGAATACACAGAAGAACTATGCAAAAAAGATCTTAATGACCCAGATAACCACGATGGTGTGATCACTCACTTACAGCCAGACATCCTGGAGTGTGAAGTGAAGTGGGCCTTAGGAAACATCACCACAAACAAAGCTAGTGGAGATGATGGAATTCCAGATGAACTATTTCAAATCCTCAAAGATGATGCTGTTAAAGTGTTGCACTCAATATGACAGCAAATTTGGAAACCTCAGCAGTGGCCATGGGATTGGAGAAGGTCAGTTTTCAGTCCAATCCCAAAGAAAGGTAATGCCAAAAATGTTTCAAATTACCACACAATTACACTCATTTCACACACTAACAAAGTAATGCTCAAAATTCTCCAAGCTAGGCTTCAGCAATATGTGAACTGAGAACTTGCAGTTGTTCAAGCTGGATTTAGAAAAGGCAGAGTAACCAGAGATCAAATTGCCAACATCTGTGGGATCATCGAAAAAATAAGAGAATTCGATAAAAACATCTACTTCTGCTTCATTGACTAGGCTAAAGCCTTTGACTGTGTAGATCACAACAAACTGTGGAAAATTCTTTAGGAGATAGAAATACCAGACCACCTTAGCTGCCTCCTGAGAAACCTGTATGCAGGTCAAGAAGCAACAGTTAGAACCAGACATGGAACAACAGACTGGTTCCAAATTGGGAAAGGAGTATGTCAAGGCTGTATATTGTCACTCTGCTTATTTAACGTTTATGCAGAGTACATCACAGGAAATGCCAGGCTGGATGAAGCACAAGCTGGAATCAAGATTACCAGGAGACATATCAATAACCTCAGATACACAGATGACACCACTCTTATGGCAGAGAGTGAAGAGGAACTAAAGAGGCTCTTGGTGAAGGTGAAAGAGGAGAGTGAAAAAGTTGGCTTAAAACTCAACATTCAAAAAGCTAAGATCATGGCATCTGGTCCCATCACTTCATGGTAAATAGATGGGGAAACAATGGAAACAGTGAGACTTTATTTTTTTGGACTCCAAAATCACTTCAGATGGTGACTGCAGCCATGAAATTAAAAGACACTTGCTCTGTGGAAGAAAAGCTATGATAAATCTAGACAGAGTATTAAAAAGCAGAAACATTACTTTGCCCATAAAGGTCTGGGTAGTCAAAGCTATGGTTTTTTCCATTAGTCATTTATGGATGTGTGAGTTGGACCAAAAGAAGCCTGAGCACCAAAGAATTGATGTTTCTGAGCTGTGGTGTTGGTGAAGACTCTTTTGAGAGTCCCTTGGACTGCAAGGAGATCAAACCAGTCTGTCAATCCTAAATATTAATTGGAAGGACTGATGCTGAAACTCCAAAACTTCGGCCACCTGATGCAAAGAGCTGACTCATTAGAAAAGCCCCCGACGCTGGGAAAGATTGAAGGCAGGAGGAGAAGGGGATGACAGAGGACAAGATGGCTGGATGGTATCACCCACTCAACGGATGTGAGTTTGAGCAAGCTCTGGGAACGGTGAAGGACAGGGAAGCCTGGTATGCTGCAGTCCATGGAGTCGCAAAGACTGAGCAACTGAACTAACTAATTCCATTCTATTCCTCTACAAATTTAAGTGTATGCGTTTTTCCTTATTGTACTTTTTACTCTCACTGTACTTCTGTTATTTTAGTGGTAACTTCTGAATATTTCTTAATTATTTAACTTAACAATGTCTGAACTTCAAAAATATATTAACTTCTCTACCAATTTTATTCTGATCTCTATCTCTTCCTGAGTTGTATGATATTTTTGTTTAGAATCTTTGAATCACCATTTTTTCAACCCACCACTCAGTATGATTATGTTTTTAATACACACCATGTTTTTTAAATTGACATCCATGTTTATCATTTTATTTACTCTTAATTCCTTTTAGCTTTTTAGACTGTCCTTCTGGTATCATTTTCCATATCCTGGAGTGCAATAGTTTTCTATCGTCTCTGTCCATCAGAAACACTTTTAAGGAGCTTTAAAAATATACATAAATGCCTGACCTCACTCCTAAGCTTTAGATTAACATTAGCTGGGATGGGGATCAGGGATTGGCATTTAAAAAAGAAGAAAGATGGAAGCTCTCCTAGTTATATTAATGGGCATCCTGAGTTGAGAACTACTGCTTTATAAAGTCCATATTTATGTTGTTTATTGTTTGTCTTCCTCACTAAAATGTAAATTACAACAGTGAAAGGACTTTTTTCCACTCTTATTTATGGTTTTATTTCTACTGCTTGGAACAGTGGCAATCACAGGATAGTTGACCATCAAATGTTTGTTGAGTGAATGAAAGTACTAAGAATAGTATACATGGCAGAAGCAGAGAAGGGGAGCAGTTGTCTGGTTTTGTTTAAGGAGTGAAACAAAGCATCAGCAGGATTTTGAGCTGACCTTTGAAAGATGAATATGAGTTAGCAGAGTGTGAAAGCACAGAGATCTGAGATCTTAGTGCAGTTTCCAAATTATAAGCAGCTGCATGAGACTTGGATTTAGGGAGAAGCTGTGTGTTGAGAGATGGAGTGAGAGAGAGACAGAGTTAGACTGTCAAGTGTTTTGTATATCATGGTTGGCATTTGGGGGAGAAACATGGAAGGTCTGAGCTAAGTGATCCTGATAAATTAGAAGTGGATGAAGTCTGTAGATGTCCAGTGAGTTTTTCTATAATGGCAACCTTCTTCCCCTTCACTACGTAATGTAACCCCGATAGTACATTCCTATCTCACTTTATTGTTGTTCAGTGTATGTCTCTTTTGTGACCCCCATGAACTGTAGCCTTCTAGGCTCCTCTGTCCATGGGATTTCCCAGGAAAAAATACTGGAGAAGGTTGTTATTTCCTTCTTCAGGGAATCTTTCCAACCCAGGAATCAGACCCTCATCTCCTGCATTGGCAGACAGGGTTCTTTACCACTGAGCCACCAGGGAAGCCCCGCTATTCCACTTACTTGGGTTATTTCTCTACTTGTCACCTTTTAGCATGTATTTTCTAAAATATTTTATTATTCATGACACAAGAATGAAAGTTCTGTCAGAGCAGAAATTTTGCCCAATTTAGTCACAGTTCTATCTTCAGGGCCTGGTGCATATTAATTAAATTTTTTTTTGCATGAAATAATCAAAATTTTGATTGCAGAGGGCACCAAGGAAAATGCTCAGGTTTCACTGCCTCTGGATTTATAATAATCCATTGTTTTTTTCTTTCCAGCTCAATTCCAAACACAATTAATTCTTAATATCATAAACCCCCTCATTTTCTGTATGTGGTCACTGATCACCACAATAGCCTCTAAACCAATCTCTCTGTCTCAAGGTTGCACTTGTTGCTGTTCAGTCACTCAGTCATGTCTTACTCTTTGCAACCCATGTACTGCAGCATACCAGGCTTCCTTATGCTTCACTATCTCCCAGAGTTTACTCAAACTCAGGTCCATTGAGTCAGTGATGCCATCCAACCATCTCTTCCTCTGTTGTCCCCATCTCCTCATGCCTTCAATTTTTCCCAGCATCAGGGTCTTTTCCAGTGAATCGGCTCTTCGCATCATGTGGCTGAATTATTGGAGCTTCAGCCTCAGCATCAGTCCTTCCAATGAATATTTAGGGTTGTCCCTTAGGATTGACTGGTTTGATCTCTTTGCTGTCCAGTTCAGTCGCTTAGTCGTGTCCAACTCTTTGCGACCCCATGAATCACAGCACGCCAGGCCTCCCTGTCCATCACCAACTCCTGGAGTTCACCCAGACTCATGTCCATCGAATCAGTGATGCCATCCAGCCATCTCATCCTCTGTCGTCCCCTTCTCCTCCTGCCCCCAATCCCTCCCAGCATCAGGGTCCTTTCCAATGAGTCAACTCTTTGCATGAGGTGGCCAAAGTACTGGAGTTTCAGCTTCAGCATCATTCCTTCCAAAGAAATCCCAGGGCTGATCTCCTTCAGAATGGACTGGTTGGATCTCCTTGCAGTCCAAGGGACTCTCAAGAGTCTTCTCCAGCACCACAGTTCAAAAGCATCAATTCTTCGGCACTCAGCCTTCTTCACAGTCCAACTCCCACATCCATACATGACCACAGGAAAAACCAGAGCCTTGACTAGACGAACCCTTGTTGGCAAAGTAATGTCTCTGCTTTTGAATATGCTATCTAGGTTGGTCATAACTTTTCTTCCAAGGAGTAAGTGTCTTTTAATTTCATGGCTGCAGTCACCATCTGCAGTGATTTTGGAGCCCCAAAAAATAAAGTCTGACACTGTTTCCACTGTTTCCCCATCTATTTCCCATGAAGTGATGGGACCAGATGCCATGATCTTCGTTTTCTGAATGTTGGCACTCTCAAAAGTCTTCTCCAGCACCAAAGCTTGAAAGCATCAATTCTTCAGTGCTCAACTTTCTTTATGGTTCAACTCTCCCATCCATATATGACTACTGGAAAAACCAGACAGATGTTTTTGTCAGCAAAGTGATGTCTTTGCTTTTAACATGCTGTCTAGGTAAGTTATAGCTTTTCTTCCAAGGAGCAACTGTCTTCATTTCATGGCTGCAGTCACCATCTGCAGTGATTCTGGAGCCCAAGAAAATAAAGTATGTCAGTGTTTCCATTTTTTCCCCCATCTATTTGCCATGAAGTTACGGGACCAGATGCCATGATCTTAGCTTTTTGAATGTAAAGTTTTAAGCCAGCTTTTTCACGCTCCTCTTTCACTTTCATCAAGAGGCTTTTTAGTTCCTCTTCACTTTCTGCCATTAGGGTGGTGTCATCTGCCTATCTGAGATTATTGATATTTCTCCAGGCAATGTTGATTCGAGCTTGAGCTCATCCCGGCTTGCATTTCCCATGATGTACTCTGCATATAAATTAAATAAACAGGGTGACAATATACAGCCTTGATGTACTCCTTTCCCAATTTTCAACAAGGTTGCACTAGTACAACCCATTTCTATATTTTGATTTGAATCATTACTACATTTTTTCTTACTTAAAATTGTCTTTGATTTTCTGTTTTCCTCATAATTAAGCTCAAACTCCATAACATGGCATGCAAGGTTCTTCCTTGTCTGATCTCTTACATTCAGCTTTCATCTCTCATCACTGCTTCTTTCACACTATACTTCAAAATCCACTATCTTTCTTCCTTTCCATTCATCCATTCCATCATGTAGTCAACATTAAACAAGTCTTCATTGAGTACCCTCTAGTATATAAGGAGTATTTTAGATTTTAATTATTCACCAATTGATGGAGTAGCCATAGTTTCAACACTGTCTTCTCTTCATCTATTATTATTGTCACATTATAGTGCTACTAGTTGTTTATGTGTTCATTTTGCTCACTGGTTGGAGGGTCTTGAAATCCAGGATTATATCTTAATCTTCTTCATATGGACAATATCAGAAACAGAACCTTACACCAAGTGGTTGTTCAAAATCTGTTGGTTGAATGACAAAACATGAGTCAAATGCTGAAATGAACTATACAAATACTAGCAAAAGTAAAGACCTTGTGCTAGCCCTTGTCATTACCCTGACCACATTTTGGTAATTTATTTATTCATTCCACAAGCATCTATAATCACCTATTTTATGCTAGACTCTTAAGTGTTTAAATGTTGCCTTAGCTCCTAGGCTGTGGGCTTCTAGTGCCATGTCTCTGGGTCTAGCATAGTATTTGGTACACTTGCGAACTGGCTGAAAATAACCACAAAAGAGAAGAACTGGGGTATAGATTTTGGCCCTAGAGGAGTTTTCTGGAGGTAACAGCAATAGGTAACTCAATATTGAACTTTTAACCAAAGTAAGGCTTATTCTTATTATTGAAACTTTTTGTCAATTATCATTGTCTTCATTTGGGTGGGGGATATAAAAGTACACAAGAATGCTTTCTAAATGAGCTCACTTTCATTTGCAAATTTGAGTATGGAATGTCACTCTCTGGATACCATTTCAAGACAGAAATGATTCAGATTTAAGACTTTTTAAAGATCTTGAAATTTTTATACCAGTAATTAAAATGAACTTATTTTTAAATTCCAGAAAGCAGTTAATCAGTATGGTAAATATGTAACTGTAGACATCCAAGAGTTAAGGAAGTAACAGTACTTGAAAGTCTGAATCAGCAAGGCGAGGTGACAAATAGGATACATAGAGTTTGGCAGAGATGCCTCAGTTCCTGGGATGACTAGGGCTAGTAGGATTTGTAAAAAATTACTGATTCCTTCTTCCAGACATTCTACGTCACTATCCAGGTGCGCATCTGGTGAGAGAGCCATTGAGATACAGTATTTCAAAAGCTTGCTAGAAAGACACAGGAAGTTGTCTGGAGTGAAGGCGGAGGTGGGGGCGGGGAGTGATGAGGGCGGGGGTGAGGGTGTGGCGTCCCGGGCAAAAGCTTCCGCCAACAAAAGAAATTAGCACTTCCGGTCACGCCTTCATCTTGTCGCGGCGTTCTTCACCAAGGTGAGTGTAAAGAAAGGGATTGATAATTTTCACAAGTGAGTCCCCAAACACTTCAGGAACGCTTTCCTCTTTGTTTCACCACGAGGTGGAAAGAATTCATCTCCAGGGTACACTGAAGGATGTTTGTGACGCTTGTGGTTCTGATCTCTATCTCCACTCTCTCACTCCTCAGGAGATGGCTGGCCGTCGTCCCCTCCTTCTGACTCTTATGGTCCTTTTATGCCTGATTATTCTTCACTTCACCTCTTTATCTCGAATCCTCTTCCTGGTCTTTATGAATTTGGGTCATTCCCTGTACCATCGATTTTCTTTCCTACCTCTTACTCCCACCTTCCACCCCGCCCTCCTCTTAGCTTCAGAACTTTTGCTACCCTCTTCCCCGACTCTGGCTTCCATGATGGCTCAGACAGTAAAGCGTCTGCTGCAATGCGGGAGACCTAGGTTCGATTCCTGGGTCGGGAAAATCCGCTGAAGAAGGAAATGGCACCCCACTCCAGTACTCTTGCCTGGAATATCCCATGGACGGAGGAGCCTGATAGGCTACAGTCCATGGGGTCGCAAAGAGTCGGAAACGACTGAGAGACTTCTGTTTTCTTTCCCCTAGTCTGAGCCTACATTCTTCCCTTTTTTTTCCCTTTAGACCCCAGTATTTTATTCCCCCTGAAGGCTTTTGATTCTCTTTGGTCCTACTTCTGCAGAGGACAGTGAATTATTTATTAATACTTTATAAAACCAGGTGTGGCTTCTATTTCAAGGGCAAGGCTGTTTTTGTTGTCTTTAAAAATAAGCAAAGGAGCAGAAAATTTTTAGAGCTCTCAGAGACGTAGGAACTTGTTCAGATTATGTACTTGTATTTATTTATTACCCTAAACGAAATCACATATCAGATATTGCACTGGTTTCAGCCTATGACATAAAAAAATTTTGGTATACAACTGAATCTCCAAATTTTGACTGGCAAACATAGTGAGTTTTGCTTATAACTTGGTGTCAGCTTTAGAGGGTGGAAGCTTTCCCATCTTTAGAATTTCTCACAGGGCAGAAATGGTTGACAGATATGACATCCAATCACAAATTTATTAATTCATGTGAGTTGGGTTTATTATGTAAATATTTTCCTGGTGTTCAGTAGCAACATTGAAGAACAAGTTGACAGATTTTTAAGGCGATTTTTTTTTTTTGGAGCTATGCATGTATTATCTATTTGGTGCAATATGAATTTTGTCTTTTTCATTTGTTGCAATGTGAATTTATGTTTTTGCACCATTTATCGTGTGTAAACTGTCTTGCAAGACTATTCATTAATTATCACAATTTATTATTTCAATTCCAAGAGAGAAAATTAAATTTATAATGAGGGTGAGGGGTATTTCAGGTTATAAAGAGGAATTTAACTAGCAGTCTCCTTGAACAAGCAACTTATTCCCTCTTCTGTAATGTGTTAGACTTGCCAAAATAAGGGATGATTAAGTATAGTTGAGAGACAATGAGTGAATATATCATAAATATATAATAGGTTGTGATAGAGAGGGTTGTACTATGTTAGATAGGAAAGGCAGAAAGGCCTCCCTGGTATTGTGACATTTGAGCAGAAATCTAAAGGAAAAGAGGGCACAGACTATACATATATGAGTGGGAAGCTGGGATATATTTATGACAGTGGCTTTGCATTTGTTGGTCATTTTGCTTCCAGCATTCCCTCTTCTCCCCTCTACCTGTGGTCACTAGCCAATGGCAACCCACTGCAGTATCCTTACCTGGAAAATCTTATGGACAGAAGAGCCTGGTGGGCTGCAGTCCATGGGGTTGCAAAGAGTCCCGCACGACTGGGCGACTAACACTTACTTACTGCCTACTCGAATGATCTAATCTGTCCATGTAGGTTCCCCATATTGTCTTTCTCCTGGCTAGCTTCTTGCTACATTTAGGTGAATTGTCAGTTACCAGCCCCTCTGGGAAGACATGTCTGCCTCTATCCTCACCTCTTCCTCAACGTGTTAATTTGTGGTGCACTGTATGCTAACCTGCAGCATATTTGCTTTCCTCTCTCACTGCTCTTTTCTCTGCATGTTCGTAATGTTGCCCATAAATGTTTGGTGTGGTAAATTGAAATGAATTTAGTGCCTGTCTTTTATATACAACCTTTTTAATGTAGTTGGCTCCCTAATTAATGTTCAGAACCACTGTTTAAAAGTCAGTATCATCATTGTCATTTTCCTGATGACAAAACCCAGACTCAGGTGGGTAGTAACTTGCTAAATGGTGGTGGAGTTAATGGAGTTAAAGTCTGTCAGATACTCAGTCCTGGCCTGATTGTCTCTTTCTCTCTCTCTGTCTCTGTTTATTAATGAGAAGTAGAAAATACACAAAATTTTATTAGACATAGTCTGGATATAAAAATTTCATTTTGTAAGCTCTCTTTCACAAGTCTGATTATATCAGGTACTTGATTTACTTCCTAGTTATAAATGTTAAGAGCTGAAAAGTGTGATGACTTACTTTATTTTTTTTCCCATTTTCAAACTTTTTATTCTTTTTTTCCTTTTTAACTTTTATTGGGGTATGAATACATAAGGGTACAGCTGAAAGCATTGTCACCACTGTGTAACCTACCACATGATCCAGCAATTCCACTCATGGTATATATCTGGAAAAAGTGAAAACACTAATTTGGAAAGATGTGTGCACTCCAGTGTTCTTAGCAGTACTATTTACAATGGCCAGGATATGGAAACGACCCAAGTGTCCATCAGCAGATGAATGGATAAAGATATGGTGTATATGTACAATGGAATATTGTTCTTTAGTCACTAAGTCGTGTCCGACTCTTTTGCTACCCCCTGTACTGTAGCTCGCCAGGCTCCTCAGTCTGGGGGATTTCCCAGCAAGAATACTGGAGTAGGTTGCCATTTTCTTAAGGGGATCTTCCTGACCCAGGGATCCAACTCTTATCTCCTACATTGGCAGGCAGATTCTTTACCACTGAGCTAGCAGTGAAGCTTTGCAATTACTCAGCCATAAAAAAGAATGAAATTCTGCCATTTGTAGCAGTGTTGTATGTACCTAGAGAATATTATGCTTAGTGAAACAGAGAAATACAGATACTTTATGGTATCACTTATATTTGGAATCTAAAAAATAATACAAATGAATATATATATAGCAAAACAGAAACAGACTTGGTGATATAGAAAACAAACTAGTGGTTACCAGTAGGGAGAGGGGCAAATAGCAGGTATGGGGTTAAGAGATACAAACTACTATGTATAAAATAGATAAGCAATAAGGATATATTGTATAGCACATGGATTTATAGCTATTGTAATAATTTTAAATGGAGTATAATCTGAGTCACCATGCTATACACCTGAAACTAATATAATACTGTAAATCAACTGTAAATTCATGTTGGGCTTCCCTGGTGGCTCATTGTTAAAGAATCTGCCTGCCAGTGCAGGCAATGCAGGTTCGATGCTTGGTCCTGGAAGATCCCCTGGAGAAGGAATGGCACCTTGCTTCAGTATTCTTGCCTGAAAAATCCATGGATAGAGGAGATTGCAAAAAAGTGGGACACAACTTAACGACTAAACAACAGCATACTTCATTTTAAAAAAAGCAATTATCAGTATCTGAAATCCCTTGAATATATTTCCCTACCAGTTACAATCTAAACCTCAAATTAACCACATCTTGGCTTCTATCACTGTATAATAATTTTCCCGTTTTGGGACTTTATAAAGATTTGGTATGTTTTTGTGTGTGGTTGACTTTGGCTTAAGATTTTGTTTTTGATACTGAGCCAAGTTATCGAGTGTAGTAGTAATTCCTTCATTCTTATAGCTCTGTATTCCATTGTGTGAATATGCCACAACTGATAGGCAATTTGCAAATAGTACTATAAACATTCTACAACATGTCTTTTGGTGATATATACACAGATTTCTGTTGAACATATACCTAAGAGTAGAATTGATTAATTCATAGGTTATGGATAAGATTAGCTTTAGTACGTATTGCCAACCAATTTTCCAAAGCAGTTGTACTAAAAAAACTCCTAATAGAAAATTTTAAGAGTTCCAATGCTCTAGAATATTGCCAACACATACTGTGTTGTCTTTTTAAGGAAAAAATATGTAACCATTCTAGTGGTTATTAATAGTATCTTGTGGTTTTATTTTGCATATCTCTGCTGATAAATGTGCATCTTTTCCTGTTTGTTGGCTTAGATATCTTTTTTTCAAGGTACCTATTCAAGTCTTTTGACCACTTTTTCTCCTGGACCATCCTTTTCTTATTGTTCTGTAGAAGATCTTTCTTTAGTAAGAATGTGAATACTTTGTTAGATCTGTTTATTGCAAATTTTCAATTGCTTGCACTTTCAGACTCTTAATGGTGTCTTTTGATGAACTGAATACAACCACATTTTGGAGATATTGCAGGTTTGCTACTACCATTGCAGTAAAGTGAATATCACAATAAAACAAATCATACACATTTTTTGGTTTCAAGTGCGTTTAAAAGTCAATTTTGCACTATGCTGTAGTCAAGTAAGTGTGCAATGCATGCATGCTCAGTCGTTAAGTCTTGTCCAACTCTTTGTGACCCCATGGACTGTAACCCACCAGATTTCAGGCAAGACTACTGGAGTGGGTTGCCATTTCCTCCTCCAGGGGATCTTCCCAGCCCAAAATCTGTGTCTCCCGCATTGGCCACCTGGGAAACTCCAAGTGTGCAATAGCACTGTCTAAAAAAGAATATACCTTAATTAAAAAATACTTTATTACTAAAAAGTGTTAACCAGCATCACACAGGGTTGCCACAGACCTTTAATTTGTAAAAAATGCAGTATTTGTGAAGCACAGTAAAACAAGATATGCTTGTATCTCAATTTTAATATTGTTGAGTTCATAATTTTTCCTCTATACGGGTAGTGCTTGTTTGTCCTGGTTAAGAAATCTTTGCCTTTCTCAAAGTCATAGAGATGTTTTTCTATGTGATGTTATTGTTTAATCTCATTTATATTTCTAGTTCATTTGATACTGATTTTATTGTATGTTGCCAGTATGATATATGGATAAAGGCCCATTGTTGTTGTGTTGTTGTTTTGAAACAGACATCCAGCAATTCAATACCATTTATTGAAAAGATCATCCTTTCCCTCTAGCATCATCATCTTCTTCATAAATCAGATGATTAGGTTATATATGTGGGTTTATTTCTGAATTCATTTCATTTTGGTTTTTCTATTAGTACCACTGTCATAATTAATGTAACTTTATAATGTATCTTATATGTGGTCAGTAAGTCCTACAATTTTGCTCTTTATCTTTAATAATGCTTTGGTTATTCTTGGCCTTTTGAATTCCATATACATTTAAAAAAACTAGTTAATATATTTATTTTAATTGGAGGCTAATTACTCTGCAATATTGTAGTGGTTTTTGCTATACACTGACATGAATCAGCCAGAGGTGTACATGTGTCCCTCATCCCGAACCCCTCCCCATCCCAGCTCTCTGGGTTGTCCCAGTGCACTGGCTTTGTGTGCCCTGTTTCATGCATCGAACTTGGACTGGTGATCTATTTCACATATGGTAATATACATGTTTCAATGCTATTCTCTAAAATCATCCCACCCTCACCTTCTCCCACCGAGTCCAAAAGTCTGTTCTTTATATTTGTGTCTCTTTTGCTGTCTCACGTATAGGGTCATTGTTGCCATCTTTCTAAATTCCATATATATGCATTAATGTACTATATTGGAGTTTTTCTTTCTGACTTACCTCACTCTGTATAGTAGGCTCCAGTTTCATCCACCTCATTACATCTGGTTCAAATGCATTGTTTTTAATAGCTGAGTAATATTGTATTGTGTATATGTACCACAGCTTTCTTTATCCATTCATCTGCCGATGGACATCTAGGTTGCTTCCGTGTCCTAGCTTCCATGTAAACAGTGCTGTCATGAACATTGGGGTACATGTGTCTCTTTCAATTCTGGTTTCCTCGATGTGTATGCCCAGCAGTGGGATTGCTAGGTCAAATGGCAGTTCTATTTCCAGTTTTTTAAGGAATCTCCACGCTGTTCTCCATAGTGGTTCTACTAGTGTGCATGCCCACCAACAGTGTAGGAGGGTTCCCTTTTCTCCACACCCTCTTCAGCATTTATTGTTGGTAGACTTTTTCATAGCAGCCATTTTGACCAGCATGAGATGGTACCTCATTGTGATTTTGATTTGCATTTCTCTGATAATGAGTGATGTTGAGCATCTTTTCATGTGTTTGTTAGCCATCTGTATGTCTTCTTTGGAGAAATGTCTGTTTAGTTCTTTGGCCCATTTTTTGATTGGGTCATTTATTTTTCTGGTATTGAGCTGCATGAGCTGCTTATATATTTTTGAGATTAATTGTTTGTCAACTGCTTCATTTGCTATTATTTTCTCCCATTCTGAAGGCTGTCTTTTCACCTTGCTTATAGTTTCCTTCGTTGTGCAAAAGCTTTTAAGTTTAGTTAGGTCCCATTTGTTTATTTTTGCTTTTATTTCCATTCCTCTAGGAAGTGGGTCATAGAGGATCCTTCTGTGATTTATGTCGTAGAGTGTTTAGCCTGTGTTTTCCTCTAGGAGTTTTATAGTTTCTGGTCTTACATTTAGATCTTTAATCCATTTTGAGTTTATTTTTGTGTATGGTGTTAGAAAGTGTTTTAGTTTCATTCTTTTACAGGTGGTTAACCAGTTTTCCCAGCACCACTTGTTAAAGAGATTGTCTTTAATCCATTGTGTATTTTTGCCTCCTTTGTCAAAGATAAGGTGTCCATATGTGCATGGATTTATCTCTGGGCTTTCTATTTTTTCCATTGATCTATATTTCTGTCTTTGTGCCAGTACCATACTGTCTTGATGACTGTAGCTTTGTAGTATAGTCTGAATTCAGGCAGGTTGATTCCTCCAGTTCCATTCTTTTTCTCAAGATTGCTTTGGCTTTTCAAGGTTTTTTGTATTTCCATACAAATTGTGAAATAATTTGTTCTACTTCTGTGAAAAATACCATTGGTAGCTTGATACAGATTGCATTGAATCTATAGATTGATTTGGTTATTATACTCATTTTCACCCGTATATATTTTTTAGAGGGCTTCCCATGTGGCACTAGTTGTAAAGAACCTGCTTGCCAATGCAGAAGACTTAAGAGATGTGGGTTTGATCCGTCAGGAACATCCAGTGGAGGAGGGCATGGCAACCCACTTCAGTATTCATGCCTGGAGAATCCCATGGACAGAGGAGACTGAAGGGCTGCGGTCTCTAGGGTTGCCAAGAGTTGGACACGCCAGAATTGACTTAGCATGCACACATTTTAGAATCAGCTTGTCAGTTTTCACAAAAATCCTTGGCATTTTGATTCAGATACCAGTTTAATAGGTCAATTTGATACTTTTCCCACAAATATCTCATTGTTCATCTCCTAATATTAGGAACACTTTGTAAATAATTTAATTGCCATCATCTTACTAAGAAAACTTAACAATAATTCCCTAATATCATATACCTACCTACTGCATTTTCAGATTTTTTTCAAACTGTCTTTTATTTAAAACTATTATCCAACCTAATGTGTTTTTATATTTCTTAAGATTTTATTGTTTTCTATATTTTATTGAACTTGTTATATATTTAGTACTTTTCAAGTCATTACTTCTTCTGTTGCTCAAACTGTCTGGTTTGGAAGTAGTCATATGAAACTCCTTCACGTTGGCTTCTGTTTTTTTTTTTTCTTTTATTCCTGAAATTTTCAAATAGTTTTAAAGAAGAAAGTAGTAAGCACATGCACCACACATAACCATGCATAATCCTTTCCCAAGCTTCAACAATTAATACTGTTTAACCAATTTCGTTTTATTTTTTCTCCTCACCCACTTTTCTCACTGGGGTATTTGAGAAAACGGCACTCAGCCACTACGTCATTGGACAGGTAAATAACTCATTATGGATCCTTAAGTCATAGGTGTGTTAAATAAGGAACCACAAGGGGACGACAGAGGATGAGATGCGTGGATGGCATCACTGACTCGATGGACGTGAGTCTGAGTGAACTCTGGGAGTTGGTGATAGACAGGAAGGCCTGGCGTGCTGCGATTCATGGGGTCGCAAAGAGTCGGACACGACTGAGTGACTGAACTGAACTGAGGCTGTTATACTTAATAAGATTAACAGTAGTGCTTTATATTGTCTAATACTCAGTTCATATTCAGATTTCCATGATTGTCTGAAAAATGTCTATTTACAGTAGCTTTGTTAAATCTATATCCAAAAAAGACCATTTATTGCTACTGGCTGTTTTTCTCTTGAGTCTCTTTTCCTGTAAATCCTCTAAAGCCCCCACCCCCATGCCCTGCCAATTTTAAAGACTGTTGATTTATTGGAGAAACTAAGTCATTTGTCTGATTGACAAATGGACTTAGATGATTGCTTCTTTGATGTGGTTTTTATTGTTTTCTCCTTCCCATATTTCCTCTTCACTGGAATTTAGAGCTAGAGGCTTGATTAGCTTCAGTTTAATTATTTTTTTAAAGGTAAGAATCATCTCAGGCAGTGTAATGCACTTTTTATTGCAATACCTCATGGGTGATTTTATCTTTTTAACTGATGCTGGGGTTGATTTGTGTTTTCAGGTGATCTCAGCCTGATCCCTCCATTGTAGCATTTCCTCCCAACCTTTCTCCTGTTGATTTTCAGAGCCATTGGAGATAACTGTCTAAATTCAGTATTTCAGTAGTGGTTGTAAAGTAGTGGTAGAATTCTACCAGTTATTCTGCATTTATTAGCTGGGATTATTTTATAAAGGAGAACTTTTCCTTGCCAGATATGTTTTTTTGTTCTAATTTATGTTTCATTAAAAGAAACTCAAGATTTATGAACAGAAATAGACTCACAGACATAGAAAACAAACTGACGTTTACCAAATGGGATAGTAGGATTAGGGGAGCAAGAGATAAATTAGAAGTTTGGGATTAAAATATACACTACTATTTATAAAACGGATAAACAGCAAGATCCTATTGTGTAGTACAGGGAACTGTGCTCAGTATCTCATAATAACTTATAATGGAAAAGAATGTGAAAAGCTATATATACATACACATATGTGTATATAACTGAGTCACTTTACCATACACTTGAAACTAACACAACAGTATAAATTAACTGTAGTTAAGTTAAAAACTGTTAACATTTAAAACAAAGGATAAATGCTTTTTTTCATATATCAGTTTTCAGAATTGATTTCCTAGAGACCTTCATTGCTTAATATCATTAAGAATTCATGGATTTTTATGTATTTAATGTGTATCCATTGTGATTAAAATTTTTCACTGAGGTATAGTTGGTTTACAATGCTGTGTTTCAGGTCTACAGCAAAGTGATTCAGTTACAGACATATATTTATTCTGATTATTTTCCATTAGAGGTTATTATAAGATATTGAATATAGTGCCTATGCTATACAGTAAATCCTTGTTACTTATCTGTTTTATATGTATATTAGTGTGTATTTATTAAACCCATCAGTTCAGTTCCATTCAGTCACTCATTCATGTCTGACTCTTTGTGACGCCATGAACTGCAGCACACCAGGCTTCCTGGTACATCACCAACTCCCAGAGCCTGCTCAAACTCATGTATGTCGAACTGGTGATGCCATCCAACCATCTCATCCTCTGTCGTCCCCTTCTTCTCCTGCCTTCAGTCTTTCCCAGCATCAGGGTCTTTTCCAGTGAATCAGTTCTTCACATCAGGTGGCCAAAGTATTGTAGTTTCAGCTTCAGTATCAGTCCTGCCAATGAACACTTAGGACTGATTTCCTTTAGGATTGACTGGTTGGATCTCCTTGCAGTCCAAGGGACTCTGAAGAGTATTCTCCAACACCCCAGCTCAAAAGCATCAATTCTTTGGTGCTCAGCTTTCTTTATAGTCCACCTCTCACAGCCATACATGACTACTGGAAAAACCATGGCTTTGACTACACAGACCTTTCTTGGCAGAGTAATGTGTCTGCTTTTTCATATGCTATCTAGGTTGGTCATAGCTTTTTTTCCAAGCAGCAAGTGTCTTTTAATTTCATTGTTGCAGTCTGCAGTGCAGTTCGCATCTGCAGTGATTTTTGAGCCCCCAAAATAAAGTCTCTCACTGTTTTCATTGTTTCCCCATCTATTTGCCATGAAATGATGAGACCAGATGCCATGAACTTAGTTTTCTGAATGTTGAGTTTTAAGCCATCTTTTTCACTCTCCTCTTTCACTTTCATCAAGAGGCTATTCAGTTCTTTGCTTTCTGCCATAAGGGTGGTGCTATCTGCACATCCGTTTTGCCCTGCTTCATTTTGTACTCCAAGGCCAAACTTGCCTGTTACTCTAGGTATCTCTTGACTTCCTAGTTTTGCATTCCAGTCCCCTATGATGAAAAGGGCATCTTTCTTTTGTTGTTAGTTCTAGAAGGTCTTGTAGCTCATCATAGAACCTTTCAACTTCAGCTTATTCGGCACTGGTGGTTGGGGCATAGACTTGTATTACTGTGGTATTGAATGTTTTGCCTTGGAAACCAGCAGAGATCACTCTGTCGTTTTTAACATTGTACCCAAATACTGCATTTTGGACTCCTTTGTTGAATGTGAGGGCTAGTCCATTTCTTCTAAGGGATTCTTGCCCACAGTAGTAGATACAGTGGTCTCCTGAATTAAATTCGCCCAAAGCGGGAGTATGGGTTTAATGGGGATTATTCAAGATGGTGGAGTTGAAGGATGTGCATTCATCTTCTCCTGTGAGAACTCTAAAACTGCAACTCACTCTGAACAACCATTGACAGGAGAATGTTGGATCCCACCAAAAAAGATACCCCACGTCCAAGGGCAAAGGAAAAACCCCAACAAGGCAGTAGGGAGGCAAAATCATGTTTAGAATCATACCTCACACCCGCCAGAGATGCTCAGAGGGATCAAACAAATTGTGCCATTTTAGAAATTAGAAGTAGTTTTCATTTGTTTCCTGTATCATTTGACAAGAATTCATTAGATCTTGACTTCATTGCTCTCTGATACATTTTAGGCTCATCATGTACACTGTCTGCCCCAGTGCTGGAATCAGTCATTTTGCAAGGAATCGTGTATTCTTTCAGTAAGGATTGGTACTTAGAAAACAAGATGTGAATGCTCAGGAGATTTTTTTTTGTCATGTGCTCTTTTCCTCTCTATTTTGAATACATTTGAATGGCTTTATTTATGTAGTTTTTCATTCATTCAGCAAAAATTCACTTACAATGATATATATGGTGTTATGTTTGGTATAGGAGATGTGAAGGTAAATCTGACTAGTTTCTTGTCCTTGATGAAGGTTCATTATAGTGGTAATATGAATAAACAGTCAGTGACTAAAGTATGATCGGTACTCTGGTGGGCATAGGCAAGTGGGATTGACAGTCTGTGGCAGCAGAGAATGGGCATTTGAAAATGCCTTGGAAAGAGATCAGATCAGATCAGTCGCTCAGTCGTGTCCGACTCTTTGCGACCCCATGAATCGCAGCACGCCAGGCCTCCCTGTCCATCACCAACTCCCGGAGTTCACTGAGACTCGCGTCCATCGAGTCAGTGATGCCATCCAGCCATCTCATCCTCTGTCGTCCCCTTCTCCTCTTGCCCCCAATCCCTCCCAGCATCAGAGTCTTTTCCAATGAGTCAACTCTTCGCATGAGGTGGCCAAAGTACTGGAGTTTCAGCTTTAGCATCATTCCGTCCAAAGAAATCCCAGGGCTGATCTCCTTCAGAATGGACTGGTTGGATCTCCTTGCAGTCCAAGGGACTCTCAAGAGTCTTCTGCAACACCACAGTTCAAAAGCATCAATTCTTCGGCGCTCAGCCTTCTTCACGGTCCAACTCTCACATCCATACATGACCACAGGAAAAACCATAGCCTTGACTAGACGAACCTTTGTTGGCAAAGTAATGTCTCTGCTTTTGAATATGCTATCTAGGTTGGTCATAACTTTCCTTCCAAGGAGTAAGTGTCTTTTAATTTCATGGCTGCAGTCACCATCTGTAGTGATTTTGGAGCCCAGAAAAATAAAGTCTGACACTGTTTCCACTGTTTCCCCATCTATTTCCCATGAAGTGATGGGACTGGATGCCATGATCTTTGTTTTCTGAATGTTGAGCTTTAAGCCAACTTTTTCACTCTCCTCTTTCACTTTCATCAAGAGGCTTTTTAGTTCCTCTGCACTTTCTGCCGTAAGGGTGGTGTCATCTGCATATCTGAGGTTATTGATATTTCTCCTGGCAGTCTTGATTCCAGCTTGGGTTTCTTCCAGTCCAGCGTTTCTCATGATGTACTCTGCATATAAGTTAAATAAGCAGGGTGACAATATACAGCCTTGATGAACTCCTTTTCCTGTTTGGAACCAGTCTGTTGTACCATGTCCAGTTTTAACTGTTGCTTCCTGACCTGCATACAAATTTCTCAAGAGGCAGATCAGGTGGTCTGGTATTCCCATCTCTTTCAGAATTTTAATGTTTGATATTGGATGAATAGAAGAAGTATGAAGGTAGAGGAGCTATGAAGGGTTTCAGTCAGAGGAAACTGAAAGAGGCAGAGGGATCTTGATGTATTTAAGGAAAGGTATGTATATAGTTGGTCATAACTGAAACATAAGTTTTATGTAGGGGAAGAGAGACAAAATTGGAGACCTGGATGGGGTCCAGGATGTTGAGAGCCCCAAAAGTCAGGTCAGAGAACTGAGATTTCACTCTGAAGGCTATGAAGGAGAAGTAATGAAATTGTCTAAAGCAGATAAGATATATAATCACCCCTGTGATGTACTGATGATACACTGGCTGGGTGGGGAGGAATGGGGCAGTAGGAGAATAATAAGGAGGAGAAACAGAGGAGAAAGAATGTCATGTTACAGTGAACCTCAGGTATGTGTGTAGCATGTGGGAGAAGTGTGTGTGTGTGTGCATTACAATAGGTTATAACATATATACTATAGAGTATATATATACACACGATAGATTATATATATTACACATAGAACTATATGCAACAGGTATAAAGTGTTTAATATATAATGTATATACATACACACACACATGACTGTCCCACACACCACACATACATATAGAATAATATATTAAAATAGATCTGTGCATACACACATAGATGTAGTGTTATGTGTTTATAATTCTGTATGTGGGTGTATATCCAGGGGCTGTCTCATTGCCATGGATGTAGACTTTAGAATATTTCAGTGGAGAAGCATTTCCCATGGAAGGCGGAGGGATGGGAAACCACAATAAAGATTCTCCTTGACCTAACATTAGTCATGCTCCTTTGAGCCCTTTTTTCAACTAAACTTTATCCTTGGGCATTGTCTTGGCCTACTTAGCTCAGTTTTAGAAAGAATCCTGCCAAGTCAATTTAGCAAGTCCCCCCACCCTTGCTTGATATTTTAGCACTCTGATCTGCCTTCAGCGAGAATCCCAAGTCAGTTTAGCAAAGATCAACTTAGTTTTGATGTCTCCTTTTAGTAATTTTCTATAGCTCCATGCCTGTAGATCCCCAACTGTCTTTAACTGTATTCATAGTTGAGTCCAATCTCTCCCCTGTACTGCAGTAGTCTTGACACCTATCACAGTAGTCTTTAATAAAGTCTTTCTTACCATTTTAACAAGTATCAGAATGATTTTTTATTTAACAGGCCACACCAAAACTTTGGCTTATTGTGCTTTTCCTCTTCAAAGCTCCACCAGTTGGCACTGAGGCCCAATTGTGTATCCTTAAGTAATATTGAGAATTCCTCTTCCTCCTCTCCTTGGGATTTAAGGGTATGGAGAGGGAGGGAGTGAGGTGATTTTTTTTTGGCTTCTCCTGGAGATTAGTATGTCGCTTTAATAGTTATCTCTGGGAGAGTGAAATGATGATTGAAGATGCTTATCTCCTTTTATATGTTTCTCTGTGCCGGGCATTGCTGTATACTAAAAAACGTGTATTGCACTTCTCTTTTAAAACTACTGTCTTAAACTTTTAAAAGTATATAATGTGAAATTCATCTACATGGATATATAAGATACAGACTTGAGACGGTTCTGTTAGGTTAAGGATTTAGGGGAAGCCAGGGCAGTGAGTGTGTATCGATCTGTGTTGGTGAAGGCAGAGAGAACCAGTAATGTAGTTGGCAAAGGTGTTGATGAAGTGAATGTAGACTGTTGTCTATGAAAAGTAGAATAGATAACAAGTGGTATATGTATATTTTCAGGATGAGAAATTTGAGCATGTTCATATGCTCTGTAGTGGAGGAGCTAATAAAGTCAAAGAGGTTGTTGAAAATAGAGGAGAGAAATGGGGTAACTGGAGAAACAGGTGTGGAAAAGGTATGGTATAGTGAATATGTGGAAGAACTGGCCATGAGCAAGAGAAGGGGCATCACTTCTAATATCAGAGTTAAAGAGGGTCAGAAAGGCTTGTTTGTGAGGTTGTGGAGAGGCAAGAAATTGAGAGTTTCTTTCTTGCCCTGGTACATTCTCTGTGATAAGGTAGTAAGGGCTTTCTGGAGTGTGCGAGGGGATGAACAGGGGCCAGAGGAAGGAGGAGTAAGGTTGCACCCTTCTCTGGGGAATGGGAGAAGATTGATGGGCAGTAAGTAATAAATGCATATCTGAGCTGGAAATAAAGTGATTTTAGTCTTGTCCTTTTTTCCAGGTGTATTCAGCTGCCAAGAAGTGGGAGCAAGGAAGGCAAACGTTGAATTTGATTTTAGATTTATGAATGTGTGATGATGATTTTGAGTGGTGGGAGGTTTGAAGGGCTAAGTGGGTTGTTGAGGTTACTGATGAGGTTTGTTCAGGTTATAGACCATGGGATCTAGTCTCATCAGGAAAGAGTGTATTCTCAGTAGGATTCTGTAGAGAAGCTGGGAAGATATGAAGCTGTATGGCAACTTCAAAGCTCAAAGAGTGGATGTTTAAAAGGTGGAATTGCGAATAAGAAATTATGGTCAGAGTAGGATATTGGAGTTTAAGATTTCAGAGGAAAAGTAGTTCTGAATGATGAGAAGGTTCTGTGGGTGGGTGAATTGGAGTGGAGGAGGTCAAGGAACTGTGAAACTGGGAGATGAACAAGCTAGCCATGGGATCATCAAAGATGGGGAAAGATACAGGGTTTAAGAGTGGAGAGGAAGGTGAGAAAGATGCTCTATTTTGTAGAAGAAGGGGTGAGTGTGGCTGAGAAGCACATGGTATGACATTGATTGGACATTGGATATGACATTGATTGGACAAAGGATAGGACATTCCTATCCTTTGATAGGAATGGAGATTTTTACAGAAGGGAGGAGGATGGAAGCAGCTTTGCACCAGATCCCTTGGGTGGTCCTGGCCTTGTTTGAACTTTGTCTTTGCTTCACAAACTTTTTTTTTTTTTTGGCCAAAAACCAGGACTAGGAAAAAACTGGTGGTAAAATCTTGAATGTAAGGGAAGCTAAGATAGCATTCTGTTCACCGATTCCTGTGCTTGGAGGGACTTGAACAACTGCCCTTAGCAACTCTCAGGGAAATGGCACTGCTGGTAGGACCGTAGCCTGCCCGGGCTTCCCGTTCTAAGAATTCTATTATAAATGAATGTGGATAACCAGTGCCTATAGCTTTCACAAAGGGGTGGATGCTTTTTATATCATCCCTTATGAGATTGAGAACACATGCTCTTAGGGGATGCTTTAAAGGAGTTCTATATGAAGGCCCTAGATTCTTTTTTTTTTAATGTTTTTCATATTGTGTAATATAATAAAAATACTAAAAGTTGCATAAAGTGTAAAAGTACACTGAAATGAGTAATTATAAAGTAAACACCCATAAAAGAACCTTTCAACACCAAATATAGAACATTGCAAGTTATCTAGAAGCCTCAATTCTCTACCAGAGGTAATGGTTCTCTCTCAGAGGTAACCATTTATCCTGACTTGCCTTTTATGGTAATCATTTCTTCACATGTGTATACAGACACGTTTCCACGTGCACACCTACTTGTGCATTGTACTACTTATGAACATTTGGATTGCTTTCAGTTTTTGGCTGTTGTGAACAGTACTGCTCCTGTTCCACATGTGCTTGAGATACATATCTGGGAGAGGGATTTGCTAGTAATAGTTTATGCATATCTTCAACTTTACTTTGTTGTTGTTCTTCAGTCACTCAGTCATGTCCGACTCTTTGTAACCCCATGGACTATAGCAAGCCAGGCTTCCCTGTCCTTCATTATCTCCCACAGTTTGCTCAAACTCCTGTCCATTGAGTTGGTGATGGTATCTAACGATCTCATCTTTTTCCCCCTTCTCCTCCTGCCCTCAATCTTTTCCAGCATCAGGGTCTTTTCTAATGAGTTCGCTCTTTGCATCAGGTGGCCAAAGTATTGGAAATTCAGCTTCAGCGTCAGTCCTTCCAATGAATATTCAGGGTTGATTTCCTTTGGGATTGACTGGTTTGATCTCCTTGCTGTCCAAGGGACTCTCAAGAGTCTTCTCCAATACCACAGTTCAAAAGCATAAATTCTTCTGTGCTCAGCCTTCTTTAGGGTCCAACTCTCACATCTGTACATGACTACTAGAAAAACCATAATTTTGACTATATGGATCTTTGTTGGCAAAGTGATGTCATTGCTTTTTAACCTTAAAAGATAACTTTAAGAGATAATTAAAAGATAATGGAAAGTTGATTTTCAAAAGGATTGCACCAGTTTTGACTCCCAGTAAAAGTATATGAGGATTCATACTTTGGTTCTTTTCTCCCCTAGTTTTGAGGCCAGAATACTATGGCTTGGAGGTGATCAGAGATAGCCAAGGACTCGTGATTTGCTGTGAATATGGGGGACTTGATTACAATCTTACCTTTCTCCTGGAACAGTTGCCCTTAACTGCTTCAGTAGAGAACCTTGGTTTGGTCCTATCTTTCCCAGAATTGCTAGGCCCAAGAATTGGGCCATAGAATTCAGTGTGGTTGCTCAGCCTTTGAGGCCATTTGAGAATGCAGATAACCTGGGTTACCGTCCTACAATACTCCTCTTTCTTGGATGGTCCAAACAATGATCTTAGCAATTAGCCAGGGGTTCTGTGTGTGGACTCTTAACTCAGTTAACTCTTCCTCATACTCAGGGCTCAAGAACTGAAACCAGGAATTGATCAGAGATAATTAGCATATGTGGATAATAAGATATAAAGACTTAGATGACCCTGTGTCTTTGGAGGATCCTTGAATAACCGTCTTTAGCCAACTCCAAGGAGGGAGCTGGCTTGTTCCTTTCTTTCGCAGAGTCTGTCCCTTAGGGAATCTTTTCCTTAGGGAGGGCCATGGCTTGTTTGTTTCTTTCCCAAAGTCTCAACTATTGAGAACCTTGGTTGGTTTATTTCTGTGGCCAGTGTGAAGTGAAGCTGGCTGGGTAAGCATTTGGATTGCTTACCAAAGTCTGCTTACCAGAGTCTCATTTTTTTTTTTTCAGTTTCTTCTCTTATTTATTTGGGATTTGATCTTTTCATACAGTCATGCTCAACAGAAACCAAACTCTCTGGAAGATGCATATTCAACTTTAAAATGCCTTACATTTCTAATACTGGGGAAAGGCATTGTCTTCTAAATTGTCTCGGGGTCTAGAAAGTTGCTTTTAAATTTTTATTTATTTTTTAAAATAATTTATTTTTTTGTTGAAGGATAATTGCTTTACAGAATTTTGCTGTCTCCTGTCAAACCTCAACATGAATCAGCCATAGGGATACATATATCCCCTCCCTTTTGAAGCTCCTTCTCATCACCCTCCCCATTCCACCTCTCTAGAGCCCCTGTTTGAGTTTCCTGAGCCATATAGCAAATTCCTGTTGGCTATCTGTTTTACGTATGGTATGTAAGTTTCCATGTTACTCTTTCCATACATCTCACCCTCTCCTCCCATAAGTCAATAAGTCCATAAGTCAATTCTCTATGTCTGTTTCTCCATTGTTGCCCTGTAAATAAATTCTTTGGTTCCATTTTTTTAGATTCCATATATATGTGTTAGAATATGGTATGTATATTTCTCTTTCTGACTCACTTCACTCTGTGTAATAGGTTCTAGGTTCATCCACCTCATTAGTACTGACTCAAATGCATTCCTTTTTATGGCTGAGTAATATTCCATTGTGTGTATATACCACAACTTCTTTATCTATTCATCTGTCGTCGGACATCTAGGTTGCTTCCATATTCTAGCTATTGTAAATAGTGCTGCAATGAACAATAGGCTACATATGTCTCTTTCAGTTCTGGTTTCCTCAGGGTATATGCCTAGGAGTGGGATCCTGGGTTATATGGTGATTTTCTTCCTAGTTTTTTAAGGAATCTCCATACTGTCTTCCATAGTGGCTGTATCAATTTACATTCCCACCAACAGTGCAAGAGTGTTCCCTTTTCTGCACACCCTTTCCAGCATTTATTGTTTGTAGACTTTTTGATAACAGCCATTCTGACTGGTGTGAGGTGATATCTCATTGTAGTTTTGATTTGCATTCTCTAATAATGAGTGATGTTGAGCATCTTTTCATGTGTTTGTGAGCCATCTGTATGTCTTCTTTGTGTGTTTAGGTCTTTTTCCCACTTTTTGATTGGGTTGTTTGTTTTCCTGGTATTGAGTTGTATGAGCTGCTTGTATATTTTGGGAATTAATCCTTGGTCAGTTGTTTCATTTGCTATTATTTTCTCCCACTCTGAGGGTTGTCTTTTCACCTTGCTTATAGTTTCCTTTGCTGTGTAAACACTTTTAAGTTTAATCAGGTTCTACTTTACTTTTGTTTTTATTTTCGTTACTCTAGGAGGTGGGTTATAGAGGATGTTGCTTTGATTTATGTCATCGAATGTTCTGCCTATGTTTTCCTCTAAGAGTTTTATAATTTCTGACCTTACATTTAGGTCTTTAATCCATTTTGAGTTTATTTTTGTGTATGGTGTTAGGAAGTATTCTAATTCATTCTTTTACATGTAGCTTTCCATTTTTCCCAGCACCATTTATTGAAGAGGCTGTCTTTGCCCCATTGTATAGTCTTGCCTCCATTTTCAAGAGTAAGTTGCCCATAGGTGTATGGGTTTATTTCTGGGCTTTCTATCTTGTTCCATTGGTCTATATTTCTGTGTTTGTGCCAGTACCATACTGTCCTGATGACTGTAGCTTTGTAGTGTAATCTGAAATCAGGAAGCTTGATTATTCCAGCTTCATTCTTTCTCAGGACTGCTTTGGCTATTCCGGGTCTTTTGTATTTCCATATGAATTGTGAAATTTTTTTGTTCCAGTTCTGTGAAAAATGCCACTGGTAATTTGATAGGGATTGCATTACATTTGTAGATTGCATTTGGTAGTATATTTTGATAGTATATTTGGTTATTTTCGCAATATTGATTCTTCCTAACCAGGATCATGGAATATTTCTCCATCTGTTTACGTCATCTTTAATTTCTTTCATTAGTGTCTTATAATTTTCTGTGTACAGTTCTTTTGTCTCCTTAGGTAAGTCTATTCCTAGATATTTAATTCTTTTTTGTTGCAATGGTGAATGGGATTGATTCCTTTATTTCTCTTTCTGATTTTTCCTTGTTAGTATATAGAAATGCAAGTGATGTCATCTGCAAACAGTGAGAGCTTTACTTCTTTTTTGATCTCAAATCCTTTTATTTCTTTTTCTTCTCTGATTGCTGAAACTGGAACTTCCAAAACTATGTTAAATAATAGTGGTGAATGTGGACACTCTTGTCATGTTCCTGATCTTAGGGGGAATGCTTTCAGTTTTTCACCATTGAGAATAATGTTTGCTGTAGGCTTATTATATATGGTCTTTACTATGTTCAGTTAGGTTCCTTCTATGCCCATTTTTTGAAGAGTTTTAATCATAAGTTGTTGGTGAATTTTGTCAAAGGCTTTTTCTGCATCTATTGAGGTGATTATATGGTTTTTATCTTTCAATTTGTTAATATGGTGCATCACATTGATTGATTTCCATATATTGAATCCTTGGATCCCTGGAATAAACCCAACTTAATCATGGTGTATGAGCTTTTTGATGTGTTGCTGAATTGTTTGCTAAAATTTTATTGAGAATTTTTGCATCTATGTTCATCAGTGATATTGGCCTTTAGTTTTCTGTTTGTATGTTGTCTTTGTCCGGTTTTGGTATCAGGGTGATGGTGGCCTCATAGAATGCATTGGGAAGTGATCCTTCCTCTGCCATTTTTTTATTATACATTTATTTATTTTAATTGGAGGCTAGTTACTTTACAATATTGTATAGGTCTGCCATTTTTTGACAGAGTTTTAGAAGGATCGGCATTAGCTCTTCTCTAAATGTTTGATAGAATTCTCCTGTGAAGCCATCTGGTCCTGGGCTTTTGATTTTTGGGAGATTTTGGATCACAGCTTCAATTTCAGTGCTTGTAATTGGGTTGCTCATAATTTCTATTTCTCCCTGGTTCAGTCTTGGAAGATTGAACTTTTCTAAGAATGTGTCCATTTCTTCTAGGTTATACATTTTATTGCCATATAGTTGTTCGTAATAGTCTCTTTTAGTCCTTTGTATTTCTTCATTGTCTATTGTAACCTCTCCTTTTTCATTTCTAATTTTGTTGATTTGATTCTTCTCTCTTTCTTGATGAGTCTGGCTAAGGGTTTGCCAATTGTGTTTATCCTCTCAAACAGCCAGCTTTTAGTTTTATTACTCTTTACTATTTTTTCTTTCATTTCTTTTTCATTTATTTCTGCTTGTTCTTTATGATTTCTTCCTTCTAATTTTGGGATTTTTTCTTCTTTTTCCAGTTGCTTTAGCTGTAAAGTTAGGTTGCCTCTTCGATGTTTTTCTTGTTTCTTGAGGTAGGATTGTATTGCTATAAACTTCCCTCTTAGAACTGCTTTTGCTGCATCCCATAGATTTTGAGTTGTCCTGTATTCATTGTCATTTGTTTCTAGAAATCTTTTTATTTCCATTTTGATTTCTTCAGTAACCTGTTAGTTATTTAGAAACATGTTATTTAATCTCCACATGTTTGGGTTTCTTACAGTTTTTGTCTTGTAATTGATATATAGTTTCATAGCATTGTGGTCAGAGAAAACGCTTGATACAATTTCAGTTTTCTTAGATTTACTGAGCTTTGATTTGTGAGCCAGGATGTAGTCTATCCTGGAGAATGTTCCATGTGCCCTTGAGAAGAAGGTGTATTCTGCATTTGGATGGAATGTCCTGAAGATATCAATGAGATCCATCTGATCTAATGTATCATTTAAGACTTGTGTTTCCTTAGTAATTTTCTGTTTTGATGATCTGTCCATTGGTGTGAGTGGGGTGTTAAAATGTCCTATTATTACTGTGTTACTGTCAATTTCTCCTTTTATGTCTGTTAGTGTTTGTTTTATGTATTGAGGTGCTCCTATGTTGGGTGCATAGATATTTACAATTGTTATGTCTTCCTCTTGGATTGATCCCTTGATCATTATGCAGTGTCCTTCCTTATTTCTTGTAATCTTTATTTTAAGGCCTATTTTGTCTGATATGAGGATTACTGCTCCAGCTTTCTTTTGCTTCCCATTTGCATGGAATCTAATTTTCCATCCTGTCACTTTCAGTCTGTATGTGTCTTGAGGTCTGAAGTGGGTTTCTTGTAGACAGCATATATTGCATCTTGTTTTTGTATTCATTCAGCCAGTCTGTGTCTTTTGGTCAGAGCATTTAATCCATTTACATTTAAAGTAATTATTGACATATATGTTCCTGTTGCCATTTTCTAATTGTTTGGGGTTGATTTTGTAGACCTTTTTTCTTCTGTTGTATTTCTTGACTATGTAAGTCCATTTAACATTTGTTGTGAAGCCAGTTTGGTGGTACTGAATTGTCTTAACTTTTGCTTGTCTGAAAAGCTTTTTATTTCTCCATCAATTTTGAATGAGATCCTTGCCAGGTACAGTAATCTTGGTTGTAGATTTTTCCCTTTCAATACTTTAAATATATCCTACCATTCTCTTCTGGCCTGCAGAGTTTCTGCTGAAAGATCAGCTGTTAAGCATATGGCGTTTCCCTTGTATGTTACTTGTTGCTTCTCCTTTGCTGTTTTTAATACTCTTTCTTTGTGTTTAGTCTTTGTTAGTTTGATTAGTATGTGTCTTGGCCTGTTTCTCCTTGGGTTTATCCTGTATGGGACTCTTTGTGCCTCTTGGACTTGATTGACTATTTCCTTTTCCATGTTGGGGCATTTTTCAAGTATAATCTCTTCAAAAATTTTCTCATACCCTTTCTTTTTCTCTTCTTCTTCTGAGACTTGTATAATTCGTATGTTGGTGCATTTGATATGGTTCCAGAGGTCTGTGAGACTGTCCTTAGCTCTTTTCATTCTTTTTACTCTATTCTGCTCTTCCAAAGTTATTTTCACCATTTTATCTTCCACCTCACTGATTTGTTCTTCTGCTTCAGATTTTCTGCTATTGATTCCTTCTAAAGTATTTTTAGTTTCAGTAATTGTGTTGTTTGTCTCTGTATGCTTAGTCTTTAATTCTTCTAGGTCTCTGTTAATTGATTCTTGCATTTTCTCCATTTTGTTTTCAAGGTTTTTGATCATCTTTGCTGTCATTATTCTGATTATTTTTCAGGTAATTTTCCTATTTCCTCTTCATTTATTTGGACTTCTGTTTTTTTAGTTTGTTCCTTTATTTGTGCAGTATTTCACTGCCTTTTCATTTTTTTTTAAAGTTATTGTGTTTGAGGTCTCTTTTTCCTAGGCTTTCCTTGAAGAAGATTGAGTTCTTTCTTCCTTTTGGTTTCTGCCTTCCTCAGGTTGGTCCAGTGGTTTGTGTGAGCGTTGTATAGGGTGATATTTGTGCTGAGTTTTTGTTTGTTTGTTTGTTTTTCCTCTGATGGGCAAAACTGTCTGAGGTGGTACTCCTGTCTACTGATGATTGGGTTTGTGTTTTTTTGTTTGTTGTTTGGATGAGGCGTCCTGCACAGGGTGCTACTGGTGGTTGGGTAATGCCGGGTCTTGTATTCAAGTGGTTTCCTTTGTGTGAGTTCTCATGATTTGATACTCCCTAGGGTTAGTTCTCTGGTTGTCTAGGGTCTTGGAGTCAGTGCTCCCACTCCCAATGGCTCAGGGTTTGATCTCTGGTCAGGAACAAAGATTCCACAAGTGGTTTGTTATGGCATTAAGGGAGAGTAAAACAAATATCCAAAAATGAGAAACCAAAGATGAACCCCAGACAAATGGCAGTTACAAAATCAGGCAAGTGATAATTAAAATAATGGAATACACACATATACACCCATGAGCAAAGTGAAAACAGTCCAACAAAAATACAGTACAGTAGATTGATCTGGCGAACAAAGGAAAGAAAAAATTATATTTACCAGTTAAGAACAAAACTAACTTAAGCACAAACTGGAAAACAAAAATAAAGCAAGGTGCCAAGTGGGGAATAAAGCAATGAAAACAAAACTAACAAATATGTTGAGAGGAAAGGAAAGAAAGAAAGAACAGATAAGTTAAATAGAGTGAGATGAAGAGGATTTATATACATTAAAGATTAACTACAAGGGGAAAAGAACAGTAGGAAAAGCAAAGAAAGGAATAAATTTGGAAAAAATAAAAATAGGTTTTAAAAATTAAAATGAAAAAAAGGAAAACTCCATACAACTGCAGAAGCCTAATGTAGAGGCAGAAGTTTATGACAACAATAAAAAATGTGAGTGAGAAAACAGAAAAAGCTCAAAAGTTTCATTGGATTTCTTAGTGCCAATAAAATCGACAACCACAACAGACCAGGGTGGGGGTGGCAGGGGGAAGGGGAAAAAAAATGAAAAAAAAAAATCCAAAAGAATCTACAGAACAAGTCAAAAAATAAGAATAATAAATGTTTGTTTTTTTTTTGATTCTCTACTGTCAGAGTCCTTTCCTGTGCTGGGAATCACCATCCACCTTACCTCCCTAGGATGCCCTCCAATAGGGTACTGATCTTTGGACCTGCCGTCAGGGCTCTTCAGATTCTAATCTGGTCCTACTCCTGTGTGTTCTGCCTCCAATGTCCACAGCTATCACAGCCAGTGCGTTTTCTTTTGTGGGAGCTCTCAATGGCCTTTTATATATTCCATAGACACAGAGTCTGCTTAGTTGATCGTGTGGATTTAATCTGTAGCTTGTATAGCTGGTGGGAAGGTTTTGGGTCTTCTTCCTTAGCCATACTGCCCCTGGGTTTCAATTGTGGTTTTATTTCCACCTCTATATGTGGGTTGTCCACTGGGGTTTAGCTCCTGAGGCTGCCCTGGAGGGCTTGGGTTTGCCCCTTTGAGGGCCAGGTGTGGAAGTGGTGCAGCTGCTTGGGTCACAGAGGTTCTGGCAGCACCAGGTACTCAGGGGCATTGGCGGCTAGGGCAGCAGGAAATACCATGCTTTAGAAGGGTATGGCACCCAGTGTTTGCCAATATGCTCCAGTATTCTTGCCTGGAGGACTCCTTCTCTGACAGAGAAGCCTGGCAGGCCACACTCTACAGAGTCGTAAAGAGTCAGACAGGACCAAAGCGACCCTGAGCGCATAAACACAAGACTTTTTTTTTTTTTTTTTGCCAGTGGCAGCTCTGCTCCAGTGAGAGTTGAGCATGAAGGTGGTACAGCTGCTTGGCTTGCAGGAACCCTGGCGGAGCCAAGTGTTCAGGGACACAAACTGCCTCCATGGCAGGAATTATGTCCCTATCAGAGTCTTTTTTCGAGCCTCTTGTAGGTGGCAATCAGAAGGCCTCTTTGGCTAGTCTTTCTCTGTAGCTCTGCCCATTCAGGCACTTAAAGGCATCCCTTGCCTGGGGTCCTTCTTTGTTGTTCAGCACATCAGGCACATAGAGGCCCCCCCCCCACTGGGATCCTACTTTATAGTTCAGTACTTAAGTCACTTAAAGGATCACCCTGGGTGGGGTCCTACTTGATCGGCCAGCCTCTCTATTATTCAGCTGCTGATGCTGGCCTATGGAGAGGGAGAGGCTATGGTGATGACTCTAGCCCCTACATGTGACTCAGCAGTATCGCCTTGCTTCGATGGCTGCCTGGCTTTCCTCCACAGGCATTTCCCACCATGATCTCCTCCCTCACATCCCCTTGATCCATCTTGCTGCAGTCAACAGCAGCCCTTGCCCTGGGATTGCTCCACAATCCCTAAACTCCAGCTCCTAGCTGCTGCCACTTCCAGGACACCCGCGTTCCTGCTTACCATATGTATGGCTGCGGCAAGGACTGTCTGATTCTCATTCCATTTAGGCTGCCACAGATCAGCTGTTTCACTCTCAGCCTTAAATGTTTCTCCTCTGACTCAGACAGTTGCCCTGCGGTAGGGATTGGATCCCTGCTTCAAGTCCCCCACCCACCAAGGGTAGGTCCAGTCCTACTAATACTCCTGTTTTTTCCCCCTAGTTCCTTTGTTCTACTGAGTTTTGCATGGTTCTATACATTCTTTTGGAGAAGGCAATGGCAACCCACTCCAGTACAGTCCTCCTGTCCAGAGTCTCATTTTTTATGCTTGTTTGTTTATGGCACACCTTGAATTACCTGAATTTAGTGGAAATACACTTACAGTGGTCAAAAATTGAGTTTATCAACTTTCAGAAAATTGACAAAATGTTTTATATTAAGATGTGAAATATGCATATGTATTATTGATTTTTTATTTTAAAACTAATAATAGAATAATAGCTCTAAACCTTAATTAAAGTTAGTATTTAATGTACTTCTTGGATCTGACTATATATAAGTTATTTCATTAATATTACAGCATATTTAAAATTGGGCTTCCCAGGTTCCACTAGTGGTAAAGAACCCATTTGCCAGTGTAAGAGATGTAAGAGACACAGGTTCAGTCCCTGGGTTGGGAAGATCCTGAGAGCATATTTAAAATTAGGAGGTGCTTATTTCATATTTTAGTTCACTGTTTCTTTACTTTTTACTGTTATTATTTCTGTTTTCTCTATGTATATTGAGAATTAGAATTTTCAAGATATTGAAAGCAGTGGCATATTTATTGTGCTTCTCCACTTGATGTCCTTTCATCCTTTGGCTTCTGTTTGTGTCAGTCTGTTTAATGCTCTGGCTGCATTTTCATACATACTCGCATGGAAAAATTATTGTAGAATAACTTTTGTTATTCTATGTTCTAGAAAACATCCTCTTTATTACCAGTTGGACACTACAGTGTAGTCCTATAGTACAGTTAGTGTAGGGGCCTGTTATCTTTTATGACACATTGGGCTTTGCTCTCTTTCACAGGGCAAGCCACCTGAGAATGTCCGTCTGACAGATGTTGCTTGAGTACTATGTTATGCAGAGGTTTCACATACCAGTGTGTGTAGTTTACCAGTTGGGAATTTTGCGACCAGGGATGCGGGAGATCCAGCAGGCTCAGGCTCCGTTTATGGCTTGGAGGTGAAGGGTGTGTTCTATACATCACTGAAGGGTGTTTTGAGCTTATTTTTCAAGGAGAAGGGGATCCTGGAGATCACAAAGGAGAGATTCTAGGTGGGAAGGAGAATAGTGAACAGATAACTTCAGGAGGCAATGAGCATACCTTCCTACTTTTCATTTCCTCTATTTGTTTTCTTGGTTATTAGAAAAATATTTTCCCAAGGCCCTGGTAGACAAAAAATGTGAGTGAACAAAGGGGGAAGCCATAGTAGATGAGAGAGGAAAACGTACGTAGTCTGAGAATGTTAGAAGTGCTAGGATACCAATGGAGAAGATCAGTTGATTGCAAACCTTAGAAAAATTAGCTAGAAACTGTTAATAAAGAAAATAAGTTAAAATGTAGTGATATAGATAGACTCTTTGCTGCAAAATAAGCAGGTGTAGTTGAATTAGATGTATTTTCTACTGAGTCTGGTGGGTGAGATAGACACAGGCATTGCAACAGGGAATATTCTGATGATGAGACCAGGGTGTGGTACTTTCAGTAGCAATATGGAGGAGGGTATCTCTAACCCATCCTGGGGCAAGGTTCAGAGAAGACCTCCTGGAAGGGCCCATGGGAAGAACTTATTTTCCATAGAAGTAGCAGTTAACCTGGCAGTGGATGAGAATCCTCTGGATGTTGGGACCAGAGAGCAGGTGGTCATCTAGACCATGTAGGTCATCTAGTCTTGAGCTTGGGAACTACCTGAGGAAATGGACAGTTGGAGGCCACTCTGGTCTAGACAAGCTAGAAAAGGGGGGCAGATAGAAATAGTTGCATAAATGGTTCAATTTATGCTATGATATTGATCACCTTAAAAAGCAGAGACATTACTTTGTCAACAAAGGTCCATCTAGTCAAGGCTATGGTTTTTTCAGTGGTCATGTATGGATGTGAGAGTTGGACTATAAAGAAAGCTGAGCACTGAAGAATTGATGCTTTTGAACTGTGGTATTGGAGAAGACTCTTGAGAGTCCCTTGGAGTGAAAGGAGATCCTAAAGGATATCAGTCCTGGGTGTTCCTTGGAAGGACTGATGTTGAAGCTGAAACTCCAGTACTTTGGCCACTTGGTATGAAGAGCTGACTTATTTGAAAAGACCCTGATGCTGGGAAAGATTGAGGGCAGGAGGAGAAGGGGATGACAGAGGATGAGATGGTTGGGTGGCATCACCGACTCAATGGACATGGGTTTGGGTAGACTCTGGCAGTTGGTGATGGACAGGGAGGCCTGGCGTGCTATGGTTCATAGGGTTGCAAAGAGGACATGACTGAGCGACTGAATTGAACTGATTGATCACCTCAGCCTTCATGGAAGAGCAGCCACTTCCATTTCCCTATGAAATTATCAGTTTCTCTATATGCCATGGTTTTTGCATCTTTTTGAAGGAATTCTTTCTCATCGTGATTTCATAAAGGTGTTCTAGTATGCTGCTGCTGCTAAGTCACTTCAGTCGTGTCCGACTCTGTGCGACCCCATAGACGGCAGCCCACCAGGCTCCCCCGTCCCTGGGATTCTCCAGGCAAGAACACTGGAGTGGGTTGCCATTGCCTTCTCCCTGTTCTAGTATATCTTCCTATAAAATTCTTGTAATCTTCAGAATTAGATTTATGACTCACTTTGAATTCATTTTTATGTATTGTACTATGTAGAGGTCTTCATTTTTTTCTGAATGATTAATAAGTAGTTCAGGACTGTTTACTGTGTTGTCTGTTCTTTCTCCACAGATTTATAATGCTGTCTCTATAATATACCAAGTTGTTATGTATGTATATATTTATGTATCTGTTTTTAGATTTTCTGTTCTGTTCCACTGGTCTATTTGTCTCTTCTACACTAGTATTACACTGTTAATTACTGTAGTTTTATAATGTATCTCATATTTGATAGGGAAAGACCCCTTCCTTATTCCTCTCCCTCAAAAGTATGGTCTTTGCTGTTTACTTTTTCATATGAATTTTGAGATAAGGTTAATACGGTCTCTAAGAAACTGAAATTTTGATTAGAACTACATTTTAGTTATAGATTATAGATACAGAAGAATATAGTTTATCTCTCCTTTTATCTAGGTATTTTTAATGTCTTTGAAAAAAGTTTTATAATTTTCTCTGCAAGGGTCTCATACCTGTTTTGTTTCTTTGTACTGATAGTTTTTGTTGCTCTAGTTAATATTTTTAAATTATATTTTGTAATTTGTTGTGACTAGAGTATAGGAATGCTTGTTTCTGGTGTATGGTTTTTAGATCCATTAACCTTACTAACCTTTGTCCAGGCCCAATTGTTCGTTTGCAAATTTTATGAGTTTTTACATAATATTTATGTAAAACATACTTAGAAGTGTGTTTTATACATGAATTATACAGTTCAGTGAATCATTGGAAAATGCTTTTGGTTTGTTCATGTAATTTGTGAATAACTGCAATTGTTTTTCCCATTCAGTCCTTATACCTCTGTAAGTTGATGTCACTGTAGATAAAGTAAAGTAGAATTCTTTTGTGAAACAGTTTCAATTGAGCATCTCTTGAGGCCTCCTGCTCTAACGAGCTGTGTTTGATGTGTAAATACTGCAAAATTCATCAAAGAAAGGAAATTACCTCTATTTGGAAATTTTACCAGTACTTAATAAAAAACCCTGTTGTTGTTTAGTCGATAAGTCGTGTCTGACTCTCTGACCCCATGGACTGTAGCCTGTCAGGCTCTTCTGACCGTGGGATTTCCCAGGCAAGAATACTGGAGTGAGTTGCCATTTCCTTCTCCAGGGTATCTTCTCAACCCAGGGATCAAACCACATCTCCCCCATTGCAGGTAAATTCTTTACCACTGAGCCACCAGATGGTAGTATTTCAGTTAAGTGACTACTATCTGGGTGGTGCTAGTGATAAAGAACCCTGCAATGCAGGAGCTCTAAGATCCTTGGGTCAGGAAGATCCCCTGGAGGGAAGGGCATGGCAACCCACTCTAGTATTCTTGCCTGGAGAATCCCATGAACAGAGGAGCCTGGCAGGCTACAGTTCATGGAGTTGTGGAGTCAGACACGACTGAAGCGACTTAGCATGCTTGCACGTCCAGGATTTGGTTTCTAGCATTTGTGAAATGCTAAAATGAAACTTGGTGATAAACAAACACAAATTAATTTACTGAGACTAAGATATATACAGAGAGAAAAGCACATATGTCTTACACTAATATTTTCTTTCTGATAGCCCAGAACACTCAGGTCCTCTTTCTAGGGCATGTCATTTGGGGTACTTGGAAAGTCAAACTAAGAAAACATCATGTTGCTCATTATAAGCATGGAATTACAGAAAGAGTATCTCACAAACATGGAGTTTTTTGTGCAGCTGTGGTTTGTCTGAGGAATAGATTTAGATGTTCTACCCTCTCTTCATCACATCCCAAGTAGTTTGAGAGGCAGCAAGATGTAGTGAAAAAATATTGGACTTTGTAGCCAGTAGATAGGGATTTGAATCCTGGCTCTTTGTGCACTGACCTTAGATGTTTCATTTTTCTCACTGGTGAAATAGAAATCATTATAAATACATCCTCTCCAAGTATTTTTTACATAGTGAGTCCAGTGGAATCATGGGTTTATGTTTACCCATGCCTATGGGTAGAGAAGAAAGTGCCAATGATCCCTACCCAATTTGTCAGAATGATCTTAAAAGTATTAATCTGTTTTTAAATAGAGAGATGGCAATTTCAACTTTATCACCAGATGTATTAGTTTCCTATTGCTGCTGTAAAAATTGTGGCATAGATAATAAACACAAATTTACTGTCTTGCAGTTCTGGAGGTCAGCAGTCCTAAAATCAGTGTATTATCAGAGTTGAGCTCCCGCCTGAGGTTCTAAGGGGAAATCTGTTTCCTTGCTTTTTGCAGCTTCTTAGAGGCTTCCAGCATTCCCTTGGTTCATGGTCTTTTTCTCCATCTTTAGATCTACCCGTATATCATCTTCATCTCTCTGATTCTGACCTTCTACTTTCATGTTCATAGCTCCTTCTCTGACTGATCCTCCTGCTTCCTTCTTATAAAGACTCTTGTAATTACATCGAGTCCACCAGGATAATTCAGGATAATCTCTTCATCTCAAAATCCTTAATCTCAAATGCAGAGTTCCATTTGCTATGTAAGGTGACAAATTCACAGGATCAGGATGTGGACATCTTGGGAAGGCCATTATTTTGTCTACCATACCAGGTTAATGAATTATCAAGTAAGAATTACACGTTTCTTTTGTGGGTTATTTTCATAGAACAAAACATCAATTTCTAAAGTTGTAGAAGTCTTATCCCTTTCTTTAAATAATACTTTTAAGGAAAGATTTGTATTAACAGAGAATAGAATTAGTTGGTAGAAGTAATGAATATTCATAAGTCTCCGTATTGTAAAAGAGCACAAGATTGACATCTTATTAAAATTCTCAATTTAACATCTTTCAAATTTAGAATATTTGAAATGATTGTGAAGCAAAATGATTTCCACCCCTCCAAGGCTGTAGGGGAGTGAGTCCAGAGCCCACATCTCTTTTTGATTTTCCTTTTGTTGATTGTGAACATTTGCATTTGTAAAATTAGGTTATGGACTTTTACTAGAATATTTTTAAAGAAAAAGCAGGTCTGGAGCCCAATTTTTCTTTTAGAAATGGAAAAAGATATGAAAAGGATTTTATTTATTATCAGTGAAATTCTGTATTTTGTGTCTCATAAAGTAGTTAAGATTTAGTGTGATCACTTTTACAAAGTTCTTATACCTGCTTGGTGAGTAAGAGCAATTTGAATCTCTTACAGTCTTCTGGGGCTTTCCAGGTGGCGCTAGTGGTAAAGAACCCACCTACCAATGCAGGAGTCGTAAGAAACCCAGGTTCAATCCCTGGGTCAGGAAGATTGCCTGGAGGGGGAAATAGCAACCTACTCCAGTATTCTTGCTGGAAAATTACATGGACAAAGGAGCCTGGCAGGCCACAGTCCATAGGGTTGCACAGAATCGGACATGAGTGAAGCGATTTAGTGTGCACACACCTATACTTACATTCTTCTGTACTTTCCACCTTTTGACTCTTTTTAATTTCCTCTGACTTGTCTTAAATTTTCACAAATTATTTTCCTAGTCTCCCTACTGAAGCTATTCCTTGAACTTTTCATTTAGGATATTGTATTTTTTTTTAGTTTGATTAGGTTTAATTATTATATACTAGTTATAATTTCCTGTTGCTTGGAAATATCTAAGTTTGTTATTTATCTGTGAAAAATACTTATTTATGGCTTGGGTTTGCTAATCCCAGTGTTTGAAATCTTTTCTGTTATCCTGCTGATTTGCTTCTTTGTCTAATTCAAGGTTCAAGGATCCCAGGGCAAGTCCTGTAGTTGAGCTGCAAAATGACCTCCTTCCCATCTATCCAGCTGGTTGTAGGGAGGGTCTCCTGATAGTTTTCCTACTGTAAGTAGTTCTGGGCTTTAATCTGTTTCCTTTGCCTTTCAAGACAACTGAAATGGAAGTTAAATTTGTGGGGATTGCCCTCAGGGCAGAAATTGCCTCTGCTTATATTTACTTTTCTAGGTTCCCCTTTTCTCATGGTGTTGCTTTGTTGCCATATTTTTATTGCCGTTTTTGTTGTTTTCAGGTAGTTGTTACTTCTTTTTTACCAAGATTTTTTTCAGTTGTTTTATTATGAGAGTTTGTCCAAACAAGCTGGGGGGCAATTACCAGAACTAGAAAATTTTCCTCGAACTCTTTCCTGCCTTTTTTTTTTTTTTTTTTTTTTGAGATAAGATTTAGGCTCAGGATGTTTCATTACCTTTAGGGTTTTATTTTCTTCATTTTAGAAAGGAAAGATCTGTTGGCTGAATTAAAATGTACAACCTAAAAGTTGGGAGTTAAGTTTGATTCGGGAACCTTACTGAGGGAGGAGACAGGATATATAGGAGGTTTTTTTTTTTTTTCCTGGGAAAAAAATGTACTCAAACCTCAAAATATTATTGTTAATCACAAAGATATACATCTCTAGTTAATGATTTTAGTGTTTATGTTTGGGAAGATGCAGGAGTCTGGGATCAATTTATTTCTTACATATGCATTTTATGACTATCTAGAGCAAGTGTCCCCAGCATAGATTGCTTCCTGTTTTTCTCTATTCCCTTCAGAATGAACCACGTGGAGGGAGGCAGGGGGTGGGGGGGTCGGGCGCGGGGGCGGGGGGTGGCGTCTCCGGTGGCTGTTGACTTGACGGTGGATAACATCTGTTGTTTACTGGAATGGCAGGCAACATTGTTTCCACACATCCAGTGCTCAAAAAAGCAAAGATACTTGCCCAAGGTCCAATAGCGAGGAAGAAACAACATTGGGATTTTAGCCTTGCTCTGTTTAACCCTGAAGGCTATGTGCTTAACCAGTTCAGTGCACTCTAACCTTTGGATTCCAGAGGTTTTTGTTTGTGGATTATGGAACAAATCCATGAAGAGTAAATGACTTTTTTTTTTTTTTTATCGAGTTTTCATTGATCAAGGTCAGTACCCTCTCCCTGGCCCTTGGAAACACAAACATTTCTATGCCTCTTTCATAAGACCTTTGCCTGGTTCTGAAACCTCCTGAGTAAAAAACGCCCTTCCACCGCCCTCCCTATACCTTTCAGAACTGAATTTAGGGACATGAAGTACCCCAATTCTAACCACAAAGTTTTGTTTCCTTTTCAACTGCAGGATTTTCCACATCAAAAGACCAAAATAAATTCCCAGCTGAACTTGGAAAGAGCTGAGGACAAAGAAACCCAGAAAGAAATCTTCTTAGGTGAGCACAGAAAGGAAACTGAGGCAGGCAGAGGCTTGTGAACTTATACCTTTATTAGATAGTGTTAAGGTAGTTTTGGAATTTTGGTTGGTGCCCACAGGCCCCTTGGCATGGTGGGAAAACACAGGTTAAGAGCCAGGCATACTCGAATTGGCTGTCAGTTCCCCTACTTACTAATTCTAAAATACTGGTCAGTTCCCCTCTCTGACCATCAGTTTCTTCATCTATGTATTTGAAATAATATCTATCTCTCAAGGTTTTCCATGTGAAGTACAGCCTTTCAGTGAAGTGCTTGTGCTTTTGTTATCCTTATTGTTGCAATTGTAGGGGCGGGAAATTTTTTCCTTCTTCGTTTCTAGGTTCTTTGGCTGGTCTAATAATTGACATATGACAGATTAACAGGAGAAAAACTAATTTAATTTTTAAATTAATTAATTTTAATTGGAAGATGATTACTTCACATATTGTGATGTTTTTGCCATATAACAACATGAATCAGCCATGGGCGCACATGTGTTCCCCCATCCTGAATCCCCCTCCTACCTTTTCCACAACCCTATCCCTTTGGGTTGTCCCAGAGCACCAGCTTTGAGTGACCTGCTTCAGGCACCGAGTTTGCACTGGTTATGTAGTTTACATATGGTGATGTACGTGTTTCAATGGTATTCTCTCAAATCAGAAAAGCTAATTTAATTTTGTATGTACGGTAGTCCTACAAAAATGTGAAACTCAAGTGACCAGAGCAGAGCTGTTATATACCTTTTAGACAAAACAAAACCCAATAAATTTATGAAGTATCAACAAGGCATAGAGGGTTTGGGGCTAGAAGTAGTAAATAGTAAAGAATTAATAAGGTTTTTGTCCGGCCGTCTTGGGCTCTAAATTACCTGTCTCTGGTTATAAGGATGCCTTCTACCACACGGAAGATATCTTTCCCTTGAGAAACTTTTCTCCTGCTTTCAGGGAGACAAAGGAGGTCCAGAGTATCCTTGTACTAGCTGTTTCTCAAGTACCTTTAATTCAAAATAATCAATATGCGAACATGGCATATTTTGGGGTGACATTCTGAACCCCTATGCTCCTCTCAAACTCTCCATCTGGTGGGGGCCACAAGACCAGGCAAAGGAGGATTTTTTCCTGTTTTCTTTGTGGCTGCCTTTTTGTTAGCATGCCCAGTTACTTCTTACTTCTCTATTGCTTCCCCTTTTTCAGTACCCTGAAAATGAATCTCTTGCTGTCTTCCTTCTTCCAAATCCTTGCTTTTCACTCTTAGCACCTCCTTTGTTCAGGTCATCTTCTGATTTCTCTACTCAGTTGAATTTCCTTCACTGTCTCTGCCACTACCTTCCAAACAAACCAGTCATCCTGACATTACTTTGCTTCTCCAAGCCTTCCTGAGTTGAGCAGCCACCTAAAAATGAGACAAAGCCAAGAAGTTCCTGGGTCTTACTTTTCTGACCAATTTTCTTTCTACCTCATTTTGGCAGCTTCATCAAGTAAAAGTTATATGATTTTTTTCTGTCAGTTCTTTTAAAATTGTTTGCTTATGGATATCTTTACCTTTTTTAAAACATATTTTGTATTAAAACTTTATAGGGAAGGAAATAAACTTGTTCATTTCATTACCCAGCTATAAATCCTATTAACTAATTGATATATTTTCTTTCAGTATATACAGTTTTGTATTCTGCTATATTAGTTTGCCATTGCCAGTACTGCCATAACGAAATACAGGGTGTTGATAGGGTTGGTTTCTTCTCGGTCCTCTCTCCTTGGCTTGTAGATAGCTATCTTTTCTTCTGTGTCATGTCTTTACATGTTCTTTCTGCTGTGTGTCTCAGTGTTCTAACTTTTTCCTGTAAGGACACCAGCCATATTGGATAAAGGCCTACCCTAATGACCTCATTTTAACTAAATTACCTCTTTAAAGGTCCTGTATCCAGATAGTCACATTCTGAGGTATTGGAGGTTAGGACTTCAACATAAGAATTTTGAAGGGATGCAATCAGCTCATACTTTCTCCTCTAAAACCTGCTTTCTTTAAAAATTATCTCATGAGAATCTCCCTTGTCAATAACAACTTTTGGCAACATTTTTGATGTCTGCATAATATCCCATCAGAAGAGTATACTGCAATTTTTTGAGTATACTGCAGTTTCCATGTTTTTGGATATTTTGTGTTTGCATTTTTTCACTAATATTAATGCTTCCTTGAGTCATTTTGTACGTGAATTTTTATTTGCAATCTGACCATTCTGTTGGATAGATTTTCTAAAGAGTGGCTCAAAAGGTACAACTATTTTTCTGACTGATAATTACACATTGGGAAGTTGTTTTCTAGAAACTGGTACCAGTTTACATTCATAACAGCAAAGACCACAATCAAACATGCACTCATATAAATTGCTTGGTGAGAATGAAAAAGGAACAGTTAACCTCACATGGTTGTTTCAATTTGTTTCAGTTATTGATGACTAATAAGGTGACGTATTTCATGTGTTTATTATCTGTTTGTATTTCCTTTTTGTGAATGGTTTACACATATTTTATACCCATTTATGTTTGAGGATCTATCATTTATAATTAAGTACGATCTACTCGATAGAGGGAAATTTCAGAAAAAGCCAAATTTCAGAGAATATTATGAATCCAGAATCTAAGACCAATTGGTCAGAGTCTCTTTTGTGGAGAAGACTAACATGTGATGACATAGGCTTCAAGAAAGCTTGGCAGGAATGAATCTAACATGTTCCCTTTTCCAGGGAGGTCTGTTGCAGGCACAACACTGCCTGCCACTTATAAAAATAATCCTACTGAAGAGAAAGGCTGAGAGTGCGATGGCTGAGAATAGGCTGAGCTAGATGTCTGCTATATGAGGAAAACCTCTAGAAGAAATAGCATAGAGTTACAGTTCCTAGGACTATCACTCTGAAAAATTTTTAGAATGTATGACACTGGGAGATTTTTGATGCACAGAAATTCTATGTGTATTTAGTGTCTGAAAGCTTTTTGATGTTGTTGTTAGTGTTCATGCTTGATGCCTCAGAATACTCTAGTAGAGAGAAATCTTATGAAGGTAATGAATATAAAGTAATTTTTAGTCATTGAGGTTGGTTTTATTTGACATCTGAGGATTCACTCCTGAGAACTTATTCATTCATGTGACTGTAAAAATGTGGGAAGGCCTTCAGGCAGAGCTCAATTCTCCTTCAACACCAGAAATTTCATAGGGTAGGGAAACATTCCCAATGTGAAAGAAATTGCAGTGAATAATCAAGCTTTTTCCAGTATATGAAGAAGCATAGTGAAGAGAAACCCTGTGAATGTATTAACTGGAAAAGACTTTAAGAAAAGCTCAGAGATTTTCTTTTGAAACATGAGAGAGAGAAGAGAATATTTGATGGGAAAAAAAATCCTCCATGCTTGTAATGCCTGTGTGGAAAGCTTTTCAGATCCAGTTCAGACCTTACTAAGTATGGAAGAATTCATGGTGCAAAGAAACCTTATGCGTGTAATGAATGTGGAAAAGAGATTTTGCTGATATCAGCCCTATAAAACATCAGAAAATTCATAGTGGAGATGGAAAGAGATCCTTCTTTATCATCGGCAAATTCATGGTGAAAAGAAACTACTAGAATGAAGAAGCCTTAAATTAGAGGCTGTCTTATCTATCATTAAATGATTCATAAAGGCAAGACCCTCTGTGTAAATAAAAATTATAAGTATGCTTTCAGCAGGATTTAGCCTTATTTGATATCAGTGAGTTCATAGTGCAGTAAATGTAGAAAGGCCTTCAGTTTGAAGTGTAATTTTACTCAGCATTAGACAATACAGGAATCGTATTAGTGTAATGCTATGGAAAGGTCTTTGTGAGAAAAATCAAATTTTGGTAGAAATGAAAAGAAGGTTTATAATAAAAGTTAATTAAAATGCTTTCCAGTTATTGCATATAATTATGCACCTACCATGTGTGAGAGTTGGACCATGTAAAGAAGACTGAGTGCCAAAGAATTGATAATTTTGAATTGTGGTGCTGGAAAAGACTCTTGAGAATCCCTTGGACCTCAGGGAGATCAAACCAGTCAATCCTAAAGGAAATCAACCCTGAATAGTCATTGGAAGGACTGATGCTGAAGCTGAAGCTCCAGTACTTTGGCCACTTTATGCGAAGAGCCAACTCTTTGGAAAAGACCCTGATGCTGGGAAAGATTGAGGGCAGAGGAGAAGGGGGCGACAGAGGATTAGATGGTTGGATGGTATCACCAACTCAATGGACATGAGTTTGAGAAACTCTGGGAGATGGTGAAGTACAGGAAATCCTGGCTTGCTGCCGTCCATGAGGTCATAAAGAGTTGGATATGACTTAGCAACTGAACAATAACAGCCATGTGCTAAGCACTATAAGAACTTTACATAGTTAGTTTAATCATTTAATTCTTAAAACAGTCATAATATAGGAACTCTCATTCTTTTTTTGCACATGAAGAAACTGAGAAAAAGAGATGAAAGAATTTCCCCAATGTCACAGAGCTATCACTGGAAGAGCTAGGATTTGAATCCCAGAGAGTTTAATTCTTCTGAGTTTATAATGGCAATGTGTAAATCTTCAGAGATGTGTTAGCCTTTATTTATCATTTAGGGAATCATTCCAGAAATCACAATTCATTCTTCAGTGCAGTGAGTTTTTGTAGCATTCAGTCAGTTGTGGGATCTGGTAAATACTCCCAGAAATTGCACATCGGTCTCCAAAAAATGGAGTAAAGGTTATAAAGAGTTTATCCTATAACTCCCTTTGAATAGGGATCACCTCCAATTTTGAAAGATTTCATTAATAGCCTGATTCTCTTCTCAAATGTTCTTCATAACCACTTCTTATGGTGTAGACTCTGAAATTGGCAAAGACAGTTTTGTTGTTGTTTTTCAGTCACTAAGTCATGTCTGACTCTGCGACCCCATGGGCTGCAGGGAGGAAAGAAGATGCTAAGTTGCTGGCTTTGATAATGAGTAAAAGAGTCATGAACTAAGAAATGTAGACTCTCTGGAAGCTGGAAAAAGCAAGAAAATGGATTCTCCCCTAGAACTTCCAGAAGGAATGCAACCTTGTGAACCCATTTTAGACTTTTGACTTCTAGAATTATAAAAGAATAGACGTAATGCTGCTTTAAGTCACTAAGTTTGTGGTAATTAGTACTGATGATAGGAAACTAATACACTGCACAGGTAGCCCAGTTTGCCTGGAGGTTCCAGGCCAGTTACTTCTGGCCATGAAAAGTCTTGTCGAGTATAGCCTCGTGTCTGTACATGTCACGTTTTATATATGTGTTATGGTCTTAAGATTTGGAAACAGTGCTCCAATAAATTGTTCCATTTAAGGAAAGAGCTTTTATCCTTTTCTGTACTTTTCCCCAGAGAAGGTAATGGCACCCCACTCCAGTACTCTTGCCTGGAAAATCCCATGGACGGAGGAGCCTGGTGGGCTGCAGTCCGTGGGGTTGCTAAGAGTCGGGCACGACTGAGCGACTTCACTTTCACTTTTCACTTTCATGCATTGGAGAAGGAAATGGCAACCCACTCCAGTGTTCTTTCCTGGGGAATCCCAGGGACGGGGGAGCCTGGTGGGCTGCTATCTGTGGGGTCGCACAGAGTCGGACATGACTGAAGCGACTTAGCAGCAGCAGTACTTTTCCCAGGGGTCCTGGATGCAGAAGGAATGAAGATATGTCGATTCATGGTTTCTCCAGGTGTGATACGCCTGTTAGCTCAGGTACAGCACTTTGCTTGTTACCAGATTTCTGATCCTTAGGAATATTTTCTGAATCAGTTGAGACAAAATTGAAGTATAAATCAGAATACCAATATATGGGGTTTTGTTTCTTCTGATGATAAGATGTTTCTTCAGTGGGCAGTCTGTATGCACATGGACAGAATTTACCTCCCAGTGCCGATTTTTGGTACAACATACTGTTGAAAGAGTGTTTAGGAGATACTCTGCCATTAGTTACGTTACTTCTCCCATGCTAGTTCTCTTAGATCAACTCTTCTTATTACTTAGGTGCTCCATTGTGACAGCCTACATTCCAAGGTAAATAAGTGTTTTGTGCCTATTCCAACCGATTGAAATAGGTTTTCATACTATGCTGTCTTGACAGTGATTCTGAGGTGCAAGGGGGCAACTGTTTGGCAGATTACTGATATTTGCCAGAGATCAGAGACTGGCATCAGGCTGGCCTCATATACTACATCCTGATGATGATTTTTTAAAGAAATATTTTAAGTTTCTTCTCTATACCAGGTACTCTGATATATAGTTTGATAGAGATAAGCAAAAGATATGTTCCTGGTCATAGAGAAACTGATGTTAGTAAAAAGAGACATGTAAACAAATCTACACAGCAACATATCACAGATGCTTGATAAAAAGTCTATATAGAATACATTAGAGACACAAAGAAAGAAATAGTTAATTCTGCTGGGTGAGAGAGGGTTCCAGAAAAAAATTAATGCATACATCTTGAAAGGTGTGTTGTCAGTTTTAACTGTTGCATCTGAGAAATAAAGAGTCATTTCAAGCAGTGGTGGTATGAGCAAAGACACATTATATGAAATAATTCAATGTTTACAGTATGTTTATGATATGTTCAAGATCATTAGTAAACTTGGAACATAGAGAGTGAGAGGGTATTTAATAAGCAGGAGATAGCGGCTGGATCATGGAGAGCCTTGAATGCTATACTAAGAACAGTGGGAAGACATTTGGGGATTTCAGTCAAAGAATTAACAGGGTAAGATTTGCACTTTAGAAATATCCAGTGGGTGAGATTGTGATGGATACACTGAAGAAGACAGAACTGGGTACAGGGAGACCATTTCAGAGGCTATTACAAAAGAGGAGAGATGTTGATGCCTGAGTTAAGGCAGTGGGAATGAAATTAGAATACATGTATATAAGGAATTAAGAACTTGGTGCCTGACTGGAGGATATGTGAAGGCTGATGAGAAGAAGGAATCTAGAATGATTCTCAGTTTTCTTACTGCCTTGGGTGGTTGAGATTTAAAAGCCATTCCCTGAGCTGGGGAACTCAAAATGAGGAACAGGTTTGAGGGCGAAAATGGTGAGTTCAATTTTGAACAGTTGAAATCTGAAGCACCTTTGGAATGTCCAAGAGGAATTACTCAATAAGCAACCAGCAATTTTATTCTGCTGCTGTGAAGAAAGTAGGGTTAGATAGTTTTGGAGGTCAAATGCAGAGGTGGTGATTTTAATTAAGGTATGAATGAGACTGCCCCAAGAGAATATGTGGAGTGAGAAGGGGGAGCAGGACAGAATCTCAGAAATACACGCATGTGAGGGTGAAGGGTGTGGGCAAAAAAGATGAGAATGAGCAGCAGGAAAAATGGAGGGGAACCAGGGGAAATACTGCATTCTTGTTGTGCCCTCTTGTGGCGATCTGAGTTTCTCTCTCAGAATAAATTTCCCCTCTCCTGTCTTCAGTCTCCTCTGTCCGTGACTGTTTTGGACCAGTAATTTCCAGCTCCACTCTATCTGTGACTGGAGCTACCAAGTCATATGGTGGTTCACCTTGTGATTCATCTAGCCTGGCATTTCACGTGATGTACTCTGCATAGAAGTTAAATAAGTAGGGTGACAGTATACAGCCTTGATGTACTCCTTTCCCAATTTGGAACCAGTCTGTTTTTCCATGAGCACCGAAGAATTGATGCTTTTGAACTGTGGTGTTGGAGAAGACTCTTGAGAGTCCCTTGGACTGCAAGGAGATCCAACCAGTCCATTTTAAAGAAGATTAGCCCTGGATGTTCTTTGGAAGAAATGATGCTGAAGCTGAAACTCCAGTACTTTGGCCACCTCATGCGAAGAGTTGACTCATTGGAAAAGACTCTGATGCTGGGAGGGATTGGGGGCAGGAGGAGAAGGGGATGACAGAGGATGAGATGGCTGGATGGCATCACTGACTCCATGGACGTAAGTTTGAGTGAACTCCGGGAGTTGGTGATGGACAGGGTGGTGATGGACAGGGAGGCCTGGCGTGCTGCGATTCATGCTGTTGCAAAGAGTCGGACAGGACTGAGAGACTGGACTTGATGAAGATTGAGGTCTATGTATCTTTTTGAATGAATGTTTCCATTTTCTTTGGATATGTACACAGGAGTAGAGTTGCTGAATCACATGGTAGTTCTTAGGTTTAGTTTTTTTGAGGAGCTTCCATAGTGTTTTCCATAGTGACTGCACCAATATACATTGCCACCAACAGTGTGAGAAGCTTCCCTTTTCTCTACATCCTCACCAACATTTGTTACTGGTGTTCTTTTTGATGACAGCCTTTCTGACAGGTGTGAGGTGATAGACCTCATTGTAGTTTTGATTTGCATTTGTCTGGTGATTAGCAGTGCTGAACATATTTTCATGTGCCTGTTGGCCACCTGTATGTCTTTGTCGGAAGAATGTCTGTTAGTGTCTTCAGCCGATTTTTTATTAAGTTGTTTGTTTTTGATACTGAATTGTATGAGCCTTTTATATTTTGGATATTAACCCCTTGTTGGTCGAGTCATTTGCACATATTTTCTCTGGTTCTGTAGGTTTTCTTTTGGTTTCATTTATGGTTTCCTTTGCTGTACAAAAGCTTTTAAGTTAATTAGGTCCCATTTGTTTATTTTTGCTTTTTCTTTTTTCTTTAGGAAAAAGATCCAAGAAAACATCGTTATGATTTATATCAAAGAATGTTCTGTGTTCTCTTCCAGAAGCTTTTTGGTTTCAGGTCTTAACCTTTAGGTTTTTAATCCATTTTGAGTTTACTTTTGTCTATGATGTGAGAAAATGTTCTCATTATTTTACATGTAGGTGTCCAGTGTTCCCAATACTACTTGATGATGATGAGACTATCTATTCTCCAATGTATATTCTGGTCTCTTTTGTCATAGGTTAATTGATCATAGATGTTTGGCTTTGTTTCTGGGCTTTCTGTCTGTTCCATTGATCCGTGCCAGTGCCATATTGTTTTGATTACTATAGATTTGTAGTATAGTCTGAAGTCTTGGAGGATGATATCTCCAGTACTCTTTTTTCCTAAATATTCGACAGTTTGGGGTCTTTTGTGTTTCCATGTGAAATTTAGGATTGTTTGTTCCAGTAGTATGAAATATGTCATGGGTATTTTGATAGGAATTGCATTAAGTGTATAAATTGCTTTGGATAGAATGGCCATTTCAACAGATTAATTTTTCTAATCCAAAAGCATGGAATATCTTGCCCTTTTTTGGTATCATCTCCAATTTCTTTCATCAGTGTTTCATAGTTTTTATTTTTTTTACATAATTAATATTTTTACAATTTTCACACAACAGTAGGGTATAAATTCTTTTCAAGTTCCCGTTGACTATAAGTTGGGAGATACTGGAACATATCCAGTTTATGTTTAGGGACATAAAACAAGGTGCAAAAGTTTCATGGTCTAAATGTGTTGAAGTCCTACAGAGTCTGTGCCCTTATAACTGTGGAATTATTTTAGAAACCAGTATCAAAAGATATTTGAAAATAGCCCACATATTTTCAAGTGCAATGTGACATTTACCAACAGAGATCTTTGACCTAGCCACTGAAAGCCTCAATAAAATTAGAAGACTGAAAACACACAGAGGGTGATTGGAGAGAGGAAAGCATTTAAATGAGAAATTAATATCAGAGATTTTTTTAAAACCTCATGTATTTTGAAATTAAATGCCCACTTTTAAATGGTGGCTGTGAAGAAGCCATAACAAGGAAAACTAGAAAATACTTGTAACAGAATAAAACTGAAGAGAGAATTTACCAGAATTTGTTGCAGGCAGCTGAAGGTACTCAATGCAACTAAATACTGTGTGGTATCTGGAATGAGGTGTGAATGAAAATAGTGGACACTAGCATAAAACTGTGAAGTTTGAACAAAATCTGCACTGTAGTTAATAGTGTGGCATCACATGTTAATTTTACATATTTTTAAACAATATAGTATTTCTTTATATTCTCAGAATTGAATTAGAAATTTCAAGCCTCAATAACAAATTTTTTTTAATCATTAAGGTAATAAACTTTCTAGACTTTTAGCCATAATACTAGATGCCAAAGTACATGGAACTATATCAAAGTTTTGAGTGAATATAAATTACAGATTTAGCATTCTGTTCATATTAATTCAAACAAGTGGAATCAAGATGTCATAAAATTTTCAGCTAGGCAAAAATTAATGAGTTTTCTAGAATATATATTATGCATGCTATTTATATATATATGTATACAAAAGCTTTTCTACTATGCTTAAAAAGGGCTTGAGAAGCAACTTCTGTAGCTCAATACCAGAAAAATAAATGACCCAATCAAAAAATGGGCCAAAGAACTAAACAGACATTTCTCCAAAGAAGACATACAGATGGCTAACAAACACATGAAAAGATGCTCAACATCACTCATTATCAGAGAAATGCAAATCAAAACCACAATGAGGTACCATCTCATGCCAGTCAGAATAGCTGTTATCAAAAAGTCTACAAACAATAAATGCTGAAGAGGGTGTGGAGAAAAGGGAACCCTCTTACCCTGTTAGTGGGAATGCAAACTAGTACAGCCAATCTGGAGAATAGTGTGGAGATTCCTTAAAAAACTGGAAATAAAACTGCCATTTGACCTAGCAATCCCACTGCTGGGCATACACACCGAGGAAACCAGAATTGAAAGAGACACATATACCCCAGTGTTCATCGCAGCACTGTTTACATGGAAGCTAGGACATGGAAGCAACCTAGATGTCCATTGGCAGATGATAAGAAAGCTGTGGTACATATACACAATGGAACATTACTCAGCTATTAAAAAGAATGCATTTGAATCAGTTCTAATGAGGTGGATGAAACTGGAGCCTATCATACAGAGTGAAGTAAGTCAGAAAGAAAAGTACCAATACAGTATATTAACACATATATATTGAATTTAGAAAGATGATAATGATGACCCTGTATGCAAGGCAGCAAAAGAGACACAGATGTGAAAAACAGGCTTTTGGACTCGGTGGGAGAAGGCGAGGGTGGGATGATTTGGGAGAATAGCATTGAAACATGTATATTATCATATGTGAAAGAGATCGCCAGTCCAGGTTTGATGCATGAGACAGGGTGCACTGGGATGACCCTGAGGGATGGGATGGGGAGAGAGGTGGGAGGGGGGTTCAGGATGGGGAACACGTGTACACTCATGGCTGATTCATGTCATTGTATGGCAAAAACCACCACAATATTGTAAAGTAATTAGCCTCCAATTTAAATAAATAATTTTTTTTAAAAAAGGGCTTGAGAAAGAACAACAACAAAGAGATGGAGAAACTGGAAAACAAACTAAGTGAAATGGGAACACTGAATACGAAATAGAAAAAGTTAAAAAATTAGAAGTAAAAGATCATCATATAGACTAATTGTTTTTAAACATGGCTGCTCATTAAAAACACATTTGGAGCTTTGGAGAAAAAAGCAATGCCTGGGCATTTGTATTTTTCAGAAAATTCCAAGATAATTTTGATATACATCTGGAATTTAAAAAGTGGTTATGGGCTTTTCTATTAAATGGTGGTTTAAGTGATATAGAATTACATTGTTTTCTGTTGACCAATCATGATACAATGGTATTTAGCAAATAGTTACATAGTTGCAATAGTAAAAGATGTTTATCAATTTTCACATTCAATAACCAGACAAAAAATAAAAAGATAATTAGAATTGCAAGCCATAATGGAAATATGATTAAACTAACATCCCATGGACAGAGGCCTGGCAGGCTACAGTCCATAGAATCACACAGAGTCAGTCATGACTGAAGCAACTTAGCATGCATGAATATAAAATAATTATATACAATTTGGTGGGTTAAGTAAAATGATGTGATAAGTGGAAGTACATACATGCACCTGTTTTTATGTACTAGCCTGTCTTTGTCTTTTGGTTGATGTATTCAATCCATGTACACTTAAGGTAATTTTCTATATGCATGATCCTATTACCACTTTATTTTGGGTTTATTTTGTGTTGGTCTTTTCCTTCTCGTGTGTTTCCTGCCTAGAGAAGTTCCTTTAGCATTTGTTGTAAAGCTGGTTTGATGATGCTCAATTCTCTTAATTTTTGCTTGTCTGGAAAGCTTTTGATTTCTCTGTCAAATCTGAAGGAGAGTCTTGCTGGGTAGAGTATTCTTGGTTGTAGGTTCTTCCCTTTCATCACCTTAAATATACCATGCCATTCCCTTCTGTATAGTTTCTGTTGAGAAATCAGCTGATAACCATATGGAAGTTCCTTTGTAGGTTATTTGTTGTTTTTTCCTTGTTGCTTTTAGTGTTTAATTTTTGTCTTTGCTTTTCATTAGTTTGATTACTACGTGTCTTGATGTGTTCCTGCTTGGATTTATCCTGTCTGAGACTCTGTGCCTCCTGGACTTGGTTGACCATTTCCTTTCCCATGTTAGGGAAGTTTTCAGCTATTATCTCTTCATATATTTTCTCGCGTCCTTTCTCTCTTTCTTTTTCTTCTGGGACGCTTAAAATGTGTTGTTGGTGTAATAATGTACCAGAGGTTTCTTAGGCTGTCTTCATTTTCTTTGATTCTTTTTTCTATATTCTGTTCTTCAGCAGTGATTTCTACCATTATGTCTTCAAGGCTGTGATTTCCACCATTCCGTCTTCCAGGTCACTTATCCGTTCTTCTGCCTCCGTTATTCTGCTATTGATTCCTTCTGGTGTGTTGCTCATCTCTGTTTGCTTGTGCTTTAGTATTTCTAGATCTTTGGTAAACGTTTCTTACATTTTCTCCATGCTTTTTCCAAGATCCTGGATCATCTTCACTATCATTCTGAATCATTTTTCTGGAAGGTTGCCTCTCTCCACTTCATTTAGTTGTTTTTCTGGGGCTTTATTTTGTCCCTTGAGCTGGGACATAACCCTCTTCTTTTTCATGCTGATTAGCTTTCTTTGATGTGGTTTTAATTCTAACAGCTGCAGGAATATAGTTCTTGCTTTTTCTGTCTGCCTTTTGGTGGATGAGGCTAAGATTCTTGTGTAAGCTTCTTAATGGGAGGGACTGGCAGTGGGAAATACTGGGTCTTGCTCTGATGGCATGCTCAGTAAAACTTAAGTCCAATTATTTGATGATGGATTTTGTCAGTTGTTTGGCTTGAGGTGACCCAGCCCTGGGTCTAGGGCTCTATAGTTGGGTTAATGGTGACCTCCAAGAGGGATTACACCAAGGGATACCTTCTAGGACTGCTGCTGCCAGTTTTCCCATCCCCACAGTGAGCCACTACCAACCTATGCTTCCACAGAAGACCCTTCAACACTAGCAGGTAAGTCTGGTTCAGTCCCCTATGGGGTCATTGCTCCTTTCCCTTGGGTCTTGGTGCACACAAGATTTTGTTTGTGCCCTCCAAGAGTGGAGTCTCTTGTTCTCCCAATCCTGTGGAAGTCCTGTAATAAAATCCCACTGGCCTTCAAAGTCAGATTCCCTGGGAATTCCCAGCCCCTTTTCTGGATCTCCAGTCTGGAAAGCCTGAATTGAGGCTCAGAACTTACACAACAATGGGAGAACTACTTTGGTATTATTATTCTCTAGTTTGTGGGTTGCCCACCTGGTGGGTAAAGAATTTGATTATGTCATGATTGTGCCCTTCCTACCATCTTGTTGAGGCTTCTCCTTTGTCTTTGGACGTGGGGTATCTTTTTGGTGGGTTGCATTGTCTTCTCATCAATGGTTGTTCAACAGCTAGTTGAGATTTTGGTGCTTTCACAGAAGATAAGCACACATCCTTCTACTGCACCATCTCAAACCCATAGTGTGTTATAGTTTAGAGTATAGGTGTTTCACTTTCATAGTTATGTTTATTCCTAGGTATTTTACTCATTTCAGGGCTCATCAATGACTTTCATTTTATTATGTAATTGGAATTTTTTTAAGCTTTGAGATTCAGAAAGGTTTTGGTATATGTGCTGTGCTTGACTTTCCTTAGGTATTCTTTTTACTCTTCAGTTAGGTTTTCACATATATTGTTCAGCAGTTTTATTTTTCTTTGTTTGCTGAGACATATTTTATATGTGTATTTGTTTTTATGATCACTATTGCCTCCAATGTAGGCTGTAGAGGATATATTTAGGTGAGTACCACTAGGGCACCCAACTATGTACAAGTATGAAAAGTGTTGCTATGCAAAAGAGATCACATGTAAAGTGCAGTCTGCTTTATTTCCGGAGAACAGTTCTTTACAACACAAATTGTCCTAGGGCAAAAACTGTGAAAATTCCATTATTTGGCCCTACTTACCTTGGACACAAATTGTACTCTGAAATGGTGTTATTTCAGTAATAGCAGACAAGCACAGTATTTAAGTTTGTATGCAAGGGCTTGAAAGCTAACACAAAGCTAGCTAGCAAAAGGAAAAAAAAATAGCCAAAATGACTGTCAGATCTCAATTTCCAGAGAACTTGTTAAAAAGAACATCCTATCAGAGTAAATTCTAGTTGTTTATTAAAAGGTATTTTTATGCCTTAAGAAATGATTCACTGATGTAAAATCTGTCTTACTTTAAAAAGGCTTCCATACATTTAGGTGAATATCTAACTTCCTTTCTAATATTTCACATAAAGGTTTGTCATCCTATCCCAGGAAAGAGTTATTTTGGTTATGCTCTAGTAAGACTTATCAGTGTGGCCAAGGAGGATAGATCCAGTTGGTGCTTAGTCCCCACCATCCTGATTAATTAAGTAGCACCTACTGTACTATAGTATTTCTATCCCTTAAGAATTTGAACTCCCTAATCCAGGGCAGTTGGGAGTCTAGTGGTGGTGGACATAAAGTTTCATGTTTAGATTTAATCTTCAATTCAGTTCACTTCAGTTCTGTCACTCAGTCGTGTACAACTCTTTGCGACCCCATGGACTGCAGCACAACAGGCCTCACTGCCCATCACTAACTCCCGGAGTCCACCTAAACCCATGTCCATTGAGTCGGTGATGCCATCCAACTTTCTCATCCTCTGTCGTCCCCTTCTCCTCCTGCCCTCAATCCTTCCCAGCATCAGGGTCTTTTCAAATAAGTCAGCTTTTTGCATCAGGTGGCCAAAGTATTGGAGTTTCAGCTTCAACATCAGTCCTTCTAATGAACACCCAGGACTGATTTCCTTTAGGATGGACTGGTTGGATCTCCTTGCAGTCCAAAGCACTCTCAAAGAGTCTTCTCCAACACCACAGTTCAAAAGCATCAATTCTTCAGTGCTCAGCTTTCTTTATAGTCCAACTCTCACATCCATACATGACCACTGGATAAACCATAGCCTTGACTAGACGGACCTTTAATTGCTGCCAAATATTTGTCTTAAGTGCTAATCAAAAACAAATTGCACCTAGAAACTTGTTTATGTTAAAAGATGGATAAAGCCAGTAAAGTGAATTTACGTGATTTCAGTGGTCTGCATCATGTAGGAGTTGTAAGGGATCAGTACACGGCATCCATTCCCATCACTTGATGGCAAATAGATGGAGAAACAATAACAACAGTGGCAGACTTTATTTTTCTGGGCTCCAAAATCTGCAGATGGTTACTGCAGCCATGAAATTAAAAGATGCTTACTCCTTGGAAGGAAAGTTTTGACCAACCTAGACAGCATATTCAAAAGCAGAGACATCACTTGGCCAACAAAGGTCCATCTAGTCAAAGCTATGATCTCTCCAGTAGTCATATATGGATATGACACTTGGACTATAAAGAAAGCTGAGTGCTGAAGAATTGATGCTTTTGAACTGTGGTGTTGGAGAAGACTCTTGAGAGTCCCTTGGACTGCAAGGAGATCCAGCCAGTCCATCCTAAAGGAAATCAGTCCTGGATATTCACTAGAAGGACTGATGTTGAAGCTGAAACTCCAATACTTTGGCCACCTGATGCGAAAGAGCTGATTCATTTGAAAAGACCCTGATGCTGGGAAAGATAGAAGGCGGGAGGAGAAGGGGATGACAGAGGATGAGATGGTTGGATGGCATCACTGACTTGATGGACATGAGTTTGAGTAAACTCCGTGAGTTGGTGATGGAAAGGGAGGCCTGGCGTGCTGCAGCTATGGAGTCACGAAGAGTTGGACATGATTGAGTGACTGAACTGAAGTAAATAACACTTGTATTCCATGCCCAGGTTCAGAATCAATTGAAATATAAATGTAAGAATCAGATAGATGGAGATCAAAACATTATCTTCATTACTCATAAAGCTGCTTGGAGAAGATGGTTTTAGTGTGAACTTCCAATTAGTGTGGACCCCAGAGTTAGGCAGACTTAGACAACTACAAAACCACAGGACTCCAGGCCAAAAGTAACCCCCTTCTTGCATAGCAAGGAGCCAGTCAGAATGCATGTTCACTGTAGACACGCAAGTTACTGAAAGGGAAGCAGAGCACAAGTGCCGGAGCCAAATCTACTCAGATATTTCTCCTAAACATACTAGGCATATAACTCATTTCTTCTCCCATGGGCAGAAGAGCAGGAGTGTTAGTCTAGTTGAAGTTCTTCCACATGGAAACATGAGAAGTAAAGATTAAGTGTCCCATTTAACATAGCTCAGTGATATATTCAGTACTGCCATTTACTTGAAACTGTCTATCCTCTTCAGTACCAAAAATATCACACTTTTGCTTCTAGGTTCACACAAAAAATCTATTGGGATATTTTGGGAAGACTAAAGTATAGTGCAAATAATTGCATAGTATCATATTAAAGTCGTATCAGTGGAACATTTCAAAACTTCATCTAAATGCAATAACAAAACATGAAGAAATGCTTCTTAAAGGCAAATGTACTGAAAGAAATCCATTCACAACTATCAAGTGGGAACTCTAAATATTGTAACTTTTGAGCAAGATATGTTCTTCTAGTTACTAAAGCTCTGAAATGAGGCTTCAAGTAAGAAATTTCCGTATTATATTTGCATTCATGTAATATCCTCATATTGGGAGAGTTATGGTATGGGGACAGGAGAAAAGAGAAAGGAAGAGGAAAAAAGAAATGAGAAAGATTGCAGTGGCTTGGCACCATGTATAAAATTGTGGATGATCTGAGCTATATATTTGATGCAGAAATGGGAAGAGTATTGAGTGACAGTGGGATAGTGTGGTGGTGAAGTGCCAGGGTTTGTGTGATCGTGGTGGCAGTGGGGACAGTACGAATAACAGTGGAGGATGGTATGAGATCACTGGAAATGAAGTTGAGCAGTGTGAATGATAGTGACAGGGCAAGAGCAGAATGTATGTGGTAATGATAGTTAGGGACACAGTGTATGTCATACTGTGGAAGATGAAAATTGTGCATGTGAATGGATGTGTGAAGGAGTAGGGTGGGAGAGACAATGGTGAGAAAGGATATGAAGTTAATGAGACACTGGGATCTTTGTGTGTTTGAAAATTGTGGATGGGGCATTTCAAGCAATAATAAGAGGATGTAGACAGTGGATGGAATGGGGAAAATGTAGTGTGATGGTAGAAGATAGGTACATGGTGGAAGTGATAGGGTTAGGGCATTTGTATGCTTGTATGTGATTCGGTGGGCAATGAGAAGTGTTACCAATTTGCGGGGGCAGATAGGTACAGTGAGCATGCCTGACAGTGGAGAATGATAACATGATCATTTGGAGCATGGAAATCATGAGTGTCTGAGTGGGGTTGTTGAATAAAGTGTATGTTGGGAAAATGCAGTTTCTGACTGTCAGGAATGGCACAAGTATGTGTGTGAGGATGGAGGTAATGTGGATATTCATTGTGAGAGTGTATGATACGGAGATGACATGAGCATGTGGGAAAGGAGTTTTGGAGGATGATGGAGATTTTATAGTGGGGATGTGGACTCTGTGTGATAGTGGGTGTGGATAGGCGCTGTGTGATAGTGTAGGGATTGAGTAATGGTAGATGTGACTGAGTGATGGAGATGGTGTGTGTGATAATGTAAGTTGATTAGAGATAGTCATATTTGACAATGGGTATTGTGATACTGTATGGACTCTTGTGTGTATGATAATACAGGATAGAACAATGTATGTGCAGAAATGGGAGTAATAATGACAGTTGTGTGTTAGTGTGAGAATTTAGAGAATTGGGATAGTATATGGAGATCATAAATTAGTTGTTATCATATAAGTTGTAGAAGGAATCATGTATGAGTGAGATAGTATGTTAAAGACTGTTTATGTTTGTTAGAGAGATTTCATGTTTTGTGATAGGTATTTGAAATTGATATGATATGAGTAACAGTGATCTGAAAAATAAGTTGCTTATAGGGGATAGTTTTATCTTACCCAAAACAAATCCAATGGTATAAAGCCCAAGACTTCCATGATTTTCATCAATATCTTAGCTACCACATATTTTATTGTTTGTTGTTCCATGACTCCTACTTAGCACGTTGTTTCCATCATAGTTGCTCAATGGCTGCTGCAAGTCTGTTCCAGGTTGGAAGATGAGGAAGAGGAGAAGGCAAAATATCTTGTCAGTAGAGTTATTCTCCTTTATACAAAGCTTTCCCCCAAATCCTACCCAACAGTTTCCACCTACATCCAGTGTCCAGTGGACAGATCTGTGACACATGACCACCAGTATCTGCAAGGTTGTCTGGGAAATATAAGTTTAGCATTGGGAACATTATCACCCATAATAAAAAAAAAAAAAAAGGTTTATCTAAATAAGAAAAGATGTTGGGTAGGATACAGCCAGTAGACAAAGAGAGGTTGAAGATATGGAAAAGAGGGTATAATGAATAGATTAAAATATCAGATGTGAGAGATACAGGATTCAGGGTACAGGGACACTATATAATTGGCATAATTTGAGATGCTGGGGATGATGTTGTGGTAGGCAAAAATAAACATGTTTTCTCTGTCGTCATTGACTTTTACTATCTTGTGAAGAAGGCAGACATTAATAACAAACCAAATTTTTGTGAAGTTGATACTGCTGTGGACGGGAAGTACGGGGTTCTGTGAATAGGTTTAAAGAGAGGTTGATCTACTCAGGGAGGTCAAAGACAGAGGAAGTGATGATTGAGCCGAGATCTGAAGGCAGAGTCAGAGTTAACTGGATGAAGGATGATGGATGGTTGGGATGGGGGAAAAGTGTTCCCAAAAGAGGAAACAGGATAAATGGCATTTGTGCACTGTTTTTTTAAAAAAATTTTAGCTTTAATTTAGAATATTTGCTATTGTTATGTCTTCAAGTTCACTAATGTTTTTCTAGTTAATTCCATCCAGTGTATTTTAAAATTTCAGTTATTATGGTTTTAATCACTATACCTATGATTTGCATCTTATTAATTATATATCATTTCTTTACTTAACATGACCATTGTTTTCTCTAGCTTTTTGGTCATATGGAACACATATATGTTATCTGCTAAATATAGCATCTATATAAGTTCTGTGTCAGTTTGGATTGATTTTTTTTTTCTCCTCATGATGGGTCATGTTATTTTGTTTCTTCATATGCCTGGGTTTTTTTAATTGGATGCCAGACATAATGAACTTCACTTTTTTGTAAAATTTTGGTATATATGTTTACCTTTGGGTGCTATTTTTGTATTATTATACATATTCTTTAGCTTTATTACAAGAAGCAGTTACTTTGAAGTAATTAAATATTTTTCAAGCCATGCTTTTTAAGACTGATTAGGCAGGACCACAGCAGTGTTTGCTAAATCATCCCAGTGTACTGAAGTAAGACTCCTCTGAATAACCCATGCCTCAGGAATTATGAGTTTTTCTGCTCTGAATGTTGGGAACAGTCCACAGACCTGTTTGAGCTTTTGACACTTGTTCCCTCTAATACTTTCAGGTGGTTCTTTTCCTAGCCTTGTATGATTTCCTTAAGTGCATTCACTAATCAGTACTCTCCTGAATACTGCAATCCTTCAAAGGTCTTTGGAGTACTCCCTAAGTGCAGCTTTCTCCTTTTTAGTATTCTCTGAACTCCAGCCACCTTGGTCTTTCTGGTCTTATCCCTGTCACCTAATAGAATCCTCTGAGGCTTGACTGCATTCTCCCTCATTGTACCACGAACTGGAAACTCCCCCAAATTGTAAAGGTTCACCTCATTTTCCTTTATCTCTTAGGGATCACTGTTTTTCACTTCCTGATGTCTAGTGTCTTTAAAAAAATTATTTCACATTTTTGGTCCTGTCTTTTTAAGTGTTTTTTGTCAGGTTGGAGTATAAATAGTCTCTAGCTTGCCTCTCAGGAAGCTGTGTGGAGGAGACTTGTTAAAGAATTCTTTCCTTTCTTTCCATTTTCGTTTCCATTTCCTTTTGCTCTTCTTCTTTATTCTTCCTCTCCCCTCCTGTAAGCTGGTTGATTTCCTCACTGCTGCCATGTATCAGGTATAAGTGATGGCTGTACTTTAAAATTTGTGTTGTCAGATAAAGAGAAAGAGCCTGATCAAGAAAAAGAACTTTATTCAAAATCAAGGATTGGAGGAAGATTTTGGGTCATAGGGAATGTGACCACATATTTCAAGGGTCACTCTTCATGATTATGAATTTAAGGAGCTTCTGAGTGTAAAGACAGGTTAAAGAGGTGGATTAACTTCCCGTCAAAGGATAGATGTTTAAGCCTTGGAATAGATACTCACAGAATTGGTTCCCAACCAGAGAGCTTCCAGGACTATAGTAAGTGTTAGAGTAACTGTGCTTTAATCTCAGACTCTGTCTTATATTAGGATAAATCCATACATAGGACAGACAGCCCATGATGTAGGTCACATGATTATAGCTTCAGTCCAACTGTAGAGATCATAAGTCACCAAGAAGGTCATGATGGTGAGAAAACATGTGCAAAGAGCATTGAAGAGCCTTTAACCAGACTTCAGATATTGCTAACACCAGAAAATTCATCAGCAGAAGTAAACCTTACAAATGTAGTGATCATGGCTGATCTTTCAGCCATAGTTCAGATTTACTCAACATCGCTAGCCATTAGTTCAGTTCAGTTGCTCAGGCGTGTCTGACTCTTTGCGACCCCACAGACTGCAGCATGCCAGGCTTCCCTGTCCATCACCAACTCCCAGAGATTACTCAAACTCATGTCCATCGAGTGATGCCATCCAACCACCTCATCCTCTGTTGTCCCTTTCTTCTGCCTTCAGTCTTTCCTAGCATTAGGGTCTTTTCTAGTGAGTCAGTTCTTCATATCAGGTGGCTGAAGTAATATCAGCTTCAGCATCACTCCTTCCAATGAAGATTCAGGACTGATTTCTTTTAGGATGGACTGGTTGGATCTCCTTGCAGTCCAAGGGACTCTCAAGAGTCTTCTCCAACACCACAGTTCAAAAGCATCAATTCTCTTGAGCTCAGCTTTCTTTATGGTCCAGTTCTCAAACCCATGCATGACTACTGGAAAAACAATAGCTTTGACTAGATGGACCTTTGTTGGCCAAGTAATGTCTCTGCTTTTTAATATGCTGTCTAGGTTGATCATAGCTTTCCATCCAAGGAGCAAGCGTCTTTTAATTCATGGCTGCAGTCACTATCTGCAGTGATTTTTGGAGCCCCCAAAAATAGTTTTTCACTGTGTACATTTTTTCCCCATCCATTTGCCATGAAGTGATTGGACCAGATGCCGTGATCTTCATTTTCTGAATGTTGAGTTTTAAGCCAACATTTTCACTCTCCTCTTTCACTTTCATTAAGAGGCTCTTTAGTTCTTCTTCCCTTTCTGAGATAAGGGTGGTGTCATCTGCATATCTGAGGTTACTGATATTTCTCCTGGCAATCTTGATTCCAGCTTGTGCTTCATCCAACCTGGAATTTCGTATAATGTCCTGTCATATAAGTTGAATAAGCAGGGTGACAATATGCAGCCTTAACATATTCCTTTCCCGATTTGGAACCAGTCTGTTGTTCCATGTCCAGTTCTAACTGTTGCTTCTTGACCTGCATACAGATTTCTCAGGAGTCAGGTCAGGTGGTCTGGTATTACCATCTCTTACAGAATTTTTAAGAGTTTGTTGTGATCCACACAGTCAAAGGCTTTGGTGTAGTCAGTAGAGAAGTAGTAGATGTTTTTCTGGTATTCTCTTGCTTTTTTGATGATCCCATGGATGTTGGCAATTTGATCTCTGGTTCCTCTGCCTTTTCTAAATACAACTTGAACATCTGGAAGTTCATGGTTCATGTACTGTTGAAGCCTGGCTTGGAGAATTTTGAGCATTACTTTGCTAGCATGTGAGATGAGTGCAAGTATTCAGTAGTTTGAACATTCTTTGACATTGCCTTTCTTTGGGATTGGAATGAAAACTGACCTTTTCCAGTCCTGTGGCCACTGCTGAGTTTTCCAAATTTGCCAGCATATTGAGTGCAGCACTTTCACAGCATCATCTTTTAGGATTTGAAATAGCTCAACTGGAATTCCATCACCTCCACTAGCTTTGTTCGTAGTGATGCTTCCTAAGGCCCACTTAAATTTTGCACTCCAGGATGTCTGGCTCTAGGTGAGTGATCACGCCATCATGGTTATCTGGGTCATGAAGATGTTTTTTGTATAGTTCTTCTGTGTATTGTTGCCACCTCTTCTTAATATCTTCTGCTTCTGTTAGGTCCATACCATTTCTGTCCTTTATTGTGCCCATCTTTGCATGAAATATTCCCTTGGTATCCCTAATTTTCTTGAAGAGATCTCTAGTCTTTGCCATTCTATTGTTTTCCTCTATTTGGATTGATCACTGAGGAAGGCTTTTTTTAACCTTTCCTTGCTATTCTTTGGAACTCTGCATTGAAATAGGTATATCTTTCCTTTTCTCCTTTGTCTTTTGCTTCTCTTCTTTTCTCAGCTGTTTGTAAGGCCTCCTCAGACAACCATTTTGCCTTTTTGCATTTCTTTTTCTTGGGGAGGGTTTTGATCACTGCCTGCTGTAGAGTGTCATGAACCCCCATGCATAGTTCTTCAGGCACTCTGTCTATCAGATCTAATACCTTGAATCTATTTGTCACTTCCACTGTATAATCATAATGAATTTGATTTAGGTCATACCTGAATGGTCTAGTGGTTTTCCCTACTTTCTTCAATTTAAGCCTGAATTTGGCAATAAGGAGTTAATGATCTGAGCCACAGTCAGTCCCAGTCTTGTTTTTGCTGACTGTATAGAACTTCTCCATCTTTGGCTGCAAAGAATATAATCAATCTAATTTTGTGGTGATGTCCATGTGTAGAGTCTTCTCTTGTGTCATTGGAAGAGGATGTTTGCTATGACCAGTAGGTTCTCTTGGCAAAATTTTGCCCTGCTTCATTTTGTACTCCAAAGCCAAACTTAGTTGTTACTCCGGGTATCTCTTGATTTCCTACTTTTGCATTCTTTCCCCTATGATGAAAAGGACATCATTTTTCGTGTTAGTTCTAGAAGGTCTTGTAGATCTTGATTGAAGCATTGAACTTCAGCTTCTTCAGCATTACTGGCTGGGGCATATACTTGGATTACTGTGATATTGAATGGCTTGCATTGGAAATGAACAGAGATCACTCTGTCGTTTTCAAGATTACAACCAAGTACTGTATTTTGGACTCTTTTGTTGACTATGAGGGCTACTCCATTTCTTCTAAGGGATTCTTTGCCCACAGTAGTAGATGTAATGGTCTGAATTAAATTCGCCCATTCCAGTCCAGTTTAGTTCATTGATACCTAAAATGTTGGTGTTCACTCTTGATATCTCCTGTTTGACCCCTTCTGATATATCTTTATTCATGGACCTAACATTCCAGGTTCCTATGCAATATTGCTCTTTACAGCATCAGACTTTACTTCCTCACCAGTGACATCAACAACTGGGCATTGTTTTTGCTTTGGCTCCATCTCTTCATTCTTTCTGGAGTTATTTCTCCACTCTTTCCAGTAGCATATTGGGCACCTACAGACCTGGGGAGTTAATCTTTCAGTGTCGCATCTTTTTGCCTTTTCATACTGTTCATGGGGTTCTCAAGGCAAGAATACTGAAGTGGTTTGCCATTCTCTTCTACAGTGGACCACATTTTGTCAGAAATCTCCACCATGACCCGTCTGTCTTGGGTGTCCCTACAAGGCATGGTTCATAGTTTCATTGAGTTAGACAAGGCTGAATGGATAAATGAGTTAGACAAGGATGAATGCATAAAGATGTAGTATACAAATACAAAGAAATACTAACCATAGAAACAAATGAAAATCTGTGATTTGTAACAACATAAATGGTCCTAGACAAATACTGTATGTTATCACTTATATGTGGAATCTGAAAAATAAGACAGATGAATGAATATAGCAAAACAGAAACAGACTCTGAGGTACAGAGAACAAGCTAGTGGATACCAGTGGGCAGAGGGAAGGAGAGAAGGGCAATGTAGGAGTAGGGGATTAAGACGTATGAACTACCATGTGTAAAATAAATAAACCACAAATTTATATTCTGCAGCACAGGGAATTTATAATTCCTTTAAATAGAATATATTCTATAAATGTATTGAATAGTATTGAATAATCTATAAAAGTATTGACTACTGTAAATGTTGTATACTTTAAATGAATATAATATTGTAAGTTAACTAAATTTCAATATAAAAAAGTTCCTAACTGTAGTTCAATGCATGGTGATGAGAAGCCATAGGCACGCACTCTAAAAGTCTTTAGGAACAAGTCAAACCTTAGTAATCATCAGAAATTCCAACTTGGAGGGATACTGTTGACTATCCAAAATAATGCAAAACTCCCCTCTCTTCATTTAAATAATTTTTTGGAGTATAGTTACTTTACAATGTTGTGTTATGTGCTGCTGTACAGCAAAGTGAATCAACTATATGTATACATACATCCCCTCTTCTTTGGATTTCCTTCCCATTTAGGTCACCAGAGGGCATTGGGTAGAGTTCTCTGTGCTATACAGTAGGTTCTCATTTCTTATCTATTTCATACATAGTAGTATATGTATGTCATTCCCAGGATCTCCCAATTCATCACTCCCACTTTCCCTTTTGGTGCCCATACATTTGTTCTCTACATCTGGGTCTGTATTTCTGCTTGGGAAATAGGTTCATCCATACAGTTTTTTCTAGATTGCACATATATATGTTGATATATGATATTTGTTTTTCTCTTTTTGACTTACTTCACTCTGTATGGTAGTCTCTGAGTCTATCCACATCTCTGCAAGTGGCACAGTTTTGTTCCTTTTTATGGTTAAATAGTTTTCCAGTGTATGTATGTGCTACATCTTCTGTATCCATTCCTCTGTTGATGGACATTTAGGTTGCTTCCATGTCCTGGCTATAGTAAATAGTGCTACAATGAACTGTTGGTGGGAATGTGGTTAGGTGCAGCCGCTATGGAGAACAATGGGGATGTTCCTTAAAAAACTAAAAATAGAGCTATCATATGACCCAGTAATTCCACTCCAGGGCATATATATATATACACCCAGAGAAAACCATAATTCCGAAAGATAACATGCATCCCTTCTCTTACCTCATGCAGATTCCCCCTAATCTCTGTAAGTGGTTCTTTGGATCCCTCGTCACATGGCTTTGGGCTTCCCTGGTGGCTCACATGGTAAGGAGCCTGCCTGCAATGTGGGAGACTGGTTCTGTCCCTGGGTTGGGAAGATCCCCTAGAGAAGGAAATGGCAATCCACTCCAGTATTCTTGCTTGGAGAATTCCATGGACCAAAGAGCCTGGTGGGCTATTGGTCCATGGGGTCATAAAGAGTCGTACACGACTGAGCAATTAACACTCACATGGCTTTGGTAAGGGAATCACATGCCCTTCCCTTCTTCAAGAGAGGGAAAGATACTACCAAGCCAAGGACTCACAACACTGTAAATTGTTCTCTGATTCTTTCTAGTCTCTAAGTACGTTTGATTTGGGCTGAAAAGGAATGGAGTAAGTATCAATAGCATGACTAGTCAGCCACCCCTGCCTAAGCCCTATAGGATTGTGTTCAGAACTCTGTGGTGTCTCTTTTTAGAATATGGGGATACTTGGCATCCTTTTTTGTTTGCTTGTTTTAGCAATGCAGCTTTAACCAAAATTCTGAGGCAACTGTAGAAGTCCCATTAAATGTCCTGCTGAATTTGTATTGTGTTTTCTTACTTTATACTTCTGTAGAAGCATGCTTCTGTCATGAAAAATCATCAAAATAATTCAGAATTTTATCATTTTCACTTAGTCTTGAAAGGTAAATTACTAAGAAAGCATTTTTAGGCCCGAAATCCACATTTCCAAATTAATTTCCAGAAAAATAAATGTCTATTTGACTGTTGGATTGCCATAAAAAAATAGACTAACAGTGGAAAAGAAAGTAATGGTTTACCTTTTTTCTTAGATCAGGAATTCATAAACAAAATTAAAAGGCAAGCTACAAACTAAAAAAAAATGCAACAAATGTGCTAGGTATAAGGTCAATATCATTAATATTTAAAGAACTCTCAGGCAGAAATACACATGACTAATAAACACTGAAAGTGTGTTGCGCTTCATTAATCATGAAAGAAATACAACTTAAATCAATTAAGTATCAATTTGTCTATCAAACTGGAAATATTTTTAAGGTAAACATTCAATACTAACACTCTCAGAGTACATGAGACCTCTTGTACATTACTAGTATTGATTAAAAATTCTTACTGGAAAACATTTTGGTAAAAGAGTTCATATACCTTTGCCTAGTAATTCCATTTCTAATAATATACCATAAGGAAATAATTTGAGATATGCATTTAAGTTTGTGGGGGAAAAGTCACCACAATGATAATCTAATGAACAAAAATAAATAGAAATAATACTTTTGTTAATTAGGCATAGGTAAATTTATATCCTTGGATAGTGCATAGTTATTATAAAGGGAGTTTGCAAGGCTTTTTAATGTCATGGAAAATATTTTGTGAAAATAATTGTGATGTAACATCACGTACTGAAAACTGTCTTAGATGGGGTACATCTATTACTATTGTGCATGCAAGTGTGGTGTACAGTGTTGGCGTTGGTATGGTATTCCAGTGCTTTTCAGATGATCCTTGTTTCATAAAATGTAATCAGGAAATGCCATAAAGCTGAAGTATGTGATGACTTGTCTAAGCCCAGATCCTTATCTGTTACAGTTGTTGTTAATGCTTCTTGATTCTCAAATTACATCTTATATTGATACTGAACATTAAGACACACATGGAGCTAAATCATATTGCAGGTATCTGAGAACATAGATATATGTATGGATTTGCCAGTGCAAATGATAGAGAGCCTGTATGTCACAAGATACTGAGAGCCTGTGTGGCATGATCATCTGATAAAATATCAAACAAACCTTCTCAAACTGTGTGGAAAGTTCTACTAGTAGGCTTCTTCTCTTGTCTCTTCTGGTAATCTTCTGCCTATTAATGGAATGTTAGTTGTTAGGTGATGGGAAGGAGGAATTAACTGGAAGGGAAGTGGGTGGGGGTAATGAAAGAAGGCAATGGCATCCCACTCCAGTACTCTTGCCTGGAAAATCCCATGGATGGAGGAGCCTGGTGGGCTGCAGTCCATAGGGTCACGAATAGTTGGATACAACTGAGCAACTTCACTTTGACTTTTCACTTTCATGCATTGGAGAAGGAAATGGCAACCCACTCCAGTGTTCTTGCCTGGAGAATCCCAGGGATGGGGGAGCCTGATGGGCTGCCGTCTATGGGGTCGCACAGAGTTGGATACGACTGAAGTGACTTAGCAGCAACCTATTTAAGTTTATAACAAAATCATTTGATGTAATCGCAAGATGTCAGTTTGACGGCTCCCATGATGAAAATTGGCATGAAAAACACAGTAAGGTTTCTTAAAATTGTGTGTGATTGGGCTCAGTTGTTTATGTAAGACTGAGATCCATTAGTCCTTGAAAGCAGTTACTAGGTGTGTTTTTGCTCATCATTCTATCCCTTACACTTATCACAATACATAGCATCTCATAAGTATACAGGACTTTAAATTTCTATGTTCTTTTACATATGTAAATGAAAGAGATGAAATCAAGTTACCTCCATTTCAGAAAACATGGAAGAGGGATTTAAGAATTCCATAATGCTCATTTTGAGGCACCATGGTGTTTTATGTTTGGGCTTTGATGTATAGTATCTTTGTAAGAGTTTCAAGAATCATATTTGTTTATTTTTAATCATAGTTTGGCCACTCATTGTGGCATGCAGGATCTTAGTTGCCTGATCAGGAATCAAACCCATGCCCCCTGCAGTGGAAGCACAGAGTCTTAACCACTGGACCACCAGAGAAATCCCTCAGAAATCGTATTTTGAATGATTAGTTTATCATTTACTTAGAAAGGGATGTTATAATCACATGCTATGATTTGGGTTTTTTATTCCTTGTACATCTATCAAATTGTTTTTTGTATATTATTCTGTTTACATTATGCAAGAAACTTAATCTAAAATAATGAATCTAATATGAATATATCTTCTTTTGTTTATTGATTACGTGCCATAACTTATTTCATCCTTTTATCCTTGCTGTATGTTTGTGGTTGAGATAGTTCTTTTGTGAATTTCATGTAATTATTTAATAATGAAAAAGGTATTGCATAAATTTCCTTTTATTAAAGCATCCCCAAGATATCTGTAATTGTAGTTTGGATTTCCTCTTTGAAGGAAAGCTTCACTTATTCCCTCTCTAATGCTTTTCCTGTCTTTATATAATTCTACGTTTCTGCCCTGTGTCATTTTTCTTGTGCCTGATAAATCTTTTAACACTTCTTGTAGGGTGGATCTTCTGGTGATGAATTCCTTCAGTTTTTGTTTGTCTGAGAAAGTCTTTTTATCTCCTTCGCTTTTAAAGAATACTTTAGCTAGACACAGAAATCTAGGCCATTGGGTTTTATTCTTTTAACATTTTAAAGATTTCACTTCACCTTCTTCTTGCCTACATAGTTTCTGATGAAGTCTTCTGTAATTCTCATCCTTATTCTGCTATAAGTATACTTAGATTTATTTCTCCCTTGGCTTCTTCCAGTATTTTTTCTTTGCTTCTGATTTTCTGCAGTTTGAATATGATGTTCCTCAATGTAAATTTCTTAGTGTTTTTCTGCTGGTGTTCTCTATCTAAGTTTCTTGAATCTGTGATTTGTTGTCTGCATTAATTTTGGAAAAGTCTTAGTCATTATTATTTGCAATATAATGTTCCATTCCATTCTTCTGTTCCATTCTCTCTTTTTTCTTCTTCTTTTGTTCCAGTTGTGGCATATGTTGAATCCTTTGAAATTGTCTCACAATAATTGAATGTTCTGTTTTTTGTTGTTGTTTGTTTGTTTTTTCCTTTCTTCTGTTTATATTTGTTCGGGAAGCATCTCTGGCCATATCTTCCAAGTTCACAGATTCTCTCAGCCATGTCTAGTCTACTAATGACCCCATCAAATGCAATCTTTATTTCTTTTATGAGATTTCTGTATTTCTAGCATTTCCTTTTGGGGGGACAGCACCCCTTGGCATGTGGGATCTTAGTTCCTGGATCAGCAATGGAACACATGCCCCCTGCAGTGAAAGCGTGGATTCTTACCAGTGGGCTGCTAGGGAAGTCCTTCTGGCATTTCCATTTGATTCTTTCTGAGGATTTCCATCTCTTTGCTTACATTACCCATTTGTTCTTGCATATTGTCTGCTTTTTTATTAGAGTCTTTGACATATTAATTATAATGTATTAAATTCCCTAATAATTCCAATAGTTCTGTCATATTTGAGTCTGTTACTTTTGCTTTGTCTCTTCAGACTTTTTCTTCTTGCCTTTTGGTGTGCCTTGTAATTTTTTTTGAAAGCTGGACAAGTAATAGGAACTGACAGAGGGGGGCCTCTATTGTGAAGATTTATGTTTGTCTTACTAGGAGTTGGGCTTCGTTTAAATTTTGCTTTAGCAATTAAATTTTGCTTTAGCAATTAAATTTTGCTTTAGCAATAGGTAGCAGAGGCTTCATATTCCTTTAAGTGTCCTTGATTTTGTCTCCTGTCTTGACTTTGGGCTTCTTCATTCAAATATAATCCATTATAATATACTTGAGCCCTGTTGGTATGGTGGTAGGTGCTCTCTTGCTCTGTCATGTCCAATTCTTTACAGCCCCATGAACTATAGCCTGCCAGGGTCCTCTGCCCATGGAATTTTCCAGGCAAGAATACTGGAGTGGGGTGTCATTTCCTACTCCAGGGGATCTTCCCAACCCAGGGATCAAACCCACATCTCTTAAATATCCTGCATTGGCAGGTGGATTCTTTACTACTGAGCCACCTGTGAAGCCCAAGGTATGGTATGGTATGGGGGAAAGGGAGTGTTTTGTAATATTCCAGTTATATTTCAGTGTTTTAGTGGGCCTGTGACTCTGGCCTGTGGCCTTTACAAGTATTTCTATTTGTTTAGTCCTCCCCTGCCCCCACCCCTCCCACCCCTTCTCTGCCACACACACACCTTAGGTGAGACAAGAAAGGTAGAGAGGGGCTGGAACAAAGCTCTGGTAGTCTTTCCTCTTGAAAAGTAGGACTTTGTTACAGAGTAGGCTCTGGGCATATTTCACAGGTATAATCGCAAAGACTCTTCCCCTGCTTATGCTGGGGCCATAGCAGGGGGTCTTTCTCAGATCTTGACTGTGAGAACCTGATGAAATTCCTGAAATAAAGCCCATGAAAATGTGCTTCCCCAACAGGACTACCACTCCCAAGAGTTTCTCACTCTCATTTTAGTCCACATTCAGCCTCTAGGAGTTTGTCACATTTTCATTTAAGAGTTCCTACAAGTTTATGGCTCTAGTGTCTTCTGCCTTAGGTAAGCAGATCTTATTTGTGACCCTTGATTTGCCTGTCCTTCAATATTACAGGATGGTGATTTGCTCTGAAACCTCATTTTTCTGTTGAGTACAAGGAAAGTCATTGTTAGTTTGTTTAGCTTTTTTGTTGTTAGCACTTCTTTTCAAGACTCTCTAGCCTCACATTCACTGTTTTGTGAAGAAATGCAAAAAAAGAGTCAGTTGATATTGTGGGTTCCTGAAAAAAAAGGAGAAACCTAGACCCTGTATTCTAGTGATGGGAAGAAACCCCAGATAGGTTTGTAAGATTCTCTAACAGTGTGGCCTTGCATCTCACTTCCTGGGAAAGGCCAGGAAGAGGATGAGAACAAGACTACAAAATAGAAATGGTTGTGTGGTGTCTTTAGGCATTCTGAGCTTTGAGTCTCCTCACATAGTTTCTCTCAGCTCAGGATATCATGGAAGTATAAAAAGAGTATGTTCATCAAAGACAGCCTCACAGAGATGAAAAAGCCTCAGCATATTATAGGAGTAGCAGGGTATTTCCCATGTATATGAGTGGAATATGACACCCTCAGAGAGAGTGAGACCCCATCAGGGCTTTGTGGTAGAAATTGAGGCTCAAGTCAACAGCTACCTGCTTGGACAAACAATGGTAAACCAAATACGACATCATATCATGCTGGCATGTATATATGATACCCAACATATATCACGCATCCTCATGTTTTTGACACTGAGATACCATAATTTAGGCACAACCCCAATAAATGGGGTGAGGAGAACTTCACACTGCTGGAGTTGAGTTTCAGCCGCTCAGTAGATTGGGAAATTGACAGAATTCAAGCTAAGTTGCAGAGAAAAAGAAAACTTGCATTTCTTGTATACCTAAATTTGTCAGATGATATCCATACCTGATGAAGAACCAGCAGCAGAAAGTATGTGATAAATGCTGAGTGTGTGTGCTAAGTTACTTCAGTTGTGTCCAATTCTTTGTGACCCTATGGACTACATAGCCTGCCAGGCTCCTCTATCCAAAGCATTCTCCAGGCAAGAATACTGGATTGGGTTGCCATGCCCTCCTCCAGGGGATCTTCCTGACCCAGGGATCAAACCCATATTTCTCTCTGTCTCCTGCATTGGCAGGCAGATACTTTACTACTAGCGCCAGCTGGGAAGCTCTATAAATACTGAGTATCACAGACAAATTTATCTATTCAAAACATGGGCCACGTGGCTCTTATTGATTGAAAACCACAGTGGTCTTACCTCCAGGCAAGAGTGACATCATGTGAGAAATGACCCCTGGCACTTTGATGAGTACCAAATATAAAGGGAACTAGATATTTGAGGAGCAAAAAGAAAGAACTTCTAACATTAAGCATTCTTTCTGCAGTGAAAGCTGCCATTCCACATCACTCCTCCTCCTCCACATTTTCCCTCTTACTTCAGACACTTCTCTTTTCTCCCTAGTTATTTTCTCTACATTCCTCTTCTTTTTCTTCTTTCCCCTTGTTTATTTTCCTTTCTTTTTCATTTACCCCTAACCTGTTTTATCTCCTTCCATTTCCTTTACACACTCTTCCATTCTACGTCCCTTCTCCCTTCTGCATTCTACTTCCTTATTCTCTTCCTGCTTTTTCCATTTCAACTTAGTATCCATTGTTTCTCCATTCTCTTGTTTCTCATTATCTTAATAATTCTATTTACTTGCAATTGTCATTAATTTTTTCTTTTATTACTGTTTTCCTGTTTCTTTTTTCCTTCCTGCCTTTTCTTCCTCTTATACCCTCTCTTTTCAATTTTTCTCTCTTCATTTCTTCCTCTCTTCATGCTTCTAACAACAAGGTGATAAAAAGTAAGAGAATAGAATGGAACCAAGGTGTACTTAAAATGGTACAATCAACAGGGATAGGATTTGGGAAAAAAGGCAGAAAAAAAAACATGAAAAACTGTAAGTAAAAAAGAGAAATAAACTACTAAATATGATGTTTAAAAACTGCTTATAAAAAAGCAACAACATTCTAAATGGTGAAATGGTAAAGTCATTTCAAGAAAAAGAAAGGGATATTACTTATTGAGATTATTACTTAATATCTTTTTTGATGTTTCACCAAGTCATCAGAATAACTGTAATATATAACGTAAATTCAGTTCAGTTCAGTTGCTCAGTCTTGTCCGACTCTTTGTGACCCCATGGAGTGCAGCACGCCAGGCCTCCCTGTCCATCACCAACACCCGGAGTTTACTCAAACTCATGTCCATTGATTTGTGATGCCATCCAACCATCTCATCTTCTGTCATCTCCTTCTTCTGCCTTCTGTCTTTCCTAGCATCAGGGTCTTTTCAAATGAGTCAGTTCTTCGCGTCAGGTGGCCAAAGTATTGGAGTTTGAGCTTCAGCATCAGTCCTTCCAATGAATATTCAGAGCTGATTTCCTTTAAGGAAAATGTAGTGTACTTTTTAATGTAAATTAAGTGATCAAATTATTTTTATAGTATGATTTTACATTAGAGATCTCAATTTTTAAAAAAAAATACTTGACTTGGGGACTTAGACCTCCAGCAAGAAGGAATAAATGGTGTAGATGTACTCTTCCATGCTTGTCCTTGTGTGCATTCTGTATAATCTAAATGTGAAATCATGCTGAAAGGAGAAGATACGATGGTTATGGCTATAGTCTCTGGCTATGTAATTAGGCACCCAGGTCTCTTCCAGTCAGGGCAGTATTCCTACAAGCTTAATATGGAGTTGGAACTCTCATTTAGCCCTCAGTAACAAGGAGCCCCTCTCTCCCAGGTGTCAGTGGAGGCTGAGTGGGAATATGGACTTCCACTCACATGTGATAAGCCAGAAGATTAAATAAGATTCAGATCCTTATAAGATGCAAAATATCTTGGATACAATTGAAAATCACTTGTCATATCAAGAAATACGATAATCACACCTTGAATGAGAGAAGACAGTCAACACATACCAACATCAAGATGATACAGATATTAGAATCATCTACAAGGGTTTTTAAACAGCCATGATAAAGATGTTTCAATGAGCAACTGTTCATAGAATACAGAAAGTCTCAGCAAAGAAATAGAAAATCTCCAAAAGAAATAGAAAGTATAAGGAGCAATCAAAAAGAAAATTAGGAACTGAAAAATCCAAAATCCAATAAATGAACTTAACTAATAATAGATGAACTCAGAAGTAGAATAAATAGAAAAATGAATTAATGAACTTAAGGTGGAATGACAGAAAGTATCATATCTGACAGGTAAAAATAGACTGAAAACCAAAAATAAACAGAGCTTTCAAGTATTTGTTGGACTACTGCAAAAGATCTAAGATAGGTGTCATCATGGGAGGAGGGACTGAAAAATGTCTGAAAACTTCCCATGTTTGGAAAAAAGCATAATTGGATAGACCCAACATCATCAACCAACAGGATCTAATCGATATTTATAGAACACTCCCCCCAACAATGACAGAATACAAAAAAACTGTGATTAAGAAGTCAAAGAAAATCAAAATAAAAGGAGAGAATGCCCATAGATTGAATGCAGTTGCTATCATAATTACAGTAAGATGCTTTGTGTGTGTGTGCCCAGTCATGTCCTACTCTTTGTGACCCCGTGGACTGTAGCCCACCAGGCTCCTCTGTGCATGGGATTTCCCAAGCAAGAATACTGGACCATTTCCTTCTCTAGGGGATCTTTCCAACCCAGGGATTGAACCCAAGATACTTTGTAGATATAAATTATTCCCAAATGTATGGGAAAGCAGAAGAACTAGATTAACAGATAAAATAATTCTGAAAAAGAACAAAATTCTATTCAACTTCAGGACTATTGTATAGCCACAGTGATCAAGACCACTGCAGTACTGATGGAGGAGTAGACACATAGACCAGTGGAACAGAGTAGAGAACTTGAGAAATAGCCTTACACAGGTATGGCCAACTGAGCTTTTACCAAGGTGCAAAAATAACTCAATGGGAGGATTATCTTTTAACAAATTGTGCTGGAATGATAAGATGGATTTTTGTAGCTCTGCCTCTCCCATCCCCCCAAATAAAACTCAACCTAGACCTCACATCTAATTGAAAATTTAAATCCAAATGGAAGATAGACTTCCATACAAAAGTTAAAACCACAAGACTTCTGGAATATAATACATGATAAAATCTTCAGATCATTAGGGCTTGTTGAAGAGTTCTTAGAAATGACATAGATCTTTAGAAGGAGAAAAAATCAATAAATTGGACTTTCTAAAAAAATGTGCCATGTGACTCTCTTAAAGAGGATGAAGACAAAAGTTACAAACTGGGAGAAACCAGTTTGTAAACCATATATCTGACAGGGGACTTACACATAAAATACATAAATTCTTAAGACTCAACACTTAAAAAAAAACAAGCAATTAAATTAGAAAACTGGACAAAAGACATGAAGAAACATTGCACCAAAGAGGATATATTGATGGCAAATAGGCATGTTAAAAATATTCAACATCATTAACCATTAGTGTTAGCTGCTCAGTCATGGCCAAGTCCTTGCGATCCCATGGACTGCAGCCCACCAGGCTCCTGTGTCCATGAGATTTTCCAGGCAAGGATACTGGAGTGGGTTGCCATTTCCTTCTCCAGGGAATCTTCCCAACCCAGGGATCAAACCCGGGTCTCCTGCACTGCAGGTAAATTCTTTACCGACTGAGCTACAAGGGAAGCCCATAAGTTCTTATTTCTCTGGGATAAATGCCCAAGAGGGCAATTGTTGGATTGTGTAATAGGAGCATGTTAGGTTTTATAAGAAACTTGCCAAACTTTCCCAGTGATTGTATCATTTTACATTCCCAGCAACAATGTGTGAGTGGATCTATTTTCTCCAAATCCTTGCCAGCACCTGTTGTATTTTTTGTAAGCATTCTGATAGATGTGAAATACTAACTCATTGTGGTTATAATTTACATTTTCCTCATTAACCTGAGCGACTGAACTGAACTGAACTGATGACTGTTTGTGCAATAGAAGACTTGACTCGGCAGGTCTGAGGTGTTCAGACCCTGAGCATTCCAGAAAAATGTCTGCACATTCCAAAGAAAGGTCCAGCTCTTGACAAGCTCCTGGGAGATAACCTTTAAACCTTTGGCATATTATGCCTGATTAGAATCTTTTTGTTCAGCCGGGGCTTTGGGCCAACAGATGGTTTATGTTAAGAGTATGATTTATAGTGGGGCCTTGAGCCTTGTGGCATTAGTTTGACCTCAGCACAGGCTGGAGACTGAGTAGCTAAGGTTAGCCACCCAGGTGTTCCATGCCTACGTGACTAACCTCCAGTAAATTCCAGGGATCAGGTTTGTCACACATCTTGCTGGGAGAATTAAGCACTGGCCATACAGTTCCACTGAAAGGGAACAAATGGAAGCTCACCCCTGTTCTCTCCTGGACATGTGAATTATCCACCTTTTAGCTTTGTGGATTTAAATTGGTATCCTTGCATTGTAATAAACTATAGCCTTGAATGTAGCACCTATCCTGAGTTCTGTGAGTGCTTCTAGTGAATCATTGAATGCAAGGGTGGTCTTCAGGACCCTGCTGCTGCTGCTGCTAAGTCACTTCAGTCTGTCCGACTCTGTGCGACCCCATAGACGTCGACCCAGTAGGCTCCTTCAGGACCCTACCACTGGTAAATCCTAGGTCACATTCTTTTAGCTGATAAGGTGGCTCTTGCAGTTGGAACTGTTACGTAACAGAGTATACACACTGTATTACCTTACTAAAATGTGAAAAAAATATTTGCAATACATCTAGCCCTACGGGATTTCAATTAGCATCTGTAAGACTGTTCAAAGAAATCTCCAAAATAATTAAGACAAAGACAACACAAGAAAAATAGGCAAAAGACTTGCACAAGCACTTTACAAAAGAAATCCAGTAGGTCCATTGACATATGAATATGTATTCCACTACTTACTTACCAGAAATGTAAATTAAAACCACAAGGAGATACTAATAAAACACACACCAGGTTGGGAAAAAAACTGGAAAAGGCTTATGATGCCAAACACTGTCTAGTGTATTGATCTTACTCCTGGGCATCCGATGTCACAGGAATAAATATTAAGCATTAAAAGTAATGATATATGTACAGTTATTTTATTGCAGTGTTGTCAGTATGTGCTTCCTCCCCACACCAAAACACCTGAAACCAAAATGAATTACCATCAATGAGAAAATGATTTAATATATTGTGGTCCCTCTCTATCATGGAATAGTATGCAGCAGTGCAAAAGAATGAATCAGAGGTAGATTAACATTAACTGAGATAAATCAGATAGATTAAAATACATATAATATGATCTTCATTTTTGTAAAACAATAAAGGACTTTTTGAACATGATAGAATATAAAAAATGGTTTTTAAAGTGCATGTCTCAGATGAGGGTAGAGGTAAAAGCAAGTGGGAGGCAGTAAGTATTAATAAAAGAATGCAATTCAAAGTAATCCCATTTATGTGAGAATATATGTACATAAAGTGTTGTATGAGAAGTTAGCAACAAACCCTTAACAGTTAACTCAAAGTGGTGAAATTTGGAGTGATGGCTACTTAATTTCTGAAATACTTAGGTAATGTTTGAATTTTTAATGACAGATATGCATTTGTGTAATGAGGAAAAGTAGGTGAATTCATCACAGGAAAGAAACAAGAATGCCTCTGAGGTTTCTTGTATAAGCAACAGAATGGATGGTGGTATTCATTCATTCATTAAACAAGTATTTTTTGAGCATATAAAATACACTAGGCACCATTTTATGTTCTAAGGATACAGCAATGAATAAAACAAAAATCCATCTCCCTAAAAGGATTCTAATGGAGAGAGAAGGGCATGATAGGACAAACACAGTGTTGGTTAGGAGGAGGATATATGGGACCTGTTAATTGTGAAAATACAGAGACAATTGCAAGAGTGGCGTAGGTTGTCAGATTACAGATTTAGAATTCATAAGTCAAGACTGGAGATAATAGATACGGGATCAGAAAGCATATAAAATGGTGTTTTAGGCCTCCTTTCTTGAGTCTGATCACGTCCCACTGCAGACACTTTCCAGAGGAAGTGCTGAGAAAAAACAGGCAGCTGACAGAGGAGGTTGCTATGCAACAGATGGGGAAAGTTATCCAGCCAGGCAGAATTGATGTTGGCCCTTGGGGACCAAATGCTGCAGTACTTCCCAGCATTAGCTTCCTTTTGTATGTTGGCTTCTGGCAGGAGCTGATGCCAGAATAAATGTGAAAGGTACAAAGATGTACCTTGGATGTTTGGAAAGTATCAGTTTAGTTTGAGTCATTTCACATCTATGTAACATTTTCTGCCTTTTTAAGCCTCTCCATTCTGGAAGCACAGTTTGTGTCATTGCATAGGACCCCAGTAAGTGCTACTTGTCTTTCCCATTTTGCATGTTGAGAAGCCAGACTCAGAGAATTCCAGTGGCCTGAGTGGGCTCACACAGCTAGTGACAAACTGGCCCAGCATTCCATCCCAGGAACTGAGGCCCAGCCCTGGAAGGAACCAGGGCAAACATTCACTCTCAGTCAAGGCTTGCCATGATTCAGACACACAAGTACCTGAGCGTCCTGGCTGCTCTGGAGGGCACCAAGAAGGCCTCAGGGACATTTGTGCCACTTAGAGCAAAAGAGGCCTGACGGATCAGGGAGTGGACCCCAGAGAGCAATTTGCACACCTGGGTGGACCCACATAGAGCAGGCAGGGGTGGGGAGGGGGTGCTGGGGCCCCTTCCTGTGTTCTCCACGATGCAGAGCATGAGCTCAAGTTTGGGATGGACGTTGACAGAGTGGGGGAGGTTGAGTGAATCTGCTGCTCAAACTGAAGAAGTGAGGGTGCCTCAGTCCCTGAGCCAGCAATGGTGCAACATGGGTTTTAGGGTCTGGAAAACCAGGTCCACATTTTGCATTTTCCGTTTACTGACTGTCCTTGTCTAGTTCATGCAATATGTCTGTACCTCATTATCTTGATCTGTAAAGTGGAGATGCTGATATCCACTTTTCAGGGCTTCTGTGAGAGGAAAACAAGCCCCAGCATAGATCCTGCTGTTAAGTACAAGCTGTACCCATCCCTCCCCACCTCCCCACACAAAATAAATAGCTGGAGCTGCACAAAGGGCAAGAAAGTAGCTAATGTTTGAGTCCGGAAACTGTTGAGTGGGGAGGAGATCTTGTAGGGTCACATGGCAGGCACAGATTTTTTCTACCGCCATTAATGTATCCCTCTCTGGCCATTTTCCTAGGTGCCTAAATGGATGAGATTATTTTTAGCAGGAGCTTAGCACTTGTTGCAATTAGAGACCCTACACAGAGACCTCTTTAATAGTGACCTAAATGCTGCTAGACAAGCGGGTGGTTGATGTACGCTGACTGACAGGAGGGGCCACTAGAGGGGAGGGAAAGAACAGAGACGCATTGCGGAAAAGGTAGGGGGGCCGACGCGTGGGGCAAGGGGTGGGATCTAGAGGCACAGCGCATCTGTTTGGGGGAGGGGCCGATGCATACTGTCAACCTGGTTGGTGATGGGGTGGTGTGTTGGCAAAGGGGCGGGACTGCCTCCCACTGCACATGCTCAGCATAGCCTTCAGGGCGAAGCTTTTGTTGGGGAAGCGGGCGGGACTCTTATTTGGTCGATCAGGTCTTGCGCATGCGTACAACCATCTGAGGTGGTGGGTGGTATATTAGGCGAAGAGGCGGGGTCGTCTTAGCTGCCGCGCTGGCATTTTCTCCTGGACAAGGAGAGGGTGCGGCTGCTGAGAGCCGAAAACTGCAATCCCGATCCTCTGAGTCGTGAAGAAGGGAGGCTACGAGGGGGTTGGGGTTGGGGCCTGAGGCAAGGTGAGAATTAGCCCCCAGATAGGGCATCTTGCCCCCTGGTGCGGGCCCCCTATTTTTCATCCCGATCCCTTTATCCCGGATTCTTATCCCTTTTCCACTCCCCAAGCCCCGATTCACACCCCTCACCCGATTCTCCCTTATTCAGAATCCCTGTTCGCTCTCTAAACCCCTCCCATCGTTCAAAACCTCTACAGATTTCTCGACTTCGGTCTGTACTGTTATACGATTCTCATTATTTGAAAACTCCATTCAATTTCCCAAATGCGAATCCTAATTCAATTTGCCTGGATTCAGAATTCTTATCTGAATCCCGATTTGAAGCTTCTCTTCGTAGCTTCTCAGGATTCAGAACCTCCATCTGGACATCCATTCACTTTTCCCACTCCAGTCTGGCCCGTTCCTCTCATATTCAGCACCTCATCCGCCCCCACAATCAAACCTCAAACACCACCATCTCCCCAAATTCGTTCCTTCCCGTTTGCCCTCTAGTATAACGCTCCCCAAATTCGTTCCTTCCCGTTTGCCCTCTAGTATAACACCCAACTCCTCCTCCACACCCCCCAGGCTCTGCTCTTGCCAGAGGGACAAGAATCATGTCTGAGAAAATGGACTGTGGTGCGGGCCTCCTCGGCTTCCAGGTGAGATCTCCACTCCCCACCCCACCGTTTCCCTAGCCGACAGTTCCCCCGGGGCTCCTTTGGTTGTCCAGACGCTTGGATCTGATGTTGCCTTCTTGATGCCTAGATTCCGTCATTTTTCAAATTCCTATGGTTTAAGGTGTGTGTGTGGCGAGGGGGGCGGGTGTCATCCCTTTTCAGCCGTCAGTTCCCCTTCAGATAAAGGGGAGACCCTGTTAATAGTAAGGGCAATCTGCCCAGAGAATCCCGATTGAGTAAGGAACCTTCCCCCCCGCCCCCCATAGTCCTGGCGCTTATGGAGCTCTCTGCTGCCCCCTCCCCCAACCTCCTGCCTCCACCTTCCCTTTCTCCCGCATTCCCCACCCCCTGAGACCCCCTTATTTTCCTCAACTCCTCAAGGCGGCACTCTTGTTCCACCTCCTCCTCCTGAGCTCCTACCCCAGGCTGCATTGCTCTGCTCTAACCTCACTCCTAGATCAGCAGCCCCCCTCCACACTTGTCCCCTCTCTTCATTTGGCCCCACTCCTTGTTTACCCACTGCCTCACTCAGCCCCTATCAGATGTTTTGTAACCCCTTCATGCCACTCAGGCCTCTAGATGTCTTACTCACCCTTCTCTTTTTGCATCAACCAGCCTCACCTTCCCTACACATTGTGCTCCCCACCTCACCCTTCCAACCCCACTTCGGGAGCCCAGAGATTTAATTTTTACCCCTTATTTGCAGGCTGAGGCCTCTGTAGAAGACAGCACCTTGCTTATGCAGACCCTGATGGAGGCCATCCAGATCTCGGAGGCCCCGCCTACCAGCCAGGCCACAGCAGCTGCCAGTGCACCGAATGCTAGTCCTCAGAGTTCACAGCCCCCAGCAGTCAGTGAGATGGCTGATACGCAGGCTTTAGCAACTGCCACTAAGCCTAAGACAGCCTTTAAGGTCCAGAATGCCACCACAAAAGGTCCAAATGCTGCCTATGATTTCTCCCAGGCATTTAATGCCAAGGAGACTCCCAACATTCTGCCTACAGCACACTTTAAGTCCCAAAATGCCCCCGCAAAGGGCCCAAATGCTGCCTATGATTTTTCCCAGGCAGCTCCTACCGGTGAGTTAACTGCCAACAAGTCAGACATGGCCTTTAAGGCCCAGAATACCACTACTAAAGTGGTCCCAAATGCGGCCTACAATTTCTCTCAGTCTCTCAATGCCAGTGAGATGGTCAACCCTCAGCCCAAGACAGCCTTCAAGGCTTGGAATGACACCACTACGGCCCCAACTGCTGATCCCCAGACCCAGAATGTTAACCCAGCCAAGATGGCCACTTCCCACACTGACATAGAGGCTGACCCAAGCCCAGGTATCTGTGAATCTGATGGTGCAGCTGCACAGACATCAGCAGATGGTTCCCAGGCTCAGAATCTGGAGTCCAGGACTATAATTCGGGGCAAGAGGACCCGTAAGGTGAGATCCCTGCTAGTTCTACTTTGCTTTGGGCGCTCTCCTTTCTTCTTTGAGGCGGTTCATTTGTTCTAAACAAGACAAAACTAAATATATATAACTGTATTCAGCTACATTGTAGGGGATGATAAGGTAAATATGATGATTCTTGTTAGTCCACACACTAATGGGGAGATGAGACATGGACCCGTGATATATACAGTCTTTGTGTAATTCATTTTACATTTTAAAAGTAGCCATGTGTTAGATCTTGGCCTAGGCACATTCACGCAGGTTATCTCACTCACTAAATCTTCGAGGTACCTCATAGCAGCTAGGGATCATAGTTTCAGTTTTACAGAGAAGGAAAATAAGTCCCAGAGAGGTGAAGTGACTTGAGTGATTTGTCCAGGGTGGTACAAGCAGAGCCAGTGATGGACATAGGAAGAGGAGAAGCCTCAGGCCCCACCCTTGGGTTGCTCCTGGCCTGGTTCAGAGATGAAACTCCTGCCTGGAAGACAGTGAAAGACAAGCCCAGGACTCAGGGTGACCATTGGCTAGTAGGTCAGGCTGTCACTACAGGTGAGGGTTTTAGGGGGCCTTCCTGAAATAGATATGGTGAGGACATAGAAACACTTGGTAACCCTGACCTTCCTTTTCTTTGATAATGCAGATTAATAACTTGAACGTGGAAGAGAGTAGCAGTGGGGATCAGAGGCGGGCCCCACTGGCTCCAGGGACCTGGAGGTCTGCACCAGTTCCAGTTACCACTCAGAGCCCACCTGGCGCACCCCCCAATGTGCTCTGGCAGACCCCATTGGCCTGGCAGAATCCATCAGGCTGGCAAAATCAGCCAACCAGGCAGACCCCACCAGCACGTCAGAGCCCCCCAACTAGGCAGACCCCACCAGCCTGGCAAAACCCAGTTGCTTGGCAGAACCCAGTGATCTGGCCAAACCCAGTGATCTGGCAGAACCCCGTGATCTGGCCAAACCCCATTGTCTGGCCTGGTCCGGTTGTCTGGCCAAACCCACTGGCCTGGCAGAATCCACCTGGGTGGCAGACCCCACCTGGATGGCAGACTCCACCAGGCTGGCAAGGTCCTCCAGATTGGCAAGGCCCTCCCGATTGGCCACTACCCCCTGACTGGCCACTGCCACCCGACTGGCCGCTCCCCGCTGACTGGCCGCTCCCACCTGACTGGATCCCCACTGATTGGCCAGTTCCACCAGACTGGCAAAACCTGCGCCCCTCACCGAACCTGCGCCCCTCTCCTAATTCGCGTGCCTCACAGAACCTGGGTGCCTCACAGCCCCGAGATGTGGCCCTTCTTCAGGAAAGAGTAAGAACTGTAACTCCCCAGTTGCTTCTCCCCACCCACCCTCACTTCTTTTCTTTGTTGTATTTCTATCTATAATTCAATGAAGTGTTCTGTCAATATCTTATAACTTGAATGATTTCCTTTTTCCCTCTCAGGCTAATAAGCTAGTCAAGTACCTGATGCTTAAAGATTACACAAAGGTGCCCATCAAGCGCTCAGGTAGGCATTCAGTACCCTCTCCCAGAGATCTGCCCTTCCCCTCACCCCATTCTCTGTGGATATCTCTGTGCTTATATGTCCCCTCCCCTTCAATCCCCTCCTTCCATGGTTGAGTCTTCCTTTTTCACTTACTGTGCTCCCCTGGGCAGGGCTGGCAAAGATGTCACAGCTCTGTGGCCCCTGCTCAGCTCAGATGCTTCCTCCTCTCACCTACAGAAATGCTAAGGGATATCATCCGTGAATACACTGATGTGTATCCGGAAATCATTGAACGTGCATGCTTTGTCCTGGAGAAGGTGAGAAGGCAACCCTGAAGGACAGAATGATGGGGAAAGGTTTGCGAGGAGGGGCTTTGATAGATATTATGAGAAAGTCTTGGTTTAAAAGATTCATGGGATTCCTATTGGGAGTTTGATGCAAATAACAGGGAGTGAATGTGGGTATGCTTATGCTAGATTCTGTGATTTCATAGTCCGTTTTCTTGCCCCTGTAGAAATTTGGAATTCAACTGAAAGAAATTGACAAGGAAGAACACCTGTATATTCTCATCAGCACCCCTGAGTCCCTGGCTGGCATACTGGGAACGTAAGATGGGAAAGGAGGAGAAACATTGCCATTCTCAGTGGTGGTTTTTTCCTGGGAGTTTCAAGTAGATCAGGGTTCAGGATTCAGGGTCACATAGCAGGTCATGGGCAGAGTTGGGATAGAGTTGTCTCCTAGCTGAGGAATACTAGGAAAGCTGGATGGGTAAACGGCCTGGGGTGCCTGTGTAAATGGCTGCTGGAAATATATATATATTTTTTTTTTTACTTCTTTAGGACCAAAGACACACCAAAACTGGGTCTCCTTTTAGTGATTCTGGGTGTCATCTTCATGAATGGCAACCGTGCCAGTGAAGGTGAGTGGCCGGGCCAGCAGCTGGGGGTTGGCTACCGCCTGATTTCCATGTTCATTTTCCATCCCTTGTCTCCCCTTGCCTCCCATTGCAGCTGTCCTCTGGGAGGCACTACGCAAGATGGGACTGCGTCCTGGGTATGATTGGGCTCTCTCATCTCTTGCCTGTTATATGATTCTTTGGCAACAGAGGATGGTTCCAGGATTGCATCAACCTGGTAGTCTAAGGGAATTGGTTTGGGGAGGTACAGAGCCCAAAGATGTGACCTGGGTGGATGGGGAAATAGTCCTGGTCTCTTCCTCTTCTCTTATCTCTGACTTCTGTGCTGGAAAACTCTTTTCTTTCCTTTGGGCAATGTCACAGTCTCTAATTATGGATCTCTCCTTTTTTTTTTTTTTTTTTGTTTTCAGGGTAAGACATCCCCTCCTTGGAGATCTGAGGAAGCTTCTCACTTACGAATTTGTAAAACAAAAGTAAGTGATGCCTAAGCGGCTTTGTCTTGTCCTCATGAATTCTGTGTGCTGGTCAGCCTCAGAAAGCCCTTCCCATGCTGCTCATTTCTTATATTAACTATACCTATGCATATGCACACATATATACTCAGGAGTATTTACTGAGTATATTCCTTGTGGCTAAATTTTCCTGCAGTATAGCTGTCTTGCAAGTGGAGCTTGTCCACCACGCCTACAGTAGATATTCCCAAGGCTGGGTTAGCAGAGGCTTTTCAATGGGCCTATCTGTGGTTCAGTAACAAGATTGTAAGAACCTGGAGTCAGAACTGTGGCAGAGGGGGTGAAAAAGTGTTGTCCTTTCTGTGACTCTATATAAGTCATCCTCTAGTCCTAGGTGACTGGTGTAGAAACACAGGAATTTGAAGGCTTGATTATTAGAGGGTAAATAATCTGTGTTTTGGAATGAGACTGGAGGGAGTTGCTACCTGAAATCTGAGGTGTCAGAATCTCGGATTATTATGCATTGATGAACTCTGATTTTGGCTGGGTAGAAACAAAGGCCTTTCTCCTCTTTCTAAGGTACCTAGACTACAGACGAGTACCCAACAGCAACCCTCCTGAGTATGAGTTCCTCTGGGGCCTCCGATCCTACCATGAGACTAGCAAGATGAAAGTGCTACGATTCATTGCAGAGGTAATAGAGGAACGGCTCTAGACTTGATAGGTTAAGGGATGAAGTATGACTGGCTGGGAAAAGTCCAGAGCAGGAATGAGATCTTTCTTAGGTATTGCATATGGTAGGTGCCACATTATTGGTGGTATTTGTTGTTGTTACTATGTAAACAGTAGCACAAAGTAGGGTGCTAAGTATATAGTGGGTGCTTCATAAATATTAACTAATACTATCATGGGCTTTATTTTCTACTCCTCATCTCAGGTTCAGAAGAGAGACCCTCGTGACTGGACTGCACAGTTCATGGAGGCCGCAGATGAGGCCTTGGATGCTTTGGATGCTGCTGCAGCCGAGGCTGAGGCACGGGCTGAGGCGAGAACCCGCATGGGGATTGGAGATGAGGCCGTATCTGGGCCCTGGAGCTGGGATGACATTGAGTTTGAGCTGCTGACGTGGGATGAGGAAGGAGATTTTGGAGATCCCTGGTCCAGAATCCCATTTACCTTCTGGGCCAGATACCACCAGAATGCTCGCTCCAGATTTCCTCAGACCTTTGCCGGCCCCATTATTGGCCCTGGTGGTACAGCCAGTGCCAACTTTGCTGCCAACTTTGGTGCCATCGGTTTCTTCTGGGTTGAGTGAGATTTTGGGTAGGTATATCACTTTGGATTGGGCACTTAGGGTCACTGGGAGTTATAGAGTCCATGGGAATGTATTTATGTGCTCTAGCTGGGAGTTCTAGGAAACCCATGGTGATGAGATGAAGGAAGTATGGGGAAGCAGTATTTGTTATTTGTATTCCTTACTACTTGGTATATGCATTGATTTTTAATTTTTTTTTCTTTTTTATGTTCACAGATATTGCTAATATGTTGCAACTGTCTTTCCCCTGAGTGAGGATGAAGCCTCAGAATCCTTCTAAACGCAGCTATCTAGAGAGCCACATCCTGTTGACTGAAAGTGGCATGCAGGAAAAATTTATTTGCTGTTCCTTGTCTATTGCTTACCCCCTCCCTTGTGTGCTGTCAAGTTTTGGTATCAGAAATAAACGTTGAAACTGCAAAGTAAATTAGATGTGTTCCCTGTTTTTTCTGGGTTTAATGAAAAATCACCATGTTTGTATGGGAGAAATGGGGCCTCAGTACTAGCCTGAAGGGCAGATCCGTTTTCTAGCTAATGGATAGGGAAACAAAAGAGTGATTGATGAACATGAATGTTAAAGAGGTCTAAAAATAGGTATGGTATTAAATATCACTTAAGTGAATCATGTGATAGATATGCTGCTAGATGTTTTGGAGTGACATTGAAAGATGAAATGAGAGAGGGTGTAGGTGGTCAGACAGTTGCATTTAAGAAGACAGAGGAGGTAGAACTCCAGGTAATAATAATAAAGTTCAGAGAGTGGGTAGTTGAAGGGAAGGGAATATAGCTGTTCCTGGAGATAATGTTCTGGGGACTCAAGGGTGTTGGTTATATTATCCATGTGGAAAGTGAAATAACTCTTTGATGGGGGCAAGAATAGGAGCAGAGAACATGATGAACCAGGTGCCAAAGATTCCTGTGTGAGAAGAAAAGTCTCATACCTAATCACATTGCCTGTAAAGGAGTGGGCCCACTGATCCCCCCACCTCCATCCCCGCTGCAATCTCTGGAAATGCTGCCCAGGAATCTGCCTCTAGAAAGCGTTTGCAATTCCCTACCCCCACAGGAACAGGATCTCATCACAGAGACAACATCTTAAGCATAGTGAAGGAGGCCTCACAATGGCTTCTCCCCTCCTCCAGGGAGAAAACGGAAATTATTGCTTATGTGTGCATGCTAAGTCACTTCAGTTGTGTCTGACTCTGACCCTACAGACTGTTGTCTGCCAGGCTCCTTTGTCCAAGGAATTCTTCAGGGAAGAATACTGGAGTGGGTTGTCATGCTGTCCTCCAGGGGGTCTTCCCAACCAGGGATTCAACCCTGGTCTCTTATCTCCTGCATTGGCTGGTGGGTTCTTTACCACTAGAACAACCTGGAAAGCCCCCTTTATTGCTTAGGGAACAAAAATTCAGAAAGTAAGACAAAGTTCCATGCAGAGCCAGTCAGCCTTTTGGCTGTTGTATGGGAATGGCTTGAACTGCTGGAGTCTTGCTGGAAGCAGAGTTCTCTTGCTGAGGATCAAGTTAGGTTGAGGTCATAACTTCCTCAAAGGCTTAGTGGAACCCACGCATGTGGGCAAGGTCAGATGTAGGAGCTCTTGGGACTGAAGAAAGCAAGAGCCAAGAGTTTAGCTTCCTGGGAAGGGCTCCGCAGTGGGCAAGGACAGTGTCCAAGGCTTCTTTCAGGTTCCTGGGTAATATCCATCCTCTGAGAGGAAGAACCCAGTGTTAGTTGGAAGGAGCCAGTAGTCTGGAGCCCCCACCCCTCCCTGCCTTTTGTCCTCACTGCCAGGCTTCCCTCAGCCAGGCCTGGGTCCTGACCACTTTCTTAGGCAAGCTTGGGGGAACTGTTGAATCCTGCCCCAGTCCCCTTTTACCAAGGCCACAGAAGCAGAGCCCAGAACCAAGGACACCTCCAACGCTAATTGAACCCCTTTGTAACGTTGCCAAAAGCCCCTGATCATCATTAACAAGCTTCCTGACTCCAACTTAGCCAAAGATGCCCACTCCAGTAAACACCTATAGCACCCCAACCAGTTACCTAATGCCAACCTTAAAGCAGGATTTTTTCTTTGACTTGAGGCTATAAAAATCGGCTATTAACTCATGAAAACTGTTGACTCTCTTTGGCTTGTCAGGAGTTGTCAGCCTGCTGCACTTGCAGTGCTCACTTTATCTCTGATCTTTGTTCTTGATAAACTTACTCCTATCTGTGGTACTCTGTATTTGGAAATTCTTTTCCAACTCATGGTTGGACTGGCCCAACATTTGGTGGACTGTACAGGGACTACTCTCAGGGAGCTCTACCCCACTCTCCTTTTCTCTCTTATTTTTTTCTCAAACCCTCTGTGAACAGGCAAGTGGCCGTGGAAGCAATTGAGGAACTCTGGTCAGGGTTACTCTCTGGCATGTTCCAAAGGCTCCACTGCCCACGCCCCAGTATCTGCCACCCAAGTGGATGCTGCTGCTGCTGCTAAGTCGTTTCAGTCATGTCCGACTCTCTGCGACCCCATAGACTGCAGCCCACCAGGCTCTGCCGTCCCTGGGATTCTCCAGGCAAGAACACTGGAATGGGTTGCCATTGCCTTCTCCAGTGCATGAAAGTGAAAAGTGAAAGTGAAGTCGCTCAGTCCTGTCTGACTCTTAGCGACCCCATGGACTGCAGCCTACCAGGCTCCTGCGTCCATGGTATTTTCCAGGCGAGAGTACTGGAGTGGGGTGCCATTGCCTTCTCTGCAAGTGGATGAGGGCTCTCGTTTTCTCTTTCTCCTCCTCCATTAAGCTGAGGACCAGGCCAATTAAAATTGTGTGGGTATGGGTCAGGTACTTAAAACCATTAGGGCACCTGCTGCTTGAAGACTCACATGACAGGATAAGGGGAATCACAGAACAGACCAGGCTATCAGAGCATCTGCCCCCAGCAAGACCACTTTGTGCACTGTCTCAGGCACATATTGCTTCAAGCAAAACAGCCCACTCCCCAGGTCGCTGCCTTCCTAGCAGGGCTACAAGGCAGATTCCTCAGCCTGTCCTCTCTGCTACTTTCACTTTTCCTCCCTCTGTCCAGATTAATTTACAGGAGCCTAAAAGCAGCCTCTGAGTCATCCCAAAGAGTGCCGTCCACATTTCAGGGAATCGTCAAAAAGCATTCACAGTTGGTTCCAGGAAACTCTTTTCTGTTGTCACTGACCTTAGCCACCAGGTGTATTTTCGCAGTGTGTGCCTAGGCTTGGGCCTAACTGCATGGTTTTGTGCCACTCTGTCAAACACTCGGGTCACCTCTCACTGTCAGATGCGGTTGTTGGGACAGTTGTGCATTTGTGCCATTAGCCACATGTGGTGCCTTGTCACACGTGGAGGATTCACTGGGAAAGTTGGGATGGTTTTTGTGGCTAGTGAGCTCTCAATACTCGCATTCTAAGAATGGATTCATGGTACATGAATGGTACATCTTGAGAACCTCCCTTAGACTCACCTCTAGGCTGTATTCTCAGTAACTGGAAAAATTTGACCCTGGAAATCTTGAAAAAGCTCACGTTCTTTTGCAACAAAACTTGGATCTGGTATAAATTGGGGAACCAAGAGGAATGGCCTCTTAATGGCACATTAAATTATAACACAATCCTCAACTTGATTTCTTTTGCCATTCCTTGTGCTAAAACCTTAATGGCACTTAGTCAGAATCTGTACTTGAGGGACTCATGCCACATATGTCTTTCTGTTGCCACCCCATCTCCTCAACTCCCTCTGTCTCTCCCTTTCCATCAGATCTCCTAACCCAGAACTTTTTCCTATAATCAAAAGCCTGGGGAAAACTCTTCTAACATTCTACAGAATCCCCTTCTAACTCCTATCTCCTGGGGCAGTAGAGGGTGGGGGGAGGAGAAGAAAACAGGAAAAGAACCTTCCCCTATTGCAAGTTCCCTTACTCCTTCAGATTCTTATCAAACTAAGACCCCTACCTCCCCAGATAAACAATTCTGGCTGGGAAAACAGTCTGCCTCTGTCATCAGAGTCAATCTGAACATGCTTTGGTTTAAAATTTTTAGCTTTGAGACCATGACCACAGAAAAGAAAAGGACAATATAGCCAGAATATTGTTAGACTCTGGAGAAAACTGGTTAAAATGAATTTTTTTTGAAACCGCAAAACTGGTTCTTTTCACATGTGCAATTAGAAAAAGCTGGCTTGTTAAAATACTCTTTTGGAGCTCTGATCCTAATATAACAGAAACACCCCTGGGTAAAAGCCTGAAGTTAACTCTTACCATGTCCTTTAAAAAGCCTCTTGATGAAAGTGAAAGTGGAGAGTGAAAAAGTTGGCTTAAAGCTCAACATTCAGAAAACGAAGATCATGGCATCCTGTCCCATCACTTCATGGGAAATAGATGGGGAAACAGTGTCAGACTTTATTTTTCTGGGCTCCAAAATCACCACAGATGGTGACTGCAGCCATGAAATTAAAAGACGCTTACTCCTTAGAAGGAAAGTTATGACCAACCTAGATAGCATATTCAAAAGCAGAGACATTACTTTGCCAACAAAGGTCCGTCTAGTCAAGGTTATGGTTTTTCCTGTGGTCATGTATGGATGCGAGAGTTGGACTGTGAAGAAGGCTGAGCGCCGAAGAATTGATGCTTTTGAACTGTGGTGTTGGAGAAGACTCTTGAAGAGTACCTTGGACTGCAAGGAGATCCAACCAGTCCATTCTGAAGGAGATCAGCCCTGGGATTTCTTTGGAAGGAATGATGCTAAAGCTGAAACTCCAATACTTTGGCCACCTCATGCGAAGAGTTGACTCATTGGAAAAGACTCTGATGCTGGGAGGGATTGGGGGCAAGAGGAGAAGGGGATGACAGAGGATGAGAGGGCTGGATGGCATCACTGACTAGATGGACATGAGTCTGAGTGAACTCCGGGAGTTGGTGATGGACAGGGAGGCCTGGTGTGCTGCAGTTCATGGGGTCGCAAAGAGTCATCGATGACTGAATGAGTGAACTGAACTGAACAGGGAATGGAATTACACTTTATTAAGTGAAATGGCAGTAAATGTGATTTTACAGGTGGTTGTTCTCTGTATGGGCAAATAAGTGATGAATCAGTTCACTTCAGTTCAGTTGCTCAGTCATGTCTGACTCTTCGCGACCCCAAGAATCGCAGCACGCCAGGCCTCCCTGTCCATCACCATCTCCCGGAGTTCACTCAAAGATCAGAGATCATTCTTCATATTTGAGAATGCACCCAAGCACTGCTTTTAGGACTCTTTTGTTCACTATGAAGGATACTCTAAAGGATTCTTGCCCACAGTAGTAAATGTAATCAAGATGGCAGAGTAGTAGGATGTGTGCTCATCTTCTCCTGTTTGAACTCCAAAATTAAAACTCACTGCTGTACAACCCAGAGAAGGAAATGGCAACGCACTCCAGTACTCTTGCCTGGAAACTCCCATGGATGCAGGAGCCTGGTAGGCTGCAGTCCTTGGGGTCGCCAAGGGTCGAACATGACTGAGTGACTTCACTTTCACTTTTCACTTTCATGCATTGGAGAAGGAAATGGAAACCCACTCCAGTGTTCTTGACTGGAGAATCCCAGGGACGGGGGAAACTGGTGGGCTGCCGTCTATGAGGTCGGACACGACTGAAGCGACTTTGCAGCAGCAGCAGCAGCAGCTGTACAACCATCAATAGGAGAATGTTGTGTTCCACCAAAAAACAATACCCCACGTCTAAGGGCAAAGGAGAACCCCCAGAAAGATGGTTGGAGGGGCAAAATCACATTTAGAATCAAGACCCATACCCGCCAGAGACGTTTGAGGGCTCAAACAAAACCTTGTGTGTACCAGGACCCAGAGACCCCACAGAGACTGAGCCAGACCTGCGTTTGAGTGTTTGAGTGTCTCTTGTGGAGGTATGGGTCATCAGTGGCCTGCTGCAGGGGCAGGGACTCTCTGTGCAGCAGACCTGTATCACACAGCTTGTGCCATATGCCCTCTTGGAGGAGGTCACCATTAAATCCACCATAGAGCCCCTGAGCAGATGGCTCACAAACTGTAGGACAATTATACCAAATAAATTCTCACACAGTTAAGAAAGTTCTAGGACCCACAGCAGATTTCCCAACCTGGGGATCTGGCAAAGGGACTGAAAACCCCCAGGTAATTTGACTTTGGAGGCCAGTGGGATTTGATTACAGAACTTACACAGGACTGTGGAAACAGACTCTTGGAGGACACAAACAAAACCTTGTGGACACCGGGACCCAGCAGAAAGGAGCAGTGACCCCACAAAAGACTGACCCAGACTTGCCAATGAGTGTCCAGAAGTCTCCGGTGGAGGTGTGGGTTGGCTGTGGCCTGCTTCAGGGTCAGGGGCACTGAGTGTGTCAGTGCGTGCATGGGACTTTTTGAAGGAGGTTGCCATTATCTTCATTACCTCCACCATAGTTTGGTCTCAGGTCAAGCAACAGCCCTGCCCATCAACGGAAAATTGGATTAAAGATTTGCTGAGCATGGCGCTGCCCATCAAAACAAGACCCAGTTCCCCCCACATCAGGAAGCTTCCATAAGCCCCTTATCCTTACCTGTCAGAGGGCAGACAGAATGAAATCCACAATCACAGAAAACTAATCAAACTGATCACATGGACCACAGTTCAGTTTAATTACTCAGTCATGTCCGACTCTTTGCAACCCCATGAATCGCAGCATGCCAGGCCTCCCTGTCCATCACCAACTCCCGGAGTTCACTCAGACTCACGTCCATCGAGTCAGTGATGCCATCCAGCCATCTCATCCTCTGTCGTCCCCTTCTCCTCCTGCCCCCAATTCCTCCCAGCATCAGAGTCTTTCCCAATGAGTCAACTCTTCACACGCGGTGGCCAAAGTACTGAAGTTGCAGCTTTAGCATCATTCCTTCCAAAGAACAGCCAGGGCCGATCTCCTTCAGAATGGACTGGTTGGATCTCCTTGCAGTCCAAGGGACTCTCAAGAGTCTTCTCCAACACCACAGTTCAAAAGCATCAATTCTTCAGCACTCAGCTTTCTTCACAGTCCAACTCTCACATTCATACATGACCACTGGAAAAACCATAGCCTTGACTAGACGGACCTTTGTTGGCAAAGTAATGTCTCTGCTTTTGAATATGCTATCTAGGTTGGTCATAACTTTCCTTCCAAGGAGTATGCGTCTTTTAATTTCATGGCTGCAGTCACCATCTGCAGTGATTTTGGAGCCCCCAAAATAAAGTCTGACACTGTTTCCACTGTTTCCCCATCTATTTCCCATGAAGTGATGGGACCAGGTGCCATGATCTTCATTTTCTGAAAGTTGAGCTTTAAGCCAACTTTTTCACTCTCCTCTTTCACTTTCATCAAGAGGATCACAGCCTTGTTTAACTCAATGAAACTATGAGCCATGCCATGTAGAGCCACCCAAGACAGACAGGTAATGGTGGAGAGTTATAACAAAACGTTGTCCACTGGAGAAAGCAATGGCAAACCATTTCAGTATTCTTGCCTTGAGAACCCCATGAATAGTATGAAAAGGCAAAAAGATATGACACTGCAAGATAAACTCCCTAGGTTGGTAGGAGCCAAATATACTACAGGAGAAGAGTGGAGGAATAACTCCAGAAAGAGTGAAGAGATGCAGCCAAAGCAAAAACAACTCCCAGTTTTGGTTGTGACTGGTGATGGGAGTAAAGTCCAATACTGTAAAGAACAGTATTGCATAGGAACATGGAATGCTAGGTCCATGATTCAAGGTAAATTAGAAGTGGTCAAACAGGAGATGGCAAATGTGAATATCAACATTTTAGTAATCAGTGAACTAAAATGGATTGGAATGGGTGAATTTAATTCAGATGACCATTATATCTACTCCCGTGGGCAAGAATCCCTTGGAAGAAATGGAGTAGCCCTCATACTCAACAAAAGAAAATGAAGTACTTGGGTGCTATCTCAAAAACGATAGAATGATCTCTGTTAGTTTCCAAGGCTGCACCTAAGGAAAGTTCTTAAATTCTTACCTATGACCTTTCTATAACTGCTAGCTATATTGTTTTCTATATTGCCTGTTTTACAGAATTGTCTCTCTCACATTACTAAATGTGTAACTGAGTTTCTAATGAAATGATGATGTATAGTTCCATATGAGATCAATGATTGTAATAATGTTACTCTATATATGGGATAAAGCAACAAGAGGGAATATTTTTCTAGACTATGAGACTACTAGTTAGACAGATATGGCCCAGGAGTTTTGCTACTTTCATAGTCCAGTAACAACATATTGCGTGACCTTTCACAAAAATCTTCACCAGACCTGGGAATGGACTTTCACAGCACTATAGGACAAAATGGTCATAAAATACCCCCAGATCATGGTCAAATTAATGCCCAGGAAGAGGCCCTGCCAACTGGAAACTGCCACTTGCTATGTGCCTCTGCATAGATTAAATTAGGAGCTGCTGCAACTGCTGACTTTGAACATCCCCTGAAAAGAGTTCATGGTAGAAATCAGGAATGAGGTACTCTGTGCTCTGGGAAAAACTGGCAGGACAGGCCTTCAGATAGTTAGATATTTTCAAGTAAAGGTTTTCATGAGCCCCAATTCTTGCATCTTCCACATACCCAGAGGAAAACTTACATCACAGGCCAATGTCTGGTCCTGACTCTCTTGACTGGCCCCCCTTTTCTAGGCCCCTTGGCAGCTTTTCTGCTTCTGTTAATCTTTGGGCCATGTATCTCTAACCTTCTTGTTGAGTTTGTTTCATCTAGAATGTGATAAATAAACCTCCAGTTGTTGCTACAACAAGGATAGCAGCCTGTTAGTACACAGACTGCATTGGAACAAGTCACTTTATCATTCCACAGACTCTCATTTCCCTCTGCAAATGCACCCTGGCAGAGAGCAGGCATTGGAACCCAGGACCCCACAATGCCTCTCTCCAGAAGGAAGAAGCCAGAGTGGTCTCTGCCCCTTTTCTAATGACCTGGGTCCTCGTGACCTAAAATGAGGATAAGCAGGTAGACATGAGCAGGGTGTTAAGGGGCCAAAGATTTGGCACATTGATAAGAAGAGAGAAGAATGTAGAGTCTCGCCCAAGGCCACAGGTGTGAAGCCTTGTGCCAAAGCCACAGAAGCAGAGCCCAGAACCAAGGACACCTCCAAAGCTAACTGAGCCCCTTTGTAACATTGCCCAAAGCCCGTGATCCTCACCTAGAAGTTTCCTGACTCCAAATTAGGCAAAGATACCCACTCCAATAAACACCCTATAGTGCCCCAACCAATCACCTAATGCCAGCCTTTCAGCAGAAATTTTCTTTGTCTTGAGGCTGTAAAAATTGGCTATTAACTCACAAAAACTGTCCCTGGTCTGTCAGGAGTTGTCAGCCTGTTGCGCTCACAGCGCTCACTTTATCTCTGCTATTTGTTCTTGATAAATTCACTCCTATCTGCAGTATTCTATATCTGGAAATTCTTTTCCAACCTCTTTTAAGACTGCCACAACAGAACCTCACCCAGGCCTTTCAGGCAGGGTTGCTCTAGACCTGCATCTTATGGTACCTTGGGTCTGGACTGATGTCCTTACATTTTTTGGGTGCTGGTTATTCTACTGTTGGTGGAAACACCCAAGCTCTGTTGGACTGGGGCTGCCTTTCTGCAGGGGATGGTGCTTTCACCACGTCCCAGCTTCAGCCACAGAGGCCCTCACCTACCCCAGGCTTCTCCCAATACTTGTTTACAGCACCCACGTTCAGGTAGATGGACTCTATTTTGCAGCCTCAGGAAAGAACAATGTGTCCATCCGTAAGCCACCCGGGTAAGCGCAGGTCTCCCCTGAGCTATCATTCCCTCTCCCCATCAACACCCACACCCCCAGCTCCAATTTGTGTGCAGATTATAGCTGACCTTTAGGGAGGGGAGCTATAGGGGCTTTTGGCAATGTTATAAAACTTCTCTTTAGACCAGCTGTGTGATGTCTGGGGATGACACCAGGCCTAAGAAGCAGGCTCTTCCCTTAATAGTCTCAGAGTTCTTTGAGGCTCCCTTGCCCAGTTGTCAATGGAAAATGACAGATGAGAAGAGATGATCTCTTCCCCCCTCCTTAGCTCTTGTCTGTGAGACATAAACCTAATCTGTGTAATAAGGATGGAACTCTGTGCATCCTCCCAGCTGTGTTAGGTGCTGAAGTGCTGGAAGAATCTTGGGATCACTGCCTTTGGACAACTAATCCCAGGTAAATTATATTTCAAGAACTATGTGGTTACTGTAGCAAGGAGAGCAGCAGTGTGCAGATGGCTCTGAACTTTCTCCACCTCTGAGGGCACTTGGAGAACTTTTCGTTCTTCTCTTACCTCGCCCACACTCTCCTTTGGAAAATAAATATGTTTAAATGTGCAGCAGAAAGATCACTGACTTTGGTGTGAGATCTGAATTTGAATCCAGCTTTCACTTATTCTTAGTGTAATACTGGTCAAGATATTCAGTCTAGAGTCAGTTTTCCTACCTGTAATATAGAGGCAGAGAGCTTGGCTGGTGGTGGGCCATGCAGGCAGCAGGTTGGCCCCTGGTCAACCAGAAGCAGCAGTGAAGTCAGGGAGCTCTCCACTTCTGAATATCCTCCAACCTTGACTCCAGCCTTCCCCAGACCTCCCAGTGACTCCAGCAGGGCCTTTGCCCAGGCCCCCAGGTAGCATGCTGACTGACACCTGGTGGCTGGTGTAGGTTTACATGGTTCATGAAGACCAGCAGTGAGACAACCAAGACACCATACATGTCACCGAGCTATGTGGAGCAGCTGAGGGGCATGTCCCTGCTAGACAGTGCCTGACAAAATGTGGTCCACTGGAGAAGGGAATGGCAAAACACTTCAGTATTCTTGCCTTCAGAACCCCATCAACTCAATGAAAAGACAGAAAGTACGACACCAGAAGATGAGCCCCCCAGGTCAGTAGGCCTCCAATATGCTACTGGGGAAGAGCAAAGAAACAACTTCATAAAAAATGAAGAGGCTGGGCCAAAGAGGAAACTTGGCTCAGTTATAAATGTGTCTGGTGGTAAAAGTACAGTCCAGTGCTGTAAACAGGTTCTCATTGCATAGGAACCTGGAATGTTAGGTCCATGTATCAATGTAAATTGGAAGTGGTCAAGCAGGAGATTGCAAGAGTGAACATCAACATTTTAGGAATCAATGAACTAAAATGGACAGGAATTGGTGAATTTAATTCAGATGACCATTTTATCTACTACTGGGGGTGGGGGCAATAATGCCTTAGAAAAAATGGAGTAGCCATCAAAGTCAACAAAAGAGTTTGAAATGTAGTACTTGGGTGCAATCTCAAAAATGACAGAATGATCTCGGTTTGTTTCCAAGGCAAACCATTCAACATCAGAGTAATCTAAGACTATGCCACAACCACTAATGGTGAAGAAGCCAACGTTGAATGATTCTATCAAGACCTACAAGATCTTCTAGAACTAACAGCCAAAAAAGATGTCCTTTTCATCAGAGGGGACTGGAATGCAAAGTAAGAAGTCAAGAGATACCTGGAGAAACAGGCAAGTTTAGCCTTGGAGTACAAAATGAAGCAGGGCAAAGGCTAACAGAGTTTTGCCAAGAGAACACACTGGTCATAGCAAACACCCTGTTCCAACAACCCAAGAACCCAAGAAATGACTCTACACAAGGACATTACCAAATGGTGAATACTGAAATCACACTGATTATGTTCTTTGCAGCCAAAGACAGAGAAGCTCTATACAGTCAGCAAAAACAAGAGCTGGAGCAGACTGGGGCAAAGATCACCAGCTCCTTATTACAAAACTCAGGCTCAAACTGAAGGAAGTAGGGAAAACCACTAGGTCATGCAGGTATGACCTAAATCACTTCCTTTACGATTATACAGTGGAAGTGATGAATAGATTCAAGGGATTGATCTGGTAAACAAAGTTCCTGAAGAACTAGGGATGGAGGTCCTAACATTGTAAAGAAGGCAGTGACCAAAACCATCTCCAAAACAGAAACACAAGAAGGAAAAGTGGTTGTCTGTGGAGGTATTACAAATAGCTGAGAAAAGAAGAGAAGTGAAAGGCAAAAGAGAAAGGGAGAGATATACCCAACTGAATGCAGAGTTCCAAAGACTAGCAAGAGAAGATGAGAAAGCCTTCTTAAGTGAATAATGCAAAGACATAGAGGAAAACAATAGAATGGGAAAGACCAGAGATCTCTTCAAGAACATTGGAGATACTAAGGGAAGAATTCATGCAAAGATGGGCACAATAAAGCACAGAAACGACAAGGATCTAACAGAAGCAGAAGAGATTGAGAAGAGGTGGTAAGAATACACAGAAGAACTATGGAAAAAAGATCTTAATGACCCAGATAACAGCTATGCTATGATCACACACCTAGAACCAGACATCCTGGAGTGTGAAGTCAAGTGGCCCTAGGAAGCATTACTATGAACAAAGCTAGTGGAGGTGATGGAATCCCAGCTGAACTATTTCAAATCCTAAAGGATGGTACTGTTAAAGTGTTGCACTCAATATGCCAGCAAATTTGGAAAACTCAGCAGTGGGCACAGGACTGGAAAGGTCAGTTTTCATTCCAATCCCAAAGAAAGACAATGCAAAGATTGTGCAAACTACCATACAATTGCACTCATTTCACATGCTTGCAAGATTATGTTCAAAATTCTTCAAGCTAGGCTTCAGCAGTATGTGAACTTTCAGATGTACAAGCTGGATTTAGAAAATGTAGAGACCAGAGATCAAATTGCCAACATCCCCTGGATCATATACAAAGCAAGGGAATTCCAAAAACTTCTGCTTCATTGACTATGCTAAAGCCTTTGACTGTGTTAGTTCAGTTCAGTCACTCAGAGATGTCCAACTCTTTGTGACCCCATGGACTGCAGCACAGCAGGCTTCCCTGCCCATCACTAACTCCTGGAGCTTGCTCAAACTCATGTCCATTGAGTCAGTGATGCCATCTAACCATCTCATCCTCTGTTGTCCCCTTCTCCTCCTGCCCTCAATCTTTCCCAGCATCAGGGTCTTTCCCAATGAGTCAGCTCTTCCCATCAGTTGGTCAAAGCACAGGAGCTTCAGCTTCAGCACCAGTCCTTCCAGTGAATATCCAGGACTAATTTCCTTTTGGATTGACTGGTAGGATCTCCTTGCAGAACAAGAGACTCTCAAGAGTCTTCTCCAACACCACACTTCAAAAGCATCAGTTCTTCAGAACTCAGCTTTCTTTATGGTCCAAACCTCACATCCATATATGACTACCAGAAAAACCATATCTTTGACTAGATGGGCCTTTGTTGGCAAAGTAATGCCTCTGCTTTTTAATATGCTGTCTAGGTTGGTCATAGCTTTTCTTCCAAAGAGCAAGCATCTTTTAATTTCATGGCTGCAGTCACCACCTGCAGTGATTTTGGAGCTCCCCAAAATAAAGTCTCTCACTGTTTTCATTTTTTCCCCATCTATTTTCCATGAATTAATGGGTCAGTTTTCATTGCAATCCCAAAGAAAGGCAATGCCATGCTCAAACTAACACACAATTGCACTCATCTCACACGTTAGTAAAGTAATGCTCAAAATTCTCCAAACCAGGCTTCAGCAATACATGAACCCTGAAATTCTAGATGTTCAAGCTGGTTTTAGAAAAGGCAGAGGAACCAGAGATCAAATTGCCAACATCTGCTGGATCATGGAAAAAGCAAGAGAGTTTCAGAAAATCATCTATTTCTGCTTTATTAACTATGCCAAAGCCTTTGACTGTGTGGATCACAATAAACTGTGGAAAATTCTGAAGGAGATGGGAATACCAGACCACCTGACCTGCCTCTTGAGAAACCTGTATGCAGATCAGGAAGCAAAGGTTAAAATTGTACATGGAACAACAGACTGGTTCCAAATAGGAAAAGGAGTACATCAAGGTTGTATATTGTCACCCTGCTTATTTAACTTATATGCAGAGTACATCATGAGAAACGCTGGGCTGCAGGAAGTACAAGCTGGAATCAAGATTGCCAAGAGAAATATCAATAACCTCAGATATGCAGATGACACCACTTTTAAGGCAGAAAGTTCTTCTTCTTTAGTAAGTTCTTTTTACTAAAGAGCCTCTTGATGAAAGTGAAAGAGGAGAGTGAAAAAGTTGGCCTAAAGCTCAACATTCAGAAAACTAAGATCATGGTATCTGGTCCCATCACTTCATGGCAACTAGATGGGGAAACAGTGGAAACAGTGTCAGACTTTATTTTGGGGGCTCCAAAATCACTACAGATGGTGATTGCAGCCATGAAATTAAAAGACGCTTACTCCTTGGAAGGAAAGTTATGACCAACCTAGACAGCATATTCAAAAACAGAGACATTACTTTGTCAACAAAGGTCCATCTAGTCAAGGCTATGGTTTTTCCAGTAGTCATGTATGGATGTGAGAGTTGGACTATAAAGAGGGCTGAGCACAGAAGAATTGGTGCTTTTGAACTATGGTGTTGGAGAAAACTCTTGAGTGTCTCTTGGACCAGTTCATCCTAAAGGAAATCAGTCCTGGGTGTTCACTGGAAGGACTGATGTTGAAGCTGAAACTCCAGTACTTTGGCCACCTGATGTGAAGAGCTGACTCATTTGAAAAGACCCTGATGCTGGGAAAAATTGAGGGCAGGAGGAGAAGGGACGACAGAGGATGAGATGGTTGGATAGCATCACCGACTCAATGGACATGGGTTTGGGCAAACTCTGGCAGTTTGTGATGGATAGGGAAGCCTGGCATGCTGCGGTTCATGGGGTCCCAAAGAGTCAGACACGACTGAGTGACTGAACTGAACTGAAATGAATGAGACTGGATGCCATAATCTTGAGTTTTTTGAATGTTGAGTTTTAAGCCAACTTTTTCACTCTCCTTTTTCACTTTCATCAAGAGGCTCTTTAGTTCCTCTTCAGTTTCTGCCATAAGGGTGGTGTCGTCTGTCATCTGCATATCTGAGGGTATTGATATTTCTCCCTGCAATCTTGATTCCAGCTGTGCTTCATCCAGCCTGGCATTTTACATGATGTACACTGCATATAAGTTAAATAAGCAGGATGACAGTATACAGTATTGACGTATTCCTTTCCCAATTGGAAACCTGTCCGTTGTTCCATGTCTGGTTCTAACTGTTGCTTCTTTACATGCATACAGATTTCTCATCACAACAAACTATGGAAAATTCTTAAAGAGATGGCAATACCAGATCCCCTTACCTGCCTCCTGAGAAACCTGTATGCAGATCAATGAAGCAACTGTTAGAATAGGACATGGAGCAACAGACTGGTTCAAAATTGGGACAGGAGTATATCAAAGCTGTATATTTTCACTCTGCTTATTTGAGTTATATGCAGAATATATGGTGCAAAATGCCAGGCTGGGTGAATCACAACCTGGAATCAAGACTTCCAAGAGAAATCTCAAGAACCTCAGATATGCAGATGATACCACTTTATTGGCAGACAGCAAAGAGGAAGTAAAGAGCGTCAAAATGAGGGTGAAAAAGGAGCATCATAGCACCCAGTTCCCTCAAAAAACGAAGTCTTGGTACCCGGTTCCAACACTTCATGCAAATAAAAGGGGGAAAAATTGGAAACATTGACAAGTTTTATAGTCTTGGGCTCTGAAATCACTGTGGATGATGACTGCAACCACGAAATTAGAAGATATTTGCTCCTTGGAGAAAGAGCTATGACAAACTTAGTGTATTGAAAAGCAGAGACATCACTTTGCCAACAAAGGCCTGTATAGTCAAAGCTATGGTTTTTCTGGTAGTCATGTATAGATGTGAGAGTTGGACAATAAAGAGGGCTGAGGACCCAAAAATTGATGCTTTCAAACTGTGATGCTGGTGAAGACTCTTGACAGTCCCTTGGATAGCAAGGAGGTCAAACCTGTCAATTCTAAAGGAAATCCACCCTGAATATTCATTGGAAGGACTGATACTGAAACTGAAGGTCTAATACTTTGGCCACCTGATGTGAAGAACTGACTCATAGAAAAAGACCCTGATGCTGGGAAAGATGGAGAGCAAGAAGAGAAGGGGGTGACAGAGGATGAGATGGTTGTCTGGCATCACCGACTCAATGACATGAGTTTGAGCAAACTCCTGGAGATAGCAAAGGACAGGGAAACTTGGTTTGCTGCAGTTCATGGGGTCGAATGAGTAGGACATGGCTTAATGACTAAACAAAACATTGTGATTACTGCAAGATCATATGTGTGGAAGGCCACAAGGTAGTTCTTGGGATACTGAAGTAAGAGGAAGGTGGTGCCATTGAGACCTGGAGCTGGCAGAGGAGGCCCAATGCCTGTGGAAGCCCCTTTGGCTCCAACTCTGGATTTCACCCTAATCCTGGCTTCCGTATACCATCTGCCCTGTTCACACCTCAGAAGAGATTCAATACTTTCCCTTCTCTACTCACAAAATTCTGGTGCAATTTGGATAGCTGACAAAATCCAAATAAGGTCTATTAATATCAATGTTACTGGTCTGGGTTTGATTATTGTACTGTTTTCTATAAGAGAATGTCTGCAACTTACTCTCAAAATATTTTAAAATTTATGTCCTCGTGTGTGTGTGTGTGTGTGTGTGTGTGTAGAGAGTGAGAGATAGAGGGAGGATAATACAAATATAGTAAAATATTAACATTGGAGGACCTAGGCTAACTGTATATGGTAATTCTTTTCATTATTCTTGCAACTCTTTTGTAAGTCTTAAATTATATAAAATAAAAATTTAAAAATTATTTTTATTTTAACAAATATTACTCAAGTTCATTTATCCAACATCTATACACACTTCTTTCCATTGCACTCTTTGAGGTTATATATGGCCTTAGGAACATGATTTCCCTGTTCAAAGGCTGATACCCAACTTGTCAACACTATACTGAATTCCTAGTATATACTAATCTCAAGGACCAGTCAGTCAAGTACTGAGGGCATATGTTAATTAATTTGAACCCATTATATCATGGAAGAGTTAGTTAGCTTTATAATTTCTCTGCAATAAGTGAGTATTCTAGACATGGACTTACCTTCACTGCCTGCAGTACTTCTGTCAATACCACCATCTGTGATTTCACAGAACATTTCATCCATATTACAGAAATTTCATCCATGTGAAATTTCATGAAGAATTGCTTCTGATCAAGGGATTATTTTAAACCCAAACAGTGTGGTGATTGGTTTATACCTGCGGAATTCACTGCTTTTATCATGTACTCCATCACTCAGAAATAAAAAAAAAAAGTCCTTATCCAATAGAATAATGACTGTATTGAAGAAAGTTATGCCACAAGTTGAGAGACAACACGTTTTGTGTTAGAGGTGCTGCCCTACAATATAATGCTATATGTCTTGAAAGTGAAAGTGAAAGTGAAGTCGCTCAGTTGTGTCCGACTCTTTGCGATCCCATGGACTGTAGTCTACCAGGCTTCTCTGTCCATGGGATTTTCCAGGCAAGAGTACTGGAGTGGGTTGCCACTTCCTTCTCCAGGAGATCCTTCTGACCCAGGGATCAAACCCAGGTCTCCTGCATTGCAGTCAGACGCTTTACCCTTTGAGCCACCAGGGAATGCTACATATGTCTTGAAGTAGCCACAAATATATATGAGGTCATCTAGTGGCTCAGTCGGAGAAGGCAATGGCAACCCACTCCAGTACTCTTGCCTGGAAAATCCCATGGATGGAGGAGCCTTGTGGGCTGCAGTCCATGGGGTTGAGAAGAATCGGACACGACTGAGGGACTTCACTTTCACTTTTCACTTTCCTGCATTGGAGAAGGCAATGGCACCCCACTCCAGTACTCCTGCCTGGAAAATCCCATGGATGGAGGAGCCTTGTGAGCTGCAGTCCATGGGATCGCTAAGAGTCTGACACGACTGAGCAACTACACTTTCACTTTTCACTTTCCTGCATTGGAGAAGGAAATGGCAACCCACTCCAGTGTTCTTGCCTGGAGAATCCCAGGGACAGAGGAGCCTGGTGGGCTGCTGCCTATGGGGTCGCACTGAGTCGGACACGACTGAAGCGACTTAGCAGCAGCAGCAGTGGCTCAGTGGCAAAGTATCCACCTGCAACGCAGGAGACGAAGATGTGGATTTGATCTCTGAGTCAGGAAGATCCCCTGGAGGAGGAAATAGCAACCCATTCCAGTATTCTTGCCTGGAGAATTCCTTGGACAGAGGAGCCTGGTGGGCTACACTCCATGGGGTAGCAAAGAGTCAGACAGGACTGAGCACGCATGCATGCGATCAACAACCAGAATTCCTATGTCTAAGAATGGAAGAATGGAAGTTAGAGTTGCTCCTAAAGACCTATTCACAAAATGTTTTTGTTCCCTGAAACTTTGGACTCTACTGGGTTAGAAGTTTTTAGTATCTAAGGAAGGCATAGTCCTATCAGATTACTCAACAATGTCTCCATTGATTTGGAAGTTTAGATGGCCACCTGGTGATTTTGGAATCTCCGTGCCAGTAGACAAATAGGCAAAAATTCGGTCTTTTGAACTGGCTAGATGACAGATTTCTTTTTTCTTTTCAGAGTGTTAGTATTTTATTTAAAATAAGAGGTTTAGAGTTCTCTGTAGAAAGTAAAGAAAAAGATTCCCCTTCCTTCTTTTTTCATGAACTTTAGAAACCCTAAAGTTGTTAGTAATTTCTTTACATTTCTTTGAAATGTAGATAAATCCTTTCACGAACTCGATAGGTCTTTTGTCAGCTTTACAACCCAGAAATGCCTTTCTCAAAGACTGGAACCCACCTCTTTAAAATGCAAATGTCAAGGCAGATACCCCTAACTCCCATTTTCTGGGAAGTAGGGGTAGGAGTCTAACATCTGTGGGTACCGGATCCAAGCTGTACAGCTACCTTCAGTCATAAAGAGATTAGAAGTTTGTTTTACCTCTATATAAAATCAATTAGCTAACCTATATTATCACCCCAATTACTGGATAAAATTAGTGACAAATGGTGTTGTCAAGTGCTAAGATGACTGATTTCAATCTTCAAGGGGAAGTAAGGTTGATCCTACATAATGGGGGCAGAAAGAAGTGTGTCTGGAGACCAGGAGATCTTCTAGGGTAACTTATCATGTCCCAACATGGTTAAAGTTATTACACAACTACAGCAGCCCCATAGAGACAAGGCTACCAATCTCTCAGACTCCACATAAACAAATGTTTGAATTGTTCTTCTAGATCTAGAAGCCATCCAACTGAAATGCTCACGGGACAAAAGGAAACAGGACATGAAGAGTAAAGAAAGAAAGTTTATATCAACTTTGACCTTGCAACAAGTTTTAGAAATGAAGACTGCAATAGTTAACCATATTTGATTCTTCACAACAATATGCATATAAGTATATATTTTTAGCGTGCCCCTTTATCATTCACTTTTAGCTACTATTTTATGTATGATGAGGGTTTCCCTGGTGACTCAGATGATAAAGAATCTTTCTGCGATGCAGGAGATCCAGGTTCAATCCCAGTTCAACAATATCCCCTGGAGAAGGAAATGGTAACCCATTCCAGTATTCTTGCCTGGGGAATTCCATGGACAGAGGAGCCTCGTGGGCTGCAGTCCATGGGGTCACAAAGAGTCAGACATAGCTGAGTGACTAACACTTATACATGATGAGTTAGTGGTAGATTTATTTTGTATTTATCCATTTTATTACAGAATATTGATTCAATATTTGTATTGAACCAGAAGAAGAATTGATGCCATCTGAAGATCCTGAACTTGGACCTGGATACTATGATTGGTAACACTTCAGGTTTGGCTCCCTTTGGGGATGAGCAAATACATTTCTGCTTGTATGAAGAACAGTTTAATGTTGTCATTTTCCCAGCATATGAGATGGCAAAAGTGTGTGTATATATTGGACAAATGGACTGTAAGGAATATCTGTCTTGTTGGTATCCATTCATTTTCTTAGTGGCACTCAATTTCCTTTTAGAATATTATAGTTCTTCCATTTTTGTAGTAGACAAAACTATGGTAGTTAGGATTCTAGGATGAATCACAAGATCCCCACCTCTGGTGTACATACAGCTTCTCACAGTTATTCAATAAAGCACCAATCTAGACACTGACGTGAAGAGATTTTCCACATGTAATAAAGGTCCCAAATCAGTTGACCTTAAATTGGGAAGATCATCCTGGATGGGCCTACACTAATTAGATGAGGTCTTAGGGGGACCTGTACTCTTCCTGTTAAGAGATATTTGAAGAGTGAGAAGGATTTAGTGCATGGAACTTACCCATTCCTGGATTTGAAAATTTGAGGGGCTATATGGCAAAGAATATGGGTGGCTTCTATGAACTAAATGAAGCCTTCAGTTGATAGTCAGGAAAGAAACAAGGACCGCAGACCAACAACTACAAAGACAGGAGTTCTGCCAATAGTCTGAATGTACATGGAATTGAATTCTTCCCCCAGAGGCACCATAAAGGAATGTGGACCTACTAATACTTTGATTTCAGGCTTGCCTGAACAGAGAACCCAGTCAAGTTGTGCCTAGACTTCTGACCTACAATTACTATGAGATAATAAATGGATGTTATTTTCAACTCAAATTGTAGTCAGTTGTTTTTCATTAATAGAAAACATACATAGTCTTTGTAGGATGACATGTTCAGATATGTGCCTCATCCTATTGAAATGTCATAAGCCAAATTCTTCCTCTCCCTGTCCTGCTATTGTAAAGGGGCAGGCATGCAACCTACTCTGCTCAATCACATGCCTTTCCTTTGGACTTTGAAGCTTAACTTATTGACCCAAGATGGTTTATGTGATTTTTATCCCCAGAGCAGCATCCTGAACAGACTATTCCTGTTTTTCTGCTTTGTGCTCCCTATCCAGTTCTCAGATTCCTTTTTCCAGTCTTCCTCCAGTTCTGTGAGTCTCTGACATCTTTCTAATAAAGTCAACTTCCTATTGCTTATGACCAATAACGTGCTGGGGCCAGCTTTCCCCTATGTGTACTTCATCCTGTCTTTACATTCAGTGAAACTGGTAACTTGAAATTGGTCATGGTGGAATTATGTACTCTATGAAAAGTGGCAAGGATTACCATTCAGGGATATTTTTTGTTACATTTGGAGAACCAGTTGTTAACCATTACCAGCATATCATGCTTATAATAAAAATCTTAGATGGTGAAATGTGTGAGAGCATGGAAAAGGGCTGCAATACTGTGAGCTTTGGAGGGCAGAGATAGTAGGATGTTGTAGAAAGAACTTAGATTTTGCCATCAGAGAGCCCTAGCCTCTAATTCTGCTTCCACCTATGGTGTGATTTGAAGCAAGTATTTTCTCCTTTCTGTGTTTTAGTTTACTCATCTATGAAAGTATATGACAAAGGCCATCTATGGCAAACCCACAGCAAACACCATTCTCAATGGTGAAAAAAATGAAAGTACTTCCTCTAAGGTCAGGAATAAAACAAGGATGTACACTCTTGCCACTTATTATTTGCTTCTTTGCTTTCTTTTCTTTTTTTAAAATTTATTTTTTGATTGGAAGAAAATTGCTTTATAATAATGTGATAGTTTCTGCTGTGAAAGTGAAGTGAAAGTCACTCAGTCATGTCCAACTTTTTGCAACCCCATGGACTACACAGTCCTTGGAATTCTCTAGGCCAGAATACTGGAGTGGGTAGTGTTTCCCTTCTCCACGGGATCTTCCCAACCCAGGGACTGAAGCCAGGTCTCGCACATTGCAGGTGGATTCTTTAGCAACTGAGCTATCAGGGAAGCCCATAAGACACTGCAAATTAGCCATAATTATACATATATCAAATTGCCAACATCTTCTGGATCATCAAAAAAGCAAGAGAGTTCCAGAAAAACATCTATTTCTGCTTTATTGACTATGCCAAAGCCTTTGACTGTGTGGATCACAATAAACTGTGGAAAATTCTGAAAGAGATGGGAATACCAGACCACCTGACCTGCCTCTTGAGAAACCTGTATGTAGGTCAAGAAGCAACAGTTAGAACTGGACATAGAACAACAGACTGGTTCCAAATAGGAAAAGGAGTATGTCAAGGCTATATATTGTCACCCTGCTTATTTAACTTATATGCAGAGTACATCATGAGAAATGCTGGGCTGAAAGAAACGCAAGCTGGAATCAAGATTGCCGGGAGAAATATCAATAACCTCAGATATGCAGATGACACCACCCTTATGGCAGAAAGTGAAGAGGAACTAAAAAGCCTCTTGATGACAGTGAGAGAGGGGAGTGAAAAAGTTGGCTTAAAGTTCAACATCCAGAAAACAAAGATCATGGCATCTGGTCCTATCACTTCATGGGAAATAGATGGGGAAACAGTGGAAACAGTGTCAGACTTTATTTTTTTGGGGCTCCAAAATCACTGCAGATGGTGACTGCAGCCATGAAATTAAAAGACGCTTACTCCTTGGGAGGAAAGTTATGACCAACCTAGATAGCATATTCAAAAGCAGAGACACTACTTTGCTAACAAAGGTCCGTCTAGTCAAGGCTATGGTTTTTCCTGTGGTCATGTATGGATGTGAGAGTTGGACTGTGAAGAAAGCTGAGCGCCGAAGAATTGATGCTTTTGAACTGTGGTGTTGGAGAAGACTCTTGAGAGTCCCTTGGACTGCAAGGAGATCCAACCAGTCCATTCTGAAGGAGATCAGCCCTGGGATTTCTTTGGAAGGAATGATGCTAAAGCTGAAACTCCAGTACTTTGGCCACCTCATGTGAAGAGTTGATTCATTGGAAAAGATTCTGATGCTGGGAGGGATTGGGGGCAGGAGGAGAAGGGGACAACAGAGGATGAGATGGCTGGATGGCATCACCGACTTGATGGACATGAGTTTGAGTGAACTCCAGGAGTTGGTGATGGACAGGGAGGCCTGGCGTGCTGCAATTCATGGGATTGCAAAGAGTCAGACACAACTTGAGCGACTGAACTGAACTGAACTGATACATATGTCACCCCTCTCTTGAGCCTCCTTCTGCTCCCCCATTCCTATCCCTTTAGATTATGACAGAGCTTATGCATGGGCTCCCTGTGTTAAACAGCCACTTCTCACCAGCTCTCTGTTTCACACATGGTAGTGTATATATGTTGATGCTACTTTCTCCACTCATCCCACTCTGTCCTTCCCCCACTGTGTCCAGAAGTCCCTTCTCTATATCTGCCTGTCCATTCCTTCCTGGCAAATAGGTTCATCAGTACCATATTTTTAGATTCCATATATGTGTGTTAATATACTATATTTTTCTCTTTTACTCACTTCATTCTGTATAAAAGGCTCTAGGTTCATCCACCTCACTAGAACTGACACAAATGTATTCTTTTTTTAATGGCTGAGTAACCTTCCATTGTAATATGTACCACTCCTTCTGTATTCATTTGTCAATGGACGATGGCTTCCACGTCCTCAGTTCAGTTCAGTTGCTCTGTCATGTCCGACTCTTTGCGACCCCATGAATTGCAGCACGCCAGAACTCCTTGTCCATCACCAACTCCCGGAGTTCACTCAGACTCATGTCCATCGTGTCAGTGATGCCATCCAGCCATCTCATCCTCTGTCGTCCCCTTCTCCTCCTGCCCCCAATCCCTCCCAGCATCAGAGTCTTTTCCAATGAGTCAAGTGTTCGCATGAGGTGGCCAAAGTACTGGAGTTTCAGCTTTAGCATCATTCTTTCCAAAGAAATCCCAGGGCTGATGTCCTTCAGAATGGTCTGGTTGGATCTCCTTGCAGTCCAAGGGACTCTTCAAGAGTCTTCTCCAACACCACAGTTCAAAAGCATCAATTCTTCGGCACTCAGCCTTCTTCACAGTCCAACTCTCACATCCACACATGACCACAGGAAAAACCATAGCCTTGACTAGACGAACCTTTGTTGGCAAAGTAATGTCTCTGCTTTTGAATATGCTACCTAGGTTGGTCATAACTTTCTTTCCAAGGAGTAAGCGGCTTCCATGCCCTAGCTATTGATAATAGTGGTGCTATAAACATTGGGGTACATGTGTCTTTTTCAATTATGGTTTTCTCAGGGTATATCCCCAGTAGTGGGATTGCTGTGTCATATGGGAGTTTTATTCCTAGTTTCATAAGGAGTCTCCATACTGTTCTCCATAGTGATGGTATAAATTTACATTCCCACCAACAGTGCAAGAAGGCTCTCTTTTCTCCACATCCTCTCTACCATTTATTGTTTGTAGATTTTTTGATGATGGCTATTCTGACCAGTTTTGATTAGCATTTCTCTAATAATTAGTGATATTGAGCACCTTTTTATGTGTTTATTAGCCATCTGTATATCTGCTTTGGAGAAAGATCTGTTTAGGCCTTCTGCCCATTTTTTGATTGGGCTGTTTGTTTTTCTGATATTGACCTATATCAGCTGCTTACATATTTTGGAGATGAATTCTTTGTCAGTTGTTTCACATGCAATTATTTTCTCCCATTCTGAAGGTTGTCTTTTAATCTTGTTTACTTTGCTGTGCAAAAACATTTAAGTTTCATTAGGTCCCATTTCTTTATTTTTATTTCCACTATCCTAGGAGATCACTCAAAGAGGATCTTGTGGTCATTTATGTCAAAGAATGTACTGTCTATGATTTCCTCTAAGAACTTTATAGTTTCTGGCCTTAAATCTTTAATGCATTTGAGTTATTTTCATGTATGGTGTTAGAAAGTGTTCTAGTTTCATTCTTTTACATGTAGCTGTCCAATTTTCCCAGTACCACTTATTGACGAGGCTATATTTTCTCACTGTATATTCTTGCCTACTTTGTCAAAGATAAGATTCCCATCGGTGCATGGGTTTATGTCTGGGCTTTCTATCTTGTTCAGTTGGTCTATATTTCTGTTTTTGTGCCAATCCCACACTGTTTTTAATGACTGTAGCTTTGTAGTATAGTCTGAAGTCACAAAGGTTAATTCTTCCAGTTCTGTTTCTCTTTGTCAAGATTACTTTGGCTATTCAAGGTCTTTTGTGTTTCCATACAAATTGTTAAATTTTTTGCTCTAGTTCTGTGAAAAATCCTATTGTTATTTTGATAGGGATTGCATTGAATCTGTAGATTGCTTTGGGGGTGTGTGTATGTTAGTCATTCAGTCATGTCTGACTCTTTGGAATCCATGGACTGTAGCCTGCCAGGCTCCTCTGTCCATGGAATTCTCAAAACAAGAATACTGGAGTGGGTAAGAATTCCCTAACCAGGGGATCTTCCCGACCCAGGGATTGAACTTGGGTCTTCCGCATTACAAGCAGATTCTTTACCCTCTGAGTCACCAGAGAAGCACAGATTCCCTTGGGTTGTTGTTCACTTGCTCAGTTGTGTCTGATTCTTTGTGACCTCATGGACTGCAGCACACCAGGCTGCCTTGTCCTTCACCATCTCCCGGAGCTTGCTCAAACTCATGTCCATTAAGTCAGTTATGCCATCCAAAAATCTCATTCTCTGTCATCCCTTTACCTCCTGCCTTCAATCTTTTCCAGCATCAGGGTCTTTTCTAATGAGTTGGCTCTTGGCATCAGGTGGCCAAAGTTTTGGAGCTTCAGTTTCAGAATCAATCTGTCCAATGAATACTTAGGATTGATTTCCTTTAGGATTGACTGGTTTGATCTCCTTGCAGTCCAAGGGATTCTCAAGAGTCTTCTCCAAAACCACAGTTCAAAAGCATCAATTCTTTAGCATTCAGCTTTCTTTATGGTCCAACTCTCACATCCATATATGACTACTGGAAAAACCGTAGCTTTGACTAGGCGGACCTTTGTTTGCAAAGTAATGTCTGCTTTTTAATAGGCTGTCTAGGTTGATCATAGCTTTTCTTCCAAGGAACAAGCATCTTTTAACTTCAGGGCTGCAGCCACAATCTGCAGTGATTTTGGAGCCCAAGAAAATAAAGTCTGTCATGGTTTCCATTGTTTCCTCATCTATTTCCCATGAAGTGATGGGATCGGATGCAATGATCTTAGTTTTTTGAACGTTGAGTTTTAAGCCAGCTTTTTCACTCTCCTTTTCACTTTCCTCAAGAGGCTCTTTAGTTCCTCTTCACTGTCTGCCATAAGGTTGATGTCATTTGCGTATCTGAGATTTTTGACATTTCTCCCAGCAATCTTGATTCCAGCTTGTGCTTCATCCAGCCCAGCATTTTGTATGATATACTCTGCATGTAAGTTAAATAAGCAAGGTGAAAATATACAGCATTGATGTACTCCTTTCCTGATTTGGAAGCAGTCCATAGTTCCATGTCTGATTCTAACTGTTGCTTCTTGACCTGCATACAGGTTTTTCAGGAGGCAGGTAAGGAGGTCTGGTATTCCCATCTCTTTAAGAATTTTCCACAGTTTGTTGTGATCCATACAAAGGCTTTGGCTTAGTCAATGAAGCAGAAGTAGATGTTTTTTTCTGAAATTCTCTTGCTTTTTCAATGATCCAGTGGCTGTTGGCAATTTGATCTCTGGTTCCTCTGCCTTTTCTAAATCCAGCTTGAATGTCTGGAAGTTCACAGTTCATGTATTGTTGAAGCCTAGCTTGGAGAATTTTGAGCATTACTTTGCTAGCATGTGAAATCAGTGCAATTGTATGGTAGTTTGAATATTCCTTGGCATTGCCTTTCTTGGAGGCTTGAATGAAAACATCTTTTTCAGTCCTGCAGCCACAGCTGAGTTTTCCAAATTTGCTGATGTATTGAGTAGAGCACTTTGACAGCATCACCTTTTAGTGTTTGAAATAGCTCAACTGGAATCCCATCACCTCCACTAGCTTTGTTTGTAGTGATGCTTCCTAAAGCCCACTTGACTTCGCATTCCAGGATGTCTGGCTCTAGGTGAGTGATCAGATCATCATGGTTATCTGGGTTATTAAGATCATTTTTGGTACAGTTCTTCCATTATTCTTGCCACCTCTTCTTAATATCTTCTGCTTCTGTTAGGTCCATACTATTTCTGTCCTTTATTTTGCCCATCTTTGCATGAAATTTTCCCTTGGCATCTCTTAATTTTCTTGAAGAGATCTCTAGTCTTTCCCATTCTATTGTCTTCCTCTATTTCTGCATTGTTCACTTAGGTAGGCTTTCTTATCTCTCCTTGCTATTTGGAACTCTGCATTCAGATGTGTATATCTTTCCTTTTTTCTTTGCCTTTCACTTCTCTTCTTTTCTCAGCTATTTTGCAAGGTCTCCTCAGACAACCATTTGCCTTCTTGTACTTTTTTTTTTTTCCCTTGGAAATGGTTTTGATCACCACCTCCTGTACAATGTTACAAGCCTCCATCCATAGTTCTTAAATGACTCTATCAGATCTAATCCCTTGAATCTATTTGTCACTTCCACTGTATAATCGTAATGGATTTGATTTTGTTTGTATCTGAATGGCCTAGTGTTTTTCCCTACTTTCTTCAATTTAAGTCTTAATTTTGCAACAAAGATGTCATTATCTGAGCCACAGTCAGCTCCCGGTCTTGTTTTTGCTCTCTGTAAAGAGCTTCTCCATCTTCGGCTGCCAAGACTGTAATCAGTGTGATTTCAATATTGACCATTTGGTGATAGCCATGTGTAGAGTCGTCTCTTATGTTGTTGGAAGAGGGTGTTTGCTATTATCAGTGGGTTCTCTTGGCAAAGCTCTGTTAGCCTTTGCCCTGTGTAGTGTAGTCATTTTCACAGTATTGATTCTTCCAGTCCAAGAATATTATCTCTCCATCTCTTTGTGTCATCTTTGATTTCTTTCATCAGTTTCTTATGGTTTTCTGCATACAAGTCTTTTGTCACTTTAGGTAGGTTTATTCCTAGGTATTTTATTCTCTTTGTTGCAATGGTGAATGGGATTGTTTCCTTAATTTCTCTGATATTTTCATTGTTAGTGTATAGGAATGCAAGGGATTTCTCTGTATTAATTTTATATTCTGTGACATTATTATATTCATTGATTAGCTCTAGTAATTTTCTGTGGCATCTTATGATTTTCTATCTATAGTATCATGTCATCTGCAAACAGTGAGAGTTTTACTTCTTTTTTTCCAATTGAATTCTTTTTATTTCTTTTTCTTCTCTGATTGCTGTCACTAGGACTTCCAAAACTATGTTGAATAGTAGTGAGAGTGGGCACCGTTGTCTTGTTCCTGATCTTAGAGGAAATGCTTTCAGTTTTTCTCCATTGAGAATAATGTTTGTTGTGCATTTGTCATGTATGGCCTTTATTGTGTTGAGGTAGATTCCTTCTATGCCTACTTAATAGAGAGATTTCATAATAAATGGGTATTGAATTTTGTCAAAAGCTTTCTCTGTATCTTTGAAGTGATCATATGGTTTTTATCTTTAAATTTGTTAATATGGTGTATCATAGTGATTGATCTTCATATATTGAAGAATCCTTGAATCCCTGGGATAAACCCCACTTGATCATGGTGGATGATCCTTTTATTGTGTTGTTGGACTCTGTTAGCTGAAATTTTGTTGAGGATTTTTGCATCTATGTTCATCAGTGATGTTGGCCTGTAATTTTCTGGGGTGTTTTGGCATCTTTGTCTGATTTGTTATCAGGGTGATGTTGGCCTTGTAGAATGAGATTGAGAATCACTTTCACCAGTTTTTTTCAACATAGTTTTGGGGCTCTTAGCCACAGCAATCAGAGAAGAAAAAGAAATGAAAGGAATCCAGGCTAGAAAAGAAGAAATAAAACTGTCACTGACAGGATACCAAATGTAGAAAATTCTAAAGATCCTACCAGAAAACACCAGAGCTCATCAATGAATTTGGCAAAGTTGCAGGATACAAAATTAATGCACACAAGTCTCTTTCATTTATATGCACTAACAATGAAAAATCAGAGAAATTAAGGAAATAATCACATTTATCATCATATAAAAAGAATAAAATACCAAGGAATAAACCTACCTAAATGAGGCAAAAGACCTGTACTCGGAAAACTATAAGATAACAATGAGAGAAATCAACGATGGCACAAATGGATGGAGAGATATACCATGTTCTTGGATTGGAAGAATTAATATTGTGAAAATAACTATACTACCCAAAGTAATCTACAGATTCAATGCAATCCCTATCAAATTACCAATGGCATTTTTTTCACAGAATTATAACAAAAGAAAAATAATTTTTATGGAAATACAAAAGATTCCAATTAGCCAAAGCAATCTTGAGAAAGAAAAACAGAGCTGGAGGAATCAGGCTCCCAACTTCACACTATACTACAAAGCTAGTCATCTAGACAGTATGGTACTGGCACAAAAAGAGAAATATAGATCAATGGAATAGGATAGAAAGCCCAGAGATAAACCCACACACCTTTGGTCACCTAATCTCTGACAAAGAGGCAAGAACATACAATGGAACAAAAACAGCCTCTTCAATAAGTGGTGCTGGGAAAACTGGGCAGCTACATGTAAAGGAATAAAAATAGAACATTCTTTTACAGCATACACAAAAGTAAATGCAAAATAGATTAAAGACCTAAATGTAAGATCAGATACTACAAAACTTTTAGAGGAAACCGTAGGCAAAACATTCTTAACATTAATCACAGCAAGATCTTTTTTGATCCACCTCTGAGAATAATGAAAATAACAAATGAAAGTAAATAAGTGGGATCTAATTAAACTTAAAAGCTTTTGAATATCAAAAAAAAAACCATGAAAAAATGAAAATAAAACTCACAGAATCAGAGAAAATGAAGCCATCAACAAGGGGTTGATCTCCAAAATATACAAACAGCTCATGTAGCTCAATATATAAAAAAAAAACCCATACAAGTCAAGAAAGTGGTCAGAAGCTCTATATAGACATTTCTCCAAAGAAGACATACAGATGGCCAAGAAGAACATGAAAAGATGCTCAACATCCTCATTATTAGAGAATTGCAAATCAAAACTAAAATGAAATATCACCTTACACTGGTCAGAATGCCCATTATTAAAAAATTTACAAACAATAAATGCTAGAGAGAGTTTGGAGAAAAAGGAACCTTCCTACACTGTTGGTGGGAATGTATATTGGTATCGCCACAATGTAGAACAGTGTGGAGTTTCCTCTGTTGTTGTTCAGTCATTGTTATGTCTGACTCTTTGGGATCCCAGGGACTGCACCATGCCAGGCTTCCTTGTCCTTCACTATTTCCTGGAGTTTGTTCAAACTCATGTCCATTGAGTCAGTCATGCCATCCAATCATCTCATCCTCTGTCGCCCATTTCTGCTTCTGCCTTCAATCTTTCCCAGCATCAGGGTCTTTTCCAATGAGTCAGCTCTTCGCATCAGGTGGCCACAGTATGGAGCTTCAGCTTCAGCATCAGACCTTCCAACGAATATTCAAGGTTGATTTCCTTTAGGATTGACTGGCTTGATCCCCTTGCTGTCCAAGGGACTCTCAAGAGTCTTCTCCAGCACCATAGTTTGAAAGCATCAATTCTTTGGCACTCAGCCTTCTTTATGGTCCAACTCTCACATCCGTACATGATTTTTGCAAAAATCACAGCTTTGACTATATGGACCTTTGTCAGCAAAGTGTATTCCTTAAAAAACTAAAAATAGAGCTACCATATGATCCAGCAATCCCACTCCCAGGCATATGCCCAGAGAAAATAGTAAATTGAAACGATACACGTGCCTCAATGTTCATTGCAGCACTATAAACAATAGCCCAGAAATGGAAGCAACCTAAATGCCCATTAAAACAGGAATGGATAAAGAATATATGGTACACATATACAATGGAATATTACTCAGCCATAAAAAAGAATGAAATAATACCATTTACAGCAATGTAGATGAACCTAGAGTTTGCCATACTAAGTGAAGTAAGTCAGACAGAGAAATACAAATATATGATATCACTTATTTATGAAATCTTAAAAAATGGTACAAATGAGCTTATTTACAAAACAGAAATTGAGTCATAGATATAGAAAATAAACTTATGGTTATCAAGAGGGAAAGAGGGGAATAAATTGGGAGATTGGGATTGACATATACACACTACTATATATATAAGGTGATTAATAAGAACATACTGCATAGCACAGGGAATTCTATTTGTTCTGTAATGGCATCCCACTCCAGTACTCTTGCCTGGAAAAGCCCATGGACAGAGGAGCCTGGTAGGCTGCAGTCCATGGGGTCGCTGAGGGTTGGACACGACTGAGTGACTTCACTTTCACTTTTCACTTTCATGCATTGGAGAAGGAAATGGCAACCCACTCCAGTGTTCTTGCCTGGAGAATCCCAGGGACAGGGGAGCCTGGTGGGCTGCTGTCTATGGGGTCACACGGAGTTGGACACAACTGAAGTGACTTAGCAGCAGCAGCAATGACCTATATGGAAATGGAGTTCTAGAGTCACTTTGCTGTACAGCATAAACTAACACAACATTGTATGTCAACTGTATTTCAATAAAAATTGTTTAAAAAGAGGAACTATATGAGGAAAATTCACTATTTGGCAAACAAAAATAAAAAAATAAAAAACACGAAAACCACTTAGTCTTGTTTCTCAGCCACCTTTGCAGTTTTGCTGGGATCATATGACTATTTCTAGCCAGTTGATAGAAGTTACATGTGCACTTCCAGGACAATACCTAAGAGTCCATGTATCTTTGAAATAAAGTGTGCCCTGAAGACTCCTGGGGGAGGTTCCCTAAATGGATACTTGGATGTTGTGGTGGAAGTAGGACCGGTAGTAGTAGGATGAAAACATGGAAGGACTGGGGTGGCCTCTAAACCCGGGGTCTGGCCGCAACTTTCTCTGTCTCTGCCAGAGCACTGAGCTACCAAAAATTTCACACACAGAAGTAGTTGATTTTAGTTATTTGCTTTGTTATAGAGAAGGGCAAGTTAATGACATAGGTAGACTGGAGTAGGGGTCCCAATCCAAAGGGAAACAATGGAATTAGTGTAGGTTGGGGTCATATTGAAGAAAAGCCTCAAGACCAGCCTGGTCAGCTTAGATTCTCTTCTGGGGTATTAATAAGCCTTATACACGATGCCAATTTTTTCACCCACTAATTTTAGTATCCATTGATGAGTCTTGCTTCATTTGATTATTATCATGCTTATTGTCCAAAAATCACTTTGTACTTTCATCACTTTTTCTACTTTTAAAAAGTTGAATTTCTACTATTGAATTTTCGTCTATAAAGAAATTTCTTTCCCTTCTCATGTGTTATAAGAATGTATATATGCATCGAACTTGGCCTGGTGATTTATTTCACATATGGTAATATACATGTTTCAAAGCTATTCTTTCAAATCATCCCACCCTCTCCTTCTCCCACAGAGGCCAAAAGTCTGTTCTTTATATCTGTGTCTCTTTTGGTGTCTTGCATAAGGTTCAATGCATGCAACAGGGCACTCAAAGCCAGTGCACTGGGACAATCCAGAGGGATGGGATGGGGAGGGAGGTGGGAGGGGGTTCAGGATGGGGGACACATGTACACCCATGGCTGATTCATGTCAATGTGTGGCAAAAACCACCACAATATTGCAAAGTAATTAGCCTTCAATTAAAATAATTTTTTTAAAAGAATGTATGTATGTGTGTATATGTATATTAATGTTGACTCATTGTTATTCTAGCCAATGTAGTATAATACTTTACTAAGATTATTTATATATGCAAATATTTACACATTTGATAGTAGGAACCCCTTTTAGTTGACATTTGAGTTTATTTGATGCATTCCATAATTTTTTGAGTATTTCTTATGTTTGGCACAGCAACATAACACAGACTCATTTTGTATGTCTCTGGCTACAGCCATCATACATTCCATCATGGAGGTCTTGCTTTTTTTTTTTTTTCCCCAGTGGGTGTTTATAAACCAAGACTTGGGTTCTAAGTGTGCTCACTGCTATTGAGGTATCATTGTTACTATTCCATCTCAGAAGACAGATATAGGAGATGTGTGTGTCTCCACATTTTAATCTATTTTAGATCCATTTTTTAAAATACGAGTTCATACTGCAGTGTACCCCAATCCTCACCCCCAGTAAAGGTCAAATGGAGAGTCTAGATTTCTACACTTGCATGAGTGTAAACAGGCACTCTAGACTCTGACCCTGCCAGGATGGTGTCAGAGAAATGTGAATGGGGATCTAGGACTTCCATCCTCTCTGGGTGGCAACTAATTCCACCCCTCACCTCAGATGTCAAGACCACATGCAGCAGTAATGAGTTCTTCTTCTTCCTGACTCTGGTGATGTTAGAGAATACCTAAGTGGAGAGTCAGAAATTTCACCACCTCTAGGGTAAGGAGTCCACCTTTGTACCTGGTACTCTTGTACTCCAGTACTCTTGCCTGGAAAATCCCATGGATGGAGGAGCCTGGTAGGCTACAGTCCATGGGGTTGCAAAGAGACAGACATGACTGAGAAACTTCATTTTCACTTTGTACCTGGCAGTGTCAATGAAGACAATGTGGAGTCTGGACTTCTACACCTACTCAGAAATAATGAAGCACTCCTCCATCCCCAGTAGGGTGGTGTCAGAGAAGGTCTGTAGAGAGCCAGGACTATCACCACCCCTTATCCTTAACAAGGCTGTGTCAGTAGAGACCACATGGAGTACACTAAAAAGGCACTTCTGCCTCTACTGGCCAGGGTGATATCAGCAGAAGCCTAAGGAGGATCCTGAACTCCTGACCCTGCACAGTGATATTAAGAAGTCCCTCTTGCACTCTGGGTATCAACAGAAGTGAAGTGGAAAACCTGCACTTCCATTCCTACCTAACAGGAATAAGGCAATTCCACCTTACAATAGTTGGAGCAGTGTCAGAGGATGCCTGCTAAAACATAGACTTTAAATAAGATATTTTTTTAAAATTTAAATAAGATTTTGACACCCATCACAAAATACACCAAATTTCCAAACTGCAATATGAAATCACTTATCAGGGTGAAAACTTAATTCGTGTTTTAAATATTTTAGTTCAATTATTTTTTATTATGGCAAAATACAAGTAACATAAAACTTAGTATCTTAAGCATTTTAAAGTGTATAGTTCAGTGATATTATATATATTCATATTGTGCAAGTATCACCATCATTCATCTCCAGAATTCTTCATCTTGCATAACTAACTCTGCACTCATTAAATAATAACTCCTCATGACTCAGGCTCGTAAACACCACTCTACTCTTTGTTACTACAAGTTCAGGTTTTTGTTTGTTTTTATTATTATATGTTCCACATATAAGTGAGACAATATAGTATTTTTCTTTCTCTATCTGATTTATTTCACTTAGCATAATGTCCTTAAGGTCTACTAATATTGTCACAAATGGTGAGATTACCTTTTTGTGAATAATATTCTATTACACATAATTAGCTATTATGAATAATGCTATAATGATCATGGGGTGCTGATCTCTTTGAGATAGTTGGTTACATTTTCTTCAGATATATATGTAGGAGCAGGATTGCTGAATCATGTTTTCCATAGAGGCTGTACCTGTTTATTTTCCTACCTAGAGTACATAAAAGTTTCCTTTTTTTACAGTCTCTCCAACAGTTGTTTCTTGTCTTTTTGATAATAGCCATTCTAACAGGTGTGAGGTGATAGCACATTGTAGCTTTGATTTGAATTTCCTTGATGATTAGTGAAGTTGAGCATCTTTGCATGTGCCTGTGGGCCATTTATATGTCTTTGGGGAAATGTCTGATCAATTCCCTTGCTCGTTTTTTTTTTTTTTTAATAGGATCGTTTAATAATTTATTTTTTTACTATTCAGTTGTGTGCATTCTTTATACATTTTGAATATTAATCTCTTATCAGAGCGTTAGTAAATATTTTTTCTCAATCTGTAATGTAGCTTTTAATTATATGGATTGTTTCTTTTACTGTGCAGAAGCTTTTTTATTTCATCCAGTGCCACTTGTTTACTTTTGCTTTTCTTGTGCTTTTGATGTCATATCCAAAAAATTGTTGCTAAGACCAATTTCAAGGAGCTTTTAACCTATGTTTTATTTTAGTAGTTTTACAGTTTTGAGTCCTATGTTTAGGTTTTTATCCATTGTGAGTAAATTTTTATAAGTCGTGTAAGATGCAAATCTAATTTCTTTATTTTGCATGCGAATACACAGTTTTCCCAACACCATTTACTGTAGAGACTATCTTTTCCCCATTGAATACTCTTGGCTCTCTTATTGAATATTCAGTTCAGATCAGTCACTCAGTCATGTCCGACTCTTTGTGACCCCATGAATCACAGCTCCTCAGGCCTCCCTGTCCATCACCAACCCCCGGAGTTCACTCAGACTCAAGTCCATCGAGTCAGTGATGCCATCCAGCCATCTCATCCTCTGTCGTCCCCTTCTCCTCCTGCCCCCAATCCCTCCCAGCATCAGAGTCTTTTCCAATGAGTCAACTCTTCGCATGAGGTGGCCAAAGTACTGGAGTTTCAGCTTTAGCATCATTCCTTCCAAAGAACACCCAGGGCTGATCTCCTTCAGAATGGACTGGTTGGATCTCCTTGCAGTCCAAGGGACTCTCAAGAGTCTTCTCCAACACCACAGTTCAAAAACATCAGTTCTTCGGCACTCAGCCTTCTTCACAGTCCAACTCTCACATCCATACATGACCACAGGAAAAACCATAGCCTTGACTAGACGGACCTTCGTTGGCAAAGTAATGTCTCTGCTTTTGAATATGCTGTCTAGGTTGGTCCTAACTTTCCTTCCAAGGAGTAAGCGTCTTTTAATTTCATGGCTGCAGTCACCATCTGCAGTGATTTTGGAGCCCAGAAAAATAAAGTCTGACACTGTTTCCACTGTTTCCCCATCTATTTCCCATGAAGTGATGGGACCAGATGCCATGATCTTCGTTTTCTGAATGTTGAGCTTTAAGTCAACTTTTTCACTCTCCTCTTTCACTTTTATCAAGAGGCTTTTAGTTCCTCTTCACTTTCTGCCATAAGGGTGGTGTCATCTGCATATCTGAGGTTATTGATATTTCTCCCGGCAATCTTGATTCCAGCTTGCGTTTCTTCCAGCCCAACATTTCTCATGATGTACTCTGCATATAAGTTAAATAAGCAGGGTGATAATATACAGCCTTGATGTATTCCTTTTCCTATTTGGAACCAGTCTGTTGTTCCATGTCCAGTTCTAACTGTTGCTTCCTGACCTGCATATAGGTTTCTCAAGAGGCAGGTCAGGTGGTCTGGTATTCCCATCTCTTTCAGAGTTTTCCACAGTTTATTGTGATCCACACAGTCAAAGGCTTTGGCATAGTCAATAAAGCAGAAATAGATGTTATTCTACCCCACTTCCGAGGTCAGGGGCAGCAGCCGAGAGGAACTACCCAGTGTCCGAGGTCAGGGGTGGCGGCCGAGAGTGCCAGGCTGCGACAGCGCAGGAGCAGCTGAGAGGAGCTACCCCACGTCCAAGGAGCGGTGGCTGCGCGGGCGCAGGAGGGCCTAGAGGAGCTATTCCACGTTCAAGGTCAGGAGGGGCAGTGGTGAGGAGATACCCCTCGTCCAAGGTAAGGAGCAGCCGTGAAGAGATACCCCATGTCCAGGGTAAGAGAAACCCAAGTAAGACGGTAGGAGTTGCAAGAGGGCATCAGAGGGCAGACACACTGAAACCATAATTACAGAAAACTAGTCAATCTAATCACATTAGGACCACAGCCTTGTCTAGCTCAATGAAACTAAGCCATGCCCTGTGGGGCCACCCAAGACGGGCAGGTCATGGTGGAGAGGGCTGACAGAATGTGGTCCACTGGAGAAGGGAATGGCAAACCACTTCAGTATTCTTGCCTTGAGAACCCCATGAACAGTATGAACAGTATGAAAAGGCAAAATGATAGGATACTGAAAGAGAAACTCCCCAGGTCAGTAGGTGCCCAATATGCTACTGGAGATCAGTGGAGAAATAACTCCAGAAAGAATGAAGAGATGGAGCCAAAGCAAAAACAACACCCAGTTGTGGATGTGACTGGTGATAGAAGCAAGATCCGATGCTGTAAAGAGCGATATTGCATAGGAACCTGGAAAGTCAGGTCCATGAATCAAGGCAAGTTGGAAGTGGTCAAACAGGAGATGGCAAGAGTGAACGTTGACATTCTAGGAATCAGCGAACTAACATGGACTGGAATGGGTGAATTTAACTCAGATGACCATTATATCTACTACTGTGGGCAAGAATCCCTTAGAAGAAATGGAGTAGCCATCATGGTCAACAAAAGAGTCCGAAATGCAGTACTTGGATGCAATCTCAAAAACGACAGAATGATCTCTGTTCATTTCCAAGGCAAACCATTCAATATCAAATATTAGTTGACCGTATACAGATAGAGTCAGGCTTCCCAGGTGGTGCTAGTGATAAAGAACTTTCCTGCCAATGCAGGAGACATAAGAGTTGTGAGTTCAATCCCCGGGTTGGGAAAATTCCCTGGAGGAGGGCATGGCAACCCAGTATTCTTGCCTGGAGAATCTTATGGACAGAGGAGCCTGGTGAACTATGGTCCATAGGGTTTCATCAGATTTGGACACGACTGAAGCGAACTAGCACACACACATGTAGATTTTATTCTGGGCTCTTGATTCTATTCCATTGGTCTTTATGTCTGTTTTTATCCCAGTACCATGTGGTTCTGATTACTATAACTTTGTAATAAAGTTTGAAATCTGGGAGTGTGATGCCTCTGTTTTGTTCTTCTATCTCAGGGATTGCTTTGAGTATTCAGGGTCCTTTGTGGTTCCATACAAATTTTAAGATTGTTTCTTATACGTCTGTGAAAAATACCATGGGAATATTGATATGGATTTCACTGAATCTGTAAATGATTTTGGGTAGTATGGGCATTTTAACAATATAAATTCTTCCCAAACATGAACGTGGAATATCTTTCTACTTGTTTGTGTCTTCCTCATCAGTTAGATAGTACTCAGTGTATACATCTTTCACCTCTTTGGTTAAATTTATTCCTAGATATTTTCTTATTTTAATTTTATTATAAATGAGATTTTTACAATATCATAAAAATAATTTTCATCTTTTCAGATAATTTGTTGTCAGCAAGTAGAAACACAATTGATTTTTATATGCTTATTTTGTATCCTGCAAATTTAGTGAGTTTGTTCTAACAGGTCTATTCTGGAGTCTTTAGGGTTTTCTATCATGTCATCTGCAAATAGAGACAATTTTATTCTTTCTTTCTGAATTTTGTGCCTTTCATTTCCTTTTCTTGCCTAATTGCTACTAGAACTTCCAGTACTATATCGAATAGGAGTAGTGAGAGTGGGGACCCTTTTCTTATTTCCTTAGCAGAAAAGCTTTAATAGTTTCACCATTGAGTATGATGTTAGCTGTGGATTTGTCATATATGGCCTTCATTATGTTGAGGTACACTCCTACTATACCCAAGCTGTTGAGAGCTTTTTGTATGAAAGGATGCTGCATTTTGTTAAATGCTTTCTCTGCATACACTGAGATTATCATATGATGTTTTTATTTCATTCTACTAATGTATGTCACATTTGTTGATTTTCGTATCCTCACATCAGAGAGATAAATCCCACTTGATCATGGTGTATGATGCTTTGAATGTATTGTTAAATTTGGTTTGCTAGTATTTTGTTGGGAATTTTTATAAATATATTCATTGGGGATATTGGCCTGTGGTTTTCTTTTCTTGTACATCTTTATCTGGCTTTGACATTAGGATAATGTTGGTCTCATAAAGTGAATTGGGGAGTGTTCCTCTCTCTTCAATTTTTTGGAAGTGTTTGAGCAGGATTGGTATTAATTTTTCTTTGAATGTTTGGTAGAATTAAATTGTGAGGTCAGCTTTTGCCTGGGAAAATTTTTATGTCTCCAATTCTGAAGCACAACTTCTATAGGTGAAGTATTTTTGGCTGGTATTTTTTTTTTCTTTCAGTATCTTGTATATACCATCCCACTCTCTTTTGGCCTGCAAGATTTCTGCTTAAAAATCCACTAATGGCATTAAGGGGTTTTCCTTGTATGTAACAAGTCACTTTTCTTTTGTCTTTCAAGATTATCTGTGTCTTAACCTTTAGACAATTTAAATAAAATATACCTCAACATGGATCTCTTTGGATTTATATTGTTGTTATCATTTGGGTTTTCTGAATCTGGATGTCTGCTTCTTTCCCCAGGTTTGAATAAACTTCCTAACCCTTTCTCTCTCTCTTCTCTTCTGGGATACATAATTCATATATTGATCCACTTTATAATGTTGCATAAGTCCCTTAAGCTATCTTTGCTCTTTTTCATTCTTTTTTCTTTTTGCTCCTCTGATTGGAATATTTCCACTGCTTGTCTTTGAGTTCTTTGATCCTTTCTTTCACTTGATCTAATCTTATGTTGAATCTTTTAATTGAATTTTTCAGTTTAGTTACTATTTTCAGTTCTATGATTTCTGTTTGGTACTTTCAAATATCTTCTGTATCTTTCTTGAAATTCTCACTTTGTTCATGCTTTATTTTCCTGACCTAGTGAATATATTTATGACCATTATTTTGAACTCTCTGTTACGTAAATTGCTTATTTCCATTCCATTAGGATTGGTTTCTGGAAATTTATCTTGTTCTTTTGTTTGGAATATATTCTCCCACTTGTTTATTTTCTTTGACTGTGTTGGTTTTTGGGCATTAGGTAAAACAGCTATTTCTCCTAGTCTTGACAGACTGGCCTCATGTAGGAGATGAACTTCATGAATCAGCTCAGCTTGAGCTCCTGGTTGCCTTTCAAATCTTTCTATTTGTCTAAGGTGGTATCTTTGTTCTTAGTGACTCCTGGTAGATTAATATTACCATGACTTTTCAGAATCCCAAATGCTTGGGAATGCCTACATTCTTGTTCAGGCTCCTAAAGGACTACTACTTGACTACTTCTTCAGCTTCCTGAGGCAGGCTAATTATTAATAGACGTTCAACTTTTAGGATGCAAGTGGGAATGTCAGAACCTTAGATATGCAGTTTGTCCTCTATCAGGGGGAAACCAAAAGCTGGGTGTTTGTGCTTACTCACTTAGTCCTGAGCCAGAGGGAATAGCCATTGGAATGCTTATGTACTCATATATAATCCCTCTTTATTTGTGTGTTTCCTAGGGGATTTGTGAATGCCAAGCCCCATCATCTTCCAGAAATAGGTAATTTGGAAGTTCATTCTCAGCATGGCAGCCACAACAGTTAAGGTGCTATATTTATGGAAAGTTACCTTCCAAGAAGAAGCTGGATATTTGATTTTACTGTCAGAGAGAGCCAGTGGGAGAAGGTAGGAGACATGGCCACCAGCTCTTTCTGGCTCCTGAGAGGATCACAGTCAGCTCTCACATGCAGGCTGATTAGAAGCCAGACCCTCAGACAACAGCTGGGAAAGTATGCAAACTTCTTTCAGGGAAAACCTGGGAAATTGGTGTTTTTACTATTCCCTTTGTGCTAAGCCTGGGGATATAGTTTCAGGAAGTGTTTATGCACCCACTTAAAAACTGATTCTTTATTTAATATGATTAATATGGTCATGTGGGGCTAGTGAGTGCCAAGACCCACTGGCTATCAAAGCTAGGAAGACTCATCCATTTGGTGGAAGCTTTAAAAGTTGGGGTGCTGTGTGCACAAGCTCCTTCCAAGGAAAAAAAGCTAGTGACTTGGTTTTGTTTGAATAAACTTGCGAGAGAAGGTGGTAAACATGCCTACCAGTTCTTTCAGGCTTCAGGGAGCATCTCAGTCAGCTCTCAGGTAGGGGCTCATAACAACCTGATCGTAAGGCTGCAGCTGGAAAAGTATGCAGTTATAACTCTTCCAGGGAAAAACTGAGATAGTGGCATTTCATTCTTGCTTCATCTGCACTGCACTAAATTTGAGTAGAAGATAGCAGCAGGATGTGTTCATATGCCCTTTAACAACTACTTCTTTCTTTGCTATGATCTTATGGGACTCAAATGCTGAGCCCTGTTGGTTCTCAGAACTAGGTGATTTGAGTGTCAGCCTTAAAAATTGAACACTAAGAGGGGATTTGGCTTCCCTGTTGGCTCAGAAGGTAAAGAATCCACCTGCAATGCAGGAGACCTGGATTCAGTCCCTGGAATGGGAGGATCCCCTGGACGAGGTCATGGCAACCCACTCCAGTATTCTTGCCTGGAGAGTCCCCATGGACAGAGGATCCTGGTGGGCTACAGTCCATAGGGTAGCAAAGAGTCGGACATGACTGAGCAACTAAGCACACAAGAGAGGATTAAGATAGCAGATTAAGAGGATGTAGGGTTCACCTCTCTCCACAAACACATCAAATACATTTACATCTGTAACAATTCTTATGAGAAACTAACTGTAAACTGGAAAAAGAATTCCCATACAACCAAGGCTGTAAGAAAGATACACACATGAGACTTCACTGGTGGTCCAGCGGTTAAGACTGTGCTTCCAATGCCAGGTGCAATCTCTAGCTGAGGAACTAAGATCCCACATGCTGTGCAGTGCAGCCAAAAAATAAAAAAATAAATAAAATAAAAATTTTAAAGAAAGAAAGATAGACATTTAATTGGGCAGGATGGAAAGACAAGCATTGGGTCAGGATTTGCCCCTGGGAGGGGACTAAGAGGAAAAAGGAGATTGCACAGGTGGACAATGGAGAGTGAGTGAGTTGAGCCACAGACTGGGTGTCCCAGTCCTAGGGACCTGTGCATGGGAGACAAGCCCCCTTGGCTGCTTGGAGAATCACTGGGACAGATAAAAATGTTTAGACTCCACTCAAGAGGAGTGTGTAGGTACTGGCTTGTCACCAGACAGGGTGGAGAGAGGTGTGTCCTAGTGGCTTCTACCTCACTGCACTCCTCGATCCAAACTTGAGCAAACACTCACTCCATGCCACAGCTTAGCACTGAATCTCTGGTGGCCAGGACCTGGGAAAATACTCAGTCTAGGAACAGAGGTGGCTTAGGGGACCAAGGTGTGTTCCAGGAGAGACAGCGGTGGCCATGGTTGGTGCTTACTCAAACAGAACTGCAGAAACAGCCCAGACTTCTGACTGCCATGCAGCCATGTGAATTCCCACAATCACATGCCTGTCCCCCAGTCCCAATCAAGTGAATGTTCCAGTCAAGGCCCCTCCATGCCACAACCTAACACTAGATCTAGGACAACCACAAGATGGGAAATGATGTGATGGTTGTCTGAGTCTGAGCAGAACTACAGATATCTACACAGGCAGACCATCAGACTACTGCTGCTGCTGCTGCTAAGTCGCGTCAGTCATGTCCGACTCTGTGCGACCCCATAGACGGCAGCCCACCAGGCTCCACCGTCCCTGGGATTCTCCAGGCAAGAACACTGGAGTGGGTTGCCATTTCCTTCTCCAACGCATGAAAGTGAAAAGTGAAAGTGAAGTCGCTCAGTCGTGTCTGACTCTTCGCAACCCCATGGACTGTAGCCCACCAGGCTCCTCCGCCCATGGGATTTTCCAGGCAAGAGTAATGGAGTGGGGTGCCATTGCCTTCTCCGCCATCAGACTACAGTAAACACACAAATCCCACTTGGGGCAAAGGCCCCAGTGCAGGAAGAAGGAAAAACACACAAAGTAAACAGAACCAGTTTGAACCTGATCTTCAGGGCTTCCATTTTAACAATTTGGGAGAAGAACCTGCCCCCAACAGTGATAACAGCCACTGAGCAGAAAGAAAATCATGCCTCACATCCTGTACAGACTCTAGATCCTCTAAAATAAGACATACCCCCTACCAAAGTGATAGTGACCAGGACATGATGAGGAAAGATGTAACTGGTGTCAACATTAAATCCATTCCTCACACCAGTCTACATAGGGACACTCTCACATAAGAACAACTCTTCAAGATCACAATAGATAACTGTTTCATCTAAATTCTTAGAGACAGAGAAAGTTAAGTAGAATAAAAAGTCAGAAGAGCTACACTACATTGAAAGAGCAAGAGAAAATCTTTGAAAAAATAGTGAAACAGATAATCTTTCTTCCAGACAATAAATTTAAAACATTGATAATTAAAATGACAAGTGAATTAAGAAAAAGAATTGATCTAAGCACAGATCATTTTAAAAAAATAACTTAGTAACTATAAGGAAGACCCAATCAAAAATAGATGATTCAATTCCTGACATAAAAAGCACTCTAGAAGCAATGAATGACAAAAAAGAGTGCATAAGTGATCTGGAAGATAGAATAATGGAAATTACCCAATCAGAACAGCAAACAGAAGGACAATGTTTTTTAAATAATGAAAGCAACATATGAGATCTATGGGATAATATAAAATGTGCCAAAATTAGCATCAAAGGATTTCCAGAAGGAGGAGAGAAAGGGATCGAAAACATATTTGAAGAAATTACGGCTGAAAGCTTACCAAACCTATAGAAAGAAACAGATACCCAGATACAGGAAGCATGGAGAACCCATACAGACCCACAGCAAGACACATTATAGTTAGAATGATAAAATATAAAGATAAAGAGAGAAATCTAAAGGTAGCAAGAGAATAATAAACAGTCATATTCAAGGGAATCCCCATAGCGTTATTAGCTTATTTCTCTGCAGAAACTTTGCAGGCCAGAAGGGAGTGGCATGATATATTTAAAAAGTCCTGAAAAGGAAAAACTTGCAGTCTACAATGTTCTATGCAGCAAGGCGATCATTTAGACCGGAAGGAGAAATTAAAAAAAAATACTTCTGAGTTGAGCAACAGTTAATAAATTCAGCAATCTACCCTAAAATAAATGTTACAGGATCTTCTCTAAATGGAAAAGAAGTAAGAATCTATATGAAAGGAAAAGTCACAATAGGAAAGGCAAATATATAGTAAGAATAGAAGATCACTTAAGCCAGAACATAGATTCAAAGACAAAAAAATTGCAAAAATAAATATAACTATAACAGACAGTAAAGGTATAAGCATGAAGATGTAAAATATGACATCAAAAACACAAAATGTGGTGGAGGGGAATAAAAATGTAGATCTTTTAGGATGTTTTTGAACTTAAATGACTATCTATATGAAGCAAGTAACTATAATTATGGGTGAACATATGTGAAACCCATGGTAACCACACATCAAAAACTTCCAATAGATATAGAAAATAGATTACACAAGCACGAAACCCAAGCATACTACAAAAGAAAACAATTAAACCACAATGGGAGGGGAAAAAGATGAACCAAGAGGAACTACAAAAACAACTGGAAAACAAGTAATAAAATGGCAATAAGTACATAAATATCAACAATTACTTTAAATGTCGGTGGACTAGCTACTCTGATCAAAAGACATAGGGTAAGTTGATTGTATAAAAAAACAAGACCCTTCAATAAGCTGCCCTCAAGAGACTCACTTCAGTGTCAAAGACACACACATAGTAAAAATTAGGGGATGGAAAAAACATATTTTATGCAAACAAATGAGAAGAAAGCAGAGGTAACAATACTCAGACAAAATAGACTTTAAAACAAAAGCTACAATGAAAGACAAAAAAGAGCATTATATAATGATAAAAGAATCAATACAAGAAGGGAATATTACACTTGTTAACATATAAATACCCAATACAGGAGCACTGAAATATATAAAGCAAATACTAACAGACAAATGGAAAACTGACAATAATGTGATTATAGTAGGAAAATTTAACACTCCACTGACACTAAAGGACAGGCCATACAGACAGAAAATCCATAAGGCAACAGTTAAATGTACAGTCATTTGTAGTCGTAAATGACACAATCATATATGTAAAATAGATGCAATGTCATACATATACATATGATATACACATATATATGTCATATATATAAATATATGACATTACATCTATTTTTAAAAAGCAGAATACATAATCTTTTCACATGCACATGGAATGTTCTCCAAGATAGATCACATACTAGGTTGCAAAACAAGCCTCAACAAATTTAAAGATAGAAATTATATTAAGCGTTATTTCCAACCATGACAGTATGAAACTAGAAATCAATTACAGAAAGAAAAGTGAGAAAAGAGCCAACATGTGGAGACCAAAAAATATGTTACTGAAAAAGCAACAGTCAATGACGAAATCAAACAAGAAATCAGAAAATGAAAATTGAAGCACAACTTTTCAAAATCTGTGGGATGCAGCAAAATTAGTTCTAAGAGGGAAGTTCATAGTGATACAGACCTTCTTTAAGAAACAAGAAAAATCTCAAATACACAACCTAACCTGCCACCTAAAAGAATTTTAAAAAGAAGAACAAACAAACGCCAAAGTCAGCAGAAGGAAGGAAATTATAAAGCTCAGAGAAGAAATACATACAATAGAAATTTTTTTAATTGATAAAACCAAGAGCTAGTTTTTTTTAAAAGGATACACAAAATCAATAAACCTCTAGCCAGGCCCATCAAGAAGAAAAGAGAGCTTCCATAAATAAAATAAGAAAAGAAAGAGAAAAAATAACAATTGATATTACAGAGATAGAAAAAAATCATTAAGAGGACACTATGAACAATTATATGCCAACAAAGACTCAATAAGATAAAGACAACATTTCTTCTCAAGCCAGTCCATCAGTTAAGATCAGTTCAGTCATTCAGTCATGTCTGACTCTTTGCGACCCCATGAATCGCAGCAGGCCAGGCCTCCCTGTCCATCACCAACTCCCGGAGTTCACTCAGACTCACATCCATCGAGTCAGTGATGCCATCCAGCCATTTCATCCTCTGTCGCCCCCTTCTCTTCCTGCCCCCAATCCCTCCCAGCATCAGAGTCTTTTCCAATGAGTCAACTCTTCGCATGAGGTGGCCAAAGTACTGGAGTTTCAGCTTTAGCATCATCCCTTCCAAAGAAATGCCAATCCATAGGCTTAATGAAATTCCTATCAAAACCTCAGCAGGATATTTTGTAGAAATAGACAAGCTGATTCTAAGTTAATGTGGAAAGGCATTAGAATATAAAAAATAATTTTGAACAAAGAATGAAGTTTGAGGAATAAGACAATCTGATTTTAAGAATGACTATGCAGAGTTTCTCAATTTCAGTACCATTAACATTTAGACCAATTGACATTTAGCAACAGCATCACCACCTCCAATTGTGACAATCAAAATATCTCCAGCTATTGTTAAATATCTTTTAGAAGCAATATTATTTCCCACTGAAAAACACTTGGTATAGTAATGACAGTGTGGTATTGGCAAATATATAGACATAGATCAATGAAACAGAATAGAAATTTGATAAACTGAGAAACAGATACACACAAATATGGGCATTTAATTTTAACAACAGTGCAAAACAATTAAATGAGAGGACAGTATTTTCAACAAATGTTGGAGCAACTAGATATCTATGTGCAAAAAGAAAATTGAACCTGGAATTAAACTACTCACCTTATACAATATTTAAGTTAATAGAGATTATAAATCTAAATATCAATATAAAATTATAAAGAGGAGAAAACATAGAAAAAATTGTTGCTTGAATTAGGCAAAGAGTTCTTAGATATAACAGCCAAAGCATCATTTGATAAATGAAAATGGGATCAATTGGACTTCATTAAAATTTAAAAGTTTTTCTTTGGGAGGGATATGGTTAAGAGAAAAGGCAGAAAAGACTGAGGGAAAATATACAAATCATATTTTTAACAAAGGGCTTGCATAAAGAGTATGTTTTTAAAACCTACAAAATTCAATACTAAAACAAACAAAAATTTTAGAAATGAGCAAGAGACTTGAACAGACACTTCAATGGACAATAATACATAGAAGACAAATAAGAATGTGAAAAGAGGAACAACATCACTGTGTGCTTAGTTGTTCAGTCGTATCCAACTCTTTGTGACCCCATGGATTGTAGCCCACCAGGCTTCTCTGTCAATGGGGATTCTCCAGGCAAGAATACCGGAGTGGGTTCCATGCCCTCCTCCAGGGGACTTTCCCAACCCAGGGATCGAACCCAGGTCTCTCACATTGCGGGCAGATTCTTTACCATTTGGGCCAACAGGGAAGCCCATGAATACCAGAGTGGGTGGTCTATCCCTTCTCCAGGGGATCTTCCCGACCCAGGAATCCAACCGGGGTCTCTTGCACTGCAGGTGTATTTTTATCAGCTGAGCTATCAGGGAAGCCCATACAACATCATTACAGTGTGTTAGTCACTCAGTCGTGCTCAACTCTTTGCAACCCCATGGACTGTAGCCTGCCAGGCTCCTCTGACCAAAGGATTTTCCAGGCAAGAATACTGGAGTGGGTTGCCATTTACTTCTCCAATACAACATCATTAAGTAAATGTAAACTAAAACCATTATGAGCTACCACTACCTGCCTATTAGAATGTCGAAGATGTGGAGAAAATGGATCTTTCATACATGGTATGATAGAGATTTCTGTGGTGATGGAATAGTTTTGTATCTTGACTGCCATGGTTGTTACAGGAATTTATACATGTGATAAAATAGATATAACTGTACACCTTTTCCCTTTCTATTTGCCATGGAGTGATGAGACTGGGAGCCATGATCTTAGTTTTTTTTAATATTGAGTTTTAAGCTGGCCTTTTCACTCTCCTCTTTCACCCTCATCAAGAGTCTTTTTCATTCCTCTTTGCTTTCTGCCATTAGAGTTGTGTTATCTGCATATCTGAGGTTGCTGGTATCTCTCCCAGAAATCTTTATTCCAGCTTGTAACTCATCTAGCCTGGCATGTCTCATGATGTGCTCTGCATATAAGTTAAATAAACAAGGTGACAATATAAAGCCTTGTCATACTCCTTTCTCAATTTTGAACCAATCAGTTGTTCCATATAAAGTTCTAACTGTTGCTTCATGACCTGCATATAGGTTTCTCAGAAGACAGGTAAGATCATATTAGGTCTGGTATTCCCATCTCTTTAAGAGTTTCCCACAGTTTTTTATGATCCATACAGTGAAAGGCATTAGCATAGTCAAGCAGAAGTAGATGTTTTTCTGGAATTCCCTTGCTTTCTCTATGAACCAGCAAATACTGGCAATTTGATCTCTGGTTCCTCTGCCTTTTCTAAACCCAGCTTGTACATCTGGAAGTTCTCAATTCAAATACTGCTGAAGCCTAGCTTGAAGGATTTTAAGCATAACCTTATTAGCATGGAAAGTGAGCACAGTTCTCCAGTAGTTTGAACATTCTCTAGTACTGCCCTTCTTGGGAATTGGAATGAAGATTGACCTTTTCCAGTCCTGTGGCTACTGCTGGGTTTTCCAAATTTGCTGACACATTGAGTGCAGCACTTTTATAACATCATTTTTTTTAAGGATTTTAAATAGCTCAACTGGAATTCCATCACCTCCACTAGCTTTATTGGCAGCAATGCTTCCTAAATCCTACTTGACTTCACACTCCAGGATGTCTGGCTCTACGTGAGTGAACACTATCATGGTTATCCAGGTCATTAAGATCTTTTTCGTACAGTTCTTCTATGTATTCTTGCCATCTCTTCTTGATCTCTTCTGCTTCTATTAGGTCTTTACTCTTTCTGTTCTTTATTGTGCCCATATTTGCATGAAATATTCCTTTGATATTTCCAATTTTCTTGAAGAGATCTCCAGTCTTTCCCCTTCTGTTGTTTTCCTCTATTTCTTTGCATTGTTCATTGAAGAATGCTTCTTGTCTCTCCTTGATATTCTCTGGAATTCTGCATACCATATGCTAGAGAACTATGGAGCAACTGAAAATCTCATACATTGCTGATAGGAATGCAAATGGTAAAAGCAATGTAGGATATGATTTGGAGATTTCTTATAAAGTTAAACATAAGTTTGTTATATGACCCAGCAATCACTTTTGTATATACTTACCCTTGACAAACAAGTTTATAGCTAAACATAAACCTGTATATGAATGTTTCTACCTGCTCTATGTAAAATCTTCACAATTCTGAAAACAAGTCAAATGTCCTTAAGCAGGTAAATGAATTAAAAATCTTGGGTACAGCCAATAAATGGAACATGCTTCAGCAGTAAAAAGAAGTGAACTATTGATGGATGTGATAATTTGGATGAATCTCAAAAGCATGCTTAGTCAAAGAACCCAGTTTCAATGAGTTATATAATGTATTGTTCTAGTTATAAGATATTCTCAAAAAGATAAATGTATAATAATGTAGAACACATTGTGATTATTGTCAGGAAAAGGACTGGGGACAGGGAGTGACTATAAGGCAGTGGTACATCACGATGGGAGATTATTTTTCTCCTGCCCAGGGAACATTTATTTGGCAATGACTCCAGACAATTTTGATTGTCACTAATGGAGGAGGGGTGTTACTGGCACCTTGTGGGCATAGGTCAGGGGTGCTTCTAAGCATCTTACAATGCACAGAAAAACTCCCCACAACAAAGAATTATCCAGCTCAATATCAATGGGCTTCCCTCCTGGCTCAGACAGTAAAGCTTCTGCCTGCAATGCAGGAGACCCAGGTTCGATCCCTGGGTTGGAAAGATTCCCCTGGAGAAGCAAATGGAAACCCACTCCAGTACTCTTGCCTGTAAAATCCCTGGACAGAGGAGCCTGGTAGGTTACAGTCCATGGGGTCGCAAAGAGTCAGACATGACTGAGCAGCTTCACATATATCAATAGAGCCAAGATTGAGAAATTCTGCTATGAAGAGATGGCACAAGGGAGTTATAGAAATGATAGAATGGCTCTCTATTTTGACTATGACAGTGGTTACACAAGTGAGTGCATGTGTCGAAATTCATAGGACCCAGGGAAGAGTTCGATTTCAATGTAAGACAATTTTAAAAATACAATGAATTAAAAATGTTATACCACCTGAGTTGTAGCCCCAAATAAAGCAGATGGGAGCTATTTAATATTGTTCTAAATATATAATAGCAATAATCAGAGGAGCAAGCCAGAAGGTACAGAATGCTGTCAAAGCATGCACAATGTTCTACAGCCCAAGTGCAGGATTTTTATGCACAATAAGTTTAGAAACATTGAACACCAGCATGCCTGGTGTTCCTTTCTACTTAAAGGACTAGTTGGCATTTCTTGTAGGCCATTTCTTGTAGTAATGAACTCCCTCAGCTTTTTTTTTAATGTGAGAAAGTCTTAATTTGTCCTTCATTTTTGAAGAATGGATTTGCTGTATATAGTATTCTTGGTTGATAATTTTTCCTTTCAGCACTTTGAATGTATTAACCCACTTCCTTCTGGACTGCAAGGCTTCTGTTGAGATTTCCACTGATAATTTTTAGAAGCTTCTTTATATGTAATGAGTCTTGCTGCTTTTTATATTCTCTCTTTGTCTTTGAATTTTGACAGCTTAATTATAATATACCTTATTTGGATCTTTTTTAGTTTACCTTAGTTCAGTTCAGTTCAGTTCAGTCACTCAGTCGTGTCTGACTCTTTGTGATCCCATGAATCGCAGCACGCCAGGCCTCCCTGTCCATCACCAACTCCCGGAGTTCACTCAGACTCACTTCCATCGAGTCAGTGATGCCATCCAGCCATCTCATCCTCTGTCGTCCCCTTCTCCTCCTGCCCCCAATCCCTCCCAGCATCAGAGTCTTTTCCAATGAGTCAACTCTTTGCATCAGGTGGCCAAAGTACTGGAGTTTCAGCTTTAGCATCATTCCTTCCAAAGAAATCCCAGGGCTGATCTCCTTCAGAATGGACTGGTTGGATCTCCTTGCAGTCCAAGGGACTCTCAAGAGTCTTCTCCAACACCACAGTTCAAAAGCATCAATTCTTCGGCACTCAGCCTTCTTCACAGTCCAACTCTCACATCCATACATGACCACAGGAAAAACCATAGCCTTGACTAGACGGACCTTTGTTGACAAAGTAATGTCTCTGCTTTTGAATATGCTGTCTAGGTTGTCGTAACTTTCCTTCCAAGGAGTAAGTGTCTTTTAATTTCATGGCTGCAGTCACCATCTGCAGTGATTTTGGAGCCCAGAAAAATAAAGTCTGACACTGTTTCCACTGTTTCCCCATCTATTTCCCATGAAGTGATGGGACCAGATGCCATGATCTTCGTTTTCTGAATGTTGAGCTTTAAGCCAACTTTTTCACTCTCCTCTTTCACTTTCACCAAGAGGATTTTTAGTTCCTCTTCACTTTCTGCCATAAGGGTGGTGTCATCTGCATGTCTGAGGTTATTGATATTTCTCCTGGCAATCTTGATTCCAGCTTGTGCTTCTTCCAGTCCAGCATTTCTCATGATGTACTCTGCATATAAGTTAAATAAGCAGGGTGACAATATACAGCCTTGACGTACTCCTTTTCCTATTTGGAACCAGTCTGTTGTTCCATGTCCAGTTCTAACTGTTACTTCCTCACCTGCATATAGATTTCTCACTTAGCTTCTTGTTTTTGGATATCCATGTCTTTCCTGAGATTTGAAAAGTTTTTGGCTAATTATTTTTTTTAAGTTCTTGGTTCCTTTTTATTTCTCTTCTGCTGGGATTCACATAATGCATATACTGGCCATTCAACAGTTTCTCATAACTGTTAAGGCTCTATTTTTGAGATTATATCCACTTTTCTTCAGCCTTTTTTCTTTTGTTCTTTTGACTCAGTAATTTAAATGACCTGTCATCATTGGTTTTTTTCCTTCTAGCTGATCAGATCTGCTGTTGAACCCCTCTAGTGAATTTTTCAATTCAGTTATATTTTTCTGCTCTAAATTTTCTGCTTGGTTCTTTTTAATAATTTTAACCTCCTTATTGATATTCTCATTTTATTGGTATCATTTTTCTGATTTTGTTTAGCTATCTCTCTGGGTTCTCTTTTACCTAATTGAGTATCTTTAAAAAAATTTTTTTAAATTTTATTTTATTTTTAAACTTTACATTTCATTTTTGGCTGTGCTGGGTCTTTGTTGCTTTGTGTGGGCTTTATCTAGATACACTGAGCAGGAATTACTCATTGTTGTGCTCAATCTTCTCACTGCAGTGGTTTCTCTTGTTGTGGAGCACAGGCTCTAGACAGTCGGGCTTCAGTAGTTGTGGCACATGGGCTCACTGGCTGTGGCTTGCAGGCTCTAGAGCATGGGCTCAGGGGTTGTGGCTCACTGGCCCAGTTGCTCTGCAGCATGTGGTATCTTCCTGGACCAGGGATTGAACCTGTGTCCCCTGAATTGGCAGGTAGATTCTTATCCACTGCACCACCAGGGAAGTCCCATTGAATATCTTTTAAAAGTTGTTTTAAATTATTTTTAAAGAATTTAAAGTCAGGTAAGTCAGAGGCCTGCATTTCTTTAGGTTAATTTCTAGAGATTTCGTTCCTTTCAATGAGCCATCTTTTTCTGTTTTTTTTTTTTTTTTTTGGACTGCTTTGTGATATTTTGTTGAGATTTTGGCATTTGAAAAAATAGCCACTTCTCCAAAACTTCATGGACTGGCTTTGTGGAGGAAAAGAACTTCACTGACCAGCTTATTTTAAAGGCACAGTATTCTCTTAAGCCTTTTCTGGTATTTTTTTACTGGGCTTGTGTTTTAGTTTTATTTTAGTTCTTGTTGTATAAGCTGCTTTTAAATGGTCTGATTTCCTTAAGAGTCTTACCCCTGCTTCTTTTCAGAAGCCGGTTTTCTATTGTATTCCTCTACCCTCTGGTGCCTGTGTGTCTGCAGATATCATGAGCTCTGTGGCACAGACTATTACTCTCTGTTTCCTAAACAGTTATCCAAAAAATGATAGGGGACACAAAAACTAATCCCTTGGACATATATGAACAGAGAACAAGCAAGTTACATTCCTTACCTAAGACAGGAACTGGGAACTGGGAAGTTTCTTCCCAACCATGCTGTGCTGTGCTAAGGAGGAGGTAGGACAAGAGTGAACAAAATGTCATGTAATTTCCTACCATCTTAGTTGTGGCTTTTCCTTGTTTAGATGTTTGCTTGGTTGCTGCTGCTTCTCACCTGGTTTCTAGAGTTCTCAAAGCTCTTTTGGTTCATACATTTTGGTTTATTTAGTGTGTCTGTGGAAGACGGAATGCCTAGAGCTTCTTAGTTGATCTTCTTGCTGACATCACTCTCTCTTCTTTAGGCTTTTGATATGGTGGATTGTATTGATTTATTTCAGAATGCTGCACCAGCTTTGCATAATTAAAATAAATCCTCCTTGGTTATAGGGAGCAATTCTCTTTATACATTTCTGAAATTGATTTGCTGCTTTTTGTCAAGAATTTTTGCATCTATTCTCATGAAAGTTATTTATGTACAGTTTTCTGTTTTTGTACTGTTTGCCTGAATTTAGTACCAGAGTAATATTGGCTCATAAAATTAATTTGAAACTGTTTCATATCTTCCATTTTCTGTAAGAGATTTTATAAAATTATTATTAATTGTTTAATCATTTGGTTATGTTCTTGTGTGAAGACTTCTGGGCTAATAGTTTTTCAGGAGTTTTACAGAACAAATAATTTCTTTGATAGTTATATATCTCTTTTTTTCTTAATTGAATTTTGACATCTTGTAGTTTTGAGGAATTGGTCTATTTCTTCTAAGTTGTGGATTTTATGAGTGTTAAGTTGTCATGTTCCCTGTTATCCTTATAAAGCTTGCAAAATTTATAGTGTTATCCCTTATTTTATTATTAATATAGATAATTCTCATCTTCTCTTTGTATCTTTGTCAGTTTTGCTAAAGTTTTGTCAATTTTATTGATATTCTCAATGAATCGATTTTTTATTAGATTTTCTCTATACTTTCTCTCTTTTCATTGTTATTGTTTTCTACTTTTTAAAATAATTATTTTCTTCCTTCTAATTTTTTGTGTTAACTTTCTTTTCCTAGTTTCTTGAGATAGAAATTTTAGGTAATTGATTTTAGACCTTTACTCTGTTACAACAAAAGAGAAGACTCTATACATGGACATCACCAGATGGTCAACACTGAAATCAGATTGTTTATATTCTTTGCAGAGCTGACTGTGGCTCAGACCATGAACTCCTTATTGCCAAATTCAGACTGAAATTGAAGAAAGTAGGGAAAACCACTAGACCGTTCAGGTACGACCTAAATCAAATCCCTTATGATTATACAGTGGAAGTGAGAAATAGATTTAAGGGTCTAGATCTAATAGATAGAGTGCCTGATGAACTATGGAATGAGGTTCGTTACACTGTACAGAGATAGGGATCAAGACCATCCCCATGGAAAAGAAATGCAAAAAAGCAAAATGGCTGTCTGGGGAGGCCTTACAAATAGCTGTGAAAAGAAGAGAAGCGAAAAGCAAAGGAGAAAAGGAAAGATATAAACATCTGAATGCAGAGTTCCAAAGAATAGCAAGAAGAGATAAGAAAGCCTTCTTCAGCAATCAATGCAAAGAAATAGAGGAAAACAACAGAATGGGAAAGACTAGGGATCTCTTCAAGAAAATCAGAGATACCAAAGGAATATTTCATGCAAAGAGGGGCTCGATAAAGGACAGAAATGGTATGGACCTAACAGAAGCAGAAGATATTAAGAAGAGGTGGCAAGAATACACAGAAGAACTGTACAAAAAAGATCTTCACGACCCAGATAATCACGATGGTGTGATCACTGACCTAGAGCCGGACATCCCGGAATATGAAGTCAAGTGGGCCTTAGAAAGCATCACTATGAACAAAGCTAGTGGAGGTGATGAAATTCCAGTTGAGCTATTCCAAATCCTGAAAGATGATGCTGTGAAAGTGCTGCACTCAATATGCCAGCACATTTGGAAAACTCAGCAGTGGCCACAGGACTGGAAAAGGTCAGTTTTCATTCCAATCCCAAAGAAAGGCAATGCCAAAGAATGCTCAAACTACCGCACAATTGCACTCATCTCACACACTAGTAAAGTAATGCTCAAAATTCTCCAAGCCAGGCTTCAGCAATATGTGAACCGTAAACTTCCTGATCTTCAAGCTGGTTTTAGAAAAGGCAGAGGAACCAGAGATCAAATTGCCAACATCCACTGGATCATGGAAAAAGCAAAAGAGTTCTAGAAAAGCATCTATTTCTGCTTTACTGACTATGCCAAAGCCTTTGACTGTGTGGATCACAATAAGCTGTGGAAAATTCTGAAAGAGATGGGAATATCAGACTACCTGACCTGCCTCTTGAGAAATCTGTATGCAGGTCAGGAAGCAACAGTTAGAACTGGACATGGAACAACAGACTGGTTCCGAATAGAAAAAGGAGTACGTCAAGGCTGTATATTGTCACCCTGTTTATTTAACTTATAAGCAGAGTACATCATGAGAACCGCTGGGCTGGAAGAAGCACAAGCTGGAATCAAGATTGCCGGGAGAAATATCAGTAACCTCAGACATGCAGATGACACCACCCTTATGGCAGAAAGTGAAGAGGAACTAAAAAGCCCCTTGATGAAAGTGAAAGAGGAGAGTAAAAAGTTGGCTTAAAGCTCAACATTCAGAAAACGAAGATCATGGCATCTGGTCCCATCACTTCATGGGAAATAGATGGGGAAACAGTGTCAGACTTTATTTTTCTGGGCTCCAAAATCACTGCAGATGGTGACTGCAGCCATGAAATTAAAAGACACTTACTCCCTGGAAGAAAAGTTATGACCAACCTAGATAGCATATTCAAAAGCAGAGACATTACTTTGCCAACAAAGGTCCGTCTAGTCAAGGCTATGGTTTTTCCTGTGGTCATGTATGGATGTGAGAGTTGGACTGTGAAGAAGGCTGAGTGCCGAAGAATTGATGCTTTTGAACTGTGGTGTTGGAGAAGACTCTTGAGAGTCCCTTGGACTGCAAGGAGATCCAACCAGTCCATTCTGAAGGAGATCAGCCCTGGGATTTCTTTGGAAGGAATGATGCTAAAGCTGAAACTCCAGTACTTTGGCCACCTGATGCAAAGAGTTGACTCATTGGAAAAGACTCTGATGCTGGGAGGGATTGGGGGCAGGAGAAGAAGGGGACAACAGAGGATGAGGCTGGATGGCATCACTGACTCGATGGACTTGAGTCTGAGTGAACTCCGGGGGTTGGTGATGGACAGGGAGGCCTGGCGTGCTGTGATTCATGGGGTCGCAAAGAGTAGGACACGACTGAGCGACTGATCTGATCTGATCTGTTTAATGTAAACATTTAGTGCTATGCGATACTGGATGCTTGGGGCTAGTGCACTGGGACGACCCAGAGGGATCGTATGGGGAGGGAGGAGGGAGGAGGGTTCAGGATGGGGAACACATGTATACCTGTGGCGGATTCATTTTGATATTTGGCAAAACTAATACAATTATGTAAAGTTTAAAAATAAAATAAAATAAAAAAAACATTTAGTGCTATGAACTTCTCTCATCATCACTTTAATTGTATCCCAAATAATGTTTCATTTTTATTTTCTTTCAGTTCTTTGTATTTAAAATTTTTCCTTTGATACTTCTTTTATCCATGGATTATGTAGAAGTATCAACATTTTGTTTTATTTTTAACTATGTGTACATTTTCTGTTGTTTTTCTTCTATTGATTATTAATTTGATGGCTTTATGGTTGGTGAACATACTCTGTATAATGTCAATTTTTTAATGTTGTTGAGATTTGTCTCCAAGGTATGAGTTATCTTGTTGAAAATTCATGGGTACTTAAAAAGAATGTATTTTCTGTCATTGATGTTGTCTGTAAATACATCAATTACACTATTTTGGCTGATTGTATTGAAGAAGAAAAGTTAACATTTTACATAACCTCCTGTTCCCTCTGCCTCTGTAACTCAGCTTGCTCTTTGCAAAGTCTGGATCCCATAGGTCACATACTGGTTTCTGCAACATTTCTGGAGGCCCCAGACAGATTCCAACCATGCCGGCCCGTTGAGCTGCCGGACTGATGGTTTGGCCAGGCTGGAGCGAAGGAACCCCGAGACGAATGAGGAGGTGCACCACCTGATAGTATTCTGGGTTCTCTTCAGACCAGTGTTCTGACTCTCTGGACAGCCAGGCCCCAGCTGTACTCATTGGAGGGACAGACCAACTCACCAGGAATGGCCACAGAATCAGGTAAGGCCCCAGGGCCAGTCCCCAGTCAGGTCCTACCCCAACGGGTAGAAGAGGAGACTGATCACCTCCTTGGAGCTCCTAGGGAGGGAGCAACAGTTAAGGAAACCTGGGGACTCAGGAGAAGGGGGACACTGTGATAGACTCTGAGTGATTGTGAGTGTGTGATCGCTGATTGAACAGAGATAAATTTTTGTTCTTGGAAACTGCAAAACCAATTCTTTTTTGCATATGCAATTAAAAACAACTAGCTTTTTAAAAGACCTGCCTAAGAAAAAGCTTGAAGTTAACCCTTTCCATGTCCTTGAAATACACAGCCCACTTTGCCTGAGACCTCAGCCTTGGGCAAGTTAGAACTTCAAGCAAAGAAAGAAAAAGGGGTCAAAGAGATATTTTGAATCTCAAGCAGAAAACTATAAGATCTCTGTCAGCCTGTCTGTCTGGATTTATGTATATCTCAGTGTATATCTTTTGTTTTTTTTCTGATATTATTGTTGAAGTTGTAAATGAGTTCTAATTTAAGTGGCCTAAAGAAAAGTAAGCGCTTACAAATCAAACAATTCTAAATACAGAAAAATTAACCTAAATAAATTTCAGATTCACATAAACTGGGAAATATTCAATATTAAATATCTAGTATTAATGTTTGATAATTAAGTAAGTTGTATGTTTTAAATAAAGCAGATATAAAAAATAAAATTACATTTTATAAAGGGAAAAGAAAGTAGGCCTGACTTACAGGTGGCTATTACAGAAAGTGATTAAAAATTTTGTGAAAAGTGGACCCTGAAAAAAAAGTTTTGTGCATGGTTAGGACTAAGTTTAAAAATAAATTTAATTAAGTTTACCTAAATGAGTTTAAAGTAAGTAGGTGCAAAACTTGAATTCGGCCTTTCTCTCTGTTAAGAGGACATACTTTCTTCAGATGTTGAACTGCTTTTAATAATAGATTTAAGTTTCTTTATCTCTTAATTGATCTGCCCTATATTTACCTTTGAAATCTTTTGTTACCTTTGGCTAAGTAAATATTATTTCACAGCGACTTATATGATCCTACCTGACTGAGTGTTATAAACCCTTTTGATAGTATTGACAAAACTTCCTAAATAACTTGACTTCTAGCTAACTTTGGGGTGCTTCAGAGGGCCCCTGAGACATCCCAAAGAGCTATTAAGCTACCTGGGTTCATTTGACATGTTAAATGACATGTGAAGTACTGTTGAAGGGGTGATAAATCTTTTCAGGTTATACTGTATGGTTATGTTATTAATATAGATATCCTAAGATTATGTGAAATTAATATAGATCTGATATGTCCTGATAAAAGAAGGTCAATTATAATTCTAGTTATCATATTAAAGTGTTATGACCAGGTTTCTTTGTCAATTGCAATAGAATCAGATTTTAAACATGCCTTCTATGGTTTTACTCTCATGCCTTTAGAAGAATACTGCTAGTTCTTAAAAATTTATGGAAAAGACTCTCTAAGATTAAGCAGAAAAACAAATTTTTTTATTAACAGTAAGCTGGTACCAGACTAGAATTTGGTCTTCTCTTTGTTTAGAGAAAAAAGTTTTCTTAGAATGCAGCTTTTGATAACACATTATGAGGTTCTTTGCCTTTAAGTGATTTACACTTGTTTTAAAACCTTTTTGTTACTTTAGTAAAGTAAATAAATATTATTTAAGATTATGGTACATGTAGACAAAGCTCATTCTGCTTCTACAAAAAAAATAGTCCCTTATGGTTAGACTTTTGCTATCCCGATGTCCTTAAAACATGGCAATAGTCTGCTCCTATTGAAAGTGGATATAAAGCTAAAAATCAAAGAGCGAGAGCTATGGGCTCTCCAGGCTCCCTGACAGATCTCATCTTTATTTGATAGGTTATAGCCTTACATGGCTACAGTGTTAATGCCCTCACAATGAGTTCTCCAAAAAGGAAAAAAATTATGTTTCATTGAATATTAAGTTCTAGTTTTGTTAATTAAGGTCTGTGCTTACTAAGACTCACTTTTGAGATCACTCCTTGTTATGTTATATTGCTAAAAGGTTTAATTAAGTTAATAAAAGGACACTCTTAAGATTGTTTCTAAAGCTTATCTCAGTAACCAATCTTTGGATAAAGGTCAGATGCTCCATGATGTACAACCAGGATTTTAACACTTGGCTATAATCATTCAACTGAGTCAGATGACCTGGAGTATACCGGGCTATACCCAATGAAAGTTCTTGACTTAAACTCTTGCTTGTGACCTTATTAATAACTGCTGGCTATATTATTTTCTATGTAGCTTGCTTCAGAAGATTACTTCTTACATTATATTGTGTGACTGAATCTGTAATAAAATGCTGATATACAGTTCCATATGAGATCAATAATTGTAATAATGTAACTCTAGATATGGGAAGCGGAGAAGGCGATGGCACCCCACTCATGACTGAGCGACTTCACTTTCACTTTTCACTTTCATGCACTGGAGAAGGAAATGGCAACCCACTCCAGTGTTCTTGCCTGGAGAATCCCAGGGACGGGGAGCCTGGTGGGCTGCCGTCTATGGGGTTGCACAGAGTCGGACACGACTGAAGCGACTTAGCAGCAGCAGCAGATATGGGAAGAAGCAACAAGAGGAAATATTTTCCTGGACCAAGAGGCTAGTGAGACAGGTATGGTCCAGAAACTTTTGCTACTTACAAGGCCTGCTCTAGTGACAACACATTAAGTGGCCTGTCAGTGGAATCTTTGTTAGACCTGGGAATGAGCCTTCCCAGCCTTGTTGGACACAATGATCATGAAATGCCCCCAAACATGGTCAAATATGTGGCTATGAAGGGGCCCTGCTTACTGGAAATTTGCCAGCGGCCTCTACAAAGGTCAAATCATGACCATTACAAGATGCTGACCTTCAACACCCCCTTGAAAGGAGTTCAGGGTGGAGACAAAAAATAAGGCACTCTGTGCTCTGGGAAAAATCCAGAAAAACAGGCCTTCAGATAGTCAGATGCTTTCAGGTAAAGATTTTTATGAGTCCAAATTCTTGCATCTTCCCATACCTAGAGAAATACTAATGTCACAAACCAATGTTTGGACCTGGTTCTCCTGGCTAGCCCCCCAGCAGCTTCCCTACTTCTATTAATCTTTGGGTCATATAGCTTTAACTTTCTTGTTAAGTTTGCTTCTCCAAGTAGTAGTATGAAAAGAATATCCCCTGGACAACACCCAGACAATGCTGGAACAAGCTGCCTTATCATTCTGTGGACTCTCCATCTCTCTCTGTGAATACACCTCAAGGTCCTCAGGCTATTCTCCCTTTAAGATCTTATATGGGAGACCACCTCTAGTGATAGAAAAGCTCAACAGAGACCACCAGCAACTAGCTGACCTGGAGATGTCCCAACACCTCCAGGCCCTGGGAAAAGTCTTCCGCCATACTGCCTGATAAATCTTAGAGAGGACACCCATTCCTTTGGGCACCTGGGTTCATCCCTATCAGCCAGGAGATGAGGTATGGGTTAAAGGTTAAAAAAAAAAACACTTCAGGCAGTTTGGACAGGCCCTCACACTGTCGTCCTGGCAACCCCTACAGCTGTTAGAGTTATAGGTGTCATCCCTTGGATCCACCACACCAGAGTCAAGAAGGCAGCGACTTCCTTTGATGAGGACACCTGGAAAACAATTCTGGACCCCTGAAAATTCCCTCAAGTTCTAGTTCCAGAAACAACGGCCCTAACCCAGGAAGGACGCTGAGCCCTGCTCTAGTCACTCAGGAAGCTGACTAGTCAACACACGGCAGAAGCTTGAACAACACACAGCCTTGCTGCAGCCACACTCCATCAGCTGCCTCGTCAACACACGGCAGAAGCTTGAGGGTCTGGTTATCAAAATATCAATGGATTTTCATTGTCAACGCTGGACTCTATCCCTGATTGGTATTATTGCTCTGATCTTCACTATAGTACTAGCTTCAGTCACACCCCAGGACTGGGATTTGGGTCAGAAGCTGCAGTTAGCTGTCTGTTATCTTGCTGTAGTGGGAAGCCTCATTCTCATTAGATGTCTCTTGTGATCGATTCTCCCTAGTAACTAAATTGCTCACAGTATAGCTGACCCCCCTTCACAATAGGCTCAGTTGCTATAGCCAGGACAACCCAAAGATGGGAAGAAAACCTTTTGCTAGTGTTCAGTTATCTGTTGTGTGCAGGCTGCTTTGCAGTCTTTTTGGTGTCCCTTGCTGTAAAAGATGGTGCCATTCCTTATCCATCATGCACCTGTAAACATTACAGTCAACCCTTAGAAAATCATCAGCTAGAACAATGTATAGATAGCCAATCCTATAGGCCAATCACCTACTGCCTTCATAAGCATGTGATGTATATCCAGGGGCCTGGGTGCCAAAAATGTTTTCCAGTTGTGCCCGCCACTGCTTCTAACTCTCCCCCATCAGAGGATCCAAACCCCGGGCGGTATCCTGACACCATGACATTGCCATCATGCCCCTGTTCCTTCATCTACCCCCGAATGCCACACAGACGTTACAACCCAGAACAGGTGTCTGTCTGCCAAATGAATGGAAAAACCTACTGGACAGGAACAATAATGCAAACAAATGAAATCACAGACCAATTTTGCCTTAAAAAATCAGACTGCTTGTTGGCAGTATGACCCAGGTTACAGAGTTAACTCCCCCTTAGATGCTTGTCTATACCAGATTCTCACGGAGAAGGCAATGGCACCCCACTCCAGTACTCTTGCCTGGAAAATCCCGTGGATGGAGGAGCCTGGTGGGCTACAGTCCACGGGGTCGCTAAGAGTCAGACACGATTGAGTGACTTCATTTTCACTTTTCACTTTCATGCATTGGAGAAGGAAATGGCAACCCACTCCAGTGTTCTTGCCTGGAGAATCCCAGGGACGGGGGAGCCTGGTGGGCTGCCATCTGTGGGGTCGCACAGAGTCGGACACGACTGAAGGGACTTAGCAGCAGCTGCAGCAGCATACCAGATTCTCAACACAAGTCATCACCTTCTTAATGACACCAACCCCCAACTGGCCAGGGATTGCTGGCTTTGCTTATCCTTAGGAGCTCCATGGTACTTAGCTACACCAGTACCATTGAAAAATGCAACAGACATGGGAATTGCTATAGATCCACCCTTACAAGGGCCAGTCAAGGACAATTGAGTTAACTCAAAAGGTTCCAAAATGCTTTACAAATGATGGAAGAACTGAACTTGTAGGCAATTTGGCCAGGAATGAATGCAATCAAACGTTAAAAGGTGAGTGGCCCACTCATCTTCCCACAAACACAATATTGTGCCACCCCTATTAACGCCTTTTCTTTGTTTGTGGGACAGATGCTTACTTATGTCTACCAGTCAATTGGATGGGTATCTGCATCTTAGCTTTCCTCACTCCCCAAATGAATATTGTCCCAAACAGGCAGACTCTCACCGTACCTCTGACAGCACATCAGTTCAGTGCAGTTCAGTTCAGTTGCTCAGTCGTGTCCGACTCTGCGACCCCATGAATTGCAGCACGCCAGGCCTCCCTGTCCATCACCAACTCCCGGAGTTCACTCAAACTCACATCCTTCAAGTCGGTGATGCCATCCAGCCATCGCATCCTCTCTTGTCCCCTTCTCCTCCTGCCCCCAATCCCTCCCAGCATCAGAGTCTTTTCCAGTGAGTCAACTCTTCACATGAGGTGGCCAAAGTACTGGAGTTTCAGCTTTAGCATCATTCCTTCCAAAGAAATCCCAGGGCTAATCTCCTTCAGAATGGACTGGTTGGATCTCCTTGCAGTCCAAGGGACTCTCAAGAGTCTTCTCCAACACCACAGTTCAAAAGCATCAATTCTTCAGTGCTCAGCCTTCTTCACAGTCCAACTCTCACATCCATATATGACCACAGGAAAAACCATAGCCTTGACTAGAAGGACCTTTGTTGGCAAAGTAATGTCTCTGCTTTTTCATGCTATCTAGGTTGGTCATAATTTTCCTTCAGATATGCGGTCAAAAAGAACCATCCAGTTTATACCCCTAACTAGCTGGTCTGGGAATTATGGCTAAGATAGGTATGGGAATAGGAGAAATTGCTTCATCAACAACCTTCTACCGTGCATTATCCAAGGACTTCACAGACGACATTGAGAGAGTAGCCAAATCTTTATTGGCCTTAAAGGACCAACCAGATTCCCTGGCTGAGGTGGTTTTACACAATAGGAGAGGGCTAGACCTACTGACAGCTGAAAAGAGACGACTCTGCCTCTTCATAGATGAAGAATGCTGCTTTTATGTAAACCAATCAGGAATAGTCAGGGACATGGCCCAACAGCTAAGGGAACAAATCATGATGAGGAGAGAGGAACTAGCAAATTCCTGGGGTAATTGGAACAATATCTGGAGCTGGGCATAGTGGCATCTCCCTTTAACTGGTCCTCCCCATGTTCTTTGCGATGCTCTTGTATTCTCAATGCTATTTCCTTGTATTCTCAATGCTAATACCAAGTTCATAACCTCTTGAATTAAATCCATACAGTTACAAATGGTAATAGCTCAATATAGCCCCCTAACCGATGGGGAACTCTGAATGTCCTACCGAAACATGAGATGACAGAAGGATCAAGAGGGGGGAATGAAGAGGAAAAGTTAAAATTTTATACAACCTCCTGTTCCTTCTGCCTCTGTAACTCACTTGCTCATTGCAAACTGAACAAACCTGGATCACACAGGTCATGCAGTCTCAGAACGTGGGGACTCACAGTACTAGGAACTGGAGCTTACCTCACTCACCCTCGTCCTGCTGCTTGCAATTGCCCAGCCCCTGAAAACCTGCAAACCCGCTTAATCATGCCTGTCTGTGTATAAAAACTCTGTAACCCCTTTGTTCAGGGCTCAAAGCTTGGAGTGTTAACTCCTCTGGGCCCGCTGGCATAATAAACCTGAGTTCTCCAACTCTCCAAGTGTGGTGCTTGGTTTCTCGAGTACTGGTTTCTGCAACAGTATTATTCAGTTCTTCTATACCCTTACAGATATCTTGTCTCATAGTTTTATCATTTGCTGAGAGTGTGGTGTTGACACTTTATAGTACTACAGTTTTGGACTTGTCTACTTCTTTCATTTATATTAGTTCTTCCTTCATATATTTTGAGGCTCTGTTCTTTGATACACGCATATTTAAGATCACGCTTTCTTCCAGGTGATTGACATGTTATCATTATATAGTGTTCCACTTTGTCTCCACTTTTGAGAATTCAAATTTGTTTTGTACCTAGGTTCACATTGTAACAGTTTCCAGGTTTGGTACATTTGAAATTTTTAATTTTTACTTATTTATTTATGGTTGCTCTAGGTCTTCATTGCTGCTCACAGGCTTTCTCTAGTTGTGAGGCTACTATCCAGGTGTGGTGTGCAGGCTTCTCATTGTAGTGGCTTCTCTTGTCAAAGAATATGGGCTCTAGGGCACATGGGCTTCAGTAGTTGAGGCATGAGGGCTCAGGAGTTGTGGCTCACAAGCTCTAGAGCATGGGCTCAGTAGTTGTGGTGCACAGGCTTAGTTGCCCTGAGGCATATGGAATCTTTTCCGACCAGGGATTGAACCTGTGTACCCTGCAACGGCAGGTGGATTTTTAACCACTGGGCCACCAGGGAAGTCTGGTACATTTTAAATTTTAACAGCAAAATAAATTTTTATTCATAGCCTAATTTGTTTATGATCAGATTAGTTTCTATTCAAGCATTAGTGATCTATGAACTGGGTTGGGTGGATTTTTCTTACGACTGTTCCCTAGCCCAGAGAATAACTCCCTTTTCCCAATCCTCTCTTAGAGTGGAGACTGATGTGATGGGCTAGATTCTGGAGAACTGTGAGCAGTACCACCATTTATTTCGAGGGGACACCCATATACAGAGGACTTGTTTATGCTTTTGTCTCTCTTATGATACTAAGCAGTAGGTATGCTGAGCCAGTGCCTACCTGCAAAGGCTGGGTGCTGCCCTATCACTCTCTCCTCCTTTCTTGTCACTGGAGATTTGGGGCTCTGTCATCCTTGCACACTAGGGTGATAAGATGCAGAATTAGAGTCAAAGAGATTCTGCTTCATTTGTGAGTCCAGGCAGTACAGTGCTTCAACCCAACTTGACCAGAAGGTTCTACCTTTTTTTTTTTAACTGCCTTGTGAACCGGCCATGCTTAATTACCTATCTGCACGTTATGTTCCCTTTCCAGGCAGTTACTGTTCTTCCACTGATTTTCTTGATTACTTCTGCCTTCTTTAACCCTTGTACTTTTCTTCACAGCTCTTTGACCCAGCATTGTTGCCCAAAAGACACAGTTAGCACTCCATTATATTCATGCATTTCTTCTGTGCTGCACTTTACCAAATTTTCTTAGTGTTTGATATATTATATGATATTTTGTATTGGTTGCTACCTTTTTAAAAAATATTGTCACACATTTATTCTACAATGTTGTAAAATGTGATTTAGTGAGAGAATCATGTGGTTTGAGTTCTGACTTGACAATTTTCCAGCTGTGTAGAAGGCCCTACATTGAGACGTACTGGGAACCAGCATAGTGACTGATATTCCAGGTTCTTGTGTGTATGTCTCCAGTATGAAAAGGCCTGGGAGAGGGCAGAGTGTTAATGTAGGTTGGGAGTGAGGCATTATTGTGTCCCCTGGATAAATACTAGCCTACTATAGTCAGATTCTCACAAGGAACTTCACATTGTATGTTTAGATGGGCTTCCCTTGTGGCTCAGCTGGTAAAGAATCTTCCTGCAATGCAGGAGACCTGGGTTCGGGCCCTGGGTTGGGAAGATCCCCTGGAGAAGGGAAAAGCTACCCACTCTAGTATTCTGGCCTGGAGAATTCCATGGACTGTATAGCCCATAGGGTCACAAAGAGTCGGACACGACTGAGTGACTTTCACTTAACTCATCTAAACAAGAACCAAAGGAAGAATCTGACTGTAGTCAGATTTTCACCAGGAACTTCATACTCTATGGCAGATCACAAACACATTTACCCAAATGTCATAACTCATATTGAAATGTCACAGGTAGGTGGCGCCTGCCAACAATGCAGGAGACATGAGACTTGGGTTCCATCCCTGGGTCAAGAAGATCCCCTGGAGGAGGGCATGGCAACCCACTCCAGTATTCTTGCCTGGAGAATCCCTTGGACAGAGGAGCCTGGAGGGCTACAGTCCATGTGGTTGCAAAGAGTCAGACACGACTGAAGTGACTTAGCATGCCCATTCAAATAGACATGCCCTCAGGTGTTGCCATTCTCTCATCCAGAGGCCAGCTCTTGGTGTTTGCAGACATGGTGGTAGACCCCCATGTGTGAAAATACAAGGTAAGTTTCTGCACTTCTTAGTTGTTTCAACCATTTGTGGAGTCATTATTTCCTCTCTGTTCTTCTTTTTGCTTCTTACCCATTCATCCCTTTAGGAATTCTATTCTATTTGGCCTTTTTGTCACCTGCTTTCATTTTCTGGGTTCATATGAGGATGTCACCAGTAAACTTCTGCCTTCCCAGGGCTTATGGTAATGTAAGGACAGGTCTACCAATAACCTAAGTGGAAAGAATATTGATGGGAGGACTGGTCAAGGCCTCCTGAAGTCTGGTTCTTCAATTGCTTTCACAATAAGCAGATTGTCCTCATTTGGACATTGTTTCATCTCTTAGTAGTTTGCCCTTGACACTTAATTTTTCAAACTGGCAAACACATTCCAGGCCAACTTGCTAGTTTCTTTCTTGGTTGTCTTAATTACAGTGAAAATTGGACACTTCAGTTCATCTTTAGTAACTATGTCCATATACCTAACTTATTATTGCTTTATGTTCTTCACATTTTACAATTGCCTTGAAATAGATGACACATGTTGAGAAATACATTTTAGCTATTCCTATTATATGTTTGCATATATATCTATATATATAATATGCAATATATAATATTGTGTGTATATATATATATATATATATATATATATACAATATTATATATATTGGTGATGGACAGGGAGGCCTGACCTGCTGCAGTCCATGGAGTTGGAAAGGGTTGGACCCTACTGCGTGACTGAACTGCACTGATGATTATAAATTTTACATTTTGTATTGCAGCATCACTACCACTTTCCAATATAAGTTTCTCTTGCACAGAAATCTCATTGCTTACAGGCTGATACCAGCTATTAATATAAGCATAATCAAAATGGGATGAGATAAATTTTTCTTTGGTAATCAGTTTCCAACTATGCCTTCACATGAGCTGGTGGAGTCTGCTGTATTGTCCCTATAATCCACCTAAGCTGCCTGTTACACAACAGTTTCCCCACCACTAGTAAAACAATTCTTTGTTTCCATAGGCTCTGGTAAAGTTGATTTCCTCTGTGTCCCAAAATAAATCTACCATTGTGATCACACAGATACCATATGGTGCCATCACTCAAATTCAGCCTTAGTCAAATGACCATCAACTTAAGTACTCCTTAACACATGTTCAAGAAAGGGGAATGGAAAAGGTTATGACAAAGGTAAGCTTGATGCAGTAAAGTGGTTTCAGAATAGGAGGCACTTTTACATTATAGTTTATCTGAATACTGAAAATCTTGGCTAAAAGACTCCTTATTATCCTGTGTTTATAATACTGGCTCATGGTGGGGGGGTGTCCTAAGATAGCAGAGGAATAGGACAGGGAGACCAATTTCTCCCTCACAAATTCATTGAAAGATCATTTGAACGCTGAACAAATACCACGAAACAACTTCTGAATGCTGGCAGAGAACACCAGGTACCCAGAAAGGTAGCCCATTGTCTTCAAAAGAAGGTAGGACAAAATATAAAAGATAAAAAGAGAGACAAAAGAGTTAGGGATGGAGACCCGTCCTGGGGAGGGAGTCTTAAAAGAGAAGTTTCCAAACACCAGGAGACCCTCTCACTGGCCGGTCTGTGGGGAGTTTTGGAATCTCAGAAGGCAACATAACCGGGAGGAAAATATAAATAAATAAAACCCACAAATTACAGATCTAACTACAACTTCCAGAGGAGAAGTAGCCCAGATGCTCGTGTCAGCCACCAGCAAGCGGGGGCTGAACAGGGAGGCGCGGGCTGCACTGCTTAGGGTAAGGACCAGGCCTGAATGCCCTGAGGGCAATCTGAGGGAGCTAATGTGAGATAGCAACCCAAACCGTGGGATAGACAGAGAGGAAAAAAATAAGAAGAAAGAGAGAAAGAACTTTCCCGCAAAAAGCTCTAACCTAAGGCACTACCGTGCCCACTCACAGAACAAAGGACTGAGCGAATACTAGAGGAGAGCTAGCCGGCTGTGGACCTGCCCATCCCCTGCCAGAGGCAGGGAGGCAGGCAGGTGCCAGCCAGAGCCAGAAGGAAAGGGGCAAACTTGGCCCCAGAGATGGCATCCTCTACCAAACTGTGAGCAGGTTCTCAGTTGCTAATCAAGTCTTCCTGGGATCCTGGACGGTTGACATTCCTCAGGAGGGTCACAGCCAGAGATAAGCTCCCCAGAAAAGACACATGGCACACCTGAGATGCAGCTGTGCACCCAGGGAATCGAGCGGCAGGGACTGGGGAGGTGATAAGACGGACCGCAGCTGGGGAGTGTGCACTCGCCAAGCACCTGGTCACCTGAGCTGCTTGGACCTGGGAAGGGCACAAGACACGGGCGCGAAACACAGGCCCAACTGAGTCTGTGCCTTCGTGGAGTACCTGAGAACCTGAACCTGAGTGGCATACATCTGGGAAGTGCATGCAACCCAGGGCCCACACCAGAAAGTTCCCCAGCAAAGCAACCTGGAGCCTAAGCAGTGTAGACCAGGAAAGCATACACTCCATGAACAGGGGCAAACCCAGTGTGGCCCAGACACTGCGAGCATTCCCCACACCCTCTAGTGATATTTGCTTGCAGTGTTCCTCCCTCCCCATAGCACAATTGAACAAGTGAGCCTAAATAAATGACCACCTTTGCCCCCTTGTGTCAGGGCAGAGGTTAAACACTGAAGAGACTTACAAATGGAGGAAGTAAAAATAAACCAAGAAGAGGGAATGGCTCTGGAAGTGACAGGTGGAACAGATTAAAACCCTGTAATTAACACTGACTACATTGGAAGGGACCTACAGACTTTGAGAAGAAGTATAAGGTGGAACAAGGAACTATCTGAAACTGAACTGACCACACACTGCCCTCTACAGCTCCAGAGAAATTCCTCGATATATTTTACTACTATCATTTTTAAATTTTTTAAAAAAAAATTTAAGTTTTTTTATTAATCCTTTAATTTTCATTTTTAAAACCTACTATTACCTTGAAAAAAAGACCCTATTTTTAAAGCAAATTTCATATTTTTTAATATATAATTTTTGTGATTTTTTAAAATATTGTATTTTTGAGAGTCTAACCTCTACTCTAGATTTTTAATCTTTGCTTTTTGGTAATTGTTATCAGTTTTGTACCTTTAAGAATCCAATCTTCAGTACCCATTCTTACTTAGGAGTGTGATTACTGGCTTGATTGCTCTCTCTCCTTTTGACTCTCCTTTGTCTCCCCTGGGTCACCTCTATCTTCTCCCTCCCCCTTCTCTTCTTTGCTTAACTCTGTGAATCTATTTGGGTGATCTGGGTGGTGGAGAAAACGTAGGGAACTGATCACAGGCTAGATTTCTCTCTCACCTTTTGACTCCCCCTCCTCTCCTCCTGGTCACCCCCTTCTCCTCCCTCCCTTTTATTTTCTATATGGAACTCCGTGAACCTCTCTGAGTGTTCCAGACTGTAGAGAACACATAGGGAATTGATTACTGGCTAGACTGCTCTCTCCCATTTTGATTTCCCCTCTTCTCCTCCTGGTCACCTCTATCTCCCTCCTCCCTCTTCTCTTCTCCATGTAACTCTGTGAACCTCTATGGGTGTCCCTCACTGTGGAGAATCTTTTCACCATTAACCTAGATGTTTTGTCATCAGTGCTGTATGAATGCAGAAGTCTTGAGGCTACTACAAGAATAAGACTGAAAGCCAGAGGCAGGAGGCCTAAATCTAAAACTTGAGATCACCAGAAATCTCCTGACTCCAGAGACCATTAATCTACAAAAGCTCATCCAAAAGCCTCCATACATACAATGAAACCAAGCTCCACCTAAGAGCCAACAAGTTTCAGAACAAGACATACCAAGCTAATTCTCGATCAAAGCAGGAACATAACACAAGCACAAAAATACAAGTGGCCAAAAGTCACATCAAACCCATAGACACCTCAAAACTCACTACTGGACACTTCATTGCACTCCAGAGAGAAGAGATCCAGCCACACCCATGAGAACACCAACGCAAGCTTCCCTAACCAGGAAACCTTGACAAGCCACTTGTCCAATCCCATCTACAGGGAGGAACCTCCACAATAAAAAGGAACCACAAACTTCCAGCACACAGAAAGGCCACACCAAACACAGCAACCTAAACAAGATGAAAGGCAGAAAAATATTCAGCAGGTAAAGGAACATGATATAAGCCCACTGAACCAAACAGAAGAGGAGGAGATAGGGAGTCTAACTGAAAAAGAATTCAGAATAATGATAGTAAAAATGATCCAAAATTTTGAAAACAAAATGGAGTTACAGATAAATGGTCTGAAGACAAGGATTTAGAAGATGCAAGAAAAGTTTTAAAAGGACCTAGAAGAAATAAAAAAGAATCAATCAATAATGAATAATGCAATAACTGAGATCAAAAGCACTCTGGAGGGAATCAATAGTAGAATAACTGAAGCAGAAGATAGGATAAGCAAGGTGGAAGACAGAATGGTGGAAATAAATGAAGCAGAGAGGAAAAAATAAAAAAGAATTAAAAGAAATGAGGACAACCTCAAGACCTCTGGGACAGTGTCAAACGCCCCAACATTCAAATCATAAGAGTCCCAGAAGAAGATGACAAAAAGAAGGGCCATGAAAAAATACTTGAGGAGATAATAGTTGAAAACTTCCTTAAAATGGTGAAGGAAACAGCCACCCAAGTCCAAGAAAGCCAGAGAGTCCCAAACAGGATAAACCCAAGGTGAAACACCCCAAGACACATATGAATCAAATTAATGAAGATGAAACACAAAGAACAAATATTAAAAGCAGCAAGGGAAAAACAACAATTAACCCACAAGGGGATCCCCATAAGGATAACAGCTGAACTTTCAAAAGAAACTCTTCAAGCCAGAAGGGAATGGCAGGACATACTTAAAGTGATGAAAGAGAAAAGCCTACAACCCAGATTACTGTACCCAGCAAGGATCTCATTCAAATATGAAGGAGAAATCAAAAGCTTTGCAGACAAGCAAATCTCAGAGAGTCAGCACCACCAAACCAGCTCTCCTGGAGAAGACAATGGCAACACACTCCTATACTCTTGCCTGGAAAATCCCATGGACAGAGGAGCCTGGTAGGCTGTAGTCCATGGGGTCACTAAGAGTCCGACACGACTGAGCAACTTCACTTTCATTTTTCACTTTCATGCATTGCAGAAGGAAATGGCAACCCTCTCCAGTGGTCCTGCCTGGAGAATCCCAGGGACCGGGGAGCCTGGTGGGCTGCCGTCTATTGGGTCACACAGAGTCGGACATGACTGAAGTGACTTAGCAGCAGCAGCAGCAGGAAACCGGCTCTCCAACAAATGCTAAAGGATCTTCTCTAGGCAGGAAACACAGGAAAGGTTTATAAACTTGAACCCAAAACAACAAAGTAAATGGCAATGGGATCATACTTATCAATAATTACCTTAAATGTAAATGGGTTGAATTCGCCAACCAAAAGACAAAGACTGGCTGAATGGATACAAAAACAAGACCCCTATATATGCTGTCTATATGAGACCCACCTCAAACCTAGGGATGCATACAGACTGAAAGCAAAAGGCTGGAAAAAGATATTTCAAGCAAATGGAGACCAAAAGAAAGCAGGGGTAGCAATACTCCAGATAAAATAGACTTTGAAATAAAGGCCATGAAAAGCGACAAAGAAGGACACTACATAATGATCAAAGGATCAATCCAAGAAGAAGATATAACAATTATAAATATATATGCACCCAACATAGGAGCACCACAATATGTAAGGCAAATGCTAACAAATATGAAAGCAGAAATTAACAGTAACACAATAATAGTGGGAGACTTTAATATCCCACTCACACCTATGGATAAATCAACTAAACAGAAAATTAGCCAAGGAAACACAAACTTTAAATGATACAATGGACCAGTTAGACCTCATTGATATCTATAGGACATTTCACCCTAAAACAATGAATTTCACCTTTTTCTCAAGTGCACATGGAACCTTCTCCAGGATAGATCACATCCTGGCCCATAAATCTAGGTTTGGTAAATACAAAAAAATTGAAATCATCTCAAGCATCTTTTCTGATCACAATGCAGTAAGATTAGATATCAACTACAGGAAAAAAAGTATGAAAAACATAAACATACAAACATATGGAGTCCATGGGGTCACTAAGAGTCGGACATGACTGAGCAACTTCACTTTCATTTTTCACTTTCATGTATTGGCTAAGCAACACACTTCTGAATAACCAACAAATCGCAGAAGAAATCAAAAAGAAATCAAAATATACATAGAAACAAATAAAAATGAAAACGCAGCAACCCAAAACCTAAGGGGAAGGTTCATAGCAATACAAGCCTACTTCAAGAAACAGGAGAGAAATCCAATAAATAACCTAACTCTACACCTAAAGCAACTAGAAAAGGAATAAATGAAGAAGTTCAGGGTTAGTAAAAGGAAAGAAATCACAAAAATTAGGGCAGAAATAAATGCAAAAGAAACAAAAGAGACCATAGCAAAAATCAACAAAGCTAAAAGCTGGTTCTTCGAGAGGATAAATAAAATAGACAAACCATTAGCCAGACTCATCAAGAAACAAAGGGAGAAGAATCAAATCAACAAAATTAGAGATGAAAGTGGAAAAATCACAACAGACAACACAGAAATACAAAGGATCACAAGAGACTATTATCAGCAAATATATGCCAATAAAATGGACAACTTGGAAGACATGGACAAATTCTTAGAAAAGTATAACTTTCCAAAACTGAACCAGGAAGAAATAGAAAATCTTAACAGACCCATCACAAGCACAGAAATTGAAACTGTAATCAGAAATCTTTCAACAAACAAAATCCCAGGACCAGATGGCTTCAGAGGTGAATTCTACCAAAAATGTAGAGAAGAGCTCACACCTATCCTACTCAAACTCTTCCAGAAAATTGCAGAGGAAGGTAAACTTCCAAACTCATTCTATGAGGCCACCATCACCCTAATACCAAAACCAGACAAAGATGCCACATAAAAAGAAAACTACAGGCCAATATCACTGATGAACATAGATGTAAAAATCCTTAACAAAATTCTAGCAAACAGAATCCAACAGCATATTAAAATGATCATACATCATGACCAAGTGGGCTTTATCCCAGGGATGCAAGGATTCTTCAATATTCACAAATCAATTAATGGGATATACTACATTAACAAATTAAAAGGTAAAAACCATATGATTATCTCAATAGATGCAGAGAAAGCCTTTGACAAAATTCAACATCCATTTATGATAAAAACCCTCCAGAAAGCAGGCAGAGAAGGAACATACCTCAACATAATAAGAACCATATATGAAAAACCCACAGCAAACAGTATTGTCAATGGTGAAAAAATTGAAAGCCGTTTTTCTAAAGTCAGGAACAAGACAAGGGTGCCCACTTTCACCAGTACTCTTCAACATAGTTTTGGCCACAGCAATCAGAGCAGAAAAAGAAATAAAAGGAATCCAGATTGGAAAAGAAGAAGTAAAACTCTCACTGTTGGCAGATGACATGATCCTCTACATAGAAAACCCTAAAGACTCCACTAGAAAATTATCCGAGCTAATTAATGAATACAGCTTTTGAACTGTGGTGTTGGAGAAGACTCTTGAGAGTCCCTTGGACTGCAAGGAGATCCAACCAGTCCATCCTAAAGGAAATCAGTCCTGGGTGTTTATTGGAAGGACTGATGCTGAAGCTGAAACTCCAATACTTGGCCATCTGATGCGAAGAACCAACTCACCGGAAAAGACTCTGATGCTGCAAGAGATTGAAGGCAGGAGGAGAAAGTGATGGCAGAGGATGAGATGGTTGGATGGCATCACCAACTCAATGGACATGAGTTTGGGCAAACTCTGGGAGATGGTGAAGGACAGGGAAGCATAGCATGCTGTTGTCCATGGGATTGCAAAGAACTGGACATGACCAAGTGACTGAACAGCAGCAATAATATTTAGACATAATTATCTTAGTACAGACAGGGCACACACAGCATTAAAGACAATAAACTATTATTGTATACGTTCCACAAATTAGGTAAAATTGGTAGTAGGATCAAAAACATCATTAGCAAAGATTTAAGCCAAGAGCCTCAGGAACCAAATAATTTTCCTAGTATTTCCCCTAAACTGGAAAGATGATTGTTCAGAGCAGAAATTTGACTCTTCACATAGGTCATAAGATTGATTACATATGAAGATTCAACAGGTATAAAGACATAGACTTCAGTACATATTACACCACAAGGTTCTGCTTGGGAGGCGGTTAAAATATTGAGGGCTGTGTGAGTCCGTAGGAATGGTTTTACTTTTATTGAGACTTCTGAATTCAGCAAGCTAATGGTTCACTATCATTCAAAGCTTGCTGAGTGAATTTTGTTAAAGCCTCTATGCGAGTTCAGTTCATTTCAGTCGCTCAGTCGTGTCTGACTCTTTGCGACCCCATGAACAACAGTATGCCAGGCCTCCCTGTCCATCACCAACACCCGGAGTTTACCCAAACTCATGTGCATTGAGTCGGTGATGCCATCCAACCATCTCATCCTCTGTTGTCCCTTTCTCCTCTTGCCCTCAATCTTTCCCAGCATCAGGATCTTTTCAAATGAGTCAGCTTTTGCATCAGGTGGCCAAAGTATTGGAGTTTCAGCTTCAACATCAGTCCCTCCAGTGAACACCCAGGACTGATCTCCTTTAGGATGGACTGGTTGGATCTCCTTGCAGTCTAAGGGACTCTCAAGAGTCTTCTCCAACACCACAGTTCATAAGTATCAATTCTTCTGCGCTCAGCTTTCTTTATAATCCAACTCTCACATCCATACATGACTACTGGAAAAACCATAGCCTTGACTAGAAGGACATTTGTTGACAAAGTAATGTCCCTGCTTTTTAATATGCTGTCTAGGTTAGTCATAACTTTCCTTCCAAGTAGTAAGTGTCTTTTAATTTCATGGCTGCATACACCATCTGCAGTGATTTTGGAGCCCCCAAATAAAGTTAGCCACTGTTTCCACTGTTTCCCCATCTATTTGCCATGAAGTGATGGGACCAGATGCCATGATCTTCGTTTTCTGAATGTTGAGCTTTAAGCCAACTTTTTCACTCTCCTCTTTCACTTTCATCAAGAGGCTCTTTAGTTCTTCTTCACTTTCTGCCATAAGGGTGGTGTCATCTACATATCTGAGGTTATTGATATTTCTCCCAGCAATCTTGATTCCAGCTTGTGCTTCATCCAGCCCAGCATTTCTCATGATGTACTCTGCATATAAGTTAAGTAAGCAGAGTGACAATATACAGCCTTGACGTACTCCTTTTCCTATTTGGAACCAGTCTGTTGTTCCATGTCCAATTCTAACTGTTGCTTCCTGACCTGCATACAGATTTCTCAAGAGGCAGGTCAGGTGGTCTGGTATTCCCATCTCTTTCAGAATTTTCCACAGTTTATTGTGATCCACACAGTCAAAGGCTTTGGCATAGTCAATAAAGCAGAAATAGATGTTTTTATGAAATTCTCTTGCTTTTTCGATGCACTAAGGTTACTCATAAGTGACCTTGGGCCCAAGGGAAGCCAGTCCCCCTAACCAACCTGGGAAAGCCAAGGCCACAAATTTGTTCCATAAATCCACTGGGTTCCATTTAGAGCTACCCAATATTTAACATCTAGTGAAAAGAAAGTATTTATGGATAGATTCAGAACAGGCATCATTAATTGGCCAGATAAGGGGGGTTTCACATAGTGGTAAATTTAGCTTGCATGGTGCTAGAGTTTCTTTCAAAATAAAATTTCAAAGAGTCATCCTATGAAAGTCTTGGAGTGGAAAAATACACCAAGGCAACCTGGGAGTACTGGACATAGATAATTGGCCACCAGAGATTGGATTGATTTTTGAAACTTGCAAATGACTGAGCCCAAGGAAGCAATACATTCGGTTAATAAACAAAAGTTTGAGCAAACCGTCAAAGTAATCAGAATATAAGCCTGGTCCAGTATCTTGGTTCAACTGTCTACTTCAGATGTTGTCATCTTGTCCTGCTCTGTGCTAGTCTTAATTAGTCATAGTCAGGTATCAGAAATAGGAGTTGCAGTCCATCCAAGCAGGGCCCTTCCAATGTGGCTTTTTAAAAGTCCTTTATTTTTGCTACTACCCAAAGCAATTTATAGATTCAATGCAATCCCTATCAAGCTACCAACGGTATTCTTCACAGAGCTAGAACAAATAATTTCACAATTTGTATGGAAATACAAAAAACCTCGAATAGTCAAAGCTATCTTGAGAAAGAGCAATGGATCTGGAGGAATCAACCTACCTGACTTCAGGCTCTACTACAAAGCCACAGTTATCAAGACAGTATGGTACTGGCACAAAGACAGAAATATAGATCAATGGAACAAAATAGAAAGCCCAGAGATAAATCCACGCACCTATGGACACCTTATCTTTGACAAAGGAGGCAAGAATATACAATGAATTAAAGACAATCTCTTTAACAAGTGGTGCTGAGAAATCTGGTCAACCACTTGTAAAAGAATGAAACTAGAACACTTTCTAACACCATACACAAAAATAAACTCAAAATGGATTAAAGATCTCAACGTAAGACCAGAAACTATAAAACTCCTAGAGGAGAACATAGGCAAAACACTCTCTGACATACATCACAGCAGGATCCTCTATGACCCACCTCCCAGAATATTGGAAATAAAAGCAAAAATAAACAAATGGGACCTAATTAACCTTAAAAGCTTCTGCACATCAAAGGAAACTATTAGCAAGATAAAAAGGCAGCCTTCAGAATGGGAGAAAATAATAGCAAATGAAGCAACTGACAAACAACAAATCTCAAAAATATACAAGCAACTCCTATAGCTCAACTCCAGAAAAATAAATGACCCAATCAAAAAATGGGCCAAAGAACTAAATAGACATTTCTCCAAAGAAGACATACAGATGGCTAACAAACACATGAAAAGATGCTCAACATCACTCATTATCAGAGAAATGCTAATCAAACCCACTATGAGGTACCATTTGATGCAAGTCAGGATGGCTTCGATCCAAAACCTTACAAGCAATAAATGCTGGAGAGGGTGTGGAGAAAAGGGAACCCTCTTACACTGTTGGTGGGAATGCAAACTAGTACAGCCACTATGGAGAACAGTGTGGAGATTCCTTAAAAAACTGGAAATAGAACTGCCTTATGATCCAGCAATCCCACTGCTGGGCATACACACTGAGGAAACCAGAAGGGAAAGAGACACGTGTACCCCAATGTTCATCACAGCACTGTTTATAATAGCCAGGACATGCAAGCAACGTAGATGTCCATCAGCAGATGAATGGATAAGAAAGCTGTGGTACATATACACAATGGAGTATTACTCAGCCATTAAAAAGAATACATTTGAATCAGTTCTAATGAGATGGATGAAACTGGAGCCTATTATACAGAGTGAAGCAAGCCAGAAAGAAAAACACCAATACAGTATACTAACGCATATATATGGAATTTAGAAAGATGGTAACAATAACCCTGTGTACGAGACAGAAAAAGAGACACTGATGTATAGAACAGTCTTACGGACTCTGTTGGAGAGGGAGAGGGTGGGAAGATTTGGGAGAATGACATTGAAACATGTATAATATCATGTATGAAACGAGTCGCCAGTCCAGGTTCGATGCACGATATTGGATGCTTGGGGCTGGTGCACTGGGACGACCCAGAGGGATGGTATGGGGAGGGAGGAGGGTTCAGGATGGGGAACACATGTATACCTGTGGCGGATTCGTTTTGATATTTGGCAAAACTAATACAATTTTGTAAAGTTTAAAAATAAAATAAAATTTTAAAAAAAGTCCTTTATTTCGTGTTGTTTGCAGTGAGCATGATCTCCTGGTTTACAGGTTATGGTGAATCTGATCTTCATTCAAAGACAGATTACTGTGATAAACTTTAGAAACAAATTTAGAATGTCATTTTAATAATTTAACTAAAGTTTGCAATAATAGCATAATAACAAGGAGCTATCTGTGAAGTGAATCTTAGGCAGTAAATACAGACCTCAATTAACAACACTAGAATTTAATATCCACTGAAACATGAACTTTTGCTGTCTAAAATTAACCTCATTTCTACAAATATAGCCCAATTAAAACCAATTTGTTTGCAAAATAAATTTGGTTAATTGATCACATAGGCTCTTTTAAATTAGCTCTACTGGAACGTTTCATGAGGAGTCTCAGATTGAACTTTTAAAGACCCCTCAAGGCCAGGAAGCCTACACAAAGGGTGTGTCAGAGATTCCACCTGTCGACAGAGGTATCTGTCAGTTTGGGTGAATTCCCCCTCTTCTCATAGCACCCGAAATACCTTGCGATCCCTGCACCTGTTAGGAGATAGCCTTCCTTAATTACCTGATAAAGCAACTGGGAAACTAGGAGTTTCTAAACTCTGGAGGGATCAGATAGACAAAAAAGATAAATCTTCAATTTTACTTACAAAATTATAATTTACCAAATTCCTATAAGTCATAATTAGCTTCAGGGGAAATGAAGCTAATATCTGAAAAACACAGGTTAAAAACCACTAATATTTCAGACAGAACTCCAAAATTATAACCGTACTCATCAGTTTGCTTAGTCCTATGTGAGTAATCCTTGATGTTAATCTTAGTTTTATAAAGCCATCAGGTTTTCCATTACAGTTCTTTAATTTCTTAATCAGTTCAGCAATATGATCTGAGTTATCAGAAAAAAGTTAGTTGCTCAGCCATGTCCAACTCTTTGTGACCCCATGGACTGTAACCCACCAGGCTCCTCTACCCCTGGAATTCTCCAGGTAAGAATACTGGAGTGGGTTGCAAATCCCTTCTCCAGGGGATCTTCCCAACCTAGGGATTAAACCCAGGTCTCTGGCGTTGTGAGCAGATTCTTTGCTGTCTGAGCCACGAGTGAAGCCTGAGTTATCAGAAACCCAAGTAGGGCTTTCCTGATAGCTAAGTTGGTAAAGAATCTGCCTCTAATGCAGGAGACTCTGGTTCAATTCCTGGGTCAAGAAGATCCACTGGAGAAGGGATAGGCTACCCACTGCAGTATTAATGGCTACCCACTCCAGTATTCTGCCTGGACAATTCCATGGACTATAGTCCATGGGGTCACAAAGAGTCGGACATGACTGAGTGACTTTCATACTTATAAAAAAGTCCTTTCTAAGAATCTTCTTGAAGATGAAACTCTTTTTTTTTTTTAAAGCATCATATTACAACAGAAACTGTCTATAACTAGCAAAAGACTCAAAATGCAAAATGCAAGGTTAAAGACCTTTGTCAATTACAATGCAATTGACAAACTTGGGTTACTGATGTGACATATGACAATTTAAGATAATTCCTAGAATTATGACTGATAGTATTTTACCAGAACATACCAAATTTTTAGTAGTTACATATAATTTCTAGACTGTTTATAATAATAACATTTACTCATATGATACAACCTTAGTTTTATCAACATTCATTTGACAATGCCTCCCATGTAATAACATACCAAATAAACCTAATCTGTTTAATATTTCTTTCTGAGATGCAGAGAAAATAAATATTTTGAGGTGTTCCATGGACCCTTTGGAAAACCTCAAATTTAGCTAGAGGTTAGAATTTGATCTTTGGAAAATTTATAAAAATATCAAAAAAGTTTCAAAACATCTAGTCAAATAAAATCATAGGTCACTGTGAAATAATACCCACTCACTTAACAAATGTGACAATAAATGATCTTAAAGGTTGTAATAAATCACTTAAGGGCAAAAAATCTACTATCAAAGCAGCTCAATATTTTAAGAAAACTGTTTTCTCAAAAGAGAGAGTAAATCAAACTCCAGGCTTTCATCAGCCTACTCCTTATAACAAGATTTACTTAATTAAGTTCAACCTAATTTTAGCCAATTCTGACTATGCATGGAGCTCTTCTCTCAGTATTCCTCTTACACAAACCTTCTATAACTTTTGATATCTATATTATTCTGTCTCTCAGTTTCTTTTCTGTTCAGAAACTACCAACTATATGATAAAACCACCCCCTTTCTCCCCTTTAACCAAATGCATTTCCATTCCTCAAACAATATTTACTGAAAACACATTTCTAATTTCCTTGCATACTGAAATATTTCTTTTATTATTTTAGTAGCCTTAGTTATATATATTATAATTATTCACCTTAAAACCTAGTTTCTAGCAAAAATTAGGAAGTAAACAATTATTAACTGTACTTTATATTAGCATTTTGCAGATTTATAAGCTTATAAATACTACTTATGGTTTCTGGAAAACATGTACTTTCTTGCAGAAAATGTCTTAGTGTGGTAGAAAACACTAATAGTCCTAATTATCTTCTCTGTAAAAGAAAGCCTATGTTCAGTAATTAATGTTCCAGTATCGTATTTGGAAATTTGGATAGTCAATGGATTCCCATCATTTAACTTAATTCAGCAAAATCATAAAATGTCAAGTTGTCAAAATCTGGAGAGATTTTTGAGATAGACATTCTCCGAACATAATTATTCCTAAATTGTTTACCTAAAAGCTCTTAAATCATTTACCTCTACTTTATTTACTTAAAATTTCATATGATTCTTTTCTTACTGACAAACTTTGTAACAGGGAAAAAAAGATCTTATTTGATTTCTAGTAAACCTAGGTACAATAGGAAGCATTATACTTAATTTGGTAACACTAAAGGCATGTCTATATTAATTAAATCAACAAACTTAGGTGAAATTGAATACCAAGTATTAATTCACTCTTGACTATTTCCCAAATCACATGTACCCAAAATTCATTCTGGACTGTTTCTTCTGTATTTCTGAGTATTTATACATAAATGCTTAATTTTTTTAAAGCCAAATCAACAAGGCTCTTTTACAAATTAATTTTGCAGATACCACACATCTGCAACACACATATATAGTGAGGGAGTGAAGTCACTCAGTCGTGTCTGACTCTTTGCAACCCCATGGACTATAGCCCACCAGACTCCTCCACCCATGGGATTCTCCAGGCAAGAGTACTGGAGTGGGTTGCCATTTCCTTCTCCAGGGGATCTTCCTGACCCAGGGATCGAACCCAGGTCTCCTGCATTGTAGGCAGATGCTTTACTGTCTGAGCCACCAGGGAAGTACACACATATATGGATACATACAAATACATGGAGACACCCCATAGTTCCCATTCCAAAATTTCAGCCATGAATCAGGTTCAATAATATAAACTCCATCAGTTACAAAGAAGTTGGATTCATACTGGGTTTCTGGTAGATGGAACAAATCGAGGTCACCTTCTAGATGGCTAAACGCTTTTTATTAATTTTATGGAAAAGACTCTTATAATTTCTATTTGTCCTTGACAAGTCAAGTGCCAAATGACTTATCCCCTTTCCTGAAATTTACATTTCAAAAAGATGGCAGACATAAAGTTTTCTGGAGAATATTAGTTAGGTCATTTGCATCTCAAAGGCATAGGAGGAGAAAGGCAAGTTCCTTCTAAAGAGGACTTTGTTCACTTGAGGCCAGAATTTTTCTCCCTCAATTTTTTTCCTTACAAGCCTCTTAAGATAAATAGGGGAGGGATTAGGAGTGGTAAAAGGATTGGTGGATTTTGGATTATTTTGGGACCCACAGAAATCATCTTATAGAGACTAGATTTATTCAAAAAGGACAGTTGACTTTTTTTCTTGAAGAACTGAGTGACCACCGCAATGACATCAAAGGACTGACATACCCATTTACCTATGTTGGAACACTTTGCTTTCCCTCATTTAGCTTGGAACAGAAGCACCCTCACCCTTGCAATTCTCCTGTGCTGTGCTATACATAGTCATGCAGTTGCGTCTGACTCTTTGCGACCCCATGGACTGTAGCCCACCAGGCTCCTCTGTCCAAGGGGATTCTCCAGGCAAGAATACTTGAGTGGGTTGCCATGCCCTCCTCCAGGGGATCTTCCCAGCCCAGGGATTGAATCCAGGTCTCCCGCACTGCAAGTGGATTCTTTACCATCTGAGCCACCAGGGAAGCCAATGAATACTGGAGTGGGTAGCCTATCCCTTCTCCAGGGGGTCTTCCTGACCCAGGAATCAAACTGGGGTCACCTGCATTGAAGGTGGATTTTTTACCAGCTGAGCTATCAGAGAAGCCCCCCAGTATTCCTATCAGGCTCCAAATATCAGCTATGGCAGACTTAATCAGACCAGTGGTCTCCCATCTTTGTAATCCATTTACAAACACTTCTGTGGATCCTCCCAGGTTTAAGAAATTGTTTAACCATGATCCTCAGTTTTGGCTTTTGTGTAAAGAGGCTTGTCTACAGCTTCAGCTGGTCCTGTTTCTAAAGATAATCATCTAATAATGTCTTTGGAATGGAGAGGCGATTCAGGCAGAAGATTACTAGAATGAGTACTCAAATAAATTAGGATAGAGGGGGTACATTTTATGTGATTAGTCTTTAATTAACCTTCTATAACAAATCTTGCAATGAAGTTATTTTGGAAATTTTGAAGACTTTTGGGGCTTCTGCATATCAATTAAAGTAGATACAATCATTTCAGATGGGACATCTCCAAAACTTTAACAATTTAAAGTTTTTCCAATTCAAAAGATTCAAGGAGCTAGCCCTACAAATATTTTCCCCTCCTAATCTAATTTTAGAAAAGAGGAAAACTCTTACCATTGTTATTTCCAATAGACACTGCAGGCACAGATCCAGAAGACTGTTGGCTTAACTACATACTAAAAATCAGTTTTGGAGAGCCAAAAGAACACCATCTTGACCATTTCAGGTCCTGATTTCCTTGAATTCCCAATTAGGTAATTGCAATTATACAAAAACCCAGCTGGTTTTCCTACAGGTTGCTGTTTGCCTAGGAGCTGTTTGGTCTTTGAGGAAAAACTTTCCATTATTAGTTTCATAGCCTAATTCAAATATGAGATATGATCAGAACAATGTTTGAAGACAATGTGATGGGTCAAATGTGTGTTGCTACTGAGTCTAGCACCCCAAGGGGTTATCATTGGGTTGGTTCAACTCTTTTTTGTGTCTTGGTTTTTCCCTGCAACAATCTAAAACCACCGTGGGTGCTCAGGGCACTAGGTTATCAGCCTCTGTTGTGCTCACTAACTGAGCAGTAATTACCTAATGGTTGTACTGGGTATCTTATTTTTCAAAGCTGAATAATTTAATCTCTCATTTCACTAGCAAAAGTTTTGTTCAGACCATATATCAACTCTTTTTTCTCAATTTAAGCCAAATTTAACAAAACCCCAGCCACCTATATTTCCTCTATCCCTCTAGTTCGCTGACTAGAAATGCACTGGTGCCCCTTAAGACTCCAAGTCTTAAGTAAAGAAGCTCAAATAAAATTTTCAGGATCATCACCCAAACAATGAGATCTGGATATCAGGAGAACTCACCAGAATACCTGAGGAACACTGAGAAGATGGTAGCTTAATGGGCCCACATTTGGTACCGAGCACTGGCCCCAGGCAGACTTCAGGTGTGTTCTGGTGAGTGTCTCTAATATCCTACCAGCTATGCCAAGTTTGTGTCAATGAAAATGTAATCAATCTAAGAAAGAAATGGAAAATTTTATTTGAGTCAAATTGAGGATTATAACCCAGGAAAGCTCAGAAAGCTTGGAAAACTGTCCTGTCCATTAGAAGGCAAAGCACAATGATATGTTTTTTGTGTTTTGAGACACACAGGTACACATCAAATGACATATTACTGACAGTTTACACAATCCAGGTCTGCAAGTACAAATTGGTAAGTCATTGTGATCCCTTGCAAGACCAAGAAGGAATGTTATCTTTTAAGGAGTTAGCTTGTTGGTGCCAGGAGAATGTTGGTATTTCTGTTGATGGGGAAAGTTTGGTCAGTGGACAATGCATATTCACAACACACAGTAGAGAGGGGAGAGGATGCCAAAGGGTAGAGAAAATTTTTTATGTTTTACTTTTTTTTTCTCTTTAAAAATTTATCTAATTGGAGGATAATTGCTTTACAATATTGTGATGGTTTTTATCATACATCAGTATGAAATGGCCATAAGTATACATGTGTTGCCCCCACCTCCGTCCCCACCCTATCCTTTCAGGTTGTCACAGAGCACCGACTTTGGGTGCCCTGCTTCATACATCAAACTCTCTCTGGTCATCTATTTTACATATGGTAATGTATATGTTTCAATGCTATCCTCTCAAATCATCTCACCCTCTCCTTCTCCCACTGAGTCCAAAATCTGTTCTTTACATGTGTGTTTCCTTTGCTGCCCTGTACATAGGATCATCAGTAATTTTTTTTACCTTGCCATAAAATATTAATTTTATTTCATAGCAATAGAACTTTTCCATACTTTATTGTGTAAGTAAGCCCTCTCTTCAGAAACATTATATCTCTTGTCTTAAATATTCTCAATTTGGGGAAAATATATATTGGAACACTCTCAACCTGGAAGACTTTATCAGGAATCTTCCAAGATAAAAGCCTTCCAGGCTAATTCTTCTGTTCTATACACTAAAGAAAACTCACAACCTAAAATCTAGGAGTTAAGTTTTGTTCAGGGAACTTACTGAGGACTACAGCTCGGGGGGTGGGCAGCTTCTTAGATTTCTCTGAAGAAGTGCCCCAAAGAGGTAAGGGAGGAATCAGGATATATAGGAGATTTCGCTAAAAACAAAAAGCTGTCTGGTCAAACATCAAAAGATTATTGCTAATCACAAAAACAGACATCTCAAGTTAATTATTTTAGCACTTTTTTATGTATGAGAAGCTACAAAAATCTGGGCTCATTGAAATTATTCTTTAGATATGCATCTTGAATATCTAGGAACACACCCTGAATTCCTCTCAAGGCCTACAGTCAGGGGTGAGGAGGCAGCTGCAGTGACTGATGGCTTGATCTTTATAGAATTGACATGATGGACAGCATCCTTTGCTTACTGAAATGGCAGGCAACATTTCCTTTTTATATATTCTTCTGCCCTTGCTGTGTTTCTACTCCTTTGTGTTTCCTTGAGGTTCCTAAATTCTGGGTGAGTATTGTTGGTACACAAAAATAAGTCAAGGTATGAGGTAGGTGGGGCTTCTCAGGTGGCTTAACTGGTAAAGAATCTGCCTGCAATGCAGGAGACACAGTTTCGATTCCTGGGTTGGGAAGATCTCCTGGAGAAGGGAATGGCAACCTACTCCAGTATTCTTGCTTGGAGAATCCCATGGATAGAGGAGCCTAGCAGGCTACAGTCCATGGAGTCACAAACTGTTGGACACAACTGATTGACTAAACACACACACGCACAAGGCAGGTAGCATCAACTCCCTGTAGTACAATATATGTAATAGATGTAGAGTGAGTCCACAGTCTCATCCCTTTCTATCTCTAATGCACCTGGCTCTTGGATAATCTAAGCTACTTTTCAATTTTAATCGAATGACAAGAGAGGCCCCAAGGCTGCCACAGGGTTACTTAAACCTCTAGTTTTTGGTGACCTATTGTTCCATATTTGAAAACCACTAATGATTCAGTTTTTAATCCCAGCAAGACTATCTTTTATTTTCCCATAGTCAGAAAAAGAACTTTTTAAGGAAAAAATAAGGAGTTTTATAAAAATTGTTGAAATAAAATATATGATCATGATCACACAATGGAGAAGGGTCAGTAGAATTATAATATTTTCAAATTTACTATGTTTATGAGAAGTAGTAAATATTAACTAACAGATTGTGATAAGTTAAAGATGCACATTGTAACTCTTGAGCAACTACTAAAAGTCATGCAAAAAGTACATATATATATTTAAATTGAAGTATTAAACATAATACAAAAATATTATCCTTAATGAATTAGGAACGTGAAATAGAGGAATAATATACAAACAGAACAAAGAGAAAACAAATAGCAAATGATTCAACCACGTGCACAATAATATTAAATGAAAATAGACTAAATACTCCAATAAAAAACAGGGTTTATTAGACAAGATAAATCAAGTCCCAATCACTCACAAAAAGATGCACTTTAATGTAAATACTCAAATAGATTGAAAATAAAAGGATGGAAAGTGATATATCATGCAAAATGTAAAACTAAGAATAATGTTTGGGCTATGTAAGTGAGGACTTCAAGTAATATAATAATATCACAGGAAATAAAGTGAGAAATTTTAGAAAGATAGTGGGTTGATACACAATAATGCTAAATACATGTGTACCTTAAAACAGAACTTTAAAATTCATGAGACAAACATAGATAGCTCTAAAGAAAGAAACAGATATATCCACATTTGTAACTGGTAACTTTTAAAACTTTTCTCTCAGTAATTAATAGGAGCTACATTAAAAAATAGTAAGAATTTAGAAGATTTCAAAAATAGTGTTATCCAAGTTAATGTAATTGACATTTCATAGAAAACCACATTCAGTAACTGCAGAATTCATGCTATTTTCAAGGACACATGAATTACTCACCAATGGCCACAGATTATCCATGTGTATTTTGGATATTTACATATATTATCTGTATTTGTCAAAAAATACAAAGTAAATGTAAGTTTGAGATCTTACAGAGTATGTTCTCAGGTTCCAACATAACTATTATATTAGAAATAAATAGCCATGTAATAGCTAGAGGATATCTAGAAACAGCCCCAAATATTTATAAGTGAAATCACACACTTCTAAATAAAATACTAATCAGAGATAAAATCATAGGGAGAATTAGAAGATATTTTGAGTTGAATATTCTGTAACCACAACATACTGCAATGTTTAGGATACAGTTAGAGCAATACATAAATGGAAATTTACAGTTTTAAATGCTTCTATTGGAAAAACAGAGTCTTAAAAAATTAGTCACCTAAATTTTCATCTTTAAAAGCTGACAAAAGATGAGCAAATTAAATCCAAAGTAAGTATAAGCAAAAATATAGTAAAGAGAACAGAGATAATAAGAATAGAAAACAGACCAACAATAGAGAAAATTAATAAAGTCAAAAGTTTGTTCTTTGAGGGCCTCCCTTGTAGCTCAGTCAATCTTAAAGGAAATCAACCCTGAATATTCATTGGAAGGACCAATGCTGAATCTGAAGCTCCAAAACTTTGGCCACCTGTTGTGAAGAGCCAACTCATTGGAAAAGACGCTGATCCTGGCGAAGACTGAAGGCAAAAGGAGAAGGGGGCTGCAGAGGATGAAATGGTTAGATAGCATCACTGACTCAATGGACATGAATTTAAGTAAACTCTGGGAGATAAAGGAGAACAGTGGAGCGTGGCATGCTGCAGTCCATGGGGTCGCAAGAGTCAGACACTATTTAGCAACTGAACAACAACAACTGGTGACTCAGTGGTGAAAAATCTGCAGGCCAGTGCAGGAGACATATGGGTTCAATCCCTGGTCAGGGAAGATCCCACATATTGTGGGGCAACCAAGCCCGTGTGCCACAACTACTGAGCCCGTGCTCTAGAGCCTGGGAGCAGCAACTATTGAGCCCACATATGGCAGCTACTGAAACCTGAATGCCCTCGAGCTCATGCTACACGAGAGAAGCTACTGCAATGAGAAGCCCATGTACCACAACTAGAGAGTAGTCCCTGGTCACAGCAACTAGAAAAAAAAGGTCCGTGCAACAAGGAAGACCCAGCAGAGCCAAACAAAAATAAATAAATAAGTTTGGTTTTTTGAAAAAAAAAAGAAGAAATTTGTAAATTCCTAATGAGACTGATCAAGAAGCAAAGAGTGAAAACTCAAAACATCAATATCAAGAATGAAAAGGTTTGATGCACGATACTGGATGCTTGGGGCTGGTGCCCTGGGACGACCCAGAGGGATGGTACGGGGAAGGAAGAGGGAGGAGGGTTCAGGATAGGGAACACGTGTATACCTGTGGCGGATTCATGTTGATATATGGCGAAACCAATACAGTATTGTAAAATTAAAAAATAAAATAAAATAAAAAAAGAACGAAAGTGTATATCACTACAAATTTTATGAATATAAAAGCTTAATAAAAGTATGTTCTCTGGCCATATAAAATTAAATTAAACATCAATATTATTAGTATTAATTAGGATTTCATTTAAGAATGTGAGACATACTTTCTTCCTCAGTTGTATGTCTGATTAGCCTAAGTACTTTTAATCAGGTCCCATATTTCTTGAGTAGCAGCAAAGAAAGCTAGAGAAGGATGGCATTATGGGAATTGTCTAGTAGAAAGTGTTTGGTATTGTCATAGCATTGGTGAGTAAGAGAAGCTGAGATTGAAGACTATTGTCTTTCTAGTGATGCCACATATGTAGGTGGGTAGCCAAAAGGCACAAATAATAGAGGGAAGCTATATGAAACTCACCAATTGGAGGTCAACGGGCAGTGGTAACAAAATTTTCCAAAGAACTTTTAATAATTTAGGAGAGCTGCACTGGAGTCAGCTCTTTGTCAACAGGCATTCATATCATTTCAACCCATTCTCATTAAGCTTGTGAAAGGAGTACTATCAATCATAGAGTGGGACTGAAAAAGCCAGCTGAGTAGAGTTGCTGGTCCTTTCTTTCTTTCTTTTTTCCTACCACTTCATGGTGAAGAAGGTGAATGCCTTGAAAGGAGGATGATAAGGGGAGAGGATGTGCATCCTTTGACTTCTCCACTTATATACTACAAATGAGGTTGAAATAACACTTTAGTGTAGCATGATCTGGGGTAGGCAAAGAGCTCTGAGATTTAAGTTGAGTTCAAAAATCAAACTGTGGGTGTCCCTGGTGGCTCAGTGGTAAAGAATCTACCTGCCAATGCAGGAGACATGGGTTCAATCCCTGGTGTCCCACATGCCGCAGAGCAACTAAGCCTGTGCATCATAACTATTGAGCCTGTACTCTAAAGCAAAGGAACCACAATTACTGAGCCCATGCACCACACCTACTGAAGCCTGCATACCCTAGAGCCCATGTTCTGCAGCAAGAGAGGCCACTGCAATGAGAAGCCCCTGCTGCTGCTGTTGCTCCTGCTGCTGCTGCTGCTAAGTCGCTTCAGTCATGTCCGAGTCTGTACGACCCCATAGGTGGCAGCCCACCAGGCTCCTCTGTCCCTGGGATTCTCCAGGCAAGAACACTGGAGTGGGTTGCCATTTCCTTCTCCAATGCATGAAAGTGAAAAGTGAAAGTGAAGTCACTCAGTCGTGTCTGACTCTCAGTGATCCCATGGACTGCAGCCCACCAGGCTCCTCCATCCATGGAATTTTCCAGGCAAGAGTACTGGAGTGGGGTGCCATCGCCTTCTCCAGAGAAGCCCCTACACCACAACAAAAGTAGCACCTGCTCACCACAACTAGAGAAAAGCTCATGCAGCAATGAAGATCCAGCACAGTCAAAAATAAAGTTATTTTAAAAATTGAATTGTTAGAGAGAAGACTCTTGAGAATCCCTTGGACTGCAAGGAGATCCAACCAGACCATTCTAAAAGAAATCAGTCCAGAATATTCATTGGAAGGACTGATGCTGAAACTGAAGCTCCAATACTCTGGCCACCTGATGCAAAGAACTGACTCATTGGAAAAGACCCTGATGCTGGGAAAGATTGAAGGCAGGAGAAGAAGGAGACAACAGAGGATGAGATGGTTGAATGGCATCACTGACTTGATAGACATGAGTTTGAGCAAGCTCTGGAAGGTGGTGAGGGACAGGGAAGTCTGCACTGAAAGAGTGCAGAAGGATCTGCCCCACTGCTTTGTCAAGCTGTTTCACAGCATTGCCTTTGGGGTTCAGAAAGCAGACCCACCAAGCTACAAGTGGCCCCTTGTTAGGACTCTAAATTCTCCTATAAATAAATTTCTTGAAATGGGCTCTCAAATGAGCCCATCTTGTCCTCAAATCCACATGAGAGCAAAAAGCCTCACAGTAAACTTCTCACATCACTTTGTATTTCATCACACTTCACCAAATTATTTAATTTTCATGTTTTCAGAATAAAGAAAAAATATTTCATTTAAAAAAATTGAATTGTAAAATAAATGAGACTATGTTATAAATATCAATATGAGATCATTCTAATAATCTAATATCAGCAAGTTATGGAATTTGGCCAAGCCACTCAAGTGTGAAGGGAATGTTTTCAACTTTGCTATATGAGGAGCAGTTACTGGAAAAGTAAGATAATTTCATGGTTGCACACCAATGGTTGAGAATTAATATACCTACTTAGAGTCAAGACATAACTTTACCTCAGCCATTATTCCTCTTCTTTTTCCTATACTTTGCTTGTTCTTCAGTTTGTCTTTCTCTTTTCTTTGTATTTAGTCCTTCACCCCTCTTTCTTAGTCTTTATTAACCTCCATAATCTCCTCTCTCTTTATATATCCATCCAATATTTTTACTCTTAAAATTTTATTCCAAGCTCCTATCATTCCCTTCTCTCTTCTTCTTGCCTTATTCTGACCTCTTCTTGTAGTATAGGAACTCTGCCTAGAGTTGACTAAATATTTAATGAAATTGTGTCACTTTTGAGAGCAAATGAGGTGCCAATTATCATTTTTCTAAGGCAACAGGCATAAACCAGTACTGTCTTAGGCAAATTGGGATTATGATCTCACTAACTGTGACAAAGCCCCAAATTAGATAAGTCAACATGGTCATGGAAGGCCGCAATAAGAAAATATGAAGTTGATTTCAGTCAGATGCACAAGAGGTAGAAAAAGTGTGGGGAGTATCTTATGGACAAAACAACTGAGGGTTCAGAGGTCCTGAAGTAAGAATGAATAAGTTTGGAATAACTGTAGAATGAAAAGAATGGCATAGACTGAGGTTGCAGTGAGAAGTCATATCAGGAGAAGGATTGAACAAAGGGGTTTCCAGAATTCCTCCATTTGTGGGGACTTAAATGAGGCTTTCTGGTTGTAACGAGTGAGTGCTACTAGATTACTTGTCACCAAGTTACATTTTTATAGCAAGCACAGGGATTTTGTTTAGAATTGTGTTATAGGTCAGTAAAATAGCAGTGTTTTTCCAAAGATGCTTTTAATTACAAATTACATGAAACAAAGAAACATGAATTTTTGTTGAAGGATGTTGTTAGTATTTGGATAAAATGACTGGGAATGTAGATGAAGAAAAACAAATGGGGAGAAGATTAAAGCCCTGCACAAGGCACTACTTGACCAGGGTTGGGAGTTTGATTTTTATTCTAATTTAAGTGGGAATATAGCAAGAGATTTAAGCAGAAAATAGCATAATATAGTTTTTATTTTAAGAAGATTACTTTAGTAATTGTGTAGAGGACTGATTACAGTAGGAAGAAGATGAAGAAAGGAGGCCAGTTATGAGACTCCTTCAGTAGGTCAGGTTAGAGAGATAATAGTGGCCTAGTCTAGGATGATGGAAAGTTAGAGGAGGTGGTATATATTTGAGGTAGAATATTCAGGATTTAGTGGTTGTTCTAATATGGGAAAGGGAACAAGAGAAAGGAAATGGTGATGAAAGACTCGTAAGTTTCTGGATTGAGAATCTGAATTCATGTTGCTGGTACTTACTGATATGGAGGAGTCAAGTCAATGAATACATGATGATTGAAAGAAGAAAAATATATACCACAAGAAGTCAGTTTGGGAGTTGTTAATTTTGAGAATACCAAGAAATATCTATTGGAGAAGAAAGGTATACAATTGGATTATGGGTCTAACAGTCATAGGCCAAGTTAAAACTGAAAATACAGATATAGGAACATAAAGCATATAAAAAGGTGTTTCAAACCTCCTTTCCCGAGTCTGATAATGTCCCACTGCAGAAACTTTCCAGAGGAAGTACTGGGGACAGACAGGCAGCTGACAGAGGACTTTGCTATGCAACAGATGGGGAAAGTCATCCAGCCAGACAGAACTGATGTTGGCCCTTGGGGACCAAATGCTGCAGTTCCTCTCAGCATTAGTTTCCTTTCATATGTTGGCTCCTGGCAAGAGCTGATGCCAGAACAAATGTGAAATGTACAAAGATGTAGCTTGGATTTTTGGAGAGTATCAGTTCAATTTGAGTTATTTCACACCTATGTAACACTTTTTGCCTTTATAGTCTATCCAATCACTCCAGAAGCACAGTAGCATGTGTGTTATTGGATAAGACCCCCAATAAGTACCCTTTATACTTTCCATTTTGCATCCTGATAATCCAGGCTCAGAGATGTCCAGTGACTTGAGTGGGCTCACACAACTAGCGACAGACTGACCCAGCACTCCGTCCCTGGAATTTGGAAGTCCAGCCAAGCTTCTGTCCACAAGACCACAGTTGCTCCAGGCCCCAGCTGTGGAAGGAACCAGGCCAAATATTTTCTCTGAATCAGGGCTTGCCATGGCTCAGACACAAAAGTGTCCGATTATCCTGGCTGCTCCAGCAGGCACCAGGAAGGCCTCAGGGACAGCCCATTTGTGCCACTCACAGCGAAGGGGCCTGACAGTCAGAATAGGGAGTGGACCCCAAGGAGCAACTAGCACACCTGGATGGACCCACACAGAGCAGGCAAGGGGTGGGCTTAGGGACCCTACCTGTTCCCCCTGGGATGCAGCGCATGAGCTTAGGTGTCAGAGAGCAGAAACCCGGTTTGTTGGGACAGACGTTCACAGGGCAGGGGAGGTGGAGTGGATCTGCTGCTCCAACTGAAGAGGGGAGGGTGCCTCGATCCCCGGGGCCAGTGCTAGTGGAACATGGGTTTTGGAGTCAGGAAGATCCGAGCCCAAATGTTGCATTTTCACCTCACTGGCTCCGTGGCCTTGTCTAGTTCATGGCAATGCGTCTGTCTGTGCCTCAGCTTCCTGATCTGTAAAATGGGGATGTTGACATCCAACTCCCAGGGCTGCTGTGAGAGGAAGACAAATGTCAGCACAGATTCCACTACAATATCCAAGCTGTGCCCTTCCTTGACCTCCTTTCTCAAGACACAAAAAATGAGTCCATGGCTGGAGTAGCACAAAGAGCAGGGAAGAATGATATAGACAATTCATGAGTAACGGGCTCATATGAAACAAGTTGGTAGTCACTGAAGTAACTGCTAGTCCCATTAGCGTATTTTCCCCAGGTCCTTCCTTTTCCTTAGCCCTAGAGCTGAAAAGATACTCAGCAGGTATTTGGTGTAGCACTTGTTCCCTCACAGAGATTTATTTCAGAAAGAAAGATGACTTCTTGGACTGGCTACCCTTATTGCCAGTCCTGTTGGTCACCGTGATTCAAGTGTGGACACTCTGCAAAGATTCAACCTGGAGAAGCTGACCCATAACAATCAGACTCACAGGAGACTAATGTATAGTAAAAGGCAATACATTTACATCAATTCATTTGACTGGCTGGTACTCCCTGTCATATGCCCTCTCTCTTAATAAAGGAAAATAGTCACAGGCAGCTTGAAGTCTTCAGCATCAGAGTAAGGGAAGTGAGTTGTTCATCTCAGTGGCTGGAATTCTTAAATTAGGATTCTTTATGTATACATAGCTTGTATAAGGAATTTTTGGTCACAAGTTCCATTGTTCCTGTCAGCAACCAGGCCACTCTCTTATAGGTAGACTGTTAAACAAAAAGGACATGTCTCTTCTGCTGCTTGGATAACCCTACCACAGATTCCATGTAGCCCATTCTGCTTCTGCCTACACAGTCCTTCTTAACTCAGGATGCAATGTCACTGTTAGATATTAACATCGATGTGGCCTTGCCATCTCCACATGACACTCTGGCTCAGGCTTCTCACTTCTAACAGATGCTCTCTAGGGTCAACCCTAAGGAGGCTCATGTCATTACCTAAATGGTGATTTTTCTCACCATTTCTTAAGGCCATGAAAATGTTATTCAAAAACAACATAAAAGTATTCTAACTATGGATTCACATCGTAGGTAAAGTAGTTTTTAAATCTCATAAGTTTGAATAATTAGTTGTTTTCCAATTTTCACTGCTGCTGCTTAGTCACTTCAGTTGTGTCTGACTCGGTGCGACCCCATGCACTGTAGCCTGCCAGGCTCCTCTGCCCATGGGATTCTCCAGGCAAGAGTACTGAAGTGGATCACCATGCCTCTTTCAGAAGATTTTTCCCAACCCAGGGATCAAACCTGAGTATCCAGCATTGCAGGCAGATTCTTTACCTCTGAGCCACCAGGGAGGTCCCCAATTTTCACTATTGTATATGAAAAATGACTGATTCTGCTCCTAAATATTAAAACAAATATCTGATTATTTTATTTGTTACTTCCTAAAACTAGAATCAATAAGGAAAAAATATGGATTTTTCTAAGGCTTTCATGTATATATTTTCTCCAGAATGGTTATACTAATTTATAGTGCTATAGCTATATGTGAATGCGAGTTTAATTGCATTATCATCAACACTAGCCTGCCAATCTCTTTTTAAAAAAATAAGTGATTAATATTATTTTATTTTAAAAATCTTACTCTTTTCTGATTATAGATGCAATTCATAATCTATGTTGGAAATTGGAAAATATAGAAAGAAATTAAAAAAATTAAATGGTACATAATTTCACACCAATATAACCACTGTAAAATTAAAAATTTTTTTCTTTAAACTTATTTATTTATTCCTGAGTTCTTTCTTTCTCTCCACATATCACATCCAACAGATCTGTCAGGAAAATATTTTGGTTCTAGCTTCAAAATATATACTAGTGATTTGACCGTTGCTGCTGCTACTAAGTCACTTCAGTCGTGTCCGACTCTGTGCGACCCCAGAGACGGCAGCCCACCAGGCTCCCCGTCCCTGGGATTCTCCAGGCAAGAACACTGGAGTGGGTTGCCATTTCCCTCTCCAATGCATGAAAGTGAAAAGTGAAAGTGAAGTTGCTCAGTCGTGTCTAACTCTTAGCGACCCCATGGACTGCAGCCCACCAGGCTCCTCCATCCATGGGATTTCCCAGGCAAGAGTGCTGGAGTGGGGTGCCATTGCCTTCTCTGAGTGATTTGACTACTTCTTGCCAATTCTATAGTTACCACTTTGGTTCAAACCACCACCATTGTTCATATGGACCTTTACAATAGCACCCTCATTGGTCTCTCTACTTCCCAACATGTCCTGTATAGTCTGTTTTCCATGTAGTACTCAGAAGGATCCTGCTAAAACCTCATGTTCTTCCTCTCCTCACAATCTTTCCATATTTATAAAGTCCTTAAGGTGATCTATAAAGTCCAACATGTTTAATTCCTCACTTCTCTCATTGAATTGCTTCACCCCCTCACATGTTCTACTTATGCTGTATTGACTGCTTTCTGGAACCTTAAGTATACTTTACTTGCTTACTCCTATTTTAGGTTTCACTTAACTGTTTCCATTGCCAGGAATACCTTTTTTCAATATAGTTGCATGACTAATTTCTTCATAAGGAAGAATTTTTCAAGTAGGCAACTCAAGACCATTCAGATACTCATCACTGTCCTATTTTTCCTTGTTCCCATAACTCCTATTTGGGAGTTTCCACACACTTGTTTCCATAATTCTTATTGTAATGCATTATGTAATTTAGTTATATTTCATGTTTATTGTTTATAATCTGCTTCCTCCACTAGAAAATAAGACCCAAAAGGGCAGAGATAATCATGTATTTTGCTTTGTTTCCAAAGAAGATTGAACAAGGACCTGGCACAAAAAAAGCACTCAACAAACATTTGCTGAATCTATCTACACATCTTTCTATCTATCTTAATAAATTCTTGGTATAAGTAATGAGCCTGAGTGGGCATAGGCAAGAGGAAGTTTATTTTGTTGCTCCACAAAAGTGGAGTTAATGAGGGAATAAAAAAAAGGTCAACTAGAAGCCAAGGAGTGGTGGAAAGTTGTCTAGGTACTTCATGTAACTCCTTTTATTCAACTGCATCATCTTTAATAAATTTCACAAAATCTCATGCACTGTTTGACTTGTGTGAATATTTTGGAGGTTGGGGTTGGAATGTGTGAAAGGCAGAGTTGTGAACTCAAGAGACATGAAGCAAAACAGAAGTAGTATGAGAGTGACGTTAGCAAGATAACAGACTAGAAAGTTCCAGGTCTTAGTTTCCCCACAGAGAAACACAATAAATATCAATAGATGGGCTAGGATACCTATATGAAAATTCCACAGACCAGACTAGAAGTACCCAGGCCAATGTAAAGGCAGGAAGGGATCCCAGCAAAAGGGGTAGGAAAATTCACAGCATTTTGTGTGCCTATCTGTGCCTCTTCTCCTACCTGACATAGTGAGGCACAATCAAGAGAAAACCTTCTGTACTGGGGTTCTTCCTTTGGGATGGAAACAAAACAGTAGACTATATGTCAAACATTCTGCCTTGACTGGAGGCTCACTATGGGATGAATTTCTCTCTTGTTTTACTCAGAGCACTGACAGGACTGGTGGCATAGTTTGTAAACCACTGAAAATGAGACAAGCAGTAGACCTGCAGTTAAATGGGCACATCTAGGGGAAACAAAAGATTATGGGCTTCTGGGAAGAAACCTAGACAAGATGCTTAGAGAATCTGAGGCATGGTCAAGAGAAGGCACATCCTCAGAAAAGGGGAAGTCCTGGGGAAGTCCTTGAGAATTCCTTGAACCTGCAGCTTGCCTGATAGGTAAGGATCATATCCTGCATGCACACACACACACACACACACACACACACAAAACAGTACACAGAGATAGGGAGATGTGGTTGGTTACTCAAATGCCCAAAGATCACAATGCATACCCCCAAAAGGGAAATATAGACCAATCAAATGAACAAAATAAAACTCAAGACACCAACCCTAAAGAAACAGAGATCTATGAGCTGCCTGATCAAAAAAAAATATGTTTCAAAACTGTCTTAAATGAGCTAAAAGGAATATAGAATGACAATTAAATAAAGCAGGACAGTGATGCATGGACACAGTGAGAATATCAACAAAGCAATAGAAACCATAACAATAACAAGAAAACAAATTCTGGAGATGAAAAATACAATAACTGAACTGAAAAATTTTACTAATAGTTTTATGTTATCTGAATCTCAGTAAAAAATATATGATAGCACATTATGTGTTGGTGAGACTATAAGAAACAGGCAGTTTCTCACAAATTGCTTAGGAAGCATAATTACAAATGAAGCTAGTGGAGGTGATGGAATTCCAGCTAAGCTATTTAAAATTCTAATAGATGATGCTGTTAAAGTGCCACACTCAATACATCAGCTAATTTGGAAAACTCAGCAGTGGCCACAGGACGGGAAAAGGTCAATCTTTGTCCTAATTCCCAAGCACGGCAGTGCTAAAGAATGTTCAGACTACTGGACAATTGCACTGACTTCCTATGCTAGTAAGGTTATGCTCAAAATCCCTCAAGTTAAGCTTCAGCAGTATTTGAATTGAGAACTTTCAGATGTACCTGCTGGGTTTAGAAAAGGCAGAGGAACCAGAGATCAAATTGCCAACATTCGTTGCATCACAGAGAAAGCAAGGAAATTCTAGAAAAAAAAATCTACTTCTGCTTCATTGACTACACTGAAGCTTTTGACTGTGGATCACAACAAACTGTGGAAAATTCTTAGAGAGAAGGGAATACCAGACCACTTACCTGTCTCCTGAGAAGCCTCTATGCAGATCAAGAAGCAACAGTTAGAGCCTTATATGGAAAAACTGACTGGTTCAAAACTGGGAAAGGAGTATGTCAAGGCTGTATATTGTCACTCTGCTTATTTAACTTATATGTAGAGTACATCATGCAAAATGCTGGGCTGATTGACTTACAAGATAGAATCAAGATTGCCAGGAGAAATATCAACAATTTCAGATATGCAGGTGATACCACTCTAATGGCAGAAAACAAAGAGGAAATAAGAGACTGTTGCCGGGAGTGAAAAAGGAGAGTGAAAAAGCTGGCTTAAAACTCAATATTGAAAAAAACTAAAATCATGACATCCAGTCCCATCACTTCCTGGCAAGTAGAAGGAGAAAAAGTGGAAGCAGTGACAGATGTTCTCTTCTTGGGTTCCAAAATCACTGCAGATGGAGGATGCATCCATGAAATCAAAAGATACTTGCTTTGGAAGGAAAGCTATGACAAACCTAGGCAGTGCATTAAAAAATAAAGACATCACTTTGTCGACAAAGGTCTGTATAGTCAAAGCTATAGTCTTCCCAGTAGTTATGTATGGATGTAAGAGTTGGACCATAAAGAAAGCAGAGTGCCCAAGAATTAATGCTTTCAAATTGTGCTGCTGGAGAAGATTCTTGAGAGTCCCTTGGACAGCAAGGAGATCAAACTAGTCAATCCTAAAGGAAATCAACTCTGAATACACATTGGAAGAACTAATGCTGAAGCTGAAGCTCCAAAACTTTGGCCACCTGATGCAAACAGCCAACTCACTGGAAAAGATCCTGATGCTGGGAAAGATTGAAGGCAAAAGAATAAGACGGCAGCAGAAGATGAGATGGTTAAGTAGCATCATTGACTCATTGGACACGAACTTGAGCAGTCCATGGAGTAGCAATGAGTTGGATACAACTTAGCAACTGAAGAACAACAACTAGATCACATTGTCTGTAGATAAAAAGTTTTCCATCTTTCTTTTCAATCAAGATATCATTTAAATCTTTTTCTTTTCTGCTTTTATTGACTAGAATTTCCGACACAATGTTGAACAGAACAGTTGAAAACATATATCCTCATCTTGCTCCCAATCTTGTGGGGAAAGCATGCAATCTTTCCCTTCTAAGTACAATGTTCCTTTAAAGTTTTCTATAAAGTTCTTTATTCTTTTTTTCAGATTGGGCAAGTTAACATTCTACTTTGAATTTTCTAGGACTTTTTAAGAATTTGGAATGGGTGTTATGTTTCCCAAGTACTTTCTCCACGTCAGTTGATGCCACCATTTTGTTTTTGTCCTTTATTCTATTAACATGGACTGTATATCAATAGATTTGGGATTGCAAACTTACCTTGAATTCCTGAGTTACATCTTACAATGGAAATAATCAACAAACCAATGTATAATAGGAATAGAATATAATTTCATTTGAGCCAAACTGTATAGACCAGGAGACACAAGTTCAAGAAGCACTTGAATTGTTTTCCACCTGACTACGAAATGGGGGAGGCTTATAAAAGCAAACCCCACAAAATTGCATGTTTGTCAAGTATTATAATTGGAGCTGGCAAGTAGTAAGAGTGCTCGTTAAGCAAGGATTGTTTGGAGTCTGAAATGGTTGCATATTTACAACAGTAGATCTTGGCACTATAAGGATGCAGTTGGCAACTAGCAGACATTGTTTTGAAAATAGTTGGTGGTGCCCTTCAGTTCAGAAAATTCAAGTTCTTGATACAGGAACATGTCTGAAACTACATCTACAATGGCCACCCAGTTCTATTCTGAATGCCTGATTTTTGATAGTTACTTCATTTTTATTTTAAAATGAATTTCCCTCAATGATTAAAGCAGAGGTATAATGCATGTTTGACAGGACACAAACAGCTGTTTTGGTTAGCCTCAAGTACAATTTAAATCATGTATAAGCCATAATGACTTCCCTCTAACTTAATATGTGAAAGTTTCTTCCTTCAATGTTATAGAATTCACACTGCTAATATTTTGTTGAGGAAACTTTCACCTACATTCATGAGTGTGGCTCCTTTTGTTAGTTTAATTTTTATTGAAATATATTTTATTTAAAATGCTGAATTAGTTTCAGGTGTACAGTAAAGTGATTCAGTTATATATATTCTTCTCTTGCATTGTCTTCCATTATAGGTTATTACAAGATATTGACTATGGTTACTTGTACTATACAGTAAGTTTTTGTTGGTTATCTACTTTATATACAGTAGTGTGTATATTTTAATCCCAAACTCCTAATTTATCCTTCTCTCCCCTCCCTTTTGGTAATCATAAGCTTGTTTTCTATGTGTGTGAATCTTTTTATGTTTTATAAATAAGTTCATTCGTATCCTTTTAAAGCTCACCAATGAATTTAGTAAAGCTGAAAGATACAAAATTAATACACACAAATCTGTTGTAAATCTACAACTAATAACAAAAAATCAGAAAGAGAATTTGAGGAAACAATCCCATTTACCACTGCATCAAAAAGAATATAATACCTAGGAATGAACCTACATAAGGAGGCAAAAGACCTGTACTCCGACAACTATAAGAAGAATAAAATCAAAGATGACACAAACAGAGAGATACATCATGTTCTTGGATTAAAAGAATCACTGTTATGAAAATGACTTTTCTACCCAAAGTAATCTACAGATTCAATGCAATCCTTATCAAATTGCCAATGACATTTTCCACAGAATTAGAACAAAAATTTTTAATTTCTTGCGGAAACACAGAAGAGCCAAAATAGTAATCATCACTCATTGTTTGTTCTTTAGTTCTTCTAGGTTCTTGTTAAACATTTATTGCATATTCTCAATCCATGCCTCCATTCTTATTCTGAGATCCTGAAACATTTTCAGTATCATTATTCTGAATTCTTTTTCTAGAAGGTTGCCTATCTCCACTTCCCTTAGTTGTTTTTCTGGGGTTTCATTTTGTTCCTTCATCTGGGACATAATTTTCTGTTTCATTTTATCTAACTTTCTATGATTGTGTTTTCTGTTCTGCATGCTATAGGATTGTAGTTCTTGCTTCAACTGTCTGTCCTGTGGTAGATGAGGCTGTCTAAGAGACTTGTGCAAGGGTCTGGTGGTGGATAGAACTGGGCCTTGTCCCTCTTGTGGGCAGGGCCATGCTAAGCAAAACTTTAAACTGCTTTTCTGCTGATGGGTGAGGTTGTTTTCCCTCCTTTTTGGTTGTTTGGCCTGAGATAACCCAGAACTGGGGCCTATAAGCTATTTAGTGGGGCTAATGGCAGCCCCCAGGAGGGCTCACACCAATGAATACTTCCAAGAATTGCTGCTTTCAATGTCTTTGTCCCCACAGTGAGCCACAGCCAAACCCCACCTCTGCAGGAAACCTTCCAATACTAGCAGGTAGGTTTGATCCAGTCTCTTATGGGGTCACTGCTTTTTTCCCGTGGGTCCTGGTCCACACAGGACTTTGTGCTTGTGCTCCAAAAGTGGAGTTTCTGTTTTCCCCAGTCCTATGGCATGCATGCTAAATTGCTTCAGTTGTGTCTTACTCTCTGCAACCCTATGGACCATAGCCTGCCAGGTTCCTCTGTTCATGGGATTCTCCAGGCAAGAATACTGGAGTGGGTTGCCATGTGCTCTTCCAGGGGATCTTCCCAACATTGGCAAGTGGGTTCTTTACCACTAGTGCCACCTGGGAAGCAGTCCAATGAAAGTCCTGCAATTAAATCACTCAGGCCTTCAAAGCTAGAACTCTGAAAATCTTCCTCCTTCCTTTCATTCCTGTGGGAGGGAGAGCTTCTGTGGTATAATTGCTGTCCAGTTTGTGGGATGGTGGCTCAGTTGGTAAAGAACCTGCCTGCAATGCAGAAGACCCAGGTTCGATCCCTGGGTTGGAAAGATCCTGTTGGAGAAGGGAATGACAACCCACACCAGTATCCTACCTGGAGAATCCCATAGACAAAGCAGCCTGGCAGGCTACAGTCCATGAGGTTCAAAGAGGTGGACACAACTGAATGACTAACACTTTCACTTTCACTTTACCCTGGCATGTATAGGATTTGATTATATCATAATTACGCACCTCCTTCTGTCTCATTGTGTCTTCATTTTTATCTTTCGATGTAGGGTATCTTTTTTGGTAAGTTTTAGCGGTTTGGGGTTTGTTTTTGTTTGGTTTTTTTTGGTCGAAGGTTTTTCAGCCAGTGTTCTCATAAGAAGGGGTGAGCACACGTCCTTCTACTCCATCATTGTGAAGGAGGATCATGTCTGTGCAAACTTTAGAATCAGCTTGTCACTATCTATAAAATTCTTCCTGGGATTTTAATCAAGATTGCACTGAATCTATAAATACATTGAGTTTAACTAACACATTAACAATATGGCATCATCTAATCCATATCCAGAATGAAGGCAGGAGGAGAAGGGGGCGACAGAGGATGAAGTGGTTAGGTGGCTTCAATGACTCGATGGACATGAGTTTGAGAAAACGCCAAGAGATAGTGAAGGACAGGGAAGCCTGGAGTGCTGCAGTCCATGAGGTCACAAAGAGTCAGATACGACTTAGCAACTGAACAACAACAATCCACGTCTACATTATATCTCTACATTTAGTTATATCTTTAAAATATTTCCCTCATCAGTGTTTTCTAGTTTTCAGCATTTGAATCATCCAAGTATTTGTTAAATTTCTGAGTATCAATATCTTACTATTTTTAGTGCCATTATATATTGTATTTTAATTTTGAATTACAATTATTCATTGTTACTAAATAGTTCACTTTTGGTATATGACTTTGTATCCTGTGATCTTGCTAAGCTTTTTAATTAATTCTTTGTTGTTGTTCAGCCACTAAGCCTTGTCTGACTCTTTGCAACCCTATGGACTGCAGCACACCAGGCCTCCCCGTCCTTCACTATCTCCTGGAGTTTGTCCAAGTTCATGTCCATTGAATCGGTGATGCTATCTAACCATCTCATCCTTTGTCACCCTCTTCTCCTTCAGCCCTCAATCTTTCCCAGCATCAGGGTCTTTTTCAGTGAGTCAGCTCTTTGTATCAGGTAGCCAAAGTATTGGAACTTCAGCATCAACATCACTCCTTCCAATGACTATTCAGGGTTGATTTCTTTTAGGGTTGACTGGCTCATCTCCTTACTGTCCAAGGGACTCTCAATGATCTTCTCCAGCACCACAATTTGAAAGCATTAATTCTTTGGCATTCAGCCTTCTTTATTGTCCAATTCTCACATCTGCATGTGACTACTGGGAAAACCATAGCTTTGACTATACGGACCTTTGTCGTCAAAGTGATGAATTTGCTTTTTAATATACTGTCTAGGTTTGCCATAGCTTTCCTTCCAAGAAGCAATCATCATCTAATTTCATGACTGCAGTCACCATCTGCAGTGATTTTAGAGCCCAAGAAGAGAAAATCTATCACTGCTGCCACCTTTCCCCCTTCTATTTTCCATGAAGTGATTTGACTGGATGCCACTATCTTGGTTTTTTTCAACACTGAGTTTTAAGCCTACTTTTTCACCTTCATCAAGAGGCTCTGTAGCTCCTCTTTGCTTTCTGCCATTAGAGTGGTATCATCTGCATATCTGAAGTTGTTGATATTTCTCCTGACAATCTTAATTCTAGCTTGTAACTCATCCAGCCCAGCATTTCAATGACAAACTCTGCATATAAATTAAATAAACAATGTGACGGTATACAGCCTTGTTGTACTCCTTTCTCAATTTTGAACCAATCAATTGTTTCATATAAAGTTCTAATGCTGCTTCTTGACCCACATACAGGTTTCTCAGGAGACAAGTAAGATGGTTTGGTGTTCCAATCTCTTTAAGAATGTTCTAGTTTGTTGTAATTCACACAGTCAAAGGCTTTAGTGTAGTCAGTGAAACAGAAGTAGATGTTTTTCTGGAATTCCCTTGATTTCTCTATGATGCAACAAATGTTGGCAATTTGATCTCTGGTTCCTCTGCCTTTTCTAAACCCAGCTTGTACATCTGAAAGTTCTTGATTCAAATACTGCTAAAGCCTAGCTTAAAAGATTTTGAGCACAACCTTACTAGCATGGGAAGTGAGTGCTGAGTGCAATTGTCTGGTAGTTTGAACATTCTTTAGCACTGTCCTTCTTGGGAATTGGGACAAAGATTGACTTTTTCCAGTCCTGTGGCTACTGCTGGGTTTTCCAAATTTGCTGACATATTGAGTGAAGCACTTCAACAGCATCATCTTTTAGGATCTGAAATCCCTCAACTGGAATTTCATCACCTCCACTAGCTTTATTGGCAGCAATGCTTCCTAAGGCCACTTGGCTTCCTACTATAGGATGTCTGGTTCTAGGTGAGTGACCACACCATTGTGGTTATCTGGGTCATTAAGACCTTTTTGTATAGTTGTTCTGTGTATTCTTGCCATCTCTTCTTGATCTCTTCTGCTGTTTTATTTTCCCTTTATTGAGCCCATCTTTGCATGAAATGTTCTTTTGATATCTCCAATTTTATTGAAGTGATCTCTAGTCTTTCCCGTTCTATTGCTTTCCTCTATTTCTTTGCATTGTTCGTTAAGGCCCTCTTGTCTCTCCTTGCTATTCTCTGGAACTCTGCATTCAGTTGTGTATACCTTTTCCTTTCTCCATTTCTTTTCACTTCTCTTCTTTCCTTTATTTGTAAAGCCTCCTCAGACAACCACTTTGCCTTCTTGCATTTCTTTTTCCTTGTGATGGCTTTTATTAGTACCTTCTGTACAATGTTTCGCATCTCTGTCCATAGTTCTTCAGGTACTCTGTCTACCAGATCTAATCCCTTAAATCTATTCATCACCTCCACTGTATAATCATAAGGGAATTGATATAAGTCATAACTGAATGGCCTAGTGGTTTTCCCTACTTTCTTCAATTTGAGCCTGAATTTTGCAATAAGGAGCTGATTTTCTGAGCTACAGTCAGCTCCTGGTCTTGTTTTTGCTGACTGTATAGATCTTCTCTATCTTTGGCTGCAAAGAAATGTAGTCAATCTGATTTCAGTATTGATGATTTGGTGACATTCATGTGTAAAGTCATCTCTTGTGTTGTTGGAAAAGGCTGTTTTCTATGACCAGTGTGTTTTCCGGGCATAATTCTGTTAACTTTTGCCCTCCTCCATTTTGTACTCCAAGGCCAAACTTGCCTGTTACTCCAGGTATGTATTGACTTCCTACTTTTTTTTAAAATTTAAATTTATTTATTTTAATTAGAGGCTAATTACTTTACAATATTGTATTGGTTTTGCCATACATCAGACAGCAAAAGAGACACAGATGTATAGAACAGTCTTTTGGACTTCCTGTGTTTGCATTCCAATCTCCTATGATGAACATGTTTTTTGGCATTAGTTCTAGAAGGTCTTATAGGTCTTCATAGAACTGGTCAACTTCAACTTCTTTGACATCAGTGGTTGGGGCATAGACTTGGATTAGTGTGATGTTGAATGGTTTGCCTTGGAAATGAACTGAGATCATTCTGTTGTTTTTGAGATTGCACACGAGTATTACATTTCAGACTCTTTTGTTGATTATGAGGGCTACTCCATTTATTCTATGGGATTCTTGCCCACAGTAATAGATATAATGGTCATATGAATTAAATTAGCCCATTTTCATCCATTTTAGTTCACTGATTCCTAAAATTTCAATGTTTACTGTGTTTGAAGTTTGTTGTTTCTCTAGTTATTCTATGTGAACCAGAAACTTAAATTTGCTATGTTGATAACTTGATTTTGTCTTGTCCCCCTTTCTTTGTCTCTTCCTTTTGTGCTACTCTCCAGAGAGATTCTATCTCTTGCAGTTCTCCCAACTGTTTCCATTGTTGTTTTTATTCCAGGTTTTGTAGCATGTAGTAGGGATTCAAGGAGGTGGTGTTAAGGATGAATTTTCTAAGGATTCTGCCAGATATTCCTTGTGGGCACCTTAGAGAAAACGTCATTATACAGTGTGGGATGTCCAATGGGCCTCATACTCTGCTCGTGGCCCCCACTCTGCATTTAGCAATGTGCTACAAATTTCTAATTTAATTTTTCTACTGGCTTATTTGGTATTTGGGCAGTGTCTGTCCTAGGTAGGTAAATGCACAGGTTCTCTTTCTACCTGATAGCACCTGTCTATCACTAGGTTTTGTGGTAGAAATTTCCCATGAGAACTCTATTTTCAGAAGAGTTCTCAAAAGGTAATTATTTTGAACTTTTCCCTGTTCATTGTCTTGTTTTATGGGTAGGAATGATGCTCCTTCTAGCTCTGTGCATCTCAAACCTAAAGTCCTTAAGAAAGTCTTTTTTAACAAATAATGCTGGATCAGTTCAAAATTCATTGTTGTCCAGTCGCTAAGTCCTGTCTGACTCCTTGCATCCCCAGAAGTGCAGCGTGCCAGACTCCCCTGTTCTTCACTATCTCCCTTAGTTTGCTCACATTAGTGTTCATTGATTCAGAGATGCTATATTACCATCTCATCCTCTGCCACCCCCTTCTCCTCTTGCCTTCAATCTTTCCCAGTATCAGATAATGCTGGATCAATTCTAAACATATGAAAAAGAAATTGGATCCTTAACTCCTATTAAACTTCACACGCATCCTTAACTTATCACTACTTCATTGTCTGGGCTTCTTACAAACACCAGTCATGCCACTGTACATGGCCATTTAAAGTTCTACTGATTTCTTCTTATCCTAGTTGTGTCTTCATGAGAAGGATCAAAGTAACATAGCCAGATTTTATAAGCCTATAATTTCATATTTCTGTTATTATTAGATGAGAACCTAACTTGGGAGAAGATAGCATGCCTCTTGGTGGTTCCTTTGATTTGGTGGGAGATGTTAGCCATTATGGCAGTCTGCTGTCTTAACTGCTCTTCTTGACACTTGCTGCTGCCAAAGATGATTGATTTATCCATAGATGGTTGAAGGGGAACAATTGGAAAGTCTTACATAGACAATTAGTTGGTAATATTCCATTTTCAATATACAGTTTTAACAGGTGTGCTATATATAAACTTCTTATTCATATCTGATTAACATTAATTTCAAGAAGTTGTGCTGCCAGGTTAATGGCTTTTGTCTTATTGTCAAATTGTATAGGAGATTCGTCTTATAATGATCAACTCTGATAAGTTTCTACAGAATTTATTGTCCCTCCAAAAGAGCACAAATGGCAAGGACATTACACGAAAAGAAAATTACAAGATAATTCTTGTTCTTAAATGAAACTAAATTGGATTGCAATTGAAGGAATTAAAATGTTTTTATTCACAGATGACATATTTATGTACACTGGCCCATTGGTCAGTCGCTCAGTCGTGTCCAACTCTTTGCAACCCCATGGACTGTAGCCTGCCAGGCTCCTCTGTCCATGGAATTCTCCAGGCAAGAATACTGGAGTGGATAGCCATTCCCTTCTCCAGGGGATCGTCCTGACCTAGGAATTGAATCTGGGTCTCCTGCATTGTGGGCATATACTTTACCACTGAACCACCAGGGAAGCCCATTTATGTAGATACACAATCCCAAAGAACCTACAAAGCTCTTAGAATAAATGAGTTTAGAAAGGTCACTGAGTCAGGGTTAATATGTAAGATTGTCACTTTTCTGTAGATCAGCAACCAATAATTGGGAAAAATTAAAACCACACCATATAAAACAGAATAAAAGTCAGTGCCTGCCAATGCAGGAGGCGTGGGTTTGATCTCTGGGTTGGAAAGATCCCCTGGAGAAGGAAATGACAACCCACTCCAGTATTCTTGCCTGGAAAATCCTATGAAGAGAAGAGCCTGGCAAACTATAGTCCATAGCATCACAAAGAGTCGGATATGACTTAGCGGCTAAACAAAAACAACAACCAAATAAAAAGCAATGAATTTAATGAGACAAGTGCAAGATTTCTGTACACTAATGTACAGAATATTATTCAGAAAAATATAAGAATTTCCAAATAAACTAAAAGTCATGTTCTTAGATTGGAAGTTTCAATTATAAAGATGTAAATATTCTCCAGATTCTCCCTACAAATTCTATACAATTCCAATAAAAATTATAGCAGTTATTTTTTTCTTAGTGAAAACTGGCAAGATGATTCTAAAATTGACTTAGAAATACTAAGGGAAAAGAATGCCAAGACAAACTTGAAGAATAATAACAAAGCTGAGAGAGTCACACTACTACAGATAAACAAGAGATTATATATAGACAAAGAGATCTATATATAGATAAAAGATATCCATATCAAAAGATTATATCATACTACTAAATGTAACAAAACTTATTATAAAGTTATAGTTATTAGAAAACTAATTGTGTTACTCTTGTAAGGATAAAAAGAGACCAAATGAACAGACAAGGGAGTACAGAATTACATGTGCACCTATATGGTCACTTGATTTATGACAAGGTGAGAAGTATCAATGACCTCAGATATGCAGATGACACCACCCTTATGGCAGAAAGCGAAGAAGAACTAAAGAGCCTCTTGATGAAAGTGAAAAAAGAGAGTGAAAATGCTAGCTTAAAACTCAACATTCAGAAAACTAAGATCATGGCATCCAGTCCCATCACTTCATGGTAAATAGATGGGGAAACAATGGAAACAGTGACAGACTTTATTTTGGGGGGCTCCAAAATCACTGCAGATGGTGACTGCAGCCATGAAATTAAAAGACACTTGCTCCTTGAAAGAAAAGCTATGACCAACCTAGACAGCATACTAAAAAGCAGAGACATTACTTTGCCAACAAAGGTCTGTCTAGTCAAAGCTATGGTTTTTCCGGTAGTCATGTATGGATGTTAGAGTTGGACTATAAAGGAAGCTGAGCACCGAAGAATTGATGGTTTTGAACTGCGGTGTTGGAGAAAACTCGAGAGTCCCTTGGACTGCAAGGAGATCCAACCAGTCCATCCCAAAGGAAATCAGTCCTGAACATTCATTGGAAGAACTGATGCTGAAGCAGAAACTCCAATACTTTGACCACATGATTAGAAGAGCTGACTCATTGGAAAAGACCCTGATGCTAGGAAAGATTGAAGGCAGGAGGAGAAGGGGACGACAGAGTATGAGATGGTTGGATGGCATCACTGACTCGATGGACATGAGTTTGAGTACTCTCTGGGAGTTGGTGATGGACAGGAAAGCCTGGTGTGCTGCAGTCCATGGGGTCGCAAAGAGTTGGACACGACTGAATGAGTGAACTGAACTGAACCGAACCATGCACTCCAGTGGGTAAAAGATGGTCTTTCTAATAGTACTTTGTGAATAGAAAAAATTAATCTTAACTCCTTCAATACAAAATATCATAAAAGTAATCAGTTTCAGAACTATTTTTGGTCCAAATGTGAAAGGTAAAACAATAAATATTTTAGAAGAAAACAGACAAGAATTTTCATGACTTTAGAATACCAATTTTTAAAATAATTCTCTATTTATTTATTTTTGGCTGTGTGGGCCTTGCTGTGCAAGTTTTTCTCTACTTGTGGCAAGCAGGGGCTACTCTCCAGTTGCGGTGTAGGGGCTTCTCATTGCAGTGGCTTCTCTTGTTGCAGAGCATGGGCCCTAGGGCACTCAGGCTTTAGTAGTGGTGGCACGTGGGCTCAGTAGTTGCAGCTCCTGGGCTCTAGAGCGCAGGCTCAGTAGTGGGTGCACTGGCTTTGTTGCTCTACAGCATGTGATATCATCCCGATTCAGGGATTGAACCCATGTCTCCCACATTGGCAGATGGGTTCTTTACCACTGAGCCTCAGAGTCTCCAGCTCTAAAATATCTTAAAATAATTTTTATTTGTTTTATTTTGACATACTTTGGTATAAAGGGAAGTTGTAAAAACAAAACAAAGAATTCCTATGTACAATACTTGCCTTTCATGTTCTTTTCCTTATTCTCTCTCTTTAATTATATTTCCATTGCATAATTATTTTCTAAAGCCTTTGAGTGTACATTGCAGAAATGATGTTTTTTTTTTTTTTTAACACCTAAATATTTTGTACCTTAGAAACAAGGAGGCTGTGTCACATAATCACAAAGTAACAAATTCCAGCAACTACTGTTGATATAAAATCTCCTCTATGGGCCTTGAGTTCTGTATATTTAAATTAATCAATTTTCTATAGTCTCTGGGTTTCAAGTCATAGTTAGAAATCCTTTCATCACAAGTTAAAGAGGAATGTACTCATATTCTGGTATTTGTATGGTTTCATTCTTTACTGAAAGAACTTTTGTTGCATTTAGAATCTGTTCTTGGATACAGCTTCAGGTATGGATCTCATTGTCAGTTTTTTCCAAATGGCATAACGATTTGTCCCAGCACAGTTTTGTTTTTATCAAGGCATTTGAAGTGCCAACTTCACTACATATTAAAGTTCTACACATACTTTTACTTATTTATGGATTTTCTCTTCTACTGAGCTATCTATTCATATTTTAGTACTTCTATTCTACTTCTATTTTAGCACTACAGTTTTAATCATATAAGCTTAAACTATGTTTTAATGTCATAAGAGTTTTAAAGGACTTGTTTCCATTAGAGGCTTTATTTTTAGTGTTTTCTTGTATGTTTACTTTTCAATATGATATTGGTATCAAGTTGTCTAGCTCTATAAAAATTCTTAACATTTTTTTGAGATTGGTTGAAATCTATTAATTTAGAGAAATAGCTTTATAATGATGAATATTTAAAAAAAACACAAATGGAGTCATCATTTGTTCAAGTTTTTTATTTTTTAAAAAAATTTTATTTTATTTTTTAACTTTACAATATTGTCCTGGTTTTGCCATACATCAACATGAATCCGCCACAAGTATACATGTGTTCCCCATCCTGAACCCTCCTCCTTCCTCCCTCCCCTTACCATCCCTCTGGGTCGTCCCAGTGAACCAGCCCCAAGCATCCAGTATCGTGCATGGAACCTGGACTGGCGACTCGTTCATACATGATATTATACATGCTTCAATGTCATTCTACCAAATCATCTCACCCTCTACCTCTCCCAAGAGTCCAAAAGACTGTTCTATACATCAGTGTCTCTTTTGCTGTCTCATATACAGAGTTATTGTTACCATCTTTTAAATTCCATATATATGTGTTAGTATACTGTATTGGTGTTTTTCTTTCTGGCTTACTTCACTCTGTATTATAGGCTCCAGTTTCATCCACCTCATTAGAACTGATTCAAATGTATTCTTTTTAATGGCTGAGTAATACTCCATTGTGTATATGTACCACTGCTTTCTTTATCCATTCATCTGCTGATGGACATCTAGGTTGCTTCCATGTCCTGGCTATTGTAAACAGTGCTGTGATGAACATTGCAGTACATGTGTCTCTTTCCCTTCTGGTTTCCTCAGTGTGTATGCCCAGCAGTGGGATTGCTGGATCATAAGGCAGTTCTATTACCAGTTTTTTAAGGAATCTCCACACTGTTCTCCATAGTGGCTGTACTAGTTTGCATTCCCACCAACAGTGTAAGAGGGTTCCCTTTTCTCCACACCCTCTCCAGCATTTATTGCTTGTAGACTTTTGGATCACAGCCATTCTAACTGGTGTGAAATGGTACCTCATTGTGGTTTTGATTTGCATTTCTCTGATAATGAGTGATGTTGAGCATCTTTTCATGTGTTTGTTAGCCATCTGTATGTCTTCTTTGGAGAAATGTCTATTTAGTTCTTTGGCCCATTTTTTGATTGGGTCATTTATTTTTCTGGAATTGAGCTGTAGGAGTTGCTTGTATATTTTTGAGATTAGTTGTTTGTCAGTTGCTTCATTTGCTATTATTTTCTCCCATTCTGAAGGCTGTCTTTTCACCTTGCTTAGAGTTTCCTTTGTTGTGCAGAAGCTTTTAAGTTTAATTAGGTCCCATTTGTTTATTTTTGCTTTTATTTCCAATATTCTGGGAGGTGGGTCATAGAGGATCCTGCTGTGATGCATGTCGGAGGGTGTTTTGCCTATGTTCTCCTCTAGGAGTTTTATAGTTTCTGGTCTTACGTTTAGATCTTTAATCCATTTTGAGTTTATTTTTGTGTATGGTGTTAGAAAGTGTTCTAGTTTCATTCTTTTACAAGTGGCTGACCAGTTTTCCCAGCACCACTTGTCAAAGAGATTGTCTTTGATCCATTGTATATTCTTGCCTCCTTTGTTATAGATCAGGTGTCCATATGTGCGTGGATTTATCTCTGGGCTTTCTATTTTGTTCCATTGATCTATATTTCTGTCTTTGTGCCAGTACCACACTTTCTTGATGACTATGGCTTTGTAGTAGAGCCTGAAGTCAGGCAGGTTGATTCCTCCACTTCCATTCTTCTTTCTCAAGATTGCTTTGGCTATTTGAGGTTTTTTTATTTCCATACAAATTGTGAAATTATTTGTTCTAGCTCTGTGAAGAATACCATTGGTAGCTTGGTAGGGATTGCATTGAATTTATAAATTGCTTTGGGTAGTATAAAAAAAAAATTCGCATGACCACTTTAGAAATCTCTTTGGTAGCATATAATACATCTGAATATATGCAGTGTCCTATGACCTAGTACTTCCACTGCTGGGCAAATACTTAGAGAAATACACACATATGAATGCATTTATTACCAAAAATGTGCACAAGGTTGTGGTGAAGCATAATATGTAATATTCCAGATTAAAAACTACCCAAATGTCAATAATGAATAGAAATAATGAATAAAACTTTCTACATTCATATGATAGAACCATGTCATTAAAAGTAATTATCATTCCAAATGGAGACACAGACATAGAGAATGAACTTGTGTCCACAGTGGGGAAGGGGAGGGTAGGATGAATTGAGAAAGTAGCATTGACATATATACACTATCCTGTGTAAACTAGATAGCTAGTGGAAATCTGCTATATAACACAGGGACCCCAGCCTGTGAAGACCTAGAGGGGTGGAATAAGAAGGGGGAGGGAGGATCAAGAGGGAGTGGATACATATATATATATATATGTAATATATATAAATAATATATATATATATATATTTTTATTTTAGATCACTCTAAAATAATGGGAAGGGGAACGAGAAAGAGGTGAATCTTTGTTAAAGGTTTTTTTTTTTTCAAAGAAGAGATACTCTTGGAAGATTCCTCCAAGATTAAAGAAATAGACTTTCGAAAGCAATACTGATTTGGAAGGACAATATTTTAAAATTTTAAATTGGAAGATAATTCCTTTACAATGTCTTGTTGGTTTCTGCTGTACAGCAATGCACATCAGTTATATATATATATATATATATATATATATATATATATATATATATGAAAGTGTTAGTTAGATTATATATATATATACACATATATATACATATATATATATGTATATATATATTCCCTGATGGCTCAGATGGTAAAGAATCTGCTTGAAGTGCTGGAGACCCAGGTTGGATCCCTGGGTAGGGAAGGAAGATCCCCTGGAGAAGGAAATGGCAACCCACTCCAGTATTCTTGCCTGGAGAATCCCATAGACAAAGGATCCTGGAGGGCTACAGTCCTTAGGGTCACACAGAGTCAGACACGACTGAGCAACTGCATCCGGTCCCACCACTTCATAGGAAATAGATGAGGAAACAGTGGAAACAGTGTCAGACTTTACTTTTCTGGGCTCCAAAATTACTACAGATGGTGACTGCAGCCATGAAATTAAAAGACACTTACTCCTTGGAAGGAAAGTTATGACCAACCTAGATAGCATATTCAAAAGCAGAGACAGTACTTTGCCAACAAAGGTCCGCCTAGTCAAGGCTATGGTTTTTCCTGTGGTCATGTATGGATGTGAGAGTTGGACCGTGAAGAAGGCTGAGCGCCGAAGAATTGATGCTTTTGAACTGTGGTGTTGGAGAAGACTCTTGAGAGTCCCTTGGACTGCAAGGAGATCCAACCAGTCCATTCTGAAGGAGATCAGCCCTGGGATTTCTTTGGAAGGAATGATGCTAAAGCTGAAACTCCAATACTTTGGCCACTTCATGCGAAGAGTTGACTCATTGGAAAAGACTCTGATGCTGGGAAGGATTGGGGGCAGGAGGAGAAGGGGACGACAGAGGATGAGATGGCTGGATGGCATCACTGACTCAATGGACGTGAGTCTGAGTGAATTCCGGGAGTTGGTGAGGGACAGGGAGTCCTGGCGTGCTGCGATTCGTGGGGTCGCAAAGAGTCAGACACGACTGAGAGACTGATCTGATCTGATGAATGCACAGTTCAACGTTAGTGATGTGTGTTTGGTAGGCTACAGTCCATGGGGTCGCAAAGAGTTGGACACAACTGAGCGACTTCACTTCACTTTCACTAAAACATAACCTAATATATTTTTATTTTGAATAGCATGTGTGGCATAAGCTCATCATTGTAAAAATTCATTTCTGTAGAGCTCTCTCTCTCTCTCTGTCTCTCTCTCTCTCTCTCTTTTTTTTTTTTTTTTGGCTTTTTACTTACTAACCTATCCTCTCATTTCATAAGTGAATAGAGAGATGTTTGTAGTGATTATGACCCAGTGTTAGAACTAGCTCAATGTTTCAATTTCTGATGATTTATTGAATTCGCCTCCATATTTTCACATATGCTGTGCTGTGCTTAGTTGCTCAGTCATGTCTGACTTTTTGCCACCTCATGGACTGTGGCCCACCAGGCTCCTCTGTCCATGGGGATTCTCCAGGCAAGAATACTGGAGTGGGTTGCCATGTCCTCCTCCAGGGAACCTTCCCAACCCAGGGATCGAACCCAGGTCTCCCACATTGCAGTCAGATTCTTTACCGTCTGAACCACCAGGGAAGCCCAAGAATACTGGAGTGGGTGGTCTATCCCTTCTCCGGAGGATTTTCCCAACTCAGGAATCAAACCGGGGTCTCCTGCTTTGCAGGTGGATTCTTTACCAGCTGAGCTACCAGGGAAGCCCTTGATTTTTTAACCATGAACTTAATATGGTACAAGTATGAAGTAGCTAACCTTTTTAAAAAAATTTACATATAATTCACACTGTTATATTTTATAAATGTATCTATATGTTATCATTCAAACCATAGGGTCAATTAGCACTGTGATATGTCACATTATTTAATTTTTTAGTGAAAATTTACTTTTTCAAAATTTACATTTGTTTTTGTAAACAGGTTTACACTAACAGCTTTCAGATTTGGTACATTGGAGAATTGTTTTGTTTTTTATTTTGAATTAATTTATTTATTTTAATTGGAGGCTAATTATTTTTGTTTTTTGTTTTTTAATTAATTTATTTTAGTTGGAGGCTAATTACTTTACAATATTGTAGTGGTTTTTGCCATACATCAACATGAATCAGCCATAGGAGTACATGTGTCCCCCAATCCTGAGCTTTCCACCCTCCTCCCTCCCCACCCCACCCCTCTGGGTTGTCCCAGAGCACCATCTTTGGGTGCCCTGCTTCATACATCAAACTTGCACTGGTCACCTATTTTACATATGGTAATATACATGTTTCAATGCTATTCTCTCATATCATCCCACCCTCACCTTCTTCCACATAGTCCAAAAGTCTCTTCTTTACATCTGTGTCTCTTTTGCTGTCTTGCATATAAAGTCATTGTTACCATCTTTCTAAATTCCATATATATGTGTTAAGATACTGTATTGGTGTTTCTCTTTCTGACTTACTTCATTCTGTATAATAGGCTCCAGTTCCGTCCACCTCATTAGAACTGACTCAAATGTGTTCTTTTTTATAGCTGAGTAATATTCCATTGTGTATATGTACCACAACTTCCTTATCCATTCATCTGCCAATGGCCATCTAGGTTGCTTGATACATTGGAGAATTTTAACAGCAAAATCAATTTTTATACATGACTTACTTTTTCTGTGATCAAATCAGTTTCTATCAACCGTTTTAGATCCCTGGAGGTGATCTAATTTTCTTTCCACTACTACTGTAGAGAAAACCCCCTTTTCCCAAGTCCTTTCCCCACTCTTCCCTTAGAGAGGAGACTGGTGTGATGGGCCAGATCCTGGAGCACTGTGAGCAGTACAACTGTGCACTGGGATGGGACACCCATGGATCGAGAACATGTCCACACCCTTCCCTCTCTTACAATACCATGAGGTAGATAAGCTGAGCCAGTGCCTACTTGTGAAGGCTAGGTGCTACCACATCACTCTTATTCCTTCCTTCTTACTGGAGATTTGGGTTCAGTCATCCTTGCACATTAGTTGTCAGCTGGTGGTAAGAGGTAGAATTAGAGTCAAAGATATACTGCTTCATTCTTGAGCTCAAGCCTGTGCTTCACCCCAACTCCACCAGAAGGTGCTACACTGAGGGGCACTGGGAACTGGCCCAGTGAAGGATATTCCAGATTCCTTTGTGTCTGTCTCCTTTAGAGAAGGCCCTGAGAGAAGGCAGAGTGGCTGTATCTGGTAGGAGGAGGGCGCTGTGTCCTCAGAACACTGGCCCCATACTGTCAGATTCTCACCAGTAACTCTATATCGTCACATCTCTCACTCTACAGATGCTGAACACACCAACCCAAATGTCATAACCCATGCTGAAATGTCACAGGTACCCATTCAAATAGACATGCCCTCAGGTGTTGCCAAGCTCTCAGCCAGAGGCCAGCACTTGGTGTTTGCAGACATAGTAGTGGATTCAACTCATAAAATGATAAGGCAATTGTCTGTTGATAGGTTAAGGCCTCCTGAATTCCAGTGGTTCCCCCATACCTGCTTTCCATCAGGGCCTCATACATCAGTGTCAAGTACTGTGAAGCCAGTGTTCTTGTTCCTAACCTGGACCCACTGTAGCATGTTGTCCTTATTTAGACCTCGTATTATCTTTCAGCACTTTGGTCTTGACCTTTAGACTATCCAAAGTTTAAACATGTTTCACGGCCAACTCACTGCTTTCTGATATTTCTCATTTAAAATTGGACATTCCAAGTCATCTTCAGGAACTATTCCCACATATCTAACAAATTATTTTCTTTGTACACAATGTTAAGTATGTATCTTACATTTAACAATTGGCTTGAAATAGCACATATCACTGTTTTTCTTCTTAAAATACGTTTCAGCCATCACTAAGCTGTATACTCATTGGAAGGACTGATGCTGAAACTGAAGCTCCAATACTTTGGCCACCTGATGTGAAGAACTGACTTATTGGAAAATACCCTGATGCTGGGAAAGATGGAAGACAGGAGGAGAAGTGGATGACAGAGGATGAGATGGCTGGGTGGCATCACTGACTTGATGTACATGAGTTTGAGCAAGCTCCGGGAGTTGGTGATGGACAGGGAAGCCTGGCATGCTGCAGTCCATGGAGTCACAAAAAATCAGACATGACTGAGAGACTGAACTGAACTGAAGCTAAATATTCGTAATTTAAGTTTTTCACAGGTAACCCAGATGTCCTACAGAATCACTACCAATTAACAATATATGCTATTTCACTTGTACAGAAATTTTCAGACTCACAGGCACATGTCAGTTGTTAATATATGCAGGGTCAAAGTAGGATAAGTTTATCTTTGGTGGTCAGTTTCCAAATATGTCTCCACAGGGGCAGGTGGAGTCTATTCTATAGCCTCTATAATCCATCCAAAAGTGCTTGTTCCACAACTTTTCGTCCAACAGTGGAAAATCAATCCTCTGTTCCCATAGGCTTTGGTAAAGTTGCATTCCTCTGTGTCCCAAAATAAACCCACTTACTAAGATCTCACCCTTATCACATGGTGCCATCACTCAAATTGAGCCCTAGTGGAATCATCATCAGCTAAGTATTTCCTAACACATGCTCAGGAAAAGAGAAAGGAAGACCTTATGGAAAAATTAAGATTGATGAGGTAAAATAGTTTCAGGATTGGGGAATGCTTTTTCCATTTGTGTTCATCTGAATAGTAATAATCTTGGCTAAAAAAATCTCCATATCAACCTATGTTAAACATTTTGCTCATGGGGAATTATTATTATTATGTGTGAATTATTATATAACATAACTTGAAAAACATTAATAATATAACTTTTTACAAAACTTACCTTAGTGTTTAATGGTCATAGTTGATAATATTTATGAGTATGAAGTAAATAAAAGATCATTTATCTTCCTGAATATAAATTCCCTATTTAGTAGATTTATTTTTATTTAACAAATTAAAAATACCAGCATGAGTAATTTTGCTAAGAGAGAGGCTTAATGTCCGAGTGTCCTAGAAAGGGACATGGGTACTTCATTGTGAAATATTTAAAGAATTCCCAAGAGAAACTGTTTTAACAATGACAAATTCAGGAGTTTGTTACTTGCTATGTGAGAAAGGAAGCTTCCGCCACTCTTGTCTGTCCCTTACAGTACCACTTTAGAAATTCAATAAAAATTCACTCCTGTTAAAATTCTTTAAACTATCACTTACAGGGTAATTCTTTCAACTAGCACTTACAAGCCCAAGACTTTGGGCCATATTACATTTATAGATTTTCTATACTTGTACCAATCTACCATAGCAGGCCCACCTCTCATCCTATCCCACTGAGATTTACTTCTCCCCTTTTAACTGGTACCCACAAACTACTGCACAATTGCACTCATCTCACACACTAGTAATGTAATACTCAAAATTCTCCAAGCCAGGCTTCAGCAATACATGGACCGTGAACTTCCAGATGTTCAACCTGGTTTTAGAAAAGGCAGAGGAACCAGAGATCAAATTACCAACATCCACTGGATCATCAATAAAAGCAAGAGAGTTTCAGAGAAACATTTATTTCTGCTTTATTGACTATGACAAAGCCTTTGACTGTGTGGATCACAATAAACTGTGGAAAATTCTTCAAGAGATGGGAATACCAGACCACCTGACCTGCCTCTTGATAAATCTGTATGCAGGTCAGGAAGCAACAGTTTGAACTGGACATGGAACAACAGACTGGTTCCAAATAGGAAAAGGAGTATGTCAAAGCTTGTATATTGTCACCCTGCTTATTTAACTTCTATGCAGAGTACATCATGAGAACCGCTGGGCTGGAAGAAGCACAAGCTGGAAGGAAGATTGCCAGGAGAAATATCAATAACCTCAGATATGCAGATGACACCACCCTTATGGCAGAAAGTGAAGAAGAACTAAAGAGCCTCTTGATGAAAGTGAAAGAGAAGAGTGAAAAAGTTGGCTTAAAGCTCAACATTCAGAAAACGAAAATCATGGCATCCGGTCCCATCACTTCATGGCAAATAGATGGGGAAACAGTGCCTGACTTTATTTTGGGGCTCCAAAATCACTGCACATGGTGATTGCAGCCATGAAATTAAAAGATGCTTACTCCTTGGAAGGAAAGTTGTGACCAACCTAGACAGCATATTAAAAAGCAGAGACATTACTCTGTTAACAAAGGTCCGTCTAGTCAAGGCTATGGTTTTTCCAGTGGTCATGTATGGATGTGAGAGTTGTACTATAAAGAAAGCTGAGTGCCGAAGAATGGATGCTTTTGAAGTGTGGTTTTGGAGAAGACTCTTGAGAGTCCCTTGGATTGCAAGGAGATCCAACCAGTCCATCCTAAAGGAGATCAGTCCTGGGTGTTCATTGGAAGGCCTGACGTTGAAGCTGAAACTCCAATACTTTGGCCACCTGATGTGAAGAGCTGACTCATTTGAAAAGACCCTGATGCTGGGAAAGATTGAGGGCAGGAGGAGAAGGGGACGACAGAGGATGAGATGGTTGGATGGCATCACTGACTCAATGGACACGGGTTTGGGTGGACTCCAGGAGTTGGTGATGGACAGGCAGGCCTGGCGTGCTGTGGTTCATGGGGTCACAAAGAGTCAGACATGACTGAGAGACTGAACTGAACAGAGCTAAAGAACTCTCTCTTTTCTAAGTCACTGATGCATCCTTTGAAAAATATCCTGAACTGTGTCTTAGTTTTTGTGACTTGTTTTGTCTTCCTTGAAACCTCTACAGTTTAGTGATTGGCTGTCCTAACTTTTCAGTACTTTAGGATTGTTCCTCCTGTATCCTGTGGGGAAGAATGGTCTTGTATTTAAGTCAGAAAAGAAAGGAAGCCCTTTGGCCTACTGGTGCAGCTCTGGGCAGGATTGAGAGCTGACCACTAGACTTTCCCTTATTTCCCTGTTGTCAGAAACATTATACCTATATCCTGCAAATTTACTACCTTAGGGAATCTGGATGCTCTCCAATTATAGAGGAATTTATCAGGAACTTCCTAAGCTGAAAACTTTCCCAGTCTGCTCCTTATGTTTTAATAAGAATTCCTCCCAGACCTGTGGGTTTGGTGTTGTGTTTCTAATTTTTCATGCATTCTCTGAGGTTCTTCAATCCTCGGTGAAAGGTGTTGGAGTACACAGATTATGTCATGGTATCAGGCGGGTGATGGCATTTCCCTGAGAACGATGTATGTAATGGATAAAAGGTGAGTTCATTTCTCCATCCTTTACCCTCTCCATGCCCACTGTCTCCTGGATAAGATAAGCTAGTTTCTTATCTCATAGATTAGAATATTTCTCTGTTAATAACATTCACAAAACAATACTGCTGACTTGCTTTTCTTTTTTTTACTATTTCCACAGAAGAGAGGACTGACATATTTTGATTCAGTTTCTGAGGTCAACATGAGCAATATAACTCTCCAAATAAACCAGGGGAAGCTATAACAATACTGCAGTGTTTGTGTGGGATGCAGGTGGACAACCTTAACCAGGTTGTTAAGCTTGTGGTTGAAATTTCTATATAATCTCCTCAACCTCCAGCCAATTCCATGCTACAAGAGGAGCCTGTCTTTGCCATTGTAAAGGTCATCGGCCTTTGGTGCAACCAGATTCTTATCAATGTCCAGTAGGTCCTTTCAAGTGATTAACATTTCATGGTCAGTACTAACTAGGCCATCCCGGGTCAGGCAGAAGGGTAAATGCTTAGTTCCAGTTTATGAACTGTGCAAAGTACATAAGGAACTTTACAACTTGAAGCAGGGCCATATTTTGCAATATTAACTGAATTTTCCTTCCATATTTCTTTATACTCTTCTGTATTTGCACTATAAAATCAGTCATCCATTCACTGCCACAAGGAAGCCAGAAATGATAGCTACTCCCACCTCCTTCACATTAGAAGGTTGATCATGTGCTATTGAGAGGCCTCAGTATGAACACTACCTTAACACAATTCTACTCTATGGACTCAAAGATTCTTTCCCTTACACCAGAGACTTACTCCTTTATCGTAGACTTCATGTGTTTTTTTTTTTTTTTCCCCTAAATCAACCTGTATTCTACAAAAGCAATTTAAAATTTCTCAAGTCTAGTTGGACATTCAATTCTTGCTTCTCAATAGAATGGTGACAGAGGGACTTCCCTAGTAGTCCAAACATTCTCTGGTTGGGAAGCTAAGCTCCCACATCCCTTACGGCCAAAAATCCAGAACAGAAAACAGAAAAAATATTGTAACAAACTCAATAAAGACTTTAAAAAGAGAATGGTCACTGAGATTTGAGAAACTATGATAATAGCTGTCTATAATATAGCAATTTCCCTGACATGCACTTAAAGTATAAATAACTATCAATCTGTTTAAAATTTATGAGGAGACTTTATGAGGACAATTTATGTTGTCCCTATTGAACAATAGGTAGTGCAGAATTGTGATCCTTGAGAGAGGGGCACTGATGAAATGAAACCAATGTTTGCCACAAACATGCTGCCAGGGGCCACGTTCCAGAGGGTGGAACAAGAAGGTAGAACCTAAACAACAGGCAGCCATTTGGATGAGATGAAAGATTGGAATTGCCAGCTGCTGAAGCACTTGAAGCTTGCAGGTCTCATGTGGAGTAGAGAGAGCTGTTTTTGTCAGAGGATGAGGGCAAGACTTCAAGAAGTTTATGACAGAGCAGGTGCAGTGGAGTTGAGTGCAGAGATATTGCTGAACATTGTGAGCACTCAGTTCAGATGACAGATAAGCTAGATATTAGAAAGAAAATACTCTGCCCTACAACTGAGTTCAAAACTGATACATGCCCACCTTAACAAAGAAAATAAGCAAGACTGACAAGCCATAAAGTACCCAACAGTAACTTAAATACTTGCCGGAACAAAACTGAACAAACTTTATAGACTATGACACAGTCCAGATTTCAAACAATGCACAAATCTTCTGCATCAAACAAAGGTCCTACACATACCAAGAAGCAGGAAAAAGTGAACCAGAATCAGCAAAAACAGCAATGAATAGAAACTGACCTCAAGAGATCTGAACTGTTGAAATTAGCTGAAAAACTGGAGAAAAAAAAATGCCCAAGTCTCCTCTCTTCTCTGACCCTCACCATCACAACTATCACCAGTGACCCATGTGAATCTTCGAGGATTGTTTAATAACTTGCTCAAGGTTGCAAAGTCAGTGGTAAAGAGAGGGTTTTCAAAGTTTTCTGACTACACTGATATTAGTGATAATTCTTTTTTTTTTAATTTTTTTCTTTTTTTTAATTTTATTTTATTTTTTAACTTTACAATATTGTATTGGTTTTGCCATATATCAAAATGAATCCCCCACAGGTATACATGTGTTCCCCATCCTGAACCCTCCTCCCTCCTCCCTCCCCATACCATCCCTCTGGGTCATCCCAGTGATCATTCTTGATGCACAAACCTTTTATATATTTAAAAATTTTGAAAATCAGTTCAGTTCACCTCAGTCCCTCAGTCGTGCCTGACTCTTTGCAATCCCATGAACTGCAGCACGCCAGGCCTCCCTGGCCATCACCAACTCCCGGAGTTCACCCAAACCCATGTCCATAGAGTCGGTGATGCCATCCAACCATCTCATCCCCTGGTGTCCTCTTCTCCTCCTGCTCTCAATCTTTCCTAGCATCAGGGTCTTTTCAAATGAGTCAGCTCTTTGCATCAGGTGGCCAAAGTATTGGAGCTTCAGCTTCAACATCAGTCCTTCCAATGAACACCCAGGACTGATCTCCTTTAGGATAGACTGGTTGGATCTCCTTGCAGTCCAAGGGACTCTCAAGAGTTTTCTCCAACACCACAGTTTAAAGGCATCAATTCTTCAGCACTCAGCTTTCTTTATAGTCCAACTCTCACATCCGTACATGACCACTGGAAAAACCATAGCCTTGACTGGATGGACCTTTGTTGGCAAAGTAATGTCTCTGCTTTTTTAATATATGGTCTAGGTTGGTCATAACTTTCCTTCCAAGGAGTAAGCGTCTTTTAATTTCATGGCTGCAATCACCATCTGCAGTGATTTTGGAGCCCAGAAAATTTGAAAATAATTTCCTCAATTTGCATGGCATTAAATGAAGTGATAATAGACTCAAATTTCTTTTACATCAAATATCTTATCAATTCATTTCTAATGTGATATAAGAGAGAGAAAGAGTATGAATGGACATGTGCTTTATCTCCCACCCACACCTCACCTTTCACAGTGTTGTTTGTCCCTCTGCCTCTCCTGTTTGTCCCAGTATGATGGAAAGGTGATATCAAATTCAGACTTCTAGCTCATGAGGGGACTTTTGGGCTTTCTGGCATGAAGAATATTGCCTTCAAATTGCTGCCATGACCTGGTGAATGTTGGTACTGTAGTCCACATATCACTCCACGTGTGGACTTCAATGCTGTTTTATAGGTCTTTATCAGGTGGAAGCAGTTCCAAAATACAGAGGGACAAGATGGGCCAGTGCCAGGTAGCCAGCTCTAGTGTGAGAAATAAACAGGGTTTACACCTGGCTCATCTATCTTGACACACATCAGCTTCATTCCCAGTGAAATCTGCTCTCCCTGTCACCAGGCAGTGACTTCATTCCCAGTGAAATCTGCTCTCCCTGTCACCAGGCAATGACTTGACATGGGTTTGGGTGAACTCCAGGAGCTGACTCATTACAATGCCATAGTAATGAAGCGTAAAATATCAGGAGCCTTCACGAAATACCTAAGTGCCACAAATCCTGAAAATTAATGACCTTTCAGGATGACACTATGAAGAAAGTAGTGGGTACATCATGATATCTCAAAGGGAATTTATAAGGCTAATGCCTTCCCCAACAATCCTTACAAGAAATGAACGGGAAACATGGCAAGGAAACCATGAGAATCTGGACCAGCCTCACCACCCTGTGACATCTCCCACTTAATAACAACCCCTTCCTCCAAGGTCTTCCTGGGATCTGGGTTACTATGACAAAAGAGGGAACACTGATCTGAGAAGAGATGGTTACTAGAAGCAATAAATAATGACTAATAATAACTAACACTTAATGATTGCTTCCTATGTGTCAGGAATTTTGGTAAGTGTTTTACATGGATCCTCTCCTTTAATTCTCCCAACCACACTGTGAGTGAGATTATTATTGAAATTTCACAGAGAAAGCCTCTGGAATTGAAAAGACTGATGCAGTTCTCTTAAGGTCACATGGCAGAAAATGGGACATTTAGGGTTTGGACCCAGTTCTATTCCCAGCACCCTCTTTGTTGCTGTTAAATAATTTATGTATTTTATTTTTGGCTGTGCTGGATCCTCACTGCTGTGAGGGCTTTCTCTAGTTGCGGCAAGCAGGGGCTGCTATCTAGCTGTGGTGCACAGGCTTCTCATTACAGAGACTTCTCCTGCTGCATCACAGAGGCTCTAGGGCATGCTGGCCTCTGGAGTTTTGGCTCCTCGACTCTAGAGCACTGCCTCAATAGTTGTGGCACATGGGCTTAGTTACTCCGAGGCATGTGGGATCTTCCTGGATCCAGGATTGACCCCGTGTCTCTTGCATTGGCAGGTGAATTCTTTACCACCGAGCCACCAGGGAAGCCCACCCTCTTTTGAAGTATAATTGATTTATCATGTTTCAGGGGTACAGTAAAGTGATTCAGTTATACATATTTCTGGATAGATAGATAGATACCCTATTTTCCTCTATGAGCTTTGGTCCCAGTCTTCAGGTCTTTAATTCATTTAGAGATTATTTTTGTATACAGTGGTAGTTGTTGTTATTGTTCAGTTACTCAGTCATGTCCGACTCTGCGAACCCATTAACTGCAGTATGCCAGGCTTTCATGTCCTTCGCCATCTCCCCGAGTTTGCTCAAACTCATGTCCATTGAGTCAGTGATGCCATCCAATCATTTCATTCTCTGTCGTCCCCTTCTCCTCCTGCCTTCAATCTTTCCCAGCATCAGGGTCTTTTCTAATGAGTCAGCTCTTCACATCAGGTGGCCTAAGTATTGGAGCTTCATCTTCATCATCAGTCTTTGCAATGAATATTCAGGATTGATTTCCTTTAGGATTGACTGACTTTATCTCTTTGCAGTCCAAGGAACTCTCTTCCTTCTCCAACACCACAGTTCAAGAGCATGAATTCTTTGGTGCTCAGCCTTGTTTATTGTCCAAATCTCACATTCATACATGATGGCTGAAAAAAACCATAGCTTTGACTAGACAGACCTTTGTCAGCAAAGTGATGTCTCTGCTTTTAATACACTGTCTAGGTTCATCAATGCGTTCTTCATCACGCATTGGAGAAGGAAATGGCAACCCACTCCAGTGTTCTTGCCTGGAGGATCCCAGGGACGGAGGACCCTGGTGGGCTGCCGTCTATGGGGTCGTACAGAGTTGGACACGACTGAAGCGACTTAGCAGCAGGTTCATCAAAGTTTTCTTTGCAAGCAGCAAACATCTTTTAATTTTGTGGCATGGTCACCATCTGCAGTGATTTTGGAGCCTTCCGAAATAAAGTCTGTCACTGTCTTCATTGTTTCCTCATCTATTTGCCATGAAGTGATGGGACTGGATGCCATGATCTGAGTTTTCTGAATGTTGAATTTTAAGTCAGCTTTTTCACTGTCCCCTTTCATCTTCATCAAGAGGCTCTTTAGTTCCTCTTTGCTTTCTGCCATAAGGGTGGTGTCATCTGCATATCTGAGGTTACTGATATTGCTCCCAGCAATCTTGATTCCATCTTGTTTTTCATCCAGCCTGGTATTTCACATGATGTACTCTGCATATAAGTTAAATAAGCAGGGTGACAATATACAGTCTTAACATACTTCTTTCCCAATTTTGAACCAGTCTGTTGTTTCAAGTTCGGTTCTAATTGTTGCTTCCTGACCTGAATACAGGTTTCTCAGGAGATGGGTAAGGTGGTCCAGTATTCCCCTCTCCTTGAGAATTTCCCACAGTTTGTTGTGATCCACACAGTCAGAGACTTTAGCCTAGTCAGTCAACAAAGCAGAAGCATATGTTTTGGAATTCTCTTGCTTTTTCTATGATCCAAAGGATGTTGACAATTTGATCTCTGGTTCCTCTGCCTTTTCTAAATCCAGCTTGAACATCTGGAAGTTCTCCATTCATGTACTGTTGAAGCCTGGCTTGGATAATTTTTTTTTTCTTATTTGTAATTATTTTATTTTATTTTTAAACTTTAAAATATTGTATTAGTTTTGCCAAATATCGAAATGAATCCGCCACAGGTATACATGTGTTCCCCATCCTGAGCCCTCCTCCCTCCTCCCTCCCCATACCATCCCTCTGGGTCGTCCCAGTGCACCAGCCCCAAGCATCCAATATCGTGCATCGAACCTGGACTGGTGACTCGTTTCATACATGATATTATACATGTTTCAATGCCATTCTCCCAAATCTTCCCACCCTCTCCCTCTCCCACAGAGTCCATAAGACTCTTCTATACATCAGTGTCTCTTTTTCTGTCTCGTACACAGGGTTATTGTTACCATCTTTCTAAATTCCATATATATGCATTAGTATACTGTATTGGTGTTTTTCTTTCTGGCTTGCTTCACTCTGTATAATAGGCTCCAGCTTCATCCACCTCATTAGAACTGATTCAAATGTATTCTTTTTAATGGCTGAGTAATACTCCATTGTGTATATGTACCACTGCTTTCTTATCCATTCATCTGCTGATGGACATCTAGGTTGCTTCCATGTCCTGGCTATTATAAACAGTGCTGCAATAAACACTGGGGTACACGTGTCTCTTTCCCTTCTGGTTTCCTCAGTGTGTATGCCCAGTAGTGGGACTGCTGGATCATAAGGCAGTTCTATTTCCAGTTTTTTAAGGAATCTCCACACTGTTCTCCATAGTGGCTGTACTAGTTTGCATTCTCACCAACAGTGTAAGAGGGTTCCCTTTTCTCCACACCCTCTCCAGCATTTATTGCTTGTAGACTTTTGGATCACAGCCATTCTAACTGGTGTGAAATGGTACCTCATAGTGGTTTTTATTTGCATTTCTCTGATAATGAGTGATGTTGAGCATCTTTTCATGTGTTTGTTAGCCATCTGTATGTCTTCTTTGGAGAAATGTCTATTTAGTTCTTTGGCCCATTTTTTGATTGGGTCATTTATTTTTCTGGAGTTGAGCTGGAGGAGTTGCTTGTATATTTTTGAGATTAGTTGTTTGTCCGTTGCTTCATTTGCTATTATTTTCTCCCATTCTGAAGGCTGCCTTTTCACCTTGTTAATAGTTTCCTTTGTTGTGCAGAAGCTTTTAAGTTTAATTAGGTCCCATTTGTTTATTTTTGCTTTTATTTCCAATATTCTGGGAGGTGGGTCATAGAGGATCCTGCTGTGATGTATGTCGGAGAGTGTTTTGCCTATGTTCTCCTCTAGGAGTTTTATAGTTTCTGGTCATATGTTGAGATCTTTAATCCATTTTGAGTTTATTTTTGTGTATGGTGTTAGAAAGTGTTCTAGTTTCATTCTTTTGCAAGTGGTTGACCAGTTTTCCCAGCATCACTTGTTAAAGAGATTGTCTTTAATCCATTGTATATTCCTGCCTCCTTTGTCAAAGATAAGGTGTCCATAGGTGCGTGGATTTATCTCTGGGCTTTCTATTTTGTTCCATTGATCTATATTTCTGTCTTTGTGCCAGTACCATACTGTCTTGATGACTGTGGCTTTGTAGTAGAGCCTGAAGTCAAGTAGGTTGATTCCTCCAGTTCCATTCTTCTTTCTCAAGATAGCTTTGGCTATTCGAGGTTTTTTGTATTTCCGTACAAATTGTGAAATTATTTGTTCTAGCTCTGTGAAGAATACCGTTGGTAGCTTGATAGGGATTGCATTGAATCTATAAATTGCTTTGGGTAGTATACTCATTTTCAGTATATTGATTCTTCCAATCCATGAATATGGTATATTTCTCCATCTATTAGTGTCCTCTTTGATTTCTTTCACCAGTGTTTTATAGTTTTCTATATATAGGTCTTTAGTTTTTTTAGGTAGATATATTCCTAAGTATTTTATTCTTTCCGTTGCAATGGTCAATGGAATTGTTTCCTTAATTTCTCTTTCTATTTTCTCATTATTAGTGTATAGGAATGCAAGGGATTTCTGTGTGTTGATTTTATATCCTGCAACTTTACTATAATCATTGATTAGTTCTAGTAATTTTCTGGTGGAGTCTTTAGGGTTTTCTATGTAGAGGATCATGTCATCTGCAAATAGTGAGAGTTTTACTTCTTCTTTTCCAATTTGGATTCCTTTTATTCCTTTTTCTGCTCTGATTGCTGTGGCCAGAACTTCCAAAACTATGTTGAATAGTAATGGTGAAAGTGGGCACCCTTGTCTTGTTCCTGACTTTAGAGGAAATGCTTTCAATTTTTCACCATTGAGGATAATGTTTGCTGTGGGTTTGTCATATATAGCTTTTATTATGTTGAGGTATGTTCCTTCTATTCCCGCTTTCTGGAGAGTTTTTATCATAAATGTATGTTGAATTTTGTCCAGGCTTTCTCTGCATCTATTGAGATAATCATATGGTTTTTATTTTTCAATTTGTTAATGTGGTGTATTACATTGATTGATTTGCAGATATTGAAGAATCCTTACATCCCTGGGATTGGCTTGGAGAATTTTGAGCATTACTTGCTAGCATGTGAAATGAGTGCAATTGTGTGGTAGTCTGAACATTCTTTGGCATTGTCCTTCTTTGGGTTTGGAAAGAAAACTGACCCTTTCCAGTACTGCTGAGTTTCCCAAATTTCCTGGCATATTGAATGCAACACTTTAATAGCATCATCATCTACGATTTGAAATAGCTCAGCTGGAATTCCACCACCTTCACTAGCTTTGTTCATAGTGATAATTCCTAAGGCCCACTTGACTTCACACTCCTGGATGTCTGGCTCTAGGTGAGTGACCACACTATTGTGGTTGTCTGGGTCATTACGATCTTTTCCGTGTAGTTTTTCTATGTATTCTTGCCAACTCTTCTTAATATTTTCTGCTTCTTTTAGATACATGCCACTTCTGTCCTTTATTGTGCTTATCTTTGCATGAAGTGTTCCTTTGGTATCTCTAATTTTGTTTTAGAGATCGATATCTCTAGTCTTTCTTATTCTATATGGTGTTAGAGAATGTTCCAGTTTCATTCTTTTATATGTAACTGTCCAGTTTTCCAATCACCACTTATACAAGAGACTGTCTTTCTCCATTGTATGTTCTCACCTTTGTCATATATTTATTGATCATAGGTGCATTGGTCTAGTTCTGGGCATTCTATCCAGTTCCATAGATCTATGTGTCTGCTTTGTGCCAGTATTATACCTTTTCAATTACTGTAACTTTGTTGTGTGGTCTGAAGTCAGGTAGCCTGATTCTTCCAGCTCTGTTTTTCTTTTTTGTGATTATTTTGGCTATTTGGGATCTTTTGTGTTTCCATACAAATTTTAAATTCTTTTTGTTCTAGTTCTGACAGCAACTTCACTCATAATGACTAGGCCAGTGTTTCCTGAAATTCAGTAATCATCTGTTTGCCAACTTTCCTCGTTTGCCATATTTGATCACGGTAAGTGCTATTCTAATGCTGAATACCTCCAATCTACATAAATATTGCACTTTCATGTACTATATCTTTGCTAAGAATTTTAATTTGCTGTGTTTAGAAGACAATATCTTCCTTTGATAAATCATTATACATCAGTAAGTGTATTTTTGAATAAAACTTTCTGTCACTACCATGGTGGAAATCCCATATCACTGTCAAAACTGGCAAGTGGCCATAAAAACAAAATTTTAGTGAAGTAAAATGAATAATTTGCTTTAAAATGACTTAATATGTGTTAAATTTTTTCAATGGTTCATTCAAATGTACCTCTGATCATCTGGGTGAAAGTTTGGTAGATTTTTGTCAATGTGAGGGATTCATCTGTAACCCAATTTCTTTTTTTTTTTTTTTTTAGGATTTTATTTTTTTAATGTAAACTTTTATTTTTATTTTTTAAAATTTAAATTTATTTATTTTAATTAGAGGCTAATATGGATAAAACTTAATTTCCAGGCATATGAAGCTGTGAATAATGGTGAATATGCCAAGGTATTAACTTCCCCTATGAGAAACTGACTGGGTGATAAGATGGCCTTCCTCATATGTCCTTTGACTTGTGTGTTTTTAAATGATTAGAACTGATTTGTGACTTTTCCTTTCCAGAACAGGGTGCATAAATTCACTAATGATCTGGATAGATGTCATATTCACACCCCCTATAGCCTCAGAATCTTGAATAGTATTTAGAAAACACAGAGTTCTCAATAAACATTTGTCAAATAAATTCTCCTGCATCTTTGCAAATCCTATTCCTTCTTCGAATGTTATTCCCACAGCTTTGATACTTATAAGCTCCAAGTCATCCTTACAAACAAGATGCAAGTACTCCTGACTCCTTTAGGAAGTTGCTTCCTCCTCTCTGGTCCCATTAATTATTGTCTATACCTCTATCAGAGAGGTACTGTGGTATTGCTCTGAAGCCTGTTTACTCAACCAGACTCTGAATTTTTCATAGCAGTAATTATTTCAAGTTCATCTTTGTGAAAGTTCTTTAACTTCTCTAGCATTCTTTTTTCCTTTAATAATGTCATGAGTTTGATCTTATTTTCTAAACCAAACTTGGAATTCCTGTAGTATGAGGGAGCTTGATCATCCACTTTGTGTTCCATATGATTCTTTAGCCATCAGTCCTGCTCCTAGAGCCCCAAAGCCCTTCTACTATCACTCAGTTCTGTAGATCACCACAGTGTTTGAACCTCAGTTAAGCCTCGTCCTTCCCACAGGTTCCAATCTCAAGACTCAAAGACTCATTATTTACTTTAAAGACTAAATACCACTTTTTACTGGGCAGGAGATGAATAGAACCTTATATAACATTGTTAAATCAAACTATATACTCTAAAAATATTTGAGTTTCAGAAATCATCTTATAGGGCTTGTTATCTTATCTAAAATTTCTCAAACATCTTTGAGTTCATTGTGGTAGATGTAAACTTTGATAGAAGATAGAAAGGTGAAGGGAGAAGTTGTGAGATAATAGATTTGTAAGGTGATGTCTGATCCTCATTATTCATTTGTCCCTTATTCTACTGATAGCTGATGTCACCATATCATTATCATGTGAGAAGATAGCCTAGAGAAAGAAAATTTACACATCTCAGTCCAAAAGTATCACCATTAGCGGGTAGTGTGGAAGTGGAGACAATTTATAATGAAAGTTTTGCTGTGAAAGGCAACAGATGTACGGAACAAGAATTAACAGAGAAGTGTCACCAAGGGAAGGTATTGTTTAAAATGGAGGACAATGGAGCTTGATTGTATGCTGGTGGGAATAACTGCTAGAGCAGGGGAAGATAGACATGCAAGAGAAACAGTGGTTATATGCAAGGGTTAAATCTTTCAAAAGATGAGAGTAAAGATTGGATCACCTGGAGACACTGACTTTGTTAAAATTATGACCCACGTGCCCCATGATTTGTACTTTTACTTAAAGATGTGCTGATACCTACATCCCCATGGATACCAGGCTCCTCCATCCATGGGATTTTCTAGGCAAGAGTACTGGAGTGGGTTGCCATTTCCTTCTCCAGGGACCTACATCCCCAAGGAAGGCCAAATTGAGAATGAGTGATTAGTGCACCAGGAATGGCCAGAAGATGAGGAAATACGGTTTGAAGTCCAAGAGATCCAGAATGAGTTCTGATGGTTAATCTAGATCGACAAATTTCAATTCTAAGAAATGCATGAGTTAGGAATTATTGTGCACCACTGATAGTTCTATGGCATGTGTCTGTGTGTGCATACTCAGAGGAGGTGAAAGGTGGACAGATCCCACTACTTGGAGAATGAGAAGTTGTTACAATGAAGGATATTAATGGAGGTGACTTTTTCCTTTTCAAGGGGGAGAAAAGGGCAGTCTTCAAGAAAAGCTAGGAACAGAGATCAACCCAGAAAGGAATCTTCCCCTAAAGGCTTTAAATTTTGGGAAGAAGTGGGAGATGCATGATTTTCACTGGACTTTATGAACATTTATGTTTAGCCATGATTTCCTAGTAGTTTTGGTCCAAATTATCTTTCCCTTTGTTACCTTTCACCTGTTATAAAAATCTGCTTGTATCATACAGTCCAGAGTGGTGTTTAGAGGGATTTAAGGAAAAGGACATCCCAGGAAAAACACTACTTGCTTGCATTACTTTTTCTCTTTGGTCCATCTCCAAGGGACTCCCCTCCCAGATCAGCATCCAGGCAGATCTGGGATCCTCTGAAAGAGATGTGACACAAAGAAGTGGCTGGCAAGTGGATATTGAGAGTGAATATGAGGCAAAAATTCCCTCTCCAAAAACAAATAGACATCTGAAAAACACCCTGGGGTCAGGAGCATGGGCAAGCCTTTGGGTTCTGTAAAGTGTGGGTTGTTCAATTGGAATAGAAATGAGATTCCTTAGACACTGTATGCTTCTTGTTGTTCTGTCGCTCAGCTATGTTTGACTCTTTGCAACCCCATGGACACCAGGTTTCCCTGTCCTTCACCATCTCCCGGAGTTTGCTCAAACTCATGTCCATTGAGTTGGTGATGCTATGCAACCATCTATCTCATCCTCTGTCATGCCCTTCTCCTCCTGCCTTCAGTCTTTCCCAGCATCAGCATCTTTTCCAATGAGTTAGCTCTTGGCATCAGGTGGCCAAAGTACTGGAGCTTCAGCTTCAGCATCAAGCCTTAAAATGTATATTCAGGATTGATTTCATTTAAAATGGACTGGTTTGATCTTCTTGCTGTCCAAAGGACTTTCAAAAGTCTTCTCCAGCATTATAGTTTGAAAGCATCAGTTCTTTGGTGCTCACTTTTCTTTATGGTCCAACTCTCACATTCATACATGACTACTAGAAAAACCATACCTTTGACTATATGGGCCTTTGTCAGCAAAGTAATGTCTCTGCTTTTTAATACGCTGTCTGGGTTTGTCATTGTTTTTCTTCCACGGAGCAGAGGGTCTTTTAATTTCACGGCTGCAGTAACCATCCACAGTGATTTTTGAGCCCAAGAAAATAAAGTCTGTTTTCTCATCTATTTGCCTTGAAGTGATGGGACCGGATGCCATAATCATTATTTTTTGAATGCTGAGTTTTAAGCCACATTTTTCACTCTCCTCTTTCACCTTCATCAAGAAGCTATTTATTGCTTCTTCACCTTCTGCCATAAGGGTAGTGTCATCAGCATATCTGAGGTTACTGATAGTTCTCCCAGCAATCTTGATTCCAGCTTGTGCTTCATCTAGCATGGCATTTCACATGATGTACTCAGCATATAAGTTAAATGAGAAGGGTGGCAATATACAGCCTTGATGTACTCCTTTCCCAATTTTGAACCAGTCCACTGTTTCATGTCCAGTTCTAACTGTTGCTTCTTGACCAGCATACAGGTTTCTAAGGAGGGAAGTCAGATGGTCTGGTATTCCCATCGCTTTAAGAATTTTCCAAAAAAAAAAAAAAGAATTTTCCACAGTTTGTTGCAATCCACACAGTCCAAGGATTTAGCATAGTCAGTGAAGCAGAAGTAGATGTTTTTCTGGAATTCTATTGCTTTTTCTATGATTCAACGGATGATGGCAATTTGATCTCTGGATCTCTGGTTCCTCTGCCTTTTCTATATCCAGCTTGTACATCTGGAAATCCTCAGTTCACATAACATTGAAGCCTAGCTTGAAGGATTTGGAGCACTACCTTGCTACCATGTGAAATGAGGGCAATTGTGCAGTAGTTTGAACATTCTTTGGTATTGCCTTTCTTTGGGGTTAGAATGAAAGTTGATCTTTTCCAGCCCTGTGGCCACTGCTGAGTTTTCCAAATTTGCTGGCATATTGAGTGCCAGGTTTTAACAGCATCACCTTTTAGGATTTGAAACAGCTCATATGAATTTCATCACCTCTACTAGCTTTGTTTCCACTGATGCTTCCTAAGGCCCACTCAACTTTGCATTCAAGGATGTCTGGCTCTAGGTGAATGATCACTCCATCGTGGTTGTCTGCGTCATTTAGATCTTTTTTGTATAGTTCTTCTGTGTATTCTTGCCACCCTCTTCTTAATATCTAACTGCTTCTGTTAGGTCCATACTGTTTCTGTCCTTTATTGGCCCATCTTTGGAAGAAATGTTCCCTTGGTATCTCTAATTTTCTAGAAGAGATCTTTAGTCTTCCCCATTCTATTGTTTTTCTCTATTTCTTTGCATTGTTCAGTTAGGAAGGCTTTCTTATCTCTCCTTGCTATTCTTTGCAATTCTGCATTCAGATGGATTTATCTTTTCTTTTCTCCTTTGCTTTTTCATTTCTCTTCTTTTCTCAGCTATTGGTAAAGCTGAGAACTCCTCAGACAACCATTTTGCTTTTTTGCATTTCTTTTTCTTCAGGATGATTTTTAACAACACCTCCTGTACAATGTCAGAGAAGGCAATGGCACCCCACTCCAGTACTCTTGCCTGGAAAATCCCATGGATGGAGGAGCCTGGTAGTCTGCAGTCCATGGGGTCGCTAAGAGTAGGACAGGACTAAGCGATTTCACTTTCACTTTTCACTTTCATGCATTGGAGAAGGAAATGGCAACCCACTCCAGTGTTCTTGCCTGGAGAATCCCAGGGACGAGGAAGCCTGGTGAGCTGCCATCTATGGGGCCGCACAGAGTCGGACACGACTCAAGCGACTTAGCAGCAGCAGTAGCAGCAGCCTGTACAATGTTATGAACCTCCACCCATAGTTCTTCAGGCACTCTGTCTATCAGATCTAATCACCTGAATCTATTTGTCACTTCCACAATAATCGTAAGGGATTTGATTTAGATCATACCTGAATGGTCTGGTGGTTTTCCCTACTTTCTTCAATTAAAGTCTGAATTTTTGCAATCAAGGGTTCATGATCTGAGTCACAGTCAGCTCTCTATCTTGTTTTTGGTGACTGTATAGAGCTTCAACATCTTTGGCTACAAATAATATAATCAATCTGATTTTGGTGTTGGCCATCTGGTGATGTCCATGTATAGAGTCATCTCTTGGGTTGTTGGAAGAGGGTGTTTGCTATGACCAGTGCATTCTCTTGGCAAAACTCTGTTAGCTTTTGCTCTATTTTGCACTCCAAGGCCAAATTTGTCTGTTACTCAAGGTATCTCCTGACTTCCTACTTTTGCATTCCAATCTCCCATGATGAAAAGGACATCTTTTTTTGGTATTAGTTCTAGAAGGTCTTGTAGGTCTTCATAGAACCATTCAACTTCAGCGTCTTCAGCATTAGTGGCATAGACGTGGATTACTGTGATATTGAATAGTTTACCTTGGAAACGAACAGAGATAATTCTGTTTTTTGTTTGTTTGTTTGTTTTTTTGTTTGTTTGTTTGTTTGAGATTGCACCCAAGTACTGCGTTTCAGACTCTTTTTGACTATGATGGCTACTCCATTTCTTCTAAGGGATGCTTGCACAAAGTAGTAGATATAATGGTTATATGAATCAAATTCACCATTCCCATCCATTTTAGTTCACTGATTCCTAAAATATCTATGTTCACTCTTGCTGTCTCCTGATTGACCACTTCCAAATTACCTTGGCCCATGGATCTAACACTCCAGGTTCATATGCAATATTGTTCTTTACAGCATCAGACTTTACTTTACCACCAGACACATCCACACCTGGGCATTGTTTTCGGTTTGGCTCAACTTCTTCGTTCCTTCTGGAGCAGTTTCTCTGCTCTTCTCCAGTAGCATATCAGGCACCTACTAACCTGGGTAATTCATTTGCAGTGTCTTATCTTTTTGTCTTTTCAATCTGCTCATGGGGTTCTCAAGGCAAGAATGCTGAAGTGGTTAGCCATTCCCTTCTCCAGTGGAAGACATTAGACTGAGTTGTTGTAAAACACAGAAAGTGGTGGGCAGCTGGGACCCTGGAAATGATAGTAGGGCTGTACAAATGGACTTCTAGACACATCCTACAAACTGTGAGATAAGGGAGTGGTAGATGGGGACATATCTCAGATTTTGTGCTCTCTTTCTTCCCAAACTGGTGCCCTGAAACATCTCACATCCTGCCTGGGAGCCTGGTTGTCCAGTCTCTGAAATGAGGGGAAAATGCAAAGCAGATAATAGGCTACTTTGGGATAAGTGGGTAGGGAAGAGAGGCTTGCTTAGTTCTGCTGCTTTTCAAATTCAGGAGGCTAGCAGAGACCCCTGTCCTCTCAGTCTCCACAAAGCCCTGGTGGAACAGGGCTGAGGCAGGAAGTGGGAGCTCAATCAACTAGTCTTATGGTCTGGATAGCAGTCTCCCAGAATAAAGAGGAGAGGAGGGAGTCATCTATCCTGAGTGACTTCCCTACTGGGGATCATAGAACTGTTCTGGGAGTAGTATATCTGAATTCTGGCTAGAAGCAAGTTCTCTGCTAGAAAATTGGGGCTACTGGAAAGCTATATCATGAAACAGAGGTTACAAGGTGAGAACAGGGAGAGTGAGTTGGGTAGCAGGAGTCCTGGAATCTGTGGGCGTGGTTTGGAGGTAACAAAAAATTGTTGGCAAGAAGGTGGCTAAAGGCCAAGGAAACTGATGTCTGCCAACTATGTAAGTACATTATGGACAGGTAGAAATCCTAGATTTATATTGTGCTGCTCTAAAACTTCTATCTTCTTCCCCAGGAAGTAGGGGCAGGGCAAGGTAGAATTAAATACCATGTGCTTTTTTAATCCCTAAATAGTAGCTTGTGTACCTCAGAGGAAGAGAGAGTGCGTACATTTCTCTGCTTTTCTCTTTGTTTCATGCTTAGTTCCTAGACATGACAGGAAACAATACCTTGGTTACCATGGAAACCGAAGCTGAGTGATGCATTACAGTGTGGGTGGAAAGCAAAGGTGTTCTTGATATAAAGGCTCTTGGGAGTAGAGATTTGAGCAAATTTTTTCAATATGAGCAAAGCAATTCCAATTTCTACAGGTATGAGGATCCCTGCAATTATGACACAGAAAATGCAAAGGTGCATGCACATACATGCACATGCACATGAATACAGATATCATTCCCCACATCATGCTGGCTGGTCCAGGGATTCTTGTGGGCTTATCTGGGCTATGACCCCGTCAACATATGTCATCTCCCTCTCATCTCTCCTCTCCTGTCTCTCTCTCTCCTACTTGATTGTCTTTCAGTTTCTCCCCACTCTGTCTTCCCCATCCCTCATCTCTTCTTCCCCTCCTTAGTTTTTCATTCTGGTATTTCATTGTGTCTTGCTCGTTGTCCTTCCTCCTTCTCTCTATATTTTGCTCTTCCTCTCACCCCCTCTCCCCTGCCCCTATGTATGAAGTGACTAATAATTCATTCACTCAGTAATGATTGGCCTAATATGGGCCATGTATTTTGAGATTCCAAACTCATTGGACCGACTTCATTGTTGCACTGCAAATTAGGATAAGTGATATGGAATTAAAGAACTGCTGCTGCTAAGTCGCCCCAGTCGTGTCCGACTCTGTGCGACCCCATAGACGGCAGCCCACCAGGCTCCCTCGTCCCTGGGATTCTCCAGGCAAGAACACTGGAGTGGGTTGCCATTTCCTTCTCCAATGCAGGAAAGTGAAAAGTGAAAGTGAAGACATTCAGTCGTGTCCGACTCTGTGCGACCCCATGGACTGCAGCCTACCAGGATCCTCCATCCATGGGATTTTCCAGACAAGAGGTACTGGAGTGGGGTGCCACTGCCTTCTCCAGAATTAAAGAACAAGAAGCTATAAATGTGAACAATAGGGGACCTAATTTCCCTGGGGAGCTCTGTGAAGGAAATGCCATCAACATTTGCCACCGAGCATCACCTTATTGCCTCTATAGATTTTATTGTCTTCTGTTTCATGTTGGGGTCACTACCCTCCTTTGCAGCATGGTGGGACCTTCACATAAGGTGTCCAGCACACTTGAAGGTGGGAACAATAAATCTAATGGGATGTCTACTTCTTTGAATCTGACTAACAAACAGATCCAAAAAGGTAAGGAGCTGTTTCATCTTGTCACTGCATCCTTGTTCCTGCTTCCAAGTTCCCCAGAGGCACCTTTGTTCATGCCCTTCATCCATTCTCTTGCTCATTCTTTCTTCTTCCATCTTTTCCTTGTCCCTCTGGCCTTGCCAGATCTTTTTTCTTAGAGTCCTAACCTCACAAGGACAAAAAGGATGGACAAGGAGACAATAATAATTATCAAGTATTAGAAGGTGGAAAACAGACAATTGAGTGCTATATGACTTGGTGGATTTAGAGCCCAGCAGTGAGGAAAGTCCCAAGCAATAGTCTTTAATCCCCCCAGCAGACCTTTCAACTGTCTGCAAGATTGGCAATGGCCAGTACCCCTACAAATTAGGGGTGGGGGGTTGTAAATTGCATGATTGTTTTTAGGTTAGTTAAGAAACATTTAGACACCAGAGCCCCTCTCAGCAAATTAATTTCCCCAAACACTAGGGAGTTAGAGAAGAGACTTAACAATCTGGAGGGAGTGAATCAGCAGATTTATGGACATGGGACCTCAGGATCAGGTGAAAGCAGGCATCCAAACCCAACACAGGGATTTAAGTAGAAAATGTACTGTACATAAAATTTCTATCCTCAATCTCATGCCCAATTTGTGAGACAGAGTGCTGGCACCTTGCCTTTTCCCCATGGATGCAGGAGGTTCTTCCTGGATAATCAAACCATCCCAAGAGTAGAGATTTCATAGTTAGAGTGGGCAATGGTCTCCAAGTTTTCCATATTAGCTCAAAATAATTTCTAATTTCAATGCTTCTTTCTTCAAGACATAGGTTATTTTGGAGGCACATCTTTGTTTACAATCATATCTGTTACCAATGTATACTTTAAATGGCATTTTATGGTTGATAGTGGTCAAAAAATCACCAAAGAATCTATTCTTTTTATCCTCCTGGAAGTCTATTTATATGAATATCTTTATTAACTTTTCCATGGAATACAACAAAAAAATGGAATTGCACAAAACATAAATGTTCTGATCTGTAAATTCTTACATTACAAATGACTGGGAAACTGCACCCAGGTCAGGAGGTTTGGCATTGCCGGCAAATTGAAGCCTCTACTTTCTCACTACCATCTTCCACCTCAGCAAATCTAACCAGTATTTGGGTTTTAGCACCTTAATTTTGACTGTTTGTGAAATATTGAACCCAATAAATGGGCTTTCCTGGTGGCTCAGGGGTACATTATCTGTTTGCAGTGCAAGAGCCACAAGAGAAGCATGTTGGACCCCTGGGTCAGGAAGATCCCCTGGAAGAGGGCATGGTAACCCATGTCAGTATTCTTGCCTGGAGAATCCCATGAACAAAGGTGCCTACTTGGCTACAGTCAAGGATTTCAAAGAGTCAGACATGACTGAAGCGACTATGCATGCATGAACACACCCATAATAAATATTTATTCTTTTAAAAAATTTTGTTGAAATACAGCTGATTTATAATGTTGGGTTAGTTTCTACTGTACAGCAAATAATTCAATCTACATGTGTATATATATATGTGTGTGTGTATATATATATATATATAGGTATATATATACATTTCATATTCTTTTCCATTATGGCTTATTAAAGGACACTGAAAAGAGTTCCCTGTGCTATACATTATGACCTTGTTGCTTATCTATTTTATATGGAGATATTTGTATCTGGAAATCCTGAACTGCTAATTTATCCCTCCAACACTTGCTAAATATATATTCTTATAATCTACCTGATTTTGACAACATTATATTTTTATACATTCAGTTCAGTTCAGTTCAGTCACTTTTTGTGACCCCATGGATTGCAGCACACTAAGCTTCCCTGTCTATCACCAACTCTCAGAGCTTGCTCAAACTCATGTCCATCAAGTCAGTGATGCCATCCAACCATCTCATCTTCTGTTGTCCCCTTCTCCTCCTGCCTTCAATCTTTCCCAGCATCAGGATCTTTTCTCATGAGTCAGCTCTTTTCCTCAGGTGGCCAAAGTATTGGAGCTTCAGCTTCAGCATCAGTCCTTCCAATGAATATCAGTATTGATTTCCTCTAGGACTCTCAAGAGTCTTCCCAAACACTGCAGTTCAAAAGCATCGATTCTTCAGCGTTCAGCTTTCTTTATGGTCCAACTCTCACATCCATACATGACTACTGGAAAACCATAGATTTAACTAGATGGACCTTTGTCAGCAAAGTAATGTCTCTGCTTTTAATATATTTTTATATATTGCTATTTGCTTTTTCATGGTGTTAGTTTACCAGGTGGCACTAGTGGTAAAGAATCTGCCTGCCAATGCAGGAGACATAAGAGACATGGGTTTAATCCCTGGGTCAGGAAGATCCCCTGGAGAAGGGAATGGCAACCCACTCCAGTATTCTTGCCTGGAGAATTCTGTGGACAGAGGAGCCTGGGGGACTATCGTCCATAGGGTAGCAAAGAGTCGAACATAACTGAAGAGCCTTAGCATGCATGCATAGTTGTGATTCATTGATTTCCATTACTGAATAGTATAAATATGTATGAACATACCACAACTTAGTAATGCCTTCTATTTCTTTTTTGTTATAAATTTTATTGAGTTATTTTTGGATGGATTGAGTCTTCATTGCTGTGTGGGCTTTTATCTAGTTGTGGCAAGTGGGGGCTACTCTCTAGCTGCAGTGCATGGCTTCTCATTGTGGTGGCTTCTCTTGTCATGGAGCATGGGATCTAGGGCACACAGGCTTCAGTAGTTGTGGCACCTGGACTCAGTGGCTACAGCTTCTGGGCTCTGGAACACAGGCTCAATAGTTGTGGCACATGGGCTTAGTTGCTCTGCAGCATGTGGGATCTTCCCAGATCAAGATCCAACCTGAGTCTCCTGCATTGGCAGTCGGACTCTTTACCACTGAGTCACCAGGGAAGCCCAATACCTTTTATTTACAATAGACATTTCAGTAGTTTGCAGTCCTGAAGTATTGAAAATGTTACTGTAGTGAACATTCATGTCTATGTCCTCTGATTCCTTAAAGGCTGTACTTGCGAGATCACTTCTATTGCTTCTGTGGCAATGTCTGTATGATAATGGATAGCCTGGTCTTTTTCATGATCTCAGAGGGGACAGTTTCAACATTTCATCACTAAGTGAGGTGATTTTGCAGGCCTTTAAAAGATATTCTGTCTTCTCAGCAATGACCCTCTGTTTTTTCAGTCTAACTTCATTGAGGCTTTCAATGGCTAAGTTGAAAATCTCTCTTGGTAAATGTCACATTGCACTTGAAAATATTTAGGTTATTTTCAAATATCTTTTCATATTTATTTCTAACATAATCCACAGTATGTGAATAATAAGAGAACAGACTCTGTATGATTTCAAAACCTTTAGACCATGAAATTTTTGCACCTTGTTTGCTGTCCCTGGATATGTTCCAGTGTCTCCTACTTTACAGTCTAGGTGAACTTGAGTAGAATTTGTATCCTACTGTTGTGTGAACATTGTATAAATCTTAATTATATTCAATCAGTTCACAGTGCTTTTCAGGTTGACAATATTCTACTTGTCTATATATTCATTCTATTAATTTTTCAGTTCAGTTTCTCAGTTGTGTCCGACTCTTTGTGACCTCATGGACTGCAGCACGCCAGGCCTCCCTGTCCATCACCAACTCCCAGAGCTTGCTCAAACTCATGACCATTGACTCAGCAATGCTATCCAACCATCTCATCCTCTGTCATCCCTCTCATCTCCTGCCTTCAATTTTCACAGAATCAGGGTCTTTTCCAAAGAGTCAGTTCTTCTCATCAGTTGGCCAAAGTATTGGAGCTTCACATCAGGTGGCCAAAATATTGATTTTTGAGAGTTTGATATTGAAACACCAACTGAAAATCCTAATACATTTAGGCTAAAAAAGTAATTGCAATATATTGTGGAACTTTATGTAACCTTGTTCTGTATTTTCCAAGTCGCTGGTAAATGTGTTATCATATTTTCATAATTTAAAAAACTGAAAATTAAAAAAAAGTATTCCTCTTAGACTAAGACAGTTCCCTCTTATTCTTAATTTCCTGAGTATTTTTATCATCAATGGATGTTTATGCTTACATTGCAATTTAAAATTATTTACAGGTTTACTGATACATTGTTGACATATAACACTGTGTGAGCTTAAGGGATACAACATGATGATTTCATACATGTATGTACTGTGAAGTGATTACCACCATAAGGTCAGTTAACACCTCCATTTTATGTATGTACAATGTGTATGTGTGTGTGTTGAGATTGTAGCCCACCAGGCTCCTCTGTCCATGGAATTCTCTAGGCAAGAATACTGGACTGGGTTGCCAGGCGATTCTCCAGGGGATCTTCCCCACCCAGGGATTGAACCCAGCTCTCCGGCATTGCAGGTCGATTCTTTACCATCTGAGCCCGAGTAGAATGTTACATTCTGTTAAGTCCTTTTTCTGAATTATATTAGCATTCTCCTGCAGCTACAACAAATTACCACATGCTTGGCTTAGTACAACACAATTTTGTTATCTTACCATTCTGGAGGTCAGAAGTGTGAAATGGGTTTTAACAGGGCCAAAGTCAACGTGTCCACAGTGTTATGTTCCTCTGAGGCTACTAGGGAAGAATCTGTCCCATGCCTTTCCTATGTTAGAGGCCACCTCTACTCCTTGGATCCTGCCCCTTTCTCCATGTTCAAAGGCAGCAGCCTAGCATCTTCCAGCTTCCCTCCTCTCTGACCTCTGCTTCTGACATCACATCTCCTACTCTTCAGTCTCATTTTCCTGCCACCCCTTATAAATAGGACCTTTGTGATTACATTGGTCCACCCAGATCATCCAGGATAATCTCCACATCTCAAGATCCTCAACTTAATGACATCTGCAGAGTATTTTCTGCCATGTAAAGTAACATATTCACAGGCTACGGAGATTACTGCACTTGGGTGCCATTGTTCTGCCTAGGATGTGCATCATTTGAGATGATGGCATGGCTCTCTTTTGGAGAGATTAATATGCTTGATTTCATATATTGATTTCCAAATATTCAAGAGGACTTTCACTCTGAGAGTTACCCCATTTGGTCAGAAAGTTTCTTTTATGTCTGTTGTTTTTTATTTACTAACCTTTTGTTACAAATGTTTGTGTCTATCTTCTTGAGGAATATTGGTTTGCAGTTATATTTTCTTGTAATGTCTTGGTCTGGTTTTGGTATAGGGATAGTTTGGTATAAGGATCATAGCTTCAGAGAGAGAATTGCCAAGTGTCACATTCTCTTCATTTTTCTGACAGGATTGTATAAATTGGTGCTATTTCTTCCTGAAATGGTCCATAGACCAGACCAGCGAGGCCAACTGTGCCTGGAGTTTCCTTTGTGGGAAGATTTTAGCCAAAAATTCCATTTCTTTAAGAGATATAAGGATACTAAGGTATTCTCTGTCTTCTTGAGTGTGCTTTGAAAAACTGTCTTTCTAACAATTGGTTGTGTTTTTTTTTTTTCCCCTATGTTGTCTTTCTATTACAGTTTTTCTAATTAGTCCCTTACTGTCATTTTAGCATTTTTGCACTCTGAAGTCATGTCCATTCTGTGGCTTCTTACACTGGCCACTTGTGTCTTAGTGACTTTCTTTTCTTGATTAGTCTACATCCAGTTTACACATTGTATAAATGTTTTGAATGGATCAGCTGCTGACTCCATTGTATTTTCTCTATGACTTCTTTGTTTTCCATTTCATTGCTATCTTTATTGTTTCCTTCTACTTCCTCTCAGATTAATTTTGACTTCTTTTGGAGGCATCTCAGTTTTGTAGTTCCTTGATGTTAGCCCTTTCCTCTTTCTAAATATAATCACGCAAAGAGCAAATTTCTCTCTAACCAAGGCTTTAACTTAATCACACCAAAGTTGATATGTTGTGTTTACATTTCCCTTTAGTTGGTAATACTTTCAGATTTCCCTAGTGTCTCTCTGATCCTGTGTTATTTTGAAATCTTTGTTAAATTACAAAGTCTGGGGATTCTCTAGAAAACTTCTTGCTATGAATTTCTCGATTGATTCCACTGTGCCCAGAGGACTTCCTCTACATGACTTTAATCCTTCTTAATTGATGGAGTATTGTTTTCTAATCCGATGAGAGGCTCTTTCTTGGTGCACGTCCCATGTGCCTTTGAAGAGGATGTGTTTTCTGCTGCTATTGAGAGGAATGTACTATAATTAGGTCTAAGTAGTTGAGAATGTTGTTAAAGTTCTCTTTATAACTACTGGCCTTCTGCCTACTTACTCTACCAAAATCTCAGAAAAAATGTTTGAATGTCCCAAATGTTAAATGCATTTGTCTATCTAGATCTCTTTCAAGTTCAGTCTGTTTTCCCTTTATGTAATTTAAAGTTCAATTGTCCAGTGCATTGAGGACTGTTGTGTTTTCCTGAGTAATTAGCCCTTTCCCCCCGTTATTAAATATGCTTATTTATCACTGATTAGTACTCCTGATCCTACAATCGACCTTATCCTTTATCATACCTTCTCATTTTGTCTTACAGTTTACCGTTACATATGGCCTATTTTTTCCAACCCTTTTCCATTTAACCTGCCTCTGTCTCTAAACTAAAATGAGTTTCTATTTAACAACAAATTATGGAATCGTGCACCTATTCTATCTAGAAATCTCAACCTTTTACTTGGAAAGTTCAGGATATTTACATATAGTTTAAGTAGAAATAGTATTGGCTTTAAATCTGTCATCTTATTTCAAGTCAATTTCTTTCCCTCTTTTCTTTCTTTCCTTCATTCCTCCTTTTCTTTCTCTCTCTTTCTTCTACCCTTCTTTCTTTCCATATTTCCTTCAGTTTTTCCTTTCTTCCTTTCACCCAATTCCCTTGCCATCTTCTGTACTGCTGATGTAGTTCTCAGTATTGCATTTTAATGTACATATTTATTACGTATTCCTTTTGTTTTATATGTAAGTGGTTCCTGTAGAGAATACGCTATATATATTTAAATGTAGACTTTTCACTTTCAAAGAATAAGATTCTTTACCCACACCAACACCTTTATTTTTACGATCCTGTCCATTTGCTTTTGTTTCCAAACAATTCTTAAAACATATATTATATCCCAGATAAGGCATTGTTATTGCTCTTGGAAACATTCAGTTGCCTTAATCTTTTAGAAACCATTCCCCTCCCAGTCCCCCACATATTTAGCATCGGTATAGATGTTTGCTCCTTTGTGTTGATCTGTGCTCATATTTGACGTGGTTTTCATTTATCCTAAATAAATACATTCGGTATTTTCTATGGTGCAGGCCACTGCTGGAGAATTATGAAAGCTTTTTGTTTGTTTGTTCGTTGAAGGACTGTTTTATCATTATTTCTTTAACTTTATTTTTAAATTAATGTTTGGTGGCGTCATCATCTTCTGGACATCCAATTTTAGGAATTTTAGCACTTCTGAACCTTCTTGTAACCACCATCACAATCAGTATACAGAACATTTCTGCAACCCCCAAGACGTCCCCAGTGCTATCCTTTTGCAGCCATGCTCTACTCCCACACTTAACCAAGGCACCACCAATTTGCTGTCTGTGACAATACACATTTGTCTTTTCAAGACCATCCTACGTATCAAGCCATTTAAAAGTAACTTGAGGCTGGCTTCTATCACTCAGCGTAATATTACTGAGTTTCATCCACATTGTTGACTGTATCAATAGTTCTTTCCTTTCTAGGGCTGAATAGTATTCAACAATATGAAAATGAGGACTTCCCTGGTGGCTCAGACGGTAAAGCGTCTGTCTACAATGCGGGAGACCTGGGTTCGATCCCTGGGTCGGGAAGATCCCCTGCAGAAGGAAATGGCAAGCCACTCCAGTACTATTGCCTGGCAAATCCCATGGACAGAGGAGCCTGTTGGCTACACTCCATGGGGTCGCAAAGAGTCGGATACGACTGAGCGACTTCACTTTCCTTTCCAAAATGAAAATGATGCACTTTGCTGAAGGACATTTGTTTGGGTTGTTGCTCTGTTTTGTTGATTATGAACACAGCTATTGCTATAACATTCCTGAACAGGGTTTGTGTGCACTCACGTTAAACTTCCCTAGGGGAAATACTTTCGGGTGAAGTTGCTGGTCACGTGGCTAAGCATAAGTTTAACTTCATGAGAAGCAATAAATCTCTGTCCACAGTGCCTGTGTCACCCTGCATTCCCACCAGTAACCTGTGGCCAGTCCACTCGCTGCCCATCCTTAGCATCATTTGGTATTGTCTGATGTTTTCTTGTTTGTTTCTTTGTTCATTTTGCTTAGTTTTGTTGTGTTTTGGCAATTTTAAGATAGGAAGACTGGTATTTCACCTTAGTTTTAATTTGCACTTGCCTGAGAGCCCGGGAAGTTGAACATACGTTCGTTCACGTGCTCAGTTGCCCCTGTGTATTCTTTTCATTGAAGTATCTCTTCAAATATTTTTTCCACTATTTTCTTTCTGTTGACTTTTGACTTTTCTTTATATGTTCTGGATATAAGACTTTTGTTGGCTATGTGATTTTAAAATACATTCTCCCAGCCTGTGATTTATCTTCTCAAACTCCTGACATTATCTTTCACAGAGGAAGGCGTTTTTTTTGTTTGTTTGTTTGGTTGGTTTTTTTTTGGAGTCATAGCTAAAACATTGTTGCCAAACTCGAGGCTGAAGATTGTGTGTTATTTTCTTTTAAATGTCTCACAGTTTCATGCTCCTGGTTTATATCTAAGATTCATTTTTAGTGGGTTTTAGGATAAGGTATGAGGCTCTCTTTCAGATGGACATCCCATTCTTCACACATATATTCTGATAAGACAATACTTTCTTCATTCAGTCGCTTTTGCAACTTTGTCCAGAACGAATTGGCTATATTTGAAGAAGCTAGTTCTGGAGTCTTCCCTCTGATTTATTTATTCGTGTGTCTGTTGCTTCACCATTGTCACACTGACTTTTGTTTACTGTAGTTTTATAAGGATTATTATTATTATTATTATTTTTGCTTGGAGCCCCCTTTATAAGATTTTTTATTAATTGTTATTGGAGGATGGTTGTTTTACAATTTTTGTGTTAGGGTTTGCTGTATAGCAAAGGGAATCTGCCATATGTATATACATATCCCCTCTTTTTTTGGATTTCCTTCACATTTATGCCAGCAGAGAATTAAGTAGAGTTCCCTGTGTGATATAGTAGGTTCTCATTAGTTATCTGTCTTATGCAGTGTAGAGTATGTGTGTTAATCCCAATCTTCCAATCATCCCTGTGGATATCTATATGTTTGTTCTCTGCCTCTGTATCTCTATTTCTGCTTTGCAAATAAGTTCATCTGGTCATGTCTCTAGATTCCACACATAAGTGCTATTACAAGATAATCTGTTTTTCTCTTTCTGACTTTCTTCACCCAGTACGACAGTCTCTAGGTCCATCCACGTCTCTGAAAGTGGCCCAGTTATGTTCATTTTTATGGCTGAGTAATACTTCACTGTATATATGGATCACCTCTTCTCTACCCATTCCTCTGTCGATAGACATTTAGGTTCCTATTGTAAGTATTGTGGCAATGAACACTGGGGTGCATGTATCTTTTGGAATCATGCTGTTCTCGGGGGGTATATGCCCAGGAATGGGAGTGCTGGGTCTCATAGTAGTTCTACTTTTAGTTGTTAAGGAACATCCCTATTGTTCTCCATGTGGCTGCACCAATTTGCATTCCCATCAACAGGGTAGGAGAGTGTCCTTTTCTCCCCAGTACTACAATGTTTATCATCGGTAGATTTTTAGATGTTGGCCATCCTGACCAGTGTGAAAGTGATACCTGATTGTTGTTTTGAAGGGCTTTCCTGGTGGCACAGTGGTAAAGAATCTGTCTGCCAATGCATGAGACACGGGTTTGATCCCTGGGTTGGGAAGCTCCCCTGGAGAAGGAAAAGGCAATGTACTACGGCATGCTTGCCTGGGAAATCCTGTGGACAGAGGAGCCTGGTGGGCTACGGTCCATGGGGTCGCAGTGTTAGACACGATTGAGTGATTGAGCAGCAACAGATATTTTGATAATGGTCATTCTGGTATGAGGTTATACACCCATTGTTGTTTTGCTTTGCATTTCTCTACTAATTAGTGAAGTTCAGCATCTCTTCCTGTGTTTGTTGGCCATCTGTATGTCTTCTTTGGAGAAATGTTTACTTAGGTATTTGGCCCATTTTTTGATTGGATTGTTTGTTTCTCTTTTTATACATTGAGCTACACGAGCTGTTTGTATATTTAAAAGATGAATCCCTGGTCGGTTGCCACGTTTACACATATTTTCTCCCGTTCTGTGGGTTGTCTCTTTGTCTTGTTTATGGTTGCCTTTGCCTTTTGATTTAATTAGGTCCCATTTGTTCATTTTTGTTTTTGTTTTCATTACTCTAGGTGGTGGGTCATAAAAGATCTTCCCTGTGATATGTCAGAGAGAGTTCTGTCTATGTTTGCTTCTAAGAGTCTTTTTATAATTTACTTGAAACAATATTTCTTTTTTTTTTTTTCCACTGCTCAGGGCCTTAGTTGCGGCATGTGGGAACTTAGCTGTGGAATGTGACATCTAGTTCCCTTACCGGGGAACAAACCCTGGTCCACTCCAATGGGAGCATGGAGTCTTAGCCCCTGGACCACTAGGGAAGTCGCTCCTCTAAGAGTTTATAGTGTCTGAGCTTACATTTAAGTCTTTAATCCATTTTGAGTTTATTTTTGTGTATGGTTTTAGGGAGTGTTCTAATTTCATTCTTTTTGAATTAATTAATTTTTTATTGAAGGATAATTGCTTTACAGAATTTTGCTGTTTTCACATGTAGCTGTGCAGTTATCCGAGCACCGCTTATTAAAGAGGCTGTCTTTTCTCCATTGTGTATTTTCACCTCTCTGTCAAAGATTAGGTGACCATAGGTGCGTGGGTTTATCTCTGGGCTTTCTATCCTGTTCCACTGATCTTTATTTCTGTTTAAGTGACAGTACCATACTTTCTTGATAACTGTTGCTTTGTAGTGTAGTCTGAAGTCAGGAAGGTTGATTGCTCTAGCTCTATTTTTCATTCTAAAGATTCTGTTGGCTATTTGGGGGTCTTTCATGTTTTGTGGAAAATGTAAAATTTTTTCTTCTAATCAGTGAAAAATGTCATTGGTAATTTGATAGGGATTTCATTGAATCAGTAACTTGCTTTGGGTTAAATAGTCATTTTCACAATATTGATTCTTCCAGTCCAAGAACATTGTGTGTGTGTGTGTGTGTGTGTATGAGAAAAAGTGAAGTCGCTCAGTCGTATCTGACTCTTTGCGACCCCATGGACTGTATCCTACCAGACTTCTCTGTCCATGGCATTTTCCAGGCAAGAATACTGGAGTGGGTTGCCATTTCCTTCTCCAGGAGATCTTCCCGACCCAGGGATTGAACTCGGGTCTCCCGCATTGTAGGCAGACGCTTTCCCGTCTGACTATATCACTCCATCTGATTGTGTCTTCTTTGACTTCTTTCATCAGTGTCTTATAGTTCTAATGAGCACAGGTCTTTGACTTTTTAGGCAGGTTTATTCCTAGGTATCTTATTCTTTCCGTTGCAGTGGTAAATGAGATTGTATTCCTGATTTGTATTTCTCATCTTTCATTGTTAATGTGCAGGAATGCAAGCAATTTCTGTGTGGGTTAGTACGTTTTAAATGAGATAATATGACTCCTTCCATTTTATTCTTCCTTTCACAGTGTTTGGGTTAGTTTAGTTTCTTTTGCTTTTTTCATAAGCTTTAGAATCAACTTGTCTACACCTGCTAAACTTGCTGCCAGGGTTTTATTAGACTTGCATTAAATCTATAGATAAATTGAGGGGAGAACATTCATCTTTTCTGTGGTAAACATGCCAATCCATGATCGTGGCATATTCTTCTATTTACTTAGGCTATTTTCAATTTCTTTGTTCACTGTTTTGCGGTTTACGGCATACAAATACCGTGTGTCATTTGTTAGATTCACGACGCAGAATCGCCGGTATTTGTGAGTGGTACGTGGTAGCACTCTCTTCAGTTTCATTTTCCGACACTTCTTTGCTAGGATATAGAAATGTGGTTGATTTTGTTCTAATCTTGTATCCTGCACTCTAGGTAAATTCACTCACTAGTTCTGGGAGATTGTGTGATATCTGCGTCGTTTCAACAGAGATAATCAGCTTGTGAATTGGAACAATTTTAATTTAGTCTGCTGATTTGTGCCACAGCATGGTTGAATTTCCAAAGCGTTGAGGCAGAGGGGAAAGCAGGCAGACCGAGAAGATTATATGTTGCACATTGATGTGTATTACAGGCTCTAGTGAAGAGCATTCTAACCTATAAGCGAAATAGAAAGGAGATCAGTGGTTGCCTAAGGCTGCACGTGGATGGTAGGGATTCACTGGGAGGGAGCAGAAGGGAACTTTATTAGGTGATGGAAATGTTCTCTTTCTTGACTGAGGTGCTAGTTACATGGTAGATTTATCAAAGGCCTTGGACCTGTACACTTAAATGGACACATTTTTTTGCTGGACAATGAAACCCCAGTACAACTGATGAAGAGAATCTTTGAGTATTTGGAGGAGTTCGGGTTGCAAATAAGCAACATCCAAACCGTGGACCTCTGATAATGAAAATCTTCAGGGCTTTATCAGTCACGCAATGTTCTCTTTGTGGGCAGCAAGCAGGGGACTCTCGCCAGGCTCTGCAGTCTTCCGAAACCCGCCCACACACAGAAGAGCACAGTGTACTTTGGGCAAGAATGTGAAACTACAGCTGAGGTTGGACACCATTTCCTGGGAACAGCCTTCTGCGCTGATTCTTGCCCTTGCTGCCCTCGTCCCTCCTGCAGTCCGAACCTTGGGCCTAGGGCCCATTTCCTCCCCCGTGTTGGGGAAGGAAGGAAGAGGAGATTTGTCAGGGTGGCCTGATTCTAGGACCCCTCCTCTGCCTCCCCACTCTGGGCGCCAGGACACCACAGTGTCCTAGAGAGCTTCAGAGAGAAGCTAATTTGTAGATGTTGCCTTCCTGAAAGGTACACGATTGTCAGGATCTCAGCTCGCTCAGATTCCTGGCTAGAAGCGGCGCACTGCTCATAGTGAAGCTTCATCTTCCAATGTCTTCCTTCCTTGCTTTCAGAAGGCTCACTTTCACCTAGAGCTGATGTCTCATGCCTCCTCCATCCAGGTGGCCTCAAGTAGCCTCAAGCTTTCAGCTTAGTTCAGCTCAGTCGCTCACTCGTGTCCGACTCTTTGAGACCCCATGGACTGTAGCACACCAGGGCTCCCTGTCCATCACCAACTTCCGGAGTTTACTCAAACTCATGTCCATTGAGTGGCCATGATGGTGATGGTGTCCATCCAACCATCTCATCCTCTGTCGTCCCCTTCTCCCGCTTTCAATCTTTCCCAGCATCGGGGTCTTTTCAAATGAGTCAGCTCTTCGCATCAGGTGGCCCAAGGATTGGAGTTTCAGCTTCAGCATTAGTCCTTTCAATGAATATTCAGGACTGATTTCCTTTAGGATGGACTGGTTGGATCTCCTTGCAGTCCAAGGGACTCTCAAGAGTCTTCTCCAACACCACAGTTCAAAAGCATCAGTTCTCCTGAGCTCAGCTTTCTTTATAGTCCACCTCTCACATCCATACATGACTACTGGAAAAACCATAGCCTTGACTACATGGACCTTTGCTGGCAAAGTAATATCTCTGCTGTATAATACGCTGTCTACGTTGGTCATAACTTCTCTTCCGAGGAGTAAGCGTCTTTTAATTTCATGGCTGCAGTCGCCATCTGCAGTGATTTTGGAGCCCCCAAAAATAAAGTCTGTCACTGTTTCCACTGTTTCCCCATCTATTTGCCATGAAGTGATGGGACCGGATGCCATGATCTTAGTGTTCGGAATGTTGAGCTTGAGGCCAACTTTTTCACTCCCCTCTTTCACTTTCATCAAGAGGCTCTTTAGTTCTTCTTCGCTTTCTGCCATAAGGGTGGTGTCATCGGCATATCTGAGGTTATTGATATTTCTCCCGGCAATCTTGATTCCAGCTTGTGCTTCATCCAGCCCAGCGTTTCTCATGATGTACTCTGCGTATAAGTTAAATAAGCAGGGTGACGATATACAAGCCTTGACGTACTCCTTTCCCTATTTGCTACCAGTCTGTTGTTCCATGGCCAGTTCTAACTATTGCTTCCTGACCTGTATACAGATTTCTCAAGAGGCAGGTCAGGTGGTCTGGTATGCCCACCTCCTTAAGAATTTCCACAGTTTGTGGTGATCCACACAGTCAAAGCCTTTGGCATAGTCAATGAAGCAGAAATAGATGTTTTTCTGGAACTCTCTTGCTTTTTCCACGAACCAACGGATGGATCCCTCCTGTTTTCCAGGGGCCTCGTACAAATGAAGACTTCTCTGGACAGTGTACGGGAGTTCATTTGCTCCACACTCCCCTCAGCTCTTAGCATCCACTGCCTTTTGCATCTTCGACTTTCATGTGTTCATTGGGAATGTACACCCCTTTTCACTTCTCGAAAGTTTTAACCCCTGGAAAGTCGACTGTCTCAAAATAAATTGAATGTGTTTGCTTAACCGCACACTAGGGCAACTGGCCTGGAAAGGGACTGTTGTGTCCCCCTCAGGTGTGAGAGTCCATTTCTGACCAGGATGTTGAAGTGTTGGCCTCTCCAGGCCGCAGGAGTGAGGATGTGCCAGGAGGTTGGTGGGCAGTGGCAGGCCTCAAAAGCCTAGGGTGACCCTCAGGGGCAGGGAGGCCACGAGGGGTGGGGTTCTGGCTCAATGAAGGGATTTGGAATGCTGTATATGTTTCCTGGGCGATCAGGAGGGGGGTGTTTGCAGAGAGGTGTGAGAGGTGGGGGTGTCCCCGCATGGCACTCACTGTGACTCCCTCAAAGGCAGTGGCAACAGACTGCAGTGGTCAGAGCACACATTTGGGCTCAAAGCATCCTGGGTTCCAGTCCCAGCACTGCCACTTCCTGGATGTGGGACTCAGGGCAAGTGTCTTCCCTCTCAGAGCCTCAGGGTCCCCGTCCATGGAATGTGCCTGATCATCTGCTCCCTTGAGGCTATCTGGTGATTGACATCAAGGCCATGCCAGCCATTGCATGCGAATCGTCAGGAACCAGACACAAGTGAATCAATCGGTGAATGCTTGTCCATCAACAAGTGTCTGAGGAGTCAGAGGGCACAGGCCTGGGCTGGGGAGAGATCTGTGGGAGCTGCCAAGGTGCATGTACACCTCCGCCAAGGCCCTGGCGCATAGTAGGTCCTCAGAAAACACTGGCTGAGACCTGTTGTGGCCTTTGTGGTGGGGGACCCCGTGGAAGGGCTGACGCTGGGGGTGGCAGGGAGGTCTGCCTTGGTCTCATGTCTGCCCTGCGGTTGAAGGTCGGCCACCTCTGCGGTGCCAATCGTCAGTTTCTGGGGGACTCAGGGTCTGTCCCCGATCCCTGGGACCCGCCTTCCTCCTTGCTCCTGAGGCTGCCTCTCTGCTCACTTCCTCACTCCCCACCCGGCTCTCAGCACTGCCCCCTGCACGGTGTGGAGGGGCAGGAGCCAGGTGAAGATATCCATAGGGAAGGGGTTGGAAGGAGAGAGAGGCGCAAGCCTGGAGGCCCGGAGAGGTGGTGACTTCCCCAGCATCCTGCCTCTGAGAGCTGCTCTCGCCTCCTTTCCAGATGAGCTGCCTTATCTCAGGTGCCTGCGGTGCACAGTGCTCCCACTCACACCTACGGCTTGTGGTGAGTGCCCCGACCTCGTCCATGTCCATGAGAAGGCAGGTACCTACTGAGTGCACAGTAGGGTCCTGGGAGGTCCCAGGTTGAGGGAGCCAGAAATAGTCCAGTGTCATTCATCACGCCAGAGCGGGGTTCCCCAAATCCCGACCATCAACCGGATACCTGCACCTGGGAGGGGACTGAATCTCTGTCAGAATCACAGAGTGTCCACGGGGCGAGGCATCAGCCCAGCAGCCAGGGAGGCAGACAGCAAAGCACCAACAAACAAGGCAGAAACCCACGTGAAGCCTGTCTTTAAGGGAGGGGTACACACAGAGCCTGCCTCCTGCGGGTACGGCCCAGGCCATCACTCAGAAGGGTTGCGCTAGTGGTGGACTCCTGCTGCCTGCTTGGAATTCTTACTCATTTTTGAGCCAAGTGATGGGTGTTTTTGCTTTCCACTGGGTCTGGAACATGATGCAGCTGGGTCTGGGTCAGGATGCAGGTCTGGTTGAGGGAGTGGAACCTGTTCTTGGGGCAAAGAGGCAAGCAATGGGTGGCTGGGCAGGTGGGCTGCGGTCTTTACACTACTCTCTCTTTCCTCTTAACCTGGAGCCTTGTCCTCCAAGCTGTGGACATCACTGAGATACCCAGAAAAGCCCCAGATGGCCCCTTCCTGCTACAGAGTCCTTCCCAGAGTTCCAAAGTGTCTCTGCCCTCACTGTCGTCTGCCTGGGGAATGAAAATTTAGCCTCAGCCCTCTCAGGGATCACACAGCCCTTGAAGACTCAGGGACCTAGGCTGACCTTGGCCTCACTGGGAGAGCCCTGCTTCCATGGAGAAGTACCCTGGAGCCTCCCAAAGAGTCTCGGGTCATGGGCATGGGCAATGGGCTGTCCAGGTCTGCCTGCAGCTTTCTCCCATGAAACAGGCTGTCTTGCCTATGATGCTTTCTGTTCTACCTGCTGGAGGTGTGAGGATGTCACCGTGAGGCCTACCTCGCTGTCCTTAGGACTCGGGAAGAGGCATGAGGTCCTACAATTGTGTGGCTGATGAGGGAAGGAATCCTGGACAGCGACTTCAGAGATGGGGAGGGGCAGGTAGGTCCTGGGGGATGTCTGTGGAGCCTGTGCCTTGGTGGGAGGGACAGTGGCACCAGCTCACAGCCCTCCACCCCACCCTTGCTCCTGTGAACCGCCCCTGTGTTTGACTGGGCACACGGTGTAGGAGATCATGATGCTGGGGACCAGAGCCTTTGGAAACTCATGGTTGCCCCCAACTCAGGGGCATCTCTGCCCTTCCCAGCACCGGACCCACCCACACCTGCCTGTCTTTTAGGCAGAGGCGGCCCCCGCCTGTCCCCGAGGGCCTGATCCTCGGGCTGCTCAGAGCCACACCTGCCCAGGAAAAAGAGGAAACAACCGACTGATTTCACAACTTTAATGTAACACAGATACCCAAAACACGACAGCACGAGAAAAGCACACAATGAAAGCAGGAAGGGCATAGAGTGTGTCATCTTGCATGCCATCTTCCATGGACGGGGAGAAGCGGGCCTGGAGTGCTCTGTCGGGGACCGGGCAGCGGAGGCACTCTGGCTCGGCGGGGGACTGCCGCAGCTCCTCAGGGCTGCCTGGAACCAGGAGACACAAAAGCCAGAGTAGAGGTGTCAATGCATGTGAGGGACAGCAAGCACAGACTGAGTGTCTTGTCCCGCTCTCCTCGTTCCCCCAGGACACCCCAGGCCTGCCCCTGATATCTCCCAGCCCCTCCCCACCCCAGCCTCCAGAGTCCCGTGTAATGACCTCCAATCTTACTGAATCCAGGAGAAGAAGCTGGCACTAGTTCTGGCGGCGTTTCTGGTCCGGATGGTGGAGCTGGTGCTGGGGCCATCGAGCATGCTGGCGCTGGCCGCGCCATTGGTGCCACTGCTGACACCAGCCCTCCAGGTACCTCTCCTGTTGGCACGGTTGCTATTCAGAATGTACTGATGGTATCTGGCCCAGAAAGCGAAGGGGATCCTGGACCAGGCGTCGCCAAAATCTCCGTCCTCATCCCAGGTCAGGAGCTCCACCTGGATATCGTCCCAGCTCCACCGTCCAATCAGAGCTTCCTCCCCGATGTTCATCTGGGCCCTCATCTGGGCCCTGGCATGCTCCTCGGCCATATCCACATCCATCGTCTTGAAAGCATCATCCACAGCCTCCAAGAAATGAGCCCTCCATTCCCGGGGGTCTCGGTTCTGATACTGCGATGGAAGCACAGCAACCGTTTGCACACTTACCCTACCTCGCTCAGCACCCGCTTCCCGCCTTTCACTCGCTTAAGCGCTTTGTGAAATCATGTTAAAGACCCACACGACTGAAATCAGGCTCCCGTCATTCCGTGCCAGACCTGGGATTTCACCCCGTCCACTCCCTACAGCCTGTGAACTGGTGTCAGCGACTTGGGAACCTTGCTGGGCCTTGGCGTCCTCACTGGACAAACGGCGTCAGGAGGCCGGGACCAAGACACAAACCAGGTATGGGAAGATGCAGCCAGAACACAGGCTCTGCCTTACCTGGGCGATGAATCTCAGCACCCTCATCTTGCTGGTCTCATGGCAGGCGCGCAGACCCCAGAGAAACTCATACTCGGGCGGGCTGCTATTGGGGACCTTCTTGTATTCCAAGTACCTGTGTGAGAGAGGACAACCAACCTCTGCTCCCAGACAGGCACACCTGTGGCTGCTCCGGTGGCTCCCAGGTAGTTCCTTCCCAGCCCCGAGGCTGCAGCTCAGCTGCTGCAGGAGGTCTGCCCTGGCCCCGCAGCCCCTGCCCCCACTTCCACACCGGCTCCCAGGGTTTCTGCCTCCTAAATGGAGGGACTCACATCCCTAGGCCACTGCTCCTGCCCAGTAGACATGGGGAGGTGCAGGAGGCACGTGTAGGGTACTTGTTCAGAGGAAGGCCACGAGTTTTGTGCCCCTTGTCACAATAACCCAGATTCCTGTTGGGTCTGGTGTAAGCAGGAGCCATTTCTTCAGGCTCCATGCTCTGAGCACAACCCACCATGGGGCTTGTCCGTGACCTGACTGAACCCTGGGAGAATCCATCCTAGAAAACGACTGTATGGGAAGAAACAGTCAACCAAGAGTAGGGGACTCCACGCATACTCCCAAACATCTGTGAACGTGTGTTTGTGGGGCGGCGGATGGATGAACATGCACACGGGGCCTTTGTGAGGGCACAAGAGATCTCCGAGCACTGATGATGGGGGGAGCCTGGGCTAGAAAATCGGCAGGGCCAGGCTCCAGGCCCAGATGGGCCTTACTCCAGTCAGGGCCGTGATCAGGTTTCCACTCTCGGAGTCCCAGGCCCCTGAGATGTAAAGCCGGGACACTGCCTACAGGGCAGGTGCTGAAGGAGGTGGGGGCTGTACCGTCCCACCCGGTGTTTACAGACTGCCCCTTTCCCCAGGCTTCCCTGGAATTGTCCCCTCAACCCCCACACTCGCACCCTCCCAACCCACACTCACACCAGACACCCATCCCTCTGGTGTTAAGACATGGGCCGGGAACGGCGTCCTCAGCCAGAGCAGCACACGAGGAAGGCCTGAATGGGGGGCAGAGATACTCACTTCTGCTTCACAAAGTCCTCTGTAATGAGTTTCCTCAGATCGCCAAGGAATGGGTGCCTCACCCTGAGTGCAAGGAAAGGAATGTGTGACTAGAGAGAGTGGCAGTGCCTGGGTTGGGCAGGAGCGCTCCCAGCAGGACTGAGGGCCTCCTAGCCTGTGAGGCGTCCTCATGGACACCTGGGCTGGCAGCAGAGGCCAGGCAGCCACTTGTCAGCAGGGCCCCAGGGAGGGGCTGGATGGAGCCCCCAGCTCCGATGGTGTCTCTGAGGTCTCGTGTGGGAACAGAGAGGGGACACGGGGCAGAAGAGGGCTCGGGGTTCAGGACTATTTCCCCACGCACCCTGGTGGACCCTTGGCACTCTACCTAGTCTAGGATGCCACGCCCCACAGAGACCGCTAGGCCACTGCAATCCTGGGGCCTCCTGTGCCCAAGGACACACTGAGGAGCGGGAGCCAAGAGACCCCAAACATACCCGGGGCGCAGTCCCATCTTGCGGAGTGCCTCCCAGAGGACAGCTGTGAGGAGAGATGAGGTACAAGAGTTTAGCAGACGGAGGGAGGTGAGACGACCGGCAACCCCCAGCTGCCTGTCCAGCCACTCACCCTCGCTGGCGCGGTTGCCGTTCATGAAGATGACACCCAGAATCACCAAGAGGAGACTCAGCCTGGGAGTATCCTTGGTCCTGAAGGCGTAGAAAGAGGGATCCTGTCCAGCAGCCATTTGCCCAGGTGACCACAGCCGGCTCACCCAACTAGCCTCTCCCACACTGCTGGGCTACAGGGCAGTTCCTCCCACTCTGTACGGCTTGCTATACCTGGTGCAGACAATTCCTGCCTCGGCCTGAGACTGAGGCCCTTCATCCATCAAACGTGGATGCTAACACCTCTTCCCAGGGCTCTGTCGAGGATGGGGTTAGGCGGGGGAGCAGACAATTGGCAACCCGGAGTCCAGAGGCACACCCTGACCTTCCCTGCCCTTTGCCCACTGCATCTGGAGCATGACTCCATTGGAGACCCCAGCCCCCCACTCTCCCCTTTCCCTGCCCCCTGCCCGAGGCCCACTCTGCCAAGCCCTGGCTGGGACCTTAGCAGAGAGAGGCGATCAAGAAGCTTGCTTTCCCAGGAAGACAGGGGCGGGGAAGGGTGGGCAGGGCTGAAACCCAGAGAGCCGCAAAGCCTCGCCCCAAGCTACTTGCCCCTGCCTGCCCTTAGCTGCTCAGCACTGCTAACTCTGGGTGGGAGCCGTGCTAGGCCCCCCAGCCCTACTTTCCCGTTTCTCGAGAGGAGGGGGCAGGCACCACCAAGGAAGACCACCGGCCTCCTGTGCTTTCTCACTTTCCCAGGAGGCGGGCTGACGAATCCCGTGTGCAGACGAGAATGTACAGGTGCTCTTCCTTGTCAATTTCCTTCAGGTGGATCCCGAACTTCTACAGTGGGGAGAAAACGGGATGTGAGATCAAACATCCAAGCTGGGTGTCCTGCAGGCGGTCATTCAATTCCCTGTTAGAACTCCTTCTTGGCGGGGAACCCCAAGCCCTGGGGGAGGAGGGAGAGGAGAGGCCATGGACGAAGTGCCCTGTGGGAGCACTGCCACTGGCTGAGACAACGGGAGCCACCTCAGGAGACCACAGGCGCTCAGAGAGCACGAGCGGGAGGAAGGAGGGGAGGAGGCTTGCAGAGGAAGCTCCCAGGTGCAGAGGCCAGGGAGGGCTTCCCTCCAGAGCATGCAGTCCGGCCCCTGGGCCTTGAGGGGATGCAGAGGGGGAGGCGGGCAAGGGTTCCCTGCTGCTCCTGCTCCACAGAGCTGCCCCCGGCCCCACACCCACCTTTTCCAGAGTGTACGTTGCTCGTTCAATGATCTCAGGGAAGTGTTCGTCATATTCTCGGATGACATCCTTCAGCATGTCTGCAGGAGGGGAGGGGTGGGCAAAGCACCGGGGCTGAGCAGCAGCCACAGAGCTACAGCCTTTCCGTCAGCCCTGCTGAGGGGAGCACGCTCAGGACCCCACCCCGTGCCAGTGGAGCCATCGGCCAGGCCTGATCTGTGTGTGTGTGGTGGGGAGAGGGCATCTGGTGGGAGGCCCACAGGGCAGGGTGGTGGGAGCGGGGAAGGACAGAGTTCAGGGAGGGGGCACAGGCTGCCCACCTGAGCGCTTGATGGGGATCTTCTTGTAGTCTTTAATCATCAGATATTTCACCAACTTATTTGCCTGGAGAAGGAAGAGCGCACGGGGAGATCAAAGCGTGGGTGACCTCAAAGAACTGGCCCGCAAGGGAGGAGAGGAGGGAGATAGGGGGAAGGGCAGGCTTCCTTCTTACCCTCTCTTGCAGAAGGGTCACATTGCGGGGTGGCAAGCACAGCACGTGCCTTGAGGGTACCTGGGACCTCAGGGCCATGGAGGGCCGAGGGGCCACCTGAGGCCGCGCAGTCGTCAGCAGGGGCTGCGATGCCCTCCAGGTTGGTGGGACCGCAGGAGGCTCTCTCTCCTCCTCGCTGCTCTCATATTCGTCATCCAGGTGCTTGGACTGTACCATTAGACAGAGGAGAGACTCAGGGCGACCAGGCTCCCTGAGTCGCCTGGCACACATCTTAGCCAGAGCCAGGTACTTGGAAATAAGGCTAGTAGATGACACGTGGACGACACGTGCCCAGTGCTTACTAAGTGCCAGGCACTGAGCCAACCGCTTCTCCCTCCAGGCCCGAGGGTAGGGACTACGTGGAGTAAACTTGTAAAAGTAAAAACTGGTGAACTTGGCTTGGAGAAACATGTACAAGCTGAGAGAAGAGAGAGGGGGAGAAGAGGGAGAGGAAGGGAGGGGAGGAGGCAGAGAGCTGAGAGGGCAGAGAAAGCAGGGGAGCAAGGAGGGTGGGAGAAAGCAGGGAGGTCTCACCTTCTTTGTCCTCTTGCCTCCCATTCTGGCCCAGGGCTCCGCACTCTGCTGAGAAGTGGCAGCTGCACTCTCAGGCTCAGGGATGCTCGTGGCCATCTTGGCCTTGGCGGCAGCTGCTGCCACAACATTCTGAGGCTCCACCCAGCGAGTCTTGGCGAGAGCCTTCCCGGACTTGGTCGTCTTGGGCCGGGTGGCCGCCCCCTCCCCGGCAGAGGCTGCCTGGGTGCCCCTGGAGGCAACACTGGGGCCCTCTGTGGCAGCCTCTTGGGCCGGGGCAGGTCTCTTGGGGCGTGGGAAGGCCATGCCACTGACACCTGCCGGCTGGCTGAAATCAAAGGCGTCGTTCTGACCCAGGAAGGCTGTCTTGGGCCGGGTGGCATCCATCTCACTTGCACGCGAGGCCTGGGGGAAAGCACAGGCCGTACTAGGGCCCTCGGCCGCAGCCTCCTGGGCCTGGGAGGATGTCTGCGGCTGTGGAGACCTTGCTGGAGCCCCAGGGGCAGCCATCTCGCTATTGACTAGCATCCGGGAGCTGTGCGGAGAAGCGACGCTTGTCTCAGGGGTGGCTGCCGGAGCCTGGGCAGCAGATGTCATGGGCTGGGTATCGCCTCCTGACGCCTGGTGTGTGGCCACCGGGTGGTGGTTAGTGACCACCTGATTGTAGGTGGCACGGGCAGCAGTGGCAGCGGCCCGAGCAGCTTGGTTAGAGGCGGCGGCCCGGGCTACGTTGGCAGCACGGGCAGCCGTCTCATTGGCAAGTGTTTCTGGATCCATCCGAAATGCCTCCAGCAGAGTTCTGGCCAGCACTGGGTTTTCCAGTTCCCAGGGCTCATTCTGCAAGACCAGGGAGGGGAAGGGAGGGCAGGGCAGAGCAAGGGAGGAGAGGGGAGGGGAGGGGAGGGGAGGGCAGGGCAGGGCAGGGCATGGCAGGGGAGGGGAAGGCAGATAGCTCTACACAGATAGCTCCCCTTGTGTTGGCCAGCCTCCGACCAGCCCCCAGGCCCTCCCAGCACTGCCCGCCCCCTCGCCCCCGCCCCCCGCCCCCGGCACCCCCCCCCCCGCTGCTCCCAGTAGGAGAGGGAAGGTTGGGGCAAGCTGGGCAGTCCTTCCCCCTTCAACTCCAGCCCTCATCGGCCCCCTCCTCCCATCCTCCCTGACGTCACAAGAGAGAAGGCCCAGGGCTAGCAGGTGGCCGAGGAGGGGCCTCACCGCTAAGATGCGAAAGCCTGGACCCAAGCTCCCAAAGGCTCTGAGGATGCGGATGTCAAAGCTGGTGAGGGCGCCGTAGCCTCCGAAAGCACCAAATTCTTCATAGTCGTTGCCTTCAACCATGTCTTCCTCCCCGACTTCATCACTACCCTCGTCCATGTCTTCAACGTTGTACCCTTCAGATTCCTTGCGGTAGCTTCCCTCTGCCATGCTGGGGGTCCCAAGGAGAACAGGGCTCAGCCTGAGAGGGATGAGGAGGCCTCTTCAGGGGGAGGGGGCGGGATCCAGCAGGAGGCGGGATCTCTCAGGAGGTGGAGGGCTGCAGTCACCGGGTTCCCAGGCAGTGTAAGGTTGGGGCGGGGGTGAGGGCTGCTGGGGTAGATTCCCTCAGAGACAGAGCCCTAGGAGAAGGACAGAGGAGGTCGGAGGAGACCCGGCACTGAAAGGGGAGTTTAGGTCACACAGGCTCCCCAGACCAGCGGCTGGATTGGAACAAGGGGTGGACTGGCGGGCTTGGGTCCAGAGAGTCCCATAAGAGATGCTTTGAGACAGGGGAAATAAAGCGCCTCGATTTAACGGCCAGGATGCTGGGGAGGAGAAGACATGAGAAGGCTCAGACAACGGGGACCGCTGGAAGCTCTGGGAAAATGAATCCCAGGGACCCTCTAAGTCGCAGTGGGGGGGATTCAGGTGATTCAGGTCTAGGCTGGGCTCATACAGGAGGGCTCAAGATGGATGGAGTGGGGTGCGGGTCGGGGGGCGGTCCTCGGACTAGGTGAGGCTCGAACTGGAAGCGCTGGAGGTCTCAAAGGCCAGGATCGCAACTCGGGGAAGGCGGCAAAGCGGTCAGTTGGGTTGCACCGATCTCAGAATGGTTGGAGTGGGGGTGGGGCCTCCGCGCTAAGGCAGCTCAGCACGGAGCACACGCGTCTGTTAAAGGTGTTCAGATGGTGGGCTCGGGTGTTAAGCAGGGCTCGAGTCGGGGAGCCTGGGTCTGGTGGTCATGGTAGGGGGCGGCTCCTTTGTTGACCACGGGTCTAACGGGGTTCAAGTACTGCGTGCTTGGGCTTTGTTCACATCCGGGGGCGGGGGTGGGGTGGGGAGGAAGGGCACAGCGTACCCGGTTCCACTTGCCCTCTCCCGGTCCTGTCTAGGGCTGGATCCTTACCTTCCCTGGGGCTCCAATGGCGTCCGTCCTCAGCACCAGGAACCCCGCAGCCGCGCCCTCGCCTACTGCTGCCAGCACAGCAGCTCCCACCACCCCGCCCCTTTTCTCCCCGCACCCCCCACCCCCCGCGGCTGGGCAGCCTGCGCATGCGCGGACCCCTCCAGCCGGCCCGCTCTCCCAACAAAAGCCTTTTCCACCAGGTCCCCTGTGCGCATGCGGTTCCGCCAGTGGGTGGGCGGGGTGGGGTGGGGGCGTTTTCTCCCTCCCGCCAGATTCCCCTCACCGTCAACCCCTCCGCCCCCGCGACACCGACCGGGGACGCGGGCACGCACGCCCTGTGTTGCGGTTCCAACCCATCCATCACGTACCCTCAGTCCCCCCACCTTTGCACAATGCTTCTCAGCCCTGCCCTCCCGCTTGCCTCTAAGCTCCTCCGGTGTGGTCTGGAGTACACTGAGCCCTGCTTCCCCAGCATGAATGACCCCTAGGTCACCAATACAGAGGTCTCTAGCCCGGTCGGTAACTGCAACAGGAGAAATGGAAATGGCGAGAGGACACCAGTTCTCTGTGTGTTCTCCACTATCCATGTCTAGAGCCCCCAGACACACTGGGAACATCCGCTTCCCCAACCACTCTTCGGGCAGCTTGTGTGTGCTGGGCATTATCTTCCTCTCACAGTAGCCCTGGGTAGTGGATGTCAGCATCCCCATTTTACAGATCAGGAAGCTGAGGCACAGACAGACGCATTGCCCTGAACTCACTCGACAAGGCCACAGAGCCAGTGAGGTGAAAATGCAGCATTTGGGCTCGGGTCTTCCTGACTCCAAAACCCGTGTTCCATTAGCACTGGCCCCGGGGATCGAGGCACCCTCCCCTCTTCAGTTGGAGCAGCAGATCCACTCCACCTCCCCTGCCCTGTGAACATCTGTCCCAACAAACTGGGTTTCCGCTCTCTGAGACGTAAGCTCATGCTCTGCATCCCAGGGGGAGCAGGTAGGGGGCCCCAGGCCCACCCCTTGCCTGCTCTGTGTGGGTCCATCCAGGTGTGCGAATTGTTCCTTGGAGTCCACTCCCTGCTCTGACTGTCAGGCCCCTTCGCTGTGAGTGGCACAAATGGGCTGTCCCTGAGGCCTTCCTGGTGCCTGCTGGAGCGGCCAGGACAATCAGGCACTTGTGTGTCTGAGTCATGGCAAGCCCTGATTCAGAGTAAATGTTTGGCCTGGTTCCTTCCATGGCTGGGGCCTGGGGCAGCTGTGGTCTTGTGGATAGAAGCTCTCGGCTGGACTTCCAAATTCCAGGGACGGAGTGCTGGGTCAGTCTGTCACTAGCTGTGTGAGCCCACTCGGGTCACTGGACATCTCTGAGCCTGGTTTCTCAATATGCAAAATGGGAAGCAAAAAGAGAACTTACCGGGGTCCCACCCAAGGGCTCACGTGCTCCAGAATCACTGAAGAAAGTCCTATGCTCCCATTTCAAATTGCACCTCTTTTTTTTTTTTTTTTAAACAAACTAACATAGTGGACTTTTATATTTGTTTTTATATCAGCCTCTCTAGGACCCCTGTGTCTGAATGGAAGCTATTGCTAGGACCAGAGCTTTTACTCTCCAGTGACCAACATCAGTTCTGCCTGGCTGGATGGCTTTCCTCAGCTGTTGCATAGCAACCTTCCCTGTCAGCTAGCTGCTTGTGTCTCTCAGCCCTTCTTGTGTAACACGTTTCTGTACGACGTGACCAGACCTTAGAAGTGAAAGTCTTGACGAGCCGCTGTGCGCTAATAGAAAATGCCGTGTTCCCTTCTCATTTTGAAACTGTTTTTTTTTTTTTTTTTTAAACAAAATCCATAGTGGACTTTTACACTTGTTTTATTTTATTTTTACTCTTATTTTTTCTTTCTTCTTTTTTTAATGGAGATGTAATTGACATTGAACATTATACTACTTGACATCTCCACGTGGGTGTCTCAAGGACTCCTCACAGTGAGTCTGTCTCACTGTGGTATTGGGATAGCCACCCCTCCCACACACTCACATTCCCCCATCTCTCTTGTTTTTAAAACTCCTGTCTTCACAATCTCAGTACATGGCACCACGATGCACACAGCTACTCACTCCAGAAAAGGGAAGTCAACTACCACCGCTGCCCTTTTGTCATACACTGCACCCAGGTGGGAGACCTCTGCAGCTCTCCAGCACTACCTCTCTGTGCAGCTCTCACCCCTCCATTACTCCCAGAATATTCTAGTCACATTGGCCTCTTGGAATTCTCAACTCTGTCTCCTTCACTCATTGAGCTCTGTTTGTGTTCAGTCTTTCTGTGCTGCAGCCTGGGAACTCTATCCAGGCAAGAAGTTGGGGTTGGGGGATATCGGACAACCCAGGGGATCACCTTGTTAATTTCCCTTATGTTGGGGACCCCTTATCCTGTGTGGCTCATGGTGCCATGATGTAAAGCTTTATAACATTTTTGATTTATAGATGTTTAGGTGGCAGAGCAAATCAGATTCCTGTTAATTCATCGTGGCCAGAAGCATGATAAATTTTTCTTACGTTCAAATGTTTTAACTGTGAACTATGCTTTTAAGATGTATCCACTCTGCTATGCATAGTCTAATTCTGTCTACGTGACCCGCAGGAATAACACATAGTGTGCATGTGTGACATTTTACTTGTCTGTTCCCCCAGGGACAGACAATCATATTTCTCATCTAAGGTAATAAACACCCATTCAAGATTTCTCAGCAGGGGTTTGTCATATTGGGTTTCAATGGTCACTTTTTAAGAAAGAATTTTTTGAAGGAAAGTGGAGAGACTAGTAGAGGGGCAAGAATAGAAACATCCAGAAACCAGAGTGTTTGTCGTTCCATCATACTGATGAGAAACAATTATGAGTTGTACAAGAGAGATGGCAATGCTTGTTCCCCATTCATTCCTTGGTGTGACTTTGTTAATTTCCATTATCTTGAGAACCCCTTATTCTGTGTGGTACATGAAGCCATGATGTAAGCTTTATAACATCTTTGATTTATAGATATTTAGTTGACAGAGCAAATCAGATTCTTTGTAATATCTGGCAGTTTAAGTATCCATCCTGACTTTTAGTTTTTTTCAGTGATTGTTATGCTTTTAATATTGTATCCAAATTGCTATTGTCAACTGTAAATTGTCCCTTGCAACTCCTAGAACAGGTCTTCAGATAGTTAGGCATTTTCACAAATTAATTTTATGAGACCAATCCTTGCATCTTCTCATATCTAGAAAAGCACTAAATCTCTTCATCTGACATCAGCTCCTCATGACCAGCAGAAAACTTTTGTAAAGATAAGTACTTGATTATATGAAATCCCCTTTCACCAAAATCATGTATATCGACCTTCTCCCCCTATCTCTTTGGAGCAGTTTCTCAGAGCTATCTGAGGTGCTATCTCCTGGGCTATGGTCCTCAAATAAAACTTGCCCCAAATAAAAGTTAATGTACAACTTTTACATTGTGCAATTTTTTAAAGTCAACACTATGTACAGTTAATGCACGATAAGCATTCATGATATTTTTCCATCTCCTTTCCCCAAGGTTTAGGTTTTACCTTTATTCCTAGACAAGTATAAAATGAGAAAAGTATAGGCTCATTAAGAAGACCAAAGACAAGAATTAGAGGACACTTCAGAAGGAACAACATAAGTCAGAAGAAAGTGGCATACCATTTTTAAAACAATGAAACAATAAACATCCACTCAGAATTTTATACTCAATGAATATCTACTTAAAAATGATGTTGAAATAAAAGGTTTTACACATACTCAAGCTGAAATAATTAATCACCAATAGATTTGCCCACAGGAGATGTTACAGGATGTCCTTCATGCACAAGAAAAATGACTGTAAATGGAAATATGGTCTACACAAATGAGTAAACAATACTGTAATGGTAGATATTAAAGTAGATATAATCAATTAATTTTTACAATTAAGAATAATCTATTATTGATGATGTAAAACAAAAATTCATAACAATACATTATTACTGTGTATATATGCGCTTAGTCACTCAGTTGTGTCCGACTCTTGCAACCCCATAGGCTGTAGCCTGCCAGTTTCCTGTGTCCATGGGATTCTCCAGGCAAGAATACTGGAGTGGGTTACCATTTCCTTCTCCAGGGGATCTTCTCGACCCAGGGATCAAACCCAGGTCTCCTGCATTGCTGTCAGACTCTTATAAAAAGTCATGTGAAATTAATTTCTTGGGAAATAATAGCACAAAGACTGGGGTGGCGGGGTGTACATAAGATTCTAAATCTACTTGTGAAGTGGTATAATATTATTTGGATGCAGATTGTGATATACTAAAGAAGCATCAAATGTAAACACTAATGTACCTATTGAAAGAATTATGGCTAGTGAACCTACATGGGAGATAATGAAATCATGAAATGCTCATTTAATTTAAAATGTTTTAAAGAGATAAAATGAAACAACAGATGACCAAATAGAAAAAAACATGGCAGCTTTAAATCCAACCATATCAATAACAAAATACAAATTGTCTAAACATACCAATTAAATTTAGAGGTTGAGAAATTGGGTTCCTTTTTCTTTTAATTGACTTTATTTTTAAAAGCAGTTTTAGGTTCGTATCAAAATTGAGCAGAAGTTACAGAGCCATCCCATATACCTCCTGCCCCAACAGAGACAGAGCCTCCCCACTATCAACATCCTGCACCAGAGGGGTGTACTTCTTACAATCAATGAACCTATACTGACATATCATTATCACCCAAAGTCCACAGTTTACATTAGGAATCGCTATTATCCTTACCATGGGTTTGAACAATATGTAGCCACTAATATAATATCACACAGATTAATTTCACTGCCTCCCAAATCCTCTGTGCTCCACATAGTTATCCCCTACTCTCTCCTAAGTGCTAGCAAGCACTGTTTTTTAAAAACTTATCTGCATAGGTTTGCCTTTTCCAGAATGTCATATAGTTGGAATCATACAGTATGTACCATTTTCAGATTGGTTTCTTTCACTGGGTAATATATTTAAGCTTCTTGAGTGTCTTTTTAGGGCTTGATAGCTCATTTCTTTTTAGTGCTGAATTATATTCCATTATCTGGATGTGTCACAGTTTGTTCATCCATTTGCCTACTGAAGTACATCCTGGTTGCTTCAGAAGTTATGGCAATTATTAATAAAAGTGCTGTAAACATTCATATGCAGGTTTTTTTGTAGACACAAATTTTCAGCTCATTTGGGTAAATACCAAGGAGCATGGCTGCTGGATTACAGGGTTAGAATAGGTTTAATTTTGTAAGAAACTCTCAAACTGTCTTCCCAAGTGGTTGTACGGTTTTGAACTCCCACCAACAATGAAAGGAGAGTTCCTGTTGATACACATCTTTGCAGGCATTTGGTATTGCCAGTGTTCTGGATTTTGGCCATCCTGATGGGTGTGTAATGGTATCTCATTTTTTAAATTTGTATTTCTCTAATAACATACAATATGGAGCATGAAAATTGGATTTTAAAAAGTTCCAGCTATATGCTGCTATATGAATCCCATTTTAAATGTAAAGGTACATATAGGTTAAAAATAAAAGTACGGGAAAAGATATATCAGGCTACTAAAAATCAAAACAGGGTTGTAATGGATATATTAATATCAGATAAAGCAGAATTCATAATAAAATATATGCCAAGGATAAGAAGATTTATAAGAAGATCATCTATATTTATGATTGCCTGTGCTGTTCTTAGTCGCTCAGTCATGTCCGACTCTGTGACCCCATGGACTGTAGCCTGCCAGGCTCCTCTATCCATGGGAATTCTCCAGGCAAGAATACTGGAGTAGGTTGCCATGCCTTCTTCCAGGGGATCTTCCCAACCCAGGTATTGAACCCAGGTCTCCTGCATTGCAGGCGGATTCTTTACCATAAGGCCAATTCATCAAGAGGGCATAAAAATTCTAGATGTTTATACATCTATGAATGGAATTTAGAAATATATGAAAGAAAGGAAAATCCACAATTAGGGTCAGAGATTTTAAGTCTTTTCTCTCCCCAGTTGAACAAGTTGACAAAAAAATCAGTAAGTGTATAGAATACTTGAAAATGCTGTCACTCAAATTAATCTAATTTATATATATATTTAAATTTTATTGGAGTATAATTTATTTACAATGTTGTGTTAATTTCAGGTGTACAGCAAAGTGACTCTGTTATACAAGTACATATATCTACTAGATTCTTTCCTCATTAGGCCATTATAGAGTATTGAGTAGACTTTCCTAAACAATAGGTCCTTATTAGCTATCTATTTTATATATAGTAGTATGTATGTGTCAATCTCAATCTTCCAATTTATCCCTCTTCTCCTTACCTCCCCCAGTAACTATAAGTTTATTTTCTACATATGTAACTCTATTCAGTTTTGTAGATAAGTTCATTGTCTTACCTTTTTATAGATTCCACATATAAGCCATATCATGATATTTGTCTTTTTCTTACTTCACTCAGTATGATAATTTCTAGGCTCATCCATGTTGCTGTAAATGGCATTATTTTGTTCTTTTTTAAAGGCTAAATAATATTCCATTGTATGTATGTACCACATCTTCTTTATCCATTTCTCTGTTGATGGACATTTAGGTTGCTTCCATGTCCTGGCTATTGTAAATAGTGCTACAATGGACATTGGGGTGCATGTATCTTTTCAAATTATGTTTTTCTCTGCATTTATGCCTATGACTTGGATTGCTGGATCATGTGGTAGTTCAATTTTATTTTTTAAGGAACCTCCATACTGCGCTCTATTTTAAGGACACAATCCCCAAGAACAACAACAACAACAAAATATTGTTTTCATATGTACATGAAAATTTACCATGATAGACAATATTCTGGGCCATAAATACATCTTACAAATAAAAGGATTAATATCACCTAAAGGGTTTTCCTGAAGAACAATGAAATTAAATTAGATGTAAATAACAGGAATGTATCTGCAAAATTCCCCAAATATTTGCAAATGACATAGCATACTCTTCAATAACATATGGGTGAAAGAAAAAAGAAGTTTAGAAAGTAATTAGAATTTAATGAAAGGTAAAGTACAACTTATTAAAATTTGTAGGATGCATTTAAAGCAGTCTTTAAAAGCCAATTTATAGCACAAAATGCTTATAATTTTTAAAGTCAGAATTAAGTCAAGTTTAATATATATTAACAAGAGCAAACCCAAATACAATTAAAACTGAAATAGCAAAAGAAAGTAAATATGGGAAAGTGTAGAAGTCACTGAAGTAGACAACAACAACCAAAAAAAGGACAGGAAATTAAACAGATCAAATCTGATCTTTAAGAATATAAATACAATTGATAAGCCTCTATCCAAAATAATTAGAGAAATAAAAAAGAGAATGCATGAATTATCAATATTAGGAAAGAGAAAATTACTGTTAATTATATCACTAACATTAAAAATTTATGTCAGTATTCAATAACTTTATTCTAGTCAATGGGCATTTATGCAACAGAAATAATCAAGAAAATGGAATTTTAAATACCATTTCCAATAGCAAAAATACCACTTATTAGAGCATAAAAAGAATTACGTAAGAGAGATGTGACAAAAATTGAGCAACTCTTTACTTGGAAACATTAAGACATTGCTGAGAACAATTAAAGAGGACCTAGATAAATGGAATATATAATTGTACATTTATATGGAAACAAAAAGTTTTTCAAATAGCCAAGCAATTTTAGGAAAGAAAAATGAAACTGAAGGTATCACAGGCTGTGATTTCAAACTATACTACAAAGCTACATTCATCAAAATACTACAGTACTGGCACAAAAGCAGACATATAGATAAATGGAACAGAATAGAGAGCCAAGAAATAAAGCCACAGTTATACGGGCAATTAAACTATGACAAAGGAGGTAAGAATATATGATGGGGAAAAGTCAGCCTTTTCAATAAAAGCTGTTGAGAAAACTGAAGAACTACATGTGAAAGAATCAAACTGGTTAATTTTCTCACATCACATACAAAAATAAACTCAAAATGGATTAAAGATTTAAATGTGAGACCTGAAACCATAAAACTTATAAGAAAAACATTGGCAGTACAGTTTTTAATATCATTCTTAGCAATTTTTTTTGGATACGTCACCTGAGGCAAAGGAAACAAAAGCAAAAATAAACAATTGGAACCACATGAAACTAGAAGGGTTTTGCACGGTGAAGGAAACTATCAACGAATGAAAAGGCAGCCTGCTCAATTGGAGGGAGGAGGTATTAGCAAACAATATATTGATATGGGGTAAATATAAAAAAATATAAAGGACTGATACAACTCAACATCAAGAAAAAAGAAAACCCTAACAACTCAACTAAAAATAGGCAGAGGAACTGAATAGACAGTTTTCCAAAGATGGCCAAGAAACATATGAAAATATGCTCAGTGTCACTAACAATCAGGGGAATACAAGTCAAAAAGATGATGAGCTATGACCTCACACTTGTCAGAAGGATAACCATCAAAAGACAACAAATAACAAGTGTTGGCAAGGATATGGAGAAAAGAAAGGGCTCCTTGTGGACTTTGCTGGAAATGTAAACTGGTGCAGCCAATGCAGCACAAAGTTTCCTCAAAAAAATTAAAAATATCCTGCAACTTTACTATAATCATTGATTAGTTCTAGTAATTTTCTGGTGGAGTCTTTAGGGTTTTCTATGTAGAGGATCATGTCATCTGCAAACAGTGAGAGTTTTACTTCTTCTTTTCCAATTTGGATTCCTTTTATTTCTTTTTCTGCTCTGATTGCTGTGGCCAAAACTTTCAAAACTATGTTGAATAGTAATGGTGAACGTGGGCACCCTTGTCTTGTTCCTGACTTTAGAGGAAATGCTTTCAATTTTTCACCATTGAGGATAATGTTTGCTGTCGGTTTGTCATATATAGCTTTTATTATGTTGAGGTATGTTCTTTCTATTCCTGCTTTCTGGAGAGTTTTTATCATAAATGGATGTTGAATTTTGTCAAAGGCTTTCTCTGCATCTATTGAGATAATCATATGGTTTTTATTTTTTCAATTTGTTAATGTGGTATATAACATTGATTGATTTGTGGATATTGAAGAATCCTTGCATCCCTGGGATAAAGCCCACTTGGTCATGGTGTATGATCTTTTTAATGTGTTGTTGGATTCTGATTGCTAGAATTTTGTTAAGGATTTTTGCATCTATGTTCATCAGTGATATTGGCCTGTAGTTTTCTTTTTTTGTGGGATCTTTGTCAGGTTTTGGTATTAGGGTGATGGTGGCCTCATAGAATGAGTTTGGAAGTTTACCTTCCTCTGCAATTTTCTGGAAGAGTTTGAGCAGGATAGGTGTTAGCTCTTCTCTAAATTTTTGGTAGAATTCAGCTGTGAAGCCATCTGGACCTGGGCTTTTGTTTGCTGGAATATTCTTGATTACAGTTTCAATTTCCGTGCTTGTGATGGGTCTGTTAAGATTTTCTATTTCTTCCTGGTCCAGTTTTGGAAAGTTGTACTTTTCTAAGAATTTGTCCATTTCTTCCACGTTGTCCATTTTATTGGCATATAATTGTTGATAGTAGTCTCTTATGATCCTTTGTATTTCTGTGTTGTCTGTTGTGATCTCTCCATTTTCATTTCTAATTTTATTGATTTGATTTTTCTCCCTTTGTGTCTTGATGAGTCTGGCTAATGGTTTGTCAATTTTAATCAACACACAGAAATCCCTTGCATTCCTATACACTAATAATGAGAAAACTGAAAGAGAAATTAAGGAAACAATTCCATTCACCATTGCAACGGAAAGAATAAAATACTTAGGAATATATCTACCTAAAGAAACTAAAGACCTATAATAGAAAACTATAAAACACTGGTGAAAGAAATCAAAGAGGACACTAATAGATGGAAAAATATACCATGTTCATGGATTGGAAGAATCAGTATAGTGAAAATGAGTATACTACCCAAAGCAATTTATAGATTCAGTGCAATCCTATCAAGCTACCAACGGTATTCTTCACAGAGCTAGAACAAATAATTTCACAATTTGTATGGAAATACAAAAAACCTTGAATAGCCAAAGCTATCTTGAGAAAGAAGAATGGAACTGGAGGAATCAACCTACCTGACTTCAGGCTCTATTACAAAGCCACAGTTATCAAGACAGTAAAAAAAAAAAAGACAGTATGGTACTGGCACAAAGACAGAAATATTGATCAATGGAACAAAATAGAAAGCCCAGAGATAAATCCATGCACATATGGACACCTTATCTTTGACAAAGGAGGCAAGAATATACAATGGATTAAAGACAATCTCTTTAACAAGTGATGCTGGGAAAACTGGTCAACCACTTGTAAAAGAATGAAACTAGAACACTTTCTAACACCATACACAAAAATAAACTCAAAATGGATTAAAGATCTCAATGTAAGACCAGTAACTATAAAACTCCTAGAGGAGAACATAGGCAAAACACTCTCCGACATACATCACAGCAGGATCCTCTATGACCCACCTCCCAGAATATCGGAAATAAAAGCAAAAATAAACAAATGGGACCTAATTAAACTTAAAAGCTTCTGCACAACAAAGGAAACTATTAGCAAGGTGAAAAGGCAGCCTTCAGAATGGGAGAAAATAATAGCAAATGAAGCAACTGACAAACAACTAATCTCAAAAATATACAAGCAACTCCTACAGCTCAACTCCAGAAAAATAAATGACCCAATCAAAAAATGGGCCAAAGAACTAAATAGACATTTCTCCAAAGAAGACATACAGATGGCTAACAAACACATGAAAAGATGCTCAACATCACTCATTATCAGAGAAATGCAAATCAAAACCACTATGAGGTACCATTTCATGCCAGTCAGAATGGCTGTGATCCATAAGTCTACAAGCAATAAATGCTGGAGAGGGTGTGGAGAAAAGGGAACCCTCTTACATTGTTGTTGGAAATGCAAACTAGTATAGCCACTATGGAGAACAGTGTGGAGATTCCTTAAAAAACTGGAAATAGAACTGCCTTATGATCCAGCAATCCCAGTGCTGGGCATACACACTGAGGAAACCAGAAGGGAAAGAGACACGTGTACCCCAGTGTTTATTGCAGCACTGTTTATAATAGCCAGGACATGGAAGCAACCTAGATGTTCATCAGCAGATGAATGGATAAGAAAGCTGTGGTACATATACACAATGGAGTATTACTCAGCCATTAAAAAGAATACATTTGAATCAGTTCTAATGAGATGGATGAAACTGGAACCTATGATACAGAGTGAAGTAAGCCAGAAAGAAAAACACCAATACAGTATACTAACGCATATATATGGAATTTAGAAAGATGGTAACAATAACCCTGTGTACGAGACAGCAAAAGAGACACTGATGTATAGAAGAGTCTTATGGACTCTGTGGGAGAGGGAGAGGGTGGGGAGATCTGGGAGAATAGCAGTGAAACATGTATAATATCATGTATGAAATGAGTCGCCAGTCCAGGTTCGATGCACGATACTGGATGCTTGGGGCTGGTGCACTGGGACTACCCAGAGGGAGGGTATGGGGAGGGAGGAGGGAGGAGGGTTCAGGATGGGGAACACAGGTATACCTGTGGCGGATTCATTTCGATATTTGGCAAAACTAATACAATATTGTGAAGTTTAAAAATAAAATAAAAAAAATACTCAACATTGAAAAAATTAAAAATAAAACTATCATATCATAGCACTTGTGCTATTTTTGGAAAAGCCTTTCAGCTATTATTAGTATATTCATAATGTTATGCACTATTCTTTCTGGTTTCTCACCACTCACCACCTTCATCCCTGAAAAAAAGGATAAAAAAAATATTTATCCAGTAATAACTTTCCCTTGATGACCAGTCCCTAAATAAGCCTCACAAGTGTGCTGATTGATCAGCCTCTTGCTTAGGCCTGTGTTAACTGTCCTAGGACTGCTGTTAACTATTGGGAAACTGATGTTTCACTGTCATTGACTCTCATCCTGTTTGCTTCTCTCGTCTTCCTAAATATTTCATTGAGAGGTCATACCCGTGCTGCATACACCATCACACAAAGGTGCCCACCTGGGCTCACTGTAAACTCTTAGTCATTTTCTCAGGGGAAGGGAGGGAAGATCTTATGGCAGAACTAAAATCGGTGTGTCCAGTGGAATCAGTGTGGCTAGCCCTTCTCTGTTTAAGTCCACATAAGTCCTCAAGATGTTGCCTGTAAGCCTCTATCAGCTTAGGATACAATTCAGGCCCATGGTGAATTATAATAAAACATGAAAGTATTAGTCACTCAGTCATGTCTGATTCTTTGCCAGCCAGGCTTCTCTGCCCGTGGGGTTTTCTAGGCAAGAATACTGGAGTAGGTTGCCATTTCCTCCTCCAGGGGATCTTCCCAACTCAGGGATCAAACCTGGGTCTCCTGAATTGCAGGCAGATTCTTTATTGTCTGAACCACCAAGGAAGCTCATACAGCTTGGGAAATATTGGCATTTAAATGTCAAAATATGGCTGTTTTATTTCCACTGAGTCTCATTACTCTAACACCACATGCAAGAATATCCTTGGGATTGAGTGATCATGGTTACAACCTTTTCATGGCTTGTGGTATTAAATTCTCTATTTCATTTTAGATATTTGATATAATAAATTCCCAATATAGCAGCAGGGCAAATCCCACCTGGAATGCTTGTTTTGCTCCTGAGAGGATTCAGTTTCTTGCCAGTGCCCCCACGATGGGGAATTTTTCATGGTATATATACAAAGGACTTGATATTTGCATTTTCCTTACTACAAAACCATTGCATACATCAGTCTATTGCCTTCCCTGGGTACGCTTCCCACACAGACTCGTGAATGGAGCTTGCTTCAAAATGAGGAGTGTCTACTTGTCCCTGTCCCTTTTTCTGTAGCCTTATCACTGGTAAGACCTCCAGACACTAGGCTTTCACCAGAAGCAATGAATGGAGTCAGACCTTTGTTGCCCTGATTTTTTTTACAAACAGCTCTAATTTTTCATGGCTAATGTTAAGAGCTAGAATGAAAAGGAGGAATGTATGAAATTCATTATTTCAATCACTACCCAGTAAGGTGTGTTTTGGGGGAGACATGTTCCTTTACTTTCTGCCTGCTTTCTGCATGTCACCTTATGGTCCCACTTGCTGTCTCTCTTCTCCATCTCTCCTGAGCTCCCCTGCATCCTCCCCTGCTTTCTGCTGCTACCTGTCTGTCTCCCTCTTTCCTATGTCTTTTCAGTTCTCTAACTGGTTTTTCTACTCAGTCTCCCCTTCTCCTTCCATCATGTACCCCCGTTCCACATCTATGTGTCTGCCATTTCCTGGTTCTCCCTGGCATATCCCTGTCTGTTTTCCCATTGCTGGGCCCATGTGAAACCGCATATGGGAAGACCATGGATATATATTTAATACTTTCATACCCAATGCCTCTATGGATTCTTCCATTCTTTTCATTCTGTTTCTCAATTCATTGATTCCTCTGTTCATTCATTTATTCCTCCCACAAACGTATTTGAGACCCCAGAAGGGAAGAAGCACTGGACTATATCCTCAAGATATACAGTGGAGAACAGAACAGACAATGGCAAATTTCACCATTGGACTTGCACTGGAATGGGCAGCAGGGGTTTCAAAAAGTGTTTCAAACATATATACACAAATACATTAATTATGACAGATTCTGATAAGTGCTATGGAGGAAGTTTTCAATGTGCTAAGAAAAAAGAGAAGAGGAAAAGTAATTTATTAATTTTATTTATTCATTTATTTTTAATTGTTATTTTTATTGGATTATAGTTGACTTACAATGTTTTAAGTGTACAGAAAAGTGATTCAATTACACACACATATATTTTTCAGATTATTTTGCATTATAGATTATTACAAGATATTGAATATAGTTCCTTGGGCTATACATTAGGATTTTGTTGTTTATTTATTTTATATATAGTAGTGTATCTGGTAATTACAAATTTACCCCTACCCTCCATTTTCCAATTGGCAACCATAAGTTTGTTTTCTATGTCTATAAGTCTAGTTCTGTTTGGTAAATAAATTCATTAATATCATTTTTTAGATTCCACAAATGAATGATATCATACGATATTTGTCTTTCTCTCTCTGATTTGCTTCACTTAGCATGATTATCTCTAGATAATCTACATTTTGCCACAAATGGCATTATTTTATTATTTTTTGTGGCTGAGTAGTATTCCATAATAAATTTATAACACGTCTTCTTTATTCATCTGTTGATGGACATTTTGGTTGATTCCATGTCTTAGTTATTTAAATAGTGCTGCAATGAACATTGGAGTGTATGTATCTTTTCACATTATGGTTTTCTCCAGATATATCCCAGGAGTGGGATTGCAGGGTCACACGATAGTTCTATTTTTAGTTTTTCAAGGAACCTCCATACTGGCTGTACCAATTAACATTCCCACAAACAATATTGAAGGGTTCCCTTTTCTCCACATCATCTCCACCATTTACTATTTGTATACATTTTGATGATGGCCTTTCTGACAGGTGTGAGGTGATACTTTATTATAGTTTTGATGTGTATTTCTCTAATAATTAGCAATGTTGAACATCTTTTCATGTGCCTTTTGGCCATCTGTGTGTCTTCTTTGGAGAAATGTCTATTTAGGTCTTCTGCCCATTTTTTTTATTGGGTTGTTTGTTTTCTGATATTGATTTATATACACTGTTGTATATTTTAGAAATTAGTCCCTTGTCAGTTGCATCATTTGAAAATATTTTTTCTCAGTCCATCAGTTGTCTTTTTGTTTTGTTGATAGTTTCTCTCTGTTTTACAAAAGATTTTAAGTTTTATTAGTTCCAATTTGGTCATTTTTGCTCTCATATCTTTTGCCTTGGGAGATTGATCTAAGGAAATATTGCTATGAATTATGTCAAAGAATGTCTTGTCTATATTCTCTTCTAGGAGTATTATGGTGTCAGGTCTTACATTTAGGTCATTAAACAATTTTGAGTTTATTTTTGTGTATGGTGTTAGGGATTCTTCTAATTTCATTCTTTTACATGTAGCTGCCCACTTTTTTTCAGCACCACTTATTGAAGAGACTGTTTTTTCTCCATTGTATATTCTTGTCCCCTGTGTCATAGATTAATGGATCATAAGTGTGTGAGTTTATTTCTGGGCTTTCTATACTGTTTCATTGATCTATGTGTCTTTTTTTGGTCAGTACCATACTGTTTTGATGACTGTAGCTTTGTAGTATAGTCTGAAGTCAGGGAACGTGATTGCTCCAGCTCCATTCTTCTATCTCAGTATTGGTTTGGCTATTCAACATCCTTTGTGTTTCTGTACAAGTTTTAAAATTTTTTGTTCTAATTCTGTGAAAAACACCATTGGTAATTGATAAAGATTGCATTGAATCTGTAGATTGCTTTGGGTAATGCAGTCATTTTAATAATATTGATTCTTCCAATTGGATGAGTAATTTAAATTGAGGATGAAATGGTTTCTGGCCAGGAAAGACCTTCCGGAAGAAGTGATATTTGAGACCTCAGAAATAAGTATGAGGTAGACAGGTGAACAGGAGAAGATGAAGAGTTATCACTTCAGATTTCCCAGGAGCAGCACCATACAGTCTCTAAGGCAGTAAGTAGTATGGCTCCTGAAGGTACTAAGAGAGTGCCATACTAGTTCAAGCGAAGGAAAGATGGGAATACTTTAGGGTCAGACAGTGGAGAAAACCTTATTCCAGTTCATATCTATGCCTCTCAAGGAGACAAAGTATTCTAGTTTGTTTAATGAAGTGAAAGTGAAAGTTGCTCAGTTGTGTCTGACTCTATGTGACCCCATGGAATGTAGCCCACCAGGCTCCTCTGTCCATGGAATTCTCCAGGCAAGAACATACTGCAGGCAGATTCTTTACTGTCTGAGCCACCAGGGAAGCCCTACTTTGTTTAATATATATCCTTTTTCTATTTTTATTCCAGTTTTTTTTTTCAGATATTATTGGTATACAGTACTGTATAAGTTTAAGATATACAGTATAATAATTTGACTTAGATATATCATGAAACAATTACCACAATAAGTTCAGTGAACATCCATCATATCATAAAGACACAAAAGTAAAGAAATAGAAGAAGCTCTTTTCCTTGTGATGATAACACTGAGGATTTACCCTTTCAAAACTTTCATATATAATGTACAGCAGTGTTAATCATATTTATCATGTTGTACATTACATCACTAGTACTAGTTTATCTTGTCACTGGAAGTTTGTACCTTTTGACTCAGTTCAGTTCAGTTCAGGCGTTCAGTTGTGTCTGACTCTTTGTGACCCCATGGATGCCAGGCATTCCTGTCCATCACAAACTCCTAGAGCTTGTTCAAACTCATGTCCATTGAGTCAGTAATGCCATCCAACCATCTTATCCTCTGTTGTCCACTTCTCCTCCTGCCCCCAATCCCTCCCAGCATCAGGGTCTTTTCCAATGAATCAATTCTTTGCATGAGGTGGCCAAAGTATTGGAGCCTCAGCTTCAGCATCAGTCGTTCCAATGAATATTCAGGACTGATTTACTTTAGGATTGACTGGTTTGAACTCCTTGCTGTCCAAGGAACTCTCAAGAGTCCTCTCCAACACCACAGTTCAAAAGCATCAATTCTTCAGAGTTTAGCTTTCTTCATGGTTCAACTCTGACATCCACACATGACTACTGGAAAAACCATAGGTTTGACTAGATGGACCTTTTTCAGTAAAGTAATGTCTCTGCTTTTCAATATGCTGTCTAGGTTGGTCATAGCTTTTCTCCCAAGGAGCAAGCATCTTTTAATTTCATAGCCACAGTAGCCATTTGCATTGATTTTGGAGCCCAAGAAAATTAAGTCTGTCACTGTTTCCATTGTTTCCTCATCTATTTACCATGAAGTGATGGGACCGGATGCCATGATCTTTGTTTTCGGAATGTTGAGCTTTAAGCCAACTTTTTCACTCTCCTCTTTCACTTTCATCAAGAGGCTTTTTAGTTCCTCTTCACTTTCTGCCATAAGGGTGGTGTCATCTACATATCTGAGGTTATTAATATTTCTCCCTGCAATCTTCATTCCAGCTTCTGCTTTATCCAGTCCAGTATTTTGCATGATGTACTCTGCATATAAGTTAAATAAACAAGGTGACAATATACAACCTTGACATACTCCTTTCCCAATTTGGAACCAGTCCATTGTTCCATGTCCCATTCTAACTGTTGCTTCTTGACTTGCATACAGATTTCTCAGGAAATGAAAGGCAAAGGAGAAAAGGAAAGGTATATGAATTTGAATGCAGAGTTCCAAAGAATAGCAAGGGGAGATAATGAAACCTTCCTGAGTGATCAATGCAAAGAAGTAGGAGAAAACAATACAATGGGAAAGACTAGAGATCACTTCAAGAAAATTAGAGATACCAAGGGAACATTTCATACAAAGATAGGCACAATAAAGGATAGAAATGGTATGGACCTAACAGAAGCAAAGATATTAAGAAGAGGTGGCAAGAATACACAGAATAACTATACAAAAAATATCTGAATGATCTGGATAACCATGATGGTGTGATCACTCACCTAGAGCCAAACATCCTGGAGTGTGAAGTCAAGTGGGCCTTAGGAGGCATTACTATGAACAAAGCTAGTGGAGGTGATGGAATTCCAGTTGAGCTATTTCAAATCCTAGAAGATGATGCTGTGAAAGTGCTGCACTCAATATGCCAGCAAATTTGGAAAACTCAGCAGTGGCCACAGGACTGGAAAAAGTCAGTTTTCATTCTAATCCCAAAGAAAAGCAATACCAAAGAATGTTCAAACTATCACACAATTGCACTCATCTCAGTTCAGTTCAGTTCAGTTGCTCAGTCATGTCCAACTCTTTGAAACCCCATGAACTGCAGCACGCCAGGCCTCCCTGTCCATCACCAACTCCCAGAATTTGCTCAAACACATGTTCATTGAGTCAGTGATGCCATCCAACCATCTCATCCTCTGTTGTCCCCTTCTCCTCTCCCCTTCAATCTTTCCCAGCATCGGGGTCTTTTCAAATGAGTCAACTCTTTGCATCAGGTGGCCAAAGCATTGGAGTTTCAGCTTCAACATCAGTCCCTCCAATGAACATTCAGGACTGATTTCCTTTAAGATTGACTGGTTGGATCTCCTTGCAGTCCAAGGGACTCTCAAGAGTCTTCTCCAACACCACAGTTCTAATACATGAATTCTTCAGTGCTCAGCTTTCTTTATAGTCCAATTCTCACATCCATACATGACTACTGGAAAAACCATAGCCTTGACTAGATGGACCTTTGTTGGCAAAGTAATGTCTTTGCTTTTCAATATGCTGTCTAGGTTGGTCATAACTTTTCCTCCAAGGAGCAAGTGTCTTTTAATTTAATGGCTGCAGTCACCATCCACAGTGATTTTGGAGCCCCCCAAAATAAAGTCTGCCACTGTTTCCATGGTTTCTCCATCTACTTGCCATGAAGTGATGGGACTAGATTCCATGATCTTCATTTTCTGAATGTTGAGCTTTAAGCCAACTTCTTCACTCTCCTCTTTCACTTTCAAGAGGCTCTTCAGTTCCTCTTCACTTTCTGCCATTAGACTGGTGTCATCTGAATATCTGAGGATATTGATATTTCTCCCAGCAATCTTGATTCCAGCTTGTGCTTCATCCAGCCCAGCGTTTCTCATGATGTACTCTGCATATAAGTTAAATAAGCAGGGTGACAATATACAAGCCTTGACGTACTCCTTTTCCTATTTGGAACCAGCCTGTTGTTCCATGTCCAGTTCCAACTGTTGCTTCCTGACCTGTATACAGGTTTCTCAAGAGGCAGGTCAGGTGGTCTGGTATTCCCATCTCTTTCAGAATTTTCCACAGTTTATTGTGATCAACACAGTCAAAGGCTTTGACATAGTCAATAAAGCAGAAATAGGTGTTTTTCTGGAAGTCTTGTGCTTTTTCAATGATCCAGCAGATTTTGGCAATTTGATCTCTAGTTTCTCTGCCTTTTCTAAAACCAGCTTGAACATCTGGGATTTCACAGTTCACGTATTGTTGAAGTCTGGCTTGGAGAATTTTGAGCATTACTTTACTAGTGTGTGGGATTTCCCTGGTGGCTCAGACGGTAAAGCGTCTGTCTACAATGTGGGAGACCCGGGTTCGATCCCTGGGTTGGGAAGATCCCTTGGAAAAGGAAATGGCAATCCACTCCAGGACTATTGCCTGGAAAAATTCCATGGACAGAGGAGCCTGGTAGGCTACAGTCCATGGGGTCGCAAAGAGTCGGACACGACTGAGAGACTTCCCTTTACTAATGTGAGATGAGTGCAATTGTGTGGTAGTTTGCGCATTCTTTGGCATTGCCTTTCTTAGGGATTGGAGTGAAAACTGATATTTTCCAGGCCTGTGGCCACCAGTGAGTTTTCCAAATTTGCTGACATATTGAGTGCAACACTTTCACAGCATCATCTTTTAAGATTTGACATAGCTCAACTGGAATTCCATCACCTCCACTAGCTTTGTTCATAGCAGTGGTTCGTAAGGCCCACTTGACTTCACATTCCAGGATGTCTGGCTCTAGGTGAGTGATCACACCATCGTGATTATCTTGGTCTTGAAGATCTTTTTAGTACAGTTTTTCTGTGTATTTTTGCCACCTCTTTTTAATATCTTCTGCTTCTATTAGGTCCATACCATTTCTGGACATGCCATCTCATCTCACATGCTAGCAAACTAGTGTTGAAAATTCTCCAAGCCAGGCTTCAACAGTACATGTACAGTGAACTCCCAGATGTTCAAGCTGGATTTAGAAAAGACAGAGGAACTAGAGAAGATCAAGTTGCCAACATTTGTTGGCAATTTTTTAGTGCCTGAATATTCCATTGTAAATATACCACATCTACTTTATCCATTCATCTGTTGATGACCATCTAGGTTGTTACCATATCTTTGCCATTGTACATAATGTTCCAATGGACATAGGGTTCTTTTCAAATTAGTGTTTCTGTTTTCTCTGGAAAAATACCCAGAAATGGGATTACTGGATGATATGATAGTTTTACTTTTTTGAGGAAACTTTGTGCTGCATTGGCTGCACCAGTTTACATTTCCAGCAAAGTCCACAAGGAGCCCTTTCTTTTCTCCATATCCTTGCCAACACTTGTTATTTGTTGTCTTTTGATGGTTATCCTTCTGACAAGTGTGAGGTCATAGCTCATCATCTTTTTGACTTGTATTCCCCTGATTGTTAGTGACACTGAGCATATTTTCATATGTTTCTTGGCCATCTTTGGAAAACTGTCTATTCAGTTCCTCTGCCTATTTTTAGTTGAGTTGTTAGGGTTTTCTTTTTTCTTGATGTTGAGTTGTATCAGTCCTTTATATTTTTTTATATTTACCCCATATCAATATATTGTTTGCTAATACCTCCTCCCTCCAATTGAGCAGGCTGCCTTTTCATTCGTTGATAGTTTCCTTCACCGTGCAAAACCCTTCTAGTTTCATGTGGTTCCAATTGTTTATTTTTGCTTTTGTTTCCTTTGCCTCAGGTGACGTATCCAAAAAAAATTGCTAAGAATGATATTAAAAACTGTACTGCCAATGTTTTTCTTATAAGTTTTATGGTTTCAGGTCTCACATTTAAATCTTTAATCCATTTTGAGTTTATTTTTGTATGTGATGTGAGAAAATTAACCAGTTTGATTCTTTCACATGTAGTTCTTCAGTTTTCTCAACAGCTTTTATTGAAAAGGCTGACTTTTCCCCATCATATATTCTTACCTCCTTTGTCATAGTTTAATTGCCCGTATAACTGTGGCTTTATTTCTTGGCTCTCTATTCTGTTCCATTTATCTATATGTCTGCTTTTGTGCCAGTACTGTAGTATTTTGATGAATGTAGCTTTGTAGTATAGTTTGAAATCACAGCCTGTGATACCTTCAGTTTCATTTTTCTTTCCTAAAATTGCTTGGCTATTTGAAAAACTTTTTGTTTCCATATAAATGTACAATTATATATTCCATTTATCTAGGTCCTCTTTAATTGTTCTCAGCAATGTCTTAATGTTTCCAAGTAAAGAGTTGCTCAATTTTTGTCACATCTCTCTTACGTAATTCTTTTTATGCTCTAATAAGTGGTATTTTTGCTATTGGAAATGGTATTTAAAATTCCATTTTCTTGATTATTTCTGTTGCATAAATGCCCATTGACTAGAATAAAGTTATTGAATACTGACATAAATTTTTAATGTTAGTGATATAATTAACAGTAATTTTCTCTTTCCTAATATTGATAATTCATGCATTCTCTTTTTTATTTCTCTAATTATTTTGGATAGAGGCTTATCAATTGTATTTATATTCTTAAAGATCAGATTTGATCTGTTTAATTTCCTGTCCTTTTTTTGGTTGTTGTTGTCTACTTCAGTGACTTCTACACTTTCCCATATTTACTTTCTTTTGCTATTTCAGTTTTAATTGTATTTGGGTTTGCTCTTGTTAATATATATTAAACTTGACTTAATTCTGACTTTAAAAATTATAAGCATTTTGTGCTATAAATTGGCTTTTAAAGACTGCTTTAAATGCATCCTACAAATTTTAATAAGTTGTACTTTACCTTTCATTAAATTCTAATTACTTTCTAAACTTCTTTTTTCTTTCACCCATATGTTATTGAAGAGTATGCTATGTCATTTGCAAATATTTGGGGAATTTTGCAGATACATTCCTGTTATTTACATCTAATTTAATTTCATTGTTCTTCAGGAAAACCCTTTAGGTGATATTAATCCTTTTATTTGTAAGATGTATTTATGGCCCAGAATATTGTCTATCATGGTAAATTTTCATGTACATATGAAAACAATATTTTGTTGTTGTTGTTGTTCTTGGGGATTGTGTCCTTAAAATAGAGCGCAGTATGGAGGTTCCTTAAAAAATAAAATTGAACTACCACATGATCCAGCAATCCAAGTCATAGGCATAAATGCAGAGAAAAACATAATTTGAAAAGATACATGCACCCCAATGTCCATTGTAGCACTATTTACAATAGCCAGGACATGGAAGCAACCTAAATGTCCATCAACAGAGAAATGGATAAAGAAGATGTGGTACATACATACAATGGAATATTATTTAGCCTTTAAAAAAGAACAAAATAATGCCATTTACAGCAACATGGATGAGCCTAGAAATTATCATACTGAGTGAAGTAAGAAAAAGACAAATATCATGATATGGCTTATATGTGGAATCTATAAAAAGGTAAGACAATGAACTTATCTACAAAACTGAATAGAGTTACATATGTAGAAAATAAACTTATAGTTACTGGGGGAGGTAAGGAGAAGAGGGATAAATTGGAAGATTGAGATTGACACATACATACTACTATATATAAAATAGATAGCTAATAAGGACCTATTGTTTAGGAAAGTCTACTCAATACTCTATAATGGCCTAATGAGGAAAGAATCTAGTAGATATATGTACTTGTATAACAGAGTCACTTTGCTGTACACCTGAAATTAACACAACATTGTAAATAAATTATACTCCAATAAAATTTAAATATATATATAAATTAGATTAATTTGAGTGACAGCATTTTCAAGTATTCTATACACTTACTGATTTTTTTGTCAACTTGTTCAACTGGGGAGAGAAAAGACTTAAAATCTCTGACCCTAATTGTGGATTTTCCTTTCTTTCATATATTTCTAAATTCCATTCATAGATGTATAAACATCTAGAATTTTTATGCCCTCTTGATGAATTGGCCTTATGGTAAAGAATCCGCCTGCAATGCAGGAGACCTGGGTTCAATACCTGGGTTGGGAAGATCCCCTGGAAGAAGGCATGGCAACCTACTCCAGTATTCTTGCCTGGAGAATTCCCATGGATAGAGGAGCCTGGCAGGCTACAGTCCATGGGGTCACAGAGTCGGACATGACTGAGCGACTAAGAACAGCACAGGCAATCATAAATATAGATGATCTTCTTATAAATCTTCTTATCCTTGGCATATATTTTATTATGAATTCTGCTTTATCTGATATTAATATATCCATTACAACCCTGTTTTGATTTTTAGTAGCCTGATATATCTTTTCCCGTACTTTTATTTTTAACCTATATGTACCTTTACATTTAAAATGGGATTCATATAGCAGCATATAGCTGGAACTTTTTAAAATCCAATTTTCATGCTCCATATTGTATGTTATTAGAGAAATACAAATTTAAAAAATGAGATACCATTACACACCCATCAGGATGGCCAAAATCCAGAACACTGGCAATACCAAATGCCTGCAAAGATGTGTATCAACAGGAACTCTCCTTTCATTGTTGGTGGGAGTTCAAAACCGTACAACCACTTGGGAAGACAGTTTGAGAGTTTCTTACAAAATTAAACCTATTCTAACCCTGTAATCCAGCAGCCATGCTCCTTGGTATTTACCCAAATGAGCTGAAAATTTGTGTCTACAAAAAAACCTGCATATGAATGTTTACAGCACTTTTATTAATAATTGCCATAACTTCTGAAGCAACCAGGATGTACTTCAGTAGGCAAATGGATGAACAAACTGTGACACATCCAGATAATGGAATATAATTCAGCACTAAAAAGAAATGAGCTATCAAGCCCTAAAAAGACACTCAAGAAGCTTAAATATATTACCCAGTGAAAGAAACCAATCTGAAAATGGTACATACTGTATGATTCCAACTATATGACATTCTGGAAAAGGCAAACCTATGCAGATAAGTTTTTAAAAAACAGTGCTTGCTAGCACTTAGGAGAGAGTAGGGGATAACTATGTGGAGCACAGAGGATTTGGGAGGCAGTGAAATTAATCTGTGTGATATTATATTAGTGGCTACATATTGTTCAAACCCATGGTAAGGATAATAGCGATTCCTAATGTAAACTGTGGACTTTGGGTGATAATGATATGTCAGTATAGGTTCATTGATTGTAAGAAGTACACCCCTCTGGTGCAGGATGTTGATAGTGGGGAGGCTCTGTCTCTGTTGGGGCAGGAGGTATATGGGATGGCTCTGTAACTTCTGCTCAATTTTGATACGAACCTAAAACTGCTTTTAAAAATAAAGTCAATTAAAAGAAAAAGGAACCCAATTTCTCAACCTCTAAATTTAATTGGTATGTTTAGACAATTTGTATTTTGTTATTGATATGGTTGGATTTAAAGCTGCCATGTTTTTTTCTATTTGGTCATCTGTTGTTTCATTTTATCTCTTTAAAACATTTTAAATTAAATGAGCATTTCATGATTTCATTATCTCCCATGTAGGTTCACTAGCCATAATTCTTTCAATAGGTACATTAGTGTTTACATTTGATGCTTCTTTAGTATATCACAATCTGCATCCAAATAATATTATACCACTTCACAAGTAGATTTAGAATCTTATGTACACCCCGCCACCCCAGTCTTTGTGCTATTATTTCCCAAGAAATTAATTTCACATGACTTTTTATAAGAGTCTGACAGCAATGCAGGAGACCTGGGTTTGATCCCTGGGTCGAGAAGATCCCCTGGAGAAGGAAATGGTAACCCACTCCAGTATTCTTGCCTGGAGAATCCCATGGACACAGGAAACTGGCAGGCTACAGCCTATGGGGTTGCAAGAGTCGGACACAACTGAGTGACTAAGCGCATATATACACAGTAATAATGTATTGTTATGAATTTTTGTTTTACATCATCAATAATAGATTATTCTTAATTGTAAAAATTAATTGATTATATCTACTTTAATATCTACCATTACAGTATTGTTTACTCATTTGTGTAGACCATATTTCCATTTACAGTCATTTTTCTTGTGCATGAAGGACATCCTGTAACATCTCCTGTGGGCAAATCTATTGGTGATTAATTATTTCAGCTTGAGTATGTGTAAAACCTTTTATTTCAACATCATTTTTAAGTAGATATTCATTGAGTATAAAATTCTGAGTGGATGTTTATTGTTTCATTGTTTTAAAAATGGTATGCCACTTTCTTCTGACTTATGTTGTTCCTTCTGAAGTGTCCTCTAATTCTTGTCTTTGGTCTTCTTAATGAGCCTATACTTTTCTCATTTTATACTTGTCTAGGAATAAAGGTAAAACCTAAACCTTGGGGAAAGGAGATGGAAAAATATCATGAATGCTTATCGTGCATTAACTGTACATAGTGTTGACTTTAAAAAATTGCACAATGTAAAAGTTGTACATTAACTTTTATTTGGGGCAAGTTTTATTTGAGGACCATAGCCCAGGAGATAGCACCTCAGATAGCTCTGAGAAACTGCTCCAAAGAGATAGGGGGAGAAGGTCGATATACATGATTTTGGTGAAAGGGGATTTCATATAATCAAGTACTTATCTTTACAAAAGTTTTCTGCTGGTCATGAGGAGCTGATGTCAGATGAAGAGATTTAGTGCTTTTCTAGATATGAGAAGATGCAAGGATTGGTCTCATAAAATTAATTTGTGAAAATGCCTAACTATCTGAAGACCTGTTCTAGGAGTTGCAAGGGACAATTTACAGTTGACAATAGCAATTTGGATACAATATTAAAAGCATAACAATCACTGAAAAAAACTAAAAGTCAGGATGGATACTTAAACTGCCAGATATTACAAAGAATCTGATTTGCTCTGTCAACTAAATATCTATAAATCAAAGATGTTATAAAGCTTACATCATGGCTTCATGTACCACACAGAATAAGGGGTTCTCAAGATAATGGAAATTAACAAAGTCACACCAAGGAATGAATGGGGAACAAGCATTGCCATCTCTCTTGTACAACTCATAATTGTTTCTCATCAGTATGATGGAACGACAAACACTCTGGTTTCTGGATGTTTCTATTCTTGCCCCTCTACTAGTCTCTCCACTTTCCTTCAAAAAATTCTTTCTTAAAAAGTGACCATTGAAACCCAATATGACAAACCCCTGCTGAGAAATCTTGAATGGGTGTTTATTACCTTAGATGAGAAATATGATTGTCTGTCCCTGGGGGAACAGACAAGTAAAATGTCACACATGCACACTATGTGTTATTCCTGCGGGTCACGTAGACAGAATTAGACTATGCATAGCAGAGTGGATACATCTTAAAAGCATAGTTCACAGTTAAAACATTTGAACGTAAGAAAAATTTATCATGCTTCTGGCCACGATGAATTAACAGGAATCTGATTTGCTCTGCCACCTAAACATCTATAAATCAAAAATGTTATAAAGCTTTACATCATGGCACCATGAGCCACACAGGATAAGGGGTCCCCAACATAAGGGAAATTAACAAGGTGATCCCCTGGGTTGTCCGATATCCCCCAACCCCAACTTCTTGCCTGGATAGAGTTCCCAGGCTGCAGCACAGAAAGACTGAACACAAACAGAGCTCAATGAGTGAAGGAGACAGAGTTGAGAATTCCAAGAGGCCAATGTGACTAGAATATTCTGGGAGTAATGGAGGGGTGAGAGCTGCACAGAGAGGTAGTGCTGGAGAGCTGCAGAGGTCTCCCACCTGGGTGCAGTGTATGACAAAAGGGCAGCGGTGGTAGTTGACTTCCCTTTTCTGGAGTGAGTAGCTGTGTGCATCGTGGTGCCATGTACTGAGATTGTGAAGACAGGAGTTTTAAAAACAAGAGAGATGGGGGAATGTGAGTGTGTGGGAGGGGTGGCTATCCCAATACCACAGTGAGACAGACTCACTGTGAGGAGTCCTTGAGACACCCACGTGGAGATGTCAAGTAGTATAATGTTCAATGTCAATTACATCTCCATTAAAAAAAGAAGAAAGAAAAAATAAGAGTAAAAATAAAATAAAACAAGTGTAAAAGTCCACTATGGATTTTGTTTAAAAAAAAAAAAAAAAAAACAGTTTCAAAATGAGAAGGGAACACGGCATTTTCTATTAGCGCACAGCGGCTCGTCAAGACTTTCACTTCTAAGGTCTGGTCACGTCGTACAGAAACGTGTTACACAAGAAGGGCTGAGAGACACAAGCAGCTAGCTGACAGGGAAGGTTGCTATGCAACAGCTGAGGAAAGCCATCCAGCCAGGCAGAACTGATGTTGGTCACTGGAGAGTAAAAGCTCTGGTCCTAGCAATAGCTTCCATTCAGACACAGGGGTCCTAGAGAGGCTGATATAAAAACAAATATAAAAGTCCACTATGTTAGTTTGTTTAAAAAAAAAAAAAAAAAGAGGTGCAATTTGAAATGGGAGCATAGGACTTTCTTCAGTGATTCTGGAGCACGTGAGCCCTTGGGTGGGACCCCGGTAAGTTCTCTTTTTGCTTCCCATTTTGCATATTGAGAAACCAGGCTCAGAGATGTCCAGTGACCCGAGTGGGCTCACACAGCTAGTGACAGACTGACCCAGCACTCCGTCCCTGGAATTTGGAAGTCCAGCCGAGAGCTTCTATCCACAAGACCACAGCTGCCCCAGGCCCCAGCCATGGAAGGAACCAGGCCAAACATTTACTCTGAATCAGGGCTTGCCATGACTCAGACACACAAGTGCCTGATTGTCCTGGCCGCTCCAGCAGGCACCAGGAAGGCCTCAGGGACAGCCCATTTGTGCCACTCACAGCGAAGGGGCCTGACAGTCAGAGCAGGGAGTGGACTCCAAGGAACAATTCGCACACCTGGATGGACCCACACAGAGCAGGCAAGGGGTGGGCCTGGGGCCCCCTACCTGCTCCCCCTGGGATGCAGAGCATGAGCTTACGTCTCAGAGAGCGGAAACTCAGTTTGTTGGGACAGATGTTCACAGGGCAGGGGAGGTGGAGTGGATCTGCTGCTCCAACTGAAGAGGGGAGGGTGCCTCGATCCCCGGGGCCAGTGCTAATGGAACACGGGTTTTGGAGTCAGGAAGACCCGAGCCCAAATGCTGCATTTTCACCTCACTGGCTCTGTGGCCTTGTCGAGTGAGTTCAGGGCAATGCGTCTGTCTGTGCCTCAGCTTCCTGATCTGTAAAATGGGGATGCTGACATCCACTACCCAGGGCTACTGTGAGAGGAAGATAATGCCCAGCACACACAAGCTGCCCGAAGAGTGGTTGGGGAAGCGGATGTTCCCAGTGTGTCTGGGGGCTCTAGACATGGATAGTGGAGAACACACAGAGAACTGGTGTCCTCTCGCCATTTCCATTTCTCCTGTTGCAGTTACCGACCGGGCTAGAGACCTCTGTATTGGTGACCTAGGGGTCATTCATGCTGGGGAAGCAGGGCTCAGTGTACTCCAGACCACACCGGAGGAGCTTAGAGGCAAGCGGGAGGGCAGGGCTGAGAAGCATTGTGCAAAGGTGGGGGGACTGAGGGTACGTGATGGATGGGTTGGAACCGCAACACAGGGCGTGCGTGCCCGCGTCCCCGGTCGGTGTCGCGGGGGCGGAGGGGTTGACGGTGAGGGGAATCTGGCGGGAGGGAGAAAACGCCCCCACCCCACCCCGCCCACCCACTGGCGGAACCGCATGCGCACAGGGGACCTGGTGGAAAAGGCTTTTGTTGGGAGAGCGGGCCGGCTGGAGGGGTCCGCGCATGCGCAGGCTGCCCAGCCGCGGGGGGTGGGGGGTGCGGGGAGAAAAGGGGCGGGGTGGTGGGAGCTGCTGTGCTGGCAGCAGTAGGCGAGGGCGCGGCTGCGGGGTTCCTGGTGCTGAGGACGGACGCCATTGGAGCCCCAGGGAAGGTAAGGATCCAGCCCTAGACAGGACCGGGAGAGGGCAAGTGGAACCGGGTACGCTGTGCCCTTCCTCCCCACCCCACCCCCGCCCCCGGATGTGAACAAAGCCCAAGCACGCAGTACTTGAACCCCGTTAGACCCGTGGTCAACAAAGGAGCCGCCCCCTACCATGACCACCAGACCCAGGCTCCCCGACTCGAGCCCTGCTTAACACCCGAGCCCACCATCTGAACACCTTTAACAGACGCGTGTGCTCCGTGCTGAGCTGCCTTAGCGCGGAGGCCCCACCCCCACTCCAACCATTCTGAGATCGGTGCAACCCAACTGACCGCTTTGCCGCCTTCCCCGAGTTGCGATCCTGGCCTTTGAGACCTCCAGCGCTTCCAGTTCGAGCCTCACCTAGTCCGAGGACCGCCCCCCGACCCGCACCCCACTCCATCCATCTTGAGCCCTCCTGTATGAGCCCAGCCTAGACCTGAATCACCTGAATCCCCCCACTGCGACTTAGAGGGTCCCTGGGATTCATTTTCCCAGAGCTTCCAGCGGTCCCCGTTGTCTGAGCCTTCTCATGTCTTCTCCTCCCCAGCATCCTGGCCGTTAAATCGAGGCGCTTTATTTCCCCTGTCTCAAAGCATCTCTTATGGGACTCTCTGGACCCAAGCCCGCCAGTCCACCCCTTGTTCCAATCCAGCCGCTGGTCTGGGGAGCCTGTGTGACCTAAACTCCCCTTTCAGTGCCGGGTCTCCTCCGACCTCCTCTGTCCTTCTCCTAGGGCTCTGTCTCTGAGGGAATCTACCCCAGCAGCCCTCACCCCCGCCCCAACCTTACACTGCCTGGGAACCCGGTGACTGCAGCCCTCCACCTCCTGAGAGATCCCGCCTCCTGCTGGATCCCGCCCCCTCCCCTGAAGAGGCCTCCTCATCCCTCTCAGGCTGAGCCCTGTTCTCCTTGGGACCCCCAGCATGGCAGAGGGAAGCTACCGCAAGGAATCTGAAGGGTACAACGTTGAAGACATGGACGAGGGTAGTGATGAAGTCGGGGAGGAAGACATGGTTGAAGGCAACGACTATGAAGAATTTGGTGCTTTCGGAGGCTACGGCGCCCTCACCAGCTTTGACATCCGCATCCTCAGAGCCTTTGGGAGCTTGGGTCCAGGCTTTCGCATCTTAGCGGTGAGGCCCCTCCTCGGCCACCTGCTAGCCCTGGGCCTTCTCTCTTGTGACGTCAGGGAGGATGGGAGGAGGGGGCCGATGAGGGCTGGAGTTGAAGGGGGAAGGACTGCCCAGCTTGCCCCAACCTTCCCTCTCCTACTGGGAGCAGCGGGGGGGGGGGGTGCCGGGGGCGGGGGGCGGGGGCGAGGGGGCGGGCAGTGCTGGGAGGGCCTGGGGGCTGGTCGGAGGCTGGCCAACACAAGGGGAGCTATCTGTGTAGAGCTATCTGCCTTCCCCTCCCCTGCCATGCCCTGCCCTGCCCTGCCCTCCCCTCCCCTCCCCTCCCCTCTCCTCCCTTGCTCTGCCCTGCCCTCCCTTCCCCTCCCTGGTCTTGCAGAATGAGCCCTGGGAACTGGAAAACCCAGTGCTGGCCAGAACTCTGCTGGAGGCATTTCGGATGGATCCAGAAACACTTGCCAATGAGACGGCTGCCCGTGCTGCCAACGTAGCCCGGGCCGCCGCCTCTAACCAAGCTGCTCGGGCCGCTGCCACTGCTGCCCGTGCCACCTACAATCAGGTGGTCACTAACCACCACCCGGTGGCCACACACCAGGCGTCAGGAGGCGATACCCAGCCCATGACATCTGCTGCCCAGGCTCCGGCAGCCACCCCTGAGACAAGCGTCGCTTCTCCGCACAGCTCCCGGATGCTAGTCAATAGCGAGATGGCTGCCCCTGGGGCTCCAGCAAGGTCTCCACAGCCGCAGACATCCTCCCAGGCCCAGGAGGCTGCGGCCGAGGGCCCTAGTACGGCCTGTGCTTTCCCCCAGGCCTCGCGTGCAAGTGAGATGGATGCCACCCGGCCCAAGACAGCCTTCCTGGGTCAGAACGACGCCTTTGATTTCAGCCAGCCGGCAGGTGTCAGTGGCATGGCCTTCCCACGCCCCAAGAGACCTGCCCCGGCCCAAGAGGCTGCCACAGAGGGCCCCAGTGTTGCCTCCAGGGGCACCCAGGCAGCCTCTGCCGGGGAGGGGGCGGCCACCCGGCCCAAGACGACCAAGTCCGGGAAGGCTCTCGCCAAGACTCGCTGGGTGGAGCCTCAGAATGTTGTGGCAGCAGCTGCCGCCAAGGCCAAGATGGCCACGAGCATCCCTGAGCCTGAGAGTGCAGCTGCCACTTCTCAGCAGAGTGCGGAGCCCTGGGCCAGAATGGGAGGCAAGAGGACAAAGAAGGTGAGACCTCCCTGCTTTCTCCCACCCTCCTTGCTCCCCTGCTTTCTCTGCCCTCTCAGCTCTCTGCCTCCTCCCCTCCCTTCCTCTCCCTCTTCTCCCCCTCTCTCTTCTCTCAGCTTGTACATGTTTCTCCAAGCCAAGTTCACCAGTTTTTACTTTTACAAGTTTACTCCACGTAGTCCCTACCCTCGGGCCTGGAGGGAGAAGCGGTTGGCTCAGTGCCTGGCACTTAGTAAGCACTGGGCACGTGTCGTCCACGTGTCATCTACTAGCCTTATTTCCAAGTACCTGGCTCTGGCTAAGATGTGTGCCAGGCGACTCAGGGAGCCTGGTCGCCCTGAGTCTCTCCTCTGTCTAATGGTACAGTCCAAGCACCTGGATGACGAATATGAGAGCAGCGAGGAGGAGAGAGAGCCTCCTGCGGTCCCACCAACCTGGAGGGCATCGCAGCCCCTGCTGACGACTGCGCGGCCTCAGGTGGCCCCTCGGCCCTCCATGGCCCTGAGGTCCCAGGTACCCTCAAGGCACGTGCTGTGCTTGCCACCCCGCAATGTGACCCTTCTGCAAGAGAGGGTAAGAAGGAAGCCTGCCCTTCCCCCTATCTCCCTCCTCTCCTCCCTTGCGGGCCAGTTCTTTGAGGTCACCCACGCTTTGATCTCCCCGTGCGCTCTTCCTTCTCCAGGCAAATAAGTTGGTGAAATATCTGATGATTAAAGACTACAAGAAGATCCCCATCAAGCGCTCAGGTGGGCAGCCTGTGCCCCCTCCCTGAACTCTGTCCTTCCCCGCTCCCACCACCCTGCCCTGTGGGCCTCCCACCAGATGCCCTCTCCCCACCACACACACACAGATCAGGCCTGGCCGATGGCTCCACTGGCACGGGGTGGGGTCCTGAGCGTGCTCCCCTCAGCAGGGCTGACGGAAAGGCTGTAGCTCTGTGGCTGCTGCTCAGCCCCGGTGCTTTGCCCACCCCTCCCCTCCTGCAGACATGCTGAAGGATGTCATCCGAGAATATGACGAACACTTCCCTGAGATCATTGAACGAGCAACGTACACTCTGGAAAAGGTGGGTGTGGGGCCGGGGGCAGCTCTGTGGAGCAGGAGCAGCAGGGAACCCTTGCCCGCCTCCCCCTCTGCATCCCCTCAAGGCCCAGGGGCCGGACTGCATGCTCTGGAGGGAAGCCCTCCCTGGCCTCTGCACCTGGGAGCTTCCTCTGCAAGCCTCCTCCCCTCCTTCCTCCCGCTCGTGCTCTCTGAGCGCCTGTGGTCTCCTGAGGTGGCTCCCGTTGTCTCAGCCAGTGGCAGTGCTCCCACAGGGCACTTCGTCCATGGCCTCTCCTCTCCCTCCTCCCCCAGGGCTTGGGGTTCCCCGCCAAGAAGGAGTTCTAACAGGGAATTGAATGACCGCCTGCAGGACACCCAGCTTGGATGTTTGATCTCACATCCCGTTTTCTCCCCACTGTAGAAGTTCGGGATCCACCTGAAGGAAATTGACAAGGAAGAGCACCTGTACATTCTCGTCTGCACACGGGATTCGTCAGCCCGCCTCCTGGGAAAGTGAGAAAGCACAGGAGGCCGGTGGTCTTCCTTGGTGGTGCCTGCCCCCTCCTCTCGAGAAACGGGAAAGTAGGGCTGGGGGGCCTAGCACGGCTCCCACCCAGAGTTAGCAGTGCTGAGCAGCTAAGGGCAGGCAGGGGCAAGTAGCTTGGGGCGAGGCTTTGCGGCTCTCTGGGTTTCAGCCCTGCCCACCCTTCCCCGCCCCTGTCTTCCTGGGAAAGCAAGCTTCTTGATCGCCTCTCTCTGCTAAGGTCCCAGCCAGGGCTTGGCAGAGTGGGCCTCGGGCAGGGGGCAGGGAAAGGGGAGAGTGGGGGGCTGGGGTCTCCAATGGAGTCATGCTCCAGATGCAGTGGGCAAAGGGCAGGGAAGGTCAGGGTGTGCCTCTGGACTCCGGGTTGCCAATTGTCTGCTCCCCCGCCTAACCCCATCCTCGACAGAGCCCTGGGAAGAGGTGTTAGCATCCACGTTTGATGGATGAAGGGCCTCAGTCTCAGGCCGAGGCAGGAATTGTCTGCACCAGGTATAGCAAGCCGTACAGAGTGGGAGGAACTGCCCTGTAGCCCAGCAGTGTGGGAGAGGCTAGTTGGGTGAGCCGGCTGTGGTCACCTGGGCAAATGGCTGCTGGACAGGATCCCTCTTTCTACGCCTTCAGGACCAAGGATACTCCCAGGCTGAGTCTCCTCTTGGTGATTCTGGGTGTCATCTTCATGAACGGCAACCGCGCCAGCGAGGGTGAGTGGCTGGACAGGCAGCTGGGGGGTTGCCGGTCGTCTCACCTCCCTCCGTCTGCTAAACTCTTGTACCTCATCTCTCCTCACAGCTGTCCTCTGGGAGGCACTCCGCAAGATGGGACTGCGCCCCGGGTATGTTTGGGGTCTCTTGGCTCCCGCTCCTCAGTGTGTCCTTGGGCACAGGAGGCCCCAGGATTGCAGTGGCCTAGCGGTCTCTGTGGGGCGTGGCATCCTAGACTAGGTAGAGTGCCAAGGGTCCACCAGGGTGCATGGGGAAATAGTCCTGAACCCCGAGCCCTCTTCTGCCCCGTGTCCCCTCTCTGTTCCCACACGAGACCTCAGAGACACCATCGGAGCTGGGGGCTCCATCCAGCCCCTCCCTGGGGCCCTGCTGACAAGTGGCTGCCTGGCCTCTGCTGCCAGCCCAGGTGTCCATGAGGACGCCTCACAGGCTAGGAGGCCCTCAGTCCTGCTGGGAGCGCTCCTGCCCAACCCAGGCACTGCCACTCTCTCTAGTCACACATTCCTTTCCTTGCACTCAGGGTGAGGCACCCATTCCTTGGCGATCTGAGGAAACTCATTACAGAGGACTTTGTGAAGCAGAAGTGAGTATCTCTGCCCCCCATTCAGGCCTTCCTCGTGTGCTGCTCTGGCTGAGGACGCCGTTCCCCGGCCCATGTCTTAACACCAGAGGGATGGGTGTCTGGTGTGAGTGTGGGTTGGGAGGGTGCGAGTGTGGGGGTTGAGGGGACAATTCCAGGGAAGCCTGGGGAAAGGGGCAGTCTGTAAACACCGGGTGGGACGGTACAGCCCCCACCTCCTTCAGCACCTGCCCTGTAGGCAGTGTCCCGGCTTTACATCTCAGGGGCCTGGGACTCCGAGAGTGGAAACCTGATCACGGCCCTGACTGGAGTAAGGCCCATCTGGGCCTGGAGCCTGGCCCTGCCGATTTTCTAGCCCAGGCTCCCCCATCATCAGTGCTCGGAGATCTCTTGTGCCCTCACAAAGGCCCCGTGTGCATGTTCATCCATCCGCCGCCCCACAAACACACGTTCACAGATGTTTGGGAGTATGCGTGGAGTCCCCTACTCTTGGTTGACTGTTTCTTCCCATACAGTCGTTTTCTAGGATGGATTCTCCCAGGGTTCAGTCAGGTCACGGACAAGCCCCATGGTGGGTTGTGCTCAGAGCATGGAGCCTGAAGAAATGGCTCCTGCTTACACCAGACCCAACAGGAATCTGGGTTATTGTGACAAGGGGCACAAAACTCGTGGCCTTCCTCTGAACAAGTACCCTACACGTGCCTCCTGCACCTCCCCATGTCTACTGGGCAGGAGCAGTGGCCTAGGGATGTGAGTCCCTCCATTTAGGAGGCAGAAACCCTGGGAGCCGGTGTGGAAGTGGGGGCAGGGGCTGCGGGGCCAGGGCAGACCTCCTGCAGCAGCTGAGCTGCAGCCTCGGGGCTGGGAAGGAACTACCTGGGAGCCACCGGAGCAGCCACAGGTGTGCCTGTCTGGGAGCAGAGGTTGGTTGTCCTCTCTCACACAGGTACTTGGAATACAAGAAGGTCCCCAATAGCAGCCCGCCCGAGTATGAGTTTCTCTGGGGTCTGCGCGCCTGCCATGAGACCAGCAAGATGAGGGTGCTGAGATTCATCGCCCAGGTAAGGCAGAGCCTGTGTTCTGGCTGCATCTTCCCATACCTGGTTTGTGTCTTGGTCCCGGCCTCCTGACGCCGTTTGTCCAGTGAGGACGCCAAGGCCCAGCAAGGTTCCCAAGTCGCTGACACCAGTTCACAGGCTGTAGGGAGTGGACGGGGTGAAATCCCAGGTCTGGCACGGAATGACGGGAGCCTGATTTCAGTCGTGTGGGTCTTTAACATGATTTCACAAAGCGCTTAAGCGAGTGAAAGGCGGGAAGCGGGTGCTGAGCGAGGTAGGGTAAGTGTGCAAACGGTTGCTGTGCTTCCATCGCAGTATCAGAACCGAGACCCCCGGGAATGGAGGGCTCATTTCTTGGAGGCTGTGGATGATGCTTTCAAGACGATGGATGTGGATATGGCCGAGGAGCATGCCAGGGCCCAGATGAGGGCCCAGATGAACATCGGGGAGGAAGCTCTGATTGGACGGTGGAGCTGGGACGATATCCAGGTGGAGCTCCTGACCTGGGATGAGGACGGAGATTTTGGCGACGCCTGGTCCAGGATCCCCTTCGCTTTCTGGGCCAGATACCATCAGTACATTCTGAATAGCAACCGTGCCAACAGGAGAGGTACCTGGAGGGCTGGTGTCAGCAGTGGCACCAATGGCGCGGCCAGCGCCAGCATGCTCGATGGCCCCAGCACCAGCTCCACCATCCGGACCAGAAACGCCGCCAGAACTAGTGCCAGCTTCTTCTCCTGGATTCAGTAAGATTGGAGGTCATTACACGGGACTCTGGAGGCTGGGGTGGGGAGGGGCTGGGAGATATCAGGGGCAGGCCTGGGGTGTCCTGGGGGAACGAGGAGAGCGGGACAAGACACTCAGTCTGTGCTTGCTGTCCCTCACATGCATTGACACCTCTACTCTGGCTTTTGTGTCTCCTGGTTCCAGGCAGCCCTGAGGAGCTGCGGCAGTCCCCCGCCGAGCCAGAGTGCCTCCGCTGCCCGGTCCCCGACAGAGCACTCCAGGCCCGCTTCTCCCCGTCCATGGAAGATGGCATGCAAGATGACACACTCTATGCCCTTCCTGCTTTCATTGTGTGCTTTTCTCGTGCTGTCGTGTTTTGGGTATCTGTGTTACATTAAAGTTGTGAAATCAGTCGGTTGTTTCCTCTTTTTCCTGGGCAGGTGTGGCTCTGAGCAGCCCGAGGATCAGGCCCTCGGGGACAGGCGGGGGCCGCCTCTGCCTAAAAGACAGGCAGGTGTGGGTGGGTCCGGTGCTGGGAAGGGCAGAGATGCCCCTGAGTTGGGGGCAACCATGAGTTTCCAAAGGCTCTGGTCCCCAGCATCATGATCTCCTACACCGTGTGCCCAGTCAAACACAGGGGCGGTTCACAGGAGCAAGGGTGGGGTGGAGGGCTGTGAGCTGGTGCCACTGTCCCTCCCACCAAGGCACAGGCTCCACAGACATCCCCCAGGACCTACCTGCCCCTCCCCATCTCTGAAGTCGCTGTCCAGGATTCCTTCCCTCATCAGCCACACAATTGTAGGACCTCATGCCTCTTCCCGAGTCCTAAGGACAGCGAGGTAGGCCTCACGGTGACATCCTCACACCTCCAGCAGGTAGAACAGAAAGCATCATAGGCAAGACAGCCTGTTTCATGGGAGAAAGCTGCAGGCAGACCTGGACAGCCCATTGCCCATGCCCATGACCCGAGACTCTTTGGGAGGCTCCAGGGTACTTCTCCATGGAAGCAGGGCTCTCCCAGTGAGGCCAAGGTCAGCCTAGGTCCCTGAGTCTTCAAGGGCTGTGTGATCCCTGAGAGGGCTGAGGCTAAATTTTCATTCCCCAGGCAGACGACAGTGAGGGCAGAGACACTTTGGAACTCTGGGAAGGACTCTGTAGCAGGAAGGGGCCATCTGGGGCTTTTCTGGGTATCTCAGTGATGTCCACAGCTTGGAGGACAAGGCTCCAGGTTAAGAGGAAAGAGAGAGTAGTGTAAAGACCGCAGCCCACCTGCCCAGCCACCCATTGCTTGCCTCTTTGCCCCAAGAACAGGTTCCACTCCCTCAACCAGACCTGCATCCTGACCCAGACCCAGCTGCATCATGTTCCAGACCCAGTGGAAAGCAAAAACACCCATCACTTGGCTCAAAAATGAGTAAGAATTCCAAGCAGGCAGCAGGAGTCCACCACTAGCGCAACCCTTCTGAGTGATGGCCTGGGCCGTACCCGCAGGAGGCAGGCTCTGTGTGTACCCCTCCCTTAAAGACAGGCTTCACGTGGGTTTCTGCCTTGTTTGTTGGTGCTTTGCTGTCTGCCTCCCTGGCTGCTGGGCTGATGCCTCGCCCCGTGGACACTCTGTGATTCTGACAGAGATTCAGTCCCCTCCCAGGTGCAGGTATCCGGTTGATGGTCGGGATTTGGGGAACCCCGCTCTGGCGTGATGAATGACACTGGACTATTTCTGGCTCCCTCAACCTGGGACCTCCCAGGACCCTACTGTGCACTCAGTAGGTACCTGCCTTCTCATGGACATGGACGAGGTCGGGGCACTCACCACAAGCCGTAGGTGTGAGTGGGAGCACTGTGCACCGCAGGCACCTGAGATAAGGCAGCTCATCTGGAAAGGAGGCGAGAGCAGCTCTCAGAGGCAGGATGCTGGGGAAGTCACCACCTCTCCGGGCCTCCAGGCTTGCGCCTCTCTCTCCTTCCAACCCCTTCCCTATGGATATCTTCACCTGGCTCCTGCCCCTCCACACCGTGCAGGGGGCAGTGCTGAGAGCCGGGTGGGGAGTGAGGAAGTGAGCAGAGAGGCAGCCTCAGGAGCAAGGAGGAAGGCGGGTCCCAGGGATCGGGGACAGACCCTGAGTCCCCCAGAAACTGACGATTGGCACCGCAGAGGTGGCCGACCTTCAACCGCAGGGCAGACATGAGACCAAGGCAGACCTCCCTGCCACCCCCAGCGTCAGCCCTTCCACGGGGTCCCCCACCACAAAGGCCACAACAGGTCTCAGCCAGTGTTTTCTGAGGACCTACTATGCGCCAGGGCCTTGGCGGAGGTGTACATGCACCTTGGCAGCTCCCACAGATCTCTCCCCAGCCCAGGCCTGTGCCCTCTGACTCCTCAGACACTTGTTGATGGACAAGCATTCACCGATTGATTCACTTGTGTCTGGTTCCTGACGATTCGCATGCAATGGCTGGCATGGCCTTGATGTCAATCACCAGATAGCCTCAAGGGAGCAGATGATCAGGCACATTCCATGGACGGGGACCCTGAGGCTCTGAGAGGGAAGACACTTGCCCTGAGTCCCACATCCAGGAAGTGGCAGTGCTGGGACTGGAACCCAGGATGCTTTGAGCCCAAATGTGTGCTCTGACCACTGCAGTCTGTTGCCACTGCCTTTGAGGGAGTCACAGTGAGTGCCATGCGGGGACACCCCCACCTCTCACACCTCTCTGCAAACACCCCCCTCCTGATCGCCCAGGAAACATATACAGCATTCCAAATCCCTTCATTGAGCCAGAACCCCACCCCTCGTGGCCTCCCTGCCCCTGAGGGTCACCCTAGGCTTTTGAGGCCTGCCACTGCCCACCAACCTCCTGGCACATCCTCACTCCTGCGGCCTGGAGAGGCCAACACTTCAACATCCTGGTCAGAAATGGACTCTCACACCTGAGGGGGACACAACAGTCCCTTTCCAGGCCAGTTGCCCTAGTGTGCGGTTAAGCAAACACATTCAATTTATTTTGAGACAGTCGACTTTCCAGGGGTTAAAACTTTCGAGAAGTGAAAAGGGGTGTACATTCCCAATGAACACATGAAAGTCGAAGATGCAAAAGGCAGTGGATGCTAAGAGCTGAGGGGAGTGTGGAGCAAATGAACTCCCGTACACTGTCCAGAGAAGTCTTCATTTGTACGAGGCCCCTGGAAAACAGGAGGGATCCATCCGTTGGTTCGTGGAAAAAGCAAGAGAGTTCCAGAAAAACATCTATTTCTGCTTCATTGACTATGCCAAAGGCTTTGACTGTGTGGATCACCACAAACTGTGGAAATTCTTAAGGAGGTGGGCATACCAGACCACCTGACCTGCCTCTTGAGAAATCTGTATACAGGTCAGGAAGCAATAGTTAGAACTGGCCATGGAACAACAGACTGGTAGCAAATAGGGAAAGGAGTACGTCAAGGCTTGTATATCGTCACCCTGCTTATTTAACTTATACGCAGAGTACATCATGAGAAACGCTGGGCTGGATGAAGCACAAGCTGGAATCAAGATTGCCGGGAGAAATATCAATAACCTCAGATATGCCGATGACACCACCCTTATGGCAGAAAGCGAAGAAGAACTAAAGAGCCTCTTGATGAAAGTGAAAGAGGGGAGTGAAAAAGTTGGCCTCAAGCTCAACATTCCGAACACTAAGATCATGGCATCCGGTCCCATCACTTCATGGCAAATAGATGGGGAAACAGTGGAAACAGTGACAGACTTTATTTTTGGGGGCTCCAAAATCACTGCAGATGGCGACTGCAGCCATGAAATTAAAAGACGCTTACTCCTCGGAAGAGAAGTTATGACCAACGTAGACAGCGTATTATACAGCAGAGATATTACTTTGCCAGCAAAGGTCCATGTAGTCAAGGCTATGGTTTTTCCAGTAGTCATGTATGGATGTGAGAGGTGGACTATAAAGAAAGCTGAGCTCAGGAGAACTGATGCTTTTGAACTGTGGTGTTGGAGAAGACTCTTGAGAGTCCCTTGGACTGCAAGGAGATCCAACCAGTCCATCCTAAAGGAAATCAGTCCTGAATATTCATTGAAAGGACTAATGCTGAAGCTGAAACTCCAATCCTTGGGCCACCTGATGCGAAGAGCTGACTCATTTGAAAAGACCCCGATGCTGGGAAAGATTGAAAGCGGGAGAAGGGGACGACAGAGGATGAGATGGTTGGATGGACACCATCACCATCATGGCCACTCAATGGACATGAGTTTGAGTAAACTCCGGAAGTTGGTGATGGACAGGGAGCCCTGGTGTGCTACAGTCCATGGGGTCTCAAAGAGTCGGACACGAGTGAGCGACTGAGCTGAACTAAGCTGAAAGCTTGAGGCTACTTGAGGCCACCTGGATGGAGGAGGCATGAGACATCAGCTCTAGGTGAAAGTGAGCCTTCTGAAAGCAAGGAAGGAAGACATTGGAAGATGAAGCTTCACTATGAGCAGTGCGCCGCTTCTAGCCAGGAATCTGAGCGAGCTGAGATCCTGACAATCGTGTACCTTTCAGGAAGGCAACATCTACAAATTAGCTTCTCTCTGAAGCTCTCTAGGACACTGTGGTGTCCTGGCGCCCAGAGTGGGGAGGCAGAGGAGGGGTCCTAGAATCAGGCCACCCTGACAAATCTCCTCTTCCTTCCTTCCCCAACACGGGGAGGAAATGGGCCCTAGGCCCAAGGTTCGGACTGCAGGAGGGACGAGGGCAGCAAGGGCAAGAATCAGCGCAGAAGGCTGTTCCCAGGAAATGGTGTCCAACCTCAGCTGTAGTTTCACATTCTTGCCCAAAGTACACTGTGCTCTTCTGTGTGTGGGCGGGTTTCGGAAGACTGCAGAGCCTGGCGAGAGTCCCCTGCTTGCTGCCCACAAAGAGAACATTGCGTGACTGATAAAGCCCTGAAGATTTTCATTATCAGAGGTCCACGGTTTGGATGTTGCTTATTTGCAACCCGAACTCCTCCAAATACTCAAAGATTCTCTTCATCAGTTGTACTGGGGTTTCATTGTCCAGCAAAAAAATGTGTCCATTTAAGTGTACAGGTCCAAGGCCTTTGATAAATCTACCATGTAACTAGCACCTCAGTCAAGAAAGAGAACATTTCCATCACCTAATAAAGTTCCCTTCTGCTCCCTCCCAGTGAATCCCTACCATCCACGTGCAGCCTTAGGCAACCACTGATCTCCTTTCTATTTCGCTTATAGGTTAGAATGCTCTTCACTAGAGCCTGTAATACACATCAATGTGCAACATATAATCTTCTCGGTCTGCCTGCTTTCCCCTCTGCCTCAACGCTTTGGAAATTCAACCATGCTGTGGCACAAATCAGCAGACTAAATTAAAATTGTTCCAATTCACAAGCTGATTATCTCTGTTGAAACGACGCAGATATCACACAATCTCCCAGAACTAGTGAGTGAATTTACCTAGAGTGCAGGATACAAGATTAGAACAAAATCAACCACATTTCTATATCCTAGCAAAGAAGTGTCGGAAAATGAAACTGAAGAGAGTGCTACCACGTACCACTCACAAATACCGGCGATTCTGCGTCGTGAATCTAACAAATGACACACGGTATTTGTATGCCGTAAACCGCAAAACAGTGAACAAAGAAATTGAAAATAGCCTAAGTAAATAGAAGAATATGCCACGATCATGGATTGGCATGTTTACCACAGAAAAGATGAATGTTCTCCCCTCAATTTATCTATAGATTTAATGCAAGTCTAATAAAACCCTGGCAGCAAGTTTAGCAGGTGTAGACAAGTTGATTCTAAAGCTTATGAAAAAAGCAAAAGAAACTAAACTAACCCAAACACTGTGAAAGGAAGAATAAAATGGAAGGAGTCATATTATCTCATTTAAAACGTACTAACCCACACAGAAATTGCTTGCATTCCTGCACATTAACAATGAAAGATGAGAAATACAAATCAGGAATACAATCTCATTTACCACTGCAACGGAAAGAATAAGATACCTAGGAATAAACCTGCCTAAAAAGTCAAAGACCTGTGCTCATTAGAACTATAAGACACTGATGAAAGAAGTCAAAGAAGACACAATCAGATGGAGTGATATAGTCAGACGGGAAAGCGTCTGCCTACAATGCGGGAGACCCGAGTTCAATCCCTGGGTCGGGAAGATCTCCTGGAGAAGGAAATGGCAACCCACTCCAGTATTCTTGCCTGGAAAATGCCATGGACAGAGAAGTCTGGTAGGATACAGTCCATGGGGTCGCAAAGAGTCAGATACGACTGAGCGACTTCACTTTTTCTCATACACACACACACACACACAATGTTCTTGGACTGGAAGAATCAATATTGTGAAAATGACTATTTAACCCAAAGCAAGTTACTGATTCAATGAAATCCCTATCAAATTACCAATGACATTTTTCACTGATTAGAAGAAAAAATTTTACATTTTCCACAAAACATGAAAGACCCCCAAATAGCCAACAGAATCTTTAGAATGAAAAATAGAGCTAGAGCAATCAACCTTCCTGACTTCAGACTACACTACAAAGCAACAGTTATCAAGAAAGTATGGTACTGTCACTTAAACAGAAATAAAGATCAGTGGAACAGGATAGAAAGCCCAGAGATAAACCCACGCACCTATGGTCACCTAATCTTTGACAGAGAGGTGAAAATACACAATGGAGAAAAGACAGCCTCTTTAATAAGCGGTGCTCGGATAACTGCACAGCTACATGTGAAAACAGCAAAATTCTGTAAAGCAATTATCCTTCAATAAAAATTAATTAATTCAAAAAGAATGAAATTAGAACACTCCCTAAAACCATACACAAAAATAAACTCAAAATGGATTAAAGACTTAAATGTAAGCTCAGACACTATAAACTCTTAGAGGAGCGACTTCCCTAGTGGTCCAGGGGCTAAGACTCCATGCTCCCATTGGAGTGGACCAGGGTTTGTTCCCCGGTAAGGGAACTAGATGTCACATTCCACAGCTAAGTTCCCACATGCCGCAACTAAGGCCCTGAGCAGTGGAAAAAAAAAAAAAAGAAATATTGTTTCAAGTAAATTATAAAAAGACTCTTAGAAGCAAACATAGACAGAACTCTCTCTGACATATCACAGGGAAGATCTTTTATGACCCACCACCTAGAGTAATGAAAACAAAAACAAAAATGAACAAATGGGACCTAATTAAATCAAAAGGCAAAGGCAACCATAAACAAGACAAAGAGACAACCCACAGAACGGGAGAAAATATGTGTAAACGTGGCAACCGACCAGGGATTCATCTTTTAAATATACAAACAGCTCGTGTAGCTCAATGTATAAAAAGAGAAACAAACAATCCAATCAAAAAATGGGCCAAATACCTAAGTAAACATTTCTCCAAAGAAGACATACAGATGGCCAACAAACACAGGAAGAGATGCTGAACTTCACTAATTAGTAGAGAAATGCAAAGCAAAACAACAATGGGTGTATAACCTCATACCAGAATGACCATTATCAAAATATCTGTTGTTGCTCAATCACTCAATCGTGTCTAACACTGCGACCCCATGGACCGTAGCCCACCAGGCTCCTCTGTCCACAGGATTTCCCAGGCAAGCATGCCGTAGTACATTGCCTTTTCCTTCTCCAGGGGAGCTTCCCAACCCAGGGATCAAACCCGTGTCTCATGCATTGGCAGACGGATTCTTTACCACTGTGCCACCAGGAAAGCCCTTCAAAACAACAATCAGGTATCACTTTCACACTGGTCAGGATGGCCAACATCTAAAAATCTACCGATGATAAACATTGTAGTACTGGGGAGAAAAGGACACTCTCCTACCCTGTTGATGGGAATGCAAATTGGTGCAGCCACATGGAGAACAATAGGGATGTTCCTTAACAACTAAAAGTAGAACTACTATGAGACCCAGCACTCCCATTCCTGGGCATATACCCCCCGAGAACAGCATGATTCCAAAAGATACATGCACCCCAGTGTTCATTGCCACAATACTTACAATAGGAACCTAAATGTCTATCGACAGAGGAATGGGTAGAGAAGAGGTGATCCATATATACAGTGAAGTATTACTCAGCCATAAAAATGAACATAACTGGGCCACTTTCAGAGACGTGGATGGACCTAGAGACTGTCGTACTGGGTGAAGAAAGTCAGAAAGAGAAAAACAGATTATCTTGTAATAGCACTTATGTGTGGAATCTAGAGACATGACCAGATGAACTTATTTGCAAAGCAGAAATAGAGATACAGAGGCAGAGAACAAACATATAGATATCCACAGGGATGATTGGAAGATTGGGATTAACACACATACTCTACACTGCATAAGACAGATAACTAATGAGAACCTACTATATCACACAGGGAACTCTACTTAATTCTCTGCTGGCATAAATGTGAAGGAAATCCAAAAAAGAGGGGATATGTATATACATATGGCAGATTCCCTTTGCTATACAGCAAACCCTAACACAAAAATTGTAAAACAACCATCCTCCAATAACAATTAATAAAAAATCTTATAAAGGGGGCTCCAAGCAAAAATAATAATAATAATAATAATCCTTATAAAACTACAGTAAACAAAAGTCAGTGTGACAATGGTGAAGCAACAGACACACGAATAAATAAATCAGAGGGAAGACTCCAGAACTAGCTTCTTCAAATATAGCCAATTCGTTCTGGACAAAGTTGCAAAAGCGACTGAATGAAGAAAGTATTGTCTTATCAGAATATATGTGTGAAGAATGGGATGTCCATCTGAAAGAGAGCCTCATACCTTATCCTAAAACCCACTAAAAATGAATCTTAGATATAAACCAGGAGCATGAAACTGTGAGACATTTAAAAGAAAATAACACACAATCTTCAGCCTCGAGTTTGGCAACAATGTTTTAGCTATGACTCCAAAAAAAAACCAACCAAACAAACAAACAAAAAAAACGCCTTCCTCTGTGAAAGATAATGTCAGGAGTTTGAGAAGATAAATCACAGGCTGGGAGAATGTATTTTAAAATCACATAGCCAACAAAAGTCTTGTATCCAGAACATATAAAGAAAAGTCAAAAGTCAACAGAAAGAAAATAGTGGAAAAAATATTTGAAGAGATACTTCAATGAAAAGAATACACAGGGGCAACTGAGCACGTGAACGAACGTATGTTCAACTTCCCGGGCTCTCAGGCAAGTGCAAATTAAAACTAAGGTGAAATACCAGTCTTCCTATCTTAAAATTGCCAAAACACAACAAAACTAAGCAAAATGAACAAAGAAACAAACAAGAAAACATCAGACAATACCAAATGATGCTAAGGATGGGCAGCGAGTGGACTGGCCACAGGTTACTGGTGGGAATGCAGGGTGACACAGGCACTGTGGACAGAGATTTATTGCTTCTCATGAAGTTAAACTTATGCTTAGCCACGTGACCAGCAACTTCACCCGAAAGTATTTCCCCTAGGGAAGTTTAACGTGAGTGCACACAAACCCTGTTCAGGAATGTTATAGCAATAGCTGTGTTCATAATCAACAAAACAGAGCAACAACCCAAACAAATGTCCTTCAGCAAAGTGCATCATTTTCATTTTGGAAAGGAAAGTGAAGTCGCTCAGTCGTATCCGACTCTTTGCGACCCCATGGAGTGTAGCCAACAGGCTCCTCTGTCCATGGGATTTGCCAGGCAATAGTACTGGAGTGGCTTGCCATTTCCTTCTGCAGGGGATCTTCCCGACCCAGGGATCGAACCCAGGTCTCCCGCATTGTAGACAGACGCTTTACCGTCTGAGCCACCAGGGAAGTCCTCATTTTCATATTGTTGAATACTATTCAGCCCTAGAAAGGAAAGAACTATTGATACAGTCAACAATGTGGATGAAACTCAGTAATATTACGCTGAGTGATAGAAGCCAGCCTCAAGTTACTTTTAAATGGCTTGATACGTAGGATGGTCTTGAAAAGACAAATGTGTATTGTCACAGACAGCAAATTGGTGGTGCCTTGGTTAAGTGTGGGAGTAGAGCATGGCTGCAAAAGGATAGCACTGGGGACGTCTTGGGGGTTGCAGAAATGTTCTGTATACTGATTGTGATGGTGGTTACAAGAAGGTTCAGAAGTGCTAAAATTCCTAAAATTGGATGTCCAGAAGATGATGACGCCACCAAACATTAATTTAAAAATAAAGTTAAAGAAATAATGATAAAACAGTCCTTCAACGAACAAACAAACAAAAAGCTTTCATAATTCTCCAGCAGTGGCCTGCACCATAGAAAATACCGAATGTATTTATTTAGGATAAATGAAAACCACGTCAAATATGAGCACAGATCAACACAAAGGAGCAAACATCTATACCGATGCTAAATATGTGGGGGACTGGGAGGGGAATGGTTTCTAAAAGATTAAGGCAACTGAATGTTTCCAAGAGCAATAACAATGCCTTATCTGGGATATAATATATGTTTTAAGAATTGTTTGGAAACAAAAGCAAATGGACAGGATCGTAAAAATAAAGGTGTTGGTGTGGGTAAAGAATCTTATTCTTTGAAAGTGAAAAGTCTACATTTAAATATATATAGCGTATTCTCTACAGGAACCACTTACATATAAAACAAAAGGAATACGTAATAAATATGTACATTAAAATGCAATACTGAGAACTACATCAGCAGTACAGAAGATGGCAAGGGAATTGGGTGAAAGGAAGAAAGGAAAAACTGAAGGAAATATGGAAAGAAAGAAGGGTAGAAGAAAGAGAGAGAAAGAAAAGGAGGAATGAAGGAAAGAAAGAAAAGAGGGAAAGAAATTGACTTGAAATAAGATGACAGATTTAAAGCCAATACTATTTCTACTTAAACTATATGTAAATATCCTGAACTTTCCAAGTAAAAGGTTGAGATTTCTAGATAGAATAGGTGCACGATTCCATAATTTGTTGTTAAATAGAAACTCATTTTAGTTTAGAGACAGAGGCAGGTTAAATGGAAAAGGGTTGGAAAAAATAGGCCATATGTAACGGTAAACTGTAAGACAAAATGAGAAGGTATGATAAAGGATAAGGTCGATTGTAGGATCAGGAGTACTAATCAGTGATAAATAAGCATATTTAATAACGGGGGGAAAGGGCTAATTACTCAGGAAAACACAACAGTCCTCAATGCACTGGACAATTGAACTTTAAATTACATAAAGGGAAAACAGACTGAACTTGAAAGAGATCTAGATAGACAAATGCATTTAACATTTGGGACATTCAAACATTTTTTCTGAGATTTTGGTAGAGTAAGTAGGCAGAAGGCCAGTAGTTATAAAGAGAACTTTAACAACATTCTCAACTACTTAGACCTAATTATAGTACATTCCTCTCAATAGCAGCAGAAAACACATCCTCTTCAAAGGCACATGGGACGTGCACCAAGAAAGAGCCTCTCATCGGATTAGAAAACAATACTCCATCAATTAAGAAGGATTAAAGTCATGTAGAGGAAGTCCTCTGGGCACAGTGGAATCAATCGAGAAATTCATAGCAAGAAGTTTTCTAGAGAATCCCCAGACTTTGTAATTTAACAAAGATTTCAAAATAACACAGGATCAGAGAGACACTAGGGAAATCTGAAAGTATTACCAACTAAAGGGAAATGTAAACACAACATATCAACTTTGGTGTGATTAAGTTAAAGCCTTGGTTAGAGAGAAATTTGCTCTTTGCGTGATTATATTTAGAAAGAGGAAAGGGCTAACATCAAGGAACTACAAAACTGAGATGCCTCCAAAAGAAGTCAAAATTAATCTGAGAGGAAGTAGAAGGAAACAATAAAGATAGCAATGAAATGGAAAACAAAGAAGTCATAGAGAAAATACAATGGAGTCAGCAGCTGATCCATTCAAAACATTTATACAATGTGTAAACTGGATGTAGACTAATCAAGAAAAGAAAGTCACTAAGACACAAGTGGCCAGTGTAAGAAGCCACAGAATGGACATGACTTCAGAGTGCAAAAATGCTAAAATGACAGTAAGGGACTAATTAGAAAAACTGTAATAGAAAGACAACATAGGGGAAAAAAAAAAACACAACCAATTGTTAGAAAGACAGTTTTTCAAAGCACACTCAAGAAGACAGAGAATACCTTAGTATCCTTATATCTCTTAAAGAAATGGAATTTTTGGCTAAAATCTTCCCACAAAGGAAACTCCAGGCACAGTTGGCCTCGCTGGTCTGGTCTATGGACCATTTCAGGAAGAAATAGCACCAATTTATACAATCCTGTCAGAAAAATGAAGAGAATGTGACACTTGGCAATTCTCTCTCTGAAGCTATGATCCTTATACCAAACTATCCCTATACCAAAACCAGACCAAGACATTACAAGAAAATATAACTGCAAACCAATATTCCTCAAGAAGATAGACACAAACATTTGTAACAAAAGGTTAGTAAATAAAAAACAACAGACATAAAAGAAACTTTCTGACCAAATGGGGTAACTCTCAGAGTGAAAGTCCTCTTGAATATTTGGAAATCAATATATGAAATCAAGCATATTAATCTCTCCAAAAGAGAGCCATGCCATCATCTCAAATGATGCACATCCTAGGCAGAACAATGGCACCCAAGTGCAGTAATCTCCGTAGCCTGTGAATATGTTACTTTACATGGCAGAAAATACTCTGCAGATGTCATTAAGTTGAGGATCTTGAGATGTGGAGATTATCCTGGATGATCTGGGTGGACCAATGTAATCACAAAGGTCCTATTTATAAGGGGTGGCAGGAAAATGAGACTGAAGAGTAGGAGATGTGATGTCAGAAGCAGAGGTCAGAGAGGAGGGAAGCTGGAAGATGCTAGGCTGCTGCCTTTGAACATGGAGAAAGGGGCAGGATCCAAGGAGTAGAGGTGGCCTCTAACATAGGAAAGGCATGGGACAGAGTCTTCCCTAGTAGCCTCAGAGGAACATAACACTGTGGACACGTTGACTTTGGCCCTGTTAAAACCCATTTCACACTTCTGACCTCCAGAATGGTAAGATAACAAAATTGTGTTGTACTAAGCCAAGCATGTGGTAATTTGTTGTAGCTGCAGGAGAATGCTAATATAATTCAGAAAAAGGACTTAACAGAATGTAACATTCTACTCGGGCTCAGATGGTAAAGAATCGACCTGCAATGCCGGAGAGCTGGGTTTGATCCCTGGGTGGGGAAGATCCCCTGGAGAATCGCCTGGCAACCCAGTCCAGTATTCTTGCCTAGAGAATTCCATGGACAGAGGAGCCTGGTGGGCTACAGTCCATGTGGCAGCAAAGACTTGGACATGACTGAGTGACTAACACTTTCTCTTTTCCAATAATCTACCCAGATTAAGAATTCTCTGGAAACTGGAAACAGGAGAGAGCCCCTAACCTGATAAATGTCACCAAGAACACACTCCACAGTTAAAAAGCTGAGGACTTTCCCCCTAAGATCTCTCGTCACTCCTGATCGGCCCTGGACTGTCAGTCCTAAGTAGGGCATTAAGGCAAGATTTTAACGGAGAAGGCAATGGCACCTCACTCCAGTTCTCCTGCCTGGAAAATCCCATGGATGGAGGAGCCTGGAAGGCTGCAGTCCATGGGGTCGCTGAGGGTCGGACACGACTGAGCGACTTCACTTTCACTTTTCACTTTCATGCATTGGAGAAGGAAATGGCAACCCACTCCAGTGTTCTTGCCTGGAGAATCCCAGGGACGGGGGAGCCTGGTGGGCTGCCGTCTATGGGGTCACACAGAGTCAGACACGACTGAAGTGACTTAGCAGCAAAACTGTTTTTATTCATAGAGGAAATAGTTAGTGCACGGAAAATCTTTAGCTGTTTAAAAACTTCCTAGAATTACTACCACTAAGATAAGCAACTTTTTTAAATATAAATTTTTTTTATTTTAATTGGAGGTTAATTACTTTACAATATTGTATTGGTTTTGCCATACATCAACATGAATCAGAATATGAGGTCAGCAAACAAAAATCAATTACAGTTATCTGATGAATTTATTTTCAGAGCATCAATGGAGAAACAGACATAGATAACAGGCCTATGGATACGTGGGGAGGGGAGGAGGGAGATGGTGAGATGTATGGAAAGAGTAACATGGATACAGACACACCATATATAAAATAGATAGCCAATGGGAATTTGCTAGATGACTTACGGAACTCAAACAGGAGCTCCTTGACATCTAGAAGAGTGGGATGGGAAGGGAGATGGAAAGGAGGTTCATGTGGGAGGGAACATGGGTGTACCTATGGCTGATTCTCATTGATGTTTGACAGAAAACCACAAAATTCTGTTAAGCAATTATCCTTGAATTAAAAATAAATAAGTCAAATAATATCTAAAATAGCTTCCAAGTGAAATTACACAGAACAAATATACAAATTATATGTAAAATATTAAAATATATCCTAACACAATCAAAGAAATCAATTATAGTTATTTAATGGAGAAATAATTAGAATTTTAAATGAAATTATAATTTATAATTTATGCAAAACATGAACCACTTACAGGTGACATTAACAAAATGTGAGTGGAATACAAAATGATACACAGTAAGAATTGCTGAGAGAAATTCACAACTAAGTAAATAAATGGAGCATGTGTTTGAATTTTCAGAGTCAATAGTGTTAAGAAGCAAATTATCCCACAGTTGACCTATTGATACAGAGCACGTTCAATGACTAGAAAGCAACAAGATAATTCTACAACTTTTACTGACATACAAAGGGTTGGAATAGTCCAAATAACACAGAAAGAGAATTACATATTTGGAATGCTCACATTGGCTAACTTTGTAAATTACTGCCAAGGTATAGTCATGGGACTTCCCTGGTGGCCCAGGGGTAAAGACTCTGCACTTTCAATGAATGAAGAGAAAGAGTGACCTCTGAGCCAACCAAAGGACATGGAAGCAATGAATATGAAGTAGAAGACAAATATGTAGATATATCTAAATGATACTGGTTTTATAAACTTATACTAAAAATAATGACCTCTTGAGGTTAAAACCATATGCATTTGTGTATTTATATCTGTGAGGGATTAAAAATCATGAAAGCAGCAATATTAAAGTAAGGAAAGGGTAAATATGGACCAAGTGTTCTAACACATCCACAATTTTGGGGATGAGAAAAAGGGACCAATTTATTTCAGATTTTGAGGAGTTAAGATTTCAAGTTGTAGTCTCCCAGTAACCACTAGACTTGGATTACTGTTGATATTGAATGGTTTTTTGGAAATGAACAGAGATCATTCTGCCATTTTTGAGATTGCACCCAAATACTGCATTTCAGACTCCTTTGTTGACTATGAGGGCTACTTCATTGCTTCTAAGGGATTCTTGCCCACAGTAGTAGATATAATGGTCATCTGAGTTAAATTTGCCTATTGCAGTCCATTTTAGATCACTGGTTCCTAAAATGTCCATGTTCACTATTGCCATCTCCTATTTGATCACTTCAAATTTATACCTTGATTCATGGACCTGACATTCCAGGTTCCTATGCAATAATGTTCTTTACAGCATTGGATTTTACTTCCATTACTAGTCACATCCGCAACTGGGTGTTGTTTTCGCTTTTGCTCTATCTCTTCATTCTTTCTGGAGTTATTTCTCCCCTCTTCTCCAGTAGCATATTGGGCACCTACAGACCTGGGGAGTTCATCTTTCAGTGTCGCATTTTTTTGCCTTTTCATACTGTTCATGGGGTTCTCAAGGCAAGAATGTTAAAGTGGTTTGCCATTCCCTTCTCCAGTGGGCCGCGTTTTGTCAGAACTCTCCATGATGACCCATCCATCTTGGGTAGCCCTACATGGCATGGCTCATAGTTTCATTGTATTAGACAAGTCTGTGAATCATTTGATCAGTTTGGTTAGTTTTCTGTGACTGTGGTTTTCATTCTGTTTGCCCTCTGATCGATAAGGATTAAGAGGCTTGTAGAAGCTTCCTGATAGGAGGGACTGGCTGTGGGGGGATCTGGGTCTTGTTCGGGGCTGTGTTCCCACCCTGTGGTTTGGCCTGAGGCCAAACTATGGTAGGAGCAATGGTGGTAATAGTGGTAATGGTGGTAATGGTGGCCTCCTTCAAAAGGGCTTATTCCAGTACTGTTGTATTCAATGCCCCTGACCCTGGGGGCAACAGGATGATCTCTGTTCCTTTCTAAGGCAAACATTTTGATATCACAGTAATCCAAGTCTATGCTCCAACCACTAATGATGAGAACTTGAGGTTGAACGGTTTTATGAACACAAAAAAGACCTTCTAGAACTAACACTGAAAAAAAGGTGTCCTTTTCATCATAGGGGATTGGAATGCAAAAGTAGGAATTCAAGAGATACCTGGATTAACAGGCAAGTTTGGCCTTGGAGTATAAAATGAAGCAGGGCAAAGGCTAACAGCTTTGCCAAGAGAACGCATTGGTCATAACAAACACCCTCTTTCAACAACACAAGAGATGACTCTACACATTCCATCACTAGATAGTCAATACTGAAATCAGACTGATTATATTCCTTGCAGCCAAAGATGGGGACTCTCTATACAGTCAGCAAAAACAAGACCAGGAGCTGACTGTGGCTCAGATCATGAAATCCTTATTGCCAAATTCAAACTTAAATTGAAGAAAGTAGGGAAAATACTAGACCATTCATGTATAAATGAAATCAAATCCCTTACAATTATACAGTGGAAGTGACATATAGATTCAAGGGATTAGTTCTTATAGACAGAGTACCAGAAGAACTATGGACAGAGGTTTATGACATGGTACAGGAGGCAGTGATCAAAACCACCACCCCCCCAAAAAAATTAAAAAAAACAACCCCCAAGAAAAAGAAATGCAAAAGGGCAAAATGGCTGCCTGAGGAGGGCTTACAAATAGCTGAGCAAAGAAGAGAAGCTAAAGGCAAAGGAGAAAAGGAAAGATACACCCTTCTAAATGCAGAGTTACAAAGAATAGCAAGGAGAGATAAGAAAGCCTTCCTAAGTGATCAGTGCAAAGAAACAGAGGGAAAAAATAGAATGGGAAAGACTAGAGATCTTGTCAAGAAAATTTGAGATACTAAGTGAACATTTCATGCAAAGATAGGCACAATAAAGGATAGAAACAGTATGGACCTAACAGAAGCAGAAGATATTAAGAAGAGGTGACGAGAATACACAGAAGAACTACGTAAAAAAGATCTTCATGATCTGGATAACCATGATGGTGTGATCACTGACCTAGAGCCAGACATCCTGGAATGTGAAGTCAAGTGGGCCTTAGAAAGCATCACTACGAACAAAGCTAGTGGAGGTGATGGAATTCCAGTTGAGCTATTTCAAATCCTGAAAGATGATGCTGTGAAAGTGCTGCACTCAATATGCCAGCAAATTTGGAAAACTCAGCAGTAGCCACAAGACTGGAAAAGGTCAGTTTTCATTCCAATCCCAAAGAAAGGCAATGCCAGAGAATGCTCAAACACAATTGCACAATTGCACTCATCTCACACACTAGCAAAGTAATGCTTAAAATTCTCCAAGCTAGGCTTCAACAATACGTGAACCATGAACTTTCAGATAGATGTTCAAGCTGGTTTTAGAAAAGGCAGAGGAACAAAAGATCAAATTGCCAACATCTGTTGGAGCATAGAAAAAGCAAGAGAATTCCAGAAAAACACTTATTTCTGCTTTATTGACTACTCTAAAGCCTTTGACTGTGTGGATCACAACAAACAGTGGAAAATTCCCAAAGAGATGGGAGTACCAGACCACCTTACCTGCCTCCTGAGAAACCTATATGCAGGTCAAGATGCTATAGTTAGAACCGAACATGGAACAACAGACTAGTTCCAAATTGGGAAAGGAAGATGTCAAGGCTGTAAATTGTCACCCTGCTTATTTAACTTATATGCAGAGTACATCCTGCAAAATGTTGGGCTGGTTGAAGCACAAGCTGGAGTCAAGATTGCACAGAGAAACATCAATAACCTCAGATATGCATATGATACCACCCTTATGGCAGAAAGTGAAGAGGAACTAAAGAGCCTCTTGATGAAAGTGAAAGAGGAGAGTGACTGCTGGCTTAAAACTCAATATTCAAAAAAAAAAAAAAAAAGATCATGGCAACTGGTCACATCACTTCATGGCAAATAGATGAGGAAACAATGGAAACAGTGACAGACTTTACTTTCTTGGGGTCCAAAAATCATTGCAGATGGTGACTGTAGCCATGAAGTTAAAAGACGCTTGCTCCTTGGAAGAAAAGCTATGACCAACCTAGACAGCATATTATAAAGCAGAGACATTAGTTAGCCCACAAAGGTCCATCTAGTCAAATCTATGGTTTTTCCAGTAGTCATGTATAGATGTGAGAATTGGACCCATAAGGAAGGCTGAGCACCCGAGATTCGATGCTTTTGAACTTTAGTGTTGGAGAAGACTTTTGAGAGTCCCTTGGACTGCAAGAAGATCCAACCAATCAATCGTAAAGGAAATCAGTCCTGAATATCTATTGGAAGGACTGATGCTGAAGCTGAACCTCCAATACTTTGGCCACCTGATACGAAGAACTGACTCATTTGAAAAGATCCTGATGCCAGGAAAGATTGAAGGTAGGAGGAGAAGGGGATGACAAAGGATGAGATCCCAGCATCAAGATCTTTTCAAATGAGTCAGTTCTTTGCATCAGGTGGTCAAAGTATTGGAGCTTCAGCATCAGCATCAGTCCTTCCAATGAATATTCAGGACTGATTTCCTCATGTCCATCACTGACTCGATGGACACGAGTTTGAGCAAGCTCTGGGAGTTGGTGATGGATAGGGAAGCCTGGCATGCTGCAATCCTTGGGTTGCAAAGAGTCAGACACGAGTAGGCAACTGAACTGAACTGTGTAATCACTAAAAGAATAATAAAGACTGAATAACTATCAAGGTGATAGAATTGGGAAACAAAGAAAGTGAAATTAATCAAAGAGAAGACAAAATGTAAGAGATAAATGAGCATAGAGAAATGGTAATAATAGGATATAAGATAGTAACATGGTAGATATAAAATTATGTATAACAATAATCACATTAAAGGTAAATACTCCAGTCAAGTAAAAAAAAACAAAAAAGATTAACAAGCCAAATGAAGAAGGAGGAGGAGGAAGTGGAGAAGCATTAGGCAGAAGATGGAAAAAATGGCAATGTATGCTTCATGGTATACGCTACTTCAAATACAAGCATACAGAAAATTAATGTTATGAATTGGTAAAATACATACCTGAAAAATATTGATCAAAACAAGCTGGTGTAGCTCTATTTCTATCAAAACTTTGGCCTCTGAGGCAAAAAGACATTTACTTAGGTAAATGTTATAATTATTAACTTAAAAATCATAAATTACTCAAATTCACGAGGAAAATAAAACAATTATGAGTCTGTTTTCACTGAATAATGTGGTTTCAGTATATGATGCAAACCTTGGCACAGTTGCAGGGACATATATATTACTCCACCATCATAGTGGGAGATTTCAGAACACTTCTCTCAGTGAATGATACAACACATACATAAAAATTCGCAAAGACATGAGAGATTTGAAAAGTACAGTGAACATACGTAGCAATATATATTTATGCATTCCTATCACATTCAACTGCACAACTGCAAGATACACAGTCTTTTCAATGCTAATGATGTTTACCAAAAAACACCACATGTTGACCATAAAGCAAGTCTTCAGAAAATTTCAAGACAATGAAATAGGAGTATATTCCCTGACGAAAATGCTATTCAGCTATAAGTTGATTAATGATGATAATTACAAAATCCCCTGCATGTTTTAAAATTAATATCCTTTGGGGGATTTTCCTGGCTGTACAGTGGCTAAGACTCCAAGCTCCCAATGCAGGGGTCTGAGTGTGATCCCTGGTCAAGGAACTAGATTTCATATGCCACAACTAAGAGTTTGCATGCTGCAACTGAAGAGATACTACACGCTGCAACTAAACATCCCATAAGAACTAAGACTGGGTGTTCAGCCAAATTATATATATATATCCTTCTAAATTACCCAGAGCATGAAGAAGAAAGCAGTGAAATTATTAAAAATTATGAACTGAATACTAAAGAAAATTTGTAGGATCCAGCTTCAATATGTGTACTAGAGAAAAAGAAAGGAAAAAACAATCAATGACATGTGCATCATCTCAGCCATGTGAACAGATAGCAGATTCAACACAATGAAAGCAGCAGAGATGAAATAAGAATAAATTAGCCAGTGGTTTGCTAATTTATGCTCTAGACAATCACAAAACAACAACTCAAGCCTGTTTTATAGTGCTTACTGATTTCTGCAGTGTAAATACTCTCACCATGGTGATTTCAAGCTACCCATGTGTTATTGCTGGAGACAGAGATGAGGGGAGAAGCACAGCAGCTCACCGATATGTAATATTTGGGCCATACAGACCCAGGAGTTCTAAATAAGCTCAAGAGCAAAAGGAAGAGTAAAACGTAATAAAATAATTCAGAAGTACTACATAAATTATACTAGCCAAGTTTAATTCTTGGTAAAGGCAACACAATTGACAATCACCTCATGTAAGCTTGAACAAAAAAGAGAGAAGTTATCTAAAAATTAATGTCTGGAATGAATTAAGAGACATGATTATAGATATAATAAATATATTAAGAGATCATTAGTCAAAATCATACACAACTTTATGCAAATAAATATGAATAATTAGATATGATGTACAAGTTTTGAGAAAGCACAACAAGATGATACCAAAACAAACTAAAACTCTGAATTGTCCCATAAATACTAAATGAATTGAATCTGAAGAGAACAACAGCAGAAACAACTTCCATATTCTGATATCTCACCAACCAGTTCTACAAAACTTGAAAGAAGAAAAAAATAGCAATATTATATACAAGGCAGAAAGTATAAAAAACAGCAATCACTTCTCAGCTCATTCTATGAAGTCTAGACATTATGAGAAATGAAATACATAGGGTAATATTTCACATTAACATAGAAGGAAAAATCATGAATAAAACACTGACAAAAATAATCCAGTTATATATTTTAAAAGGATAATATATCACAAGCAAGTCAAAACTACTGTAAAAATGAAGTGGTTCAACACTTAAAAATTAATGTATTTAATAGAATTAACATACTAAGGATAAAATAAACTTACATTTCCTATAGATGCAGAAAAATTATAAAAAAGAAACATCTAAGGATGTGGAGAAAAGGGAGGCCTTGTGTACTATTGGTGGGAATAAAATTGGTAGAGCCACCATGGAAAGCAATATGGAGGTTCCTCAAAATATTAAAAATTAAACTACCACATGATCCAACAATCTTACTTCTGAGTATACATCCTAAGTAAAGGAAGTCACTATCTTGAAGAGGTATCTGCACCTTCATGTTCATTCAGCACTATGTACATTAGCCAAAGCTTGGAAACAACCTAAGTATCCATCTACAGGTAAATGAATAAAGAAAATGTGAGATATGTAGTGGAATATTATTCAGTCATAAAAGACAATGAAAACCTGGAATCTTGACAATATGAGTGGACCCTGAGGGCAGTATGCTAAGTGATATAAGTCGAAAGAGATAGATGAACGCTGCATGTTTTCACTTACATGTGGAATCTACAAAAGCTAAACTCATAGAAACAGAGTAGATTGGTGGTTGCCAGTGGTTAGAGAGTGGGGGAAATGGACGATGCTTGTCAAAGGCTACAGGATTCTTGTTAAAAGAAGAAAAAGTTCTCGGATTCTAATACACAGCCTTGTGATTATATTTAACAATACTCTATCACATACTCTTGGTTGTAAGGTAGTAAATCTTAAATGACCTCACCACACACACACACACACACACACACACACACACATTGTAACTGTGTGATAAAATGGAGGTGTTAACTGACATCATGGTAGCAATCACTTCACAGTACATACATGAATGAAATCATCATGCTGTACCACTTAAGCTTACACAATTAATCCAGTCAGAATATCTTATATTTTAATTTTTTTCAATTATTAAAGTATGATAGCACATTTATAGTAGACTTGGAAAATACAGAAGGTTACATATAGTTTCTTTATTATTATTATTATTTTTTTGTTTTACTTTACAGTATTGTATTGGTTTTGCCATACATCAACATGCATCCACCATGGGTGTACACATGTTCCCCGTCCTGAACCCCCCTCCCACCTCCCTCCCCATACCATCCCTCTGGGTCAGCCCAATGCACCAGCCCAACAAAAGAAACTACAAGCAAGGTGAAAAGACAGCCTTCAGAATGGGAGAAAATAATAGCAAATGAAGCAACTGACAAACTAATCTCAAAAATATACAAGCAACTCCTGAAGCTCAATTCCAGAAAAATAAATGACCCAATCAAAAAATGGGCCATATAGTTTCACTATATATTACAATTACTTTCTTTAAGTAGATAAATTAAGATTTTCAGTTGGCATTTCAATATCAAACTCTAAAAAATTAATAGAATGAATATATAGAGAAGTAGAAGTATATTATAGATCTGAAAAGCACTGTGAACCTATTCAATATAACGAAGATTTATAAAATTTTCACACAACAGTAGGATACAAATTCTATTCAAGTTCACATAGACTGTAAATCAGAGACACTGGAACGTGTCTAGGGACATAAAGCAGCGTGCAAAAATTTCATGGTCTAAGATTTTGAAATCATAGAGTCTGTTCTCTTATTGTTGTGGATTATGTTAGAAATCAATATCAAAAGGTATTTGAAAATAACCCATACATTTCCAAGTGCAATATGACATTTATCAAGAGAGATCTTCGACTTATCCATCTAAAGCCTCAATGAAGTTAGACTGAAAAAAACAGTGGATGATTGCAGAGAAGACAGAATATCTTTTAAAAGCCTACAAAATCCACCTCACTTAGTGATGAAATGTTGAAAGTTTCCCCTCTGAGATCAAGAAAAAGACCAGGCTATCCAAGTACAGCCTTTAACGATTCAGAGGACATAGATATGAATGTTCACCACAGAAACATTTTCAATGCTTCAGGACTGCAAACTACTGAAATGTCCATTAGAAATAGAAGGTATTGGGCTTCCCTGGTGGCTCAGTGGTAAAGAGTCCAACTGCCAATGCAGGAAACCTGGGTTCAATCATTAATCTCGGAAGCTCCCACATGCTGTGGAACGACTAAGCCCATGTGCCACAACTATTGAGCCTGTGTTCCAGAGCTCAGAAGCTGCAACCACCGAGTCCAGGTGCCACAGCTACTGAAGCCCGTGTGCCCTAGATCCCATGCTCCACAACAAAAGAAGCCACTGCGATGAGAAGCCATGCAATGCAGCTAGACAGTAGCCCCCACTTGCCACAACTAGAGAAAAGCCTGCACAGCAATGAAGACCCAACCCATATAAATATAAATCAATATAATTATAACAAAAAATAAATATAAGGCATATCAGTTTTGGTATGGTCATACATATTTAAATACTATTCAGTAATGGAAATCAATGAACGACAACTAACACCACAACAAAAATGAATAGCAATATATAAAAATACATCAAAAGAAAGGTAGATTATAAGAATATATATTTGGCGAGTGCAAGAGGGATAAAGTAGCAGTTCAGGATTTCCAGATACAAATGTCTCCATATAAAATAGATAAGCAACAAGGACATAATATATAGCACAGGGAACTCTATTCAATGTCTTTTAATAATAAACCATGATGGAAAAGAATATATATATATATATATATATATATATATATATTTACATGTAGAATTGAATTACTTTGAGTACACTAGAAACTAACACTACATTATAAATCAACTGTACTTCAATAAAAAAATTTTTAAAAAGGATAGGTATTTATTTTGTGTGCATCTGTGTATGCATAGTTGCTTCAGTCGTGTTTGACTCTTTGCAACACTATGGACTATAGCCCACCAGGCTCCTCTGCCATGGGATTCTCCAAGAAAGAATACTGGAGCAGTTACTATGCCCTCCTCCAGGGGATCTTCCTGACCCAGGGATCCAACCTGCATCTCCTGTGGCTCCCACCTTGCAGGCAGATTCCTTACTGCTGAGCCACTGAAGAAGCCCATTTATTATGTGTAATGTTTCACAAAAAGGCAAAATTAAGGTGCTAAAGTCAAATACTGGTTAGATTTGCTGAGGTGGAAGATGGTAGTGAGAAAGCAGAGGCTTCAGGTTCCTGCAATATGTGACCAAGGTTGCAGTTACTCACTCTTTTGTGATGCAATAATTTACAGATCAAAACATTTACATTTTGTGCAATTCCATTTTCTGTGCAATCCCATTTTTTTGTGCTGTATTCCATGGAAAAGTTAATAAAGATATTCATATAAATAGACTCCAAGAGAATACATAAAGAATAGATTCTTTGGTGATTTTCTGACCACTATCAACCATAAAATGCCATTTAAAGTATAAATTGGCAACAAATATGTTTGTAAACAAAGATGTGTCGCTGAAATAACCTATGGCTGGAAGAAGGAAGCATCAAAATTAGAAATTATTTTGAACTAATATGGAAAAATTGGAGACCATTGCCCACTCTAATTATGAAATCTGTACTCTTGGGATGGTTAGATTACCCAGGAAGAACCTCCTGCATCCATTGGGAAAAGGCAAGGTGCCAGCACTCTGTCTCGCAAATTGGGCATGAGATTGAGGATTGATCTTTTATGTATAGTACATTTTCTACTTAAATCCTTGTGTTGGGTTTGGATGCCTGCTTTCACCTGATCCCGAGGTCCCACATCCATAAATCTGCTGATTGACTCCCTCCAAATTGTGAGTCTCTCTGCAAACTCCTTAGTGTTTGGAGAAAGCAATTTGTCCAGGCTACAGTTTGTTGAGAGAGGCTCTGGTGTCTAAATGTTTCTTAACTAACTTAAGAGCAATCATGTAATTTACAACCCCAACCACTACCCCTAAATTGTAGGGGTACAGGCCACTGCCAATCTTACAGACAGTTGGAAGGTCTGGTGAGGGGGGTTAAAGAATGTTGCTTGGGACTTTCCCCACTGCTGGGCTCTAAATCTGCCAAGTGAGATAGTACTCATCTGTCTGCTTTCTGCCTTCTAATACTTTATAATTATTATTGTCTCCTTGCCCATCCTTTTTGTCCTTGTGGGGTTAGGACTCTAAGAAAAAAGATCTGGCAAGGCCAGAGGGACAAGGAAGAGATGGAAGAAGAAAGAATGAGCAAGAGAATGGATGAAGGGCATGAACAAAGGTGCTTCTGGGGAACTTGGAAGCAGGAACAAGGATGCAATGACAAGATGAAACAGCTCCTTACCTGTTTTGGTCTGTTCATTAGTCAGATTCAAAGAAGTGGGCATCCCATTAGATTTAATGTTTAGACTTTCAAGAGTGTGCTGGACATCTTATGAGAGGGTCCCACCATGCTGCAAAGGAGGGTAGTGCCCCCAATGTGAAACAGAAGGCAGTAACCTAAAGAGGCAATAAGACGATGTGGGTGGCAAATACTGATGACATTAACTTCACTGAGCCCACCAGGAAATTGGGTCCCCTATTATTCACATTTATAGCTCCCTGTTCTTTAATTTCACATCACTATTCCTAATTTGCAATGGAACAATCATATCTGTCTTATGAGGTTGAAAGTTCAAACTACATGGCCCATATTAGGCCAATCATTATTGAGTGAATGAATTATTAGTCACTTCATACATAGGGGCAGGGGAGGGGTGGGAGGTGAACAAACTATAGAGAGAAGGAGGAAGGACAAGTAGCAAGGCACAATGGACGACCAGAATGAAAAACTAAAGAGGGGGTGAAGAGGTGAGGAAAGACAGAGAAGGGAGAAACTGAAAGACAGTGAAGGTAGGAGAGAGAGAAACAGGAGAGGAGAGATGAGAGGGAGATGATGTATGCTCAAGCCCAGATTCACCCACAAGAATCCTTGACCAGCCAGCATGATGTGGAGAATGACATCTGTATTCATGTGCATGAGCATCTGTATGCATGAATACATGCATGCAGCTTTGCATTTTCTGTGTAATAATAGTTGCAGGGATCAACACGCCTGTGGAAATTGAAATTGCTTTGCTCATATTTAAGGAATTTGCTCAAATCTCTACTCCCAAGAGCCTTCATATCAAAAAAAAACCTTTACTTTCTGCCCACAGTTCAATGCATCACTCAGCTTCAGTTTCCATGGTAACCAAGGCATTGTTTCCTGTCATGTCTAGGGACTAAGCATGAGACAAAGAGAAAGGCAGAGAAATGTGTGCACTCTCTCTTCCACTGAGGTACACAAGCTACTATTTAGGGATTGAAAAAGCACATGATATTTAATTCTACCTTGCCCTGTGCCCACTTGCTGGAGGAAGAAGATAGAAACTGTAGAGCAGCCCAATATGAATGTAGAATTTCTACCTCTCCACAATGTACTTACATAGTTGGAAGATGTAGACACTCTTGGCCTTTAGCCAAGTTACCAGAAATTTTTTCTTACCTCCAAACCATGCCTATGGATTCTAAGACTCCTGGGATGCAACGCACTTCCCCTCTTTTCACCTTGTAGCCTCTATCTCATGGTATGGATTCCAACAGCCTCGATTTTGTAGCACAGACCTCGGTTCTAGTCAGAGTTCAGAAGTACTACTCCCAGAAAAGTTCCATGACCCCCGATAGGGAAGTCACTCAGGACAGATGACTCCCTCCTCTCCTCTTTGTTCTGGGAGACTGCTAACCAGACCATGAGGCCAGTTGATAGGGATCCCACATTCTGTCCCAGTCCTGTTCTACCAGGCCCTTGGGGAGACTCGGAGGACAGAGGTCTCTGCCAGCCTCCTGAATTTGGAAAGCAGCAGAACTAAGCAAGCATCTCTTCCCTTCCCACTTAGCCCAAATACCCTATTACCTCTTTCACATTTTCTCTTCATTTCAGAGACTGGACGACCAGAGTCCCAGGAAGGATGTGAAATGTCTCAGGGCACCAGTTTGGGAAGAAAGACAGCACAAAATCTGGGGTATGTCCTCATCTAACCCTCCCTTGTCTCACAGTGTTATAGGATGTCTCTAGAAATCCATTTATACAGTGTTACTATCCTCTCCAGGGTCCCAGGTGCCCACCAGTTCCTGTGTTTTGCAACAGCTCAGTCCAATATATCTAACACATCTTATTTCCATTCCAACTGAACGACCCATACTGTACAGAACACAAGACTTGCCCATGCTCCTGACCTCAGGATATTTTTCATATGTCCATTTGTGTTTGGAAAGGCAGTTTGCCTCATATTCACTCTCAGAGAGCCAGACATCCTGGAATGCGAAGTCAAGTGGGCCTTAGAAAGCATCACCATGAACAAAGCTAGTTGAGGTGATGGAATTCCAGTTGAACTATTTCAAATCCTAAAAGATGATGCTGTGGAAGTGCTGCACTCAATATGCCATTAAATTTGGAAAACTCAGCAGTGCTCACAGAAATGGAAAAGGTCAGTTTTCATTCCAATCCCAAAGAAAGGCAATGCCAAAGAATGCTCAAACTATCTCACAATTGCACCCATCTCACATGCTAGTAAAGGAATGCTCAAAATTCTCCAAGCTAGACTTCAACAATACGTGAACCATGAACTTCCAGATGTTTAAGCTGGATATAGAAAAAGCAGAGGGACCAGAGATGAAATTGCCAAAATCCATTGGATCATCGAAAAAGCACTAGAGTTCCAGAAAAACATTTATTTCTGCTTTATTGACTATACCAAAGCCTTTGAATGTGTGAATCACAACAAATTATGGAAAATTTTTAAAGAGATGGGCATAGCAGACCACCTGACCTGCCTCTTGAGAAATCTGTATACAGATCAGGAAGCAACAGTTAGAACTGGACATGAAACAACAGACTGGTTCCAAATTGGAAAAGGAGTATGTCAAGGCTTATATACTGTCACCCTGCTTGTTTAGCTTATATGCAGAGTACATCATGAGAAATGCTGGGCTGGATGAAGTACAAGCTGGAATCAAGATTGCTGGGAGAAATATCAATAACCTCAGATATTCAGATGACAGCACCCTTATGCCAGAAAGTGAAGAAGAACTAAAGAGCCTCTTGATGAAAGTGAAAGAGCAGAGTGAAAAAGTTGGCTTAAAGCTCAACATTCAGAAAACTAAGATCATGGCATTTGGTCCTATCACTTCATGGCAAATAGATGGGGGAACAATGACAGACTTTATTTTGGGGGGCTCCAAAATCACTGCAGATGGTGATTGCAGCCATGAAATTAAAAGACGCTTGCTCCTTGGAAGAAAAGTTATGACCAACCTAGATAGCATATTGAAAAGCAGAGACATTACTTTGCCAACACAGGTCCATCTAGTCAAAGCTATGGTTTTTCCATTGGTCATGTATGGATGTTAGAGGTGGACTATAAAGAAAGCTGAGTGCCAAAGAATTTGTGCTTTTGAACTGTGGTGTTGGAGAAGACTCTTGAGAGTCCCTTAGACTGCAAGGAGATCCAACTGATTCATCCTAAAGGAAATCAGTCCTGAATATTCATTGGAAGGACTGATGCTGAAGCTGAACCTCCAATCCTTTGGCCACCTGATGCGAAGAACTGACTCCTTTGAAAAGACCCTGACGCTGGGAAAGATTGAACACTGGAGGGAAATGGGCCAACAGGGGGTGAGATGGTTGGATGACATCATCGACTCAATGGACATGAGTTTGAGTAAGCTCTGGGAGTTGGTGATGGACAGGGAGACCTGGCATGCTGAAGTCCATGGGGTCGCAAAGAGTTGGACATGACTGAGTGACTGAACTGTCTGACTGACTGAAAGGGATAAATCTTACAAGAAGATATAATAATTGTAAATACATATGCCCCCTAAATAGGAGGATATATATACACAAAGCAAATATTAACAAACATAAAGGGAGAAATGAATAGTAATATAATGATAGAGGACATTAACATCACACTAACATCAATGGACAGATCATCCAGACTGAAAAGTGATAAGGAAACACTTCCCTTAAATGACACATTATACCAAATAGACTACTAGATATATACAGAATATTTCATCTGAAAATAGCAGAATATACATTCTTTTCAAGTGAATACAGAACATTCTCTAGAATAGATAACATGCTAGGCACAAAGCAAGTTTCAATAAATTTAACAAGATTGACATCATATCAAGCACCTTTTCTGACCACAATGGTGTGAGACTAAAAATCAACTACAAGTGAAAAAACTGCAAAATCCACAAATGTGTGGATGTAAAACAATATTCCACTAAATAAAAAATGGGCCACTGAAGAAAATAAACAAACAAACAAAAAATACCTCAAGACTAATGAAAACAGAAACAAAACAATTCAAAACCTATGGGATGCAACATAAGCAGTCCTAAAGGGAAAATTTGGAACAATGAAAGCCTACCTCAGAAAGTAAGAAAAATCTCAAATAAATGATCTAAAAGTAAAGTCAAAGGAACTAGTAAAAAGAAGAACAAACAAAACTCAAAGAGGGAAAGATATAATAATGATCAGATCAGAAATAAATCAAATAGAGACTAAAAGATATAAAGACATATGAAATGAAGAGCAGGTTCTTTGAAAAGATAAACAAAATTTATAAAATTTATCTGGATTCACCAAGAAAAAAGGGAGAGTGCCCAAATCAATAAAATCAGAAACAACATAGGAAAAGTAAGAAGTGACACCACAGAAATACAAAAGATCATAAGAAACTACTGCAGTCATATTCCCATAAAATAGACAAACTGGAAGAAATGGATAAATTCCTTAAAAAATACAATCTCCAAAGACTGAATTAAGAAGAAATAGAAAACAAGAGCAATCAAATTGCCAGTAATAAACAAACTCCCAACAAACTAAATCCATGACTAGATAGCTCCACAGGTGATTTATATAAAACATATAAAGATCAGTTAATACTGATCCTTCTCAAACTGTTCCAAAAAATTGAAGAGTAAGGAATGCTTCCAAACTCATCTTATGACGTTAGCATCATCTTGATACCAAAACCAAAATCATCAGAAAAAAAGCAATTATAGGCCAATACCCCTGATGAACATAGATGAAAACAACCTCAACAAAATATTAGCAAACCAAATGCAATATATTAAACATATCAACATATCATCAGATCAGTTGCTCAGTCATGACCCCATGCTCTTTGTGACCCCATGAATCGCAGCACGCCAGGCCTCCCTGTCCATCACCAACTCCCGGAGTTCACTCAGACTCACGTCCATTGAGTCAGTGATGCCATCCAGCCATCTCATCCTCTGTCGTCCCCTTCTCTTCCTGTCCCCAAACCCTCCCAGCATCAGAGTCTTTTCCAATGAATCAACTCTTCACATGAGGTGGCCAAAGTACTGGAGTTTCAGCTTTAGCATCATTCCTTCCAAAGAAATCCCAGGGCTGATCTCCTTCAGAATGGACTGGTTGGATCTCCTTGCAGTCCAAGGGACTCTCAAGAGTCTTTTCCAACACCACAGTTCAAAAGCATCAATTCTTCAGTGCTCAGCCTTCTTCACAGTCCAACTCTCACATCCATACATGACCACAGGAAAAACCATAGCCTTGACTAGACGAATCTTTGTTGGCAAAGTAATGTCTCTGCTACTGAATATGCTGTCTAGGTTGGTCATAACTTTCCTTCCAAGGAGTAAGCGTCTTTTCATTTCATGGCTGAAGTCACCATCTGTAGTGATTTTGGAGCCCCCCAAAATAAAGTCTGACACTGTTTCCACTGTTTCCCCATCTATTTCCCATGAAGTGATGGGACCGGATGCCATGATCTTCGTTTTCTGAATGTTGAGCTTTAAGCCAACTTTTTCACTCTCCTCTTTCACTTTCATCAAGAGGCTCTTTAGTTCTTCACTTTCTGCCATAAGGGTGGTGTCATCTGCATATCTGAGGTTATTGATATTTCTCCTGGCAATCTTTATTCCAGCTTGTGTTTCTTCCAGTCCAGCATTTCTCATGATGTACTCTGCATATAGGTTAAATAAACAGGGTGACAATATACAGCCTTGATGTACTCCTTTTCCTATTTGGAACCAGTCTGTTGTTCCATGTCCAGTTCTAACTGTTGCTTCCTGACCTGCATACAAATTTCTCAAGAGGCAGATCAGGTGTTCTGGTATTCCCATCTCTTTCAGAATTTTCCAGTTTATTATGATCCACACAGTCAAAGGCTTTGGCATAGTCAATAAAGCAGAAATAGATGTTTTTCTGGAACTCTCTTGCTTTTTCCATGATCCAGCAGATGTTGGCAATTTGATCTCTGGTTCCTCTGCCTTTTCTAAAACCAGCTTGAACATCAGGAAGTTCACGGTTCACATATTGCTGAAGCCTAGCTTGGAGAATTTTGAGCATTACTTTACTAGCGTGTGAGATGAGTGCAATTGTGCGGTATACGTGATCAAATGGGATTTATCCCAGGGACACAAGGATGGGTCAATATCTGCAAATCAGGCAATGTGATATACACACTAACAAACTAAAGATTATAAATCATAATTCAATAGATGCAGAAAAATTGACAAAATTCAACATCCATTTAGGATAAAAACTCTCAACAAAGTGGGTATAAAGGGAACATATTTCAATTGTATATGACAAACCTATAGGCAACATCATACTCGACAGTGAAAAGCTGAAAGCATGTCCTCTAAGATCAGGAACAAGACAAAGGTGCTCACTCACCACTTTTATTCAATATAGTATTTAATGTCCTAGCCAAAGTAGTTAGGGAAGACATGACATGAAACTATATGTAAAAATTCCTGAACACACTAACAAAAAAATATTAGAACTAATAAATGAATTCAGTAAAATTGTAAAATATAAAATTGAAATATAGAAATCTGTTATGTTTCTATACAGTAACAATGAACAAGAAAAATTAAGAAATCAATTCCAATTACAAGCACATCAAAAAGAATATAATATCTAGAAATAAATCTAATCAAAGAGTAAAATACCTGTACTCTGAAAACAATAAGGCATTGATGAAAGAAATTAAAGATGGTGCAAGGAAATGGAAAGACATACCATGCTCATGGGTTGGAAGAATTAAAATAGTTAAAATGACCGTACCCCTACCCCCAAGGCAATATATATATTCAGTGCAATCTGTATCAAAATAACAATAGTATTTTTCACAGAACTAGAACAAATAATTCTAAAACTTGCATGGAAACACAAAAGACCATAAATAGTCAAAGCAATCTTGAGAAAGAAGAACAAAGCTAGAAGTATCTTACTGGCTAATTTCAAACTATACTACAAAGTAACAGTAGTCAAAACAGTATGGTACTAGCATAAAAACAAACTTTTGGATCAATGGAACAAAATAGAGAGCCCAGAGATAAATCTGTGCGCTTATGATCAACTAATCTACAACAAAGGAAGCAAGTATAAACAACAGGGAAAGGACAGCATCTTCAATAAATGGTGTTGAGAAATCTGGACAAATACATGCAGAAAAAATCAAACTGCACTACTTTCTCATATCATTTACAAAAATAACTCAAAATTGACTAAGAAGTTAAATGTAAGACCCAAAACCATAAAACTTCTAGAAGAAAACATAGGCAGTTCATTCTTTGACATTCATCCCAGCAATATTTTTTGGATCTGTCTTCTCAGGTAAGGGAAACAAAAATAAACAAATGGGACTACAACAAACTAAAAAGCTTTTGCACAGTGAAGGAAATAATCAACAAATAGATAAGGCAGTCAACTGAATGGGAGAAGATATTTGCAAACCACATATCTGACAAGGGGTTAATATCCAAAATATACACAGAACTCAAACAACTCAATATAAAAAACAACTCAATTTAAACATGGGCAGAGGATCTGAATGGACGTTTTCCCAAAAAAAGACATAAAGATGCCCAAAAAACACACAAAAAAGGCTGAAATGAAAACATAAGACCACAATGAGATATCACCTCACACCTATTAGAATGGCTATTATCAAAAAGACAACAAATAACAAGTGTTGACAAGGATGTGGAGAAAAGGGATGTCTCCTGCACCATTGGTGGGAATGTAAATTGATACAGCCACTAGAGGCTGTATTTCAGAGGTTCCTCAAAACATTAAAAGTAGAAGTGCCATATGATCTATCAATTTTCTTCTGGGCACTTATCTGAAGGGGAAAAAAAATCACTCATTAGAAAAGATATATGCACATCAATGTTCACTGTAGCATTATTTACAGTAGCTAAGATATGGGAAGCCCATAAAGCAAAGACATCACTTTGCCAACAAAGGTCTGTATATTCAAGGCTATGGTCTTTCCAGTAGTCATGTAGAGATGTGAGAGTTGGACCATAAAGAAGGCTGAGCACTGAAGAATTGATGCTTTCGAACTGTGGTGCTAGAGAAGACTCTTGTGGGTCCCTTAGACTGCAAGGAGATCAAACCAGTCAATCTTAAAGGAAATAAACCCTGAATATTCTTTGAAAGGACTGATGCTCAAGCTGAAGCTCCAGTACTTTGGCCACCTGATGCAGAGAGCCGATTCATTGGAAAAGACCCCGATGCTGGGAAAGGTTGAAGGCAGAAGGAGGAGAATGCAACAGAGGATTGGATGGTTGGATGGCATCACAGATTCAATGGACATGAACCTAGGCAAACTGTGGGAGATGGTGAGGGACAGGGAAGCCTGGTAATGTTGCAGTCCATGGGGTCACAAAGAGTCAGATATGACTTGGTGACTGAACAACAACAGCAAGATAGGGGAAAAACCCAAGTCTCCATTAATAGATGAATGGTTAAAGAAGATGTGGTTAAAGAAAATACACATTATTCAGGTATAGTAATAATAATTAAATCTTGCCATTTGCAACAACATGGATGGATCTAACAAAAAACATGTTGCAACAACATGAATGGATCTAGAGAATATTACTAAGCACAATAGGTCAGATATAGAAAAACAAATACTGCAGATCATTCATGATCTGAAAAACAAAAGAGACAAAACAAGTTCATAGATAAAGAGGAAAAAAGATGGTTGCCAGATGGGAGGGGATTGAGGGGTCACAAGAAGTATGTGAAGGGGATTAAGAGGTACAAACCTCCAGTTAGAAAATAAGTAGGTCATGGGAGTGTAATATATCACATATGGAATATTGTTAACAATATCAAAATAAGTTTTTTTGCGGGACAGATAGTTACTTGACTTTCATGGTGATCATTTCACAACGTGCGCAAATGTCAAATCACTGTGTAGTGCACCTAAAACTAACATAGTATTTTACATCAATTGTATTTGAATGCAAGTTTTTAATTTAAAAATTCACTACAGCCCTAAAAAAGAAAACTAAGTGTTTTCCTGATTTCATAACTTTGATATATGCCACATCTATGAATTCTGAATAGCAGTACTTTCCTTAGACTCAGGCACCAGAAGCCATAATCTGGCTCTGCATTTGCCTTGTCACTCACCATGGAATGACGAATCTGGAGTGAAAGGGGATTGCCCACACAGAGTCCATGCTCCCCTTCTATGCCATGTTTCAGGTACCTGAAACCTTGAAATTTCTTGCCCAAATGATTATTCCAAGCCAGCCTTTAGGGCCTTTTTCCAAGTCTGTCTTCCTGAAGATAAACCATGATGTGACTATGTGTACCCCCAGGCCTGGTAGATGGTGCAGGGCAAGCATTTATGTTAGAAGAGGTCACTGTGTTTATATCTTGGACCTGGAGGGCTAGAGTGTCTATGGTGTCTACATGCATGCACATAAGAACAATTGTGCTGAGAAACAGAGTTTGAAATGGGGAGGTAAAAGGCATAGTTCAGGGATCTCTAATTTTCCTGATGTCCTATACCCTACCAATATTAGGAGCAGACTTGTTGATTTATGTCAAAATTTACTTTTATACACATAAATGAATGTAATTTCTGTGTAATCCGTGCTCTCAGTAACTTCAATAAAAAGAAACAATATATGTATCTTTTCCACACTATTCATCCTGTAAGTTCAATACTATATAGAGCATTCATTTTTATGAGTTAGATTTGTATTTGTAAATAGTTGCTTCTATTTAGAGCACAATTTATGTTAGCCGTATTTGTCACTTCTAAAGGGTTTTCATGTCAAGATTTATGTTATTCATTTAATAGTAGACAAGGTCATTTGGCTCACTCAATCTCCATTACGTCCACTTTCTAGTGTATCTTCTTACAAATTCTCTTGCAACCAGATGTCTCAATGAAAGTTATTTTTCCAATTAAATACATTCACACAATATTTAGAAGGAAGAAGTTGTTGGAGGCCATTTTACTGTATCTTTTTGTTGTCATCTGCTCAAAAGTAATGTGAATATGTTAGTGTCCAATCTCTAGTTTTGTGATGTCGAGAAGTTATTGATAGTTTCACTGCAAGGGAACAGATTCTGGGAGCAATTTCTAGAAATTCATGCTACAGTACATTCTTCCAGCTTTTCCAATAATTTTGATAACTTCTAATTGTCATAGTAAATCCCCTTCTGCAAAGCTGGTTGGAAAAAGAAAATTTTAATGTCAGCTGTCTGCTTCTTGCTGCATTTGGCAAAGTCCTGCAAGAAAAATGAACTCTTAAAAAGTGGCTATTGTAATAAGGTGGCAGCCTTAGCAAGAGACAAGTCTGTGGCCCTAAAATTTTCTTCAGTATCACCTATAACATCATTTCTGTAAGACAATAAGCATCAATCCAGAGGCAAAATTCAGACAGGCTTCCCAGCCAAGTCTATCATTTTCAAATAGCCTCAAGTTATCCTCCACTAAGAGGAGGGAGTAAAATGGGCACAGCACAAAAACCAGTAAATAAAAATTGGAATTTTTCAGCACTAAAATCATTACTAGGAGAAACACTTACAGAAGAGTGGACTGTGGATCTTCAAAAATCTACCCCTCTATAAAAAACAGTGTTTGTGCCAAAAATTGCCACAATCGACTTCCCCAAAACTCTAGAAATGAGCCAAAGGCATGCAAAAATCTGTGGAGGGTTTATGCAAGTAACATGGTCAAATCTCATTAAAAGTGGATTAGAATATACATTTGATTAAAATTATATGAAAAAACCATCAGCAAACATTAAACTTAATTGGGAAAGAGTGAATTCTTTTCTCTTAAGATCAGGAACAAGACAAGCATGCCCCTCTTGCCACTTCTGTTCAAAATTGTAATAGAGGTTGTAGCCAGGGCAAACAGGCAATACAATTAAATGTATCCAGATTGGAAAGGAAGAGGCATAACTATTCACAGATGATATGGTCTTGTACATAGAACATGTTGGGGGAGAAGTCAAGATGGAAGAATAGGAGGACGTGGAATTTATCTCTCCTCACAAGTGCATCAAGAATACATCTACAAAAGAAACGGTTCTCACAGAGCACCTGCTGAACATTAGTGGAAGACTTTGAACACCTAAAAAAAAAAAAAACAAGAAAACTACCCTCACAACAAGGTAGGACAAAAGAAAGGAAAGGGGAATCAAAAAGGATCAGCAACCCTAATGGGAAGCTGAAGGTGAGAAGAGTTTTCCACACTCAGAAAAATCCCCTCGCAGTGGGGAAATCAGCTGGGACAGAAAGAGATCTTCATGGGATTAAAGGAGAATGCAGCAGATAGTCTGTGGAAGGCAGGGCAAAGTAAGAACTGTGTGCATGGCCCACACTGCAGCCCTGCAAACCCTAGCTTGAGTTGTGTGTCTCTTGTTGCTGAGTGAGGGCTGGTGCTAAAAAGTGGGGTTTGCAGGGCAGACCCAGAGAGGGGACAGCTGTTAGCTGTGAAAAGACAGCCTGAAGGAATAAGAGTAAAGAGCTCCACTACTAGGAAAGTTTGCAGAAAAAGCCCAGGACATCACAGAAGCAAAGCATCACTGATGAGTGGTGCACAAGGGGTAGGGCTGCAATTGTAGCTCTCATCCCCTTCCACTGGCTTTGACCTCTGTAGGCACTGGGAGAGGTGCCCATCTGAGCAGCCTTGCCTGTCTCTCAAGCCAAAGCCTCCTCTTCCCATGGCAGCTCCAGGGTCCTGAGCACCACCCATCCTGCATCCTCCTCAGGAATCAGCTCTGGGCATCCCTGCCTGAGATGAGAATCTGCCAATGCAGGTGGGTGCTGAGTGGTAAAGTGTGGGATTAAGAAAACAGATTCAGGGAGAGGACTGCTGTCACCTGTACAGACTTAACAAAAGGTATGGGAGTGAGGGGACTCCAAGGCCAGGAATTCCCCTGGAGGAAGCATGGTCTGCCTAGGAAATGAGATGCCATTGTTGAGTGGTTCACAAGGGACAGGGCCACCACTGCCTCCACATGCCAGCTCCTGCCTCTGCAGACATTGGGAAGGACTCCCACCAGAGTGAAGTCCCAGTCTGCTGTAACTCCCTGCAAGTCACTGCCACCACAGGCACTTGGTGAACATCCCATCTCTGGCCACCACATCCCTCACTGGCCTGAGTAAGATATCCCAATAAGCTGATGTTTTTGACCCCTCTCACCTTGGTGGGGAACAGATGGCTGAGGGTGGCCCACATGTAGAGCTGGGGCCAAAATCAAAGTTGAGCCCCAAGGGCAGTGCAACTAAGTAAGAAGAATGGGAATCTCTCCATGCAGCTGAACAAGCTGTGAATTAAGTCTTTGCAATCAGCTTGGTATATTCTTTGTCTGTGGAATATCTGAATAGACAACAGGTGTTCCCACAACCAAGACCAGTCTAGCTTTAGCAGCAATCAACTTTGGGAGCAAGTACACATGGGAGTTTGGCCAAGTCAGAGTCTGAGCTGGCCCCACAGACCTACCTAGAGGTACTGAGTGCCTCCTGGGGAAGCAGGGGTAGGCTGTGGCTCACTGTGGGAGCAAGGACACTGACAGAGGAGGCCCCAGGAAAAGATTCTTATTACTATTATTATTTTTTGTTTGTTTCATTTTGTTCAATTGTTGGTATTGTTGTTTTATTATTTGTTATTTGTGATTCTTATTTTTGTTAGTATATTTTTTATGTTTCTATTTTACTTTAGTTTTTCCCATTTTGTGATTTTTTTTCTTGTTTTTGTTTTTTGGGTTTTTTTAAAAAATCATTTTTATGTGTTTGTTTTATGTTTGCTTTTTTTAGTTTGCCTCCTGCTTTTGTTTTGTTTTTCATTTTTTGTTTTGCCTAGCTTAGTCCTTATTGATTCTTTTCATTTTTGAGTTCTTTCCTTTGTTCTTTTGCTTTGCTTTTGTTTTCTTTGTATTTTTTTTCCTGTCAGATTCTTTGTTTCTGTTTGTTTTTGTTTTTAATCATTTCTCTTGTGTTCGGTTTGTCCATTTTTTTCTTCTTTTTGTATGTGGAGTGTTGCTTGTTGTTGTTCCTATTTGTTTTGTTTTTGTTACTTGTCTTGGGATTAGTTTGTTTCTTTTCTTTTCCTTTTTTCCTTTGTTTTTACTCTGCCCACACCTGCATCTCACAGGATTTTAATTCCCCAACCACAGGTCAGGCCTGGGCCTCCAGGGTGGTAGTGCCAAGTCCAAGAAACTGGACCACCAGAGAATTCCTGGGCCTAGAGAATGTTAGGAGAAGGCAATGGCACCCCACTCCAGTACTCTTGCCTGGAAAATCCCATGGACCGAGGAGCCTGGTAGGCTGCAGTCCATGGGGTCACTAGGAGTCAGACACGACTGAGTGACTTCACTTTCACTTTCATGCATTGGAGAAGGAAATGACAACCCACTCCAGTGTTCTTGCCTGGAGAATCCCAGGGATGGGGGAGCCTGGTGGGCTGCCATCTATGGGGTCACACAGAGTTGGACACGACTGAAGTGACTTAGCAGCAGCAGCAGAGAATGTTAATCAGCATGCAGTCTCCCATAAGTATCCATCTCAACACAAAGATCCAGCTCCATACAACTTCTTGCAGGCCCCAGTGCTGGACACCTCACACCAAGCACCTAGCAAGACGGGAACAAAGCCCTACCTGTCAGCAAATAGACTGTGTAAGGTTGTGCTAAGCTCATGGACACCCCCAAAACACGCCATTTGATGTGGCTCTGCCTATCAGAGGGAAAAGATTCAGCTCCACCTACCAGAGTGCAGGTACCAGTCCCTCCCAACAGGAGGCTACACAAACGCCTAGATCAACCTCAGTTATCAGGGGGCAGACAACAAAAGCAAGAGGAACTATGACCCTGCAGCCTGTGAAAAGGAAACCATAAATATAAAGTAAGTAAGATAAAATGAGACAAAAAAGAAATATGTTACAGACAAACTAGCAAGGTCAAAACCCACAAAATCAAATAAATGAAGAGGAAATAGGCAATCTACATGAAAAAATATTCAGAGTTATGATAGTAAAGATGACTCAAGATCTCGGAAATAGAATGGAGGTACAAATTCAGAAGATACAAGAAAGTTTTAACAAAGACCTAGAAGAAGTAAAGAACTAATAAACAGTATTGAACAACATGGTAACTGAAGTGAAAAATACACTAGAAGAAACCAATAGCATAATAACTGAGGAAGAAAATAGGATAAGTGAGCTGGAAGACAGAATAACGGAAATAAGTGCTGTTGAACATAGTAAAGATAAAAGAACGAAAAGAAATAAGGAGAGTCTTAAAGACTTCTGGGACAAAATCAAATGCATCACCATTCAAATTATACCAGTCCCAAAAGAAGACAAACAAAAAGGGTCTGAAAAAATATTTGAAGAGATTATAATCAAAAACCTCACTAACACGGGAAAGGAAATAGTCACCCAAGTCCAGGAAGTGCAGAGAGTACATACAGGATAAACCCAGGGAGAAACATGCTGAGACACATATTAATCAAATTAATAAATGTTAAATACAATGAAAAATATTAAAAGCAGCAAGGGAAAAGCAACAGATAACATACAAGGTAATCACCATCAAGTTGTCCGCTGATTTTTCAGCAGGCCAGAAGTGAGTGGCAGGATATATTTAAAGTGATAAAAGGGAAAAAAAAAAAAAACTACAACCAAGATTACTCTATCAAGCAAGGATCTCATTCAAATTCAACAGAGAAATCAAGTGTTACAGAAAATTCATCACCACCTAACCAGCTTTACAAGTGTTAAAGGAACTTCTCTATGTGTGAAACAGAAGAGAAGAGAAAGACCTATAAAAACAAACTTAAAACAATTAAGAAAACAGTAATATGAACATGTATATTGATAATTACCTTAAGTGTAAATGGATTAAATGCTCCAACCAAAAGACTCAGATTGGTTGAATGGATATGAAAATGAGACCTGTATATATGCTGCTTACAACTGACCCATTTCAGACCCAGGGACACACACAGCATGAAAGTGAGGAGATGGAAAAAGATAATCCATGCAAATGGAAATTGAAAGAAAGCTGGAGTAGCAATTCTCATATCAGACAAAAGAGACTTTAAAATAAAGACTATTACAATAGACAATGAAGGACACTACATAATGAACAAGCAATCAATCCAAGAAGATATAATAATTGAAAATATTTATGAACCTAATATAGGAGTACCTCAATACATAAGGCAAATGTTAACAGCCATAAAAGGGAAAACCAACAGTAACACAATGACAGTGGAGAACAGTAACACTCCACTTATATCAATGGATAGATCATTCAGACAGAAAATTAATAAGAAAACAAAAACTGTAAATGACACATTAGTCCAAAAAGACTTAATTGATATTTATAGGCTATCCCATCTAAAAGCATGGGATATACTTTCAGATACAAAATACTTTCAGTATACAAAATATAGTTTCAACTCAAGTGCACATGGAACATTCTCCAGGATAGATCACATCTTTGGTGAAAAATCAAGCCTTAGTAAGTTTAAGAAAATTGAAATTATATCAAGCATCTATTTCTGACTACATCACTCTCACATTAGAAATCAAACCAGGAAAAAAACCATAAAAAATACAAACATCTGGAAACTAAATAATATGTTACTAAATAACCAAGAGATAAAAGGGAAAAATCAAAACATACCATAAGCAAATGACAATGAAAACACAATGACCCAAAACATATGGGATGAAGCAAGAGTAATTCTAAGAGGGAAGTTTATAGCAATAAAATCCTACCTCAAGAAACAAGAGAACTAGAGAGAGAACAACAACAACAACAACAACAAACCCCAATGTTAGTATAAGGAAATAAATCATAAAGATCAGAGCAGAAATAAATCAAAAAGAAGAAAGCAATAACAAAGATCAATGAAACTAAAATCTGGTTCTTTGAGATGATAAACAAAATTGATAACTTTTAACTCATCAAGAAAAAAAGGAGGGGACACAAATCAATAAAATTAGAAATGAAAATGTAGAAGTTACGACTGAAAATGCAGAAATATGAAAGATTATAAGAGATTAGTCAAGCAACTATATGTGAATAAAGTGGACAACATAAAAGAAATGGACAAATGATTAGAAAATTACAACTTTCTTTCAGTCTCAACAAGGAAGAAATAGAATATATAAACAAACCAATCAAAAGTAATGAAATTGAAAATATGATTTAAAATCTTCCAACAAATAAAGGTCCAGGGTCAGATGGCTTCACAGGCAAATTCTATCATTTAGAGAAGAGCTAACACCTATTCCTCTGAAAATGTTCCAAAAACTTGCAGTGGGAAGAACACTCCCAAGCTCATTTTATGATATTATTATCACTCTGATACCAAAAACAGACAAAGATATTACACAAAAAAGAAAATTATAGGCCAATATTATTGATGAACATGAATGCAAAAATCCCCAACAATATCCTAACAAACAGAATGAAACAACACATTAAAAGGATCAGATCATACACTATGGTCAAGTGGAATTTATCCAAGAGATAAAAAGATTCTTTGATATATGCAAATCAATCAATGTTGTACACCATAATAATAAATTGACCAATGAAAATCATATGGTCATCTCAATAGATGCAGAAAAATCTTTTGATATGATTCAGCACACATTTATGATTTAAAAAAATATCTCTCCAGAAAGTGGGAACAGAGGGAACTTACCTCAAGATAATAAAGGCCATATATGACAACCCACCACAAACATCATTCTCAATGTTGAAAAACTGAAACCATTTCCTCTAAGATCAGGAACAAGACGAGTATGTTCACTCTCACTACTACTATTCAATATAGTTTTGGAAGTCCTAGCCATGGCAATCAGAGAAGAAAAAGAAATAAAAGGAATCCAAATTGGAAAAGAAGAAGTATGACTGTCCTGTTTGCTGATGACATGATACTATATGTGGAAAATCCTAAAGAGGTCATCAGAAAACTACTAGAGCTCATTAATGAATTTAGTAACAAAAAATAATACACAGAAGAAATCTCTTTTATTACTATACACTAATAACGAAAGATAAGAAAGAAAAGTTAAGGAAAGAATCACATTTACCACTGCAAGAAAAAGAATAAAACACCTAGGAATAAACCTACAAAATGAGGCAAAAGACCTGTACACAGAAAACTATAAGATACTGATGAAGAAATCAAAGATGACACAAACAGATGGAAAGATATACCATGTTCTTACATTGGAAGAATTAATATTGTGAAAATAACCATATTACCCAAAGCAATGTAAAATTTTGATGCAATCCCTATCAATTTACCAATGGCATTTTTCACAGAACTAGAGCATAAAATTTCACAATATATGGAAACACAAATGATCTCAAGTAGCCAAAGCCATCTTAAGAAAGAAAAATGGAGCTGGAGGAATCAGGCTCCCTGACTTCAGACTATACTGCAAAGCTATAGTCATTAACACAATATGGTACTGAAACAAAAACAGAAATATAGATCAATGGAACAGGATACAAAGCCCCAAGATAAATCCATGTACATATGGTTACCTAATCTATGACATAGGAGGCAAGAATATACAATGGAGAAATGACAGTGTCTTCAATAACAGGTGCTTGGAAAACTGGACAGCTGCATATTAAAATTGAAATTAGAACACGCTCTAATACATACACAAAAATAAACTCAATATAGAATAAGACCTAAATGTAAGGCCAGACATTATTAAACTCCTAGAAGAAAATGTAGGCAGAACACCCTTTGACATCAAATGCAGCAAGATCCTCTTTGACTCACCTCCTTGAGTAATAAAAATAAAAACAAAAATAAACAAATGGGACCTAATGAAACTTAAAAAGCTTTTGCACAGCACAGGCGATCATAAACAAGATGAAAAGACAACCCTCAGAACAAGAGAAAATATTTGCAAACAAAGCAATTGACAAAGGGTTGATCTTCAAAATATACAAACAGCCCATACAGCTCAATATTTAAAAAAAAAAAACAACACAATGAAAAAATGAGCAGAAGACCTAATTAGACATTTCTGAAAAGAAGACACACAGATGGCCAACAAAAACATGAAAAGATGTCCAACATCACTAATTATTAAAGAAATGCAAATCAAAACTACAGCAGTCAGAATCAGTTCAGTTCAGTTCAGTCTCTCAGTCGTGTCTGACTCTTTGAGACCCCATGAATTGCAGCACGCCAGGCCTCTCTGTCCATCACCAACCCCCGGAGTTCACTCAGATTCACATCCATCGAGTCAGTGATGCCATTCAGCCATCTCATCCTCTGTCGTCCCCTTCTCCTCCTGCCCCCAATCCCTTCCAGCATCAGAGTCTTTTCCAATGAGTCAACTCGTCACATGAGGTGGCCAAAGTACTGAAGTTTCAGCTTCAGCATCATTCCCTCCAAAGAAATCCCAGGGCTGATCTCCTTCAGAATGGACTGGTTGGATCTCCTTGCAGTCCAAGGGACTCTCAAGAGTCTTCTATGGTCAGCATCAAAAAAATCTATATATAAACAATAAATGCTGGAGAGGGTGTGGAGAAAAGGGAACCCCCTTACAATGTTGGTGGGAATGCAAACAGCCTCTGTGGAAACCAGTGTGGAGATTCCTTAAAAAACTGGAAATAGAACTGCCATATGAACCAGCAATCCCACTACTGGACATGCACACCAAGGAAACCAGAATTGAAAGAGACATGTGTACCCCAACGTTCATTGCAGCACTGTTTACAGTAGCCTAAGACATGGAAGCAACCTAGATGTCCATCAGAAGACAAATGGATAAGGAAGTTGTGTTACATATACACAATGAAATACTACTCAGCTATAAAAAGGAACACATTTGGGTCAGTTCTAATGAGGTGGATGAAACTGGAGCCTATTATAAAGAGTGAAGTAAGTCAGAAAGAGAAACACCAGTACAGTTTATTAATGCATATACATGGAATTTAGAAAGATGGTAACGACGACCCTATATGCAAGGCAGCAAAAGAGACACGGTTGTAAAGAACAGACTCGGAATATGTGGGAGAAGGCAAGGGTGGGGCGATATGAGAGAATAGCATTGAAACACGTATATTACTGTATGTAAAGGCACTCAAAGCTGGTGCTCTGGGACAGCCCAGAGGGATGGGGTAGGGAGGGAGGTGGGAGGGGAGTTCAGGATGGGGAGACACGTGTACTGCATGGCTGATTCATGTGAATGTATGGCAAAACCCACCACAATAATGTAAAGTAATTAGCCTCCAATCAAAATAAATAAATTAATTTAAAAAAACTGAAAATAGAACTACCATATGACTCAGCAATCCTATTCCTGGGTATATACCTGGAGAAAACCATGATTCAAAAAGACACATGCACCCCAATGCTCATCTCAGCACTATTTACAATAGCCAGGACAAGGAAGCAAACCTAAATATTCATCAAAAGAAGAAATGATCTAGAAGATGTGATATATTTTTACAATAATAAATACTATATCCCAAGGGGAAGGCGAGGGTGGATGAATTGGGAGATCGGAACTGACATATATTCAATACTATGTATGAAATAGGTAACTAATGAGAACCTGGGATTCCCAAGTGGCTCAGTGGTAAAGAATTTGCCTGCCAATGCAGGAGATGTGAGTTTGATCCCTGGGTCAGAAAGCTCCCTGGAGTAGGAAATGGCAACCCATTTCAGTATTCTTGCCTGGGAAATCCCATTGATAGAGGAACCTGGTGGGCTACAGTCCATGGGGTTGCAAAACAATCAGTTACAACTTAACAACTAAACAACAACAACGAGAACCTACGGGATAGCACAAGGAACTTTACTAGGTGCTCTATGGTGACCTAAATGGGAATAAAATCCAAAAATGAGGGGATATATGCATACATATCGGAGAAGGCAATTGCACCCCACTCCTGTACTCTTGCCTGGAAAATCCCATGGACGGAGGAGCCTGGTAGGCTGCAGTCCATGGGGTCGCTAAGAGTCGGACACGACTGAGCGACTTCACTTTCACTTTTCACTTTCATGCATTGGAGCAGGAAATGGCAACCCACTCCAGTGTTCTTGCCTGGAGAATCCCAGGGACGGGGGAGCCTGGTGGGCTGCTGCCTATGGGGTCATACAGAGTCGGACACGACTGAGTGACTTAGCAGCAGCAGCATGTATACGTATGACTGATTCACTTTGCTGTACAGCAAAAACTGATTATTCCCTGCAGAGACAACAGCACAGCTATTCTATGCCTGCATCTGCGTGCTCAGTCACTTCAGTTGCATCCGACTCTTTGAGACAGTGTGGACTGTAGCCCACCAGGCTTCCTCTGTCCGTGGGATTCTTCAGGTAAGAATACTGGAGTGGGTTGTCATGCCCTACTACAGGGGATCTTCCCAACACAGTGATTGAACCCCAAGTCTCCTGCATTACACGTGCAGGAGCCACAGGGGAAGAACACCAGAAACTGACACAACAGTGTAAAGCAACTATACGCCAATAAAATAAAAAAAGAACAAAAATGTGAACGAATCTACACACCAGAAAGAAAAAAGCTTTGACAATTAATAAAGGAATTCCAAAGGCTGTAGGACATAGACAAGGACTATATTTCTATACAGTAACAATGAACAATCCCCAAATGAAATTAATTGCAAAACTCCATTTAAACAGCATAAAACCAATATATTTTGGATTTAATTAAACAAAGTGCAAGACATACACTTAAAACTAAAAACAGGGTTGACTGTGAAAGAAATTCCTCTAACAATTTTCTTCATTTTCTGTGAGAGTAGAAATTTTAGCTGGGCACATAGTCATATGGTGAAAATTCACATTTTTCATCTTTATTTGCAGGTAGATGTGACCACGTGACTAAGTTCTGTTCAATGGGTCATGAATAGTCAAGTTGTAAACAATCTCTAAATCATGCCATTAAAGCAAATGGTTTAACCTCCTCTTTTTGTCCTTTTCCCCTTTCCTGCTAGCTGAAATAAGCATGTGTGCTAACACATCTTCAACCATACAGAGGAGGGTAACACCCTAACGATGGCTTTTTAGAATATTATTTCTATCTATTCTTGTTCTCTGTTTAGTAAGACATAGTAGGCATAGTTCACTTCTTTAGACATGATTTCTTTTAGTTTTTTGAACATATTTAAAATTTAGGACTTAAGATCTTTGCCTACTAAAGACATCGTCTGGATCACCTCAGGGATAGTTTCAATTGGCTTCTTCTTTTTGGGTATATGGGCCATGCTTTCTTGTTCTTCGTCTCATAACATTTCATTGAAAATAGGACATTGTAGATAGTATGTGGTAGTAATTAGAAATTAATAATTTAGTAATTTCTAGTGTTCTGGAATTAGAAAGCTCCTGCACCACTAATTTGTTGTTGTTTTTAAGGCTCTTTATTTGTTTAGCAACTTTCCTAGGCTGATTATATAGATTCTGTATTCCTTACAGGATGTATGGTATCACCTGCACAATGCCTGAAACAAAGTAGGTCCCTGGTTAGAAATGAATCCGAATAGTTTCTAAGGATTTTCTTGACTAGTCAACAAACTATTTTGCATCATATCTGGAAAAAAGTAGAAAGTAGCACGTTATTCTTTCTCTTATCACTTTAAAAGGCTATCATCTTCATTAAGATATAGTGGATTGGGAACGGAATATATGTTTCAATAGTAATATTATAATAAAATGAATAACAATAGCAAAGAAATGTATGTGCAAAGCATAAATTCAGTGGCAGTAGATTCATCTTTCAAAATTGCCTCTTATGCCTTATAAATTTATCAGACACTAAGCAGTCTGAATTTATGAGTAAGTGTGTGATTTAGTCTACATATAATTTAGAATGAAGCAAATATTATTTTACAATCTTTCCTCAATGATGAGGGTTCAACAGGGGAATTGGCTCATTTTGTTACACAGTTCTATTTCTATAATGATACTAAAAAAATAAAAATAAAAAATAAAAATAAATAAAAAATAAAAAATTGTGTTGCTTTTATTTATAAGCTTGGCTTCCTTGGGATCATCTCTTGCCAGTATAGTTAGTGGTCAGTTGATAATAATCAGTGTTTTCTTAAATGTCATGAGCTAGCAGGTCTTCCATTCATTTAATCAAAGGGATCTGTGTGTGAAAGCACACCTTGAAACTTCAGGCAGTTTACAAGCATCATCTTTCACTTCCTGCTTGTTCAGAGCCTTGAGGTCAATCAGAAGTTGAGTTGATGGGGCTTTCTTGGCCCTTTATTGGGCACACACACAACCCTGCACATATAAGTAGGCTCCTAGATTCCAAAAATACACTGGTACCTCACCAAGTACCCTATGCTATGTGCTAAGTCGCTTCAGGCATGTCTGACTCTTTGCAACCCTATGGACTGTAGACCACCAGGCTCCTCTGTCCAAGAGATTCTCCATACAAGAATACTGGAGTAGGTAGCCATTTGCTTCTCCAGGAGATCTTCCTGACCCAGGTTTTGAACCTGCATCTCTTATATCTCCTGCATTGGCAGATGGGTTCTTTACCACTAGCACCACCTAAAGACCCGCAACCAAGTGCCTTGCAGCTGTCTAATTCTTCAGGTCTAAATTTAAAATTTTGAGCCACACCTGGATTTTAAATTTTGAGACCCCAAAATTTGTTTGCCCCAACTGAAATCGCAGGCTTATGCATCTGTGGTATTACCAATTCCAGATAATTGCTATTGCTTTCAGCATGAGAATTTTTTTTCCCTGCAAAACTGGGCTCTGAGTAAGACTGAATAAAAACAACATCATGGGTATAAAACTTTTCCATGGAACTAAGAATCTGCTCAAAATATTGACTGTGCTCTGAGGAAGGGGTTTTCACAGACCTCTAAAAAAGGTCATTCCTTCTCATTCGCTGCAAGGTTGAAGCAAGGAAAACGGGTGTCTATTGTACACTTGTCCCTCAATATCTGAAGGGGATTGGTTTCAGGGCCTGTCTTGAATACCAAAATTCAAGGGTTCCACATGCATGGCTTCAACCTACTGCAGATCATATGGTACTGTAGTATTTATTGAAAAAAATACGGCATATAAGTGAACCCATGCAGTTCAAACCCGTGTTGTTCAAGGATCAACTGTAATTATTTTGCAGTCTCTCCTCTTAGACAAGTTGAGCTGCTTTCATGACTAGCCAAATCTTTTCAGAGACAAAATAAAATTATAGGGGTGTACAAGGTTCAGGAATTGAGTCAAGAAGGCCCTCACCATGGGTCAGAGGAGCAGTTTGCTTTTTCATTTTCTGTTCCTTAATCATAACTTGGATCATCTGTTTTGACAGTGAGGATGGTTCTGATTAGACGTGTGCTATAAATGTGAATGTCTGTGTACCCCTCCTCCCAAATCCATATGCCGAATCTTAACCCCTAATGTGATAGTATTTAGAGCTGAGGTCTTTGGGAGTGACTAGGTCATGAAGGTAGATCCTCCTGAATGGGATTAAGGCCCTTATAAACAGATTCCAGGCAGCTCTCTTATCTATTTCATCAGATAAATATACAAGAAGAAGACTATCTATGAATGAGGAAGCAGGCCTTCAACAGACATAAAATCTATTACTGCTTTGATCTTGGACTTTTCAGCCTCCATATCTATGAGAAATAAATGTTCAAGCCACTCAGTCTATGGTACTTCATTCAGTTCAGTTCAGTCGCTCAGTCGTGTCCAACTCTTAGCGACCCCATGGACTGCAGCCTACCAAGCTCCTCCGTCCATGGGATTTTCCAGGCAAGAGTACTGGAGTGGGGTGCCATAGCCTTCACATGGCCTTAGTCCTACTAAGAGATGTGCTGAGATGGATTACAGAGTCATTTCACTCAGCCCTTTAGTTGGTAGGAAATCCCAGATTTTGCCAGATAGTTTGGGGTAATTCTAACTACCTGTGGTTACTGTGAATTTTCATTTGTTTTGTGTCTTAAAGGCATTTTAGTGTGTGTTGGGGGAGGTTAGTCAGGGGACTAGAAGCACAGAGAAAAATAGGGATGAAAGTAAATAAAAGAACAGGTGGATTAGGAAGAATTTTACCAGCTTTGTATTAAAGAGTGAAGCTATGCATGAAACATTAATGGAATTAACAACATAAAAATAAAACTATCTGTGCATCTGGAAACCACAAATAATTAAAAAGCACAATCCAAGAAAAGTATCTGCAATGTATGTGCCTGAATGTGGGTCAGGGTCTTCACATATAACTGCTAAAATCAATGAACTACTTATTTTTAAAAATTAATACATGCTGATGAGAGTATGAGAAACCAAGAATTCTCATAGAAAGTCAGGGACAATACAAATGGGTATTATGTTTCTTGCAATATGCAACAAGAGTGTTAAGTGTTCACATCCTTGAAATCTATTATAAACAGAGATGGTGAAAAATATTTTCATTTTATGGAGGAATAATCTTGGAGTAATAATATATCAGTGTTCCTCCTACATATCTTCTAGACTGAATTGCTCTACAAATTACTACAAATTCCCTGCAAATTATGAGTTTTTCCACCAGAAAGCAGAAATGGGTAGTAGAAGAATAGATATCAGCTATAAGTTTAAAGAGAACATTTTTAATACACCGAGTCTTGTGGCTTGAAAAACTCTACCCACTACACATTACAGCAAATACTGATGATAGCATCAATAATAATTACATGATAGCTACAAGCGCCAAGCTAAGATCCTGCTGGGTAATTGATGCTGGACACCACCCATGAAGCAGATGCTATTATTGCCCTAATTTTATGCCTTTGGGAACTGTGGCACACAGGAAAAGTCAGCTGTCCAGGTTCTCAGGGTTCCTCAAAGAGTGTCCCTATGTTCAGGTCCCAAGTCTGTCAGACTGTAGTTTGCACACTGGTTTGCAGGATGCTTTCCTGCCCCCAACACAAGAATGAAAATACTCACTGGGGAAGAGGGTAAAACAACCCACAAAACTTTTAAAAAAGTGTAATAAGATAATCATTGCCCACAATAAAGTGAAAGGAAATAAAATCAATGTAGGAAATTGTTCATAGAGTATCATTCCAGTATTATAAAAAGATGTTATATTTACAAAGAAAAGCATAGGGAAGAAACCGGGTATCTGTTCATTTAATCAACAAATATATTTTGAGAACACACTGCTAAGCACTGTTTTGTTAATGCGCTGCAGTTAATATGGTAAGCAAAAACAAAGCAAAAATACACCTCCTGTCAGAAAGCTTACATTATGATACTTTCCTTTGAGACGGAGGTCACAGAGTATTTCTGCTTTCCATGGCAGGTGTTAATTGTTGTCAGTCTTTTAAAGACTAAGTATTCTTTTAGGAAGAAAAATGAATAAAAATTTAAAAGTCTTTTTCAAATGATTTTTCCAACTTGGGGAACACGTTAAAATCCTGACTTTAAAAAGTGAGATATTCAAGTCACGATGTAATATGATTTTCATGTTTAAAGTTCACATTTATGAATGAAAACATGAAATATTAATGATCATCACCAGGTAATGGGATTGTGAATAAGATTAGCCTTCTTTATTACACTTTATCTGTATTCCAAATTTCCTATATTTAAGTTCAGTGACTTTAATGAGATAAAAAACCCAGGAAAACCCAGGGTAAACCCATAACAAGATCATTCAGAGAAGCAGAAGGACAAGTTGCTAAGGAACCTAGGCAGCTCCACAGGAGAAAGGTCAACTTGAAAAGCAAAAGGGTTTTGTCTCTGGGCAGTGAGTTTTCAAAAGGGACCCCACTAAAGGGAGCAGACCTAGCCTAAAGATCTGCCTAGCTCACTTAGACTAAAAAGAAGCCGACTTTTTCGACTTTTTTTAAAGCACGAAGGGAGGGGCCGGAGGCGGGCAAGGTTGCTGTGCAATGCAATGCTGCCATCTAGAGTCAGAGGAGACCAATTGCCACCAATGCTAGAAAAATTCTTCTTTTCCGCTGGTTTTCCCGCGTAGAGCCCAGAAAGTCATGGATGCAAAAGCCCAGCGGGATGCCAATAATGACCACAGAAGTGAAGTGAACCTCCCAAACTCCACGGAGCCTAAGCCTTCACAAACCGAGCCATAGCAACATAGCCCTTCCTGGGCGCCGGCGCCCAGGAGGGACGCAAACCCGGGGAATGGAGTTACGATCCCACTGGCGCCTTCAGGGCCTTCGCATCGAAGCCCAGTGAAGCCGCTGCCAGACTCCCAGCCCAGTCCACTAGTTTTCTCCCTGACCCTGTTTGGAACTCTCCACTGAGGAACCTGACCGGTGACGTCCGTGTCCTGTCGCCCACTACCCCTACGTGCGGTTCGGTTCGGTTCAGTTCAGTTCAGTCGCTCAGTCGTGTCGGACTCTTTGCAACTCCATGAATCGCAGCACACTAGGCCTCCCTGTCCATCACCAGCTCCCTGAGTTCAACCAAACCCATGTCCATTGAGTCGGTGATGCCACCCAACCATCTCATACTCTGTCATCCCCTTCTCCTCCTGCCCTCAATCTTTCCCAGCATCAGGGTCTTTTCAAATGAGTCAGCTCTTCGCATCAGGCGGCCAGAGTATCAGCTTCAACATCAGTCCCTCCAAAGAACACCCAGGACTGATCTCCTTGCAGTCCAAGGGACTCTCAAGAGTCTTCTCCAACACCACAGTTCAAAAGCATCAATTCTTCGGCACTCAGCTTTCTTCATAGTCGAACTCTCACATCCATACATGACCACTGGAAAAACCATAGCTGACTAGACAGACCTTTGTTGGCAAAGTAATGTCTCTGCTTTTGAATATACTGTCTAGGTTGGTCATAACTTTCCTTCCAAGGAGTAAGCGTCTTTTAATTTCATGGCTGCAGTCACCATCTGCAGTGATTTTGGAGCCCAGAAAAATAAAGTCAGCCACTGTTTCCACTGTTTCCCCATCTATTTGCCATGAAGTGATGGGACTGGATGCCATGATCATCGTTTTCTGAATGTTGCACTTTAAGCCAACTTTTTCACTCTCCTCTTTCACTTTCATCAAGAGGCTCTTTAGTTCTTCACTTTCTGCCATAAGGGTGGTGTCATCTGCATATCTGAGGTTATTGATATTTCTCCCAGCAATCTTGATTCCAGCTTGTACTTCCTCCAGCCCAGCGTTTCTCATGATGTACTCTGCATATAAGTTAAATAAGTAGGGAGACAATATACAGTCTTGACGTATTCCTTTTCCTATTTGGAACCAGTCTGTTGTTCCATGTCCAGTTCTGACTGTTGCTTCCTGACCGGTATACAGATTTCTCAAGAGGCAGGTCAGGTGGTCTGGTATTCCCATCTCTTTCAGAATTTTCCACAGTTTATTGTGAGCCACACAGTCAAAGCTTTGGCATAGTCAATAAACCGGGACTGGTACAAATCCCCTGGCCATTCTCCTCCTGCCCACTCCGGGCCTGTGAATGTGCTCCTCTTGTGGCACACTCACTATTCTCCTGTCAGCCCTCACTCTTCTGATCTGTCCTCAGTGCCTACGAGGCTCACCAGGTCATCCCGGAGCCTCTCCGTCCTCAGCGATGCTCCCTTCCTCCCCACCGGAGCATGCCTCTGCCCACAGTCCCACCCTGGGTATCAGGAAAGACCGTGCCCCTCATGGTGTCTGTTTCTAGCACTCCTGCCTCTCATCACCCTCAATATGATATCCTGTCCTCCAGAACCCTCACTCTAATGCATTGATAGCCTCAACCTCCTGGAGACCTCCAGCTCACCGACCACATGTCCTTCCACACCATCAGCCATGCCTCTCCTCACTCTGCTGAGCCAGGGCTGGAAGCTGTCCCCCGCAAACACACCTCTCCCCTGCAAACACACCTCTTGTGCTCCTTGCACCCTCCTACCTGCCCACTCCCTGCCTGTCTCTAAGCACCTGAGCATTGAGGAGAAAACTTTACAACTTTACAGAAGTGTTTTATCTTAAATCCATGACTGGAGAGGAATTGCTGTTCATTGTCACTCTTAGCTACCTACACTACACACTAGTAACCTTCCTCCATCCTAATGACCACCAGCCCCACCCGCCAATAATTCGTGGAGAAGACAGAAGCAATCCTATGGGATTTCTCGAGTTTCCCAATCCCAATCTGCCTGTTTCCCCCCTGGCACGCTGCTGCCCCTATGGAGGAGGTGACCATATCCCATTTGAGGCCTTCACCTGGAATCCATATCCTTCATCCTTCTCAAGGAGTGAGCTTTTGCAATGCTCATTCTGGTTTCCTGAATTGTCAGGCTCCCCATTTCTTTTGGATCATTCCATCATCTACAAAGTGGGCAGAAGAATGGTTGGAGTTTAAGAATTTAGCCTTCTGGACATGATCGTGGTTCCTGCCGTGGTGGGCAGACCCCTAGGGGCTTCATTCCCTGTAGCAGAAATGTGGAAATCGGCTGAGTTCAGACCCAAGGGTTCTACCATGAAGGAAGCCTAACCTTCTAGGGCTGGAGCGAGCAGCTGTGAGGAGATAACCCACATCCAAGGTCAGGAGTGGCGGCTGTACTTTGCTGGAGCAGCCATGAAGAGACACCTCACGTCCAAGGTCAGAGAAACCCCAGTAAGACGGTAGGCACAGGAGCACCTGTGAGGAGATACCCCATGTCCAAGGGCAAAGGAGAAGCCCCAGCAAGACTGTAGAAGGGACGAATTCACATTTAGAATCAAACCCCATTCCCGCCAGAGCTGCTCAGAAGGCTCAAATCAACTTCATGTGTACCAGGATCCAGGGACCCCACAGAGACTGAGACAGAACTGTGTTTGAGTGTCTCCTGTGGAGGTACAGCTCAGCAGTGGACTGCCACAGGGACAGGGCCTCTGGGTGCAACAGACTTGGGTATAGCATAAGCCCTCTTGGAGGAGATCACCATTAACCCCACCATAGAGCTGCCAGAACTTACACAGGACTGGGAAATAGACTCTTGGAGGGCATAACAAAATCTTGTCTGCACCAGGACCCAGGAGAAAGGAGCAGTGGCTCCACAAGAGACTGACCCAGACTTGCCTGGGAGTATCCAGGAGTCTCCAGCAGAGGTGTGGGTCGGCAGTGGCCTGCTTCAGGTTTGGGGGCACTGAGTGTAGCAGTACATGCATGGAATCATTTGAAGGCAGTCACCATTATCTTCATTACCTCCACCATAGTTTGGCCCCAGGTAAACAGCAGGGAGGCAACACAGCTCCACCCATCAACAGAAAACTGGATTAAAGATTTACTAAGTATGGCTCTGCCCATCAGAACAAGACCCAATTTCCCCCTCAGTCAGTCTCTCCCATCTAGAAGCTTCCATAAGCTTCTTATCCTTTGCCATCAGAGGGCAGACAAACTGAAAACCACAATCACAGAAAACTAACCAATCTAATCACATAGACCACAGCCTTGTCTAACTCAACGAAACTATGAGCTATGTTGTGTAAGGCCACCCAAGATGGACAGGTCATGGTGGAGAGTTCTGACAAAATGTGGTCCACTGGAGAAGGGAATTGGCAAAAGACTTCAGTATTCTTGCCTTGAGAACCCCATGAACAGTATGAAAAGGCAAAAAGTTAGGACACTGAAAGATGAACTCCCCAGGTTGGTAGGTGCCCAAAATGCTACTGGAGATCAATGGAGAAATAATTCTAGAAAGAATGAAGGGATGGAGCCAAAGCAAAAACAACACCCCGTTGTGGATGGGACTGGTGGTGGAAGCAAGGTCCAAAGCTGTCAAGAGCAGTATTGCATAGGAACCTGGAATGTTAGGTCCATGAATCAAGGCAAATTGGAAGTGGTCAAACGGGAGATGGCAAGAGTGAACGTCGATATTTTAGGCATCAGCGAACTAAAATGGACTGGAATGGGTGAATTAAACTCAGATGACCATTATGTCTTCTACTGTGGGCAAGAATCCCTTAGAAGAAATGGAGTAGCCATCATAGTCAACAAAAGAGTCCAAAATGCAGTACTTGGATGCAGTCTCAAAAACAACAGAATGTTCTCTGTTCGTGTCCAAGGAAAACCATTCAATATCATGGTAATCAAAGACTATGCCCTGACCAGTAAAGCTGAAGAAGCTGAAGTTGAACGGTTCTATGAAGACCTACAAGACCTTCTAGAACTAACACCCCCAAAAGATGTCCTTTTCATTATAGGGGACTGGAATGCAAAAGTAGGAAGTCAAGAAACACCTGGAGTAACAGGCAAATTTGGCCTTGGAATACAGAATGAAGCAGGGCAAAGGCTAATAGAGTTCTGCCAAGAGAACACACTGGTCATAGCAAACACCCTCTTCCAACAACACAAGAGAAGACTCTATACATGGACATCACCAAATGGTCAACACTGAAATCAGATTGATTATATTCTTTGCAGCCAATGATGGAGAAGCTCTATACAGTCAACAGAAAAAAGACTGGGAGCTGACTGTGGCTCAGACCATGAACCCCTTACTGCCAAATTCAGACTTAAATAGAAGAAAGTGGGGAAAACCACTAGACCATTCAGGTATGACCTAAATCAAATTCCTTACGATTATACAGTGGAAGTGAGAAATAGATTTAAGGGACTAGATCTGATAGACAGAGTGCCTCATGAACTATGGAATGAGGTTCGTGACATTGTACAGGAGACAGACCTGTACAGGAGACAGACCACCCCCAATAAAAAGAAATGCAAAAAAGCAAAATGGCTGTCTGAGGAGGCCTTACAAATAGCTGAGAAAAGAAGAGAAGTGAAAAGCAAAGGAGAAAAGGAAAGATACAAGCATCTGAATGCAGAGTTCCAAAGAATAGCAAGGAGAGATAAGAAAGGGTTTCTCAGTGATCAATGCAAAGAAATAGAGGAAATTAAAAGACTAGAGATCTCTTCAAGAAAATTAGAGATGCCAAGGGAACATTTCATGCAAAGATGGGCTCGATAAAGGACAGAAATGGTATGGACCTAACAGAAGCAGAAGATACTAAGAGGTGGCAAGAATACACAGAAGAACTGCACAAAAAAGATCTTCACAACCCAGATAACCACGATGGTGTGATCATTCATCTAGAGCCAGACATCCTGGAATGTGAAGTCAAGTGGGCCTTAGAAAGCATCACTACGAGCAAAGCTAGTGGAGGTGATGGAATTCCAGTTGAGCTATTTCAAATCCTGAAAGATGATGCTGTGAAAGTGCTGCACTCAATTTGCCAGCAAATTTGGAAAACTCAGCAGTGGCCACAGGACTGGAAAAGGTCAGTTTTCATTCCAATCCCAAAGAAAGGCAATGCCAAAGAATGCTCAAACTACCGCACAATTGCACTCATCTCACACGCTAGTAAAGTAATGCTCAAAATTCTCCAAGCCAGGCTTCAGCAATACATAAACCGTGAACTTCCAGATGTTCAAGCTGGATTTAAAAAAGGCAAAAGGAACCAGAGATCAAATTGCCAACATCTGTTGGATCATAGAAAAAGCAAGAGACTTTCAGAAAAATATCTACTTCTGCTTCACTGACTATGCCAAAGCCTTTGACTGTGTGGATCACAATAAACTGTGGAAAATTCTGAAAGAGATGGGAATACCAGACGACCTGACCTGCCTCTTGAGAAATCTGTATACCGGTCAGGAAGCAACAGTTAGAACTGGACATGGAACAACAGACTGGTTCCAAATAGGAAAAGGAGTACGTCAAGGCTGTATATTGTCACCCTGTTTATTTAACTTATATGCAGAGTACATCATGAGAAACGCTGGGCTGGAAGAAGCACAAGCTGGAATGAAGATTGCCAGGAGAAATATCAATAACCTCAGATATGCAGATGGCACCACCCTTACGGCAGAAAGTGAAGAAGAACTAAAGAGCCTCTTGATGAAAGTGAAGGAAGAGAGTGAAAAAGTTGGCTTAAACCTCAGCATTCAAAAAAACAATGATCATTGCATCTGGTCCCATAACTTCATAGTAAATAGATGGGGAAACAGTGGCAGACTTTATTTTTTGGACTCCAAAATCACTGCAGATGGTGATTGCAGCCATGAAATTAAAAGACACTTACTCCTTGGAAGGAAAATTACGACCAACCTGCTGCTGCTGCTGCTGCTGCTAAGTCGCTTCAGTCGTGTCCGACTCTGTGCGACCCCAGAGACAGCAGCCCACCAGGCTCCCCATCCCTGGGATTCTCCAGGCAAGAACACTGGAGTGGGTTGCCATTTCCTTCTCCAATGCATAAAAGTGAAAAGTGAAAGGGAAGTCGCTCAGTCATGTCTGACTCTTCGAAACCCCATGGATTTCAGCCTACCAGGCTCCTCCATCCATGGGATTTTCCAGGCAAGAGTACTGGAGTGGGGTGCCATTGCCTTCTCCAATGACCAAACTAGACAGCATATTAAAAAGCAGAGACATTACTTTGCCAACAAAGGTCCGTCTAGTCAAGGCTATGGTTTTTCCAGTAGTCATGTATGGACGGGGGAGTTGGAATATAAAGAAAGCTGAGCACTGAATTGATGCTTTTGAACTGTGGTGTTGGAGAAGACTCTTGAGAGTCCCTTGGATTGCAAGGAGATCCAACCAGTCCATCCTAAAGGAAATAAGTCCTGAATATTCTTTGGAAGTGTTGATGTTGAAGCTGAAACTCCAGTACTTTGGCCATCTGATGTGAAGAACTGACTCATTTGAAAAGACCCTGATGCTGGGAAAGACTGAAGGCAAGAAGGGAAGGGGATGACGGAGGATGAGATGGTTGGATGGCATCACCGATTGAATGGACATGAATTTGAGAAAACTCCGGGAGTCGGTGATGAACAGGGAGGCCTAGTGTGCTGCAGTCCGTGGTATTTCAAAGAGTTGGACACGACTGAGCGACTGGACTGAACTGAACTGAACTTATTCTGTCTAGGGGCTTTGATAACCCTGCAGCTGAGGCTCTGAATTGGACACCCTGCTCAGGAGTGGGATGGAGGATAAGACCCAGATTTAGAGGTGTCTGCAGACACCATCAGAGTGAGCTCAGGCTGGGTCAGCTAGGGAGCAGCAGGACCCAACCAAGAGGAGAGAGACAAAAATGCAAGTTTAACCAGCCCCATTCATTGGCAGTGCAGGTCAGTATCACCAGCTGGACCAGGAGAGGAGAGTCATCCTTCTCTAGAAACCACCAAGGATACTGTGAGCAGCATAAGAGTTTCATAAACAGCCCCCCCCCAACTTCTTCGCATTGTCACCCAGGAGATGTGTAAACCATACATACACCTTCCCCACCCTGGAAAGGAGCAGGGAAGTGGGGTGGAAATCTGAGAGACTGAGCATTGCACCAAAACAGACAGTTTTAAATGAACCATTCACATGATAGCGTCAGATTGCACTTACCATGTTAGATATAAATTCAGTGGTTTTTTTTTTTTTTTTTGCCACATAGTACCCACTCCAGAGAATAGGCACTCATGATAAAGATCAGATCAGATGGGACAGAGAGAATAAGTTAACCAAAGCACCCATGCCATCTGAGAAGTGCAAGTGAATTTGTTACAGCAGACCATTCCCACCAGTTCCTCCTTTGGCCACCAGTGGGTGTCATGCTCATCAGTCCATGTTTACGGAGATTGGAGCATCCTTGCCTCATCCTCCCCTTTAACTGAGGACAACGTTTTACATCCCATTAAAAGACCCCCACCCAAGTGACCCCCACCAAAAAAAAATGAGCACAGAAAGAAGAACAAAACAGATACAGAGTAACTAATGAGAGTTGTCACTGCAGGGAGCAGGACCTCCTCAAAGTCATCCTTGCCCCTCATAAGCAATGTCAGGCTCCATTCTCCTTTAACAAACAACACAGACCCCATTTTCTGAGGCCGGAGACACAGAGCTTGGCTTCAGAAAATGGTTGTAGTGCTGTTTACTGCTGGAGAAAATCATAGAACCACACGTTAGAGCCACTGTGCTTCATAGTCTTCTATGTATTTCATAGTCTCCTGGTATCTCAATGCTGTGCTGAATGGTTTCCTTGTGACTCCCTTCCTCCTTCAGTCCCTTTTGAAGGTTCCTAAGGTTTCATCTCTCTCTCTGAATTCTCTACCATACACCTGTCCCTTCTCTCTTGGCCAAAGCATATTTCCCATTCTCAAGTGAGATCCACGCATGCAGAGAGGGGGAAGGAGTAGCCTAAGTGCTGGACAGGGTTGTGGGATCCTGTTGTCTTGGCAACATTCTTCTGCTCATCCTCAGTGGTGCACTCAGCTCAGGCAACACCCCAGCTGGAAGGACCAGGACAGATGGAAAACTCTTCTCTCCTTCTCTCTCTCTTTCTGAGACCAGAGGAGAAACACTGGTGTTGGTTGCCAGGGAAACTGAATCCTAATCCATCTGACTCAAGAGAAGAAACCAATGAAGGAGTGGAAACTAAGACACAGGATATACTGTGGGAGGCCTCTCACAGACATGGAATATGATTCTCAATAAATGTGCTTGTCCCAAGGTCCTGTGCACACCCAGACACATGCAAACATGTGTACTCACAAGCACCCCTTCCAGCCCAAAGCAGCACAGTGACTCTAACATAAGGTACAGAAAGGGGAGGCAGGGGGTGCAGCAATGATGTGGAAGTGGAGGCAGGAATCAGGCCATGAAAGGCTGAAAGGCTAACTTTTATTTTTATAATTATTACCTACCCATTCTTTCAAGGCTTATTTTGACATTTGCATTTCATTTAGATCCATTTGTGCAACTACTTACTTAGAACAAACAATGCTAAGTCACATTCACCTAGAAGAATATGTAGCCTCATTTGAAAAAAAAATAACCGCAAAAGTGCATCACTGATATTGTGATCATGTTATCTTATGAATCAGCTCTGGATTTAAGCAGATGAATACCATCATGGGAGGTCAGTTGAATAAGTTGCCTTTCATTTAGAGAAACTTAGAACAAGACAGCACAGATCCTCTCTCCAGGGCTGGAAATTTACCTGTGATAAATCAAGTGGAGAAATAGATGGAGGTACAGTGGTACAATACAAGAGGAGGTTTATCCTGCATATGAAAAACTGTCCCCTAAATTGAACTGTACTTTTAAATAAAACTTTAGATACTATTTTTCCTGCTCTGTGATTTATATTGAGTTAAAAAGCACCACTCAAATGGCCATGTAGAGCTACATCACTTGTGAATGTTCTAGTATTTTGGTGTTGGTCAGTGGGGAGAATCCCAGTGACCCAGCAGCTAGAGATATGCATAAAAAGTATAGTTTCATCTGAAAGCTCTCGTTCATAAGCTTGTGATAAACATGTCACAGAATGCCAGAAGAGGCAATCAATCCCAGAGGAGAAGACAGAGGACCAGAATTCTGAAATAGGAAGAAAGTTCCTTAAGAGCATCTCTTACCCTGCCTCACAGGATACTGCTGAAGCTATTTAATGGGATGTGGACTGTAGTTCATGGCCTACTGAAGCTCTAGAAACATGTTTCTTGGGTGGAAAGATAGATGAAGTCATGATTTCCCATGCATGGATGTTCAGGTGGACAGACGGACGGATGGATGGGCTGAGGCAAGTTTACATAGTTTCTGTGGGGCTCACTTTGCTGTTACAAAAGACTGCGATTTTCACAATAGACGGGAGCCTGAGATCTTCCAGAGCGTGCCTTTTGACAGTGACAACCATTCTAAGGACAATAGAATCAGCAACTATTCAGAGCCCTATCGTAAGCCAGTACTGACAATGTTGTAGAGGCATCTATGACATAATAGGCGTGCTGTACAGCTAAGTGGTCATACCTATGGGCTTCGGATTCAGAAAGAACAGGGTATCACTATTTCTAATTTGAACATTTGCATTTCATTTAGATCTATTTACAGCTACTTATTTAAAACAAACTATGCTATGTCACCTTCACCTGTAAGTTTTTTCCTGATTTTTTTATTGTGGTAAAATATATATAACAAAATTTATCATTTTAAGCATGTTAATTGAACAATTCAGTGGCATTAAGTACACTCACATTAGTGTGCAAAAATCACCACTAGCCATCTCCAGAGTTTTTGTCATCCCAAACTCTGAATGCTTTCTTTGTAATTATTAATTTGTGGTTCGGTGAGAGATTTTAAATAGGAACCTGGACATTTTGAGTATTGTGGTATGAGATTCCAGATTTTTTAAATCTTGGACTTTAATAGATTGCTGCCTCATTACAGCCAGCTTGGTGTGGGTGTTTAGGTTCTCACCTTGGCTTTGCAGAGGTGGGCATAGACTACACATTCTTTTAAGTTTGGTGTATGTGTGTGTGTGTCTGTGGTATTTGGCTGAAATACACCTGATAATTGTCAAAAAGTTTTCTGTCACTAAGGTGACTTTTTTCCCTTCTTCTTTGTCTTCCCAAGTACCCAGAACAGGATATATAAACCAAAAAGAAAACTTAAGGAACCCACCACAACCATATTCATCATTGGCTTCTGAGAGTTCTTATCAGTTTGCTACTTTCTTCTCTTAAACTTTCAGAATCCTCTTAGGCATATTTTATATATAATTTGCAGCATTTTTAGTAGTACTTAGTGAGAAGAATAGGAAAAAATACATTGACTTCAAGAAGTGGAAGGTTTTGTCCTGAAAAAATGTAAAAACTTTTAAAAGTTTTTTTATTTTCCAAAATGGATGGGAGGGGGAGATACTAACTAGGAGGAGGTGAATCAAACTTTGTGGCAGCAATTCTATTTTCCTGGATAGTCAAGTCAACACACCAACCAGCAATATGAAATCCTTTCCTGCCTGCTTAGAGTCAGGAAGAGCCCTAAATGCCAGGTGGCACAAGCTCAGCTTTTCCAGTTCAGTGGACCCACTACCAGGTCATCTGGTGGAAACTTTCATCCCTTAAATAATAAAACCTAAGCAGAGCCCACTATCATGAGGATTAGAATGAAATGTTTTGAGGGTGGTTCTACCAATTCCCTGCCTCTACCTTTTTATTCTACTTGATTTTCTTTTCTATGGGAGAGGTAGGCCTGTTTACTGTTCCCTGGATTAATTGATTATGATTTCATTTTGTCACCACTATTAGCTAATCATTTTTATTATTTTAATATTCTCCAATGTAAAATGTTAATTAATTGGAATCCAACTGCAAATAATATGTCTCTTCATATATAGTGTAAGGACCTTAACAGTATATTGCCAACTCATCCCTGTCATGCTTTTTCCTATGAAATTCGCTCAAGTGCACACACAGGCTCAGGGACAAAATCCCTCCTTTCAAAGTGTGTTTTCCTAACTGGGCCCTGAGTCGAATATTTACTGGGTTATATCATCATCCTATTAGGTGCGTGGTACTGTTACTCCTATCAGAACTGCAAACACAATTATTTTCCATTCTTCCTAGAAATTTTCCAACCATGTCTTATATGTTGTTATGCATCCATTGGATCACAGAAAAAGTGAGAGATTTCCAGAAAAACATCTACTTTTGCTTCATTGACTACACTAAAGCCTTTGACTGTGTGGATCACAACAAATTGTGAATTGTTAAAGAGATGGGAACACCAGAACACTTTACCTGCCTCTTGAGAAACCTGTGTACAGGTCAAACAGCAACAGTTAGAACTGGACATGGAACAACGGACTGGTTCAAAATTGGGAAAGGAGTATGTCAAGGCTATATATTGCCATCCTACCTATTTAACTTATATGCAGAGTACATCATGTGAAATGCCCGGCTGGGTGAAGCACAAGCTAAAATCAAGATTGCTGGCAGAAATACCAATAAGCTGAGATATGCAGATGACACCACCCATATGGCAGAAAGCAAAGAGGAACTAAAGAGCCTCTTGATGAAGGTGAAAGAGGAAAGTGAAAAACTGGCTTAAAACTCAACATTCAGAAAACTAAGATCATGGCATCTGGTCCCACCACTTCATGGCAAATAAATGGGGAAGCAATGGAAACAGTGACAGCATTTCTTTTCTTGGGCTCCAAAATCACTGCAGATGGTGACTGCAGCCATGAAATTAAAAGATGCCTCCCCCTTGGAAGAAAAGCTATGACAAACCTAGACAGTGTATTAAAAAGCAGAGACATTACTTTGCTGACAAAAGTCCATCTAGACAAAGCTTTGGTTTTTCCAGTAGTCATGTACAGATGTGAGAGTTGGACCATAAAGAAGGCTGAGCGCTGAAGAATTGGTACTTTTGAACTGTGATGTTGGAGAAGACTTTTGGGAATCCCCTGGACTGCAAGGAGATCCAACCAGTCCACCCTAAAGGAAATCAACCCTGAATATTCATTGGAAGGACTGATGCTGCTGAAGTTGCAGCTCCAATACTTTGGCTGCCTGATGCGAAGAACTGACTCATTGGAAAAGACCCTGATGCTGGGAAAGATTGAAGGCAGGAGGAGAAGAGGATGACAGAGGAAGAGATGGTTGGATGGCATCACCAACTCCATGGACATGAGTTTGAGCAAACTCCGGGAGATGGTGAAGGACAGGGAAACCTGGTGTGCTGCAGTCCATGGGGTCGCAAAGAGTTGGATACGACTAAGCGACTGGAACAATAACAACACGTAACAAAACTATTATTTAAATAGATAAAATGTTTGTGAAGCATTATTTACATGAGTGATTTCATTTAACCCTCCTGTATACCTTTGAAGTAGATGCAAGACATAACAATAAGGGAGAGTTTGAGACAGAGTGAGCCATTGGAACAGCAGCCATACCAGCCAGGCAGGGTGGATCCCCTTTCCTGTGTTGGTACCTGTTAGAAGCAGAAATTCCCTCTCACAATTGTGAATCCTTGAGTGATAGTGCCAGTGAATCCAGTTTAAATGCTCAAGATGCCATTCTTGTTTGTATGGAGGAGAGGTCCTAAACTGATAGGATCTGATGTCTGCTGTTCTTATTGCAGTACCCTAACCAGTAACCTGTTATGTCCCAGACCACCAAGATTACACCCTTCTATAACTGATCCACCCAGAATCCTCCAATTCTAGTCTAGATACAGCCATCCAGGAAGAATGAAGCAAAGAGAGGTTTTTGCTGTGATTATTGATGTTGCTGTGGCTTCAGATACTGGACTAGAGAAGTATTTCAATATCTCAGTATCAAAGTCCCTGGAGTGGTTCACTATGCTAGTTAGGTTCATTATCTCATCCTCACGTTCATCTGGTTTTGGCTCCTCAGCCAGGATCTAGAGGACTATGAGTAGGAAACCAGAATAAAATATTTTCCCCCACTGGTTCTAGCTGTCCTCGGCCACCCTTGTCTCTAGATGTTACTTCTATGACAAGGAATTAGTCTCACTTACATCTTCCGTGACTTTTGTGTTCAAAAAATATTCTACAGGGCTTTTTCTCTCCTTTTTCGGGGAAAAGAAACTAGTTTTTCATCTTGATGAACTTGTCAGCTCCATATTGGGGATAATGCTCTCTTCCCTTTGAAGGGGAGCGGGGTTTCCTAAAAATTAATAAAACCAAACTTTCTATAAGTTGTATGATATTGGTGTTCTAAATAAATATACAGATTCTAGATTCTGCTCTAAAGTTTTAATTCACTAAAATAATTGAATTGCTTGAAATTAATGTGTCCTAAATATAAGGGCATTTCCACTGAAGATGAGAAATTAAAAGAAATCATTGAAAGGTGGAATAAAGATATAATATGACTGAATAACTGAACCAAATCTAAAACCAGGCATAAGACAGGAATTATTTCAGAGGCAGGCAGGTGATACACTCTCCCCACAGTGGGAATCAAAGATTCCTCCCTACAATGGGGAACACTGGCATGCTGTTGCTTCTGCTCTTAGCTGAGATATTTGAGATGCCAGTCCTCGTGCACAGGTGCTCCTTTGTGAGATGATATGAAGAGAATTCTCACACCTGCACCATAGGAACTAGAGCATCATTAAGTTATGTACAAATTATGTTAGGGTTTAGATGTGTATCTTTACTTTCATGGTACAAAATGGTTTATTTTGACTAACTGGTTTTCAGTAGAGTTCTCTGATGGGCATTCAAACCAGATCATCACATTCTGATGGAATGACTAGTTTTGTGCAGAGTCAATATCCTTTCTGTTTTTCTCCCCAGAACTATGGTCTAGTAAATGACAGTGAATACTACTTAAGCAATAGAAATAACTCTAAAACATGTAAGTCATTGTGGACTATAGACTGCCTTTGTGATCTTCTCAGATAGACAGGGAGTCAAATAAATCTTGTGAGATTTGATCCCTCACATCAAGAAGAGAGGGGTTTAAAATGGGTTTTATTACTTGATAAGCCATTTTTTTTCTCCTGTAGCAGTGGGATTTCTTTTTAAAAGCAATGATTTAGGTTTCATTCACGCCCTTCTCTCAGATAAAGTAGACTTCCTGATCTTCCTCCCTCCTTCTTCTCATTACTAGGTCCAGTATCTTGATCTCACAGTGGCCTCTCTCTCTGTCCTGAGCTCTCTGCCTTTAGCTTGGCTGTTACTGGACTACCTCGTATAACCTGTGCACTTCCTGTTCTGGATGTCTGTGATGCAGGATGGGTCCAGGTCCAAACCCAAGGGTCCTGCTAGGTTAAATCAGCCTTTGGCCTTCATTCATGGAAGCCTGCCTGAAGCCTTGGCCCCACAGGAGGTCTTGGCGTGACCAGTCATAGCTCAGCCACCAACTATTCTCATTACAGCAATACCCGCCTCTGCCAGCAGGGGTGTCTCATCTCCAAGACTGGGAAAGTGCCAGAGAACACAGAAGAGGGACCGAGATTAAACATTCACGCCTGAGAAGGTCACAGGCCTCTGGGTATTTGAGCCCCAGGCCTGGGTGTTCCTTGGAGCCTCCCTCTCTGTGTGTAGACAGCTGGGGGCAGCCTAGGGTCAGCTCTGCCTCTTACTCCTTGGGGGATCCTGGTCTAAGCTCAGGGTCTTCTGCAGATGGACTTCCTCTCCTTCCAGCTCTTCTTCCTCCTACCAAAAGCTCGTTTCCATGATTAAAAGGAAGTTTTCATATTTTTAATTTTCTTTTTCTCATTGAAAGTTTGCATTATTCCCACAAGATGAGAACTGGCTCTGGGGTCTGGACCCTAGAGCAGATTGGGCTACAGCCTGAAGGCCCAGCCATAGATGCTGAAGGCACTGGGGGAAGCCCAACAGGGCCTGGGGTTTAGGTTTAGCCCTCAAGTCCCTGTTCAGATACTTGCCAGCTGCCAGCTCTGCCTCCACCCCTCGAGTCCCTCCCCTGGCCTAGAAGGCCTGCCTGGGTCTAGAACCCCTGGCTGGTGGAAGGAGATGCACAAGGAGACACAGACCTGGAGGGGGAAGCAGCAGAAAAGCTCTGTGTGGCCTGAGGACATGCGCTGCTGTAGGGCGAGGACCACAACCCACAACCTGCCTTCTGCCCTGCTGTGGGTCCTCAGGCCCAGCCCCTGCCCTCTCTGGGCCTGTCTCCTCACCTGAACGGTGGGCACAATTATTAATACACTCCAGCATGCAGGCGGTGTTCATGAAAGGAGGGGAATCTGAAGAGATGAGAGAGCAGATTTGCCAAAAAGGAGGAAGAGAGGGTCAGAGCGGGTGGGGAAGGACCAACACAGCCACCACAGGCCTGGCCTGGGACTGCCTTCCTGGAAGCTCAGTCAGGCAGATGGGGAAGCTCTGATATCAGAACCCCAGGCCAGGACCTGGTAAGGCCCTCCCTGGAGTGCTTTGGGGCAGCCAGTCACCTGTGTCATAGGCTCCTTCCTCTTTGTCCTCATCTCTGCCCTCAGGAGTGTGAAGACTCAGGGAGCTCCCTGCCCCAAAGGTTACTGGGACCCATCTGCAGTCATTAGGGACATTAGTCATAATTACCACAGCCTGTGAGGAACACTCTTGTAACTTACCAAACAGTGGCTCACAGATTTTGAAGTGATTTTGATGGTGTGCCATCATTTATGAGAGCCAGAGTGTATTCTGCTGTTGCTGCTGCTAAGTCGGTCAGTCATGTCCGACTCTGTGCGACCCCATAGACGGAAGCCCAACAGGCTCCCCCGTCCCTGGGATTCTCCAGGCAACACTGGAGTGGGTTGCCATTTCCTGCTCCAATGCATGAAAGTGAAAAGTGAAAGTGAAGTCACTCAGTCGTGTCCGACTCTTACTGACCCCATGGACTGCAGCCTACCAGGCTCCTCCGTCCATGGGATTTTCCAGGCAAGAGTACAGGAATGGGGTGCCATTGCCTTCTCCGAGAGCGTATTCAGTCATTCTCTATAGGTAGTGTTTGATTTACTGTTTTTTCATCCTATACTGGGCTTCCTGCATAGCTCAGTTGGTAAAGAATCCGCCTGCCGTGCAGGAGACCCTGGTTTGATTCCTGGGTCGGGAAGATCCACTGGAGAAGGGAAAGGCTACCCACTCCATATTCTGGCCTGGAGAATTCCATGGACTGTATAGTCCATGGGGTCACAAAGAGTTGGACATGACTGAGCGGCTTTCACTTTCACTTTCATGTTACACTGACTGGGGTGAGCATTCTTGCACATACATGTAAACCTGGGAGAGATGCAGGAATGTTCATGTAGTAAAACTATTCTTAATAGTAAAAAATCTAGAAACAAGCCAATTATACATCAACAGGCAAATGAATAAATAGTTCATATTCATACCTTGGAAAATACATAACTATGAGAAATAAGGAACCAACACAGAGATGTTATGTTAAATAAAAGAAACCAGATATAAGAGTACATGTGACATAAGTCTTTATATGTGTTAAAAACAAACAAAACTAATGCTTAGGCATACACACACTTCCTTGGAGAGGGTGATGACAACCCACTTCAGTGTTCTTGCCTGGAGGATCCCATGGACAGAGGAGCCTACACACACTTGTGTTGAAGTTTTCTAGAAAGGAAGGCTTCTCACCTGATTAGAAAATTTAGCAAATAATTTTAGCCATCATACATTGAAATTGACATTTTAGGGTGTACAGTTCTATGGATTTTAACACATGCACTGATTTGTATAACTACCACCAGTTTGCACAGAACTGTTCTATTAATCCAAATCACTCCCTTTTGCAGCCACTTTATACTCACATCCTCTTCCCATTCCTATACCCCTGAAACCATTCATCTGATCTCCATCACTATACCTTGTTTTTTTAAGAATGTCATGTAAATGGAGTAATACAGCCTGTAATATTTTGTGACTGACTTCTTCAACTCACCATAATGCCTTTGAGTTTCATCTAAGTTGTTAAATTCATTTTTAATTGCTGACTAATATTCCATTATACGGATGTAGCACAGTTTGTTTATCCATTCATTCACTGAAGGACATTTGTGTCCTTTCCAGTTTTGATGATTACAAATAGAGCTGCCATAAACATTTGTGCATGGTGTCTGTGTGATCATACACTTTTATATCTCTAGGGCATGTCCAATTTTTCTAACACTGTTTTTTGAAAAGATTATCCTTTCCCCTGTTGAATTGCCCTCATGAATATGGCAAATTGATATTTTACAAAGTTGTGTCTATCCCTCTGTGTGTTTAGCTCTTGGCTAAATACCACACTGTCAAGATTCAGTTCGGTTCAGTTCAGTTGCTCAGTCGTGTCCGACTCTTTGCAACCCCATGGACTGCAGCACACCAGGCCTCCCTGTCCAACACCAACCCCTGGAGTTTACTCAAACTCATGTCCATTGAGTCAGTGATGCCATCCAACCGTCTCATCCTCTGCCGTCCCCTTCTCCTCCTGCCTTCAATCTTTCCCAGCATCAGGGTCTTTTCAAATGAGTCAGTTCTTTGCATCAGGTGGCAAAAGTATTACTCAATAATTATTACAGCAATTCTTAAAATCCATGTTTTCCCTCCAATTTCGTCCTTTATCAAAATTATTTTGGCTATTCTAGTTCCTTTGCTTTTCAACTTAAATTTATCATTAATTAATCTGTACCTACAAAAACTTTTGCTGGGGTTTTTATTGAAATTGCATTAAGTCTATAGATCTATTTGGGGACAATTAAAATCTTAACTATATTTAATCTATTGGCCCATGAACACAGTGATAGGTCATAGTTTTCTTTCCCTGTACCGTTCTTATCTCATTTTGGTATTAAGATAATGCTGGCTTAACAAAATGACTTGGGAAGTGTTCCCTGTCTTCTATTTTCTTGAAGAAATTATGCAAAAGTACTTTTTGTGCATGCTTAGTCACTCAGTCATGTCCAACTTTTTGCCACTCCATGGATTGTAGCCCACCAGGCTCCACTATCCATGAGATTTTTCAGGCAAGAATACTGGAGTGTGTTTCCATTTCCTCCTCCAGAGGATCTTCCCTACCCAGGGATCAAACCTGTGACTCCTGTGTCTCCTTCATTGGCAGGCAGATTATTTACTGTTGCACCACTGGGAAGGTCAAAATTACCCTTGTTTCATCTTAAACATTTGATAAGTATACAGTATAGGATTCACTTAGCGAGGCTGGTTTGTCCATACTCACAAACTCCAAAGAAATTTGGCCCTCCCCTTTTCCTAGGTAGTAATCTCTAAGACCTTAGAATATACTACCTGATAAGAGTGTCTTTGTTTACATAGGGGTGTTAGGCCACACCAGATAATCCATGCTAACAATATGCTAATGGTGGAGGCCTTGGGTCACATGGTATAAGCATAACCTATGGAAGGGATGGAGACTCAGGTCAGTCATGCATGCTATGAGACATGTGTATGTGACCTACTCCCAACAAATATCCTGGACACCAAGGTCCAGGTGAATTTTCCTGGTTGGCAATACTTTACGCATGTTGTCACACTTCCTTGCTGGGGGAACTAAGCATTGTTCGCACAAATCCACTGAAGCAGACAACTGGAATTTTGTGCCTGGTCTCTCCTGAACTCTGCTGTATGTGGCACTTTTAACTATTATTTTGCTATAATAAGCCATAACTATTGGTATTATAGCTTGTCTGAGTTTTGTGACTCCATTTGAAGCATTACTAAGCCTGAGGGTATCTCCCGGCTATAGTCTTCAGTAGGTCCCCAAATAAAACTGAACTCACAGCTTTCACCTTGTGCTTTTTTTTTTCCAGTTGACAGTTTTGACAACCAAAGAGGGGGGCCAGATCAGACCCCTCTTTTTACACTCTGTAAGGATCTAGAAACTTGGGACCAACAGAAGTCTCTTGTGCCTGTCCATCTCCCTGGAGAGTCCAGGCAAATTTTGGTGAGTCTCTCCTGGTTCTTGGATCTCCCAATTCTTAGTTGATGATCCTGAGTTTTATTTGATAGTCTATGACAGATCCCCTGGAGGAAAAAATAGCCACCAACTCCAGTATTCCTGCCTGGAAATGTCCATGGACAGAGAAGCCTGGTGGGCTACAGTCCATGGGGTGGTGGAGAGTTGAACATGACTGAGTAACTGAATACACATGCACTGACAGGCACCTGCGAGATAGGAGGGGTTGGCTTTTCCAGGAATTAGGTCACCACTCACTTTTTGACATTTTATGGTTGGTCTTGGAACTGTCATGGTGCTTGTGGGTACCTCATTTATCTTGCTGACGTGTTACAATGAACATGTACTAAGGCTCAAGGTCTAGAGGAAGCTGACTCATCCACCATCTTGGATGTAGCTTATTCTAACCAGTTTATGTCATGTTCTTGGGCTATGTCATTCTTTTAGCGTTTGTGCCATTTCCCTCTTCCTATCTCATTCCCCCTCAGAGATTTTACTCCCATAATCTTATTGGAAGCAGAGGGAGGATGGTCTGTCTTCTATAGCTGCTTCAGAGCTAAATGGGGCCATCAACTCTGCCTGTCAGGGAGTTAAAATCTCTGGATTCCTGATCTAAGGGCTTCAAGGGCATGACAGTGCCTTGTTTTAGTTGGTATGGGCTACAATCCTGGAATCTTCCGATAGCCATTATCCTGATGTTGTAACTGCTTCTGTAGCCTTCTACTGCATCTTCTTGAAGATGAAGCTCTTTTGTAACAGTATCAGAGTACAATAGTTGTTGCTGTTGCTGCTTAGTCACTAAGTCGTGTCCAACTCTTTGCAACCACATGGACTACAGCACGCCAAGCTTCCCTGTCCTTCACTGTCTCCTGGAGTTTGCTCAAATTCATGTCTATTGAGTTGGTGATGCTATCTGAACATTGCACCCTCTGCCACTCACTTCTACTTTTTGCCTTCTATCTTTACCAGCATCAGGGTATTTTCCAAAGAGTCAGCTCTTCATATCAGGGAGCCAAAGTATTGGAGCTGCAACTTCAGCATCAGTCCTTCCAATGAATATTCAGGGTTGATTTCCTTTAGGATTGACTGGTTTGATCTCCTTGGAGTCCAAGGCACACAAATTTGAACCCTCCAGAACCACAATTTGAAAGCATCAATTGTTCAGCACTCAGCCTTCTTTACAGCCCAACCCTCACATTCATACACAACTACTGGAAAAATCATAGCTTTGAATATACGGACCTTTGTCAGCAAAGAGATGTCTCAGCTTTTTAATACATACAGTGTCTAAGTTTGTCATAACTTTTCTTCCAAGGAGCAAGTGTCTTTTAATTTCAAGGCTGCAGTTACCATCTGCAGTGATTTTGGAGCCCAAAGAAAGAAAATCTGTCACTGTTTCCACTTTATCCCCTTCTGTTTGCTGTGAGGTGATGGGACCAAATGCCATGATCTTACTTTTTGCATGTTGAGTTTTAAGCCAGCTTTTCACTCTCCTCTTTCAGCCTCATCAAGAGGCTTTTTAGTTCCTCTTTGCTTTCTGCCATTAGAGTGGTATCATTTGCATATCTGAGGCTGTTGAGATTATTCCCAGCAATCTTGATTCTAGCTGTGCTTCATCCAGCCCAGCATTTCACATGATGTACTCTGCCTATAAGTTAAATAAGCAGGGTGACAATATACAGCCGTGTCATACTGCTTTTCCAGTTTTGAACCAGTCCGTGATTCTATGTCCTATTCAGTTGCTTCTTGCCCTGCATACAGGTTGCTCAGGAGACAGGCAAGGTGATCTGGTTCTCCCATCTCTTTAAGAATTTTCCACAGTTTGTTGTGAACCACACAGTCAGACTTTAGCATAGTCAATGAAGCAAATGTTTTTCTGGAGTTCCCTTGCTTTCTCTACACAACGAATGTTTCTTTTTCAACACAATGAATGTTGGCAATTTGATTGCTGGTTCCTCTGCCTTTACTAAACCTGGCCTATACATCTGGAGGTGTTATTTCTTCACTCTTCTCTGAAAACAACACCCAGTTGTGGATGTAACTGGTGATGGAAGTAAAGTCTGATGCTGTAAAGAACAATATTGCATAGGAACCTGGAATGTTAGGTCCATGGGTCAAACAGGAGATGGCAAGAGTGAATATCAACATTTTAGGAAGCAGTGAACTAAAATGGACTGGAATGGGCGAATTTAGCTCAGATGACCATTATATCTACTACTATGGGCAAGAACTCCTTAGCAGAAATGGAGTAGCCAGCATAATCAACAAAAGAGTACAAAATGCAGTACTTGGGTGCAATCTCAAAAATGACAGAATGATCTCTGTTCATTTCCAAGGCAAACCATTCAGTATCACAGTAATCCAAGTCTATGCCCCAAAAGTAATGCTAAAGAAGCTGAATTTGAATGGTTATATGAAGACCTTGGTGAAGGAAATGGCAACCCACTCCAGTACTCTTGCCTGGAAAATCTCATGGATGGAGGAGCCTGGTAGGCTACAGTTCATGGGGTTGCAAAGAGTCAGACATGACTGAGCGACTTCACTTTCACTTTAATAAAGACCTACAAGACCTTATAGAACTAACATCCAAAAAAGATGTCCTTTACATTGTAGGGGACTGGAACAAAAAAGTAGGAAGACATTACCAAGACATATGTACTCCAAGACATACCTGGAGTAACAGGCAATTTGGCCTTGGAGTACAAAATGAAGCAGGGCAAAGCCTAACAGAGTTTTGCCAAGAGAACATATTGGTCATAGCAAACACCTTCTTCCAACAACACAAGAGAAGACTCTACACATGGACATCATCAGATGGTCAATATCGAAATCAGATTGATTATATTCTTTGAAGCCAAAGATGGAGAAGCTTTATACAGTCAGCAAAAACAAGACAGGGAGTTGACTGTGACTCAGATCATGAACTCTGTATTGCCAAACTCAGACTTAAATTGAAGAAGGTAGGGAAAACCACTAGACCATTCAAGTATGACCTAAATCAAATCCCTTATGATTATACAGTGGAAGTGACAAATAGAATCAAGGGATTAGATCTGATAGACAGCATGCCTGAAGAACCATGGACAGAGGTTCATGACACTGTACAGGAGGCAATGATCAAGACCATCCCCAAGAAAAAGAAATGCAAAATGGCAAAATGGTTGTCTGAGAAGGTCTTACAAATAGCTGAGAAAAGAAGAGAAGCTAAAGGCAAAGGAAAAAAGGAAAGATATACCCATTTGAATGCAGAGTTCCAAAGAACAGCAAGGAGAGATAAGAAAGCCGTCCTCAGTGATCAATGCAAAGAAATAGAGGAAAACAATAGAATGAGTAAGACTAGAGATCTCTTCAAGAAAATTTGAGATACCAAGGGAACATTTCATGCGAAGATGGGCACAATAAAGGACAGAAATGGTATGAACCTAACAGAAGCAGAAGATACTAAGAAGAGGTGGCAAGAATACACAGAAGAACTGTACAAAAAAGATCTTCACAACCCAGATAGTCATGATGGTGTGATCATTCATCTAGAGCCAGACATCTTGGAATATGAACTCAAGTGGGCCTTAGGAAGTATCACTACAAGCAAAGCTAGCAGAGGAGATGGAATTCCAGTTGAACTATTTTAACTCCTAAAAGATGATGCTGTGAAAGTGCTGCAGTCAATATGCCAGCAAATTTGGAAAACTCAGCAGTGGCCACAGGACTAGAAAAGGTCAGTTTTCATTCCAATCCCAAAGGAAGGCAATGCCAAAGAATATTCCAACTACTGCACTATTGAACCCATCTTAAATGCTAGCAAAGTAAAGCTCAAAATTCTCCAAGCTAGGCTTCAACAGTACATAAACTGTGAACTTCCAGATGTTCAAGCTGGATTTAGAAAAGGCAGAGGAACCAGAGGTCAAATTGCCAACAGCCACTGGATCATAGAAAAAGCAAAAGAGTTCCAGAAAAACATCTACATCTGCTTTATTGACTATGCCAAAGCCTTTGACTGTGTGGATCACAACAAACTGTGGAGTATTCTTAAAGAGATGGGAGAACCAGACCACCTTACCTGCCTCCTGAGAAACCTGTGTACAGATCAAGAAGCAACAGTTGAAACTGGACATGGAAAAACAGATGGGTTCCAAATTGGGAAAGGAGTACGTCAAGGTTATATATTGTCACCCTGCTTATTTAGCTTATAGGCAGAGTATATAATGTGAAATGCCGGGCTGAATGAAGAACAAGCTGGAATCAAGTTTGCCAGGAAAATATCAATAACCTCAAATGCAGATTACACCACTCTTATGGCAGAAGGTGAAGAAGAACTAAAGAGCCTCTTGATGAAAGTGAAAGAGGAGAGTGAAAAGCTGGCTTAAAGCTCAACATTCAAAAAACTAAGATCATGACACCCAGTCCCATCACTTCATGGCAAGTAAATGGGGAAACAATGGAAACCAAGACAGACTTTATTTTGCGGGGCTCCAAAATCACTGCAGATGGTGACTGCAGCCATGAAATTAAAAGACGCTTGCTGCTTGGAAGAAAAGCTATGAACAACTTACTACAGCATATTAAAAAGCAGAAACAGTACTTTGCCAACAATGGTCCGTCTAGTCAAAGCTATGGTTTTTCCAGTATTTATGTATGGATGTGAGAGTTGGACTATAAAGAAAGCTGAGTGCCAAAGAATTGATGTTTTTGAACTGTGGTGTTGGAGAAGACTCTTGAGGGTCCCTTGGACTGCAAGGAGATCCAACCATTCAATCTTAAAGGACATCAGCCCTGAATATTCACTGGAAGGACTGATGCTGAATATGAGACTCCAATACCTTGTCCACCTGATGTGAAAAGCTGACTCATTTGAAAAGACCCTGATGCTGGAAAAGATTGAAGGCAGGAGGAGAAGGGGATGACAGAGGATGAGATGGTTGGATGGCATCATCGACTTGATGGATGTGAGTTTGAGCAAGCTCCACAAGTTGGTGAAGGATTGGGAAGCCTGGTGTGCAACAGTCCATGGGATCACAAAAAGTTGGACATGACTGAGTGACTGATCTGAACTGATACATGTGGAATATCTCAGTTCACATACTGCTGAAGCCTAGCTTGAAGGATTTTGAGCATAACCTTGCTAGCATGTGAAATGAGCACAGTTGTATGGTAGTTTGAGCATTTTTTGTCATTGCCCTTCCTTTGGATTGGAATGAAAACTGATGTTCTCCAATCTTGTGGCCTCTGCTGAGTTTTCCAAATTTGCTCACATATTAAGTATAGCACTTTAACAGCATCATCTTTCAGAATTTGAAATAGCTCAGCTGAAACTCCATCACCTTCACTAGCTTTATTACTAGTAATGCTTCCTAATCCCACTTGACTTCACACACCAGGATATCCTGCTCTAGGTGAGTGACCACACCACTGTGGTTATGGAACTCACTAAAACCTTTTTATATAGTTTGTCTGTGTATTCTTGTCACCTGTTCTTAATCTCTTCTATTTTTGTTAGGTCCTTACCATTTATGTCTTTATCATGCCCATCTTTGCAAGAACTGTTCCCTTGATATCACCAATTTTTAAAAGAGATTCTAGTCTTTCCAATTCTATTGTTTTCCTCTATTTCTCTGCACTGTTCATTTAAGCAGGCTTTCTTATCTCTCCTTGCTACTGTCTGGAACTCTACATTCAGTTGGGTGTATCTTTCCCTTTCTCTCTTGTTGTTCACTTCTTTCCTCAGTTGTTTGTAAAGTCTCCTCAGACAACTACTTTGCCTTCTTGCATTTCTTTTTCTTGGGGTGATTCTGATCACTGCCTCCTGTACAATGATGTGAATTTCCATTCATAGTTCTTCAGGCACTCTGTCTGCCAGATCTAGCCCCTTGAATCTGTTCACCTCCACTGTATAATCATAAGGGATTTGATTTAGGTCATACCTGAGTAGCCTAGTGATTTTTCCTACTTTCTTCCATTTAAGCCTCAATTTTGCAATAAGGAGCTCATGATTGGAGCGACAGTCAGCTCCAAGTCTTGATTTTGCTGACTGCATAGAGCTTCTCCCCTTCATGGGTCACAGCCTTGTTGTAGCAAAGGGGCGTGCAGAATTCAATAACACTAGGAACCATACTGTGCAAGGTCACCCAAGACAGATGGGTCATAATGAAGAGTTCTGACAAAAAGTGGTCCACTGAAGGAAGGAATGGGAAATCCCTCCAATAATTTTGCCACAAGAACCCCATGAACAGTATGAAAAGGCAAAAAGATATGATACTAGAAGATGAGACCCCCAGGTTGGAAGATGTCCAATATCCTGCTGGGGAAGAGTGGAGGGCAATTACTAATAGCTCCAGAAAAAAAGAAGCGGCTGGGTCAAAGCAGAAATGTTGCTCAGTGGTGGATTTGTCTGGTAGTGAATATAAAGTCCAATGTTGTAAAGAACAATATTGCATAGTAACCTGGAATGTTAGGTGCATGAATCAAGGTAAATTGGGCATGGTCAAGCAGGAGATGGCAAGAGTGAACATTGGCATCTTAGAAATAAGTGAACTGAAATGGATGAGAACGGGGGAATTTATTAATAATTCAGATGACCATTACATCTACTACTGTGGATAAGAATCCCTTAGAAGAAATGAAGTAGCCCTCATAGTCAACAAAAGAGTCTGAAATGCAGTACTTGGGTGCAATCTCAAAAACAACAGAATAATCTTGATTCATTACCAAGGCAAAACCACTCAACATCATAGCAATCCAAGTCTATGCCCCAATCACTCACTCTGAAGAAGCTGAAGATGACCAGTTCTATGAAGACCTTCTAGAACTAACACCCAAAAAAGATGTCCTTTTCATCACAGGGGATTGGAATGCAAAAGTAGGAAGTCAAGAGATATCTAGAGTAACAAGTTTGGCCTTGGAGTACAAAATGATGCAGGGCAAAGGCTAACAGAGTTTTGTCATGAGAACACACTGGTCATAGCAAACACCCTCTTCCAACAACGCAGGACACGACTCTACACATGGACATCACCAGATGGTCAGTACTGAAATCAGACTGATTATATTCTGTGAAGCCAAAGGGTACAAAAATAACTGACTATAAATGACGAAAGACTTAAAAGGCATAGTTAAACATCTGATTACAGTGTAATGAATAAAGAAGTGACATAAAATTTAAGATAACTAGAACTATAGCATTATGGAATGATGTTGCAGGAAAGAGAGTGTGGCACAAGAAAATGGTCATGTCCCAAGTCTCAGGCATGTTTGTGCTCTGCCTCTATCCTATCTTATCTGGTCTCCTCAGTTGGAAGATACTAAAGAAATCAGGTTGAAAGACAGTGGAATTTGCTCAGTTGAAAGACACTGAGTTGTCTGGGCTGAATGGTTGGGAAAGAGGCTGACCTGGATAGTTTCCTCAATTTGGCTGCCTCAACAGAATTTGTCAGGATGAAAGAGAAGATACTACATGTGGACTTTGTGGTTTTCTCAGGCAACAGAGAAATGTACAGGAGTGATGGAGGCAGAATTTTCATATCATTCAGTGGTCCCACAGGGGAACGCGCTCATTAATTAAAGACTTGATCATCCATGGGTCATGTATAAAAATTGGCCCATTCAATGATCCAAGGACCCATGGTGGTTTTAGATGGCCTGAAGGAGAAATCAAGACTTGTTAAAGAGCTGAAATTACTCTAGGGTGACACCTAGTGGAGTTAAGCTCACTAGCAGCAGATTGGCCCACCACACAATTTCATAAATAAATTTTATACCCAACAAATTCAATTTTAAAATGGAAAATAGCCTCTTTAAAATGGAAAATAAAGAAATGAACAATGTTAGAAAGCCAGCCTCCAATGAACACCCCAGCCAGGTTTATGTACTTACAAAACATATAATTACAAGTACTTACTTAACTTGGGAATTAAAGGAAATCTAGACCTGAAAATGGCTAAAATGGGACTCTTTTATTGCATACGTTGTTAAGTTTGAGAAAGCTGGCTTGATAAACATCTTTTTGAATTCTGACCCTAAGGGAATGAGTCCTTCTAGAAGAACTTGCTTTTCTCTCCGTGTGCCTTGAGATATAAATGTTCTGTCTAGGCTCTCAGGAACGCTTATCTAGACCATCTGTAATTCCTGAGACTGAGGGGGGAGAGGGAGAGAGAGAGAGAAGAAGCCCTTTTAAATTTAACTTATTCCAACTGTTATTTATAAAATAGTGAATTTTATATTGTAATGCTTGATTCATGACTAAGTTTTAAAATGAAGCTATGAGATCTCTGGTTGTGTCTGTCACCTATTTCTCTACGTGTACATCATAAATATGTGTCTTTATCTTTGGGGGGCATTATCAAAGTTAAATTGTAGATGAGTGCTGCTTTATTGGTTTAAAGGAAATTAAGTGATTATATAAACTTCCAGAAATATAAAAGAAATGAATCTAAATGAATTTCAGGTTCACATGAACTGGAAATATTCTGCATTTTTTTCTTTATTTTTCCCTAGCCTAATGCTATATCACAATGCCTATGTCACTCACCTCACTTCATTTCATCAGGTTGGCATTTTGTCATCTCACACCGTAATGAAAGGTGATTACAGTACAATATTTTGAGAGAGAGACCATGTTCATATAACTTTTTAATTACAGCCTAATATTCAGTATTAGATTAACATTTGGTATTAGAGTTAGTTTAAGTTTATTGGTTTAGTTAATACAGACATGTCTTTAGGGCCATCAACATTGTGTTGATGTATTTTTATTGTATTGTCAAACAAGATGTTTTTATACTTGTTGCAAATTTGTCAGCAGGATAGATAACTTGGCATGATGAAATTCTTTACAAGTAAATTAAATGTAAATTTGATAAAAGCTTTTAGGTAAACTCTTTAGGAATAATTATGTTTTAAGAATGTCTGCTTGAGGAGTCCCTGGCAGTCCAGCGGTTAGGACTCAGCACTCTCATGGCCAGGGCTCAGGTTCAATCCCAGGTAGAAGCACAAATAACCTACAAGCTGTGTGGTACGGCCGAAAAAAAAGTCTACTTAAAAGTAGTCTCTGCAGATATTTGATAATTTCAAACTGTAGAGTCTTACTAAATTAAGTTAAATGCTGGAAGTTTATTGAATATCTAGGTCATTCCAAAATAAAAGGATACTGAAACATTAATTACTGAACATTGGCTTCATTTTAGGAAAAACTAAAGATAGTTAGGATTATAAATAAATATGTTTGGTACCACAATAAGAGATTTTCTATAAGAAAGCACATGTTTGTAGAAAATATTGGTATTTATAAGTTTGCCAATCTGTAGAATGCTAATGTAAAAGATTATTCATAATTGATTACTTCATAGTTTTCATTGAAAATTAAGATTTCTATGAGGAGGATTTTAATTTAAATATGTTACTAAAGTTACTAGAAATAATAAGGAAAACATTTCAATAAACAAGGAAAGTATGATGTGTGTGCTTTTTTCAGTAAAAGAAGATCTGAGGAATTAAAAAAAAAACATTTTGTTACAGGAAAAGAAAGTAATTTTGTCTTAAACATGGTTATTTCTGAATAGGAAGGTAAATAAGGAGCAAATTAATATGGATATTGAAAGTTGTAGAAGGTCCTAGGGAAAGAAAAAAATCTTTACAAAGATATTCTGCATGTGGCCAGAACTAAAATTAGAATAAATTTAATTGAGTTTTAACATTAAAAATAAAATGGTGGAAACTTGAATTTAGTTTCTTCCTCTGTTAGGAGGACAAAATTTCCTTAAAATATTGATCAACTTTTGATAACAGACTGTAAAGCTTTTTTATCTTTAACTGTTAATCTGCTTTAACTTTCTGGATTAGCCTTTGAAACCTTTATTGTCACTTTGGTTAAGAGACTAAGTATAGTTTTATAGTGACCTATGATCCTCTTTGACCCAATGTTTTCAATATTTTTGACACATTTCCCAAATCATATTCTAGTGAAGTTCCTTTGATTTCTAGCTAACGTTGGGATGCTTCAAAGGGCCCTTGAAATATCCCAAAGAGAGATATTAAACTAATTAGGTTCATTTGGCTTGATAAATTACATGGGAAGCATTGTAAAATGGGTAGAAAATCTTCTTAGAATATTATTGTATGGGTAAATGTTATTAACATAGATATTCTAGAAATTATATAGAATTCCTAAAAATTTGGTATGTCCTGGTAAAATGCTATCAGTCATAACTCTAGTTATTATCTTAAAATATTATATGTAACAGCAGTAATGAAGTTTCTATGTCAATTGCATTGCAAACAGGTCTTTAACCATGCCTTAAGTCTTTTGTCATTCATAGACTGTTACTGTTTTACTGTCTGTTTGCAAAAATGCTTCCTCTTCAAGAAAATTCATAACAAGGACTTTCTGACAAGTACACGTTTATAATAACTTTCAGATCATATCGCTTAACTGGGCAAATAATTCTAATGGAAAAACCTGATGGCTTCATATAACTGTTAACAAGAGATCAAGAATTAATTATATATGACTGAGTGAACTGTTGAATATGGTTATAATTTTACAATTTCTGTCTGAAATATTACTGGCTTTTAATCTGTGTTTTCCAGATAAAAGGAAACCTTTCACCTCAAGCCAATTGTAACTTATATAAAAATTATAAAATTATACCTTTGTGAGCAGAATTAAAATATTTATGTTTTTTCTCTACCTGATCCCACCAGAGATTGGAAATTCTTGGGTTCATAGAAAACTTATTAGATGAAAAAAGACCACTTCCTGACAGGTGGTGGAATATAAATATTTGAAGAATCCTAATTGTTGGAGAAGACTCTTGAGAGTCCCTTGGACTGCAAGGAGATCCAACCAGTCCATTCTAAAGGAGATCAGCCCTGGGTGTTCTTTGGAAGGAATGATGCTAAAGCTGAAACTCCAATACTTTGGCCACCTCATGCAAAGAGTTGACTCATTGGAAAAGACTCTGATGCTTGGAGGGATTGGGGGCAGGAGGAGAAGGGGACGACAGAGGATGAGATGGCTGGATGGCATCACCAACTCAATGGACATGAGTTTGAGTGAACTCCGGGAGATGGTGATCGACAGGGAGGCCTGGCGTGCTGTGGTTCATGGGGTCACGAAGAGTCGGACAGGACTGAGTGACTGAACTGAACTGAATAAGATTCATCCAAATCTATAGCTATCGCAGGAGGAATCTGATGGCAAGCCTTTGATGTGACTTTCCTAGACTTCAAAGGCATTTTACAAATTCAATCAGAGATTCCTCATAAAACGTTCCAGCAAAGTCAATTTTAAAAGAGTCTTTATCAATTACACCTACATAAGTAACAAGCTCATCGCTTCATGGCAAGTAGATGGGGAAACAGTGGCTGACTTAATTTTGGGGGCTCCAAAATCATTGCAGATGGTGACTGCAGCCATGAAATTAAAAGACGCTTACTCCTTGGAAGGAAAGTTATGACCAACCTAGACAGCATATTCAAAAGCAGAGACATTACTTTGCCAACAAAGGTCTATCTAGTCAAGGCTATGGTTTTTCCAGTGGTCATGTATGGATGTGAGAGTTGGACTGTGAAGAAGGCTGAGCGCCAAAGAATTGATGGTTTTGATTTGTGGTGTTGGAGAAGACTCTTGAGAGTCCCTGGGACTGCAAGGAGGTCCAATCAGTCCATCCTAAAAGAGATCAGTCCTGGGTGTTCTTTGGAGGGACTGGTGTTGAAGCTGAAACTCCAGTACTTTGGCCACCTGATGTGGAGAGCTGACTCATTTGAAAAGACCCTGATGCTGGGAAAGATTAAGGGCAGGAGGAGAAGGGGACATCAAAGAATGAGATGGTTGGATGGCATCACCGACACAATGGACATGGGTTTGGGTGGACTCCTGGAGTTGGTGATGGACAGGGGGGCCTGGCGTGCTGCGGTTCATGGGGTCACAAAGAGTCAGACACGACTGAGCGACTGAGCTGAACTGAAAGCAGTTTAGGAAGGTAATGCAGATGTCCAAGTGAGACATGTGTGAAAAGATACGCCCTTGCTTTTGTAACAACGAGGATTGTCCTGCTCCTTCCACGTTCTGGGTCCAGCCTCCTCCACATATGCTAGATGCTCCCTCCAGAAACAGTTGCTGTGCACATCAGGACAGAATCCCCATTGAGTGCACACATGTCTAGTATGTCTCTGTGTTCACGCACAGGCGCTAGTTGTGTAACCACAAATCAATGGCTCTGAACAGGCTCCCAGAACCTACCCTGCATCTGAAATTCTACTTAGCTCTTTTTCCATTCTTCTCAAATCACATGGGCCCAGCTTCCATTTCCCTGGTAACAGATCTCTTCCCTCAGCTCCAACCTCTGGTCACAGGAACCACTGGTCATAGCCTGGTGTGAGGCCCCCTGCCTGAGCTCAGCAACCCAGGAAGTATGCTCAGCAGAGCAGTAACCAAAACAGTGGAACTCCATCCATCCTCCTTCTGCCGCCAGGATTGAGGTGCATTCCATCCCCTCCATCTCCCTGAGTGTCCAGTAAGGAAGTGGACTTGGGGGCATAAGACACAACTTAGTCACTGAAATTGTTCTATATATGGCTGTGAATAAATACATCAAAAATACCTCTCAGAAGGGAAGACACATAATTAATTTTTTTTAAATTTCATTGGTAGCAAGCATGGCTCTTCAGTTCAGGATTCTACATAAAACCAGGATGGGTAAAGCACCACGCGATGTGCTTCTCAACCTAAACTGTGCATCAGATCTCCCCTGAAGAGGCTATAGAAGAGCCGATGCTGGCAGGACATCCCCAGAATGTCTGAAGTAGTATATCTGGAATGTGGCCCTGGCCTGAGCATTATCTGAAAATGTTCTCTTATGAAAGCCGAGATTGCAGCTGTGAAAACAGAACTCATTCTTACAGGAGGAAATCGAAAATCGAAAACTTGCGACTCCTCTCGACGAGGAAAGCAGGCTTTCATCACGACCCACTATGCTTGACAGCTATCTTAGGCTGAGGAAAGGGACGACTTTCCCAAATTAATACTGATTTGAAAACTGCAAAAGAGACACCGATGTATATAGATCAGTCTTATGGACTCTGTGGGAGAGGGAGAGGGTGGGGAGATTTGGGAGAATAGCATTGAAACATGTATAATATCATGTATGAAACGAGTCGCCAGTCCAGGTTCGATGCACGGTACTGGATGCTTGGGGCTGGTGCACTGGGACGACCCAGAGGGAGGGTTGGGGAGGGAGGAGGGAGGAGGGTTCAGGATGGGGAACGCGGGTATACCTGTGGCGGATTCATTTCGATATTTGGCAAAACTAATACAATATTGTAAAGTTTAAAAATAAAATAAAATTAAAAAAAAAAAAGATCACCATAAAAAAAAAGAAAAAAGAAAACTGACCTTGTGCTTGCTCTGCTGCGTGTTCCTGAATCCAAAGTTTTACAGTTAAAACCCTGCTGTTGTCAGTGAAACTCAGTACGTTTTAGTTCTTGTCAGGATCCCTTGTGCCTAGTTAGCTGAATACATTTCTAAAACACTGTGGAGATAACTTCATTCGACAGATCAGCATAGTGCTTCAGAGATCAAAGATGGCTGAGAATTGTAGCTGTTGATGTTGATGTACGAGGATCTGCTGTCAGCGTATCTGCTGCCTGTGCTCAGTTGCAGTTTTAAACTTTTTCCTGTGTTATCAAATTAACTCCCTGTTCAGATGAAGATGAAATAGGAACAGGATGTTTATTAGGAAAAATACAGTTAAGCAATCCCTTGTTTGGTGCACACCCATGAAGACCCACCTCCGTAAACGTTCCTTAGGGATCTCTTCCAGATATTCTTTGGCACATTCCCCAGTGATGGGCTTGCACTGCTGTGTCCTGACTCATCGTCTTGTTAAAGACAGGGCTTTTGACCTCTCATGTGTATTGCGGTCCCTGGGTTATCTCGGAGATCCAAGACAGGGTGATGCCCTGTGCTCAGGACATCTTCAGAGTGTGTCTGCAGGAACAAGTCCTTTCATAGGAACAGATCCCCACCTGCGGCAACAGGAAGATCTTGCATCAGCCTTTTCCAGATCAGCTCCAGGGGAGTCATGGCACATTGAAGATTACACCCAGCAGCATGCCTGGGATTGTGATTTAAGGAATCGGGTGTATGGCAGTTCCCCATCCATGAGACAGGGAACGTTGGCCTGGGGGCTACTACCAGGTCTGCAGGGCTTATGGGCCATCTGAGTGCTGATGCCCCATATTCTTGGCCTGTGGGGGATCCAGGGACCAGTTGAGATGTCTTAGGTAGATTTGGTGGCAGGAAAAGCCATCAGCATACAGCGGAATACTGATAAAAACAAGTCAGATGGGTAAAAGCTCTGGGGGGTGAAGTGGTCACCCAAGATCATGTATAGAATGGAAGAACACAGGGCATATGTTGGAAACCAGAGGAAAACAAAACCGAGATTTAGGAGGGGATCAAAATAAATGAACAGACAAGGAGACTTAGAAGTAATGGACTCAAAGGTAGGGGGAAAGCCAGGATGGGCTGCTGTCCCAAACTCCGACCAAGAAAATTGATATTGAAAATGGCATGTGTCTGTGCCAATATATCACTGGGTACTATGGTTTGGCCCTTGGAGCTGTTGGAAGATGTTAGCAAGGGGATGTTTGTTGGACAGGCATATGGAGGAGGAATTGCAAGGTAACCAGGTGAGGATGCTCCTGGAGTCTACACTTTCAAGAAGCATGGCTTGAAAGGAATCAGAGAGGCGGGCTACTGGAAGTAGAGGGCTGTGTGCTTGCAGAGTATGCTATTTTCTGTTTCCCAAACTAATACGACCAGGATGCAAGTTCCAAAAATTACTAAGAATCATCAGGACTGTTGACTAGATAACAGAGTGGAGAACTGGAATGATCCTCACAGATGAGTCTTCAAATTGAGGAAGGGGGAGTGTGGTGGTTTCAAAGCGGCAGTGGAGTTCCAGGAAGACTTCCTTCCTCTCCCTCTGAGCCCCACTCTGCCTCTGCGACCCATGGTCACAGGAAGACCTGGGGTGGCGGGGGCCCGGGTCGCTGAGATCACAGTGTCAATGTTTGCTCCTCAGACCCCGTGGGAACTTTGGTGTATTTGTTCTCCCTGGCTGATCTGATCTTCTTGAGTGTCCACCCTTCATACTGTTAATAAGGGGAAAACCCCTGCTGAATTCACATCTAACCTGAAAAGTGTGGTTGAATGCAACCAACTGAATGTCCACAAATACAAATGCTCAGTCTGTACTGCTGAAATGCTCTCTACTTCTTCCAGTGATGGAGCAGGGGTATGAGTCCCTTACCAGACTCGAGGTAATGTGCGACTGGGAGTCTATAACATGGCACATCTTTGTTCCTCACGGTGGTTGCAGTAGTCCCTGAGAGAAAGATGACTGTCCTCTCCTGGCTCCAGCTGGTGATGCTGACCTGCACCACCCACAGGTGGGGGTGGTGAAACTTGCATTTTTGTCTCCCTCCTCTTGCTGTGGACATGTTGCTCCCTGGCTGACTGAGCCTCAGACACCCTGCTGGCATCTGCAGACCCCTCTGAATCTGGGTCTCATCATCCAGCCCATCCCTGGGCAGGGATGTCCACTCCTCAGCCTCAGCTGCAAGGTCCTCTAGCCCATTGCCTGCTTAGGCTTCTTCTGGATTCAGTCCCTTTTCACATTTCTCCCTCAGGTGATGCAGATTCCCCCTTGGATCTCACCTGCACCACAGCAGGAACCCAGATCACCTCAAGAAAGAAAAATTCCTAAACTGCAGCCACTCTTCTGCCCAAAGATGCCACTGGGTCACTGTAAAGTGTGCCCCTGTGAGTCCCAAGTGTGAATGGGGTAGAACCCTCCTTTCCCTGGTGTTCCTCTTCATTTCTTGTCACACCTCCCTCGTCTGAGCTCTCTCACCTCTGCCTGCCACTGCCTCTGTGGGCCATTCCCCCCTGTGACTGGGATGCTCTTTTCTTTGGCTTGTCTTTCATTTGACACAAGACTTCACATACAATATCCAGGTCTAAAGGGGGCATAATGAAGAATGTGTACCTTGTTGAGTACAGTTCAGAGACACTGTTGTCACATAAACCCTATGCCCCTGAAATATAAAAACAGAGGGATAAAGAACACAAGAGTCAAATATGCCAAAGGTGCCTGAGATGTTGGCTAAGATGAGCACTGAAGAGTGTCTGTGGGATCAGGAAGTATGGATATTAATGATGCCCATGACGAGACCAGCTACAATGGAGTGACTGGGGGCTGAGGAGAGAATATCTCAGCAGAATTTGAAGCAGTTTTGCTTTGAAGGGCAACCGGTAATGTGCCAGTAGCTGCAGAATAGGGTGGTGGAAGACGGTGGGTTTCCCCCTGTGCTGTGGAATGCTCTGATGTAGAGGGAGCAGGTGCTGGTTCAGGAGAGAGGAATGATAACTGCAGGTGCAAAGTCCCTGAGAAGGTGCAAGGCATGGGCCCCCCGGGCAGAGGTGAGGGCCATGCGTCCAGAGGGGCGGTAGAGCGCCAGAGCAGAAACAACGCAGATTGGGACTGGGAAACTTGAGAAATCCCACGGGATTGCTTCTGTAGTCTCCACGAATTATTGGCGGGTGGGGCTGTTGGTCATTAGGATGGAGGGAGGTTACTACTGTGTAGTGTAGGAGTGTAGGTAAGTGACAGTGAAAAAGAATAGCAGTTCTCCTCCGGTCATGGATCTAAGATAGAACACTTCTGTAAAGTTGTAAAAGTTTTCTCCTCGATGCTCAGGTGCTCAGACACAGGCAGGGAGTGGGCAGGCAGGAGGGTGCAAGCAGGTGTGTTTGCGGGGGACAGCTTCCAGCCCAGGTTCAGCCAATCCAGGAGGGGCCTGGCGCATGCTGGGAAAGGACGCGTGGTCGGTGAGCTGGACGTCTCCGGGAGGTTGTGGTATCAGTGCACTGGCAGTAGTGCGAAGGAGCTGGAGGACAGGACGTCATGTTGAGGGTGATGACAGGGAGGAAGGCTGGAAACAGGACACCATGAGGGGCGCGGTCTTTCCTGATGCCCGAGGCGGGACCGTGGGCAGAGGGATGCTCGGGTAGGAAGGAAGGGAGCATCGCTAAGGACGGAGAGTCTCCGGGGTGACCGGGTGAGCCTCGTGGGCACTGAGGACGGATCAGAAGAGTGAGGGCTGAAAGGAGAACAGTTGAGTGTGCCACGGGAGGAGTGCGTTTACTGTGCGGGAGGAGAACGGACAGGGGACTTGTACTGGTCCCGCAAGTGAGGGGTTGGGGCAGTGGGCGACAGGACTCGGATTACGGGTCGGGTGCCTCAGTGGAGAGTTCGAAACAGTGTCGGGGGGGAAAAATCTCCCAGCCAACCGGGGCCAGAAGACCGGCACGAGCCTCTCTTGGTTCTTGCGCGTAGGCCCAGAACCAGCCAATCGGAGTGCAGCCCCGCCCACCAAGCGCTGAATCTTTCCAGACTCCCTGACTTCATGCCTGTGTTGCTTTGGTTCCGCGGACGGCTCGTGTGGAGCCCGCGGTCGAAGGGGGCTTGGCCGGCTTTTTCCGAGAGGTTCCATTCCTTCCGCTGGTCGTCAGGGGTATCCACCTTAACTTTCGCATTCACTCTGTACAGTCCCGCGCGCGAAAACCCAGCAGAAACGATGCATTTTCTTGCGGTATTGCGGCGTTTTGATTCTGTGCCAAGCAGGTGGTAGTGTTGCACTAGAGTTGCTCCGCCGGTTTCCGCCCCGCCTTTGACCCTTGAAAAAAAACGCCGCGAAGCCTTTTGAGGCAAAAAGCGGCGGATTTTTTTTCTGTGCTTCTGCCAGTTAGCTGATTCGAACTGCATCTGAGCCTCTCTGAGGGCCCTTTATGAACACTTTGACCAAGTACGTTGCCAGTTAAAATTACAATAAAATAATATAAGCTGATATATTGAATAATCGTGGAGGCAATGGCCACCCTTGCCTTGCCTAGAGGAAATGCTGTATGTTGAAGGAGAACTGTACTGTGACATTGAGTTTTGACTTGAAAATCTTTACCTTAAGTGGAAGTGAAAGTCGCTCAGTCATGTCCTATTCTTTAGGACCTCTTGCACTGTAGCCTGCCAGGATCTTCTGTCCATGGGATTATCCAGGCAAGAATATTGGAGTGGGTTGCCATTTCCTTCTCCAGCGGATCTTCCTTAATCAGGGATGGAACCCCGGTCTCCTGCATTGCAGGCTGACTCCTTACCATCTGAGCCACTTACAATAACAACATGACAGGGACAGTTGCCAAGCTAAGATCCTATGGGTAATTGATGCTGGACACCACCCATGAAACAGATGCTATTACTGCCCTTATTTTATGCTTTTGGGAACTGTGTCACAGAGGAAGAGTCAGCTGTCCAGGTTCTCAGGGTTCCTCTGAGAGTGTCCCTATATGCAGGTCTCAAGTCTGTTAGATTGTAGTTTGCATACTGGCTTGCAGGATGCTTTCCTATTTCCAATAGAAGAATGAAATACTGGCAATGAAGGGAAAGTGGAAGTGTTAGTCGCTCAGTTCTGTCCTACTCTTGTGAGAACCCCTGGACTGTAGCCTGCCAGGCTCCTCTCTCCATGGAGTCTCCAGGCAAAAATATTGGAGTGGGTTGACATTGCCTTCTCCAGTGGATCTTCCTGACCTAGGGATCGAATCCAGGTCTCCTCCATTGCAGGCTCACTCCATACCATCTGAGCCACCTACAATAATAATGTGACAGGGACAATTGCCAAGCTAATATCCTGCTGAGTAATTTATGCTGGACACCAGCCGTGAAACAGATGCTATTACTGCCCTTATTTTGTGCTTTGGGGAACTGTGGCACACAGAGGAAGAGTCAGCTGTCCAGGTTCACAGGGTTCCTCTGAGAGTGTCCCTCCGTTCAGGTCTAAAGTCTGTCAGATTGTAGTTTGCACACTGTTTTTCAGTATAGGGGAATGAAATACTGGGGATAAGGGGAAAGTGCAAGTGTTAGTTGCTCAGTCCTGTCAGACTCTTTGTGAACCCCTGGACTGTAGCTCACCAGGCTCCCCGTCCATGGAGATTCTCCAGGAAAGAATATTGGAGTGGATATTGTAAAGTAATTAGCCTCCAATTAAAATAAATAAATTTAAATTTAAAAAAAGAAGAAAAAAAAAGAATATTGGAGTGGGTTGCCATTCCTTTCTCCAGGGTATATTCCAGACCCTGGGACTGACCCCGGATCTCACAGGGATTGCACCCAGGTCTCCTACAATACAGGCAGGTTCTTTACCATTTGAGCCACCAGGGAAGCCCAAATGAGGGTAAAATAGCCTGTGAAACTTTTTAAAATGTGTAATAGCATAATTATTACAATAAGATGCTAAATGAAAAGGAGTTTTCCACATAGAAAATGATTCATCCAGTATACCAGTATAAAGTAAAGCACCTGGAACAAATTAGGTATGTTTTAATTTGGTCCACAGATATATATTGAGAACAGACTGCTGGTCATTTTTTGGTTGACACTACATTTCAGAGGCTAGCAAGGTCATTCTCAAAATCCATCAAGCTAGGATTCGACAGTACGTGGATGGAGAAGTACCAGATGTACACCATGGATTTGGAAAAGGCAGAGGATCCAGAGATCAAATTGCCAACATCTTTTGGATCATAGAAAAAGCAAGGGAATTCCAGAAAAAACATCTACTTCTGCTTCACTGACTATGCTAAAGCCTTTGTGTGGATCACAACAAACTGTGGGAAATTCTTAGAGATGGGACTACCAGATCACCTTATCTGCCTCCTGAGAGCTGTATGCAGATCAAGAAGCATCACTTAGACCCAGACATGGAACTACAGACTGGTTCAAAATTTGGAAAGGAGTGCATCAAGGCTGTATATCATCACCCTGCTTATTTAACGTATATGCAGTGTACATCATGCAAAATGCCAGCCTGGATGAAGCTCAATTTGGAATCAAGATTGCTTTTAGAAATATCAGTAACCTCAGATATGCAGATGCAGAAAGTAAAGAGGATCTAAAGAGCCTCTCCATGCAGGTAAAAGGAGAGTGAAAAAGCTAGCTTAAAACTCAACATTCAAATAGTAAATCATGGCATCCAGTCCCATCACTTCATGGCAATTAGATAGGGAAACAACTGAAACAGTGGCAGACTTTATTTTCTTGGGCTCCAAAATCACTGCAGATGGTGGCTGCAGCCATGAAATTAAAAGACACTTGCTGCTTGAAAGATAAGCTATGATAAACCTGGACAGCATATTAAAAAGCAGAAATATTACTTTGTCGACAAAGGGCCATCTAGTCAAAGCTATGATTTTTCCAGTAGTCTAGTATGGATATGAGAGTTGGACCATAAAGAAAGCTAAGCACCAAAGAATTGATTCTTTTGAACTGTGGTGTTGAAGAAGACTCTTGAGAGTCCCTTGGCCTACAAGGAATCAAACCTGTCAATCCTAAAGGAAATCAGTCCTGAATATTCATTGGAAGGACTGATGCTGAAACTGAAGCTGCAATACTTTGGCCACCTGATTTGAAGAACTGACTCCTTGGAAAAGACCCTGATGCTGGGAAAGATTGAAGGCAAGAGGAGAAGGGGACGACAGAGGATGAGATAGTTGGATGGCATCACCGACTCGATGGACATGAGTTTGAGCAAGCTCCGGGAGCTGGTGATGGACAGGGAGGCCTGGCGTGCTGCAGTCCATGGAGTCACAAATAGTCAGAAATGACTGAGTGACTGAACTGAACTGAAGATGTTTATAGTAGCCTATATCTAAGGAAATAAGTAAAAAATAGTTTGAAAATCAGTAAAGAATTTAAAATGCTATATGTGAAATGAATCTCCAGTCCAAGTTTGGTACATGATACTGGTTGCTTGGGGCTGGTGCACTGGACAACCCAGAGGGATGGTATGGGGAGGGAGGAGGGAGGGGGGTTCAGGATGGAGAACACGTGTATACCTGTGGCGGATTCATGTTGATGTATGGCAAAACCAATACAATATTGTAAAGTAATTAACCTCCAATTAAAATAAATAAATTTATATTAAAAAATAAAATGCTACTTTAGAAAATACCCATTTAATGCAAAAGAAAGCAGTGAAATGAGGACCATAGAACAAAATGACATGAGACAGAAAAATATATTGGCAGATATTAAGTCTGCATCAACTTTAAATGTAAATAGATAAAACAATACAACCAAAAGGCAGACATTGAGAGACCTGTTTAAAAATAAAAACAAGCTCCGACTGTATGTTGTCTTCAGAGGACACAGTATAGATTCTAAGATACATAAATTACCATGTGTGTGTGTTCAATTGCTCAGTCTTACCCAACTCTTTGTGGCTCCATGGACTTTACCCACCAGGAATCCTCTCCATGGAATTTTCCAGATGAGAGTACCTGACCGGGTTGCCATTTCCTAATCAAGTGTATCTTTCAGACCCAGGGATTCTACCTGAATCTCCTGCATTGGCATGGGGGTTCTTTACTATTAGCCCCACCTGGGAAGCCTTATCAGTTCAGTTCAGTTGCTCAGTTGTGTCCTACTTTTTGGGAACCCATGGACTGCAGCATGCCAGGCCTCCCTGCTGCTGCTGCTGCTGCTGCTGCTGCTGCTAAGTCGTTTCAGTCGTATCTGACTCTGTGCAACCCCATAGACGGCAGCCCACCAGGCTCCACCACCCCTGGGATTCTCCAGGCAAGAACACTGGAGTGGACTGCCATTTCCTATCCATCACCAACTCCTGGAGTTTACTCAAACTCATGTCCATTGAGTCGGTGATGCCATCCAACCATCTCATCCTCTGTCGTCCCCTTCTCCTCCTGCCTTCAATCTTTTCCAGCATCAGGGTCTTTTCAAATGAGTCAGTTCTTCGCATCAGGTGGCCAAAGTATTGAAGTTTCAGCTGCAGCATCAGTCCTTCTAATGAATATTCAGGACTGATTTCCTTTAGGATGGACTGGATCTCCTTGCAGTCCAAGGGACTCTCAAGAGTCTTCTCCAACATCACAGTCCAAAAGCATAAATTCTTTGGTGCTCAGCTTTCTTTATAGTCCAACTTTCACATCTACACATGACTACTGGAAAAACCATAGCTTTGACTAGACAGACCTTCGTTGGCAAAGTAATGGCTCTGCTTTTTAATAAACTGTCTAGTTTGGTCATAGCTTTGCTTCCAAGGTGCAAGTGTCTTTTAATTTCATGGCTGAAATCACCATCAGCAGTGATTTTGGAGTCCCCCAAAAATAAAGTTTATGACCCAGCAATTCTACTCCTAGACAGTTTTACCCAAGAGAAATGAAAACATGCTCACACAGTGACCTATACTCAGATATTCCACGCATGTTTTCCTAATAGGCAAACCTAGACACCACCCAACTATTCAACAACTGGTATACAGATGAAAATAAAACAAAAGAGTATACCTGCATAAAGGAATACTACATGGTAATAAAAAAGGGGGACTACTAATGCATGTAACAGCAAGGATGTGTCTCAACTGTACAAAAGAGAGAAACCAGACACAGAAAGCTATATATTATATGATTTCATGTCAGTGGATTTCTGGAAAAGGCACAACTATTCTCAGAGATATATCTGTGGTTGCCAGGGTATAGGAGTGGAGGAAAGAGTCTGATGGCAAATACCGCAAGGGAGCATTTTCGAACAATTGGAATTTTTCTACATTTTTACTGTGGTAGCATTTATACCACGGTATACATTTGTAAAAATTCTACAAACTGTAATGCTTTAAAGTGTTGGCTTTTAATGTATATAACTTATACCTCAATACTTTTTCTTAAAGGAAAAGGAATTTTTAAGTATTTAAATATTGGTTATTGTATCCATTTAGGCCATGAACTCAAAAACATAAAAATCTTGTTTTGGAATTCTTCCCAGACCTGGCTAACTTCCAGGATTCCCCATGACACCTTTGTACTCTTATGACAGGACACAGAAACTTGGTCTTAACCATGTTTATAATTCCCTATCCTTCACCTCAAGTCCAAATTCTTTCTGAGTTCTGTCCATTTTACTTTGTAAACATCTAATGTGTCTACTTTTTCCCACGTCCACCACATCTGCTCTAGTCCAAAGCCCCCCTCCATTTAATTGTTAACCCCCTTCTAACAGGTCTCTCACATCCACTCAGGGTGTCTGTCTCCATCTTCCTGCCCTCTCCCTCTCTCTCTTACAGCTGCAGATCTGTCTATGACTTTCTAGATAAAGGTTACTCTCCTACGCAAGGACTTGAAGGCATGATCTAGCCTCTGTCCACCTTGCTAGCAATATTGAAAGTAGATCTTCCTTTTCTTGTCTCTCTTATCAGGCTTCCTTCACATCCTCCAATTTCCTAAGCTTCTCCACTTAGTTTGCCCCCAATTTCTGAAGCCTCTTGGTTAGTAAACTCCTTCAGGATAGGCTTCAACCAAGAACTTCCAGATGTACAAATTAGGTTTTGAAGAGGCAGAGGAACCAAAGATCAAATTGCCAACCTGCGTTAGATCTTGGGGAAAGTAAGGGAATTCCAGAAAAACATCTATTTCTGCTTCATTGACTAAGCTAAGACCTCTGACTGCATGGATCACAACAAACTGTAGAAAATTCTTAAACAGAGGGGAGTACCAGACTACCTGACCTGTCTCCTGAGAAACCTGTATTCAGGTCAAGAAGCAAGTTAGAACCAGAGATGGAAGAGGTGACTGCTTTAAAATTGGGAAAGGAGTACGAAAAGGCTGTATGTTATCGGGTAACAGTGGCCTCATAAAATGAGGCAAAGGAATTAACTTCCTTGGGACTTGTCTGGTGGCACAAGAGGTGAAGAACCTGCCTGCCAATGCATGAGAGAGGTGGGTTCAATCCTTGGGTCAGGAAGATCCCCCGGAGGAGACCCTGGCAACTCACTCCAGGATTCTTACCTGGAGAATCCCATGGACGGAAGAGCCTGGCCAACTGTGCTCTATAGGATTGCAAAGAGTCAGACATGATGAAAGTGACTTAGCATGCACACACATTAATTTACTTAATAGATATATAAAGATATTCATCTTTATTACTTTTTGAGTGAAGTTTGCTCTCAGTATTTTTTCAAGAAATGTTCTCATTTTATGTAAGTATCAATTTTTGGATAACATTTTTCTGTTCCCCTTTTTTAAACACATTTATTGAAGTACAATTGATATACAACAAATTGTATATATTTAAAGTGTACAGTTTGATGAGTTTGGACATATGCAAGCAACGATAATATCATCACCACAAACTAATAGATATATCCAACACCTCCTAAAATTTCCCTGTGTCCCTTTTGTTTTATGTTAGACTGTGTGTGTGTGTGTGTGTGTGTAGTGAGAACACAGTATTAGATTAACTCTCAACAAATTTGGGGGCTATCCAGGTGGCTCAGTGGTAAGGAACTCACCTGCCAATGCAAGAGATGCAGGAAACGGGGGTTTGATCCCTGAATCGGGAAGATCCCCTGGAGGAGGAAATGGCAACCCATTCCTGTTTTTTTTTTTTTTGCCTGGAGGATGCCATGGACAGAGGAACCTGGCAGACAAGACTCAAGCGACTTGGCACACACTTGGCATGTGTGCATAAGCACTTATAAGGTGCCATTTCACTTCATCCTCACTAGGACCCATGAAGAAAACCCTTTCACCCCTGCAGGACTCTGAGACCAGATCCTCCTCTCAGAGACCCTCTCCTTTTCTTTCCATCCCCACAGGAACTGCCCTGGACTCCTGGTCTGGGTCTGGATTTTATCTGGATCCTGAACAGAGTTTTCAGTTCGGCCCTCACAGGGACTTTATGACAGACCTTGTGTGTGGGCAGGAGATAGGTGTCCTGCAGAATGCAGGGAGCAGGCAGGGTCTTGAGGGAATCTTCTGAGGTAGCGTGGGTGCTTGGTGAGAGGACACAAATGGGGTGAGGCCCTGTGAGTAGAGCTGGGGGAGGGGCTAAAGAGGCCCCTGAGGCCTATTGAAAGGGGAGGGGAGGGGTGGGAATTTGGGGAGAAGGAGGAATTGAGGCAGCTGTCACCAGGAGAAGGACTCTGAAAAATGACAGAGGTGATTAGATGGATGTAAGGGAATTGTCATAGGCACAGTAAGGGGAAAACTCCTATCTCCAAAATTCAGTAGCCCAGAGTAGGTTCTGTGATAGAGAGGACCAGTCCCTGGGGCTTCTTCTGTGGATCTGGCATTCACTCTGAACCTCCCATGGGGCAGGATACAAAGTTACCATGACCAGAGTTGACCAGGGTGGGGTTAGGGCCATTTTCAGGACCCAGACATGGGCAATCAAATTCAGAACCCCTCAGCTCTAAGGCAATCCCCACCCCTGGAATGAACCTGCCTTCCTCAGGGTGACATGCTGGTGACTGTGGGCTATAGGAATTGCAAGACTGGAGGCCTCTCTCCCTTGGGGTCGGCTGAACAGAGAGTACAAATGCCCACACAGTGGGCCAGAGGGAAAGATGTGGGGCTCTGCATCCCAGGGTGCAGACTGTAGGCTCTGGGTGAGGGGTGCGAAGCTTCTGAGCTAAAGGGGAGCTGTTAGTTAGGGTAGTGGCTACTTAAAGAAAAGCATAGAATAGAAGAGTTCCGAGTTTAAGTTGGACTTGGGGTCTTCTGGAGACTATGGCCCAGGACACAGTTACTCCGTTAGCTCTGAGAAAACTGCTCTGAGGAGGTAGCAGTGAAGTCAATTTGATTTTTGCCTAGGAAATACATGCAGTCAAGCATGAATATGGTTAAAAGACTACTGTGAAACACAGAGATCAGATATTGCAAGTTAATCATGTTCATGCTTTTCTGTGTGTGGGAAGATGCAAGAATCTGGGGTCACTGACACTTTTCCTGAGGTAGGTGTGTGACTAAATAAAGGCCAGTTAGTCCAAAGCACAGTGGACCTCTTCCTGTTTTTCACCTTGAATCCCTTCAGAATGCCGTGTCATTCAGCAACCACAGAGGTTATAACTTAACCCTGTAGAATGGGCTGTGAGCAATGTTGTTTCTCTTAGGGATCCTAATTCATCTGAGGGCATAGCTGGAATTTTTGTCTGGCTGGAGTCTTGTTTTCAGGTGTGACCTATTAGAACTGTTTTGGGTTGGTGTCCAGGATGAGCAGTTTGAACTGTTTGCAGACCTCTGTCACAGGGCATGAAGTCTCTGAACTATTTGGGGGGTCTTTGTCCAGAAGGTTGGGCCTCTCAGCTGTTCATGTATCTGCATATGAGAATAGTCTTAAGAGGAAGGCTGGATGGACCCCACTCTCACGGGTCTTAGAAGTAGGCCTGTGATGTCACATTTGCTATGATTTCTACCATGCCTCCCTACAGAGATAAAAGCTAAAGGCCCCATCCTAAGAGAGGGTAATAATGGGCAGTTCACAGAAGCCCACGGTAATAATCCTGTTAAGAACAATACTTGCTCTTGCTGACATGACTACCACCCTTGATAGGGGCCCTGTGAAAAACCTGTGTACACATACTTACTCGGTCAATCTGCCCAACCCACAGCAAAGAGGGCACCATTTGCAGATGGGAGCCCAAGGCCCAGTGCAGACGGAAGGTCTCAGCTCATGAGGAGGGGAGGAACTGGATGTAAGCTGGGGCTCCTTGGAGGAGGCAGGGAAGACTCAGCACAACGCTGGCCAGGTAGTGGTGGAGGGGACGTTTGTACAGGGCCACAAGGACCCTGTGAGTGACTCACTGTCAGGATACATCTCTGTGTCTTCCCATCACACACCTAGTTTGTTACCTAATGTATGGAAAGTAATCTTCACATTCCCTGGGGAGGTGGTGGTGGAAGGTGCAGGGGTGAGCCTCCAAGCAGGTGTGTAGTTACCTCACATTCACCAATTTGCATGAGGCTCCACCACAAATGCAGAAATTCTTGCCTCTATTTCCCCCATTAAAGCACTCATTAGCACTGAGGTCAGCAAGAGAGCAGTCTGGGAAGGATATGTTTTGAGGGACTCTGTGTACAGCATGAGCCTCAACATGATTGGAACATATTCTTGTCTTGATGGGCAGAGGCCCCTGAAGTGTGTCATGGGAGTGTGATTAAGGCTCAGGCCATGGCAACTGAGTCATTCCCTAGACACAGTCCCTGGCAAGAGGCTTTATTTCTACTGTGGACAAAATATACTCTATATCATCCAGTAATAGGGCTGGGGGCCCGTAGGTGGGTGCTAACTAAGTGGGGACACTTTGCTGCCAGAAGTAGTCTCCGTCCTTGTCTAATGCTCTACCTTTGTCTTTCTCCCTGCCATCTCTGTGCCTGTTATATCGTTCCTCTTTGCATTTGCAAGACTGAATGTGACCTCACTCGCACTGAGAGGGTCCTTGCTCTGTCTCTCCTGAAGGGTATCATTGGTTGACATGGATGCATGGAAAGCAGTAGGGGGCATTCCCCTTTGAGTGTAGGGGTTTCCAGGAAAGGCATGCTCAGCTGCAGAAAGGTTGGGGAAGGATTTTTCTGGAGATAAACCAAGAGTTCCTCAACAATCATGTGTGATCTGGGCCTCTGAAAGAAGCCTGGGGACTTCTCTGACAAGAACCCTCCTGTGGTTCAAGTCAAAATCCTCCCAATGGCCAGAAGGCCCAAAGGACCTGGCCCTCATCACTTCTGTCACCCAATCTCCTCGCTCTCCCTCCATCATGCTGTGCCTGTCACATTGCCCTCCTCACTGTTTTCATAATCACTACACAGGGTTCTACTCCCCAGCTTTTCCACTGGCCTTACCTCTGTCTAGGATTCTTTTCTCCCAGATAGGCATCTCCTCTAGCTTTTGCTCAAGTGTCACAATCTTAGAACTTCCCTGACCACTCTTTCTAGATATCATCCCCTCTCTGTATTTCACTATCCCGATTTAATGTTAATTATGGCAGTTACAAACACCTGATAAATTACTTGTATTCAGGGACCACATGATCCCAACAGAATGTAAGCTCCATGAGGAAAAGGTTGATTTTCTCTTTCCTAACACACAGAGTTGTGCTTAACACATATTTTGGAGAGAATGAATGAACAATGGAATGAATACACAAATTTAAACTTGTTGAGAGAGGAATAGCTAGACAGGATGAGGATTCTGCTAGGGAACATTTTCAGGGATGACAGTCAGTTCAGTTCAGTTGCTCAGTCGTGTCTGACTCTTTGTGACCCCATGAATCGCAGCATGCCAGGCCTCCCTGTCCATCACCAACTCCCGGAGTTCACTCAGACTCACGTCCATCGAGTCAGTGATGCCATTCAGCCATCTCATCCTCTGTTGTCCCCTTCTCCTCCTGTCCCCAAACCCTCCCAGCATCAGAGTCTTTTCCAATGAGTCAACACTTCACATGAGGTGGCCAAAGTACTGGAGTTTCAGCTTTAGCATCATTCCTTCCAAAGAAATACCAGGGCTTATCTCCTTCAGGATGGACTGGTTGGATCTCCTTGCAGTCCAAGGGACCCTCAAGAGTCTTCTCCAACACCACAGTTCAAAAGCATCAATTCTTCAGCGCTCAGCTTTCTTCACAGTCCAACTCTCACATCCATACATGACCACTGGAAAAACCTTGACTAGACGGACCTTTGTTGGCAAAGTAATGTCTCTGCTTTCCAATATGCTATCTAGGTTGGTCATAACTTTTCTTCCAGGGAGTAAGCGTCTTTTAATTTCATGGCTGCAGTCACCATCTGCAGTGATTTTGGAGCCCCCCAAAATAAAGTCTGACACTGTTTCCACTGTTTCCCCATCCATTTCCTATGAAGTGATGGGACCAGATGCCATGATCTTCATTTTCTGAATGTTGAGTTTTAAGCCAACATTTTAACTCTCCTCTTTCACCTTCATCAAGAGGCTTTTGAGTTCTTCTTCACTTTCTGCCATAAGAGTGGTGTCATCTGCATATCTGAGGTTATTGATTTTTCTTCCGGCAATCTTGATTCCAGCTTGTGCTTCTTCCAGCCCAGCATTTCTCATGATGTACTCTGCATATAAGTTAAATAAGCAGGGTGACAATATACAGCCTTGACGTACTCCTTTTCCTATTTGGAACCAGCCTGTTGTTCCACGTTCAGTTCTGTTGCTTCCTGACCGCATATAGGTTTCTCAAGAGGCAGGTCAGGTAGTCTGGTATTCCCATCTCTTTCAGAATTTTCCACAGTTTATTGTGATTCACACTCAAAGGCTTTGGCATAGTCAATAAAGTAGAAATTGATGTTTTTCTGGAACTCTCTTGCTTTTTCGATGATCCAGCAGCTGTTGGCAGTTTGATCTCTGGTTCCTCTGCCTTTTCTAAAACCAGCTTGAACATCTGGAAGTTCACGGTTCATGTATTGCTGAGGCCTGGCTTGAAGAATTTTGAGTGTTACTTTACTAGCATGTGAGATGAGTGCAACTGTGCAGTAGTTTGATCATTCTTTGGCATTACCTTTCTTTGGGATTGGAATGAAAACTGACCTTTTCCAGTCCTGTGGCCACTGCTGAGTTTTCCAAATTTGCTAGCATATTGAGTGCAGCACTTTCACAGCATCATCCTTCAGGATTTGAAATAGCTCAACTGGAATTCCATCACTTCCACTAGCTTTGTTTGTAGTGATGCCTCCTAAGGCCCACTTGACTTCGCATTCCAGGATGTCTGGCTCTAGGTCAGTGATCACACCATCGTGATTATCTGGGTCGTGAAGATCTTTTTTGTATAGTTCTTCTGTGTATTCTTGCCACCTCTTCTTAATATCTTCTGCTTCTGTTAGGTCCATACCATTTCTGTCCTTTATCGAGCCCATCTTTGCATGAAGTGTTCCCTTGGTATCTCTAATTTTCTTGAAGAGATCTCTAGTCTTTCCCATTCTGTTGTTTTCCTCTATTTCTTTGCACTGATCGCTGAGGGAGGCTTTCTTATCTCTCCTTGCTCTTCTTTGGAACTCTGCATTCAGATGCTTATATCTTTCCTGTTCTCCTTTGCTTTTCACTTCTCTTCTTTTCACAGCTATTTGTAAGGCCTCCCCAGACAGCCATTTTGCTTTTGTGCATTTCTTTTCCACGGGGATGGTCTTGATCCCTGTCTCCTGTACAATGTCACGAACCTCCGTCCATAGTTCATCAGGCACTCTGTCTATCAGATCTAGTCCCTTAAATCTATTTCTCACTTCCACTGTATAATCATAAGGGATTTGATTTAGGTCATACCTGAATGGTCTAGTGGTTTTCTCTACTTTCTTCAATTTAAGTCTGAATTTGTAAATAAGGAGTTCATGATCTGAGCCACAGTCAGTTCCCAGTCTTGTTTTTGCTGACTATATAGAGCTTCTCCATCTTTGGCTGCAAAGAATATGATCAATCTGATTTCAGTGTTGACCATCTGGTGATGTCCATATGTAGAGTCTCCTCTTGTGTTGTTGGAAGAGGGTGTTTGCTATGCCCAGTGCGTTCTCTTGGCAAAACTCTATTAGCCTTTGCCCTGCTTCATTCCGTATTCCTAGGCCAAATTTACTTGTTACCCCAGGTGTTTCTTGACTTCTTACTTTTGCATTCCAGTCCTCTATAATGAAAAGGACATCTTTTTTGGGTGTTAGTTCTAAAAGGTCTTGTAGGTCTTCATAGAACCGTTCAACTTCAGCTTCTTCAGCATGAGACCTATTCTGTATTAAATAGGAAAGCACAAACAAGCACAATGCCCAGCATAGATAAAATGCTTTCAGTGCTCTCTGTTAAAATATTGGTCACTATACAAAAGTAATCTTCAATTTATAAAGACTTTTTTCTGAGTCCAAGATTGCGGCAATCTGTGGGGTTTCCCCCCTAACTTTTCCCTTCAGCCCTTTGTGGATCATCCTGGAATGGTCCACAGGCATCTATATCGGCTGTTCCCCAATCCGACCAGCAAGGGGCGCACGAGATGAAACAGCTCTGTCCTGGGATGTAGCACTGCAGGGTAGCGGTAAGACCCACTCTAGAAGGTCCCATTGGGAGAGGGTGTGTGACAACAGAGAGGGACCCCTTACACCGCGCCGGGCATTGGACTACAGTTCCCAGAGGAGGCACTCGTGGCACAACTGGGTCCATCCCGATTCGCTCCACTCTGTCTTCCTGCTTCATTCGAGTCCGAGTGGACACCGGTGTTAAGCTGCAACTTTCTTCCTCTCTTTTCCAACTCCACCCCTTCATTTCTACAGTGACACCTCCAGGTGGGGATGGCTACGGAGTGAGAGATTGGCTGTCGGTTTGGGTATGGCGTCAGGGACGCATTCTTGGCAATGGTTGGTCCCCGCGTGATGGCCAGCACTGTGGTCGCAGAGCTGGTACTGAGGGCAAGAGGTGCATGTCTATGCCTGGGTCTGCGTTGGCGTGCACGGCTTTTCAGAGCATGCAAATTTTCTCCGAGTTTTAGTGCTCTTCCCGAAAGGCTCGAATACATATTTTGCTGGAGCCATTGGATCTTACCCTTGACTGAAAAAATACAGAACACAAAAGAGTTTTCCACAATGCTTCCAGACCTGTGGCTCCCTTACTGCTCGCCGACACTGAACAAGTTACCTAGCGTCTCTGTGCCTCATTCCTCCATTAGCCACATGGAAACACTAGCTTGGAGTAAATTTAGCTACTTCATGGTGCAGTGTAGAACACTGATCATGTTAAGACATGGGCACATTCCCAGTCAATTCTAGCTGTTGTCATTACTGTTGTTAATATTATTGCTGTTCCACATTTCCCTGGAGGTTGTTCCAGGGACACAATGTCAAGACCACCTTTGACTCACCCCATGGAGCTTGCACTATCACTTCATCCTTTCAGGGCCTCAAGAACAGAATGTATGAGGCATGACGGAGGTTTTTTTTTTTTTTTTTTTTTAAAGCATAATGATTGTTGACCTCTTCTTACTGGGAAGCTTAAATGAAATATTGAGGTTTCATCATGTGCTCATTTGAAAAAAAATTTAGTGAATATTCTCTATAAAGAAGTCTAATGACCTCCTCAAGTGGTCACTGCACAGTTATAGAACATGAGTATATAAACGTCTGTATAAGGACTTTCAGACCTTTGCTGTTTTGGCTCCCAGGATGCAGTGGGGCAGCTTGTGGCACTTGATAACACAGTCCTGCTTTGACTCAGGCTGTGGATGAGAGCCACAGCCTCCCATGCAGCACCGCCCCTTTTGTGGTGATCTGGAGCCCTTTTTGTTATGTCTGGGAGTTGACAGATTCCGATGGGGAAGGAGAAAGAACATATATAGCACAGAGGGTACATGCACCTTCCCTGATAGAGATGCAGGTGCAGCTTGTTACAGTAACCAGTTGGGGATGAGAAGAGTTGGATTTAGTGACTCAAGGAAGAAATGTGGAAGTGAATTGAATGCAAAGGGAGAAAACATATTAAGAGGGAGTAAACAACTACAACTCCATTTCTGTAGCAGGGCAGGGTGCTCCGTTACTGTTGTGAGAAGGCTCTGTGCTCTGAGCTCTGGGAGGAAGTGATGAGCATTCTAAGGACCCACCATCAACCCTAAGTAGGGGATACTGAGTGTGTGAAGACATAAATCTCAGTCTTTACCACTGAGAGACACAGAAGACTTCTTAGCCCCTCTGAGAGTGGGGTTGTGGCACCTTAGGGAAGCTCAAAGGTAAGGTGGTGGTTGCTGTTCTTCTTCAGTCGCTCAGTCATGTCTGACTCTTTCCACATGACCCCACGGACTGTAACACCCTAGGCTCCTCTGTCCTCCACTATCTGACATAGTTTGCTCAATTTCATGTCCTTTGAGTCGGTGATGCTCTCCAACCATCTCATCCTCTACTGCCCCCTCTCCATTTGCCCTCAGTCTTTCCCAGCATCAAAGTCTTTTCCCATGAGTTGGCTCTTCCCATCAGGTGGCCAAAGTATTGGAGCTTCAGCATCACTCCTTCAAATGAATATTCAGAGTTGCTTTCCTTTAGGATTGGCTGTTTTGATATCCTTGCTGTCCGAGGGATTCTCAAGTGTCTTCTCCAGCACCACAAACCGAAAGCATCAATTCTTTGTCACTCAGCCTTCTTAATAATTGAACCCACACATCTGTACATGACTACTGAAAAAGCCATAGTTTTGAATATATGGACCTTTGTCGGCAAAGTGATGTCTCTGCTTTATAAAATGCTGTCTAGGTTTGATATGGGCTTCCCTGGTGGCTCAGAGGTAAAAAATTTGCCTGCATGGGTGTACCTATAGCTGATTCTTGTTGATGTTTGACAGAAAACAACAAAATTCTATAAAGCAATTACCTTCAATTAAAGAATAAATAAAGTCACACACACAAAAAGAATTCACCTGCAATGCATGGGACACAGGAGACATGGGTTTCATCCCTGGGTTGGGAAGATCTCCTGGAGGAGGGCATGGCAGCCCACTAAAGTACTGTTGCCTGGAGAATCCCATGGACTGATGCACCTGGCAGGCTATGCTCCATGGGGCTGTAGAGTCAGACACGACTGAAGCAATGAGCATGCATGCATGCAAACTTTGTCTTCCAAACTGTTCTTCCAAGAAGCAAATGTCTTAATTTTGGAGCCCCCAAAATTAAATCTGTCACTGCATCCACTTCCCCCTTCTATTTTCCGTGAAATGATAGGACTGGCTGCCATAATCTTAGATTTTTGAATGTTGAGTTTTAAGCCACCCTTTTTACTCTCCTCTTTCACCTTCATCAAGAGATTCTTTAGTTCTTCTTCAGTTTCTGCCTTACAGGGTATGATCTGCACATCTGAGGTTGTTGATATTTCTGCCAGCAGTCTTGAATCCAGCTTGTGAGTCATCCAGCCTGGCATTTCACATGATGTACTCTATATGTAAGATAAATAAGCACAGTGACAATATACAATGTTGTCTTACTCCTTTCCCAATTTTGAACCAGTCCATTGTTCCATATCTTGTTCTAACTGTTGCTTCTTGACCCGAATACAGGTTTCTCAGGAGACAGGTCAGGTAGTCTGGTACTCCCATCTCTAAGAATTTTCCACAGTTTGTTGTGATCCACACAGTCAGAGGACTTGAGGTAGTCAATGAAGCAGAAGTAGATGTTTTTCTGGAATTTCCTTGCTTTGTCCATGATCTAAGGAATCTTGCAATCTGATCTCTTGTTTCTCTGTCTCTTCAAAATTCAACTTGTATATCTGGAAGTTCTCGGTCCATATACTGTTGAAGCCTAGGTTAAAGGAGTTTACTAACCAGAAGGCTTCAGAAATAGGGAACAATCTAAGTGGAGAAGCTTAAGAAACTGGAGGGTGTGAAGGAAGCCTGATAAAAGACACAAGAAAAGGATTCTCTACTTTCCATATTGTTAGCAAGCTGGGCAAGGGCTCAACCATACCTTCAAGTTCTTGTGTAGGACAGTAGCTTTTATCTAGAAAGTCATAAACAGTTCTGCAACTGTAAGAGAGAGAGGGTGAGGGTGGGAAGTGGGAGACAGGCACCCTGAGTGGATGTGAGAGACCCGTTAGAAGGGGATTGACAATTAAATGGAGGGGGGCTTTGGACTAGAGCAGATGTGGTAGACATGGGGAAAAGTAGACACATTAGACATTTTCAAAGTAAAATGGACAGAACTCAGCAAGAATATGGACTTGAGGTGAAGGAGAGGGAATTGTAAACATGGTTAAGACCAAGTTTCTGTGTCCTGTCATAAGAGTACAAAGGTGTCATGGGGAATCCTGAAAGTTGGCCAGGTCTGGGAAAATCCAAATAAGGTCTTTATGTTTATGAGCTCATGGTCTAGATGGATACAATAACCAATATTTAAATACTTAAAAGTTCCTTTTCCTTTTTAAAAAAAGTGAGAAGTATTGAGATGTAATTAATATACAATAGAAGCCAATGCTTTAAAGCATGACAGTTTGTAGAGTTTTGATATATGCATACCATTGTGTAAATGCTACCACAATAAAAATGTAGAAAACATCCCATCATTCAAAAATGCTCCCTTGAGCTATTTGCATTCAGACTGCTTCCTCCACTCCTATACCCTGGCAACCACAGATATATTTGTGTCTATAGTTGTGTATTTTCCAGAAATCCATTGACATGAAATCATAATACATAACCTTCTGTATCTGACATCTCTCATTGGCACAGCTGAGATGCATCCTTGCTGTTACGTGCATTAATACTTCCTTTTTAAATTACTGTGTAGTATACTTTTGTACAAGTATCCTCTTTTGTTTTTCTTTCAGCTGTATTCCAGTTGTTGAATAGTTGGGCTGTTTCTAGGTTTGCCTATTAGGAATACATGAGCAGGATATTTGAGTACAGGTCTTTGTGTGAGCATGTTTTCCTTTCTCTTGGGTAAAATTGTCTAGGAGTAGATTTGCTGGGTCATATAAGGTTTCCCATGTGGCACTAATGGTAAAGAACCCACCTGCGAATGCAGGAGACGCAGGTTCAATCCCTGGGTCTGGAAGATTCCCTGGAGTAGGAAATGGCAACCTACTCCAGTATTCTCATCCGGAAAATCCCATGGACAGCGGGGCCCTGGTGTGTACAGTCCACAGGGCTGCAAAGAGTTGGACATGACTGACTGAACATACACACACACTCATAGTAATTTATGTATCATTGAATTTAAACTGTCTCCTCTGTCAACAACATACAGTTGGATCTGACTGGTTTTTTTTAAACCAGCCTGTCAATGTCTGCCTTGTCGCTGGATTGTTTATCTATTCACATTTAATGTTGATACAGACTTACATCTGCCATTATATTTTTCTATATGTCTTACATCATTTGTTCTATGGTCCTCATTTTACTGCTTTTTTTAATTAAATGGGTTTTTCTAATGTAACATCTTAAATTCTTTACTGATTTTTCCACTATTTTTAAGTTATTTTCTGAATTGCTGCTATAGGCTACTATAAACATCTTAATTTATCACAATCAGCTTGAAAATTATACTAATTCTAATGAGATATACAAACATTACTCCTATATCACTCTATTCCTGTTTCCCTCTTTTCCTCATTGTCATGTATAGTAGATCTATAAAGGGTACATCCCATTGATACACTCTTATCATTATTACATTATATATGATGTCATGTCTGTGAAAAGCTATTATAAGGCAAGTTATCACGTACATATTTATCGCTTCTGTTATATTAATCTTCTTTGTCATTATTTCTGATTCTTTTCATATATTCTTGTGGATTTGACACCATCCAGACTTGTTTTCTTATCTAATAGAGCTTTCTCCCAACCACCTCCTTTGTGCTGTTACTGCAAGTATATTGCATAATATATGTTATTGGCCCAACAATAATTTAGATGATACTGTTTTATACAGCTACTTTTTAAATACAGGAAGAAAGGAGTGGAAATGTGTATTCATAAAGTATGTTTGTGTTTGTATAATTTACATGTGCTCTTTATTTTTTCAGGTGGATTGTAATTAACATCTGAAGTCATTTATTGCAGCCTGAAGACCTTCCTTTAGGTTTTCTTGTAAGCCATTTCTTCTACCAACAAATTCCCTGAGTTTCTTTGTTTCTTTTTTAAATTTCAAAATGCCTTTAGTTTGCTTCCATTTCTGTTTTTTTTTTTTTTAACAACTTTATTGTGGTATGTGTGACATGTAAAAAGCTGTGTATACACCCATGGAATCATCACCAGTTTCAATATACAAAACTCAACAGTATTTCTATACTAGAAGTGAAAACTCCTAATAAGTATGAAAATTCCAGTTAGAATAAAAAGAAGAATATTTTACTGGAGAGGAGTGAAGAAATAGCTACAGAATGACTGAAAAGGCTAAGTCAAAGTGCAAACAGTGCCCAGTTGTGGATGTGTCTGGTGGCGAAAGTAAAGTCCGATGCTAAAAGAACAATATTGTATAGGAACCACAGATATATTCAGAGAACTCAGTTACCAGTTCATAGATTTAATTGTTCAGTGCTCCAAGCAAAAAAAGGAAACAGAGGTATGTATTTATTCCATGGAGGTGAGTAAAGCCATGGTAAGCATGACAGAAATCCCAGAAGCAGAGAAGGAAATGGTTCATCAGAGCATGTATAAAAATAGGTATTAAAAAACGTAATATCTATTTCTGTCATGACTGTCTTTCTGAGACACATTCTCCACTAAGGGTAACCTGGGACTACCTATCACCACAGGTCGTGGATGCATAAGAAAGACTGCCCTGGAAGGAAAAAAATGTAGTCTTCAAGCCCCTTTCTCATCCTCCAGAGATGGTGCGGTTCCAGGAGTCTTCCTCAGTGGCGGGAAAACCTCAACCCGCACTGCACACGCCCAACTCAGGTGTACGCAGGGTGTGTGAAATCCCTTGCTGCACATGCACCTTCCTGAGCACATTCTATGAGGAGCGTTAGGCCTCAGATGGACATGTTTATTCTGTCTCAATTCTTTCTCACTACTTGAGACTTACCAGGTAAGTCCACATATCTGTCCTGTCTGGAGTTGTGTGAGTATGTGTGAGGGGGAGCCAGTGAGTTTTGGGCTGGTCGGACATTGCAATATGGGGCCATTGAAAAGGAAGGCCCACGAGCTTGTCCTGGTGATGGGAGAGGAAGGGCGGTGGACAGAGAAGGGCAGGGGGTCAGATGATGGCGGGGGGAGACTTGCGGGTGCTATTTGAGATATCTGGTTCATTGGGGCCCTGGGACTCAGGACAGAGCACAGAATCCGGAGCCAGCAGTGGGACCTGGGCAGGGGGCAGGGTGGGCGATTAACGAAAGGCCTAGAAACCAGACCACGGTGGAGTTGTGACTGTATCCCGAGTTATGTGGCAAGGTGCCAAGAGAGAAGTGGACCGGTTGCTTTGTATGCAGACTCACCTCAGCCATAGACTCTGAGAAAATCGCCATAGTCAGGCTGTAAAGGTTGAGCCTTTCTCCATGTTCCCACAATGCTAAGGGGATTGGGGAAAATAAGTCTGGTAAATTAGAGTGTGACAAAGCAATAACCCTGAATTTTTAAATTCCTAGCAGTATTTTACTAAATATCTTCATGATGGAGAATTCAGTTGTGAAATCAAACTTCCTCACAAAAATTCTGTCTTCCTGTGTACCTTAAGTTGATTTCTCTGCCAGCTTAACAAAGACACAAATGGCTTTGCAAGCAACTGTATTTGGTGTAATTGGAATGCATGTACACTCATACTTAACCAGAGTTTTGTTTTGAAAGTATTTTTACGTTTTTAAAAAATAATAAGTTAACATTCGGTCATAAAAGTGATCAAATACAGCTGTACTCTTAAATATATTTTCTAAATCACAGTATTCTACTTTCAGAGAGAAATACGAGTGGGCAAATGGCATCAACATTGGGACCTATAGATCAAGATTCCTCCCAGCTGGATGAACCTGTGGTTGCGAGTATTTTACCATTTGATGTTTTCTATTAGCACAAAATTATTTTTGAGAAAATGAAATTAAGTAGTACAGATGCAGTAATAAAAGTCTTCCATGCTGATAAAGGGTGACAGTTGGTCTTAAGAAGTAATATTGATCCAGATATATTACAGTCTGGTTTTGTCTGGATGAGTATATTGTTAAATTCCCTGGAAATATGCCCAGTGACTTCCTTCTCCTGCTTATCAACAACAGGCTGCATACTTCCATCCCAACATATTTTTAAATAGCTTCCAAAGTCTTTCTGGATAACTCTTATGGGAGCTAACTCTTCTCTTGTGGGAAGAGTAACTTTATTAAATGTAAGTACATAGAATTGTGTTGGAAAAATATTGTTAGATTTACTTATGACTAGATATATATGTGTATCATGTAATTTATGTTATTAGATGTATTAACAACAGAAGTTTTTACTTACATGCACACTCTACTAGGACCAGCAGCCCAGTGTTGAGCAACCTCAACGATAGGAACCACCAGCTGAGATTCAGGATATCACACCTGGAAAGAAGGAAGTAAATGGAGAGGATCCAGTGAATCGTGATGAAGAGAAGGAGAAGGATGCCTCTGGTGGTAAAGTGTATGTCTGTTTCATGCATTATGATATAAGCAGTAAGAGGAGGAAAGGAAACATTAGAAAAGGACTTCAGACAGTTCCTAAAAAACTCAGGAAAGTACAGTTTGCGGCTTAGTGTGGTGGGTCAAAATTTCCCTTGTTTTCAAGACAAAGAGAGGGGGGCAACTAAGTTGTCTGAGGACAATCCTGGAAAAGGAAAATGGTAATAACATTCGGAAAATTCTTCTTCTCTTTTTTCCCAGCATCATATTCCTGGAATAATGCTCCTGAGATTCTTATTCATCACATTTTCACCACACTAGCCTGTCTTTTAATTCATAACACTGAGGGAATGAATATTATCACTCCCTTGTTTATATTGTATACTTTACAGCTGAATTGATACATTATTTATTTATTTATTTATTATTATTTTTTATTGTATTGGTTTTGCCATACATCATTTTTTTTAAAAAGATTCTGACCTGGAAATTGATCTCCAGGAATTGACTGTGGCAAAGACTGGGGGTAAAGGTGGAGATGGTCCTGATGTCAGGGAGGAGGTTGCATCGAATACAGAGCCTGTTGAAATGCCAGAAGCAGGTATGTCATCCATTCAGAAAGTAATTTATGTGGTTTCTGTTTTTTGGAGTACTATATATTTTATAATATAGAGGAAGCATTACTATTATTTTAATAACAGAGTTCACATATTCTTTGAAAGATAGTTCAGACCCCAGATGCCTGAGTGCCTGACTTACAGACTTTCAAATAAAGAAACAGACAGGATCAAAGCCATATCGAATTGAAAATAGGAAACCGTTTTCTTCTCTTGTATTAGTACTTTAAGCAACAGCTAATAATTTTCAGGTTCTTTTATAATTTCTGCTTGTAACAAATATGTAATGCATTTGTAATAAATATCGGTTTATTTGAAATATGCTTAGGCATCCAAGTAGGTTCTAGTACCAGCTTGAGCATAATGTGTGTGATTCTGTGAAATCCCTTAACTTCTAAACTCAACTTTAGTCATAGAAGTTGTGAACTCAAATCAGATATACTAAAATGCTAATTTTTCATGCTAATTTTTGCATTCTCTGGTTCTGTATGATGGAATGCATAGAAGAATCCTCTGTTTTTCATGACTTATTTATCATAAAATATCATCTTGAGTCAAATTATAACAGGTGAATTGAGATTTCATTGTTACTTAAGAAAATGAGCCAACAATCTGCTTGATGTTTGTTAAATTCTCTCAAATTCTGAATTCTCTCTTAAAAAAATAATTGCATTTTAAATCCTTTCCCCAATGAAGCATGAAACAATTGAGAAATAAAATGGCAAAATATAGTCTAGTTTCCTGTTTCTGTGACTGATCAAGTTGAGAGAGTGCATGTAGTCAGTGATATTCCAGGCAGGTGTGAGTAAGATACACGTGCTAAGCACACTACCTGCCCCCACTGTCAGTCTGTTTTTTTTTTTTTTTTTTTTTGCTTATTTTACTTGGAGGATAATTACTTTACAATACTATGATGGCTTTTGCCATACATCCCACTGTCACTCTTAAAGAACTAATAAAAATCTGAGCCTCATGATATAACCAGGCAATGGCACCCCACTCCAGTACTCTTGCCTGGAAAATCCCATGGATGGAGGAGCCTGGTGGGCTGCAGTCCATGGGGTCGCTAAGAGTCGGGCACGACTGAGCGACTTCACTTTCACTTTTCACTTTCATGCATTGGAGAAGGAAATGGCAACCCACTCCAGTATTCTTGCCTGGAGAATCCCAGGGATGGGGGAGCCTGGTGGGCTGCCGTCTATGGGGTCGCACAGAGTCAGACATAACTGAAGTGACTTAGCAGTAGCAGTAGCAGTAACTATATCAAATATGTTATTTTTCCTCTTTGAGACATCAATTCAAACAGTTTGGAAGGTCAAAGTCTGTAACTCTAGTACTTCCTGAGTAATCAACTTAGTATCTTTCACATAAGTGTTTTCCAAACTGCTGACTGTTAATTACATGTTTCTGGGTTTAAAGGAAGAACTTCACGGTTAGGGAAGAATTTACTATGTTTTAGCCTTCTAAATATTTTCACTTTACATTTTTGTTCCATTCCATTAGAACATTTAGACACGAAAATACAGCTTTCAGACTGCTTTCAAGTAACTACAGAACATGATTAAAATATCCTCATAGAAAAATCTTAGCCTTAAATATGTATGGTATTTAAAAAAGAAAAATACATAAATTACAAATTACATAAATATAAAATCTTATATCCAATATAAAAGGTAAAATAAATAGCAACAGAATAAACCTAAGGGAAAAACAGAAAGATAGTTAATAAAAGACAGGTATGAATTGTTAGGAAGAGGAAAATAAATTCAACTAATAAATAAAGACAATGTGCTAGTTTATGTAACCTTTTTTTAACACATACATTTTTAAACATTCTTTTCCATTATGATTTATCACAAGAGATTGGACATAGTTGCCTGTATAGTAGGACCTTGTTGTTTATCTATTCTGAATGTAATTGTTGTATCTACCAAGCCCAAATTCCCAGTCCATTCCTCTCAGTTTACATAATTGTGAAGAAAATGGACAAAGCCCAAGTACACATAATAAGAAATATGAACAGGACACTAACAGATAGTATATTACAGAATGAAAACAGAGCATAATCTTGAACTCAGATATTTTCAGCATATTGATGAAATGGCTAATAGATTAGATAAACAAATATTATTTAACATATGCCGCAGTAACTAAATAACTAAACATCACAAATACCGTGGATGAAGTTTTGAAATTGGTCAGAGTTGTTTCTCAAATGCCATTATCATTTAGAAACAAACAAAAAATCTGCTTTTCCAGATTTTTCTCTCTTCCTACTTGCTTTTCTTTCTCACTCCTACTCCCTCTTGCTCTCTTTTCTTTTCTTCTCCCCTTTTTTTCTTTATTTTTTTTGGTGTGGCTGTGAGAAACAGTCTTATTTCTGCTTCACATTTTGATGTCACCATGTTGCCAGTGATAGTAATGACTTAAAATTTTGTGTGAGCACATAATTTATTATACCAACTGGAATGCTTTCCAGGTGAAGAGAGACATTTGGAATTACATGAGGGCCACAAGTAAAAGGGGGACAAATGCTTGACCTACTTAAAACAACCATATCAGGGATAAACTAGAACAAATGAAAATTTCTACACTTTTCCACAGTAGAGAAGAAACAAATGCAATACTGGCTTTTTATTTACTTCACTTAAGCAATAACAGAGATAACAACTGTTTAGCTATCCTATATTCAGAATATTATTTCAAACCAAAACATTTAAATGATACTTTTTTGGGATTTTTTGGTTTCTTTTTTGTGTATTTTGTTTTTCTTAGAGTGTTTTTTGTTGTTAGATATTTTACTAAAAGTGCACACAGTTTTGCCCTTTACTGAAAACTACCTTTTAATAGGGTCAAATGATTTCATTTGTTCTGAAGTCAGCGTCCTTGTTTTCTTATATAATTAGGAAGAGTTGTTCGTGTTTTAAAAGTACTGGTAATATGCCTGAAAAGTCTATAAAAGCTCTGCTGCTGCTGCTGCTGAGTCGCTTCAGTCGTGTCCGACTCTGTGCGACCCCATAGACGGCAGCCCATCAGGCTCCCCTATCCCTGGGATTCTCCAGGCAAGAACACTGGAGTGGGTTGCCATTGCCTTCTCCAATGCATGAAAGTGAAAAGTGAAAGTGAAGTCACTCAGTCGTGTCCGACTCTTCACGACCCCATGGAATGCAGCCTACCAGGCTCCTCTGTCCATGGGATTTTCCAGGCAAGAGTACTGGAGTGGGGTGCCATTGCCTTCTCTGATAAAAGCTCTAGAGAAGATTAACTGAAGGTAAGCCAAAGGGTTGCCCTTAGTGTTCTTGTTTTAGTCCATTTTATAAAATTACAACTGCAGTGAACTTTGTATACCTCTCCTATCATCTGCTGAGTAACTTTAATGTTATGTTTATATTATAGGTGAAGGGCAACCATTTGCTTGAAAGAAGATAAACTGGAACCATCTATGCTGTTCTTATGTTGGATATTTGACCATTAAATTTCCATCAATAATGTTTTCATTTTTTACTTGCACATTTTTTGTTAAATTTATCCCTGGGTATTTAATGTTACTGAAAATTCATGGTTTGCGATTTTTATCGTCTAGTTGAGGATGTATGTAGAGATAGAATGTTTGTATATAGACTTTCTGTCCAACAATTCCTCTAAATATGCATATTAATTCCACAAATTTAGATCTAGATTCTTTTTGCTTTTCAAAATATACTATTATATTTGAATATCAACAGTTTCTACTGGCTTAAATCTTATACCTTTTCTCATTTTGCAGCACTGAACAAACCTAGCCAGAATAGTCTTGACTAAAGCAGGCGATAGTCGGCATTTTTCCTGACAGGAAATGAAAAATTTTCTCCATTTCAACCTGTTTACATTGCTTTTTTGCAGATACACTTTATTGGAGTAAGTTCCCTTTTATTCCTGGTTTGCTGTCTTTACTATAGATTGATTTTCATCAAACACTTACAGTGCAACAACTGAGATGATCATAGAATTGTTTTCCCTCCATTTTTCTATTAATGTGGTGGATTACATTGGTAACCTTATAGATTTAAACCAATCTTGCACTTCTAGGGTTAAAAAAATTTGGTCATGACATATTCTTTATGAATAATCTATGTGTTAATACATATCCATACATATATATACCCATATATAAAAAATTCATATAAAAGCCTTTGGTCTTCTCTTGAATAAATGGGTTTACAAAATGTGCCACCCAAATGTCATATGGTGTCCCTGATGAAATCATTGACAGAGAAACATTTTTTAAAAACTTAATATACTTGTATCACCCTACAGAGAAATGGAATGCCAAAGCCATCGTTAAAGGTTGTATGGAGACAGAGAAAAAAAAAAAACTGCTGTCAAATTCCATGGCAAATGCCACAACGTATCTTTCACACACTTCTGACTTGCCTTCCAAGTTTTTTGGGTGCAGGGAGAGAGAAGCCACAAATGTCTTTTCTTCTCTATAACATCTTCCATTGCCTTGATAGTTGTCAGATCTCAGAAGCCCTCCATCTGTCTGATTCCTCCCTTATATCCTTATTATTACATAATAACAAAACACTTACATCTCTGAGCCCCCATCTGCATCCTCACACACCGAAAACATATTTCTGCAACAAAGGACCGACTCAGAATTCACTCTTCTTAGGGAATAATAGGATATTATAAACAGCAGCTGTTACACCCTTCCAGAGGTATGAAAATCCAGGTCCAAAAGGACTGAAAATCTGAGAAAATCTGAGGTTCAACTACCATGAGACTTAAGTTAGAGTATCCCATCTTACCAAAAAGTATGTGACAAAGCCCTTAGGTTATGGAACTGCCTTAAAAGATTAGATGTTAGCTAGAAGAAAAGGGAAAGGGACGAGGGGAACTTCCTGAGACAAAATGACTTGAGTCTTAGCTGCTCTGTCTCCTTATTGGTTATGACATGACATATCTAGGCTTCCCTGTTGGCTCAGATGTTAAAAAAAAATCCGCCTGCAATGCAGGAGACCTGGGTACAATCCCTGGGTTGGGAAGATCCACTGGAGGAGGGCATGGCAATCCACTCCAGTATTCTTGCCTGAGGAATCCCCATGGATAGAGGTGCCTGACGGACTACAGTCCATGGGGTCGCAAAGAGTTGGACACAACTGAGCGACTAAGCACAGCACGTGACATAACTCAGAGTATCAGTACTGGCTCTGACACATACTGAGTGAAGGTGAGAAAGGTATTTACATGCTTTGGATCTGTTTCCCCATTTCTAAAGTGGAAATTACAAGTTTACAGTAAATATTTGTTATGAAGAATAAACAAGATAACATGTGAAGTAGGCATTACATTGCAAATGGATTTGGCTTATTCTGTTTCATTTTTTTCATTTACACTTTCAAAAGTTTTAATTTCATTTACATTTTCAATTACAATTCTCTCAGAAGTGATACAGATTTTGAATTTCAAGTGGACTATAAGGCTAACTTATAGCCTTATAGTTATAAAAGGAACATATTTTGTCTAAATACATATTTTGATTCAATAGCAGTGTAGCTGGTGTCAGACATGGCATCCATTCTAAGGTGGGTTTGTAAATGAGGACTGTCAAGGCTACCCTAAGTCACAGTATGTAGTGAAAACCGTGCTCCTTGCTGTGTGTGATGACAAAATAAGCCAGTATTCTGGTCACACAACATCACACAACTCAACACCAGACTCTGTCACGTAGTGAGGCAGCCAGTCCCTAAGTCACAGCGCAGGAGCTACAGGGCCTCGGGCACCACTGCAGTTGTTAGTTTGGCTTGTCACCTTCTACGGGCTTGGCCAGTAAGGAGACAATGAACCCGAATGGATTCAGATTCTACCTTACAGACAGTGCAGAAGCAATATGACCCTGGTGTCAGTTGCCTTGTCCCTAGTCCCGCGGTTTGCCACTGAATTGGAAGGCCTCAGTAACAAGCACTGTGGGTAGTGGGTCTCTCTGCCAGGAAGGAGCCCACAGGTGTGCCCTATGCCAATGAAAAGTTCTGTAGTCCATGGCTGTACTCTCAGCTGGGGCTAGGTAGATCATCCTATGTTCAACTGAAACCAGAGATGGATGAATAACAACTTTGTGTCAGCCTCCAGCTAGATAAGGAAGCAGGTGAGAAATTGCCTCATCGCAGGTCTTCACCGGGCTGCTTATCCCCCCTTGCTGCAAGAGCAATCAGAAGGTTTTCTGCCAAGATTCAAGTCAGCCTGCAGTTTAGCCTTGCCTACGTAGCATAAGTGAGGACATGCAAGGGCACCAGGGCATGAAGACAGAGCCACACCCCTGCACTGTCTGGAAAAAAACACAAGACTTTATGTATGGTGCTACAAATATGACACCTATAATACTGATTCCTACATGTAGGAGATGCTTTTCCTGTCAGTCATTAGAAAATATTCCTTCATTTAGTACACATACATTGATTCCCAACATGTTTCAGGATGTATCTGCAAAATGGCTTGAAATAACAAGGCCAGTGAGGTGAGGTGGATGATGGGAATATCACACTGGTGGATCAGACAGACACATAAACAGAAAAGAAGTGCAAAGGAGAAACACAGGGAATGGACCTAAGTGGGGGTGGGTGGGAAATGGTGAGAGGGATAGCCAAGAAGCAGAAAGAAACTAGAAGAGAAGGTTCATTGTAAGAGTGAAAGAGGTTAACTGAATTTCTCACATCCAATGATAATCACTGCTTTTACATACTGATTTTGTGACCTAAAGCTGTTGACATCTACCTCTGCTATGGACTCAACTGTGTCTCCCACCAAATTTGTATGTTGAATTCCTAACCACCAATGAAATAATATTTGAAGATGAAACCTTTGGGAGACCATTAGATCTAGATGAGGTCATAAAAGTGGGGCTCACATAAGAAGAAACGCCACTGTATTCACTCTGGCTTTGTCACTGTGTCTGTTTCTCTCTCTCTCTCTTTCTCTGTCTCTCTCACTGCCATGTGAGGACACAGCAGGAAGACATCCATCTATGATCCAGGAATGGAGCTCTCACCAGAATCCAACCATGCTGCCACTCTGATTCGGACTGCCAGTCTCAAGAAACAGTGAGAAAATAAATTTCTGTTCCTGAAGTCACCCATTTTATGGTATTTTGTTTTGGCTGCGTGAGCTGACAAATACAGCTTTCCAGCTAAACATTAAAAAAATCACATTGTTGGACTTCCCTGGTGATCTAGTAATTAAGAATCTGTCTGCCAATGCAGGAGACACGGGTTCAAACACAGGTCCAGGAAGATTCCACATGTCATAGGGCAATTAAGTCTGCATGCCACAACTGTTGAACTTGCATGCCTCAACTTCTAAAGCCCACACACCCTAGAGCCTGTGCTCTGCTCCAAGAGAAGCCACCACAGTGAGAAGCCCATGCAGCACAACCACAAAATACCTCCCACGTGCCACAACTAGAGAAAATCTACATGAAGAAATGAAGACCCAGCACAGCCAAAAATTAATTAATTAAAAAAAAATAGTAATCACATTGTCAGCATTATATCCATTCAAAAGTATTTATCAACAGTCTAGTCTATTCTTCAGCCCCTTTATATATGGGAACACTTCAGTGAATTAGTCAATGCAGCCCCTAACTGACAGGTGATCTGAGAAAGTTGCAGAGTGTGCAGAATTATGAACATAAAAGTAGGGAATAATATACTAGTACTAGAAGCTTTTGGACAAAGTAATGTGTACATTCCCCCTCTGCAAGAAAGAAATTTGTCAAGAGAATTGTCCTCTGATCACCAGTTTATAATGCATTACCTCTAATAAACAAATTAATGGTTTGATAATGGCTATATTTGATTGTGAGTAGCATGGGTCATCATCATTCAGAGGGGAGAAAACTTCTCTAAGCATATGCTGGGAGTCAGGCTTCAGGTTCGGGACTAAAAAGGCAGATATTGTAACTATATTCATATAGTTACAATTATGTGGAATAAGACGTATCAAAGAGCTCACAATCTAGTGAGCAGAAAACCAACAGAAGATAATGCCAAAACAAACATGATGAGAGTTATGATAGAGGACAGCCAGGGAATGCTCAGAACACAAAAGTTCAGTTCAGTTCAGTTGCTCAGTTGTGTCTGACTCTTTGCGACCCCATGAACCACAGCATGCCAGGCCTCCCTGTCCATCACCAACTACTGGAGTCCACCCAATCCCATGTCCATTGAGTCAGTGATGCCACCCAACCATCTCTTCCTCTGTCGTCCCCTTCTCCTTCTGCCCTCAATCTTTCCCAGCATCAGGGTCTTTTCAAATGAGTCAGCTCTTCGCATCAGGTGGTCAAAGTATTGGAGTTTCAGCTTCAACAGCCCAGGACTGATCTCCTTTAGGATGGACTGGTTGGATCTCCTTGCAGTCAAAGGGACTCTCAAGAGTCTTCTCCAACACCACAGTTCAAAAGCATCAATTCTTCAGTGCTCAGCTTTCTTTGTACTCCAACTCTCACATCCATACATGGCCACTGGAAAAAACATAGCCTTGACCAGACGGACCTTTGTCGACAAATTAATGGCTCTGCCTTTTAATATGCTGTCTAGGTTGGTCATAACTTTCCTTCCAAGGAGTAAGTGCCTTTTACTTTCATGACTGTAATCACCATCTGCAGTGATTTTGGAGGCCCCCAAAATAAAGTCAGCCACTGTTTCCAATGTTTCCCCATCTATTTCCCATGAAGTGATGGGACCGGATGCCATGATCTTAGTTTTCTGAATGGTGAGCTTTAAGCCAACTTTTTCACTTTCCTTTTTCACTTTCATCAAGACGCTCTTTAGTTCCTCTTCAGTTTCTGCCATAAGGGTGGTGTCATCTGCATATCTGAGGTTATTGATATTTCTCCCGGCAATCTTGATTCCAGGTTGTGCTTCTCCCAGACCAGCGTTTCTCATGATGTACTCTGCATATAAGTTAAATAAACAGGGTGACAATATACAGTCTTGACGTACTCCCTTTCCTATTTGGAACCAGTCTGTTGTTCCATGTCCATTTCTATCTGTTGCTTCCTGACCTGCATATAGGTTTCTCAAGAGGCAGGTCAGGTGGTGTGGTATTCCCATCTCTTTCAGAATTTTCCACAGTTTATTGTGATCCACACAGTCAAAGGCTTTGGCATAGTCAATAAAGCAGAAATAGATGTTTTTCTGGAACTCTCTTGCTTTTTCGATGATCCAGTGGCTGTTGGCAATTTGATCTCTGGTTCCTCTGCCTTTTCTAAAACCAGCTTGAACATCTGGAAGTTCTTGGTTCACGTATTAGCCTGGCTTGGAGAATTTTGAGCATTACTTTACTAGCATGTGAGATGAGTGCAATTGTGCGGTAGTTTGAGCATTGTTTGGCATTGCCTTTCTTTGGGATTGGAATGAAAACTGACCTTTTCCAGTCCTGTGACCACTGATGAGTTTTCCAAATTTGCTAGCATATTGAGTGCAGCACTTTCACAGCATCATCCTTCAGGATTTGAAATAGCTCAACTGGAATTCCATCACCTCCACTAGCTTTGTTCGTAGTGATGCTTTCTAAGGCCCACTTGACTTCACATTCCAGGATGTCTGGCTCTAGGTCAGTGATGACACCATCGTGATTATCTTGGTCATGAAGATCTTTTTTGTACGGTTCTTCTGTGTATTCTTGCCATCTCTTCTTAATATCTTCTGCTTCTGTTAGGTCCATACCATTTCTGTCCTTTATCGAGCCCATCTTTGCATGAAATGTTCCCTTGGTATCTCTAATTTTCTTGAAGAGATCTCTAGTCTTTCCCATTCTGGTCCGAATGGCCATCCAGTCAGAATGCCCATCATCACAAAATGTACAAATAGTATATGCTGAAGAGGATGTAGAGAAAAGGGAACCCTCTTGCACTGTGGGTGGGAATGTAAATTGATACAGCCACAGTGGAGAACAGTATGGAGATTCCTTTAGAAACTAGGGGGAAAAAACACCATATCAGGAAGGAGAAGGGTGATGGAGAGATGGAGAGAGTACACGGAAACATACATTGCTATATATAAAATAGGTAGCCAACGAGAATTTGCTGTATGACTCAGGGAACTCAAACCAGGGCTCTGTAACAACCTAGAGGGGTGGGATGGGGAGGGAAGTGGGAGGGATATTCAAGTAGGAGGGGACAAGGGTAAACCTATGGCTGATTCATGTTGTTGCTTGCTAGAATCCACCACAATACTGTAAAGCAATTATCCTTCAATTAAAAATAAATTTTAAAAAATCCTGTGATGAATTCTTAAAGGAGTCATCCTCCAGTCGGCGCAGTTATAGAAACTTCACGTGATTTAAGGCCCTGAACATCTGAAATTCCAGAACTCACAAGACAAGTATTTGCAGGAGTTGTGGATTAGAGGTCTCTGATTTAGTGGTACTGGTAACAATCATTGCTAAGTTTTTCACTACTTCCTCCATTTGACACATGTTTCTTGAACCAAACCTTTATTACTGGCTTACCAAAGTTGAAGGTTGAAACCTATTTCTCCAAGGTAACACAATTTGGAAAACTCAGCAGTGGCCACAGGACTGGAAAAGGTCAGCTTTCATTCCAATCCCAAAGAAAGGCAATGCCAAAGAATGCTCAAACTACCGCACAATTGCACTCATCTCACACGCTAGTAAAGTAATGCTCAATATTCTCCAAGCCAGGCTTCAGCAATATGTGAACCGTGAACTTCTGAGGCAGAGGAACCAGAGATCAAATTGCCAACATCCGCTGGATCATAGAAAAAGCAAGAGAGTTCCAGAAAAACATCTATTTCTGCTTTATTGACTATGCCAAAGCCTTTGACTGTGTGGATCACAATAAACTGTGGAAAATTCTGAAAGAGATGGGAATACCAGACCACATGATCTGCCTCTTGAGAAATTTGTATGCAGGTCAGGAAGCAACAGTTAGAACTGAACATGGAACAACAGACTGGTTCCAAATAGGAAAAGGAGTTCGTCAAGGCTGTATATTGTCACCCTGTTTATTTAACTTATATGCAGAGTACATCATGAGAAATGCTGGACTGGAAGAAACACAAGCTGGAATCAAGATTGCCTGGAGAAATATCAATAACCTCAGATATGAAGATGACACCACCCTTATGGCAGAAAGTGAAGAGGAACTCAAAAGCCTCTTGATGATAGTCAAAGTGGAGAGTGAAAAAGTTGGCTTAAAGCTCAACATTCAGAAAACTAAGATCATAGCATCCGGTCCCATCACTTCATGGGAAATAGATGGGGAAACAGTGGAAACAGTCCCAGACTTTATTTTTCTGGCTCCAAAATCACTACAGATGGTGACTGCAGCCATGAAATTAAAAGACACTTACTCCTTGGAAGGAAAGTTATGACCAACCTAGATAGCATATTCAAAAGCAGAGACATTAATTTGCCAACAAAGGTCCATCTAGTCAAGGCTATGGTTTTTCCTGTGGTCATGTATGGATGTGAGAGTTGGACTGTGAAGAAGGCTGAGCGCTGAAGAATTGATGCTTTTGAACTGTGGTGTTGGAGAAGACTCTTGAGAGTCCCTTGGACTGCAAGGAGATCTAACCTGTCCATTCTGAAGGAGATCAGCCCTGGGATTTCTTTGGAAGGAACGATGCTAAAGCTGAAACTCCAGTACTTTGGCCACCTGATGCGAAGAGTTGACTCATTGGAAAAGACTCTGATGCTGGGAGGGATTGGGGGCAGGAGGAAAAGGGGACAACAGAGGATGAGATGGCTGGATGGCATCACTGACTCGATGGACGTGAGTCTGAGTGAACTCCGGGAGATGGTGATGGACAAGGAGGCCTGGTGTGCTGTGATTCATGGGGTCGCAAAGAGTCGGACACGACTGAGCGACTGATCTGATCTGAACACAATCTAATTACATTTTCTTTCTGATCACACCTTCCAACACTCTCAGCTGTTCTAGAATAAAGATCGCATGGTTCTGAGCACAACTTGGGTTTGTTGGCACAGATCCTTGGAAGTGGGAGTTCTATCAGCTGGGTTGCTCCTGAGTCACTCTGCAGTGCCACAATTCAATCTATGTCTTCTTAGTTTTACTATTGAAGCATAATTCAAAACCAGAAAAATTCACTCTTTCTGGTTTCCAATTTTATGGGTTCTGATAAATGCACAGAATGTAACCACCACTGCAATCAAGATACAGATTAGTTCCATCTCCTGAAAAAAAATCTTGCCGTTTTAAATTCCCTCCTGAGCTCCTGGCCCTGGACATCACCAACCTATTCTCAACCTGTACAGTTTTGCCTTTTGCAAGATGGCATAGAAATGAAAACATGCAGTGAATAACTGCTTGAGTCTGGCTTTTTGCATGCTGCATAATGCATTTGAGATTCATCCATGCTGTTGCATATGCAAGTAGTTTGTTTCTTTTTATTGCTAGTAGTTATTTTCCTGTTATGGATAGAATATACTTTGTTCATCCACTCACCAGCTGAAGAACACTTGAGTTGTTTTCAGTTTTTGGTGATTATGAATAAAGTTTGTGAAAGTGTTAGTTGCTCAGTCGTGTCTGACTCTTTGCTATCCCATGGACTCTATGTAGGCAGCCAGGTTCCTCTGTCAATGGGATTCTCCAGGTAAGAATACTGGAGTGGGTGCCATTCCCTTTTCCAGGAGATCTTCCCAACCCATTGACTGAACCCAGGTCTCCCAGCTTGCAGGCACATTCTTTACCGAATGTGCCACCCAGGAATAAAACCACCATAAATAACCATCTACAGGTTCTGTGTGGACAAAAGTTTTCATTATTTTTGATAAATACCTGGGAGTAGAATCATTGGGTCATATAGTAAATATGTGTTTAACTTCACAAGAAACTGTGAAACTATTTTCCAAACCAGCTGTATCATTTTGCATCCCCACAGGCAATATGAGGATTCCAGTTACACTGTATCCTAACCAGCAACTGATCCTGTCAAAGGTTTTTCCTTTTCATTTTAGCTATTAGAAAAGGTGTGTGGAGGTATATCATTGTGGTTTTGCTTTGCATTTCCCTCATGATTTATAATACTGATACCTTTTCACGTGTGTATTTGCCATCCCTACATCATTGTTAAAGTATTCAAATCTTTGGCTGACTTTGTAATTAGTTTATTTTTATTCTTTCTTGTATAAACATTCTTTTCCAATGATTTATTTATGTATTTATTTTTGGCTGCACTAGGTCTTCCTTGCTGCATGCAGGCTTTCTCTAGCTATAGAGAGCAAGGGCTACTCATCTGCAGTGTGCGTTTCTTATTGTGGTGGCTTCTCTTGTTGCCGAGCATGGGTTCTAGGGCATCTCGTGCTTTGGTAGTACTTTGGTGCAAGCACCTAGTTGACCGCAGCATGTGGAATCTTCCCGGACAGGGTTTGAACCCGTGTCCCCTGCATTGACAGGTGGGTTCTTAACCACTGGACCACCAGGGAAGTCCTATTTTCTTATTCTTGAGATTTGAGGGGTTTTGTATGTTCTGGAATCAATCCTTTATCAAATAGGTGTTTTTATAATATTTTTTCCCTCTTTGTGGCTTCTCTTTCTTTCTTTTAACCATGTGTCTCAAGAGCAATACTTGAAGTCCAATGTATAAATTTTTCTTGTATGCATTGTGCTTGTAATGTCTTATCTAAGAATTCTTTCACTAAGTATATTAGTTTGTTAAGGCTGTCCTAACAAATTTTCCAAATTTGGTGGCTTAAAACAGCAGAAAGTTATTCTCTACAGTTCCTCAGGCCAGAAGTCCCAAATCAAGATGTTGGCAGTTGGTTCCTTTTGGTTGCTCTGAGGGGGAATCTGTTCCATGCCTCTCTCTTAGCTTCTGCTGGCAAGACTTGTTGTTACTTGGATTATGGGTGCATCGCTTCAGTCTTCACCATTTTCACATGGTGTTTTCCCCTCCACTTGTGTTTCTGTGTGTCTGCTTCTTTTCTTGTAAGAGCACCATTCTTTGGATTTAGGGCTCGCCTTGGTGTAGTATGGCTTCATCTTAACGTAACTAATTACATCTGTAAAGACTCTATTTCCAAATAAAGTGACATTCTGAGATTCTGGGTGAACATAAGTTTTGGAGACACACTATTCAACTCACTGCAATAACTAAAGGCCATAAATATTTTCTTCTGTTTTTTTCCTAGAAGTTTCATAACTTTAGGTGTCACATTTAGTTCTATGATACACATTGCATTAACTTTTCTATGTGGTGGTAGTTATAAATAAATGTTTATTTTTGTTCTTATGGAATCCAATTACACAAAAACTATTTGTTGAAAAGCTTGTCTTCTAGTTTGAATCATCTTTGCATCTTTGTTGAAAATTGATGTATCATATATGTATGTGTCTATTACTAGACTCTGTTGATTTTTTGGTCAATATCACACTGTCTTGATTACTATAGCTTTATAGTAAGTCTTGAAATCAGATAGAGTGAGTACTCTAACATAATTTTTCTTCAAAATTATTTTAAGCTTTCTACTTAATTTGTTTTTCTACCTAATTTTGATAATCATATCTACTGGGGGGATCATGTTTATTGAAATAGCTTGAAGACAATGGTCTCAGAATAAGTTGAGTAATATGCTATGAAGAACAACAGGTAAAAGGGCAAGTAGCCACAGATGGAAGTATGGGAAGAAGGTATATTTCTCCCCACAACTCCAGATTAGAGAATGTTCAAATACAGAAGTAGTTGATGGTTCAGGTGAGAGGAGTGATAATTGCAGGAGCAAAGTCCCTGAGAAAGTATTAATAAAAGACATGGGATCCTGAACAGACATGAGGGACTGGGTGCTGTCAGGAGCATGTAGGCAGAAGGGGTGGCAGAAAATTCCTGAGCAAAGTCAGGTATATTAGGCTTAGAAAGCTCTGAGAAGTCTAACCTGATTACTTCCAGCTTTTTCATGAATTATTGCAGGGAGGTCATTAGAATGGAGGAAGTTTGCTAGTGATTGTGGAAGAGTAATGTAGTAGTATAGGTAGGATGAAAGTAAGAGTTAGAAGCAATTCTTTCATGGTCATTAATTTAAGATAAATAATTCAGTGTGTGTTTAAAGATTTCTGATTTCACAGTGGCTCAGATTGGCACTACAATATGGTCATTTTATTATTATTTATACTATGAGTAATAGCAAATAAAAAAATATATATTAACACTTGCATCCTGAAAGGCACAAAAAGTATGTGCATTCATTTGCTCCGGCTTCCATAGCAAAGTATCAGAGACTGAATGATTTAAACAAGAGAAATTTATTTTCCTACAAGTCTGAAGACTAGAAATCTGAAATCAAGTTGTTAGTAGAGTTTATTTTTTTCTAAGACCTCTCCTTGGCTTGTAGATGGCTGACTTCTCCCTGTTTCTTCAATGGTCTTCCCTCTGTACGTGTCTGTGTTCTATTATTTTATAAGGACACCAGTCATTTTACTTTAAGGCCCACTTTAATGACTTCAATTTAACTTCATGACTACTTTAAAGGCCCTGTATGAAATACAATCACATTCTGAGGTATCAGAGGTTAAGACTTCAAAATATGAATGTTGAGGGGAAAAAATGCAACCATAATCATATTATTGTTAGTTTTATTTTAGTGCTATCTTTACTCACATTACTAATAGAATGCATTTCATTCTTGCCGTGGTCTTATAAGGTACTAGGTAGTCACTTAAGCTCAGGAGTTGTGTCTCTTGCCAAACTTCCCCAGGAATAGACATACTTCCTAGTCAATCAGATAAACCTTGTGTATTTTGAGTGGGATGTCGCTGATATAGAACAGCAAAGTCTTGTTATCACTAATTCATTTGTTATCAGTAAACTATAATGTCCAATATCAGTAAGGAAAATAATAATGAAAGATGATTAAGTCTTCTGAATCTACAAGCATCGTGGAAATCACAGTGGGTCTGGAGACCAGTGAGATACACCTGGTCAGGCAACTGCAAGAAACCACTGCAATCTTGAGGCAGATATTATCAGGGGAGTTCTAAAGCCACTGCAAACATTCACACCTGACCAAACGCATGCATCTGTGACCACTTCTGGGAGGAATGAAAATAGTTTCTACTTCCCAAATCCTACAGCAGAAGTTCATATGATTAGCATCACCTAAGAAGCTGTGGAACCACCACCTTCAAGGCATCCTGGGACATTTAGGTATCGAGATTCTAGCATCAGCAATACAGGGCAAGGCAGAGAAAGAGATGGGATGACTGTTGCTTGCATGCTAGTGGACAGTCTACTTGTCAGGAATTGATCTGTGTTCTTTGTAACAGAAATAGCCTGAGCAATGAGGTTCAAGTGTATTTGTTGTTCCATGGTTCACTTTGAAGAAATACATTGCATGTGAGATTTTAAAGACACACATTCTCTTTAAAATTTTTGATTTTGGGGGTAAACTGATTCTAACATTTATACAGAACTTCAGTGGACCACAAACATCCAAGATAGTCATGAAGAACCCTGCTGAAGAAGGTTCACTGCCAGGATTTCACTGCCAGAAATGAACATTTATTGCAAAACACTAGTAATTAAGACAGTGACATATTGCCACTAGGACAGTAAAATAGGCCAAAAGAACAGAGTAGAGATTCAAGAAATAGACCCACCCATAGAAGCTCACCCGATTTACTACAAAGAAGGCACTGTGATTCAAAGAAGAAAAATGATGCTGTTAAGCACCAATTGGGTATTCACATGGAAAAATTAACATTGGACCCTTGGTTACATCAGGCTGCTGAATCTTTGATCAAAATATGAAAGATAAAGCAGTTAAGTTTCTATGAATAGTATACGGTGATATTCTTATGCTTCAGAGTAGGCATAGTTTTCTTAAACAGGAATCAAAAACACTAAGAAAAAGAAAAGATTCATAATACCAAATTAATTAAATTAGGGTCCTCTGCTAATGTAAGGCACCAGAGTTGTGAATATACTAGCTATTGAGTGGGAAAAGATACATTCTCCCCCGCCAGAAAAGAACTCATATGCAGAATATCTAAGGAACTTCCACGAATGCCTATGAGAAAGGCAAACAACCCAATGAGAATAAGCAAAAGGCTTGGACAGTCATTTTACAAAGAAAAAAAATAACCAAGTGGAAAATAAATATTATGAATTAGTGCTCAACACTCATGTGACATCTTTAGTCATCAGGAAATACAAACTAAAATCACAGTGAAATTACATGTCCACCATAATAGCTAAAATGAAATAGGGAGAGAAAGAAATGTGAACATTGACAGGGATCTGAAGCAACTGCGTCTGGAGAGCACTGACACACTGCTTTCAAAACATAGCTTGTTTCAGCCACTACCGGAAAATGTTTACAGTGTGTGTGGTAAGTCACGACCGACTCTGTGACCCTATTGACTGTAGTCAGCCAGGCTCCTCTGTCCACGGGAATTCCCAGGCAAGAATACTGGAGTGGGTAGCCATTCCCTTCTCCAGGGGATCTTCACAATGCAGGGATCGAACTAGCATCTCTTATGTCTCCTGCATTGGCAGGCTGGTTCTTTACCACTAGCGCCAACTGGGAAGGCAGCAAACTATTTAGTATAATAGTGAGACTTAAAGATAAGCACTTAAAGCTGTATCCCCTCCTTGAGCTGGCAAGAAAGGGACATACGAGGCCTGAGGACTGACTGCCAGGACCCAGCTGTGAATATGTTTAGCACCTCATTGGGAGAGAATGCTGGAGAGGCAAGAGGATGGATGTAAACCTGAAGCTTTCCTATCTTCTCTGATCACCACATCATGCTGAACCTGCTGCTGGTGTGGAACAGGAAAGAACATGGAAAATGCCTGGTGTAACCCATCCTGAAGCAGGTATTCAATAAATATTAGCTAATATTAAAAAAAAAAAATAAACAAAACTTAAAGCTTCACCCCTTTTTACAGTGCAGTGATACTCCTTCAGTTCAGTTGCTCAGTCGTGTCCGACTCTTTGTGACCCCATGAATTGCAGCATGCCAGGCCTCCCTGTCCATCACCAACTCCTGGAGTTCACTCAGACTCACATCCATCGAGTAAGTGATGCCATCCAGCCATCTCATCCCCTGTTGCCCCCTTCTCCTCCTGACCCCAATCCCTCCCAGCATCAGAGTCTTTTCCAATGAGTCAACTCTTCGCATGAGGTGGCCAAAGTATTGGAGTTTCAGCTTTAGCATCATTCCTTCCAAAGAACACCCAGGGCTGATCTCCTTTAGGATGGACTGGTTGGATCTCCTTGCAGTCCAAGGGACTCTCAAGAGTCTTCTCCAACACCACAGTTCAAAAGCATCAATTCTTCAGTGCTCAGCTTTCTTCACAGTCCAACTCTCGCATCCATACATGACCACTGGAAAAATCATAGCCTTGACAAAACAGATCTTTGTTGGCAAAGTAATGTCTCTGCTTTTGAATATACTATCTAGGTTGGTCATAACTTTTTTTCCAAGGAGTAAGTGTCTTTTAATTTCATGGCTGCAGTCACCATCTGCAGTGATTTTGGAGCCCCCCAAAATAAAGTCTGACACTGTTTCCACTGTTTCCCCATCTATTTCCCATGTTTGTTTTAGGGCCTGTGGTTTTCCTGGGGTAAATCAAGAGCTCCTCAACAATCATTGTGTTATCTGGGCCTCTGAAAGAAGGCCCTATGGGATCTGCCCCTCATTACCTCTCTTATCGGATTTCCTGGTTCTCCCTCCATCAAGCTGTGATAGTCACATAGCCTTCCTCACTGTTGTCATACACACTATACCGAGCACCACTCCCTAATTTTTCCACTGGCCTTACCTCTGTCTGGGATTCTTTCCCAGATAAGCATCCCCTCTAGGCTTTTGCTCAAATGTTACAAACTTAGAAAGAACTTCCTTGACCACTCTTTCTAGATATGATCCCTGCTCTCTATTTCACTATCCCAGTTAAATTTTAATCACAGCAGTTACGAACACCTGATAAATTACTTATCTTTTAGGGTTGTATGATCCAAGTACAATGTAAGTTCCATGAAGCCGAGGTTGATTTTCTCTTTCCTAACACACATAGTTGTGCTTGATACATATTTTGGAGAGAATGAATGAATGAATGACGGAATGAATTAACAAATTTAAACTTGCTGAGAGAGGCACAGCTAGACAGGCTGAGGATTCTGCTAGGGAACATATTCAGGGATGACAAGATGGTGACGAAGTCATGGTCTTTATCTCACCTATGCGGTGTTTGTGGGTCCCCTTGGAGATGATCCCTTTCCGAACAGAATGGAAGATCTTGTTGTCCTTTTCACGTATTACTCGCACTCGACGACAGAGGCCTTCCCCACGCCAGGCCTTCAGATCTCAGTCCGAAGCTTTCTCTCTCCTGCCCGCTGGGGGACTGTGGCTGGCTTTCATGAGACCTATTCTGTATTAAACAAGAAAGCACAAACAAGCACAATGCCCAGCACAGAGAAAATGCGTTCAATGATCCCTGTTACAATAGTGGTCACTACAGAGAATCAATCCTCAGTTTATGAACACTTTTCTCTGAGTCCAAGATTGCAGAAATCGATAGGGTTTTCATCCTAACTTTGCCCTTCCACCCTTTGCTATCATCCTGGAATCGTCCACCGGCATCTACATATGCTGTTCCCCATTCTCACCACCAAGGGGCGCCCAAGATGAAATAGTTCTCTCCTGGGATGCGCCACGCAGGGGTAGCGGTAAAACCACCCACTATGAAAGGTACCATTGGGAGAGGGCGTGTGACAACACAGAGTCCCTTTACACCGCGTCGGGCATCGACCACAGTTCCCCCCGGAGGCACTCATGGTGCCACGGGATCCATCCCCATTCACTCCACTCTGTCTTACCAGTGCATGCGAGTCTGAGTGGACACCGGTATTAAGCGGCAAATGTCTTCTTCCCTTTTCCAACTCCACCCCTTCGTTTCTTCATGGTTACATCCAGGTGGGGACGGCTATGGAGCGAGAGATTGGCTGCCAGTTTGGGGTATGGCCTCAGGGAAGCGTTCTGGTCATTGACTGGTCACCGCGTGATTGCCAGAATTGCCTCTTCCCGGGCGCGAATCGGCGCCTGTAGTCCCCCTACTCTCGCCCTCCTTCCTCTACTGCGTAGTTCCGATTGGCTGTCTGTCTGAGACAGGCACTGTGATCCCATAGCTGGAAATAAGGTCTAGAGGCCTGTGTATAGGAGTATGCCTGGGCTGGCTTGCGCGGCTTTTCAGAGCATGCATGCTATCGTTCTCCATGTTTTATTGCTTTCCCCAAAGGGACCGAATAGCTGCCCTGGTTAGTGGCAAGGTTTGGTGCAATCACTGGCTGTGCATGATGACGGTATTTCAGTCTTGTTTAGCTCTCCCTCAGTCTGGATCTTGTGGCAGCACACGTTCATTCGCATAAATGCATGCAATTCATGACCAGGGAGAGGTCTCTGAGTTTGCTGTCTCTCCCTAGATAGTAACCTGTGTCAGGGAGCCTGGGCTTGTGTATCGTTACATGTGATATCACAGGTGCTGTTTGGGTACATTTGATCTCCTTGAACCTTTGGGGAGAATTGTGAGTGATGGGATATTTGACCTGAGTGGATTTTGTACAGAACCTCTAGGATCTATGTGCCTGTATAGCGAGGTGTGCATTTTTGGAGCTTTCTGGCATTTCAGTCCCTGGGTGTGAAATGTCTGTGTAGGCATCTGCACCCCAGAAATGAGAACTCTGAGCTTTTGATTCTGGGTCCCAAGTTGTGATGTCTCTGAGCTGCTTTATGGATGGGTTTGTCTAAAGGTGTAACTATGAGCTCTTTGGGAGTCTGTGAACAGGGTGCAGGTTTTCCATTTGTCTGGGGACTTTATCTCAAGATTATATGATGTTCTTGAGTTATTAAAACCTCTGTCTTTCCCTTCAGGGGTTTTGTATTAGGTTGACTTTAAGTGTCCGAATGGTTTGGGAGTCAGTCTCCATGATGTGAAGTATCTGTGCAGTTCTCATTTGTTTCTGTCTTGAAGACTTTGGTCTGTTTGGAGGGTCTTTGTCACAGTGTGTATGGTTATGGGCTCAGTTGTGTTTGAGGGTCTGAGACCTGAGTTGTGAGCTCTGTCTTCAGAGATTCAGTGAGCTCTCTTTGGTGTCTCTGGTTATCTGGGCTGTTTCGAGTCTTTGTGTTAGAAATAAATCCTCTTATGTTCTTGGCTGTGAGGTCTCTGTCCAGGAACTGAGGGTTTGGAAGCTGGAAGATATGATTCCGAAGCCTGGAACCTTACATGCTCACTGTGTGTTGTTGAGCATATCACTTGTCTCATGGAATCTCAGTTTGTATCATAATTAACACAATGGAGCCAGTGCCCATCTTGGAGGGTACCTGTGCATGTTAGCAATGTGTGTAAAGGGCCTGGCTCAAGACTGTCCTTCAGAAAATGTTTTCTGAGCACCTGCCATAGACCTGAGCACTACTCGAGGAGTTTGTGACAGGACAGAACTGACCAAGTCCTCCTTTCATAGACTTAGTGGTCTGTAAATAAATCAAGGGTGGCTGGCACTATGAGGAAAGATAATGCTAGATCAGGGGAAAGGGTATATGTAGGTATGATGTTATTATTTTATTCAAGATAATGAGGGAAAGACTCCCTAAAAGATGGCAAGTAAGCAGAGATCTGGAGGAATTGAGGGAGCAGGCCATGGGGTTACCTAAGGGAAGAGCTTTCCAGGCAGAAGGAACAATAAATGCAATAGTCTTGGCCTGGAAATCTACTTGGCATGCTCCTGAATGTCAAGGAGTCCTGTGATGCACTGGGTTTGGCATGTACCACTCTTTGAAAGGGGCCTGGTGCTGCTGTCTCTGTTTCTCCCATAATCTGTGGTCGTCTGCATTTCATAGATGAAGGACTCAAGGCTCCAACATGTGCCCTGCACCTTCTCTCCTACCTATACCTGAAATTAGGAGTAAAACTTTTTGGTCCATCATGAGAGACAGAGAGCTTGAGTGTCCCAGCAGCAGGAATAATTGCATTCACGCTGAATGTCAGTCAAGCAGCGGAGATCAGTTATAATGTGGGAATCATGCCTTGTAATACTGCTACTCTAGATGGAGGGCAGGACTTAAGAAGGTAAAAGGAACCGGGGCAAAGGAGAGAGGCAGGAAGGGGAAGCTGGAGGACAATGAGAAGGAAAAAAAAAAAAAAAACAGCGACTGGCTTCATCACATTGCTTGGATTTGGTCCAGTTCACGTTGATTGGCTGACTGTATTAGGACATATTCACCTTTTCCTGTCCTTACCCTTTCTTTCCCTTCCCTTTTTTGTGCCTGAGCAAGTCAGTCCTAAAGCCATTAGGTGTTTCCAGGCAAGGCATGTGTATGTGTAAAGGGGCATCCCTGCCTAGAGAGTCAGAGCCCAAGGTGGAAAGAAGGATATCCCTGGGGATTGGGTGGGAAGGAGGCTAACTGCTTCGTGGATTCAAGCTTGAGTGAGGTGTGGAAGTCAAGGGCAAGGGATGGTTCTGCACAGATTGTGAGGAGGACCCTTTTGTGGATGAGGGATCACTTATATGCATTAGGATTCATCAACTTGGCAAATACGTAAGGATGCTGAGAGCCACATCTGTCATTTCTGGAAAAGGAAATTTCAAATATGGAAAGGAAGTAAACTAGAACAAATTCTGAGGAATTCTACTGGAATTAAAGGTCTCCATGCAAACTCGTAGTTTTCAATATGTGTGCATATGTAGCTAGATTGACATATAACTATAGCTGTGTGTAATATGTGTGAGTGTGCGTGTGATTGTGTACACGAATATATTCCCAAGTTCCTGAAAACAGCAACATTCCAATGGCAATAATTACACCTATCCCTAGATCCTAGCTTCTGAATACCATTCACCACTAAATTATGGGTTCCCAGGCTGAGGAGGGAAAGGATAAATGAGCCTAGTTCACCTTGTCATGTCACTAATAAGGGAAAGTTCAAGAATGATGGGGAGATGTCAGAGGGACACAGAATATAGCTTGAGGGCTCTCTCACTGGAAAAACTCATGACTCTTATTTTTTCCACCTTTTTTGAGGTACTATTGACATATAACCATATAACTTTACATCTCAAACTTGCATGTTTAAGATGCCAATGTAATACAATGTAATGCATGTAATACATGAATATTTGGCAAAACGATTACAGCAGGGTTAGTTAGCGCTCTATCCCCTCACATAATCCTTTTTAAAAATTGCTGAGGAAATAACATTTCAGATCTACCCTCTTAGATTTCACTATATTATAAAGTTTTGTTAATTATAGTCACCATGCTATATATTGGATCCCCATAACTTATTCATCTCATATCTGGAAATGTGTACCTTTTACCCAACATTTTTTCCAGGCCCTGGAAACCAACATTCTAAACTGCATTTCTGTGAGGTTGACTTTTTTAGATTCCACATATAAGTGAGAATATACAATATATATCTTTCTCTCCCTCACTTATTTCACTTAGCGTAAAGCCTTCAAAGTCGATTTGTGTTGTTGCAAAAAGCAGAATTTTCTTTGTGACTGAATAACATTCCATTATATATGTCACCATATTTTTATTAATTTATTTTAATTGGAAGATAATTACTTTACAATATTGTGATGTCTTTGTAATACATCAACATGAATCAGCCATAGGAATATGTGTGCCCCCCATCTTGAACCACCCTCCCCCCTCCCTCCCCACCCTATCCCTCTGGCTTTGGGTGCCCTGCTCCATGCATGGAACTTGTACTGGGCATCTATTTTACATATGGTAATATACATGTTTCAATGCTATTCTCTCAAATCATCCCACGCTCTCCATCTCCCACTGAGTCCAAGAGGCTGTTGTTTATATCTCCGTCTCCTTTGCTCTCCAGCACATAGGATCATCAGCACCATCTTTCTAAATTCCATGTATATGCATTAATATACAATATTTGTCTTTCTCCTTCTGACTTACTTCACTCTGTATAATAGCCTCCAGGTTCATCTACCTCATTAGAATGGACTCAAATGCATTCCTTTTTATAGCTGAGTAATATTCCATTGTGTATATGTACCACAACTTCACTACCCACTCATCTGCCTATGGACACATCTACATTGCTACCATGTCATAGCTATTGTAAATAGTGCTCCAGTGAACACTGGGGTACATGTGTCTCTTTCAGTTCTGGTTTTCTCAGGGTGTATGCCCAGCAGTGGGATTGCTGGGTCATATGGCAGTTCTACTCCCAGTTTTTAAAGGAATCCCATGGTGTTCTCCATACTGGCTGTACCAGTTCGAATTCCCACCAACTGTGTAAGATGGTTCCCTGTTCTGCACACCCTCTCCAGGATTTGTTGTTTGTAGACTTTTTGATGATGGCCATTCTGACCGGTGTCACCACGTTTTCTATATCCATTCATCCCTTCATAGACACTTAGTTGCTTACAACTTTTGGTTGAAGCTTCAAGGTTACTGTTAGTCCTCCAACATTGGTTTTCAGAATCATTTGACTACTCTAGTTCATTTGCCTTACCACAGAAATTTTATCATCAGTTATTCTATATGTACAAAAAAGTCCTGCCGGGATTTCTGACTGGAATTGTATGAAATTGATGAATCTGTATGGGGACTACTAACATCCTAATTATATTGAATTTCTGAACCCATGAACACACTGTGTGCCTCCATTTTGTTAGGTCTTATTTAAGGAACCTCATCACATTATCTTTTCTGCCATTATTTTATCAAGTCTAATTCTCATGTATCAAGTTCTGAAGATATGAAACTGATGAAGATATGAAACTATTAGTAGTCAGACTTTCATCAGTAATGATTTATTTCTTGTGCAGTTTTCACATTCCCCGTTTTATTGTGTTTCTCATTTCTTCTGCTAATATTCATGATTGTTTAATCGAAGGGTGATGGTATGGATATTTTCTGAGGTAAATAGTGGGATGTTCAGGTATGTTTTTGGATGAAGAGTCTGAGGACGGGGGCACAGGGGAGAGAGAGCAGAATGGGACTGGGGGAGGTGAAAGCGTGGGGGCAGGGACAGGGAGCTACTAGTACAAGCGGAAACAGAAGTGAAGAGACACAAGAAGAAAAGCTCCCCTTCTGGATCGTGCTTAGCTCTCTGTGTACACATGCATAAAAAAGTCTTTGAATACTCATAGCAGCACCGTGAGGTAAGCATTTTTAATGCTATCATCCCTTTCCGCAGCTGAGGTGCAGAGACACGTAGTCGTTAATCGGTGAATGAATTTGCACAAAGTCAGCTAGCTGGCAAGAGCTGAGTCAGACTGGTGCCCAGGCCAGAGAGAAACAGAGAGGTGTGGTATCTGACCCCCAATCTGGAATACAGTGCAGTCTCTAGTGTACTCTGGATCAAAAGGCAGATCAACATGTCCATCTGCATGAAACATTACTATGGATCTGTGTATGGATTGAACAGAGTGTCTCCTAAGTGCATGAAAGACCATGGGGCGTCACGTCAACATGCACACATCACAGAGAACAGTTCCTGGTCCATATCAAGGTATAAACATGTATTTCCTCTGACCAACATTAGTGGAGCACCCTCATAATTATGGAAAGTAGTATAACCATAGTGATAAACAGATAGAACCACAGATACAATATCATGAATACATTACCTCCCCACCTCCAGATTTTCTTAAACGCAGAGAACAAAACCTGGAAGGCAATAGACCACATACTAAGTTTTTTTCTCTTAAGGGTGACATTCTAGATAATTTCCAAATAACATTTTATTAGCATTTTAGTTTAGTGTCTTTATTGTTACATAGGCAGTTTATAAATTATAATTGAAAAATGGACTTTCTGAAGACTCGTTCTCCTCAGGTATCTTGAGGTTTCAGCATAAAAAAGTTGTGTTGGTATCCCTGCCAGGTGAAAACCCAATCAGCCCACTAAAGTCAGAAGTAATATCTTTGGTACGGTAGGTGGGGGGCTGTGGGGAGTAGAGAGTTCCTGATGGAAGGCTGGCTAAGCCTGCAAGCGTTGTGAAAAAGGTCAGATGCTATAGGCCCAAACCAAACAACAACTGACAGGTCCCAAGGAAAACACTGCTGTTCTATCCCCAGAAATGTCTGTGTTAGGGCTTTCGGACTGTTGCTTTCTTGGCTCCCATGATGCAGTGGGGCAGCTTGTGGCACTTTATAACACAGTCCTGCTTTGACCTAGGCTGTGGATGAGAGTCACAGCTTCCTCTGCAGCACTGCCCCTTTTGTGGGTGATCTGGAGCCCCTTTTGTGGTGTCTGGGATCCTACAGATTCCGAAGAGAAAGGAGAAAGAAAATACATAGCACCAGGGCTACGTGCACCCTCCCTGATAGAGATGCAGGTGCAACTTGTTTCAGTAACCAGTTGGGGATGAGCAGAGTTGGATTCGGTGACTCAAGAAAGAAATGTGGATGTGAATGTAAAGGGAGAAAACACATTGAGAGGGGATAAACAGCTACAACTCCCATTTCTGTAGCAGGGCAGGGTGCTCCATTACTGTTGTGAGAAGGTTCCCTGGTCTGAGCTCTGAGAGGGAGTGATGAGCATTCTAAGGACCCATCATCAACCCTAAGCAGGGGGCGCTGAGTGTGTGAAGACATAAGTCTAAGTCTTTACCACTGAGAGACACAGAAGACTTCTTAGCCCCTCTGAGAGTGGGGCTGTGGCACCTTGCTGCTGCTGCTGCTGCTAAGTCACTTCAGTCGTGTCCGACTCTGTGTGACCCCATAGACGTCAGCCCACCAGGCTCTCCTGCCCCTGGGATTCTCCAGGCAAGAACACTGGAGTGGGTTGCCATTTCCTTTTCCAATGCATGAAAGTGAAAAGTGTAAGTGAAGTCGCTCAGTCGTGTCCGACTCTTAGTGATCCCATGGACTGCAGCCTACCAGGCTCCTCCATCCATGGGAGTTTCCAGGCAAGAGTGCTGGAGTGGGGTGCCATTGCCTTCTCCGTGTGGCACCTTAGGGAAGCTCAAACGTAAGGTGGTGGTGGTGGTGGTTGTTCAGTCATTCTGTCGTGTCTGACTCTTTGTGACCCCATGGACAGCAGCATGCCAGGCTCCTCTAGCCTACACTATCTCCCCGAGTTTGATCAAATTAATGTCCATTGTGTTGGTGATGCTATCTAACCATCTAACCCTCTGCCACTGCCTTCTCGTCCTGCCTTCTATCTTTTCCAGCATCAGGGTCTTTTCCAATGATTCAGTTATTTGCATCAGGTGGCCAAAGTATTGCAGCTTCAGCATCAATCCTTCCAGTGAACATTCAGAGTAGACTTCCTTTAGGATTGGTGGGATTGTTCTCCTTGCTGTCCGAGAGATTCTCAAGGGGCATCTCTAGCACCACAATCGAAAACATCATTTCTTCGGCACTCAGCTTTCTCAGTGACCCAGCTCACACATCTGTACATCACTACTGGAAAAACCATAGTTTTGACTCTATGGACTTTTGTCAACAAAATGATGACTCTGTTTTTTAATATGCTGTCTAGGTTTGTCATGGGCTTCCCTGGGGGCTCAGCGGTAAAGAATCCATCTGCAATGCAAAAGACTTAGGAGAATTGGGTTCAGTCCCTGGGTTGGGAAGATCCCCTGGAGGAGGGCATAGCCACCCACTCGTGTTCTCGCCTGGAGAATCCCCTGGACAGAGGAGCCTGGCGGGCCTTGGTCCTTGGGGTGGTAAAAAATTGGACACTGCTGAAGTGCCTGAGAATTTATGCAAGCTAGCCTTGTCATAGCTTTCCTTCCAAGGAGGAAGCATGTTTTAATTTCATGGCTGCACTCACCAGCCACAGTGATTTTGGGACCCAAGAAAATAAAATCTGTCACTGCTTCTGCTTTCCCCCCTTCTATTTGCAGTGAAGTGATAGGACCAGATACTGTGATCTTAGTTTTTTAGATGTTGAGTTCTAAGCCAGCTTTTTCACTCTCCTCTTTTACACTTATTAAAAGCTTGTTTAGTCATTCTTCACTTTCTACCATTAGATTGGTATCATCTGCATATCTGAACTTGTTGATATTTCTCCCAGCAATCTTGATTCCAGCTTGTGAGTCATCCAACCCAGCATTTCAATGATGTACTCTGTGTATAAATTAAATAACCAGAGTGACAATATATAGACTTGTCATACTCCTTTCCCAATTTTAAAGCAGTCAGCCATTTCATCTATGGTTCTAACTATTCCTTCTTGACCTGCATAAAGGTTTCTCAGGAGACAGGTCAGGTAGTTTGGAACTCCCCTATGTTTAAGAATTTTCAACCTCTGTTCTGATCCACACAGGTTGAGGCCTTAGTGTAGTCAATGAAGCAGAAGTAGATGTTTTTCTGGGATTCCCTTACTTGCCCCATGATTTAATGGATGTTGGCAATTTGATGTTTGATTCCTCTCCCTCTTCGAAACCTAAGTTGTATATCTGGAAGTTATCGGTTCCCATACTGTTGAAGCCTAGCTTGAAGGAGTTTACCAGCCAGGAGGCTTCAGAAATTGGGGACAATCTAAGTGGAGAACTTAGGAAATTGGAGGGTGTGAAGGAAGCCTGATAAGAGAGACAAGAAAAGGAAGCTCTACATTTGATGTTGCTAGCAAGATGGGCAGGGGCTAGACCATGCCTGTAAGTCCTTGTGTAGGAGAGTAACCTTTATCTAGAAAGTCATAGACAGTTCTGCAACTGTAAGAGAGATGGGGAGAGAGTGCAGAGAAGGAGACAGACACCCTGAGTGGATGTGAGAGACCAGTTAGAAGGGGGGTTGACGATTAGATGGAGGGCGGCTTTGGACTAGAGCAAATGTGGTGGACACAGGAAAAAGTATAGATGCATTAGACATTTACAAAGTTAAATGGATAGAACTCAGCAAGAATTTGGACTTGAGGTGAAGGAGAGGGAATCGTAAACATGGTTAAAACCAAGTTTGTGTGTCCTGTCAAAAGAGTACAAAACTGTCATGGGGATTCCTGGAAATTGGCCAGATCTGGGAAGAATTCCAAAATAAGATTTTTATGTTTTTGAGTTCATGGTCTAATGGGTACAATAACCAATATTTAAATACTTCAAAGTTTCTTTTCCTTTAAAAAAAAGTATTGGTGTGCGTGTGTGTGTGTGTTAGTCGCTCAGTTGTGTCCAGGTCTTTGTGACCCCATGGACTGTAGCTGTTCAGGTTCCTCTGTCCATGGGATTCTCCAGGCAAGAATACTGGAGTGGGTTGACACTTCCTTCTACAAACAATAAAAGCCAACACTTTCAAGCATTACAATTTGTAAAGTTTTGTTTTGTTTTAATTTTACATGTTTCTTTTTTAAATTAATTAATTAATTTATTTTACTTTAAAAAATCGTATTGGTTTTGCCATACATTGACCTGAATCCACCATGAGTGTACATGTGTTTGCCATCCTGAACAACCTTCCCACCTCCCTCTCCATCCCATCCCTTTGGGTCATCCCAGTGCACCAGCCCCAAGCACCCTGTATCATGCATCAAACCTGGACTGGTGATTCGTTTCACATATGATATTTTACATATTTCAGTGCCATTCTCCCATATCATCCCTCCCTCGCCCTCTCCCACAGAGTCCAAAAGACTGTTCTATACATCTGTGTCTCTTTTGCTGTCTCTCACATACAGGGTTATCGTTACCTTCTTTCTAAATTCCATGTATATGCATTAGTATACTGTATTGGTGTTTTTCTTTCTGGCTTACTTCACTCTGTATAATAGGCTCCAGTTTCATCCACCTCATTAGAACTGATTCAAATGTATTCTTTTTAATGGTTGAGTAATATTCCATTGTGTATATGTACCACAGCTTTCTTATGCATTTGTCTGCTGATGGACATCTAGGTTGCTTCCATGTCCTGGCTATTATAAACAGTGCTGCGATGAATATTGGGGTATACATGGCTCTTTCGATTCTGGTTTCCTCAGTGTTTATGCCCAGCAGTGGGATTGCTGGGTCATATGGCAGTTTTATTTCCAATTTTTGAAGGAATCTCCACATTGTTCTCCATAGTGGGTGTACTAGCTTGTATTCCCACCAACAGTGTAAGAGGGGTCCCTTTTCTCCACACCCTCTCCAGCATTTATTGCTTGTAGACTTTTGGATAGCACCAATTCTGACTGGCATGAAATGGTACCTCATTGTGGTTTTGACTTGCATTTCTCTGATAATGAGTGATGTTGAGCATCTTTTCATGTATTTGTTAGACATCTGTATGTCTTCTTTAGAGAAATGTCTGTTTAGTTATTTAGTCCACTTTTTGATTGGGTCGTTTATTTTTCTGGAATTGAGCTGCAGGAGTTGCTTGTATATTTTTGAGATTAATTGTTTGTCCATTGCTTCGTTTGCTATTATTTTCTCCCATTCTGAAGGCTGTCTTTTCACCTTGCTTATAGTATCCTTTGTTGTGCAGAAGCTTTTAATTTTAATTAGGTCCTATTTGTTTATTTTTGCTTTTATTTCCATTACTCTGGGAGGTGGGTCATAGAGGATCCTGCTGTGGTTTGTGTCAGAGGGTGTTTTGCCTATGTTTTGCTCCTGCTTATGTAACTTATATGCAGAGCACATCATGAGAAACGCTGGGCTGTAAGAAGCACAAGCTGGAATCAAGATTGCCAGGAGAAATATCAATAACCTCAGATATGCAGATGACATCACCCTTATGGCAGAAAGTGAAGAGGAACTAAAAAGCCTTTTGATGAAAGTGAAAGAGGGGAGTGAAAAAGTTGGCTTAAAGCTCAACATTCAGAAAATGAAGATCATGGCATCTGGTGCCATCACTTCATGGGAAATAGATGGGGAAACAGTGGAAACAGTGGCTGACTTTATTTTTGGGGGGCTCCAAAATCACTGCCGATGGTGATTGCAGCCATGAAATTAAAAGACACTTACTCCTTGGAAGGAAAGTTATGACCAACCTAGATAGCATATTCAAAAGCAGAGACGTTACTTTGCCAACAAAGGTCCATCTAGTCAAGGTTATGGTTTTTCCAGTGGTCATGCATGGATGTGAGAGCTGGACTGTGAAGAAAGCTGAGCGCTGAAGAATTGATGCTTTTGAACTGTGGTGTTGGAGAAGACCCATGAGAGTCCCTTGGACTGCAAGGAGATCCAACCAGTCCATTTTAAAGGAAATCAGTCCTGGATGTTCATTGGAAGGACTGATGCTAAAGCTGAAACTCCAATACTTTGGCCCCCTCATGAGAAGAGTTGACACATTGGAAAAGACCCTGATGCTGGGAGGGATAGGGGGCAGGAGGGATAGGGGGCAGGAAGAGAAGGGGACGAAAGAGGATGAGATGGCTGGATGGCATCACTAACTCGATGGACATGAGTTTGAGTGAACTCCGGGAGCTGGTGATGGACAGAGAGTCCTGGCGTGCTGCAATCCATGGGGTTGCAAAGAGTCAGACATGACTGAGCAACTGAACTGAACTGAACTGAGGAGTTTTATAGTTTCTGGTCTTACATTTAGATCTTTAATCCATTTTTAGTTTATTTTTGTGTATGGTGTTAGAAAGTGTTCTAGTTTCATTTTTTTACAAGTGGTTGACCAGTTTTCCCACCACTTGTTAAAGAGATTGTCTTTTCTCCATTATATATTCTTGCCTCCTTTGTCGAAGATAAGGTGTCCATAGGTGCATGGATTTCTCTCTGGGCTTTCTATTTTGTTCCATTGATCTATATTTCTGTCTTTGTGACAGTACCATACTGTCTTGATAAATGTGGCTTTGTAGCAGAGCCTGAAGTCAGGCAGGTTGATTCCTCCAGTTCCATTCTTCTTTCTCAACATTGCTTTGGCTATTCGAAGTTTTTTGTATTTCCATACAAATTGTGAAATTATTTGTTCTAGTTCTCTGAAAAATACTGTTGGTAGCTTGATAGGGATTGCATTGAATCTATAGATTGCTTTGGGTAGTATACTCATTTTCACTATATTGATTCTTCTGATCCATCAACACGGTATATTTCTCCATCTACTTGTGTCCTCTTTGATTTCTTTCACCAGTGTTTTATAGTTTTCTATATATAAGTCTTTTGTTTCTTTAGGTAGATATATTCCTAAGTATTTTGTTCTTTTCGTTGCAATGGTGAATGGAATTGTTTCCTTAATTTCTCTTTCTTTTTTCTCATTGTTAGTGTATAGGAATGCAAGGGATTTCTGTGTGTTAATTTTATATCCTGCAACTTTACTATATTCATTGATTAGCTCTAGTAATTTTCTGGTGGAGTCTTATAGGGTTTTCTATGTAGAAGATCATGCCATCTGCAAACAGTGGGAGTTTTACTTCTTCTTTTCCAATCTGGATTCCTTTTATTTCTTTTTCTGCTCTTATTGCTGTGGACAAAACTTCCAAAACTATGTTGAACAGTAGTGGTGAGAGTGGGCAACCTTGTTTTGTTCCTGACTTTAGGGGAAATGCTTTCAATTTTTCATCATTGAGGATAATGTTTGCTGAGGGTTTGTCATATACAGCTCTTATTATATTGAGGTATGTTCCTTCTATTCCTGCTTTCTGGAGGGTTTTTTTTTTTTTTTATCATAAATGGATGTTGAATTTTGTCAAAGTCTTTCTCTGCATCTATTGAGATAATCATGTGGTTTTTATTTTTCAATTTGTTAATGTGGTGTATTACATTGATAGATTTGCAGATATTGAAGAATCCTTACATCCCTGGGATAAAGCCCACTTGGTCATGATGTATCATCTTTTTAATATAATAATAGAGTTTTTACAAATGTATATTGTGGTATAAATGCTACCACAATAAAAATGTAGAAAACTTCCCATTGTCCAAAAATGTTCCCTTGGGCTGTTTCTATTCACACTCCTTCCTGCACTTCTATACCCTGGCATGCACAGATATATGCAACAGCTATATGTGCAAACAGCTGTGCCTTTTCCAGAAGTCCATTGACTTGAAATATAATAATATGTAGCCTTCTGTGTCTGGTTTCTCTCTTTTGCACAGTTGAGATGCATCCTCGCTGTTACACGCATTAGTGCCCCCCCTTTTTTTATTACCATGTAGTGTTTCTTTGTATGGCTATACTCTTGTTTTTCCTTCATTTGTATACCAGTTGTTGAATAGTTGGGTTGTTTCTAGGTTTGGTTATTAGGAATTCATGTGTGGAATATTTGAGTACACGTCTTGTGTGAGCACGTTTTCATTTCTCTTGGTTAAAATTTTCCAGGAGTAGAATTGCTGGGTCGTATAAAGCTTCCCAGGTGGCGCTACTGGTAAACAACCCACCTGCCAGTGCAAGAGACTCAGGTTTGATCCCTGGGTCTGGAAGATCCCCTGGACTAGCAAATAGCAAACCGCTCCAGTATTCTCGCCTAAAAAATTCCATGGACAGGGGTCCTGGCAGGTACAGTCCACAGGGGCCCAAAGAGTTGAACACAACTGAGCGACTGAACACACACACACATACATGCTAATTTATGTATTTTGAATCTAAACTGTGTCCTCTGTAGAAAACATATAGTTGGATCTTGTTGGTTTTTTTTTTTTAAAACTGGTCTCTCAATGTCTGCCTTCTGGTTAGATTGTTTTATCTATTCACATTTAGTGTTGATACAGACTTACATCTGCCTATATATTTTTCGGTCTCATGTCGTATTTTTCTATGGTCCTCATTTTACAGCTCTCTTTTGCATTCAATGGATATTTTCTAATGTAGCATTTTAAATTTTTTACTGATTTCCCCACTACTTTTAAGTTATTTCCTTAGCTATAGGCTATCATAAACATCTTACTTTATCACAATCAGCTTGAAATTTATACTAATTCTAATGAGATACAGAAACAGTACTCCTATATCGCCCTATTCCAGTTTCCCTCTTTTCCTCATATTGTCACATATATAGTAAATCTACAAAGGGTACATCCCATTAATACATTCTTATCATCGCTGTATTATATATAACATTATGTCTATGAAAAGCTGATATAAGGCAGAGTATCAGGTATCTATTTATAGCTTATGTTAAATCCACCTTCTCTGTCATGATTTCTGAGTCTTTGCATATATTCGTGTGGATTTGACACCTAAGGAACCAGACTTGTTTGTTCCTTACCTAATACAGCTTTGCTCCCAACTACATCCTTTGTGCTGTTATTGCAAATATATTACATTCCATATGTTATTGGCCCAACAATAATTGGACTTCTCTGGTTGCTCAAATGGTAAACAATCTGTCTGCAGTGCAGCAAACCGGGGTTTGATCCCTTGGTCAGGAAGATCTCCTGGAGAAGGGAATGGCTAACCACTCCAGTATTCTTGCCTGGAGAATCCCATGGACAGAGGAGCCTGACGGGCTACAGTAATGGGGTCGCCAAGAGTCAGACATGACTAAGAAACTACCATTTTCACAACAATAATTTCTGTGATATTGTTTTAGACAGTTGCTTTTTAAATACAGGAAGAAAGGAGTGAAATATGTATTCATAAAGTATTGCTGTTCATATAAGTAACTTTACCTGTACTTTCTTTTTTTCACATGCATTCTGATTAACATCTGAATTCACTTATTGCAGACTGAATAATTTCCTTTAGTTTTGCTTGTAAGACAGTTTTATCAAAACATTCCCTGAGTTTTTTTTTTTTTTTAATTTGGGAATGCCTTTATTTCGCTTTCATATTAGTTTTTTTTTAAGCCACTTTATTGTCAGATGTTTGATATGTTAAAAAGCTGTATACACACCTGTGAAATCATCACCAGCTTCAATATACAAAACTCAACTGTATTTCTGTACTAGTGGTGAATACTCCTAGTAAGTAAGAAAATTCCAGTTATAATAGAATAAGAAAAAAACAATATACTTGGGAGTTAATTTAACCAAGGAGGTGTAAGATTTGTACACTGAAATTGACAAAACACAGTTGAAAGAAATTAATGAAAATTTAAGCAAATGGTCACTGACTATCAGTGGGCACTAGAGTTTCCCCTAGAAATTTGCTGTCATTGTACACACATCTCTGAGCATGGGAATATTTCTTTAAGGCACATTCATAGCAGTGAGACCGCTGGATCAAAGACTTCCTTGGCTAAACAAACATCTCTGGAGTACCTACTGTGTGCATGTGCCTGACACTGTTCTAAACACCAAGGAGGCATCACAAAATAAGACTGACACATGTCTCTCTTTCATGAAGGCAAATGCTGCTGAAGGTGAGGGCAGGAGGGAATGCAAATTCTGATGAGTGCTGCCACAGACCCCTGCAAAGGTGTTTCACCAGTTCACACTGGCCTCAGTGAGGCAGGGGAGTGAATGTGCCTTTACTGGCATCTTGGCACCATTTGTAAGGTGGGAAGTCTAGGCAAGAGGCTGGACTCCTTATGTCCAGTTCCCTAGAAGAGCTTCAAGTCCACAACTAGGAATGATCCACGTAGGGATTTCAGGGGACGTGAATACCCTAGGTGTTCATACCCTAGGTTGTGACATCACAAAGTGTATTTGACAAAGCATGGGAGGTCTCTGACCCTTCGGTGGCTTCTGCACCCTGAGTGTGCCATCTCTGACCTGGAGATAAGTCTGTGAGCTAGGGATTGAGGGTGTTGAAACCTTGAGGGATTTACTATGTTTTGGGCTGTGAACTTTGGGGTTTATAGGATTCCAGTTCCATGGTCTGAGGTCTCTTTGGTGTTGGCTGCATGAAACAGTTTTCTTATATATCCTCTGTTGAATGTAAATCTTCCCCTCTCTCCATCTTCACTTATTCCCAAACCTGCAGAATATCATCAGTTCCACAGCAAAGCCATCAGACAGAAGCACCACTGTACACCCCATGGTGGAAACCTTCTTTGTCATTGACATGTCTGCTTTCCCCAAACCTGCCTCCTGCCTCTGAGCCTTGCTCTCTGGTGCGGCCCCTCTGCTCAGCTGTCTGGTATCCTGAAGTCTGGGGAAGACTTCCAACCCGAGAAGTGCAGGGGAACTGGAGGTCACACCCCAAGGAGAAAACGACAAGGCCATTTTAACTCATCCCAACATTTCCAGTCATTCCAAAATGTAAATGAATGCTTGTTAGCCTCTCTTTTGCAAAAGTAATTGAAATCTTCCTGCAGTTGTGTGTCAAGCAGGAGTGCATTGAAGACACTGGGAGCAAGTCACCTGAATACTGGCAGGGCGTGGGGGGGGAAGGCTGCATGGGTGGTCAGTCTTGTCCGACTCTTTGTGACACCATGGTTGATAGCCTGCTGGGTTCTTCTGTCCATGGGGTTTTCCAGGCAAGAATACAGGAGTGGGTTACTAATTCCTCTCCCTGGGGATCTTCTCGATCCAGGGATCTAACCCATGTCCTCCTGTCTTCTGCATTGGCAGGCAGGTTGTTTACCACTGTGCCACCTGGGAAGCCCTTATTGGGCTCGAGGCAGGGAGGGGGTGTGGAAAACTTCCTCTTGTATTTTTAAATGGAAAGCTTGACAAGTAAGAATAAGAAAAGAGAAAAAACAAGTACTACACTTGCTGAAAGTGAAAGTGTATGGGACTTTTTGTGACCCCATGGTCTATACAGTCCATGGAATTCTCCAGGCCAGAATACTGGAGTGGGTAGCCTTTCGATTCTCCAGGGGATCTTCCCAACCCAGGGAATGAACCCAGGTCTCCCACATTGCAGGCGGATTCTTTACCAGCTGAGCTATCAGGGATTGAAGCATTTCACGTTGTTGTTGTTCAATAGCTCATTCATGTCTGACTCTTTGCAGCCGCATGGACTGAAGCACGCCAGGCATCCCTGTCCTTCACTATATCCCGGAGTTTGCATAAACCCATGTCCATTGAGGCAATGATGCCATCCAACCATTTCATCCTCTTTCACCCCCTTCTCCTCCTGCCCTCAATCTTTCCCAGCATCAAGATGTTTTCTAATAAGTTGGCTCTTCACACCAGGTAGCCAAAGTATTGGAGTTTCAGCTTCAGCATCAGTCTTTCCAATGAATATTCAGGGTTGATTTTCTTTAGGACTGACTTATTGGCTCTCCTTGCAATCCAAACTTCTTCAGCATCTCAGTTTGAAAGCTTCACTTCTTTGGTGCTCAGCCTTCTTTATCGTCCAACTACATCCATACATGACTACTGGAAAAACTATAGCTTTCACGATATGGGCCATTGTTGGCAAAATAATGTCTCTGCTTTATAACATGCTGTCTAGGTTTGTCATAGCTTTTCTCCCAAGGAGCAAGCATCTATTAATTTAATGGTTGCAGTCACAGTCCACAGTGGTTTTGGAGCCCCCCAAAAATAAAATCTGTTGATGTTTCCATTTTCCCCCATCTATTTGCCATGAAGTGATGGGACCGGAAAGGATGATCTTACTTTTTGAATGTTGAGTTTTAAGCCAGCTTTTTCATGCTCCTCTTTCACCAGCCTGGAGAGGCGCTTTAGATTCTCTTTGCTTTCTGCCATAAGGGTGGTGTCATCTGCATATCTGAGGATATTGTTATTTTTAAAAGCAATCTTGATTCCAGATTGAGCTTCATCCAGCCCGGAATTTTGCATGATGTACTCTTCATATAATTTAAATAAGCAGGGTGACAATATTACAGCCTTGATGTACTCCTTTCTGAAATTTAAATCAGTCCGTTGTTCCAGGTCCAGTTCTAACTGTTGCTTCTTGACCTGCATACAGCTTTCTCAGGAGGCAGGTAAGGTGATCTGGTAGTCCCATCTCTTTAAGAATTTTCCAGTTTGTTGTGATCCACACAAAGATTTTAGTGTAGTCAGTGAAGCAGAAGTAGATGTTTTTCTGGAATTCCCTTGCTTTTTCTATGATCCAACAGATGTTGGCAATTGGATCTCTGGTTCCTCTGCCTTTTCTAAATCTATGTTGTACATCTGGTACTTCTCCATCCACGTACTGTTGAATCCTAGCTTGATGGATTTTGAGAATGACCTTGCTAGTATGTGAAATGATCACAATTGTGCAGTAGTTTGAACATTCCTTGGCATTGCCCTTTTTGGGATTGGAATGAAAACTGACCTTTTCCAGTCCTGTCGCCACTGCTGAGTTTTCCAAATCTCCTGGCCTATTGAGTGCAGCACAGTAACAGCCTCATCTTTTAGGATTTGAAGTAGCTGGAATTCCATAACCTCCCTACCTTTGTTCATAGTAATGCTTCCTAAGGCCCACATGACTTCACATTTCAGGATGTTTCATATTGTTTCCCATTGGCACAACCAAATTCATAAAAAATTTGGAAGCTGTGTCTCAGAAGCTGCAACAATTCATATTCAATGTGGGTGCCCAAAAACATGAGGCCCAAAATCTAAACATTGAAAATACCTACATTCCTTTAAAGACAGGCGTTTACACTTTGAAGTGAAGCCAGGTGACTCCTGAGTCCCAGGTCACGGAGCTTCTGGGCTGGAGGTGTGGCTGAAACTGAGGCAGCCGCACCTTGAGGCCCTCTCCCTGCGTGGAGGGAGGGCCTGCCCCAAGGACGAGAAGAACAGGACCCTCAGGGGTCTAACAGTCTAGCAGGGAGGCAGGCACATTGCTTCAGGCAGCAAATATTCATCAAGGGTTTTCTTGGCTCTCTGTGGTGGATACAAGTGGCCAGCCCACAGATATCCCTGCACTGGACTTGACTCTCCCTGAAGGGGAAGGGCTAGGAGGCACCAAGTAAACCCTCCCCATAACAACCCAGGACATTATACAGTGTGTTAGAAGGTGATGGTACTGTGATCAGATAAATGTAAATCCTGTAAGGGACTGGTACTGTGGGCAACAAGGGGGAGAGCTTCAATCACAGTATTGACCACAGCAACCAAGGTGGACTTCATTGAGGAGGTGATATTTTCACAAAGACATGAAGGGGGAAAGGAGTCAGCACAGCACAGCATACATCTGGGGTCAGGATATTGCAGAAAAGGGAACGATGGGGATAAATGCTGGGGGCAGACACAGCCAGGAGGCGGGGGCAACCGGAAGCAAATGGAAAGCAGGGACAAGATCACACGGCAGTGGGTAAGCATCTGCTCTGTCAGTGGACCAACAGGGACAAGCAGGGATCATAGGTGCTGAAGGAGAGGCCTGTGCCAGGCCTTCAAGGGAGGCAGAGGCAGGACAGGGGGAAAGAGCAGACACAGTTGAGGCGGGGCAAGCAAGGAGTGAGGAGGATGCAGGAGGGACAGCTCTGAGTGAGGCTGACGGCCTCACCTGGACTCGACATGTGCTTCCTCCCTGTGCCCATGTCCCCGACTCCATAGATGCCTGTGCTCCAGGCACAGTGTCACAGACTCCACTAGCAGCCTGAGGTCATTCAACAGCCCATCATCTGGACACATAGTTGCGGGGCCTACACTGCCACCTGGTTCTTGGGAAACGTTCAGTGACCTGACTGGTGCTCTCAGGATCTTGACCCCAGTTCCACTGTGAAGCTAGAACTGTGGCTTATGAGGCAACAGAGTGACCCACATGTGTGTAATGAAACTTGCAGCCTCTTTGATTAGGAGTTTCCAGAATTAGGGGTCATATGAAAGATGCAGTCGCCCCCCTCCGCCCCCCACCCTCCATGGCCAAAGGAAGAGAATCTGATTCCACAGATGTCCTGCTTACTCTATTCTCCTGTGTCAATATTGACACAAAAGTAACTGGTCCAAGAAGAGCTACCCTTTATTGATCAAGTATTTACATTGAGTCATGGTCCTTCATTCACTGAGGAAGTAGTTCTAAGCAGGGATCAGACATTATGTCTCCTCCTACCTCTGCGAATTGGTTAGGGATGATGGGGACTGTAACCTCCAAGCAGATGACTGCCACGTGCTGTGTGAGAAAAGCGATGGCAGGATTTAAATTGTAGAACTCTGGGAACACAGAAGAGAACATCTGACCCCTGCCATAGTGTCTGGAAGTGTGATGTGGTGTGGGTCCCTGGTCAGGGCACATTCTCGGGAGGCTGGGGGAGGGTTCTTGAGGTGGCAGTTTTATCATTCACAGTTTACACACACATGAGCAGAAGAGCACAGATCTGAACATAGGTGGAGCCAGCCAGACTTCCATTCCCTGTTCTTTCCAGACCACCATGGCAGCTGGGTCATCTCCAGAGCTGTCCTGCAGCCACTAAAAACACTTCCTGAGGCTCTGTTTGCCTCTCAATTCCTTATATCTGATAAAGAGAGTGAGACTGGTGGAGACATAACTGGGGGCGGGGGTTGGTTACAAAGCCTCTCTGATATGACAAAGTGCCTCCCTGCTGTTAGTGAAACTCAGTACGTTTTAGTTCTTGTCAGGATCCCTTGTGCCTAGTTAGCTGAATACATTTCTAAAACACTGTGGAGATAACTTCATGCATAGATCAGCATAGTGCTTCGAAGATTAAAGATGGCTGAGAACTATAGCTGTTGATGTTGATGTAGAAGGATCGGCTATCAGCATATCTGCTGCCTGTGCTCAGTTGCAGTTTTAAACTGTTTCTTGCGTTATCAAATTAACTCCCATGCTCAGATGAAGACCAAATAAGAACAGGATTTTATTGGGAAAAATACAGTTAAGCAATCCCTTGTTTGGTGCACACCCATGAAAACCCACCTCCAGAAATGTTCTCCTTTAGGGATCTCTTCTGGATATTTTTTGGCACATCCCCCGATGATGGGCTTACACTGCTGTGTCCTGACTCATTGTGCTGTTAAAGACAGTGCTTTCAACCTCTGAGATATATTACAGTCCCCGGGTTCTCTTGGAGGTCCAAAAGAAGGTGACGGCCTGTGCTCAGGACATCTTCAGAGTGTGTCTGCAGGAACAGACTCCCTTCAGGGGGTAGGTAAAGGCCTGTGGGACCCAGTGTGTCTTACACTTCTCTTCCCTGTGGAAGCATCTCTGGTGTCCCAGAAGTTGCCTAGCACTTGTTGAGCGCAGTTTCCCTACAGACCTGTCAGTTGTCTAGGGAAGTCTGTAGTCAGAAAGAGAGGACTGAGCCTGATGTGCAGATCTGGAAACCATCACTTTGTGGCTGCCTAGCTTGGAGGTGATGAAACCACAGATGCCTAGATTTGAATCAAGGTCCCTCTGCTTATTCCTTCTGTGACCTTGGGCAGGTTACTTACACTTGCTGTGACTCAGTTTCCTCAGTTGAAGAGGATGATGATCCTATTCTGCGATAATGACTCCTTTTTGCTGCCTTCATTTGATTACCAAAGAAAAAACAAAAACAAACCTTTTGAGAACTCTACAGTGATGTTCAAGTGTCAATTACTTCCAGAGTGAAAACAGAAACTGTCAACAAACACATGAAAAGATGCTCAACATCACTCATCGTGAGAGAAATGCAAATCAGAACCACAATTACGTATCACCTCACACTGGTCAGATGGCCATCTTCAGAAACCTACAAACAATAAATGTTGGAGCAGATGTGGAGAAAAGGGAATCCTCCTATACTGTTTTGAGAATGAAAACTGATGCAGCCACTAAGAAGAACAGTATGGAGATTGCTTTAAAAACTAGGAATAAAACTACCACGTGCTGTGCTGTGCTTAGTTGCTCAGTCATGTCAGATTGTTTGCGACCCCAGGGACTGTAGCCCACCAGGGTACTCTGACCGTGGGGATTCTCCAGGCAAGAATACAGAGGTGGGTTGTCATGCCCTCCTCTGGGGATCTTGCCAACCCAGATTGAAGCAGGTCTCCTGCATTGCAGGTGGATTCATTATTGTCTGAGCCACTAGGGAAGCCCGTAAATACTGGAGCGGCTAGCCTATCCCTTCTCCAGCGGGTCTTGCTGACCCAGGAATTGAACTGAAGTCTCCCACATTGCAGGCGGATTCTTTACCAGCTGAGCTACCAGGGAAGCCCATAAAACTACCATATGAACCAGCAGTCTCTCTACCAGGCATACACCCTGAGAAAACTATAATTCGGAAAGACACATGTACCCAAATGTTCCTTGCAGCACTATCTACAATATCCAGCACATGGAAGAAACCAAGATGTCCATCAATGAATGGATAAAGATGTTGTAGTACATACAACAGTATAATATATACAATGGAATATTACTCAGTTATTAATGGGAATGAATTTGAGTCAGTTCTAGTGAATTGGATGAAGCTAGAGACTTATACAAAGTAAAAGAAATCAGAAAAACAAGTATCATACATTAACACATATATGTGAAATTTAGAAAAATGGTACTGATGCACCTATTTGCAGGGCAAGAATAGAGACTCAGACATGGACCACAGAATTATGGACACAGCAGCTGGAGGAGAGGGTGAAATCAATTGAGAGAGTAGCACTGAAATACATAGATTACCATGTGTAAAATAGATAGCTAGTGGGAAGTCACTATATAGCAGAGGAAGCTTAGCTCCCTCCTCCATAATGACCTACAGGGGTGGGTTTTAGGGAAGTAAGGGAGGTTAAAGAGGGAGGGGATATTTGTATACTTATAGCTGATTCACCAGTGTTCTACAGCAGAAATTAACACAACATTCTAAAGTGATTATAATCCAATTAAAAAGGGGGGGGAGTTTGAACCTCTCTGACTTATCTACTGGGACAGGCACGAAAGATGCTCATATTTATGGTGCTGACAAAGTTCAACTTCACTTAGCCCTAAAAAAACCCACAGAAAAGAAATCTCTGCAGGCTTTCCTGTTCTCAAAATGACTTAATGCGAAGCACCACTCTTTCCCTTTTGACTTTGGTAAGGCTTGTCCTAAGTCTAAAGTGACTACGACAAGGTCAAGCACAAACCTTCCTGCTTGTCACTAAAGGGCAGACACAGACCATCCAACTTCTTATTCTTTCTCTCATGACTCTTAATGGAGATTAAAAGTCAGTTCTGAAACTAGCTAGTCACAAAAACAACCATTTCTTATTCTGTTACCGAGACTTCCCCCTAAATCTTTTCCCACCTGCAAACGTCCCCACTGTAACTTCTCTACTACTCTCTATGAAATGAAGTAATATGCAAAATCACCTTGCTGACAGTCTGATCTTCAGATCTGTGGTGCTCTCCCAATTGCAATCGGTAGAATAAGTCAGAGTCTTTATTAGTTTCTTTTTACTCTTTCCCAGTGTGGTACTGGTAACAATTGGTAGAAAAAAAATTCAAGTGATGTGAGCTGCTCCTCACTTAGACAGGTAACAACATAAATTACCAGACAATCAGAGAGAAACCCCCGCTGTCCAAACCCAAGAGCCGACCATCACCAGGTGTCATCTGTGAATGTCATCTCCAGTACTGGGAAACTCTTCCTGTGACTCCGGAAGCAATCGTCCCTTCTAGCCTCCAAGCTCCTGGGAGGGCGCTCCGGGAACGCAGCAGGGAGGGCCAGGCAGCACCTTCTCTTCTCCAAATCCCCCCAGGCCTACTGCCACTGTCCCTGGGAAGGAACGTACTTTTCTTCAGGCCACTTCCGGCTCCCTCTCAATCCACTACAACCCAGGGAATACCCAGGTAGGTCCTTGTATGAGGAGGGGAGGGGCAAATGTCCCGTCTTTGTGACTTCAAAGCCAGGCCCACAGACGCCTCCCCCCTGAAGGGCGGGTAGGCTCTATAGGATGCTGGAGGACTCCTCCTCTCAGTGGACTTTTCCCTTCTATTCCACACATACTGAGGTTGGGAGGCTGACCCCCACCCCCTGCTCCCAACTTCTCACCGGGGCTGAGGATGGGAGGCACTGCATTGGCGTCCTGCTGGTGAGAACCTGATCCTGATAAAGAACCTGTGAGAGCAAGGGGTAGAGAGAGGGACAGACACACAGACAGAGGGAGACATCTATCTCTCAGGACTGTTAGTGTGCTTTAATGTCACAGGACCAGAATCCTCTCTAGCCAAGTAGGATCGGTGCTCTCTCAAAACAGTTATTTCCCACAGATGACCCACCGCTTCAGTATCAGATTGCTGTTGGATATGACTTATTTCTCTCTCTCTTTCAGTACAGTTCAGTTCAGTCGCTGAGTCATGTTCGACTCCTTCCAACTCTATGGACTCCAGCACACCAGGGTTCCATGTCCATCAACAGCTCCCAGAACTTGCTCAAACTCATGTCCATCGAGTCAGTGATGCCATCCAACCATCTCATCCTCTGTCATCCCCTCCTCCTCCCACCTTCAATCTTTCCCAGCATCAGGGTCCTTTCCAATGAGTCAGTTCTTCCCATCAGGAGGCCACAGTATTGGAATTTCAGATTCGGCATCAGTCCTTCCAGTGACTATTCAGGACTGATTTCCTTTAGGATGGACTGGTTGGATATCCTTGCAGTCCAAGGGACGCTCAGAGTCTTCTCCAACACCACAGTTCAAAAACATCAATTTTTCGGTGCTCAGCTTTCTTTATAGTCCAACTCTCACATCTATACATGACTACCGGAAAAACCATAGCTTTGACTAGACAAATTTTGTTTCTGCTTTTTAGTATGCTGTGTAGATTGGTCATAGCTTTTCTTCCAAGGAGCAAGCATCTTTTAATTTCATGGCTGCAGTCACCATATACAGTCATTTGGAGCCCCACAAAATAAAGTTTCTTACTCTTTCTATTGTTTCCCCATCTATTTCCCATGAAGTAATGGGACCAGATGCCATGATTTTAGTTTTCTGAATGTTGAGTTTTAAGCCAACATTTTCACTCTCCTCTTTCACTTTCATCAAGAGGCTCTTTAGTTCTTCTTCGCTTTCTGCCATAAGGCTGGTGTCATCTGCGTTACTGAGGTTATTGATATGTCTCCTGGGAATCTTGATTTCAGCTTGTGTTTCAATCAACCCAGCATTTCAGCACTATGCTGAGGGCATTGATGACCAGGTGGGTACTGGGGGGATACTTGTTGGATGAATACAGCTCAGAGAGCTGGGCTACTTTATTTCAAGGGTGAGAGGTGTAGCTTCCACTCAGGCTGCCATCAGCAGGATGGACGGTTTGAACATGCTGATCAGTGTCCTTGGGCAAGTCCACACGAGCTCTGTCACTCTTCTCTCCTAGTCTTCTTCTTGCTTCTGAAACTGCTTCTGCTCCTTACCCTCCCCCAATGCCCTCCTTTATGCTCCCACAGCTCACCTTGTACATATAGACTGTGCCTGAGCCCACCATGTCTCCTGACTTCATGTTGTGTGATTGTCAGTTACCTTTCAAATTAGGCCTCCTTGAAGAGTTTCCTCTTCACTCACAGTCCATGGTGGAGGCCCCAATACAGAAAGCATTGTGGATCTCCTTTTATGCTTTTTCCTTCGTTTTCCCCTCTTTTTCATTTTTTTTCCTTTTATGAGGAAACAATATGGTGTTGCAAGTAAGGACACTAGTTCTGATTCTAGACAACCTTCCTTTCAACCCAATTCTGCCAAGTGTTATCATATCATCTTGAGAAATTAAATTGGCCCACTGTGCCATACTATCCCCACCTGAAAATGGGTGAATTATTCTAAATAACAACTTGAACTGAGCACATTGTATTTGTGAATATGGAATGGGGTTTGTAGAGATGTGCTGGCATGTTTCCTGTCATAACAACTACTGAGCTGCCACGGGGCAAGTTGCAGGTCAGGCCTTACCCTCTAACTTCAGGAAGCACTTCCAGGTCACATTACACATCTGTGTTCAGCCCCAGAGGCTCCTTCTTTCTCAGCCACAGTCCTCGAGCTTTTCCCTCTCAGCTGATTGAACCCTCACCAGGAGGCTGGCTTTTCTGTTACACGTCTCCCACTGGGAACCACTCACGGACTTCATCTTCTATTGTGTGCATGATTCAGTTCCTGGCAGTTTTGTCCTCAGATGGATTGGGGCTGCTTCTATTGCAAGGGCATGCCCAGGACTAATAACAAGGATGTGATGTTTCCCTACTCCCCCATGGCACGGGAACTCTCTGGGACCTGTGCCCAAACTCCTCTCCCCATGTCATCTCCCTCTGTCCCACAGTTCACAGTTTACACTCAAGCTGGGTTCCAGTGCAGGCCCTACCAGCCCAGTCACTCTCCTTAAGCCTCAAATTCCTTATCTGTAAAATGGCAATAACTCTACCTGTTGGTGAGGTTTATTGGGAGACCTACCAGAGATGACAGATGTAAAACAGCTAGGGCCCATGACTTGGCAGGGGGAAGGCACTAAATAAATGGCTGTGTCCTCTATCTATCAGCCTCTTTAATCCACAGCACCTGGTCTGGGATACTACGGTGACTCAGTCAATGTCTTTGGATTGGACTGAAAGATGTGACATACTGGGGGTGTATTAGTCAGGCTTCTCCAGAGAAACACAGCCAATAGAGAGAGACTTATTTTAGGGAACTGGATCATGGGCTCAAGGGTGCTGGCAGTTCTGATATCTTTAGGGCAGGTCAGCTGGCTGAAAATCCAGGTTGCAGTCTAGAGGCCCAAATCTTCAGGGCAGGCCAGCAGCTTTGAGTCTCATGCACGGTTCCTCAGGCTGTAGTCTTGAGGCTAAATTGTTTCATGCTCAGGAAGCCTCTGTCCCTGCTCTTAAGCTTTTTCAACTGATTGGATGGAGAAACCGACCCCCCTCCCCTCCCCATTATGCAGGGTAATCCACTTCCCTTAAAGTCTACAGATTACAATGTGAATCACAGATACAAGTACCTTCCTAGCCCATGATCTAGTGGCTAACATCTGAACAACGGGGCACCAGAGTCAAGCCAAGATGACTTTTACTTTATTCATCACAGTGGGGAAGCTGCATGCTGAGAGACATCACCTCCTAAACAGAATCTCTGGCCAATGGGCTGTCCCTCTAGCTTTCCTCATCTCAAGTAAAATCTGTTCCCTGGCCTCAGAAGCCACATGAGATAATGAAGGAAACAAGGCAGTGGTGATTGAAGCAGAAGATCTTGATTCATTTGGGCCAAGTGACTGCAGGGAATGAAATGGGCTGGGGTCATGAAGGAAATGAGATGATGAATTTATTGCCCCAGCCACCTCCCTGCCTCCAGGTAGCGGACTTCAATTGGGCCAGCTGGTGATAATGCCAGGCTCACTAGTAACAACATCATGTGTGTGGTATGAGAAACTTGGTGGGCAAACCAGATAGCATGCCAAAATATTCATTTCTCAGAATGGATGGAGGGAGAAGAGAGAAAAGAATGATGAACCGTGGGTTACTTGTGGGTCAGTTTCTAAAATCTTAGTATTTCTTCACAAGGCCTGTGTGTGAATTCTTTATCTGAGGACTGGATTCCCACGTGAAGAAATATTATCATGAGACACACCTTGTGACATGTGAAAAGTGGTTGGGAATGAATTGGGTTAAGGTCATTTTCCAAATGTTTCACACTAAGTGTATAAAGGAGACAGCAGTGGCCCTAAAGAACTGAACTGTGTGATTGAAATACAGGTTTCAGTTGCTGAAATGTGAAGAGGCTCTTTCTGGGATATGTGTTCATCCTAGCCTGTGGTCACAGGTAACTGATAGGATTTGAACCGTGTCTTCCTAATGTGTTTTGTTTCCTGCCCTTGAATGTGCTGGAGGCCACAGTTCCAGTTACTAAAGTTCCTAAGTAACAGTTCTCTGAGAAAACTAGCTCTCTAGAAAAGAGCAGTGCCTGGGAAGCTGATCTAAAGTTTTAATATAGCCTGTGATGTACTTTTTGTTAGCTTCACCCAAGATATGATTATTCAAAGAATATAGAGAGAAGCACCTACTTCAATATCTACCATTGGATTTTTCAAGTGAACATACAGTAAGATCGGCTTGGTTTTCTTTCTTATTATTTATTTATTGGTGGCTGCACTGAGTCTTGCTCGTGTTGCTGCACGAGGGCTTTCTCTAGCTGTGGAGAAGGAGGACTACTCTCTAGTGGCGGTGCACGGGCTTCTCATCTCAGAGACTTCTCTTGTTGCGGAGCATGGGCTGTAGGCTCGGGGGCTTCAATAGTTGCAGCAGGTGGGTTCAGTAGTTGTGACACAGAGGCTTAGTTTCCCTGTGGCATGCGGAATCTTCCTGGACTAGGGATTGAACCCCTGCCTGTTGCATTGGCAGGTGGATTCTTTTTTTTTAAATCATTATTTTAATTGGAGAATAATCACTTTGCAATATTATGATGGTTTTTGCCATGCATCAACACTAACCAGCCACAGCTATACATGTGTCCTCCCAATTCTGAACCCCCCCCCACCTCCCTCCCTACCCTGTCCCTCTGGGTTGTCCCAGAGCACTGGCTTTGTGTGCCCTGCTTCATGCATTGAACTTGCACTGGTCATCTATTTTACATATAGTAATGTGCATGTTTCAATGCTATTCCTCAAATCATCCCACCCTCGCCTTCTTTCACTGAATTGAAAATTGTTCTATAAGTCTCTGTCCCTTTTGCTGCCCTGCATGTAGAATTGTTGCTACCGTCTTTCTAAAATCCATATATATGCGTTAATATAAGTGTTTGTCTTTCTCTTTCTGACTTACTTCTCTCTGTATAACAGACTCCAGGTTCATCCACCTCATTAGAACTGATTCAAATGTATTTATTTTTATAGCTGAGTAATATTCCATTGTGTATATGACCAAAACTTCCTTATCCATTCATCTGCCGATGGACATCTAGGTTTCTTCCATGTCCTAGCTATTGTAAATAGTGCTGCAGTGAACATTGGGGTACATGTGTCTCTTTCAGTTCTTGTTTCCTTGGGATGTATGCCCAGCAGTGGGATTGATGTGGCAGCTCTATTCCCAGTTTTTCAAGAAATCTTCACACTGTTCTCCATAGTGGCTGTACCAGTTTGCATTGCCACCAACAGTGGAAGAACGTTCCCTTTTCTCCCCACTCTCTCCAGCATTTATTGTTTGTAGACATTTTGATGATGGCCATTGTGACCCGTGAGAGATGATCCCTCATTGTGGTTTTGATTTGCATTTTTCTAATAATGAGTGATGTTGAGCATCTTTTCATGTGTTTATTACCCGTCTTTGGAGAAATGTGTGTTTAGGTCTGTTGTCCACTTTTTGATTGGGTTGTTCGTTTTTCTGGTATTGAGCTGCATGAACTTCTTGTATATTTTGGAGAATAATTCCTTGTCAGTTGTTTCATTTGCTATTATTTTTTCCCATTCTGAGAAAGGCAATGCCAAAAAATGTTCAAACTACCGCACAATTGCACTCATCTCCCATGCTAGCAAAGTAATTCTCAAAATTCTCCAAGCCAGGCTTCAACAGTACATGAACCATGAACTTCCAGATGTTCAAGCCAGATTTAGGAAAGGCAGAGGAACCAAAGATCAAATTGCCAACATGCATTGGATCATCAAAAAAGCAAGAGAGTTCCAGGAAAACATCTACTTATGCTTTTTTGACTACGCCAAAGCCTTTGACTGTGTGGATCACAGCAAATAGTGGAAAATTCTTTAGCAGATGGGAATACCAGACTACCTGACCTGCCTCCTGAGAAAGCTGTATGCAGGTCAAGAAGCAACAGTTAGTACTGGACATGGAACAACAGACTGGTTCCAAATCGGGAAAGAAGTACAACAAGGCTACATATTGTCACCCTGCTTATTAACTTATATGCAGAGGACATCATGCAAAATGCTAGGCTGGAGGAAGCACAAGCTGGAATCAAGATTGCTTCTAGAAATATCAATAACTTCAGATACGCAGATGACACCACCCTTATGGCAGAAAGCGACAAAGAACTAAAGAGCCTCTTGATGAAAGAGGAGGGTGAAAAAGTTGGCTTAAAGCTCAACACTCAGAAAACTAAGATCATGGCATCTGGTCCCATCACTTCATGGCAAATAGATGGGGAAACAATGGAAACAGTGACAGTCTTTATTTTGGGGGGGCTCCAAAATCACTGCAGGTGGTGACTACATGAAATTAAAAGACACTTGCTCCTTGGAAGAAAAGCTATGACCAACCTAGACAGCATATTAAAAAGCAGAGACATTACTTTGCCAACAAAGGGCCATCTAGTCAAAGCTATGGTTTTCCCAGTATGTATGGTTGTGAGAGTTGGACTATAAAGAAAGCTGAGCACTAAAGAATTGATGCTTTTGAACTTTGGTGTTGGAGAAGACTCTTGAGAGTCCCTTGGACTGCAAGGACATCCATCCAGTCTATCCTAAAGGAAAGCAGTCCTGAGTATTCATTGGAGGACTGATGCTGAAGCTGAAACTCCAGTGCTTTGGCCACCTGATGTGAAGAAGTGACTCACTAGAAAGGACCCTGATGCTGGAAAAGATTGAAGGTGGGAGGAGAAGGGGATGACAGAGGATGAGATGGTTGGATGGCATTACTGACTCAATGGATGTGAGTTTGAGTACACTCCAGGAGTTGGAGATGGACAGGGAAGCCTGGCGTGCTGCAGTCCATGGGGTCACAAAGAGTCAGACACGACTGAGTGACTGAACTGAACTCTCCCATTCTGAGGGCTGTCCTTTCACCTTGCTTATAGCTTCTTTAATTGTGCAAAAGCTTTTAAGTTTAATTAGGTCCTATTTGTTTATTTTTGTATTTATTTCCATTACCCTGGGAGGTGGATCATAGAGAATCTTGCTGTGGTTTATGTCAGAGAGTTTCTGCCTATGTCTTCCTCTTAACAGTTTGTAGTTTCTGGTTTTACATCTAGGTCTTTAGTCCTTTTGAGTTTATTTTTGTGTATGGTGTTAGAATGTGTTCCAGTTTCATTCTTTTACACGTAGTTGACCAGTTTTCCCAGCATCATGTGTTGAAGAGACTATGTTTTCTACATTGTATATTTGTGTCTCCTTTGTCAAAGATAAGATGTCCATAGGTATGGACATTTATCCTTAAACTTTCGGTTTTCTTCCATTGATCTATATTTCTTTGTGCTAGTACCATACTATCTTGATAACTGGAGCTTTGTAGCATAGTCTGAAGTCAGGAAGATTGATTCTTCCAGCTTCTGCCTTCTTTCTCAAGATTGCTTTGGTTATTTGGGGGTCTTTTGTTTTTCCATACAAACTGTGAAATTATTTGTTCCAGTTCTGTGAAAAATTACTGTTTGCAGTTCACTCAGGATTGTGTTGAATCTATAGACTGCTTTGGGTAGTTGAGTCATTTTCACTACATTGACTCTTCCAATCCAAGAACATGGTACATTTCTCCATTTGTGTCATGTTTTATTTCTTTCATCGGGTTTTTATAGTTTTCTGTATACAGGTCTTTTGTTTATTTAAGTAAATTTACTCCTAAGTATTTTATCCTTTCTGTTGCAATGGTGAGTGGGATTGTTTCCTTAATTTCTCTTTCTGATTTTTCATTGTTAGTGTATAGGAATGCAAGGGATTTCTGTGTATTAGTTTTATATGGCAGGCAGACACTTAACTGGACAACCAGGGAAGTCCTGGCCTGGTTGTCTTTGAGTGTGCAGCTCTCTGAGCTCTGACCAACGGAGAGATTCCAGTGACCACCACCATGACCAGGACACAGGCCACGTCTATCACCCTGAAAACGCCCAGGTTCTGCCCCTTTCTGGTTTCCCCTTCCACACCCCAGTCCCTGGCAAAAGGATGTCTTCCTTCACTACATTTTGTCCTTGGAAGTTTTAAAATTCCTTACATATTCTGAATATAAGACCTTTCTCAGATCTGTGATTCTCAAATAATAGCTTCCTTTTTCATTACAGGAGACATGAGTGATGAAATCTACTTTTCCTTCCCACGATGAGAGCTCAATGTTGTGTACCTAGCAAGTGCCCATGAGATTCTTCAGAAATGAAAACGAATTCTGCTGTCTGTCATTCTGTACTCTCAGCTAGTCCCCAGAGCTATGTTCCTGCAGAAATCCTCAAGTCTTCTGCAGACAGAGTCGTTTGAGAACAGGTAAATTTATTGGAGTCTGAACTTGTGATCTCATCAGAGAACTCAACTAATCTTGCAAGACTTGTCTCCCAGCTCTAAGGGAGAAAGTGAGTCAAGCAGGGCTTATCTTCTTGAAACTCAGAGTCCTGAATTTAGTCACTGTGGGTACGTTTAGCAGGGGTAACGTGGCATTTCAAGTTTGTTCCTCCTTTACCAGGTATAAGATAACATTCAATGTATTTCTCTCTGTCACTTTAATCCTCCTTCACAGACCCATCATTTTGGAAGAGTTCAGTCCTAATTGATGAAATGAGAAGGCAGAGAACAGAGAAGTTAGGGGGATTGCTCCGAGTCATATAGGCCATCAGAGGAAATGTGACCCACAAACCTCAGCATCCTCCATTCAGAGCCCACACTCTTTATTTCTTCAGTAAAGTTGCCATGCATGTGTGCATGCTAGGTCACTTCAGTCATGTCCAACTCTTTGCGACCACATGACTGTACCCTGCCAGGCTCCTCTGTCCATGGGATTCTCTAGGCGAGCATGCTGGAGTGGGTTGCCATGCCCTCCTCCAGGGGATCTTCCCAACCCAGGAATCAAACCCACAAGTCCTGCAGCTCCACATTTGCAGAAGGATTCTTTACTGCTGAGTCACTGGGGAGGCACAAAGTTGACATATGATATTATATTAGTTTCAAGTGCACAACAAAGTGATTGCATATATTTAAACATTATGAAATTAATTACTAGGATAAGTTTGGTTACCATGTATCACCACAGAGATTTCTTACAAGATTATTGACTATATTCCCCGTATGTACATTCCATTCCCGTGACTTATTTTATAACTGGAAGTTTGTATCTCCTAATCCCTTCCCTGTTTTACACATCTCCCCATTCCTTCCTCCTCTGGTAACCACCAGTTTGTTCTCTGTGTCTCTGAATCTATTTCTGTCTTGTTTCCCATGTTCTATTATTTTATTTCTGAGGTTCCACATGTAAATAAAACTGTGTGGTATTTGTCTTTCTCTGTGTGCCTAGTTTTACTTGGAATCATACCCTCTGGTCTATCCATGTTGTCAACAATGACAAGATTTTATTCTTTTTTACTGCTGAGTAATATTCCATTGTGTGTGTGTGTGTGTGTGTGTGTGTATGTGTGATTTCTTCCTTATTGATTCACCTATCGATGGGCACTGAGATTCCTTCCATATATTGGCTATTGTAAATAGTGCTGCAGTGAACAGAGAAGCACATATATCTTTTGTGACTTATGTTTCTTCTATTCTTCAGAAAAACACCAAGAAGTTGAACTGTTGGATCATATCGTAGTTCTGGTTTTCAGTTTTTGAAGAAACCTTCATTGTCTTCATAGTGGCTGCACCAATGTACATTCCTACCAACACCGCATGAGGGTTTCCTTTTCTCTACATCCTCACTAACATTTCTTACTTGTTGTCTTTTTGATAATAGCTACTTGTCAGGTATGAGGAAGTACTTCATTGAGGTCTTGATTTTCTAATCCCTGATGAGGAATTGTTGAGCATCTTTTCATATGTCTATTGGCCATCTGTATCTCTTCTTTGGAGAAATGTCTATTCAGTGCTTGCCTCATTTTAAAATCGGGTTTTATGTTTTTTTCATAATACAGTCTGTGAATCCTTTAGCTATTTTGAAAATCTACCTCTTTTCGGATGTATGTATCACTTGTTCATATCTTCTCCCTCTCAGCAGGTTGCCTTTCTGTTTTGTTGACAGTTTCCCTTGCTGTGTAAAAGCTTTTTCATTTGATGAACTCCCATTGGTTTATTTTGGTTTTTGTTGCTATTTCCTAAGGAGACATGTCAAAAAAAAAAAAAAAATCTGCTAAGACTGATGTCAAAGAGCATACTGGCTTTGTTTTCTTCTAGGAGTTTTATGGTTTAAGGTCTAATAATTCAATCTTTAATCTTTTGTTGTTGTCATTTATTTGTGAATGCTGTGTAAGAAAGGGGTCCAGTTTTCCCATAATTATTTACTGAAGAGACAGCATTTTCCCTGATGTATGTTCTTGGCTCCTTTGTCATAGACTAATAGGCCATATGAGTGCACAAGTTCCCCAGGGTAGGAATGGGAAAGGCTCATTCCAGCAGCCAACCCAAGTCGATCGTGCCAACCACAGTCCCTCATTTAGCCAATCATGAAGGTTTTCACTGTATCTGTTACATACCCATCATGCCGTGCCAGGCTGGCTATTGAGATGGGGAGGTAAAGGGAAATTGCATGGCCAGTCCCTGCCCTGAAGAGTTGAGTCATTAAGCAGAGAGGAAATCTGACACCCTTAGATGTGGTGGCCAGTGCATCATTAATCCCCCGTGGGGCTGTGCTGCTAGGAAATGAGAGGACTGACAAGGATCAGGGTAGGGTGAAGTGGACATGGCGGGGAAGGGGACAGGGTACTCTGGGTTCTTGCTATGCCAGTCCCAATTGAAGAATGACACACAGCCACCATGAGGGCACCCGGAGAATGGATGGTTGGGTGTCAATGAGGGTATCAGCAGTGCCACCCCATCCCTACCTCAAAGTCTGTATCCCCAACCTGCCTATTGGGTGTTAGTGATCAGGGGTTCACTTCTGAGACAGCATACTCTCCCCTGTTACAGAGTAGGAGACAGAATCCTGTGATGTGCAGAGATGTTCAGCATGTCAAATTTTAGGCCAGAGACTGAGCCATAGAAAACAGTAGGCCAGAGAATACTGGGTGGGAGTTGGCTTAAATGCAGTGGCCAAATAACAAATCTGAATGTACCTGTAGCAAGCAACGATATGGAACCATTCATTTAAAGACCTTCCCACAAAAGGAAGTCCTGGGCCTCCTGGTTTCATCAGTGAAATCTATCAAATGTTTAAAGAAGAAATAACACCCATCCCTCACAGATCTTTCCTGAACAGACAGGAGAGAGGAGGGAACATTTCCTAACTCATCCTGTAAGACCAATATTACCCCACTACCAAATCTAGACTTGATATCATCAGAAAGCTACAGACCCATATCTATCATGAATACCAATGCATACACCCTCAACACAGTATCAGCAAACCAAATCGAAAAACATTTGCAAAGGGCTGTGCGAGATCTTTCCCAGGATTGCAATATTGGATCAACACTCAACTTCAGTTATGGGAAACAGGGTATTAGTATTAATATAATGAAGGACAGAAACCACCTGTCATCTTGATAGACAAAGAAAAAGGATTTGACACAATTCAAGACCCGTTTGTGATAAATAAGTAAGTAACTAAATCAATAAACATGGTCAATCAACTCTGGATAGAAGGGATCATCATCACTGTGCTAAAGAACATCCCCAAGAAGCATCCAGCTCCTCGTCACATCACATCTAGTAGTGTTTGAGTGAATGCTTGCCTCTTGAGATCCAGACCAAGGATAGGAGGTCTGCTTCAACCATCTATATTCCACACTGACCAAAGGGTCTAGCCTGTGCAAGGGGCAAAATGAGAAATGAAATCATGGAGAAATAAGAAAGAAAGAAATGAAACCTATGTCCACACAAATACTTATCCTTACATGTCTTTCACAGCAGCACTGTTTTAAATCTCCCAAATAATGAGGCACCCTAAAAGTCTGTCAGCTGGAGAATGGTAAACAATTTGTTTACCCATACAGTGGAAAAGCATTGATGGATGAAAAGTGATGAACTTCTGCTTTCTGCTGCCACATGGGTGAGCCTCCAAAGCCTCATGCTAAGTGAAAGAACCCAAACACAAAAGGCCACTTCTTGCAGGAGTCCGTTTATATGAAATGTCCAGAAAGGGCACATCTACAGAGACAGAAATTAGATGAGAGGATGCCTGGGCCTGCAGGTCCTATTGGGGACTGACTGCCGTTTTGTGGTGCTGGCACTGTGGTGGTGGTTGCACCACTGTGTGAAGTTACTAAAAGTCACTGCCCTGGAAGTGATGACTGTGATTTGTGGTGTGTAACTATACCTCAGTAAAGCAGTTTAGGAAGGTAATGCAGATACAAATGAGACATGTGGGGAAAGATGTCATTGCTTTTGCAACAACGAGGAGTGCCCCTGCTGCTTCCACGTCCTGGGTCCGGCCTCCTCCTCACATGCTAGATGCTCCCTCCAGAGACAGTTGCTGTGCACATCAGGACGGAATCCCCAGTGAGCACACGTCTAGTGTGTCTCTGTGTTCATGTACAGGGGCTCGTTATGTGACCACAAGTCAATGGATCTGGACAGGCTCCCAGAACCTACCCTGCATTGAAATTCTACTTAGCTGTTTTTCCATTCTTCTCAAAACACATGGGCCCAGGTTCCATTTCCTTGGTAATGGATCTTAGCCCTTACCTCCAACCTCTGGTCACAGGAATACCTGTAGCCTAGTGTGAGGCCCCCTGCCTGAGCTCAGCAACCCAGAGGGATGCTCAGCAGAACAGCAACAAAGACAGTGGAACTCCATCCATCCTCCTTCTGCGGCCAGGACTGAGGTGCATTCCCTCCCCTCCACCTGCCTGAGTGTCTGGTAACAAAGGGGACTTGGGGGCATGACACACCACTGAAGCATTAAAATTGTTCTAAATATGGCTGTGAATAAGTACATCAAAAATCCCTCTCAGAAGAGAAGACACATAATTACAATTTTTTAAAAATTTCATTAGTAGCTCTTCAGTTCAGGATTCTATGAAAAATCAGGATGGGTGAAGCATCATGGGATGGTGCTTCTCAACCTAAACTGTGCATCATATCTCCCCTGGAGAGGCTTTAGAAGAGCCGATGCTGGCAAGACATCCCCAAAGAGTCTGAAGTAGTAGATCTGGAATGTGGCCCTGGCCTGAGCATTATCTGAAAATGTTCTCTTATGAAAACCGAGGTTGCAGCTGTGAAAACAGAACCCATTCTTACAGGAAGAAATCAAAAATCAAAAATTTGCGACTCCTCTCTACAAGGAAACCAGGCTTTCATCATGACCCGCTATGCTTGACAGATATCTTAGGCTGAGGAAAGGGACGACTTGCCCAAATTGACACTTGTTTGAAAACTGACCTTGTGCTTGCTCTGCTACGTGTTCCTGAATCCAAAGTTTTACAGTTAAAACCCTGCTGTTGTTAGTGAAACTCAGTACGTTTTAGTTCTTGTCAGGATCCCTTGTGCCTAGTTAGCTGAATACATTTCTAAAACACTGTGGAGATAACTTCATGTGACAGATCAGCATAGTGCTTCAAAGATTAAGGATGGCTGAGAACTGTAGCTGTTGATGTTAATGTAGAAGGATCGGCTGTCCGCGTATCTGCTGTCTGTGCTCAGTTGCTGTTTTAAACTGTTTCCTGTGATATCAAATTAACTCCTGTGCTCAGATGAAGACCAAATTGGAACAGGATGGTTATTAGAAAAATACACTTAAGGAATCCCTTGTTTGGTGCACACCCATGAAGACCCACCTCCAGAAATGTTCTCCTTTAGGGATCTCTTCTGGATATTCTTTGGCACGTTTCCCAATGATGGGCTTGCACTGCTGTGTCCAGACTCGTCGTATTGGTGAAGACAGGGCTTTCAACCTCTCAGGTGCATTATAGTGCCCGGGTTCCCTCAGAAATCCAAAAGAGGGTGGTGGCCTGTGCTCAGGACACCTTCAGAGCGTGTCTGAAGGAACAGGACCCTCAGAGGAACAGATCCCCACCTGCGGCAACAGGAAGATCTTGCATCAGCCTTTTCGAGAGCAGCTCCAGGGGAATCATGGCACAGTGAAGATCACACCCAGCAGCTAGCCCGGGATTGTGGTTTAAGGAACTGGGTGGATGGCAGTGCCCATCCATGAGACAGGAAACGTTGGCCTGGGGCTACTGGCAGGCCTGCAGGGCTTCTGGGACGTCTGAGTGCAGATGCCCCATACGTCTCAGGCTGTGGGGGATCTGGGGCCCCGCTGAGATGTCCTAGGTAGATTTACTGATAGGACAAGCCATCAGCATACAGAGGGATGCTGAGGAAAACAAGTCAGATGGGTAAAAGCTCTAGGGGGTGACGTGGTCACCCAAGGATCATGTAAAGAATGAAAGAGCACCCGACAGAGGTTGGAAACCAGAGGAAAACAAAACCAAGATTTAGGAGGGGATCAAAATAAATGGACAGACCTCTCTCAGTCGGGGGCAAGACAGGATGGGCTGCTGTCACAGACTCTGACCAAGGAAAGTGTTTTTGAACACGGAATGTGTCTGTGGCCAGTACAGCACTGGGTACCATGGTTTGGCCCATGGAGCTCTTGGGAGACGTTAGCAAGGGGATATTCTGTGGATGGGCATATGGAGGAGGAATCGAGAGAGGTAACCAGGTAAGGATGCTCCTGGAGTGTACACTTTCAAGAAGCATGGCTTGAAAGGAATCAGAGAGGCAGGAGATTGGAAGTAGGGGGCTGTGTGCTTGCAGAGTATGCTATTTTCTGTTCCCCAAACCAAAACGACCAGGATGCAAGTTCCAAAAATTCCTAAGAATCATCAGGACAGTTGACTAGAAGACAGAGTGGAGAATTGGAATGATCCTCACAGGTGAGTCTTCAAGTTGAGGAGGGGGAGTGTGGTGGTTTCAAAGCAGCAGTGGAGTTCCACGAAGACTTCCTTCCGCTCCCTCTGAGCCCCACTCTGCCTCTGCGACCCATGGTCACAGGAAGAGCCGGGGTAGTGGTGGTGGTGAAGGGTGGGGGTGGGGGGCGGAGGTTGCCGAGATCACAGTCTCAGTGTATACTCCTCAGACTCCATGGGCACTTTGCTCTATTTGTTCTCCCTGGCTGATCTGATCTTCATCATTGGTGTTCACCCTTCATAATGGTTAATAAGGGGAAAACTCCCAGTGAATTTACTTCTAACCTGGAATGTGTGGTTGCATGCAACCAACTGAATATCCACAGATACAAATGCTCAGTTTGTTCTGGTGAAAATGTTCTCTACTTCCTTCAGCGATGGAGCAGGGGTATGTGTCACTTAACAAGGCTCTCAGTGATGTGGGAGGGGGAGTCTATAACATGGCACACCTTTGTTCCTCACAGTGGCCTCAGCGGTCCCTGAGGGAAAGATGACTCCCTCTCCTGGATCCAGCTGGTGATGCTGACCTGCACCACCCACGGGTGGGGCTGGTGAAACTTGCATTTTTGTCTCCCTCCTCTTGCTGTGGACACAGTGCTCCCTGGCTGACTGAGCCTCAGCCACCCTGCTGGCATCTGCAGACCTCTCTGAATCTGGGTCTCATCGGCCAGCCCATCCCCAGGCAGGCATGTTTACTCCTCAGCCTCAGCTGCAAGTCCCCTAGCCCATTGTCTGCTTAAGCTTCTTCTGGACTCAGTCCCTTTCCACATTTCTGCCTCAGGTGATGCAGATCCCTCCCTTGGATATCACCTGCACCACAGCAGGAACCATGATCAGCTCCAGAAAACGAAATTCCTAAACTGCCAACACGGTTCTGCCCAAAGACTCCATTGCGTCATTGTACAGTGTGCCCCTGTGAGTCCCAAGTGTGAATGGGGTGGAATCCTCCCGTCCCTGGTTCTTGTCACACCTCCCTTGTCTGAGCTCTCTCACCTCTGCCTGCCACTGCCTCTGTGGGCCATTCCCCCCTGTGACTGAGACGCTCCTTGCTTTGGCTTGTCTTTCATTTGACCAAGACTTCCCATACAGTATCCAGGTCAAAAAGAGCATACTGTAGAATGTGTATCTTGTTGAGTACAGTTAGGACACTCGGGTGTCACATAAGCCCCACGCCCCTGAAATATAAAAACAGAGGGATAAAGAACACAAGAGTCAAATACGCCAAAGGTGCCTGAGATGTTGGCTAAGATGAGCACTGAAGAGTGTCTGTGGGATCAGGAAGTATGGATATTAATGATGTTCATGACGAGACCAGTTACAGCGGAGTGACTGGGATAAAAGCTCCATGGAAGGGGGCTGAGGAGAGAATATCTCAGCAGAATTTGAAGCAGTTTTGCTTTGAAGGGCAACCGGTAATGTGCCAGTAGCTGCAGAATAGGCTGGTGGAAGATGGTGGGTTTCCCCCTTTGCTGAGGAATGCTGCGATGCAGAGAGAGCAGGTGCTGGTTCCGGAGAGAGGAGTGATAACTGCAGGTGCAAAGTCCCTGAGAAGGTGCAAGGCATGGGATTCCCAGGCAGAGTGAGGGGCTGGGAGCAGGCCCGGAGAAGGGCAGCAGAGTGCCAGGGCAGAAACATGCAGATCGGGACTGGGAAACTTGACAAATCCCACGGGATTGCTTAGGTATTCTCCACGAATGATTGGTTGGTGGGGCTGGTGGTCATTAGCATGGAGGAAGGTTACTAGTGTGTAGTGTAGGAGTATAGCTAGGTGACCGTGAAACTCAACAGCGGTCTACTCCCGCCATGGATTCAAGAAAAAACACTTCTGTAAAGTTGTAAAGTTTTCTCCTTGATGCTCAGGTGCTCAGACACAGGCAGGGAGTGAGTAGGCAGGAGGGTGCAAGCCGCACAAGAGGTGTGTTTGTAGGGCCTGGCGGATGGTGTGGCAGGATATGTGGTCGGTAAGTTGGGTCTCCAGGAGGCTGTGGTTATCAGTGCACTGGCACTAGTGCGAGGGAACCGGCGGACATGACAGCACGTTGAGGGTGATGACAGGGAGGAACGCTGGAAACAGGACACCGTGAGGGGCGCGGTCTTTCCTGATGCCCGGAGCGGGACCGTGGGCAGAGGGATGCTCGGGTGGGGCGGAGGGGAACATCGCTAAGGACAGAGTCTCGGGTGAGCCTCGTGGGCACTGAGGACGGATCAGAAGAGTGAGGGCTGAGAGGAGAAGAGTGAGTGTATCACGGGAGTAACGCGTTCACAGGCCGGGGTGGGCGGGAGGAGAATGGACAGGGGACTTGTACCGGTCCCGCTCGTGGGGGGCTTCGGCATGAGCGACTGGACCCAGACGTCACCGGTCAGGTTCTTCAGCAGAGAGTTCAAAACGCGGTCCGGGAGAAATCTTCCAGGAGACTGGCAAGGGCCTCACTGGGCTCCTGCGCGCCGGCCCAGAACCAGCCAATCGGCGTCCAGCCCCACCCACCAAGCTCCGGCTCCTCCCTGACCTCCCAACTTCCTGCCCGTGTTGCTATGGTTCTGCGGGCCCCTTGAGGGGAGCCCGCGGTGCACGGGTGGTTTTGCGGAGCCTCTTCGAGAGGTGCCCTTCCTTTCCCTCAGGATGTCCTCAGGGGCATCCTCCTTGACTTTGTCAACGGCTCTGTCCAATCGTCTGCGGGAAAACCCAGCAGAAACTCTGGATTTTCTTCCGGGTTTGCGCCGTTGTAGTTTCTGTGGCCTGCAGGTGGCAGTGTTGCTCCGCAGACTCGCTCGGCAGTTTCTCCCCCCCCCCCCCCGCCCTTCGCACTTCAAAAAAACGACAGGAAGTTTGTTTTTTTTTTTTTCCCCCCCACAAAAAGCGGCAGATTTTTACCTGTGCTTTCGCTTATTGCCTGGTTCAAACTGCATCTGAGCCCTTCAGAGGGCCTTTTGTGAAAACTTTGATCAATCACATTGGCACTTAAAATTACAATAAAATAATATAAGCTGATATGTCGAATAATAGTGGACAAGTGGTCACCCTTGTCTTGCTTCTGATGGTAGAGGAAATCCTGTATGTTTAAAGAACTTTATTATGACAGTGAGTTTTGACTTGAAAATGTTTAGGTGAAGTGGAAGTGAGAGTTGATCAGGTGTGTCCGATTCTTTAGGACCCCTTGGACTGTAGCCTGCCTGGCTCCTCTGGCCAAGGGATTCTCCAGGTAAGAATATTGGAGTGGGTTGCCATTTCCTTCTCCAGACGATCTTCCCAACCCAGGGATTGAATCTAGGTATCCTGCGTTTCAGGCTGACTCCTTACCATCTGAGCCACCCACAGTAATAACATGACAGGGACAAGTGCCAAGCTAAGATCCTGCTGGGTAATTGATGCTGGACATCACCCAAGAAGCAGATGCTATTACTGCCCTCATTTTATGCATTTTGGAACTGTGGCACACAGAGGAAGAGTCAGCTGTCCAGGTTCTCGGGGGTCCTCAGAAAAGTGTCCGTTCATTCAGGTCTCAAGTCTGTCAGATTGTTGTTTTCCACACTGCTTTGCAGGATACATTCCCCTCCCCAGTAGAAGACTGAAATAAAATACACCCTGGGATTGAGGGTAAAACAGCCTCCAATACTGCGAAAGATTGAAGGTAGGAGAAGGGGATGACAGTGGACATCTGTCATGCAGTTTGAACAGATGACAGATGACAAATGGTTGGATGGCATCACTGACTCAATGGACAGGAGTTTGAGCAAGCTCCGGGAGATGGTGAAGGACAGGGAAGCCTGGCGTGCTGCAGTCCCTGGGGGTCCCATAGAGTCCGACGTGGCCCACCCCCTGGAAAACAACAATGACGTATTTATTACAATGAGATACTAAATGAAAGGGGAGCAAGGAGGGAAACCACACAGAAAAGGACTCATCCACTCTATCAGGATTATGACATGATAACACATTTACAGTGAAAAGCACCTGGAAGTAATCAGCTGTTATGGAGTACAAGCTTGCTCAGCTCACTGCAAAGTCAGGAAGGGACTTTAATCCAGAGTGGACTACCAAGAAGATGGCAGGCTAGTGACTCAAAACAACCATCTTGTTTGGGCCAAGTTGGACAGGACCCAGGGATCAGGGATGAGGTCCCTCACTGGAGAGTTCCAAACAGGGTCGGGGAGAAAACTTGCAGAGGACGCAGCCTGGGAGACTGGCACTGACCTCACTGTGCTTGGGACGGGGCGCGGGGCGGGGGGGAGGGGGAGCGGGGAGACCGAGATCCAGGCGATCAGATCCCAGCCTGACTCAGCAACACCGGATCTTCCTGGATGCCCCGACTTCTTGCCCGCCTGCTGCGGTTCTCTGGGCGGGTCTAGGGGAACTCGCGGTCCCGGGGTGGTTTGGCCCGGCCCCTTCGAGAGGTTCCCTTAGTTTCTCGGATCCTCACGGGCATCCCCCTTAAGTTTCGCATCTACGTTGTCCAGTCCTCTGCCGGAAAACCGAGCAGAAAGGATCGATTTTCTTCGGGGCCTGGGCATTTTGGTTTCTGCGATCTGCAGGTGGCAGTGTTGCTCCGCGGAGCTGCTCGTCCTGTTTCTCCCCCGCCCTTCGTTCTTGAAAAAAGGTCTGGAAGCCTTTTGCTGCAATAAGCGCCGGATTTCTTTCTTCACTTGAGCCCTTTGCCTGGTTCAAACTGCATCTGAAAACTTCAGTGAGCCCTTTGTGAAAACTTTGACCAAACCCGTTAACACGTAAAATTACGATAAAATAATATAAGCTGATACATTGAATAATAGTGGAGGGAGTGGGCACCCTTGCCTTGCCCCTGATCGTGGAGGAAAATGCTGTCTGTCGAAAGAGAACTGTATTGTGACATTGAGTTTTGACTTGAAAATCTGTACCTGAAGTGGAAGTGAAAGTCGCTCAGTCTTGTCCGATTATTTAAGACCCCCTTGGACTGTAAGCCTGCTAGGCTCCTCTGTCCAAGGGGATTCTCCAGGCAGGAATATTGGAGTGGGTTGCCATTTCCTTCTCCAGGGGATCTTCCCGACACAGGGATTGACTCTGGGGCTCACAGGGATTGCATCCAGGTCTCCAGTATCGCAGGCTGATTCTTTACTATTTGAGCCACTATGGAAGCCGATATGAAGGTAAAATAGCTTGTCAAACTTTTAAAAATGTGTAATAACATAGTTATTACAATAAAATGCTAAATGAAAAGGGGGAGGTGCCACATAGAAAATGATTCATGCACTATATCAGTATTATGACACAATACATTTATAAAGTAAACCACCTGGAACAAATCAGGAACTTTTTCATTTGGTCCAGAGACGTATATTGAAAACAGACTGCTGGTCGTTTTTTTGGTTGATACTTACTGCAAATACAAGGGTGACGAAAAACAAAGCAGAAAATACAGCACCTATCCTTAGACAGTTCTAGTTTATTTCCCATTTAGGTAGGGGATCAGAGCTGAGAAATGGAATATTTCTTGCCCTATCAGTAAAGAAGAATGTCGCAGTCATCAGCGATTCCAGCTCTCCAATGTGAGTCTAATGACAGTCAGGAAGGAGAAGAATATCTGGGATCTAATCAGTTCAATTGGAGAAGGAAATGGCAACCCACTCCAGTGTTCTTGCCTGGAGAATCCCATGGACAGAGAAACCTGGTAGGCTGCAGTCCATGGGTCGCAGAGTCGGACACGACTGAAGCGACTTGGCGGCAGCAGCAATCAGTTCAGTTCAGTCACTCAGCAGTGTCCAACTCCTTGTGACCCCATGGACTGCAGCACACCAGGCCTCCCTGTCCATCATCAGCTCCTGGAGCTTGCTCAAACTCATGTCCATTGAGTCCGTGATGCCATCCAACCATCTCATCCTGTTGTCCTTTTCTCCTCCCGCCTTCAATCTTTCCCAGCATCAGGGTCTTTTCCATTGAGTGGACTTTTCACGTCGTGTAGCCAAAGCATTGGAGTTTAAGCTTCAGCATCAGTCCTTCCAATGAATATTCAGGACTGCTTTCCTTTAGGATTGACTGGTTTGATCTCCTTTCTGTCCAAGGGAGACACCAACACCAGAGTTTAAAAGCATCAATTCTTTGGTGCTCAGCTTTCTTTACAGTCCAACTCTCACATCCACCCATGACTACTGGATCTAATAGCCACTCCCCAAGTTGAGCCCACAAAGCTCTGGATGTGAAAAACACAGGATACTTGCCCCAAGATAACTGAGATGCATATGAAAGGAATGATTCCCTGGCCCAGACTCTGCATCTTTCCATATGTAGAAATGTGCTAAATTCCTTAACTTGGGATATCTGCTTTTCTTTAATTTACAGTAACTTTTGATGTTCATACCACCTGCCATTTTTTTGCAAAACTTCTATATAACTGCCTCCTCTCCCACCTACCTCATCTTGCCAGTTTTCTGGGGTTTAGTTGAGATACTGTCTCATGGGCCTGAAGTCCTAAAACTTTCACCGAATAAAACTAACTCTCAACTTTTAGTTTCTGACTATTTTTTAAGTCGACACTTAGTGGTGATAGACAAAGGGACCAGAGCAGATTCCCCTCCTCAGCCTGAACTCTAGGAGGATCTGGAGTCTTCCTATAATACCAGCAGAGACCCCTTGCTCCCTTCAGCCTCCTCAGGGTATGCAGACAAATATGAGTGAGCCTTGTTTGATTCTTAGATCTGTATTGGTTGATGATCCTCGGTTTTATTCACTGAGGGAAAAGGTAATCCTTGAAACTTGATTTCTGGAAGAGGTACCTGGCTTGCTCTATTTAGACACTGGGCAGAATATCCTCAGGGTTAATGAAATAACAAGTGCTACTGAGGATGAGGAGAAATTGAAACACTCATATATGTAAAATATCAGTACTATTTCCGAAAATAATTTGGGAGTTTTTTAAAATGTGAAACGAAGTTACCACATGACCCAACAATTCCACTACTAGATATACACCCAAACGAAATATTAATAAAAATATAATCAACAGACAGCATGTCAAGAAACCCTGAGAGAACCATTCCATTACCTAAATGGGAAATAAACTAGAACTGTCTAAGGATAGGTGCTGTATTTTCTGCTTTGTTTTTCGTCACCCTTGTATTTGCAGTAAGTATCAACCAAAAAAACGACCAGCAGTCTGTTTTCAATATACGTCTCTGGACCAAATGAAAAAGTTCCTGATTTGTTCCAGGTGGTTTACTTTATAAATGTATTGTGTCATAATACTGATATAGTGCATGAATCATTTTCTATGTGGCACCTCCCCCTTTTCATTTAGCATTTTATTGTAATAACTATGTTATTACACATTTTTAAAAGTTTGACAAGCTATTTTACCTTCATATCGGCTTCCATAGTGGCTCAAATAGTAAAGAATCAGCCTGCGATACTGGAGACCTGGATGCAATCCCTGTGAGCCCCAGAGTCAATCCCTGTGTCGGGAAGATCCCCTGGAGAAGGAAATGGCAACCCACTCCAATATTCCTGCCTGGAGAATCCCCTTGGACAGAGGAGCCTAGCAGGCTTACAGTCCAAGGGGGTCTTAAATAATCGGACAAGACTGAGCGACTTTCACTTCCACTTCAGGTACAGATTTTCAAGTCAAAACTCAATGTCACAATACAGTTCTCTTTCGACAGACAGCATTTTCCTCCACGATCAGGGGCAAGGCAAGGGTGCCCACTCCCTCCACTATTATTCAATGTATCAGCTTATATTATTTTATCGTAATTTTACGTGTTAACGGGTTTGGTCAAAGTTTTCACAAAGGGCTCACTGAAGTTTTCAGATGCAGTTTGAACCAGGCAAAGGGCTCAAGTGAAGAAAGAAATCCGGCGCTTATTGCAGCAAAAGGCTTCCAGACCTTTTTTCAAGAACGAAGGGCGGGGGAAAAACAGGACGAGCAGCTCCGCGGAGCAACACTGCCACCTGCAGATCGCAGAAACCAAAATGCCCAGGCCCCGAAGAAAATCGATCCTTTCTGCTCGGTTTTCCGGCAGAGGACTGGACAACGTAGATGCGAAACTTAAGGGGGATGCCCGTGAGGATCCGAGAAACTAAGGGAACCTCTCGAAGGGGCCGGGCCAAACCACCCCGGGACCGCGAGTTCCCCTAGACCCGCCCAGAGAACCGCAGCAGGCGGGCAAGAAGTCGGGGCATCCAGGAAGATCCGGTGTTGCTGAGTCAGGCTGGGATCTGATCGCCTGGATCTCGGTCTCCCCGCTCCCCCTCCCCCCCGCCCCGCGCCCCGTCCCAAGCACAGTGAGGTCAGTGAGGTCAGTGCCAGTCTCCCAGGCTGCGTCCTCTGCAAGTTTTCTCCCCGACCCTGTTTGGAACTCTCCAGTGAGGGACCTCATCCCTGATCCCTGGGTCCTGTCCAACTTGGCCCAAACAAGATGGTTGTTTTGAGTCACTAGCCTGCCATCTTCTTGGTAGTCCACTCTGGATTAAAGTCCCTTCCTGACTTTGCAGTGAGCTGAGCAAGCTTGTACTCCATAACAGCTGATTACTTCCAGGTGCTTTTCACTGTAAATGTGTTATCATGTCATAATCCTGATAGAGTGGATGAGTCCTTTTCTGTGTGGTTTCCCTCCCTGCTCCCCTTTCATTTAGTATCTCATTGTAATAAATACGTCATTGTTGTTTTCCAGGGGGTGGGCCACGTCGGACTCTATGGGACCCCCAGGGACTGCAGCACGCCAGGCTTCCCTGTCCTTCACCATCTCCCGGAGCTTGCTCAAACTCCTGTCCATTGAGTCAGTGATGCCATCCAACCATTTGTCATCTGTCATCTGTTCAAACTGCATGACAGATGTCCACTGTCATCCCCTTCTCCTACCTTCAATCTTTCGCAGTATTGGAGGCTGTTTTACCCTCAATCCCAGGGTGTATTTTATTTCAGTCTTCTACTGGGGAGGGGAATGTATCCTGCAAAGCAGTGTGGAAAACAACAATCTGACAGACTTGAGACCTGAATGAACGGACACTTTTCTGAGGAACCCCGAGAACCTGGACAGCTGACTCTTCCTCTGTGTGCCACAGTTCCAAAATGCATAAAATGAGGGCAGTAATAGCATCTGCTTCTTGGGTGATGTCCAGCATCAATTACCCAGCAGGATCTTAGCTTGGCACTTGTCCCTGTCATGTTATTACTGTGGGTGGCTCAGATGGTAAGGAGTCAGCCTGAAACGCAGGATACCTAGATTCAATCCCTGGGTTGGGAAGATCGTCTGGAGAAGGAAATGGCAACCCACTCCAATATTCTTACCTGGAGAATCCCTTGGCCAGAGGAGCCAGGCAGGCTACAGTCCAAGGGGTCCTAAAGAATCGGACACACCTGATCAACTCTCACTTCCACTTCACCTAAACATTTCCAAGTCAAAACTCACTGTCATAATAAAGTTCTTTAAACATACAGGATTTCCTCTACCATCAGAAGCAAGACAAGGGTGACCACTTGTCCACTATTATTCGACATATCAGCTTATATTATTTTATTGTAATTTTAAGTGCCAATGTGATTGATCAAAGTTTTCACAAAAAGCCCTCTGAAGGGCTCAGATGAAGTTTGAACCAGCCAATTTGAGAAAGCACAGGGGAATATCTGCCGCTTTTTGTGGCAAAAAGCTTCCTGTCGTTTTTTCAAGCGCGAAGGGCGGGGGAGAAACTGCAGAGCGATTCTGCGGAGCAACACTGCCACCTGCAGGCCACAGAAACTACAACGGCGCAAACCCGGAAGAAAATCCAGAGTTTCTGCTGGGTTTTCCCGCAGACGATTGGACAGAGCCGATGACAAAGTCAAGGAGGATGCCCCTGAGGACATCCTGAGGGAAAGGAAGGGCACCTCTCGAAGAGGCTCGGCAAAAACCACTCGTTCACCGCGGGCTCCCCTCAAGGGGCCCGCAGAACCATAGCAACACGGGCAGGAAGTTGGGGCAGCGGGGAAGAGTGGAGGGCGGGGCTGGACGCCGATTGGCTGGTTCTGGGCCGGCGCGCAGGAGCCCAGTGAGGCCCTTGCCAGTCTCCTGGCCCCGGTTGGCTGGAAGATTTCTCCCGGACCGCGTTTTGAACTCTCTACTGAGGAACCTGACCGGTGACGTCTGGGTCCAGTCGCTCATGCTGAAGCCCCCCACGAGCGGGACCGGTATAAGTCCCCTGTCCATTCTCCTCCCGCCCACCCCGGCCTGTGAACGCGTTACTCCCGTGATACACTCACTCTTCTCCTCTCAGCCCTCACTCTTCTGATCCGTCCTCAGTGCCCACGAGGCTCACCCGAGACTCTGTCCTTAGCGATGTTCCCCTCCGCCCCACCCGAGCATCCCTCTGCCCACGGTCCCGCTCCGGGCATCAGGAAAGACCGCGCCCCTCACGGTGTCCTGTTTCCAGCGTTCCTCCCTGTCATCACCCTCAGCGTGCTATCCTGTCTGCCGGCTCCCTCGCACTAGTGCCAGTGCACTGATAACCACAGCCTCCTGGAGACCCAACTTACCGACCACATATCCTGCCACACCATCCGCCAGGCCCTACAAACACACCTCTTGTGCGGCTTGCACCCTCCTGCCTACTCACTCCCTGCCTGTGTCTGAGCACCTGAGCATCAAGGAGAAAACTTTACAACTTTACAGAAGTGTTTTTTCTTGAATCCATGGCGGGAGTAGACCGCTGTTCAGTTTCACGGTCACCTAGCTATACTCCTACACTACACACTAGTAACCTTCCTCCATGCTAATGACCACCAGCCCCACCCACCAATCATTCCAGGAGAATACCGAAGCAATCCCGTGGGATTTGTCAAGTTTCCCAGTCCCGATCTGCATGTTTCTGCCCTGGCACTCTGCTGCCCTTCTCCGGGCCTGCTCCCAGCCCCTCACTCTGCCTGGGAATCCCATGCCTTGCACCTTCTCAGGGACTTTGCACCTGCAGTTATCACTCCTCTCTCCGGAACCAGCACCTGCTCTCTCTACATCGCAGTATTCCTCAGCAAAGGGGGAAACCCACCATCTTCCACCACCCTATTCTGCAGCTACTGACACATTACAGGTTGCCCTTCAAAGCAAAACTGCTTCAAATTCTGCTGAGATATTCTCTCCTCAGCCCCCTTCCATGGAGCTTTTATCCCAGTCACTCCGCTGTAACTGGTCTCGTCATGAACATCATTAACACCCATACTTCCTGATCCCACAGACACTCTTCAGTGCTCATCTAAGCCAACATCTCAGGCACCTTTGGCATATTTGACTCTTGTGTTCTTTATCCCTCTGTTTTTATATTTCAGGGGCGTGGGGCTTATGTGACACCCGAGTGTCCTAACTGTACTCAACAAGATACACATTCTACAGTATGCTCTTTTTGACCTGGATACTGTATGGGAAGTCTTGGTCAAATGAAAGACAAGCCAAAGCAAGGAGCGTCTCAGTCACAGCGGGGAACGGCCCACAGAGGTAGTGGCAGGCAGAGGTGAGAGAGCTCAGACAAGGGAGGTGTGACAAGAACCAGGGACGGGAGGATTCCACCCCATTCACACTTGGGACTCACAGGGGCACACTGTACAATGACGCAACGGAGTCTTTGGGCAGAACAGTGTTGGCAGTTTAGGAATTTCGTGATCTGGAGCTGATCATGGTTCCTGCTGTGGTGCAGGTGATATCCAAGGGAGGGATCTGCATCACCTGAGGCAGAAATGTGGAAAGGGACTGAGTCCAGAAGAAGCTTAAGCAGACAATGGGCTAGAGGACTTGCAGCTGAGGCTGAGGAGTAAACATGCCTGCCCGGGGATGGGCTGACCGATGAGACCCAGATTCAGAGAGGTCTGCAGATGCCAGCAGGGTGGCTGAGGCTCAGTCAGCCAGGGAGCACTGTGTCCACAGCAAGAGGAGGGAGACAAAAATGCAAGTTTCACCAGCCCCACCCGTGGGTGGTGCAGGTCAGCATCACCAGCTGGATCCAGGAGAGGGAGTCATCTTTCCCTCAGGGACCGCTGAGGCCACTGTGAGGAACAAAGGTGTGCCATGTTATAGACTCCCCCTCCCACATCACTGAGAGCCTTGTTAAGTGACACATACCCCTGCTCCATCGCTGAAGGAAGTAGAGAACATTTTCACCAGAACAAACTGAGCATTTGTATCTGTGGATATTCAGTTGGTTGCATGCAACCACACATTCCAGGTTAGAAGTAAATTCACTGGGAGTTTTCCCCTTATTAACCATTATGAAGGGTGAACACCAATGATGAAGATCAGATCAGCCAGGGAGAACAAATAGAGCAAAGTGCCCATGGAGTCTGAGGAGTATACACTGAGACTGTGATCTCGGCAACCTCCGCCCCCCCACCCCCACCCTTCACCACCACCACTACCCCGGCTCTTCCTGTGACCATGGGTCGCAGAGGCAGAGTGGGGCTCAGAGGGAGCGGAAGGAAGTCTTCGTGGAACTCCACTGCTGCTTTGAAACCACCACACTCCCCCCTCCTCAACTTGAAGACTCACCTGTGAGGATCATTCCAATTCTCCACTCTGTCTTCTAGTCAACTGTCCTGATGATTCTTAGGAATTTTTGGAACTTGCATCCTGGTCGTTTTGGTTTGGGGAACAGAAAATAGCATACTCTGCAAGCACACAGCCCCCTACTTCCAATCTCCTGCCTCTCTGATTCCTTTCAAGCCATGCTTCTTGAAAGTGTACACTCCAGGAGCATCCTTACCTGGTTACCTCTCTCGATTCCTCCTCCATATGCCCATCCACAGAATATCCCCTTGCTAACGTCTCCCAAGAGCTCCATGGGCCAAACCATGGTACCCAGTGCTGTACTGGCCACAGACACATTCCGTGTTCAAAAACACTTTCCTTGGTCAGAGTCTGTGACAGCAGCCCATCCTGTCTTGCCCCCGACTGAGAGAGGTCTGTCCATTTATTTTGATCCCCTCCTAAATCTTGGTTTTGTTTTCCTCTGGTTTCCAACCTCTGTCGGGTGCTCTTTCATTCTTTACATGATCCTTGGGTGACCACGTCACCCCTAGAGCTTTTACCCATCTGACTTGTTTTCCTCAGCATCCCTCTGTATGCTGATGGCTTGTCCTATCAGTAAATCTACCTAGGACATCTCAGCGGGGCCCCAGATCCCCCACAGCCTGAGACGTATGGGGCATCTGCACTCAGACGTCCCAGAAGCCCTGCAGGCCTGCCAGTAGCCCCAGGCCAACGTTTCCTGTCTCATGGATGGGCACTGCCATCCACCCAGTTCCTTAAACCACAATCCCGGGCTAGCTGCTGGGTGTGATCTTCACTGTGCCATGATTCCCCTGGAGCTGCTCTCGAAAAGGCTGACGCAAGATCTTCCTGTTGCCGCAGGTGGGGATCTGTTCCTCTGAGGGTCCTGTTCCTTCAGACACGCTCTGAAGGTGTCCTGAGCACAGGCCACCACCCTCTTTTGGATTTCCGAGGGAACCCGGGCACTATAATGCACCTGAGAGGTTGAAAGCCCTGTCTTCACCAATACGACGAGTCTGGACACAGCAGTGCAAGCCCATCATTGGGAAACGTGCCAAAGAATATCCAGAAGAGATCCCTAAAGGAGAACATTTCTGGAGGTGGGTCTTCATGGGTGTGCACCAAACAAGGGATTCCTTAACTGTATTTTCCCCAATAAGTATCCCGTTCCGATTTGGTCTTCATCTGAGCACAGGAGTTAATTTGATAACACAGGAAACAGTTTAAAACTGCAACTGAGCACAGACAGCAGATACACTGACAGCTGATCCTTCTACATCAACATCAATAGCTACAGTTCTCAGCCATCTTTAATCTTTGATGCACTATGCTGATCTGTCGAATGAAGTTATCTCCACAGTGTTTTAGAAAAGTATTCAGCTAACTAGGCACAAGGGATCCTGACAAGAACTAAAACGTACTGAGTTTCACTAACAACAGCAGGGTTTTAACTGTAAAACTTCGGATTCAGGAACACGTAGCAGAGCAAGCACAAGGTCAGTTTTCAAAGAAATGTTAATTTGGGCAAGTCGTCCCTTTCCTCAGCCTAAGATAGCTGTCAAGCATAGCGGGTCATGATGAAAGCCTGGTTTCCTTGTAGAGAGGTGTCGCAAATTTTCGATTTTTTATTTCCTTCTTTAAGAATGGGTTCTGTTTTCACAGCTGCAACCTCGGTTTTCATAAGAGAACATTATCAGATAATGCTCAGGCCAGGGCCACATTCCAGACCTACTACTTCAGACTCTTTAGGGATGTCTTGCCAGCATTGGCTCTTCTAAAGCCTCTCCAGGGGAGATATGATGCACAGTTTAGGTTGAGAAGCACCATCGCATGATGCTTCAGCCGTCCTGGTTTTATGTAGAATCCTGAACTGAAGAGCTACTAATGAAATTTTTAAAAAATTGTAATTATGTGTCTTCCCTTCTGAGAGGGATTTTTGACATATTTATTAACAGCCATATTTAGAACAATTTTAATGCTTCAGTGGTGTGTCATGCTTCCAAGTCCCCCTTTGTTACCAGACACTCAGGCAGATGGACAGGAGGGAATGCACCTCAGTCCTGAAGGCAGAAGGAGGATGGATGGAGTTCCACTGTCTTTGTTGCTGCTCTGCTGAGCATCCCTCTGGGTTGCTGAGCTCAGGCAGGGGGCCTCACACTAGGCTACAGGTATTCCTGTGACCAGAGGTTGGAGCTAAGCCCTGAGTTCCGTTTCCAAGGAAACAGAAGCTTGGCCCATGTGATTTGAGAAGAATGAAAAAACAGCTGAGTAGAATTTCAGATGCAGGGTGGCTTCTAGGAGCCTATCCAGAGCCACTGACTTGTGGTCACACAACGGGCACCTGTGCATGAACACAGAGACACACTAGATGTGTGCTCACTGGGGATTCCGTCCTGACTTGCATAGCGACTGTCTCTAGAGGGAGCATCTAGCACATGTTGAGGAGGCCGGACCCAGGAAGTGGAAGGAGCAGGGCACTCCTCATTGTTACAAAAGCAATGGCATATCTTTTCCCACATGTCTCACTTGGACATCTGCATTACCTTCCTAAACTGCTTTTCTGAGGTATAATTACACACCACAAATCGCATCCATTCAATGCATCCAGAGCAGTGACCTTTAGTAACTTCACACAGTGGTGCAGCCACCACCACAGTGCAGTTGTGGAACACTTCCAGCACCACTAAAAGGTTCCGTGTACCCATCAGCAGTCAATCCCCAACAGGACCTGCAGGCCCAGGCATCCTTTCATCTAATTTCTGCCTCTGTAGATGTGCCCTTTCTGGGCATTTCATATAAGCAGACTCCTATAGGAAGTGGTCTTTTGTGTCTGGGTTCTTTCACTGAGCATAATGCTTTGGAGGCTCACCCGTGTGGCAGCAGAAAGCAGAAGTTCATCACTTTTCATCCATCTATGCTGTTCCACTGTGTGGCTACAAAATACTTTTTTTTTTTTTTACAGCATTCTGTGTATTTTAATAGCCAAAAATTGTAAACAACAAAAATATCCATTAACAGGTGAACAGATAAACAAATGATGGTAGAATTCTACAACAGAATAGTTCTCAAAAATAAAATGGAAATCAACTACTGATAAATGTTGCAATATGGATGAACTCAAAATCATATTGAAAGAAGCAAGATTATACACAAAAAAGAACATGCTCTATGATTCTATTTAAATTCTGGAAAATGTGAACTAATCTATAGTGGCAGGAAGTAGATTAGTGGTTGTCTAGGAGCAAAGTGGGCAAGAAGCAAGGATTACAACAAAATAGGATGACACTTTCAGGAATGATTGGTTGCTCACCATCTTGATTGATGTGATGCTTTCCTGTGCTCACGTGCTCTGTCGTCTCCAACTCTTTGCAGCCCTGTGGACTGTAGCCCACCAGGTTCCTCTACCTGTCATATTTCCCAGGCAAGAATACTGGAGTGGGTTGCCATTTCCTACTCCAGAAGCTTTCCTGGGTACGTATATGTCAAAACTGCTCAGACTGTCCACTTTAAATACGTGTAGTTTATTTCAGTCATATTTCAATAAAGTATTTAAATATGCTGATATAGTAATAATGTAGTGAGAGGACTAAGAAGAGTAAGTTTTTTTTTTTTTCCTTCTCAAAGGAAGGACTGTGTGGAGCGTTGAAATTCAGAAGGACCTTAGATCAGTCAGTATTATTGGACGTGCTTGTCTGCAAGCTGTTACTGGTGGTGGTGGTGCTTTAGTCACTAAGTTGTATCTGACTTTTGTGACCCCATGGACTGTAGCCCACCAGGCTTCTCTGTCCATGGGATTCTCCAGGCAAGAATACTGGAGTGGACTGCCATTTCCTTCTCCATACAAAATACTTTGTTTACCCCTCTCCAGCTGACAAACTTTTAGGCTTCTCCACTATTTGGAGATTACAAACAGTGCTGCTGTGAAAGACATTGTAAGGATAAATATTTGTGTGGACGTAGGTTTCATTTCTTTCTTTCTTATTTCTCCATGATTTCATTTCTCATTTTGCCCCATGCAGAGGCTAGACCCTTCAGTCAGTGTGGAATAGAGATGGTTGAAGCAGACTTCCTATCCTTGGTCTGGATCTCAAGAGGCAAGCATTCACTCAAACACTACTAGATGTCATGTGACGAGAGCTGGATGTTTCTCATGGATGTTCTTCAGTACAATGACGACAATCCCTTCTATCCCGAGTTGGTTGACCATATTTATTTACTTTTTTATCACGAACGGGTCTTGAATCAAATGCTTTTTCTTTGTGTCAAGATGACAGGTGGTTTCTGTCCTTCATTATATTAATACATTCTTTCCCATAACTGAAGTTGAGTGTTGATCCAATACTGCAATCCTGGGAAAAATTTTGCACAGCCCTTTTCAAATGTTTCTCGATTTGGTGTGCTGATATTGTGCTGAGGGTGTATGCATCACTATTCTTGATAAATATGAGTCTATAGCTTTCTGGTGATGTCAAGTCTGGCTTTGGTACTGGGGTGATATTGTTCTTATAGGATGAGTTAGGAAATGTTCCCTCCTGTCTATTCAGGAAGAATCTGTGAAGGATGGGTGTTATTTCTTTTTTTAAACATTTGATAGGTTTCACTAATGAAACCAGGGGGCCCAGGACTTCCCTTTGTGGGAAGGTCTTTAAATGAATGGTTCAATATCGTTGCTTGCTACAGGTACATTCAGATTTGTTATTTGGCCACTGCATTTAAGCCAACTCACATCCAGTATTCTCTGGCCTGTTGGTGCCTATGGCTCAGTCTCTGGCCTACAATTTGATGTGCTGGACACCTCTGCACATCACAGAATTCTTGCTCCTACTCTGTAACAGGGGAGAGTATGCTGCTCAGAAGTGACCTCCAGATCAGCAACACCCAATAGGCAGGTTGGGGATACAGACTTTGAGGTGGGGAGGGGGTGACACTGCTGATACCCTCATATACAGCCGCCCATCCATCCTCTGGGCACCCTCATGCAGGCTGTGGGTAATTCTGCAGTTGGGGCTGGCACAGGAAGGACCCAAAGTATCCTGTCCCTTTCCCCGCAATGTCCACTTCACCCTACCCTGATCCTAGTCATTCCTCTTGTCTGCTAGCCACACAACCCCACTGGGGATCAGTGATGCACTCACCACCACATCTAAGGCTGTCAGATCTCCTCTCTGCTTAATGACTCAACTCTTGAAGGCAGGGACTGGCCATGCAATTCATCCTCACCTCTCTGTCTCATAGCCAGCCTGGTATGGCATGGTGTTAATGTAACAGATACAGTGAAAATCTTCATGATTCACTAAATGAGGGACTGTGGTTGATGGGATCAACCTGGGTTGGCTGCTGGAGTGAGCCCATCGCATACCCACCCTGGGGAACTTGTGCCAGGTGGGGATGACTATCCCTACCCCAGTGCACTGTGAGTAGCGTCAATGACGTATCTTATCCAGTCTTGGTTTGCCACCAGCTGTTGATGGATACTGAAGTCACCGGGTCTTCTCACGTCACCTCAGCCTTTATGGAGGGTACAATTGGAGATGCTCTGCCAGAAATAAACCTGCGCTCATATGGCTTATTAGTCTGTGACAAAGGAGCCAAGAACCTCCATCAGGGAGAATGCTGTCTCTTCAATAAATGGTTATGGGAAAACTGGACCCCTTTCTTACACAGCATTCAAAAATAAACAACAACAACAAAAGATTAAAGTTGAAATTGTTAGATCTTAAACCATAAAACTCCCAGAAGACATAGCCAGTATGCTCTTTGACATCGGTCTTAGCAAGTTTTTTTTTTGACATGTCTTCTCAGACAAGAGCAACAAAAGCAAAAATAAACAAATGGGAGTTCATCAAGCTACAAAGCTTTTACACAGTAAGGGAAACTGTCAACAAAAGAAAAAGGCAACCTGCTGTTTGGGAGAAGATATGAACAAGTGATATATATCCAAAAAGAGGTAGATATCCAAAATAGCTAAAGGACTCATAGGATGTATTAGGAAAAACACACCAAACCCGATTTAAAACTGGGGCCAAGCATTGAATAGACATTTCTCCAAGGAAGAGATACAGATGGCCAACAGAGCATGAAAAGATGCTCAACATCTCCTCATCAGGGATTAGAAAATCAAGACCACAGTGAAGTTCTTCCTCATACCTGTCAAGTAGCTATTATCAGAAAGACAACAAGCAAGAAATGTTGGCAAGGATGTAGAGAAAAGGAAACAGTCACGCAGTGTTGGTGGCAACATACATTGGTGCAGCCATGATGGAGACAATGAGGGTTTCCTCAGAAACTGAAAATTAGAACTACCATATGATCCAACAATTCCACTTCTTGGTGTTTTTCTGAAAAATGGAAGAAACAATAGTCACGAAACATATATGTGCTCCTCTGTTTACTGCAGCATTATTTACAATAGCCAACATATGGAGGGAACCCAAGTGCCCATCAATAGATGAATCAAAAAGGAAGAAATGGTATATACACACACAAAACACACATGCACACAATGGAATATTACTCAGCAATAAAAAAGAATGAAATCTTGTCATTGTCAACAACATGGATGGACCTAGAGGGTGTTATGCCAAGTGAAACTAGCAAACAGAGAAAGACAAATACCACACGGTTTTATTTACATGTGGAACCTCAGAAATAAAATAAGAGAACACGGGAAACAAAACAGAAATAGAGTCAGAGACACAGAGAACAAACTGGAGGTTACCAGAGGAGGAGGGAGTAGGGAGATGCGTAAAACAGGGAAGGGATTAGGAGACACAAACTTCCAGTTATAAAATAATTCATGGGAATGGAATGTACATACAGGGAATATAGTCAATAATCTTGTAATAAATCTCTATGGTGACAGATGGTAACCAAACTTATTGTAGTAATTCATTTCACAATTTTTAAAGATATGGAACCACTTTATTGGGCACTTGAAATGAATATAATATCATATGTCATCTTTGGGCTTCCCCAGTGGCTCAGTGGTAAAGAATTCTCCTGCAATGCTGGAGGTGCAGGAGGCCTGGGTTCGATTGCTAGGTCGGGAAGATCCCAAGGAGGAGGGCATGGCAACCCATTTCAGTATTCTTGCCTGTAGAATCCCATGGACAGAGGAGCTTGGCGGGCTACTCACATGTGGTCACAAAGAATTGGACACGACTGAAGCGACTTAGCAGCAGCAGCAGCAAAGTGACTTAGCATGCATGCACGCATGGCAATTTTACTGAAGAAATAGAGTGTAGGCTCTGAATGGAGGATGCTGAAGTTTGTGGGTCACTTTTCCTTTGACGGCCTATATGACTCTGAGCAATCTCCCTAACTTCTCTGTCCTCTGCTTTCTCATGTCACCAATTAGGATTGAAATCTTCCAAAATGATTGGTCTGTGAAGGAGGATTAAATAAGGTGAAAGAAAGAAATATATAGAATCCTGTCTGATACTTGGTAAAGGATGAACAAACTTGAATGCCATGTTTCCCCTGCTAAACATACCCACAGTGAATAAATTCAGGCCTATGAGTTTCAGGAAGAAAAGCACTGCTTGACTTATCTTCTCCCTTGGAGCTGGGAGACAAGTCTTGCAAGATTGGTTGGGTTCTGAAGCTCTCTGATGAGATCACAAGTTCAGACTCCAATAAACTCACGTGTTCTCAAGCTCCTCTGTGCAGATGGTTCATGGATTTCTGCAGAAATATAAATCTGGGGACTAGCTGAGAGCACAGAATGACAGACAGCAGAATTCATTTTGGTTTCTGAAGAATCTCATGAGCACTTGCTGGGTACACAACATTGGGCTCTGAGTGTGGGAAGGAAAAGTAGATTTTATCACTCATGTCTCCTGTAATGAAAAGGGAAGCTATTTGTTATTAGGGGAAAGATGTGTGTGAATCACAGATCTGAGACAGAGGTCTTATATTCAGGATATGTAAGGAATTTTAAAATTGCAAATGATAAAATGTAGTGAAGGAGGGCAGATCCTTTTGCCAGGGATTGGGGTATGGAGAGGGAAACCAGAAAGGGGCAGCACCTGGGTGTTTTCAGGGTGATGGACATGGCCTGTGTCCATGGTGGTGGTCACTGGATTCTCTCTGTGTGTCAGAGCTCAGAGAGCTGCACACCCAAAGACAACCAGGCCACGACTTCCCTGGTGGTCCAGTGGTTAAGAATCCACCTGCCATATAAAATTAATACACAGAAATCCCTTGCATTCCTGTACACTAATAATGAAAAATCAGAAAGAGAAATTAAGGAAACGATCTCACTCACCATTGCAATGAAAAGAATAAAATACTTAAGAATAAATTTACCTATAGAAACAAAAGACCTGTATATAGAAAACTATAAAGAACTGATGGAAGAAATCTGCTGCTGCTGCTGCTGCTAAGTCGCTTCAGTCATGTCCGATTCTGTGCGACCCCATAGACGGCAGCCCACCAGGCTCCCCCATCCCTGGGATTCTCCAGGCAAGAACACTGGAGTGGGTTGCCATTTCCTTCTCCAATGTGTGAAAAGTGAAAGTGAAGTCACTCAGTCGTGTCTGACTCTTAGCGACCCCATGGACTGCAGCCTACCAGGCTCCTCTGCCCATGGGATTTTCCAGGCAAGAGTACTGGAGTGGGTTGCCATCACCTTCTCCAAAAGAAATCTAAGATCACACAAATAGGTGGAGAAATGTACCATTTTCTTGGATTGGAGGAATCAATATAGTGAAAATTACTCTACTATCCAAAGCAATCTATAGATTCAACAGAATCCCAATCAAACTACCAATGGTATTTTCCCCAGAACTAGAACAAATAATTTCACAATTTGTACAGAAACTTAAAAGACCCAGAACTGAAAGCAATCTTGAGAAAGAAGAATGGAACTGGAGGAATCAACCTTCCTGACCTCAGAGAATACTACAAAGCTACAGTCATCAAGACAGTATAGTACTGGCACAAAGCCAGGAATATCAATCAATGGAACAAAATAGAAAGCCCAGAGATAAATCCATGCACCTGTGCACACGTTATATTTGGCAAAGGAGGGACAAATATACAATGGAGAAAAAAGTCTGTTCAACACATGATGCTAGGAAAACTGGTCAACTACATGTAAAATAATAAAACTGGAACATTTTCTAACACCATACAGAAAAATAAACTGAAAATGGATTAAAGACCTAAATGTAAGACTAGAAACTATAAAACTCTTAAGAGAAAAACATAGGCAGAGCACTCTCTGACATAAATCACAGTAAGATCCTCTAGGTCACAGCACTTAGAGTAATGGAAATAAAAACAAAAGTAAACAAGTGGGACCTAATTAAACTTAAAAGCTTTTGCACAATGAAGGAAACTATAAGCAAGGTGAAAAGGCAGCCCTCAGAATGGGAGAAAGTAATAGCAAATGAAACAACTGACAAAGAATTAATCTCCAAAATATATAAGAAGCTCATGCAGCTCAATATCAGGAAAACAAAAAACCCAATAAAAAGTGAGCAAAAGACCTAAACAGACATTTCTCCAAAGACATGCAGTTAGCTTGTAAACACATGAAAAGATGCTCAACATCACTCATTATTAGAAAAATGCAAATCAAAACCACAATGAGGGATTAGCTCACACAGGTCAGAATGGCCATCATCAAACTGTCCACAAACGACAAATGCTGGAAATGGTGGGGAGAAAAGGGAACCTTCTTCCACTCTTGCTGGGAATGCAAACTGGTACAGCTACTATGGAGAACAGTGTGGAGATTCCTTAAAAAACCTGGGAATAGAACTGCTATATGACCCAGCAGTCCCACTGCTGGGCATATACCCCAAGGAAACCAGAATTGAAAGAGATACATGTACCCCAATGTTCATTGCAGCACTATTTACAATAGCTAGGACATGGAAGAAACCTAGATGTCCATTGGTAGATGAATGGATAAGGAAGTTTTGGTACATATATACAATGGAATATTACTCAAGTATTAAAAGGAACATATTTGAATCACTTCTAATAAGGTTGATGACCCTGGAGCCTGTTTTACAGAGTGAGGTAAGTCATAAAGAAAAGGACAAATACTGTATATTATAACACATATAATGGAATTTGGAAAGATGGTAGCAACTTTCGTACATGCAGGGCAGCAAAGGAGAGAGAGACGTAAAGAACAGACTTTTCCACTTGGCAGGAGAAGGCAAGGGTGGGATGATTTGAGAGACTAGCATTGAAACGTATACATTGCTATATGTAAAATAGATGAACAGTGCAAGTTCATCCACTTGCCAACGCAATGGAAAGGTGTTTGATTCCTAGTCCAAGAAGATTCCACATGCTGCAGGGCAACTAAGCCTGTATGTCACAACTACTGAATTTGCCTGCTGCAACTACGGAAGCCCACGAGCCTACAGCTCATGCTCTGCAACAAAAGAAGTCTCTGTAGTGAGAAGCGCATGCACCACCACTAGAGAGTTGCCCTCCTTTTCCACAACTAGAGAAAGCCTTTGCACAGCAACAAAGACTCAGTGCAGCCAACAATAAATAAATAAATAATAAGAAAGAAAACCAGGCTGATCTTCCTGTATGCGCATTTGAAAAATCCAATGGTAGATATTAAAGTAAGTGCATCTCTCCATATTCTTTGAATAATCATATCTTGGGTGAAGCTAACACAAATTACATCACAGGATATATCAAAACTTTAGATCAGCTTCCCAGGCACTGCTCTTTTCAAGAGAGCTACTTTTCTCAGAGGACTATTACTTAGCAACTGTAGTAACTGGAACTGTGGCCTCCATATTCAAGGGCAGGAAACAAGAGACATTAGGAAGACACGGTTCAAATCCTATGAGTTGCCTGTGACCACAGGCTAGGATGAACACACATCCCAGAAAGAGCCTCTTCACATTTCAGTAACTGAAACTTGTATTTCAACCACTTAGTTCAGTTCTTTAGGGCCACTGCTATGGCCTCTAAACAAGCACTTGGTGTGAAACATTTGGAAAATGACCTTAACCCAATTCACTCCCAACCACTTTTCACGTGTCACAAGGAGTCTCTCACAATGATACTTCTTCACATAGAAAGCTGGTTCTCAGATAAAGAAAAGATTTCATACACACACCTTGTGAAGAAATACTGAGATTTTAGAAACTCACAACTAACCTGTGGTTTATCATTCTTTTCTCTCTTCTTCTCCCTACATCCATTCTGAAAAATGAATATTTGGCCATGCTATCTGATTTGCCCACCAAGTGTCTCATACCACACACATGATGTTAATAGTAAGCCTAAACACAAAGACCAGCCAGCCCTATTGAAGTCGGCTATCTGGGGGCAGGGAGGTGGCTGGGGCAATAAACTCATCATGTCATTTCCTTCATCATCCCACTCCATCTCATTCCCTGCAGTCACTTGGCCCAAATGAATAAAGATATCGCACCAAATCTCTGCTTAAATCACCACTGCCTCAAGTTTCCTTCGTTATCTCACATGGCTTCTGAGGCCAGGGAAGAGATTTTACTTGAGGTGACTAAAACTAGAGAGACAGCCCATCAGCTAGAGATTCTGTTTGGGGGGGATGATGTCTCTCAGCACACTGTTTCCCCACTGTGATGAAGAAAGTAAAAGTCATCTTGGCTTGGCTCTGTTGCCCTGTTGTTCAGATGTTAGCCAGTAGATGGTGGGCTAGGAAGGTACTTGGATCTGTGATTCACGTGTAGTCAATAGAGTTTAACTGAAATGGATCACCCTGCATAATGGGGGTGGGGGAGACGGTTTCTTCATCCAATTAGCTGAAAAAACTTAAGAGCAGGGACTGAGGCTTCCTGAGAATGAAACAATTTAGGCTCAAGACTACAGCCTGAGAAACCCTGCATGAGACTCAGTTGCTGGCCTGCTCTGCAGATTTGGGCCTCTGGATTTCCAGGCAGCCGACCTGCCCTAAGGATATCAGAACTGTCAGCACTCATGAGGCCATGATCCAATTCCTTAAAATAAGTCTCTCTCAATTGGCTGTGTGTCTCTTGAGAAGCCTGACTAATACACCCCCAGTATGTCACATCTTTCTCAGTCCAATCCAAAGACATTGGCTGAGTCACCATATTATCCTGCACTAGATGCTGTCCATTAAAGAAGCTGATAGATAGAGGACACAGCCATTTATTTAGTGCCTTCCACCTGCCAGGTCATGGGCGCTAGGTGTTTTACATCTGTTATCTCTGATAGGCCTCCCAATAAACCTCACCAACAGATAGAGTTATTGCCATTTTACAGATAAGGAATTTGAGGCTGAAGGAGACTGCCTGGGCTGGTAGGGCCTGCACTGGAACCAAGCTTGAGTGTAAACTGTGAACTGTGGGATGGAGGGTGATGACATGGGGAGAGGAGTTTGGGCACAGATCCCAGAGAGTTTCCATGCCATGGGGGAGCAGGGAAACATCACATCCTTATTATCAGTCCTGGACATCCCCTTGCAATAGGAGCAGCCCCAATCCATCTGAGGACAAGACTGTGAGGAACTGAATCATCCACACAATAGAAGATGAAGTCTGTGAGTGGTTCCCAGGTGGGAGAGCTGTAACAGAAAAACCAGCTTCCTGGTGGGGGTTCGTCTAGCTGTGAGGGAAAAGCTCGGGGACTGTGGCTGAGAAAGAAGGAGCCTCTAGGGTTGGACACAGATATCTAATGTGACCTTGAAGTGCTTCCTGAAACTTGAGGGTAAGGCCTGACCTGCAACCTGCCCCATGGCAGCTCAGTATTTGTTACAACAGGGAACATGCCACACATTTCTACAAACCTCATTCAACACTCACAAAACAACCTGCTCAGTTCATGTTGTTATTAAGAATAATTCACCCATTTTCAGGTGAGGCTAGTATAGCACAGTGGGCCAATTTAATTTCTCAAGATGATGTGATAACAAGTGGAAGAATTAGGTGGGAAGGAAGGTTATCTGAGCCAGAGCTAGTGTCCTTACCCACAATACCATGTGGATTCCTCAAAAAAGGGGAAAAAAAGGGGGGGGGGAGACAGGAAAAAGAATAAAAGGAGACTCATGATGCTTACTGTAATGGGGCATCCACCATGGACTGTGAGTGAAGAGAAAACTCCTCAAAGAGGTCTAATCAGAAAGGTAACTGACAATCACACAACATGAAGTCAGGAGACTGGGCGGGCTCAGGCACAGTGTACTTGTACACAGAGAGCAGTGGGAGCACAAAGGAGGGCACAGGGGAGGGTAAGGAGTAGAAGCAGCTAAGGATGCAAGAGGAAGATGAGGAGAGCAAAGTGACAGAGCTCATGTGGACTTGCCCAAGGACACTGATCAGCAGGTTCAAACCGTCCATCCTGCTGATGGCAGCCTGCGTGGAAGCTATACCTCTCACCCTTGAAATAAAGTAGCCCAGCTCTCTGAGCTGTATCCAACCAGCCAGTATTCAACCCCCCAGTGCCACCTAGTCATCAATGCTCTCAGCACAGTGCTGAAAGCAGCCATAGCTAGGACAGACCTCAGTCTCAGGAGGTAAACGAGTGTCGAAGATACAGAATAAAGGGGAAGTCAAGTGGGAAGAGACAGACACTAGACACTCCTGTCAGAGTGGGGACAGAAGACAGGATGCCCCTCACCCGCTAAAAGGAACCAAAATTTGAGCCAAGGATTTTCAGGGTTCCCTCACTGAAAATTCAGTTGAGAAACAGCTGCTATAATGATTATGCACTAGGAAGGGGAAATGAGGGGGTTACTCTCATACAATAAGCTTCTGGACAATATGGGGATAAAAAGCATAAACAGCCCTGGAGTAACAGAAAACTGAGTGGAGAAGTTTGCTCTAGCCACCTGTTTCCTATGTGTTGTTTGCAACAAACTGACAGCATAACAGCAGCTGCACTGCTCTGTGAACCTCACTTTATCATCACTCATAAGATGGTAAACGTGTTCTGAGCACCTTTGGCAAAAGGGTCCTAAAGGAGCTCACAGTCGGGTGGGCAGGAAGCCAGACTGAAGACAATAGTGAAACAAGTGTGATGAGAGCCTTGGCCTTGGGAGCCATTTGAGGCTGGGATCAGGCCATGAGGAATGTCTTCACCTGGTGGTGGGATTACATATAATACCCCATTTGCAGACAAGGGAACCGAGGATCAGAGAGGGTGAGCATCTTACTCAAGGTCACACTGTTTGGTAGTGGTCCTAGCCATTTTTCATGTATGTCTGTTAAAATGTAATGGTCTCTGCACTATTCATTATACCACTCTCTGTCTCTCTCAATGTTGTCACGTATTTTCACTCACAATCACCACCTTATACATTCCCTTGGCTCTACGTCATCTTTTATTAGATAAATAATCTGCTGAACAAAGTATAGATTTCCTGGTAGCACATCCAGTCTCTCCACTTTATAAACAAAATTTCCTTGCAGGGCACATTGTACTCACCCAAACTGATGGTTTACACTGAGCTTGTACTGCACCCACATGCAGGGTAAAGAAAATGGATCACTGGAATCTGTAGTTTTACTTACCTATTTCACACAATCTCAAGCATAATTTTAAATGTAGCCAATATTCAAGTAAAAACAGTAGAATCATTGCTTTCTTATAATGAGCACTCACGAAAGATTTCATTGAATATCAATGAGTTCTAGGCAGGAGACCAAACCCCTTTCATAGAGAGTTGGAAGAGGGTGTTTGCTATGACCAGTGCATTCTCTTGGCAGAATTCTATTAGCTTTTGCCCCGCTTCATTCTGTATTCCAAGGCCAAATTTGCCCGTTACTCCAGGTGTTTCTTGACTTCCTACTTTTGCACTCCAGTCCCCTATAATGAAAAGGACATCTTTTGGGGTGTTAGTTCTAGAAGGTCTTGTAGGTCTTCATAGAACTGTTCAACTTCAGCTTCTTCAGCGTTACTGGTCAGGGCATAGACTTGGATTACCGTGATATTGAATGGTTTGTCTTGGAAATGAACAGACATCATTCTGTCGTTTTTGAGATTGCATCCAAGTACTGCATTTCAGGGAGAAGGAAATGGCACCCCACTCCAGTACTCTTGCCTGGAAAATCCCATGGATGGAGGAACCTGGTAGGCTGCAGTCCATGGGGTCGCTAAGAGTAGGGCACGACTGAGCGACTTCACTTTCAATTTTCACTTTCATGCTTTGGAGAAGGAAATGGCAACCCACTCCAGTATTCTTGTCTGGAGAATCCCAGGGACAGAGGAGCCTAGTGGGCTGCCGTCTACGGGGTCGCACAGAGTCGGACACGACTGAAGTGACTTAGCAGCAGCAGCAGCACTGCATTTCAGACTCTTTTGTTGACTATAATGGCTATTCCATTTCTTCCAGGGGATTCTTGCCCACAGTAGTAGATATAATGGCCATCTGAGTTAAATTCACCCATTCCAGTCCATCTTAGTTTGCTGATTCCTAGAATGTCGATGTTCACTCGTCATTTCCTGTTGGACCACTTTCAATTTGCCTTGATTCATGGAACTAACATTCCAGGTTCCTATGCAATATTGCTCTTTACAGCATCAAACCTTGCTTCTATCACCAGTCCCATCCACAATGGGGTGTTGTTTTTGCTTTGACTCCATCCCTTCTTTCTTTCTGGAGTTGTTTCTCCACTGATCTCCAGTAGCATATTGGGCACCTACCAACCTGGGGAGTTCATCTTTCTGTGTCCTATCTTTTTGCCTTTTCATACTGTTCATGGGGTTCTCAAGGCAAGAATACTGAAATGGTTTGCCATTCCCTTCTTCTTTGGCAATGCCAAAGAATGCTCAAACTACCGCACAATTGCACTCATCTCACACGCTAGTAAAGTAATGCTTAAAATTCTCCAAGCCAGGTTTCAGCAATACATGAACCATGAACTTCCAGATGTTCAAGCTGGTTTCAGAAAAGGCAGAAGAACCAGAGATCAAATTGCCAACATCTGCTGGATCACCAAAAAAGCAAGAGAGTTCCAGGAAAACATCTATTTCTGCTTTATTGACTATGCCAAAGTCATTGACTGTGTGGATCACAATAAACTGTGGAAAATTTTGAAAGAGATCAGAATACCAGACCACCTAACTTGCCTCTTGAGAAATCTGTATGCAGGTCAGGAAGCAACAGTTAGAACTGGACTTGGAACAACAGACTGGTTCCAAACAGGAAAAGCAGTACATCAAGGCTGTATATTGTCACCCTGCTTATTTAACTTATATGCAGGGTACATCATGAGAAACACTGGGCTGGAGGAAGCGCAAGCTGGAATCAAGATTGCCAGGAGAAATATCAATAACCTCAGATATGCAGATGACACCACCCTTATGTCAGAAAGTGAAGAAGAACTAAAGAGCCTCTTGATGAAAGTAAAAGAAGAGAGTGAAAAAGTTGGCTTAAAGCTCAACATTCAGAAAACTAAGATCATGGCATCCAGTCCCATCACTTCATGGCAAATAGATGGGGAAACAATGGAAACAGTGGCTGACTTTGTTTTTCTGGACTCAAAAAATCACTGCCAATCGTGATTGCAGCCATGAAATTAAAAGACGCTTACTCCTTGGAAGGAAAGTTATGACCAACCTAGACAGCATATTAAAAAGCAGAGACATTACTTTGTCAACAAAGGTCCGTCTAGTCAAGGCTATGGTTTTTCCAGTAGTCATGTATGGATGTGAGAGTTGGGCTATAAATAAAGCTGAGCACCGAAGAATTGATGCTTTTGAGCTGTGGTGTTGGAGAAGACTCTTGAGAGTCCCTTGGATTGCAAGGAGATCCAACCAGTCCATCCTAAAGGAGATCAGTCCTGGGTGTTCATTGGAAGGACTGATGCTGAGGCTGAAGCTCCAATACTTTGGCCGACTGATGTGAAGAGTTGACTCATTTGAAAAGACCCTGATGCTGGGAAAGATTGAGGGCAGGAGGAGAAGGGGACGACAGAGGATGAGGTGGTTGGATGGCATCATGGACTCGATGGACATGGGTTTGGGTGGACTCCGGGAGCTGGTGATGGACAGTTCATGGGGTCACAAAGAGTCAGACATGACTGAGCGACTGAACTGAACTAACTGAGAGGGAGTTGTGAAAATTCTTTTCCTTAAATTAAGGAAATTCTTTCTTTTTATACCTCTTCTCTGTTGCTGGTACCCTGAGAGACTTAAGCAAGCCAAGCCACTTCACTTTTCTGTTTTTGACTAAAGAAACAAGTAAAGCAAGCCTAACACACAGGCACAGACGTATGTAATACACCCAATAGAGGTATGTCAGATATAAGGCAATGGTATTGGAAATACAAGGGCTTCCCTGGTGGCTCAGTGGTAAAGAATCCACCTGCTAATGCAGGAGAGTGGAGTTTGATCCCTGGGTCATGAAGATCCCCTGAAAAAGGAAATGGCAACCCATTCCAGTATTCTGGCCTGGGAAATCCCATGGACAGAGAAACCTGGTGGGTACAGTCTGTTGGGTCGCAAAAGAATGGGACACGACCTAGGGACTAATCAACAACAATTGAAATACAAATGGAAACCTGTAACTAATCATATATCAAAATTTCGTACCACAGCAGAGGTCTACCGTCCAGGATCAGCTGTAGTCCAGAAAACCAGATAACCAAAGATACCTTCCTTTTTAAATTACTATACACTGCCTCTTGTCGATTCAGGAGATAAAAGTTTTTAAAAGTATTGCACACTAAGGTAGGACTCAAGGAGCCTATTAAAATATGTACTTATTCCTATGTCACATCAAGGTCTAACTCACATACTCTTGAGAAAGAACACCTGTGATGATTTCAATACGGGAAACACATTTCCCCTGAAAATACTTCTTTATTTTGTCTCATTTTGTGAAGTGTGGCATGAGGTGGAGAGGGAGGTGATGCCAAGGAAAGAGCCTACTTTTCAACCTGGTGAACCCAATTCAAGCCCAATTATCCCAGATCAACCAATGTCCATAGGAAGATCCAGTATAGCTTAAAAATGGTAATCCCCATCAAGAGAAAGAGAAATAAGTCATATACAAACTGTCCAACCACCATCTGATACTGAAGAGGTGGGGCGTCTGTGGAAAAGAACTGTTCTGAGAGAGAAGGGATCCCAGTTGGCTAAAGAGGATTGTGGTCCTGTGACACTAACGCACACCTGGTCGTTCCTCAAGCAATATATGTCTCCCTCTGTCTGCATGTCTGTCCCTCTCTCTACCTCTCATTTTCACATGTTCTTTCTCAGGACCAGATTCTCACCAGCAGGATGCCAATGCAGTGCTTCCCATCCTCAGGCCAGTCGAGAAGCCTGGAGTGGTGGGTCGGCCTCCCATTCTCAGTGTGTGTGGAATAGAAGAGTATAGACCACTGAGAGGAGGAGTCATCCAGGGTCCTATAGCAGCTACCTGCCCTTCACAGGGGAGGAGTCTGAGGGCCTGGCTTTGACATCGAAAAGATGGGACATTTACCCCTCCCCTCCTTATAGAAGGACCTTTCTGCATATTCCCTTGGTTGTGATGGATTGAGAGGGAACCGGGAGTGGCCTGAAGAAAAGTAGGTTGTCCCTAGGGACAGCGGCAGAAGGGTGGAGGGGATTCGGAGGAGGTAAGGTAGTTCCGGGCCCTCTCAGCCGTGTGCCTGGAGCATCTCTCCCAGCAACTTGGAGGGTAGAAGGGACAATCACTTCTGGAGTCACAAGAAGAGTTGTCGGGTACTGGAGATGCCCTCACAGATGACACCTGGTGATGGTCGGCTCTTGGGGTTAGAAGGCAGGGGCTTCTCCCTGTTTGCCCAGTAATTTGTGTTGTTGCCTGTCTATGTGAGGAGCAGCTGGTGTTACTTGAATTTTTTTTTTTTCTACCGGTTGTTAAAGGTAAGACACTGAGAAAGAGTAAAAGCAAACTAATAAAGACACTGACTTTATTCTACCCATTGCAATTGGGAGAGCACCAGAAACCTGAAGATCAGACTGTCAGCAAGGTTTTGCATTGTACTTCATTCCATAGAGAGTAGTAGAGAAGTTACAGTGGGGACATTTGCAGGTGGGAAAACGTTTAGGGGAAAGCAGCCTCAAGAGAAGAGGAAATAATTATCTTTGTGACTAGCTTGGAGAAGGCAATGGCACCCCACTCCAGTACTCTTGCCTGGAAAATCCCATCGACGGAGGAGCCTGATAGGCTGCAGTCCATGGGGTCGCTAGGAGTCGAACACGACTGAGCAACTTCGCTTTCACTTTCCACTTTCATGCATTGGAGAAGGAAATGGCAACCCACTCCAGTGTTCTTGCCTGGAGAATCCCAGGGACCGGGGAGCCTGGTGGGCTGCCGTCTATGGGGTTGCACAGAGTTGGACACGACTGAAGTGACTTAGCAGTAGCAGCAGCAGTGACTAGCTAGTTTCGGGACAACTGACTTTTAATCTCTGTTACTAGTCATGAGACAGAAAACAAGGAGTTGGATGGTCTGTGTCTGCCCTTTAATGACAAGGAAGCAAGTCTGTACTTGACCTTGTAGTAGGTAAACATAGTAGTCACTGGAGACTTAGAATATGTCTTATTGAAGTCAGAAGGGGAAGGGTGGTGCTTTGCATTAAGTCATTTTGGGAACATGAGTTTTTTTATAGCTCAGGTAAAGTTGAACTTTGTCAGCACCATAAATATGAGCATCTTTCATGCCTGTTTCAGTAGATAAGTCTATAGATAGTGAGGTTCAAACACCGCCCCCCCTCCCCATTTTAAAATTTGGATTATAATTGCTTTACAATGCTGTGCTAATTTCTGCTGTAGGACAAGGGTGAATCAGCTATAAGTAAACATATATCCCCTCACTCTTGAACCTCACTTCGACCCCTCAACACCATCCCTCTAGGTCATTCCAAAGCACGAAGCTAAACTTCCTGTGCTATACAGCAACTTGTCACTTGCTCTCTATTTTACACATGGTAATCTGTATATTTCAGTGATATTCTCTCAATTCATTCCACCCTCTCCTTCCCCTGCTGTGTCCATAATTATGTTGTTCGTATTTGAGAATATTCTTGCCCTGCAAATAGTTTCATCAGTACCGTTTTTTATATATTTCACATATAGGTGTTAACCTACAATACTTGTTTTTCTCTTTCTGATTTATTTCACTCTGTATAACAGGCTCTAGCTTCATCCAATTCACAGAAATGACTCAAATTCATTCCCTTTAATAACTGATTAATATTCCATTGTATACATGTACCACAACATCTTTATCCATTCATTGACAGACATTTAGGTTTCTTCCATGTCCTGGATATTGTAGATAGTGCTGCAAGGAACATTTAGGTACATGTGTCCTTCTGAATTATAGTTTTCTCAGGGTGTATGCCCAATAGTGGGATTTCTGGGTTGTATGGTAGTTTTATGGGCTTCCCTGGTAGCTCAGCTGGTAAAGAATCCATGTGAAGTGTGGGAGAATCCGGTTCAAATCTTGGGTCACAAAGAACTCCTTGAGAAGGGATAGGCTAGCCACTCCAGTATTTATGGGCTTCCCTGGTGGCTCACAAAATAACGGATCCACCTGCAATGTGGGAGACCTGTTTCAATCCCTGGGTTGGCAAGATCCCCTGGAGGAGGGCATAAGAACCCACCTTGGTATTCTTGCCTGGAGAATCCCCATGGGCAGAGTAGCCTGGTGGGTTACAGTTCATGGGGTCACAAAGAGTTGGGCACAACTGAGCGACTAAGCACAGCACAGCACGTGGTAGTTTTATTTCCAGTTTTAAAAGAAATGTCCATATTGCTTTCCATAGTGGCTGTATCAATTTTCATTCTCACAAACAGTATAGGAGGAATCCCTTTTCTCCACATCCACTCCAACATTTATTGTGTGTAGATTTCTGAAGATGGCCATTCTAACCGGTGTGATGTGATACCTAATTGTGGTTCTGATTTGCATTTCTCTCATGATGAACGAGGTTGAGCATCTTTTCATGTCTTGGTTGACAGGTTCCGTTTTTACTCTGGAAGTAATTAATAGACACTTGAACATCACTGTATAGTTCTCAAAAGGTATTTTTTTTTTTTTTGTAATCTAAATGAAGGCAGCAAAAAGGAGTCATTATGGCAGAATAGGATCACTATCCTCTTCAGTTGAGGAAACTGAGTCACAGAGAATGTAAGTAACCTGCCCACAGTCACAGAAGGAATAAGCAGTGGGACCTTGATTCAAATCTAGGTATCTGTGGCTTCATCACCTCCCAGCTCGACACCACAGGGTGATGGTTTCCAGATCCACACTTCAGGCTTAGCACTCTCTTCCTGACTACAGACTCCCCTAGTCAACTGACAGGGCTGCAGGGAGACTGCACTCAACAAGTGCTAGGCAACTTCTGGGACACCGGAGATGCCTTCACAGGGAAGTGTGAAGTGTGTTAGACACACTGGGTCCCAAAGGCCTCTACCCACTCCCGGGAGGGAGTCAAGAGCTACTGGAGGAAGATTGGAGAGTCTAAAGAGGGCTGTTTCTCTGAAAGACAGGTTGACGGACTGCTGTTCTGCATGCATGTGATAAGAAACACTTGTTCCTTTGAATTTATTTTTCTTTTATGGTTGGCAATACCTGCCACATGGTGAAAATACACAAAGCAGCTATGTAAAACCAAGCAGATAAATGGATAACTAGATACTCCCATTTTACCTGGGTGTGCCTGACAGTAAAACAGCACTTGTTTGTAAAAGGAGAACATTCTCCTAGGTTAAAACAATGAAACAGGAAATTATTATTTTCATTTCCCCCTATCACAGATGAGGCATCATGGGCACAGAGAAGTTAGGTCAGCTCCCCCAAGTCATTCTGATAGTACGTGTTTGAGTCCCAAAGACAAGGAATATTCAACATGTCCAAACTGCACCCATTCCCCACACAGCTGCACCTCCTTTTCTGTCCCCTGACTCAGTGCAAGGCAGCCTTCTCCCCAGCTGCTTAGGCCAGAGATGCTTAAAGCCATCCTTGCCTGCTGCCTCTCTCACCACACTCTCAATCATCAAGCCTCACCTCTCTGCCTCCTAAGTCTAAGTAAGATTCTGTTCCTTCTCTCCCTCAGCACAGTGAGTTCCCTAGGCCAGGTCACCCTCGTCTCTCTCCTTGACAAGCACCAGCAATCCTGATGCTTTCCAACACATGGTCTGTCCTGCTGCCTGAGGAAGGGAAGCTTTCTTCAGTGCAATCTGGACATGACACCCCTGCTCAAAACTCTGCACGGGCTGCCTGCTGCATTTAGGATACTGTCCAGCCTCCTGGACTAGGCGCAGCAGGTCTTGTCTGCCCTCAAATGCCTGATTTCACCAGATGCTCTCCCTCTGCTCCACGCCCCATTTGACAGTCCAGCCACCCAGACCTCTCTCTGTTCATCATATGGCTAGTGTGCTCACTCCTGTCCCCTCCCACCACCCCCCGCTCCCTCTCGTCCCCTCCCCACCCACCGATTTCACAATATCACTCCTGCTTTTGCCTCCATCTTACATGCCCTTCCTCCCTCTGCATCTGCCTGATTCCTTCTTATGTTCAGCTGTCAGGCTGGGTAGAGCAATTTCCATTTTTCCTGGGGAGTACCTGGATGAAAAGACACAGTTCACAGATTTTATATTTTTGCCAAATGGAAGGTGATGGAGATTTCACTTTGAATCCCTGCTGCACGATGAGCTGATGTGCAATCTGATGAGTTTGTCTGGGAAAGGCTTCCTTGCTAAGCATAGGATACAGACAGAAAAGCTCTCCTCTTGCTTTATATGGGCCCATTGTTGTGTTTGAATATGGCCTTTGGAATTTGGTCACAGCGTTGGAAGCATAAAGGGATCCAGGGTGACCACCTGCTTCACAGTGAGGAGGGATAAGCCGAAGCATGGAAATTTCACAATGTCACTTTACGGTGTCTGTGACCCAGTACACGAAACAGGACTTGAGCTGCCCTACCCACGCACTGTGTGTTGATGAGACTTTCATTATATTTCACTCTATACTCTGAATTTCTCTTAGGATAGGAGGACGTATATTAACACATCCTCCCTATGCAAGTGTTCTGTTTACTAGACCCTGTGGTCTTCAGGGAAACCAGGATGAGCTGCTAGCTCAGTATGGGGACCCTCCTAGGGAATGTCACAGCACCTTCTTGCAATTCCTCAGGTGTCTCCACCTGGTGTCATTAACCCCTGGATGCAACTGCCAGTTCCTGTGATGGCCAGTGGAGGGAGCGAACCCTCTGCTGCTTCTACCTGCAACAGATTCAACTGTGATGACTGACTTAATTCACTACAACTCCTCTGAGTAGAGCACACTTAAATATGAAATGAAGTGTGTGTGTGGCATATAAAGACAATTAAATAGTTGGACATAGCACCAGTTCCACCACCCCCACCCCAACCCCCACCCCAGGCAGAGGATGGCGTAGACTCCCAGGTGCTCCGGCATGCATCCATCCCCACTGATGTGTCCCTTATAGGAGGCGCAGTGTAAATAACTCACCTGGGGCCTACTTATGGATATTGTGGGAGCTGGGTATATGGGGTTTTATTCCCCACAGACCCAGAGGGGTAAGGGTGAACCCTAGACGTCTCACAGACAAGGAAACAAGCTGAACAAGCATAGGTGGCTGATGCAGTAAAAGCTGGATTTGGGAGTCATGCCCTAGTTCCTCTTGAGTTCAAAGTCAGTCTTCTTTGCAGTCACAACAACATTCATGGCTTGTGTTTCAGTTACCAAGATGCAGATGTTGTTCCATGAGAAGAGAGCCATCATTGTCCCAATCTCCTGTCCACTTGTGAAATGCAGGTATCTAGTAGGGCAAAGTCACCCTGAAGGGTTCTAAGAGCCCTTGTGTGGGTGTCTTAGGAGGAGCTTCCTTGCAGCCAAAAAACTGGAGTCCACTGGTGGGAAAGGCTTGCCCCAGAGGCAACAGCCAAGCAGGACTTTAACTTCCCCTGCAGGGAGGCACTTTGCATACCAGAGAGGCTTTGTAACCAACCCCCACACCCCAGTTATGTCTCCACCAGTCCCAAAGGAATTGGGACGCAAGCTGAGACACAGGAAGTGTTTTTAATGGCTTCAGGACAGTTCTGGAGATGACCCAGCTGCCGTGGTGGTCAGAAGACAAGTGGGAATGGAAGTCTGTCTGGCTCCACCTTTGTCCAGGTCTGTGCTCTTCTGCTCATGTGTGTGTAACCTGTGGATGATCAAAGTGCCACCTCAAGAACTGCCCCCCACCCTGAGAAAGTGTCCTGACCAGAGACCCACACCACATCCCACCCGTGGACATATGGCAGGGGTCAAATACTCTTTTCTGTGTTCCCAGAGTCCTATAATTTAAATCCTCCTGTCGCTTTATTCACACAGCATCTGCTTGTAGGTTACAGCCCCCATCATCCCTAAGCAAACTAGCCACAGTAGGAGGAGACATAGTGTCTGGTCTCTGCTTAGAATTACTTCCTCGGTGAATGAAGGACCGGGACTCAAGGTAAGTACTTAGTCAATAAAGGGTATCCCTTCTTGGACCAGTTACTTTTGTGTTAATAATGACACAGGTAAATGGAGTAAGCAGGACATCTGTGGAATAAGATTCTCTTCCCTTTGGGGGCGGGGATTGGGGTGCATGTTTCATATGACCCCTAATTCTGGAAACTCCTGATCAAAGAGGCTGCAAGGTTCATTACACATGTGTGGGTCACTGTATTTCTCCATCAGCCACAGTTGTAACCTCACAGTGGAACTGGGGTCAAGATCCTGAGAGCACTGGTCAGGTCACTGAACATTTCCCAAGGACCAAGTGAGTGTTGGCCCCGCAACTATGTGTCCAGATGATGGACTGTTGAATGAACTCAGGCTGCTAGTGGAGTCTATGATGCTGTGCCTGGAGCACAGGCGTCTATGGAGTCGGGGACACGAGCACAGGTAGGAAGGGCATGTCGAGTCCAGGGGAGGCCGTCAGCCTCACTCAGAGGCTGAGTGTGTCCTCCTTGCTCCTTGCTTGCCCCACCTCAGCTGTCTCTGATCTTTCCCCCTGTACTGCCTCTGCCTCCCTCAAAGGCCTGGCACAGGCCTGTCCATCACCACCTATGATTCCTGCTTGTTCCTGTCAGTCCACTGACAGAACAGACACTTACCCAGTGCCACGGTATCTAGTCTCTGCTTTCTGTTCACCTCTTACTCCCTGCTTCCAGCTGCCCCAGCCTCCTGTCTGTGTCTGCCCCCAGCATTTATCCCCACTGTTCCCTCTTCAGCAATATCTTGACCTCAGATGTCTGCTGTACTGACTTTTTTCCCCATTCATGTCCTTGTGAAAATATCACCTCCTCAATGAAGCCCACCCTGGTTGCTGTGGTCAATACTGTGACTTGCAGCTCTCCCCCTTGCTGCCCACAGTACCAGTCCCTTACAGGATTTACATTTATCTGATCACAGTACCATCACCTTCTAACACACTGTATAATGTCCTGGGTTGTTATGGGGAGGGTTTATTTGGTGCCTCCTAGCCCTTCCCCTTCGGGGAAAGTAAGTCCAGTGCAGGGATTTCTGTGGGCTGGTCGCTTGTATCCAGCACGGAGATCCAAGGAAAGCCTCGATAAATATTTGCTGCCTGAAGCAATGTACCTGCCTTCCTGCTAGACTGTGAGACCCCTGAGGGTCCTGTTCTTCTCGTCCTTGGGGCAGGCCCTCCCTCCACGCAGGGAGAGGGCCTCAAGGTGCGGCTGCCTCAGTTTCAGCCACACCTCCAGCCAAGCAGCTCCGTGACCTGGGACTCAGGAGTCACCTGGCTTCACTTCAAACTGTAAACACCTGTCTTTAAAGGAATGTAGGTATTTTAAATGTTTAGATTTTGGGCCTCGTTTTTGGTGCACCCACATTGAATACGAATTGTTGCAGCTTCTGAAACACAAGTTTGGAAATTTTTATGAATTTGGTTATGCAAATAGGAAACAAAATGTAACATCCTGAAATGTGAAGTCAAGTGGGCCTTAGGAAGCATTGCTGCGAACAAAGGTAGTGGAGGTGATGGAATTGCAGCTATTTGAAATCCTAAAAGAAGATGTTGTTAAAGTGCTGCATTCAATATGCCAGGAAATTTAGAAAACTCAGCAGTGCCCGCAGGACTGGAAAAGGTCAGTTTTCATTTCAATCCCAAAGAAGGGCGATGCCAAGGAATGTTCAAACTACTAAACAATTGCGATCATTTCACCCACTAGCAAGGTCATTCTCAAAATCCATCAAGTTAGTCTTTAACAGTACATGAACGGAGAAGCACCAGATGTACAACATGGATTTCGAAAAGGCAGAGGAACCAGAGATCAAATTGCCATCTGTTGGATCGTAGAAAAAGCAAGGGAATTCCAGAAAAACATCTACTTCTGCTTCACTGACTATGCTTAAGCCTTTGACTTTGTGCATCACAACAAACTGTGGAAAATTCTTAAATAGATGGGACTACCAGATCACCTTACTTGCCTCCTGAGAAAGCTGTATGCAGGTCAACAAGCAACAGTTAGAACCAGACATGGAACAACAGACTGATTCAAAATTTGGAAAGGAGTACGTCAAGGCTTTAATATTGTCACCCTGCTTATTTAATTTATATGCAGAGTACATGGTACAAAATGCCAGGCTGGATGAAGCTCAATCTGGAATCAATATTGCTTTTAGAAATATCAATAACATCAGATATGCAGATGACACCACCCTTATGGCAGAAAGCGAGGAGGATCTAAAGAGCATCTCCTTGAAGGTGAAAGAGGAGAGTCAAAAAGCTGGCTTAAAACTCAACATTCAAAAAGTAAGATCATGGTGTCTGACCCCATCAGTTCAGTTCAGTTCAATCGTTCAGTCGTGTCCGACTCTTTGCGACCCCATGAACCACAGCACACCAGGCCCCCCTGTGCATCACCAACTCCCAGAGTCCACCCAAACCCATGTCCATCGAGTCGGTGATGCCATCCAACCATCTCATCCTCTGTCATCCCTTTCTCCTCCTGCCCTCAATCTTTCCCAGAATCAGGTCTTTTCAAATGAGTCAGCTCTTCACATAAGGTGGCCAAAGTATTGGAGTTTCAGCTTCAACATCAGTCCTTCCAATGAACACCCAGGACTGATCTCCTTTAGGATGGACTGGTTGGATCTCCTTGCAGGCCAAGGGACTCTCAAGAGTCTTCTCCAACACCACAGTTCAAAAGCATCAATTCTTTGGTGCTCAGCTTTCTTTATAGTCCAACTCTTACATCCATACATAACCACTGGAAAAACCATAGCCTTGACTAGATGGATCTTTGTTGGCAAAGTAATGTCTCTGCTTTTTAATATGCTGTCTAGGTTGGTCATAACTTTCCTTCCAAGGAGTAAGCGCCTTTTAATTTCATGGCTGCAATCACCATCTGCAGTGATTTTGGAGCCCAGAAAAATAAAGTCTGACACTGTTTCCACTGTTTCCCCATCTATTTGCCACGAAGTCTGATCCCATCTCTTCATGGCAAATAGATGGGGAAAAAATGTTAACACTGACAGACTTTATTTTCTTGGGCTCCAAAACCACTGTGGACTGTGACTGAAGCCATGACATTAATAGATACTTGCTCCATGGAAGAAAAGCTGTGACAAACCTAGATAGCATGTTAAAATATAGAGACATTACTTTGCAAACAAAAGTCCATATCATCAAAGCTATGGTTTTTCCAGTAGTCCTGTATGGATGTGAGAGTTGGACTATAAAGAGTGCTGAGTGCTAAAGAACTTAATCTTTCAAACTGTGGCACTGATGAAGACTATTGAGAGTCCCTTGGACAGCAAGGAGATCCAGTAAGTCAATCCTAAAGCAAATCAACCTTGAATACTCATTGGAAGGACTGATGCTGAAGCTGAAGCTCCAATACTTTGGCTACCTGATGCCAAGAGTTGACTCAATGGAAAAGACTCTAATGCTGGGAAAAATTGAGGGAAAGAAGAGAAGGGGGTGACAGAGGATGAGATGGTAGAATGGAATCATTGCCTCAATGGACATGGGTTTGAGCAAACTCCAGGATATAGTGAAGGACAGGGAAGCCTGGCGTGCTGCAGTCCATGCAATTGCAAAGAGTTGGACATGACTGAGCTACTGAACAACAATGTGAAATGCTTCAATCCCTGATAGCTCAGCTGGTAAAGAGTCTGCCTGCAATGCAGGCCATCCTGGTTCGATTGCTGGGTCAGGAAGTTCCGCTGGAGAAGGGATAGGTTACCCATCCCAGTATTCTTGGGCTTCCCCTGTGGCTCAGCTGGTAAAGAATCCGCCTGCAATGAAGGGCACCCTGGTTTGATTGCTGGGTCAGGAAGATCCACTGGAGAAGAGAAAGGCTACCCCCTCCAGTATTCTGGCATGGATAATTCCATGGACTGTGGTGCTCCTGTCTGACAGCTTTGTAGTGGAAATGATGATATTCTGCAGGTTTGGAAATAAATCAAGATGGAGACAGGGCCAGCTTTATGTTAGACAGAGGATATATTAGAAAACAGCAGGGTATCCCTGCTGTATTTCGTCAGAGACACAGAAAAAACTTGTCCCCCACAATGGCATTTCCAGTATTGTGACTGAGGGAGATCTTCAAAACAGTAGCAAGAAACTGACCCCCAGGGAGGGTCTCAAGGAAGGCAACCCCATACCTCAATGGTCTAGACAAGGAAACCTGGTCAATGGAAGTGGCTCCTCTTTCCATGGGATCCTCCAGGCAAGAATACTGGAGTGGTTAGCCATTCCCTTCTCCAGGGGATTTTCCAGGCCAAGGGATTGAACCCCAGTTTCCTGCATAGCAGGCAGATTCTTTACCATTTGAGGCACCAAGGCAAGGGAAGGCTGCTTAGTTGTGTCCAACTTTTTGCGACCCCATGAACTGTAGCCTACCAGGCTACTCTGTCCATGGAATTTCCCAGCCAAGATTACTGGAGTGGGTTGCCATTTCCTTCTCCAGGGGATCTTCCTGACCCAAGGATTGAACCCATGTCTTCCGAATTACAGGCAGACCCTTTACCATCTGAGCCACCAAGGAAGCCTAATTATTGTTGGGTCAATAACATGTGGAATATAGTATATTTTCAGTAACAACACAAAGGAGGTGGTTGGGAGCAAAGCTGTATCAAGTCTGGATGGTGTCAAATCCACACAAACATATGCAAAGAATCAGAAATCATAGCAAAGAAAGTGAATTTACAGAAGTTCTAAATAAATACCTGATATCCTGCCTTATATCAGTTTTTCATAGACATAACATTATATATTATATAATAATGATAAGTGTATTAATGTGGTATACCCATTCTAGATTTACTACATATATGACAATATGAGGAAGAGGGAAAATGGAATAGAGATAGGAGTAATGTTTCTGTATCTCACTAGAATTAGTATAAATTTCAAGCTGATTGTGATAAAGAAAGTTGTTATTTTGCCAACAAAGGTCCATCTAGTCAAAGCTGTGGTTTTTCCAGTAGTCATGTATGGATGTGAGAGTTGGACCATAAAGAAAGCTGAGTGCTGAAGAATTGATGCTTTTTAACTGTGGTGTCAGAGAAGACTGTTGAGAGTCCCTTGGACTGCAAGGAGATCTAGCCAGTGCATCCTAAAGAAAATCAGTCCTGAATATTCATTGGAAGGACTTATGCTGAAGCTGAAACTCCAATACTTTGGCCACCTGATGCGAACCACTGACTCATTTGAAAAGACCCTGATGCTGGGGAAGATTGAAGGGGGGAGGAGCAGGGGATGACAGGATGAGATGGTTGGATGGCATCATTGATTCAATGGACATGAGTTTGGGTAAACTCCAGGAGTTGGTGATGGACAGGGAGGCCTGGAGTGCTGCAATCCATGGGGTTGCAAAGAGTCAGACATGACTGAGCAACTGAACTGAGCTGAGTGGAAAAATCAGTAAAGAAATTAAAATGCTACATTACAAAATACTGATTGAATGCAAAAAAAAAGCAGTAAAATGAGGACCATTGAACAAAATGACATGAGACAGAAAAATATATTTGCAGATGTAAGTCTGTATCAACATTAAATGTGAATAGATAGAACAATCCAACCAGAAGGCAGACATTGAGCCCAGCTTTAAAAAAAAAAAAAAAAGATTTAACTGTATGCTGTCTACAGAGGACACAGTTTAGATTCAAAGATACATAAATTACCATGTATGTATGTGTGTGTTCAGAATTGTCGTCAACTCTTTGTGCCCCTGTGGACTGTATCTGCCAGGATTCCTGTCTATGAAATTTTCCAGGCAAGAATACTGGAATAGGTTTCTATTTCCTACTCCAGGGAATCTTCCATACCCAGGGATCGAACCTGAGTCTCCTGCATTGGCATATGGGTTCTTTACCATTAGCATCACTTGGAAAGCCTTAAATGACCCAACAATTCTATTTCTTGACAATTTTACCCAAGAGAAATGAAAAGATGCTCACACAAAGACCTGTACTCAAATATTCCACACGTGTATTCCTAATAGCCAAACCTAGAAACAACCGAACTATTCGACAACTGGTATGCAGATGAAAGAAAAACAAAAGAGGATACCTGTACAAAGGAATACTACACGGTAATTTTAAAAAAGTTGGGGGGGGGACTAATAATGCATGTAACAGCAAGGATGGGTCTCACCTGTGCAAATGAGAGAAACCAGACACAGAAGGCTACATATTATATGATTTCATGTCAAAGGATTTCTGGTAAAGGCACAGATATTTGCACAGAAATATATCTGTGGTTGCCAATGTATAGAAGTGGAGGAAGGAGTCTGAATGCAAGCAGTCCCAACAAGCATTTTTGAACAATGGGAAGTTTTCTACATTTTTACTGTGGTAGCATTTACACCATGCTTCAGTTCAGTTCAGTTCAGTCGCTCAGTCGTGTCCGACTCTTTGCGACCCCATGAATCGCAGCACGCCAGGCCTCCCTATCTATCACCGGCTCCCGGAGTTCACATAGATTCACGTCCATCAAGTCAGTGATGCCATCCAGCCATCTCATCCTCTGTCGTCCCCTTCTCCTCCTGCCCCCAATCCCTCCCAGCATCAGAGTCTTTTCCAATGAGTCAACTCTTCGCATGAGGTGGCCAAAGTACTGGAGTTTCAGCTTAAGCATCAGTCCTTCCAAAGAACACCCAGGACTGATATCCTCTAGAATGGACTGGTTGGATCTCCTTGCAGTCCAAGGGACTCTCAAGAGTCTTCTCCAACACCACAGTTCAAAAGCATCAATTCTTCAGCACTCAGCCTTCTTCACAGTCCAACTCTCACATCCATACATGACCACAGGAAAAACCATAGCCTTGACTAGACGGACTTTTGTTGGCAAAGTAATGTCTCTGCTTTTGAATATTCTATCTAGCTTGGTCATAACTTTCCTTCCAAGGAGTAAGCAGCTTTTAATTTCATGGCTGTAGTCACCATCTGCAGTGATTTTGGAGGCCCCCCCCCCCCAAAATAAAATCTGACACTGTTTCCACTGTTTCCACTGTTTCCCCATCTATTTCCTATAAAGTGATGGGACCAGATGCCATGATCTACGTTTTCTGAATGTTGAGTTTTAAGCCAACTTTTTCACTCTCCACTTTCACTTTCATCAAGAGGCTTTTTAGTTCCTCTTCACTTCCTGCCATAAGGGCAGAAGAACTATACAAAAACAGACTGAAAGTGAAGGGCTGGAAAAAGATTTTCCATGCAAATAGGGATCAAAAGAAAGTAGGAGTCACAATACTCGTATCAGATAAATTAGACTTTAAAACAAAGGCTGTGAAAAGAGACAAAGAAGGTCACTACATAATGATCAAAGGATCAATCCAAGAAGAAGATATAACAATTATAAATATATATCCACCCAACATGGGAGCACCGCAGTATGTAAGACAAATGCTAACAAGTATGAAAGGAGAAATTAACAATAACACAATAATAGTGGGAGACTTTAATACCCCACTCACACCTATGGATAGATCAACTAAACAGAAAATTAACAAGGAAAAAAAAAAAAAACACATGTATCTATAAAGTTCACTAAAGCAAAGCACAGTAAAATTAAAAAAAAAAAAAGAAAGAAATTACAATATTATATATTAAAAAAAAAAAAAAAAAAGCCCTGACACCCAGCTTATAGCCCAGACTAATAAAATCAGAGTCTCTGAGGGAGGGAGAAAGCCATCAGAATATTTTAAAAAAAAAGATCTTTTTTTTTTTCCCCAGAACAATGTGTACTTTAATCAAAACTTCCAAGCTACTAGTTTAGCTTAAGGTAAAAAAATCATATAACCTAACCAGCAAAGTCCTTAGCACACATTTACATATAATTTTTTCAAATATACATGTACATTTGACCCTTGAAAAAAGCATTGGCTAGGGGCACCATCTCTTCAAAAATCCGTATATAATTAATTTTAGAGTTAGCCTTTTGTATCTGTCTGTACTTTCACACTTGAGGATTCAACGACTGTGGATGGTATAGTATGTATTTACTGAAAACAAAACCATCCCCGCCCCCTGCAGTTAAACCCATGTTGTTAAAGGGTCAACTGTGTATTGCTAGCTGGGAACCCTCTAATTTCTGAATTCTGAAACAAATGAGCCATTGTCACACAGACTACAGCCTTTTCCCAGACTTTTTGCACAAATTCCCCTCTTATGGGACTTCCACAAATTTCTACAAATGCCTGCCATTCAGGGCATTGTCACCTCACAGAGCAATGTACCACAAAAAGATGAAGGCTGGGTAATTAGCTTAGCAGATCAAGGTAGGCAGGTAAACTTGACGTGAGGTTAAGGACCTGAATACAGATCCCCTTATGCTATCCAAGTTGTGGACTTTTATTAAAGTCTTCATGTTGCCACAAGAGGAATGCACACCTTAGTCTAAGTGACTTCCTGATGCACTCCTTACACTGCTAGTTTCCTCCCCATTTTTAAGACACCAACTTAAGCCATTTGCCAAGCTGAATTAATCAAACACAGATGCCCTAATTCCTCGCCCCCATCTCTAAGCTATGCAAACTGGGGAGACCAAATGTACACAACCCCCACTTCATCTGACAACATATATTCAACATGCAACATAAAGTATAATTTCCATTTTATTGTCTTTTCAGAGAAACCAATATTTCTTCAGTCTTTAAGGACTTGGATCCTTACATGGGCTTTGGTGGAGGACGTGGGGCAGCACCCGCAGGTCTAAATCGGGGTGGAGGTGTTCGGTCCTTACGGGCTTCCCGAGAGCGATTCCTGACTACCTTGCTGTGAATGGCACAACTCACGCAGTAATGTAGTTTCACATACAGCTTGGGAAGTACACAGGCATCGAAAACACTCGCTTCAGAAATGTCCCTGATGGCTGCGGCCTCTATGATGTTCCGAATGACGAACTTCTTAATGGCCTTATCCTTGGGCACACATCGGGCACAGTTGGTGCAGCGAATAGGCTGCACATGGCCGCGGCCCTTTTTGGCACGACCGTTGTTCCTTCTTTTCTTGGTCATCTTGGAAGCGCCGAGGCGAGAGAGCACAAAAAAGATCTTGATGACCAAGATAATCGCTATGGTGTGATCACTCACCTAGAGCTGGACATCCTGGAATGAGAAGTCAAGTGGGCCTTAGAAAGCATCACTACGAACAAAGCTAGTGGAGGTGATGGAAAACCAGTTGAGCTATATCAAATCCTGAAAGATGATGCTGTGAAAGAATGCACTCAATATGCCAGCAAATTTGGAAGACTCAGCAGTGGCCACAGGACTGGAAAAGGTCAGTTTTCATTCCAATGCCAAAGAATGCTCAAACTACCGCACAATTGCACTCATCTCACATGCTAGTAAAGTAATGCTCAAAATTCTCCAAGCCAGGCTTCAGCAATATGTAAACCGTGAACTTCCTGATGTTCAAGCTGGTTTTAGAAAAGGCAGAGGAACCAGAGATCAAATTGCCAACATCTGCTGGATCACCAAAAAGCAAGAGAGTTCCAGAAAATAATCTATTTCTGCTTTATTGACTATGCCAAAACCTTTGACTGTGTGGATCACAATAAACAGTGGAAAATACTGAAAGAGATGGGAATACCAGATCACCTGACCTGCCTCTTGAGAAACCTATATGCAGGTCAGGAAGCAACAGTTAGAACTGAACATGGAACGACAGACTGGTTCCAAATAGGAAAAGGACCCTGCTTATTAAACTTATATGCAGAGTACATCATGAGAAACGCTGGGCTGGAAGAAGCACAAGCTGGAATCAAGATTGCTGGGAGAAATATCAATAACCTCAGCCTTATGCATACCAGAGTGTAAATGCTACCAGAATAAAAACGTAGAAAACGTCCCTTTGGTTTGAAAATGCTCCCTTGGGCTACTTGCATTCAGACTCCTTCCTCCACTCCTATACCCTGGCAACCACAGATATATTTCTCTGCCTATAGTTGTGCTTTTCCAGAAATCCATTGACATGAAATCATATAATACACAGCTTTCTGTGTCTGACATCTCTCATTGGCACAGCTGAGATGCATCCTTGCTGTTACATGCATTAGTAGTTCCTTTTTAAATGACTGTGTAGTGTTCTTTTGTACGAGTATACTCTTTTGTTTTTCTTTCTTCTATATACCAGTTGTTGAATAGTTGGGCTGTTTCTAGTTTTGGCTATTAGGAGTACATGAGTAGAATATTTGAGTAAAGGTCTTTGTGTGAACATGTTTTCCTTTCTCTTGGGTAAAATTAAAACTCCTAGTAAGTATGAAAATTCCCGCTATAATAGAATAAGAAGAATGTGCTACTGGAGAAGAGTGCAGAAATAGCTACAGAAGGAATGAAAAGGTAAGCCAAAGTGGAAACAACACCTAGCTGTGGATGTGTCTGGTGGTGAAAGTAAAGTCCGATACTAAAAGGACAACACTGTATAAGAATCAGAGGTATATTCAGAGAAACTAGTTACCAGTTCAGAGATTTAAATGTGCAGTGCACCAAGCAAAAAGTGGAAAAAGAGGTATCTATTTATGTACTTATTCCATGGAAGTGAGTAAAGCCATTGGGACTATGACGGAAAATCCAGAAGCAGAGAAGGAAATGGTTCATCAGAGCGTGTATAAAAATAGGTATTAAAAAACGTAATATCTATTTCTGTCATGACTGTCTTTCTGAGACACATTCTCCACTGAGGGTAACCTGGGACTACCTATCACCACAGTTTGTGGATGCATAAGAAAGACTGCACTGGAAGGAAAAAAATACAGTCTTCAAGCCCCTTTCTAATTCTGCAGGGACCCTGCGGTTCCAGGAGTCTACCTCAGTGGCGGGAAAACCACAACCTGCACTGCACACGTCCAACTCAGGGAGCATGCACAGTGTGTGCGAGCGCACCCCTTGCTGCGCATGCGCCTTGATGCGCATCCCCCTTCCTGAGCGCATTCTGTGAGGAGCATTGGGCCCGAGACGGGTCTGTTTAATCAGTCCCGGTTCTTGCTCACTACTTGAGACTCACTAGGTAGGTTCACAGATCTGTCCTGTCTGGACTTTAAGTGTGCTTGCGTGTGAGGGGGAGCCAGGGAGTTTGGGGCGGGTCGGGCAGTGCGATTTGGGGCCTTTGAGGAGGAAGGCCCTCAAGGTAGTCATCTTTCTCCTCACAAATGTCGCGACGCCATAGTTCTTGCCCTGGTGATGGGAGAGGAAGGGCAGTGGGCAGAGTAGGGCAGGCGGTAGGATGATGGTGGGGGGAGACTTGGGGGTGCTATTTGAGATATCTGGTTCATTGGGGCCCTGGAACTGACGACAGAGCACAGAATCTGGGGCCGGCAGTGGGACCTGGGCAGGGGGCAGGGTGGGCGATTAAGGAAAGGCCTAGAAACCGGACCGCAGTGGGGTTGTGACTGTATCGCGGGTTTTGTGGTAAGGTGCCAAGAGAGAAGTGGACCGGTTGCTCTGTATGCAGCCTCACCTCAGCCCCAGACACTGAGAAAATCGCCATAGTCAGGCTGTAAAGACTGAGCCTTTCTTCGTGTTCCAACTGAATTCCAAGCCAGTTGGGGAAAATAGGTCTGGTGAATAGTAGTGTGATAAGAGCAATAGTCCTGAGTTTTTAAATTCCTAGCAGCATTTCAGTAAATATCTTTATGATGGAGAATTCTGTTGTGAAATCAAACATCCTCCCGAAAATTCAGCCTTCTTGTGTACCTTAATGTGATTTCTCTGCCAGCTTCGCAAAGACACAAATGGCTTTGCAAGCGACTGTATTTGGTGTAATTGAAATGCATGTACACTCATACTTAACCAGAGTTTTCTTTTGAAAGTATTCTCACATAAAAAAAAAATAAGTCAACATATGGTCATAAAGTGATCAAATATAGCTGTACTCTTAAATACATTTTCTAAATCACCATATTCTGCTTTCAGGGAGAAATATGAGTGGGCAAGTGGCATCAAAATTGGGACCTACAAAGCAAGATTGCTCCCAGGTGGATGAACCTGTGGTTGTGAGTACCTTACCATTTGATGTTTTCTACTAGCTCAAGTTTATTTTTGAGAAAATGATGTTAAGTAGTACGGATGCAGTGATAAATGTCTTCCATGCTGATAAAGGGTGAGAATTTGTCTTAGGAAGGAACATTGATCCAGATATAGTCTGGCATTGCCTGGATGAGTATACTGTTAAATTCCCTGGAAATGTGCCCAGTGACTCCCTCCTCCTGCTTATTAACAACAGACTGCATGCTTCCATCCCAACATAGATTTAAATAACTTTCAAAATCTTTCTGGGTAACTCATGGGAGCTAACTCATCTCTGTGGGAAGAGTAACTTTATTAAAAGTAAGTACATAGAATTGTGTTGGGAAAATGTTGTTAGGTTTACTTATGCTCAGATATATCTATGTATTATGTATATTTATGCTATTAGATGTATTAACAACAAAAGTTTTTATTTGCATGCACTCTCTACTAGGACCAGCAGCCCAGTGTTAAGCAACCTCAACAAGAGAAACCGCCAGCTGAGATTCAGGATATCACACCTAGAAAGGAGGAAGTACATGGAGAGGATCCAGTGAATCGTGATGAAGAAGAGGAGAAGGATCCCTTTGAAGGTAAAGTGTATCTGTGCGTCATGCCTTAAAAGACATAACCAATAAGAAGAGGAAAGGAAACATTAGAAAAGGACTTCAGACAGTTCCTAAAAAACTGAGGAGAGTATAGTTTGCAGGTCAGTGTGTTTGCTCAAATTTTCCCTTGTTTTCAAGACAAAGAGAAGGGGGCAACTAAGTTGTCTGAGGACAACCCCGGAAAAGGAAAATGGTAGTAACATTCAGAAAATTCTGCTTTCCTTTTTCTCCAGCAAAACATTCCTGGAATAATGCTCCTGAAGTTCTTATTCATCACATTTTTAGCATACTAACCTAAGGCTTTTAATTCATAACACCGAGGGAATGAATATCATCATTCCCTTGTTTACACTGAATGCTTTACAGTGTGTTTATACTGTATATAATTGATGCATTTTTTTTTTAAAGATTCTGGCCTGGAAGCTGATCTCCAGCAATTGGCTCTGGCAAAGACTGGGGGTGAAGGTGGAGATGGTCCTGATGTCAGGGAGGAGTTTGCATCAAATACAGAGCCTGTTGAAATGCCAGAAGCAGGTATGTCATCCATTCAGAAAGTAATTTATGTGGTTTCTGTTTTTCAGAATATTATATCTTTACTAATATAGAGGGAACATTACTATTATTTTAATAATAGAGTTCACATATTCTTTGAAAGATAGTTCAGACCCCAGATACCTGAGTGCCTGACTTACAGACTTTCAAATAAAGAAACAGACAGGATCAAAGCCATATCAAAATGAAACTAGGAAACCGTTTTCTTCTCTTGAGTATAAGTACTTTAAGCAACAGCTAATAATTTTCAGGTTCTTTTATAATTTCTGCTTGTAGCAAATATGGAATGCATTTGTAATAAATATCAGTTTATATCAAATATGCTTAGGCATCCAAGTAGGTTCTAGTACCAGCTTTAGCATAATGTGTGTGATTCTGTGAAATCCCTTAACTTCTAAACTCAACTTTACTCATGTAAGTTATGAATTCAGAACAGATACACGAAGATGCTGATTTTTCAATGCTAATTTTTGCATTCTCTGATTCTCTTTGATGGAATGCATACAAGAATACTCTGTTTTGTATGATGTATTTATCATAAAATATCATCTTGAGTCAAATTATAACAGGGGGATTGAGATTTCATTTTCTGAAGGGGGACACATGATACCTGTGGCTGATTCATGTCAATGTATGGCAAAAACCACCAGAAGATTGTAATTAGCCTCCAATTAAAATCAATTAATTAATTTTTTAAAAAGAAAATGAGCCAACATTCTGCTTGATGTTTGTTAAATTCTCTCAAGTTCTGAATTCTCTAGCTCTTTAAAAAATAGTTGCATTTTAAAACCTTTCCCCACGGAATCATGAAATGACTGAATATTAAAATGGCCAAAGATAGTCTAGTTTCCTATTTCTGTGGCTGATCAAGTTGAGAGAGTGCATTTAGTCAGTGATATTCAAGGCAGGTGTGAGTAAGATACGTATGCTAAGCACACTAACTGCCCCCAGGTTTGGTCTTTTTTTGGGGAGGGAGGTTGCTTATTTTAATTGGAGGATCATTACTTTACAATACTATGATGGTTTTGCCATACACCCCACTCTCACTCTTAAAGAACTAATAAAAATCTGAGCCTCATGATATAATCGTCTCTAACCATATCAAGTATGTTATTTTTCTTCTTTGATACATGAGTTTAAGAAGTTTTGAAGGCCAAAGATTATAACTCTAGTTCTTCCCGCATAATCAACTTAGTATCTTTCACATACGTGTTTTCCAAATTGCTGACAATGAATTGCATGGTTCTGATTTTAAAGGAAGAACTTCATAGTTAGGGAAGAATTTACTGTGTATTAGCCTTCTAAATATTTTCACTTTACATTTTTTTTCCAATCCATTAGAAAAATTAGATGAAAATACAACTTTCAGACGACTTTCAAGTAACTACAGAACATGATTAAAATGTTCTCATAGAAAAATCTTAGTCTAAATATGTGTGTATTTAAAAAGAAAAATACATAAATTACAAGGTACATAAATATAAAATCCTACATCCAACATAAAAGATGAGAAAAAGAACAACAGAATAAACCTAAGGGAAAAAGAAAAAGATACTTAATAAAAGACAGGTATGAATTGTTAGGAAGAGGAAAATAAACTCAACTAATAAATAAAGACAATGTTCTAGTTTACATAATTTTTTAAATATATATATACACACACATATTTTTTAATATTCTTTTCCATTGTGATTTATCACAAGAGATTGGACATTAGTTCCCTCTGCTATATAGTAGGACCTTGTTGTTTATCCATTCTGAATGTAATGGTTTGTATCTGCCAACCCCAGACTGCCAGTCGATTCCTCTCAGTTTACATAATTGTGAAGCAAATGGACAAAGCCCAAGTACACATAATTAGAAATATGAACAAGACACTAACAGTTAGTATATTACAGAATTAAAACAGGGTATAATCTGGCACTCAAATATTTTCAGAATATTGATGAAATACTAGGGTAGAAAAAACAAATATTTAACATACCCCACAGTAACTAAATAACTAAACATCACAAATACCGTGGATGAACTTTTGAAATTAGTCAGAGTTTTCTCTCAAAAGCCATTATCATTTAGAAACAAACCAAAAAATCTGCTTTTCCAGATTTTCTTTCTCTCTTCCTACTTGCTTTTCTCTCTCACTCATACTCCCTCTTGCTCTTCCTTTTCTTCTCTCCTTTTTTTCTTTCTTTCTTTTTTTTTGGTGTGGCTGTGAGAAACAGTCCTATTTCTGCTTCACATTTTGATGTCACCATGTCGCCAGTGATAGTAATGACTTAAAATTAGTGTCACCATGTAATGTATTATACCCACTGGAATGCTTTCCAGGGTGAAAAGAAATATTTAGAATTACACGAGGGCCACAGGTAAAAAGGGGGACAAATGTTTAACCGACTTAAAACCACCATATCAACCATTTAGAACAAATGAAAATGTCTACACTTTTCCATAGTAGAGAAGAAACAAATGTAATACTGGCCTTTTTATTTACTTCACTTAAGCAGTAACAGAGAGAACAACTGTTTAGCTATCCTATATTCGGAATATTATTTCAAACCAGTGCATTTAAATGATACTTTTTTAGGATTTTTTGTTTCAGTTTTTGTGTATTTTGTTTTTCTTAGGGTGTTTTTTGTTGTTAGATATTTTACTGAATGTGTACACAGTTTTGCCTTCTACTGAAAACTACCTTCTGATAGGTTCCATTGATTTCATTTGTTCTGAACTCAGTGTCCTTCTTTTCTTGTATAACTAGGAAGAGTAGCGTGTTTTTAAAAATACTGGTAATATGCTTGAAAAGTCTATAAAATCTCTAGAGAGGATTAACTGAAGGTAAGCCAAAGGGTCGCCCTTAGTGTTCCTGTTTTAGTCCGTTTTATAAAACTACAACTGCAGTGAACTTTGTATACCTCTCCTGTCATCGAAATAAAGTTCTGCTAAGTAACTTTTTAAATGTTCATATTATAGGTGAAGGGCAGCCATTTGCTTGAAAGAAGATAAACTGAAACCATCTATGCTGTTCTTATGTTGTGTATTTGACTGTTAAAGTTCTGTCAATAAAGTTTCCTTTTCTAATTGCACATTTTTTGTTAAATTTGTCCCTGGGTATTTAATGTTATTGAAAATTCATGGTTTGTGATTTTTATTGTCTAGTTGAGGATGTATGTAGAGAGAGAATGTCTGTATATGGATTTTCTGTCCAACAATTCCTCTAAATATGCATATTAATTCCACAAATTTAGATGTAGATTATTTTTGCTTTTCAAAAGATACAGTTGTATTTGAATATCTACAGTTTCTACTGGCTTGAATCTTAACCCCTTCCTCATTTTGCAGCTTTGAACAAACCTGGCCAGAATATTCTTGACTAAAGTAGGTGCTAATCGGCATTTATCCAAATAGGAAATGAAACATCGTCTCCATTTCAACCTGTTTACGTTGCTTTTTTGTAGATATACTTTATCAGAGTAAGTTCCATTCTATTCCTAGTTTGCTGTCTTGAATATAGATTAATTTTCATCAAACACTTATACTGCATCAATTATGATGATCATAGAATTGTTTTCCCTCCATTTTTCTATTAATGTGGTGTATTGCACTGGTAACCTTATACATTTAAACTACCCTTGCACTTCTAGGGTTAAAAAAATTGGGTCATAACATATTCTTTAGGTGTAATCTACATGTTAATGCATATATATACATATATATACCCACACATAAAAAATTCATAAAAGCCTTTGGTCTTCTCTTGAATAAATGTGTTTACAAAATGTGCCACCCATATCTCATACGGTGTCCCTGATGAAAGCATTGACAGAGAAACATTTTTAAAAATGTAATATGTTTGTACTGCCCTATAGAGAAATTGAATGCCAAAGCCATTGTTAAAGGTTGTAGGGAGACAGGAAAAAAACTCCTGTCAAATTCCATGGCAAATGGCACAGCATATCTTTCACACATCTCTGACTTGCCTTCCAAGGTTTTTTGGGTGCAGGGAGAGAGCAGCCACATCTTTTCTTCTCCATGATGTCCTCCATTGACTTGATAGTCAGCAGATCTCAGAAGCCCTCCAGTTGTCTGTGTGTGTGTGTGTGTGTTTGTGAATCACTCAGTCGTGTCTGACTCTTTGCGACCCCACGAACTGTAGGCCACCAGGCTTCTCTGTCCATGGAATTCTCCAGGCAAGAATACTGGAGTGGATTGCCATTCCCTTCTCCAGAGGATCTTCCCAGCCCAGGGATCGAACCCTGGTCTCCTGCAGATTCTTTACCGTTTGAGCTACAGGGAAGTCCTCCAGCTGTCTGATTCCTCCCTTACATCCTTATTATTAACATAATAACGAAACGCTTATATCTCTGAGCCCCCATCTGCATCCTCACGCACCAAAAAAATATATTTCTGCAACAAAGGACCTATTCAGAATTCACTCTGCTTAGCGAATAACAGGGGATTATAAAATAGCAGCTGTTGTACCCTTACAGAGGTATGAAAATCCAGGTCCAAAAGGACTGAAAATGGGAGGTTCAAATCTACCTCAAATGTAAGACAAATTGAGACTTAAATTAGAGTATTCCGTCTTACCAAAAAGTATGTGAAAAAGCCCCTAGGTCATGGAGCTGCCTGACAAGATCAGATCCTAGCTAGAAGAAAAGGGAAAGGAATGAGGGGAACTTCCTGAGACAAAATGACTTGAGTTTTATCTGCTCTGTCTCCTTATTGGCTGTGACATGACATAACTGGGCTTCCTTGGTGGCTCAGATGGTAAAGAATCCGCCTGCAGTGCTGGAGACCTGGGTTCGATCCCTGTGTTGGAAAGATCTCCTGAGGAGGCCACGGCAACCCACTCCAGTATTCTTGCCTGAAGAATCCCCATGGATAGAGGTGCCTGACGGACTACAGTCCATGGGGTCGAAAAGAGTTGGACAAGACTGAGCGACTAAGCACAGCACTTGACATAACTAAGAGTATCAGTACTGGTTCTGACACATAACTGTGTGAAGGTGAGAAAGGTATTTACATCCTTTGGATCTGTTTCTCCATTTCTAAAATGGAAATTACAATTTTACACTAAATATTTGTTATGAAGAATAAACAAGATAACGTGAAGTAGGCATTACACTGCAAATGGATTTGGCTTATTCTACTCCATTTTTTCATTTAAACATTTACCTTTACAATTAACAGTTCTCTCACAAGTGATACAGATTTTGAATTTCAAGTAGACTATAAGGTTAACTTTTAAAACGAATTGGACTTCAGAAACATATTTTGTCTAAATAAATATTGATTTAGACAATATATTTATTTATATTAGCAGATTAAATAGCTGGTATCAGATATGGCATCCATTCTAAGGTGAGTTTGTTAATGAGGACTGACAAAGCTACCTTAAGTCATAATATGTAGTGAAAACTGTGCTCCTTGCTTTGTATGATGACAAAGAAAATAAGCCAGTATTCTGGTCACACAACATCACACAACTCAACACCAGACTCTGTCACGTAGTCAGGCAGCCAGTCCCTACGTCACAGCGCAGGAGCTACAGGGCCTCGGGCACCACTGCAGTTGTTAGTTTGGCTTGTCACCTTCTACGGGCTTGGCCAGTAAGGAGACAATGAACCCGAATGGATTCAGATTCTACCTTACAGACAGTGCAGAAGCAATATGACCCTGGTGTCAATTGCCTTGTCCCTAGTCCCACGGTTTGCCACTGAATTGGAAGGCCTCAGTAACAGGCACTACAGGTGGTGGGTCTCTGCCAGGAAGGAGTCTGCAGATGTGCCCTATGGCACTGAGCAGCTGTGCAATCCACAGGTGTACTCTCAGCTGGGGCTAGGGAAACATCCTATGTTCAACTGAAACCAGAGGTGGATGAGTAACAACTTTGTGTCACCTCCAGCTGGATGAGGAGGCAGGTGAGAAATGGCCTCATAGCAGCTCTTCATCAGGCTGCTTCTCTCCCCTTGCTGCAAGAGCAATCAGAGGTTCTCTGCCAAGATTCAAGTCAGCCTGCAGTTTAGCCTTGTCTACGTAGCCTAAGTGGGGACATGCAAGGGCACCAGGGCATGAAGACAGAGCCACACCCCTGCAGTGTCTGGAACAAGACACAAGGCTTTATGTATGATGCTACAAATATGACACCTATATACTGACTCTACATGGAGGAGATGCTTTTCCTGTCAGTCATTAGAAAACATTCCTTCATTTAGTACACACACATTGATTACTAACATGTTTCAGGACGTATCCGCAATGCTTGAAATAACAAGACCAGTGATATAAGGTGGAAGATGGGAATATCACACTGGTGGACCAGACACATAAACAGAAAAGAAGTGCAAAGGAGAAACACAGGGAATGGACCTACGTGGGGGACAAAAACAGTGAGTGGGGTGGCCAAGAAGCAAGAGGAAAGCTAGAAGATAAGGTTCATTCTAAGAGTGAAAGAGGTTATATATAACACAGCCGTGCTTTGACCCGTGGATGAGAGTCACAACCTCCCCTGCATCACTGCCCCTTTTGAGGGTGGTGTCTGGGAGTCTAGAGATTCTGAAGGGAGAGAAGGAAAATACATAGTGCAGGGGGTACGTGCACCCGCCCTGATAGAGATGCAGGTGCAGCTTGTTACAGTCACCAGGTGGGGATGAGTGGAGTTGGATTTGGTGACTCAAGAAGAAATGTGCAAATGAATGTAAAGGGAGAAAGCACATGGAGAAGGGGTAAACAGCTCCAACTCCCATTTATGTAACAGGGTAGGTGCTCCATTCCTGTTGTGAGAAGGCTCCCTGGTCTGAGCTCTGGGAGGGTGTGATGAACATTCTAAGGACCCACCATCACCTAAGCAGGGGGCACTGAGTGTGTGAAGACATAAGTGTCAGCCTTCACCACTGACAGACACAGAAAGCTTCTTAGCCCTGCTGAGAGTGGGGCGGTGGCACCTTGGGGAAGCTGAAAGGTAAGGTGGAGGTGGTGGTCGTTGTTCAGTCGCTCAGTCGTGTGCAACTATTTACAACTCCATGGCCTTCAGCATGCCAGGCTCCTCTGTCCTACACTATCTCCCTGAGTTTGATCAAATTAATGTCCATTGGGTTGGTGATGCTATCTAATCATCTCACCCTCTGTCACCCCCTTCTCCTCCTGCCATCAAGCTTTTTGCATCAGGGTCCTTTCCAATGAGTCAACTATTCGCATCAGGTGGCCAAAGTATTGCAGCTTCAGCCATCAGTTCTTCCAGTGAATATTCAGAGTTCATTTTCTTTAGGATTGGTGGGTTTGTTCTCCTTGCTGTCCGAGGGATACTCAAGGCTCATCTCTAGGAGCACAATTCGAAAGCATCAATTCTTTGACACTCAGCCTTCTTAATGACCCAACTCACACATCTGTACATCACTACTGGAAAAACCATAGTTTTGACTCTACAGCCCTTTGTCTCTGCTTTTTAATATGTTGTCTGGGTTTGTCATGGGCTTCCCCGGGGGCTCAGCAGTAAAGAATCTGTTTGTAATGCAACACACTTAGGAGATATGTGTTCAATCCCTGGGTTAGGAAGATCCCCTGGAGGAGGGCATGGCAATCAACTCCAGTATTCTTGTCTGGAGAATCCCCTGGACAGAGGAGCCTGGTGGGCCTCAGTCCATGGGGCTGTAAAGAGCTGGACACTACTGAAGTACTGGAGAATGCATGCAAGCTAGGTTTGTCATAGCTTTCCTTTCAAGGAGCAAGTGTCTTAATTTCATGGCTGCAATCACCATCTGCAGTGATTTTGGAGCCCAAGAAAATGATATCTGTCACTGCTTCCTCTTCAGTGCAGTTCAGTCACTCAGTCGTGTCTGACTCTTTGTGACCCCATGAACCGCGCACGCCAGGCCTCCCTGTCCATCTCCAACTCCCGGAGTTCACCCAAACTCATGTCCATTGAGTCAGTGATGCCATCCAACCATCTGATCCTCTGTTGTCGCCCTCTCCTCCTGCCCTCAATCTTTCCCAGCATCAGGGTCTTTTCAAATGAGTCAGTTCTTTGCATCAGGTGGCCAAAGTATTGGAGTTTCAGCTTCAACATCAGCCCTTCCAATGAACACCCAGGACTGATCTCCCTTAGGATGGACTGCTTCCACTTACCCCGCTTCTATTTGCCATGAAGTGATAGGACCAGATGCCATGATCTTAGTGTTTTAATAGTTGAGTTTTAAGCCAGTTTTTTCACTCTCCTGTTTTGAACCTTATCAAACGATTCTTTAGTTGCTCTTCACTTTCTGCTGTTAGAGTGGTATCATCTGTGTGTCTGAGCTTGTCAATATTTCTCCCAGCAATCTTGATATCAGCTTGTGAGTCATCCAGTCTGGCATTTTGCGGGCTGTACTCTGCATGTAAGTTAAATAAGCAGCATGACAATATACAGCCTTGTCGTACTCCTTCCCCAATTATGAAACAGTCATTTTGTTCCGACTCTGGTTCTAATGGTTGCTTCTTGACCCACATACTGGTTTCTCAGGAGACAGGTTGAGTAGTCTGGTACTGCCCTCTGTTTAAGAATTTTCTGTAGTTTGTTGTGAGCCACACAGTCAGAGGTCTGTGTCAATGACACAGAATTTGATGTTTTTCTGGAATTCCCTTGCTTTCCCCATGATCTTTCCCCATGATGTTGGCAATTTTATCTTTGGTTGTTTTGCCTTCTCGAAACCTAAGTTGTATATCTGAAAGTGAAGCCTAGCTTGAAGGAGTTTACTAACCAGGAGGCTTCAGAAATTGAGGACAATCTAAGTAGAGAAGCTTAGGAAATGGAGGGTGTGAAGGAACCCTGATAAGAGAGACAAGAAAAGGAAGCTCTCCTTTCGATGTTGGTAGCAAAGTGGGCAGAGGCTAGACCATGCCTTTAAGTCCTGGTATATGAGAGTAGCCTTTATCTACAAAGTCATAGACAGTTTTGCAACTGTAAGAGAGGGAGGAAGAGGGCGGGAAGAGGGAAACAGACACGCTGAGTGGATATGAGAGACCCGTTAGAAGGGGATTGACAGTTAAACGGAGGGAGGCTTTGGACTAGAGCAGATGTGGTGGACATGGGAAAATGTAGACACCTTAGACGTTTGCGAAGTAAAATGGACAGACTCAGCAAGAATTTGGACTTGAGGTGAAAGAGAGGGAATTGTCAGCATGGTTTAGACCACGTTTCTGTGTCCTGTCATAAGAGTACAAAGGTGTTATGGGGAATCCTGGAAGTTGGCCAGGTCTCGGAAGAATTCCAAAATACGATTTTTATGTTTTTGAGCTCATGGTCTAGATGTATACAATAATCAACGCTTAAATATTTAAAACTTCCTTTTCCTTTAAAAAAAGTATTGAGGTATAATTTATATACAATAAAAGCCAACACTTTAACATATTACCATTTGTAGATTGTTTTTTACTTTTTTTTAATTATTATTTTTTTTTGACAAATGTATACCGTGGTGTAAATGGTACCACAATAAAAATGTAGAAAATGTCTCATCGTTCATAAATGCTCCCTTGGGCTATTTGCCATCAGACTCCTTCCTCCACTCATATACCCTGGCAACCACGGATACATTTCTGTGCCAACAGTTGTGCCATTTCCAGAGATCCATTGACATGAAATCATATAATATGTAGCCTTCTGCATCTGGTTTCTCTCATTTGCACAGTTGAGATGCATCCTTGGTGTTACATGCATTAGTAGTTCCTTCTTTTTTTATTGCCGTGTAGTGTTCCTTTGTTGGACTGTTTCTGGGTTTGGCTATTAGGAATACACGTGTGGAATATTTGAGTACAGGTGTTTGTGTGAGCATGTTTTCATTTCTCTTGGACAAAATTGTCTAGGAGTAGAATTGCTGGGTCATATAAGGCTTCCCAGGTGGCGCTAGTGGTAAAGAACCTATCTGCCAATGCAGGAGACTCAGGTTCGATCCCTCGGTCTGGAAGATCCCCTGGAGTAGGAAATAACAACCCGCTCCAGTATTCTTGCCTGGAAAATTCTATGAAGAGGAGTCATGGCGAGTTACAGTCCATGGGGCCCCAGAGAGTTGAACACGACTGAGCGACTGAACACACACACACATACATGGTAATTTATGTATCTTAGAATCTAAACTGTGTCCTGTTTAGACAACGCACAGTTGGATTTTTTTTAAAAAAAGAAAACTGGTCTCTCAACGTCTGCCTTCTGGTTGGACTGTTTTATCTATTCACATTTAATGTTGATACAGGCTTACATCTGCCAATATATATTTCTGTCTCATGTCGTTTTGTTTTATGGACCTCATTTTACTGCTTTCTTTTGCATTCAATGGATATTTTATAATGCAGCATTTTAAACTCTTTACGGATTTTTCCACTACCTTAAAGTTATTTCCTTAGCTGTATGCCACTGTAAACATCTTACTTTATCACAATCAGCTTGAAATTTACACAAATTCTAATGAGATACTGAAACATTACTCCTATATTGCTCTATTCGGGTTTCCCTCTTTTCCTCATATTGTCACATATATAGTAAATCTATAAAGGGTAATCCCATTAACACACTCTTATCATTATTATATTATATAAAATGTTATGTGATGAAAAGCTGATATAAGGCAGGATATCAGGTATCTATTTATAGCTTCTGTTATATTCACCTTCTTTGTCATGATTTCTGATTCTTTGCATATGTTTGTATGGATTTGACACCATCCAGACTTGTTTCCTTACCTAATACAGCTTTGCTCCCAACCACCTCCTTTGTGCTGTTACAGCAAATATATTACATTCCATGCGCTATTGGCCCAACAATAATTGGGCTTCTCTGATGGCTCAGACAGTAAAGGATCTGCCTGCAATGCAGGAGATGCCGGTTCAACCCCTCGAAGAGCCCCTGGAGAAGGGAATGGCTAACCACTCCAGTATTCTTGGCTGAAGAATCCCATGGACAGAGGAGCTTGGCAGGCTACAGTAATGGGGTCACCAAGAGTCAGACACAACTGAGCAACTACCACTTTCACAACAATAATTTATGTGATACTGTTTTAGACAGTTGCTTTTTAAATACAGGAAGAAAGGAGTGAAATGTGTATTAATAAAGTATTTTTGTTCCTATAATTACCATTTCCTATACTCTTTGCTTTTTCACATGGATTCTGCTTAACATCTAAATTCACTTATTGCAGCCTGAAGAACTTCCTTTAGTTTTTCTTTTAAGCCACGTCTACCAACAAATTCCCTGAGGGTTTTTTTTTTTTTTTTTAAATTTGGGAATACCTTTATTTTGCTTTCATCTCTATTTTCTTAAACCACTTTATTGTGGTATATTTGAAATGTAAAAAGCTGTGTACACACCCATGAAATATTCACCAGCTTCAATGTACAAAACTCAACTGTATTTCATTCCTTTCACTTAAATTATTTATATTTTGTTGGCTAATTACTATAAAATATTGTATTTTGTCATACATTGATATAAATCCACCACGGTATACATGTGTTCCCCATCCTGATCCCCCTCCCACCTCCCTCCCCATTCCATCCCTCTGGGTCATCCCAGTGCACCAGCCCCAAGCACCCTGTATCATGCATCAAACCTGGACTGGCGATCCGTTTCACATATGATAATATACACGTTTCAATGCCATTCTCCCAAAGCATCCCACCCTCACACTCTCCCACAGAGTCCAAAAGACTTTTCTATACATCTGTGTCCCTTCTGCTGTCTCGCATACAGGGTTATCATTACCATCTTTCTAAATTCCATATATATATGCATTAGTATGTTGTATTGGTATTTTTCTTTCTGGCTTACTTCACTCTGTATAATAGGCTCCAGGTTAATCCACCTCATTAGAAATGATTCAAATGTATTCTATTCAATGGCTGAGTAATATTCCATTGTGTATATGTACCACAGCTTTCTTATCCATTCGTCTCCTGATGGACATCTAGGTTGCTTCCATGTCCTGGCTGTTATAAACAGTGCTGCGATGAACATTGGAGTACACGTTGCTCTTTCAATTCTGGTTTCCCCGGTGTGTATGCCCAGCAGTGGGATTGCTGGGTCATATGGCAGTTCTATTTCCAGTTTTTTAGGGAATCTCCACACTGTTCTGCATAGTGGCTGTACTAGTTTGCATTCCCACCAACAGTGTAAGAGGGTTCCCTTTTCTCCACACCCTCTCCAGCATTTATTGCTTGTGAACTTTTGGATAGCAGCCATTCTGACTGGCATAAAATGGTACCTCATTGTGGTTTTGATTTGCATTTCTCTGATAATGAGTGATGTTGAGCATCTTTTCATGTGTTTGTTAGCCATCTGTATGTCTTCTTTGGAGAAATGCCTGTTTAGTTCTTTGGCCAATTTTATGATTGGGTCGTTTATTTTTCTGAAATTGAGCTGCAGGAGTCGCTTGTATATTTTTGAGATTAATTCTTTGTCAGTTGCTTGGTTTGCTATTATTTTCTCCCATTCTGAAGGCTGTCTTTTCACCTTGCTTATAGTTTCCTTTGTTGTGCAAAAGCTTTTAATTTTAATTAGGTCCCATTTGTTTATTTTTGTGTTTATTTCCAATATTTTGGGAGGTCATAGAGGATCCTGCTGTGATTTATGTCGGAGAGTGTTTTGTCTATGTTTTCCTCTAGGAGTTTTATAGTTTCTGGCCTTACGTTTAGATCTTTAATCCTTTTTGAGTTTATATTTGTGTATGGTGTTAGAAAGTGTTCTCGTTTCATTTTTTTACAAGTTATTGACCAGTTTTCCCAGAACCATTTGTTAAAGAGATTGTCTTTTCTCCATTGAATATTCTTGCCTCCTTTGTTGAAGATTAGGTGTCCATAGGTGCGTGGATTTATCTCTGGGCTTTCTATTTTGTTCCATTGATCTATATTTCTGTCTTCACGTCAGTACCATGTCTTGATGACTGTGGCTTTGTAGTCGAGCCTGAAGTTAGGCAGGTTGATTCCTCCAGTTCCATTCTTCTTTCTCAAGATTGCTTTGGCTATTCGGGGTTTTTTGAATTTCCATACACATTGTGAAATTATTTGTTCTAGTTCTGTGAAAATTACCATTGATAGCTTGATAGGGATTGCACTGAATCTCTAGATTGCTTTGGGTAGTATACTCATTTCCACTTATTGATTCTTCTAATCCATGAACACGGGATATTTCTCCATCTATTTGTGTCCTCTTTGATTTCTTTCACCACTGTTTTATAGCTTTCTGTATATATATAGGTTTTTTGTTTCTTTAGGTAGATATATTCCTTTGGTTGCAATGATAAATGAAATTGTTTCCTTAATTTTTCTTTCTGTTTTCTCATTGTTAGTGTATAGAAATTCAAGGGATTTCTGTGTTGATTTTATATCCTGCAACTTTACTGTATTCATTGATTAGCTCTAGAAATTTTCTGGTGGAGTCTTTAGGATTTTCTATGTAGAGGATCATGTCATCTGCAAACAGTGAGTGTTTTACTTCTTTTTTTCCAGTCTGGACTCCTTTTATTTTTTTCCTGCTCTGATTGCTGTGGCCAAAACTTCCAAAACTATGTTGAATAGTAGTGGTGAGAGTGGGCACCCTTCTCCTTCCTGACTTTATGGGAAATGCTTTCAATTTTTCACCATTAAGGATAATGTTTGCTGTGGGTTTGTCATATATAGCTTTTATTATGTTGAGGTATGTTCATTCTATTCCTTCTTTCTGGAGGGTTTTTATCATAAATGGATGTTGAATTTTGTCAAAGGCTTTCTCTTCATCTATTGAGATAATCATATGGTTTTCATTTTTCAATTTCTTAATGTGGTGTATTATATGTTGATTGATTTGCGGATATTGAAGAATCCTTGCATCCCTGCAATAAAGCCCACTTGGACATGATGTATTATCTTTTAAATATGTTGTTGGATTCTGTTTGCTAGAGTTATGTTAAGGATTTTTGCATCTATGTTCATCAGTGATATTGGCCTGTAGTTTTCTTTTTTTGTGGCATCTTTGTCAGGTCCTGGTAATAGGGTGATAGTGGCCTCATAGAATGAGTTTGGAAGTTTACCTTCCTCTGCAATTTTCTGGATGAGTTTGAGTAGCATAGGTGTTAGCTCTTCTCTAAATTGTTGGTAGAATGCAGCTGTGAAGCAGTCTGGTCCTGGGCGTTTGTTTGTTGGAAGATTTCTGATTACAGTTTCAATATCCGTGCTTGTGTTGGGTCTGTTAAGATTTTCCATTTCTTCCTGGTTCAGTTTTGGAAAATTGTACTTTTCTAAGAATTTGTCCATTTCTTCCAAGTTGCCCATTTTATTGGCATATAGTTGCTGATAGTAGTCTATTATGATCCTTTGTATTTCTGTGTTGTCTGTTGTGATCTACCCGTATTCATTTCTAATTTTGTTGATTTGATTTTTCTCCCTTTGTTTCTTTATGAGTCTGGCTAATGGTTTGTCAATTTTATTTATCTTCTCAAAGAACCAGCTTTGGCTTTGTTGATTTTTGATATGGTCTATTTTGTTATTTTGCATTTATTTCTGCCCTCATTTTTAAGATTTCTTTCCTTCTACTAACCCTGGGGGTCTTCATTTCTTCCTTTTCTAGTTGCTTTAGGTGTAGAGTTAGGTTATCTCGTTGACTTTTTTCTTGTTTCTTGAGGTATGCCTGTATTGCTATGAACCTTCCCCTTAGCTCTGCTTTTACAGTGTCCCATAGGTTTTGGGTTGTTGTGTTTTCATTTTTATTCACTTCTATGCATATTTTGATTTCTTTTTTGATTTGTTCTGTGATTTGTTGGTTATTCAGCAGCGTGTTCTTCAGCCTCCATATGTTGGAAGTTTTAGTAGTTTTTCTCCTGTAATTGACATCTAATCTTACTGCATTGTGGTCAGAAAAGATGCTTGGAATGACTTCTATTGTTTTGAATTTACCAAAGATAGATTTATGGCCCAGGATGTGATCTATCCTGGAGAACGTTCCATGTTCACTTGAGAGAAAGTTGAAATTCATTATTTTGGGGTGAAATGTCCTATAGATATCAATTCTATCCTCTACCTCACTTATCCTACCTTCTGCCTCCATTATTCTCCTGTTGGTTCCCTCCAGAATGTTTTTGATCTCATTTATTGCATTATTCTGGAGAAGGCAATGGCACCCCACTCCAGTACTATTGCCTGGAAAATCCCATGGGTGGAGGAGCCTGGTGGGCTGCAGTCCATGGGGTCCCTAAGAGTCGGACATGACTGAGCATCCTCAGTTTCACTCTTCACTTTCATGCATTGGAAAAAGACATGGCAACCCACTCCAGTGTTCTTGCCTGGTGAATCCCAGGGACGGGGGAACCTGGTGGGCTGCCGTCTCTGGGGTCACACATAGCCGGACACGACTGAAGCGACATAGCAGCATTGCATTCCATTGCATTATTCATTATATATTAACTCTTTTTTATTTCTTCTAGGTCCTTGTTAAAGATTTCTTGCATCTTCTTGATCCTTGTCTCCAGGCTATTTATCTGTAACTCCATTTTGTTTTCAAGATTTTGGATCATTTTCACTATCATTATTCAGAATTCTTTTATCAGGTAGATTCCCTATCTCTTCTTCTTTTGTTTGGTTTGGTGGGCATTTATCCTGTTCCTTTCCCTGCTGGGTATTTCTCTGCATTTTCATCTTGTTTAGATTGCTATGTTTGGGGTGGCCTTTCCGTATTATGGCAGTTTGTGGTTCCTCTTTATTGTGGAGGTTCCTCACTGTGGGTGGGGTTGGACGGGTGGCTTGTCAAGGTTTCCTGGCTGGGGAAGCTTGTGTCAGTGTTCTGGTGGGTGGAGCTGCATTTCTTCTCTCTGGAGTGCACTGAAGTGTCCAGTAATGACTTTTGAGATGTCAGTGGGTTTGGTGTGACTTTGGGCAGCCTGTATATTGAAGCTCAGAGCTATGTTCCTGTGTTGCTTGAGAATTTGCCTGGTATGTCTTGCTCTGGAACTTGTTGGCCATTGGATGGTGCTTGGTTTCAGTGTAGGTATGGAAGCGTTTGAGGAGCACCTACTGATTAATGTTCCCTGGAGTCAGGAGTTCTCTGGTGTTCTCAGGATTTGGACTTAAGCCTCCTGCCTCTGGTTTCCAGTCTTATTCTTACTGTAGCTTCAAGACTTCTCCATCTATACAGCACCAATGATAAAACATCTAGGTTAATGATGGAAAGTTTCTCCATAGTGAGGGACACGTGGAGAGGTACACAGACTTACATGGAGAAGAGAAGAGGGAGGAGGGAGATAGAGGTGACCAGGAGGATAAGAGGGGAAATCAAAAGGAGAGAGAGTAAGCTAGCCAGTAATCACTTCCCTATGTGCTCTCCACAGTCTGGATCCCTCAGAGATGTTCACAGAGTTACACAGAGGAGATAAGAGTGAGGAAGGAGACAGAGGTTTCCAGGAGGATAAAAGGCGGAATCAAAAGTAGACAGATCTAGCCAGTAATCTGTTCCCTAGGTGTTCTCCACAGCCCGGAACACACAAAGAGATTCACAGTGTTGGGTAGAAAAGAGCAGGGGGAGGGAGGAGATAGAGGTGACCTGGTGGAGAAAAAGGAGAGTCCAAAGGGGGAGAGAGCAATCCAGCCAGTGATCTCTCTCCCAAGTAAAAATGGGTACTGAAGACTGGGTTCTTAATGGTACAAAATTGATAACAAATGCCAAAAAGCAAAGATTAAAAATCTAGAGTAGAGGTTAGATTCTCAAAAATACAATATTAAAGAAAAAAACAAAGTCACAGAAATTATTTTATATATATATATATATATATAAAGTTTGTTTTAAAAATAGGGTCTTTCTTTTTTTGCAACAGAATAGTAGGTTATAACAGAGAAGGCAATGGCACCCCACTCCAGTACTTTTGCCTAGAAAATCCCATGGACAGAGGAGCCTGGTAGGCTGCAGTCCATGGGGTCGCTAGAGTCGGACACGACTGAAGTGACTTAGCAGTAGCAGTAGGTTATAAAAATGAAAATTAAAGGAATAATAGAGGACTTAAAAATTAAAAACTATTTAAAAATGATAATAGTAAAAATATATCTAGGACGTTCTCTGGTGTTGTTGTGGACAGTGTGAGGTCAGTTCCTTTTCAGATACTTCCTTCATCCGGCTTATACTTCTCAAGATCTATAGGCCCCCTTCTATGTAGTCGGTGCTAACTACAGGGTTTTAATCTATTGCACCTGTCACTTCCAAAGTGGTTCCCTCTGTTTACTTTAGCTTCTGTTTGCTGGCCTCTTCAGTGTCTAATTTCCGCCCTGACACAAGGGGGCAGTGGTGGTCACTTTTTCAGGCTTACTTGTTCAGTCGTGCTGTGGGGAGGGAGGAACACTGCAAACAAATATCACTGGCTTGTGTGGGGAGTGCGTGCAGTGTCTAGGCCACACTGGGTTTGTCCCCACCCATGGGGTGTGTGCTTTCCCAGTCTACACTGTTTAGGCTCTAGGTTGCTCTGCCGGGAACTGTCTTAGGTGGGCCCTGGGTTTCATGCACGTCCCAGGTATAAGCTGCTCAGGTTCCGGTTCTCGGGTACTTCACAAAGGCGTAGACTTGGTTGGGCCTGCGTTTTGTACCCTTCCCTGGTCTGAGCAGCTCAGGTGACCAGGTACTTGGCAAGCGCAGTCGCCCCCAGTTGGGGGCTGTGTCTTATCGCCTTCCCCTTTCCAGCTGCTCGGTTTTCTGGGTGTACAACTGGCGTGCCTTCTCAGGTATGCTGTGTGTTTCTTCTGGGGAGCTGATCTCTGGCTGCGACCCTCCCAGTGGATGTCAAAGGTCCAGAATCCCAAGAAGTCTTGGTTAGCAAGAAAGCCTGCTTACAGTTTGGTAGATGATGCCTCTCTGGGGCCACGATTGCCCCCTTCCAGCTCTGGTTGCCCTCGCCTGCCTGTCTCCAGCAGGGCATGGGCTGGTCCGCAGCCAGCTAGCTCTGCTCAGTCCTTTGTTCTGTGAACAGGCCTGGTGGTGTCTTAGGTTAGGGCTTTTCATGGGATAGCTATCCCACAGTCTGGGTTGCTATCTCAAGTTAGTTCTCTCAGATTGCCCTCGGGGCATTCAGGCCCGGCCCCGTACCCTAAGCAATGCAGCCCGCCAGTTCCCGCTTGCTAGTGGCAGATGCAAGCGTCTGCGCTGCTTCTCCGCTGTGAGTTGCCTTTAGGCAGGTAATCTGTGGGTTTTAATTATTTATTTATTTTCCCCCCGGTTATGTTGCCCTCTGAGGTTCCAAGGCTTGCCACAGACTCGTCAGTGAGAGTGTTTCCTGGTGTTCGGAAACTTCTTTTTTAAGACTTCCTTCCTGGGACGGATCTCTGTCCCTACCTCTTCTGTCTCTCTTTTTATCTTTTATATTTTGTCCTACCTCCTTTCGAAGACAATGGGCTGCCTTTCTGGGTGCCTGATGTCCTCTGCCAGCATTCAGAAGTTGTTTTGTGGAATTTGCTCAGCATTCAAATGTTCTTTCAATGAATTTCTTGGGGAGAAAGTGGTGTCCCCATTCTATTCCTCCACCATCTTAGGACTGCCCTCCCCAATTCCTTACACTTGATAGAGTGAGACTGGTGGAGACATAACTGGGGCTGGGGTCGGTTGCAAAGCTTTTCTGATATGGCAGAGTGCCTCCCTGCAGGGGAAGTTAAAGTCCTGCTTGGTGTTGCCTTTGGAGCAACCCTTTCCTACCAGTAGACTCCAGTTTCTTGGCTTCACCACAGCTCCTCCTAAGGCGCACACACAAAGGGGCTTAGAACCTTTCAGGGTGGCTTTGCCCTACTGGGTACCTGTGTTTCACAAGAGGACAGGAGACAGGGAAATGGTGGCTCTCCTCTCATGGAACAACATCTGCATCTCGGTAACTGAAACACAAGCCACGCGTGTTGTTGTGACTGCAGAGAAGACTGGCTTTGTACTCAAGAGAAACTAGGGCGTGACTCCCAGATCCAGCTTTTACTGCATCAGCCACCTAAGCTCGTTTAGCTTGTTTCCTTGTCTCTGAGAAGGCTGGGGTTCATCCTTACCCCTTTGGGTCTGTAGGGAATAAAACTGCAAATGCTCGACTCCCACAAGCTCCCTAAGTAGGCTCCAGGTGAGTCATTTACATTGCACCCTGTGTTACAGACACGTCAGTGGGGAGGGAGGCATGCCAGAGCCCCTGAGATTCTACTCCATCCTCTGGTTGGGGTGAGGGTTGGGGTGGGGATGGTGGAACTGGTGCCATGTCCAACTATTTAATTGGCTTTACATACCACAGGCACACACTTCATTTCATATTTAGGTGTGTTCTGCTCAGAGGAGTTGTAGTGAAGGAAGCCAGTCATCACAGTTGAATCTGTAGCAAGTAGAAGCAGCAGTGGGGTCACTCCCTCCACTGGCCATCAAAGGAACTGGCAGTTCCCTCCATGGGTTGATGGCACCAGGTAGAGACACCTGAGGAGTTGCAAGGAGGTGCTGTGACATTCCTTAGGAGGGTCCCCATACTGAGCTGGCAGCTCATCCTTGCCTCCCTAACGACCACAGGGACTAGTAAATCAAACCCCTGCATAGGGAGGATGTGTTAATATACTTCATCTTGTCCTAACAGGAACTCAGACTATAGAGTGAAAAATAGTGAAAATCTCATCAAAACATAGTGTATGGGTAGGGCGGTTCAAGTCCTGTTTTATGTACTGGGTCACAGACACCTTAAAGTGACATTTTGAAATTCCCATGCTTCGGCTTATCCCTCCTCACTGTGAAGCAGGTCGTCACCCTGGATCCCTTTATGCTTCCAAAACTGTGACCAAATTCAAATGGCCACATTCAATGACAACAATGGGCCCATATAAAGCAAGAGGAGAGCTTTTCTGTCTGTATCCTATTCTTAGCAAGGAAGCCTTTCCCAGACAAACTCTGCCATCAGATTGCATTTCTCATCATCTCATCATGCAGCAGGGATTCATAGTGAAATCTCTACCACCTTCCTTTTGGTAAAAATATCAAATCTCAGGTACTCCCCAGGAAAAATGGAAATTGCTCTACTCAGCCTGATAGCTGAACCTAAGAAGGAATCAGGCAGATGAGGAGGGAAGAAGGGCATGTTAAGATGGAGGCAAAGACAGGAGTGAGATTGTGAAATCGGTGGGTGGGGAGGGGGTGAGAGGTGACGAGGGGCGGCTAGGGAGTAGGAGTTGAGCACACCAGCCATCTGATGAACTGGAGCATCAGATGAACCAGCCATCTGGGTGGCTGGAATATCAAGTGGGGCATGGAGCAGAAGGAGGGTGTCTGGTGAATATCGGGCATTTGGGGAAAGACAAGACCTGCTGTGCCTAGTCCAGGAGGCTGGACAGTATCCTAAAAGCAGCAGGCAGCCCGTGCAGAGTTTTGAGCAGGGGTGTCATGACCAGATTGCACTGAAGAAAGCTTCCCTTCCTCAGGCAGCAGGACAGACCATGTGTTGGAAAGCATCAGGATTGCTGGTGCTTGTCAAGGAGAGAGACGAGGGTGACCTGGCCTAAGGAACTCACTGTGCTGATGGGGAGAAGGAACAGAATCTTACTTAGACTTAGGAGGCAGAGAGGTGAGGCTTGATGATTGAGAGTGTGGTGAGAGAGGCAGCAGGCAAGGATGGCTTTAAGCATCTCTGGCCTAAGCAGCTGGGGAGAAGGCTGCCTTGCAACAGGTCAGGTAGCAGTAAAGGAGGTGCAGCTGTGTGGGGAGCGGGGGTTGGGGGGGATGGGTGCAGTTTGGACATGTTGAATATTCCTTGTCTGTGGGACTCAAACTCATACTATCAGAATGACTTGGGGGAGCTGACCTAAGTTCTCTGTGCCCATGATGCCTCATCTGTGATAGGAGGAATGAGACTAATAATTAAGAAAAAGACTAATTTCTTGTTTCATTGCCTTAGTCTAGGAGAATGTTCTCCTTTTACAAAGAAGTGCTGTCTTACTGTCAGGTATTCCGTCGGTATAATGGGAATGTATCTGCTTATCCATATATCCGCTTGGTTTTACATATCTGCTTTGTGTATTTTCACCATGTGGTATGTATTGTCAACCGTAAAGAGAAATAAACTCAACAGAACAAGTGTTTCTTGTCACATGCATGCAGAACGGCAGTCCATCAGCCTGTCTCTCAGAGAAACAGCCCCCTTTAGAACCTCCTGTAGCTCCTCACTCCCTCCAGGGGGTGGGTAGAGGCCTGTGGGACCCAGTGTGTCTTACACTTCTCTTCCCTGTGAAGGCATCTCCGGTGTCCCAGAAGTTGCCCAGCACTTGTTGAGTGCAGTCTCCCTGCAGCCCTGTCAGTTGACTAGGGGAGTCTGTAGTCAGGAAGAGAGTGCTGAGCCTGAAGTGTGGATCTGGAAACCATCACCCTGTGGTGCCAAGCTGGGAGGTGATGAAGCCACAGATACCTAGATTTGAATCAAGGTCCCACCACTTATTCCTTCTGTGACCGTGGGCACGTTACTTACACTCTCCGTGACTTAGTTTCCTCAACTGAAGAGGATGATGATCCTATTCTGCAATAATGACTCCTTTTTGCTGCCTTCATTTAGATTACCAAAAAAAAAAAAAAAAAAAAACCCAAACCTTTTGAGAACCTATACAGTGATGTTCAAGTGTCTATTACTTCCAGAGTAAAAACGGAACTTGTCAACAAAGACATGAAAAGATGCTCAACCTCACTCATCGTGAGAAAAATGCAAATCAGAGCCACAATTAGGTATCTTGTCACAGCGGTCAGAATGGTCATCATTAGTAAGCTACACACAATAAATGTTGGAGTGGATGTGGAGAAAAGGGAATCCTCGTATACTGTTTGTGAGAGTGAAAATTAATGCAGCCACTATGGAGAACAGTATGGAGATTTCTTTTAAAACTAGGAATAAAAATACCACGTGCTGTGCTGTGCTTAGTTGCTCAGCTGTGTCCGTCTCTTTGCAACCCCATGGACTGTAGCCCACCAGGCAACTCTGCCCATGGGGATTCCCCAGGCAAGAATACCGAGGTGGGTTGTCATGCCCTCCTCCAGGGCATCTTCCCAACCCAGGGACTGAAGCCGGTCTCCCGCAGTGCAGGCGGATCCATTATTGTCTAAGCCACCAGGGAAGCCCATAAATACTGGAGTGGCTAGCCTATCCCTTCTCCAGGGGGTCTTCCCGAACCAGGATTTGAACTGGGTTCTCCCACACTGCACATGGATTCTCTACCAGCTAAGCTACTACGGAAGCCCATAAAACTACCATATGACCCAGAAACCACACTCTTGGGCATACGCCCTGAGAAAACTGTAATTCAGAAAGAAACGTGTACCCAAAAGTTCCTTGAACCAGTATCTACAATATCCATGACATGGAAGAAACATAGATATCTGTCAATGAATGGAGAAAGATGTTGTGGTACATGTATACAATGGAATATTCATCATTTACAAAAGGGAATGAATTTGAGTCACTTCTAGTGAATTGGATGAAGCTAGAGTCTGTTATACAGAGTGAAATAAATCAGAAAGAGCAAAACATATATCCTACATCAACACATATATGTGAAATTTAGAAAAACGGTACTGATGAACCTATTTGCAGGGCAAGATTAGAGTCTCAGACATGGACAAGAGAATTATGGGCACAGCAGGCAAGAAGAAGATGGTGAATTGAGAGAGTAGCACTGAAATATACAGATTACCATGTGTAAAATACATAGCTAGTGGCAAGCTTTCGTATAGCACAGGAAGCTTAGTTTGGTTTTCTGTAATGACCTAGAGGGGTGGGGTTGCGGGGTTGGAAGAGAAGTTCAAGAGGGAGGGGATATATGTATACACTTATAGCTGATTCACCCTTGTCCTACAGCAAAAATTAGCACAACATTTAAAGCAATCATAATCCAATTTTAAAAGGTGAGGGGTGTTCGGATCTCTCCGCCTTTATACTTATCTACTGGGACCGGCATGAAAGATGCTCATATTTAAAGTGATGACAAAGTTCAACTTCACCTGAGCTGTTAACAAAAGCCACAGTAAAGATATCTCTGCAGACTTTCACGTCCCCAAAATGACTTAATGCAAAGCACCACCCTTTCCCGTCTGAATTCGGTAAGACTCATCCAAAATATCCAGTGACTCCTGGGTTTACCTACTACAAGGTCAACTACAGACCTTCCTCCTTGTCATTAAAGGACAGACACAGACCATCCAACTCCTTGTTTTCTGTCTCATGACTAGGAATGGAGATTAAAAGTCAGTTCTCCTGAAACTAGCTAGTCACAAAGATAATCATTTCCTCTTCTGTCGACGAGATTTGCCCCTAAATGTTTCCCCCCTGCAAAGGTCCCCACTGTCACTTCTCTACTACTCTCTGTGGAATGAAGTACAGTGCAAAACCACCTTGCTGGCAGTCTGATCTTCAGGGCTGTGGTGCTCTCCCAATTGCAATCGGTAGAAATACAGCCAGTGTCTCTAATAGTTTGCTTTTACTCTTTCCTAGCGTGTTACTAGTAACAGTTGGTAGAAAAACATGCAGGTAACAGGAGCTGCTCCTCACGTGGACAGGCGACAACACAAATTACCAGGCATCAGGGAGAAGCCCCCGCCTTCTGATCCCAAGAGCCGACCATCACCAGCTGTCATCTGTGTGGAAGGAAACTTCCTGCGACTCTGGCAAGGATGGTCCCTCCTAGCCTCCAAGCTACTGGGAGAGGACCTCCGGGCACGTGGTCGAGAGGACCCGGCACTAAGTCCTCTTCTCCAAATCCCCGCCGCCCTACTGCCATGGTCTCCGTGGAGGAACCTACTTGTCTTCAGGCCATTCCAGGCTTCCTCTCAATCCACTACAACCCAGGGAATACACAGGAAGGTCCTTCTATAAGGAAGGGAGGGGTAAATGACACATCTTTGTGACATCAAAACCAGGCCCGCCAACTCCTCAACCCTGAAAGGTGGGTAGGCTCTGTAGGACGCTGGAGGACTCCTCTCGGTGGTCTTTACCCTTCTATTCCACACACACTAAGGATGGGAGGCCGACTGATGCCCACTCCTGGCCTCTCGCACGAGCTGAGGATGGGAGGCACTGCATTGGCATCCTGCTGTTGAGAACCTGATCCTGAGAAGGAATGTGTGAGAGCGAGGGGCAGAGAGAGGGACAGATGCAGAGGAAGACATCTATCTCTCTAGGACCAACCAGGTGTGCCTTAGTGTCACAGGACCAGAATCTTTAGCCAAGTGGGATCCGTGTTCTCTCAGAACAGTTAATTTCCCCAGATGCCCCACCACTTCAGTAGCAGATGGCGGTTGGACAGTTTTCAGTTGAGTTCAGTTGCTCAGTCGTATCCGACTCTTGGTGACCCCATGGACGGCAGCACCCAGGCTTCCCTGTCCGTTACCAACTCACGGATCCTACTCAAACTCATGTCCATCCCGTCGGTGACTCCATCCAACCATCTCATCCTCTGTTGTCCCCTTCTCCTCCTGCCTTCAATCTTTCCCAGCGTCAGGGTCTTTTCCAATGAGCTGGCTCTTCTCATCAGGTGGCCCAAAGTATTGCAGTTTCAGTTTCAGCATCAGTTCTTCCAATGAATATTCGGGACTGATTTGCTCTAGAATGGACTGGCTGGATCTCCCTGCAGTCCAAGGGACTCTCAAGAGTCTTTTCCAACACCACAGCTCAAAAGTATCAATTCTTCGGCACTCAGCTTCCTTTATAGTCCACCTCTCACATCCATACATGACTACTGGAGAACCCAAAGCTTTGACTAGACGGACCTTTGTTGGTAAAGTAATGTCTCTGCTTTTTAATATGCGGTCTAAGTTATAGCTTTACTTCCGAGGAGAAAGTGTCTTAATTTCATGGCTGCAGGCAACATCTGCAGTGATTTTCAAGTCCAAAAAGTAAAGTCTCTCACTGTTTCCATTGTTTCCCCATCTATTTGCCATGAAGTGATGGGACCGGAAGCCATGATCGTAGTTTTCTGAATGTTGAGTTTTAAGCCAACTTTTTCACTCTCTTCTTTTACTTTCATCAAGAGGTTCTTTAGTTCTTCTTCACTTTCTGCCATAAGGGTGGTGTATTTTTCACTCTCCTCTTTCAGGTTAATCAAGGGCCTCTTTAGTTCTTCTTTGCTTTCTCTCACAAGGGTGGTGTCATCTGCATATCTGAGGTTATTGATATTTCTCCCAGCAATCTTGATTCCAGCTTATGCTTCATGCGACCCGGCATTTCGCATGATGTACTCTGCATATAAGTTACACAAGCAGGGTGACAATATATAGCCTTGATGTACTTCAGAACCCCATGAACAGTACGGACAGTTTGTATATGACTTATTTCTCTTTCTCTCCTTATGGGTCGCCATTTTAAACTGATATCAAAACATCCTATGGACATCAGTCGATGACCAGGATAACTGGGCTCAAATCGGTGTTCAACAGGTTCAGAAGTAGGCTCTTTCCTTGGCGTCAGCTTATTCCACACCTCCTGTCCCACGTCACAAAATGAGACAAAATAATTAAGTATTTTCAGGGGAAATGAGTTTCCCATATAGAAATCATCACAGGTGTTCTTTCTCAAGAGTGTGTGGGTTAGACCTTGATGTGACATAGGAATAAGTACGTACTTGTAATAGGCTCCTTGAGTCCTGACTTGCTGTGCAATGCTTTTGAAAACTTTTATCTCCTGAATCGACCAGTAGCAATGTATAGTAATTTAAAAAGGAAGGCATCTTTGGTTGTCTGGTTTCCTGGGGTACAGGTGATCCTGGACAGTAGACCTGTGCTGTGGTCAGAAATTTGGATATATGATTAGTTAGGGGTTTCCATTTATATTTTGATTGTTGTTGATTAGTCCCTAAGTCATGTCCCATTCTTTTGTGATCCCATAGACTGTACCCACCAGGCTTCTCTGTCCATGGGATTTCCAAGGCCAGAATACTGGAGTGGGTTGCCATTTCCTTTTCCATGGGATCTTCATGACCCAGGGATCAAACCCCAGTCTCCTGCATTAGCAGGTGGATTCTTTACCACTGAGCCACCAGGGAAGCCCTTGTATTTCCAATACCATTGCCTTATATTTGACACACCTCTATTGGGTGTATTACATACGTCTATGCGCCTGTGTGTTAGGGTTGCTTTGCTTGTTTGTTTTGTCAGAAACAGAAAAGTGAAGTGGCATTGCTTGCTTAAGTCTCTCAGGGAACCAGCAACAGTGAAAATGTATTTTTTTTAAAAAGTATTTCCATATCTTAAGGAGATGAATTTTCACAACTCCCTATGAAAGGGGTTTAGTCTCCTGCTTAGAACATACTGACATTGAATGAACTCTTTCATGAGTGGTCATTTTAGGAAAGAAGTGATTCTACTATTTTTAATTGATTATTGGCTACATTTAAAATTATGCTTGAGGTTGTGTGAAATAGGTAAGTAAAACTACAGATCCCAGTGATCCATTTTCTTTACCCTGCATGTGCGTGCAATACAAACTCAGTGTAAACCATCAGTTTGGGTAGAGCCAACATGCCCAGAACAGAAATTTTGTTTATAAGGTGAACAGACTGGATGTGCTAACAGGAAATGTATACTTTGTTCAACAGATTATTTATCTAATAAACGAGGAGCTAGAGCCAAGGGAATGTGTAACGTGGTGATTGTGAGCTAAAATAGGTGACAACATTGAGAGAGTGGTATTATGAACAGTGCAGAAACCTTCGCATTTCAACCCACACAGATGAAAAATGGTCAGGACCACTACCAAGCAGTGTGACCTTGAGTAAGATGCTCACCCTCTCTGATCCTCGGTTCCCATGTCTGCAAATGTGGACAATAATATTCTATGTTATCCCACCCCCAGGCGAAGCCCATTCCTGACCCTCTGATCCCAGCCTCCGCTGGCTCCTGAGGCCAAGGCTTTCATCACACTTGTTTCACCACTGTCTTCAGTCTGGCTCCCTGCCCACACCACAGTGAGCTCCTTGAGGACCCTCTTGCTGCCTGAAACATTCTTGTCCCCACAAAGTCTGGAAAGCACCGGTCTGAGTGTCTGGTGCCCCACAGGTGCTCAGAACACGTTCACCATCTTATGAGTGATGATAAGGTGGGGTACATAGAGCAGTGCAGCTGTTGATACTTTGTCCATTTGTTTGCTGCAAACAACATACATGAAAAAAGTGGCTAGAGCAAACCTCTTGGCTCGGTTTTCATAGGCCCACGGCTGTGTCTGTCTTTTATTCCCACATTGTCCAGAACCTTATTGTACCAGAGTAACACTCGCCTTTCCCCTTCCTAGTGCATCACCATCAAGCAGCTGTTTCTCAACTGAATTGCCAGTGAGTGAACCCTGAAAATTCTAGGCTCACATTTCTGTTCCTTTGAGCGGGTGATGGGCATCCTGTCTTCTATCCCCACTCAAACAGGAGTGTCTAGTGTCTGTCTCTTCCCACTTGGCTTCCCATTTATTCTATATCTTGGAGAATCCATTACCTCCTGAGACTGAGGTCTGTCCTAGGCTATGGCTGCTTTTGGCACTGTGCTGAGGGCATTGATGACCAGGTGGGCCGTGGGGGGATACTTGTTGCATGAATACAGCTCGGACAGCCAGGCTACTTTACTTCATGGGTGAGAGGTGTAACTTCCACTCATCCTGCCATTAGCAGGATGGACGCTTTGATCCTGCTGATCAGTGTCCTGGGCAAGTCCACAGGAGCCCTGTCACCCTGCTCTCCTCTCTTCCTCTTGCTTCCATAGCTTCTTCTACTCCGTACCTTTCCCGTGCCCTCCTCTGTGCTCCCACTGCTCTCTGTGTACATGGACACTGTGCTTGAGCCCATCCATTCCCCTGATTTCATGTTGTGTGATTGTCAGTTACCTTTCTGATTAGGTTCTTTGAGCAGTTTTCTCTTTACTCACAGTCCAAGGTGGATGCTGCAATACAGTAAGCATCATGGGACTCCTTTTATTCTTTTTCTTTCATTTTCTCCTTTTTTTAATTACTTTTTTCCCTTTTATGAGGAAACAATACAGTGTGTGGGTACGGACACTAGCTCTGATTCTAGACAAGCTTCCTTGCACCCAGTTCTCCCACTTGTTATCATCACATCTTGAGAAATTAAATTGGATCACTGTGCCATACTAGCCTCACCTGAAATTGGGTGAATTATTCTGAACAATGACATGAACCGAGCAGGCTGTATTTGTGAGTATGGAATGAGGTTAGTAGAGATGTGCTGGCATATTCCCTGGTGTAACGACTACTGAGCTTCAAGGTCACATTAAACATCTGTGTCCAGCCCTAGAGGCTCCTTCCTTCTCAGCCACAGTCCTCGAGCTTTTCCCTCACAGCTAGACGAACCCTCACCAGGAGCCGGCTTTTTTGTTACACCTGTTCCACCTGGAAACCACTCACAGACTTCATCTTCTGTTGCGTGCATCATTCTGTTCCTGGTAATTGTTTCCTCAGATGGATTGAGGCTCCTCCTATTGCAAGGGGATGCCCAGGACTGAAAATAAGGGTGTGATATTTCCATGCTCCCCCATGGCATGGAAACTCTCTGGGACCTGTGCCCAAACTCCTCTCCCCTTGTCATCTCCCCCTACACCAGAGTTCACAGTCTACACTCAAGCTGGGTTCCAGTGCAGGCCCTACCAGCCCAGGCACTCTCCTTCAGCCTCAAATTCCTTATCTGTAAAATGGCAATAAGTCTACTTGTTGGTGAGGTTTACTAGGAGACCTACCAGAAGTAACAGATGTAAAACACCTAGTGCCCATGACCTGGCAGGTGGAAGGCACTAAATACACAGCTGTGTCCTCTGTCAGCTTCTTTAACGCACAGCTTCTGGTCTGGAATAATACTGTGTCTCAGCCAATGTTTTTGGATTGGACAGAGAAAGATGTGACATATTGGGGGTATATTAGGCTTCTCCAGAGTAACACAGCCAATAGAGAGACTTATTTTAGGGAATTGGATCATGGGCTTGTGGGTGCTGACAGTTCTGATGTCCTTTGGGCAGGTCGGCTGGCTGGAAATCCAGGTTGCACTCTAGAGACCCAAGTCTGCAGAGCAGGCCAGCATTGCCGAGTCTCATGCAGGGTTTCTCAGGATGTAGCCTTGAGGCTAAATTGTTTCAACCTCAGGAAGCCTCAGTCCCTGCTCTTAAGCTTTTTCAACGATTGAATGAAGAAACTGCACACCCCCCCACCCCACCCCTCACTCCGCTGCATCCCCGTTATGCCACGTAATATAATTCCCTTAAAGTCTACTTGGAGCAAAGTTATGACCAACCTAGACCACATATTAAAAAATAGAGGCTTTACTTTGCTAACAAAGGCCTGTCAAATCAAAGCTATGGTTTTTCCAGTAGTCATGTATGGATGTGAGTTGGACTATAAAGAAAGCTGAGTGCCAAAGAATTGATGCTTTTGAACTGGTGTTGGAGAAGACTCTTGAGAGTCCCTTGGACAGCAAGGAGATCCAACCAGTCCATCCTAAAGGAAATCAGTCGTGAATATTCATTAGAAGGACTGATACTGAAGCTGAAACTCCAATATTTAGAATACCTGATGTGAAGAACTGACTCATTGGAAAAGACCCTGATGCTGGGAAAGATTGAAAGTGGGAGGAGAAGGGGACAACAGAGGATGAGATGGTTGGATGGTATCACCGACTCAATGGACATGAGTTTGAGTAAGCTCCAGGAGGTGGTGATGCACAGGGAGGCCTGGCATGCTGCAGTCCATGGGGTTACAAAGAGCTGGACATGACTGAACAACTGAACTGAACTGAACTGAAGTCTATTGATCAAGTATCCAAGTACCTTTCTACCCCGCCATCTAGTGGCTAACATCTGAAAAAATGGGGCGCCAGATCCAAGCCAAAATGACTTTTACTTTATTCATTCCAGTGGGGAAGCAGTATACTGAGAGACATCACCTCCCAAACAGAATCTCTGGCCAATGGGCTGTCTCTCTAGTTTTACTCAAGTAAAATCTGTTCCCTGGCTTCAGGAGCCATGTATGATAACGAAGGAAACTTGAGGCAGTGGCGATTTAAGGAGAGACTGCAGGGAATGAAATGGAGCGGGTGGTGAAGAAAATGAGATGAATTTATTGCCCCAGCCACCTCCCTGCCCCCAGGTAGCCGACTTCAATAGGTCTAACTGGTATTAATGCCTTTGTGTATAGGCTCACTATTAACACCACGTGTGTGGTATGAGAAACTTGGTGGGCAAAGCAGATAGCATGGCCAAATATTCACTTCTCAGAGTGGATGGAGGGAGAAGAGAGAAAAGAATGCTGATCCATGGGTTACTTGTGAGTCAGTTTCTAAAATCTCACTATTTCTTCACAAGGTGTGTGTGTGTGAATTCTTTATCTGAGAATTGGCTTTCTAGGTGAAAAATATCATTGTGAGAGATTCCTTGTGACATGTGAAAAGTGGTTGGGAGTGAATTGGGTTGAGGTCATTTTCCAAATGTTTCACACCAAGTGTTTGTCTAAGGGGACAGCAGTGTTCCTAAAGAACTGAACTAAGTGGTTGAAATACAGGATCAGTTACTGAAATGTGAAGAGACTCTTTCTGGGATGTGTGTTCATCCTATGCTGTGGTCACAGGCAACTCAGGATTTGAACCGTGTCTTCCTAATGTGTTTTGTTTCCTGCCCTTGAATGTGCTGGAGGCTGCAGTTCTGGTTACTAAAGTTCCAAAGTAAGTTCTCTGAGAAAAGTAGTTTCTAGGAACGAGTAGTGCCTGGGAAGCTGCTCTAAAGTTTTAATATAGCCTGTGATGTGATTTTTGTTAGCTTCACCCAAGATACGATTATTCAAAGAATATAGAGATGCACCTACTTCAGTATCTACCACTGGATTTTTCAAATCAACATACAGTAAGATCGGCCTGGTTTTATTATTAATTTCTTTATTGTTGGCTGCACTGAGTCTTTGTTGCTGCACGAGGGCTTTCTCTAGCTGTGAAGAAGCACTACTCTCTAGCGGTGGTGCACAGGCTTCTCATTGCAGAGACTGCTCTTGTTGCAGAGCATGAGCTCTAGGCTCGTGGCTCCAGTAGTTGGAGAAGGCAGGTTCAGGAGTTGTGACACACAGTCTTAGCTGCTCTGTGGCACGTGGAAACTGCCTGGACCAGGGACTGAACGCCTGCCCGTTTCATTGGCAGGTGGATTCTTTTTTTTTTAATCATTAGTTTATTTTAATTGGAGAATAATTCTTTACAATATTCTGATGGTTTTTGCCATATATTAACACGAATCAGCCACAGTTATATATGTGTCCCCCCATTCCTGAACTGGGGGTCCCACTTCCTTCCCCACCCTATCCCTCTGTGTTGTCCCAGATCACCGGCTTTCGGTGCCCTGCTTTATGCATTGGACTTGTGCTGGTCATCTGTTTTACATATGGTAATGTATATGTTTTAATGCTATTCACTCGAATCATCCCACCCTCCCCTTCCCCCACTGAGTTGAAAAGTCTGTTGTATAGGTCTCTGTCTTCTTTGCTACCCTGCATGTAGAATCATTGCTACCACCTTTCTAAATCCCATTTAGATGCATTAATATAAGTATTTGTCTTTCTCTTTCTGACTTACTTCTGTCTGTATAACAGGCTCCAGGTTCATCCACTTCAGTAGAACTGATTCAGGTGTGTTCCTTTTTAATAGCAGGGTAATATTCCATTGTGTATATTTACCACCACTTCCTTATCCATTCATCTGCTCATAGACATCTAGGGTGCTTCAATGTCCTAACTATTGTAAATAGTGCTGCAGTAAACATTGGGGTACATATGTCTCTTTCAAATCTGGTTTCCTTGGGGTGTATGCCCTGCAGTGGGTCGTATGGCAGTTCTATTCCCCATTTTTTAAGGAATCTGCACACTCTTCTCCATAGTAGCTATACCAGTTTGCATTCCTACCAACCATGGAATCATGTTCCCTTTTCTCCCCACCCTCTCCAGCATTTATTGTTTGTAGACATTTTGATGATGGCCATTCTGACCTGTGTGAGATGATACCTCATTTTGGTTTTGATTTGCATTTTTCTAATAATCTGTGATACTGAACATCTTTTCATGTCTTTATTAGCCATCTGTATGTCTTTGGAGAAATGTCTGTTTAGGTCACTTGTCCACTTTTTATTGGGTTGATCATTTTTTTCATATCAAACATGATTTTCTCCTGTTCTGAGGGCTGTCTTTTCACCTTGCTTATAGTATCCTTCACTGTTCAAACGCTTTTAAGTTTAATTAGGTCCCATTTGTTTATTTTTGTTTTTATTTCCATTACTCTGGGAGGTAGGTCCTAGAGGATTTTGCTGTGGTTTATGTCACAGAGTGTTCTGCCTATGTTTGCCTCTTAAGAGTTTTATAGTTTCTGGTCTTACATTTAGGTCTTTAATCCATGTTGAGTTTCTTTTTGTGTATGGTGTTGGAAGGTCTTCCAGTTTCATTCTTTTACACATAGGTGACCAATTTCCCCAGCATCATGAGTTGAACAGACTGTGTTTTAGCTATTGCATATTTGTGCATCCTTTGTCAAAGATAAGGTGTTCATAGGTGCAGGGATTTATCACTGAGATTTCTGTTTTGTTCCATTGATCTATATTTCTGTCTTTGTGCCAGTGCCATACCATCTTGATCTTGTGCCAGTACCATACCATCAGTACCAAAGCCATCTACTGTGGCTTTGTAATATAGTCTGAATCAGGAATGTTGATTCCTGCATTAAACTCTTCTCTCTCAAGATTGCTTTGGAATTCGGGCTCTTTGGTGTTTCCATACAAACTGTGAAATTATTTCTTCTAGGTCTGTGAAAAATACCATTGGTAGTTCGGGATTTTGATGACTCTATACATTGTTTTCGGTAGTAGAATAATTTTCACTATAGTGATTCTTCAATCCAAGAACATGATACATTTCTCCATCTATTTGTGTTATCTTTGATTTCTTTAACCACTTTTTAAAAAATAGTTTTCTATATACAGGTCTTTTGTTTCTTTAGGTAAATTTAGTCCTAAGTATCGGAGAAGGCAATGGCACCCCACTTCCGTACTCTTGCCTGGAAAGTCCCATGGACGGAGGAGCCTGGCTGCAGTCCATGGGGTTGCTAAGAGTCGGGCACGACTGGGCGACTTCCCTTTCACTTTTCCCTTTCATGCATTGGAGAAGGAAATGGCAACCCACTCCAGTATTCTTGCCTGGAGAATCCCAGGGACAGAGGAGTCCAGTGGGCCGCTGTCTATGGGGTCGCACAGAGTTGGACACGACTAGAGCGACTTAGCAGCAGTAGCAGCAGCAGTCCTAAGTATTTTATTATTTTTGTTGCAATGGTGAATGGGATTGTTTCCTTAATTTCTGTTTCTGATTTTTCATTGTTAGTGTATAGGAATGCAAGGGATTTCTGTGTATTAACTTTATATGGCAGGTGGATGCTTAACCACTGGACCACCAGGGAAGTCCTGCCCTGCTTGTCTTTGGGTGTGAAGCTTTCTGAGCTCTGACACACGGCAAATTCCAGTGATCACCACCATGACCAGGAACAGGCCACGCCCATCACCTTGAAAATGCCCAGGAGCTGCCACTTTCTCGTTTCTCCTTCCACACCTGAATTCCTGACAAAAGGATCTGTCTGCCTTCACTACATTTTGTCCTTTGCAATTTTCAAATTCCTTATGTATTCTGAATATAAGACCTTTCTCATACCTGTGATTCACAAACGCCTTTCCCCTAATAACAAATAGCTTCCCTTTTCATTACAGGAGACATGAGTGATGAAATCTGCTTTTCCTCCCTACCCTCAGAGCTCAATGTTGTGTACCCAGCAAATGCCCATGAGATTCTTCAGAAGTGAAAATGAATTCTGCTCTCTGCCCATCTGTCTCTCAGGTAGTCCCCAGAGCTATAGTTCTCATCTCTGATCCCCTACCTGAATGGGAAATATAATAGACCTGTCTAAGGACAGGTGCTGTACCTTTTGCTATGTTTTTCCTCACACTAGTATTTCCATTATCAACCAAGAAATGACCAGCAGTCTGTTCGCAGTATTAATCTGGTCAAATACAGACCAAATGAAAAGTACCTGATTTGTTCCAGGTGCTTTACTTTATCATTGTGTTGTGTCATGATACTGATACAGTATATGAATTGTTTTCTATGTGGCACCCTCCCTTTTCATTTAGCATCTTATTGTAATAACTACGTTATTATACACTTTAAAAAGTTTTGCAGGCTATTTTACATTCATTTGGGCTTCCCTGGAGGCTCAAATGGTAAAGAATCAGCCAGCAATATGGGAGACTTCGGTGCAATCCCTGTGAGACCAAGGGTCGATCCCTGGGTCAGGAAGATCCGCTGGAGAAGGGAATAGCAACCAACTCCAATATTCTTGCTTGGAGAATCCCCATGGACAGAGGAGCCTGGTGGGCTAGTCCAGGGGGTCTCAAAGAATCAGACAGGGCTGAGCGACTAACACTTTCACTTTACCCTCATTCCCATTGTTTTATTTCATTCTTCTGTTGGGGATAGGAAAGCATCCTGCAAACCAGTGTGCAAACTACCATCTGACAGACTTGAGACCTGAACATAGGGACACTCTTGGAGGAACCCGGAGAAACTTGGCAGCTGATTCTCCCTCTGTGTGCCACAGTTCTCAAAGGAAAAAAATGAGGGCAGTAATACCACCTGCTTCTTGGGCGGTGTCCAGCATCAATTGCCCAGCAGGATCTTAGCTTGGCACTTCTCCCTATCATGTTATCATCATAGGTGGCTCGGATGGTAAGGGGTCAGCCTGCAATGAAGGAGACCCAGGTTCAGTCCCTGGGTTGCAAAGATCGCTGCAGAAGGAAATGGCAACCCACTCCAATATTCTTGAATGGAGAATCCCATGGGTAGAGGAGCCTGGCAGCCTACACAGTCCAAGGGGTCTTAAAGAATCTGACAGGACTGAGGAACTTTCATTTCCACTTCACATAAACATTTTCAAGTCAAAACTCACTGTCATAATAAAGTTCTTTCTAAATACTGCATTTCCTCTAAGATCAGAATCAAGACAAGGGAGCTACTCCCTCCCCCATTATTCAGTATATCAGCTTATAATATTTTATTGTAGTTTTAAGTGTCAATGGGTTTGTTCTAAGTTTCCACAAAGGGCTATCTAAAGGGCTCAGATGCAGTTTGAACCAGCCAACCTGTGCAAACAGAGAAAAATATACACCACTTCTTGAGGCAAAAGGCTTCGTCGCGTTTTTTTCAACGGCGAAGGGCGGGGGAGAAACGGAATGGCGATACTTGGTGCAACACTGCCACCTGCTGACCACAGAAACCAAAACGCCACAAGGCCGAAAGAAAATGCATCCTTTCTGTTGGGTTTTTGCGCAGAGGACTGGGCAGGGTGGATGCGGAAGTTGACGGGGATGCCCCAGAGAACCAGAGAAAGGAAGGAACCCTCTCGAAGGGGCCCGGCCAAACCACCCGTGCACCGCGGGCCCCTCTCCAGCGGCCCGCGGAAGCAAGGCAACTCGGGCAGGAGGTCAGGGAATCAGGGAAATCCGGAGCTTGGTGGGCGGGGTGCGCTCCGATTGGCTGGTTCTGGGCCTGCGCGCAGTAACCCAGAGAGCCCTGCGCCAGCCTCCTGGCCCAGGTTGGTTGGGAGATTTCTCCTGGACCGTGTTTCAAAGTCTTCATTCACTGAGGAACCTGACCGAGTATGTCCGGGTCCTGTCGCCCACTGCCGAAGCCCCCAAAGTGCGGGACCGGTACAAGTCCCCTGTATTTCTCCTCCAGCCCACCCCAGGCCTGTGAACGCGTTCCTCCCGTGGTACACTCGGTGTTCTCTCAGCCCTCAGTCTTGATCCGTCCTCAGTGCCCACTAGGCTCACCCGGTCATCCCGGAAGACTCTCCATCCTCTTCCATATTCCCCTCCTCCCCACCTGAGCATCCCGGGCATCAGCAAAGACCGCGCCCCTCATGGTGTCCTGTTTCTAGCCTTCCTCCCTTTCATCACCCTCAACATGATGTCCTGTCCTCCAGCTCCCTGGCTCTAGTGCCAGTGCACTGATACCAGAACCTCCTGGAAACCCCCACCTCACCTACCACACATCCTTCAACACTACTCGCCAGGCCCCTCCTGGATCGGCTGAGCCAGGGCTGGAAGCTGTCCCCCGCAAACACACCTTTTGTGCTCCTTGCACCCTCCTGCCTATGTCTGAGCACCAGAGCGTTGAGAAGCAAACTTTACAACTTTACAGAAGTGTTTTATCTTAAATCCGTGGCCAGAGAGGAACTGCTGTTCATTTTCACTCTCACCTACCTACACTACTACACTACACAGTATTAACGTTCCTCCATCCTGATGACCACCAGCCCCATCCGGCAATAATTCTTGGAGAAGAAACCTTCCTCCATCCTATGACCACTAACCCCACAGGCCAATAATTCGTGGAGAAGGAAGAAGCAATCCCGTGGGATTTCTCAAGTTTCCCAGTCCCAAACTCCGTGTTTCTGCCCTGGCAGTCAGCTGTCCCTCTGCACGTGTGCTCCTGACTACACCCAGCCCCTCATCTCTGCTCAGGATCCCATGCCTTGCACCTTCCCTCCTCCAGAGGAGTTATCACTCCTCTGTCCTGAACCAGAACCTGTTCCCTCTTCATCCCAGCATTCCACAGCACAGGGGGAAACCCACCATCTTCCACCCTCTTCTGCAGCTCCTGGCACATTACCAGTTGCCCTTCAAAGCAAACTGCTTCAAATTCTGCTGAGATATTGTCTCCTCAGCCCCCTTCCGTGGAGCTTTTGTCCCAGTCACTCCGCTGTAACTGGTCTCGTCATGGCCATCATTAATATCCTGATATTAATACTTCCTGATCCCACAGACACTCTCCAGTGCTCATCTAAGCCAACATCTCAGGCATGTTTGGCATATTTGACTCTTGTGTACTTTATCCCACTGTTGTTATATTTCACGGGCATGGGGCTTATGTGACACCAAAGTATCCTAACTGATCTCCACAAGGTACACATTCTGCACTATGCCCACTTTGACCTGGATATTGTATGGGAAGTCTTGGGTCAAATGAAAGACAAGCCAAAGGAAAGAGCATCCCAAAGTCACAGGGGGGAATGGCCCACAGAGGCAGTGGCAGGCAGAGGCGAGAGAGCTCAGACAAGGGAGGTGTGACAAGAAATGAACACCAGGGACAGGAGGGTTCCACCGTATTCACACCTGGGACTCCAGGGGCACACTGTACAATGACCCAACGGAGTCTTTGGCAGAAGGGTGGCTGCAGTTTAGGAATTTCGTTTTCTGGAGCTGATCTTGGTTCCTGCTGTGGTGCAGGTGAGATCCAAGGGAGGGATCTGCATCACTTTAGGGAGAAATGTGGAAACGGACTGAATCCAGATGAAGCCTAAGCAGGCAATGGGCTAGGGGACCTTGCGGCCGAGGAGTGGACAACCCTGCCTGTTGATGGGTTGGACGATGATATCCAGATTCAGAGGGGTCTGCAGATGCGAGCAGGGTGGCTGAGGCTCAGTCAGCCAGGGAGCACTGGGTCCACAGCAAAAGGAGGGAGACAAAAATGCAAGTTTCACCACCCCCACCCATGGGCAGTACAGGTCAGCATCAACAGCTGGAGCCAGGAGAGGACAGTCATTTTTCCCTCAGGGAACACTGAGGCCTCTGTGAGGAACAAACGTATGCCGTGTTCTAGACTCCCTCTCCCACATGACTGAGAGCCTTGTAAGTGACATATACCCCTGCTCCATCGCTGAAAGAAGTAGAGAGCATTTTCACCAGAATAGACTGAGCATTTGTATCTGTGGATATTCAGTTGGGATGCAACCACACTTTCCAAGTCAGAAGCAACTTCAGTGGGGGTTTTCCCGTTACTAACCATTATGAAGGGTGAACACTCATGAGGAAGATCAGATCATCCAGGGAGAAAAAATACATTACAGTGTCTGTGGAGTCTAAGGAGCACACATTGAGACTGTGATCTCAGCAACCCACGTCCCCCACCACCACCCTGGCTCTTCCTGTGACCATGGGTCACAGAGGCAGAGTGGGGCCCAGAGGGAGAGGAAGGAGGCCTTCCTGGAACTCCACTGCTGCTTTGAAAATACCACACTCCCCTCTCAACATGAATACTCACCTGTGAAGATCATTCCAATTCTCCACTCTGTCTTCCAGTCAACAGTCCTGATAATTATTTTGGAACTGGCGTCCTGGTCTCTTTGGTTTGGGGAATAGAAAATAGCATACCCTGCAAGCACACAGGCCTCTACTTCCAATACCCTGAGTCTTTGATTCGCTTCAAGCCATGCTTCTTGAAGATATAGAATCCAGGAGCATCCTTCTCTGGTTACCTCTTGATTCCTCCTCTGAGTGCCCATCCACAGAACATCCCCTTGCTAACGTATCCCAAGAGCTCCATGGGCCAAACCATAGTACCCAGTGCTGTATTGGCCACAGACACATTCCGTCTTCAAAAACACTTTCCTTGGTCAGAGTCTGTGACAGCAGCCCATCCTGGCTTTCCTCCTCCCTCTCAGTTCATTACTTCTAAGACTCCTTGTCTGCCCATTCACTTTGATCCCCTCCTAAATATTGGTTTTGTTTTCCTCTGATTTCCAACCTGTGCCCTGTGCTCTTCCATTCGATACATGATCCTTGGGTGACCACGTCACCCCCAAGAGCTTTTACCCATCTGACTTGTTTTCATTAGTATCCCTCTAGGCTGATGGCTTTTCCTATCACCAGATCTACCAAAGATGTCTCAACTGGGCCCCAGATCCCCCACAGGCTGAGACGTATGGGCCATCTGAACTCAGATGTCCCATAAGCACGGCAGACCTGCTAGTAGCCCCAGGCCAATGTTCCCTGGGGTGTCTCATGGATGGGCACCACCATCCACCCAGTTCCTTAAACCACAATCCAGGACATGCTGCTGGGTGTGATCTTCACTGAGCCATGACTCCCCTGGAGCTGCTCTGGAAAAGGCTGACCTGAGATCTTCCTGTTGCCACAGGGGGGTCCATTCCTCTCAGAGGCCCTGTTCCTACAGACACACTCTGAGGGTGTCCTGAGCACACGCCATGACCCTCTTGGATCTCTGGGAGAACCTGGCCACTGTAATACACCTGAGAGACTGAAAGCCCTGTCTTTAACAGGACGGTGAGTCAGGATACAGCAGTGTAAGCCCATCACTGGGGAACATGCCAAAGAATATCCAGAAGAGATCCCTAAAGTAGAACATTTCTAGAGGAGGGTCTTTATGGGTGTCCATCAAACAAGGGATTGCTTAACTGTATTTTCCCCAATAAACGTCCTGTTCTTATTTGGTCTTCATCTGAGCTTGGGAGTTAATTTGATATCACAGGAAACAGTTTAAAACAGCAACTGAGCACAGACAGCAGATACGCGGACAGCCGTTCCAGCTACATTAACATCAGCAGCTACAATTCTCAGCCATCTTTGATCTCTGAAGCACTATTCTGATCTGTTGAATGAAGTTATCTCCACAGTGTTTTAGAAATGTATTCAACTAACTAGGCACAAGGGATCCTGACAAGAACTAAAACATACTGAGTTTCACTAACAAGAGCAGGGTTTTAACTGTAAAACTTTGGATTCTGGAACACACAGCAGGGCAAGCACAAGGTCAGTTTTCAAACAAGTATTAATTTGGACAAGTCGTCCCTTTCCTCAGTCTAAGATATCTGTCAAGCATAGTGGGTCATGATGAAAACCTGCTTTCACTGTAGAGAGGAGTCACAAATTTTTGATCTTCGATTTCCTCCTGTAAGAATGGGTTCTGTTTCCACAGCTGCACTCTTGGCTTTCATTAAGAGAACGTTTTCAGATAATGCTCACGCCAGGGCCACATACCAAACCTACTACTTCAGACTCTCTGGAGCTGTCCTGCCAGCATCAGCTCTTCTAAAACCTCTCCAGGGGAGATTTGATGCGCAGTTAAGATTGAGAAGCACAATCGCATGATGCTTCACCCATCCTGGTTTTAAATATAATCCTGAACTGAAGAGCCGTGTTTGCTACTAATGAAATTTTTAAAAATTTGCAATTATGTGTCTTCCCTTCTGAGAGGGATTTTGACATATTAATTCACAGCCATATTTAGAACATTTTCAATAACCCAGTGGTTATGCCCTCAACATAAGACACCTTCCTTACCAGACACTCAGGCAGGTGGAGGGGAGGGAATGCACCTCAGTCCTGGTGGCAGAAGGAGGATGGGTGGAGTTCCACTGTCTTGGTTACTGTTCTGCTAAGCATCCCTCCTGAGTTGCTGAGCTCGGGCAGGGGGCCTCACACCAGTCTACAGGTATTCCTGTGACCAGAGGTTGGAGCTAAGGGCTGAGATCCGTTACCAAGGAAACGGAAGCTGGGTACATGTGATTTGAGAAGAATGGGAAAACAACGAAGTAGAATTTCAGATGCAGGGTGGGTTCTGGGAGCCTGTCCAGAGCCACTGCCTTGTGGTCACACAATGGGCGCCTGTGCGTAAACACAGAGACACACTAGCCGTGTGCTCACTGGGGATTCCGTCCTGACGTGCACAGTGACTGTCTCTGGAGGGAGCATCTAGCACATGTGGAGGAGGCTGGACCCAGAACGTGGAAGGAGCAGGGGCACTCCTCATTGTTACAAAAGCAATGGCATATCTTTTCCCCCATGTCTCACTTGGACATCTGCATTACCTTCCTAAACTGCTTCACTGAGGTATAGTTACACACCACAAATCACAGCCATTCAATGCATCCAGTGCACTGTCTTTAATAACTTCAAACATTAGTGCAACCACCACCACAGTGCACTTGTGGAACACTGCCAGCACCACAAAAAGCGTCCATGTACCCATCAGCAGTCAGCCCCCAATAGGACCTGCACGCCTAGGCATCCTCTCATCTAATTTCTGTCTCTGTAGATTTGCCCTTTGTGGGCATTTCATATAAGCAGACTCCTGCAGGAAGTGGCCTTTTGTGTCTGGGTTCTTTCACTGAGCATAATGCTTTGGAGGCTCACCCATGTGGCAGCAGGAAGCAGAAGTTCATCACTTTTCATCCATCTATGCTGTTCCACTGAATGGATACAGAATACTCTCTTTACCACTCTCCAGCTGACAGACTTTTAGGCTGCTCCACTATTTGGAGATTACAGACAGTGCTGCTGTGAAAGACATGTAAGGACGAGTATTTGTGTGGACATAGGTTTCATTTCTTTCTTTCTTATTATTCCACAATTTCATTTCTTGTTTTGCCCCTTGCACAGGCTAGACCCTTCAGTCCAAAGACATCGACTGAGTCACAGTATTATCCCACACCAGATGCTGTGCATTACAGGAGCTGATAGAGGACACAGCCGTTTATTTAGAGCCTTCCACCTGCCAGGTCATGGGTGCTAGGTGTTTTACATCTGTTATCCCCACTAGGTCTCCCAATAAACCTCACCAACAGGTAGAGTTATTGCCACTTTACAGATAAGGAATTTGAGGCTGAAGGAGTGTGCCTGGGCTGGTAGGGCCTGCACTGGAACCCAGCTTGAGTGTAAACTGTGAACTGTGGGATGGAGGGAGATGACATGGGGAGAGGAGTTTGGGCACAGGTCCCAGAGAGTTTCCATGCCATGGGGGAGCAGGGAAACATCACACCCTTGTTATCAGTCCTGTGCATCCCCTTGCAATAGGAGGAGCCTCAATCCATCTGAGGACAACATTACCAGGAAGAGAATGATGCATGCAACAGAGATGAAGTCTGTGAGTGGCTTCCAGGTGGGAGAGGTGTAACAGAAAAGCCAGCCTTCTGCTGAGGGTTCATCTAGCTGTGAGGGAAAAGCTCGAGGACTGTGGCTGAGAAGGAAGGAGCCTCTAGGGCTGGACAGAGATGTTTAATGTGACCTTGAAGTGCTTTGTGAAGCTTGAGGGTAAGGCCTGACCTGCAACCTGCCCCATGGCAGCTCAGTATTTTTTACAACAGGGAACATGCCAACACATTTCTACGAACATCATTCCATACTCACAAAAACAACGTGCTCATTTCATGTCGTTATTAAGAATAATTCACCCATTTTCAGGCGAGTCTGGTGTGGCCCAGTGGGCCAATTTAATTTCTCAAGATGATGTGATAACAAGTGGCAGAACTAGGTGGAAAGGAAGGTTATCTGAATCAGAGCTAGTGTCCTTACTCACAATACCATATTGATTCCTCAAAAAAGATAAAAAAAGGTGGGGGGAAGGGTAAAACAAAGGGAAAAGAGTAAAAGGAGACCCATGATGCTTACTGTATTGGAGTGTCCACCATGGACTGTAAGCGAAGAGAAAACTCCTCAAAGCGGTCTGATTAGAAAGGGAACTGACAATCACACAATATGAAGCCTGGAGACAGGGTGGTCTCTGGCACGGTGTACATGTACACGGAGAGCAGAGGGAGCACAAAGGAGGGCACGGGGAAGGTACGGAGTAGAAGAAGCTATGGAAGCAAGAGGAAGAGGGGAGAGCAGGGTGACAGAAAGCCTATGGACTTGCCCAAGGACACTGATCAGCAGGTTCAAACCGTCCATCCTGCTGATGGCAGCCTGCGTGGAAGTTACACTTCTCACCCATGAAATAAAGTAGCCTGGCTCTCTGAGCTCTATTCAACCAACAAGTATCGCCCCAGCATCTACCTCAGCACAGTGCCCTCAGCACAGTGCTGAAAGCAGCCATAGCCTAGGACAGACCTCAGTCTCAGGAGGTAAAGGAGTGTCCAAGATACAGAATAAAGGGGAAGCCAAGTGGGAAGAGACGGACATTAGACACTCCTGTCAGAGTGGGGAGAGATGACAGGATTCCCCTCACCCGCTTGAAGGAACCAAAATTTGAGCTGAGGATTTTCAGGGTTCACTCACTGACAATTCAGTTGAGAAATGGCTGCTATAATGATTATGCACTAGGAAGGGGAAAGGAGGGTGTTTCCCTCATACAATAAGCTCCTGGACAATGTGGGGATAAAAAACACAAACGGCCCTGGAGCAACAGAAACCTGAGTGGAGAGGTTTGCTCCAGCCACTCGTTTCCTATGTGTTGTTTGCAACGAATTGACAGCAAAGCAGCAGCTGCACTGCTCTGTGTACCTCACTTTATCATCACTCATAAGATGGTAAACGTGTTCTGAGCCCCTGTGGTTAAAAGGTCCTCAAGGAGCTCATGGTGGGGTGGGCAGGAAGCCAGTCTGAAGACCATGGTGAAACAAGTGTGATGAGAGCCTTGGCCACAGGAGCCAGCGGAGGCTGGGATCAGGGCCATGAGGAATGGCTTTGCCTGGGGGTGGGATAACATATAATATTATTGTCCCTGTTTGCAGGCAAGGGAACCGAGGATCAGAAATGGTGACCATCTTACTCGAGGTCACACTGCTTGGTAGTGGTCCTAACCATCTTTCATGTACATCTGTTAAAATGTGAAGGTCTCTGCACCATTCATTACACCACTCTCTGTCTCTCTCAATGTTGTCACCTATTTTCACTCACAATCACCACCTTATACATTCCCTTGGCTCTAAGTCCTTGTTTATTAGATAAATAATCTGGTGAACAAAGTATAGATTTCCCGTTAGCACATCCAGTGTGTCTACTGTATAAAAACTATTTCCTTGCAGGGCACATTGTACTCACCCAAACTGATGGTTTTCACTGAGCTTGTACTGCACCCATATGCAGGGTAAAGAAAATGGATCACTGGGATCTGTAGTTTTACTTATCTATTTCACACAATCTCAAGCATAATTTTAAATGTAGCCAATATTCAAGTAAAAACAGTAGAACCATTGCTTTCTTATAATGAGCAGTCAAGAAAGATTTCTTTGAATATTAATATGTTCTAGTGAGGAGACTAAACCCCTTTCATGGGGAGTTGTGGAAATTCTTTTCCTTAAGTTAAAGAAACCCTTTCTCTTTATACATTTTCTCTGTTTCTGGTACCCTGAAAGACTTAAGCAAGGCAAGCCACTTCACTTTACTGTTGTGGACAAAAGAAACATGTGAAGCAAGCCTAACACACAGGCACAGACATATGTAATACACCCAATACAGGTAGGTCAAATATAAGGCAATGGTATCGGAAATACAAGGGCTTCCATGGTGGCTCAGTGATAAAGAATTCACCTGCTAATGCAGGAGACCAGGGTTTGATCCCTGGGTCATGAAGATCCCCTGAAAAAGGAAATGGCAACCCACTTCAGTATTCTGGCCTGGGAAATCCCATGGACAGAAAAACCTGGTGGGTACAGTCCATGGGGCCGTAAAAGAATGGGACACGACTTGGGGACTAATGAACAATTGAAATATAAATGGAAACCCGTAACTAATCATATATCCAAATTTCTGACCACAGCACAGGTCTACTGTCCAGGATCAGCTGTACTCCAGGAATCCAGACAACAAAAGATACCTTCCTTTTAAAATTAGTATACACCACTGCTGGGCGATTCAGGAGATAAAAGTTTTCAAAAGCATTGCACACCAAGGCAGGACTCAAGGAGCCTATTAAAAGTATGTTCTTATTCCTAGGTCACATCAAGGCCTAACTCACATACTCTTGAGAAAGAACACCTGCGATGATTTCAATACGGGAAATGCATCTCCCCTGAAAATACTTCATTATATTGTCTCATTTTGTGAAGTGGGGCATGAGGTGGGGAGGGAGGTGATGCCAAGGAAAGAGCCTACTTCTGAACTTGGTGAACACCGACTTGAGCCCAATTATTCCAGATCGACCAATGTCCATAGGAAGATTCAGTATCGGCTTAAGAGTGTCAATCCCCATCGAGAGAAAGAGAAATAAGTCATATAGACTGTCCAATCGTCATCTGATCCTGAAGAGGTGGGGATGTTTGTGGAAAACAACAGTTCTGAGAGAGCTGGGATCCCACTTGACTGAAGAGGATTGCGGTCCTGTGGCACTAACGCACACCTGGTCGGTCCTAGAGCGATAGATGTCTCCCTCTGTCTGCATGTCTGTCCCTGACTATATCCCTCGCTCTCACGTGTTCTTTCTCTGGATCAGGTTCTCACTAGCGGAATGCCAATGCAGTGCTTCCCATCATCAGGCCAGTCGAGGAGCCTGGAGTGGTGGGTCGGCCTCCCATTCTCAGTGTGTGTGGAAGAGAAGGGTAAAGACCACCGAGAGGAGGAATCGTCCAGGGTCCTATAGCGGCTACCTGCCCTTCACAGGGGAGGAGTCTGTGGGCCTGGCTTTGACATCACAAAGATGGGACATTTACTCCTTCCTTCCTTATAGAAGGACCTTCCTGAGTATTCCCTTGGTTGTGGTGGATTGAGAGGGAGGCCGGAGTGGCCTGAAGAAAAGTAGGTTGTCCCCGGGGATGGTGGCAGCAGGGCGGGGGTGATTAGGAGGTGAGAAGGTAGTGCCCGGCCCTCTCGACGTGTGCCCCGAGGGCCTCTCCCAGCAGCTTGGAGGCTAGGAGGGACGATCACATCCGGAGTCACAAGAAGAGTTGTCGGGTACTGGAGATGCCCTCACAGATGACACCTGGTGATGGTCGGCTCTTGGGGTTGGAGGTCGGGGGCGTCTCCCTGATTGCCTGGTAATTTGTGTTGTCATCTGTCTACATTAGGAGCAGCTGGTGTTACTTGAAAATTTTTTAATTAATTGATTTTAATTGGAGGCTAATTACTTTACAGTATTGTGGTGGGTTTTGCCATATATTCACATGAATCAGCCACGGGTATACCTGTGTCCCCAACCCGAACCCGCTCCTACATCCCTCCCATCCCACCCCTCTGAGTTGTCCCAGTTCACTGGCTTTGAGTGCCCTGTTTCATGCATGGAACTTGGACTGGTCATCTATTTCACATATGGTAATATAAATGTTTCAATGCTCTTCTCTAAGATCATCCCACCCTTGCCTTCTCCCACAGAGTCCAAAAGCCTCTTCTTTATATCTGTGTGTCTTTTGGTGTCTCGCATATAGGGTTGTCATTACCATCTTTTAAAATTCCATGTATGTAGGTTAATATACTGTATTGGTGTTTTTCTCTCTGACTTACTTCACTCTGTATAAAAGGCTCCAGTTTCATTCACCTCATTAGAACTGATTCAAATATATCCTTTTAATAGCTGATTAATGCTCCATTGTGTATATGTAACCCAGTTTTCTTAACCATTCATCTGCCAATGGACATCTAGGTTGCTTTCATGTTCTAGCTATTGTAAACAGTGCTGCAATGAACACTGGGGTACACGTGTCTCTTTCACTTCTGGTTTCCTCAGTGTGTATGCCCAGCAGTGGGATTGTTGGGTCGTATGGCAGTTTTATTTCCAGTTTTTTAAGGAATCTCCACACTGTTCTCCATAGTGGCTGTACTAGTTTGCATTCCCACCAACAGTGTAAGAAGGTTCCCTTTGCTCCACACCATCTCCAGCATTTATTGTTTGTAGACTTTCTGACAGCAGCCATTCTGACCAGCGTGAGATGATACCTCCTTGTGGTTTTGATTTGCATTTCTCTGATAATGAGTGATGTTGAGCATCTTTTCATGTGTTTGTTAGGCATCTGTATGTCTTTTTTGGAGAAATATCCATTAAGTTCTTTGGCCCATTTTTTGATTGGGTCATTTATTGTTTTGTTATTGAGCTACATGAGCTGTTTGTATATTTTTGAGATTAATTTTTTGTGATTTTTTTCTACCCATTATTACCAGTAAGACACTGGGAAAGAGTAAAAGCAAACTAATAAAGACACTGACTTTATTCTACCGATTGCAATTGGGAGAGCACCACAGACCTGAATATCAGACTATCAGCAAGGTGGTTTTGCACTGTACTTCATTCCACAGGGCGTAGTAGAGAAGTGACAGTGGGGACCTTTGCGGGGGGGGGACATTTAGGGGGAAATCTCATGGACAGAAGAGGAAATAATTATCTTTGTGACTAGCTAGTTTCAGGAGAACTGACTTTTAATCTCCGTTGCTAGTCATAAGACAGAAAGCAAGGAATTGGATGGTCTGTGTCTGCGCTTTAATGACAAGGAGGAACGTCTGTACTTGACCTTGTAGTAGGTAAACTCAGGAGTCACTGGGTACTTTGGATGAGTCTTACTGAAGTCCGAAGGGGAAGGGTGGTGCTTTGCATCATGTCATTTTGGGAACATGAAAGTCTGCAGAGATTTCTTTACTGTGGCTTTTTTTTATTTTTTTTTTAACATCTCAGGTGAAGTTGAACTTTGTCATCACTTTAAATATGAGCATTTTTCATGCTGGTCCCAGTAGATAAGTATAAAGGCAGAGAGGTTCGAACATCACTCACCTTTTGAAAATGGATTATAATTGCTTTAAATGTTGTGCTAATTTTTGCTGTAGGACAAGGGTGAATCAGCTATAAGTATATACATATACCCCCTCCCCGGAGAAGGTAATGGCACCCCACTCCAGTACTCTTGCCTGGAAAATTCCATGGATGGAGCAGCCTGGTAGGCTGCAGTTCCTGGGGTCGCAAAAAGTCGGACACGACTGAGCATCTTCACTTTCACTTTTCACTTTCCTGCATTGGAGAAGGAAACAGCAACCCACTCCAGGGATGGGGGAGCCTGGTGGGCTGCCTTCTATGGGGTCACACAGAATCGGACACGACTGAAGCAACTTAGGAGCAGCAGCAGCAGTAACATATCCCCTCCCTCTTGAACCTCTCTTCCCCCCTCAACCCCACCCCTCTAGGTCATTACAGAAAACCAAACTAAGCTTCCTGTGCTATACAGAAGCTTGCCACTAGCTATCTATTTTACATATGGTAATCTGTATATTTCAGTGCTACTCTATCAATTCAATCCGTCCTCTCCTTGCCTGCTGTGTCCATAATTCTCTTGTCGATGTCTGACACTCTAATCTTGCCCTGCAAATAGGTTCATCAGTACCATTTTTCTAAATTTTACATATATGTGTTGATATGATATGTGTTGATGTATGATATGATATGATGTATGATATGATGTTTTACTCTTTCTGATTTATTTCACTCTATATAACAGGCTCGAACCCAAAACAATACAGGAAATGGCAACGGGATCATACTTAACAATAATTACCTTAAATGTAAATGGGTTGAATGCCCCAACCAAAAGACAAAGACTGGCTGAATGGATACAAAAACAAGGTCCTTATATATGTTGTCTACAAGAGACCCACCTCAAAACAAGGGACACAAACAGACTGAAAGTGAACGGCTGGAAAAAGATATTCCACGCAAACAGAGAACAAAAGAAAGCAGGAGTAGCAATACTCACATCAGATAAAATAGACTTTAAAACAAAGGCTGTGAAAAGAGACAAAGAAGGATACTACATAATGATCAAAGGAGCAATCCAAGAAGAAGATATAACAATTATAAACATATATGCACCCAACATAGGAGCACCGCAATATGTAAGACAAATGCTAACAAGTATGAAAGGGAAATTAACAATAACACAATAATAGTGGGAGACTTTAATACCCCACTCACACCTATGGATAGATGAACTAAACAGAAAAGTAACAAGGAAACACAAACTTTAAATGATACAATACACCAGTTAGACCTAATTGATATCTATAGGACATTTCACCCCAAAATAATGAATTTCACCTTCTTCTCAAGTGCACATGGAACCTTCTCCAGGATAGACCACAAACCTGGGCCATAAATCTAGCCTTGGTAAATTCAAAAAGTTGAAATAATTCCAAGGATCTTTTCTGACGACAATGCAGTAAGATTAGATGTCAATTACAGGAGAAAAACTATTAAAATTTCCGACATATGGAGGCTGAGCAACACGCTGCTGAATAACCATGAAATCACAGAAGAAATCAAAAAGAAACCAAAATATGCATAGAAACAAATGAAAATGAAAACGCAACAACCCAAAACCTATGGGACACTGTAAAAGCAGTGCTAAGGGGAAGGTTCATAGCAATACAGGCATACTTCAAGAAACAAGAAAAAAGTCAATTAGATAACCAAACACGACACCTAAAGCAACTAGAAAAGGAAGGAATGAAGAACTCCAGGGTTAGTAGAAGGAAAGAAATTTTAAAAATTAGGGCAGAAATAAATGCAAAAGAAACAAAAGAGACCATAGCAAAATCAACAAAGCTGGTTCTTTGGGAGGATAAACAAAACTGACAAATCATTAGCCAGACTCATCAAGAAACAAAGGGAGAAAAATCTAATCAACAAAATTAGAAATGAATACGGAGAGATCACAACAGACAACACAGAAATACAAAGGATCACAAGAGACTACTATCAGCAAATATAGGTCAATAAAATGGACAACATGGAAGAAATGGACAAATTCTTAGAAAACTACAACTTTCCAAAACTGAACCAGGAAGACATAGAAAATCATAACAGACCCATCACAAGCACAGAAATCAAAACTGTAATCAAAAATCTTCCAGCAAACAAAAGCCCAGGACCAGACGGCTTCACAGCTGAATTCTACCAGAAATTTAGAGAAGAGCTAACACCTATCCTACTCAAACTCTTCCAGAAAACTGCAGAGGAAGGTAAACTTCCAAACTCATTCTATGAGACCACCATCACCCTAATACCAAAACCTGACAAAGATGCCACAAAAAAAGAAAACTACAGACCAATATCACTGATGAATAAAAATAAAAAATCCTTAACAAAACTCTAGCAAACAGAATCCAACAAAATATTAAAAAGATCATACATCATGACCAAGTGTGCTTTATCCCAGTGATGCAAGGATTCTTCAACATCCGCAAATCAGTCAACGTAATACCCTACAGTAACAATGTGAAAACTGAAAACCATATGATTATCTCAATCAGTTCAGTTCAGTTGCTCAGTCGTGTCTGACTCTTTGTGACGCCATGAATCGCAGCACACCAGGCCTCCCTGTGCATCACCAACTCCCGGAGTTCACCCAGACTCACGTCCATCGAGTCAGTGATGCCATCCAGCCATCTCATCCTCTGTCGTCCCCTTCTCCTCCTGCCCCCAATCCCTCCCAGCATCAGAGTCTTTTCCAATGACTCAACTCTTTGCATGAGATGGCCTAAGTACTGGAGTTTCAGCTTTAGCATCATTCCTTCCAAAGAAATCTCAGGGCTGATCTCCTTCAGAATGGACTGGTTGGACCTCCTTGCAGTCCAAGGGACTCTCAAGAGTCTTCTCCAACACCAGAGTTCAAAAGCATCAATTCTTCGGCTCTCAGCCTTCTTCACAGTCCAACTCTTACATCCATACATGACCACAGGAAAAACCATAGCCTTGACTAGACGAACCTTTGTTGGCAAAGTAATGTCTCTGCTTTTGAATATGCTATCTAGGTTGGTCATAACTTTCCTTTCAAGGAGTAAGCGTCTTTTAATTTCATGGCTGCAGTCACCATCTGCAATGATTTTGGAGCCCAAAAAACGATTACCTCAATAGATGCAGAGAAAGCCTTTGACAAAATTCAACCACCATGTATGATAAAAACCCTCCAGAAAGCAGGAATAGAATGAACACACCTCAACATAATAAAAGCTATATATGACAAACACACAGCAAACATTATCCTCAATGGTGAAAAATTGAAAGCATTTCCCCTAAAGTCAGGAATAAGACAAGGGTGCCCATGCTCACCACTACTATACAACATAGTTTTGGAAGCTTTGGCCACAGCAATCAGAGCAGAAAAAGAAATAAAAGGAATCCAGATTGGAAAAGAAGAAGTAAAACTCTCACTGTTTGCAGATGACATGATCCTCTACAAAAAAAAAACCCTAAAGACTCCACCAGAAAATTACAAGAGCTAATGAATGAATGTAGTAAAGGTGCAGGATATAAAATCAACACACAGAAATCCCTTGAATTCCTATACACTAACAATGAGAAAACAGAAAGAGAAATTAAGGAAACAATTCCATTCACCATTGCAATGAAAGGAATATATCTACCTAAAGAAACAAAAGACCTATGTATAGAAAACTATAAAACACCTGTGAAAGAAATCAAAGACGACACAAATAGATGGAGAAATATCCCGTGTTCATGGATTAGAAGAATCAATATAGTGAAAATGAGTATACTATCCAAAGCAATCTAGAGATTCAGTGCAATCCCTATCAAGCTATCAATGGTAATTTTCACAGAACTGGAACAAATAATTTCACAATTTGTATGGAAATTCAAAAAACCTCGAATAGCCAAAGCACTCTTGAGAAAGAAGAATGGAACTGGAGGAATCAACCTGCCTAACTTCAGGCTCTACTACAAAGCCACAGTCATCAAGACATGATACTGGCACAAAGACAGAAATATAGACCAATGGAACAAAATAGAAAGCCCAGAGATAAATCCACGCACCTATGGACACCTAATATTCAACAAAGGAGGCAAGAATATTCAATGGAGAAAAGACAATCTCTTTAACAAGTGGTACTGGGAAAACTGGTCAACCACTTGTAAAAAAATGAAACTAGAACACTTTCTAACACCATACACAAATATAAACTTAAAAAGGATTAAAGATCTAAACATAAGGCCAGAAACTATAAAACTCCTAAAGGAAAACAGAGGCAAAACACTCTCCGACATAAATCACAGCAGGATCCTCTATGAGTTCCCAGAATATTGGAAATAAATGCAAAAATAAACAAATGGGACCTAATTAAAATTAAAAGCTCTTGCACAACAAAGGAAACTATAAGCAAGGTGAAAAGACAGCCTTCAGAATGGGAGAAAATAATAGCAAACCAAGCAACTGATGAAGAATTAATCTCGAAAATATACAAGCAACTCCTACAGCTCAATTCCAGAAAAATAAATGATCCAATCATAAAATTGGCCAAAGAACTAAACAGGCAGTTCTTCAAAGAAGACATACAGATGGCGAACAAACACATGAAAAGATGCTGAACATCACTCATTATCAGAGAAATGCAAATCAAAACCACAATGAGGTACCAGTTCACACCAGTCATTATGGCTGCTATCCAAAAGTTCACAAGCAATAAATGCTGGAGAGGGTGTGGAGAAAAGGGAACCCTCTTACACTGTTGGTGTACAGCCACTATGCAGAACAGTGTGGAGATTCCCTAAAAAACTGGAAATAGAACTGCCATATGACCCAGCAATCCCACTGCTGGGCATACACACCGGGGAAACCAGAATTGAAAGAGCCACGTGTACTCCACTGTTCATTGCAGCACTGTTTATAATAGCCAGGACATGGAAGCAACCTAGATGTCCATCAGGAGATGAATGGATAAGAAAGCTGTGGTACATATACACAATGGAATGTTACTCAGCCATTAAAAAGAATACATTTGAATCATTTCTAATGAGTTGGATTAACCTAGAGCCTATTATACAGAGTGAAGTAAGCCAGAAAGAAAAATACCAATACAACATACTAATGCATATATATAGAATCTAGAAAGATGGTAATGATAACCCTGTATGTGAGACAGCAGAAGGGACACAGATATATAGAACAGTCTTTTGGACTCTGTGGGAGAGTGTGAGGGTGGGATGCTTTGGGAGAATGGCATTGAAATGTATATATTATCCTATGTGAAACGGATCGCCAGTCCAGGTTCGATACAGGGTGCTCGGGGCTGGTGCACTGAGATGACCCAGAGGGATGGAATGGGGAGGGAGGTGGGAGGGGGGATCAGGATGGGGAACACATGTACACTGTGGCGGATTTATGTCAATGTATGACAAAATTAATACAATATTTTATAGTAATTAGCCAACAAAATATAAATAATTTAAGTGAAAGGAATGAAATACAGTTGAGTTTTGTACATTGAAGCTGGTGAATATTTCATGGGTGTGTACACAGCTTTTTACATTTCAAATATACCACAATAAAGTGGTTTAAGAAAATAGAGATGAAAGCAAAATAAAGGTATTCCCAAATTTAAAAAAAAAAAAAAAACCCTCAGGGAATTTGTTGGTAGACGTGGCTTAAAAGAAAAACTAAAGGAAGTTCTTCAGGCTGCAATAAGTGAATTTAGATGTTAAGCAGAATCCATGTGAAAAAGCAAAGAGTATAGGAAATGGTAATTATAGGAACAAAAATACTTTATTAATACACATTTCACTCCTTTCTTCCTGTATTTAAAAAGCAACTGTCTAAAACAGTATCACATAAATTATTGTTGTGAAAGTGGTAGTTGCTCAGTTGTGTCTGACTCTTGGTGACCCCATTACTGTAGCCTGCCAAGCTCCTCTGTCCATGGGATTCTTCAGCCAAGAATACTGGAGTGGTTAGCCATTCCCTTCTCCAGGGGCTCTTCGAGGGATTGAACCGGCATCTCCTGCATTGCAGGCAGATCCTTTACTGTCTGAGCCACCAGAGAAGCCCAATTATTGTTGGGCCAATAGCGCATGGAATGTAATGTATTTGCTGTAACAGCACAAAGGAGGTGGTTGGGAGCAAAGCTGTATTAGGTAAGGAAACAAGTCTGGATGGTGTCAAATCCATACAAACATATGCAAAGAATCAGAAATCATGACAAAGAAGGTGAATATAACAGAAGCTATAAATAGATACCTGATATCCTGCCTTATATCAGCTTTTCATCACATAACATTTTATATAATATAATAATGATAAGAGTGTGTTAATGGGATTACCCTTTATAGATTTACTATATATGTGACAATATGAGGAAAAGAGGGAAACCCGAATAGAGCAATATAGGAGTAATGTTTCAGTATCTCATTAGAATTTGTGTAAATTTCAAGTTGATTGTGATAAAGTAAGATGTTTACAGTGGCATACAGCTAAGGTAATAACTTTAAGGTAGTGGAAAATTCCATAAAGAGTTTAAAATGCTGCATTATAAAATATCCATTGAATGCAAAAGAAAGCAGTAAAATGAGGTCCATAAAACAAAACGACATGAGACAGAAATATATATTGGCAGATGTAAGTCTGTATCAACATTAAATGTGAATAGATAAAACAATCCAACCAGAAGGCAGACGTTGAGAGACCAGTTTTCTTTTTTTTAAAAAAATCCAACTGTGTGTTGTCTAAACAGGACACAGTTTAGATTCTAAGATACATAAATTACCATGTATGTGTGTGTGTGTTCAGTCGCTCAGTCGTGTTCAACTCTCTGGGGCCCCATGGACTGTAACTCGCCATGACTCCTCTTCATGGAATTTTCCAGGCAAGAATACTGGAGCGGGTTGTTATTTCCTACTCCAGGGGATCTTCCAGACCGAGGGATCGAACCTGAGTCTCCTGCATTGGCAGGTAGGTTCTTTACCACTAGCGCCACCTGGGAAGCCTTATATGACCCAGCAATTCTACTCCTAGACAATTTTGTCCAAGAGAAATGAAAACATGCTCACACAAACACCTGTACTCAAATATTCCACACGTGTATTCCTAATAGCCAAACCCAGAAACAGTCCAACAAAGGAACACTACATGGCAATAAAAAAAGAAGGAACTACTAATGCATGTAACACCAAGGATGCATCTCAACTGTGCAAATGAGAGAAACCAGATGCAGAAGGCTACATATTATATGATTTCATGTCAATGGATCTCTGGAAATGGCACAACTGTTGGCACAGAAATGTATCCATGGTTGCCAGGGTATAGGAGTGGAGGAAGGAGTCTGATGGCAAATAGCCCAAGGGAGCATTTTTGAACGATGAGACATTTTCTACATTTTTATTGTGGTACCATTTACACCACGGTATACATTTGTCAAAAATCTACAAACGGTAATACGTTAAAGTGTTGGCTTTTATAGTATATAAATTAAACCTCAATACTTTTTTTTTAAAGTAAAAGGAAATTTTAAGTATTTAATTATTGGTTATTGTATCCATCTAGACCATGAGCTCAAAAACATAAAAATCGTATTTTGGAATTCTTCTGAGACCTGGCCAACTTCCAGGATTCCACATGACACCTTTATACTCTTATGACAGGACACAGAAACTTGGTCTAAACCATGCTGACAATTCCCTCTCCTTCACCTCAAGTCCAAATTCTTGCTGAGTCTGTCCATTTTACTTCATAAACGTCTAATGTGTCTACATTTTCCCATGTTCACCACATCTGCTCTAGTCCAAAGCCTCCTTTCATTTTATTGTCAACCCCCTTCTAACAGGTCTCTCATATCCACTCAGGGTGTCTCTTTCCCTCTTCCCGCCCTCTCCCTCCCTCTCTTACAGTTGCAAAACTGTCTATGACTTTGTAGATAAAGGCTACTCTCATATACAAAGACTTGAAGGCATGGTCTAGCTTCTGCCCACTTTGCTACCGACATTGAAAGGAGAGCTTCCTTTTCTTGTCTCTCCTATCAGGGTTCCTTCACACCCTCCATTTCCTAAGCTTCTCTACTTAGATTTCCCCCAATTTCTTTTTTTTTTTTTTATTTTTTTCCCCCAATTTCTGTAGCCTCCTTCAAGCTAGGCTTCACTTCCAGATATACAACTTAGGTTTCGAGAAAGCAAAACAACCAAAGATAAAATTGCCAACATCCATTAGATCATGGGGGAAGCAAGGGAATTCCAGAAAAACATCTAATTCTGTGTCATTGACACAGACCTCTGACTGTGTGGCTCACAACAAACTACAGAAAATTCTTAAACAGAGGGCAGTACCAGACTACTCGACCTGTCTCCTGAGAAACCAGTATGTGGGTCAAGAAGCAACCATTAGAACCAGAGTTGGAACAAAATGACTGTTTCATAATTGGGGAAGGAGTACGACAAGGCTGTATATTGTCATGCTGCTTATTTAACTTACATGCAGAGTACAGCCCACAAAATGCCGGACTGGATGACTCACAAGCTGATATCAAGATTGCTGGGAGAAATATTGACAAGCTCAGATACACAGATGATACCACTCTAATGGCAGAAAGTGAAGAGCAACTAAAGAACCTTTTGATAAGGTTCAAAACAGGAGAGTGAAAAACCTGGCTTAAAACTCAACTATTAAAACACTAAGATCATGGCATCTGGTCCTATCACTTCATGGCAAATAGAAGGGGGTAAGTGGAAGCAGTCCATCCTAAGGGAGATCAGTCCTGGGTGTTCATTGGAAGGGCTGATGTTGAAGCTGAACTCCAATACTTTGGCCACCTGAGGTGAAGAGCTGACTCATTTGAAAAGACCCTGATGCTGGGAAAGATTGAGGGCAGGAGAAGAGGGCGACAACAGAGGATCAGATGGTTGGATGGCATCACTGACTCAATGGACATGAGTTTGGGTGAACTCCGGGAGTTGGTGATGGACAGGGAGGCCTGGTGTGCTGCGGTTCATGGGGTCACAGAGAGTCGGACACAACTGAGTGACTGAACTGCACTGAAGAGGAAGCAGTGACAGATTTCATTTTCTTGGGCTCCAAAATCACTGCAGATGGTGATTGCAGCCATGAAATTAAGACACTTGCTCCTTGGAAGGAAAGCTATGACAAACCTAGCTTGCACGCATTCTCCGGTACTTCAGCAGTATCTGGCTCTTTACAACCCCATGGACCGAGGCCCACGAGGCTCCTCTGTCCAGGGGATTCTCCAGACAAGAATACTGGAGTCGGTTGCCATGCCCTCCTCCAGGGGATCTTCCTAACCCAGGGATTGAACTCATATCTCCTAAGTGTGCTGCATAACAGACAGATTCTTTACCACTGAGCCCCCAGGGAAGACCATGACAAACCTAGACACCATATTAAAAAGCAGAGCCATCACTTTGCTGACAAAGGTCTGTAGAGTCAAAACTATGGTTTTTCCAGTAGTGATGTACAGATGTGTGAGTTGGATCATTAAGACGGCTGAGTGCTAAAGAACTGATGCTTTTGAATTGTGGTGCTAGAGATGAGCCTTGAGAATCCCTTGGACAGCAAGGAGAACAAACCCTCCAATCCTAAAGAAATGAACTCTGAATATTCACTGGAAGGACTGATGCTGAAGCTGCAATACTTTGGCCACCTGATGCGAATAACTGACTCATTGGAAAAGATCCTGATGCAAAAAGATCGAAGGCAGGAGGAGAAGGGGGCGACAGAGGGTGAGATGATTAGATAGCACCACCAACCCAATGGACATTAATTTGATCAAACTCAGGGAGAGAGTGTAGGACAGAGGAGCCTGGCGTGCTGCAGGCCATGGGTAGTAAATAGTTGGACACGACTGAGCGACTGAACAACAACTACCACCTCCACCTTACCTTTCAGCTTCCCCAAGGTGCCACTGCCCCACTCTCAGCAGGACTAAGAAGCTTTCTGTGTCTGTCAGTGGTAAAGGCTGACACTTATGTCTTCACACACTCAGTGCCCCCTGCTTAGGGCTGATGGTGGGTCCTTAGGATGCTCATCACATCCTTCCAGAGCTCAGACCAGGGAGCCTTCTCACAACAGGAATGGAGCACTCTACCCTGGTACAGAATTGGGAGTTGGAGCTGTTTACCACCTCTCAATGTGTTTTCTTCCTTTACATTCATTTACGCATTTCTTCTTGAGTCACCAAATCCAACTCTGCTTATCCCCAACTGGTTACTGTAAAAAGCTGCACCTACATCTCTATCAGGGCGGATGCATGTATCCCCTGCACTATTTTCTTTCTCTCCCTTCAGAATCTCTAGACTCCCAGACACCACCCTCAAAAGGGGCAGTGATGCAGGGGAGGTTGTGACTCTCATCCACAGCCTGGGTCAAAGCACAGCTGTGTTATATATAACCTCTTTCACTCTTAGAATGAACCTTATCTTCTAGCTTTCCTCCTGCTTCTTGGCCACCCTGCTCACCGTTTTGCTTTGCTTTTCCCTTAGGTCCATTCCCTGTGTTTCTCCTTTGCACTTCTTTTCTGTTTATGTGTCTGTCTGGCCCACCAGTGTGATATTCCCATCATCCACCACACATCACTGGTCTTGTTATTTCAAGCATTGCAGACACGTCCTGAGACATGCTAGTAATCAATGTGTGTGTACTCAATGAAGGAATATTTTTATGACTGACAGGAAACGCATCTCCTCCATGTAGGAGTCAGTATATAGGTGTCATATTTGTAGCACCATACATAAAGCCTTGTGTCTTCTTCCAGACAGTGCAGGGGTGTGGCTCTATCTTGGTGCCCTGGTGCCCTTCCATGTCCTTACTTAGGCTACATAGGCAAGGCTAAACTGCAGGCTGACTTGAATTTTGGCAGAGAACCTCCAGATTGGTCTTGCAGCAAGGGGAGATAAGCAGCCTGATGAAGAGCTGCTATGAGGCCATTTCTCACCTACCTCCTTATCCAGCTGGAGGTGACACAAAGTTGTTACTCATCCACCTCTGGTTTCAGTTGAACATAGGATGTTTCCCTAGCCCAAGCTGAGATACAGCTGTGGACTATAGAGCTGCTCAGTGCCATAGGGCACAACTGTGGGCTCCTTCCTGGCAGAGACCCACCACCTGTAGTGCCTGTTACTGAGCCCTTCCAATTCAGTGGCAAACCACAGGACTAGGGACAAGGCAACTGACACCAGGGTCATATTGCTTCTGCACTGTCTGTAAGGTAGAATCTGAATCCATTGGTGTTCATTGTCTCCTTACTGGCCAAGCCCGTACAAGGTGACAAGCCAAACTAACAACTGCAGTGGTGCCCTGAGGCCCTGTAGCTCCTGCGCTGTGACTTAGGGACTGGTTGCCTGACTACATGACAGAGTCTGGTGTTGAGTTGTGTGATGTTGTGTGACCAGAATATTGGCTTATTTTCGTTGTCATCACACACAGCAAGGAGCACAATTTTCACTACATACTATGACTTAGGGTAGCTTTATCAGTCCTCATTAACAAACCCACCTTAGAATGGATGCCATGTCTGATACCAGCTATTGAATCTGCTATTGAATCAATATATTTATTTAGACAAAATATGTTTCTGAAGTCCAATTCATTTTAAAAGTTAACCTTCTACTTGAAATTCAAAATCTGCATCACTTGTGAGAGAATTGTAATTGTAAAGGTAAATGTTTAAATGAAAAATTGAATAAGCCAAATCCATTTGCAATGTAATGCCTACTTCACGTTATCTTGTTTATTCTTCATAACAAATATTTACTGTAAACTTGTAATTTCCACTTTAGAAATGCAGATCCAAAGGATGTAAATACCTTTCTCACCTTCACTCAGTATGTGTCAGAGCCAGTACTGATACTCTTAGTTATGTCACGTGCTGTGCTTAGTTGCTCAGTCGTGTCTGACTCTTTGTGACCCCATGGACTGTAGTCCGTCAGCACCTCTATCCATGGGGATTCTTCAGGCAAGAATACTGGAGTGGGTTGCTGTGGCATCCTCCAGGGGATCTTCCCAACACAGGGATCAAACCCAGGTCTCCAGCACTGCAGGCGGATTCTTTACTGTTTGAGCCACCAGGGAAGCCCAGTTATTTCATGTCATAGCCAATAAGAAGACAGAGCAGATAAAACTCAAGTCATTTTGTCTCAGGAAGTTCCCCTCATTCCTTTCCCTTTTCTTCTAGCTAGGATCTAATCTTGTCAGACAGCTCCATGACCTAGGGGCTTTGTCACATACTTTTTGTTAAGATGGGATACTCTAATTTAAGTCTCATGGTAGATTTGAACCTCCCATTTTCAGTCCTTTAGGACCTGGATTTTCATACCTCTATAAGGGCACAACAGCTGCTATTTATAATCCCCTGTTATTCGCTAAGCAGAGTAAAGTCTGAATAGGTCCTTTGTTGTAGAAATATATTTTTTTGGTGCATTAGGATGCAGATGCGGGCTCAGAGATGTAAGCATTTTGTTCTTATGTTAATAATAAGGATGTAAGGGAGGAATCAGACAGCTGGAGGACTTTCCTGTAGCTCAAATGGTAAAGACTCTGCATAAGACCAGGGTTCGATTCCTGGGCTGGGAAATCCTCTGGAGAAGGGAATGGCAATCCACTCCAGTATTCTTGCCTGGAGAATTCCATGGACAGAGAAGCCTGGCAGGCTTCATGGGGTTGCAAAGAGCCGGACACAACTGAGTGATTCAGACACACACACACACACACACAACTGGAGGGCTTCTGAGATCTGGTGACTATCAAGCCAGTGGAGGATGTCATGGAGAAGAAAAGATGTTTGTGGCTGCTCTCTCCCTGCACCCAAAAAACCTTGGAAGGCAAGTCAGAAATGTGTGAAAGATATGCTGTGCCATTTGCCATGGAATTTGACAGCAGTTCTTTTCCTGTCTCCCTACAACCTTTAACAATGGCTTTGGCATTCCATTTCTCTATAGGACAGTACCAACATATTAAGTTTTTAAAAATGTTTCTCTGTCAATGATTCCATCAGGGACACTGTATGAGATTTGGGTGGCATGGTTTGTAAACCCATTTATTCAAGAGAAGACCAAAGGCTTTTATGAATCTTTATGTGTGGGTATACATATGTATGTATAGGCATTAACATGTAGATTATGCCTAAAAAACATGTTATGACCAAATTTTTTTAACCCTAGAAGTGCAAGGGTGGTTTAAATGTATAAAGTTACCAGTGCAATTCACCACATTAACAGAAAAATGGAGGGAATACAATTCTATGATCATCACAATTGATGCAGTATAAGTGATGAAAATTAATCTATATTCAAGACAGCAAACTAGGAATAGAATGGAACTTACTCTGATAAAGTATATCTACAAAAAAGCAACGTAAACAGGTTGAAATGGAGAAGATTTTTCATTTCCTATTGGGAAAAATGCCGATTATCACCTACTTTAGTCAAGAATATTCTGTCCAGATTTGTTCAATGCTGCAAAATGAGGAAAGGCTTAAGGTTTAAGCCAGTAGAAACTGTTGATATTCAAATATAATAGTATATTTTGAAAAGCAAAAATAATCTAGATCTAAATTTGTGGAATTAATATGCATATTTAGAGGAATTGTTGGACAGAAAATCCATATACAGACATTCTATCTCTACATACATCCTCAACTAGACAATAAAAATCACAAACCATGAATTTTCAATAACATTAAATACCCAGGGACAAATTTAACAAAAAAATGTGCAAGTAGAAAATGAAATTTTATTGACAGAACTTTAACAGTCAAATACACAACATAAGAACAGCATAGATGGTTTCAGTTTATCTTCTTTCAAGCAAATGGCTGCCCTTCACCTATAATATAAACATTAAAAAAGTTACTTAGCAGAACTTTTATTTCGATGACAGGAGAGGTATACAAAGTTCACTGCAGTTGTAGTTTTATAAAATGGACTAAAACAGGAACACTAAGGGCGACCCTTTGGCTTACCTTCAGTTAATCCTCTCTAGAGATTTTATAGACTTTTCAAGCATATTACCAGTATTTTTAAAAACACACTACTCTTCCTAGTCATACAAGAAAAGAAGGACACTGAGTTCAGAACAAATGAAATCAATGGAACCTATCAGAAGGTAGTTTTCAGTAGAAGGCAAAACTGTGTACACATTCAGTAAAATATCTAACAACAAAAAACACCCTAAGGAGAACAAAATACACAAAAACTGAAACAAAAAATCCCAGGAAAAGTATCATTTAAATGCGTTGGTTTGAAATAATATTCCGAATATAGGATAGCTAAACAGTTGTTCTCTCTGTTACTGCTTAAGTGAAGTAAATAAAATGGCCAGTATTACATTTGTTTCTTCTCTACTGTGGAAAAGTGTAGACATTTTCATTTGTTCTAATTTATCCCTGATATGGTGGTTTTAAGTCGGTTAAACATTTGTCCCCCTTTTTACTTGCGGCCCTCATGTAATTCTAAATGTTTCTTTTCACCCTGGGAAGCATTCCAGTTGGTATAATACATTATATGGTGACACTAACTTTAAGTCATTATTATCACTGGCGACATGGTGACATCAAAATGTGAAGCAGAAATAGGACTGTTTCTCACAGCCACACCAAAAATGAAAGAAAAAAAACGAGAGAAGAAAAGAAAAGGGAGAGCAAGAGGGAGTATGAGGGAAAGAGAAAAGCAAGGAAGAAGAGAGAAAGAAAATCTGGAAAAGCATATTTTTTTGTTTCTAAATGATAATGGCTTTTGAGAGAAAACTCTGACTAATTTCAAAAGTTCATCCACGGTATTTGTGATGTTTAGTTATTTAGTTACTGTGGGGTATGTTAAATAATATTTGTTTTTCTACCCTACTAGCCATTTCATCAATATTCTGAAAATATTTGAGTTCCAGATTATACTCTGTTTTAATTCTGTAATATACTAACTGTTAGTGTCTTGTTCATATTTCTAATTATGTGTACTTGGGCTTTGTCCATTTGCTTCACAATGATGTAACCTAGAGGAATGGACTGGCAGTTTGGGGTTGGCAGATACAAACCATTACATTCAGAATGGGTAAACAACAAGGTCCTACTATACAGCACAGGGAACTAATGTCCAATGTGTATATATATAAAATTTTGTAAACTAGAACATTGTCTTTATTTATTAGTTGAGTTTATTTTCCTCTTCCTAACAATTCATACCTGTCTTTTATTAAGTATCTTTTTCTTTTTTCCTTAGGTTTATTCTGTTGCTCTTTTTCTTACCTTTTATGTTGGATGTAGGATTTATGTACCTTGTAATTTATGTATTTTTCTTTTTAAATACCACACATATTAGGGCTAAGATTTTTCTATGAGAACATTTTAATCATGTTCTGTAGTTACTTGAAAGTCATCTGAAAGTTTTATTTTTGTCTAATTGTACTAATGGAATGGAAAAAAAAACATAAAGTGAAAATATTTAGAAGGCTAATACACAGTACGTTCTTCCCTAACTATGAAGTTCTTCCTTTAAAATCAGAACCATGCAATTCATTGTCAGCAATTGGGAAAACACGTATGTGAAAGACACTAAGTTGATTATGCGAGAAGAACTAGAGTTACAATATTTGGCCTTCAAAACTTTTTAAACTCATGTATCAAAGAAGAAAAATAACATACTTGATATGGTTAGAGATGATTATATCATGAGGCTCATATTTTTATTAGTTCTTTAAGAGTGAGAGTGGGGTGTATAGAAAAACCATCATAGTATTGTAAAATAATGATCCTGCGATTAAAATAAGCAACCTCCCCCCGCAAAGAAAACCAAACGTGGGGGCAGTTAGTGTGCCTAGCATATGTATCTTACTCACACCTGCCTTGAATATCACTGACTAAATGCACTCTCTCAACTTGATCAGCCACAGAAACAGGAAACTAGACTATCTTTATTATTCAGTCATTTCATGCTTCCCTGGGGAAAGGATTTAAAATGCAAATTTTTTTTAAGAGCTAGAGAATTCAGAATTTGAGAGAATTTAACATACATCAAGCAGAATGTTGGCTCATTTTCTTTTTTAAAAAAATTAATTAATTGATTTTAATTGGAGGCTAATCACAATATTCTGGTGGTTTTTGCCATACATTGACATGAATCAGCCACAGGTGTACATGTGTCCCCCGTCAGAAAACGAAATCTCAATCCCCCTGTTATAATTTGACTCAAGATGACATTTTATGATAAATACATCATACAAAACAGAGTATTCTTGTATGCATTCCATCAAAGAGAATCAGAGAATGCAAAAATTAGCATTGAAAAATCAGCATCTGCGTTTATCTGTTCTGAATTCACAACTTACATGAGTAAAGTTGAGTTTAGAAGTTAAGGGATTTCACAGAATCACACACATTATGCTAAAGCTGGTACTAGAACCTACTTGGATGCCTAAGCATATTTCAAATAAACTGGTATTTATTACAAATGCATTCCATATTTGCTACAAGCAGAAATTATAAAAGAACCTGAAAATTATTAGCTGTTGCTTAAAGTACTTATACACAAGAGAAGAAAACAGTTTCCTAGTTTCATTTTGATACGGCTTTGATCCTGTCTGTTTCTTTATTTGAAAGTCTATAAGTCAGGCACTCAGGTATCTGGGGTCTGAACTATTTTTCAAAGAATATGTGACCTCTATTATTAAAATAATAGTAATGTTCCCTCTATATTAGTAAAGATATAATATTCTGAAAAACAGAAACCACATAAATTACTTTCTGAATGGATGACATACCTGCTTCTGGCATTTCAACAGGCTCTATATTTGACGCAAACTCCTCCCTGACATCAGGACCATCTCCACATTCACCCCCAGTCTTTGCCAAAGCCAATTGCTGGAGAGCAGCTTCCAGGCCAGAATCTTTAAAAAAAAAATGCATCAATTATATACAGTATAAACATACTGTAAAGCATACAGTATAAGCATACTGTAAAGCATACAGTATAAACAAGCGAAAGATGATATTCATTCCCTGGGTGTTATGAATTAAAAGCCTTAGGTTAGTATGCTAAAAATGGATGAATAAGAACCTCAGGAGCATTATTCTGGGAATGTTTTGCTGGAGAAAAAGGAAAGCAGAATTTTCCGAATGATATTACCATTTTCCTTTTCCAGGGTTGTCCTCAGACAATTTAGTTGCCCGCCTCTCTTTGTCTTGAAAACAAGGGAAAATTTGAGCGACCACACTAACCTGCAAACTATACTCTCCTCAGTTTTTTCGGAACTGTCTGAAGTCCTTTTCTAATGTTTCCTTTCCTCCTCTTACTAGTTATGTCTTAAGGCATGACACACAGATACACTTTACCTTCAAAGGGATCCTTCTCCTCTTCTTCATCACGATTCACTGGATCCTCTCCATGTACTTCCTCCTTTCTGGGTGTGATATCCTGAATCTCAGCTGGTGGTTCTTCTTGTTGAGGTTGCTCAACACTGTGCTGCTGCTCCTAGTAGAGTGTGCATGCAAATAAAAACTTTTGTTGTTAATACATCTAATAGCATAAATATACTTAATACATAGATATATCTGATCGTAAGCAAACCTAACAACATTTTCCCAACACAATTCTATGTGCTTACTTTTAATAAAGTTATTCTTCCCACAGAGAACAGTTAGCTCCCATAAGAGTTAGCCAGAAAGACTTTGGAAGTTATTTAAATCTGTTGGGATGGAAGCATGCAGGCTGTTGTTAATAATCAGGAGGAGGGAGTCACTGGGCACATTTCCAGGGAATTTAACACTATAATCATCCAGGCAACGCCAGACTATAATATATCTGGATCAATGTTCCTTCCTAAGACACATTCTCACCCTTTATCAGCATGGAAGACGTTTATCACTGCATCCGTACTACTTAACATCATTTTCTCAAAAATAAACTTGTGCTAACAGAAAACATCAAATGGTAAGGTTACTCACAACCACAGGTTCATCCACCTGGGAGCAATCTTGCTTTGTAGGTCCCAATGTTGATGCCACTTGCCCACTCATATTTCTCCCTGAAAACACAATATGGTGATTTAGAAAATGTATTTAAGAGTACAGCTATATTTGATCACTTTGACCACCATATGTTGACTTATTTTTTTTTTAATGTGAGAATACTTTCAAAAGAAAACTCTGGTTAAGTATGAGTGTACATGCATTTCAATTACACCAAATACAGTCGCTTGCAAAGCCATTTGTGTCTTTGCTAAGCTGGCAGAGTACACAAGGTGGCTGAATTTTTGGGAGGACGTTGGATTTCACAACAGAATTCTCCATCATAAATATATTTAGTGAAATGCTGCTAGGAATTTAAAAACTCAGGACTATTGCTCTTATCACACTCCTATTCACCAGACCTATTTTCCCCAACTCCCTTGGAATTCAGTTGGAACACAAAGAAAGGCTCAGTCTTTACAGCCTGACTATGGCGATTTTCTCAGTGTCTGGGGCTGAGGTGAGGCTGCATACAGAGCAACCGGTCCACTTCTCCCTTGGTACCTTACCACAAAACCCACGATACAGTCACAACCCCACTGCGGTCCGGTTTCTAGGCCTTTCCTTAATCGCCCACCCTGCCCCCTGCCCAGGTCCCACTGCCGGCCCCAGATTCTGTGCTCTGTTGTCAGTTCCAGGGCCCCAATGAACCAAATATCTCAAATAGCACCCCCAAGTCTCCCCCCACCATCATCCTACCCCCTGCCCTCCTCTGCCCACTGCCCTTCCTCTCCCATCACCAGGGCAAGAACTATGGCGTCGCGACACTTGTGAGGAGAAAGATGACGACCTCGAGGGCTTTCCTCTTCAAAGGCCCCAAATCGCCTTGCCCGACCCGCCCGAAATTCGCTGGCTCCCCCTCACACACACACACTTAAACTCCAGACAGGACAGATCTGTTAACCTACCTGGTGAGTCTCAAGAAGTGACAAAGATCCGGGACTGAATAAACACACCCGCCTCAGGCCCAACGCTCCTCACAGAACACTCAGGAAGGCCGATGCACACCAAAGCGCATGCGCAGCAAGGGGTGCGCACGCGCAGACACTGCGCATGCTCACTGAGTTGGGCCTGTGCAGTGCAGGTTGAGGTTTTCCCACCACTGAGATAGACTCCTGGAACCGCAGGGTCTCTGGAGGATGAGAAAGGGGCTTGAAGACTATATTTTTTCCCTTCCACTGCAGTCTTTCTTATGCATCCACAACCTGTGGTGATAGGTAGTCCCAGGTTACCCTTAGTGGAGAATGTGTCTCAGAAAGACAGTCATGACAGAAATAGATATTATGATTATAATACCTATTTTTACACATGGTCTGATGAACCATTTCCTTCGTTGGTTCTGGGTTTTCCGTCATACTCCCAATGGCTTTACTCACTTCCATGGAATAAGTACATAAATAAATACCTCTTTTTCCACTTTTTGCTTGGTACATTGCACATTTAAATCTCTGAACTGGTAACTAGTTTCTCTGAATATACCTCTGATTCTTATACAGTATATTGTCCTTTTAGCATCGGACTTTACTTTCACCACCAGACACATCCACAGCTAGGTGTTGTTTACACTTTGGCTTACCTTTTCATTCCTTCTATAGCTATTTCTTCACTCTTCTCTAGTAGCACATTCTTCTTATTCTATTATAGTGAGAATTTTCGTACTTACTAGGAGTTTTAATTTTACCCAGTTTTACCCAAGAGAAAGGAAAAAATGTTCACACAAGAACCTTTACTCAAATATTCTACTCATGTACTCCTAATAGCCAAAACTAGAAACAGCCCAACTATTCAACAACTGGTATATAGAAGAAAGAAAAACAAAAGAGTATAGTCGTACAAAAGAACACTACACAGTCATTTAAAAAGGAACTACTAATGCATGTAACAGCAAGGATGCATCTCAGCTGTGCCAATGAGAGATGTCAGACACAGAAAGCTGTGTATTACATGACTTCATGTCAATGCATTTCTGGAAAAGCACAACTGTAGGCAGAGAAATATATCTGTGGTTGCCAGGGTATAGGAGTGGAGGAAGGAGTCTGAATGCAAGTAGCCCAAGGGAGCATTTTCAAACCAAAGGGACGTTTTCTACGTTTTTATTCTGGTAGCATTTACACAATGGTATGCAAAAGGCTGAGGATATTGATATTTCCCCCAGCAATCTTGATTCCAGCTTGTGCTTCTTCCAGCCCAGCGTTTCTCATGATGTACTGTGCATATAAGTTAAATAAGCAGGGTGACAATATACAGCCTTGACGTACTTCTTTTCCTATTTGGAACCAGTCTGTTGTTCCATGCCCAGTTCTAACTCTTGCTTCCTGACCTGTATGTAGGTTTCTCAAGGGGCAGATCAGGTGATCTGGTATTCCCATCTCTTTCAGAATTTTCAACAGTTTATTGTGATCCACACAGACAAAGGCTTTGGCATAGTCAATAAAGCAGAAATAGATGTTTTTCTGGAAGTCTCTTAATGACCCAGCAGATGTTGGCAATTTGATCTCTGGTTCCTCTGCCTTTTCTAAAACCAGCTTGAACATCTGGAAGTTCATGGTTCACATATTGCTGAAGCCTGGCTTTGGAGAATTTTGAGCATTACTTTACTAGTGTGTGAGATGAGTGCAATTGTGTGGTAGTTTGAGCATTCTTTGGAGAAGGCAATGGCACCCCATTCCAGTACTCTTGCCTGGAGAATCCCATGGATGGAGGAGCCTGGTAGGCTGCAGTCCATGGGGTCGCTAAAAGTCGGACACAACTGAGCGACTTCACTTCACTTTCACTTTGAGCATTCTTTGGCATTGCTTTTCTTTAGGATTGGAATTAAAACTGACTTTTTCCAGTCCTGTGGTCACTGTTGAGTCTTCCAAGTGTGCTAGCATTTTGAGTTCAACACTTTCACAGCATCATCTTTCAGGATTTGAAATAGTTCAACTGGAATTCCATCACCTCCACTAGCTTTGTTCGTAGTGATGCTTTCTAAGGCACACTTGACTTCACATTCCAGGATGTCTGGCTCTAGGTGAGTGATCACACCATCGTGATTATCTTGGTCGTCAAGATCTTTTTTGTACAGTTCTTCTGCCCTTATGGCAGAAAGTGAAGAGGAACTAAAAAGCCTCTTGATGAAAGTGAAAGTGGAGGGTGAAAACATTGGCTTAAAGCTCAACATTCAGAAAACAAAGAACATGGCATCTGCTCCCATCACTTCATGGGAAATAGATGAGGAAACAGTGGAAACAGTGTCAGACTTTATTTTGGGGGAGCTCCAAAATCACTGCAGATGGTGACTGCAGCCATGAAATTAAAAGACGCTTACTCTTTGGAAGAAAAGTTATGACCAAGCTAGATAGCATATTATAAAGCAGAGACATTACTTTGCCAAAAAAGTTTCATCTAGTCAAGGCTATGGTTTTTCCAGTGGTCATGTATGGATGTGAGATTTGGACTGTGAAGAAAGCTGAGTGCCAAAGAATTGATGCTTTTGAAGTGTAGTGTTGGAGAAGACTCTTGAGAGTGGAGATCCAACCAGTCCATTCTGAAGGAGATCAGCCCTGGGATTTCTTTGGAAGGAATGATGCTGAACTGAAACTCCAGTACTTTGGCCACCTCATATGAAGAGTTGACGCATTGGAAAAGACCCTGATGCTGGGAGGGATTGGGGGCAGGAGGAGAAGGGGATGACAGAGGATGAGATGGCTGGATGGCATCACTGACTCGATGGACATGAGTCTGAGTGAACTCCAGGAGTTGGTGATGCACAGGGAGGCCTGGCGTGCTGCGATTCATGGGGTTGCAAAGAGTCGGACACAACTGAGCGACTGAACTGAGCTGATGCATATGTCAAAACTTGACAAACGGTAATGCTTTAAAACATTGACTTCATTGTATATAAATTATATCTCAATATTTCTCACTTTTTTAAAAAGGAAAAGGATCTTTTAAGTATGTAAATACTGGTTATTGTATCCATCTAGACCTTGAGCTCACAAACCTAAAAATCTTATTTGGAATTCTTCCCAGACCTGGCCAACTTCCAGGATTCCCCATGACACTTTTGTACCCTTATGACAGGACACAGAAACTTGGTCTTAACCATGTTTACAATCCCCTCTCCTTCACCTCAAGTCAATATTCTTGCTGAGTTCTGTCCATTTTACTTCAAAAATGTCTAATGTATCTACTTTTTCCCATGTCCACAACATCTGCTCTAGTCCAAAGCCGCCCTCCATTTAATGTCAACCCCCATCTATTGGGTCTCTCACATCCATTCAGGGTGCCTGTCTCCCACTCACTGCCCTCTCCCTCCCTCTCTTACAGTTCCAGAACTGTTTATGACTTTCTAGATAAAGGCTACTGTCCTACACAAGAGCTTGAAGGTATGGTCTAGCTGTTGCGCAGCTTGCTAACAACATGGAAAGTAGAGAATCCTCTTCTTCTCTCTCTTATTGGGGTTCATTCATACCCTCCACTTTCTCAAGCTTAGATTGTCCCATATTTCTGAAGCCTCCGGTTAGTAGACTCCTTCAAGCTAGGCTTCAACAGTATATGGAACGAGAACTTCCAGATATACAAGCTGGTTTTGAAGAGGCAGAGAAACAAGAGATCAAATTGCAGCCTTCATTAGATCATCGGGAAAGCAAGGGAATTCCAGAAACACATCTACTTCTGCTTCATTGACTAGACTACCTCAAGGCCTCTGACTGTGTGGATCACAACAAACTGTGGAAAATTCTTAGAGATGGGAGTAACAGACTAGCTGACCTGTCTCCTGAGAAACCTGTATGAGGCTTAAGAAGCAACAGTTAGAATAAAACATGGAACAATGGACTGGTTCAAAATTGGGAAAGGAGTAAGACAAGGTTGTATATTGTCACTCTGCTTATTCAACTTACTTGCAGAGCACATCATGGGAAATGCTGGGCTGGATGACTCACAAGCTGGAATCAAGGTTGCTGGCAGAAATATCAAGAAGCTCAGATATGCAGATCATACCACTTTAATGGCAGGAACTGAAAAGGAACTAAAGAACCTCTTGATGTGTGTGGAAGAGGAGAGTGAAAAGGCTGGCTTAAAACTTAACATTCAAAAAAATAAGATTACGGCATCCAGTCCTATCATTTCACGGAAAACAGAAGGGGGGAAGTGGATGCACGGACACATTTAATTTTGGAGGCTCCAAAATCACCGTGGATGGTGATTGCTGCCATAAAATTAAGACACTTGATCCTTGGAAGAACAGCTATGACAAAGATAGTATACATGCATGCTCATTGCTTCAGTCGTGTCTGACTCTTTATGACCCCATGGACTGTAGCCTGCCAGGTGCCGCTGTCCATGGGATTCTCCAGGCGAGAATACAGGAGGGATTGCCATGCCCTCCTCCCATTGGGCATGGCAGGGCATCTTCCCAACCCAGGGGTGAAATCCATGACTCCTGCATCCCATGCATTGCAGGGAGATTCTTTTTTCTTTTTTTTTGCCACTTTATTTATTTTTTAATTGAAGGATAATTGCTTTACAGAATTTTGTTGTTTTCTGTCAAACATCAACAAGAATCAGCCATAGGTACACCCATGCAGGCGAATTCCTTACCACTGAGTCACCAAGGAAGCCCATGTCAAACCTAGACAGCATAGTATAAAGCAGAGACATCACTTTGCTGACAAAGGTCTGTATAGTCAAAACTATGGCTTTTTCAGTAGTCATGTACAGATGTGTGACTTCAATCATTAAGAAGGCTGAGTGACAAAGAATTGACACTTTCGGTTTGTGGTGCTGGAGAAGACACTTGAGAATCCCTCGGACAGCAAGGATATCAAAACAGCCAATCCTAAAGGAAACCAACTGAATATTCACTGGCAGGACCGATGCTGAAGCTGAAGCTCCAATACTTTGGCCACCTGATGGGAAGAGCTGACTCACAGGAAAAGACCCTGATGCTGGTGATCAGGATGGGAAGCGTAAAGCAGGTTATGCCATGGTGACTGCTGAACAGGTTTTAGAAGCAAAATTTCTCCCCTCGGGAACCAGTTAGTGGAACCTGTGGTTCTGACCCGAGCTCTAGAGTTAAGCAAATGGCAGCGAGCAAATATCTACACTGATTCTAAGTATGCTTATTTGACTTTACACACTCATGCTGCAATATGGAAAGAAAGACACTTTAAAAGGGCAACAGGAGAACCTATTAAGCATTTCAGAGAGATCCTGAGACTTTTAACGACTATATATTGTCCTAAAGAAGTATGTGTAACGCACTGCAAAGGGTACAGCAGGGATGGGAGTAAAGTAGCTGAACGTAATCAGCTGGTTGACTTCCAAGCCAGAAAAGCAGCACTTTAAGAATCCCCTTCACTGCAGATGTTTTTGATCTGGACAGGTCCTGTGGAACAGGAAAACCCACAATATACTGAGGAAGAATTAGAAAGATATGAGAAAAGAGGAGCAAAGATTCCTGATAAAGGATGGCTACAGTCTGAGGATGGACGATTAACAATTCCTGAAAATACTGAATGGAAAATTCTTAAGAGTTTACACCAGAGTTTTCGTTTAGGTGTAGAGAGTACTTCAGGTCAGTTCAGTTCAGTTCAGTCACTCAGTCATGTCCGACTCTTTGTGACCCCATGAATTGCAGCATGCCAGGCCTCCTTGTCCAGCACCAACTCCTGGAGTTTACCCAAACTCATGTCCATTGAGTCGCTGATGCCATGCAGCCATCTCATCCTCTGTCATCCCCTTCTCCTCCTGCCTCCAATCCTTCCCAGCATCAAGGTCTTTTCCAATGAGTCAACTCTTTGCATGAGGTGGCCAAAGGATTGGAGTTTCGCTTCAGCATCAGTCCTTCCAATGAACACCCAGGACTGATCTCCTTTAGGATGGACTGGTGGGATCTCCTGGCAGTCCAAGGGACTCTCAAGAGTCTTCTCCAGCACCACAGTTCAAAAGCATCAATTCTTCTGAGCCCAGCTTTCTTCACAGTCCAACTTTCAGATCCATTCATGACCACTGGAAAAACCATAGCCTTGACTAGACAGACCTTTGTTGGCAAAGTAATGTCTCTGTTTTTTAATATGCTGATTAGGTTGGTCATAACTTTCCTTCCAAGGAGTAAGCGTCTTTTACTTTTCAAAGGTTGTTGCTGAAGGAAAAGACGCTGGGATTCTTGGCCTGTGGAGGAGAAGAATTCAATCCGGGGTCAGAGACGAGGCCTGATCGCTCAGAGCTTTTGTGCAATAAAGTTTTATTAAAGTATAAAGGAGATAGAGAGAGCTTCTGACATAGGCATCAGAAGAGGTCAGAAAGAGTACCCCCTGCTAGTCTTCAGCTGGATGTTATATATAGTCCCTAGCAGTCTGTTAATGAAAGAAAGGAATGTCTTAAAACTCAGAATGGCACCAGGCCCCTCATTCATAAGATGTATTTTGGGATAATCTTGGCACCAGAGGATTCATCCCTGGCCATAAAACAATTGACTTGAATCTTGTAGAAGGGCAGATTACCATACAAATAGTTCCGTTTACATAGATTAGGGGAACAATGTCTGAGTATAAGATACTGGTTCTGAGCCAATAGGTTCAGATAACAAGTAGGTTCTCAGCCATTAGGCGGAACCCACTTGAAGACAGAGTTTGGGGTAAATGCATAGTACATTAACATAGCTTAAGACAAACATTTCCATAAGAAAAATGCATTGCTTAACTCAAGGTTTGAGAATAGTTAACTTCAGGTGAAATCAGGTGTCATTATGGCAACACAGTATTTTAAGAGAAGCCTCCTTTGAAATTTGTATAGAGAAGGGAAAAAATATCGGTAGTTTGTTTCTTTCTGCCTCTTAAGAGAGATAAAAAGTGTCTGACACTTGCAGCCTATTTCCTCCGTTTGGAGATCCCTGGGCTTCCTACCTGTTACCCTCTCAATGTAATGGCTGCAATCAGCATCTGCTGTGATGTTGGAGCCCAAAAGAATGAAGTCTGACACTGTTTCCCCATCTATTTGCCATGAAGTGATCGGACCAGGTCCCATGACCTTAGTTTTCTGAATGTCGAGCTTTAAGCCAACTTTTTCAGTCTCCTCTTTCACTTTCATCAAGAAGCTTTTTAGTTCCTTTTCACTTTCTGCCATAAGGGTGGTGTCATCTGCATATCTGAGGTTATTGATATTTCTCCCGGCAATCTTGATTCCACCTTGTGCTTCATCCAGCCCAGCGTTTCTTATGATGTACTCTGCATAGAAGTTAAATAAGCGGGGTGACAATATGCAGCCTTGATGTACTCCTTTTCCTATTTGGAACCAGTCTGTTGTTCCATATCCAGTTCTAACTGTTGCTTCCTGACCTGCATATAGGTTTCTCAAGAGAGTACTTACCAGATGGCTTCTCATTTGTTTGAAGGTAAAAATATAATGAAAAATTTAAAAGACATTGTCAAAAGATGTTATGATTGTCAGAAAAATAACCCAAAGACTGAAAAGCTAGCAAAATCTGGATTACAACGAAGTTGAAAATATCCTGGAGAGGACTGGGAAATTGATTTTACCCATATGCCACAAGCTAGTGGATATTCTTGCTCTCACGTTTGGGTGGATAGTTTTACTGGATGGATTTAGGCTTTTCCCTGTCATAGTGAACAGGCTAAGGAGGTTATAAGAATTTTAATCCATGAAATTATCCCCAGGTTTGGGCTGCCACGGAGGCTTCAGACTGACAGTGGCTCTGCCTTTAAAGTAAAAGTGAAAGTGAAGTCCCTCAGTCGTGTCCCCATGGACTGCAGCCTACCAGGCTCCTCTGTCCATGGGATTTTCCAGGCAAGAGTACTGGAGTGGGGTACCATTGCCTTCTCCATTGGCTCTGCCTTTAAAGCGGCTCTAACTGAGGGGATGTCTAAAGCTCTAGGAATAGAATATCATTTACACTGTTCCTGGAGACCCCAATCCTTAGGAAAGGTTGAAACAGCTAACGACATTATCAAAAGACATCTGTGCACATTAACTCAAGAGACACAGGACAATTGGATTAAAGTTCTACCCATAGCTTTAATGAGGGCTGGGACTGCCCCCCAAAAGGAGGGGCTGCCCCCTTTGAATGTATTTATGGAAGGCCTTTGTTATGCACAGACCTTGTTATAGACCCTGAAGCCTTAGAATTAACTAATTATGTAACTCAGCTCTCAGCTTTTCAACAGGCATTAATGGAACTCCTGCAGGTGACTGCTGACCCAGCCTCTGAGTCAAGCAAGCCTATATTTCAGCTAGGAACTGAGGTCCTGATAAAAACATTGGGATCTGGGGGCCAGTCCCTCGAACCCTTCTGGGAAGGCCCTTACCAGCTTATTCTTTCCTCTCCCACAGCTGTCAAAGTGCCAGGAATTGACTCGTTGGTGCATCACACTCAAGTTTAAGAGGTGGCACCCTGATCAGAACTAAGTGACGTCATTTTATGTCTTTACTTTCTATGCTCTGACTTTGTACTTTTCAGATGGGCCTGATAATCTGTGTGAGCCTACTTCTGCTGACTCCAAAAATCCTGAGTTTGCCGTTTGATCCTCATGACAATGCCTTCCTGTCCTGGGCTCACTCCTATGCTGCATTCCACAGTTGGTCTAACTGCTGGGTCTGCAGAGTGCTCCCTTCTTCATCAGTGGAAGGCTTCCCATGGTGTACATCTCCACTTCAAGGAAAAGACTTTCTCCAACTCTGCGAATACCTTCGACAACAATCATATGTGATGCCTCTTCTTAATCTGATGACATCTAAAAATCCTAAGATGGACTGGTGCAACACTTTGTACTTTAACTATGAATGTAATGTGGCTTTTAATTTTGATTATTCATTGTCTTGGTTTTATGACTATTTTGCTACACAGAAGGTAAATGGGTCTAGATCTAGTGGCTTTTTACCTGACGTTTATCAAATATGGGATGATATGAGGTTATATGGCTAACTCCTGAAAAAGGACATCTAATGTCTACTGCCCCTATATGCTGGGGACAAATAGAGCCATCCCCAGAAGTTAGCCAACAACTTAATTATAATGATTGGAAACAATTGGGACTTTTGCCTCAGGAAATATGCAAGGTAATCATTCCTGAATTTTCCAACCCCAGTTCAGGTCCTCCCTTTGCCTGGCCAAGTGCTGATTGGGACTGGATATCTCAGTCACGCTGGCTTGCTCCAAAGGGACCTATTGGATATGTGGCTCTTGCCTATAGGATGAGCCCTCTGGCTAGATAGGGAGATGCACCCTAGGTCTAGCTTTTACTCACGGCTTCATATTTTCAGAGCTTCCAGAAAAGCCTGCTAATTTACCACACCTTAAACTCGGTGGGCAAGATCTGTATTTCACTGGTGTGATTATTTGGCTTCAGTGTTTGTTCCCTCTCTGGGAACTACAGATGTTATGCTCCGAGTGGATGCTTTGACTACTTTTACTCAACAGGCATTACAAGATTCTCAAAAAGCTATTTCAGCTCTTAAAAAAAATTTTTTTTTAATTTTAATTGGAGGCTAATTACTTTACAATATTGTATTGGTTCTGCCACACATCAACATGAATCCACCACAGGCGTACACGTGTTCCCCATCCTGAACCCGCGTCCCACCCCCTCCCCGTACCATTCCTCCAGGTCATCTCAGTACACCAGCCCCAAGGATCCTGTATCGAACCTGGACTGGCAATTCGTTTCTTATATGATACTATACATGTTTCCATGACATTGCCCCAAATCATCCCACCCTCTCCCTCTCCCACAGAGTCCAAAAGCCTATTGTATACATCTTTGTCTCTATTTCAGCTCTTAATGCTGAACAAATACAAATTAGAAAGGTGGCTTTACAAAACAGATTGGCCTTAGATATTCTGACAGCTGCACAAGGAGGAACTTGTGCCATTATTCATACCCAGTGCTGTACATATATACCTGATATGAGCACTAATGGTACTCATTTTACTAAACACATGAACAAGATGATTCAGGCTATGGATGCTCCTGAAGCCTCAATTGCCTCACTTTGGGAGACGTTAACTAGTCCCCCATGGTGGAAGACTATCTTAATTAGAGTAATTCTGATTGTTCTGTTTTTGCTGTTTGCTCCCTGCACCTGTAACTGTGTAGCTGGATTTGTTTCTAGTCACATAAAGGCTTTTAAGTTACAAATGGTTGCTCAAACTCCTGCGACTGCTGCAGCTTCCTCCAGCTACTACTTGGGACCCCTGGATCAGAGACCCTCAATATGAGGGTTAGGAGAATATCTTGCCTCTCAAATTTAGGGACAATGCCCCTTATCAGCTTGGAAGCAGTTATGGAATGAGAATGATGCCCCTTTCCCTAGGCAACATAATTCTCCTAAAAGAAAAGAGGGGAATGAGAGGGTAACAGGCAGGAAGGCCAGGGGTCTCCAAATGGAGGAAATAGGCTGCAAGTGTCAGACATTTTTTTATCTCTCTCTTAAGCGGCAGGAGGAAACAAACTGGTGTTATATTTTTTCCCCTTCTCTATACAAATATAAAAAGAGATTTCTCTTAAAATTTTGTGTTGCCATAATGACACCTGGTTCCACCTGAACTTCACTTTTCTCAAACCTTGGGCTAACCAATGCATTTTTCTTATGGAAATACTAGTCTTAAGCTATGTTAATGTTCTATGCATTTACCCTAGACTCTGTCTTCAAGGTGGTTCTGCCTAAAAGCTCAGAACCCACTTGACAAACCAGTATGTTAAACTCATACCTTGTTCTCCTAATCTATGTTAATGAAACTATATATTTGTATGGAAATCTGCCTTTCTTCAAGATTCAAGTCAATCCTTTTATGGCCCAGGATGACTCACCTGGTGCCAATGTTATCTCAAAATGCTTGTTGAGGGGCCTGGTGCCCTTCTCTGAGTTTTGAGACATTTCCTTTCTTTAATTAGCAGACTACTAGTAGCTATATAACATCCACCTAAAGACTAGCAGAGGGGCACTCTTTCTGCCCCCTCTTCTGATGTCTATGTCAGAAGCTTTCTCTATCTCTTTTATACATTAATGAAACTTTATTACACAAAAGCTCCGAATGATCAAGCCTTGTCTCTGGCCCCAGATTGAAGTCTTCTCCTCCAGAGGCCAAGAATAACGGCGTCTTTCATGGTTCAGCAACAACCTTTCACTGGGAAAGATTGAAGGCAAATGGAGAAGGGGGAAGTAGAGGATAAGATGGTTAGATAGCATCACCAACTCAACGGACATGAATTTGAACAAACTATGGCAGATAGTGGAGGATATAGGACCCTGGGGTGCTACAGTCCATGGGGTCTCATGAGAAGAGTCAGACACGACTGAGCGATTGAAAATGAACAACCACCACCACCTTACCTTTGAGTTTCCCTAAGGTGCCACTGCTGAGTTTTCCAAATGTGCTGGCATACTGAGTGCACCACTTTCACAGCATCATCTTTCAGGATTTGAAATAGCTCAACTGGAATTCCATCACCTCCACTAGCTTTGTTCGTAGTGATGCTTTCTAAGGCCCACTTGACTTCACATTCCAGAATGTCTGGCTCTAGGTGACTGATCACACCATCGTGATTATCTTGGTCATGAAGTTCTTTTTTGTACAGTTCTTCTGTGTATTCCTGCCACCTCTTCTTAATATGTACTGCTTCTGTTAGGTCCATGCCATTTCTGTCCTTTATCGAGCCCATCTTTGCATGAAATGTTCCCTTGGTATCTCTAATTTTCTTGAAGGGATCTCTAGTCTTTCCCATTCTGTTGTTTTCCTCTATTTCTTTGCATTGATTGCTGAGGAAGGCTTTCTTATCTCTTCTTGTATTCTTTGGAACTCTGCATTCAGATGCTTGTATCTTTCCTTTTCTCCTTTGCTTTTTGCTTCTCTTCTTTTCACAGCTATTTGTAAGGCCTCCCCAGACAGCCATTTTGCTTTTGTGCATTTCTTTTCCATGGGGATGGTCTTGATCCCTGTCTCCTGTACAATGTCATGAAGCTCCGTCCATAGTTCATCAGGCACTCTGTCTATCAGATCTAGTCCCTTAAATCTATTTCTCACTTCCACTGTATCGTCATAAGGGACTTGATTTAGGTCATACCTGAATGGCCTAGTGGTTTTCCCTACTTTCTTCAATTTCAGTCTGAATTTGGCAATAAGGAGTTCATGATCTGAGCCACAGGCAGCTCCTGGTCTTCTTTTTGTTGACTGTATAGAGCTTCTTCATCTTTGGCTGCAAAGAATACAATCAATCTGATTTTGGTGTGGACCATCTGGTGATGTCCATGTGTAGAGTCTTCTCTTGTGTTGTTGGAAGAGGGTGTTTGCTATGACCAGTGCATTTTCTTGGCAAAACTCTATTAGTCTTTGCCCTGCTTCATTCCATATTCCAAGGCCAAATTTGCCTGTTACTCCAGTTGTTTCCTGACTTCCTACTTTTGCATTCCAGTCCCCTATAATGAAAAGGACATCTTTTTGGGGTGTTAGTTCTAAAAGGTCTTGTAGGTCTTTATAGAACCGTTCAACTTCAGCTTCTTCAGTGTTACTGGCTGGGACATAGACTTGGATTACTGTGATATTGAATGGTTAGCCTTGGAAATGAACAGAGAGCATTCTGTCATTTTTGAGATTGCACCCAAGTACTACATTTTGGACTTTTTTGTTGACCATGATGGCCACTCCATTTCTTCTAAGGGATTCCTTCCCACAGTAGTAGATATAATGGTCATCTGAGTTAAATTCACCCATTCCAGTCCATTTTAGTTTGCTGATTCCTAGAATGTCAACACTCTTGCCATCTTCTGTTTGACCACTTCCAATTTGCCTTGATTCATGGACCTGACATTCCAGGTTCCTATGCAATATTGCTCTTTACAGCATTGGACCTTGCTTCTATCACCAAAGAAAGGCAATGCCAAAGAATGCTCAAACTACCGCACAATTGCACTCATCTCACACGCTAGTAAAGTAATGCTCAAAATTCTCCAAGCCAGGCATCAGCAATACGTGAACCATGAACATCCAGATGTCAAAGCTGGTTTTACAAAAGGCAGAGGAACCAGAGATCAAATTGCCAACATCCGCTGGATCATCGAAAAAGCAAGAGAGTTCCAGAAAAACATCTGTTTCTGCCTTATTGACTATGCCAAAGCCTTTGACTGTGTGGATCACAATAAACTGTGGAAAATTCTGAAAGAGATGGGAATACCAGACCGCCTGACCTGCCTCTTGAGAAATCTGTATGCAAGTCAGGAAGCAACAGTTAGAACTGGACATGGAACAACAGACTGGTTCCAAATAGGAAAAGGAGTACGTCAAGGCTGTATATTGTCACCCTGCTTATTTAACTTATATGCAGAGTACATCATGAGAAACGCTGGACTGGAAGAAGCACAAGCTGGAATCAAGATAGCCAGGAGAAATCTCAATAACCTCAGATATGCAGATGACACCACCCTTATGGCAGAAAGTGAAGAGGAACTAAAAAGCCTCTTGATGAAGGTGAGAGTGGAGAGTGAAAAAGTTGGCTTAAAGCTCAACATTCAGGAAACGAAGATCATGGCATCCGGTCCCATCACTTCATGGGAAATAGATGGGGAAACAGTGGAAACAGTGTCAGACTTTATTTTTCTGGGCTCCAAAATCACTGCAGATTTTGATTGCAGCCATGAAATTAAAAGACGCTTACTCCTTGGAAGGAAAGTTATGACCAACCTAGATAGCATATTCAAAAGCAGAGACATTACTTTGCCAACAAAGGTCCTTCTAGTCAAGGCTATGGTTTTTCCTGTGGTCATGTATGGATGTGAGAGTTGGACTGTGAAGAAGGTTGAGCGCCGAAGAACTGATGCTTTTGAACTGTGGTGTCGGAGAAGATTCTTGAGAGTCCCTTGGACTGCAAGGAGATCCAACCAGTCCATTCTGAAGGGGATCAGCCCTGGGATTTCTTTGGAAGGAATGATGCTAAAGCTGAAGCTCCAGTACTTTGGCCACCTCATACAGAGTTGACTCATTGGAAAAGACTCTGATGCTGGAAAAGACTCTGATTGGGGGCAGGAGGAGAAGGGGACGACAGAGGATGAGATGGCTGGTTGGCATCACTGACTCGATGGACATGAGTCTGAGTGAACTCCGGGAGTTGGTGATGGACAGGGAGGCCTGGCATGCTGTGATTCATGGGGTCCCAAAGAGTGAGACACGACTGAGTGACTGAACTGAACTGAGCTGACCTCTTTTCCCATGTATATGACTTGCTCATATCTTCTCCCACTCAGCAGGTTGCCTTTTTCTTTTCTTGACGGTTTCCCTTGCTGTGTAAAAGCTTTTTAGTTTGATGAACTCCCATTTGTTTATTTTTGCTTTTGTTGCTCTTGCCTGAGGAGACATGTCAAAAAAACTATTGCTAAGACCAATGTCAAAGGGCATACTGCCTACGTCTTCTTCTAGGAGCTATATGGTTTAAGGTCTAACAATTTTGTCTTTAATCTTCTGTTGTTGTGGTTTATTTTTGAATGTTGAGTAAGAAATGGGTCCAGGTTTCCATAACCATTTATTGAAGAGACAGCATTTTCCGTGATGGATGTTCTTGGCTCCTTTGTCATAGACTAATAGGCCATATGAGCGCAGGTTTATTTCTGACAGAGCATGCCCAACTGTACCCTCCGTAAAGGCTGGGGTGAAGTAAGAAGACCCGGTGACTCCAGTGTCCGTCCACAGCTGGTGGCACACCAAGTCTGGATAAGGTACGTCACTGATGCTAGCCACAGTGCACTGGGGCAGGGATGGTCATCCCCGCTTGGCACAAGTTCCCCAGGGTGAGATGCGATGGGCTCACTCCAGCAGCCAACCCAGGTTGATCCTGCCATCCACAGTCCCTCATTTAGCCAATCATGAAGGTTTTCACTGTATATGTTACATCCACTCCATGCCGTGCCAGGCTGGCTGTTGAGATGGGGAGGTGAGGAGGAAATGCATGGCCAGTCCCTGCCCTCGAGAGTTGAGTCATTGCGCAGAGAGGAGATCTGACACCCTTAGGTGTGGTGGCGAGTGTGTCACTGATCCCCTGTGAGGCTGCATTGCTAGGAGATGAGAAGACTGAAAAGGATCAGGGTAGATGAAGTGGCTATGGCGGAGGAGGGGACAGGATACTCTGGGTCTTTGCTGTGCCAGTCCCAACTGCAGAATTACCCACAGCCTGCATGAGGGCGTCCAGAGGATGGATAGGTGGTTATAAAGGAGGATATCAGCTGTGCCACCCCCTCCCCACCTCAAAATCTGTATCCCCAACCTGCTCATTGGGTGTTGGTGATCTGGGGGTCACTTCTGAGCAGCATACTCTCCCCAGTTACAGAGTAGGAGCCAGAATCTGTGATGTGCAGAGATATCCAGCACGTCAAATCCTAGGCCAGAGACCGAGCCATAGGAACCAACAGGCCAGAGAATACTGGATGGGAGTTGGCTTAAAGGCAGTGGCCAAATAACAAATCTGAATGTACCTGTAGCAAGCAACGATACTGAACCATTCATTTAAAGACCTTCCCACAGAGGGAAGTCCTAGGCCTCCTGGTTTCATCAGTGAATTCTACCAAAGGTTTAAAGAAGAAATAGCACCCATCCTTCACAGATTCTTCCTGAATAGACAGGAGGGAGGAGGGAACATTTCCTAATTCATCCTATAAGCACAGTATTACCCCTGTACCAAAGCCAGATTGCCATCACCAGAAAGCTACAGACCCATATCTATCATGAATAGCGATGCATACACCCTCAACACAGTATCTGCAAACCAAATCGAGAAACATTTTGCAAAGGGCTGTGCGAGATCTTTCCCAGGATTGCAGTATTGGACCAACACTCAACTTCAGTTACGGGAAACAGCGTATTGATGTAATGAAGGACGGAAACCACCTGCCATCTTGACAGACAAAGAAAAAGCATTTGACAGAGTTCAAGACCCGTTCAGGACAAATAAGTAAATAACTAAATCAATAAACACGGTCAACCATCTCGGAATAGAAGGGATCGTCATTGCCGTGCTGAAGAACATCCGTGAGAAACAGCCAGCTCTCGTCACATCACATCTAGTAGAGTCTGAGTGAATGCTTGCCTCTTGAGATCCAGACCAGGACAGGAGGTCTGCTTCAACCACCTCTATTCCACACTGACTGAAGGGTCTAGTCTGTGCACCATGCAAAAGAAGAAATGAAATCATGGAGAAATGAGAAATGAAACCCATGTCCACACAAATACTCGTCCTTACATGTCTTTCACAGCTGCACTGTCTGTAATCTCCAAATAGTGGAGCAGCCTAAAAGTCTGTCAGCTGGAGAGTGGTAAACAGAGTATTCTGTAGCCATTCAGTGGAACAGCATAGATGGATGAAAAGTGATGAACTGCTTTCTGCTGTCACATGGGTGAGCCTCCAAAGCATTATGCTAAGTGAAAGAACCCAGACACAAAAGGCCACTTCCTGTAGGAGTCCGTTGATGTGAATGCCCAGAAAGGGCAAATCTACAGAGACAGAAATTAGACGAGAGTATGCCTGGGCCTGCAGGTCCTGTTGGGGATCGACTGCTGATGGGTACACGGAACCTTTTAGTGGTGCTGGCAGTCTTCCACAACTGCACTGTGGTGGTGGCTGCACCACTGTGTGAAGTTACTAAAAGTCACTGCCCTGGAAGTGATGGGTGTGATTTGTGGTGTGTAACTATACCTCAGTAAAGCAGTTTAGGAAGGTACAGCTGATGTCCAAGTGAGACATGTGGGAAAAGATATGCCATTGCTTTTGTAACAATAGGAGTGCCCTGCTCCTCCCACGGTCTGGGTCCGGCCTCCTCCACATGTGCTAGATGCTCCCTCCAGAGACAGTCGCTGTGCACGTCAGGACAGAATCCCCAGTGAGCACATGTCTAGTGTGTCTCTGTATTTACACACAGGTGCCCATTGTGGGACCACAAGTCAATGGCTCTGGACAGGCTCCCAGAACCCACCCTGCATCTGAAATTCTACTTAGTTGTTTCGTGGACAACTTCTACTTAGCTACGTGGACCGAGCTTCCGTTTCCCAGATTCAGTAACGGATCTCAGCCCGCAGCTCCAACCTCTGGTCATAGGAATACCTGTTAACCTGGTGTGAGGCCCCCTGCCTGAGCTCAGCAACCCAGGAGGGATGCTCAGCAGAACAGTAACCAAGACAACGGAACTCCATCCATCCTCCTTCTGCCGCCAGGACTGAGGTGCATTCCCTCCCGTCCATCTGCCTGAGTGTTTGGAAAGGAAGGGAACTTGGGGGCCTAACACACCACTGAGTCATTGAAATTGTTCTAAATATGGCTGTGAATAAATATGTCAAAATACCACTCAGAAGGGAAGACACATAATTAAAAAAATATTTTAACATCTTTAGTAGCAAACATGGCTCTTCAGTTCAGGATTCTATTTAAAACCAGGGTGAAGCATCGTGCGATTGTGCTCCTCAACCTAAACTGTGCATCAAATCTCCCCTGGAGAGGCTTTAGAAGAGGTGATGCTGGCAGGACATCCCTAGAGAGTTTGAAGTAGTAGGTCTGGAATGTAGTCCTGGAGTGAGCATTATCTGAAAAAGATCTCTTATGAAAGCCGAGCTTGCAGCTGTGGAAACAGAACCCTTTCTTACAGGAGGAAATCGAAGATCAAAAATTTGCGACTCCTCTCTACAGTGAAAGCAGGTTTTCATCATGACCCGCTATGCTTGACAGCTATCTTAGGCTGAGGAAAGGGACAACTTGCTCAGATTAATACTGGTTTGAAAACTGACCTTGTGCTTGATCTGCTGCATCTTCCTGAATCCAAAGTTTTACAGTTAAAACCCTGCTGTTGTTAGTGAAACCCATTATGATTTAGTTCTTGTCAGGATCCCTTGTGCCTAGTTAGTTTAATAAATTTCTAAAACACTGTGGAGATAACTTCATTCGACAGATCAGAATAGTGCTTCAAAGATTAAAGATGGCTGAGAATTGTAGCTGCTGATGTTGATGTAGCAGGATCGGCTGTCAGCATATGTGCTGCCTGCGCTCAGTTGCCGTTTTAACCTGTTTCCTGTGTTATCACATTAACTCCCGTGCTCAGATGAAGACCAAATCGGAATGGGATGCTTATTGGGAAAAATACAGTTAAGCAATCCCTTGTTTGGTGCACACCCATGAAGACCCACCTCCCTAAACGTTCCTTAGGGATCTCTTTCGGATATTCTTTGGCACATTCCCCAGTGATGGGCTTGCACTGCTGTGTCCTGACTCACTGTCTTGTTAAAGACAGGGCTTTCAACCTCTCAGGTGCATTACAGGGCCCGGGTTCTCTCGGAGATCCAAAAGAGGGTGATGGCCCATGCTAAGGACACGTTCAGAGTGTGTCTGCAGGAACAGGGCCTCTCAGAGGAACCCATCCCCACCTGTGGCAACAGGAAGATCTCACGTCAGGCTTTTCCAGAGCAGCTCCAGGGGAGTCATGGCACAGTGAAGATCACACCCAGCAGCATGCCTGGGATTGTGGTTTAAGGAATTGTGTGGATGGCAGTGCCCATCCGTGTGACAGGAAAGTTGGCCTGGGGCTACTAGCAGGCCTGCAGGGCTTATGGGACATCTGAGTGCAGATGCCCCATACATCTCGACCTGTGGGGAATCTGGGGCCCAGCTGAGATCTCCTAGGTAGATTTAGTGATAGGAAAAGCCAACAGCATACAGGGGGATACTGATGAAAACAAGTCAGATGGGTAAAAGTTCTGGGGGGGTGACATGGTCACCCAAGGATCATGTATGGAGTGGAAGAGCACAGGGCAGAGGTTGGAAACCAGAGGAAAACAAAGCCCAAGATTTAGGAGGGGATCAAAGTAAATGGACAGATAAGGAGACTTAGAAGTAATGGCCTGAGAGTTATGGGGAAAGCCAGGGTGGGCTGCTGTCACAGACTCTGACCAAGGAAAAGTGGTTTTAAAAATGGAATGTGTCTGTGGCCAATACAGCACTGGGTACTATGGTTGGCCCACGGAGCTCTTGGGAGACGTTAGCAAGGGGATGTTCTGTGGATGGGCACATGGCGGAGGAATCGAGAGGTAACCAGATAAGGATGGTCCTGGAGTCTATACTTTCAAGAAGCATGGCTTGAAAGGAACCAAAGACGCACGGTATTGGAAGTAGCGGGCTGTGTGCTCGCAGGGTGTGCTCTCCTCTCCTAGCTCCACCTGGTGATGCTGACCTGCACTGCCCGTGGGTGGGAGTGATGAAACTTGCATTTTTGTCTCCCTCCTCTTGCTGTGGGCCCAGTCCTCCCTGGCTGACTGAGCCTCAGCCACCCTTCTGGCATGTGCAGACCCCTCTGAATCTGGGTCTCATCGTCCAGCCCATCCCCGGGCAGGCATGTTTACTCCTCAGCCTCAGCCGCAAGGTCCCCTAGCCCACTGCCTGCTTAGGCTTCGTCTGGATTCAGTCCCTTTCCACATTTCTCCCTTGGGTGATGCAGAGCCCTCCCTTGGATCTCACCTGCACCGCAGCAGGAACCACGATCAGCTCCAGAAAATGAAATTCCTGAACTGCAGCCACCCTTCTGCCCAAAGCCTCCGTTTGGTCATTGTACAGTGTGCCCCCTGTGAGTCCCAAGTGTGAATGGGGTGGAACCCTCCTTTCCTTGGTGTTCCTCTTCATTTCTTGTCACACCTCCCTTGTCTGAGCTCTCTCACCTCTGCCTGCCACTGCCTCTGCGGGCCGTTACCCCGCAGTGACTGGGACGCTCTTTCCTTTGGCTTGTCTTTCATTTGACCCAAGACTTCCCATACAATATCCAGGTCAAAGGAGGCATAGTGTAGAATGTGTACCTTGTCGAGTACATCTAGGAGACGCTGTTGTCACATAAGCCCCACGCCCCTGAATTATAAAAAAAAACAGAGGGATAAAGAACACAAGAGTCAAATGTGCCAAAGGTGCCTGAGATGTTGGCTAAGATGAGCACTGAAGAGTGTGGGATCAGGAAGTATGGATATTAATGATGGCCATGACGAAGCCAGTTACAGTGGGGTGACTGGGACAAGAGCTCCATGGAAGGGGGCTGAGGAGAGAATATCTCAGCAGAATTTGAAGCAGTTTTGCTTTGAAGGGCAACCGGTAATGTGCCAATAGCTGCAGAATAGGGTGGTGGAAGACGGTGCGTGCTCCCCTTTGCTGTGGAATGCTCCGATGGAGAGGGAGCAGGTGCTGGTTCAGGAGAGAGGAATGATAACTGCAGGTGCAAAGTTCCTGAGAAGGTGTAAGGCATGGGATCCCTGGCAGAGGTGAGGGGCTGGGTGCAGTCAGGAGCAGACGTGGAGAGGGGCAGCAGAGTGCCAGGGCAGAAACATGCAGATCGGGACTGGGAAACTTGAGAAATCCCAAGGGATTCCTTTCGCATTCTCCACGAATTATTGGCAGGTGGGGCTGGTGGTCATTAGCATGGAGGAAGGTTATTAGTGTGTAGTGTAGGAGTGTAGCTAGGTGACCGTGAAACTGAACAGCGATCTACTCCGGCCATGGATTCAAGATAAAACACATCTGTAAAGTTGTAAAGTTTTCTCCTCCATGCTCAGGTGCTCAGACACAGGCAGGGACTGGGCAGACAGGAGGGAGAAAGGAGCACAAGAGGTGTATTTGTCAGGGAGAGGTGTGTTTGCCGGGGACAGCTTCCAGCCCTGGCTCATCCGATCCAGGAGGGGCCTGGCGCATGGTGTGAAAGGACGCGTGGTCGGTGAGCTGGAGGTCTCCAGGAGGTTGTGGTATCAGTGCACTGGCAGTAGTGCCAGGGAGCTGGAGGACAGGACGTCATGTTGAGGGTGATGACAGGGAGGAAGGCTGGAAACAGGACACCATGAGGGGCGCGGTCTTTCCTGATGACGGGGCGGGACCCTGGGCAGAGGGATGCTCGGGTGGAGAGGAAGGGAGCATCGCTAAGGACGGAGAGTCTCCGGGGTGACCGGGTGAGCCTCGTGGGCACTGAGGACGGATCAGAAGCGTGAGGCCTGAGAGAACAGTGAGTGTACGGGAGGAACGCGTTCACAGGCCGGGGGTGGGAGGGAGGAGAATGGACAGGGGACTTGTAACGTCCCCGCACGTGGGGAGCTTCGGCAGTGGGCGACAGGACCCGGACGTCACAGGCCAGGTTCTTCAGTGGAGAGTTCGAAACACGGTCCCTGAGAAAACGCGGAGCCAACCAGGGCCAGGAGACTGGCACGGGCCTCACTGGGTTGCTGCGCGCAGGCCCAGAGCCAGCCAATCGGAGTGCAGCCCCGCCCACCAAGCTCCGGATCTTCCCGGACACCCTGACTTCCTGCCCGTGTTGCGATGGTTCCGCGGACGGCTCGCTGTCCAGGGGTAGTTTGATCGGACCCCTTCGAGAGATTCCCTTCCTTTCTCTAGTCTTTTCGGTCATCCCTCTTAACTTTGCCATCCACGCTGTTCAGTCCTCTGCGCGAAAACCCAGCAGAAACGATGAATTTTCTTCCGGGCTTGCGGCGTTTTGGTTTCTGTGGTCTGCAGGTGGCAGTGTTGCTCCACAGTGTCGCCGGGCTGGTTTTTCCTCCGCTCTTGCGCTTTAATAAAATGAGAAGAAGCATTTTGCCACAATAAGCGGCTGGTTTGGTTTGGTTTTCCTCTGCTTGTGCCGGTTGGCTGATCCAAACTACATCTGAGCCCTTCAGAGAGCTCGTTGTGAGAATTTTCACCGGACCCTTTGACACTGAAAATTACAATAAAATAATATAAGCTGACATAGTGAATGATAGTGGAGGGACTGGTTACCCTTGTCTTGCTTCGGATCGTTGAGGAATTCCTGTATGTTTAAGGAGAACTTTATTATGACAGTGAGTTTTAACTTGAAAATCATTACGTGAAGTGGAAGTGAAAGTGGCTCAGACGTGCCTGATTCTTTAAGACCCCTTGGACTGTAGCCTGCCAGGCTCCTCTGCCCATGAGATTCTCCAGGCAAGAATAATGGAGTGGGTTGCCACTTCCTTCTCCAGAGGATCTTCCCAACCTAGCGATTGAATCTGGTTATCCTGCACTGCAGGCTGACTCCTTACCATCTGAGGCACCTACAATAATAACGTGACAGGGACAAGCACCAAACTAATATCCTGCTGGGTAATTGATGCTGGACACCACCCAAGAAGCAGATGCTATTACTGCCCTCATTTTATGCCTTTGAGACCTGCGGCACACAGAGGAAGAGTCAGCTCTCCAGGTTCTCAGGGTTCCTCAGAGAGTGTCCCTATGTTCAGGTCTCAAGGCTGTCAGATTGTAGCTTGCACACTGGTCTGCAGGATACATTCCCCTCCCCAGTGGAAGAGTGAAATAAAATGCTCACTGGGATCGAGGGTAAGACAGCCTGCAATGCTGTGAAAGACTGCAGGAGGAGAAGGGGATGATAGAGGACAAGATGGTTGGATGGCATCACTGACTCAATGGACATGAGTCTGAGCAAGCTCCGGGAGATGGTGAAGGACAGGGAAGCCTCCTGACGTGCTGCATGCAGTCCATGGGGTCGCAAAGAGTCGGACACGACCGACGGACTGAACACCAACAATAACATATTTATTACAATGAGATACTAAATGAAAGGGGGCAGGGAGGGAAACTACATAGAAAACGACTCATCCACTCTATCAAGATTATGACATGATAACACATTTATAATGCAGAGCACCTGGAAGTAATCTGCTGTTACGGAGTACAAGTTGCTCAGCTCACTGCAAGGTGAGTCAGGAAGGGACTTTAATCCAGAGTCGACGGACAGAAAAGAGGGCAGGGTAGTGACCCAAAATAACCATCTTGTTGGGGCCAGGTTGGACAGGACCCGGACATCACGGATCAAGTCCCTCAGTGGAGAGTTCCAAGCAGTTTCGGGGAGAAATCTCCCAGCGCACACAGGCTGGGAGACTGGCACTGACCTCACTGCTCCCCGGGGCAGACCCAGAACCAGCCCTCATCAACTCCGGATCTTCCTGGACGTCCTGACTTCTTATCCCTCGCTGTGGTTCTATGGGCGGGTCGAGGGGAAATCGCGCGGTCCAGGGGTGGTTGGCCTGGGCCCCTTCCAGAGGTTCCATTTCTTTCTCTGGTCCTCAGGGGCATCCCCCATAAGTCCTCTGCCCGAAAACCGAGCGGGAAGGATCGATTTTCTTCCGGGCTTGCTGGCAGTTTGGTTTCTGTGGTCTGCAGGGGGCAGTGTTGCTCCGCGGAGCTGCTTGGCCATTTCTCCCCCGCCCTTCCTGTTTGAAAAAAAGGTCGCAAAGCTTTTTGTGGTAATCAGCGACGGATTTTTTTTTTTTTCCTGTGTTTGAGCCGGTTGGCTGGTTCCCAGTGCTGAGGAAATGCTGAGACATGTATTAAGCAAACTGAAAAATTAACAACAAAGAGAAAATATTAAGCAGGTCAAGAGAAAAGTAGCAAATAACGTCAGAGGGAATCCCCATAAGATTATCAGCTGATTTCTCAGCAGAAACTCTGCAGGCCAGAAGGTTATGGCATGATATATTTAAAGTGATGAAAGGGAAAAACCTACAACCAAAAATACTCTACCAAGCAAGAATCTTCTTTCAGATTCAACAGAGAAATCAAAATACAGGCAAAGGCTCAGAGAATTCAACAGTACCACACCAGCTTTACAACAAAGACTAAGGTAACATCTCTCGGCAGAAACAAAAAGGCCAGGACTAGAAACAAGAAAATTATGAATGGGAAAGCTCACCAATAAAGACAAACAGATGATAAATATCGTAAATCATCCACAAACAAATATGATATCAAAACCAGCAGTTATGAGAGAATGGAAGTACAAATGCAGGATACTGAAATTAAGAGACCAGTAAAGTTAAACAAGTATATATACTCTTTTACTCAGGCATGTGTGACTGTTTGCAACTCCATGGCCTATAGCTCTCCAGGCCCCTTTGTCCATGAAATTTTTCCAAGCAAGAATACTGGAGTGGTTTCCATCTCCTCCTCCAGGGCATCTTCCCAGCCCAGGAATCAAACCAAAATCTTCTGTATCTCCTGCATTGGCAGGGGGATTCTTTAGCACTGAACCACCTTGGAAGAGATTATATATATATATATATATATATATATATATATATATATATATGTATATCTGATATACATGTGTATGTGGTGTGTGTGTATAGACAGCTACAACAAAAAACACATGATAACCAAACATCTACAATAGATATAGACACAAAAAAGACAAGGGGATCCAAACACAACACTAAAGATAGTCATCAAATCACAAAAGGAAGTTTAGAATAAACACCTTTAGAACAACCCCAAAACAATTTTTAAAATGTCAATAAGAACATAAATGTCAGTAATTAGCTTAAATGTAAATGGATGAAATGCTGCATCCTAAAGAAAAAGAAAAAGATAACGGATTAAAAAAAGATGAAGACCCGTGTAAATTACTGTCTGGGCTTCCCTAGTAGCTCAGCTGGTAAAGGATCTGCCTACAATGCATGAGACCCCAGTTTGATTTCTGCATTGGGACGATCCCCTGGAGATGGGATAGGCCACCCATTACAGTAGTAATGGGTTTCTACTGGTGGCTCCCTGGGCTTCCCTGGTGGCTCAGTCAGTGAAGAATCTGCCTGCAATGCCGGAGACCTGGATTCGATACCCTGGGTTGGGAAGGTCACCTGGAGGATGGCATGGCAAGCCACTTCAATATTCTTACCTGGAGAATCCCCATAGACAGAGGAGCCTGGTGTGGGTACAATCCATGGGGTCGCAAAGAGGCAGACACGACTGAGCGACAAAGCACAGCCCAGCACACGTAATACCGTCTACAAGAGACCCATTTCAAATCTAGGTACACATACAGACTGAAAGTGAAGGGATGGAAAAAGATATTCAATGCAAATGGAACTCTAAAGAAACCTGGAGCAGCAATACTCACATCAGACAAAATAGACTTTAAAGATTGTTGCAAGATTCAAGGACACCACATAATGATCAATGGATTATTCCAAGAAGAAGACACAATTGTAAATAAATATGCATCCAACATAGGAGCACCTCAATATACAAACAGCCATAAAAGGAGAAAACATCAGCAGCTCAGTAATAGTGGGGGACTTTAACACTCCACTTTCATCCATGAAGAGCTCATCCAGACAGAAAATCAAGAAGGAAGCACAGCCCCTAAATGACACATTACACCAGATGTACTTAATTGCTATTTCTAGGCCATTCCATCCAAAAGCAGCAGAATACACTTCTCATGTGCACATAGAACATTCTTCAGGATAGATCATATCTTGAGTCACAAATCAAGCCACATAAATTTAAGAAAATTGAACTTATATCAAGAGTCTTTTCCGATCACAATGCTGTGGGATTAGAAATAAACTATAAGAAAAAACTATAAAAAGAATACAAACGTGGGGAGGATAAACAATATGCTACTAAAAAACCAATGGATCCTTGAAAAAGTCAAAGAGGAAATGAAAAAATACCTAGAGACAAATGAAAATGAAAACATGACAATCCAAAACTTATGGGATACAGCAAAAGCAGTTCTAAGAGGGAAGTTTATAGAAAGAAAATCTTACCTCAGGAAACAAGAAAATCTCAAATAAACAACCTTACACCTAACGTAGCTAGAGGAAGAAGAACAAGCAACACCCCTGTTTACTTGAAGAAAAGAAATCATAAAACTCAGAGCAGAAATAAATAAAATAGAGACAAAGAAACGATAGGAAAAATATCAGTGGAACTAAAAGCTGGTTCTTTGAAAAGATAAACAAAATTGATAAAACATTAGCTAGAGTCATCAAGAAATGAAGGGAGAGGACTCAAATCAATAAAATCAGAAATGAAACAGAAGCTACAGTGGACACCACTGAAATACAAAGGATCATAAGAGACTACTACAAGGAACTATATGCTAATAAAATGGACAACCTGGAAGAGATGGACACGTTCATAGAAAGCTACACTCTCCCGAGCCTGAATTAGGAGTAAATAGGTAAAAAAAGGACAGACTAATCACAAGTACTGAGATTAAAACTGTGATTTAAAGTCTTCCAACAGAGAAATCTTGAGATTGTTGAGACCCTGGAGGGGGCCTGGCCAACCAAGTCCCAGGCTTAGCAACATTCTGAGTTTTTTACAAGACAAAACAAACAGCATTAACATAAAACTAGTCTTGAAATTTGATCACAGATTGATGAAGGTATCAGTTTGCACCCTTCCTGGGATTGTAAGTGGGATCCCAGAACTGCAATCTTTGAAGTCTCACACACGGAGAGGACATTCTGCCTGGGACCCTTTCCAAATTGGTTCCCCAGATGTGCCATAACACATGACTTTAAATCTGGATATTGGTCAAAACCCAATTTGGTGGATCTGCTCTTTCTATTTCTCTTTTCTTTTAATGTTAGTATATTGAAAGTAAACTAGATAATTCTCTAATAAATATCTGTGTTATTTATTTGTGGGAAAAAAAAAAAAACTCCCAACAAACAAAAGTGCATGAATAGGTACCATCACAGGAGAATTCTATTGTTTAGAGATCACTTTTACTTCTGAAATTATTCCAAAAAACTGCAGAAGAAAAAAACAGTCACACACTCTTTTTATGAAGCCACCATCACCCTGATGCATAAACAGGACAAAAGTACAACAAAAACGACAACAACAAATTACAGGCTAATTTCACTGATGAACGTGGAGGCAAAAAAAAACTCAATAAAATACTAGCTAACCGCACAATTGCACTCATCTCACACGCTAGTAAAGTAATGCTCAAAATTCTCCAAGCCAGGCTTCAGCAATACATGAACCGTGAACTTCCTGATGTTCAAGCTGGTTTTAGAAAAGGAAGAGGAACCAGAGATCAAATTGCCAACATCCACTGGATCATGGAAAAAGCAAGAGAGTTCCAGAAAAGCATCTATTTCTGCTTTATTGACTATGCCAAAGCCTTTGACTGTGTGGATCACACTAAACTGTGGAAAATTCTGAAACAGATGGGAATACCAGACCACCTGACCTGCCTCTTGAGAAATTTGTACGCAGGTCAGGAAGCAACAGTTAGAACTGGACATGGAACAACAGACTGGTTCAAAATAGGAAAAGGAGTACGTCAAGTCTGTATATTGTCACCCTGTTTATTTAACTTATATGCAGAGTACATCATGAGAAATGCTGGACTGGAAGAAACACAAGCTGGAATCAAGATTGCCGGGAGAAATATCAATAACCTCAGATATGCAGATGACACCACCCTTATGGCAGAAAGTGAAGAGGAACTAAAAAGCCTCTTGATGAAGGTGAGAGTGGAGAGTGAAAAAGTTGGCTTAAAGCTCAACATTCAGAAAACGAAGATCATGGCATCCGGTCCCATCACTTCATGGGAAATAGATGGGGAAACAGTGGAAACAGTGTCAGACTTTATTTTTCTGGGCTCCAAAATCACTGCAGATGGTGACTGCAGCCATGAAATTAAAAGACACTTACTCCTTGGAAGGAAAGTTATGACCAACCTAGATAGCATATTGAAAAGCAGAGACATTACTTTGCCAACAAAGGTCCGTCTAGTCAAGGCTATGGTTTTTCCTGTGGTCATGTATGGATGTGAGAGTTGGACTGTGAAGAAGGCTGAGCGCCGAAGAATTGATGCTTTTGAACTCTGGTGTTGGAGAAGACTCTTGAGAGTCCCTTGGACTGCAAGGAGATCCAACCAGTCCATTCTGAAGGAGATCAGCCCTGGGTGTTCTTTGGAAGGAATGATGCTAAAGCTGAAACTCCAGTACTTTGGCCACCTCATGCGAAGAGTTGACTCATTGGAAAAGACTCTGATGCTGGGAGGGATTGGGGGCAGGAGGAGAAGGGGACGACAGAGGATGAGATGGCTGGATGGCATCACTGACTCGATGGACGTGAGTCTGAGTGAACTCCAGGAGTTGGTGATGGACAGGGAGGCCCGGCGTGCTGGGATTCATGGGGTCGCAAAGAGTCGGACACGACTGAGCGACTGATCTGATCTGATCTGAACCAAATACTGCGACATATTGATAGGATCATACACCCTGATAAACTGAGATTTATCCCAGGAAAGCAAGGGCTCTTCAATATACACAAATCATTCAATGGACACACTACATTAAGACATTGAAGAATAAAAACCATATACTCATCTTAATAGACGCAGAAAAAGTTTTTGACAAAACTCAACACCCATTTATGATAAAAACTCTCCAGAATGTGGTTATGCAGGGAACATACCTCAACCTACTAACGGACATATATGACAAATTCACAGCAAACATTCTCAATGGGGAAAAAAATGAAGGCATTTCCTCTAAAAAGAGGAACAAGACAAGGTAAACCACATTTGCCACTTTTATTCAACGTAATTTTGAAAGTCCTAGCAATGGAAGAGAGAAGAAATAGAAATACAAGGAACCCCAATGGGAAAAGAAGATGCAAAACTGTCATAAATTATTAGGATAGTTGCTTTACAATTTTGTGTTATTCTTCCCAGTTCTTCCTCCGCTGAGTCCCCAAGTCTGTTCTGTACGTCTGTGTCTCTATTGTTGCCTTGCAAATAGGCTTATCAGTATCGTTGTTTTAGATCTCATATATATGCGTTAATATATGATTTTTGTTATTCTCTTTCTTACTTCACTCTGTATAATAGGCTCTAGGTACATTCACCTCATTAGAACTGACTCAAAAGTGTTCCTTTCTATGGCTGAGTAGTATTCTGCTCACGTATGTACCCAGCTTCTTCATCCATTCATCTGTGGGTGGACATCTAGGTTGCTTATATGTCTTAGGTATTATAAATGGTGCTGCAATGAACGGTACAAAAAGTACATGTGTCTTTTTGAATGAAATACAATGAAGTCTCTGTGGAATGAAGTACAATGCAAAACCACCTTGCTGACAGTCGGATCTTCAGGTCTGTGGTGCTTTCCCAATTGCAATTGGTAGAATAAAGTCAGTGTCTTTATTATTTTGCTTTTACTCTTTCCCAGTGTCTTACTGGTATCAATTGGTAGGAAAAAAATCACAAAGAATTAATCTCAAAAATATACAAACAGCTCATGCAGCTCAATAACAAAACAATAAATGACCCAATCAAAAAAATGTGCCAAAGAACTTAATGGATATTTGTCCAAAGAAGACATACAGATACCTAACAAACACATGAAAAGATGCTCAACATCACTCATTATCAGAGAAATGCAAATCAAAACCACAAGGAGGTATCATCTCATGCTGGTCAGAATGGCTACTATCAGAAAGGCTACAAACAATAAATGCTGGAGAGTGTGTGGAGTAAAGGGAACCTTCTTACACTGTTGGTGGGAATGCAAACTAGTACAGCCACTATGGAGAACAGTGTGGAGATTCCTTAAAAAACTGGAAATAAAACTGTCATATGACCCAACAATCCCACTGCTGGGCATACACACTGAGGAAACCAGAATTGAAAGAGACACGTGTACCCCAGTGTTCATCGCAGCACTGTTTATAATAGCTAGAACATGGAAGCAACCTAGATGTCCATCGGCAGATGAATGGATAAGAAAGCTGTGTTACATATACACAATGGAGTATTAATCAGCTATTAAAAAGAATACATTTGAATCAGTTCTAATTAGGTAAATGAAACTGGAGCCTTTTATACAGAGTGAAGTAAGTCAGAGAGAAAAACACCAATACAGTATATTAACCTACATACATGGAATTTTTAAAAATGGTAATGACAACCCTATATGCGAGACACCAAAAGACACACAGATAAAGAACAGGCTTTTGGGCTCTGTGGAGAAGGCAAGGGTGGGATGATCTTAAGGAACAGCATTGAAACATTTATATTACCATATGTGAAATAGATGACCAGTCCAAGTTTCATGCATGAAACAGGGCACTCAAAGCCAGCAAACTGGGACAACCCAGAGGGATGGGATGGGAGGGAGGTAGGAGAGGGTTCGGGATGAGGGACACATGTACACCCATAGCTGATTCATATGAATATATGGCAAAACCTACCACAATACTGTAAAGTAATTAGCCTCCAATTAAAATCAATTAATTAAAAAAATTTCAAGTAACACCAGCTGCTCCTCACATAGACAGATGACAACAGAAATTACCAGACAATCAGGGAGAAGCCCCCGACCTCCAACCCCAAGAGCTGACCATCACCAGGTGTCATCTGTGAGGGCATCTCTAGTACTCGACAACTCTTCTTGTGACCCCGGATGTGATCGTTCCCTCCTAGCCTCCAAGCTGCTGGGAGAGGCCCTTGGGGCACACAGTCGAGAGGGCCCAGCACTAACCTTCTCACCTCCGAATCACCCCCGCCCTACTGCCACGGTCCCTGGGGACAACTTACTTTTCTTCAGACCACTCTGGGCTCCCTCTCAATCCACCACAACCAAGGGAATACTCAGGAAGGCCCTTCTATGAGGAGGGGAGGGGTAAATGTCTCATCTTTGTGCTGTCAAAGCCAGGCCCACAGACTCCTCCCCTGTGAAGGGCAGGTAGCCGCTACAGGACCCTGGACGACTCCTCTTCTCGGTGGTCTTTACCCTTCTCTTCCACACACACTGAGGATGGGAGGCCGACCCACCACTCCAGGCTCCTCGACTGGCCTGAGGATGGGAAGCACTGCATTGGCATTCCGCTAGTGAGAACCTGATCCTGAGAAAGAACGCGTGAGAGCGAGAGAGAGAGAGAGAGGCTCAGACACTCAGACAGAGGGAGACATCTATCGCTCTAGGACGGACCAGGTGTGTGTTAGTGCCGCAGGACCACAATCCTCTTCAGTCAAGTGGGATCCCAGCTCTCTCAGAACTGTTGTTTTCCACAAACACCCCCACCTCTTCAGGATCAGATGGAGGTTGCACAGTCTGTATATGACTTATTTCTCTTTCTCTCGATGGAGATTGACACTCTTAAGCCGATACTGAATCTTCCTATGGACATTGGTCGATCTGGAATAATTGGACTCAAATCAGTGTTCACCAGGTTCAGAAGTAGGTTCTTTCCTTGGCATCACCTCCCTCCCCACCTCATGCCCCACTTCACAAAATGAGACAATATAATGAAGTATTTTCAGGGGAGATGCATTTCCCATATTGAAATCATCGCAGGTGTTCTTTCTCAAGAGTGTGTGAGTTAGGCCCTGATGTGACATCGGAATAAGTACATACTTTTAATAGGCTCCTTGAGTCCTGCCTTGGTGTGCAATGCTTTTGAAAACTTTTATCTCCTGAATCGCCCAGCAGTGGTGTATACTAATTTTAAAAGGAAGGTATCTTTTGTTGTCTGGATTCCTGGAGTACAGCTGATCCTGGACAGTAGACCTGTGCTGTGGTCAGAAATTTGGATACATGATTAGGTAAGGGTTTCCATTTATATTTCAATTGTTCATTAGTCCCTAAGTCATGTCCCATTATTTGTGACCCCATGGACTGTACCCACCAGGCTTTTCTGTCCATGGGATTTCCCAGGCCAGAATACTGGAGTGGGTTGCCATTTCCTTTTTCAGGGGATCTTCATGACCCAGGGATCAAACCGCAGTCTCCTGCATTAGCAGGTGAATTCTTTATCATTGAGCCACCATGGACACCCTTGTATTTCCGATACCATTGCCTTATATTTGACCTACCTGTATTGGGTGTATTACATATGTCTGTGCCTGTGTGTTAGGCTTGCTTCACATGTTTCTTTTGTCCACAGCAGTAAAATGAAGTAGCTTGCTTTGCTTAAGTCTCTCAAGGTACCAGAAACAGAGAAAATGTATAAAGAGAAAGGGTTTCCTTAACTTAAGGAAAAGAATTTCCACAACTCCCGATGAAAGGGGTTTAGTTTCCAGACTAGAACCTATTAATATTCAATGAAATCTTTCGTGACTGCTCATTTTAGGAAAGCAATGGTTCTACTGTTTTTACTTGAATATTGGCTACATTTAAAATTATGCTTGAGACTGTGTGAAATAGATAAGTAAAACTACAGATCCCAGTGATCCATTGGCTTTACCCTGCATATGGGTGCAGTACAAGCTCAGTGAAAACCATCAGTTTGGGTGAGTACAATGTGCCCTGCAAGGAAATATTTTTTATACAGTAGACACACTGGATGTGCTAATGGGAAATCTATACTTTGCTCAGCAGATTATTTATATAATAAACAAAGACTTAGAGCCAAGGGAATGTATAAGGTGGTGATTGTGAATGAAAATAGGTGACAACATTGAGAGAGACAGAGAGTGGTGTAATGAATGGTGCAGAGACCTTCACATTTTAACAGATGTACATGAAAGATGGTTAGGACCACTACCAAGCAGTGTGACCTTGAGTAGGATGGTCACCATCTCTGATCCTCAGTTCCCTTGCCTGCAAATGGGGACAATAATATTATATATTACCCCACCCCCAGGCAAAGCCATTCCTCACGGCCCTGATCTCAGCCTCCACTGGCTCCTGTGGTCAAGGCTCTCATCACACTTGTTTCACCATGGTCTTCATACTGGCTTCGTGCCCACCCCACCATGAGCTCCTTGAGGACCTTTTAACCACAGGGGCTCAGAACACGTTTACCATCTTATGAGTGATGATAAAGTGAGGTACACAGAGCAGTGCAGCTGCTGTTATGCTGTCAATTCGTTGCAAACAACCCATAGGAAACGAGTGGCTGGAGTAAACCTCTGCACTCAGGTTTCTGTTGCTCCAGGGCCGTTTGTGTTTTTTTATCCCCACATCGTCCAGAAGCTTATTGTACGAGGGAAACGCCCTCCTTTCCCCTTCCTAGTGCATAATCATTATAGCAGCCATTTCTCAACTGAATTGTCAGTGAGTGAACCCTGAAAATCCTCAGCTCTAATTTTGGTTCCCTCAAGCAGGTGAGAGGAATCCTGTCATCTCTCCCCACTCTGACAGGAGTGTTTAATGTCCGTTTCTTCCCACTTGGCTTCCTCTTTATTCTGTATCTTGGACACTCTTTTACCTCCTGAGACTGAGGTCTGTCCTAGGCTATGGCTGCTTTCAGCACTGTGCTGAGGGCATAGATGACCAGGTAGGTGCTGGGGGGATACTTGTTGGTTGAATACAGCTCAGAGAGCCAGGCTACTTTATTTCACAGGTGAGAAGTGTAACCTCCATGCAGGCTGCCATCGGCAGGATGGACGGTTTGAACCTGCTGATCAGTGTCCTTGGGCAAGTCCATAGGCTTTCTGTCACCCTGCTCTCCCCTCTTCCTCTTGCTTCCATAGCTTCTTCTACTCCGTACCTTCCCCGTGCCCTCCTTTGTGCTCCCTCTGCTCTCCGTGTACATGTACACCGTGCCAGAGACCACCCTGTCTCCTGGCTTCATGTTGTGTGATTGTCAGTTCCCTTTCTAATTAGACCGCTTTGAGGAGTTTTCTCTTCGCTCACAGTCCATGGTGGACACCCCAATACAGTAAGCATCATGGGTCTCCTTTTATTCTTTTTCCTTTGTTTTACCCTTCCCCCAACCTTTTTTTTTTTCCTTTTTTGAGGAATCAATATGGTATTGTGAGTAAGGACACTAGCTCTGATTCAGATAACCTTCCTTTCCACCTAGTTCTGCCACTTGTTATCACATCATCTTGAGAAATTAAACTGGCCCACTGTGCCATATGAGCCTCACCTGAAAATGGGTGAATTATTCTTAATAACGACATGAACTGAGCAGGTGGGTTTTGTATTGAATGAGGTTCGTAGGAATGTGTTGGCATGTTCCCTGTTGTAACAAATACTGAGCTGCCATGGGGCAGGTTGCAGATCAGGCCTTACCCTCAAGCTTCACGAAGCACTTCGAGGTCACATTAGACATCTGTGTCCAGCCCTAGAGGCTCCTTTCTTCTCAGTCACAGTCCTAGAGCTTTTCCCTCACAGCTAGATGAACCCTGACCAGGAGGCTGGCTTTTCTGTTACACCTCTCCCACCTGGAAACTGCTCACAGACTTCATCTCTGTTGCGTGCATCATTCTCTTCCTGGTAATCTTGTCCTCAGATGGATTCAGGCTCCTCCTATTGCAAGGGGATGCCCAGGACTGATAACAAGGGTGTGATGTTTCCCTGTTCCCCCATGGCATGGAAACTCTCTGGGACCTGTGCCCAAACTCCTCTCCCTATGTCGTCTCCCTCCATCCCACAGTTCACAGTTTACACTCAAGCTGGGTTCCAGTGCAGGCCCTACCAGCCCAGACTCTCTGCTTCAGCCTCAAATTCCTTATCTGTAAAATGGCAATAACTCTACCTGTTGGTGAGGTTTATTGGGAGACCTAGTGGGGATAACAGATGTAAAACACCTAGCGCCCATGACCTGGCAGGTGGAAGGCTCTAAATAAACGGCTGTGTCCTCTATCAGCTCCTGTAATGCACAGCATCTGGTGTGGGATAATACTGTGACTCAGTTGATGTCTTTGGACTGAAGGGTCTAGTCTGTGCAAGGGGCAAAACAAGAAATGAAATTGTGGAATAATAAGAAAGAAAGAAATGAAACCCATGTCCACACAAATACTCGTCCTTACATGTCTTTCACAGCAGCACTGTCTGTATTCTCCAAATAGAGGAGCAGCCTAAAAGTCTGTCAGCTGGAGAGTGGTAAACAGAGTATTCTGCAGCCATTCAGTGGAACAGCATAGGTGGATGAAAAGTGATGAACTTCTGCTTTCTGCTGCTACATGGGTGAGCTTCCAAAGCATTATGCTCAGTGAAAGAACCCAGACACAAAAGGCCACTTCCTGCAGGAGTCCATTGATATGAAATGCCCAGAAAGGGCAAATCTACAGAGACAGAAAGTAGATGAGAGGATGCCTGGGCGTTCAGGTCCTATTGGGGATCAACTGCTGATGGGCATATGGACGCTTTTTGTGATGCTGGCAGTGTTCCACAAGTGCACTGTGGTGGTGGTTGCACTAATGTTTGACGTTACTAAAGACACTGCACTGGATGCATTGAATGGCTGTGATTTGTGGTGTGTAACTATACCTCAGTGAAGCAGTTTAGGAAGGTAATGCAGATGTCCAAGTGAGACATGGGGGGAAAGATATGCCATTGCTTTTGTAACAGCGAGGAGTGCCCCTGCTCCTTCCACGTTCTGGGTCCGGCCTCCTCCGCATGTGCTAGATGCTCCCTCCAGAGACAGTGGCTGTGCACGTCAGGACGGAATCCCCAGTGAGCACACACATCTAGTGTGTCTCTGTGTTTACTCACAGGCGCCTGTTGTGCGACCACAAGTCAGTGGCTCTGGACAGGCTTCCAGAACCCACCCTGCAACTGAAATTCTACTTAGTTGCTTTCCCATTCTTCTCAAATAACGTGTTCCCAGCTTCCGTTTCCCTGGTAATGGACCTCATCCCTTAGCTCCAACCTCTGGTCACAGGAATACCTGTAGCCTGGTGTGAGGCCCCCTGCCTGAGCTCAGCAACCCAGGAGGGATGCTCAGCAGAACAGTAACCAAGACAGTGGAACTCCACCCATCCTCCTTCTGCGGCCAGGACTGAGGTGCATTCCCTTCGATCAATCTGCCTGAGTGTCTGGTAAGGAAGGTGACTTGGGGGCATAACACACCACTGAATTATTGAAAATGTTCTAAATATGGCTGTGAATAAATATGTCAAAATACCACTCAGAAGGGAAGACACGTAATTACAAATTTTTTTAAATTTCATTAGTAGCAAACAGGGCTCTTCAGTTCAGGATTATATTTAAAACCAGGATGGGTGAAGCATCATGCGATTGTGCTTCTCAATCTTAACTGCGCGTCAAATCTCCCCTGGAGAGGCTTTAGGAGAGCTGATGCTGGCAGGACAGCCCCAGAGAGTCTGAAGTAGTAAGTCTGGTATGTGGCCCTGGAGTGAACATTATCTGAAAATGTTCTCTTAATGAAAGCCGAGCTTGCAGCTGTGGAAACAGAACCCATTCTTACAGGAGGAAATCGAAGATCGAAAATTTGTGACTCCTGTCTACAGTGAAAGCAGGTTTTCATCATGACCCGCTATGCTTGACAGCTATTAGGCTGAGGAAAGGGACGACTTGTCCAAATTAATACTTGTTTGAAAACTGGCCTTGTGCTTGCCCTGCTGCATGTTCCTGAACCCAAAGTTTTACAGTTAAAACCCTTCTATTGCTAGTGAAACTCAGTATGTTTTAGTTCTTGTCAGGATCCCTTGTGCCTAGTTAGTTGAATACATTTCTAAAACACTGTGGAGATAACTTCATTCAACAGATCAGAATAGTGCATCAAAGATTAAAGATGGCTGAGAATTGTAACTGCTGATGTTAATGTAGCAGGATGGGATGTCAGCATATCTGCTGTCTGTGCTCAGTTGCTGTTTTAAACTGTTTCCTGTGATATCAAATTAACTCCCGTGCTCAGATGAAGACCAAATAAGAACAGGATGTTTACTGGGAAAAATACAGTTAAGGAATCCCTTGTTTGATGCACACCCATCAGGACTCACCTCTCGAAACGTTCTCTTTAGGGATCTCTTCTGGATATTCTTTGGCATGTTCTCCAATGACGGGCTTACACTGCTGTGTCCTTACTCACCATCCTATTAAAGACAGGGCTTTCAACCTCTCAGGTGTATTACAGTGGCCACGTTCTCCCAGAGATCCAAGAGGGTCATGGCGTGTGCTCAGGACACCTTCTCAGTGTGTCTGTAGGAACAGGGCCTCTGAGAGGAACGGATCCCCACCTGTGGCAACAGGAAGATCTTGGGCCAGCCTTTTCAAGAGCAGCTCCAGGGGATTCATGGCTCGGTGAAGATCACACCGAGCAGCATGCCCTGGATTGTGGTTTAAGGGACTGGGTGGATGGCGGTGCCCATCCATGAGACACCCCAGGGAACACTGGCCTGGGGCTACCAGCAGGTCTGCAGTGCTTATGGGACATCTGAGTGCAGATGGCCCATATGTCTCAGCCTGTGGGGGAAGTGGGGCCCAGTTGAGACATCTTAGGTAGACCTGGTGATAGGAAAAGCCATCAGCATAGAGGGATACTAGTGAAAATAAGTCAGATGGGTAAAACCTCTGGGGAGTGATGTGGTCACCCAAGGATCATGTATCGAATGGCAGAGCACAGGGCAGAGGTTGGAAACCAGAGGAAAACAAAACCAAGAATTAGGAGGGGATCAAAGTAAATGGACAGACAAGGAATCTTAGAAGTAATGAACTAAGAGGGAGGAAGAAAGCCAGGATGGGCTGCTGTCACAGACTCTGACCAAGCAAAGTGTTTTTGAAGACGGAATGTGTCTGTGGCCAATACAGCACTGGGTACTATGGTTTGGCCCATGGAGCTCTTGGGATACGTTAGCAAGGGGATGTTCTGTGGATGGGCACTCAGAGGAGGAATCAAGAGGTAACCATATAAGGATGTTCCTGGAGTCTATATCTTCAAGAAGCATGGCTTGAAGCGAATCAAAGACTCAGGGTATTGGAAGTAGAGGCCTGTGTGCTTGCAGGGTATGCTATTTTCTATTCCCCAAACCAAAGAGACCAGGATGCCAGTTCAAAAAGAATCGTCAGGACAGAGTGGAGAATTGGAATGACCTTCACAGGTGAGTATTCATGTTGAGGGGGGAGTGTGGTATTTTCAAAGCAGCAGTGGAGTTCCAGGAAGGCCTCCTTCCTCTCCCTCTGGGCCCCACTCTGCCTCTGTGACCCATGGTCACAGGAAGAGCCAGGGTGGTGGTGGGGGACGTGGGTTGCTGAGATCACAGTCTCAATGTGTGCTCCTTAGACTCCACAGACACTTTAATGTAATTTTTCTCCCTGGATGATCTGATCTTCCTCATGAGTGTTCACCCTTCATACTGGTTAGTAACGGGAAAACCCCCACTGAAGTTGCTTCTGACTTGGAAAGTGTGGTTGCATGCAACCAACTGAATATCCACAGATACAAATGCTCAGTCTATTCTGGTGAAAATGCTCTCTAATTCTTTCAGCGAAGGAGCAGGGGTATATGTCAATTACAAGTCTCACAGTCATGTGGGAGAGGGAGTCTATAACACGGCATAGGTTTGTTTCTTCACAGAGGCCTCAGTGTTCCCTGAGGGAAAAATGACTGTCCTCTCCTGGCTCCAGCTGTTGACGCTAACCTGTACTGCCCATGGGTGGGGGTTGTGAAACTTGCATTTTTGTCTCCCTCCTCTTGCTGTGGACCTAGTGCTCCCTGGCTGACTGAGCCTCAGCCACCCTGCTGGCATCTGCAGACCTCTCTGAATCTAGGTATTATCGTCCAGCCCATCAACAGGCAGGGATGTCCACTCCTCGGCCGCAAGGTCCCCTAGCCCATTGCCTGCTTAGGCTTCATCTGGATTCAGTCCCTTTCCACATTTCTCCCTAAAGTGATGCAGAATCCTCCCTTGGATCTCACCTGCACCACAGCAGGAACCAAGATCAGCTCCAGAAAACAAAATTCCTAAACTGCAGTCACCCTTCTGCCAAGGACTATTGGGCTATTTTACAGTGTGCCCCTGGAGTCCCAAGTGCGAATAGGGTGGAATCCTCCTGTCCCTGGTGTCCATTTCTTGTCACACCTCCCTTGTCTGAGCTCTCTCGCCTCTGCCTGCCACCTGCCTCTGTGGGCCATTCCCCATTGTGACTTTGGGATGGTCTTTCCTTTGGCTTGTCTTTCATTTGACCCAAGACTTCCCATACAATATCCAGGTCAAAGGGGGCATAGTATAGAACGTGTACTTTGTGGAGATCAGTTAGGATACTTTGGTGTCACATAAGCCCCATGCCCCTGAAATATAAAAACAGTGGGATAAAGTACACAAGAGTCAAATATGCCAAACATGTCTGAGATGTTGGCTTAGTTGCGCACTGAAGAGTGTCTGTGGGATCAGGAAGTATGTATATTAATTATGGCCATGACGAGACCAGTTACACTGGAGTGACTGGGACAAAAGCTCCACGGAAGGGGGCTGAGGAGACAATATCTCAGCAGAATTTGAAGCAGTTTTGCTTTGAAGGGCAACTGGTAATGTGCCAGGAGCTGCAGAAGAGGGTGGAAGATGGTGGGTTTCCCCCTGTGCTGTGGAATTCTGCGATGAAGAGGGAACAGGTTCTGGTTCAGGACAGAGGAGTGATAACTGCAGGTGCAAAGTCCCTGGGAAGGTGCAAGGCATGGGATCCCGAGCAGAGGTGAGGGGCTGGTGTAGTCAGGAGCACACGTGCAGAGGGGCAGCTGACTGCCAGGGCAGAAACACGGAGTTTGGGACTGGGAAACTTGAGAAATCCCACGGGATTGCTTCTTCCTTCTCCAGGAATTATTGCCAGGTGGGGCTGGTGGTCATTAGGATGGAGGAAGGTCACTACTGTGTAGTGTAGTAGTGTAGGTAGGTGAGAGTGAAAATAAACAGCAGTTCTACTCTGGCCACGGATTTAAGATAAAACACTTCTGTAAAGTTGTAAAGTTTGCTTCTCAACGATCTGGTGCTCAGACACAGGCAGGGCGTGGGTAGGCAGGAGGGTGCAAGGAGAACAAGAGGTGTGTTTCCCAGGGACAGATTCCAGCCCTGGCTCAGTGGATCCAGGAGGGGCCAGGCGAGTAGTGTTGAAGGACGTGTGGTAGGTGAAGTGGGGGTTTCCAGGACGTTCTGGTATCAGTGCACTGGCACTAGAGCCAGGGAGCTGGAGGACAGGACATCATGTTGAGGGTGATGAGAGGGAGGAAGGCTAGAAACAGGACACCATGAGGGGCGCGGTCTTTCCTGATGCCCGGGGCGGGATCATGGGCAGGGGGATGCTCGGGTGGGGAGGAGGGGAACATCGAAGAGGACGGAGAGTCCCTGGGATGACCGGGTGAGCCTCGTGGGCAATGAGGACGGATCAGAAGAGTGAGGGCTGAGAGAACAGTGAGTGTACCACGGGAGGAACGCCTCCACAGGCCTGGGGTGGGCGGGAGGAGAAATACAGGGGACTTGTACCGGTCCCGCACTTTGGGGGCTTCGGCAGTGGGCGACAGGAGCCGGACATACCCGGTCAGGTTCCTCAGTGAATGAAGACTTTGAAACAGAGTCCAGGAGAAAACTCCCAACCGACCCCGGCTAGGAGACTGGCGCGGGGCTCACTGGGTTCCTGCGCGCAGGCCAAGAACCAGCCAATCGGAGCGCAGCCCCGCTCACCAAGCTCCGGATTTCTCGGATTCCCTGACTTCCTACCCGTGTAGCCTTGGTTCCGCGGGTCGCTGGAGAGGAGCCCGCGGTCCATGGGTGGTCTTGCAGGGCTCCTTCGAGAGGGTTCCTTCCTTTCTCTGGTTCTCAAGGGCGTCCCCCTCAACTTTCGCATCCAAGCTGTCCAGTCCTCTCCGCGAAAACCCAACAGAATGGATGGATATTCTTCTGGTCCTGTGGGGTTTTGATTTCTGTGATCTGCAGGTGGCAGTGTTGCTCCACGTATCGACATTCTGTTTCTCCCCCGCCCTTCGCCGTTGAAAAAAGGCGACGAAGCCTTTTGCCACAACAAGTATTGTATATTTTTCTCTGTTTGCACAGGTTGGCTGTTTCAAACTGCATCTGAGCCCTTCAGACAGCCCTTTGTGGAAACTTTGAACAAACCCATTGACACTTAAAATTACAATAAAATAATATAAGCTGATATATTGATCTCTCTTGTCTTCTGATTCTAGAGGAAATGCTGTATTTAAAAAGAACTTTATTATGACAGTGAGTTTTGACTTGAAAATGTTTATATGAAGTGGAAATGAAAGTTGTTCAGTCCTGTCAGATTCTTTAAGACCCCTTGGACTGTGTAGACTGCCAGGCTCCTCTGCCCATGGGATTCTTCATTCAAGAATATTGGAGTGGGTTGCCATTTCCTTCTGCAGCAGATCTTTCCAACCCAGGGACTGAACCTGGGCCTCCTGCATTGCAGGCTGTCTCCTTACCATCCGAGCCACCTACAATAATAACATGACAGGGACAAGTGCCAAGCTAAGATCCTGCTGGGTAATTGATGCTGGACACCACCCAGGAAGCAGGTGGTGCTACTGCCTTCATTTTTGCCTTGGAGAACTGTGGCACACAGAAGAAGCTGTCAAGGTTCTCCGGGTTCCTCAAAGAGTGTCCCTATGTTCAGGTCTCAAGTCTGTCAGATTGTAGTTTGCACACTGGTTCGCAGGATCCTTTCCTATCCCCAAGAGAAGAATGAAATAAAATAATGGGAATGAGGGTAAAGTGAAAGTGTTAGTCGCTCAGGCCTGTCTGATTCTTTGAGACCCCCTGGACTGTAGCCCACCAGGCTCCTCTGTCCATGGGGATTCTCCAGGCAAGAATATTGGAGTTGGTTGCCATTCCCTTCTCCAGCGGATCTTCCTGACCCAGGGATTGACCCTCGGTCTCACAGGGATTGCACTGAGGTCTCCCACATTGCTGGCAGATTCTTTACTATTTGAGCCTCCAGGGAAGCCCAAATGAATGTAAAATAGCCTGCAAAACTTTTTAAAATGTATAATAACATAGTTATTACAATAAGATGCTAAATGAAAAGGGAGGGTGCCACACAGAAAACAATTCATGTACTGTATCAGTATCATGACACAACACAATGATAAAGTAAAGCACCTGGAACAAATCAGGTACTTTTCATTTAGTTTATATTTGACCAGATTTATATTGAGAACAGACTGCTGGTCATTTCTTGGTTGATAACGGAAATACTAGTGTGAGGAAAAACACAGCAAAAGATACAGCACCTGTCCTTAGACAGTTCTATTATATTTCCCATTCAGGTAGGGGATCAGAGATGAGAACTATAGCTCTGGGGACTACCTGAGAGACAGATGAACAGACAGCAGAATTCATTTTCACTTCTGAAGAATCTCATGGGCATTTGCTGGGTCCACAACATTGAGCTCTGAGGGTGGGGAGGAAAAGTAGATTTCATCACTCATGTCTCCTGTAATGAAAAGGGAAGCTATTTGTTATTAGGGGAAAGATGTTTGTGAATCACAAGTATGAGAAAGGTCTTATATTCAGAATACATAAGGAATTGGAAAATTGCAAAGGACAAAATGTAGTGAAGGCAGACAGATCCTTTTGTCAGGAATTCAGGTGTGGAAGGAGAAACCAGAAAGTGGCAGCCCTGGGCATTTTCAGGGTGATGGACGTGGCCTGTTCTTGGTCATGGTGGTGATCACTAGAATTTGCCATGTGTCAGAGCTCAGAAAGCGTCACACCCAAAAACAAGCAGTCCAGGACTTCCCAGGTTGTCCAGTGATTAAGAATCCACCTCCCATATAAAATTGATATACAGAAATCCCCTGCATTCCTATACACTAACAATGAAAAATCAGAAAGAGAAATTAAGGAAACAATCCCATTCACCATTGCAACAAAAATAATAAATTGCTTAGGACTAAATTTACCTAAAGAAACAAAACACCTGTATACAGAAAACTATATATTTAAAAAAAAAAACTGTTGAAAGAAATCAAAGATAACACAAATAGATGGAGAAATATACCATGTTCTTGGATTGAAGAATCAATATAGTGAAAATGATTCTACTACCTAAAGCAATCTGTAGATTCCTCACAACCCCGAACTACCAATGGTATTTTTCACAGAACTAGAAGAAATAATTTCACAGTTTGTATGGAAACATCAAAGACCCCGAATTCCCAAAGCAATCTTGAGAGAGAAGAGTGTAACTGCAGGAATCAACATTCCTGACTCAGACTATATTACAAAGCCACAGTCATCAAGATGGTATGGTACTGGCACAAAGAGAAATATAGATCAATGGATCAAAACAGAAATCTCACTGATAAATCCCTGCACCTATGAACACCTTATCTTTGACAAAGGATGCACAAATATGCAATAGCTAAAACACAGTCTGTTCAACGCATGATGCTGGGAAAACTGGTCACCTATGTGTAAAAGAATGAAACTGGAAGACCTTCCAACATCATACACAAAAATAAACTGAAAATGGATTAAAGACCTAAATGTAAGACCACAAAGTATAAAACTCTTAAGAGGGAAACATAGGCAGAACACTCTGTGACATAAATCACAGCAAAATCCTCTACGATCCACCTCCAAGAGTAATGGAAATAAAAACAAACAAAAAAAAATGGGACCTAATTAAACTTAAAAGCTTTTAAACAGCAAAGGATACTCTAAGCAAGGTGAAAAGACAGCCCTCAGAACAGCAGAAAATAGCAAATGAAACAACTGACAACGAATGAATCTCCAAAATATACAAGAAGCTCATGGAGGTCGATATCAAAAAAATGATCAACCCAATAAAAAGTAGGCAAGTGACCTAAACAGACATTTCTCCAAAGATATACAGATGGCTAATAAACACATGAAAAGATGTTCAGTATCACAGATTATTAGAAAAATGCAAATCAAAACCACAATGAGGTATCATCTCACACAGGTCAGAATGGCCATCATCAAAATGTCTACAAACAATAAATGATGGAGAGGGTGGGGAGAAAAGGGAACATTATTCCACGGTTGGTGGGAATGCAAACTGGTATAGCTACTATGGAGAAGAGTGTGCAGATTCCTTAAAAAACTGGGAATGGAACTGCCATACGACCCACTGCAGGGCATACACCCCAAGGAAACCAGATTTGAAAGAGACATATGTACCCCAATGTTTACTGCAGCACTATTTACAATAGTTAGGACATTGAAGCACCCTAGATGTCTATGAGCAGATGAATGGATAAGGAAGTTGTGATAAATACACATAATGGAATATTACCCTGCTATTAAAAAGGAACACACCTGAATCAGTTCTAATGAGGTGGATGAACCTGGAGCCTGTTATACAGACAGAAGTAAGTCAGAAAGAGAAAGACAAATACTTATATTAATGCATCTAAATGGAATTTAGAAAGGCGGTAGCAACGATTCTACATGCAGGGTAGCAAAGAAGACAGAGACTTATACCACAGACTTTTCAACTCAGTGGGGGAAGGGGAGGGTTGGATGATTCAAATGAATAGCATTGAAACATATACATTACCATATGTAAAATAGATAACCAGTGCAAGTTCAATGCATGACCTGCATGAAGCAGGTCACCCAAAGCCGGTGCTCTGGGACAACCCAGAGGGATAGGCTGGGGAGGGACGTGGGACCCCCAGTTCAGGAATGGAGGGACACATGTATAACTGTGGCTGACTCATGTTGATATATGGCAAAACCCATCAGAATATTGTCAAGAATTATTCTCCAATTAAAATAAATTAATGATTAAAAAAAAATCCACCTGCCAATGAAACGGGCAGGCGTTCAGTCCCTGGTCCAAGCAGTTTCCACGTGCCACAGAGCAGCGAAGACTGTGTGTCACAACTCCTGAACCTGCCTTCTCCAACTACTGGAGCCACGAGCCTAGACCTCATGCTCTGCAACAAGAGCAGTCTCTGCAATGAGAAGCCCGTGCACCACCGCTAGAGAGTAGTGCTCCTTCTCCACAGCTAGAGAAAGCCCTCGTGCAGCAACAAAGACTCAGTGCAGCCACAATAAAGAAAGAAATAAGAAAGAAAACCAGGCCAATCTTACTGTATGTTCATTTGAAAAATCCAATGGTAGATACTGAAGTAGGTGCGTCTCTATATTCTTTGAATACTCATATCTTGGGTGAAGCTAACAAAAATCACATCACAGGCTATATTAAAACTTTAGAGCAGCTTTCCAGGTACTGCTCGTTTCTAGAAACTACTTTTCTCAGAGAACTTACTTCGGAACTTTAGTAACCAGAACTGCAGCCTCCAGCACATTCAAGGGCAGGAAACAAAACACATTAGAAAGACACAGTTCAAATCCTGTGAGTTGCCTGTGACCACAGGCTAGGATGAACACACATCCCAGAAAGAGCCTCTTCACATTTCAGTAACTCATCCTGCATTTCAACCACTTAGTTCAGTTCTTCAGGGCCACTGCTGTCCCCTTAAACAAACACTTGGTGTGAAACATTTGGAAAATGACCTCAACCCAATTCACTCCCAACCACTTTTCACATGTCACAAGGAGTCTCCCACAATGATATTTCTTCACCTAGAAAGCCAATTCTCAGATAAAGAAAAGAATTCACACACACACCTTGTGAAGAAATAGTGAGATTTTAGAAACTGACTCACAAGTAACCCACGGATCAACATTCTTTTGTCTCTTCTGCCTCCATCCACTCTGAGAAATGAATATTTGGCCATGCTATCTGCTTTGCCCACCAAGTTTCTCATACCACACACGTGGTGTTAATAGTGAGCCTATACACAAAGGCATTAATACCAGTTAGACCTATTGAAGTCGGCTACCTGGGGGCAGGGAGGTGGCTGGGGCAATGAATTCATCATCTCATTTCCTTCACCACCCCACCCCATTTCATTCCCTGCAGTCACTGGGCCCAAATGAAAAAAGATATCATACCAAATCTCTCCTTAAATCACCACTGCCTCAACATTCCTTCATTATCTTACATGGCTTCTGAGGCCAGGGAACAGATTTTAGCTGAGATGAGTAAAACTAGAGAGACAACCCATTGGCCAGAGATTCTGTTTGGGAGGTGATGTCTCAGTGTACTGCTTCCCCACTGTGATGAATAAAGTAAAAGTCATCTTGGCTTGGATCTGGTGCCCCTTTTTTCAGATGTTAGCCACTTGATGGCGAGCTAGTAAGGTACTTGGATACTTGATCAATAGACTTTCAGTTCAGTTCAGTTCAGTTCAGTTGCTTAGTCATGTCCAACTCTTTGTGACCCCATGGACTACAGCATGCCAGGCCTCCCTGTGCATCACCACCTCCCGGAGCTTACTCAAACTCATGTCCATTGAGTCGGTGATACCATCCAACCATCTCATTCTCTGTTGTCCCCTTCTCCTCCCACCTTGAATCTTTCCCAGCATCAGGGTCTTTTCCAATGAGTCAGTTCTTCGCATCAGGTGTTCAAAGTATTGGAGTTTCAGCTTCAGTATCAGTCCTTCTAATGTATATTCAGGACTGATTTCCTTTAGGATGGACTGGTTGGATCTCCTTGCTGTCCAAGGTCTCAAGCGTCTTCTCCAACACCACAGTTCAAAAGCATCAATTCTTTGGCACTCAGCTTTCTTTATAGTCCAACTCACATCCATACATGAGTACTGGAAAAACCATAGCTTTGATTTGACAGGCATTTGTTGGCAAAGTAATATCTCTGCTTTTTAATATGCGATCTAGTTTGGTCATAACTTTCTCCAAGTAGACTTTAAGGGAATTATATTATCCAGCCTAACGGGGTAGTGGGGGGTAAGGGTTCAGTTTCTTCATCCAGCAGTTGAAAAAGCTTAAGAGCAGAGACTGAGGCTTCCTGAGGATGAAACAATTTAGCCTCAAGACTACAGCCTTAGAAACCTTGCATGAGACTCGAAATTGCTAGCCAGCTCTGCAGATTTGGGTCTCTAGAGTACAACCTGGATTTCCAGCCAGCCGATCGGCCCAAAGGACATCAGAACTGTCAGCACCCACAAGCCCATGATCCAATTCCCTAAAATAAGTTTCTCTCTATTGGCTGTGTTTCTCTGGAGAAGCCTAATATACCCCCAATATGTCACATCTTTCTCTGTCCAAACCAAAAACATTGGCTGAGTCACGGTATTATTCCACACCAGATGCTGTGCATTAAAGAAGCTTATAGATAGAGGACACAGCCATTTATTTAGTGCCTTCCACCTGCCAGGTCATGGGCGCTAGGTGTTTTACATCTGTTATTTCTGGTTCAGTTCAGTTCAGTCGCTCAGTCATGTCCGACTCTTTGCAACCCCATGAATCACATCACGCCAGGACTCCCTGTCCATCACCAACTCCCGGAGTTCACTCAAACTCACGTCCATCGAGTCAGCGATGCCATCCAGCCATCTCATCCTCTGTCGTCCCCTTCTTCTCCTGCCCCCAATCCCTCCCAGCATCAGAGTCTTTTCCAATGAATCAACTCTTCACATGAGGTGGCCAAAGTACTGGAGTTTCAGCTTTAGCATCATTCCTTCCAAAGAAATCCCAGGGCTGATCTCCTTCAGAATGGACTGGATGGATCTCTTTGCAGTCCAGGGGACTCTCAAGAGTCTTCTCCAACACCACAGTTCAAACGCATCAATTCTTTGGCACTCAGCCTTCTTCACAGTCCAACTCTCACATCCATACATGACCACAGAAAAACCATAGCCTTGACTAGACAGACCTTTGTTGTAGGTCTCCCAATAAACTTCACCAACAGGTAGACCCATTGCCATTTTACAGATAAGGAATTTGAGGCTGAAGGAGAGTGCCTGGGCTGGTAGGGCCTGCACTGGAACCCAGCTTGAGTGTAAACTGTGAACACTGGTATGGGGGGAGACGACATGGGGAGAGGAGTTTGGGCACAGGTCCCAGAGAGTTTCCATGCCATGGGGGAGCATGGAAACATCACAACCTTATTTTCAGTCCTGGGCATCCCCTTGCACTAGGAGGAGCCTCAATCCATCTGAGGACAAAATTACCAGGAAGAGAATGATGCATGCAACAGAAGATGAAGTCTGTAATTGTTTTCCAGGTGGGAGAGGTGTAACAGAAAAGCCAGCCTCCTGGTGAGGGTTCGTCTAGCTGTGAGGGAAAAGTTCGAGGACTGTGGCTGAGAAGGACGGAGCCTCTAGGGCTGGACACAGATGTCTAATGTGACCTTGAAACTCAGTAGTCATTACAGCAGGGAATATGCCAGCACATCTCTACTAACCTCATTCCATACTCACAAATACAACCTGCTCAGTTCATGTCATTATTCAGAATAATTCACCAATTTTCTGGTAAGGCTGTAATGGCACAGTGAGCCAATTTAATTTCTCAAGATGTGATGATAACAAGTGGGAGAACTGGATGCAAGGAAGTTGTCTAGAATCAGAGCTAGTGTCCGTACCCACACACTGTATTGTTTCCTCATAAAAGGGGAAAAAGGAAGAGAAAAAGGAGAAAATGAAAGAAAAAGAATAAAAGGAGACCCATGATGCTTACTGTATTGCAGCATCTACCTTGGACTGTGAGTAAAGAGAAAACTGCTCAAAGAACCTAATCAGAAAGGTAACTGACAATCACACAACATGAAATCAGGGGAATGGATGGGCTCAAGCACAGTGTCCATGTACACGGAGAGCAGTGGGAGCACAGAGGAGGGCACGGGAAAGGTACGGAGTAGAAGAAGCTATGGAAGCAAGAGGAAGAGAGGAGAGCAGGGTGACAGGGCTCCCGTGGACTTGCCCAGGACACTGATCAGCAGGTTCAAAGCGTCCATCCTGCTAATGGCAGGATGAGTGGAAGTTACACCTCTCATGGTGAAATAAAGTAGCCTGGCTGTCCGATCTGTATTCATCCAACAAGTATCCCCCCAGCGCCCACCTGGTCATCAATGCCCTCAGCACAGTGCCGAAAGCAGCCATAGCCTAGGACAGAACTCAGTCTCAGGAGGTAATGGATTGTCCAAAATATAGAATAAATGGGAAGCCAATTGGGAAGGGACGAACACTAGACACTCCTGTCCGAGTGAGGATAGAAGACAGGATGCCCATCACCCGCTCAAAGGAACAGAAATGTGAGCCTAGAATTTTAAGGGTTCACTCACTGGCAATTCAGTTGAGAAACAGCTGCTTGATGGTGATGCACTAGGAAGGGGAAAGGCGAGTGTTACTCTGGTACAATAAGGTTCTGGACAAGGTGGGAATAAAAGACAGACACAGCCGTGGGCCTATGAAAATTGAGCCAAGAGGTTTGCTCTAGCCACTTTTTTCGTGTATTGTGTTTGCAGCAAACAAATTGACAATGTATCAACAGCTGCACGGCTCTGTGTACCTCACCTTATCATCACTTATCAGATGGTGAACGTGTTCTGAGCACCTGTGGGGCACCAGACTCCCAGACCAGTGCTTTCCAGACTTTGTGGGCACAAGAACGTTTCAGGCAGCAAGAGGGTCCTCAAGGAGCTCACCGTGGGGTGGGCAAGGAGCCAGACTGAAGACAGTGGTGACACAAGTGTGATGAGAACCTTGGCCTCAGGAGCCAGTGGAGGCTGGGATCAGAGGGTCAGGAATGGGCTTCGCCTGGGGGTGGGATAACATATAATATTATTGTCCCCATTTGCAGACATGGGAACCGAGGATCAGAGAGGGTGAGCATCTTACTCGAGGTCACACTGCTTGGTAGTGGTCCTGACCATTTTTCATCTGTGTGGGTTGAAATGTGAAGGTTTCTGCACTGTTTATAATACCACTCTCTCAGTGTTGTCACCTATTTTAGCTCACAATCACCACGTTACACATTCACTTGGCTCTAGGTCCTCCTTTATTAGATAAATGATCTGCTGAACAAAGTATAGATTTCCTGTTAGCACATCCAGTCTGTCCACTTTATAAACAAAATGTCCGTGCAGGGCATGTTGGCTCTACCCAAACTGATGGTTTACACTGAGTTTGTATTGCATCCACATGCAGGGTAAAGAAAATGGATCACTGGGATCTGCAGTTTTACTTACCTATTTCATACAATCTCAAGCATAATTTTAAATGTAGCCAATAATCACTTAAAAAGAGTAGGACCACCTCTTTCCTAAAGTGACCACTCATGAAAGAGTTCATTCAATGTCAGTACGTTCTAGGTAGGAGACTAAACCCCTTCATAGGGAGTTGTGGAAATTCATCTCCTTAAGATATGGAAATACTTTTTTTTTTTAAATACATTTTTACTGTTGCTGGTTCCCTGAGAGACTTAAGCAAGCAATGCCACTTCACTTTTCTGTTTCTGACAAAAAAAAAACAAGCAAAGCAACCCTAACACACAGGCGCATAGATGCATGTAATACACCCAATAGAGGTGTGTCAAATATAAGGCAATGGTATTGGAAATACAAGGGCTTCCCTGGTGGCTCAGCGGTAAAGAATCCACCTGCTAATGCAGGAGACTGGGGTTTGATCCCTGGGTCATGAAGATCCCCTGACAAAGGAAATGGAAACCCACTCCAGTATTCTGGCCTGGGGAATCCCATGGACAGAGAAGCCTGCTGGGTACAGTCCGTGGGATCACAAAAGAATGCGACATGACTTAGGGACTAATCAACAACAATCAAAATACAAATGGAAACCCCTAACTAATCATATGTCCAAATTTCTGACCTCAGCAGAGGTCTACTGCCCAGGATCAGCTGTAGCCCAGGAAACCAGACAACCAAAGATGCTTTCATTTTTAAATTACTATACACTGCTACTGGTCGATTCAGGAGATAAAAGTTTTCAAAAGCATTGCACACCAAGGCAGGACTCAAGGAGCCTATTACAAGTATGTACGTATTCCTATGTCACATCAAGGTCTAACTCACACGCTCTTGAGAAAGAACACCTGTGATGATTTCTATATGGGAAATGCATTTCCCCTGAAAATACTTCATTATTTTGTCTCATTTTGTGATGTGGGACAGGAGGTGTGGAGGAAGCTGTTGCCAAGGAAAGAGCCTACTTCTGAACCTGGTGAACACCGATTTGAGCCCAGTTATCCTGGTCATCGCCTGATGTCCATAGGATGTTTCGATATCAGTTTAAAATGGCGATCCACAGGGAGAGAAAGAGAAATAAGTCACATACAGACTGTCCATACTGTTCAGGGGGTTCTCAAGTACCTCAAGGCTATATATTGTCACCCTGCTTATGTAACTTATATGCAGAGTACATCATGTGAAATGCCTAGTTGCATGAACCACAAGCTGGAATCAAGATTGCTGGGAGAAATATCAATAACCTCAGATATGAAGATGACACCACCCTTGTGTCAGAAAGTGAAGAAGAACTAAAGAGCCCCTTGATGAACTTGAAAGAGGAGAGTGAAAAATACACCACCCTTATGGCAGAAAGTGAAGAAGAACTAAAGAGCCTCTTGATGAAAGTAAAAGAAGAGAGTGAAAAAGTTGGCTTAAAACTCAACATTCAGAAAACTACGATCATGGCATCCGGTCCCATCACTTCATGGCAAATAGATGGGGAGACAATGGAAACAGTGAGAGACTTTATTTTTTGGACTTGAAAATCACTGCAGATGTTGACTGCAGCCATGAAATTAAAAGACGCTTTCTCCTCGGAAGAAAAGCTATGACTAACTTAGACCGCATATTAAAAAGCAGAGACATTACTTTACCAAAAAAGGAGCGTCTAGTCAAAGCTTTGGTTTTTCCAGTAGTCATGTATGGATGTGAGAGGTGGACTATAAAGAAAGCTGAGTGCCGAAGAATTGATGCGTTTGAGCTGTGGTGTTGGAAAAGACTCTTGAGAGGCCCTTGGACTGCAGGGAGATCCAGCCAGTCCATTCTAGAGCAAATCAGTCCGAATATTCATTGGAAGGACTGATGCTGAAACTGAAACTGCAATACTTTGGGCCACCTGATGAGAAGCAGCAGCTCATTGGAAAAGACCCTGACGCTGGGAAAGATTGAAGGCAGGAGGAGAAGGGGACAACAGAGGATGAGATGGTTGGATGGAGTCACCGACGGGATGGACATGAGTTTGAGTAGGATCCGCGAGTTGATAATGGACAGGGAAGCCTGGGGTGCTGCCGTCCATGGGGTCCATCTGATACTGAAGTTGTGGGGCATCTGGGAAAATGTTCTGAGAAAACACGGATCCCACTTGGCTAAAGAGGATTCTGCTCCTGTGACACTAAGGCACACCTGGTTGGTGGTCCTAGAGAGATAGATGTCTTCCTCTGTGTGTCTGTCCCTCTCTCTACCCCTCGCTCTCACACATTCCTTCTCAGGATCAGGTTCTCAACAGCAGGACGCCAGTGCAGTGCCTCCCATCCTCCGCCCGTGCAAGAAGCCGGGAGTGGGCGGCGGTCGGCCTCCCATCCTTAGTGTGTGTGGAATAGAAGGGTAAAGACCACCAAGAAGGAAATGGCACCCCACTCCAGTACTCTTGCCTGGAAAATCCCATGGATGGAGGAGCCTGGTAGGCTGCAGTCCATGGGGTTGTGAAGAGTCGGGCACGACTGAGCGACTTCACTTTCACTTTTCACTTTCCTGGATTGGAGAAGGAAATGGCAACCCACTCCAGTGTTCTTGCCTGGAGAATCCTGGGGACGGGAGAGCCTGGTGGGCTGCCGTTTATGGGGTCTCACAGAGTCAGACACAACTGCAGCGACTTAGCAGCAGCAGCAGCAGCAGCAGACCACCGAGAGGAGTCCTCCAGCGTCCTACAGAGCCTACCCGCCCTTCAGGGGTGAGGAGTTGGCGGGCCTGGTTTTGACGTCACAATGATGGGACATTTACTCCTCCCTTCCTTATAGAAGGACCTTCCTGTGTATTCCCTGGGTTGTAGTGGATTGAGGGGGAGCCTGGAATGACCTGAAGACAAGTAGGTTCCTCCACGGGGACGATGGCAGTAGGGCGGGGGGGATTCGGAGAAGAGGAGTTAGTGCCGGGTCCTCTCGACCACATGCCCGGAGGTCCTCTCCCAGTAGCTTGGAGGCTAGGAGGGACCATCCTTGCCAGAGTCGCAGGAAGTTTCCTTCCACACAGATGACAGCTGGTGATGGTCGGCTCTTGGGATCAGAAGGCGGGGGCTTCTCCCTGATGCCTGGTAATTTGTGTTGTTGCCCGTCCACGTGAGGAGCAGCTCCTGTTACTTGCATGTTTTTCTACCAATTGTTACTAGTAACACACTAGGAAAGAGTAAAAGCAAACTATTAGAGACACTGGCTGTATTTCTACCGATTGCAATTGGGAGAGCACACAGACCTGATGATCAGACTGCCAGCAAGGTGGTTTTGCACTGTACTTCATTCCATAGAGAGTAGTAGAGAAGTGACAGTGGGGACCTTTGCAGGGGGGAAAACATTTAGGGGGAAATCCCGTTGACAGAAGAGGAAATGATTATCTTTGTGATTAGCTAGTTTCAGGAGAACTGACTTTTAATCACCGTTCCTAGTTATGAGACAGAAAAGAAGGAGTTGGATGGTCTGTGTCTGCCCTTTAATGACAAGGAGGAAGGTCTGTACTTGACCTTGTGGTAGGTAAACCCAGGAGTCACTGGATACTTTGGATGAGTCTTACCGAATTCAGACCGGGAAGGGTGGTGCTTTGCATTAAGTCATTTTGGGAACATGAAAGTCTGCAGAGATTTCTTTACTGTGGCTTTTCTTAACAGCTCAGGTGAAGTTGAACTTTGTCAGCATGGTAAATATGAGCATCTTTCATGCCGGTCCCAGTAGATAAGTATAAAGGCAGAGAGGTTCGAACAACCCTCACCTTTTAAAATTGGATTATGATTGCTTTAAATGTTGTGCTAATTTTTGCTGTAGGACAAGGGTGAATCAGCTATAAGTGTACACATATATCCCCTTCCTCTTGAACTTCTCTTCCACCCCCGAACCCCACCCCTCTAGGTCATTACAGAGCACCAAACTAAGCTTCCTGTGCTATACAGAAGCTTGCCACTAGCTATCTATTTTACACATGGTAATCTGTATATTTCAGTGCTATACTCTCAATTCAATCCATCCTCTCCTTGCCTGCTGTGTCCATAATTCTCTTGTCCATGACTGAGACTCTAATCTTGCCCTGCAAATAGGTTCATCAGTGCCGTTTTTCTAAATTTCACATATGTGTGTTGATGTAGGATATTTGTTTTTCTCTTTCTGATGTATTTCACTCTGTATAACAGGCTCTAGCTTCATCCAATTCACTGGAAATGACTCAAATTCGTTCCCTTTTATAACTGATTGTATACATACATGTACCACAACATCTTTATCCATTCATTGACAGACATCTATGTTTCTTCCATGTCATGGATATTGTAGATACTGGTTCAAGGAACTGTTGGGTACATGTGTCTTTCTGAATTATAGTTTTCTCAGGGCGTATGCCCAAGAGTGTGATTTCTGGGTCATGTGAAAGTTTTATGGGCTTCTGTGGTAGCTCAGCTGGTAGAGAATCCATGTGCAATGTGGGAGAACCCAGTTCAAAGCCTGAGTCGGGAAGACCCCCTGGAGAAGGGATAGGCTAACCACTCCAGTATTTATGGGCTTCCCTAGTGGCTCAGACAATAATGGATCCGCCTGCACTGCGGGAGACCAGCTTCGGTCCCTGGGTTGGGAAGATCCCCTGGAGGAGGGCATGACAACCCACCTCGGTATTCTTGCCTGGGGAATCCCCATGGGCAGAGTAGCCTTGTGGGCTACAGTCCATGGTGTTGCAAAGAGACGGACACAGATGAGCAACTAAGCACAGCACAGCACGTGGTAGTTTTATTCCCAGTTTTAAAGGAAATCTCCATACTGTTCTCCATAGTGGCTGTATCAGCTTTCATTCTCACAAACAGTATAGGAGGATTCCCTTTTCTCCACATCCACTCCAACATTTATTGTGCATAGCTTTCCGATGATGACCATTCTGACCGCTATGACAAGATACCTAATTGTGGCTCTGATTTGCATTTTTCTCACGATGAGTGAGGTTGAGCATCTTTTCATATCTTCGTTGACAGGTTCCGTTTTTACTCTGGAAGTAATCGACACATGAACATCAATGTATAGTTCTCAAAAGGTTTTTTTTTTTTTTTTGGTAATCTAAATGAAGACAGCAAAAAGGAGTCATTATCGCAGAATAGGATCATCATCCTCTTCAATTCAGGAAACTAAGTCACTCAGACTGTAAGTAACTTGCCCACTGTCACAGAAGGAATAAGTGGTGGGACCTTGATTTAAATCTAGGTATCTGTGGCTTCATCACCTCCCAGCTCGGCACCACAGGGTGATGGTTTCCAGATCCACACTTCAGGCTCAGCACTCTCTTCCTGACTACAGACTCCCCTAGTCAACTGACAGGGCTGCAGGGAGACTGCACTCAACAAGTGCTAGGCAACTTCTGGGACACCGGAGATGCCTTCACAGGGAAGAGAAATGAAAGACACACTGGGTCCCACAGGCCTCTACCCACCCCCTGGGGGGAGTGAGGAGCTACAGGAGGTTGTAAAGCGGGCTGTTTCTCTGAGAGACAGGCTGATGGACTGCCGTTCTGCATGCATGTGACAAGAAACACTTGTTCCTTTGAGTTTATTTCTCTTTACGGTTGACAATACATACCACATGGTGAAAATATACAAAGCAGGTATGTAAAACCAAGCGGATATATGGATAAGCAGATACATTCCCATTATACCGACGGAATGCCTGACAGTAAGACAGCACTTGTTTGTAAAAGGAGAACATTCTCCTAGACTAAAGCAATGAAACAGGAAATTAGTCTTTTTCTTAATTCTTAGCCTCATTCCCCCATCACAGATGAGGCATCATGGGCACAGAGAAGTTAGGTCAGCTCCCGCAAGTCGTTCTGATAGTAAGTGTTTGATTCCCCCAGGCAAGGAATATTCAACATGTCCAAACTGCACCCATCACCCCCCAACCCCCGCTCCCCACACAGCTGCACCTCCTTTACTGTCCCCTGACTCAGTGCAAGGCAGCCTTGTCCCCAGCTGCTTAGGCCAGAGATGCTTAAAGCCATCCTTGCCTGCTACCACTGTCTCACCACACTCTCAATCATCAACCCTCACCTCTCGGCCTCCTAAGTCTAAGTAAGATTCTGTTCCTTCTCTCCCTCAGCACAGTGAGTTCCCTAGGCCAGGTCACCCTCGTCTCTCCCCTTGACAAACACCAGCAGTCCTGATACTTTCCAACACATGGTCTGTCCTGCTGCCTGAGGAAGGGAAGCTTTCTTCAGTGCAATCTGGACATGACACCCCTGCTCAAAACTCTGCACAGGCTGCCTGCTGCTCTTAGGACACTGTCCAGCCTCCTGGACTAGGCACAGCAGCTCTTGTCTGCCCCCAAATGCCCGATCTTCACCAGACACCCTCCTTCTGCTCCATGCCCCACTTGATATTCCAACCACCCAGACCTCTTTCTGTTCATCAGATGCCCGGTGTGCTCACACTCCTACTCCCTAGCCACCCGCGCCGCCCCCTCTCTCCCCCTCCCCACCCACGGATTTCACAATCTCACTCCTGCCTTTGCCTCCATCTTACATGCCCTTCCTCCCTCTTCATCTGCCTGATTCCTTCTTAGGTTCAGCTGGCAGGCTGTGTAGATCAGTTTCCATTTTTCCTGGGGAGTACCTGGGAGAAAAGTCACAGTTAACAGTTTTGATATTTTTACCAAATGGAAGGTGGTGGAGATTTCACTATGAATCCCCACTGCACGATGAGCTGATGAGAAACACAATCTGATGGCAGAGTTTGTCTGCGAAAGGCTTCCTTGCTAAGAATAGGATACAGACAGAAAATCTCTCCTCTTGCTGTATATGGACCCGTTGTTGTCTTTGAATATGGCCTTTTGAATTTGGTCACAGTATTGGAAGCATAAAGGGATCCAGGGTGACCACCTGCTTCACAGTGAGGAGGGATAAGCCGAAGCATGGAAATTTCAAAATGTCACTTTATGGTGTCTGTGACCCAGTACACGGAACAGGACTTGAGCTGCCCTACCCATGCACTGTATGTTGATGAGATTTTCACTATTTTTCACTCTATAGTGTTGAGTTCCTGTTAGGACAAGATGAAGTATATTGACACATCCTCCCTATGCGGGGGTTTGATTTACTAGTCCCTGTGGTCATCAGGGAGGCAAGGATGAGCTGCCAGCTCAGTATGGGGACCCTCCTAGGGAATGTCACAGCACCTTCTTGCAACTCCTCAGGTGTCTCCACCTGGTGCCATCAACCCATGGAGGGAACTGCCAGTTCCTGTGATGGCCAGTGGAGGGAGCGACCCCACTGCTGCTTCTACCTGCTACAGATTTCAACTGTGATGACTGACTTCCTTCACTACAATTCCTCTGAGCAGAACACACTTAAATATGAAATGAAGTGTGTGCCTGTAGTATGTAAAGCCAATTAAATGGTTGGACATGGCACCAGTTCCACCACCCCACCCCAACCCCCACCCCAGCCAGAGGATGGAGTAGACTCTCAGGGGCTCTGGCATGCCTCCCTCCCCACTGATGTGTCCGTACCAGGGGGGTCAGTGTAAATGACGAACCTGGAGCCTACTTATGGAGCTTGTGGGAGCCAGGTATGTGGGGTTTTATTCCCCTCAGACCCAGAGGGGTATGGATGAACCCCAGCCTTCTCATAGACAAGTAAGCAAGCTGAAAGAGCTTAGGTGGCTGATGCAGTAAAAGCTGGATCTGGGAGTCACGCCCTACTTTCTCTTGAGTGCAAAGCCAGTCTTCTCTGCAGTCACAACAACACGCATGGCTTGTGTTTCAGTTACCGAGATGCAGATGTTGTTCCATGAGAGGAGAGCCATCAGTGTCCCAATCTCCTGTCCGCTTGTGAAACGCAGGTACCCAGTAGGGCAAAGCCACCCTGAAAGGTTCTAACCCCCTTTGTGTGTGCGCCTTAGGAGGAGCTGCCTTGCAGCCAAGAAACTGGAGTCTGCTGGTAGGAAAGGGTTGCTCCAGAGGCAACACCATGCAGGACTTTAACTTCCCCTGCGGGGAGGCACTCTGCCATATCAGAGAGGCTTTGCAACCAGCCCCCACCCCAGTTATGTCTCCACCAGTCTCACTCTATTTATCAGGTATAAGGAATCGGGAGGCACGCCAAAGCACAGGAAGGGTTTTTAGTGGCTGCAAGACAGCGCTGGACACGACCCAGCTGCCATGGTGCTCTGGAGACAACTGGGAATGAAAGTCTGTCTGGCATCACCTGTGTCCAGGTCTGTGCCCTTCTGCTCGTGTGTGTGTAAACTGTGGAAGGTCAAAGTGCCACCTCAAGAAATCTCCCCGTCCCTCCGAGAATGTGTCCTGACTACAGACCCACACCACATCCCACCCCTGGACATATGGCAGGGGTCAGATGCTCTCTTCTGTGTTCCCCGAGTTCTATAATTTAAATCCTGCCATCGCTTTTCTCACACAGCACGTGGCAGTCATCTGCTTACAGGGGACAGTTCCGATCATCCCTAACCAATCCAGCCACAGTTGGAGGAGACATAGCATCTGGTCCCTGCTTAGAACTACTTCCTCAATGAATGAAGGACCAGGACTCAAGGTAAATTCTCAGTCAATAAAGCGTAGCTCTTTGTGGACTAGTTACTTTTGTGTTAATAACAACACAGGAGAATGGAGTAAGCAGGACATCTGTGGAATCAGATTCTCATCCCTTTGGGGGTGGGGATTGGAGTACATGTTTCCTATGACCCCTAATTCTGGAAACTCCTGATCAAAGAGGCTGCAAGGTTCATTACACACGTGTGGGTCACTCTGTTGCCCCATCAGCCACAGTTGTAGCCTCACAGTGGAACTGGGGTCAAGATCCTGAGAGCACAATTCAGGTCACTTAACGTTTCCCAAGGACCAAGTGGCAATGTAGGCCCCGCAACTATGTGTCCAGACGATGGACAGTTGAATGACATCAGGCTGCTAGTGGAGTCTCTGACACTGTGCCTGGAGCACAGGCGTCTATGGAGTCGGGGACACCAGTACAGGTAGGAAAGGCGTGTCGAGTCCAGGGGAGGCCGTCAGCCTCACTCGGAGCTGCCCCTCGTGCATCCTCCTCACTCCTTGCTTGCCCCACCTCAGCTGTCTCTGCTCTTTCCCCCTGTCCTGCCTCTGCCTCCCTCACAGGCCTGGCGCAGGCATGTCCATCAGCACCTATGACCCCTGCTTGTCCCCGTTGGTTCGCCAACAGAGCAGACTCTTACCCAGTGCCTCGGTATCTAGTCCCCGCCTTCTGTTCAACTCTCACTCCCTGCTCCCAGCTGCCCTGGCCTCCTGGCAGTATCTGCCCCCGCATTTATCCCCACTGTTCCCTCTTCTGCCATATCCTGACCCCAGATGTCTGCTGTGCTGACTCCTTTCCCCCTTCAAGTCTTTGTTAAAATATCAGCTCCTCAATAAAGCCCACCCTGGTTGCTCTGTTCAATACTGAGACTTGCAGCTTTCCCCCTTGCTGCCCACAGTACCAGTCCCTTACAGGACTTACATGTATCTGATCACAGCACCACCCCCTTCTAACACACTGTAGAATGTCCTGGGTTGTTATGAGGTAGGGTGCCTCCTACCCCTACCCCTTCCCCTTTGGGGAGAGTAAGTCCAGCACAGGGATTTCTGTGGGCTGGCCACTTGTATCCACCACAGAGAGCCAGGAAAAGCCTCGATGCATATGTGCTGCCTGAAGCAATGTGCCTGCCTCCCTGCTAGTCCGTGAGACCCCTGAGGGTCCTGTTCTTCTCATCCTTGGGGCAGGCCCTCCCTCCACGAAGGGAGAGGGCCTCAAGTTGTGGCTGCCTCAGTTTCAGCCACACCTCTAGCCCAGCCACCGATGGGTCAGAGACCTCCCATGCTTTGACAAATACACTTTGTGATGTCACAACCAAGGGTATGGACACCCAGGGTATTCACAGCCCCTGAAATCCCTACGTGGATCAATCCTAGTTGTGGACTTGAGGCTCTTCTAAGGAACTGGACACAAGGTGTCCAGCCTCCTGCCAAGACCTCCCACCCTCCAAATGGTACCCAGATGCCAGTAAAGGCACATTCACTCCCCTGCCCCACTGAGGCCAGTGTGAACTGGTGAAACACCTTTGCAGGGGTCTGTGGCAGCACCCATCAGAATTTACATTCCATCCTGCCCTTATCCTCAGCAGCATTTGCCTTCATGAAAGAGGGACAAGTGTCAGTCCTATTCTGTGATGCCTCCTTGGCGTTTAGAACAGCGTCAGGCACATGCACATAGTAGGTACTCCACAGATGTGTGTTTAGCCAAGGAAGTCTTTGATCCAGCGGTCTCCCTGCTGTGAATGTGCCTTAAGGAAATATTCCTACATGCTCAGAGATGTGTGTACAATGACAGCAAATTTCTAGGGGAAACTCTAGTGCCCATTGATACTCAGCGACAATTTACTTAAATTTTCATTAATTTCATTCAACTGGTTTTGTCATTTTCAATGTACAAATCTTACACCTCCTTGGTTAAACTAATTCCTAAGTTCTTTTTATATTGTAACTGGAATTTTCTTACTTATTAGGAGTATTCACCACTAGTATGGAAATACAGTTGAGTTTTGTATATTGAAGCTGGTGATGATTTCACGGGTGAGTACACAGCTTTTTACATGTCACACATACCACAATAAAGTGGTTTAAGAAAAAAAATGAAAGCAAAGTAACGGTATGCCCAAATTAAAAAAAAAAATTTAGGGAATGTGTTGGTAGAACTGGCTTACAAGAAAAACTAAAGGAAGTTCTTCATGCTATAATAAGTGAATTCAGATGTTAATCTGAATCCATGTAAAAAAGCAAAGAGCACAGGTAAAGGTAATTATATGAAGAAAAATTCTTTATGGACACATATTTCCCTCCTTTCTTCCTGTATTTAAAAAGCAACTGTCTAAAACAATATCACATAATTTATTGTTGTGAAAGCAGTAGTTGCTCAGTCATGTCTGACTCTTGGCAACCCCATGACTGTAGCCTGCCAGGCTCCTCTGTCCATGGGATTCTCCAGGCAAGAATACCGGAGAGGTTAGCCATTCCCTTCTCCAGGGGATGTTCCTGACCAAGGGATTGAACCTGTGTCTCCTGCATTGCAGGCACATTCTTTACTGTCTGAGCCACCAGAGAAGCCCAATTATTGTTGGGCCAACAACATATGGCATGTAATATACTTGCAGTAGCAGCACAAAGGAGGTGGTTTGGAGCAAAGTTGTATTAGGTAAGGAAACAAATCTGGATGGTGTCAAATCCATACAAACACATGCAAAGTATCAGAAATCATGACCAAGAGGGTGAATATAACAGAAGTTATAGATACCTGATATCCTGCCATATATCAGCTTTTCATCACATAACATTATATATAATGTAATAATAAGAAGAATGTATTAATGGGCTTACCCTTTATAGATTTATGATATATGTGACAATATGAGGAAAAGAGGGAAACCTGAATAGAGCGATATAGGAGTAATGTTTCTGTATCTCATTAGCATTTGTGTAAATTTCAAGCTGATTGTGATAAAGTAAGATGTTTATAGTGGCATACAGCTAAGGAAACAACTTAAAAATAGTGGAAAATCAGTAAAGGGTTTAAAATGCTACATTAGAAAATATCCATTGGATGGAAAAGAAAGCAGTGAAATGAGGACCATAGAACAAAATGACATGAGACAGAAATATGCATTGGCAGATGTAAGTCTGTATCAACATTAAATGTAAATAGATAAAACAATCCAACCAAAAGGCAGACACTGCGAGAACAGTTAAAAAAACATCCATGTGTATGTGGTCTACAGAGAACACAGTTTAGATTCTAAGATACACAAATTACCATGTATGTGTGTCTGTGTTCAGTCGCTCAGTCGTGTTTACCTCTCTGGGGCCCCATGGACTGTAACCTGCCAGGAGCCCTCTTCATGGACTTTTCTAGGCAAGAATACTGGAGCGGGTTGCTATTTCCTACTCCAGGGGATCCTCCAGAGCAAGGGATTGAACCTGAGTCTCCTGCATTGGCAGATGGGTTCTTTACCACTAGCGCCACCTGGGAAGCCTTATATGACCCAGCAATTCTACTCTTGGCAGTTTTCCCAAGAGAAATGAAAACATGCTCACACAGTGGGCTGCACTCAAATATTCCACACGTGTATTCCTAAGAGCCAAATGTAGAAACAACCCAGTTATTCAACAACTGGTATACAGATGAAAGAAAAACAAAAGTGTATACCTGTACAAAGGAATCCTACACGATAATAAAAAAATAAAAGTAACTAATGCATGTAACAGCAAGGATGTGTCTCAACTGTGCAAATGAGAGAAACCAGACACAGAAGGCTACATATTGTATGATTTCATGTCAATGGATTTCTGGAAACGGCACAACTGTTGGCACAGAAATGTATCTGTGGTTGCCAGGGTACAGGAGTGGAGGAAGGAGTCGGACGGCAAATACCCCAAGGGAGCATTTTTGAACATTGAGACGTTTTCTACGTTTTGATTGTGGTAACATTTACACCACGGTATACATTTGTCAAACATCTACAAATGGTAATACGTTAAAGTGTTGGCTTTTATTGTATATAAATTATACCACAACACTTTTTTTAAAGGAAAAGGAAATTTTAAGTATTTAAATACTGGTTATTGTATCCATATAGACCATGAGCTCAAAAACATAACAATCTAATGTGGAATTCTTCCCAGACCTGGACAACTTCCAGAATTCACCATGACAGTTTTGTACTTTATGACAGGAAACTTTGGTCTTAACCATGTTTACGATTCCCTCTCCCTCACCTCAAGTCCAAATTCTTGCTGAGTTCTGTCCATATTACTTCGTAAACGTCTAATGCATCTGCTTTCTCTAAAACATCTACTTCTGTGTCATTGACTACACTAAAACCTCTGACTGAGTGGAACACAACAAATAGAGAAAATTCTTAAACAGAGGGCAGTGCCAGACTACTCGACCTGTCTCCTCAGAAACCTGCATGGGGGCCAAGAAACACCCGTTAGAACCAGAGTTGAAACAAATGACTGCTTCATAGTTGGGGAAGGAGAACGGGAAGGCTGTATATTGTCATGCTGCTTATTTAACTTATACGCAGAGTACATCATGCAAAACGCTGGACTCGATGACTCAAAAGCTGGAATGAAGATTGCTGGGAGAAATCTTGACAAGCTCAGATACACAAATGATACCAGTCTAATGGCAGAAAGTGAAGAGTGACTAAAGAACCATTGGATACGGGTGAAAGAGGAGAGTGAAAAAACTGGCTTAAAACTCAACTATTAAAACACTAAGATCATGGCATCTGGTCCTATCACTTCATGGCAAATAGAAGGGGGATAAGTGGAAGCAGTCCATCCTAAAGGAGATCAGTCCTGGGTGTTCATTGGAAGGGCTGATGTTGAAGCTGAAACTCCAATACTTTGGCCACCTGATGTGAAGAACTGACTCATTTGAAAAGACCTTAATGCTGGCAAAAATTGAGGGCAGGACAAGGGGATGACTGAGGATGAGATTGTTGGATGGCATCACCGACTCAATGGACATGAGTTTGGGTGAACTCCGGGAGTTGGTGATGGACAGGAGGCCTGAAGTGCTTCGGTTCAAGGGGTTACAAAGGGTCGGACATGGCTGAGCGTCTGAACTGAACTGAAGTGGAAGCAGTGACACATTTCATTTTCTTGGCTCGAAAATCACTGCAAATGGTGATTGCAGCCATGAAATTAAAAGACGCTTGCTGCTTGGAAGGAAAGCTATGACAAACCTAGCTTACATGAATTCTCAGGCACTTCAGTAGTGTCTGGCTCTTTACGACCCCATGGACAGAGGCCCACCAGGCTTCTCTGTCCAGGGGATTCTCCACATGAGCATACTTGAGTGGGTTGCCATGCCCTTCACCAGGGGATCTTCCTAACCCAGGGATTGAACTCATATCTCCTAAGTGTGCTGCATAACAGACAGATTCTTTACTGCTGAGCCCCCAGGGAAGACCATGACAAACCTAGACACCATATTAAAAAGCAGAGCTATCACTTTGCTGACAAAGGTCTGTAGAGTCAAAATTATGGTTTTTCCAGTAGTGATGTACAGATGTGTGACTTGGGTCATTAAGAAGGCTGAGTGCCAAAGAATTGATGCTTTCGAATTGTGGTGCTAGAGATGAGCCTTGAGAATCCCTTGGACAGCAAGGAGAACAAACCCGCCAATCCTAAAGGAAATGAACTCTGAATATTCACTGGAAGGACTGATGCCGAGCTGCAATACTTTTGCTAAATGATGGGAATACCTGACTCTTTGGAAAGGACCCTGATGCAAAAAGATTGAAGGCACGAGGAGAAGGGGGGGACAGAGCGTGAGATGATAAGATAGCATCACCAACCCAATGGACATTAATTTGATCAAAGTCAGGGAGATAGTGTAGGACAGAGGAGCCTGGCATGCTGCAGGCCATGGGTAGTAAATAGTTGGACACGACTGAGCGACTGAACAACCACCACCACCACCACCTTACCTTTGAGCTTCCCTAAGCTGCCAGAGCCCCACTCTAAGCAGGGCGAAGAAGCTTTCTGTGTCTGTCAGTGGTAAAGGCTGAGACTTAAGTCTTCACACTCTCAGTGCCCCCTGCTTAGGTGATGATGGGTCCTTAGAATGCTCATCACACCCTCCCAGAGCTCAGACCAGGGAGCCTTCTCATGACAGTAATGGAGCATCTACCCAGGTACAGATATGGGATTTGGAGCTGTTTACCCCCCTCTCCATGTGCTTTCTCCCTTTACATTCATTTGCACACTTCTTCTTGAGTCACCGAATCCAACTCCGCTCATCCCCACCTGGTAACTCTAACAAGCTGCACCTGCATCTCTATCAGGGTGCACGTACCCCCTGCACTATGTATTTTCCTTCTCTCCCTTCAGAATCTCTAGACTCCCAGACACCACCCTCAAAAGGGGCAGTGATGCAGGGGAGGTTGTGACTCTCATCCACAGCCTGGGTCAAAGCACGGCTGTGTTATATATAACCTCTTTCACTCTTAGAATGAACCTTATCTTCTAGCTTTCCTCCTGCTTCTTGGCCACCCTGCTCACCGTTTTGCTTTGCTTTTCCCTTAGGTCCATTCCCTGTGTTTCTCTTTTGCACTTCTTTTCTGTTTATGTGTCTGTCTGGCCCACCAGTGTGATATTCCCATCATCCACCTCACATCACTGGTCTTGTTATTTCAAGCATTGCGGACACGTCCTGAGACATGCTAGTAATCAATATGTGTGTACTCAATGAAGGGATATTTTTAATGACTGCCAGGAAAAGCATCTCCTCCATGTAGGAGTCAGTATATAGGTGTCATATTTGTAGCATCATACATAAAGCCTTGTGTCTTGTTCCAAAAAACACTGTAGGAGTGTGACTCTGTCTTGGTGCCCTGGTGCCCCTGCATATCCCCACTTAGGCTACGTAGGCAAGGCTAAACTGCAGGCTGGCTTGAACCTTGTCAGAGAACCTCCTGATTGCTCTTGCAGCAAGGGGAGAGAAGCAGCCTGATGAAGAGCTGCTATGAGGCCATTTCTCACCTGCCTCCTCATCCAGCTGGAGGTGACACAAAGTTGTTACTCATCCACCTCTGGTTTCAGTTGAACATAAGATGTCTCCCTAGCCCCAGCAGAGAGTACAGCTGTGGACTACAGAGCTTCTCAGTGCCATAGGGCACAACTGCGGGCTCCTTCGTGGCAGAGACCCACCACCTGTAGTGCCTTTACTGAGCCCTTCCAATTCAGTGGCAAACCCCGGGACTATGGACAAAGCAAGTGACACCAGGGTCATATTGCTTCTGCACTGTCTGTAAGGTAGAATCTGAATCCATTCAGGTTCATTGTCTCCTAACTGGCCAAGCCCGTAGAAGGTGACAAGCCAAACTAACAACTGCAGCGGTGCCTTGAGGCCCTGTAGCTCCTGCGCTGTGACTTAGGGACTGGCTGCCTGACTACGTGACAGACTCTGGTGTTGAGTTGTGTGATGTTGTGTGACCAGAAAACTGGCTTATTTTCTGATCACACACAGCAAAGAGCACAGTTTTCACTACATATTATGACTTAGGGTAGCCTTGTCAGTCCTCATTAACAAACCAACCTTACAATGGATGCCATGTCTGATACCAGCTATTGAATCTGCTATTGAATCGATATATTTATTTAAACAAAATATGTTTCTGAAGTCCAGTTCATTTTAAAAGCTAACCTTATAGTCTACATGAAATTCAAAATCTGTATCACTTGTGAGAGAATTGTAATTGTAAATGTTTAAATGAAAAAATGGAGTAGAATAAAGCAAATCCATTTGCAACGTAATGCCTACTTCACGTTATCTTGTTTATTCTTCATAACAAATATTTACTGTAAACTTGTAATTTCCACTTTAGAAATGGGGAAACAGATCCAAAGGATGTAAGTACCTTTCTCACCTTCACTCAGTATGTGTCAGAGCCAGTACTGATACTCTGAGTTATGTCACGTGCTGTGCATAGTCGCTCAGTCGTGTCTGACTCTTTGCGACCCCATGCACTGTAGTCCGTCAGGCACTTCTATCCATGGGGATTCTTCAGGCAAGAATACTGGAGTGGGTTGCCGTGGCCTCCTCCAGGAGATCTTCCCAACACAGGGATCAAACCCAGGTCTCCAGCAGTGCAGGCGGATTCTTTACCGTCGGAGCCACCAGGGAAGCCCAGTTATGTCATGTCATAGCCAATAAGGAGACAGAGCAGATAAGACTGAAGTCATTTTGTCTCAGGAAGTTCCCCTCATTCCTTTCCCTTTTCTTCTAGCTAGGATCTAATCTTGTCAGACAGCTCCATGACCTAGGGGCTTTTTCACATACTTTTTGGTAAGTTGGGATACACTTATTTAAGTTTCATGGTAGATTTGAATCTCCCATTTTCAAACCTGTAGGACCTGGATTTTCATACCTCTGTAAGGGCACAACAGCTGCTATTTATAATCCCCTGTTATTCGCTAAGCAGAGTGAAGTCTGAATAGGTCCTTTGTTGCAGAAATATAGTTTTTTGGTGCATGAGGATGCATATGGGGGCTCAGAGATGTAAGCGTTTTGTTATTATGTTAATAACAAGGATATAAGGGAGGAATCAGACAGCTGGAGGACTTCCCTGTAGCTCAAACGGTGAAGAATCTGCAGGAGACCAGGGTTCGATCCCTGGGCTGGGAAGCTCCTCTGGAGAAGGGAATGGCAATCCACTCCAGTATTCTTGCCTGGAGAATTCCATAGACAGAGAATCTAGCAGGCTACAGTTCGTGGGGTCGCAAGGGTCGGACACGACTAAGTGATTCACACATACACACACACACACAGACACTCACTCACAGACAACTGGAGGGCTTCTGACATCTGGTGACTATCAAGCCAATGGAGGACGTCATGGAGAAGAAAAGATGTTTGTGGCTGTTCTCTCCCTGCACCCCAAAACCCTTGGAAGGCAAGTCAGAAATGTGTGAAAGATATGCTGTGCCATTTGCCATGCAATTTGACAGCAGTTCTTTTCCTGTCTCCCTACAACCTTTAACAATGGCTTTGGCATTCCATTTCTCTATAGGACAATACAAATATATTAAGTTTTTAAAAATGTTTCTCTGTCAATGATTTCATCAGGGACACCATATGAGATTTGGGTGGCACATTTTGTAAACCCATTTATTCAAGAGAAGACCAAAGGCTTTTATGAATTTTTTATGTGTGGGTATATATATGTATGTATATGCATGAACATGTAGATTATACCTAAAGAATATGTTATGACCCAATTTTTTTAACCCTAGAAGTGCAAGGGTGGTTTACATGTATAAGGTTACCAATGCAATTCACCACATTAATAGAAAAATGGAGGGAAAACAATTCTATGATCATCACAATTGATGCAGTATAAGTGTTTGATGAAAATTAATCGATATTCAAGACAGCAAACTAGGAATAGAATGGAACTTACTCTGATAAAGTATATCTACAAAAAGCAATGTAAACAGGTTGAAATGGAGAAGATTTTTCATTTCCTATTGGGAAAAATGCCATTTATCCCCTGCTTTAGTCAAGACTATTCTGGCTAGGTTTGTTCAATGCTGCAAAATGAGGACAGGTTTAAGGTTTAAGCCAGTAGAAACTGTTGATATTCAAATATAATAGTATATTTTGAAAAGCAAAAATAATCTACATCTAAATTTGTGGAATTAATATGCATATTTAGAGGAATTGTTGGACAGAAAATCTATATATGACATTCTATCTCTACATACATCCTCAACTAGACAATAAAAATCACAAACCATAAATTTTCAATAATATTAAATACCCGGGGTAAATTTAACAAAAAATGTGCAAGTAGAAAATGAAACTTTATTGACCAAACTTTAATAGTCAAATACACAACATAAGAACAGCATAGATGGTTTCAGTTTATCTTCGTTCAAGCAAATGGTTGCCCTTCACCTATAATATAAACATTAAAAAAGTCACTTAGCAGAACTTTATTTTGATGACAGGAGAGGTATACAAAGTTCACTGCAGTTGTAGTTTTATAAAACGGACTAAAACAGGAACACTAAGGGCGACCTTTGGCTTACCTTCAGTTAATCCTCTATAGAGACTTTATAGACTTTTCAGGCACATTACCAGTATTTTTAAAAACACACTACTCTTCCTAGTTATACAAGAAAAGAAGGACACTGAGTTCAGAACAAATGAAATCAATGGAACCTATCAGAAGGTAGTTTTCAGTAGAAGGCAAAACTGTGTACACATTCAGTAAAATACCTAACAACAAAAAGCACCCTAAGGAGAACAAAATACACAAAAACTGAAACAAAAAATCCCAAAAAAGTATCATTTAAATGCATTGGTTTGAAATAATATTCCGAATATAGGATACCTAAACAGTTGTTTTCTCTGTTACTGCTTAAGTAAATAAAAAGGCCAGTATTACATTTGTTTCTTCTCTACTGTCGAAAACTAGACATTTTCATTTGTTCTACTTTATCCCTGATACGGTTGTTTTAAGTCGGTTAACCATTTGTCCCCTTTTTTACCTGTGGCCCTCATGTAATTCTAAATGTTTCTTTTCACCCTGGAAAGCATTCCAGTTGGTATAATACATTATATGGTGACACTAATTTTAAGTCATTACTATCACTAGCAACATGGGGACATCAAAATGTGAAGCGGAAATAGGATTGTTTCTCACAGCCACACCAAAAAAAAGGAAAGAAAGAAAAAAGGAGAGAAGAAAAGGGAGAGCAAGAGGGAGTATGAGTGAGAGAGAAAAGCAAGTAGGAAGAGAGAAAGAAAATCTGGAAAAGCAGATTTTTTTGTTTCTAAATGATAATGGCTTTTGAGAGAAAACGGACCAATTTCAAAAGTTCATCCATGGTATTTGTGATGTTTAGTTATTTAGTTACTGTGGGGTATGTTAAATAATATTTGTTTTTCTACCCTACTAGCCATTTCATCAATATTCTGAAAATATTTGAGTTCCAGATTATACTGTTTTAATTCTGTAATATACTAACTGTTAGTGTCTTGTTCATATTTCTAATTATGAGTACTTGGGCTTTGTCCATTTGCTTCACAATGATGTAACCTAGAGGAATGGACTGGCAGTTTGGGGTTGGCAGATACAAACCATTACATTCAGAATGGATAAACAACAAGGTCCTACTATATAGCACAGGGAACTAATGTCCAGTCTCCTGTGATAAATCACAACAGAAAAGAATATTGAAAAATGTGTGTGTATGTATATATATATATATATTAAAAATTATGTAAACTAGCACATTGTCTTTATTAGTTGAGTTTATTTTCCTCTTCCTAACACTTCATACCTGTTTTTTAATAAGTACCGTTTTCTTTTTCCCTTAGGTTTATTCTGTTGCTCTTTTTCTTACCTTTTATGTTGGATGTAGGATTTTATATTTATGTACCTTGTAATTTATGTATTTTTCTTTTTAAATACCACACATATTTAGGGCTAAGATTTTTCTATGAGAACATTTTAATCATGTTATGTAGTTACTTGATAGTCGTCTGGAAGTTGTATTTTCATCTAATTGTTAAAATGGAATGGAAAAAAAATGTAAAGTTAAAATATTTAGAAGGCTAATACACAGTAAATTCTTCCCTAACTATGAAGTTCCTCCTTGAAAATCAGAACCATGCACTTCATTGTCAGCAAGTTCGCGGGAAGAACTAGAGTTACAATTTTTGGCCTTCAAAACTTTTTAAACTCATGTATCAAAGAGGAAAAATAACATACTTGATATGGTTAGAGATGATTATATCATGAGGCTCAGATTTTTATTAGTTCTTTAAGAGTGAGAGTGGGGTATATGGCAAAACCTTCATAGTATTGTAAAGTAATCATCCTCCAATTAAAATAAGCAACCTCTCCCCCTCAAAAAAAGACCAAACGTGGGGGCAGGTAGTGTGCTTAGCATATGTATCTTACTCACACCTGCCTTGAATATCACTGACTAAATGCACTCTCTCAACTTGATCAGCCACAGAAACAGGAAACTAGACTATCTTTGGCCATTTTATTATTCAGTTGTTTCATGCTTCCCTGGGGAAAGGATTTAAAATGCAACTATTTTTTAAAGAGCTAGAGAATTCAGAATTTGAGAGAGTTTAACATACATCAAGCAGAATGTTGGCTCATTTTCTTTTATAAAAAATTAATTAATTGATTTTAATTGGAGACTAATTACAATATTCTGGTGGGTTTTGCCATACATTGACATGAATCAGCCACAGGTGTACATGTGTCCCCCGTCAGAAAATGAAATCTCAATTCCCCTGTTATAATTTGACTCAAGATGACATTTTATGATAAATACATCATACAAAACAGAGTATTCTTGTATGCATTCCATCAAAGAGGATCAGAGAATGCAGAAATTAGCATTGAAAGATCAGCATCTTCGTGTATCTGTTCTGAATTCACAACTTACACGAGTAAAGTTGAGTTTAGAAGTTAAGGGATTTCACAGAATCACACACATTATGCTAAAGCTGGTACTAGAACCTACTTGGATGCCTAAGCATATTTCATATAAAGTGATATTTATTACAAATGCATTCCATATTTGCTACAAGCAGAAATTATAAAAGAACCTGAAAATTATTAGCTATTGCTTAAAGTACTTATACTCAAGAGAAGAAAACAGTTCCCTATTTTCAATTCGATATGGCTTTGATCCTGTCTGTTTCTTTATTTGAAAGTCTGTAAGTCTTTCAAATAAAGAAACAGACAGGATTCAGGCATCAGGGGTCTGAACTATCTTTCAAAGAATATGTGAACTCTATTATTAAAATAATAGTAATGTTCCCTGTATATTAGTAAAGATATAATATTCTGAAAAACAGAAACCACATAAATTACTTTCTGAATGGATGACATACCTGCTTCTGGCATTTCAACAGGCTCTGTATTTGATGCAAACTCCTCCCTGACATCAGGACCATCTCCACCTTCACCCCCAGTCTTTGCCAGAGCTAATTGCTGGAGCGCAGCTTCCAGGCCAGAATCTTTAAAAAAATGCATCAATTCAGCTGTAAAGCATACAATATAAAGAAGGGAATGATGATATTCATTCCCTCGGTGTTATGAATTAAAAGCCTTAGGTTAGTATGCTAAAAATGTGATGAATAAGAACCTCAGGAGCATTCTTCTGGGAATGTTTTGCTGGAGAAAAAGGAAAGCAGAATTTTCCGAATGTTATTACCATTTTCCTTTTCCAGGGTTGTCCTCAGACACCTTAGTTGCCCCCTTCTCTTCGTCTTGAAAACAAGGGAAAATTTGAGCGACCACACTGACCTGCAAACTATACTCTCCTCAGTTTTTTAGGAACTGTCTGAAGTCCTTTTCTAATGTTTCCTTTCCTCTTCTTACTGGTTATGTCTTAAGGCATGACACACAGATACACTTTACTTTCAAAGGGATCCTTCTCCTCTTCTTCATCACAATTCACTGGATCCTCTCCATGTACTTCTTCCTTTCTAGGTGTGATATCCTGAATCTCAGCTGGCGGTTTCTCTTGTTGAGGTTGCTCAACACTGGGCTGCTGGTCCTAGTAGAGAGTGCATGCAAATAAAAACTTTTGTTGTTAATACATGTAATAGCATAAATATACATAATACATAGATATATCTGATCATAAGTAAAACTAACAACATTTTCCCAACATAATTCTATGTACTTACTTTTAATAAAGTTACTCTTCCCACAGAGAAGAGTTAGCTCCCATAAGAGTTACCCAGGATGACTTTGGAAGTTATTTAAATCTATGTTGGGATGGAAGTATGCAGCCTGTTGTTAACGAGCAGGAGGAGGGAGTCACTGGGCACATTTCCAGGGAATTTAACAGTATAATCATCCAGGCAATGCCGGACTATAATATATCTGGATCAATGTTCCTTCCTATGACAAATTCTCACCCTTTACAAGCATGGAAGACCTTTATCACCACATCTGTACTACTTAACATCATTTTCTCAAAAATTAACTTGTGCTAATAGAAAACACCAAATGGTAAGGTTACTCACAACCACAGGTTCATCCACCTGGGAGCAATCTTGCTTTGTAGGTCCCAATGCTGATGCCACTTGCCCACTCATATTTCTCCCTGAAAGCAGAATATTGTGATTTAGAAAATGTATTTAAGAGTAAAGCTATATTTGATCACTTTTATGACCTTATGTTGACTTGTTTTTTTTTTTTTTAATGTGAACATACTTTCAAAAGAAAACTCTGGTTAAGTATGAGTGTACATGCATTTCAATTACACCAAATACAGTCGCTTGCAAAGCCATTTGTGTCTTTGCGAAGCTGGCAGAGAAATCACCTTAAGGTACACAACAAGGCTGAATTTTTGTGAGGACGTTTGATTTCACAACAGACTTCTCCATCATGAAGATCTTTAGTGAAATACTGCTAGGAATTCAAAAGCTCAGGACTATTGCTCATGTCACACTCCTATTCACCAGACCTATTTTCCCCAACTCCCTTGGAATTCAGTTGGAACACGAAGAAAGGCTCAGTCTTTACAGCCTGACTATGGGATTTTCTCAGTATCTGGGGCTGAGGTGAGGCTGCATACAGAGCAACCGGTCCACTCTCTCTTGGCACCTTACCACAAAACCCGCGATACAGTCACAACCCCACTGCGGTCCGGTTTCTAGGCCTTTCCTTAATCGCCCACCCCGCCCCCTGCCCAGGTCCCACTGCCGGCCCCAGATTCTGTGCTCTGTCGTCAGTTTCAGGGCCCCAATGAACCAAATATCTCAAATAGCACCCCCAAGTCTCCCCCCACCATCATCCTACCCCCTGCCCTCCTCTGCCCACTGCTCTTCCTCTCCTGCCCCCAAGGCAAGAAGTATGGCCTCGCAATACTTGTGAGGAGAAAGATGACTACCTTGAGGGCCTTCCTCCTCAACGGCCCTAGATCGCACTGCCCAACCCGCGCGAAACTCACTGGCTCCCCCTCACATGCACACGCACTTAAATGCCAGACAGGACAGACCTGTGAACCCACCTGGTGAGTCTCAAATAGTGAGAAAGAACCGGGACTGAATAAACAGACCCGTCTCAGGCCCAACGCTCCTCACAGAATGCTCATGAAGGCGTATGCGCACCAAGGCGCATGCGCAGCAACGGATGCGCACGCACACACTGCGCATGCTCACTGAGTTGGGCCTGTGCAGTGCAGGTTGCAGTTTTCCTGCTATTGAGGTAGAGTCCTGGAACCGCAGGGTGTCTGGAGGATGAGAAAGGGGCTTGAAGGCTATATTTTTTTCCTTCCAGTGCAGTCTTTCTTATGCATCCACAACCTGTGGTGATAGGTAGTCCCAGGTTACCCTTAGTGGAGAATGTGTCTCAGAAAGACAGTCATGACAGAAATAGATATTACTTTTTTAATACCTATTTTTATACGTGCTCTGATGAACCATTTCCTTCTCTGCTTCTGCATTTTCCTTCTTCCGTCATATTCCCAATGGCTTTACTCACTTCCATGGAATAAGTACATAAATCGATGCCTCTGTTTCCACTTTTTGCTTGGTGCACTGCACATTTAAATCTCTGAACTGGTAACTAGTTTCTCTGAATATACTTCTGGTTCCTATACAGTATTGTTCCTTTAGCATCGGACTTCACTTTCACCACCAGACACATCCACAGCTGGGTGTTGTTTCCACTTTGGCTTAGCCTTTTCATTCCTTCTGTAGCTATTTCTGCACTCTTCTCCAGTAGCACATTCTTCTTATTCTATTATAGCAGGGATTTTCGTACTTACTAGGAGTTTTAATTTTACCCAAGAGAAAGGAAAACATGTTCACACGAGGACCTTTACTCAAATATTCTACTCATGTACTCCTAATAGCCAAAACTAGAAACAGCCCAACTCTTCAACAACTGGTATATAGAAGAAAGAAAAACAAAAGAGCTTACTTGTACAAAAGAACACTGCACAGTCATTTTAAAAGGAACTACTAATGCATGTAACAGCAAGGATGCATCTCAGCTTTGCCAATGAGAGATGTCAGACGCAGAAAGCTATGTATTATATGATTTCATGTCAATGGATTTCTGGGAAAGCACAACTATAGGCAGAGAAATATATCTGTGGTCGCCAGGGCAGGGTATAGGAGTGGAGGAAGGAGTCTGAATGCAAATAGCCCAAGGGAGCATTTTCAAACCAATGGGATATTTTCTACATTTTTATTGTGGTAGCATTTACACAATGGTATGCATATGTCAAAACTCGACAAACGGTAATGCTTTAAAGCATTGACTTCTATTGTATATAAATTGTTTCTCAATACTTCTCACTTATTTAAAAAAGGAAAAGGATCTTTTAAGTATGTAAATACTGGTTATTGTATCCATCTAGACCTTGAGCTCATAAACATAAAAGTCTTATTTGAAATTCTTCCCAGACCTGGCGAACTTCCAGGATTCCCTAAGACACCTTTGTACCCTTATGACAGTACACAGAAACTTGGTCTTAACCAGGTTTACAATTCCGTCTCTTCACCTCAAGTCAACATTCTTGCTGAGTTCTGTCCATTTTACTCTGAAAATGTCTAATGCAACTACTTTTTCCCATGTCCACCACATCTGCTCTAGTCCAAACCACCCCCCCCTCAATTTAATTGTCAACCCCCTTCTAATGGGTCTCTCACATCCACTCAGGGTGCCTGTCTCCCACTCACCGCCCTCTCCCTCCCTCTCTTACAGTTCCAGAACTGTTTATGACTTTCTAGATAAAGCCTACTGTCCTACACAAGAACTTGAAAGTATGGCCTAGCCCTTGCCCAGCTTGCTAACATCATGGAAAGTAGAGAATCCTCTTCTTGTCTCTCTTATTGGGCTTCATTCATGCCCTCCACTTTCTCAAGCTTAGATTGTCCCATATTTCTGAAGCCTCCGGTTAGTAGACTCCTTCAAGCTAGGCTTCAACAGTATATGGAACGAGAACTTCCAGATATACAAGTTGGTTTTGAAGAGGCAGAGAAACAAGAGATCAAATTGCAGCCTTCATTAGATCATTGGGAAAGCACGGGAATTCCAGAAACACATCTACTTCTGCTTCATTGACTAGACTACCTCAAGGCCTCTGACTGTGTGGATCACAACAAACTGTGGAAAATTCTTAGAGATGGGAGTAATAGACTAGCTGACCTGTCTCCTGAGAAAACTGTATGAGGGTTAAGAAGTAACAGTTAGAATAAAACATGGAAAAACAGACTGTTTCAAAATTGGGAAAGGAGTAAGACAGGTTGTATAGTCACCCTGCTTATTCAACTTACATGCAGAGCACATCATGGGAAATGCTGGGCTGGATGACTCACAAGCTGGAATCAAGGTTGCTGGCAGAAATATCAAGAAGCTCAGATGTGCAGATCATACTACTTTAATGGCAGGAACTGAAGAGGATCCAAAGAACCGCTTGATGAGGGTGAAAGAGGAGAGTGAAAGGGCTGGCTTAAAAGTCAACATTCAAAAATATAAGATTATGGCATCCAGTCCTATCATTTCACAGAAAACAGAAGGGGGGAAGTGGATGCACGGACAGATTTAATTTTGGAGGCTCCAAAATCACCGTGCATGGTGATTGCTGCCATGAAATTAAGACACTTGATCCTTGGAAGAACAACCATAACAAAGCTAGTATGCATGCATACTGATTGCTTCGTTGTGTCTGACTCTTTATGACCCCATGGACCGTAGCCTGCCAGGTGCCACTGTCCATGGGATTCTCCAGGCGAGAATACTTTAGTGGATTGCCATGCCCTCCTCCCATGGGGCATGGCAAGGCATCTTCCCAGCCCAGGGGTGAAACCCATGACTCTTACATCCCATGCATTGCAGGGAGATTCTTTTTTTTTTTCCCACTTTATTTTTTAATTGAAGGATAATTGCTTTACAGAATTTTGTTGTTTTCTGTCAAACATCAACAAGAATCAGCCATAGGTACACCCATGCAGGTGAATTCCTTACCACGGAGCCACCAAGGAAGCTCATGTCAAACCTAGGTAGCATAGTATAAAGCAGAGACATCACTTTGCCGACAAAGGTCCATATAGTCAAAACTATGGCTTTTTCAGTAGTCATGTACAGATGTGTGAGTTCGATCATTAAGAAGGCTGAGTGACAAAGAATTGATGGTTTAGGTTTGTGGTGCTGGAGAAGACACTTGAGAATTCCCCGGACACCAAGGATATCAAAACAGCCAATCCTAAAGGAAACCAACTGAATATTCACTGGCAGGGCCGATGCTGAAGCTGAAGCTACAATACTTAGGCCACCTGCTGGGAAGAGCTGACTCACAGGAAAAGACCCTGATACTGATGATCAGGATGGGAAACGCAATGCAAGTTATGCCCTGGTGACTGCTGAACAGGTTTTAGAAGCAAAATCTCTCCCCCAGGGAACCAGTGCTCAGTTAGCGGAACTTGTGGCTCTGAACTGAGTTCTGTTGCTGCTGCTGCTGCTAAGTCGCTTCAGTCGTGTCCGACTCTATGCGACCCCCTAGATGGCAGCCCACCAGGCCCCCTGTCCCTGTGATTCTCCAGGCAAGAACACTGGAGTGGGTTGCCATTTCCTTCTCCAATGCATGAAAGTGAAAAGTGAAAGTGAAGTTGCTCAGTGGTGTCCGACTCTTTTCGATCCTATGGACTGCAGCCTACAAGGGTCCTCCATCTATGGGATTTTCCAGGCAAGAGTACTGGAGTGGGTGCCATCGCCTTGTCCCGACCCGAGCTCTAGAGTTAAGCAAAGGGCAGCGAGCAAATATCTACACTGATTCTAAGTATGCTTATTTGACTTTACACACTCATTCTGCAATATGGAAAGAAAGACAGTGTAAAAGGACAACAGGAGAACCTATTAAGCCTTTCAGAGAGTTGCAGAGACTTTTGACTACTATATATTGTCCTAAAGGAGTAGCTGTTATGCATTGCAAAGGGCACAGCAGGGATGGGAGTAAAGTAGCTGAAGGTAATCAGCTGGCTGACTGTCAAGCAAGAAAAGCGGCACTTTAGGAAACCCCTTCACTGCAGATGCCTTTGATCTGGACAGGTCCCGTGTAGCAGGAAAACCCACAATATACTGAGGAAAAATTAGAAAGATATGAGAAAAGAGGAGCAAAGATTACTGATAAAGGATGGCTACGGTCTGAGGATGGACGATTAATAATTCCTGAAAATACTCAATGGAAAATTCTTAAGGGTTTACACCAGAGTTTTTGTTTAGGTGTAGACAGTACTTCAGGTCAGTTCAGTTTGGTTCAGTCGCTCAGTCGTGTCCGACTCTTTGTGACCCCATGAATCGCAGCACGCCAGACCTCCCTGTCCATCACCAACTCCCGGAGTTCACCCAAACTCATGTCTATCGAGTCCCTGATGCCATCAGGCCATTTCATCCTCTTTCGTCCCCTTCTCCTCCTGCCCCAAATCCCTCTCAGCATTAGGGTCTTTTCCAATGAGTCAACTCTTTGCATGAGGTGGCCAAAGTATTGGAGATTCTCTTCAGCATCAGTCCTTCCAATGAACACCCAGGACTGATCTCCTTTAGGATGGACTGGTGGGATCTCCTTGCAGTCCAAGGGACTCTCAAGAGTCTTCTCCAACACCACAGTTCAAAAGCGTCAATTCTTTGGCGCTCAGCTTTCTTCACAGTCCAACTCTCACATAGATACATGACTGCTGGAAAACCCATAGCCTTGACTAGATGGACCTTTTTTGCCAAAGTAATGTCTCTGCTTTTTAATATGTTATCTAGGTTGGTCATAACTTTCCCTCCAAGGAGTAAGCGTCTTTTACTTTTGAAAGGTTGTTGCTGAAGGAAAAGATGCTGGGATTCTTGGCCTCCGGAGGAGAAGAATTCATTCCAGGGCCAGAGACAAGGCTTGATCACTCAGAGCTTTTGTGTAATAAAGTTTTACTAAAGTATAAAGGAGATAGAGAAAGCTTCTGACATGACATCAGAAGGGGGCAGAAAGAGTACCCTCCTGCTAGTCTTCAGCTGGATGTTATATATAGTCACTAGCAGTCTGTTAATGAAAGAAAGGAATGTCTTAAAACTCAGAATGGTACCAGGCCCCTCATCCATAAGATGTATTTTGGGATAATCTTGGCACCAGAGGATTCATCCCTGGCCATAAAACGATTGACTTGAATGTTGTAGAAGGGCACATTACCATAAAAAATAGTTTCATTTACATAGATTAGGGGAACAATGTACTGGTTTATCAAGTAGGTTCTGAGCCATTAGGTGGAATCCACTTGAAGGCAGAGTTTGGGGTAAATGCATAGTACATTAACAGAGCTTAAGACAAAGATTTCCATAAGAAAAATGCATTAACTCAAGGTTTGAGAATAGTTAGCTTCAGGTGAAACCAGGTGTCATTATGGCAACAGAGTATTTTAAGAGAAACCTCCGCTAAAATTTGTATAGAGAAGGAAAAAAATATCGGTAGTTTGTTTCCTTCTGCCGCTTAAGAGAGATAAAAAATGACACTTGCAGCCTATTTCCTCCGTTTGGAGATCCCTGGCCTTCCTGCCTGTTACCCTCTCTATTTCATGGCTGCAATCAGCATCTGCAGTGATGTTGGAGCCCAACAAAATTAAGTCTGACACTATTTCCACTGTTTCACCATCTATTTCCCATGAAGTGATGGGACCACATGCCATGTTGTTCGTTTTCTGAATGTTGAGCTTTAAGCCAAGTTTTTCACTCCCCTCTTTTACTTTCCTCAAGAGGCTTTTTAATTCCTCTTCACTTTCTGCCATAAGGGTGGTGTCATATGCATATCTGAGGTTATTGATATTTCTCCCAGCAATCTTGATTCCACCTTGTGCTTCCTCCAGCCCAGCGTTTCTTATGATGTACTCTGCATAATTTAAATAAGCAGGGTGACAATATGCAGCCTTGATGTACACCTTTTCCTATTTGGAACCAGTCTGTTGTTCCATGTCCAGTTCTAACTGTTGCTTCCTGACCTGCATATAGGTTTCTCAAGAGAGTACTTACCAGATGGCTTCTCATTTGTTTGAAGGTAAAAAATGTAATGAAAATTTTAAAGGACATTATCAAAAGATGTTAAGTTTCTCAGAAAAATATCCCAAAGACTGAAAAGCTAGCAAAATCTGGATTACAACGAAGTCGAAAATATCCTGGAGAAGACTGGAAACTGATTTTACTCATATGCCACAAGCTAATGGATATTCTTGCTCACAAGCTTGGGTGGATACTTTTATTGGATGGATTGAGCCTTTTCCCTGTCGTAGAAAACAGGCTAAGGAGGTTAAAAGAATTTTAATCCATGAAGTTATCCCCAGGTTTGGGCTGCCACAGAGGCTTCAGAGTGACAATGGCTCCGCCTTTAAAACAGCTCTAACTCAGGGGATGTCTGAAGCTCGAGGAATAGAATGTCACGTACACTGTTCCTGGAGACCCCAATCCTCAGGAAAGGTTGAAACAGCTAACGACATTATCAAAAGACATCTGTGCACATTAACTCAAGAGACACAGGACAATTGGATTAAAGTTCTACCCATAGCTTCAATGAGGGCTGGGACTGTCCCCCAAAAGGAGGGGCTGTCCCCCTTTGAATGTATTTATGGAAGGCCTTTCTTATGCACAGACATTGTTATAGACCCTGAAGCCTTAGAATTAACTAATTATGTAACTCAGCTCTCAGCTTTCCAACAAGCATTAACGAAACTCCGGAAGGTGACTCCTGACCCAGCTTCTGAGTCAAGCAAGCCTCTATTTCAGCCAGGAACTGAGGTCCAGATAAAAACATTGGGATCTGGGGGCCAATCCCTCAAATCCCTCTGGAAAGGCCCTTAGCAGCTTATTCTTTCTTCTCCCACAGCTGTCAAAGTGCCAGGAATTGATTCGTCGATGCATCACACTCAAGTTTAAGAGGTGGCACCCTGACCAGAACTAAGTGACGTCATTTTATGTCTTTACTTTCTATGCTCTGACTTTGTACTTTTCAGATGGGCCTGATACTCTGTGTGAGCCTACTTCTGCTGACTCCAAAAATCCTGAGTTTGCCGTTTGATCCTCAAGACAATGCCTTCCTGTTCTGGGCTCACTCCTATGCTGCATTCCACAATCAGTCTAACTGCTGGGTGTGCAGAGTGCTCCCTTGTTCATCAGTGGAAGGCTTCCCATGGTGGACATCTCCACTTCAAGGAAAAGACTTTCTCCAAGTCTGCGAATACCTTCGACAACAATCGTATGTGATGCCTCTTCTTAATCTGATGACATCTAACAACCCTAAGATGGACTGGTGCAACACTTGTACTTTAACTATGGACATAACGTGGCTTTTAATTTTGATTTACATTGTCTTGGTTTTATGCCTATTTCACTACACATAAGGTAAATGGGTCTAGATCTAGTGGCTTTGTACCTGACATTTATCAAATATGGGATGATATGAGGTTATATGGCTAACTCCTAAAAAAGGACATCTAATGTCTACTGCCCATATATGCTGGGGACAAATACAGCCATCCCCAGAAGTTAGCCAACAACTTAATTATAATGATTGGAAACAATTGGGACTTTTGCCTCAGGAAATATGCAAGGTAATCATTCCTGAATTTTCCAACCCCAGTTCAGGTCCTCCCTTTGCCTGGCCAGGCACTGATTGGGACTGGATATCTCAGTCACGCTGGCTTGCTCCAAATGGGACCTTTGGATATGTGGCTCCTACCTATGGGCATGGCTTCCTCCTGGCTGGATAGGGAGATGCACCCTAGGTCTAGCTTTTACTCACGGCTTCATATTTTCAGAGCTTTCAGAAAAGCCTGCTAATTTACCACACCTTAAACTCGGTGGGCAAGATATGCATTTCACTGGTGTGATTATTTGGCTGCAGTGTTTGTTCCCTCTCTGGGAACTACAGATGTTATGCTACGAATGGATGCTTTGACTACTTTTACTCAACAGGCATTACAAGATTCTGAAAAATCTATTTCAGCTCTTTTCTTTAAACATTTTTAATTTTAATTGGAGGCTAATTACTTTACAATATTGTATTGGTTCTGCCACACATCAACATGAATCCGCCACAGGCGTACACGTGTTCCCCATACTGAACCCCCTTCCCACCCCCCTCCCCGTACCATCCCTCCAGGTCATCCCAGTACACCAGCCCCAAGGGTCCTGTATCGAACCTGGACTGGCAATTCGTTTCTTATATGATACTATACATGTTTCCATGACATTGCCCCAAATCATCCCACCCGCTCCCTCTCCCACAGAGTCCAAAAGCCTGTTCTATACATCTGTGTCTCTATTTCAGCTCTTAATGCTGAACAAATACAAATTAGAAAGGTGGTTTTACAAAACAGATTGGCCTTAGATATTCTGACAGCTGCACAAGGAGGAACTTGTGCCATTATTCATACCCAGTGCTGTACATATATACGTGACATGAGCACTAATGGTACTCATTTTACTAAACACATGAACAAGATGATTCAGGCTATGGATGCTCCTGAAGCCTCAATTGCCTCACTTTGGGAGACATTAACTAGTTCCCCATGGTGGAAAACTATCTTGATTACATTAATTCTGATTGTTCTGTTTTTGCTGTTTGCTCCCTGCACCTGTAACTGTGTAGCTGAATTTGTTTCTAGTCGCATGAAGGCTTTTAATTTACAAATGGTTGCTCAAACTCCTGCGACTGCTGCAGCTTCCTCCAGCTACTTCTTGGGACCCCTGGATCAGAGACCTTCAATATGAGGGTTAGGACAATATGTTGCCTCACCAATTTAGGGACAATGCCCCTTATCAGCTCAGAAGAAGTTATGGAGTGAGAATTACTCCCCTTTCCCTAGGCAACATAATTCTCCTAAAAGAAAAGAGGGGAATGAGAGGGTAACAGGCAGGAAGGCCAGGGGTCTCCAAACAGAGGAAATAGGCTGCAAGTGTTGGACATTTTTTATCTTTCTCTTAAGCGGCAGGAGGAAACAAACTAGTGTTATTTTTTTCTCCTTCTCTATACAAATATAAAAAGAGATTTCTCTTCAAATTTTGTGTTGCCATAATGACACCTGGTTCCACCTGAACTTCACTTTTTTCAAGCCTTGGGCTAACCAATGCATTTTTCTTATGGAAATGCTTGTCTTAAGCTATGTTAATGTTCTATGCATTTACCCTAGACTCTGTCTTCAAGGCGGTTCTGCCTAAAGGCTCAGAACCCACTTGACAAACCAGTATGTTAAACTCATACCTTGTTCTTCTAATCTACGTCAATGAAACTATATATTTGTATGGAAATCTGCCTTTCTTCAAGATTCAAGTCAATGGTTTTATGGCCCGGGATGACTCACCTGGCGCCAATGTTATCTCAAAATGCATGTTGTGGGTGAGGGGCCTGGTGCCATTCTCTGAGTTTTGAGACATTGCCTTTCTTTAATTAGCAGACTGCTAGTAGCTATATAAAATCCAGCTAAAGACTAGCAGGGGGGCACTCCTTCTGTCCCCTCCTCTGATGTCTATGTCAGAAGCTTTCTCTATCTCTTTTATACTTTAATGAAACTTTATTACACAAAAGCTCTGAGCCATCAAGGCTTGTCTCTGGCCCCGGAATGAAGTCTTCTCCTCCAGAGGCCAAGAATCCCGGCGTCTTTCATGGTTCAGCAACAACCTTTCACTGCGAAGTATTGAAGGCAAATGGAGAAGGGGGAAGTAGAGGATGAGATGGTTATATAGCATCACCGACTCAACGCAGATGAATTTGAACAAAATATGGCAGATAGTGGACGACAGAGGAGCCTGGGGTGCTACAGTCCATGGGGTCTCGTGAAAGGATTTGGACAGGACCGAGCGATTGAAAACGAACAACCACCACCACCTTACCTTTGCGTTTCCTTGTGCTGAAGAAATGATGCTTTTGAACTGTGGTGTTGGAGAAGACTCTTGAGAGTCCCTTAGACTGCAAAGAGACCCAACCAGTCCATTCCGAAGGAGATCAGCCCTGGGATTTCTTTGGAAGGAATGATGCTAAAGCTGAAACTCCAGTACTTTGGCCACCTCATGCGAAGAGTTGACTCCTTGGAAAAGACTCTGAGGCTGGGAGGGATTGGGGGCAGGAGGAGAAGGGGAAGGCAGAGGATGAGATGACTTGATGGCATCACTGACTCGATGGACGCGAGTCTGGGTGAACTCCGGGTGTTGGTGATTGACAGGGAGGCCTGGCGTGCTGCGATTCATGGGGTCGCAAAGAGTCGGACACAACTGAGCGACTGAACTGAACTGAACTGAACTGAAGGTGCCACAGCCCCACTTTCAACGGGGCTAAGAAGTTTCTGTGTCTGTCAGTGCTGAAGGCTGAGACTTATGTCTTTACACACTCAGCGCCCCCTGCTTAGGGTTGATGGCGGGTCCTTAGAACACTCATCACTCCCTCCCAGAGCTCAGAGCACGGAGCCTTCTCACAACAGTAATGGAGCACCCTGCCTGGTACAGAAATGGGAATCGTAGCTGTTTAGCCCCTCTTAATATGTTTTCTCCCTTTGAATTGAGTTCATTTGCACATTTCTTCTTTGAGTCACCAAATCAAACTCTTCTCATCCCCAACTGGTTACTGTAACAAGCTGCAGCTGCATCTCTATCAAGGACGGTGCATGTACCCCCTGCGCTATGTATTTTCTTTCTCATTTCCCGTCAGAATCTGTCGACTCCCAGACATCACAAAAAGGGCTCCAGATCACCCACAAAAGGGGCGGTGCTGCAGAGGAGGCTGTGACTCTCGTCCACAGCCTGAGTCAAAGCAGGACTGTGTTATAAGTGTCACAAGCTGCTCCAATGCATCATGGGAGCCAAAAGAGCAATGGTCTGAAAGTCCTAACACAGACACTTATGTGGAAGGAACACCAGTGTCTTCCTAGGGACCTGTGAGTTGTTGTTTGGTTTGGGCCTTTAGAGTCAGTGACCTTTTTCACAATACTTGCAGGCTTAGCTAACCTTCCATCAGGACCTCTCTCCTCCCCTACAGCCCCCTATCTACTGTACCAAAAATTATACTTCTGACTTCAGTGTGCTGATTGGGTTTTCACCTGGCAGGGATACCAACACAACTTTTTATGCTGAAACCTCAAGATACCTGAAGAGAAAGAGTTTTCAGAAAGTCCATCTTTCAATTATAATAGAAAGACTGCCTATGTAACAATGAAGATACAACAAATTAAAATACAAATAAAATGTTATTTGGAAAGTATCTAGAATGCCACACTTAAGAGAAAAAAAATTTAATACATGGTCTATTGCCTTTCAGGTCGAATATGCATTTAAAAAAATTAGGAGATGGGCGAGGTAATGTCTTCATGATATTGTATTTGTTGTTCTGTTTATCATTACATTATTTCTATGGTTATGCTACTTTCCAGAATGATGAGGGTGCTCCACTAATGTCTGTCTCGGCAAATACATGTTTAGAGCTTGATATGGACTAGGAACTGTTCTCTGTGATCTTTGCATGTTTACATGACACCCCATGGACTTTCATGAACTTAGGAGAAACTGTGTTCAATCCATATGCAGATCCATCGTAGTGTTTCATGCAGATGGACATGTTGATCTGCCTTCTGACCCACAGTAGACTAGACACTGCACTGTATTCCAGACTTGGAGTCAGATACCACACCTGTCTGTTTCTCTCTGGCCTGGGCACCAATCTGACTCAGCTCTTGCCAGCTAGGTGACTTTGTGCAAATTCATTCACCCATTAATATCTGTGTGTCTCTGTTCCTCAACTGCAGAAAGGGATGATAGCATTAAAAATGCTCACCTTACAGTGTTGCTATGAGTACTCAAAGACATTTGAGTACATATGGAGTACATATGTACATTGTGTACATATGGAGAGCTAAGCACGATCCAGAACGGTGAGCTCTCTCTTCACTTCCGTTTCTGCTTGTACTCATATCCCCATGTCCCTGCCCCCATGCTTTTACCTCTCCAATCCCAACTGATCTGTGTCGTCTCTGATCTGTTCCCCTGTCTTCAGACTCTGCATCCCAAAACACAGCTGAACATCTCCTCATGATTTATCTCAGAAAATATCCATATCATCACCCTTGGAATAAACAATCATGAGTATTAGTGGAAGAAACAAGAAACACAACAAAACTGGAAATGTGAAAACCACACAAGAAATAAAGCATTACTGATGATCGTTTGACTATTAACATTTTCATATCTTCATCAGATTCAGATCTTCAGAATTTGGTTGAGAATTAGACTTGATAAAAATAATGGCAAAAAAAGGCCATGCGATTAGGTTTCTTGGCCTTTTAATTTCCCTGGGCAATGTTTTTAAAAATTTTTATACTCCTGTTCTATAACTGTCCAGTGACCACTTGCTTTCCCGTCATGATGCAAACCCTATGAAGAGGTCATTAGATGTCTAACTTCACATAGAATATTCACTAAACTTTTTCATAAGATCACATGATGAAACCCAAATATTTCCTTTAAGCTTCACAATATCCCCATAAGAAGAGGGGGATACTCACTGTGCTAAAAACAAAAACAAAAACAAAACCAAAACCAAAAACCCTCCCTCATACCTCATACACTCCATTCTTTAGGCCCTGAAAGGCCTGAAATGATAGTGCAAGGTCCATGCAGTGTGTCAAAGGTGGTCTTGACATTGTGTCTCCGGAACGATTTTCAGGGAAATGTGGAACAGCAATAATATTAACAACAGTAATGACAACAGTTAGAATTGACTTGGAACATACCACATGGCACGTGCTGTCCTGACAATTTCTCATGTCTTAACATGGTCAGTGGTCTACACTGCCTCATGAGGTAGTTAAATTTAATCAAAGCTAGTGTTTCCGTGTGGTTAAAAGAGAAATGAGGCGCAGAGGCACTACGTAACTTGTTCAGTGTCGCCCAGCAGTAAGGGAGCTACAGGTCTGGATGCCCCGTGGAAAACTCTGGGTGTATTTATTTATCTCTGTATTTATTCAGTCAAGGGTAAGATCCAACAGCTACAGCAAAATATATACAGTAACAGCTACCACATAACAAAAATTGATCTTACATCATAGAAATGAACACTAAATGGAAATCTGATTTCTTCAGAAATCTTTCAAATGGAGGCTTGATAAGACTGGCATCAGGATGTTTTGTAGACACGATGGTCTCAGAGCCTCCTTAGAACAGCAGACACCATGTCAGTGAGTCTCCTAGACTGGTGGTCTTGGGTTTGTGCATCAGAGAAAGCAGGAAACCCCTGTCACATGCTCTCAATGGAGACAGAGCCAGGCAGCAGGCAAAATAACACCATGCCTCTGCTCCGGTAGTGCCTAGACAAGTTGTCCATGTCAATCAGAATTGAGGAATTCTTTTAAAAAGTGCAGATTCCATGATCTACACTCAGTGACTCTCACTCAGTGCGTCTACAACAGTGCCCCAGAATCTGTGAGATTTCACTATACTTGGGAAACTCTCAGGGACTTTATTAAACCCCATTGGTAGTGAGACTGTCAGCAAAATAAGGGAAATAGAGACAGAACAGATATTAGAGAAAATATATAGATAATCAACAAAACCCAAAGCTGGCTCTTTCAAAAGGTCAATATGAATTCATAAGTTTCCACCCATAAGAATAAAAAAAAAGATAACCAAAGACAAAACTCACCAATATAAGGAAAGAAATAGGTTACAGATTCCACATTTCCTAATCCAATCATTTCATCAAGGTGAATTGGGCCAAATCCAAGCAATGTGATGAAACCACTCGTTTTCTTTCTCATTGTCCTCCAGCTCCCCCTTCCTGCCTCTCTCCTTTGCCCCATTTCCTTTCTCCTTCTTAAGTCCTGCCCTCCATCAAGAGGAGCAATATTATGAGGCGTGATTCCCATGCCTCATAATCCCATGATTATAACTGATGTCCGCTGCTTGGCTGACATTCAGCGTGGATGCTATCATCCCGGTAGCTGGTACACTGAAGCTCTCTGTCTCTCATGATGGACCAGAAGGTTTCACTCTAATTTCAAGTATAGGTAGGAGAGAAGGTGCAGGGCACATGTTGGAGCCTTGAGTCCTTCATCTAAGAAATGCAGAAGACCACAAACTGGGGGAGAAACAGAAATAGCAGCACCAGGCCCCTTTCAATGAGAGCTATGTGCCAAACCCAGCACATCACAGGATTCCTTGACATTCAGGAGCATGCCAAGTAGATTTCCATGCCAGGACTGTTGCATTTATTGTTCCTTCTGCCTGGAATGCTCTTCCCTTAGGTAACCCCACAGCCTCCACTTCCTCCAGATCTCTGCTTACTTGCCATATTTCAGGGAGTATTTCCCTCATTATCCCGAATAAAATAATAACATCATACCTACATACACCCTTTCCCCTGATCTAGAAATATCTTTCTTCATAGTGCCTGCCACCCTTGATTATTTACTGACCGCCAAGTCTATGAAATGAGAGACTTGGTTGGTTTTGTCCTGTCCCAAACTCCTCCAATAGTGCGCAGGTCTATGGCAGGTGCTCAGAAAACATTTGCTGAAGGACAGTCTGGAGCCAGGTCCTTTACACACATTGGTACGATGCAGAGATACCCTCCAAGATGGGCACTAGCCCAATTGTATTAATTATGGTACAAACTGAGATTTCAGGAGACAAATGATACACTCAACAACACAGTCAGCATGTCAGGTTCCAGGCTTCAGAATCATATCTGCCAGCTTCCAAATCCTCAGTTCCCAGACAGAGACCTCACAGCAAAGAACATAAGAGGTTTTACATCTAACACAAAGACTCCAAACAGCTCAGATAGATACCCAGAGACACCAAAAAGAGCTCACTGAATCTCTACACAGAGAGTGTACAACTCGTCTCAGACCCTCAAACACAACTGAGACCATAACCATACACACTGTGACAAAGACGCTCCAAACAGACCAAAGTCTTCCAGACAGAAACAAATGAAAACTGCACAGATACTTCACATCATGGAGACTGACTCCCAAACCACTGGGACACTTACCGACCTAATACAAAACCCCCTAAACAGAAAGACAGAAGTTTTAATAACTCAAGAACATCATATAATCTTAAGATAAAGTTCCCAGACAAATGAAAAACTTGCAACCCGTGCATAGATCCCCAAGCAGCTGATAGTTTACACCTTTACACTGACCCATCCTTAAAGCAGCACAGAGGCATCACAACTTCGGACCCAGAATCAAAAGCTCAGTGATCTCACATTCTGGGGTGCAGACGCCTACACAGAGATCTCACACCCAGGGACTGGAAAGCCAGCAAGCTCCAAAGATGCACATCCCGGTATACGGCACACATCCTTGAGGCTTTGTATTATGGCTCACAAAATCCACTGAGATCAAATATCCCATCACTCACAACCCCGCCCAAAGGCTCATGGAGATCAAATGTACCCAAGCAGCACCTGTGTTGTCACACGTAGCTATACACGATCCCAAGCTGCCAGATACAGGTTATTCTCCAGGGAGAGACACCAAACTCAGGGACCTCTCCCTGGACATGAATTGCATGCATTTGTGTGAATGACCGTGCACTGCCACAAGTTCCAGACTGAGCGAGAGCTAAACAAGAATGAAACGCTGTCACTATGCACAGCTAGCGACTGCGCCAAACCTCACCACTAAGCTATTCGATCCCTTTCGGAAAAGCAATAAAACTCGGAGGAAAATTGTATGTTCTGAAAAGTCCCGCAGGCCAACGCAGGCGCACGTGTATACAGGCGCCTCTCGCCCTCCGTTCCAGGTCTGCGACCACACTGCCTGCAATCACGCGGTGGCCAATCACTGCCCAGAACGCTTCCCTGACTCCACACCCAAACCGACAGCCAGTCTCTCGCTCTGTAGTGGTCCCACCAACCAAGGGGTGGAGTTGAAAAAGAGACGAAGAAAGTTTCCGCTTAATACCTGCGTCCACTCGGATTCAAAAGCAGTGGGAAGACGAAGAGGAGCGAGTGGGGATGGACCTAGTGGCGCCATGAGTGCCGCTGCAGGGAACTGTGGTCCGTGCCCGACGCGGTGTAAGGAGACCCTCTCTCTGTTGTCACATGCCCTCTCCCAATGGTACCTTTCAGAGTGGGTGGTCTTACCGCTACCCCTCAGTGGTACATCCCAGGACAGAACTGTTTCATCTCGCGCGCCCCTTGCTGGTGGGATTGGGGAACAGCGGATATAGATGCCTGTGGACCATTCCAGGAGAATCCACAAAGGACAGAAGGGCAAGGTTAGGGGGAAAACCCCACAGATTCCTGCAATTTGGGACTCAGAAAAAAGTCTTCAAAAACTGAAGATTACATCTCTATGGGGATCATTGTCTAGCAGAGAACATTGAAAGCATTTATATCTATGCTGGGCATTGTGATTGTTTGTGATTTCCCATTCAATACAGAGTAGGTCTCATGGGGGAAAGCCAGGCACAGTCCCCCAAGGGGCAGGATAGATAAAGCTTCCGACTGGGATCTGCAGGCCTGGCGTGGGAAAGCTCTCTGTCGCTGACTGCGAGTAATATGTGGAAGAGACAACAGCACCTTCCATTCTATTAGGAAAGGGGTCAACTCTGAGAGGACCCAAGGACACCACCACGTAGGTGAGAGAAAGACCATGGCTTTGTCACCATCTTGTCATCCCTGAATATGTTCCCTAGCAGGATCCTCAGCCTGTCTAGCTATGCCTCTCTCGGCAAGTTTGAATTTGTGTATTCATTCCATCATTCATTCATTCTCTCCAAAGCATGTGTCAAGCACAACTCTGTGTGTTAAGAAAGAGAAAATCAACCTTTTCCTCGTGGAGCTTACATTCTGTTGGGATCATGTGGTCCCCAAATACAAGTAATGTATCAGGTGTTTGTAACTGCCACGATTAACATTAAATAGGGATAGTGAAATAGAGAGAAGGGGTGATATTTAGAAAGAGTGGTCAGGGAAGTTCTAAGATTGTGACATTTGAGCAACAGCCTAGAGGAGATATGCCAATCTGGGATAAAAGTATCCGAGACAGAGGTAAGGCCAGTGGAAAAGCTGGGGAGTAGAACCCTGTGTAGTGTGTATGAAAACAGTGAGGAGGGCAATGTGACAGGCACAGCATGATGGAGGGAGAGTGAGGAGATTGGGTGACAGAAGTGATGAAGGCCAGGTCCCTTGGGCCTTCTGGCCATTGGGAGGATTTTGACTTGAACCACAGGAGGGTTCTTGTCAGAGAAGTCCCCAGGCTGCTTTCTGAGGCCCAGAGCACACATGATTGTTGAGGAGCTCTTGGTTGATTTGAAGAAAAACCCTTCCCCACCCCTTCTGCAGCTGAGCATGCCTTTCCTGGAATCCCCTACACTCAAGGGGAATGCCTCCTCCTGCTCCCAGTGAACATTCTTGTCAACTGATGATACACTCAGGAGAGACAGGGCAAAGACCCTCTTGGTGTGAGTGAGGCCACACTGAGTCTTGCAAAGGCAAAGAGAGATGATATAAGAGGCACAGAGATGGCAGGGAGAAAGACAAAGATAGAGCATTAGACAGGGACGGAGAGACTACTTCTGGCACTAAACTGTCCTCACTTAGCTAGCCCAAGCCCTGCTACTGGATGATGTACAGTACATTTTCTCTACAGGGGAAAAGAAGCCCTCCCCTCTAGGGAATGACTCAGTTGCCCATGGCTTGGGCCTTAATCATGCTCCCTTCATCCACATCAGGGGCCTCTGCCCATCAAGACAAGGACACGCTCCATCCCTGGGGAGGCACATGCTGTACGCAGGGTCCCTCAAAACCTATCCTACCCAGACTGCCCTCCTTCTGATCTCACTGCCAATGTCTCCTTTAATGGGGGAAAGAGAGGTAGGGATCTCTGCATTTGTGGTGGAGCCTCATGCAAATTGTTGAATGTGAGATTTCTCCCCAGCTGCTTGGAGGCTCACCTCTGTACCTTCCCCTACCATGTCCCCAGCGAATGTGAAGATTACATTCCACACATCAGGGAAGAAGCTGGGTGTGTGATGGGGAGACACAGAGACATATCCTGACAGTGAGTCAGTCATAGGGTCCTTGTGGCCCTGTGCAAACACCCCCCTCCCCCACTACCTGGCCAGGGTTGTGCTGATTCTTCCCTGCCTCCTCCAAGGAGCCCAAGCTTACATCCAATTCCCGCCCTCCTCATGACCTGAGACCTTCCATCTGCACTGGGCCTTGGGTTCCCATCTGCTATCGGTGCCCTCCTTGTGGGTTGGACAGATGGACCAAGGGAGTGTGTGTACAGAGTTTCTGTCACAGGGCCCCTATCAAGGGTGGTAGTCATATCAGCAAGTATTGTTCTTAAGAGGATTATTACCTGGGCTATTGTGAACTGCGCATTATTACCCTCTCTGAGGATGGGGCCCCAAGCTTTTATCTCTGTAGAGAGGCACGGTAGAAATCTTAGCAAATGTGACATCACATGCCTACTTCTAAGACCCGTGCCAGTGGGGACCCTCCAGTCTTCCTCTTAAAACTATTCTCATATGCAGATACATGAACAGCTGAGAGGCCCAAGTCTCTGGACAAAGGCCCCCCAAATCGTTCTGAGATTTCATGCTCTGGGACAGAGATCTGCAAACAGTTCAGACTGCTCATCCTGGACACCAACCCCAAACAGCTCTAATAGGTCACACCTGAGAACACAGATACACTCCAGCTCAGAAATTCCAACTGTGGCCTTGGATGAATTAGGATCCCTAAGAGAAACAGCATTGCTGACAGCCAGTTCTACAGGGTTAACTTGTAACCTCCGTGGTTCCTGCATGACAGTGCAATCTGAAGGAATTCTGGGTGACAAACAGGAAGAGGCACACTGTGCTTTGGAGAAACTGGCCCTTATTTAGTCACACAGCTTCCTCAGGAAAAGGTTCAGTGACCCCAGATTCTGGCAACTTCCCACATACACAAAAGCATGAAAATGATTAACTTGCAATGTCTGATCTCGGTGTTTCACAGTAATCTTTTGCCAGTACTCATGGTAGACTTCATGTATTTCCTAGGCAAAACTCACATTGCCTTCACTGCTACCTCCTCAGAGCAGTGTTCTCAGAGCTAACGGAGGAGCTGTGTTCCGGGATATAGTCCCCAGGAGACCCCGAATCCAAGCTAAACTCACAACTCTTCTGTTGTATGTGTTTCTTTAAGTGGACACTACTCTGGCTAATAGCTCCCATTTACCTCAGTGGCTTCACACCCCTCCCCTAGAGCCTACAGTCTGCACCCTGGGACACAGAGCCTCACATCTTTGCCTCTGGGCTACTGAGTGGGCATTTGCACTGAGTCTCTGTTCAGTCAACCCCAAGGGAGAGAGGCCTCCAGACTTGCAATTCCTGCAGCCCGCAGTCACCAGCATGTCACCCTGAGGAAGGCAGGTTCATTCCAGGGGTGTGGTGTGCCTTAGAGCTGAGGGCTTCAGAAATTGATTTCCCATGTCTGGGTCCTGAGAATGGCCCTAATCCCACCCTGGTCAACTCTAGTCATGGTAACTTTGTATCCTGCCCCATGGGAGGTTCAAAGTGAATGCCAGATCCACAGAAGAAGCTCCAGGGACCTGGTCCTCTCTATCGCAGCACCCACTCTGAACTACTGAATTCTGGAGAGAGGAGACGGTTTCCCGTCACGGTGCCTATGACAACTTCCTTACATCCCTTTAATCACCTCTGTCATTTTCCAGAGTCCGTCTCCTGGGGACAGCTGCCTCAATTCCTCTTTCTCCCCAAATTCCCACCCCTCCCCTCCCCTTCCAACAGGCCTCAGGGGCCTCTTTAGCCCCTCCCCCAGCTCTACTCACAGGGCCTCACCCCATTTGTGTCCTCTCACCAAGCACCCACGCTACCTCAGAAGATTCCCTCAAGACCCTGCCTGCTCCCTGCATTCTGCAGGACACCTATCTCCTGCCCACACACAAGGTCTGTCATAAAGTCCCTGTGAGGACCGAACTGAAAAATCTGTTCAGGATCCAGATAAAAATCAGACCCTGACCAGGAGCCCGGGGAAGTTCCTGCGGGGCTGGAAGGAAAAGGAGAGGGTTTCCGAGAGGAGCATCTGGTCTCAGCTTCCTGCAGGGGAGAAAGGGTTTTCTTCAAGAGTCCTAGTGAAGATGAAGTGAAATGGCACCTTATAAGTGCTTATGCATGCATGCCAAGTGTGTGCCAATTCTCCTGAGTCATGACTACCAGGCTCCTCTGTCCATGGCATTCTCCAGGCAAGAATACTGGAATGGGTTGCCATTTCCTCCTCTAGGGGATCTTGCCTATCCAGGGATCAAACCCCCATTTCCTGCATCTCCTGCACTGGCAGGTGAATACTTTACCACTGAGCCTCCTGGGTAGCCCCAACATTTGCTGAGAGGTAATCGAATATTGTGTTCTCACTACACACACACACAGTCTAACATAAAGCAAAACTAAAGGGACACACGGAAAGTTTAGGAGGTGTTGGGTATGTCTATTACTTTGATTGTGGTGATAATAGTATCATTGTTTGCATATGTCCAAACTCATCAAATTGTACACATTAAATATATACAATTTGCTGTATATCAATTCTATTTCAATAAAGATGTTTAAAAAAGGACAGCAGAAAAATGTTCTCCCCAAAATTGATGCTTACATAAAATAAGCACATTTCTTGAAAAATACTGATGAGCAAATTCACTCAAAAAGTAATGAGGATGAATATCTTTATATCTATTAAGTAAGTTCATGCATGTGCATGCTAAGTCACTTCCAACATGTCTGACTCTTTAGGATCCTATGAACCATAGCCTGCAAGGCTCTTCTGTCCCTGGGATTCTCCAGGTAAGAATACTGGAGTGGGTGGCCAGGGCCTCCTCCAGGGGATCTTTCTGACCCAGGGATTGAACCTGAGTCTCTCATGCATTGACAGGCAGCTTCTTCACCTCTAGCACGAGCTGGGATGTCCCAAGGAAGTTAATTCCTTTGTCTCATATTATGAGGCCATTGTTGCCTGATAACATACAGCCATGTCATACTCCTTTTCCAGTTTTGAAGCAGTCACCTCTTCCATCTTTGATTCTAACTTGCTTCTTGTCCTGCATACAGGTTTCTCAGGAGACAGGTCAAGTAGTCTGGTACTCCGCTCTGTTTCAGAATTTTCTACAGTTTGTTGTGATCCATGCAGTCAGAGGTCTTAGCGTAGTCAATGACGCAGAAGCCGATGTTTTTCTCGAATTCCCCTTGCTTTCTCCGTGATCTAACGAATGTTGGTAATTTGACCTTTGGTTCCTCTGCCTCCTTGAAACCTAAGCTCTATATCTGGAAGTTCTTGGTTCAAGTACTATTGAAGCCTAGCTTGAAGGAGTTTTCTAAGCAGGAGGCTGCAGAAATTGGGGACAATCTAAGTGGAGAAGCTTAGGAAATTGGATGGTGTGAAGGAAGCCTGATAAGAGAGACAAGAAAAGGAAGCTCTACTTTCGTTGTTGCTAGCAAGGTGGACAGGGGCTAGACCATGCTTTCAAGTCCTTGTGTAGGAGGGTAGCATTATCTAGAAAGACACAGAAAGTTAGTTCTGCAACGGTAAGAGAAGAAGGGAGAGGGTGGGAAGAGGGAGACAGACACCCTGAGTGGATGTAAGAGACCAGTTAGAAGGGGCGTTGAGAATTAAATGGAGCGAGGCTTTGGACCAGAGCAGATGTGGTGGACGTGGGTAAAAGTAGACACATTAGGCGTTTACGAAGATGGACAGAACTCAGCAAGAATTTGGACTTGAGGTGAGGGAGAGAGAATCGTAAACATGGTTAAGACCAAGTTTGTGTGTTCTGTCATAAGAGTACGAAACTGTCATGGGAAATCCTAGAAGTTGTCCAGGTCTGGGAAGAATTCCAAAATACGATTTTTATGTTCTTGAGCTCATGGTCTAGATGGATACAATAACCAGTATTTAAATACTTAAATGTTCCTTTTCCTTTCAAAAAAAGTGTTGAGGTATAATTTGTGTACAATAAAAGCCAACACTTTAAAGCATTACAGTTTGTAGAGTTTTGACAAATGTATACAGTGCTGTAAAAGCTACCACAATAAAAATGTAGAAAATGGCCCATTGTTCAAAAATGCTCCCTTGGGGTATTTGCCATCAGACTCCTTCTTCCACTCCTATACCCTGGCAACCACAGATACATTTCTGTGTGAATAGTTGTGCCTTTTCCAGAAATCCATTTTCATGAAATCATATAATATGTAGCCTTCTGTGTCTGGTTTCTCACAGTTTTTGCACAGTTGTGACACATCCTTGCTGTTGCATGCATTAGTAGTTCTTTATTATTATTACTGTGTAGTATTCCTTTGTACAGGTATACTCTTTTGCTTTTCCTTCATCTGTATACCAGTTATTGAATAGTTGGGCTGTTTCTACGTGTGGCTACTAGGAATACATGTGTGGAATATTTGAGTACAGGCCACTGTGTGAGCACGTTTTCATTTCTCTTGGGTAAAATTGTCTAGGAGTAGAATTGCTGGGTCATATAAGGCTTCCCAGGTGGCGCTAGTGGTAAAGAACCCACCTGCCAATGCAGGAGACTCAGGTAGGATCCCTGGGTCTGAAAGATCCCCTGGAGTAGGAAATGGCAACCCGCTCCAGTATTCTCATCTGGAAAATTCCGTGGACAGGGGTCCTGGCAGGTACAGTCCATGGGGCCCCAAATAGTTGGATACAACTGAGCAACTGAACACACACACAGACACGCACGCACACACACACACGTACATGGTAATTTACATACCTTAGACTCTAAACTGTGTCCTCTGTAGACAACATACAGTTGGATCTTGTTTTTATTTTTATTTATTGTTTTTGAATATTGAATTTTATTTTTTTAATATATATTTTTATTTTACTGATCTTGTTTTTATTTTTAAATTGGTCTCTCAATGTCTGCCTTGTGGTCATATTGTTTTATCTATTCACATTTAATGTTGATACAGACTTACATCTGCCAATATATTTTTCTATCTCATGTCATTTTGTTCTATGGTCCAATGGCAACCCATTCCAGTACTCTTGCCTGGAAAATCCCATGGATGGAGGAGCCTGGTGGGCTACGGTCCATGGGGTCGTTATGAGTTGGACATGACTGAGCGACTTCACTTTCACTTTTCATTTTCACGCATTGGAGAAGGAAATGGCAACCCACTCCAGTACTCTTGCCTGGAGAATCCCAGGGACGGAGGAGCCTGGTAGGCTGCCGTCTGTGGGGTCGCACAGAGTTGGATACGACTGAAGTGACTTAGCAGCAGCAGCATGTTACTGCTTTCTTTTGCATTAAATGGGTATTTTCTAGTGTAGCATTTTAAATTCTTTACTGATTTTTCCACTATTTTTAAGTTATTTCCTTAGCTATATGCTACCATAAACAACTTCAGTTCAGTTCAGTCGCTAAGTCGTGTCTGACTCTTTGTGACCCCGTGGCATGCAGCACACCAGGGCTCCCTGTCCATCACCAACTCCCGGAGGTTGCTCAAACTCATGTCCATCAAGTCAGTGAAAAAGCTACCCCACTAGCTTTGTTCATAGTGATGCTTCCTAAGGCCCACTGGACTTCACCCTCCAGGATGTCTGCCTCCAGGTGAGTGATCACACCATCGTGGTTATCTGGGTCATTAAGATCTTTTTTTTTTTTTTTGTATAGTTCTTCTGTATATTCTAGCCACCTCTTCTTAATATCTTCTGCTTCTGTTAAGTCCATATCGTTTCTGTCCTTTATTGTGCCCATATATGCATGAAATATTCCCTTGGTATCTCTAATTTTCTTGAAGATCTCTCTAGTCTTTCCCAGTCTATTGTTTTCCTCTATTTATTTGCAGTGATCACTGAGGAAGACTTTCTTATCTCTCCTTGCTGTTCCTTCAAACTCTGCATTCAGATGGGTATATCTCTCCTTTTCTAAAGTAAGGTGTTTATTACTAATGCCACTAATAAACATCTTACTGTATCACAATCAGCTTGAACTTTATACTAATCCTAATGAGATATAGAAACCCTACTCCTATATTGCTCTATTCCAATTTCCATCTTTTTCTTATGTTGTCACCAATAGTAGATCTATAAAGAGTACATCCCATTAATACACTCTTATCATTATTATATTACTATAATGTTACGTCTATGAAAACCTGATATAAGGCAGAATATCAGGTATATGTTTACAACTTCTGTTCTATTAACCTTCTTTGTCATGGTTTCTGATACTTTGTATATGTTCGTGTGGATCTGACACCATCCTGGCTTGTTTCCTTACCTAATACAGCTTTGCTCGCAACCACCTCCTTTGTGCTGTTACTGCAAATATATTACATTCCATATGTTATTGGCCCAACAATAATTGGGCTTCCCTGGTGGCTCAAACAGTAAAGAATCTGCCTGCAATGCAGGAGACTTGTGTTCAACCCTTGGTCAGGAAGATTCCCTGGAGAAGGGAATGGCTAACCACTGCAGTATTCTTGCCTGGAGAATTCCATGGACAGAGGAGCCTACAGAGGCGGGCTACAGTAATGTGGTTGCCAAGAGTGAGACACGACTGAGCAACTACCACATTCACAACAATAATTTATGTGATATTGTTTTAGACAGTTGCTTTTTAAATACAGGAAGAAAGGCGGGAAATATGAACTCATAAAGTACTTTTGTTTACATAATTACCTTTACCTGAGCTCTTTGTTTTTTCACATGGAATCTAATTAACATCTGAATTCACTTATCGCAGCCTGAACAACTTCCTTTAGTTTTTTTCTAGTAAGCCAGTTCTACCAACAAATTCACTGAGGTTTTTTTTTTTTTTTTTGTAACTTGGGAATGCGTTTATTTTGCTTTCATTTCTATTTTTTAAACCACTTTATTGTGGTATGTTTGACATGTAAACAGCTGTGTACACATCTGTGAATTCACCACCAGCTTCAGTATACAAAACTCAACTGTATTTCTATACTAGTGGTGAATACTCCTAATAAGTAAGAAAATTCCAGTTAGAATAAAAAGAACAGTATACTTAGGAGTTAATTTAATGAAGGAGGTGTAAGATTTGTACACTGAAAATGCCAAAACACAGTTGAAAGAAATGAATGAAAATGGAAACAAATGGTCACTGACTATCAATGGGCACTAGAGTTTCCCCTAGAAATTTGCTGTCATTGTACACACATCTCTGAGCATGTGGGAATATTTTCCTAAGGCACTTTCACAGCAGGGAGACTGCTGGATCAAAGACTTCCTTGCCTAAACAGACATCTCTATAGAGTGCCTACTATGTGCATGTGCCTGACGCTGTTCTAAACGCCAAGGAGGCATCACAGAATAGGACTAACACATGTCCCTCTTTCAAGAAGGCAAATGCTGCTGAGGGTGAGGGCAGGACAGAATGTGAATTCTGATGGGAGCTGCCACAGACCCCTGCAAAGGTGTTTCACCAGTTCACACTGGCCTCAGTGGGGCAGGGGAGTGAATATGCCTTTACTGGCATCTTGGCACCGTTTGTAGGGTGGGAAGTCTAGGCAAGAGGCTGGACTCCTTATGTCCAGTTCCCTAGAAGAGCTTCAAGTCCACAACTAGGAATGATCCATGTAGGGATTTCAGGGGACGTGAACACCCTAGGTGTCTATACCCTAGCTTGTGACATCACAAAGTGTATTTGACAAAGCACGGGAGGTATCTGCCCCATTGGTGGCTCTGCACCCTGAGTGTGCCATCTCTGACCTGGAGATAAGTCTGTGAGCCAGGGATTGAGGGTGCTGAAACCTTGAGGGGTTTAGTATGTCTTGGGCTGTGAACTTTGGGGTTTGTAGGATGCGGGGTACCATGGTCTGAGATCTCTTTGTGGTGGCTGCATGGAACATTGTGAAAGAGCTGTATGCCTTCACCATACCAGTGCTCTGTGCAGTTGGTGTGGTTGTGTCCTATGGTGTGAGCTGTGTGATTGCAACTTCTGTGTCCAGGGTGTGAGGTCTCTGAACTGTCAGGTTTCTCCATGGCAGCTTATGAAGTTGCTGAAATGCATGCCGGCCTGTATTCAACTTTCATCTCAGCTGATTTCATGTGTCTTACCTCACTTATTGAGTCTCCAGGAGTTTCAGTTTGGTGGATTGTTTGGTGTTGGGTGTTCAGTGCAGTGAGGTTTGCTAGCTGCTGTTTCCTTGGTCCGTATCTGGCCGAGTGTATCATTGAAATTTGGGTTTTGTGACCCACAGTGTGAGGTCCCTGGGGTATTTGTGAATCTGGATCCAGGCTCTGATGCTGCACAGCTGGCGGGAGACCAGGGTCCCAGAGGGAGGTTGCTCTGTCTTTGGTCCTGTGCTGCAGGGATTGAAACCCTGAGCCACTTGGGCATTTATGTCTCGATTGAGATACTTTGTCACTTGCCAGGCTTCAGACATGAGGTGTTTGTGACCTCCTGATGTCTCCATCTGACAGCTGTCTAGAAAGAAAGTGAGAGGTTGATCGATCTGAATTGACTGTGAAGTCGTCCACTGCTGCTTCCATTAACCAGGCTTCCTTGTCCAGACCGTTGATGTATGGGGTTGCCTTCCTTGAGGCCCTCCGTGGGGGCCAGTTTCTTGCTACTGTTTTCAAGGTCTCCCTCAGGCACAGTGGTGGAAATGCCATTGTGGAGGATGAGTTTTTTTCTGTGACTCTGAGAAAATGCAGCAGGGACACCCTGCTGTTTCCTAATATATCCTTTGTGTGACATAAAGCTGCCCCTCTCTCCATCTTAACTTATTCCCAAACCTGCAGAACATCATCACCTCCACAGCAAAGCTGTCAGCTTGGAGCCCCACTGTACACCCAGCCCTGGGAAACCTTCCTTGTCATTGACGTGTCTGCTTTCTTCAAACTGCCTCTGCTTCTGAGCCCTGCTCTCTGGTGAGGCCCCTTGTCTCAGATGTCTGGTGTCCTGAAGTCTGGGGAAGCCTTCCAACCTGAGAAGGGCAGGGGAACTGGAGGTCACACCCCAAAGGGAAAACGACAAGGCCATTCTAACTTTTCCCAACATTTCCTGTCATTCCAAAATGTAGACGAATGCCTGTTAGCCTCTCCTTTGCAAAAGTAATTGAAGTCTTCCTGCAGTTGTGTGTCAGGCAGGAGTGCATTGAACACGCTGGGAGCAAGTCACCTGAATGTTGGGGGTGGGTGCATGGGTGATCAGTCCTGTCTGCCTCTCTGTGACACCGTGGTCTTCAGCCTGCTGGGCTCTTCTGTCCATGGGATTTTCCAGGCAAGAATACAGGAGTGGGTTACCATTGCCTCTCCCTGGGAATCTTCTCAATCCAGGGATCTAACCCGTGTCCTCCTGTCTCCTACATTGGCAGGCACTGTGCCACCTGGGAAGCGCTTTTGGTGCTGAGGGCAGGCAGGGAGTGTGTGGAAAACTTCCTCTTGTTTTTTGAAATAGAAAGCTTGACAAGTGAGAATAAGACGGGGGAAAACAACTACTACACCTGCTGAAAGTGAAAGTCGCTCAGTCGTGTCTGACTCTTTGTGACCCCATGGTCTATACAGTCCATGGAATTCTCCAGGCCAGAATACTGGAGTGGGTAGCCTTTCCCTTCTCCAGTGGATTTTCCCAACCCAGGGATCAAACCCCGGTTTCTGCATTGCAGGCAGATTCTTTACCAGGTGAGCCATAATGGAAGCCCAAGAATACTGGAGTGGGTAGCCTATCCCTTCTCCAGCAGATCTTCTCAACCCAGCATTGAACCAGGGTGTCCTGCATTGCAGGCAGATTCTTTACCAGCTGAGCTATCAGGGATTGAAACATTTCACATTGTTGTCCTTCAGTAGCTCAGTTATGTCCAACTCTTTACAACCTCATGGACTGCACCATGCCCGGCTTCCCCATCCCTCACTATATCCCGGAGTTTGCTCAAACCCATGTCCATTGAGGCAGTGATTCCATCCAACCATTTCATCCTCTGTCACCCCCTTCTCCTCCTGCCCTCAATCTTCCCCAGCGTCAGGGACTTTTCCACTGAGTCAACCCTTCGCATCAGGTAGCCAAAGTACTGCTGCTTCAGCTTCAGCATCAGTCCTTCCAACGAATATTCAGGACTGATTTCCTTTACGATTGACTGGTTTCATCTCCTTGCAGTCCAAGTGACTCTCAAGAGTCTTCTCCAACACCACAGTTCAGAAGCATCAATTCTTCAGTGCTCAGCTTTCTTTATAGTCCAAGTCTCACATCCATACATGACTACTAGAGAGATGATAGCTTTGACTAGATGGACCTTTGGTGGCAAAGTAATGTCTCTGCAAACTCATATGCTGTCTAGTTTGGTCATAGCTTTTCTTCCAAGAAACAAGCCTCTTTTAATGTCATGGCTGTAGTCACCATCTGCAGTGATTTTGGAGCCCAAGAGGATAAAGTCTCTCATTGTTTCCATTGTTTACCCATCTAATTGCCATGAAGTGACGGGACCAGATGTCATGATGTTAGTTTTCTGAATGTTGAGTTTTAAGCCAACTTTTTCACTCTCCTCTTTCCCTTTCATCAAGAGGCTTTTTAGTTCCTCTTCACTTTCTGCCATAATGGTGGTGTCATCTGCATATCTGAGGTTATTGATATTTCTCCAGACAATCTTGATTCCAGCTTGTGCGCCTTCCAGGCCACCGTTTCTCATGATATACTCTGCGTATAAGTTAAATTAGCAGGGTGACGATAAAGAACCTTGACGGACTCATTTCCCTCTTTTCAACCAGTCTACTCTTCCCTGTTCATTTCTAACTGCTACTTCTTGACCTGCATACAGATTTCTCAGGAGGCAGGTAAGGTGGTCTGGTAGTCCCATCTATTTAAGAATTTTCCACAGTTTGTTGTGATCCGCAGAGTCAAAGGATTTGGTGTAGTCAATAAAGCAGAAGTAGATATTTTTTCTGGAATTCTCTTGCCTTTTCAATGATCCAACGGATGTTGGCAATTTGATCTCTGATTCCTCTGCCTTTTCTAAATCCAGCTTGAACACCTGGAATTTTACAGTTCACATAGTGTTGAAGCCTTGCTTGGAGAATTTTGAGCATTATTTTACTAGCGTGTGAGATGAGTGCAATTGTGGGATAGTTTGAGTACTCTTTGGCATAGCCTTTCTTTGGGATTGGAATGAAAACTGACCTTTTCCAGTCCTATGGCCACTGCTGAGTTTTCCAAATTTGCTGGCATATTGAGTGCAGCACTTTCACAGGATCATCTTTTAGTGTTTGAAATAGCTCAACTGGAATTTCATCACCTCCACTAGCTTTCTTTGTAGTGATGCTTCCTAAGGCCCACTTGACTCTGCATTCCAGGATGTCTGGCTCTAGGTGAGTGATCACACCGTCATGGTTATCTGGGTCATGAAGATCTTTTTTGTATAGTTCTTCTGTGTATTGTAGCCACATCTTCTTAATATCTTCTGCTTCTGTTAGCTTTGTACCATTTCTCTCCTTTATTATGCCCATATATACATGAAATGTTCCCTTGGTATCACAAATTTTCTTGAAGAGACCTCTAGTTTTTCCCATTCTATTGTTTTCCTCTATTTCTTTGCACTGGTCACTGAGGAAGGCTTTCTTATCTCTTCTTGCTATTCTTTGCAACTCTGCATTGAAATGGTTATATCTTTCCTTTTCTCCTTTGCCTTTAGCTTCTGTTCTTTTCTCAGCTATTTGTAAGGCCTCCTCAGACAACCATATTGCCTTTTTCCATTTCTTTTTCTTTGTGAACATCTTGATCACTGCCTCCCATACAATGTCACGTACCTCTGTCCATAGTTCTTCAGGCACTCTGTCTATCAGATCTAATCCCTTGGATCTATTTGTCACTTCCACTGTATATTTGTAAGGGATTTGGTTTAGGTTGTACTTGAATGTTCTAATGGTTTTCCCTACTGTCTTCAATTTAAGTCTGAATTTTGCAAGAAGGTGCTCATGATCTGAGCCACAGTCATCTCCTGATCTCGTTTTTGCTGACTGTTTAGACCTTCTCCATCTTTTGCTGGAAAGAATGTAATCAATCTGATTTCATTACTGACCATCTGGTGATGTCCATGTGTAGAGTCTTCTCTTGTGTTGTTGGAAGAGGGTGCTTGCTATGACCAGTGTGTTCTCTTGGCAAAACTCTGTTATCCTTTGCCCTGCTTCATTTTGTACCCCAAGGCCAAAGTTGCCTGCTACTCCAGGTATCTCTCGACTTCCTACTTTTGCATTCCAGTCTCCTATGGTGAAAAAGACACCGTTTGGGGGTGTTAGTTCTAGAAGGTCTCTTAGGTCTTCATAGAACCATTCAACTTCAGCATCCCTGGTTGGGGCAAAGACTTGGGTTACTGTGATATTGAATTGTTTGCCTTGGAAACAAACAGAGATCATTCTGTTGTTTTTGAGATTGCACCCAAATACTGCATTTCAGACTGTTTTGTTGACTATGAGGGCTACTCCATTTCTTCGAAGGGATTCTTGCCCACTGTAGAAGATACAATGGTCATCTGAATTAAATTCACCCATTCCAGTCCATTTTAGTTTGCTGATTCCTAAAATGTCGATGTTCACTCTTGCCATGTCCTGTTTGACCACTTTCAATTTATCTTGATTCATGGACCTAACATTCCAGGTTCCTATGCAATATTGTTCTTTACAGCATCAGACTTTACTTCCATCAGCAGTCACACCCAGAACTGGGCGTTGTGTTTGCTTTGGCTCCGTCTCTTCATTCTTTCTGGTGTTATTTCTCCACTCTTCTCTAGTAGCATATTTGGCACCTACCGACCTGGGGAGTTCATCTTTCAATGTCATATCTTTTTGCCTTTTCATACTGTTTATGGGGTTCTCAAGGCAAGAATACTGAAGTGGTGTACCAGTACCTTCTCCAGTGGAGCACATTTTGTCAGAATTCTCCACCATGACCTGTCCATCTTGGGTGGCCCTACGCAGCCTGGCTCATAATTTCACCGAGTTAGACAAGGCTGTGGTCCATGTGATGAGTTTGATTAGAAGTGCTTAGGACACTGCAACTCAGAAGAATGATTACCTAAAACTCAGAGACGCGCCCCAGGATGCCAGCTGACTTCTTGAGTGACCTCACTAAAGCAGCCACTGAATGGGGATGTGTCAGTGAGAAAGGGGATTCCCCTCGGTCCAGATTTGAGGCCTGGGTCGCCAAGATAGCAGCCTCCCTATCTGTGTCAAAGGCTGAGGTTGGTCACCTTGGCCGTGGTGGACGTTTTCTCCTTCCATAGGCAGGACTTGCATTGTTGCCAAATGGAAGTCCCTCCCCTGTAGTACCTCCCACCTCCTGTGGTGGTGCCTCCCATCTCTGCAGGCACAATGGAGTGTTCCAGTCTGACACCTCATCTTCCAGCACCCCCAGGAGGTGAGACCCCCATGGGGAGCCATTTTTCACTCACTCTGTTGGTCCTGGCTGGGACCCGACTATTTGCATTTCTGTTGCTACTGCTGCTGCTAAGTCATTTCAGTCATGTCCGACTCTGTGTGACCCCATGGATGGCAGCCCACCAGGCTCCCCGGTCCCTGGGATTCTCCAAGCAAGAACACTGGAGTGGGTTGCCATTTCCTTCTCCAATGCATGAAAGTGAAAAGTGAAAGTGAAGTCGCTCAGTCTTGTCTGACCCTCAGCGACCCCATGGACTGCAGCCTTCCAGGCTCCTCAGTCCATGGGATTTTCCAGGCAAGCGTACTGGAGTGGGGTGCCATTGCCTTCTCCATTTGCGTTTCTAACCCTGCTCGGTCTCCCTCCTACACCACTGGTGAACTCCATGATGAGCAAAGGTCTACGTTTAGACCTTTAAACTCTAACAAGGTTTCCTCTTGTTAACTGTAACAGAGTGTCTGCTCCAAGAATGATGTGAGGAGGGAGTCAACAAGCTTTACTTCTCCTGCACCACTGATGGACAGCATTGTGGCAGCATCTATCAGGGTGAAAAATCGTTATAAATCCTTGTCTTGTCTCAAAGGGAACTTGTTCAGGTCATGTTGTTAATATTTGAGGGAGGGGAAGCAAAAGCATTTTGAAGCCCAACGTGGGGCGTCTTCTGTGTGAGTGTGTGTGTGTGCACTTTAAATACAGAGAAATGTGTTTGAAAGGAACAGGGAGGCACCAATAACTAACCCCTGTGGTAGGCCCTGGAAGCAGAGAATGTGGAGTGTGATGACCTGTGTAGTCCATGTACTGATACACTAATGAAATCTTTCTCCAGCCCCGTACTCATGTAATATTTGAGTAAACGAGGGGACTAAAACAGGGCTGTCTGCTGTCACCCTGTTTGTTTAATCTATATGCTGAGTACATCATGAGAAATGCGGGGCTGGATGAGTTACAAGCTGGAATCCTGATAGGCAGGAGAAACATCAACAATCTCAGATATGCAGATGATACAACACTAATGGCAGAAAGCAAAGAGGAACTAAGGAGCCTCTTGCTGAGGGTGAAGGAGGAGAGTGAAAGAGCCGGCTTAAAACTAAATATTAAAAAAACTAAGATCATGGCATCTGGCCCCATGACTTCATGGCAAATAGAGGGAGAAAAGTGGAAGCTGTGACAGATGTCCCCATCTTGGGCTCTAAAATCACTGCAGAAGGTGACTGCAGCCATGAAATCAGAAGACGTTTGCTTCCTGGCATGAAAGCTCTGAGAAGCTTAGTGTGTTAAAAGCAGAGACATTACTCTGCCGACAAAGGTCCATATAGTCAAGGCTATGGTCTTCCCAGCAATCATGTATGGTTGTGACAGCTGTACCGTAAAGAAGGCAGAGTGCTGAAGAATTGATGCCTTCAAAGTTTGGTTCTGGAGAAGACTCCTGAGAGTCCCTTGGACAGCAAGGAGATCAAGCCAGTCAATCTTAAGGGAAATCAACCCTGAATACTCATTGGAAGGACTGATGTTGAAGCTGAATCTCCAGTATTTTGGTCGTCTTATGTGAACAGCTGACTGACTGGAAAACTCTCTGTTGCTGGGAAGGATTGAGGGCAGAAGGAGAAGAGGGCATCAGAGGATGAGATGGCTGGATGGCATCACAGATGCAATGCACATGAACTTGGGCAAACTTTGGGAGATGGTGAGGGACAGAGAGGCCTGGTGTGCTGTAGTCCATGGAGTCGGAAAGAGTTGGAAACAACTGAGCAAAGGAGTATATTGTAGAATTCCTGGAACACAGGTTAACAGAATGTGAAGTTGGGTGGAGATAGGGAAGACCACAGAGAGAGAAAGAGAAACAGAGAGACAGCACAGGTTCGAGCACTACACAGGGTTCTCTGGGAGTCAAAATGGCTGTCTGGGGAGGCCTTACAATTAGCTGTGAAAAGAAGAGAAGCGAAAAGCAAAGGAGAAAAGGAAAGATATAAACATGTGAATGCAGAGTTCCAAAGAGTAGCAAGAAGAGATAAGAAAGCCTTCTTCAGTGATCAATGCAAAGAAATAGAGGAAAACAACAGAATGGGAAAGACTAGAGATCTCTTCAAGAAAATCAGAGATACCAAAGGAACATTTCATGCAAAGATGGGCTCGATTAAGGACAGAAATGGTATGGACCTAACAGAAGCAGAAGATATTAAGAAGAGATGGCAAGAATACACAGAAGAACTGTACAAAAAAGATCTTCATGACCCAGATAATCACGATGGTGTGATCACTGACCTAGAGCCAGACATCCTGGAATGTGAAGTCAAGTGGGCCTTAGAAAGCATCACTACGAACAAAGCTAGTGTAGGTGATAGAATTCCAGTTGAGCTATTCCAAATCCCGAAAGACGATGTTGTGAAAGTGCTGCACTCAATACGCCAGCAAATTTGGAAAACTCAGCAGTGGCCACAGGACTGGAAAACGTCAGTTTTCATTCCAATCCCAAAGAAAGGCAATGCCAAAGAATGCTCAAACTACCGCACAATTGCACTCATCTCACACACTAGTAAAGAAATGCTCAAAATTCTCCAAGCCAGGCTTCAGCAATTTGTGAACCGTGAACTTCCTGATGTTCTAGCTGGTTTTAGAAAAGGCAGAGGAACCAGAGATCAAATTGCCAACACCCGCTGGATCATGGAAAAAGCGAGAGAGTTTCAGGAAAATATCTATTTCTGCTTTATTGACTATGCCAAAGCCTTTGACTGTGTGGATCACAATAAACTGTGGAAAATTCTGAAAGAGATGGGAATACCAGACCACCTGATCTGCCTCTTGAGAAATTTGTATGCAGGTCAGGAGGCAACAGTTAGAACTGGACATGGAACAACAGACTGGTTCAAAATAGGAAAAGGAGTTCGTCAAGGCTGTATATTGTCACCCTGTTTATTTAACTTATATGCAGAGTACATCATGAGAAACGCTGGACTGGAAGAAACACAAGCTGGAATCAAGATTGCCTGGAGAAATATCAATAACCTCAGATATGCAGATGATACCACCCTTATGGCAGAAAGTGAAGACGAACTAAAAAGCCTCTTGATGAAAGTGAAAGTGGAGAGTGAAAAAGTTGGCTTAAACCTCAACATTCAGAAAACAAAGATAATGGCATCCGGTCCCATCACTTCATGGGAAGTAGATGGGGAAACAGTGGAAACAGTGTCAGACTTTATTTTTCTGGACTCCAAAATCACTGCAGATTTTGATTGTAGCCATGAAATTAAAAGACGCTTACTCCTTGGAAGGAAAGTTATGACCAACCTAGATAGCATATTCAAAAGCAAAGACATTACCTTGCCATCAAAGGTTAGTCTAGTCAATGCTATGGTTTTTCCAGTGGTAATGTATGGATGTGAGAGTTGTACTGTGAAGAAGGCTGAGCGCCAAAGAATTGATGCTTTTGAAGTGTGGTGTTGGAGAAGACTCTTGAGAGTCCCTTGGACTGCAAGGAGATCCAACTAGTCCATTCTGAAGATCAGCCCTGGGATTTCTTTGGAAGGAATGATGCTAAAGCTGAAACTCCAGTACTTTGGCCACCTCATGCGAAGAGTTGACTCATTGGAAAAGACTCTGAGGCTGGGAGGGATTGGGGGCAGGAGGAGAAGAGGACGACAGAGGATGAGATGGCTGGATGGCATCACTGACTCATTGGACGTGAGTCTGAGTGAACTCTGGGAGTCGGTGATGGACAGGGAGGCCTGGCGTGCTGCGATTCATGGGGTCGCAAAGAGTCGGACACAACTGAGCGACTGATCTGATCTGATCTGATCTCTGGGAGTCCACTACAAATTCTGATCAGCTTATGTGTGTGGGAGATGCACCTAAGGCCAAGAAAAGAGCCACGGAAAAGGATTGGCTGGAGGAATCCCAGAGCTCACAGAGGGATGGAGACAGTTCTTCTTACCTGCCAGAGGGAAGAAAACACTCAGAATGTGCAGGTGTCTTGCACATTACTCAGCAACTTATTACCTCAGTCGTGGGGCTAATTAGCCCTAGATTAGTGACTGCTCTTGTCCAGTCTAACAATGATTGAAATCAGGCCTGAAAAGGATAAATCTCCTTCTAAGCATCTGAAATGCATCACAGGATCAATCCCAACATCACTGAAAGGAATTATCATTATTGCTATTACTCCTATCCTAAAATCTAGAACCCAACAAGGTAAAATTCTCCGTGTCTAGCATATAGTAAAAAATTGTATTGGATTGAAAATAGCTATAGCCAGAAAATAACTGAAGGTCAGCTCAACAAATGGGAAGATTGACTCAAACATCAGCAGTGATTCTGATTTGACATCAGCAGTGGCAGAAACAGAAACAAAAAGCCACGTTTCATACACAGGAACAAAATTAAGAAAGGCAGAAAAATTCTCATCAGAATTTATGCCATCCAGAATTCTATAACTACTAGAAATACTTTTTTGAAAATGAAGATGAAGTGGAAATACTTAAACCAATGATTATCACACTAAACATCTGAGAATATTCATTGCTAACAGATGTGCCCTATAAAGTTTGTTAATAAAGTTCTTAAGGGAAAAGGAAGATGATATCAAAAGCAACTTTGTATCTATACAAAGAAGTGAATAATACTGGAAATGGTGAAAACCTTTTTATAAATACACATTTTAAAAATATTTAATGTCTTGATAATCGTCTAAAGCAAAATATTAATAGCACAATGTGGTGTTTGTTACACATGTAAAAATAAAATGTAGAAAACAATAGCACTAAGGATAGCAGGAAGAAAAGGGAAATACACCATTGTACCAGACCACCTGACCTGCCTCTTGAGAAACCTATATGCAGGTCAGGAAGCAACAGTTAGAACTGGACATGGAACAACAGACTGGTTCCAAAAAGGAAAAGGAGTTCGTCAAGGCTGTATATTGTCACCCTGCTTATTTAACTTATATGCAGAGTACATCATGAGAAAGCCTGGGCTGGAAGAAGCACAAGATGGAACCAAGATTGCCAGGAGAAATATCAATAACCTCAGATATGCAGATGACACCACCCTTATGGCAGAAAGTGAAGAGGAACTCAGAAGCCTCTTGATGAAAGTGAAAGAGGGGAGAGAAAAAGTTGGCTTAAAGCTCAACATTCAGAAAACGAAGATCATGGCATCTGGTCCCATCACTTCATGGCAAATAGATGGGGAAACAGTGGAAACAGTGTCAGACTTTATTTTGGGGGGCTCCAAAATCACTGCAGATTTTGATTGCAGCCATGGAATTAAAAGATGCTTACTCCTTGGAAGGAAAGTTATGACCAACCTAGATAACATATTCAAAAGCAGAGATATTCCTTTGCCAACAAAGGTCCGTCTAGTCAAGGCTATGGTTTTTCTTGTGGTCATATATGGATGTGAGAGTTGGACTGTGAAGAAAGCTGAGCGCCGAAGAATTGATGCTTTTGAACTGTGGTGTTGGAGAAGACTCTTGAGAGTCCCTTGTACTGCAAGGAGATCCCACCAGTCCATCCTAAAGGAGACCAGTCCTGGGTGTTCATTGGAAGGACTGATGCTGAGGCTGAAACTCCAATACTTTAGCCACCTCATGCGAAGCGTTGACTCATTGGAAAAGACCCTGATGCTGGGAGGGATTGGGGGCAGGAGGAGAAGGGGATGACAGAGGATGAGATGGCTGGATGGCATCACCGACTGAATGCACAGGAGTTTGGGTGAACTCCGGGAGTCGATGATGGACAGGGAGACCTGGTGTGCTGCGATTCGTGGTGTATCAAAGAGTTGGACACAACTGAGTGACTGAACTGCAGTGAACTGAAGGCTCTTATGTTAGAAATGGGTATAACATTGATTGAAGGCATATTGTAAGAAGTATAAAATGCATATTGTAAACTCTAGAGCCACCCTAGAAAGAATTTTTTGGCTATACATGCAGCTCATGGGATCTTAGTTCCCTGGCTAGGGACCGGACCTGGGGCCATGGCAATGAAAGCACCGAATCCTAATCATTGGACCACCAGGGAATTCCCTAGAAAGATTTTTAATAAGATGTATATCTAGAAAGCCAATAGAAGCAATAAAATGGACTAATAAAGAAATAACCAATCTAAATGAAGAAAAGAATCGGGAAACTTGTCACTAAAAAATATACGTGATATAAAGAAAAGCATATCCAGATAGTAGATTTAAAACTGAACGATTTACCCACTAATTGTAAGTTGCCTACACACGTCAATTTTAAGACCTACTTTGGGGGACTCCCCTGGTTGTCCAGTGGTTCAGGATCTGCTTTCCAATGCAGGGGACACAGATTTGATCCTTGGTCTGGCAACTAAGCCCTTGTGCCGCAGCAAGAGAAGCCCACACACTGCAACTAGAGAGAAGCCTGAGTGCAGCCGCAAAGACCCATGAAGCCAGATAAATAAAGACCTTACATTATGTATGGTAAAAAAAAATAATAATAATCTCACCTTAAATAATTTATAATTAATTATTACAGCTAATAATTTTAAAATTATTATACCTAATAATAAAAAAATTATTATAGCTAATAATTTAAAATTAAATGTGTGGAAATACTTATACCTCCAAATCCCAAATCAAACGAAAGCTGGAGAGGCTGAATTAACATCATAAAAGTATACTTCAGAATGAAGATTTTTTGCGGAAGATAAAGGGCAGTACAGAATGATAGAGAATTCAATTCACTGAGAAGACATAATAGTCAGGAATGTGTATGCAATTTCAGAATACAGGAGCCAAAATCTGAGAGAATGGAAAGGAGAAACAGACAATCCACAGTTGTAGTTGAAGACTTTCACTTTTCACCCTCAGCCATTAATACAGTAAGTGAGCAACACAATGAAAAACTATATAGAAGACTTGAACAATACTATTAACCGACTTGACCTAATTGATATTTATAGAACGTGCCCAGTCCCAGTTGTGTCCGACTGTTTGAGACCCCATGGAGGGTAGTGTCCATGGAATTTTTCAGGGAAGAATACTGGAGCGGGTTGCCATTTCTTACTCCAGGGGACTTTCCAGACCCAGAGATTGAACCCGCGTCTCTTGCCTCTCTTGCGTTGGCAGGCAGATTCTTTACCACTTCGCCACCTGGGAAGCCCATTTATTGAGCAACAGCAACTAAATACATATTCTTCTGAAGTGAATATGGAAGTTCAGCCAAATATGCCAGTTAAAAACCTTACTAAGTTCAAAAGGACTGAAATCACACAAAATATATTTCCTGACCAAAAAATAATTAGAATAAAGATTAACTATGGAAAGTGACCTGGAAAATCACAAACTCTTGAAAATTGAACAAAACTTCAAATTAATGCAAGGATCAAAGGAGAAATAGAAAATACAATATATCAAAATTATGAGGGGATGCCAAAGCTTCACAGAGGGATATTTATAGCATTAAATGTTTATATTAAAAAGGGAAAAGGCCAATTATCATTCGAAGATCAATAATCTTCTTTAAGAAACTAGAATACAACAAAATTTAACCCAAATCCAGCAAAAAAAAAAAAAAAAGAATAACAAACATCTTGGCAGAAATCAATTAAATAGAAACCAGAAAATCAGTAGTACCAAAAAATTCAGTTGAAACCAGTGGTTGATACTGTGAATAGATTAATATGATAATAAACCTATAGCCTGATTGATTAAAAAAGAGAGAGACAAAGAAGAGTGACACTAATTACCAACTTCAGTAATACCATAGGAGACAGCAGTACAGAGCTCTCCGATATTAAATGCACAATGAAGGAAGATTTAAAAAAAGGTTATTCAAAATTTTTTGCATGGTTGGTCGTACTGGACTCTTTGTGACCCTGTGGACTCTAGCCCACCAGGCTCATCTCTCCATGGGATTTTCCAGGCAAAAATACTGGAATGGGTTGCCATTTCCTCTTCCAGGGGATCTCCTGATCCAGGAATCGAACCAGCGTCTCTTATGTCTCCTGAATTGGCAGGTGGTTCTCTACCACTGAGCCATCTGGGAAGACCCAAAATTTGTTGAATGTAAATCTAAAAGTGTGTTCTCACTACACAAACACACACACACACTTTAACAAGAAAAGAAACAAAGAAAGGGACACAAAGAAATTTTAGGATGGGTTGGGTATGTCTATTATCTTGATTCTGGTGATGATATTATCATTGTGTGCATATGCCCAAACTCATCAAATTGTACACAGTAAATATATACCATTTGTTGCATATCAATTATGCTTCAATAAACTGTTTAAGAAAGGAGAGCAGAAAAATGTTATCCAAAAAATTGGTACTTAGATAAAATGAGAACATTTCTTGAAAAATACTGACTAACCAAGGTCACTCAAACATAAATAGGGATGAATAACTTTATTAAGGAAGTTAATGTGCACGCATTGCTTCCGTCATGTCTGACTCTTTGCGTTTCTATGGACTATAGGCCTCCAGGCTCCTCTGTCCATGGGATTCTCAGGCAAGAATAGTGGAGTGGGTTGCCAGGCCCTCCTTCAGGAGATCTACCTGTCCCAGGGATTGAGCCCACGTCTCTTACCTCTCTTGCATTGGCAGGCAGGTTCTTTACCGCTAGTGCAACCTGGGAAACCCCAAAGAAGATAATTCTTCTGCTTCATTTTATGAGGCCATGGTTACCCTGATACCAAACCAAACCAAAAAAGACAACACAAGAAAAGAAAACCACAGACCAATATTTTTATGAATATAGACACAAAGATTCTTAGTAAAATACTGCTGCTGCTGCTGCTGCTGCTAAGTCTCTTCAGTCGTGTCCGACACTGTGCGACCCCATAGATGGCAGCCCACTAGGCTCCTCTGTCCCTGGGATTCTCCAGGCAAGAATACTAGAGTGGGTTGCCATTTCCTTCTCCAATGCATGAAAGTGAAAAGTGAAAGTGAATTCGCTCAAGCGGCCTCATGGACTGCAGCCTACCAAGCTCCTCCATCCATGGGATTTTCCAGGCAAGAGTACTGGAGTGGGGTGCCATTGCCTTCTCCGAGTAAAATACTAGTAAACCAAATTATATACCATGAGGAAGTAGGATTTATCCCAGGAATGCAACTTTGATTTAATATTAAGACTCAAATAAGTTAATCAGTCATCATCATCAGTTCAGTCGCTCAGTCGTGTCCAACTCTTTGCGACCCCATGAACCGCAGCACGCCAGGCCTCCCTATCCATCACCTAGTCCCGGAGTCCACCCAAACCCAAGGCCATTGTGTCGATGATGCCATCCAACCATCTCATTCTCTGTTGTCCCCCTCTCCTCCTGCCCTCAATCTTTCCCAGCATCAGGGTCTTTTCCAACGAGTCAACTCTCTGCATCAGGTGGCCCAAGTATTGGAGTTTCAGCTTCAGCATCAGTCCCTCCAATGAACACCCAGGAATGATCTCCTTTAGGATGGACTGGTTGGATCTCCTTGCAGTCCCAGGGACTCTCAAAGAGTCTTCTCCAACACCACAGTTCAAAAGCATCAATTCTTCGACACTCAGCTTTCTTTATAGTCCAGCTCTCACATCCATACATTAATGCACCACATCAACAGAATAAAAGACAAAAACCACATTATCATCTCAGTACCTACATGAATAGCATTGGACCAAATTCAGTGTCCCTTCAAGATAAAAAGAGTCAAACTAGAAGTAAAAGGCAACAGTTTCAACCTGATATAAAACATCTCTGAAAAACTCACAGCTATCATCGTACTTAATGATGAAAGGCAGAAGTACTGACTTCCCCTGAAAATGAGGAACAATAGAAGGATATCATCTCTTACCACTTCTATTCCACATTGTTCTGGAGCTTCTGGACAGGGTAATTAAGCAAGGGAAAGAAATAAAATGAAGTTACATTGGAAAAGATGTAAAATTTTTCAATTTGCAGATGACATAATCTTGTGTATAGAAAATCCTAAAGAATCACCCTCTCCCCACAAAAACTATTAGACCCAATACAGGGGCTCAACAGGTTTACAGAATACAAGGTCATATACAAAGAGCAGATATATTTCTATACACAGTCAAGACTTGTACAATAAAAACTACAAAACATTGCTGGGTGAAATGAAAGACAGTCTAGATAAGTGGAAAGGCATCTCACATTTATGGATTGGAAGACTTACTATTGTGTTAAGATGGCAGTACTCCCCTAATAGAACCCCATCAAAATTCAAACTGTTCTTTCCCCCCCAGAAATCAACAAACTGATCCTAGAATTGTAAGAATTGAAAGGGTCCTGGGATAGCCAAAACAGTGTGAAGAAAGAACAAGTACTTACACTTCCCAACTACAAAACCCACTTCAAAGCCAAAATAATCAAGACATTATATGGTGTTGTAGCCACGCGTTCCAGGAAACAAACTCACTCAGAAGGACAATACAGATAGTGGAGTGCAGTTTATTACACCGGCGCGCCCAAGGCAGAGTCTCCTCTTGGCGGAGGACCCAGACCAGTTTTTGCGAAAACCTTGTATACCCTAAAGTGTATGTGCCCAAACCCACTTCCCCAAATTCCCTGAAATTAGTCTGAACAAAGGAAAAGAAAGATATTATCAAAGTTAACCCGTGATTCATATGCCTTAAGCCTAGGTAGTTAACAGTGGACAATTATCAATAGGCCTGTGGTCATACCCCAATAAGCATAATAGAACTTATGATTCTCTTCAGTTACACAGATAATTAGGGTATTCTTTTAGGTGATCGGGAGTCTAGGTATGAGCCCTGGGGCTCTTCCACCCAGGGGCTCTGGTTTTCCAGTTGGTATGTTGTTTCCATAGATACTGGGCATATAGCTCAAAGTCCACAGTCCAGCCCAAGATGGAGTCCTGCTTTCAAGATGGAGCCGGTTCTGTCTGTTTCCTCCTTCAATGGTAGTGACATAAGGATTGTATATAGACAGATACCAGAATAGAATGGAGATGCAAGAAACAAAACCGTATCTCTGTGGTCAATTGATTATTGTGAGGGGTGCAGAGGCCATTCAATGGCAAAGAATAATGTTTCAACAAATGGTCTTGGGATAACTGGATGTTCACAACCAAAAGAATCAGTTTAGACTTATACCTCACACTGTATATAACTAACTAAAAATTGATAAAAAACCTAAATATAAGAGCTAAAACTATAAAGCACTCAGAGGAAAACAGAGATGTAAATGTTACTGTTGGATTAGGCAACGATTTCCTAGATATGCTACAAAAGCACAAGCACCAAAAGAAACAAAAGTAGACAATTTGGAATCATCAAAATGAAAACTTTTTTTTTTTTTTGGCATTGCATGGGATCTGTACTCCTCTAAGAGTCTGATCCGTATATTCATTTTCTTTTTTTTTTCCCAAGAAGCACATTATTTTATTTACAGAAGCACTAATTTACTTTTATCCTTCAAAGGACACTATCAAGAAAGTGAAACATCCTGGGCACCTACTGGATACTGGCAAGGAGCCTTGAATCCCAGGCAGACCAGAAGAACACCCAAACAAGCCTGTATGGTGTGGGGAAGGGGGAAGCGAGGGGGAAGGAGATGTGCAGGCTAGGTGGGATCAGTGCTCCTGAGGTGCAGCTAGGGGAGGACAAGTTCCCACACCTGGAGAGGCACTCTTACCTCGAGGGGATCTGTGGGGATGGGGAAGGACCTTTGGGGTTATGGAGGAATACACCTGGTGTTTCTGCCCCCACTCCCCCCATTCAACCTCCAGGAACCTGCTGAGGCCTGGGGCTTACTCCTCTGTACTCTGAAACTGGAGGCACTCTGGGGCCCCCTCCAGGCCACACTCAGCATAGGCCACACCCCTGCCTAAGCCCACCCTGCCTGAGCTCCACCACACCTAAGCCCTGCCTTTACAGCAAAGGTTTCGTCTACCTTTTTAAAAATTTCCCTATTTTGCTAGTGTAGCTGTGTCTTACCTTCCAGTGATTGTTTCATTTATATGTTTAATTTTTCTAATTTACCTGTTAGTTTTCTTATTTATTTTATTTTTTATTATTTGTCATTGTCTTCCACATTTCTTTTCTTTTCCTTTATTTCCTGGTTTGCCATACAGCTTGCAGGATCTTGATTCATGAGCTTGAGCTCCTGTGGTGGGAGGACCAAGTCCAAACTGCTGGATTAACAGAGACACTCAGACCTCACGGAATACTATTTGGAGTGAGGTCTCCTGGAGGGCCACATCTCAACACCTGGTCCTGGCCCTACTTAACTGCCTGCAAACTCCAGTGCTAAAATTCTCAGGCCAATCAATCAGTGAGAGAAGAACACACTTCCGCCTAACAAAAACAATGATATGACAAAAAATATGTTACAGACAAAAGAGCAAGGCAAAAAAACCTAAAAGACCACATAAATGAAGAGGAAATAGGGAAACTACCTGGAAAATAATTTAGAGTAAGGATATTAAAGATGATCCAAAATCTTGAAAATACAATGGAGGCATGGATTTAAAAAAATACAAGATATGTTTGACAAAGATTTAGGAGAAATAAGGAACAAACAAAGTTGAAAACACAATACCTGAAATGAAAAAACACACTAGAAGAAATCAATATGAGACTCACTGAGCAGGAGAACAAATAAGTGAGTTGGAAGACAGAATGGTGGAAATAACTGCTGAAGAGCAGAATAAAGAAAAAAGAATGAAAAAACGTAATATCTATTTCTGTCATGACTGTCTTTCTGAGACACATTCTCCACTAAGGGTAACCTGGGACTACCTATCACCACAGTTTGTGGATGCATAAGAAAGACTGCACTGGAAGGAAAAAAATATAGCCTTCAAGCCCCTTTCTCATCCTGCAGAGACCCTGCGGTTCCAGGACTCTACCTCAATGGCAGGAAAACCGCAACCTGCATTGCACATGCCCAACTCAGTGAGCATGCGCAGTGTGTGCGTGCACATCCGTTGCTGCGCATGCGCCTTGGTGCCCATACGCCGTCCTGAGCGATCTGTGAGGAGCGTTGGGCCTGAGACGGGTCTGTTTATTCAGTCCCGGTTCTTTCTCACTACTTAAGACTCACCAGGTAGGTTCACAGGTCTGTCCTGTCTGGAGTTTAAGTGTGTGTGCCTGTGAGGGGGAGCCAGCAAGTTTCGCGCGGATCGGGCAGTGTGATCTAGGGCCGTTGAGGAGGAAGGCCCTCAAGGTAGTCGTCTTTCTCCTCACAAGTGTCGCGACGCCATAGTTCTTGCCTTGGTGGCGGGAGAGGAAGGGCAGTGGGCAGAGGAGGGCAGGGGGTAGGATGATGGTGGGGGGAGACTTGGGGGTGCTATTTGAGATATTTGGTTCATTGGGGCCCTGGAACTGACGACAGAGCACAGAATCTGGGGCCAGCAGTGGGACCTGGGCAGGGGTTGGGGTGGGCGATTAAGGAAAGGCCTAGAAACTGGACCACAGTGGGGTTGTGACTGTATCGCGGATTTTGTGGTAAGGTGCCAAGAGAGAAGTGGACCGGTTGCTCTGTATGCAGCCTCACCTCAGCCCCAGACACTGAGAAAATCGCCATAGTCAGGCTGTAAAGACTGAGCCTTTCTTCGTGTTCCAGCTGAATTCCAAGGGAGTTGGGGAAAATAGGTCTGGTGAATAGGAGTGTGACATGAGCAGTAGTCCTGAGCTTTTGAATTCCTAGCAGTATTTCACTAAAGATCTTCATGATGGAGAAGTCTGTTGTGAAATCAAACGTCCTCACAAAAATTCAGCCTTCTTGTGTACCTTAAGGTGATTTGTCTGCCAGCTTCACAAAGACACAAATGGCTTTGCAAGCGACTGTATTTGGTGTAATTGAAATGCATGTACACTCATACTTAACCAGAGTTTTCTTTCGAAAGTATTTTCACATTAAAAAAAAAACAAGTCAACATAAGGTCATACAAGTGATCAAATATAGCTGTACTCTTAAATACATTTTCTAAATCACAATATTCTGCTTTCAGGGAGAAATATGAGTGGGCAAGTGGCATCAGCATTGGGACCTACAAAGCAAGATTGCTCCCAGGTGGATGAACCTGTAGTTGTGAGTAACCTTACCATTTGGTGTTTTCTATTAGCACAAGTTTATTTTTGAGAAAATGATGTTAAGTAGTACAGATGCGGTGATAAAGGCCTTCCATGCTGATAAAGGGTGACACTTTGTCTTAGGAAGGAACATTGATCCAGATATATTATAGTCCAGCGTTGCCTGGATGATTATACTGTTAAATTCCCTGGAAATGTGCCCAGTGACTCCCTCCTCCTGCTTATTAACAACAGGCTGCATACTTCCATCCCAACATAGACTTAAATAACTTCCGAAGTCTTCCTGGGTAACTCTTCTCTGTGGGAAGAGTAACTTTATTAAAAGTAAGTACATAGTATTGTGTTGGGAAAATGTTGTTAGGTTTACTTATGATCAGATATATCTATGTAATATGTATATTTATGCTATTAGATGTATTAGCAAAAAAAGGTTTTATTTGCATGCACTCTCTACTAGGACCAGCAGCCCAGTGTTGAGCAACCTCAACAAGAGGAACCGCCAGCTGAGATTCAGGATATCACACCTACAAAGGAGGAAGTACATGTAGAGGATCCAGTGAATCGTGATGAAGAAGAGGAGAAGGATCCCTTTGAAGGTAAAGTGTATCTGTGCCTCATGCCTTAAGACATAACCAGTAAGAAGAGGAAAGGAAACATTAGAAAAGGACTTCAGACAGTTCCTAAGAAACTGAGGAGAGTATAGTTTGCAGGTCAGTGTGGTCACTCAAATTTTCCCTTGTTTTCAAGACAAAGAGAAGGGGGCAACCTAGTTGTCTGAGGACAACCCTGGAAAAGGAAAATGGTAATAACATTCGCAAATTCTGCTTTCCTTTTTCTCCAGCAAAACATTCCCGGAATAATGCTCCTGAGGTTCTTATTCATCACATTTTTAGCATACTAACCTAAGGCTTTTAATTCATAACACCGAGGGAATGAATATCATCATTCCCTTGTTTATATTGTATGCTTTACAGCTTAATTGATGCTTTTTTTTTTTTTAAAGATTCTGGCCTGGAAGCTGATCTCCAGCAATTGGCTCTGGCAAAGACTGGGGGTGAAGGTGGAGATGGTCCCCATGTCAGGGAGGAGTTTGCATCAAATATAGAGCCTGTTGAAATGCCAGAAGCAGGTATGTCATCCATTCAGAAAGTAAGTTATGTGGTTTCTGTTTTTCAGAATATCTTTACTAATATAGAGGGAACATTACTATTATTTTAATAACAGAGTTCACATATTCTTTGAAAGATAGTTCAGAGCCCAGATACCTGAGTGCCTGACTTACAGACTTTCAAATAAAGAAACAGACAGGATCAAAGCCATATCGAATTGAAAATAGGGAACCGTTTTGTTCTCTTGAGTATAAGTACTTTAAGCAACAGCTAGTAATTTTCAGGTTCTTTTATAATTTCTGTTTGTAGCAAATATGGAATGCATTTGTAATAAATATCAGTTTATATGAAATATGCTTAGGCATCCAAGTAGGTTCTAGTACCAGCTTTAGCATAATGTGTGTGATTCTGTGTAATCCCTTAACTTCTAAACTCAACTTTACTCCTGTAAGTTGTAAATTCAGAACAGATACACGACGATGCTGATTTTTCAATGCTAATTTCTGCATTCTTTGATTCTCTTTGATGGAATGCATACAAGAATACTCTGTTTTGTATGATGTATTTATCATAAAATATCATCTTGAGTCAAATTATAACAAGGGAATTGAGATTTCATTTTCTAACAGGGGACACATGTACACCTGTGGCTGATTCATGTCAATGTATAGCAAAACCCACCAGAATATTGTAATTAGTCTCCAATTAAAATCAATTAATTAATTTTTTATAAAAGAAAATGAGCCAACATTCTGCTTGATGTATGTTAAATTCTCTCAAATTCTGAATTCTCTAGCTCTTTAAAAAATAGTTGCATTTTAAATCCTTTCCCCAGGGAAGCATGAAATGACTGAATAATAAAATGGCCAAAGATAGTCTAGTTTCCTGTTTCTGTGGCTGATCAAGTTGAGAGAGTGCCTTTAGTCAGTGATATTCAAGGCAGGTGTGAGTAAGATACATATGCTAAGCACACTACCTGCCCCCACGTTTGGTCTTTTTTTTGAGGGGCGCGGGAGGTTGCTTATTTTAATTGGAGGATGATTACTTTACAATACTATGAAGGTTTTACCATATACCCCACTCTCGCTCTTAAAGAACTAATAAAAATCTGAGCCTCATGATATAATCCTCTCTAACCGTATCCAGTATGTTATTTTTCCTCTTTGATGCATGAGTTTAAAAAGTTTTGAAGGCCAAAAATTGTAACTAGTTCTTCTTGCATAATCAACTTAGTATCTTTCACATACCTGTTTTCCAACTTGCTGAGAATAAATTGCATGATTCTGATTTTAAAGGAGGAACTTCATAGTTAGGGAAGAATTTACTGTGTATTAGCCTTCTAAATATTTTCACTTTACATTTTTGTTCCATTCCATTTGAACAATTAGATGAAAATACAACTTTCAGACGACTTTCAAGTAACTACAGAACATGATTAAAATGTTCTCATAGAAAAATCTTAGCCCTAAATATGTGTGGTATTTAAAAAGAAAAATACATAAATTACAAGGTACATAAATACAAAATCCTACATCCAACATAAAAGGTAAGAAAAAGAGCAACAGAATAAACCTAAGGGAAAAAGAAAAAGATATTTATTAAAAGACAGGTATGAAGTGTTAGGAAGAGGAAAATAAACTCAACTAATAAAGACAATGTGCTAGTTTACATAATTTTTAATATATATATATATACACACACATTTTTTAATATTCTTTTCCGTTGTGATTTATCACAGGAGATTGGACATTAGTTCCCTGTGCTATATAGTAGGAGCTTGTTGTTTATCCATTCTGAATGTAATGGTTTGTATCTGCCAACCCCAAACTGCCAGTCCATTCCTCTAGTTTACATCACTGTGAAGCAAATGGACAAAGCCCAAGTACTCATAATTAGAAATATGAACAAGACACTAACAGTTAGTGTAACAGTTAGTATATTACAGAATTAAAGCAGAGTATAATCTGGAACTCAAATATTTTCAGAATATTGATGAAATGGCTAGTAGGGTAGAAAAACATATTATTTAACATACCCCACAGTAACTAAATAACTAAACATCACAAATACCGTGGATGAACTTTTGAAATTGGTCAGAGTTTTCTCTCAAAAGCCATTACCATTTAGAAACAAAAAAAATCTGCTTTTCCAGATTTTCTTTCTCTCTTCCTACTTGCTTTTCTCTCTCACTCATAGTCCCTCTTGCTCTCCCTTTTCTTCTCTCCTTTTTTTCTTTCTTTTTTTTTTTTTTTGGTGTGGCTGTGAGAAACAGTCCTATTTCTGCTTCACATTTTGATGTCCCCATGTAGCCAGTGATAGTAATGACTTAAAATTAGTGTCACATATAATTTATTATACCAACTGGAATGCTTCCCAGGGTGAAAAGAAACATTTAGAATTACATGAGGGCCCCAAGTAAAAAAGGGGACAAATGTTTAACCGACTTAAAACCACCATATCAGGGATAAATTAGAACAAATGAAAATTTCTACAGTTTTCGACAGTAGAGAAGAAACAAATGTAATACTGGCCTTTTTATTTACTTCACTTAAGCAGTAACAGAGAGAACAACTGTTTAGCTATCCTATATTCGGAATATTATTTCAAACCAGTGCATTTAAATGATACTTTTTTGGGATTTTTTGTTTCAGTTTTTGTGTATTTTGTTCTCCTTAGGGTGCTTTTTGTTGTTAGATATTTTACTGAATGTGTACACAGTTTTGCCTTCTACTGAAAACTACCTTCTGATAGGTTCCATTGATTTCATTTGTTCTGAACTCAGTGTCCTTCTTCTCTTGTATAACTAGGAAGAGTAGTGTGTTT